>NC_041822.1:7186377-11986377 GCF_900964775.1 Scleropages formosus
ATCACCTACCACCTCGCTTGATCCGATCCTATCGTCAATCCTACAGACCATCTCCCCTCAACTCTCCACCTTCATCTCTAAGCTCAACTACTCCTCGCTCTCCTCTGGCTGCTTCCCATCTGCCTTCAAAACTGCTCTCATTTCACCTCTAGTAAAGAAACTCTCTATGGATCCTAACTTAGTCCAAAACTATAGGCCAGTCTCCCTCCTTTCCTTCCTGTCTAAAACTCTAGAACGAGTGGCCTGTGATCAACTATCTGAATTCCTCACCTGGAACCATATCCTCGATGGATATCAGTCTGGATTCGAAGTTGATCACTTCACCGAGACAGCGCTCCTGGCAGTGTCTGATGCTCTCCGGTCAGCTAGAGCGGCCTCCCTCTCCTCGGTCCTCATCCTCCTTGACCTATCTGCAGCATTCGACACTGTCAACCATAAAATTCTGCTCTCCTCTCTTAATCAGCTTGGGATCAAAGGAATGGCACTAAGATGGTTTGAGTCTATCTCTTGACAGATCCTATCAAGTGGTCTGGCGGGGCTCCCGTTCTTCTTCTCTGCCTCTCTCCTGTCTCTGTCCTGCAGGGCTCAGTACTGGGCCCTCTGCTCTTCTCGATCTACACCTCCTCCCTCGGCCCTGTCATCACCTCCCATGGATTCAAATACCACTGCTAGGGTGATGATACCCATCTCTTCCTCTCCTTTCCACCTGGAGCGTCAGACATTTCCGTGCCTATTGCTGCCTGCCTGTGGGACATCTCTGCATGGATGTCTGATCACCACCTCAGCACACCGAAGCCACAGCCCAGACCAGCAGATACATCCTGCATAAGACCCACAGGATCCGTCCTTACCTCTGTGCAATTACATGTCCAGGCCATGGTGACATCCCATCTGGACTACTGCATCTCTCTCTCTTGTCTGGCCTTCCCGCTACTGCCATCAAACCTCTACAACTGATACAGAATGCTGCTGCCCGAGTTGTTTCACTTGCTGAAGGGTTCCCATGTATCTCCTCTACTCGTTTCTCTGCACTAGCTTCGTATAGCTGCCAGGATCAAATTTAAGACCCTGGTTATAGCCTACAAATGCATCAATAGAACTGCTCCCAGCTATTTACAAGACTTGATAATCCGCTACACCCCAACCAGACTGCTACGCTCTTCCACATCTGCTCACTTGGTGGTCCCACGCATGAGAGGTAAAACACGGATGTTCGGTTCTGGCTCATTTGTGGTGGAACAACCTCCTGCTCTCACTCAGAACTGCTGAAACTCTGTCCACATTTAAAAAGGGTCTGAAAACTCACCTCTTCCAAACTCACTTCACCCATGATCTCTTCAGTTCATGTAAGGTGTAAATGTTCATTCAGCATAACTTTAAGATCATACCTGGATAAGCCTTTATGTAGCTAATCCTTTAATGTACGTAAATGTTTGTGTATCTCAAAGAAAAAACAAAAAAAGAATGAGTTAGAAGGTGATCAGGAATTGTTGATATTGAGTTTTATGCAGCTACTCATATGATGAACATTGGTTCATGTGGTGGAAAGACACCAACTGTACTTAAGAATCACACGTATGCAACTATCTTCCTCCTAATGTAATGCACACATTGTATTTTTTGAGGGGGGGTGCGGTGGCGCAGTGGGTTGGACCGCAGTCCTGCTCTTCGGTGGGTCTGGGGTTCAAGTCCCGCTTGGGGTGCCTTGCGGCGGACTGGCATCCCGTCCTGGGTGTGTCCCCTTCCCCCTCCGGCCTTACGCCCTGTGTTGCCGGGTAGGCTCCGGTTCCCCGTGACCCCGTAAGGGACAAGCGGTTCTGAAAATGTGTGTGTGTGTGTGTGTGTGTGTGTGTGTATTTTTTCAGATATATGTCACTTTGGAGAAAAGCATCTGCTAAATGAATAAATGTAAATGTAATCTTTATTTTAATATTACATGTCATAAAACAACCATATCTGTCAATAAATGTGGTTCATCCTTTGCGTTAGATACTGTTCAAATATAGATGAACTCAGTTACTTTTAAGTCACTATTTTTACTGATAAACTAATAAAATGATAGCAACTTCATAATTAAAAACAATTTGGAGAAGCATAGTGTGTAGGCAATTTTCTCTTTTGTCTATTTTGAGGTTCATTCTTTTTTTTTTTTTTTATTTCAGCAAATAAAAGATGTCACTTATACTGCCAGTCAAAAGAGACAGGGGATGTAGCATACATGAAGCAGCTGTTGCATGATGGGACTCGCTGTTCTTACAAAGATCCATACAGCATCTGTGTGCGGGGAGAGTGTGTGGTAAGGAAATAATCGTTTCATGTTAGATCACCACTTACACAGCTAGTTCCTTGTCGTGGACTGAAATCCATTTGAAAAACAATTTGAAATTTATAATAACCATGAATTTCTAAGTCTGAATTTGAAAAAAATGTGTAGAGCAGTAGGTACTGAACTGTAGAGCCATTGACTTGTCATTCAAATCCCTGCTCCTGCTGTAACACCCCTGAGAAAAGTAATTGCCCTGAATTGATGACAGTAATAATTCCCTAGCTATATACTAAGTGGTAAAATCATTGTAGCATAAGGTACAAACCTAACACTGTAAATTCCTAACACAAAGGCATCACACTGGAAGAGGTAGAAGATAGCACACACTGTTTTCTGTACAGTCATATAAATGCTTATAATAATGTTTTAATAGCTCCCAAATAAGAAAAAACTTAATGTTTTAAAACGTTTAGCTTTTTTGTTATAAAAATCCAGTCATTTCTGGTTCTAGGAATAATTCTTCATTTTCCTTCACTGCCCTGCTCATTGAGTAGAACTTTCTGGGTATTTGACCTATATCCATAATGCAAATATATGGAAGAATTTACATAATTGTTATATAGACATGATTTACAGTATCATGTGTATTATAGTGCTCTTTATAAAACTGGTCTCTCCTCTGCTTATGCCTATATATCTTTGTTTTGAAGCATTTTCCTATTTAGTTGTTGCATTATTTCTCAATGAGTTAAGAAATCCCCATTTAAGTATCAGCCCAGAAGCTTGCCTGGAACACAGATAATACTGATTCAGCATTTTTAATTACATAGTGATGGTTGATGATGATTGGAGAATTAATTTCTCTAAATTTGCACCCACATTTTATATTGCCTGAAGAAAAACCAAACTGCAGTAGAGTTTAAAATATTCCAATTTTAATTTTTTAATTTTTTGACTGTGCTAGTTTGCATATTTTAACGAGTGTTTCAAGACCTTCATGCACATTATAAAGCAAGTCTTGTAGATTCAAAGGGAGTTCATGGTACATTTGTTTTTGTCCTTAGTTGACTATAACTGCACACAGCATAAAGATGTTGTGTTATTAAATTAGGACAAAATAATCCTTAGGCATGAAGCCAAGTAGACACAAACTCTCCATATGGTCTGTTTAGGAAGTTTTCTGGGCTTGTTAAGGGGCATTAAATTAGCATTTTTGTATAGTCAAAATGTTTTCTTACAGTGCTGGCACAAATGCACTCTTTGAAAGAAATTTTTCAAATATATCAGTGTAATATATCATAAAAAAGGAAGAAATAAAAATACTTGGGTTTGTGCCTCATTATTACCCCTGTTTCCCCTTTCAGAAAGTGGGTTGTGACAGAGAGATTGGTTCAAACAAAGTGGAGGACCGGTGTGGGGTATGTGGAGGGGACAATTCTCACTGCAGGACTGTCAAGGGGACCTTCACCCGTACTCCCAAGAAAGCTGGTAGGTCTAATTAAAAACTTGTCACTTGATCTAGATCATTGCAAAAAAATGCACTGTGAGACTAGTGTTTTTTTCTGCTAGAATCCTGCAACACTCCACTCAAAAAAAAAAAAAAAAGTTGTATAATACCTTTATTTATACAGAGTTCCAGTTTACAGCAAAGCATTACAGATAACAGTCCCAGCATCATGTTGTGGATCTAGAGCAATCATTAGCTAAGCACTTTGAGCATAAATGGTCTCAAGAACCATGGCTTGTTATTGCTTGAGCTCATTTAAACGATCTGCCACCGGTTATACAGAAAGCAACTCAATATTAACTGTAGTCTCATTAAAATGAGCAAATAAAAGCAGCCACATCTATTACTGACTGGTTCGGAATGTCTTAGAAGGAGTTTTGGATGCCATTTCTCACGGTTGGTTATTTTGTCATGTTTTCTCTTCAGATCGTTCTCCATTAACAGTAAATATTCATTAACTGTAATATCAACACAACGATGCCTGCAATCAGTTTTGCTGTTGTTGATACTGTGGCGCTTTTTCTGATTTTTAATGAGAATCTGACAGTAGTTGAGTTGTGTTATCATCTCAGTGTGTCACAGATCTTGCCTTTATTGCAAAGTAACAGGATTTTCACCTTAATTAAACAAAATGTTTTCTTGGATCAAAAATTACAAGTTTCAGTCATATGCTTGGAACTTGGAAAGAATTTTTATGATTCAGTACACTACAAAAGTCAGTTAAGAGGAATAAATATTATTTTTAGTTGAAAGTGCTATTCACCAGTTCGCACTGCCGATGTAAACAGACATTTTATTATTCTTCTAAAGAAGCTATTACTCTGAGAAGTGAAAGATATGACCATATTTTATCTCCAAAAGAGACAAAACGACCATCATTTTCTGGAAAGATTCTAAGAGAAAGAACTGTGTCTGGAGGATATTCTCTTCCTGTGAGAAAGCCTGTCGGATTGCAGCAGTCTGCTTTTGGACAGACACTTGTATATGTGGAAGCTCACCTTGCCAAAGAAAAGAGGAAAGTCCCCTTGCTGGAATTTAACCAAGTAACTATTTACATACAAACAAGACATTATGTTTTACTGAACATGTAGCTGTAGGAATTCTCTTTATGGCAAAAGACGAAAAATGCAAGAAGAGGCTTCAAAATACCAGGTATCCTCCTGGAAATATGACCAAGCCCTTTGGGGTGCACAGGGCAGGTCTGCAGCACGCAGAATGCAGTTAATGTCACTCCATGGTCAGCACTATTAATTTGGTGCTAGGGTGTACCGGACCGTGCTGTCTGTTCACTGGCTGCATGCAAATAACATGAAGCAAGAGACCCTCCATGCTTGTTAGTGTACCATAAAATCACATTTGAGGCAGCTATTTCAAATCCCCCTCAGATAGTGTCGAACACAGAATGAACAATAACAAAGGCAATATTGCTGCATCATAATTTCTCAAGAGACACCTGCCTTGTGCTCTTTGCATTGCAGACAGGTTTTTTCCAGAGAGGAGGGAATGCAAGCAATTTCTTTTTTTGGCAAATATGTGAGACTTCACACTAATTCCTGTAAAGCTTTAATAAGAGAGAGTGTCACACATTTTCTCACTTTGTGGATGGTGGAATGGATGAAGAGAAGCTGCTGCACACGATCTTTTCTCAACCTCCTGTTTTAACCTGGATCACTTACCTTTCAGGAAAAAGGTTAAGCAAGAGATGGCAAAAAGAAATCCCTTTGTTGGAAAGCAAAACCTGCAAGTATCCAGTGTTATCTAATCTTAATTTTCTCTCCTGTAGTAATGTTTTCTATTTCATTGACTATTAGCTCTGTGAGTTAGTCAAATAAAATAACGTCTTTTCATTCATTTATGCCAAATATTTCCAGAACTTCACATATGTTGTAACTTATTTAACAGTGTTTTATGCAACATAATCATATTGTGTATATGATTATGTTACACTATTATATATACTGTATACATTATATATAATGCAGATGTGTGCACACATTTGGAGATGAGGGAAAGGTGGATTGTTGCTTGTTGAGAGGCCTTAAAACATGTTTACACCAGATTTTTTTCCCTGGTCAGTTTATTGTCTGTCAATTATACCACACTATGCTATTTTACTGTTCCTTTGATTTCAGTTTGTGCAGCTGTCGATTTCTTGGCACACACTTAAAGTGCCTTGTATGATACTGTGAAATATAAAGGTACATTGCAGAAAGATGTAAAGACAGTATGTTTTGGAGGCAAAACTTGTTCATGGTAGTTTTACTGACCATCAGAAGGGCTGGCAGGGCTGAGTTCAGCTGTGGATGAAAGCACACTTCAGCATTTTTGCTGCAACCAAGAGGTAGTGAAGTGTTTGGAGCTGTTGACTTACACTCTGAAGGTTCTCAGCTGGAATCCTAGTCCTGCTGTAGAACTCCTGTCCAAGGTGAAATGGCTCCTTAGCTTACAGAGTTTGGATCAGTAGTTGGTTTCTAACTTGGCATTACTTTTACCACTTAGCCATCATCAATAAAAGTTACATAACACAGATTTCCCTCTTATTCCTGGATTAGGATCTGCTATATACCTCAGGTAAAATTATTATCAATAAAAATTACAGAGTAATACTTGCATCCAGACATCTATTATTAGTAAGCACTTTTGCAGTGCAGGGTGGTCTGGAGACTATCACAGAAGCGTAAGGCAGTGTACACCCTGGACCGGATGGCAGCCCATCACAGGGTTCTAGCTACACATGCACTCACACTACCGGCAGTTCAGAGTCACCAGTCAACATGAAACATACGGTAGGTACATTTTTGGATTGTGCAAGAACACTGGAGCACCTGGAGGAATCCCATGCAAGCACAGGAAGAACATGCAAACTTCCACACAGACTGAGCAGGACTTTAACCTGTGCCTGAACTACCCAGGCAATGTTTTTAATATTTTAAAATGTTAAAATACTGGAAACATTTGTAATTTGTACTTTTAAAGAAGTATTTTGACCTTTTCTCTGGTGTTTTTCTTGGTTTTTTGATCAATTGGCTATGGACTAAATGGTTTATTTAGAGCTCTGGCTGCCTCTCTTCCCCCTCCCTCTTTAACATTTGTGCTAATTTGTTCACATTTTCTTGACTCGTGTCATGAGAGTACATTCTTTATGCAGTTGTGCCTGTATTTAGGATTGACAGAGTCATATTTTAGTGCACTGAAGTTTTTAAATGATCAAGAGGCAATGATGCACTAACCTGCAAGCTAAAGTCAATGAAAGAGAAGACACCCTTGTAAGAATAACTAACTATTTCATTTGAAGGGAAAACGAGAGGAGCATTCTTACTGCCTAAGGGAGCTCGAAATGTGTTTCTCAATGAAACAGAGGATTCTAAAACATTTCTTGGTGAGTCTTAACAGGTTTGCAGAAGTGTGGACATCCATGGAGTAGAGCTTAAAGGTTGCCACTGTACAGCTGCAGTGCTCTTGTGCTCTGTGTACTTTGCTGATAAACTGACAAAGGTTTAACGGTTCAGCGTATTTTATACACAAAGTTGCCATTATTATCACCAGTCAGTGCTACTGGTACAGATGGTAGCAGTTTTATCTGGTGTTTGCTTCCCGAAAGCACTGTGGCACTACAAAGATCAGAGATCATCAGTGAACTAAACATTATCATACTGGTGCAGTTGTTTTATGAAACAGACCCCGGGGTAGAAAATCACTAAAGTGAATGGTATTTCAATGTATTTTTCTTATACAGTGTCTGAATATGAGCATTAAATAGTTTTATCTGAACAAATAAACCTTTGTCAGTTAATTTAACAAATTAACTTCCATTTGCAAGTTGTCATAACCTTGCTGAATGAAAGTTATTGTAGATTGTATACAGACTATTTCATGCTGTTTTGCTCATAGAACAAAGTTAATGGCTTCTAACTAGGGAGATGTCCACTTCTGTAAATAAACCTTACTTTTTTCTGACTAACTGCTTCTGTTCTTTCCCAATCTTTGCTTATGCTACTTATGCAAATAAATACAAAGGCTACCTTAAGATGTTTCTCATCCCACCTGGTGCTAGACATGTGATCATTCAAGAACATGAGGCTTCCCCTCACATTCTTGGTAAGTTGTCAAATTTCAGCCTTTTAACAGCAGCTGTGACATACCAGATACTGAGAGCAATATATATTTTATATGTTACTGTTTGGTTAGTCTGTTATAAAAATCAAAACTGCAAAAAAAAAAAAAAAAATTTATTTTCAGAAACATTTCACAGTTACGACATTATATATTCATATATATTACAGGGTGTGCAGAGATACATCACTTTAGTCAGTATGGTAGTGGTTTTTCACATAGATGACATGTGAAGGATTAATGAGCTGTAACATTCTGAAGATTTAAACAAAATTCCTGGACCAGGTTATACGCACATGTCAGAGAATGCCCTTATTTATTTCTGGGAAATTTATTTTAAATACGACTTGTATGTGAAGCCTGTTTGAAGCAACTGCAGTTTTTATTATGGAGCTGCAATGTTACGCTTACTGATGGGCTCATTTTATTAAAAAATGCAAAAAAATAAAAAAATCATAAGTCAGATACTGAAGTGAAAAACTAAAATCATCACACGTGCATGTGTGTGTATCTAGTTGATGGGTTACGTACCTTCCACCTTTCCCCGATTTTACACCCGTCAAGAACACAGTAAATTAAGGTGAAATTATAAAATTTTGGTTAAAGTCGTATGTTGTAAGGGGCACGCTGTCATGAGCTCAAATTGTGAGTTGCACATCACTTCTGAAACTGATCTGTTAATGACTGTATTATATAAGGTTCCTAATCCTATGCAAGAGGATGAAAGTACCGGAGCGGTGACACACAGATTTGCGTGGTATTTTGATTAAATATTAATGTGAAACCTCAGAACACGCATGAAGTGCCAAACGCTTAACTAGAAATATTTGGTTTAGCAATTCATTTGTAATAGCAGCTATCTTATAGACTTGAATGACCCCTTTTTGAAGTCATATGTCTCCTGTTCATCTAATTGCAGGGGTTTTGTTTTACACCATAGTGAACAGAAATGTCATGTGACATTCTTACAACTACTCCTGCTGCATACCTCTTCATTGCAAAGTATTTTAATTTTAGGAGAAATCAACTTTTCCCAAGAAATGACTCCAGCCCTTCTGGCTGTTTCTGAGCAGCTTTTTTGCTGCCACAGAATAAATTGCATTCCCTATCCCATTTTATAATTCAAGTAACATATTTTCATCTAGTAATTGTATCCACATTAAACAGTGCTTCAAGTTAATACAAGTACAGTGAAGATATGATTATGTCAGAAAAGGTTTTTTGGTTATTATGAAAGCAAAGCACATTTTATTTTGTGCTACCACACTGCACAAGTTAAAGAAAATGTGCAACATCCCGTGCTTCCACAGCGGTGCTTTCTTTTTTACAAGCTTCATTTTGCAGACTGTGTGATATTTCATCTTGTCTTTGTTCCTGCTTCTGCTTTGTAGCTGCTCCTTAGAAAATGTTATTTTGTAGTATATCATCTGCCAGTTTAAATGTATATTCTCTAAAAATGTACCACTTTGCGTTATCACAGTGTCCCATACAGTCAGTGACAATAGCAATTATTCAGAAGATACACTAGTATATTTGTTTGAATAATTCTTATTCATTGTGGATGTTCCAAAGACATCCATGTTATTGTTTTAAGTAACATTTTACTTCAGAGTGGTTTATGTTATCTGACATTAAAGATAACACATGATAATAAATTTGAAATTTTAATTAACCAAAGGTAAGGATGTCCTGATTAAGTTTACATTGTTGCATTGCTTTAAACAAGTCCACCATTTTGTTAAAATAAATAAAATAACTTTGTAAACTAAAATACCTTCGGACTCACTTTCAGATAATAAAAAAATTTACAGCCTTCCAAAGCACATTCTTGTTCTAAGGATACTCTGAATTTATTTAGCCAATTTTAGAATTTTTTTTTTTTGTTTTTTAAAATGTTGCTCTATGTACAGGCAAAGTGACCTCTTACAAACTATTGTTTTCAGCTGTCAAGAATCAAGCAACTGGACATTACATTTTGAATGGAAAGGGAGAAGAAGTGAAATCAAGGAGCTTCATTGATCTGGGAGTGCAGTGGGAATATATTACTGAGGATGGTGTTGAAACTCTGAGCACAGATGGACCGCTGCATGACGCTGTGGTTGTTTTGGTAACTGCTTATCTAATGACTCATGTTATGAAAGCTAAACATAATACATAATGGTTGAGAACAATTTTAATTAAAAGGCCATATGTATAATTTGCAATTTTAGCCTGTTGTTACATCAGCATGCTTGTATGACTTTTTACATGTTTACACAAACTCTGGTTTTCATCATTTTTGTTAGTTTAAAGCAGCTGGGCTGCTTGTGAAGCAAACTTTCACAAATGTGCAGCCACCTTCTCCAATAAACTGAAAAATTCAGAGACCAAAAATAATAACCTGCAAGTACTTGAAACTTAAGGGGGGTGCGGTGGCGCAGTGGGTTGGACCACAGTCCTGCTCTCCGGTGGGTCTGGGGTTCGAGTCCTGCTTGGGGTGCCTTGCGACGGACTGGCGTCCCATCCTGGCTGTGTCCCCTCCCCTTCCTGCCTTACGCCCTGTGTTGCCGGGTAGGCTCCGGTTCCCCGCGACCCTGTATGGGACAAGCGGTTCTGATTATGTGTGTGTGTGTACTTGAAACTTAATGTCTAATATTGGAACCAAAATTGTATTAAAACAGGACACAACTTACAGTAAACCATGTAAAAATGCATTGTGTGTCTATGGCTATACTGGTAGCACTTTGAGTTGGGCTTTTTTCTGTTTAAGGTTAATCTTCATACAGCTTATTTATGCTTTTATGTACTAGGAACCATTACTTGGACAAATTAAGTTTGAGATTTAGATCGCCTTAAGATCTTTGATCACCTTTGTATGTTTTGTTTTTTCATGGTGTCATGTCTAATTGTTGTGAAGGGTATCTGATGTCTCATGCTTGTGTTCTGTAGGACATGTAAAATCATGTAGGATGATGAATGAGCTCCCAAGCTACTCTACCCTCCTCTCGCTCCCTTTTTTGGACATTGATCTAAGCTGTCATATTTTCTGTTTTTTGCTGTGAACGCTAATACTTGGAATAGTTATAGCTGTCCTGTCATAGCGGAATATGCTCTTGAATTGTAATTACAGGATGAGGCAAACTGGGGTAAACAAATCTTATGTTTTTCTAGGTAATACCCCAGGACAATGAGACAAGATCTGCTCTCATGTACAAGTACATAATACATGAGGACTCTGTTCCGATCAACAACAACAACGTCATCCAAGAAGATGTCTACGAATGGGCTCTGAAGAGCTGGTCACAGTGCTCCAGACCTTGTGCTGGAGGTAATGCCCTTCCCTACCAATGGTGTGAACACTACACTGGGGCAACAGGTATTATAGTGCCACCTGTTGCCTTGTAATTTGAAACATCTCAGTGAAAATACCCTTCTGCTGAAGTACCCTAAATGCATTGAATTACTTTAGTAAAATACCCTCCAAGGGGGCATGATGGCATGTTGGGTTCAGCCGGTGTCTGCTGGGTCTGGGGTTCAAGGCCTGCTTGGGGTGCCTTCTGACAGGATGGCATTCCATCCTGGAGCGTCCCCTCCCCCCTTCGGCCTTACACACTGTGTTGCCGGATAAGGCTCTGGTTCGCCGCAAACACCCCCGCTCCGGGACAAGCGGTTGTTGATGGATGGATGGATGGATGGATGGATAGAAATAGCTGTTGTATAAATGGGGCATCTGGTCAATAGCTTGTTGTCGTACAAACCTGACATTATAAATTGCTTTGAACAAAGGCATGTGATGAAGCTGATAATTAACATAAATTATTTTACAAGATTTGTATATAAATAATATTAACCTTACATTTGTTTTCAGGGTTTCAGTTTACCAAGTATGGATGTCGCAAAAAAGGGGACAACAAGATGGTACACCGAAGCTATTGCGATGTCAGTAAGAAACCAAAACCGATCCGCAGAATGTGTAACTCTTCAAGACTGCGCACAGCCACAGTGAGTAATTATTATTATAAACACCTCAGGGTTGCATCCACTTTTAGATCTACCCTGGAGTCTAAAACGCAGGAGGTTCAACCCAGTAGAGAACACCCTTGTTGTCAGTCTGACAGTATGCACCACCGCGCTGAGTTTTTTTCATCAAGTTTATTATTGTTTAATACTGGTACAAAATCAGTCAGAAAGCAGGTTTGTTCAGACAGAGGCCATTTAAAAATGTATAGTTCTTTCATTTTTGCATTTGATTGACAACTGGATATGACTTTATATAAAGCTTAGTTTTCTTTAGGTTGTTGCTAAGTATGTTAAAATATGTGTGGTGGAGTTTTTGATGAGCACAGTTTTAGCTGAGCATGGCTTATTTCCAAAGTAGATCAGTTTTTTGACTCTTGATTTTAAACAGATTTTTGTAACAGTATTTTCCCACTCTGACAGACAAAATTATCACATGAATGCAATTAATTTTAATTACTATATATGTTGTTTTGTTATTTTATATTGTAAAATTTTCTATTTTATATTCTGCAGTACTTGTGATCAGATCTGTAATGAGTATGCTGTAGTACTACAGTTTGTCTGTAATATATATAATGTAATGTGAATTTTCTAGCAGAAATTTAAACACACACCCTGCGTTTCAGTAAAATGGCAAAGTACATACAACAAGCAAGTCTGGGACATGACAACACAAATTTATCTGAAATAAATATTTGGATGTTCTTTAGGGACAGTGTTCAGAAGTCTGCCTGTGAAGGCAGCTGTGTAATCTGCTCCTGTGTCTCTGCGCTGTCCAGGTGGATAGCCGAGGAGTGGGAGCACTGCACCAAGACCTGCGGCAGCGTGGGCTACCAGATTCGCACAGTGCGCTGCATGCAGCTGCTCCATGAGGGCACCAACCGCTCGGTCCACAGCAAGTACTGTAGTGGGGTGAAGCCTGAGAGCCGCAGGCCCTGCAACAGGCTTCCTTGTCCTGCTCAGTGGAGGACTGGACCCTGGTCAGAGGTGCAGATCTGCCTGGAGATAGATGACTGATTTGGCTTGACTCACACTCTCTCCTGTATGACTGATTAGAGTTGCAAGTGAACTGCTCTTCACTTTAAGAACATATGCGTCACTCCTTCCCAGATGTTCGTAAATGAAAATACATTTTATTAAAGATTTCAAAAGTTAATACTTAATATGTCTTGTTCACTTCTATGTTAACCATTGCTGAAGTGAATAATTAAAATGTGCCATCTTTTTGTTACACGTGCAAACAGGTTGTGTCTTCTTGCAGTGCTCAGTGACTTGCGGGGAAGGTGTGGAGCGCCGCTCGGTGACCTGCAAGATTGGAGACCAGTGCAGCGGGGAGAGACCAGAAGCCACCAGGCCATGCAAACCTGGGCCTTGCCATGGTAAGGCACGTAAGAGCTCCACTGCCTGTTACTTCTTGTGAGTGTTAGGATGCAATATTTATATGATTGCATTTTTCTGAAAACTACGATGAAATGCTTCATTGCCCTGTAACTCTGCAACCCTGAAGCAAACACTTATCAGGTCTGTCACCACCTCAATCCCCAACCATTCACAAACACATTGCAAGATAAATGATTTACATCACCCACTGCTGCAAGCGTAGCAGTAATAAATAATGATGTTAATCAAAGTGATGTGGACTGATACTGTTTATTTGTAGAAGGTATTCACAGTGAAATGATTTGCATACATTAGCAATGAAATTCTAGGGAAAGACGTGCTGCGTAATAACTAATATTGATATTTCTTATAGTCTACATATAAAAATAATCCTATTCATTTTGTTAATTTGATTCTCACACATGTCCAGATGCAGAGAACAGCGAGGCAGCTGTATTAGCGACATTAGAGAGATTAAAGACAAAGCCATAAAGCTTTGTAATGTTTTTTAATACTTTTTAGTGTATTATTTTCTTTATATCTTCAACTAAAGCATATGATTAATAGGCAAATGAAAAGATGGCACTCTACACAGAAATGATTCTGTACTTTTATACTCTTTTTCATTTAAATGGCTGCCCTCTTGATAAAGAATATATGACGAATATTTAGGATAAGAGTGCTTTCATTCATACACCAACTGCTCTTCAGTTAACACAAAGAGGTGCAGGGACTTCAGGACAAAAAGAGTACACTCTGTCTTCACCAAAAAATATGATATTCTTCATCCCATAAGACTACCCAGCTGTATTCATGAGATATACTTGTCTTAAACAGAATGACTACATATTTCATTGCAGATGATAGAAGATACTAATAGAGCTTTGTGTTTATATTCTCTGTGAAAAAGTAAACCGACTAGGTTTATACTTAAAACACAGAATAAAGTTAAAGTCATGATTTTGTAACCAACTATGTGCTTTTTCCCAGATGAACCATGCACAGGAGATAAGTCCATATTTTGTGAAATGGAGGTTCTAGCCCGATACTGCTCCATCCCAGGCTACAACAAATTGTGCTGTGAGTCCTGCAGCAAACGGAGCAGCACTCTTACCCCATACCACCCTGAAACTTCAGAGGTTGTGGAAGAGGTCCGATTTGGCACCGCCCACACTTCATCGTCTACCATGGGGCTTAATGGCACTGGCAGTCTCTCGGAAAGACACCAGAGAGTCAACCCTAAAACAGCCAGGACAATTGGGAGCACTGTAAAAAATATTGCCCCTGCAAGTTCTACCCCTAGGAAAGCTACCAGCATGATGAACAAGACGCAGAGACGGACCCCGCCACTGACTGCTGTAGGAGGCAGGAATCTGCCTGTGATGGTGAACCATGACATGTCCTCCCTGAATCATAGCAGCACAGCAGCCCATGCATCCCCAGTGGCCTTGCTGTGGAGGGACGACATGTCCACAGAGAATCAGTGGCCACCTTCATCTCCCAAGGTGGAAAGATGAATGGAATCTTATGGTCTCACCTGAACTCTGTCAATGTAGATATCTGGCAACATCCTGCGTCTTTTCCATTTCAGCACCATTGTGAGAGAAAGAGAAAGAGAAAAGTGCTGGTTCACTTTCACAAAGATGATTCCTGCTTTACTGCTCGATACGCCTCGCAAAGAGGAAATGTACCAAAGATTCCTGGAAGAATAGTCAGACTGTCCCTTTCAATAGCTCTGGTTGCTGTGGTTTGCACATCCGCTGAAGCTATGAGATGTCACAACAGCACTCACTACGAAATGGTTCTAGTTGTATAGAATTACAGAATCCAGCTATTTTCACTGACTGGTTCCCTTCTGTTTGTCTGACAAATGAATATTTATATGCGGTCCTGTACATAATGTATATGGGAAATATCAGTATTATTTTAAAAAAAGGCAAACTGATAATTTTATATATGTTAAAGGACATCATTTGGTGCCTACGGTACAACATAGCTTTACATACACAGATAAGCATTGCAAACCTGTATCAGTAGGATTGTGTGTGTGTGTGTGTGTGTGTGTGTGTGTGTGTGTGTGTGTTTACGATCGTGTTTCCTATTGATATAAAAGATACAATGTACGCTTTGTAAAGTACTTCATTTACAGAGTTTACATTATTGCAGCTAATGCACAATACCACTTATCAAGAGTTTGGATGGCCCTAGATAAAGACAGATTCCGTATAAAGGTAAAAATGTGAGGATGTAATAAGCTCAGTGTTTGTGAAAACTGGTTTTAACTGGTGCTGTTGGTAAATTTACTTTGTCAAACATGCATTTTTATTCTTACATCGAATCTGTTTTACTTTACTGTTATATTAGTACAATTTATGCTGTCAACAAGTACTGTATTCACATATAACCAAGAGCTAAACTAAAAAAAAAAGGGAAGAATTTTTAAGACATACATTTCTTTTACAACAAAATTATTGAAGACAAATAATGTTCTATGACCTCCTTATGCTTTGAAAAAGGTGTGTGAATTTTAAAGGTTATTTCTGAATATGTAAAGCTGGACTTGCAAAGGCATATATGTAGAACATATAGTACAAGATTTCCTTCACTTCTTCTGAGAAAAGGTCAAGATAGCTATTTATTTAAAAGGATTGTATCACAACCACAATGCATCTGACTGCAATAGGAAAAGAAAAAAATGCTAATGTTTCAGTTGTGTCCACAGTGCAACCACACATACCCTGTTCTGTGTGTCAGTGTATAGGTCTTGTATATAGAATTAAGGACTTAAAGTATTTATTTTAATTTACATCCTGTTTGTGTTTAATCCACTACTTCATTTGTTAGTTGCTTCTGCTAACAATAATGTTTCTCAAAGAAGGTGTAACCAGCAGAATTCAGTTTGAAAAATGGAGTTTCAAAGTCAGAAGACAGGAAAAAGTCACATAGAAAAAATGGAAAAAATGTAGCTCAGAACATTTTCTGAAATTTAGATTTGACAGTGTTTTCAACAGGCATGTAGAAATTGACTTGCATTTGAAAAAAAATGTTAATGTGAAGCAGTTTTAGTATTAAATTAGAGTTGAATCTCAACAAAGCTGTTTTCTCACAGCCAAATATAGTAGTACTAATATGTCAAGCACATTTGTTTTTGTGTCAATCTGGAGAAAGAATGTTTTGATCCCCAAAACCAGGACTAAGGGAAACAAATGACATTGCAGGTGTGTGTAGTTGTCGTTTTTTATTTGACAGTTTTCAAGCACATTGTGTTTGTGTTAGAAATATTTTATTATTCTTGTTATAATGTTGTTGACTTGCTGCCTATAAACTGCTGCTAATATTATTCAAGACATTCAAAGTTGAGAGAAGCTAGTAATTTTTAGATTTTTTAACCGACAATCCCTGAGCCTCAGACAGACATGTTATACAGGATATATGGCTTATACGTATATCCCCATACTACTCGTGTGTTTCAGTTTTAACATACTGACTCCTCTGTCAGTTTCTCATTTCTACATGCTTGCAATTTCTCTTTTCATTATAGATTTGTGTACACTACTGATGCTGTTTGTTGTAATGGGAGCACATAGTAATAAAGAAATATATAAAACCAAGAATTTTTTCTTTGCTCTCCAATAATTTTGTTGATCTACAAAACATAACTTGCTTTGCGTTGCATATTTTAAACAATGTTCCAGAACTCCTTAACACAAAGCTGAGAAACTGGTCTCTGTACAGAAGGCAGAACTGAACTTCTCTTAAGCATAGTTCTGCTATACTCCTAGTACATTTACATATTTAGCAGATGCTTTTCTCCAAAGCAAATACCAATGAACTCTGTAGTGTTATCAGCCCACACATCTTATTCACCAAGGTGACTTACACTGGGTCACTCATCCATACATCAGAAGAACACACACACTCTCTTTCTGTCACTCGCACACTATGGGGGAAACTGCACAGCATGTTTTTGGACTGTGGGAGGAAACCCACGCAGACACAGGGAGAACATGCAAACTCCAAACAGACTGAGCAGGATCAAACCCACATCCTCAGGTGTTGTGAGACAGCAGCACTACTCGCTGTGCTACCATCTCGCCCCGGTAAAGTAGTAATATACTCTTCTACTAAATTTAGCTGATCTTTCATGCACTAAAAAAAGAATGTTCTAGTAACTTCTTCTTTGGCAAAGTGTGTTGCACTAGATATCATTCTTGTAACACACAGTACCAGTCAAACGTGTGTACACCTGGGCTACCTGGGAAATACTTTTGTTGGATAAACTGGACTGAAGAATGGAAAAAAAAAGCAACGCACAAGTGTCCTGCATCTCTGGGAATTGCAGAAGAAGAGCTGTGAAGAAATGCGAGCTCATCATCTCCTGCTCAAACCTGCAAACCAAATGCAATGTGAAGAAATATAGTCCATTTCAGGATTAGTAATGTTATTAATTTATTAATAACATAACGAGGGTGCTGTGCTTTCGGAAAATAGCTATGTGCTCCTATGTAGGATTTTTACAATCAGTAAACAGACATGATGACCTTGACAACATCTTTATAAACTGAATTTAATTAATTTTTGCAAAGCACACGTGTCCTTCACGTAAAGGGGTCCGGTACAATTTAAAAGCTGTTACACTGGCTTGTGAACATACGTGTACTTTTTTCATACAAGAGGACTACAATTTGGTAAAATGGCATTTATTGCCACGACATTGGTGTTTGACTTGCACTCTTCCTGCGATGCAAAGACGCAACACAAAGGTAATGATACAAGGCGAAGGCGTTGTGGCCGTGGGTATATGACAAAATGGTATAACACGCTAAGGAAGGCCTGTGGCCGAGACGTGTTTCACTGATATCGTTACTTTTGTTTTCGCGTAAAAAAAAAAAAAAAAAAAAGTATTTACCACTGAGTGCTAATCTTATAACATTTTATTTCAGTTTTTTCTAGAGGTTTCAGTGCCAGATGTAAGAGTTCCTAATGTCTTCTTTTGGTGAGCACATACTTAACTTTCCTAGAAGTCAACGCTAATAAATACACAAACTAACAATGAACATGATATAAAACCTTTTTCTTTCGCATGAAAAAAGAGCAGCTGGCACTTCACTAAACATCATTTACTCATCTTAATGAGTCGGGCACCTTTCCCGCTCTTTTTAGTGTTTTTTATTGCAACGGAATGCTAATTATTATTTGTTTGCTTATTATATACTGTACTTAGACCCGCACACAAAGGGAGGAAAAGTAAGATATCAGACATGTTAACCTGAACATTTTACGCTTAAAGATAATTTATAATGTATAATTTATAACTTAATTTAGAAACTAGTGTACCTTCGCCTATATAAAGGGTTCGGCTCAAAAAGATTGATTAACAAAGTCTCAGCTCATTAATTAGACTCAGATGTGGAGAGATGGGTGTCCCTGGTGCCACTGCCGCACACCTGCCACGTCTGCTTATTTATTTCACATTGAACCATCAGTCATGCGAAGGCATACGGTAGTACTCCGAACAAGTGTGTCATATTGGTCACATTTGAGTGATTACGACTCTTTACTCCCACAAGAATAATTTTCTTGGTCATATCAGATTCTCTGACGGGACGGTTCTCGCATACATTGACATTACAGCTTAGAATCCTCACTAATTTCACAACATCAGGTTAAAATTTTATGCTTGCGCTATTGACGGTTCGCGAAATTGAACTGTTTTTCCTAAAGATCCTTTTGTATTTGAAAAAAATTAATAAATTATTAATAAATTTTAATAATTTGACTCGAGAACTCTGTGCAACCAGTTAAAAAGCATGAAAAATGTTCTGTTCACACCGATACTTGAGGGTTTTCGCAAGATCTAAAAGTGCAGTGAATGTAGGATAGATTCCGAATGATCACTGGTAGTTATGATATTGATTTTTACATGATAAGCATATTTGATCAGCCTTATGTATGAGGATACTTGGCAAGGATAGAAGATGGAGGTACCTGTATGAATGGGTCTCGCGAAGTAAAAAACTTGTCTGATATTTAGAACCTGGAAGGTGCTCGAGCAATAAATTAGAAATGACAGATTTATGACATTATTGTATTTACTGTACTTGTTGAGGGGGGGCGCGGTGGTGCACTGGGTTTGGCCGGGTCCTGTTCTCCGGTGGGTCTGGGGTTCGAGTCCCGCTTGAGGTGCCTTGCGACGGACTGGTGTCCCGTCCTGGGTGTGTCCCCTCACCCTCCGGCCTTGCAACTCCTGCTTTGGATAAGTAGTTTCAGCCAGTGTGTCTTTGCATTTCAGTTTGGAAAATAATTCAAATGTATTTTACAAGAACTAATGGAGGTCCCTTATTTGTTACAGAGATCCTCTTGGACAGATGGAATGGATTAGTTTCAGAGGAGCAGATAGGTTTATATTTAATTATTTTTTACTTTTTAACCAAACCCAGACTTTTATAGATTTGGCAAACTAAAACTGAGATAAACACTACAATGTATGTTAAATACAAATTATTTCATTAACATATTTTAGTGTAGCACCCCTCCATGCAAGTCATTTGCTTTTAGTACATTGTACAGATCATATCAGTAAAAAATTTGTACAGGTTCACCCATAGTGTGTGAGTGACAGACAGAGTGTGTGTTCCACTGATGTATGGATGAGTGACCCAGTGTAAGTAGTGTATCTAGCAGTGTAAGTCACCGCGGTGAATAAGGTGCGTGGCCTGATAACACTACATTGAGTTCATTGGAAGTCGATTTGGAGAAAAGCATCTGCTAAATAAACAAATGCATAGGTTTCTGAATCAAAAGCAACATTTTCCAAGACTGCAAATAAATATTTTCATTCAGTTTTGTCAAATACATTGTCCTTATTCAAGAAAACAATTATTTCAGAGAATGTAGAAGTATAGTCCCAGAAGCCTACAAATGTTAACTACTTGGACTGCACTTCTAGATTTCGGCTATAATGCATCTTTAGCGGGTTTTATTAGTCTTGTATATTGAAGGTTCCAAATGAATCGCTGTAAAGTTTACTTTCATTATTTGTGTAAAAGCTCTCCTTCCTTAAATCAGCCATTAAGAAGTTATTCATGAAAGACAAGCTTCTGCCTGACATATGGCTCTCATCTAAAGTCTGTGAGTGGGCAGCACCTCATGGTGTCTTTAGGAAGGCACAGATTTCACACAAGCAAGTGATTAAATTAAGTGATGAGTTAATACATGTCAGCAGCTAATTCCAGCCATGAAGTCTTCTTCATTCAATTCCTTCAACCACAGCATATGAGTTGAGTGATGTGTGAAATGAATGCCTGTCAAGTAACATAAAATCACTGCTGATGGTGGGTTTTTTAAGAAGAAATAAGCTCCAGGTGCTTCTTGTTAAAGGAATTTAAAAGTGGACCTTTCTACTGGTGGGTTATTTTTTTAATTTTCTTTCTCCCTGTTGATTTGATTTTGAACCTCTGACCTGATAGACCTCTTACATTTACATTACTTAGTTTAGCACATTCTTTCCTCCAATGTGACGTACAAGTCAATGAGAACAGAAGTGCTTTACACCAACAGACATAGATGAGGATTTGTGATGTAGTCTAAATTTCTTGAGTGCATTGGAGAGCAGTGAATGTTAAGAGAGCTATTTTGAGACTCTGTCTGAACATCGTGAGGGATTCAGCTGTTCTAAGTGAGAGAGGAAGACAATTCCACCACACTGGAGCCAGAACCAAAAAATCTTGTGCTTCTGGACGCCTTGTGCGTGCGACCACGAAGTTGGCAGGAGTGAAGGAGTGGAGCAGTCTAGATGGGGCGAGGCGAATGATTCGGTCTTGCAGGTTTTGGGCAGTAGGTCCATTCAAAGTTTTGTAGATCATAACCAGAGCTGACTTGATGTGGGCAGCTACAGGAAGTCAGTGGAGAGGGTCAAGTAGGAGTGGAGGGACATGGGAATTCTTTGGTTGTTCAAACACAACTTGTACAACGGCACTCTAAGGTTGGATGACAGAGCTCCAACAGGAGAGAGATGAAGTGGTCCAGGTGGAATAACGCAATAGCCTGGACAAGAAGTTGCATGGAGTTGGAATCTATTCATCTTCCCATGGGTGGCATGGTGGCACAGTGGCTGGTGCTGCTGCTTCATAGAATTGGCACTGTGTGGACATGGGATCAAATCCATTTGAGTCTGTCTGGAGTTCACATCTTCCTCCTGTGGCTTTGCAGCTTTTGTGTGGCTTCCCCAGGTTCTGCAACATTCCAAAGACATGCAGTTCAGGTGACCTGACCACTTGAAATTGCCCGCAATGTGTTGCTCCCCTGTGACTGACTGGTGTACCCCCCAGCTTTGCATCTAGTGGTTCTGGGCTCCAGACTGTCATATCCCCCAACAGGACAGGTGGTTCATGAGAGTGACAGTCTTCTATTCATCCTCCCACCTGAACACATTCCCATGTATTCTGAAAAGCAAGTTATGCTTCAGTGACTTTTTTATGAGTATAATCAGCTATTTTCATTGTTGTTTTAATACAAAGAGCACTTATTTTATAAAACCAAAAGTTAAATGTTGGTTTTGCATTTAAAACAAAAACAAATTTATACAAACGGAGCCAAATTTTTAAAAAATTTATTTGTGCTTTTTATCACTGTTTTTGCATTTTCTGTTTTCCTTTTGGATCCTCTATCCCTAAGGTTCCTGTGGGCTCCATTCCAAACAGTAACTTTATTACCGTTATTAACCTTTCAAATCAAAACATCGGAGAACCAGTATTGATAATTCAAGAAATTGTCGACTTGTGTTTGATTTAGTGCTTTCCTTTCCTCTGGAAATTCAATAAAGACACATTGCCATCATTGTATGATAATTAAACAGCAATGCCTAGAAACATAACCTATTTAAAAAAAAAAAGAAAAAACTACAGATGACACATTGAAAAAGTTGTGGAACCATTAAAAACTCCCAACATGTGGGAATTTAATAGGAAAAACTTGTCTTGCACAAGAACAGACCTTGTGGGAACCGGAGAAAAATGTTTCAAAGATTGCAAAGGAGAACAAGTGGAAAATTACACACCCACACTTTCTGAACCACTTGTCCTATATGGGGTCACAGGGAACTGGAGCCTACCCAGCAACACAGGGCATAAGGCTGGAGGGAGAGGGGACACACCCAGGACGGGACACCAGTCCATCACAAGGCACCCCAAGCGGGACTCGAACCCCAGACCCACCGGAGAGCAGGACCTGGTCCAACCCACTGCACTACTGCGCCACCGCACCTCTGGGAAATTACACCTTAAATATTATAATTTAGAGAGTAAAAGAAAAACTTTTGAAGAAGTTCGCCTCCACAAGTTCAAAATTGAGAACGGCCGTATGCTGGCGTGAGTTGGCGGAAAAGGTACCTTCACCTTACCTTACCTAACAGTGAAATTGCAGCGCCCTCTCTGCAGGCATCGGAAAAAGTGTTACTTTGGAAAATGTCAAAAGAGCCCTGAAAAATGGCCTTTTCATCCTGCTAAGGACTATCCCTCAGTGAGAAAAAAGTGCCAGGCGCTCCGTCACTGTGGCAGCGTTTCCGCTTTCCAGTATAATGTGAGCGAGAGACGGCGGTTACCAAAACCACGCAAGTTCTCCTGCTCCCTCTTCACTTTTCTTCTATTAAAAGTGTAAAGTGAATCACAGCAGGGGTAAGAGCTGCTGCTGAATTGCCTGTTATACACTATAACTCACTGGTGCATGAGTTCACCGCGCTGCAACCTTCATACCTTTTTCACGCGCAAACCCGAAACTCCCAACTCTTGAGCCAAAGACACTTATTTCACATGTACTTTTGTTATGTATGCAACATTCCTGGAATTTCCTTTAATATTATCATCAGTCATTGCTAAGGAGAAAATAACAAAAACGTGTTTTATTTTGTTCTCTTGTCAGAATAAAGGGGGGTTTATTCATTTCGGTCGCGTTCGAGAAGTTGATTGAACGTGCTGGAAACTTTTAAAGACATCTGAGTGTTTCGATTTGGCGGCGACATATAGTTGGGGCTGGCGGCAGTGCCGCCACCTCGTGACCCAGGAGAGTTTGGATTGAGATCGTGACTAAACTCTGCCAGACACAGTCAGTCTCTATGTTGTCCCAGTGTTGAAGGGATTTCCTCCTACAGCTGCTCACTGTGTTTCTCCACTCAACCTGGGGCTACGTTGCCCCTGCAGTCACTGTAAATACACGGGCGTGGAAGGATGAGTCATGTTTTCTTTCCTTTAGACCTTGGGCTGCCTGACACTGGCTCCGAATCTCTGAGATGTGGATTAAACAGCCCTGATACTCAGAATGGGTGTCGTATTAGGAAAGATCACGGTGCTTGAGACGCAGCAGTAACACGATTCACACTACGTTCCAAAATATACATTTGACATAACGGCTACAGTCTGTTAATGTAATACAGTATTTAATACAGCAGAAAAGGTTTCTTACACACGTTTATACTTGTTCACTGTCAAAGTTGTGGCTAACATGGCATATTAATTATTTAATGTAATTTTGCACAGAATCCTTTTTCTCTGGACATTCACGTGTGCGGTGGAGAGCCGAAGACGAAGGAGAAGAGCTGGAACTTGCTGATGGGTGTGACGATCGGCTTGATGGACGCCCATGCCTGCTCAGCCTGACAGCCGGTCCCCGCGAAAGGACTCGGACTGTCAGCGAGGTGAGGCTGCTGAGAAGTGGTAACGCATTTTGAGTGGTCTGCCTGTCTCACACACTTTTTTCCTTGTCTCTGTGATGTCTGATTTCCACCATAATATTTATAAATTTCCCAATTAGCTTTTTTTTTTTAAATGCTGTTAAAAAATTTAATTTTAATGGCACTTCATACTAGGGTGGCGTATGAGCTGTGGAATACAGTGTATGATGCAGGGGGATGGATTGAAGATGTGCGTAGCCTGCAGTCGGAGTGTGGCCACATCTGCTGCTCCAAGTCACAATTTCACCGACAGCATCATGCAGTCATCCGAGATTATAAGACTCTCACGGGTTTGATAACACATAATTTTCAGCAATCCAGTAATATGCTCTCACTATTCGGTAATACTCTGAAGAACACTGTGAATCTTCTGTCTACTGCAAGCTTTGAGCCCAAGTTCACTCTTCTACTCTTCAACTCGCACAGTCTGCCTTGGCTCTACTGTTCCTCCCTTTGCTGGTGCTTTGATTTTGGCCTTTTGGTGACCATTTCTAAGTTCCCTCTTACACAACCATCCTCCTTTAACCCCGCACACATTCTACTGGATGCACACACACACTCACACACACGAAGCCGTTTGTCCCAAACAGGGTCACGGTGAGCCGTAGCCTAACCCAGGAGACACATAGGGAGCAATGCTGGAGGGGGAGGGGACACACCCAGGATGGGACGCCAGTCCATCACAAGGCACCCCAAGCGGGACTTGAACCCCAGACCCTCCAGAGAGCAGGCACAGGCCAAACCCACTGTATCTTCTACTAGACATATTTTCAAAACTCCACTTAATCCAAAATGCAAGTGGCAGCATTTGCAGAAGAGGATTTTAGAATGTCTCTGTCGAGAGCTGCCAATCACAAGTACTTTTTCAGACGGTATGTTGCTGAGAGGAGCCTGAATTTAGCATCACGGGACCGAATATGAGCTCTTTCAAAATCTGAAAAGGCAAAGCTGCTCAAGCACTGCTGCAGACCTGAGGGATGTGCTTTGAAATGTGTCCAGAAGAAATACAAGCCAACTTTTTAATTCCATAACGCAGCTGGATGCCGTCATCCAATCTGACAATGTACTTTGCTTATAAACCCAGCAAGTAAATATTATAAGTAATATTAAATTATTCATTGTTAAAGGAAAGTGACTTTAAGCCTTTCTGGTTGTGACTAAACTGCAAAGGCACCAGCTGGTGTCTTAAAACATGCAATTACTGTAAAAATCAGTGAATTATATATAAAATTCACTTCTTCAAGTTTTCAGTACAACCATAAAGCTGTAAAAAATCTGTTTAAAGGTACTCTTGTTCTTACTGAAAGCTTTAAAAATGGAAACTGAAGGGGCATAATCCTGTGTTGTGAATTTTTGCAGAGAAGACCTGGAGACTTGGAAGTATCTTCAGCAGGATTCTTTACTGCAGACGAGAGCATCGGCCCGCAACGTCAGAACGTGCCGTTTCGCGCCGTAGTCATCAAGTCTAACTAAGGGGGATATGCATTGTGGTTTTATAGGCTTTCTGTGGGCAGTCCTTAAAGGTGTAACCCTACACAAAGCTTTAGAGGTGATACCTTCAAACAAAGCATCAAAGGCAAGGAAGCCTTCACAGGACCCAACCCCCGACTGCTAGCTAACCCAAACTTCCTCATCGCCAAATGATCTAATGATGTGACCACCATCCAGCGACAAAAACTGGGATATGTCAACATTCTCACACAGTTTCATTTAGATGCAATCAATCACAAGCAATCACTGTGATCACATCAACAGGCAGACCCATTCAACTGTAGGTTTGATCTAATCATCCAGCGGACGTTGTCTCGAATGCCCACAAGCAATGTGTATTACCCTGATGTTTTCGCATGACAACATGGGACAGACAGACGATCGGTTGATCTCAAAGTGACCCTGAATTGTGGATTCCTACACCTGTAACAGTGAAATGAATGGCATAAATAGCAGGTGTTGTTTCTTTGACTCAAATTCCGCCATCCTACACAATTTGTGTAGTACAGAAAAGAAAAAAATAACAACTCCCAAAGCGAGTCAATAATAGTACAATATTGAACAGCAGTATGTTGGTGTTGCATTTTGAATTACAACAAGCAATACTGTGCAGCTTCAGATGAAAAACTACAGTGTAAATTACCACCACACACAGAAACCGCTTGTCCCAAGCAGGGTCACAGCGAGCCGGAGCCTAACCCGGCAACATAGGGCACAAGGCTGGAGGGGGAAGGGACACACCCAGGACAGGCCGCCAGTCTGTCACAAGGCACCCTAAGCAGGACTCGAACCCCAGAGCCACCAGAGAGCAAGCACAGGCCAAGCCCGCTGCACCACCGTGCCCCCCTAAATGATCTTCAATATTTACATTCACATTGCCAAGCTATCCGTTTCCTGAGAGTCAAACTCCAAGTGCAGAATTATGAATACCATCAAACGAGCGAGTCTGACACACTACTTGTGACACACTGCACACACTACACTTGTGCCTGTTAGAACCGAACTGAATTTGAACAGCAGCAGCAGCTCCTGCACAGATTTCGGAGTGAATGGCTTGATAAGAGGCACTGCAGTATTTCCCTTCCTCTGTGTACCAAGGTGTTCTCTCCTAAAAATCTCATAGATCATACCTAACCTGCCGAGACAAATGAAGAAAGAAGCAACATTTTTAATGAAACAATCCACATTTTAACCATTTGCATTAAATTCTTCCTACAGATACATTGAATTGGCTAATCTGCATATTGTTACTGACAGTGGGAATGAACAAACCTGCAGAAAATGGCAAATTCTTATGAATATAATTTAATTAAAATTATATCAAAATATGGTTGTCATTTCATACAGGAGCTTTAAATTCTGGACCAATCTATAAACAGCTCCCTGTGGAATGTCTGCTAGTTCAAAAACAGCTGACTATTTCGAGGATCACATGTCTCCATGTGTCTCTGTTGTTGGTGACATTAACCTATTTTTTTCTGTCAGTTGTATGTTACTTTGTAGAAAAGCATCTGCTAATCGAATAAATGCAAATGTAAGCTGTTTTCATACTTCTTGTAATGTGCTGCGTTAAACGTGAACGTGGCAAAGACAGAAATTATTCCTTGGTAAAATTCGGTTTTGAACGACAAATTATTCCTTTTAATCTTTTTCATATCCTTAATGTGAACTGCAGAGCAAACTGTAGAAAAAAGCATCAAGTGGAGCATTCATCAGCTACCTGTTTAACTGTAATTTGTAATTTGTCAGCTACCTGTGTAATTGTAATTTGTCTGATACCTTTGTAATTGTAATTTATCAGATACACGTGTAAGTGTAATTTGTAATTTGAAAGCTGCCCATGTAATTGTAATTTGTCAGATACCTCTGTAATTGTAATTTGTCAGATACATGTGTAATTGTAATTTGTCTGATACCTTTGTAATTGTAATTTAGAATCAGAATCAGAATCAGAATGAGCTTTATTGCCAAGTATGTTCGCACATACAAGGAATTTGTCTTGGTGACAGGAACTTCCACAGCACAGACAGAATGACAGTGGCAAGATAGATGAGAAGATAGAGTATGTGAATAGGGGATGAAAAATATATAAAAATATACAGTACCCAATATTATATACAAAAATAGTCACTAGTTACAAATGCAAGGGAGTGTGAGAAGAGATATGATGTGATGTGATGTTTATCAGCTACACGTGTTAGTGTAATTTGTAATTTGAAAGCTGCCCGTGTAATTGTAATTTCTCAGATACCTCTGTAACTGTCATTTGTCAGATACATGTGTAATTGTAATTTGTCAGATACCTCTGTAATTGTAATTTGTAATTTGTCAGCTACCACCGTGTCAGCAGTGCTGTCAGTCAACATCTCACCAGCAAAGATAAGTGTGCAGTACCCCTGTGTGTCAATCTTTCGTGCAAATGAATGTGACTGTACCTATGACTAATAAAACATGTCAACGTTAATAGAAATAAAAGATGTGTTCAGTGCGAAACTACCACACCATTAGCTTTTCACCCTCCTCTTTAAGAGTCCAAAACCCCTACTGCTCCCATTAAGGCTTCCTCTGGTGCGCTGAACTGGGGAACCCGAACTTACACTCCCTTTAGTCTATTTAAAGCCGGAATTGTACAAACTTTTCTGAAAACAACCTGCAGGGCACATATTTCCAGTTATCGTTTCCTGGCTACAATCCATTTCGCTTCATCCATGAACAAAGGGACCCCAGAGATGTTTCTTCACACCAAAATGGATCACCTCTGCTGAGGAGGATGATGTGTTGTGACTCGGTGGACTACACCACTGGCCATGCACTCACGTTTGTACATCTCAGACTTTCAGGGATGGACGGCCACTGCCAGCTTCGTGCAAATGTCTTCCACTAATAGAAATTAAAAGGAATGTAATACAGCCAGACACTTCATATAGAACAAAGTGTTTTACTAAAACTCGCTGGTACGTATATGTTCATGAACTCAGGTGATGATGTGAAAGCGGAAGATTTTATTTAGTACATGAAACTCACTACAAATGTCATATTAATACATTGCTCCTTGAACTTCAATGTATCCATTTATGCAGCAGTGTATTTTTCAACAGGGGCACATCAGGGTAAGAACATTTCTCAAGGACACTACAGCAGGAGTGCCATTTAACCCTCAGAACTTGCAGCTGCAAGGTGATGGCTCTAGCCACTATGCCACCTGCTGCCTTTCAATATAGATACAGAAGAATAACTATAAATGTTGGATTTATTGTTGCTCTTTAAGCGTATTGAGAGTGCAGTATTTCATTTTTCCATCAGGACTGATAGTTCATTGACAGTTTCTAAGAACAAGTCACTAGTGGGGTGAATGGCAATAAGAATTCTGGGGTCCCACAGCTGCAGAGGGTCCACAAAAAATTCCAGATGTAATTAATTTATTTTCTTCTGGAAGGCCAAAGCAAAAATATCTCAAGGGTCACTGAATTCCTAGCCGCACTCCTGTTGAGGAGAACTGTGGACTTTGGCAACTGATGTCATTTTGTCTGATGCTGGTTTTCGTAGAGAGTGTCTGAAATAAGAGAGTTGTGAAAATTGACGTGATAAAAAGGGCAATTGTTCTTCTCAATAAACAATAGTGATTAATAAGTAATTATGGATATGAAAACAACAATAAACCTGATCTTATACTTGAGTAGCAGCAGCAGCTGGTTGAGCATTGCTGCCACTTTTTACTTTATTGTAAGCATTTTGTTTTACAACTCTTACTAGTACAGCACGTTACTGTAAAGCACAACTTGTACACTGTGTAGGCTACATATTGTTTATTGAGTCCAACTGAAAAAAAATCACCACAAGTTTATAAAGTATAATATAAATAATATATAACAATCCCACTCATTCCTACAGCATCATCCAATTCATTTTAAGACCCTGCCATTGAGGCAAACTTAATAAATGTCACCTGATATTTTGGCAAATTGCCATGGTAACCGTGGCCAATAATTTCCAAGATAAAAATGCAGCCCTTCTTATCGAGCAATTCTAACACATACAGTATATTTACCAGAGATTTTCCACCCTTATAAACCCCAAAAGTGATTCTTACCCCAGCTGCTCTGTTGTGACCACTTTTTCCCAGTGTTTGTGTGTACACATGTTTTCCCTCTTTTCCCAGTGTTTGTACACATATTTTCCCATTTTTCCCAGTGTTTATACTTATTTATATATACACTAAGGTGGCAATCCTCTACATTTGTTACTTTTTCCTTCCCAGGCTTCAAAGGGCCCAAAACTTTCAAGAGAAGCTCAATAGCTCAAGATTTGTAGAGAAGTCCTTTGAGACTGAATAACAATATCTAGAATATTATAAGAACACCAGACTGTTACATGAAAAAATAATTGTGGAAAATTTCAATCATCACCTAAACCCGCTTGATTTGACAGACATTTGGCAATTTTCTGACGGGGAATCTGTCCGAAGAGCGAAAAAGTGGTCGTGTCACATTCACTGTTGCACAAAATTGTTATAATTCACTTTCATCTGTGCTGCTGTTGCTGCTAATAATTATTATTTGGTGAGCACGTGCATCCACAAAACACAGTTATTTTACATTTACATCTATTCATTTAGCAGACGCTTTTCTCCAAAGCGATGTACATCTCAGAGAAATACAATTTGTACATTACATTAGGAGAGAGACGTAGTTGCAGACGTGATTCTTAAGTAAATCTAGTTTGTTTCTTTCCACTTTATGCACCGATGTTCATCGCACAAATTTTCATATATTGTATTCTTTTCTCAGTACCTGGGTCACCTGGAAAGTTACAATTTCAAAGCTTCTTTGAGTTTTCAACATCTCAAAAAATCATTCAATATCTGTGCAAAATAATATATTTATAGACATTTTTACTGTAGCCAACTGGAACACAGTGCTATACCAACTATTATTTTTTTGTGAAAAAGGTGGAATTCGCTGTTAAAATGTTCATGTGCTGCATAGCTTTTCATGTGAGTGATTGTTGTGCTGAGCTGCATTCCTCACATCTAGCAGCCCTTTCTTACTTGTTTTTAATCATACACTGAGTGGTAACACCCTCTGCCTTTTCAGCTCATCGGCTGCTGTGCTTGACTTTCTCATGAAATGATATTTGGATTCTGTCAAACCATTCTCAATTGAATAAAATATCTGAGTCCTAAATTTCACTGAATTAATGAATTCATTCCACATTTTTTTAATGAAACTGTCACAATGACATGTTATCGAGAGGCCAATTAATGTCATAATTTTTTTTCCTCACATCATGTTGGGCTAACTTGGAGCCTTGCAAAAACACAAAATACATGCCCATCAAGTAGAGATATGTAATAAAACATATGTGAACCCATTAATTAGTCACCTTGAAGGTTAAATCCTTTTCACGCTGCTTAGTGTTGATACCTTTTCTAAGTCTTCCATGACCAAGTCTGGTTCTTTCACATTGTTGTTCCTCTTGAAACTGTTGTTCTCGTGACCGTTGAATGACACTTGATCTGCTGAGAGCTGCACGTTGGTCGGTAGTACAGCATTCCCTTGAACCCTGTGTGAGTATGTCTTCCTCCGCTCCATGTCCGCTGCGCACAGCTGCAACTTGAACGCCGCCTCAAATCCTCTTCTGAAGTTTTCGTTGAAGAAGCCATAGATGATGGGGTTGACGCTGCTGTTGAAGAAGGCCAGCCAGTGCGCAAAAGGATAAATGTATATGTTTATCAGCCTGTACTGGTATTCGGTGAGGCTAGCATAGTCACTGAGCATCATGAGAGTCCACAGAGGCAACCAGGACAAAATGAAGAGTAAGGCGACAATGAGTAACATCTTGATGACCCTCTGTTTCTTTTTCGACACTGCGTGACGGTTCTCCTGTCCGGGTTTACCCACTGTAGTAGGAACTGTTGTTTTGAAAAGAGTGATGCCAATACGAGCATACATAATCACAATCAAGGAAAGCGGAGCAAGGTAGATGTTGGCAAACAGAACAGTTGTGTAAATTTTCCGCATCTCTTGATTTGGCCAGTTCTCCCTGCACCAGTAAAAGGGATTCGTTTTGCTGCCATCTCCAGTAAAGATTCGGATTGTGTGCTCTTGGGTGACTTGCAGCATAACTCCTGATGGGCACATGATGGCAATTGCCAAAACCCAGATTACAACAATTATTAATGTTGATGTTGATATCGTCAACTTTTGCTTAAAGGGGTAAACAATGCATCTGAACCTGCAAATAAAAGAAAAATATTTTTAATGATTTTCTGAGAACTTCTTATGACTCCTTCACATGCACAGTTTTTTATTACTATGTTTGTTGTCCCTTGTTTCTTTTACTGTACTACAGTGTTACTGTATTGCTGCCAATCTGCAGCTAATTTTTGCCATTACCTCGTCATTTTTAATTGTCAGTGCTTTGTATGCTTCAGTATATTTGAAAAACAAAACTCACCAAAAGTAAAATAGGTACATGGCAGTCATGGTTCTTGTGTAACTTGTCATCCAGACCTGCCTGTCACACACTTGAATGAATTTTATTTAAAAATCCTTTTTAGTCCACATTATTTTGTTTTGTTGTGAAATGGGAAAAAAAAAATGTATTACTTCTATTTTCCCAGTAATCTTAAGTGAACCAGGAAAAAAACATTAGCTCCATCAGTCTGTTATTTTTACCTGTCAACAGCAATTGCCACGAGGGTAAAGACTGATGCTGACACAGATATGCCTTGGACCATTCCGCTCATTTTGCACACCAAACTTCCAAAAGGCCATCCTGTTGGGAAAGACCACAAAGTTTTTTCTGTATTGCTACATGAAAAAGTCTGAAACACACACTGGTCCTCACATTCTGTTTACCTGGAGCAGACAGGAATTACTTCTATTTTCCTTATTTACACAATAAATAAACTTTCAAGTTTTGTGTTTATTATCTCCCTAAAAAAATAAGCTTATTAAACCAATTGAATACAACCATATGCAATACAGTTGTCTTTCTAGTTTTATTTCAATTGAGAATAACTAACGGGACAGAAAAATAAATTGGCCAAAAATTAGCACCTTCTTTACTGGACCTTAGATGACCCACATGCTACTAATTACAACTATGGTTACATTTCCCTCTAAAGAGTACAATTAATTCCTAAAAACCTGCTTATAAAGTAAATTCTCGTAAAAATAAATCCTTGTAGAATAAACGTTTAATCCTCCTACTGTCCAAAGATATGTTCCATCGCATCTGGTGACTTTGAATTGCCTGCAATGTGTCCATGTGAGTAAATATGTGTATAAGTGTACTGGGATATTGTTCTGGATGTATCCCACTGTCATGGTTGCAAAGAGGCGTCAGACACAAGTGTGGTTGAATCGTTTTATTTTGCTGTCAGACAGGCAGAGAGAATCGTCAACAACAGGCAGGGGTCACCGATGAGCAAACGTTTGAAGTAAAGAGAGAATCCAAAACCATAATCCAAGAAATGAAACGAGAGATCAGAACACCAGGAAATCGCCGGAACAGGGATATAGGGTCAGAGAACAGAAGCACATGCGATAGCACAGGAGAACACAGGCGTAGGTGAGTGCATGGCTCAAAGAGGTTCTGTGATCTGGGCGGTCCGGCATTGTCCTTTTATGCTCCATCTCCCTGATCAACCACAGGTGTGTCAGGTCATTGTGAGGCCGTGGGCGTGACAGCATCCCCTACAGTATGAGCGACACCGGCCGCTCTACGTCACCTGGGTGAGGTGACCCCGTGGTTTGGGCAACAGCCGGTCTGGGTGGTCCCTGGGAAAATCAGGAACAAGGACAGAATCCAATGCATTCCACGCCGGCACTCCGCACTGCTCCTATGGACTGTATCCCTCCAAGTCTACGAGGTACTACAACTCCCCTGCCTGTGGCAAGAGTCCAGGAGTTCCCGGATGGCATAAGCTGGACCTCTGTCGACTTGCATCAGCGGGGATGGTGCCGCAGCCATGGTGGTTGGTGAAGGGACACAGCACTCGGTTTCAAGAGAGACACGTGAAAGGTTGGAATTCATCCACAACCGTGGAGGCAACTGGAGCCATTAGGTGACTGGGGTAACATGACAGTGCACCTTGAATGGGTCAATATACCGGGGGGCTGAGTTTCTTGGCTGGCAACTTCAACCAGAGATCCTTCATGGACAGCCACATTCGCTGACCAGGCAAAAAGGAGAGCGGATGCCGGTGGCAGTCCACTTGTTGTTGGTACCTACGGGTACAGCATTGGAGGTGGTCCTGGACAGCTTGCCAGGCCTCCGCATTGTCATTATACCAGGCATCTACAGCCGATTGCTTGAGCTGGGGTGCCAAGGGAACAAAGGGGGTTGATAACCACGCACACACTGAAATGGTGAGAGTCTTGTGGTTGTGTGGGTCAGTGTGTTGCGGGTGTATTCGGCTAAGGTAAGTATCAAGCCCACTGATGTTATTTGGAGCTGCAGTAACACCGCAAGAAACGACCAGTGTCTTGTTGCAGCCGCTTGACCTGCCCATTGGCCTGAGGGTGATAGCCTGATTGATGTCAGACTCACCGAGACCCCGAGCTTGTGTCAGAAGGTCTTCCAAACCTGGGATGTGAACTGGGACCCCTGGTCCAACACAATGTCCTCTGGAAGGCCATAGCAACGAAACACATGATTGAAGAACAGTTCCGCAGTCTCCAGGGCTGTGGGGAGCTTAGGGAGAGGGACAAGAAGGCATGCTTTGGAAAACCGGTCGATCACTGTGAACACTGTAGTCTTACCTTCCGATGGGGGAAGATCCACGAGGGAGTCAAGGGCCACATGGGACCAGGGACGGGCCAGAATTGGTAGGGGTTAGAGAAGCCACGCTGGCTTCTGAGTCGGGGTCTTTGTTTGGGTGTAGGTGACACACACACTAATATAACGCAAAACGTCTTCTCAGATAGAGGGCCACCAGAATTGTTTGTGGAGGAGGGAGAGCGTTCTACTGAGACTGGGATGTCCAGCTGCTGGGGAATCGTATGCCTACTTCAGGAGTGTCGATCACACACTTGTGGGTACGTATTGTTTCCCTGTTGGTGTCTCGGGGGTCCATGTTCGGTCTCTTGCGCCTTCTGCAAGTCCTGGGTGAATTTCTACTGCACAGGTGCAAGCATACAGTCCTGGGGCAGGATGAGTTCCGGGGTAGACAGGAGAGACCCCGTGTACCCGGGAGAGATCGTCGGGCTTGGTGTTCTTGCTGGCTGGCCTATATGACACAACCTGCTTGAAGTGGAACCTGGTAAAGAAAAGGCCCCAGCGGGCTTGACTAGGGGTCAGACGTCTGGCCTTCTAGAGTAACTCCAGGTTTTTATGATCGGTTATGATCAAGAAAGGGTGCGCAGCCCCCTCCATCCAATGCTTCCACTTTTCTAGGGCCAGTCTGATGGCCAAAAGCTCGCGGTTCCCTATATCGTAATTCTGCTCTGCCTTGGACAGCTTATGCAAGAATTAAGCGCATGGGTGGAACTTGGGTGGGTCGCCCTGTCGTTAGGACAGCACAGCACCTACCCCCATGACTGAAGCATTCACCTTGATGACAAAGGGCAATGTTGGGTCTAAGAATGTCATTCAGGTACACCAGGATTCCGTTGTTTACCAGGTCTTCTAACACATGATTCACAAAAGCCTGGAGCACATTGGGTGCATTGTCTAGACCAAATGGCAAGGTGCTCATAATGGCCCAGGGTAGCGCTGAAGGCCGTCTTCCACTCATCCCCCTCTCGTATCCGAACCAGGTGGTATGTGCTGGAAAGGTCTAACTTAGTAAACACCTGTGCCCCATGTACTTACTCGAGCGTAGCGGTGATTAGGGGTAAGGGACGTGGATATTTGACTGTGATACTATTGAGTACTCGATATTCTAAACATGAACGGAGGCCCCCGTTTTTCTTGATGATAAAAAAGAACCCAGGAGAGGCGGGAGAGGTCAAGGGATGAATGATGCCTGCTGCTAATGCTTCGGTTTTGTACCGCTGCATGGCCTCCTGTTCTGGCAGTGATAGGAGGTAGACCCGACCTCAGGGAGGTGTAGTACCCGGAAGGAGATCGATCGCACAATCCCAGGGTCTGTGCAGGGGCAGTGCCACTGCCTTTTCCTTGCTAAAAACCTCCCCGAGGTCCTAATATTCAGCAGGAACCATTACCTGTTATGGGTTCTCAGCGCACTCCACTGAGGTGGCTCTGCACGGCACGGACAGACACACCTTACTGCACTGGGACCCCCACGCAATCAGCTCCCCCTTATTCCAGCAAAACACCAAGTCGTGCTATAGCAGCCAGGGGAAACCTGGGATTATGGGGTTGTCTGGAGACTTAATCAAAAAGAACCCAAGCTCCTCCTGATGACAAACCCCTACTCCCAGGCATAATGTGACCATGTGAGCTTCTCCTACCCCGGTCCCTAGAGGTTGTTCATCCAAGGCACTGATTCTTAACGCAATGTCACACGCCCCCCCGGGTACTTGTCGGGCATCTGCGAATCCGATATCCATAAAGCACCCCGTTACACTCGAGTCCACTAGTGCCCGCGTACTGACCCGATTCTCCCCCCATGTAAAGACCACCTGAAGCGTTATCTTTTCAAAGTGTCATATAAAGTAAAGATGCATGAAGCTTTCATTTGTTTTCTTATTTTAGTACGTCCTTCATACTTGTATTATTAGGCCTTATAACCATGATGGGTGATGGCATTACACTGTTAAAAAGTCAAGAAATTTCTAGAAGATTCTTTATAAGACAACCTGAGATGCACAGGAGAAAACACTCTACACAGAGGACGGACACTGCTTGCCCTGTGCAGGGCTCAAAATCACTAAGCCTCATATTTTACATTTGCTTGGATGTGAGATATTGGATATATCTTCTAACTTATATTGGATATTATAAGCTAGAATTTTAGGACATTAGCATTCACTGTACAAAGGAAACCTTTATTTGGAAGCTATGACATTTTTTATTAGTTTTTTCATTTTCAGCTAATTTTGCTGTTCATTCTGTTCCAGATAATCATTTTTAATCAGTATATATCCAAATCTGGCACACAAGGGTACATAAAATGCAATTGTAACTCCCATTCTGTTCCATATTAGAGGAGGACTAATCATTAGATTTGCTTCTTTATTGAAAGGACTCTCACAACAGGCAATAACGGAGTAATGAAGGTGATGGGTAAGGTGTCTGTCCAGAAGGAGTACCTCTGATTATGTAAAACACATATTAATGGCAGTCACACTGGAAAAAAAAATTGTGTATGCTAACAGAGAGCATGCAACAGCCTGGAGGCCAAGCAGAAATTCAGTCTTCAAAGTCGGACCAAAATATAGAAGAAAGGTTTTTTATAAGATGTTTTTCTAGGCTTTGAAAGACGACTAAGGAGCCGGCTGTACCGACTGAAAGAGAACAGATTGAACACTGAAGAAAAAGTTCATCCAGGTGTGACACAGCAGAGGAAAAGGAGAAATCAGAGTGAAAAAAGTTAAGCTGAGATTTCAGAAAAGTGTGAGCATTTAATAGAAATAAGCAGGCCACCTGGTAGACCTACTGCATAAAGTCAAGGATGAGCAGAAAGAGGAGCAGTGCGACAGCAGCCTTTTTAAAGACGTCATTGTAACGGCGCTGAGGGGAGCTGAAATAGCTCCGTGCATATAGTTGTTATTAGTGTTCATGTCTGTACATAGTTGTCTGTGTTGTTCTGATTGGTTGTTGTTCTGTTAATGCTTGGTGCGTCATGAGGGGAATTGTAGGGAATTCTAGGGTTGGCCCCATAACCTTTGGGTGCGATGGGGGGGCTGGGAGTGACTCATGGGGATTCTCCAGTGTTTCAGGATCACTTGTACTGTCTGAAGTGTCTTTGCTAAGACTGCTGCCAAAAGACAAGTACCCTGCAAATATAGAGCGCGTTCCTTTTACCCTGACTCCTGAGCCTGTTTCTAGCAGCTCCATGGGGGATGCTACATTATTAGTTGTACATACTAAGGTTTTCAGAACACCGAATCAGTAATTTAGTTCTTCTCAGAATTTTATGTGCTTTTAATGTTACAGCACCGAAAATGTATTTTTTTAAACATTCTTCATCCTCACCTTGTGATTGAAATGTATTACATACATTTACGTACAGTAAGTTACTCCAGTCAGCTAAAACTCTGGTGGTGTAAGATTCATTTTTACTTAAATAGGGAAGCGATTATTACTTACCAGTAATGATGTTATCCAGAAGGGTTGTTGGCATGCAGAAAATTCCGACAAGAAGGTCACTGACTGCAAGGTTCAAAATGAATAAATTGGTAACTGTCCGCATGTTCTTGCTTCGCAGCACAATGAAACAAACCACTCCGTTCCCAACCATGCACACGAGAAAAATGAGCAAATAGGAGATAATGAAAACAGCTGCAACAGATGGCTGGTGCAAATAGTATCCAACATATGTAATGTTGGGCTGTGGAAAGTAGTAATCCTCAGATGTATTCAGAAAAGTCCAGTTCAGGATGTCTTCAGATGTGAAGTTGGGCTCCAGGCTTTGGCTCATTTTAGACCTACAGAAAAGGAACAAAATTTTTACAGCCAAATATAAATGATAAACATATTAATGAATATTTGCATACATTTTCTCCAAACAGGAATGTAAACTCTTTAAGTATATGGCTTTTGTGTGAGTAAGAGGAACAAAAGCAGTTACAGCTACAAAGCGTTTAATATTAAGGAGGCAGTGAGTGTGTTCATCATTTCTGTCTGTCATAAATGTACTTTATACTGCGCTGCATGGAAGTGTGTGAACCCATTGTGTCCCTTAGTTTTAGCATAAAATGGTTATTTAACGGGGGGTGCGGTGGCACAGTGGGTTGGACCGCAGTCCTGCTCTCCGGTGGGTCTGGGGTTCGAGTCCCGCTTGGGGTGCCTTGCGACGGACTGGTGTCCTGTCCTGGGTGTGTCCCCTTCCCCCTCTGGCCTTACGCCCTGTGTTACCAGGTAGGCTCCGGTTCCCCATGACCCTGTATGGGACCAGTGGTTCTGAAAGTGTGTGTGTGTGTGTGTGTGTGTGTGTGTGTGTGGTTATTTAATGAGAATCAGTTTTTCTCATGTGACATAACAGGTGTGTACTGACCTGTTCCAAATGTTGCTTTACAGGAAATCGTGTGTGTAGCACAAACAGGATGGCATGGGGGCACAGTGAGTAGTACTCCTGTCTCATAGGACCTGGGTGGTATGAGAGAACGTGGGTTCGATCACTGCTCAGTCTGTGTGGAGTTTGCACGTTCTCCCCGTGTCTGCGTGGGTTTCCTCCGGGTGCTCTGGTTTCCTCCCACAGTCCAAAGACATGCTGTTCAAGTTCCCCATAGTGTGTGAGTGACAGACAGAGATAGTGTGTGTGTTCCACTGATGTATGGATGAGTGACCCATTGTAAGTAGTGTATCTAGCAGTGTAAATCTTGTGGTGCTCTGGTTTCCTCCCACAGTCCAAAGACATGCTGTTCAGGTCCCCCATAGTGTGTGAGTAACAGAGAAAGTGTGTTCCACTGATGTATGGATGAGTGATCCATTGTAAGTAGTGTATCTAGCAGTGTAAGTCACTACGGTGAATAAGGTGTGTGGGCTGATTACACTACATAGAGTTCACTGGAAGTTGCTTTGCACAAATGCGTCTGCTAAATAAATAAATGTAAATGTAAGAAACATGGAATTAGCGCAGGTGCAGAACTACCTGAAGTGCAAGTTGTATTTGTTAAACCAGGAAGGTCAGAAGAAAATATCTGACCATCTATAAGTCATTTATTCATTTTACACGTTTAAGATTTACATTTTATAAGTTTATTCTAATATACTATATAAGAATAATGACCATCCCTATGGGGTTCACATACTTTCGAGCAGCTCTATAAGTACAATAGATAATAATATAATAAAATGGTTTTTTTGTGGGATTAGATCACGAGACGCAAAAAAAAAGGAAATGCTGTAAACATGGGAAGTCAATGTTTATCAACATGCCAGGTCTGAAAAACAAGACCAGCGAGCTGAAACTGCAATTAATCCATGACAGGAACACAGCTAACACCTCATGGAGTATTAGAGCAGTGAGCTGAAATGGTATTTTTCATGGAGTGAGAGAAAAAGGAGACGTACCGAGCAGAGTATAACAAACAGTACTGAAGCATTATTCTTATGAAAGTCGGTGTGCATCAACATTAAATTGGCCAAATTGCCTCTGATGAATGAATCTCGTCGAGCCTCTGTCCATTTGAATACGCTTGTAGCGACACTTCTGAAGATCCACTCACAAACCAACTTTAAGGGCTAAGGGATTGTCCACACCTGGCATCAAGTACATCTTTGCTCTGAATCACAAAAGCAAACTGACTGCACTGATTTTAAAATTTCAAGCAAACAAGCCTTGTCGTTTATACGTATTTAAGCATCAGCAAGGAGTGTTATTGGTTCAGTACGGAAACAAGTGGATTTGCATTCTGTCTGCAGTCTTCTCCTTCACTCTGTTCGCTCTCTATTCGCTCGTGCGCTGAGACCGGACTAGAGCCGTAGTGCTGTGTTTCGCACTTTTAAATTTAAAGGTTAAAAATTTCAAATTCCTCCTATTCCCAGATTCCACAATGCCCCCGTAAAACCCCTTAACTACTCTGCTTTTACTGCTGAACATCGTTCCCCGTCATGACACTAATTATGTTTATTTTCAAGTGAACAGAAAAGCCAGTGCATTTTTCCCACAAGTGTCTAAACATGTTCTGTTTATTTCGCTGTAGGGAGATGCTTCTCTGCAAACAAAAGTAGATAGATGCTAGTGAAATGCAGTCTTAGGAAAAATCTCCTGACATATCCAAAAACGAGCACATGGCATCACATCTGGAGAGCCAGTTAAAAAATTGAAAAGCAAGAAAAGCAAAGGAGAAATTTTTAGGCTGTGTCATACTACTAATGGTACTTCTGCTCTGCATGTCCGTTTCTTCAAGTGTTACCTTTGCAAGTAGAGAGATCAAATGTAAGTGAACTCCACATTCACATGTTAGCAGTTTGTAAAAATACAGGCACTAAAAAGAAAATCAAGAATTAAATTAAAGAATTAAATTTTGTTTATGTGGACTTCATACCTGAAGCAGTTGAAAATATTATACTTTAATTAATCTAATTTAGCTTGTTAATTGCAATAACACACACACAATACTGTAAAATTAAAAATTGAAATTATAGACAAAACAATATGAACAAGTCAAAATGTTCACCTGTGTTAAACATATATTTTGGAGGATCTGGTTCAGGATATAGAGAATTCTCTTGTAAAGTACAACTCCCTTCTGCCTTCCAACGTTTGCAAGCACATCTCCGAAGCTCTTCCTCAGCACAGCCTCTACAGACCCCCTTTGGCTCACGCTCCAAATGCATTTCGAGAAGGAAAAGGTGTTGGATGGTTCAGGCATGCAGAATACCTTGAGAATACCACAGTCCCCCCGACCCAGACCACACTGCTTCCCGCTGAGCATGTAGTTGCAATGTAGCTACCCAAGGATATACAGTTTGCACTTAAATATAATTTTGTTTTTTTTTTTTTTTGACTATGCTGATGTACGAACAATGCCTTCCAACGCCCCCCAAAGAGATCTGTTCATAATCTGACTGACTAAAGCCTGGTATCCCTGACACACCCACGACCGCGTGCTCCGATCCTGCACCTGCAGCCGATCAAGGAGGCACAGGTAAAAGGATGGCTCAGACACTCCTGAGTGCGGAACCTCTTTGAGAGCAACCGCAGCACCTCGCCCAAGTTCTTCACCGGTGTATTTATTCTCCTTCTGTTCGGCCCCTTGACTCTTTGCTCTTGTCTTACCGGTTCTGACATCTGCCTGCCCCTCCGTATGACGTTTGCTGAGCAACTGACCTGTGCCCATCCCTGACGATCCTCTTGCCTGCCCCAACTGGATAAACATGCTACCGCGTCTGAATCCGTCGGCTGGATCCCCGAGTTCCACCACGATAACCCCCACCCATTATGTGTCACTTCACCCCCCAAGTCAAAGCAGTCAGGAACTGGGGCTGCTTCCAAAAAGGCCACAGCAGCTGCATATAAATTATGTGTTGCTGTTGCTTGGATCAAACAATTAATGACACTACAAAAAGCGTTATGTTCTCAGACGAGAAATGCTCAAACAAGACAGAGAATCAAAAATTAACACTGCATAATATGTTCATCACAGGAACAAGAAAAATGTGTATTATAATATGTGCAATGTAATAAACTATGAAGTACAACAGTAGAGATTTTGGTTGCACGTATAACAAAAATTCCATAATAGGATGCACAGAATCTTTTTTTAATTAATTCCAAAGAGAATTTTTACTTTAAAATGTTGATTATATTGATCCAGAAACAATATTTTAATCATACATTAGTGTAAGCAGTAAATAAGCAAAGTAACCCCATGTATAATGACAAGCATGAAGCAATTCATCAGGCTATATTGTCAGCATATTTTTTATAAGGAAACATGACTTTTTGTTGAAATAATTCTATATTTCATAACATAAACATCAACACATGTATTGCCTCTAAACACTTCTCTTGTAATTACATAGACTTGTGTTTTGTGTTCATAAAGAAATCTGAAGTAAATCAGTTCAATGTGCAACAGGCAGTGAAATTGCGAAAGAGTGAAAGGAGAAGAGTGACACATGGAAAAAAATTGTGTTATCCCCCATGCTCCCAGATTGCAGCTATTTATGCACATAAATGGAATCATAGCAGGTCCTCTTTAGTCCCACAACCTTCTCGCCTATGAAAGCGCATAAAAATGAATAAAATAGCTGCTCGCTGCTGGAATCTGAAATAACAAGCTGACATTAAAAATTACACAGTGAGCTGGAGATGAACTGAAAAACAGACAAAACCTGGAAAGCAGTCAAAGCCAAGAAGCATCCCTGTAATTTTCCCTTCCTCCTATTTGTAACACTGTTGAGTCAAAAGCCACATCCCGCCTGCTGTTCTTCAAAGCAACATTCCTCATGAAAACGGCAGTTAGACAAATGCTCTGTGCCGATATCACGTGAGTTGAACTGCACAGAAACAAAGAAGACTGAGGGTGTCCATGGCAGAAATGACCCTAACCCTACATCCTAACCCTAACCCTAAGCTCTAACCCTAACTGTAATCCTCACCCTAAACCCTAACATTGACCCTAACCCTAACCTAAACCCTAAACTCTAACCCTAAACCCTTACCTTAACCCTAACTCTAAATCCTAACCCTAAACCACAGATCCCAACCCTAAACACTAAACCCTAACCCCAACCTAAACCCTAAACCCTAAACCCTAAACTTAAACCCTAACCCTAACCCTAATCCTCAGCCCGGTCCATCAGACAGCAACTCTAAATGAGGTCAGATTGCTCGTTGAAAATTAATTCCTCTCCTTGTTCAAGCCAGGCTATTATTTGTGGCGATGCGGCAATACGAGGGAGGGAATATTTCACGTGAATGCAAGGGAAGCTCAGGTCTCTCGCCACGCCACGCCACGCCACGCCACGCCACGATGCCGCGGTTTGCAGCGCACGCACACCCGACACGTTCGGCTCTGGCGCAGGACACACGGAAGAGCCGCGCCACGCGCACGTGAGCCGATGCCTCCACATCCCACGCTGTCCCGCAGTCCCGCACAACGAGTCCGCAGCGCAACAAGACACGAATTAAGTTGCTTACCGCGCGCGCGCCTCAGCGCAAAGACGCGCCTCGGTGCTACACCTGTGTCCAGGTAGAAGGAGCCATGGAGCGGCTCGTCGCCTTTCCAAGAGGAGCTCAGGCGCGTCTCGACTCCGTTGAGGCTCTTTCCTCCGCGCGCTCTGAACACGTCCCTTGCGGCTCGAACCCGGGCGACTCTGCGCTGCGCTGTTTTGCGGCGGAGCTCTCCGAGGTGCTGAGAGGAAGTGCGCGCGTCATGGATGGGGCTGGGGGGAGGGGTGGACGGACGGCGGATCGCTCGTTATTTACAGAGGCGGGCGTGTCATTCGAAGGTCCTTAACCACATTCTTCTTTCCCCAAGAGGAGCAACGGCATCGGCAGTGAGTGATGGAGGAAAGATCCAAGAGAATGTGTTCAAATCAGCTGCACAGGGAAAGAGGCTTCATATATTACATGAAAAAAAAAATATATATATACACATGAGGCCTCTTTAACCTATTTTGTATAATATATACACACACACACACACACAAACACACACACACACACACATTTTCAGAACCGCTTGTCCCATACGGGGTCGCGGGGAACCGGAGCCTACCCGGCAACACAAGGCGTAAGGCCGAAGGGGGAGGGGACACACCCAGGACGGGACGCCAGTCCGTCGCAAGGCACCCCAAGCGGGACTAGAATCCCAGACCCACCGGAGAGCAGGACCCGGTCCAACCCACTGCGCCACCGCACCCCCAGCTAAAAAACATACAAGTGCGCGTATTCCTACACACCCGCCCTACTGTACATCTAGACATGCAGTACAGAGATACTGTACATACAATACACACGGATACAAACAGATACATAATTTATCATCATTTCCATAATGGACTCTTCCTTTGACCTACAGATAGCACCAGGAAAGTAGCACTATAAAGGAGAATATATATACCCCGAGAATTCAATTCAATTCAATTCCGTTTATTTTTACAGAGCGCTCTTCTCACGCAGTGAAACAGACAGTTGACTAATGGCTACCATAATAAAGTACTTTTATAGTGCTATAAGTATGCCTACTGGTCACTGGGGAAAGGAACAAAAACTCCCAACTGAAGGTTGAAGGAGAAAAAACCTCCGGGGGTCCATGGGCCAGTGGTTGCCCACCCCTCCCGGGCATTCTAGAAAGTAACAATTGTAAGACAGTGTAACAAGTAATAATGATTATGTTGCTAAATGGCATCTTGGATCCCCAGCTCAGCATGGAAAGTCTCGTTCGTCATGGCAGATGGACATCATCCTCTGTCAGCATGGGATTCGTCTGTCACCACTGGTTGGCCTCCTCGGGTATTATGCAGCGAGGTAGTGCTCAACAAGAAGAAAGAACGGAGTTAGTAATTTGTTACTTAAGTTAATTTAATATGCATTTTTATAAAGGTGATGAAAAACAACCAAGGCAGGTGGAATTACATTACGAGGTGGAATGCCTGAGTGAACATGTAAGTCTTTAGTCGGGATTTGAAAACAGAAACAGACGGGGTATTTCTGACAGTAACTGGTAGACTATTCCACAGTTTAGGCGCTCTATAAGTAAAGGCGCAACCTCCTACTGAGGTCTTATTGATCACAGGTACTTTAAGGTAACCTGCATCTAATGAACGGAGATATCGTCCTGGGATATAAGAATCAATGATCTCACAAAGGTAAGCTGGAGCAATGCCAGGTACTGCCTTATAGGTCAAAAGTAGGATTTTATAATCAACTCTAAATGCGACCGGGAACCAATGCAACAATTTAAGTACCGGTGTTATATGGTCAAACTTCCTAGTTCTAGTGACAATTCTCACAGCAGCATTTTGTACCAGCTGTAGCCTGGATACAGTCTGGTATGGAGAACCCGACAATAAAGCATTCCAGTGATCCAGCCTGCTTGAACAAAGCATGAACCAGTTTCTCAGAATCCCGTCTCAGGAATCGCTGATATTTAGCTATGTTTCTTAAATGAAGGAAGCACAATTTAATCAAAGCATTTACATGTGTTACAAATGACAGCTTTCCATCCAGCAGGACACCCAATCCTTGACACAATCCATACGCTTGAAGCTAATACCATTTGTTGTAAAGATTGGTGTGATTATGTCGAGAGTTTTGGCATCACCACCCAGCACAAGTACCTCTGTTTTACTGGCATCTAGAGATAAAAAATTTTTACTCATCCATAATTTTATACTGGTAAAACAATTAGCTAATGACGCCACATGTGATAGATCATCAGGCTTAAATGATACATAAAGCTGTGTGTCATCGGCATACGAATGGAAATTCACATTGTGTTTGCGAAAAATGTCACCCAATGGTAACATATAGAGTGAGAACAGTAATAGCCCCAACACAGAGCCCTGTGGCACACCATACTGAACCGTAGTTGAGATGGAGGGGGTGCAGTCATCAGATTTCAGTACAAGTAGAGAAGAAAAAACAGAAGTAGCTCAATTTCTAAAAATTTGTTTCTCATATAGTCTATACATCTTTGCAAAGTAATGCTGAGAATACATTCCATAGGTGCTCAATGAACCAAAGTGATATTTTCAGAACTTCAAAATGTTGCAAAATGTCATGAACCATTACAAAATGCCACACACCAGAACTCCAAACCTTAAAAAAAAAATACATCTTTGGTGCTCCATTTAAAAAGTAAGCATAAAATCATAAGCACACAGCATCTGTGGTTTTTTATTGTGTCCCCAATAGTAGGTTTTTTTCACTCATCATTATGACTGACTAACAGAACAACAGCTCAAATAAAATTGTTATGTATAGAAAAATAGCCACCCTATCTATTAAAAAATCCATTTTCAGTATAAAACCTACCGTATGTTTTCTATGTATTGTTTCCAAAATTAAGTTATCATAAGATACTAAACCAGGATTACCAAGAAAAGTCTACAGACCTTTTGTCTCTTGTAGTCTGTGAATGAAAATTTCTATATTAAGGTGTCAACACCTCATTGCACCCATATTGTATTTTGTTAAAAATGATAAGCCTTAGTGCATCTGCTAATGTGTGTTGCTAATGTTCAAAGATAATTCTAACCCAAAAGGTTATTGTCATGTCCACACCCGCAACTCAACCAACAACACCTGACTCTGCTCCAGCACCTGATTAACTGCTCACCCTTTAAAAGACCCTCCTCAGTTCCCATACCTTTGCAGAATCTCATCAGGGACAACCGCCTTTCCTTGTGACTCCTCACACAAACGCATCTCCAGTTCTTAGTTGACGTTCTCTGGCTTTGTTTCTCGACCATGTCCACGGATCTTCGTTTCAACTCCGATCGCCATTCGACCCACTCTTCTCTTCGTCTCCTGATCTCGCCCATGGATTCCCGCTCTGACCCCGGCTGCCGATCGACCGACCCTCTGCCTGTCCCCGATACCGAGAACTTGCCTGATCCTCTGACTCCAGACGAACGACTTCACAGTTGGGTCTTTCCACCTCGGTCCTCTCGGCCTGCCGTGACAGTTATAAAATTTTACAGAAAAGTAGCATTGAGTCGAAGTCAATTCTTAGCAACCAGTTATGAAGTTTTCAAGAGACAGGAGGGTATGGAAGGGGCTCTTCATTGCTTTCTTCAACACATACCTTTGAACTGTGTAAAATCCCACAAATACATACTCTTGAGGGTGCAAACTCTGTGTAGTCTGAACAGGGATCAAGACTCAAGCCCAGAGCCCAGGTGCTCAGAGGCATCATGGGCTACCCGTTGCACCACTGTTCTGCTGAACAATAGAGTAGAGCCCAATAACAAAACTAGCATTTTTTACTTTATACGCTTTATTACATGTCAGACCTTTCCACACCTTCTGCCCCTTGCTATCATTCATTTGGCTAAAGGACTGAATTAATGTATGTGCACAGACACATACACACACACACTTTCAGAACCGCTTGTCCTATACAGGGTCACAGGGAACCGGAGCCTAACCCGGCAACACAGGGCGTAAGGCCGGAGGGGGAGGGGACACACCCAGGACGGGACGCCAGTCCGTCGCAAGGCACCCCAAGCGGGACTCGAACCCCAGACCCACCGGAGAGCAGGACTGTGGTCCAACCCACTGCGCCACTGCGCCACTGCACCCCCTCAGACACATACAGTATTACAGTATTACTTATACACGGCTGGTTCATAGTGATCAATTAGGGTAACAAAGCAAAACTGAGAAAAATTTGTTAGAGGATATGTGACTGGGAGTGAGGTACACTTTTTGTTAGATAATGCTTAATTCTTCCATATTTCCAAGTTCAGTTAAAGTATTCTTATGGTGCTTGGAAAGTAGTCCCCAATGACAAATGACATGTAAAGATTTAATACAGATGGCAATACACAAATAGCTTCATTTTAAAATATTAGGACATACAGACCACATGCAGGTTAAGAACATCACAGCTGGATTAAATCGTCAGATACACCATTCGAAGACATCATTCAGTGCACAGTCAGCACACAAGCCTTTAAATAGCAAAGGCATCACTCAGATTATGTGGCTCTTGATGATAAGGTAGCTCAGAACACTTAAAATTGGTTCCATATTTGCAACGGGACAAGGCAGAAAGCAGCGTAATGCAGGAATATCCCAAGCTGTGAGAGCAAATCATTCTCTTAAAAGGTTCTCTCATACACATGATCCAATAGAGCATATGTTGACACTGAACAAGCAGATAATGGCTTTCATTTTATGAGGTTTAGGCATCGTAAGATACTGAGGAGCATTTTTAGAAGCAAGTTAATCTGTTGCCAGTCTGTGGAATGCTACTGTGTTTTGACGCTCCGAAGCTGGGAGAAACGCTTTGCTCGCAAAGTGAGCCGCAAGACCAGACAATGGGAACAAAGCTGTGTTAATTCAGCAGCCACAGCCGGAAAGGGCAGATAAAGCTCAGAGCAATCGGTCGAACCTCCGTGAAGAATGCGCTCAAGCAGTAGGTGAGGTAATTACATGTATTTTGGGAATAATTCTTTTTGAGTGTCAAGGGCTTTAAATAAAAGAGCCAATAGTGATGTCGCACTCAAAACATGGATTCTACTTCTTAGATAAAAAATAGAAAGTACTAATATTGCCACAATTGCCCCCAGGACTTTTTTGGCGTGACAAAATGCACAGGTTGTTTTCGATCTTAATGGAAAACTTTAAAACTTTGTTGTTTCACCAGAGAGAGAAATGTAGATTTTCTCCGCATTTCAGTATTTATTTTCTATATACACATTATATGAGTTTTAGTTTTACTATATACACCTCAGCACGGGCAGTTTGGTTGTGTTCAACAGCTCCAAGTGAGTAGGAAACAGATGTAAGCATATTTTTGGCAAAAGCCAAGTCCTTAAGTAGTAGTAAAGTGGTAAGTAATAGTAGTAAAAATATATATTCATACAAATATACAGTTCCCTGAGTTGCAATCCTGACCGAATGAGTCTCATTATTATAAGGCACTCATCATGGTATGAATTCTAAGATACTTTCAAACTGATTACTTTGCAGCAGAGACTCTCTTCACCTGAAACTGCAAAAACTGAGAATATTAACTGTGACCCTACTGTTTTTTTTACCCTCATACCATAACTGGTGCCTACGAATTGAACAATTGTCTCCATATCGCAGGCATCCCACGATTTACAAACTCTCTCTATCTGAAATCTTGCAATAACATCTGTTGTCTTTTGATACCCCATTTTTTTTGATAGAACAAAAAACTCAGTTTAAAAGGATTTATTCCAAGCATGTCCAAAAAAATTGAAAGTCTTCAGGAAGAAGGACAATACTGTAGTTGGCACATCTGTAACCACATCTCTCTTGTCTGTTGCTGTTAGGAATGTAAGAGTATTGCTTTGAGAAAGTTGGGCATTATGGGAAGTGTATGGAATTCCACAGGTGTGTCTGTTCACCATACTGTGTGTTATTCAATCGAATGATCGCAGAGACAGAAGAGGAGGAAAAGTTTAGCTGATGGTTTTTCAGCTTATGTATGTGCATTTTGGCAACAGTGCACACTTCTAGAAAGTTGTTCACAATCAACACAACGTGCTCAATAGATCCCTGCTTGGTTTATTGGTCATCCTGCAGAGAAATGATCAATTAAAAAAGCGATAATTACCCCGGAGCAGTGACTCCAGCACCGGAGTTTTCAATGGAAACAGAAAACTGTCCCGGGTATTCGGAGTACAGTACGGAAGCAGGACAACAAAGGTAAGACGTGAAGCAGACTTCTAAATTGTTTTCTGAGATGTACTTTGCTTAGGAGAAAAGCATTTGCTAAATAAACACATATAAATGCATGCGGTATGTAAGTGTTTTATATTGTGCTGAAATCATAGGTTCACACTTAGAGTATTATTATATACTGTAGGTGTTTTCCAGCCTATTGGTGATATTTGAGAAAATTCCTTTGGGGTTTTCGATCGGGTTGGGAACTCATTTTTATTTTTCCCATGGGATGGAAAACAAGCTTTTGTTATCCAAAACTTCGATAGCTGCACCATTTCAGGAAGGAATTCATTTTGTAAATCGAGATATGGATTTACTGAAGACCTCTCAGTGACCATTCAAGAGGCTACACTGCAATCTATTTTTACAATATAATTTTTGTGAAATGACCGATTGATGATTCAGCAAAACTGTGCTGATCATTCATTAATGAATGTCTCTATTTAAAACAAAGGGAAAGACTTGTAAAATAATTTTGATAAAATGCTTGCTGTTAAAAAGCAGATTATAGCTTTATATTATTGCTAATTAGGAGTGATAAATCACTGAAAGGACTCAAAATGTCAGCTCAATTTTTAAATGAAGTTAAGCCAAGCAGTAAGAACGGGCATCTAAAATCATTTGAGGAAACACTAGAAAGGACTGTCATTTGCAACATTTTTAAATGCATAACAAATCATGGGATCCATGTTCTTGACCTCTTACTGGATGTGACAGTGACTGTTCAGCTGCGGTACTCGTCTCCAGTTGTGGCTTATAAAAATGTTTCATGCCTCTGCTGTATCTGTATATCTGTCATCATATGATATGTTACGAGGTAGTGCCCCCCCCCCCCCCCCCACAAACTGTGTCATGGAGAGTGTCAGCTGATGTGGCAGGGATGCGGTACATCATATCACCTACAGTAAATTTCAGAAAATATATGAGTTGATATAAAAACACTGCAGTGTGCCAAGAGGAGCAACTGAAAAAAAAAGATTAATTTTAAATTAAATCACAAATTTATTGATGCCCTAGCTTGAAACACACACATTTTCAGAACCTGGAGACTTTTCTTGTCCCATATGGGGTCGCGGGGAACGGGAGCCTACCCGGTAACACAGGGCATAAGGCCAGAGGGGGAGGGGACAGACCCAGGACAAGACAGGACACCAGTCCGTCACAAGACACCCCAAGCAGGACTCGAACCCCAGACCCACCCGAGAGCAGGACTGTGGTCCAACCCACTGCGCCACCGCACCCCCTAGCTTGAAACAACATGCAAAAAAATGATTGTTTAAATACATGTGATTGACATGGTAAAAAATTACACACACACACACACACACACACACACACACACACACACACACACACACACACACACACACACGGGGAACCAGAGCCAACCTGGTAACACAGGGCGTAAGGCCAGAGAGGGAGGGGACACACCCAGGACGGGACAGGACGCCAGTCCGTTGCAAGGCACCCCAAGCGGGACTCAAACCCCAGACCCACCAGAGAGCAGGACTGTGGTCCAACCCACTACGCCACCGCACCTCCGGTAAAAAACTACTTTTGTGGATTAAAGATAAAACTAAATTTTGTTTTCTTAATTATATAATGTGGGGGACAGTTGTGTAATGGTTAGCGCTGTTGCCTTTGCATCCAAAGGTCAGTGCTTCAGTCCCACCTCCAGCTTTCGACCCTTGAGCAAGGTACCTACGCTAAATTGATCCAGTCAAAGTCACCCAGTTGTATAAATGGGTAAATCATTGTAAGTTGCTTTGGAGAAAAGCATCCGCTAAATGAATAAATGTAAATATGTTGTGCTGTTTACAGTTAAAAAGTACAATTTTGCAATTATTTGTAAAATAATTTTTTCATAGGTTTCTGGGTTAGAATCACAATATCCTGCACAGTTTCCTGTATTAAAATCAGATAGGACTTACAGAGCCTAAGAACATGAGCTGCCATAAGTGTGAGAGCTTCCTGTGAATTTGTTCTAAGTGACAAAGTAGAATCGCTTTCAGAAATAAATATCAAATCACTGCAAATAACTGAGAACAGAAATGATACATACTGAACCGTGAAAGTTCTTACTCTCTTCTTGTCTTCAAAGATATTTTTTAAAGAAGTCATTATTCTGTATACGCTCTTTGATTTGGTGCCGAAGGTGAAAGTGGCTGACATTTTTATCGTATAACAGGCTTATTGATGAAATATCTATCTATCTATCTATCTATCTATCTATCTATCTATCTATCTATCTATCTATCTATCTATCTATCTCACTTTGTGGTGACTTATGATTAGTGAACTTTATTGCTTACTATGCTGCAAAGCATAACCTTAATGCTACAGTGTGATGTAGAACTTATCACAAGCTCAACCTGTAGATAAGCATAACTGACAAGATCCCTCTGACAAATTAAGATGGTTTTAAGCTAAATCTATGACCCAGAGCATGGCCGTGGCTCTGAGATACAGTATACTGTATATCCTGGTAGAGCCATCCAGTGACAAAGTAAAGAGCCTTAACGGGCAAAGGTAGGGCAAAGTGCGGAGAATGACAGCAGATGTGTTGAGTGTGAGACCTTTCCACAGGTTGGGAGCCAGGAGGCAGAAGGAGGGGTTAGAGATCTGTAGGTCTGGGTGAGTTTTACTCTGGATCCCAGCAGCAGTACAGAACCGACAAGGAGACTGGAGCTGAGGAGTGCTGCCTGTGTGCTGAGCACCGTTCTACACTGTTCTACAACATAGACAAGAATGTTGCACACATTACAAGCAGCCCCATTCTGTGCTTATGCACACAGCTGTGGTGTACAACCTGTATGACTTGATCATGCCATGGAACTTAGACAATAACTGCAATTTTCATTACATATTTCATTTTAAATTACACTGCCTTTCATTCAGCTTTGGCCTACAAAGTAAAGTCAACTGCTAAGAGAGTTAATATGCAGAAAGTCAAAACTGGTATTGGGCATCGACAACATAAAAGACCAGACAGGGACCTTAAGCCACCAGGCAGCCTCTAAATGTTGGGTCCAGAATAAAGAAACATAACATATATCTGAAAATTAAAAAAAATGACAATATAAAGAAGGGACTCAAAGAAGGATTACATTGAAAAAATCTAACTTATTGAAAGCACACAAAAACAATATGATTTATATTTGACTAACCATAAAGGCAAATTAAATTGATTGTGACACATCGAAAGAGGTCAGACAGATGGCTGCGGTTCAAATGAAGAAAGCGACTCTACTTCTCCAACCATCATAACCCTACCATCTGGAAGCAAGCAGTTTGGGCATGAGATAAAAAGCAGACATCTTCTCTATTAATATCTTGACCTATATAGTCAATAATAATAAAACCAGGATAAGAACATTAAGGCACTTTTCTGTCCAACTCCAGTCTGAATCCCTATTCACCAGTTTATTTTGTAAACGTACAGGATTCCTCATGTAATTGGTCAATGTGCTTTTCCGCTAAAAATCATAACTTGGTAGTCTGTTGTGCCTGTCCTAATGATTCTCACATATCATAGCTCACTACATACCAGCTTTTGTGCTCCCCATTCTGGGAAAAAAAAATTATGAAAAACATCAAAAGTTTTTTTGTAATTCAGTTAAAGTATGATTTGCTTGATTTTAATTCTCTCTTCTTGGAGAAAAGCATGAGCTAAATGAGTAACTAAGAGTAAAATACATGAGCAGCTACCTGGTGGTTAACATGTGAAGCATGACATTTTTCAAATAAAACATCTTAAAGCTTCATTATTGCATCTCAATAGAATCGGTAATGTGAAAATGTCCCGAGGTTAAGAGTTTCCGCTAATACTGAGTGGTTTCATAGACACTTGAACAAAATTAAATTCCTTGAGTGGCCTCCCCATTTACCACATTTAAACACACTTGAACCTTAATGAGGAGTTCTAGAATGTTCTAGAATGAGTAGATTACCACATTCTTCATTCTTTAGAGAAATGGATATTTTTAATGGTCCAAAATCCCAATACTCACAGATGAAGGAGGAAAAAAACTGTTGTAAAACAGAGGATTAACTGTAGTTACTGTGCTGAAAGGAATATTTTGATATTAGGGGTCATTTTTATTTTCCAATGATTTCACATTCCTGTACAATTTAATGTGTAGAGGTATTATAGGCATTCTGTAATAACTTCATGATGCCTCAATCAGCTCTGTGTATCTAGGCATTTCATCAACTCACACACACACACACTGGCTGAAGCTGCTTGTCCCAAACAGGGTCACGGCGAGCCGGAGCCTAACCCGGCAACACAGGGCATAAGGCTGGAGGGGGAGGGGACACACCCAAGACAAGACACCAGTCCATCACAAGGCACCCCAAGCGGGACTCGAACCTCAGACCCACCACATAGCAGGACCTGGCCAAACCTGCTGCACCACTGCACCACACTGAGCATTTCATTAACTTCCATCTAAATTGAACAAATACAACTCTGCCGGCCTCCTCACTTTGACCGATTAGACAAATGAACACGGGAGCAAAGTGCTTTTGAGCACAGCTTGCAGTCGGCACCATGCTATTTTCGTGCACTTGTGTTTGTGCAGCATGAGTACACATTCACCAGTGACTGTGACCGATATCAAGCACACCTCCGAGGCCCCGTGGAGGCTCAGCAAAGCCGCAGCAGCACGAGGCCGGACAGCTGACCTTCACTGTGCCATGTGATCGCTGTACTCTGACTGGAGTGCTGTGCCTTTACACCGGTGCAGTGAGCAGGAAACCAGAGCACCAGCGCTTGAGCCACTGGAATACAAATGCACAAAATGACACTGCACTGCCATGTCTTTTCATTGACATTGCAGACTCTAAGCTTTTATTTCCTTTCATCCTAAGTCCCTCTTTTAAACTCTCTGTCAAATCTTTAATGATTTGATGGTGTGCTGTGAACTGTGTTCGGTGTTCAGAAGCAATCCTTAACATATGTTTCGATATGCATAACTGAGATTTTAATTTAGCCTGTGAACAACTTTTATTACAAAATAGTTTTATACTGTATACTAGGGTAAAAAATTAAACTTCTCATCTTGGACTATGGGTTTGGAAGCAGGCTTGGATATTTCGCTCAACCTCTGCAGAGGTTACGTTTCTTCCATGTCCACATGGGTTTCTTTTGGGGTACTCTGGTTTCCTTCCACACACCAAAGGCAAAATTCCCTTAGTCTATGTATGTGTAAATGGTTGTGCATTTATATTTTTGTTCTGCAGTAGACTGGGGTCCCATCCAAGGTGTACCCTGCCTCATACTCTACTCTTCTTGGTTTGTCTCTGGACTACCATGACCCTCCACTGGTCAGCTGGCTATTGACAATCCAACCATCCAATCCATCCAATCAACTTTCTATAACCGCTTGTCCTGAGCAGGGTCACGATTACAGAGCCTGTCCCGGATGGCTCGGGCGCAAATCCGAGGGGAGTGCACTCTGGACAGGACGTGCTTACGGACAATGAAACATGAATCAATATATATAGGAAGACAAACATTGAAAAGCACACTGCACTGCCATACTTCTTAACACAGATGTGTTTGAGCACAATCTACTGAGCCTTAAATTAAGCTTTCTTTGAAACCATTGCCCTTTAAATACTGACTGTCTCAAATGATGCGGAAAAGCCCCAGAGTCAGGAGCAGCCTAGTTGTTCCTGTTCTCATTATAGGAACATAATAGAGATCTGAAGCCTCAAGCCTTGATGTCAGGAGTATAATTAGGAGCAACTTTAAGACAGTTATAAACTCATAGGTCTGTATTAGTTTATTGTAATCCAATTAGGGGATGCACCTCAGCTTTTGCAGCGAAATACATTTGTGATTGTATAAAATGCATATGGGGCTGCAGTTCACAACACACTTTCAAAATTAGCTGTGAAAGAAAGAATACAAGGCTGCTTTTCAAGATTCCTTTAAAATAACGAGTGACTGAACTTTGGCTGAATTAGGAGAATAACTGTTTGGGTGGGACCGACAACCAGCACAAATTGTACAGCTGCAGGGACAGTGCTGAATCTCAGCAGAACTTAGTGAGGCATGACGCATAAAATAAGTCTGCCTTTTGGTAGCATTAGTGTTTTCAGGAATTACAATCATGAATAACATTATTCTTAGAATAATTTTAGCTAATATTGTTAACTGCTGTTGCTGTTTTCTAAAACACTTCCATCTCTTTAAAGTTAAGCTGTCTGTAGCATAACTGCATGATTTAAAATACATGACTTTGCAAAGGAAAATTTAATGTATAGTCCATTTAGACAAAGTGTATTTTAGCTTTGGCCTGTCTCTGTAAGGAAATGCAACAAGAAATCTGGGTTTAGACAGACTGGACACTGTTATCCGAAAACACAATTTTGGAACAAAAGTACTTACTGGATAGAGATGTGAATGCCTGCAGGGTCTGAATAATCATTTATAATACAAAGAAATGTCTAAATATTTTTAATGCTAGTAGATGTGGTTGAAAGGTAAGGTCAAGTATAAACTAACAATAACCGTTTTTGAATTTATTAGAATTATTCTACTCAACAGTCCTGTGAAAGGTTGAAGTGAACACAAGTTTTAGTCACGGACTTTGCAGAGGTAAGATTTTATGAAATGTTGTCTGGCATTGCACAAACCCCCTGCTGATGCTCAGCTCCATATGACTCCTTGTATATGTTGTACGCTAAAAGCGCACAGAAAACTGTAACCCGAACCCAACAGAAAATCACTGTATTTCACTGAATGGATTTAGTCATGGAGCACAGCCTTCAGCAGGTGGGATCTGCACTGTTTGATTCACACATTATTCTTTCAGTTTGGATGGCTGGTCATCACCGTGTTCACCCTCATACTGATAGGCAAGAGTTCTGAGGTTTTATTGCTCCGATTCATGCATGGGAACAATCTTGCCATTTCTTTTCCCGTTCTGTATTCCTCAGAACCACATGTACCTTCTAAGGAGTAAAAGTAGCAAGACATGTGACTAACACACTACCTCCAAGTGTAGCAGCATTACAGTTTCACGTCTCTGAGTAATTTGTTAATTTAGCATCAATCAAGTGAATATAGAATAAATTGCTGATCTGACAAATTGCAAAGTAACTATGCATAGAAGCATGTGCTCATTCATAAAAAGTAGTATAATGATTTATTCAGCAATTTTGCTGATCAAGGGTAAATTGTTACATTTTGATGAATAATGAAAAGGTACATTGAGCACTAAATGATTGAGGTGGTGTAGTGGCTGGACCTACCAGCCACTTGGAGGACCAAGGTTTAAATCCCACTTCGGCTGTAGTGCCTTTGAGCAAGGTACTTTCCTTGAATCGGTAGAGTAAAAATCATCCTGATGTGTGAAGAGGTATATAATGTTGTGTAAGACACTTTTAATTCATTCAGCTAAATGAAGTTACAATAAGATGTTTTGCTGCTGGCAGCACAGTGGTGCCTCGTAGTGCTTGGGCTGTTTGGGTAATGGGTTGAAACCAACTTAGTATGTGTGCAGTTTCTTCTGATAGTGCAAAGACACGCAGTTCAGGTGAAATGGTGCTGCTAAATTGCCTCTAGTGTGTGAGTGTGTGTGGCTGCCCTGCAATGGATGAGCGCCCTGTCCAGGGTGTAGCCCTGAGCCTTATGCCCACTGGTTCCTGGATGGGTTCTGAACAAGTCAAGATGTTGCTGGCCATCTATTGCTATAGATTACCAGCCAAATCAGAATATTACAATAATTGGTTAATATTTCTTATAATATCATTTGGAAGGCAAAAAAAAAATTAAAAATCACTAATTCTAGACCTGTTTTTAGTCCAACAATAATTTTCAAATTACCATACTGATGAATCTTACTTGGTAAATAAGACAATGCATTTTGGACGCACAAAAATGGCAGTGAAATCAGAATTGTTTTGTTGTGTTACTACATAATAAGATTCTCTTCATCTCTCAAATGCCATTCAGGGTCCTTGTGCTTTTGAGATTCTGAAATGTCAACTAATATGAACTATAACTGAAAATGTAGTGGAGAAAACAAACTAACAAGTGACGAATTGAAAGATGATATTGAAAGAAAGGCTATCTGTTATTGTTCCCCTTTCTTCCTGGATGCTTTAATGCGGAAAAAATAATTCAAGAGGCAGAAATAATCAAGAAACCAGACAGAACATCACCGCCAGCACAAAATTAGCAGCCTGTGTGTTCTCCTGTACCTGCTGCAAATACACACAGAACATTATCTTCAGTGTTGTCTAGAGCGCATTATTTTCCACCGAACTGGAAACAAACTCAATAAGTCATTGTGTTTTGATTAAAAGCAAAATGTGAGTTTCACTTTCCATATCTTTATTTGTGAGGTTAAATTTGCAACCACTGTTCCACTTTTCTTATGGTGTTTTTTGTATTCACACATAGCATACTAATGATGACATTTTTTCCCCATCGCCACATTAATTAATGTTGCATTTTTTATTTCCAGTCCACCCGCAGTTTGGGCACTATCGTTCTGTCTTTCTTCACCTGTAAAGAATCTCATTGTTTCTAAAAGCTCAGACCTTGAAATGTGACGTTGTTTATAGCTCACACATACTGCCACTTGGTGTTCAGCTGTGAGTCACCTGTTTGGTGGAATTAGTGACTTCCAAGTGCCCATGTTTCCATTATTTCGTCTGCTCCCTACATGGCACCCAAAGTTTCATAGGCCCAGTACATTTCTGTGAACTTTGTTTCCTTCTGGAAATATCTGTGAAATTAAAAAGATTTCGCGCTGAGAATCGGATACATTCTTTCACTAATTCATATGAGCCACAATTGTTGCCTTCAAGAGCTCCAAGCGTCGCAGTGCATCACAAGACGCACTGATGTGAGTTGCGCTGACAGCCCACCTTCCAGGCTGGCAGTAACGAGAGCTGTCGTGACACTGAAACTAATGCCTTTATCTTACAAATGGAACTGTTAAAATTACGAAGCTGTTCATGTCATTCCCACTTGATGAGGTCAATCTGACCTTGTAGCCAAATAAAGCACAAAACTCAAGGAAGAGGCATCGAGCGCGCGGCGGATTTTCTTTTCGACCGTGTGTGTAATGCTGGCGCCGCTGAAATTTGAGTCATCAGCTTTAATCAGTTCAATTTAATGAACAAACCTAGAGCTTGCCAGCATGCTGTCTTATCGCTCCTTCACACCCCTACTTGAAATTCTGTCACTGCTCGGTCACTCTGTTTAGAAGCTGGACACACTCTGGTTCTGATATCTTTGTATGGATCTGCCTGCTAGTCGCTGTTGTAAGGACATAATCTCCTGCACATTGACTGACTTCAACAGAGCTCAGGGGCACAGGCAGCCAAAGGGTTTCCTCTTGCCTTTTACACACGTCAAATGTTCTTGCGCAGCTACTATTTATCGTATAATTACGTTCAGGAGGCCGAGCCAATTCTGGCGCTCAGCGTTTCTGCCCTCAGCACATACTGAAGAGAAGGCGATGCGGAGCCGCTGGGAGCGGAGTGACCGAAGCTACCGAAGAGACCGAAGCTACCGAAGCCAGAGTTCACAGCTCTGAGCTTGTGATTCTGTGTGATATTGAGGACAATGCGGGCTGCTGAAAGGAAATCAGGCCCGTTTAAAATTGAAGGAGACAGGCAAAAGCATGAGCATTACATTACTTGACATGAGCACAGTTACCCTCAGGAAACCATGAACTCGGTTTTCCTCTGCATTTGTCTGCTGAATTACACACTCTGTCCTTATTTGTATTTTTTTTTTTTTTTCGTTTTCAAGCAGTGTGCAGCTCTTCTTCAAAATAGGTAAGATCTAGTAGGAAGCCATACCATTGTTGTTTTGAAAGGCACTGAGACTTTAAGGGGTTTATTGTTAGAGGCTCCTCAAACAGTAAAGGAGAAAAAAATATTGAACTTTTCTCTATGGCATCTTTCTCGGTGAATGAGAATACCTTGACAAACTCTACTGACACCAAGATCCACTTCTTCTTGACATGGGAGGCTTTTTTTGCATCACTGTAGGAGAGTTCCTTATTGGTAATTATGGTGACTCAGAGGTGCTGTGTATCACATTTAGTTTCACATATATAGTTAGAACAACGAGCTCAGAAATAAAACATTCACATCCTCAAAATATACACATTACTTCGTAGATTTAAAATGATTTGAATGCTGAGTCCTACATAAACCTGTAAACCTCTTCGGAATATAAGTCCCTTGATGCCGGCAGGATGACAGAGGAAGTTTGCGCCTGTTAAATGGACTCTTGTTATTGCTGTATCATTATTGCGAATATTTTGTCATCGGTCAATTATTCGTGGCTTATGTAGCTTTTCCCAGCACACAAATACTGAATTATCTACGTTTTCCACAACCGCAGATATTGAACAATACTAAAGGGAAAGCAAGCAAAATGCAGGTAAAATATTCTGTTTAATGAGATTGCTTCATTATTATATGTTATTCGCGCTTCAACTTCCTTTGCAGAACGTTGATCAAGCCAACCAGGGTAACATTTTTCCTCCACCAAGGCTGATATGTATGAACAAGAAATTTCTCTGGTTCCAATACATTTAGTCTTTAGTCTTAACAATCAGTACAAAAGCCTAAATCTTATGCAAAAGCTAAAGTTTCTTTCACTGAAAGTCACACCTTAAACACAGAACTACAACATTTAAAAAAAAAAAAAATCATTATATAACACACTCTTAAAATTAGTTCAGCAAGGTCAAATTCTAATTGTTAAAATTTCGAAAAGGTACTACCTAAACGATTAATTTAGAAACAGGCTTCTACTTTTAGAAGATGCAAACATTTATTTATTTCTCATGTAATTTTCTTCGCTTGACTGTTTTCAAGGAGGACCTTCTCACATGTTTATGGAATAATTCAGTCAACAATGTGCAGCGATAGAAGAATGTGGAGACTTTCAGTCATTTTACTTGGTGTTCTTTTAAGTTGCTATGATTGCCTGGTTTTTTTTCTCTCATCCTTCCTTTTTTTTGGTTTCAGTATAAATGGTGAGTTTTCTGTGGCCAGGATGAGCTGGGAAGTAAGAATAAAAGCTGTATGTCCACCCACCGTTGCCTCGCACGTAGTCACTTCTCGGACCAAACGGCCTCTGGTTTATCATAAACACTTCTTTTCAGCAGAGTTAATAAACAAATGTTCACAGCAGTAGTAGTAGCTAACAAAGTTAAACAGCCATTAATGTTATTTAATATGTCGTCACTTCATATCCACGTGGAAACCTGAGAACTACTTGAAGAAAATGTTAAGCAAGTGAGCAGGTGAAGGTTTCAGAGAGGTAACTCATGCATGATGCATACAAAATGCTACAAGCTGAGCTCTTTGGGCAAATGGAATGTGTGTAAAGTGCACGCACGCACACACAGAGTCTGAAACCACTTGTCCCATACGGGGTTGCCTAACCCGGCAACACAGGGTGCAAGGCCGGCGGGTGAGGGGACACACCCAGGACGGGACGCCAGTCTATCGCAAGGCACCCCGAGCGGGACTCGAACTCCAGACCCACCGGAGAGCAGGACCCGGTCCAACCCACTGCGCCACCGCACACCCCCCCCGTCTGTAAAACCAGTTGCATGTGAAATACGAAAAGATTTCACTGCAGTTTCCAGCTTTTAATGGCCACTTTCCATGCTGTACCTTCTGAATATTCTGAAGGGCAATGAATTGCCTTCTTTAAAGTGTCTTCCTGCAGCTTCGGTCGCTTTTCCACATTGAGGATCTTTCTCTGGGAAAAACACTCCTGCTCAGATATTTCCAGCCTAACTCTTGGGTTTGGAGCCTTTGTAAGGTAGATTTGGCACAGCTCTGAGACACTCATAATTGTTGTCTGCTTTTCATTTTTGACTGGAGGAAAATAGTCTCTTAACGTCCACCGGCATTATTGATCCTCCTCAACCTTATGTGTTGTCATGAGTGTCAGCCTACAGTTTCCTACATGCTGGTAGGATAAAGAGCAAACAAAATCAGAAGTGAACGAAATGAAATCGTTTCTATTCCTGCTTACATGACTCAGCAGTGAAGTGCCTTTTCCAGATGGCTGCTCTGCTCACTTGCAGGGACTGCAAATGTTTCTATTATGCCTGCCTGATTCTGTAATCGTTCATAATTTCGAAAAGCCTGTGTTGCAAATTCCAACAGAAGGCACCAGAGATCTTTCTGCAAACAGGACTATAATGATTTTTTTGGCATTTTCACCTCTTCCGTGGGTGTCAGCGCTAATGCTGAGAGCAACTTCTGATCTGTGGACTGCCATAAATTAAGTTTAAATAAATAAATGCATTTATTACTAACTGCTTTGCTCTCAGCCCTACTTTTAGGACATTGTCTTCAATAATATCCACTGATCAGCAGGATCTTTTTCGCACTACTTCTATTAAAGAATTTGAATTACAATAATCACAAGACTTTTTATTCATTTGTATTATTGCTTTTAATGCATTATTAAAATACGCATATTCATGTATAATGACTATTTATTATTATTATTATTCTTATTATTATTATTATTATTATGACAGGGGTGCGGTGGTGCGGTGGCGCGGTGGGTTGGACCGGGTCCTGCTCTCCAGTGGGTCTGGGGTTCAAGTCCCACTTGGGGTGCCTTGCGACGGACTGGCATCCCGTCCTGGGTGTGTCCCATCCCCCTCCAGCCTTATGCCCTGTGTTGTCGGGTAGGCTCCGGCTCCCCGCGACTCTGTATGGGACAAGCGGTTCAGATGATGTGTGTATTATTATTACTATTATTATTACATTGCAGGGCGTAAGGCTGGAGGGGGAGGGGACGCACCCAGGACGGGACACCAGTCCGTCTATTACATTGCAGTTAACCAAAATTAAATACAAAAAATTTGAATTCAGGGAGTAACCTGATATCCCTCTTCTTAAATGTTTCAAAGCATCAAAAGATAGAAGACACTGAATGAGCTACTGTTTCTTCAGCTGTCACTTGAAAGTTCCAAGAAAAAATTATTTGTAATAAAACTTCAGCATTTACCCAGATCATAAGCAATTTCTGATAATATCAGTATAAAAAACATTTTTTTCAAGAGATTATTTATAAAAGAAATGAAATATCAGTTTTTATTTTTTTCTTGCTTCAGTTGTAGTCAGTTGAGTCATGTCTAAGTCTGTGTCGCAGGTGACTGCCCATAAACGCTTAACACAAAAGCTCCTACATACACTCTGATACACTCTGTGCTGAGTGGGTTGGACGTAATAAAACAAATGCATAGTGATGACTGAATTGAGACAAAAAGGTAGCAAATGTGTCTCGTTTCCCAGCCTGGACTGAGTGGCTTAGATTCACTGTATCATCAATGGAGTGAATAATGAGCAATGAAATATAATAAAGTTGTTTCTGATTTGATATGTTATTCGCCCTGCTTTTGCCAGGTAAAGGCAATTCAAAATGTTGTCAATTCAAAGTACTCAGGTATCCTTTAGCATTGCAAAGTTACCTTCACGTCCATGTCACAATACAATGCAATGCTCATTTACTTAAAAATATGAGAGATGTACATTACACACATGACCTTCAACACCCCTCTTTCCAATTCCACAGAGCAATAATATAGAGAATTCAGCTTGTCTTATTTGATCCTTTTCACACAAAGTACTGGAATGTACTGACAACCAAAAACGATTTCAGTGATGTATAAAAAAAAAAAACAACAGTTAATCCAAATTTACCTTCTGTATGAAAGAACACCTATTAAGGAGAGATGAAACATACGTGGCATGAATCACATATGGCTATTGCTGTGCTTCTACTTGTACTGAAGACTATTTTGTCTGCTAACAACATTGCAGAGAAATTGCTGCGGATCAATTTGGGTGAAATTGAAACGTTTTGCCACAAGGAATTTTTCATCTGGGAGAGCAACGAAAGACGTAAAAAGTAATTTCTTTCAAAAGAGGGAACAATAACAGCACACGTGTTCATTTTTTTGTCAGTGATGTAATTCCATCAAACTCAAGATGAAAGAGTTAATCAGAGTCCCATGACATGTCAAGGATCACATGTAGTCATCATGCTCATCTTAGCTGCATGTCATCGATATGCATGAGACTTCGAAAGGCACCTGTCAGAGTCACGTGTACCGGTAAAATGACACTTTCAAACTAAGATGCTGCAATAATATGATGCTGCAATAATCCTTTCAGTGAAGCTGAAACTCTTTGTCTGGTGTAAAATTCACTTGTTTACTCAGTTTTGCACAACTTTGGAGAAAAGCGTCAGTCAAACTCATCAATGTGAATGCATATGGAGGACATTCAGAATGCAGAATACCAGACTGGTTTGAGGAAAAAAGCCTCAGTCTAGTTTAAAAACAAACTAGATGTACGTTGAATTAAAAAAAAAACGAAGAAGCAAATGCAGTGAAAACAGCTCTGGGCCTTTCAAGCTGTACGGAGTTTCTCGGCTACCGTGGTAAGTTACATAATAAGTATATAATTCGTCATGAATAAGTTGAGCACTCTTGCTCATTGCAGGTACACTGGGAGGTGTAAATAAATATAAATAAAGTTATAAATAAATTTCTTCAGAGGCAGAAAATATTTTGACAAATACATCTGACAAATTGCTCAATTTGACCATCGGAAAATCATTTATTTGTCACGTTGTATATTGTAAAGTTGAGGGTGGCATGATGCGTAAGTGACTTTATTATCAATTCATAAACATGTATGTACTTTTCTTTGGAATAAAATCTCTGTTCATGGATTAATGATCTACATAACTTGTCTCTTTCAAATTGTCAGCGTATATGTCAGTATATGCATTATTTACATGATAAGTATATAATTCATTATGAAAAATTATTGCAGAAAGTTAAATTCATGTTGATACAGTTTGGCAAGTCTTTGATAATTTCAAAGTGTTTTGCTACTTTAGAAAGACAATTTCATGGTGACAGTTTGAGGAATAGTCTAGTGGAACAGGCTGTACTATGGACAGACCGGAGTTACAGTTATCTCACGCAGTCAGACCTTTACCGAGACAACTAAAGGTAAATATTTGTTTTCCCTTTGATCTGTGCTTTCTTAGAACCACAAACAAAAAAAAAAAAAAAAAGATTATGCCAACACCCCCTCAAACTCAGCTGATGTCTCATCTGGATTTCACTTGCCATTGCCACTGTCAGTCACACCCACTTTTACTGTGACCCTTGGGCATTTACACATCGTAATACTATTGCATATAAACGGTCATTGAGGGTTTACTCATTGACATATGAGTATTGTGTTAAAACCATGAAGACATAACATTTTTCTGCGAAAAGAGCCCAGATAGTTTCAGCTTTCTGAGGATTCCGGGCATCTGAACTGACTGACCTTTTCATTTGATGGCTAAGGTGCCTCCAACAACTTTGACATGGGAGAAACTGTACATGAGACAACAGTAGCACACACATCATACATCTGGCTTAGAAGAGTGGGGAAAAGAAAGTCTTTGTTGAAAAAAACTCATAGTATCACATTCTTAAAGGCATGCGAGAGACTCAACAATTCAGAGGATGATTTTATGGGGTGATGAGACATTTATTACATTTACAGCACTTCAAACTGAGAACACCGGCCCTATAGTGAAACATGGTGGAAGCAGCATCATGCTTTGGGGATGATTCTCTGTGGGACTGAGGAACTGGACAGCTTGGATAGAGGAAAATGGACGAAGCTAAGTACAAAAAATCCCAAAGGAAAACATGCTGCAATCCCCAACAGCACTGGGGCTTGGAAGACACTTCATCTTCAAAGAGGCCAATGACACAAAACCTACAGCAAAAGCCAAAGATGCCAGAGCGACAATTTGATTATCACATACGGGAACTGGAACTGGAGCCTAACCGGGTTGGAGGGGGAGGGGACACACCCTGGACAGGCCGCCAGTCCATCCCAAGGCACCGTAAGTGGGACTCTAACCCCAGACCAACCGGGGAGAAAGACCCGGCCAAATCCTCCGCACCACCGCACCCCCATAAATGGATAGACTTATAAGCCAAAACATGGATATTGGATATTAAGGAACCAGTTTTGTTGAGTGGTGCATTTTAAGTGAGCGTACAGTGCAGTACATACCAAAAGTTATTGTGTTTATGAGCTACCTTGTCTCTATCATATCTTATATAACATGCAGCTGAAAATTCACAAAACACAGCTCTTGAAGGGAATTATAATGTTGCAAATATAGCTATTCCAAGGACTTATTACTCTTTGTACCAGAGCTGTGTACTTTGTTTACTATGTGTTTGGGTGAAAGGATGACAACCTTGTGTACTTTGCTGGACAAAAGGTCAAATTCTCAAAAGGACAAGTCTGGTCTTCCTTTCCCCAGTGTCTGCAGCAATGAGTTAATGTTAAAGGACATACTTTTCCTTTTCTGTCACCTTTACATTCAGTGAATGTAAGAGCATTCATGGCAGATTATTATCATATTGTCATATTATCATATTATGTCATTATTATTTATTATTGTTTGTCGTGCTCAGCAACAAAACTGTATTCTTGTGCATAATATCACAAAATATAGTACAAAAAACAGTAAAATATACAAAATATAGTACAAAATAAAAGACACATACTTATCCTTTGTTTTTATAATGTAGTAACAATTCTGCACTTCAGCTGTGTATCAAACATTACACAATGAAGACTAAAGATTTTCACTGACACAGGGGGTTTTTCTGTATGATGTCAAGCACTTTTGACTTTATTAGCCTGCCAAAGTACTATCGAGCTTTTCTAAGAACAAAAAAATTCCAAAAAATCAGTGAGTGTTTATTAACAGTTGCATGAGGTTCTCAGACAGAATAAAAATATGCGCGTACTGGACGGTATTCATATTTTAATTCTGCAGTGTTTTTAGTTGTGAACACTTTGGATATTTGGTCGACATGTTAATTTCTATATATTTTCACGTTTCAATAAAATGTACACATTTTCGAGAAGATAAAAACAAATCTTTAATACTATAGTAAATAAACTTGAAAAAATCTGCATGCGAGTGGGTGGGTGTCCTGTAATAGGTTGACATCCTTTCTGGGGTGCGCCTTGCCTGACCTCGTGTCCAGTGCTTTCAGGATAGGCTCCGGCCCACCGTGACACTGCACTGGGTGAAGAGGCTATTGATAGTGACTTAGTGTAACTGAGTAAATTGCATGGATGCACATTTAAATAAACTGCCAAAAGGCGTCTGAAGTGTCTGCAAAAAGTGCATTAATTCTTGTCAGCAGCAGAGCAATTCCTAATATTTCATACAAAGGACATCAGATCATGGAAATTAGCAGTGCAGCTGCCACGATGCACGCAAATACTCCAGTTTAGACAATTTTGTCAAACACGTGGATCAGAGCGCACAATTCTTGCTGTTACATAACGATATGCTGTTACATAATTTACATGACTGTAAATCTTTACCTTGGTTAATTTTTGACCGCACCGGTTTAACTTATGTTGAGAGAAGAACGTCGCATTCACTCGGATTTGGATCCTGTTTCCAAAATGAGGATCTTTCAAGTAGTTCTGACGCTTTCCGCATTTACTTTGGTCTCTGCAGCATGGGAAGGTAAGAAAGAACTTGAGGAATGCTTTTCTAATAAATGGCTCGGTTAAAAATTACATGCGGTGAGTGAGACGCCAACATATTTGGGGCCATTTGCTTGTAATTCACATTTAGCCATTCACATCTTGTGCGGAATAATTCCTCCTGTTTTGACGGTAGATTAAATCTGGAAAGCTATTCAAAAATGTGATATGGAAGATGCTTCTGAAAGACTGCAATATTTTAAAGTGTTAAAGTATTAACTGCAATGTTAACTACAACAAATCATTTTCTAAAAACACTTTACCTATGATAAATGTAACTTACGCTGAAGAATGTGATTTTTACCTTGTGCACTCTACAGATGAATTTAATGATTATTGTCCATTCAGGAGAGACCAGAGTGGAAGAACTTTGCCGGGAGCGAAACGAAGCGGGAAAAGATGCATTCAAAGCTATGTAATTATTATTATTATTATTATTATTATTATTATTATTGAATTTAATTTGTGCATTGGTGCAAGAGCAGTTTCTGTGGCTAATTGCAGATGAATTTTTACAGCTGCTTTGAAGGTCATCAGGCACTCTTTTTGTTGCTTTCAGTTGGAACCTGTGCCTGTTTCTGCTTTATTTCTAATGTTATATGACAACACAGTATACAGTGAATAATGGACAGACCTCTTTATAAAGTTCTTTTTTAAAAAATTCACGCAAATTATGTTATTTGGAATTAATTAAACAAATAAATCTATGAGGTCAGCTTGTGCAATGTATTACAATTTTAAACACAAGTGGGGGCATGGTGGTGCAGTGGGTTGGACCGGGTCCTGCTCTCCGGTGGGTCTGGGGTTCGAGTCCCGCTTGAGGTGCCTTGTGACGGACTGGCGTCCCATCCTGGGTGTGTCCCCTTCCCCCTCCGGCCTTACGCCCTGTGTTGTCGGGTTAGGCTCCGGTTCCCTGAGTCCCCGTATAGGACTGGCAGGTCAGACAATGTGGTGCAGAAGTTGCTGTTCAGAGACAAGAAATAATGAAGGCATCACAAAGCTGAAACAATTGAGCAGGGAGGCAAGTGTAACAGGGGTTTGACTCTGCACCAGCTAAGACAGCCTGACCTCTTTTATGCCCTCCATCCCATGGTGGGGTTATTAGCATCATGCACTGCAGAGTCCTGCTTCCAATCTGTGGGCAGTTGGAGGAGGTGATGGAGAGGGGAGACTCATCCTGCCCCAGGGAAAAGTGCAGTTTTGACTGAGTCATGTCCCTTCTTTGTGTGATTATTCATAGAAACAAATGCATAAATATATTTGAGGTTTTACTGGGTAATCTCAAATTTTAAAAGGATAATTATTTTAAAATGTGGTTTTAATATCAAAGCCATGGCCATTTAATGAGTTTTAATGTAGTGACTGACTGAAAGTGTAATTCTGCATTCATCTGTATTTCCAATTTTCTATTTAACATAAGACTTATGGAAACACACACACACACACACACACACACACACACACACACACACGCACACAATACTACACTTACACTGAATTTTCAGTGGTTTTGACCATTGAAATCAGTTAAATCGTTTGCCAGAGAACTTTCATTCACTTCTGTAATCAATATTTTTTTTTCTTTTCTAGGGTAATTGCTCTGTACAGTCAGAAGTTTGCCAATGGTACATTTGAAGAAATCAGTGCCACTTCTGACCACATTCTTAAAATATTGGAAAAGTGTTGTTCCCCTGATGCTAATCCAGGTTGTTATGAGAAGGAGGTGAGTTGTTTTTCATGCTTAAACTGAATGGAACACTTGCTTATTACACTTATATATATATTTACATGTATTCATTTAGCAGACACATTTCTCGTACTTCTCAGAGAAACACAATTACATTACAGTAGGAGAAAGAGAGACATAGTTGCAGATACGTGATTCTTAAGTAAACCTACTTTGTTTCTTTCCACTGTAAATATACTGTATATATAGTTGCAGTACATTTTTCAAACGTTTAAAGTACTTTTTCAAAAATTTTCTTTCTTTATATGATGAGAAAATAATGATTCTTTTCACCTGTCTGCTTCTTATCTCAGTGAACTGTATCTTTGTCCAGAATGTACATTTATCACAATTAGATTTTTCCCTTTACCATTATAAACATAAAAGGGGGTGTGGTGGCACAGCAGGCTTAGCCAGATCCTGCTCTCTGCTGGGTCTGGGGTTCGAGTCCTGCTTGGGGTGCCTTGTGATGGACTGGCATCCTGTCCTGGGTGTGTCCCCTCCCCCCTCAGCCTTGCACCCTGTGTTGCCGGGTTAGGCTCCGCTTCGCTGCGACCCCACTTGGGACAAGTGGTTTCAGACTGTGTATGCATTACAAACACCTACATGTTATGAGAGTCATATCAAATCGAAATTCTAAGGTGGACTGCTATTAGAAGCATGGTAGCACACTGATTAGTACTGTTGTCTCACAGCGCTTGGGTAGTGTGAGAGGATGTGTGTTTGACCTCTGCTGTCTGCATGGGTTTGCTCTGGTTTCCTCCCACAGTCCTAAGACATGCTGTGCAGGTTCCCCATAGTATGTGAGTGACAGAGAGAGAGTGTGTGTGTTCCGCTGGTGTATGGATGACTGACCCAGTGTAAGTAGTGTATCTAGCAGTGTAAGTCACCTTGGTGAATGAGGTTTGTGGGCTGGTAACACTACATAGAGTTCATTGGAAGTGGAGAAAAGCTTCTGCTAAATAAATAAATGTAAATGTAAAAACAACACAATAAAACAATAAACTAAAAACGTGAAAATAACTAATTGAAATGTTTCAAGATAAAGGTATATATAAGCAATTTTGGGGTCTTAAGGTGGGATTTAAAGGTGTCTAGAGCAGCAAGAAGAGTAAGTAAGCAGAACAAAATGTAATGTGACACGCAAGTGTGTCTGAGTAACTAGAGTCCGTGTGTTTCTTTGTTACTTTCAGACACTAAGAGTCAGTGTTGTTTTTAAATGACTCGAAAATTTCTTTTCTCAGACTCGGGAACTGGTTACATTGTTCTGTAGAAAAGACTCCCCATTTCCAAAGCACCCAGATCTGGACAAGTGCTGCGGCAAAGGTGAACATGAATGGGGATTGTGTCTCGCGTCCTTGCACTATTCCTCTGAGGAGCTGCCGTCTCTCCAGGAGCTCACAAACGAGGAAATCTGTGAGCAGTTGAAACATGGCGCTCAAGTCTTCTCAGCAAGGTACGGTGTGGCCATGAAACAAATGCCAGCATGTCTTCGGCCTGCTGTGCTCAAGGAACCGACCCGTGCGCTTCGGCTCACGTTTAGCCGACACTTTTCTCCCAAGCGACTTACAGATATTGACCCGTTTATACAGCAGGGAAATTTTACTGCAGTAATTTAGGGTAAGTACCTTTTCTCAGCGGTGCTACAGCTGGAGTTGGGATTTGAGCCTGTGAACGCAAAGGCAGCAGCTCTAAGCAGCACATGACCAACTGAGTGATTCTGTAGCCATTAGTGATTATTAATGAAGAGACAGACAGGTGGGGCAGCAGTGCAGGTGAAATTATTTTTTTAATCTAAGTGTTTAATTTTATTCAACTGAATTAATTTCTCTCTTCTGAAACACTATGGCACAGTCTTCAGCGATAGCTTCCAATCAGAGATAACAATGAAATATGAAGGAAGCTGCTTGCAATGTGTGATGAGCACATTTCGCCGTTGATCGTTTCAGGGTTCCAGCGTCTACAGCATCCTGCTCGACTCTCTAAAGCACACAGGACACGTAGCAGGCGGTGCAGCCTTTCTGTATATTCGAAGCCTCGCACCCTGGCACCAGTGCCTTTGTGAGGGCGGCTTTTCCGACACCAATAAGAAACCTCTGTTTACAGCTCTTCTTGCCAGGAAGATACTTACAACATCTAATGCTACTGTGAAGCTGCTCGTCTGTTTGCGAAGGCCATGAGATGGAGAGATGTGGCTCACATCCCCCCGTTACGTAGGGTTCGGGAGAAAACGTTGGCACTGAAACCTCTGAAACGCTGCAGCTGTTGCTCTCAGGAATATAGAGTATGTTAGAAGACAGCCGGTACTCATCCTTGCGCTTCCACCGCCTTTCATCAGCTGCCCGCCCAGATGCCGCCTCTTTTCCTGAGATCACGCCGTCTCTGACATCCCGGAGCCCCACAAAAGCCAAGCGCAAGCTAGTCATACCGGGGCTCTCCTTTATTCTCCTTGCAGGTATACGTATGAGCTTTCCAGGAGGTACCAATCTATTCCAGCTGATCTGGTGCTAAAAGCTACAAAGAATTATGTGGAAATGGCTGAGAAGTGCTGCAGCCGATCACTTTCCAAGATCTGTTTCCTCCAAGAGGTACTGCACTGTGCGCTTGCATAGTAACACCATGTCATCACTTGCACTCGGATAACCGCGCTGAGCCGAGAAGTAGAAGGGCCAGCGGGCAGCTCATTGGGTTTTGCCTGTGCGTGTAAAGAGAAGCCAGTCGGAGCACCATGTGCACCATGTGCGATGAGCAACATCTCATTTGCCGCGTCTTTGGCGCCAAAACGCAGCAAACGTTTTTCGTCGGGACACAGTAAAGCAACCGTGATGCAGTCGGCTCGGCGAAATGTCCACTTTCAGCAGGAAGGGTACTCTTTCGTGGAGTAAAAAATGTCACTTAGTGAAGAGCAAGAATGGTCAGGTCTTCATTTATTTCATTAATTTTGATCCACAGGAAAATATTTATATGTTCTTAGGGATGATAGGCATTTTTATGCAGATAATTCCTGAACGTGGAGTGAAAAAGCAAAGACCTCTCCATACTGAACATAGATTTACACGCGTTTTCAAAGAAATTTACTGCACCTCCCATGTATGCATTGTAAGGCTCATGAGAGCAAAAGAATCCACTCCAGTGTCTGGTATTGTTCGTTGAATCTCATTTATTAATATCCTGACTAATTCTGGTAAATTCGGTGGGAAAAATGTAGGACACTGCTGAGTAAAAATTAGCTGTGTTGGAATTTAACACACAATGTTAAACATTGTGCATCATATAACTTTTCTTAACTAAGTAAAGAACGAAAGATGAAAACAGGAACAGAAAGACCCTAAAGAATCTTACCAGACTTTATCAAAATGTATATTCCCGCAAACCGCCTTAACTCCTAATTTCTCCCCTAAGGGAACCGAAAGGTCTCATCCTTGCAATTTATTACACCCTGCAATTTTTAACACACAGCGCTCCAGAGCTCCCAGTCCTCGTTCTTTAATGAAGTATTATAAATAAAAATATGAATTTCTTTTCATTTGTAGAGATTACAGCACAAGGATTTTAATATTTTCTTGAGATATGCTTCAAATGTTTGTGAAAATGCAAGACACTTGAAAACCCATAAAACAGCGTAAGTACTAAAATTGCACGAAAGCCTTCCAAAAAGAATAAGCCATTTGAAAGTGTACGATTAGCGCAAAACGAAATTGTTAAAAACACTCGTTCAGAGCATGCACTCAGAATTAATGGTAATGTCAGATTTCTGGATGGAAACAACTTCCATTATTCAATGATCAATGTTCACATTGCATAAACTATTGTTGCATTCCAAAGGAAAGTGACTGTGCACGTGACACCTGTTGTAGGTGCGTAACATTGCTCTGCTGCTCTCCTTAGGTTCATGGTGTATTACGCCAGTCTGCTGAAGCTCCCGTTCGACGACGCCTTCACCGCGACCCGCTCCATACGTGACAATCTGGCCTGGTGCTGCTCACAGAAAAATTCCCGTTGTCTGACAGAGAAGGTTGTTCATCTTTTCATAGCCCTTTACTATCGTGGGCTGCGCAAGTGTGAAAGGCATCAAGTTGTTACCTGTGATCAATACACTTCCTCAGCGTTATTTGCTATTACTTTTATTCCTGTGTTGAATTCCCAGTCAGCAACTATGACTAAAACCTTATATTAGAATACAGTAAAATACCATGAAATTACTTGGATCCCTAATGTGTAAGTATTGCACGTGAGCTAAGGCGGCATAAGAAAGTTTAAAAAAAAATGCTCTGGTTCCCGTAAAGTAATTTTGTGACAAAAAGGAGCTTATCAGCTGGCAAATTGATGTTAAAATTGCTTAAAGTTAAGAAATTGGAAACTTTAGAAAAAAAACCACAAGAAACATTTACTTTTTAATACGGTATTGAGCGTAAATGTTAAAAAAGTGAGTTGTGCGTCTGTGCCTCGGAAAACCGGCCCAGTTGGAGCAATGAAATTGAATGAGGCACGTAGATGAAGCAGAAGTGGAAGAGAGATGTGAAAAAAAAAAAATGTACGTAACCCTAACGTTACCTGCAGCGGTGAGGGGTGAACCAGGCATCATTCATGGCTCGGGATGTGTGTGCGTGTCTCTCCCAGTTCACAGAACTCCACCAAGCCCTCTGTAATGACTCGTCCCCTGGGCTGAAGTCCGAGGACTTTCAGAAATGCTGCGGCAAAGCCCCGCCGGGCGCCCTGCCCTGCATGGACAACCTGGAGAGACACGCCCAGCTGTTCCCCGGCACAGCGCTGTCCTCTCTGTCTGACCTTTGTGACACCGGCGACGGCAAGGCACTGCAAAGGTACGAGTGGCTGGTATAAAGTATGAGTGGCTGTCAGTGCAGCGAAACACTCAGCCACAATCGGAATGATCGTCAGCGATGGCACTGGCCAGGATCAGGATCAGTAGAGAAGGACAGATGCAACGGCACCTTCTGATATTTACCAGAAATGCAAAGCAATGGGCAAATGAGCGAGTTACAGTGACACACGGTGTATTTCGAGTCACAGACACTTTGCTCCAAAGTGACTTCCAATTGACACTATGTACTACTATTTAGTCCACACCTTTTTACCCGAGATCACGTACAATGCTAAATACACTGCGCAAACCAGTGAAACACACGTACAGTACTGTGCAAAAGCTTTTGGCACTTGGCTGGGGAAAAAGCTGTAAAATGAAAATGCTTCCAAAAATAATACTCTTAATTAATGAACTTCCTACAAAGCTTAGTAAACATCCATCGTCAACAACCGCCGGGCACGGCGGGCTTGGCTGGGTCCTGCTCTCCGGTGGGTTTGGGGTTCAAGTCCTGCTTGGGGAGCCTTGCAATAGACTGGCATCCCATCCTGAGTGCGTCCCCTCCCCCTCCAGCCTTGGGCCCTGTGTTACCGGGTTAGGCTCCGGCTCACCGTGACCCCGCTCAGGACAAGCAGTCTCAGACAGTGTGTGTGTGTGTGTGTGTGTGTGTGTGTGTGTGTGTGTGTGTACTTTCTTTAATGACATACAAAACCCTTACTGTAATACTGTAATTTCTGCAAAAAGAATGCTTGGAAATCTGAAATATGCTCTTCCCCATTGACACCAATGCAGAAGACAAATAAACATCTAAAACAAATAATTCTGTGAAACATCTAAACACCTGAGACTTTTGCACAGTACTGTACACACTCTCTCTCTATCTCACAAACATCAAATACATACACAACACGGGCAATTTAGAGTCACCATTTGAAAGCATGTGTTTGGACTGTGGGAGGAAACCAGAGCACCCGCAGGAGAAAAACCAGGGAGAACATGCACACTCCGAACTCCAGACTAAGCGGCTCGCTGAGCAGGCAGTTCGACTCGGAGATGCAAGTTATTGCTGTAGGACTTGGATAAAATCACAGTCTTAGGCTTCAGGGCACCTGTGTAAGAGCACAGCTGCTGGTTTGTATCTGCAATGCAAACACCAAATTTGTAAAGAATGTAACGGACCAAATTCCCCCACAGTTCTCAGAGCGCAGTTTTACACGCGGTATAGCATTGCAGTTCAGGTCACGGTTCACATTATAATCCTCAGTCTTGTGCTCTTCTTGAGTGTGTCGTTAGTCTTATTATATAATCTGTATTGTGTGAACAACAAATACATCCGCAACACCGGCGCATTTTAATTACATGAAAATGCAAGCATGTTTCATGTTTATTTTAGCGTCTGTCACGGAAATGATTACGTGGCAAAACTTCTGTGGTGACAGGGTACTGTACGGTAAAACTGGCTATGGACTTCATTAACTGTTTTGTGTGTGTGTGTGTGTGTGTTTCAGGTTTTGGTTTCAGACTGGAGCCAAGTATCCTTCTATCCCTGTGTCAGTGTTTGCTTCCTTCATGGACGTCATCAAACTAATTTCAGAGCCCTGCTGCAATGCTTCTGATGCCAAAGGTTGCGTGGTGAGATATTATTTTATAATTCTTTTATTCTCTGAATCTCTCCGTCCAGGGCAGCTTAAATTTCTATCTATTTCTGTAACTGGATATTTTACTGGAGTATTCTGGGCTTACTACTCTGCTGAAGGGTGCCACGGTTGAGACGTACTGGCGGCCTTCAGGTCACTCTTTGGAAATGGACACGGCCACTGCGCACATGGGTCGCTCTGGGTCACCGTGGGTCACCGTGGGTCACTCTGCCTCCGGACCGCGCGTATCGTGGCTCCGACCCGTTCTTGTACATGTTTGCTGCACCCAGAAGATGCCTCACATTAACCGCGTAACTTCGGACGCGGCTGGATTTTCTGGGCTGAAACTTTTTCTTGGCGACGGAGGTTCCCGTTCAGGCAAAAACAGGAGCTCGGTGCAGGAAGAAACTCAAAGAGAGCTGCACATCTTGCGAGAACCCTTAAGGGTGGAAAAAACATCTCTGCAGAGTAGTACTTATAAAGCACGCGCACACGCACACACACCGTGAAGGTGCAGCGTTTTCAGTGTGTTCCTTGTCAAGTTGTTCGCTTCATTTCACTGAAGTGACTGAGAAATGCATGGAGTCTCTGACAGAAAGTTCCAGAAAGAAGGAGTCTCAGGAGACAGAAAGTTCCAGAAAGGAGGAGTCTCACAGGAGACAAAGTTCCAGAAAGGAGGGGTCTCACTGGAGACAGAAAGTTCCAGAAAGGAGGAGTCTCACTGGAGACAGAAAGTTCCAGAAAGAAGGCATCTCAGGAGACAAAGTTCCAGAAAGGAGGAGTCTCACTGGAGACAGAAAGTTCCAGAAAGAAGGCGTCTCAGGAGACAGAAAGTTCCAGAAAGGAGGAGTCTCACAGGAGACAAAGTTCCAGAAAGGAGGGGTCTCACTGGAGATAGAAATGTGATGAAGACGGTCGCGTTGCAGTAAAAACACACACACTTATTTGTATAGTGTTTTATCTACAGATTTTAATGGCCTTGTTTTATCGGGTGATTCTGTGCACTTTGAGTTTTTATACTGACGACTACTCATGTATGTCTGTTTTGTATTTATTTGTCTGTTTTTAGGGGTATGATCAAGTTTTATATTGTAATTTAGAAGTATTTTATGTGTTTTGAAGGAAGCATGTATTGTGATATGATGACTTCGGTTAAACTACTATTGGGGGACCGTCCTTTTGGGTATGTTGGTGTGGGGAAGACATGGGTCACTTATATTTTTCAAAGCCAGAAAGGGGATTGTTATGGGAAAGACTTTGTCTTGACAATGTGTTTTATGTAATGCTTGCTTAGTCATTTTGTTGACCAACTGTAGGAAAATGGTGTTGGGTTTGTTTGACTGTGTATTTCTAATGTTTTGGTTGTGTGTATTATTGATAACTTTGTTAAATAAAGTTTGAAAGAAAAGAAAAAAAAAAAAAAAAAACAACACACCGCTCCCAGGTACAGCTGCACCGTTTTTTATTCGTCAGCCTATTTTCACTCCGCTGTTATTTACCTGCCTGAATCGATCACATAATTTTCTCTTCCAGAACTTCAACCTGACTGACTTCGCAACGGCTGCTTCAAAGTTTGAACACCTTTGCTCAAAATATTTCAAACTGGACTGGGCCGAGTTCAAAAAAGCGTGAGTGTCATTTCAGGACAGAAGCAGGATCGCGATTCGCTTCTCGTGACTCGTGAGACGGATTTCGTGTCGACGACTGCAACACTTCCGTAGAGACAAAAAAAAAAAAAAAAAAAAACAGCGAGTGACGGATAAGTAGCAGAGTAACCGCTACTATTACCACAACCTGAAGTTGTCTCGACAACACACTTGTGAGCTGTTAACCGTGTTTACACTGTTTACCTGTGAAACTCCTCAGGGTTCAGGGAGACTTGCAAAGTGAAGCCCCGGCGGCGGCGGCGGCGGAGGCGGAGGCGGCGAGCCAGAACCACGACGAAGCCAGGGCTCAGGTCTTGACAAATTTCGCCTCAAGCTGCTGCTCCCGATACGCACCGGCAAGGAAATGCAAAAACATGGTAAAACGGGGTACTTTCCCTCACTAATGGACGGTGGTTAGTCTAAGTTAGAGTGTCTGCTGCAGGGCAAAAGGCCATTTCCGCACTTCCTGGCACACAGTTATAGACACGCAGTCGATTAACTGCGGTCGTTGAGTCCGTTTGAGCCAGAAGGGAGGGACGGGTAAACATGGGATCATTTTACCGCGGCGTTTCTTACATCCGCTGTGTGCCAGTAACCTTCACCTGCACTCTGTCTCATTGCCTCCTTCTCTTATTTGAACGCTCTGCAGCTCGTGTGTAACAACTAATAACAGCATGTTCGTCCCCACGGACAGGTAGAAGAAATGACGGTGTGCAAGAAGGACGACTGTTGAGTACCCGGATGATGTGACGCCCGACAGGTGGAATGCAGCAGAGATGGAAAGGGACAAATACATGCAGACACAAACTATAATGCTATATTAATGGCAGTCATTTAAAGAATAAATAACAATAAATATAGTCGTGCAAAAGCTTCACAGCTCTTTTGGTCTCATCATCCCCATGGAGAAATTCTTGTGTTTTTAAGAATGTGATCCTACTGTTTCTTGTATAAGAAACGAAATCGGTGGGCGGGTTGCAAATTTCCCCATTGTATGTACAGCTGCTACTAGTTTAATCATTAATGATTTATTATTGTTAGTGTAATAAAGTTTGATTTCACACACAATATGACAAGGTGAATGATACCATTTCACTTATTCACTTAGATGCTTTTGTCCAAAGTGACTTACAGTGAACTCTATGTAGTGTTTTCAGCCCACACGCTTATTCACCACAGTGACTTACACTGCTAGATACACTACTTACAATCAGTCACTCATCCATACATGAGTGAAACACACTTTCTCCATGTCATTCGCACTATGGGGGAACCTGAACAGCATATCTTTGGACTGTGGGAGGAAACCAGAGCACCCAGCAGAAACCCACATAAGGGCAGGGAGAACATGCAAACTCCACACAGACTGAGTGAGGGTTGAACCCACATTCTCTCACACCACCCAGGTGCTGTGTGACTGCAGCACTACTTACTGTGTCACCATGCCACCAATTTCATTGCTATTAGTGTTTAAATATGGTCTTCAAGAAAGATGTGAAGTCCAGAGTGGAATGTGTTATATGGGTGCACCGTTACTTTTCTCTCCTTCAGTGAGAAAGCCACAGTTGGACTGGTTTTCCAGAATGACAGCAGGGTTGGAATTGCACAAAATAGCCACATGTTGTAAAGAAAAAAAAAACCTTCTGATCAAAGCCCTTTTTCAGAATAGCACCATTAAATTATACATTTCCTACTTATAAAAATCTTGTACGTTCAGGGCATCTGCATAAAATATCATGAAACCTCCTAATAAAAATGACAGCCCTTCATTTGATAAAGGTAACAATTTAAATTTTTGCTGCTAGATTTCCTTTGCTTTGCTGGACTTTATAATATCAAGATTTATTGTATCATCCCAGGAGCGTATCTGATACACCGTGTGGAGAAACATGGCTGAAATTCATTCATTCCCAAAGCTCCACTGGTAAGAGAGTCATTTTCAAAACCATGTTGACCTGCTCTTTGTGTGCGTTCTGCTCCAGGCCTGAAAACTTGGTGCGTCATTCTCTGGAGCATGGTCTCAGTCACGGTCTCGGTCACGGCCACGGTCAGTCCGGGTGACAGACACCCAGCTGAACAAGCATGACCACCTCTAGCTGTTGGAATCGAAACCCTGTTATTCCTGCAACTGATGCCTGTGAGAAACGTGTTTTCTTCCAGATTTATCATCAGTGCTTCCACTGCCTTCAGACAAATCCTTATAATTACTGTAATCATGGTAAAGTGACACTAATAGAGCACACTGGAAGGAATATCACCATAAAGTTAACAAAAATACATTTGAATTTTGAATTTCACCCCTTAAACCTTAGTGGTGTAAGAACTGCACAAGATGAGTTACTTTTACGTTCACATTATTTGTTTAGGGGTTAGGGTTCTTTGTAACGCAGCCTAGTGAAAATACTACACCACGGTGTAGCCTGTGCTGTAACTTTAAAGTGAATGCTCTGAATTCGTGATCATTTTAAAATAAACATGCTGAAAAGGCACTTTGAGACTTTAAAGGTGCAGAACTTTAGCAATTTATTTAGTAAATTCTAAGCTATATAAATGTCTCTCAACACACACACACAGTCTGAATCACTTGTCCCATACGGGGTCACAGGGAGCTAGAGCCTAACCCAGCAACACAGGGCGTAAGGCTGGAGGGGGAGGGGACACACCCAGGACAGGACACCCATCTGTCACAAGGCACTGCAAGTGGGACTGGAACCCCAGACCCACCGGAGAGCAGGACCCAGTCCAACCCACCGCGCCACTGTGCCCCCTTGTCAGCTAATGTATGTTGAGTTAAACACTAGAACTCATTATGGTTCATGGTACATCACAGATTCACAACATGTAAGGCTGCAGACATGTACACTGATTTATAAACAAAACATCCTTATCTGGTCCTTCCATCCATATTGATTATCATTCTCTATGATCAGTACTTTCGGAGCATTTTAGCACTGACAGCTGTCCGCTTTGTCCCAGATGTCAAATAATTTTCGAGGGAAGTGAACAACTAGGGTGTCTAAAAACAACTTTTTGGGTGTCGAAAAACACTGAGAACTGTATGGCTATTGAAAGGTACATGAAAAGTACAGCAGGTAGAAGTCTTATAATGTAAAGATTAATGAAGTTTAGCTCTCTAATTCTTTCTAATATATATACTGTATGTCAATGTATACACACACACACACAGTTTCAGAACCGCTTGTCCCATACGGGGTCACGGGGAACCGGAGCCTACCCGGCAACACAGGGCGTAAGTCAATGTATATATTTCTATAAATTCAAATAGGGCAAACAAAAATTAACATTTGTCAGTTGTCACAAAATGAAAAATGTCATTTCTACCTTGCAAATGGTAGTGTAGCACTTAGAGCTGCTGCCTTTGGCCCTGAAAGTTGAGGTTAAAATCCCAAATCCAGCTACAATAACCTTAAGTAAGGTAAGCAGCCTAAATTTCCCAGCTGTTTAAACAGGTCAAGATGTGCAGGTGGCACCACATTTTAAGCTGCTTTGGGGAAAAGCATCAGCTAAATGAATAAATATAAATACCGAATTGCTGTTCTTTGTCTGCATCTAGTGGCCTCATCACTGCCTTGCAATTTCACTAAAAGCTTCTGATCTTTTGTAAGACACACGTCGCAGTTCACCTGGTCACATCGTCATGATGTATCTTGGGATCAGTGGTTGTTTTAGGTCATTCAGCAGCAGACACCCCGTCCAGCTTTATTACCCTTCCCCTTCGCTGCCTGTGGTACCCAACACACTGAAAGCCCTACACAGCCACCTCCCTGCAAAGCCCCTGCAGCCCACTTCGCTGGACACACACTTTTCCCTCCAACCTTTTCACCATCACTGTTCCACCATCTCCTCGTACTTCATCTCCTTCCTCTCTCCTGCTCAGGGCCAGTGGTTCATGAAAATGGATGCATACATGGAAGTGTATTGCAACGCTAACATTGCTATTGATTCATACCATTAATACATTCAGCTCCAGGTCTCCTGGCTCTGTATGGGTTCTTGACCTCTTCAACCCTTTAAGAAGTTAATGAAAACGAAGCAGTCCTTCCTGTGGAAAAAAATATCCGCAAGTAAATTCAGAGAAAATCTTGCAATCAGTTGATTCGCAATTAAAATTGACCTCCTTCACATAGAATTAGGTTATAAATAGTAATATCATAGCAATATATTAATTTTAACTTTTATTTATTTAGACAGTGTTATTTTCAGAACAAGCCTGTGCTTTATGGACCTTTTGAGGCCTGTCCACAGCCTCCCCCCAACAGGTCCATGGACCCTACACTGAGACTGCCTTATTTAAAATAATGCCCACATACCTGCCAAGTAATAATAATTTGTAATGTAAAAAGCTGCAAAATGTATTCATTTGCAACTTAGTAGCAAATATGAGAAGTGACAACACTAACTCTGATATCTTGAAATTTGCTGCCAACGCTCTGAGAGTTTTTAAAGTTTTTTTTAGAAGTTAGCTAATGAAGTAACAATATATATACTGTTACTGTAAACATCTTGTTCATTATATTCCTTAAAGGGCTAATGCAATTTGTGACTTCATCGTATTACTTTGCATCCACAATCTCTGTCAAGTATATTTATTCATATTCTATCTTGAATGGTATACAGTAATAACAACCAACATTCTGTAGTAACAGTGAAACACAATACCTCACTTACCTAAAACAGGCCATTGGATACTATTTTAATCCAAAACTGAACATAGAACCAAACTAATCTCAAAAATTGAATGCTTAGGGTTATTATTAAGATATCCCCTCTTAAAAATCATTCAACAAAAATCAAATTTTCAGACTTTAAATATATTCTTTCATTCATTTTTTTTTGTACCGGCCATCCATCTTTACATTTTAAGATTTGTGGATCTGACACAGTGGACTAGTGTGAAGACAGCTGATCCCCCCCTCTGCTAGTTCCTGCTGGAGTCTGTGTTACAGGCTCCGTGCTCATCTCCCAGTTCTCATCAGTGCGAAAACAACAGAAACAGTCAGTTTCATGTTCTGCTTTTCTTAGAGACAAATTAATTCAGTACGCATAATTTCAGAAGGCATATAAGAATGACCAGAACTGGCCCTGAAGATGTTATCATTTCATGCTTTGCGTATTTCTAGCAAGCATAACACGACACAAACTTACAAATGACCATAATATACTTCCATTTTTTTCTTACCTGTTCAGATGAACTTGCTTCAGTAATGTATGCTTAAAATTTACAAGCTGTCAAACAGGACAACAGCTCTGTACTTTTTTTGTGGGTTAACCTTTTCCCCTAGCAGCTACTGGATAGACTAAGAGAATTATCCTTCAATCACTGGAGAAGCTCATGAAAGCTGTCGAAGAACACACTGGGTCCTCTAGTACAATCTTAGTGACTGAGCTCATGGTAGAGGCATCTGTCCACAGCTGAGTGAGTAGGAGCACGCATGAAACATCTGGATGAAATTATACTCTTTCTCATCTCTTATGCCAATTTTACCAATTATCACATGTTCCTTGGCCATTACAAACTGTTGAACTCCTGCTTTAAAAACAGTGAAGCCAGTTATTTCTAGTCTTTAAAAGCTATAGACATTGACATGTTACTCTTGCAAAATACATATTTCCTGGAATTCTTCTGTGAATCATCTAAAATAAACTATTTTCAATTCTTGAAGACGATCAATTTCAGTGTTTCAGATACAACCTGTGACAAATCTGTGCATGGAAAGCATCACATTGATCCAGAAAAAAGATATATTTCTTAACTTTAGGGATCATAAAATTCAGAGACAAAAGTTTTATACAAAAGATTGAAGTAATGAAAAAATAAAAACTGCACATGACGATTAAAGAGTGATCTTAAAACATTCAAATCTGTGGTTCTCAGTGTGCTCAAAATAAGATCCTAATTTACCCTGATTTATCTGCCTAATCATCTCTTTTAATTAATGTAAAAACTTAAGTCCAAGTGGAGGATTCATTATCCGTATGTGCTTAATTGGGGAAAAAAATTGCTAAATATTTTTTCAGTTGAAAACAAATAACATGTAACAGCAAGCCTCCACAAATCACGTAATTAAATCAAACAATGACTAAACCACAGCAAATTTATTAATTAGCTCAGCTGGAAAAATAACCATCATGCAGAGAGAGATCCACCATGGACTACAAGTTTAAATGGCTAATGATAATATCCTGTGTGTACTGGACATAAAATGAAATCCGGTTTGATACCAGAGAATATCGTTACGCCGCTTCTGTCCTTTCATGTTCCTCAGTCATTAAAAGGGTATTAGTCCTTTAACATTTCATAAAGAAGACCTACAGAAAACAAACAGGGCAAGTTGCATAAATTCAGTTTATTTTAATACATATTTCATTTAAAAAATAGAAATTCTAAAATAAATCATTTCACTTGTTTCATCCTAAAAAGTCACAATAAAAATCAATGAAAAATGTATCAGTCTTTAATACATTAGAATTTTCCTTCTTAGAGTTTTACAGTTTTTCTGATATGCTCATGTATCTAGTTTCAAACCATGTTTTGACTATATTCCATTTCCCAAATGTAAGTAAAAAACATTTTCAATATTGTTAAAATATGAGATTTTTGGAAAGAGTGATCTTACTTGTACAGAACTGGAATAGTCTGGATAAAAATCAAAGTTAATTACTATAAGGGAAGAAACACAAAAGAAAAACAGCATAATAATAATAACAACAACACAGAAATACCACAAGCAGTTTGGAATAACTAAATGCCCAAATGTAGAGCAAAGAGCATGTATGTCAAACCAATGCTTTGTGGGGTCATAAATAGGCCATTTCAGACAGTATTTGCATGCTAGATTTTCTCAAGTCTCAGATTCATATATCTTCCAGTACAGTACTGCATTATTAAAGTTCAGAGATTTTTTTTTTTTAATATCCTAAAGGAACTAAGAAGCATGCAAGTGGAAGACACTCAATTTACTGGAATCATTAACTGTGCATATGAATTTCTATATAAAAATCTATATGAAAACAGCATCCTGAACTGAAGAAGGAAATTACAGAAATATTACAATTGGTAACAAGGGCTTATGCACGTATTTGATTTAAAAATGTTGTGCTACTGTTAATCATAATACATGTGTTGATTTTAAATATAATATCTATGGTATAATTTTACCCTTGTAAGCCACTTAGGTAAGTCTTTTTGTACAGGAAAAGCAGTTCAACTGTTTATGTTCTGCTTGAAAAAGTGTGTGTGTGTGTGCACACAGTAATCTAAGATGAAAAATTAATCTATCTGATTTTGACAAAACATCATTTCTCAACAAATATTTATCTTGTATTTATGTCATGAACTTTTATTTCAGAATATCTGAAATGATCAAAAAAAAATGGATGGCAGTTATTTTTTGCTCTCTTTGCGTAGCTGTAAATCAACCAAATACTGAAGACTCATTCTTGAACATACAACAAAACACCAATACTTTTTTGAAAAAGATAATACTAACATTGTATTGTAGTCAAAACGTGATTAAAAGTAAGAAAGTAAGAAAGTCAGAAATCACGTGGCCATATATGTAATTATAAAGTTAATAAACAAGCATAATCACATTATCTCTCAAACATATATATTTTCAATTAATTATTAATTACTCTTGTTCCAGAAGTATTTCAAAATGACATTACCAGTATTAACAATACTAAAGTTCCATGCTGTGCCTCAAAATCAACACAAATCTTTTTAAAGAATGCCTAGCATCTAGAAATAAGAGGTAGAGCTACAAAATTGATCAAAAGATTATTTTCCTGCTACAGGAAAAATGTTACAAATGACAGTATATGAAACAAGGGGAAAAATTCAAGAACAAGAGGAATAAAGAAATCCTTGTGGGCCATAAAGTATGTTACCATGCATGTTCACGAAGAGCCACTTACTGTTGCTCAAGAGGTGTTTGCTCTTGTAGAGTTTGCATAGTAAGGAATTTTCATTGCGAGAGCAGTGCAAGTGCACAGCTACACAAAGGGATTGAAAGACAAAACAAAGGCTTTCAGGTTGTATTTGTACTCGGTGCAGGAAAGCAGCAGTTTCCAGTGCAGATGTGCAGCCCACTGATGCTCTACTGATGTTCTGATGTTCACTCCAGCAAGTGGAAGAGAAGAGGGACATAGCTCTTGTGATAAAACAAGCGTTGCTTCACATACGTGTCAGACAGTGAAAGAGATCGGAAACAGATTTTAAGGAGAGACACAAGCAGAACACAGAAAAAGGAAGAAGTGTGGTTTGAGCAATGATTGGCATATTGTGCTGGAGAAGAATGGACGCTGCAGGTCAAAGAGACGTCTCAGAGCGGTGACTTCTCCAAAAGAACCCGTTGTCTTCTGGTTCGAGGTCTATTCTAATCTGAGGCACAGATTTTAATGGATTTCTTTCAGGACTAAAAAAAGAGAAAGGAAACATGTTAACAATCAATTTGTGGACTCCATTAGCACAGTTCATTGAGATTTTTTAGTTCCTTCTTTCATCAACTCATTTTTAATTTTATTTCAACAGACTACTTCACATAAAGATGCTGAGAGGAAAAAAAATCCTTGGGAAGGAGTTACGGGTTGAGATGCCTCAGCACCCGAGCTGTCAGTTGTGCAATGTTCAGTCTTTGTTTAGTCTGTTTAATCTGTGTGGAGTTTCCATGTTCTCCCTGTTTGTGTGTGTGTGTGTGTGTGTGTGTGTGTGTGTGTGTGTGTGTGTGTGTGTGTGAGAGAGAGAGAGAGAGAGAGAGAGAGTAAAATACCAATTTCTATTCTTTACTAATTATTCTTCCCGATGCACTTGTACACACACAAAGCTGTACTCAAAGTGCAAACTCAATGTTGAAATGTAACAATGTGAAAGGTGTGCTGTACGAGTACTTACAAATGCATTGAGTGTAATTTAAAAAAATGTGTTTAAAATGTCATTTTCCTCGATAGCTATCTCTTGCATTTTACCGTAATCATTCGGTTTAGATTCCTGTAAGTGGCTTTTTCCATATGTGCTCCGCTCTATAAATGCAAAGTGGACTAGTGTCAAAGGTAATCATTAGAAGGTGACCCCCAACTAGGAAGCATGTTCTCATTCTAATTTACAGAACAATAGCTACACATTTTATACATGCAATGTCAAAAACTACGCTGTGCCTATTAATGGACTAATTAACTTCTGAAAGCACAATAGTGTACTTAATTAAAAATACTTAAACTAATAATAATATTTACATTTACATTTATTCATTTAGCAGACGCTTTTCTCCAAAGTGACATACATCTCAGCAAAAGTACAATTTATGTATTACATTAAGAGAAAGAGACATAGCTGCAGACATGTAAGTCTCAAGTAAATACCTCCATTTATATTCTTTGGTTGTTCTTTTCACTGTTTGTCATTTTTTTATACACTGTGAAGTTTGTGAAGTAAGGTATATAAAGGGCTTTAAAAATTCTTTAAAAATAAAAATTGTACTGGCTTTGGGGCATTTGTAAGTTTTTACTGTTTGTTTAATGGTTGAAGCATGCGGCTCATCAGTGCAGTTAGGTTGATACCTTGACATACAGTTGGCCTGGAAATAGTGCAGCCGTTCAGCATGATGTGTGTCGTTCAGAGAAAGATGGGGACTTCTCTCCTGGAACAAATAAACACGCTAGTTGTGGTTATTTGACGGACTCGAGCTTTTCCTTTGGCATGCATCAGGGCTCCCTGTGAAAAATAATTCACATTCACCGTTTCAACTCATTTTAGATAAGAACATTTAACGGACATTTTCATGACAGTGGAAATAGCAATGCTTTTAAAAAAAAAATTTATTAAATATTCAGACTTACGCTTTCTATACAAAAGTGAAAATTCTGGGCTTATTGTGGCACAATTGAATCTTCCCCATGAGTTTAAAAAAGATAAAATATAGTCCTTTGTGACAGTAAAATCGAAATACATTGTTATTAACACATAACACCAGAATTATAAAAACAGGAATATTACCAAATGTGCTGTAGCTGTAGAGCTGACCAAAATAATTTGCTATTCCATTGTTGTTGGTCAATGCAGATTTCAAGAAAAAGATATGCAATATTATTCTGTGCTGATCAATCACAGAACAAACATTTTTGATGTATAAAAATGAGTAAAGTAAAACTTCATTCATGGGTGATTTTTTGGATCTTTTTTAGTGAGCAAAGCATTTTTGTTAGTAAAGGCACCAACATCAACACTGTGCAATGATTTTCCAACATATTTCAATAATGCCAGACTATAAAACTTCTGAACTGATGTGCAGAACACACTGCACAAGGTTATGCACTGTATATATGTACACGTATACACACACACACTCACTCATATATTTCCATTTAATTTATTAATTTAGAATACACTTTTCTGCAAAGCAACGTAACATAATTCTTGAGTACAGTCTACGTGTGTGTGTGTATTTCTGTATAGATGTTTGTATATGTATAATAATTCCTTCTGTATTATAACAATTAATAGGCATAGCAATAAAGAACGAATGATCATTTCCTGGCAATGCTGAAAAACCACAGAGTACAGGGCCACATTTTCTAGAAGCAGGCACGTGAAACAAAGTTAAGACATGTCAAATGCAAAAATGAAAATTGGCTCAAGAAAGAAATGTTAGGGATGAAGAATGTGCGGAAGAGTAACAGCTAAGAAGATTCGGTCAATGGTGCAGCTGGAGAATAGACTGTGGCATGCAAAGACAGGGCGAAAGCGACGTGACAAACAATTATGTCAGAATCTCGGAACAAATAAAGACGAGGAAAGAGCCTCCTTCCCAGCTGCAGCCCACAAACGGTTGGCTATGAGTGCCTTCTACTCACTGTCAGCAGTCTTATCACCTAAGAAGGGCTCCTGTTCCATCATATCCATTGGGATTTTAATGCTGGGGACATTCTCATTGTAGGGATAGTCAGACTGTGGAGGAAATTGGCAGAGAGGCTTAGAGGTGCACATAGGGAGGCCACTGGTGAGCCAGTCAAGCTTCACGTACAGTATACTGTGTTTGGCCAGTCCAATGACGACAGCAAGGACAGGGTGGCAATAGGAAATTGCTCATTCTTTTATTAAGTTCAGTCATTTCGGTGCTGGAATGCAATACGCCTACATTATTAATTTAGCTCATGCTTTTCTGCAAAGCAACTTACAACAAGCACTATGTAGTACTTAGCATAAACCGTTTCACCCAAGGTGACGTGAGATTCTACTTACAGTGACTGACCCTTCTATGCATCAGAGCACCACACACACACACACACACACACACACACACACACACACACACACTATGGGCAATTTAGAGGGTCCAATTCACTTGAAACATAGGTCTTTGGACTGTGGGAGGAAACGGACGCAATGACAGCGAGAACATAACTCCACACAGACTGAGCAGAGACGAAACCCATGTCATATCACACCACCCAGGTGCTGTGAGACAATAGCACTACTCACTGCACCAGCATTAATGAAAATAACAGCTGTGCTCTGCTGACATCGTTGAACTTCACACTCTTCAATCATTTTAGTGGCACTTGAGGACACCAAAGCATGTGAAAGCAGTTAATTTTATAATCCACACACATCAGCTTGTCAGCATCGAAATGGCATTCTGTCTGCTTCTGCTTTTGTACTCACTGAGCTCGGGGCTTATGAGGTTCTAAACCACTGAAATTACATTTTTATTTTCATTAGAAACACACATGCACACAGATAAAGTGAATTCTATATGCAAGTTTATATGTCCAAAATTTCTGAATGTGCTGTAGAACTGGAACAATGAGGTTTCTGGGATTTGTACCTTTTTACAATTCCACTTAGTTTTACAAAAGTAGAGTACATACGTGGAGAATTCAAAATGAGATATGTGTAAATCTGTAACATCTCAGTATCCAATACTGTGTGAAACAGGACATTTTTAATACTCTCGTTATTAACTTCCAGCCACCTTGAGAAAAGGTTTATCTGCCACTGTGTAGTCAACCCTTTACAGAGGATTGAAAATATAGAAAAAACTGAAACTGCAAATAAGTGAAATAGTGAAACTCACATCATCTGCATCACTGTCAATGCTGCCCTTTTTCTTCTTCTTCTTTTTCTCATCCTCTTTTTTCTTCTTGTCTTTCTCGGGAATAACATCATCCAAGAAGCTGAGGTCATGCTGGGAGAAAACATAGTCCATTGCCTTCCTCACAGCCACCAACGCCAAGATCTGAGAGCAAGAACAGCGCAGGATATTGATGGGATCGCCAATTCCCTGCATTTTAAAATACTGTATGAACAAGCCTGTTTTCAACATGACATGGACATGACAGCTCCACAGCTGATTGGAAAACCTCCAGTTCGTAATCCAAGGAGAGTTGTGGCTTTACTTTACTGGGCAAGGGCTATCCTCTAGGACCCCAGTCATCCTGGTCATACACTATTTTCTCTCCTGCCATTCGGCAAACGTTTCCACTGTATCCAATCAAAATCAAACAGACTGCAGGACAGCTTCTACCTCCAGGCTGTTAGACTCCTGAACAGTCAAGCAGCATCCAAATTCAATAACTTATCTGGTTTTCGTTACATAGTTTCACTTAATATTTTATCAGTGTTACCCAATTCCTATCGTGCTGTTATTTTTAACTTATTTGAAACAGGAAGTTTATATTTTTAACTTCTAATAATCTTAATGTATATTGTTACCTTTTGTATCCCCACCCCCCACTAGCTTGCGGAAAAAGACATTTCCTTGCCAGCAACTACTGCTGTACGCTGTATTGTTGTGCATTGGATAAATAAACCTTTGATTGATTGATTGATACTTCAGATCACCCAAAGTGCACCCGATGACAACCTCATCAGAAAGTACCAGTGAGGATGCTGATCAAGTTCAGGTGAAACAATAGATGCAAGTATAGAAATAAATGTGAAAATCCACCGCAGAACTGCAACAGAACTTTTAGTGACACACAACACGAGTTTGGCCTACATTAGAAAAGCAGAGAAATTTACAATCATCATACTTTTACAGTTGGGCAGCTCACCTTTCTTTCAAATTTCTCAAGCACTCTACGCTGGATTTCAGAGAAATAACCTGTGACGTTGGAAAGTGCTGGCCAGCTAAGCCAAGGTAGCACCTTACCATGACGGGGAAAATGATGGCGGCCACCGTGGACTTGAGGATCCAGAGCAGAGCCAGACAGAGCACCTGGACGAACGTGAAGAGATGGACCTTGCGCAGGGGAACGTGTCGCAGGTAGATCAGGTCAGGCTGGTGTTTTGCTGGCATGAGGAACAACTTGAGGCGATCCATGAACTATAGGCACAGACAGAGGTTTAGCGAACTAAATGAAACGAGACAACCCTTCAAAACACTGTGCTCCATGTTAGGGTGATCCATGACATCAGAAATGTATCCCATCGCATCCTGATTTTGTTCTGTTGGGGAGTCTGAGGTATAGTTTCAGGAGAGAAATGCATTCAATTTTCTGTGGAACATTTGGCTTCTCAAAACTGCAAGTATACACGGTGTGTTTCATGTGGACTTTGTATACTACTTTTACTTTGCCCTGTTCTGGGTGTGTTCCCTCCCCCTCCAGCCTTGCGCCCGGTGTTGCCGGGTTAGGCTCCGGTTCAGCACAACCCCGCTCAGGACAAGAGGTTTAAGACCCTGTGTGTGTTTGTGTATGTTGTACTTTGTGTGTGTGTTTTTTACAAAGTGCATAGTGATAATATTATATTTTGCCAGCATCTCACCTGTACGCCATTGAGGGAAGCCACACCCATGTAGAGGAAGACTCCATACAATACAGGCATGGGAATGAACTGTGAAAAAGCACAAAAAGGAAATTTCATTGCAACACGACTAAATTTAGCTGACAATTTGAGGAGCCAACATTGTAAATGGAAAATATAACCTGTAGAGACCTTGCACACATGTACGGACAAAGTGGAAGGACAAGCACAGGGCCAAGGAAAAATACCAGTGGCTGACAAGTAGCTTCCACCAGCAGTTCAACATATGGCATGAATAACATCACATCAACATATTCAAAATGCATGTCTTTCACCCTCTTTGATACACTTGAAATCAATAATGTACTAGCCAGAGGGAGGCCAGGAAATACAAAAATGAAAGTGTGCTTTGTGAACCCCCCCAAAGCACTGCTCAGTTTACTCTGCACGGTCTGTCCACAAGGAGGCAGAAATTGCACAGAAATCAAAGCAGTTTCAAGCACCCACTAAATCATACCTTTCTAAGCTGATGTTGTAAGCAACAATGAAAAACATACTGTATATTATAGACCTGTTTCATATCAATCAAGCTTTGAAACACACACATTAAATTATTTACACAACTAACACATAAACTTTGATTAATTCCAAATGAATGTACTGTAATTTGAACTTTCCAACTTCCAGTATGTGACTCGATGTCATGATTTTCCTGTGAATTTTTACGAAAACCCAACAACTGGTGAATATGACTAGTACCTTCAGGACAGGAGACATGAAGACGGACAGTCCAGTCAGAATAAACACAAAGACACCAGTCATCCTCTGCTCCCTGTAAAAATGCAAAGCTTTAGTTAAAGCATCCCATTTTCTATGACTACCACTGAAAGCAAAACGAAACAGGAGACCAATACTGTGTACTATGCCTGCGTTTATATTTTTAAAGTGAGAAATAAATTGTATCTTGTAAAAATTAAATTGCCCTGTGCTGAAGATAAAATATAATGTTATACTACGACACAAAGTATAACATGTAAATCCAATCAGTGCTGTTAATATCCTAATTTGTCTACTTGTCAACTTAGTGCAGATTGTGTAACCCAATGTTAATTATATAATCCTTCAATATTGCTGTGAGACTGAGGTCTCCAGCTAAACCGCTGGTATTTGTTCAGCTAACAGCTGCAGCTTTAGGTGCCCCCTAAGGCGACTGAAATAAGCAATGTTCTTAACACAAACAGGCTGGTATTTGGAATTTCTCCACAGCTGCTGGTCAAATGTCATCCATCTGTACCATGGAAAAGTAAATAAAACCTGAAGTTAACAGCTGTTTAAAACATCCAAGAGAGTACTATTAAGAGCGGTTTACAAAAGTGTACTAAAGACGTCTTTATTTTCATTTAATTTGCATGCAATAAACTGGATTGTCTCCCCTAATGAATTGAGTGTGGAGGAAGAAGAGCAATATGCCATACATGTACATGCGGAACAATGGGCCTACTGTACATGCACAGTAACAGTAGTGAGTGGGCTTTGCAAATGGCATACCTCACTCCCAGAAATTTGGGCTGCTCTCCAGGGGCTGACGTTTCCGTCTCCATCTTCAAGCTGTCAATATGGGCAATGGAGATAACTGTGGCTGCTACGTACCATGGCAATCCCATGAAGGAACACACCACTATTAAAACAGCAACCCAAAACAGATCAAGGTGGTATCCAGCACCTTTCTGTGGAGAAGAGAGAAAAATGTGACACTGAGGAACTTGCTGTAACATGAGAATCTACTGTGAAATGCCATTATGTTACATGTTCTTCTTGGAAGACTTACAATCTACTGGCACACCCAAAAGCAACATACTGCTCCAAGCATTTTCAGCAAAAATGCTGAATTCCCAAAGGAAACAACTGCATCTCTATTTACAGAACAAAAGAAAGACTTGCATTGGAAATTCAGCTGAACAAAAAACACCCATCAGTAGAACGTTAAGGGAGGATTCCGACACTTCTGGCCAAAGTCAATGCTGAAAAGCACATTTTGTCTCCGTTAACAATCCCTGTATTGTGCTGTTCTGCCAATTCACCCTTGATGTTGTGGAGGAGATTTGGACCTGTTGCTGAATCCCAAGAGAAAAGAAAATACTCCCAGAGGTTTTACCAATGCTTTGAAGGGACCCCACAGATGAGTCCTAGCAACACTCAAAAAGCTTTTCAGTCTTTTCCTCTGCATTTCACATTATGAAAATGCAACTCTCGGTATGACTTTCAATATGACGAGATCCCTTCAAAATTGTCTGCAGCAATAAGAAAGGGTTTTTCAAACAAAAGAAATTCAGCCATTAATTTTGCAGTGCAACACACCTTTAGTAAATTTAGATCAGTTTATTCAATGTTTTGGTAGAACTGCTTTAAGGGTTATAACTATTTAAATAATTAATGTTGTTTCATGAATTAATATATGCATGTACATATTCAATCGTAAGTTTATTTTTAAATGGTATATCTGGCAAAAAATGTTTCTAGCCTAAAGATTAGTATTCCGAATGCACATATAAACGTCACGTTTCGACGAGGGATAATATTTTGATGTGCAGCGCCATGGAAAGCAAAGAAGCAGGGCTGCGTTTTGTCTTAGTGACCCACCTTGAGTTTGTGCTCCTTCCTGTTGACAATGACGGCCGTGATCTGCTGATCCATGAAAAGCAAGATGGTGACAAGCAGCGCAGGGAGTGCTGATGCAAGGTACACCCACCAAGGGTTTCCCCCGAACGGGGGCACAAACCAGCCACGGTTGGGGCTTGTTGGCTATAAAAAGAGAATAATTTCCAAAATCCAGTCATCAAATTATGGCATCACAAACGCCAAAGATCAACTGAGAGGTTAGACATTACAGTAATGCATGATACATCGAGCAATACATTTTTACACGGAAAGCTCCACGATCTTGCAACGAGTTCAAGCTGAATATGAATATTTACTGTAACAAAAATCAAAAAAAAAAAAAAAACTGCAGTTTTACATGACAGCATGGAGTGCATTTTATGACATTTGCATGTGCAGCTTACAATGATTAACTGGTTTTTTGGTGACACCTTACAAGGATAGGTACACTACACTAAACTCCCTACATTCATTCACCTACTTTTGTAGCAGAGTGATGTAACACACATGTACTCAAACACTAAGAGCAAGTACATCTTTTGTCTGCGGGAGGAAATGGGGGCATCAGGAGGAAACTTTCATGCTTCCTTCAGCATAGTGTGAATTATAGCTTTCAGATAAAACCAAGCAAACACAGGGAGAATATGCAGTCTGCTCAGAGTCTGAGTGGGAATGGAACTTATGTCCAGCTGCAACACCTGCTGTGCTACTCATAAAACAAAACGACTAACAGAAATAAATTTGTATAAAAAAATAATTACCTTGAATTCACTTGGCACGATAAGCTTTGGAGTGTCCACTCCAACCAATGCATCAACACCACAGAAAATTAAAATGGCCAAGATTATGGCAAAATCACTTATGAGCTTCCTTACCTGGAAAAACACGACAACAAATGCAAGGCAAACAAGTGTAAAAATGTTAAAGTTCAGCATTAATTGTAAAAAGATGATTCAACAAGAGGGGGTGCGGTGGCGCAGTGGGTTGGGCCGCAGTCCTGCTGTCCGGTGGGTCTGGGGTTCGAGTCCCGCTTGGGGTGCCTTGCGACGGACTGGCGTCCCGTCCTGGGTGTGTCCCCTCCCCTCCGGCCTTACGCCCTGTGTTGCCGGGTAGGCTCCGGTTCCCCGTGACCCCGTATGGGACAAGCGGTTCTGAAAATGTGTGTGTGTGTGTGTGATTCAACAAGTTCTCATACACACACATTTTCAGAACCGCTTGTCCCATACGGGGTCGCGGGGAACCGGAGCCTACCCGGCAACACAGGGCGTAAGGCCGGAGGGGGAGGGGACACACCCAGGACGGGACGCCAGTCCGTCGCAAGGCACCCCAAGCGGGACTCGAACCCCAGACCCACCGAAAAGCAGGACTGCGGTCCAACCCACTGCGCCACCGCACCCCAAGTTCTCATATATATTATGTGTAATGAAATGCTAACTAATAACTTAATATTAGCTAGATAAAATTCATTTCTATTCGTATACAACCGAATGAAATAAGGTTTATCAACCACTAAACTGATACTTATTCCTACAGGCTGTCATATCACTACAGAATATTTATGTGCTGTATCAACATGGTTATTATATTTGTTGCATGTGTTAGACATCTGTGGTTGTCCATGTGCGTTTGTGGTTGTTTAACCCTAACCCTGACCACTAGCAAACACTCACAGGCACCTGTCTCCTCAATAGAGCTGCAATAGAACACAAGTCAAAACTTCTCATCTGTCCCCAGACTGCATTCAACAGAAGCCTTTTAACAGACTGAGCTATTAGCAGAGCAACTGCAAATGTCTTGTATTTTTCAAAAACACACAAGTAAGGAAAACGGGAGTCAGACTCACTGTGGTGGGGAAGAAGGGACTCGTCTTGAACTTCTTGAGACACATGGAACACGTATATGTGCCAAAGAACAAAATGAAGGACATCAGGGCAATGTCTGGGATGAACTTGCAAGCCTTGCCCACCAGCTCTCCTCCATACTTCAGACACTCTTTCTTTGTCAGTGATGACCATGTAGCATTTAACGGCTGAAAGTATTATACACATACATATAAATGGGGCTTTAAAAGGAATTATATGCTAAAAAATGGCTAAAACAACACAATGTAACAAAACAAAACATAATATGCAAAAATTGTGTTGTACAAAATTACTACTGGAGTAAAAATTCATAATGGAGTTAATGTGCCAAGTTTAATGAGCAGGCATTGTCCTGAATACAATGAATCTGATATTCCAAATATAACCATTCAGTCCATTTCACCACCAAGCCAATATCAGAATTACTGAAGCACAGATAAACATACAAAGTACTGAGAAAAGATCTGAGAAAAGAACGATTGTTATGGTGACCCTGTCCTACAAGGAATGCTTAATTTTCAGCAGAGAACACAGTTGGATTGTTAGTGCTTTGTTGTACAGTGATATTATACTAGGCTGCATATAGCAGGAGACATTTCCATACCAAGTTACCAGAGTACAAATCCAGTCCACAAAATGTGATCAGAATATGCAAATTTATTTTGCAAGTCATACTTTAACGGAATCTTCATGTCCTAAACCCTTTAATTTTGCTCTGCCCTTTAAAAAACTGCAAGGCTCTCAGTAGCCCAAAATGAATAAATAGAAATACTCCTCTACACAAAAACAGTGGCCCCCATGACTTATGAACTTTCCAGTACAGCACTTTGCCGTTAGACCTTTTTCAGAAGTATTGTGTATTTAATTTTTCAGAAAGAGAGCCAGCATAACAATTCAAATCGCAGGCTGAAGATGCGATCGTAAAAGATAATGTGCTGAATTTCAAAAGACCGGAGAAGAAAACAGCTGTCGAACAAGCTGTAGATGATCCTATGGCTTCTACATCTACCCATTTTGAGCCTCCATCTCAATGTAATACCTCCGGCTCTGAGGTGATGTACAGTTGTCTCGACTTCAAGGTGAATAATATACAACTTACCATGTCTTTTAAATTTCTAAATAATAATACTAATAATAACAATAATAAAACTAAAATAATTATGATATCATTTCTTAATATTACACTTGTATTTGGTATTACTGAATTTTGTGTGACATATAGGATAAAAAAAAAAGGATCGCAGGGCCGCAGATGAGCACAAAAACCTTGCTCTTGCTTTGGGCATGGCTCTTTGTTATGTTTTATGATTGATAATGTGTTATAAATACCTCTGCCAGGGGACTCAAAATGTCCAAGTGAGTGACTGCATGAGTCTCCGTGGCTCCCTGAAGGAAAGTGCTGGGAGAAAGTGAGACAGACAGAGAGAGAGAGACAGTCTGCTGTGCTGCTCTCTTTATGTCTGAAAAACCCCACTGTTGCTTCCCATCTAACAGAGCTGCTGACACTTCTTTCCAAAGGAAAATAAAACTCAGAGGGAAAAAAGTGCATTTCACCAGCAGAGAGATGCAGATAGACACACAATAGTCATATAAGAGCAATTTACTCAAACACCATTTATTCCAGCATATATTACGTGAGTACCTGCATATAGAAATTATGAGGAGCCCCATGCCCACTCCATGTTACTTGGAAACTTTTGAACTAACAATCCAACTCTTGGTCTCAGGAAAGTAAGCAAAGGACCAACTATAGATTTTCTGAACCTTAAACTTATGAAACCTTGATTTTACACATTATCCATGTTAAAATGTTAGCAATATAGAATAATGACATAAATGCAATATGGTGTTCAAAGTACACTATTATTCTAATTTTCATTTTTAAATCTGTTTTCTTTTGTTTTTTGTTTTCTGCACTCATGTTTTTGCTTGCTAACCACTGTAAATAAGTGACTTCAGTGGAATTACAAACTTCCATCCATCTTCCTCCACTTCTATCCGGGGCCGGGTCGCGGGGGCAGCAGTCCGAGCAGAGTCCTCCAGACTTCCCTCTCCCCGCACACCTCCTCCAGTTCCTCTGGGGGAACCCCAAGGCGTTCCCAGGCCAGCCGGGAGACATAGTCTCTCCAACGTGTCCTGGGTCTGCTCCGAGGCCTCCTCCCAGTGGGACAAGCCCGGAACACCTCCCCAGGGAGGCGTCCAGGAGGCATCCGGAACAGATGCCCGAGCCACCTCAACTGGCTCCTCTCGATGCGGAGGAACAGCGGCTCTACTCCGAGCTCCTCCCGGGTGACTGAGCTCCTCACCCTATCCCTAAGGGTGCGCCCAGCCACTCTGCGGAGGAAACTCATTTTCTGCCGCTTGTATCCGCGATCTCATTCTTTCGGTCATGATCCAGAGTTCATGACCATAGGTGAGGGTAGGAACGTAGATCGACCGGTAATTGAGAGCTTCGCCTTACGACTCAGCTCCCTCTTCACCACAACAGACCGGTACAATGACCGCATTACTGCGGACGCCGCACCGATCCGTCTGTCAACCTGCCGCTCCATTTTTCCCTCACTCGTGAACAAGACCCCGAGATACTTAAACTCCTCCACTTGAGGGAGCAACTCCCCCCTAACCCGGAGGGGGCAATCCACCTTTTTCCGACTGAGAACCATGGCCTCGGATTTGGAGGTGCTGATTCTCATCCCCGCCGCTTCGCACTCGGCTGCAAACCTCCCCAGTGCACGCTGCAAGTCTTGACCTGATGAAGCCAACAGGACCACATCGTCCGCAAAAAGCAGAGACGAGATCTCGCGGCCACCAAAACAGACACCCTCCGTTCCCTGACTGCACCTAGAAATTCTGTCCATAAAGATAATGAACAGAATCGGTGACAAAGGGCAGCCCTGGCGGAGTCCAACATGCACCGGGAACAGGTCTGACTTACTGCCGGCAATGCGAACCAAGCTCCTGCTCCGGTCATACAGGGAACGAACAGCCCGTAGCAACGAGCCCCGAACCCCATAATCCCGAAGTACCCCCCACAGGATGCCACGAGGGACACGGTCGAATGCCTTCTCCAGGTCCACAAAACACATATGGACTGGTTGGGCAAACTCCCACGAACCCTCCAGCACCCTAGTGAGGGTATAGAGCTGGTCCAGTGTTCCACGGCCAGGGCGAAAACCGCATTGCTCCTCCTGAATCCGAGGTTCGACTATCGGTCGGATTCTCCTTTCCAGTACCCTGGCATAGACTTTCCCAGGGAGGCTAAGGAGTGTGATCCCCCTGTAGTTGGAACACAATCTCCGGTCCCCCCTTCTTAAAAAGAGGGACCACCACCCCGGTCTGCCAGTCCAGAGGCACCGTTCCCGAACTCCACGCGATGCTGCAGAGGCGTGTCAGCCAAGACAGCCCCCACAACATCCAGAGACTTGAGAAACTCGGGGCGGATCTCATCCAGCCCCGGAGCCTTGCCACAGAGGAGTTTTTTGACTACCTCAGCAACTTCAGCCAGGGTAATGGACGAGTCCCCCTCCAAGTCCCCAGCCTCAGCTTCCTCTACGGAAGGCGTGTCGGAGGGATTGAGGAGATCCTCAAAGTACTCCTTCCACCGCCTGAGGACATCCTCAGCTGAGGTCAGCAGAGCACCACTTCCACTGTAAACAGTGTTCGTGGAACACCGCTTCCCCCCTCTGAGTCGCCGGACGGTTTGCCAGAATCTCTTTGAGGCCGACCGAAAGTCTTCCTCCATGGCCTCACCGAACTCCTCCCAAGCCCGAGTTTTTGCCGCGGCGACTGCCAGAGCCGCGCTCCGTTTGGTTCGTCGGTACCTGTCAGCTGCTTCAGGAGTCCCATGAGCCAGCCAGGCCCGATAGAACTCCTTCTTCAGCTTGACGGCATCCCTTACTTCCGGTGTCCGCCACCGTGTTCGGGGATTGCCGCCGCGACAGGCGCCGGAGACCTTATGGCCACAGCTCCGAACCGCCGCCCCGACAATGGAGGCGCGGAACATAGTCCATTCAGACTCAATGTCCCCCACCTCCCTCGGGACCTGGTTGAAGCTCTGTCGGAGGTGGGAGTTGAAGACCTCTCTGACAGGGGCCTCCGCCAAACGTTCCCAACAGACCCTCACTATGCATTTGGGCCTGCCAGGTCTGTCCAGCTTTTTCGCCCGCCATCGAATCCAACTCACCACCAGGTGGTGATCAGTTGACAGCTCAGCCCCTCTCTTCACCCGAGTGTCCAAGACATATGGCCGAAGGTCAGAAGGAACGACTACAAAGTCAATCATCGACCTCCGACCTAGGGTGTCCTGGTGCCAAGTGCACTGGTGGACACCCTTATGCATGAACATGGTGTTCGTTATGGATAAACCGCGACTAGCACAGAAATCCAATAACAACTCACCGCTCGGGTTCAGATCAGGGAGGCCATTCCTCCCAATCACGCCTCTCCAGGTATCACTGTCGCTGCCCACATGGGCGTTAAAGTCCCCCAGTAGAACGACAGAGTCCCCAGTGGGAGCGCTTTCCAGCACGCCCCCCAGGGACTCTAAAAAGGCCAAGTACTCTACACTGCCGCTAGGCGCATAAGCACAAACGACAGTGAGAGACCGTTCCCTGACCCGAAGGCGCAGGGAGACGACCCTCTCATTCACCGGGGTAGACTCCAACACATGGCGGCTGAACTGGGGGGCTATTAATAAGCCCACACCAGCCCGCCGCCTCTCACCTTGGGCAACGCCAGAATAGTGGAGAGTCCACCCTCGATCGAGGAGAGTGGTTCTAGAACCCAAGCTGTGAGTGGAAGTGAGCCCGACTATATCTAGACGGTATCTCTCAACTTCCCGCACCAGCTCAGGCTCCTTTCCCGCCAGTGAGGTGACATTCCAAGTACCAAAAACCAGAGTTGGGCGCCCGAGGTTGGGTCGGCCGGGCACTCGGCCCCGACCACCGCCCAAATCACAATGCACCGGCCCCTTACGGTTTCTCCGGCAGGTGGTGAGCCCACCGAAGAGCGGCTCCACGTCATGGCTTCGGGCTGAGCCCGGCCAGGCCCCGTGGGCATAGACCTGGCCACCAGGCGCTCGCATGCGAGCCCCCCCCCCAGGCCTGGCTCCAGGGTGGGGCCCCGGTGACCCCATACCGGGCGGGGTAAACGAAAGCCTTGATTTTTCCTTCATAAGGGGTTTTTGAACCGCGCTTTGTCTCGTCTGTCATCCAGGACCTGTCTGCCATGGGAGACCCTACCAGGGGCATATAGCCCCAGACAACATAGCTCCTGGACTCATTCAGGCACTCAAATCCCTCCACCACGGTAAGGTAGCGGTTCATGGAGGAGGGAATTACAAACTTTTTTCTTAAATAAAATGCAACTGCTGACAAACACACAGAGTTAGTCAGAAATATAGGTGCCTTATGGCAGCACAATCAGCCAATGTTATCATACAGCAGACGGTACAGTAGTCATCCTTAGATGTTATGACTAAATGTTGGGAAAATTATAGAATGAAGTCTTTGCGAGAGTCGTTGTAAGTCACATTTTTCGTATATCAAGAACTACTTGTACATCACAACGGTAAACAGCAATCACTAAGAAGTAGATACGTGGCTATTAAGCAGAGTGTAATGATCACCACCAGTAGCCCATTTGCAATATGTTCAAAAAATACTTGCCAGATCGGTGGCGTTAATAATCCATGCTGATGTACCATCCAATGTATCACTGTAGAGCCCTGAGATATTGTCTGTGAAAAGAAAAATCAGTCGTCAGTCTTTAATGTCATTCAGAAAATTGCATTTCTGTTGGCTTCAATGGCAATGAGGGAACCTATTCTTGTTCATTATTGTACTATTAATAAGTGACTTTATAACCTGATGGTGAAAATATGAAATGGCAATTTGTAGTGCCTTTGACGGGAAAGAACTGGACAAAGAGTTATTCATTCAGTCAGCTGAACTATTCCCACAAACCAAAAGATCTCAGAGATGCAAAAAGACAGCAATTTAACCCAGAAGCACAATGCACAAGGTTACACAGTGGCCACTCAAGGTCCACCACATGGGACACAAAAGAATTCTGAAGAACTTCACACATACACTTCACTGTAAATAGTATTACAGAAATACTTCAGAAAAATGAAAAAAGGAAAGTACAACACAGCTTTATATCTTTGTCATATCAGGTCAGGAGGGTGCAGCATTATGTACTATGTGCCTAACAAACAAATATATAATGTAAAATGAAAAGCCGTGGGCATACAACTCAAACCTGTACAGTATCTCAAACATAAAGATAAATGGATATGTTTCTATTCCAAATGAATAAATAAAAAATGTTTTGTATAAACAACAATCTTAAGTCTCCACCTTAATCTTGTGCGAGAGATAAAATATAATACTGCTTTATGACAAAAGATTAAAAATAAGAATAAAATCTGCCCAACAGGTGGAAATAGTATTAATTCAGAATGGCAAAAACAGTATATTTCGTAAAGACATATGAAATTCTTTTGCAAGTGTAAGCTTATTTTTATTCTACTTCATTCACCTTAATTTAGAGCATCTGACAGGTGTTTTTAAGACACTTTTTATAGACACATTATGGAATGAGGCATAAAATGTCATGGCATTTGTATAGTTAGTAGGCTGAACTAAACACAACTGGTATTTCATAGCTGCCTACACCCTCATCTCACAGTTCACTTGAGACTATGGACGAAGGTCTCATCTCAGATACTCTATCCCAGATGGACAAGTGTAATTAAAAGGAAGAACCCCCGCTCCCCAGCACTGCCAGCACTTTCGCAGTGTACATGATGAAGCCCCAGCCTGCCCTGTCTACCAAGCAGGACTTGCGTTCTCCTCCAGATTAATTTTTAAAGAGCCTTACAGCCACAGCAGCCTTTGGCTATGCACTGTAACTGGAACTAATTTCTAAACATCTGTTGTTTCCCCCAGTGCAGTCTTTCGAATTAAACACAAGTGAGTTTCGCTCATGCGAGCAGGGGGCAGTGCAATGTGCCCCCCCAAGGCAGAAGGGAAAGCGACCTAGGAAGAAGACACCTTGTGTGGCACACAAACACCTGGTGCTGCATTCAAACCACTACATTAATTCCCTGTTCCACAGGAGATTCACTCAGGTAGCTCACATGCCTTTGTGTCTTACTGTACCTGCTGATAATTACACTGACAGAACAAGTTGTATAAAAAAGCTATCTCAAATTGTAATAATCATAGTAATAACAATATATATTTTGTCTACAGACTAAATAATCAATTAGTTACTATATACAAAATTATACGTTAATATATAATTATTCCGTATATTCATTATTCATTAATCACTCCAGGTGGAGCAAAAGGCGCCAAATCTCCACCAGCCTCTGTGATCCTGAGCTAGCCTGAGCTATTCCATATATAATTGCACATTATTACGAAAATATAATTATTACTACATTTAATTTACATTTTGTATAGATTATTTTTAAAGAAAATTACAGATCAGAAGTATGATATTAAGATTTCTGAATATTGCATTATGGCCATTATGTAACACACATAAAGACTCTGTGGAAAGCACTACACAAAACATGAGTTCTTTCTCAGCACAGAGACGCAAATGGGCCTGAGAGGCACATTTCCTTGTATTGCACACTCCTGCTAAACTGTCAGATCAGATTTGGGATAATCTGTGGTGTAAGTGGTGCACGCAAGGACAGGTCATGTGCTGCTCCACAACACTTCTAGACCAAATTATCTGTTCAAAGACAACTGGTAGAAATGTCCCTGACGACAGCAGTGAGAGCTACTATATGTGTAGAAGTGCCTGTTCTAAATGCATTCTGGGCAAAATGTGTTGAACAGTTGTTCATGTTATTACTGCTTGGGCAACATATTCCAGAACATCAGAGATCATATATTAATGGGATACTGTATTTTTTACTGACTATTTAGCCAACTAATACTGAAAAAGGAAAAGAAAATACACTAACCTGAATGATTCAGTAACACAGATTGCATGTTTAAAATTGGGATACACATGTACATCGTACTACAAACATCGAAATGTTCAAAAGATGCAAATGTTTCCCACTTCATGTACACTCAGTCACTCAGATGAAGCTTTGCTCCAAGTTATCAACCCATTTAGACACCTAGGTACGTTTTTCTAGAACAGTTTAGGGTAAGTACGTTGCTCAAGGGGCTTACAGCCAGAGGTGGTACAGTATTCAAAGTTGTGACCTTCAAGCCTAAAGGCAGCAGCTCTGTCCACTGTGCTACCTGCTGCACATTTATTTATTCAGTTTTAATTGTATATTCTGCACCATCCTATTTTCTATCATTTCTTTGCTGCAGAGCAGAAAATGGGCTGCTTTTCTGCTTTGCCACCACAGTGAGATAGAACAGAGACTCCACTGGCACTGTGGGGAGAGGAGAGGAGAAAGGGGCAGTTTCACAGACCGATCAGTATCAGTCAGAATATTTTTTTTTCATTAATTACAGCTATATCTTTAAGAGAAAGTGATCTTCTACTTGGGGGGCGCGGTGGCGCAGTAGGTTGGACTGGGTCCTGCTCTCTGGTGGGTCTGGGATTCGAGTCCTGCTTGGGGTGCCTTGTGGCGGACTGGTGTCCCGTCCTGGGTGTGTCCCCTCCCCCTCCGGCCTTGCGCCCTGTGTTGCCGGGTAGGCTCCGGTTCCCCGTGACCCCGTATGGGACAAGCAGTTCGGAAAGTGTGTGTGTGTGAGTGAGTGAGTGAGTGAGTGAGTGAGTGAGCGAGCGAGATCTTTTACTTGCACATAAACTACCCAGCGGATTAACAGAGGTATGTTTCTAATATTATGTTTTTTAGACAGTAAACATAAATTTATCAGATGCTGACAAACATGTTTATGTAATGCATCAATCATTTACTCATGGCCAGTTTAATTGGATTCTCAATAGTAAATAAGACACACAGTCAATATTTAAGGTGAAGTGCTTTTTGATATTTTCGCCCTGCATGATCCACCACAGCACTGCAATTTGCAAAAATCTGTCCCTTTTCTCTAAAATACTTTTAACGAAACATATTTAATTACTGTGTAATGTTTTTTTTCTTGATGTCTGTATTTAATCTGTGATATGCTGTATGTATACTGCAATCACAGTCTCCCTGAACTAGTATTAATTGTGTTGGTTTAACTTGATCACAGTACAGTGCATGGCATGGGTGTGCTTTTTTTCTGGTTCTGTTTGTAGTTATGGTGTACACGTGGTTACTTTTAAGCTTTCACTGTTCACCAGAAAACATTTATTACACACAAAACTTTACAATAAGTGATACCAGTAACACGAAGCTTACCTATTGTGGGAGCCATACAGAGACAGTCGTACTGGGTTACGTAGTCAATTTTATAATCAGAGTTGATTGGGTAATAGTGGGCCAGCTTCAACATTTTTTTAAAAGCATCATAGATGAATATGAAGCTGATGAGTGAGGAGAAGCCTTCTTCTGTAAACCGAGTGAAATACTGGACCAGAAAGCTGGCGTCAGTTGCCACCAAGACAAGGCAGAAAAAACCTGACCACAGACCAATCCACAGTCGAAATTCCAAGTAGTCAAATGAATTATCCCTTGGGAAAAAGTGAAGAAAAACATTCCATTAATTACGTTGTTGCAATTTCCTTTATTCATATTTTCATTTAATATTCATAATGTGTTCAAGAAAAAAAGTATGACTAAAGCTAAGGAAGCATTAACAGAATAACTAGGAAAACAACAAAATCAACTGTTGTGTGACTGTTCTGTGAAGCTTTTGAACTTTAGAGCAAAAGTGGAGGTAGAACAGAACCCCCTGTGGCTCTGACCCATGAACGAGCTGGTAAATCTGGGCGGCACACAAGAGCCTCAGTGGGAGACTTGTATTTTGCAAGAATACCGAACAAATAATAGGAAATATCTGGGATATACACCCCATACTTGTTATGATAAGAAATTTGAGGTGATTATGTTGTATTGGGAGTCAAATCTTTGAGCACTTGTGCAAACACAATAGCCACATGCTCATCTGGAAATGTAAATAATAGGGGTGCTCCACAAACATCAAAAACTCTGGCTGACTACTATGATCCAGACAGTCGTTAGGATTTGTGACAAGTCTTACAAAAAGCAAATCTGAATGATCAATATAAATATGAACTAAATGATTGCTATAAACTGGCTCCTAAACTTACAAACATAGCTGGGACCAGAAGTTAGTGTGTAATTCGGCTGCTTTAAAACTCCAAAGTCCCTTTTACCAGTAAGTCACAATCTATGAAAGCAGACGTACCTCCATTTACTAGGTTCTGTACAAACCCTTGACTGATCCTCTCATTTTACTGCATCAGAAATACAATGAAATTCTGTTCTGTATGACATTTTTTATAAAATCACTGAAACTCAAAATAAATTATTTTCAGGTGACATTCTTATGCCAGAAAATATTTGAAAGAAAAATAAAGAAAAAACTGAAAATTGTTTCATAAGTATTGAAATTCTACACATTAATACTTGGTCGATCCACATTTAGTGCTTTGAATCCCTTATTTTCTGTCACCTTCCCATACTCAAACATAACACAGCCCATATCTAAAGAAATACTCTCCCTCCAGTGAAGCCTGGTATGGTAGGATCATGCTGTGGGGCTGCATTTCATCCGAGGGACTGATTATCTTGCTAAAACAGAATGAACATTGGATGGAGCAAAATACTGGGAAAAGGTGAAAGAGAACCTGTTTCAGGCAGCTAAGGCCAAAGTGTGGAAGAATGTTCACCTTTCAGCAGGACAATGATCCCAAACACATGGCCAAAGCAAAACTAGAATGGTTCAAGAATAAAAGGTTAATGTCCTACAGTGGCCTAGTCAAAGTTTGATCTAAATTTCGTTCCGAACCTGTGGCACTGCTTGAAATCTGGACTTCATGAGCATCATCTAAGCAACCTAAAGCAAATCCATCTAGAAAAATTGGCCATAATCTCTCTCAAACGGTCTAAAGATGGCCATCTTATAATAACTCATTTAGAGTTTCATTGTGAGTTTCAGTGTTTCAGTGTTTCAGTGTTCAAGTTAAATATTACAGGAAAAAAATTGCAGCCTATTATTTGTGATTCAGTAAAAAGACACATTTTCAAGGGTCTGAATACTTTTGCTCCACACTGTATCTATTTTGATGGGTTGAGTAATTTCTAAAATACATGTACGATTGAATTATTTACAAAATTTTCGAAAACAAAGTGAAGCCCTTCTCTTGACATATTATTATATTTCTGTAGTCTGAAAAACAAAATTTTTCAAACATGAACATAAAGAATGTCAAGTAGTGCAAAGCCCAATACCAGCTGCTTCGTAATCCTTTTTGCATACAGTGCTTAGCAAAGATATGTCATTAAATTGCAATGAGAAAAACAGAGATGAAAGAATGCAGCTGTTTGCTCTCTATCTACCAGCACACAGAGCACAGTGTAATGCAATCTAAGTCAGCTAATGCACTGGCTTAGTGCAATGGTAAATACTGAATTGAAAAACCTGCTGAAATTGAAGAGGAGTCTTTCAAAGACCAATACGGGCCCCGTACTACTCAGGATGGTGAGAGGCTGGCCCGCCAGCAGACAGAAGACCGCCCCAGAGACCGCCGTGCCCAGGAAGCTCTCCAACACACCCTTGAAGAAATGCCAAAGCACAGCACGCCATGAATAAACTATGCACTGTAGGGAGGTCAAGCAGAAAGGGCATCACTGAGCAACAAGCCAACATGCACAAACCCAACATGATGTCTGTGGGTACACTAAGTCAAAGAGGAAAGGCAACAGTCAAGGCATCTGTCCCTGTACGTCTACCAATGGGAAACTAACAAAGTGTCTTTTTCATACCACCTTCTTCATTCTCATATTCTTTCAGTAAAATAATGTACTGTGAATGCTGTTATGACATTTTTCTGTGTAGCAATATGACATATGTACTGTATATGATGTGTTCTCCACGAATATCTCAAAGATGAGTATAAAAAATAATAATAAAGTTTCACATCATTATACAGAAACACATTTGACTTTGACAGATCTTGTTCTGTTTCTTGTATTTCAGTTTATTCAGTGTTATGCCTCAACTGTAAAAGACAGAGCCAAAAAATACTGTTTTAATTGTAAAACAACACAACATACAGTCCACAGAATTAGCCTTCTAGATTTAGTAATCTAGTAATCTCATGAAATTATTATGTGAGTTCTATGTTGAACTGGTACCAGTAGGCGTCACTCTGCCACACAACATTACACATTAATAAGGTAATTGACATGAATTATTGGCTTGTAACCTCATCTTCCATAATGCCAATACATCTACCATGGAGAACAAATATAGGGCAACTAGTAAACTCTTCAGAAGCAAACGCTTTGGTAGAACCCAGAGCTCAGCTTGCGCATTACTACCTTTGGGACTTGATGTGCAGATGTTCATTGCTAAATTTGTTTGGAGGATCCTTTCAGCACTGAATAAATCCTTTCAGATTGAAGCCCCTCTCTTGACATATTATTATATTTCTATACAAGGTGAAGAAGGAAAGCAAAAATGAAGACCCACCTGCATGTTTTCTGTGGCATCCCCAAGTAGGCCCCCAAAAGTAATGGCATTTGTCACAGTTCCCAGGTAGATGAAGAGAATAGCGGAGAGTGACTGTATGTGCAATGCATCATAAAAATCACTGGCGAAGAAAGGAGCTTTCCGCTTTATGTCAAGTAGAAGGCCACCACAAAATCTATTAGAATACAAAAAAATACACACAGTGTTACATTACCTGATGTATGGTCACATAACTTCAAAACTAGGCACAACAAGCTACAGCCAGAGAGGTTTAATAATCCAGTCAAGTATCTTAATTATGAGGAACACTGTGTAAGCTCCACAAAATCCCTATTAAGAGTCTTATAGCTGTTTGGGTTGTGAAGAAAGACTTTCAGAAACATGCTAACATTAGTTGCTATACTTAGTGTATGCAAGAGAAGTTTAGGTCTTTCACACAAGAAGAGCTTCTATTTGGAAAAGCAAAGAAGCCACAACTGACTTCAATTACAGTCACTCACAACATTAAAAGAGTGACTGTAACCTGTTTTTTCTGCATCCAGGTCTACATGTTCAAATAAGTGCAATTTACCTTCCTGTTCTCTTCAATTCATCACCAACTTGATGCCCTCCTCCTCCATGACCTCCATCATGGGGTGTATCGCCATTCATTTGCACGTTATCCCCACCTGCGTACATGTTCTTCCTGCATGAGCACACAAGAAAAACACACCAAGGAAGTAACTTATGAACTCAGAACTAAAATATGCTTAAAGGAATTCTTCAGACATCGAACTGCAATTTACTATACTTAAATTCATAAAACACAAGATGCAAATAACTATTACAATTACTAAGAACATGAGACTAAAGACATTAGGACTTAGCCAGTAAATCTTCTGATAGTACAGACTTGCACAAATAAGGTGCACAGTACTAATTTTGAACATCACACAGTAAAATACACTGATTTAAAACAGGACTGGGACAAATTACAGTGGAAATGTAATGAAAGAATTGTTTTAACATTCAAGTGTAAGGCACATAGTGTATGTATAGGAAAGAGTAGCCCAGTGCTTTGGGAAGTGTCACAGTTGACTGGCAAGCAGACGTGACGCTTGTTGTCATTCCGAATGACGCAAAAAACAAGGACTTTTCCACGGAATTAACTTATCCATAACATCACATCTCTCTGTGATTGCTTCCTCACTCAAACTCCAACACTTCAAAAACTGTTGAGAGCGTTGCTGCCTGCCATTTTGGCACTATTTTTCCACCCAAAGTCCTTTGCAAAGTTTCAGTTGTTCCGCATCGCAGCGCAGCTCTGTAATGGCTACCACAATGTGCTATTGACAGGCAAGGTGACCACACCTTTTGTCTGAAGATGGCAGGGACTTTGGAGGTTCTATTCTGATTGCTGGGTCCCACTCTCCAGGGGGAAGGACGATAACTTCATCAAGGAATTCATCGATGCCAGCCAGCAGATCCTGTCTATCCTTGGCCTTGTATGCTATGTCATGGAAGACCTAAATACATCAAACAGAATTGACACTGTGGTTCAGCAGATGTTCCATATCTGCATAGGGTACTTTAAAATGCAATGAAATATTAACAGAGATAATGACACATATAACTCAGACCATGAATAATGTGCATCATGAACACACTGTGCTTATTATAGGTGTTATTGTACACAACTCACAAAATGACAATTCAATTTTTGCATTAAACAACATTTGACAACCCATCCACTGCCGTACTAATAATAGCATTTATTACAAACAGAAATATAAATGTTTGCCAAAACTTGAATACTGGGACTACCTAGTTGCACACTATGGTATTTCCACTCTCAGCAACACGTGGGTCCTGATCTGATCCACAACTGCAAAGGCATGTTGCCAAAATGTTGGCAGCAAAACAAAATTCACCCAGAAGGCTGAGTTTATAGCAATTACGTACATAGTAACGTATAAGTTTATCCAGGGTAAAAAAAGTACTTCAATGAAACCTTCGTAGCAAAGTTAATTGTTTTACAGGCACAGAGCTTTGCCCTGGATGAGTTGTCCATATAATTATTTGCTAGATTAGCCCAACCCGTGTTCATGAAGCAGGTGGTTTAGTGCTTCCCTCCCTGAGCCATGTAATCTCTTAATGCCACTACTGACATGTTTCCACTCATTAGCCGACAAGCACATCCGCCACGCAAAGCCTTTCTGGTGTCACTGGAAAAAAATCTGCAGCTATTCATATGAACCAGCCAAGTAAACACTGAGATTGCAGTAATTAAATATTGACTATAAACTCTTATGAAGCAATGAAAAAGAATTACAAGTGCGAGGCTCTAAAACCATCAAGGGTTAATGGAACTTAACACTATGAATGAAATTTGTTGAATACGAAGATTGTTAAAAAATACTTGCAAAACAATGTAACGAATAAAAGTATAAATAACGAATAAAAAATAAAAGTCTGAAAGGAGGGTAACTAGCACAGTAATTTTAAAATTAGTCTTACTATTATTAGAATTAGAAGGAAAAAATGAATTCTTGTGAAATTCAAACTGCAATTTCATCAATAAAATATGTAAAGACACACATAAATATACATATAAACATTAAATCTGATAATGTCGTGTCATCTTGGGATGGAAGCTAAGTATCTAGGTTAATGAGAATATTTTTTTACATTTTCATATTAATGGTGAAATGAAAAAATTGAAACCTCCTACAAAGTTAGACAAAACTTTTGTGTTTTTTTGCTGTCATATTCTTATTTCCCTTCAGATCAAATCACTGCCTTTCTGAAATGATGTAGCTATTGTGATACAAATGTATAGCACTGATTAGTATAAAGGGGGGCGTGGTGGCACAGTGGGTTTGACCTCTGCCTGCTCTCTGGTGGGTTTGGGGTTTGAGTCCTGGGTGTGTCCTCTGCGCCCTGTGTTACTGGGTTAGGCTCCAGTTCACTGCGACCCTGCTTGGGACAAGCGGTTTCAGTCAATGTGTGTGTGATTTGTATAATGGCTTCTAAGCATTTTACAATGTGAGTTGAAGAAGGGAAGAAGGGAGAATTTTTTTGTGTGCATTTAAAAATATTTGACAACTTCTATTCATTTGTGTAGCTGATGTTTTTCTCCAAAACAACTTGCAACATTAAGCTACCTATGATTATTTACACAGCTACACAATTTTTACTCCAGTGATTTAAGGTAACTATCCTGCATAGGGTAGTACAGTCAAAGGTGGGATCAGAAATGCTAAACTTCAGGTCCAAAGGCAGCAGTGTTCACCACTACATTACCACCTGCACAACTTTCATGACAACTTCTGAAATGCCACATTGCAAGACAGATGTAGCCATGACATCTTAGTTTGTAATTAAACAAAAGCATGCATCACCAGCTTATTTACAAAACGCCGAAACTTACTTCATCAGACATTAGGGTGGCAATTGCTCTTCCGATTTCATGATAGGACTTTGCTTTACCTTTGGGTCCAAGCAAGATAAACAGAAATCTGAAAAGAATATTGTTAAAGGAGAAAGGAAGTTGTTCATTTGCTTTAGCAAACAAAATGTCCTTGTAATAGAGTAAAACTGTTCACAATGTTTTTCTCAGAAAATTTGTACATGACATTAATCGCATAATAATGATAGAAGTGGAAATTAAATGGTGATTGCTCCACAGATACTGTTTCTACCTTGTTGGAACAGGAACCTCTGTCAGAGCTCCAAGCATGACAGCTTGCTGTAGGCGGACAAATGCCACAAACGGAGTCTCCAGGAAGTCAACTTCTCCCACAAGTACGTTGGAGGCTTCAGCATCCCGAGGCAACTTTTTCATGAATTTGTTTTTCAGCTGAAAACAAACAGTGGATGATGGAAAAGGGTTGGTAAGAACCCAACACTGAACTCAGCAGAGCAACCACTGTTAGATAGATTTATAGCAAAAGCAACTATTAAGTCAGTAACTATTATTAATTTCACAATGCAACAAAAATGTTCAGACTTCTTATTTATGTCGATTTTCACCTTCATTATGATTAGTTAAAGTTTACTGATTACAAAAATACTAGTAGTTCTTCTAGAGCGTCAAGTTCTAGTTTGGTACTTTACAGCCATTCTAGAGGGCACCAGAACATTGTAGAAAATATCAAAACATTCTAGAAAGCATCAGATCTTAAAATGTACTGGAAATTTGGTGCCAAAATTTGTCAAAATTTGCTAATTTCAAGAATGTGGAATATTTTTTCTAAAAACAAATATACAGTACAAACTAATGCCAAAAGAATACTTAATCTAACAAAACTAAATGGAAAATGCAAAAAAAAAATCCGACATAGTAAAATTTTTGTTACATTGTGTTATTATTATGAGCTAATATTAGCCCAACACCTTTGGCCAATGCGATTTACGACATTAGATGCAGTGCACTGGCTACAATCATTGACCCACTGATAGAGCAGAGCAAAATAACACACTTGTTCACACACGTACAAATTTTTCCTGTTAAAACATACATCATTCATGTGTTATCAATAAAAACTTAAGTGACATTGTAGAACATTTAGAAACATTTTTCTTTGTAAAGAAAACCAAAAGTAAAATGTAAAAAACACACACACACACACACACACACACACACACACACACACACACACACACACACACACACACACACACACTTTCAGAACCACTTGTCCCTCACAGGGTCACGGGAAACCAGAGCCTACCCGGCAACACAGGGCGTAAGGCCGGAGGGGGAAGGGGACACACCCAGGACAGGATGCCAGTCCGTTGCAAGGCACCCCAAGCAGGACTCGAACCCCAGACCCACCAAAGAGCAGGACTGCAGTCCAACCCACTGCGCCACCGCAGCCCCCAACAAAATAAAAATATCTAGTACCTAATAAGACTTATACAACTGAATTACACCTGTTGTTTATGTTTTGATTTGTATGCTCAATTTTGGCAATATTTGCCCATAACTGAAATTTTTGGAGCTAATTTTCTTTAAAAAAATTTTAAACATGATGACCAGACAATTGTGTTCTGTATGAAACAATAAGAAAACACACACACACACACACACACACACACACACACACACACACACACACACACACACACACACACACACACACACACACACACACACACACACACACACACACACACACACACACACACACACACACACACATTTTCAGAACCGCTTGGCCCTTACGGGGTCACGGGGAACCGGAGCCTACCCGGCAACACAGGGCAGAAGGCCGGAGAGGGAAGGGGACACACCCAGGACAGGACACCAGTCCGCCGCAAGGCACCCCAAGCGGGACTTGAACCCCAGACCCACCGGAGAGCAGGACTGCGGTCCAACCCACTGCACCACCGCACCCCCTACAATAAGAAAACCTTTCAGACAAACATGTCATAAATGTGTTCTTTACAGACATCCAGTCAATGAATGCAACAATAAATGATCCTAATAAATTTGAACATTTAGTTATACTTCTATTCAGACAACTTACGTGGGTCAGTGCATTCAGTCAAATATTTATATATAAGCAAATAAGTAAATTACAGGTTTCAAAAAATGAATCCTTACAAGAACCGCACATTAAATATAAACTGCAGTATGTATACAGTTTCCTGAAAAGGCAAGTCTTAGTATCAAAATAATTTCGAACAAAACTTGAATATGGGTTAAGCACTGGCCAACCTATAATTGTCAGCTATGCAGTCATAACACTTCATTAGTAGGAGAGTCAAGGTTTTCATTTAATCATGTAAATCAAATTAATCCTGTTGCCAGTGGATAAAACTGTCTCATTAGCAGCTATAACACTAATTCCTAATCAAGCAAAAATCTGGATCAATGGTTATGGCATTGTGTCCAGAAAACAAGAGTTTTAAAAGACAAACCCTTCCAAGACCAAACATCATCATAACCAAATTAATTTTAGAATAGCATTAGCCAGAGAACGAGAAAGATTATGAGCCAAGCTCAGAACCATATTAAGTAGGCAAGTTGATTAAGGTCTTAGCTGAAAAACCTTATACAACCTTCATCCTCTGTTGCAATAGAGTGGTCCAGTCAAAAGTAGTGAGACAATGCTACTTGTATAAGAAAAATGAAACCCCTTTACACATGTACTGGCTATGATCATAATACACTCTGCTGTGGCCTTGCCTTCCTGTAAAATCTGGAAAATAAACCACAACTGACTATAAACTTTGTTTTATGTGCATTATGGCCACAGCAGTTCAGGTCTAAACCATATAAACTTTGACAGCTGGAAGCTGACTTTGTAATAATACACACACACACATTTCCGGAACCGCTCGTCCCATACGGGGTCACAGGGAACCGGAGTCTACCTGGTAACACAGGGCGTAAAACTGGAGGGGGAGGGGACACACCCAGGACGGGACGCCAGTCCGTCGCAAGGCACCCCAAGCGGGACTCGAACCCCAGACCCACTGGAGAGCAGGACCCTGGTCCAACCCACTGCGCCACTGCACCACCACGCCCCCCCCTCTTCGTAATAATACTTTTACAGAATAAACAAACGTAAATTCCTGTAAATTTCCTTGCAAAGATAAAGGTTAATAGCTGTATATTTAATCTGCAATTAAATCTAATGAAGAATAACACGACACACACCAAATGTAAGAATGAGGGCATCTTTTATTGTTGGCAGACTGTAACTCGACAGTGTTTGACGGGCAACTCTAAGAAATGCTGTAATGGCGCCAGCCCAGGGGCTTTTGGCTCATGTGGCCCACTCCTGGTTGCAGGAACAATACAAATTATGCCAGACACAACTGAGCTCCTGGACACAGCCAGCTAATGACAGTCCATTGCTCACTGCCAAGACATGGGGAGATTACTGACCCTCCCTGGGGTTCTGAGGAATGACTTTTCCAGTTTGCCACCCACTGTCGAAGCTCAAGTGTTTGACAAGTTAAGTTCCATCTATCCATTGTCAACAACCGCTCGTCAGGAGCAGGGTGGCAGTGGGCCGGGGCCTTACTCAGCAACACAGGGCACAAGGCCGCAGGGGGAGGGGACACACCCAGGACGGGGTGCCCATCCATCGCAAGGCATCCCAAACAGGACTCAAGCCCCAGACCCACCACACAGCGGGCACTGGCTGAACCCACCATGCCCCCCGCCCCCCCAAGTAAGTTAAACACAGTCAGTTACATTAAAATGAAATTCCAGCTGTGTGTACCAAGAACAGACTGAATGTAATGTTAATTTTTGTACTATATTAGGGACTATGTTTTATCACTTCCTACACGGTATTTTTACACAAAAAGAAAATCAGCTCAAGAAAGGGCAGCAACAAGATGCAAATCCAAGTCTTCTAAGAACGCATGTGTCCATATTCTTTTCCAGCCTAGCTCTTGTCCTAATATTTTTATTTCCCACGAGTAACATTTTGTAAGAAAAAGTGATTCTAAAACCATGTCATCAGCAGAGTACTCCCACTGACAATAAAATGCAGCCGAAGAACAGCATCCCATGGGAATATGACAGACACACAAGGGAGGACTGAAAGATTAATCTGAGACTTGTGTATTTCTCTGAATTCATACCATCTATCTATATACAGTTGTGGTCAAAAATATTGGCAAGCTTTTTATTTTATTTTTACTTGATTATACTGTAAATCACGTTCACAAATCAGCCGCCAAATACTCTCATATAGACATATGACTGTATATATACATCATGAACTCAACCAGCTCCACATAGTTTTCAGCCTTGTGATTGCCCGGGAAGCCCCAAACCACTGCGGCACAGCTGTCCCAAGCAGCTTTCTCCTTCCTAGTGAGCTTCTTGGGGAATTCCTTGCACTCCAGGATCTTTTTTTTCTGTGGTCCCACAAAGATACCAGCTTTGAACTTTGACTCAGACAGCTTTGGGAGGAAGTCTTGAAGGTACTTGAAGGCTGTAGACTCCTTATCTAGAGCTGTGGTGCTGATTCATGAAAGTGATTTACAATATAATTGGAAATCTCAAAAAACTACTCACTTCTGAATCTTTTGTGGTCATTTTTGTATAACAAGTATAAATACATTTTAATTTTGATTCATGTTTTTTTTCTGACTTTATGTGAATTAAAATGTGCGTTTTTGTTTCCCATTGGAAATAGGTAAATTTCACAAAATCAGTTCCTGATCACAAAATCAAAGTTTGAAAGGAATAAGAGGCATTTTCTATACTTTTTAGGCAGAAGCTATGAGGAAATAACGTGTACTACCCAGGAACAAAAATTGTGCAACATAGCATAATTCTTTACCTCTGTCACTCCCGCTGCCGCACCTGCGGGCAATCCAGGCACGCGAGTATAAAGGACGCAACCAGACCAGAGCAGATTGCGGAACCTCTTACGATCCACCGCAACCAGTGCTTCATGTCCTGTTCTCTACTCGTTGTGTTTTCCTGCTTCCTTCTCCTGGTTTCCCCCCTACGTCTCCTTCGGCTCCCTGACTTGTGCTCCTGTCCTCGACTTTGATTACTGAACGCCCCATTTTGAACGACGATTGCAAATCAAGCGAACCCTGACAGTCCCCGACTATTCTGTGGATTTTTCCTCACAACTAAAGCACCTGCATCTGAGTCCGCTGTGTATGTCTCCTGTGTACGACATGACAACTTCAGTGTTAATATTACAAAAACATTTGTTTTTGATTCAGAACCCCACTGAAAACAAGTGGAGAGATCTAAAAACAGTAGTTGGAAGAAGGCACCCTTCAAACATGGGAGAACTGGAGCAATTTGGACAAGAAGAGTGAGCCAAACTACTAGGAAGTGCTTAATGACAGTTATTTTAGAAAAAGGCTGTGCTATCAAGTTCTGAATTAAAAGTATTTCTTGTGGGGTATCATGGTGTTGCAGCAGGTAGCACAGGTGCGACACAGATTCGAGCCTGTATGTTCAGGAATGGGTTTGACTCTGGCTCTGTCAGTGTGGAGACTGTATGTTCTCCCAGTGTTTGTGTGAGTTTCCTCCCACAGAACAAAGATGTATTTTAGGTAAAGTGAAGACTCTAAATTACCCTTTGTGTGTGTATGTGTGTGTGTGTGTGTGTGTGTGTGTGTATGTGTTTGCCCTGTGATGGACTAGTGCTCTGTCCATGTTGTACCTTGCCTTTTGCCCTATACTTCCAGGATAAGGTCCGGACACCCTCAGCCCTCCAACGGTCAAGCAGTAACTGAAAATGATGGACAGCTGGACATTTACTCTGTTACATCTGCAAATTCATATGCAGTTCAGATGGAACTGATATTACCAGTTTTTAGTGCTGTAACTGGTGCTTTAATTGTTCATGAAGCGATGGGCCAACTATTTCCAATCTCATGATTAATGAGGCGAAGTGCTCAGTATGGTAAAAGAGTAATTACACATTATGATGATTACCAGAATACAAGAATTCTCAATTTCTTTCCAGAGTGAAACATCATGTGTATGTACAAGACTGTAAATAACACTCTTTTATATACATCCTCATTCTATCCAACAACACTGCAGTTAAGCAGTAACTGGCCAGTTTTAGAAAAGATTGATTAAATATAATTACACTGTATTAACAGCAAATTAAAGTAAATTATCTGACTGCACAACACTTGTATATTCAATGCTGGACAGCACAGATAAGTAATTCCACATAAATAATTATCTTGCTATGAAGTAATTACAAAAGGAATTCAGCTGTTCATTTTAAACTAACTAATTTGTGTTTTAACAAATAGATGGGGAAGGATTGTATTTGGTTTAATACTGGCGCTGATCACTACCTGACCATGAATATTTTAAGCACAGTACTTTCAGACACAGATTCAGATTTGTGATCAGAAGAAGGGTCAGAGGTCTGGGGCAATTTCAGCTTTGGAAAATGCCAGATCTGCACACTGACAGATACTGTATGTGATAGCAGTGCCCAGATACAGTGTCACAGTGCACAGAGCTACACAATAAAGTGATTTACCACGCACAACTTTTAAATGTGTAACTAAGAAAAAACATATAAAAGTATTTGCATGCTTGTCTTCATAGTTTCCAGGTTGTTTATTCCCTTCAATTTTGTTTTAAAAAGTAAATACATAGTTATAGTTTTGTGAACATCAGCTGGAAAGACATCTGTTATTTTCTTATCAGAAAGCATTGTCTCCATGTTTTATGTCTTGCTTGTGTACGATCGAGTTGGACAACTTAACAGAATAGTTTGTTCAGGTACAAAGTACAGCAAGGAAAAATAGAATAATTAACCTGATTTTATCAGTTTCTCATGATTAATGATCAATGACAACATGTAATTTCAGTACAAAACAACTGATTGATGTTGACAAAATATGATATAGCCAATTTCCGCCAAGAATAGAAGGGGAAAGCCAGAAAACAACTACCCAGTGTGTACTGAACAAAATCGTCATAATTGCTACCCCACTAATAAAAACGGGTGTCCACATACTGTAGCACAGGAGGAAACAGATCATCCTCCCAGTATTGTCCGTTACAAAAACACAAGTACGTTTTGTGCCCAGCTTGAGAAACATCAGATTAAAACTAATGTCAAGTCAGAGAGGTATCTAGCGCAGTCATATGAAGATAAAAACTTTTCCATGGATTTTTAAAAAGTTCCAAATGCAAGTTAGTCATGTAGAGAAAGATCAGCAGAACCTCTGCTTGAAAGGTTACTTTTTCATTTGAAAGGCACTCTTAATTTATTTTGTTTATATTTTATATTTATTTCATTTTATCACACACACACACATTTGCTGAAGTTGCTTATCCCAAGCAGGGTCGCAGCAAGCTGGAGCCTAACCCGGCAACACAAGGCACAAGGCTGGAGGGGGGGTAAGGACATATTCAGGATGGGACACCAGTCCGTCACAAGGCACCTCAAGCGGGACTCAAACCCCAGACCCACCAGAGAGCAGGACCTGGCCAAGACAGCTGTGCAACCGCACCCCCTATTTTATTTTATTTTACATCACAAAATCACACTTACTTGATCCTTCTCTGGTTTGTCAGAAATATCATTTAAGCTGCTTGATGTCAAATTTCGATGAGTGGTTGTTGGGCTACCTGCAAACATATAAATCAGAGAACTTAGCAAGAATTAAGGAAGACAAATTGGTTAGTGTAAACTTCAAAAGAATGCAAAATGAATTTACAGAAATAAACAGTGGCACAGTTTATTCCAGATACAGAATGTTGACGAAAGAATTAATTCAGAATGTAACGGTCCAGAGCAACATTGTAAGAAGTATAAAAAATATTTTAATTAAAGATAAAAGAGAAGGGAAATGGACAAGTCACACTGCCAGCCATCAAGTAAGGACTAATAAAATTAACTGAACCACCCAGATCTTGGAAAACATGTGTTTCTAGATATTGTATTACAGTACCATATAAAGACATGTTGCATCCACTTTTCAGTGACTTCATCAAGAGTATAACAGGACCTTTCCTGAAATCTGAACTAGCACCCTTCAGGTTACTTGGTCACATTGGTAACCATCTCACAGGATGCAAATTCAGAAAAAAGTCTTTACTGACTGGAATAAAGCTGTGAGAAAATACTGCAGACTTAATGATTCACTGAACATTAACAACTGTAAGCAGAAAAATATGTATAGAACTAGCAAATCTTACTAACACACATGTGGGTTCAGAGTAAACACAAAACATAAAACTTTTAGCTGGCAAGGTGACTAAAGTATATTTGTGATTACAAGTGATCCCTTATTTACGAGGAGGTTATGCTCCTTGAAACCCATCATAAGTCGAAAATACCGCAATTCGAAAATGCATTTAATACAACTAATACACACATATGCGTGACAAAGGAGATGCGGATCGCTGTCGCTGCCCAGCATCATGAGAGAGTATTGTTCTGTGTATCACTTGCCCGGGAAAAAATCTAAATTCTAAATTCAAAGTACGGTTTCTAGTGAATGTCTATTGCCAGTGCACTATTGTAAAGTCGAAAAAATCGCAAGTCGGACCATCGTAAATCGGGGACCACCTGTATATGTCTCAACCCAAAGCAAGCTTTTCACACTGTTAAGTATACAGCCAGTGGTGATGCGCAGAAAAAGTGGGGAAAGCATATAAAATCTGATGCCACTGTGGTAAATTCAAAAATGTACATAATTCCCTCTGAAAATACAGGATATGGTTGTAAATGTCAGTTTGATGCAGCCAGTACACTACTTTGGTCCTTGTTAAGAATGACAAAACAGACTGAACATAATTGCAGCATTTGTTGTTGCTGGCATGTATGTGGGCAGGTATGAGACATTTGAGATAGTAATGAATATTGCATAAACAAAGCCATTCAAGTGTACTTGGCAATTTTCAGTAATTTGATGAAAAAACTTGGCTGAAAAACCAAGCCTTTACCTTGTAAAAATGTTTTATACAAGGAACATTAGGCACAGCAGTACAGTGCTACAGTTGGTGTTATTACACAGCACTAATGTCAACACTAGACGGAAGGGAGCACACAGTACAGTACGTTATGGGGCTGCGTTCCAACAGGTGGCACAGATGTGAAAGCACAGGTCCTGTGAACTTACTGAGCCATCCCACGCTCGGGCTCCTTTGGACCTGGAGCTCCTCCTCAGAGGTGCGGACGGTTAGGCAAGGCACAGAGTTTTCAAGCGGACTACGTGCTTTAGTGGAAGAAGCAGAGTGCGAACCAGGCCAAGGAGAGAATGGAGAGAAGGGAAGGAAGTCGAGAAACTGTTGACAGAGCCCCAAAGCCAAAGCAGTGGTGGTCAGGCAAATAAAAAAGAAAACGTGATTTTGCAAGCTATTTGGTGCAAAGGGAAGCATGTTGTTTCAGTAGCTGCTCAGAATGTACCCAGTTAATTATTCTGTTTGTTAACAATGCTGTATTACAACATTCAGAAAAGTGAAAGGCCTCATATGGGACTCATGGCAACAAAGTTACTGTTAGTGTTGAAATGTTAATTTCTGTAAAAGCTTTATTCAGATTAATAACTTCATTTTATTGTGAGTGTTAGTTCCACTCCTATACGATCCCACTCACATACTTTACCAAATGAAGGGCACATTTTTACTTATTACGAAGCCCATCCCTGTTCCTCCAGACCACTGTGACCATGACCAGGACAAGCTGTTAACAAAGCTGAGTGAGAGAGAGAGAGTGTGTGTGTGTTTGTGTGTGTGCGCGCATGCGCACGTATAATTCTGATATGCTACCAAAACAAAGGCTTCCATAACACCACATAACAACTGTATGCAGGTTGCAAAAATGACTGCATTTACAGAGAAACAAAAATCAGGTATTTTTTTATACATGTTTCAGAATGTACACGAATAAATAAAGAACGAATAAGTTGTTGAAATGTATGAACTATAATCCATAGAATTGAGTGCATCCTGAACATTCTATAAAAGTCAACAACAAAAATATAAAAATAGTTTTCCTATATGCAGACTTAGCAGTAAAATGGCCATACTTTTCTTGGTATGGGCAGCACATAATCACAGACATTCTGTACATATCTCAGCTGTAGGAACATTCATTTAACCTTTAAGCTAAATTCAAACAGCACAAATTTGTACTCTGAAGGTTATTTTATAGTTCTTGTGCCTAAAGCAACCTTCACTGACTGATTCACTGATCATTGAGACTGCTGAAGGCAAACTCATGACCATGAATATGCTATTTATACTATGAAAAACTGTTAATCTGAATTGGGTTATAGTTGATAAAAGCACATGTACGTTGAAATCTGCATGGGATACATTGCATCTGTTCTGCATACATTGTACATATCCGTATGTACACACTAGTCCCATGAGGGGAAGAAATGAGGTTAGTGTAAGCTGCAAATGCACCAGTTAACACAGAAAAACCCAAATAATGGTAAGAGCTTAGCTGCAATAACATCACTTGATTGAACACCTCAAGAAAAAGCTGTAGTGTATAAAGGTTTCTCATATGTATTGAAGACAATGTCCATGAAGAATAATGTCTGTTTAACCACACCCAGTGATCCTGAACTACATTTGCAACTGAGCTGCCACCTTCTTTCAGCAGTACAACAATGTCAAGTGAATATCTTTGACAACCTTCCAAGAATAGCCAACAAAGGTCACAATAAGGAAACTAACTGCTGATTGTCTGTTCAAGCTACATGTGCAGTCTATCAAAGTGAGAGCAGCTCCATGAACAACAGTTAGCTACTCCTTGATGAAAAGGATTGCCTCACACCGGCCCAAGCTCATGTGCACACAATGCCATGCATGAATCAAACTGAGAAAAGCACTTCGTGCAAATCAATTTTAAAAAATCCATCTCATACACCTCACATTTTAAAAATTGACTACCAGCTCATGACAATCAAATTAATCAGCAGTTTTTTTTTTTTACATTGGTGCATATCGTGAAAGTAACTAACTACTTCATAATCACACGTCTGCAACTATGTCTCTTTCTCCTGATGTAACGCACAAATTGTATTTTCTATGAGATGCATGTCACTTTGGAGAAAAGCATCTGCTAAATGAATAAATGTAAATGTAAATATAAGCGTATAAATATACGGTAAAATCTCCCAACCAGCCATTTGTGAGAGCCCACAGGGAAACCTTTTTGGCCCACACTGGCTTTATCGTAGAATGACGTTGGCCTGCTTGCCAAATCTTTTCAAGTGGAAATAATTGTTAAGGGGGCACATTTGGCAGACTTCTCAAGTTTGATCGCTTTGTGCAGCCTGTTATATTTGGCCAGAAAACTATCTGAACTTAAAAAAATGTAGATTTGGTTTGAAAGGTGTCTGATCTGATGATGCATCTGTGCGTCTTTTTCAAGTGAATGTGTAGACAACTGATACAATACTTCAGCTTTTTATGCACGCTTGGCATTTTGCTTTTTGTATCAGCAAAGACTGATACTCCTGGTTCTTTACACTCTTATTATGTAACATTATTTTTTTTAATTACCTGTATTTCAGGTAACTGGTTAAGTGGATAATTATTAACAATACAGAACATTTATAATTATGCAGTCAAATAAATATTTATGTACAAACACACACACACATTTTCAGAACCGCTTGTCCCATACAGGGTCACGGGGAACCGGAGCCTAACCCGGCAACTCAGGGCGTAAGGCTGGTGGGGGAGGGGACACACCCAGGACGGGACGCCAGTCCGTCGCAAGGCACCCCAAGCGGGACTTGAACCCCAGACCCACCGAAGAGCAGGACTGTGGTCCAACCCACTGCGCCACTGCACCCCTATGTACAAACACACACACACACATTTTCAGAACCGCTTGTCCCTTACGGGGTCACGGGGAACCGGAGCCTACCCGGCAACATAGGGCGTAAGGCCGGAGGGGGAAGGGGACACACCTAGGACGGGACGCCAGTCCGCCGCAAGGCACCCCAAGCGGGACTTGAACCCCAGACCCACCGGAAAGCAGGACTGCGGTCCAACCCACTGCGCCACCGCACCCCCTATGTACAAACAAATTTTCTCAATTTCTTATGCAAAACAAAAAGCTAACACTACCTTGGATGTTCAAAACACTAACAGTGTCTACTTAACACCCTCAAGTATAATAGCATAAACAAAGTAAGACTAAATATGGACTCTACAAAATATATGGTTGTTTTCTCAAGACATTTTAATGTAGCAAATGTGGGAAACCTTAAATGACACACATGACTTTCAGAACAAGTAGGAAGAAGACTGCACCAAACTGGCATCTATATTACCATTATCCTGGTTGGAAAACAGCCTACTTGCACTAGAGACTGTCTTGCCGATGTCAGCTAGTGACCGTAGGTTACTCTTCTTAGTCTGGTGGCGATGTTTGCGCAGCAAGGTATACATAACCTTTTCTTTGAGATCAGCTTTAAGTTGACCATTCTCAATCTGGCTGTCAGTGATCATCTCTGGAAAATGAGAAACGGAAGAAGAGTATGATCAGTCGAACTCTAATTGTGTTGAGGGTAATAAATTACTCAAGAAAAGGTCATGCCCCACATTAAGGAAAAACACTGTTCTTACAGGACACAAAAAGGATCTGATATCATGTTGCCTTCTGCAGCTCATGATTGTGTGCAACAAACCACCCCGAAGCCATTTATGAATGACCCAATCTCTAATGGATAGGCTTTCAATTTTATTGTGTCAAAGAAAGAATTCACTAGGGTGGATGTAGCTCAGATTTAAGTCTATCTCTTTTCAATGCAGCTCACTAAGGCAGCGTGCAGTGCAGAAATGAATCAAATGGATCAGCAGCACTGAGAAACTCCTCAATGGTAATGCTCCTGGACCCTGGCCTTCACTGAGTCTGGGACAGTACCCAAAACTTAACCCTCTCTTCTAAATCTATGCTCTAAATCTACTATTGCAAGTGGGATTACTGCAAATACTAATCCAAGTGACACCTGACAAAAATATAATTTTGACAGTCCGTTTGCATGCTTGTACATTGCAAATCACTGCTTACCCACAACCTGCGGGAGAGTAGAGGCCTCCAAGTCCAACATAATGGTGCCTTTTTCAATACAGGTCCTCAGCTCGAACAAGCTGTGTAAGGACAATGTGGCAACATGTGGTTTGCTCCACCTCTCACCTCCTTTCTCTACTTTTTCTTCAAACTTTATCCACCTGTGGAAGCAGAGAAACAACATTTTACTGAATTGAAGATGGTAGATTGTTTATAATAGTATCACTCAAAGCAAGAGTGTGAATGAAGTGCATAAAGGGAGCTGTATACTAAGAGCTTGCAGCAACTTTTAATTGCAATATACATGCCATCAGTACAACAAAAATATCTCAGCTTTAAATACTTTAATCTTAAATAGCATCTACATACACATAAGTTTATCTTAGTTTTTCAAATTTTGAAAAATTATATTTAGACAGCTCTATTTCCATTAACTACAGGTGAGTTCAATAAAAAACAAAAAATCAGCGAGAGCAAGCAATACTGAAAAAATATCTAAACCTCATCTAATAGCATTTTATAACCAAATAGAAAAACAAGAAAAAGACAAGTATAGGCATGTCTTTATAGTAAGACAACAGTTTTCATTAAAATGTGTTCCACAAGATAAAGAAGACAGCTGCGATTAATGAAAATTGCAGCTCAAGTCTGTCACCATAGGCTGCTGAATGTTTGATAGGAAACTTTTTACAATTGGAAACATGCCTTCAGAAACTATATCAGAAATTAAACCACCAATAACAGATGAAATTCTTTATTAACGCAACATGGTTTTTAACCACACAAAACTCAATGGACTGAATCTTACTATTCATTCTAGCACGGTACTGAAATATAAGGGATGCTCTTAAAAAAGTCTGTTTATGACTGTTTCTGGTTTGCGTACAGTACCTACAAACATATACTATTGTTAACTTATTCCATCAACCATAGCTTTCCCAAGACATTTGAGAGGTGTTTGATGTTGATATTTGCTTTGAGAGTACGTATTTCTCAGTCTGTGCTTTTTTAGCTCAGAATCTTCAGCAGTCACTTCAGAAATAAAGGTGCTTCCACTACCCTTGCCACAAACATACTGTTACTGCTGATGTTCCAAGATGTGGGAGATGCACCGACAGGGGTTCACAGAAAGCCTACCTTGCTGTCTCTTTCCACTCCATCTCCTGCCCATCGACAGCCAACAGCTCATCCAGCTCAGTGAAGAGCTGGGGTGGTGCTGGACCGTCATCCTCCTCCCCCAGGATGAACCGAATCCTTTCGGCAGCTGGTGAAACTACAAAGGGGAAGATACTGCGGCTTACAACATGGTAGGTGATGACAGCTGTTTGGCCATTCAGTTTGACCTCTTCACCGAAGCCATTCATCTTCTTCAGGGGTGGGGGTGTCTTAGGGGGCTGTGACACATTCTCCACAGGAGGGGACACCTTTGCCACCGGTAGCAGAGGGAGCTCTACTGTGGACGCCTCATTCTCGTTCACCCCACAAGTCTTCATCCCGTTGGCAGAAGACATTGGCAGGACCTTCTCAGATACCGTCCGACAGAAACTGAAGATGAGTGTTATGAGTGCCAGAGGCAAGCTAGACCATCCCGCCCAGGAGCAATAAGCATCTACACCTTCATTAATATCTTGGGAAAGCTCCTGTCGTCTTCAAGCCCAACTTTGTGGCAACAAGTCGCAGGTAGAGATTCTACTCCCCCCACAGCTAGTGCCCTCCCTTTGGGCCACAAGCAATAGCCCTCACCATTGGCCCTCGGGAAAGCTCGGCCCCTGGCCAAAAACCCCCTCATTAACAATTAGGAAATGTTTCACAAACTGTTCATTCTTCACAAGAGGGCTTTGCTTTCCTTCCCTCTTGTCTTCTAATTTGAATATTTAGTCAAGCATCAGTGCACATGAAAAAAGCCCTTGGAAGTTCAATACCTCAAATATAGAAACAAAATGGTCCCACTCCGGTCTTCAGAAATGAATTTTAAAGCGGAGACTTCATTAATGTAGTATTGACTTCTCAGAAAATACATCTGTTCATACACATTATATAAATATTTACATTTACATTTATTCATTCAGCAAACACTTTTCTCAAAAGCAATGTACATCTTATAGAAAATATCATTTGTGCATTACATTAGGAAATAAATTACTAACAGATGTTTGTCAGCTTAAACACTGGAGCAATTCTCTTTAAATTCAAAACTTGGGAGAGAATTTGAACCTATAGCCTCCAGGACCAAGGGTATTAGCATGAACCAGTATACTATCAGCCCTACCCCTCAGAAAAGTGTCACCAATCAGCACCCCTAAAGCTTACAATATACAAAGACACATATATATGTAGTTGTGTGTATATATGCATGTATAATACACAAATAAAATATATACATATACTGTACATAGACATAAATATAAGTAATCAAGCAGGCCACTACATTTTTTTAAATCTATAGTAATAGTTCCAATTATCAAAAACAACGTTCAGCTACATCACTGCCGTTATTAAAACAAATTTAGAAAACAAATCAAATTTAGAATGAAATCAGATCCTTCTTGCGAAATAGCAGATATTCTTCTAACACATCTGATACTGACATGAAACAACATGTTTAAAAAACATCAACTGCATTATGCAGCACCTGAAGTGTATCCCACAGGTAATTCAAGATTCTTAAACAGTGTAAGGATGAAGACCATATACAAACATGCAAGCACACACACTTTCACCCTGGAATGCTGGATTTAAACTGCACAAATACAATCATAACAAAAAATCCTCAAAACAGAATTATTTTAATTCCCTCTGCTCTAATTCAAATTCCTTAGCACCAGCAACTCTCAAGTTCTTTGTGTGTTGATGTCATCTGTGCACATCCAATGACATCCAATATTATACAATCCCACAGAGCATGATGAAATTGAAAAGTAAGCATGCTTGTGTCTTATTACTGTCCTAGGCTTTTCGCAACTCAGCAGAAGCACCCTTTCCTTTACTATCCTTCCAAGAAATAATTTCCTCTCTTCTGTGCAACCAGCAACATGTGCTACAGATACATTAGTAGGAAGCACACAGCATAACACTTCTATCATACAGCAGAAACACATACTGAAAATGAATCCAAAAAAAGTTCATTGCACATCTCTTTAGGGTTTCCCATTTACTTCTGAATGAGTATTTAATTGAGACCTCAGTTTGAGACCTGTTGAGTTACAGCTATAATAAAGTGTCAAGGCATATATTTTTGCAAACTTAAATGGTACTTATCAGAACTTATTGTCTTACTTGAAAATTCCATTAATGTTTTGTGAGCCTTGCATTTAGTACTAAAATGCAACTAAACAAAACCAACTGCCTGACTCACTGCACAGAGGTTGAGGCCTGCTATAGCCCCCTCAGTGATTCTTAATTTTTCATGTTTTATTTCATTGTTTCAGCTGATTTGTGCCTACGGTCAAAACTCACTACCTTTTAATCAGTAAATGCATATTGTTTCTATCGTTTACAATGATTTAGCAAACTATTTTCAAAATCACAGTGAGAACAGAGCATTAATGAATAAAAGGTATAATAACTGTTGTGATAAATGCCTTAAAATGCCATAAAAATAACACTAAACAGATTTTTTATTGGCTCAGTGATTAAACCAGTTTATGCTAAAAGAAAGTAAAATGATATTAGGTTTTTTAACTCAAATTGGATTTCTGTAACAGCAATAAGTTTTGTAAGATACATTTTGTAAAGGGTCTTTCACAATGAGTCATTTAATTGACAAAGAGGTCAATTTAATGAAAGTCACTGTTTTTAACTTTGAACATAGGATTTTGAACCTAATCCACGTCCTTAAATATTAACTACAAGGTCAGACCTTGCCTGCCTTGGTTTGCTAAGTGTAGACGGAAGAACGTATTAAATTTGGCAACAAAAGTGAAACATTAGTTATACCATTGTATGTCTCATAGTTGACATGCAATAACACAAGGGTTCTGTTGAAATTTTACTATTCAAATATTTAAAAAGTACTTACACCTACTCATATAGATATCCTACTTTACCTGTACGATGGACTCAGAAAGACAGTCAGCATCATCCCACTACTTCATCTGGGATGTTCATATTCACAATGTTATAATGTAACAATTTTCCTGCAGTATCTGAGTATGAATCTGTTTATTATTAAACATCTTCAGCAAAGGGACATGAGTTGTGCTTTGAGCTCTTTGCACTATAAGAAGCGAAAAGGGGTTGATTTTCCGCACCAACAACAAGTCTGTGTGACACTTCATTGTGCAAAGCAGAATAGCAAAAGCTGCAGTGCCGTGCAGACCGAGGCCTATTACTCCCCACTTCCATTCTGTTTCGCTCAGCAAATCCTCACTTGACTCAATAGAAAAACATGGCATAGATTCCACCCACTGTACTTCAGGCAGCAATTGGCTGCCCATTCTTGCAGTTGCTAAGGGGAAGGGGTGTTCAGTATGGGCGAGTGCAAGGCCGAGAAGGCCCGAAAAAGAGATAGAAATGAAAATCACATCGTTCAAATGAGTTTCAAAGCTCTGTGCACTGTAGCCAAGAACCCTGTGCGTACAAAGAGGACTTTGTCCCTGCAAGGGGGCACATGGGAAAGGAGAGGGGAAGAATGCTTGCTGCCCAGAATGGGGCTTAAAGGAGCTACCGTTCCACGATGTTTTAGGTCAGACTTCTTCTTTCAGCACAATATTCATCCCCTTTAAATACTTTAAATACTATACCTTCCTATAGCTTAGTTGATAATAACTCAGTATTTTTTGCAGATGGTCTGTCTTCTTCATTTAATTCCTGACTAGTAGTCAGGAATATAGTAGTCTGCCATTGGTGTATGGTCATGCACATGTTCTCAAACTGAAAACAACCCCTATAAAGGAAGTAAAGATCTGCTTCTGTGAATTGGGATAATGTCTTCAGTGTTTACCTTAATTCCACATTGACTTTGGAATACCATGGCCAAATTTATTAAGTTCTAAAATCCCAGTGTTGTTTCATATGTTTAAAATTTATTTATGATGATTGACAACCCAAAATGTTAAAATAATACTAATTTTATGTGTACAAAATATATTAAATTATGTACTTTAATAAAAGGCAAAGTATTATACTATGAGGGCGGCGTGGTGGCACAGTGGGTTGGACCGGGTCCTGCTCTCCGGTAGGTCTGGGGTTCAAGTCCTGCTTGGGGTGCCTTGCGACGGACTGGCGTCCTGTCCTGGGTGTGTGTGTCCCCCCCCTCCGGCCTTACGCCCTGAGTTGCCAGGTTAGGCTCCGATTCCCCGTGACCCTGTAGGGGACAAGCGATTCAGAAAGTGTGTGTGTGTGTGTGTGTGTGTGTGTGTGTGCATGTATTATACTATGATGGTTCAGAAAGCCTACTGAAAGCAGCCAGGGGAGTCTTAAAAGCTAATTGTTATATTATTAATATTGCCTGTTATGTTCTGTGATAAGAATGATTGGCAGAAGAAGGTTGCTTGTATTTGCCTGATGTCTCTCCCTCCTGGTGAAAGAAAATAGAATCTGTGCTGTTTTCATGTTCTTTACTGGAGGAGAAATTCAGAAATATTCTACGATGCCTTCAAATTATAATTTTCTTAACATTTTTTAGCAAATAAATACAATTAATACAAAAATAAATGGTATAGATATGTATATTTCTAAATGTTATACTTAATATTTATACTGTATTATAATTTCCAAATCTGATACTGGGAAAAAACCATATTGAAAAATCAGGTTCTAAAAACTATGACTCAACAGACCATTATGGTACGAAATAAGGTACATGAATTTCCAGGGAGGTTTTAAGTGGCAAAACAAGTGGCATTCATCAACTCAGCATTTTCTAAATAATAAGACACTAGATTTGTAGCATGGAGAATGAATTCTGGGAGAAAATGTAATAAAGGGCCTGGAGTTTAACATTTAAACCAGTTGTAGTACACTCGTCATTAATCATTCAACACTTGCAAACTAATCTGGTTACCTTTGTTCAACTGAATATTACTTAGTGATAAAATCAGCATTATTAGGGTAACACTCATCATTACATTTATTTAGCAGACAGTTTTCTCCAAAGCAATTTCCAATGAACACTATGTAGTGTTACCAGCCCACACGTCAGTGGAACACACTCTCTCTCTGTCTCACTCACACACTATGGGGGCATTTGAACAGCATGTCTTCAGACTGTGGGAGGAAACCCAGGCAGACACAGGGAGAACATGTAAACTCCTCTACACAGACTGAGGAGGGATCAAACCCATCTCCTCTTGCACCATCCAGGTGCTGTGAGACAGCAGCGCTGCTTGCTGCAGCACCCATCCCTGGCTAGACATTCAGTTGTTGTTACCTACAACTAATAGGAACTGAGTTCCTCTTTTGCCAAACCTTACAGCATAGCAAGATCATTAAAGAGGATCAAGACACAATTTGGATTCTGCTGACTGCAACAATTTGAGGCTGAGCTGAAAATTCCCTTTTTCTTCTAAAATTCCACAGAAAATTATTGACTTCTGAACAAAGTAAACTGTGCAATGATCATAAAAACTGATGGAAGAAGGTGAGTGTTACACAGAACTCTTATCTCTTAAGAAATTGTATGATCAAAACCCATGCACACTGTCTGAAGCCACTTGCCCTGAGCAGGGTCATGGTGAGCCGGAGTCTAACCTAGCAGCACAGGGCATACGGCTGGAGGGGAAACACCAAGGATGGAACATCACTCTATCACAAGGCACCCAAAGCAAGACTTGAACCCCAGACCCACCAGACAGCAGGACCTGGCCAAGCCTGCTGCACCACTGCAACCCCCTCTGAGAAAAAACCAATATACACAAATAATGTTGTGCAGTACCAAAACAAGCAAGCATGCAGCTGTTCCAGCTCATACTTTCCTCTAGGCTTTTGTAAAGAGCAACCCAATAACATTAAAAAAAAAAAAGCCTAGCAGATGTACATTCAAAAATTAGAACCTGTTGAATTCTTGCCAGCAGGCTATCAACAAATTAAACCATCACAAACCTAACAGCAGATATTTTACAGCGGTAATCTATAATGTAGTTTATACATTTGCATTCATTCATTCTCAACAACTTCCTGTGTATCGCAGCATGGTTCAGAGCATAGGCCTATCTTGGTAGCATGGGGCGTGGGGCAGGATACACCCTGAATGGGGAATCAGGTTCAGAGTACAATCACACACACATTTACCCACACATACACACACTCCGGGCAAATCAGAGGAAACCAAAGCACCCAGATATAACCTCAGAACCACATACAAATGAGGAGGACATACAAACTCCACATAGACTCAGCCAGGTTCAAACCAATATCAGAGTTCAGAACCCAGACACTGTGAGATGACAGTGCTACTCAGTGCACCACTGGGAAGCCCATATGCTCAGCTTGTACAAAGAAATACATGTTACAACATATGAAGAACAGGATAAAATCCTACCCTATTTTATATTGTCATATACGCAGTGCTGAGTGTAGGAATGAGATTTATAGCTATAGTGTTTTATGATGTTCGAAACTATAACCTACTGCTCTCTCTGTATCAGTTAGCCACAGCCTCCTTCGGTACACCTGGTCCACGGTAAGGCTCAGTTCTAGTGCTCATAGCCACGTGAATCTCTTGACCTTCACCTCTTCGATATGCTGTAAGTTAATAATTGTTGATATTTCATTTGTGGCACTTCTACGTACCTATCTTGTGTCAGCTATAAAATTACAATAGTGCAATGTCTTTTATTCCACTAACCATGGCTCTACCTCAAGCTACAAGATCAAATGCAAGTGTCCAAAATCTGCATGGGTTAGGGTTCATCTTCACCACCCTTCAACTCAACTCAACCAATATAGGACAGCATTCATATGGCAGCTTTCACCTTTAGTCTTATATATTACTGTGGTGCAGTGGGGAAAGCGGCTGTTGCGCAGCTCCTCCGCTGTTTGGGCGTAGACTGGAATGCAGATCAGTTTATGCAGAGTTCTCCCAACGTTTGAGTGGGTTTCCTACAGGTCCTCTCACAGTCCAAAGACACATGTTTCAGGTGAACTGGTGACTCTAAATTGGATGGGCATCCTGTCCAAGGTGCATCATACAAGTACTTTACTTGGAGTCCTGTACTTCCAGGATGAGCTCTGGAAAGCTGCTACACTGATTTGGACAAGAGGTTAATGACAGTGAGTCAGAATTTAGATCAATGGTTCAAGTTTAATAGTAAGTTTAAGACCATCTGTGTTTAAGCTAATATTTTCAGCAAATGGGGTTATTTGTTTTTTTTTTATTGCCTCTGGAAATAATCTATAGGGCACTTTCAGATATCTTCTTTGATAAAATGCAATATTAAATAACCTTTGATTACTTGTTTGATCTTCAAACAGTGCTGATGGACTTGGAGGGCACTCCAGTAGTACATTGCAAACAAATACAAAAATCATAAAAAAACAGCCAAGCGCCAAAACTCAGCAGGCAGACTTCACACTGCAGCACTTTAGAGTCCCACCTGCCATCTATAATTCATGATTCTTCCACAAAGAACAGTTTTGCAAGCAATGAAATGTATGTGAAGTACATAAGTTCATCTGGAATGTGAGTTTCATACAGCATTACTTATATTATTCAATACTAACACACACACACACACACACACACACACACACACATTCTCTGAACTGCTTGTCCCATACGGGGTCGCAGGGAACCGGAGCCTACCCGGCAACACAGGGTGTAAGGCCAGAGGGGGAGGGGACACACCCAGGACGGGACGCCGGGACGCCAGTCCGCCGCAAGGCACCCCGAGCAGGACTTGAACCCCAGACCCACCGAAGAGTAGGACCCGGTCCAACCCACTGCGCCACCACACCCCCTGTTCAATACTAACATTAACATATAAATTCATTATGTTACTGCCTTTTCAAATATTTTTCTGTACCTTCTATTCTTGCCCAATAGTTTTATTTGAAATAACACTGAACACGAACGAGCAGCCAGTACTATTGTAAAGGGACTATCAGCTAGTCTGGTTCCTCAATTATCACAAACCAAACGGGAAAGACAGAGCCACGTTTAAGGAGGTGGACACAGAGTATCATTGCCTAGAAGCACCACCACGGAAGGGGACGAATGAACAAAACATCACTGCAGTCACATGCATCCTCTCTTCTGTTGCTAGAACAATGAATGTTCTTCTCTCTCTGGGATTGTTGATTGTGCTGCCGTTTTACCCCTTTTACCAAAGTGAAGTCTCATAAATACATTAGCTATTACAAAAAAAAATTCTCTGTTAAAGTTCTCTAACACCATACTCAGTACAGAAGACTTTCATCAACTCATTCACGTTATCACAATGAAAACTTATTTGGGCAAGCAAAAAATAATGTGGTCAAACAATTTCAAAATTCATAACCCTTAATCCTCTCAACTGCAGCAATTATTAATGAACAGTAAATGTCTATTAATACACAGTATATTTTCTGTATGAAGAATGAAACAATGAAAGAAAATTAAAGACTAAATGCTCAGGAATACTTAATTTTAAAAACTGCCCAAAAAAGTTGTGTCACCAGCCTATTCAATTTTAAGATACGTAAAATGACTGTGGGATAAGTATCACATGGTATCATAGGATATAGGCAAAGAAGGAAACAAACACCTTTTGCATCACTGTAAAATTTCTTACTTTTAAATCACATTGTTTATTTAAGATGTTACTCATAGCAAGCTGAGAAGATAAAGCTGTAGTTCAAAAAATCCAAATGGGACGAGGACATAAGCATTTAACATTTCATTACTCTATGAGAAAAACTGATGAAATGAGAGAGATGAGGGCTGCTAATTAATTAGAGCTACTTATTTAGCAGATGTTTTCCTCCAGAGCAACTTTCAACCTTATAACCTTTGGGTCCAAAGGCAGCACTGCTAACCACTACACTACCAGCTGTCCCACTGCCTTTAACAAAAAGGCAAACCACCAACTGCCCTTCTATGTTATTTCAATGGCTTCTGCTTCCATTCTTTTTATAGAACAATCAAAAAAAAAAGATAGGCATGGTGGTGCAGCAAGTAGCGCTACTGTCTCATAGCACCTGGGTGGTGCAAGAGGAGGTGATCCCTACTCAATCTGTGTCGAGCTTGCATGTCCTCCCCATGTCTGTGTGGGTTTCCTTCAGGTGCTCTGGTTTCCTTCCAAAGACATGCTGTTCAGGTTCAACTGTAGTGTGTGTGTGTGTGTGAGAGAGTGTGTGTTCCACTGATGCATGGATGAGTGACCCAATGTAAGTAGTGTATCTAGTAGTGTAAGTCATCTGGGTGAATAAGGTGTGGGCTGATAACACTACATAGAGTTCATTGGAAGCTGCTATGTAAAAAAACCATTATTGTAATAATGTTTCTGTTATTGTTATAAAAAAAAATCTAACATTGATGTATGTGCGCACATATATATATGGGTTTGGGGTGTTAACAATGATGATAGATTACATTTTTGCCCTGGGTGCAAATAAACTCATGGAAACAAAAAGAAAAATCAAAAAGACATTCCTCCAGGCAGCAATGCAAAAATGCTACTACATTAATGTACCACATGCATCTTGTGAGGTTGTCGGAAGCTCTATACTGTCATGGTAAATTCTTTTTAAAGAAAGATGACGTGCCAGGACAAATATCGTTACTACCAAGCCACACTACTGCCCAATGTGCGTCAATACTGCCTTCAAAATTGCCCACCACACCTCCCGGAGTAGGCAAGGCATACTTTAGTTAGCGCAGACAGATTCTGGGTATTTCTCCTCTTAATTCAGTTCTAATTTGAGCAAAAATCTATGATGTTGATTAGTGTGTGGTTTACTAAACATTAATATTTGAAATAAAAACCAAAAGTGTTCTACTTCCAAGTCATTTGCCTTGGCTTTATTCTTGAAAGTGTACACAGCAACCGGGCTTGGGTGGAGAATGAGGTTAGATTAACTAATTATAACTGCTAACGAAGGAAACTGCATTAGTGGGGATTAGCCAAGGGTGGGTGTGCAGGAAGAAGCAGCACCCCTGAGTACACAGATGATCCCAAAGGAACATCAACATCCGCTTCTTCTGCAGCAATATGGGGGTCCCGCTGGCCTCCAGCAGGCAAGCAACCGACCCTCTGCTAATCTCTTTACCCAATTCTGAGTACAAATTCAAAGTATAGATAGTAATTTACTGTACTGAAGACATTATGGCCACATTCAAACCTGTCTTTTGCACAGCCCTATTTTCTCACAGGAATACTGGGTAGCCAGACACACACACACACACACACACACACACATTTTCAGAACCGCTTGTCCCATACGGGGTCACGGGGAACCGGAGCCTACCCGGCAACACAGGGCAGAAGGCTGGATGGGGAGGGGACACACCCAGGACGGGACGCCAGTCCATCGCAAGGCACCCCAAGCGGGACTTGAACCCCAGACCCACTGGAGAGGAGGACTGTGGCCCAACCCACTGCGCCACCGCACCCCCGGTAGCCAGACAGTTTGATTAAATATAATAATTTACTTTCAGCAGTTAAAGGTATCAGAGCAAAGTGGTTTCTACGCAGGCACACAAAAGCTATAAAAGTCTTAAAACCTGTCGACCCCATGCAGTGAGAAGAAAATATTGGTCATGAAGTTTTACTTAACAGTCCTGAGGGCACATATTTCATCCTCATGAATAGCTGAAATGTGTCTGTCCTTCCATGAAACCATTAAAACACAGTCGTTACTTGTACACATTTCCTGGGTGTGAGCAAACCCCTTTTCCTACTGAGGAAAAAATTCTTTAAGAAACCCAAAAAGTGCTGCATACGCCTGTGACTGTCAAGCACTTGTGATAAGATGGACAGCGTCAGGAACCTTGAAAGCATTCCTAAGCAAATATCCCAAACAGACATAATTAATGCAAAGAATATATGAGATATTCAGTACTGCTAGTGAAACATCATACTTGTGGATGAAATGTCTACCTACTTGTTGCCCAAGACCAATATCACAGATGAAGGCCTGAGAACACACAGACCTGGGAAAACAATAAAGCATCTCCGATACCAGAAGTCAGCATTAGCAAAGCAAGGGGTCCTCAAATTCACACTCTCAGTGACCTGAAGCTAGCCAGTACAGCCAGACCTGACAAAGCATACAACTTCTGTAGAAAGTTTAATTCAATGTGCATCTTGTGGATGAGAATTCTTCAAAGGGGTATTAATAACTAAAGTCTGTAACCTTTCTGATCACTTATGACTCTAACCCACTGGTTGCTCCCACATATTGTGCTGGTGAACCATGCAGAACACTAGCAGGTACTGTGAAGCAAGCCCCCACAACAGGGAACAAGAAAACACCTCCATGACAACTTGACAAAGGCTCGTAGGGGATCCAGGAAGTTGGCTAACGTGATCCCTTTTTTGTATTCCACGAGAGTTTGGAGAAAAAGAAGCCTTTGTGAAAGTCAGTCATAGACAAGAGCTGCAGTACACGCCGTACAAAGCACTTCAAAGGCCTATCTGTACGATACCTTGAAATGCAGCTTATCATTTATATAGCAGAGACTTCAATTTAAACTGTAGTCTGTCAGGGTGAAAGTGCTTTGTTACAAGAATGATAATAATAAACCACAGTACTTTCTGCCTTATACTTTCCCTCAATATAAACACCAGCAGTAAAAAACTCACACGAGCACATCTTGCAGCACTGTACCACCGTAAAAGCACAGCTGTGACATATGTCATACTTACGTACCTATGAAAACTTTTCACTATAAGAAAACAGTTCACAATAGAAAATTATTTCAGTACTCAAATGTTTTATAAATGAATAAGAGGTGAGTGCAAATCTATCAACTTCTGCTGCTCGATGTGTGGATCTCGCGGCAAAATGTTACAGTACTGTTTGAAGTCACTACAATGCATCGTCTTTGTGAAAACATCTACTCTGTGCATACACAGGAATTGGCATTAATATACACAGGACGCCAAGCACAGAAGCACATGACACTGCAGCCACAAACACATATACTGTATGCCACATGACTGATGCACAAGAAATCCTGATGACAAATGGGCATGAAATACACACACACACACATTTTCAGAACCCCTTGTCCCATACAGGGTTGTGGGGAACCGGAGTCTACCCGATAACACAGAGCATAAGGCTGGAGGGGGAGGGGACACACCCAGGATGGGATGCCAGTCTGTTGCAAGGCACCCCAAGCGGGACTCAAACCCCAGACCCACCGGAAAGCAGGACCGTGGTCCAACCCACTGCGCCACCGCACCCCCCTGGGCATGAAAGATATAAGGTTAAATTCTTTTAAATTACTTTCCATGATCACCATCAGTAATCTGGGTAACTCTTCTCAGACATTTATAGCAACCTTGCTTACTGACTTATAAAATTTAAGTAACAGCTATCTATCCCATACCAGAGTTAAAAATGAAGAGAAAGTTGCATATTAAATGACAGAAACTAAATACTGCATATCTAAAACATAGTCCACACCATTTAAGTTATTTATATATTTTAACAATGAGCAACTAATTGGTTTTAAAGTCAAGTAAGGAATTTTTCTCCTGAAAATCTACTGCAAATGATAGAAGAGGAAAACTGTCCGGAGGAAGATGTCATACATTGTTTTGACGGAACAGAAAGCAATTTCTTACTAAGCACAGGCTCCTTTGACAGCACTGCTCTATCCCCCTCACAGCACACACGGGCAATACTATTAGCACACTTTCACAGAGTATCCAAAGCAGCAAAGACGCTAATAAGCAACGCCCTCAGGCGGAAAGCAATTTCCCCAGAGATGGAGCTCTTAGTCTCCACTCACCCTGCTCCGAGACTCATATGAACAATCCAGCCCCATTTATAGCCTGCTACTCATACGCAGGGGCGAACTTGAGTCCGTCCAAATGCGCTTGTTACCCAGGCAGGCCAGACCCAGCTATCTGCTCTGATTAAGGGGAGTCAGCAGTCCCCCTGGCCGGAAGACCGCAGGGCCTGCTCTCCGAAAGAGTGCCCATTTTGGCACGGAGATGACGCGGACGCTAATGTGGAGCGACATGCATTTTACAGCACTTACTGAGGGGTTTGAGGATGCTATTGCTGGCCTCATCATTGTTTTCTGTGTCCGACTTGTCAGAGGCGTTCTCCGTCACCCTCTCCCTCCTGTCCTTGTGGCTGCTTCTTCTGCGATGACGTCTCCGGCGTCTGTAACTCTTGGGCACGTGCACACCAATGTAGAATGTGTGATGACCTACAAGGAGAAGGCATCATTCACGATAGGCATTTTGGCAGTCCACTGTGATTTAATGGTACATTAAGTGCTCTACAGCAAAGAAAAAATACTGTATGTTTATCAGTTATTTATTTTAATCACTGAATTACAGGGGCAGGTACAACTAACCCCAAGCATATGAACTGGCTAATCCAAAAGGTGTTTTGTGCTACTAATTCTTTTCCTTCTAAAGGAGGTCAAAATACTTGATTCTTTTGTGTCTACAATAGTAGGGTTTACACATTTAATGAATAAAATAAAATATTAAACAGGATGTTGAAGTCAGGAATTGGGTGTCAATTGTTTCCTTCCAGTACTGTAAGAAGGAAATTTGGTCATCTCACAATAAAGTACAGAAAAAAAAAACTTTTTGACACCACACACAGTGCCAAATTTCGTGATTTATAGAGGAAATGGCTAACTTTTCCCAGAAACAGCTACTGAAAAATGACATCTGTGCCAGAGGTACATGTTAACAAAGTTGATATCCAGCAATACAGCAGTTCTACTCCATACTCTCACAGTGCCTTGGATGCAAGTGAGTAGTTATTTTAAATACTTTCATCTTCCTCTCAAAGTAGCACAATTAGCAAGCTTGTTTTGCTTACTATAAAAACCTTAACACAACTTTATTATTTAGTTGACATCTTTGTGAAAGGCAACTTAAAATGTTAGGTTCATACAAGAGTGTTTCCATCCTTGCTGTAATAATTCATTCAGGAGCTGCTCGATCAAGAATAATTAACTTTAATCTCAGTTTCAGTAAAAATCAGCATACACTGGGCTACATAATGAACAGGTTGAAACTGTGAAAACCTGGGACACAAAATCCCAGAACCCATTAATGCATTTATACTTAAAAGTATATGCAATTCAGAGAACGACAGTCATTTAAACAAAGCAAACAAGTGAAGTTGTTAGAAAAGAAAGGGAATTTTACGAGGCAGGGCCCAGCTGCTCAAATTAATAAATAAATTAGAGAGGCAGTTTTACTGTGAAGTACGTATTAAATAAAAAGTGAAAAGGCCACTCAGAGTTTACTACTAATCACTGCTCTTAGTTCATAGCATTAACCTTTGCGAAGAAAGTATGTGACCTTTAAAAGCTGAACACGCATCTTGTAAGAATAAGTAAGTGATCACAGAACTTCCCAAATGAGAGTGCACTGGACCAGCTGCAACCAAAAATAACATTATCACCATGCTTTACAACTGTGCAATGGTGTAATTTATATGTATTAGTTTATTGCAAGCAGGATGAGTAGTTTTAGCAGTATGTAAAGGGTAAAGGATAAAAGTTAACCAGTACCAAGTAACTTGTGGTATTACATTACACATTGTCTCTTTAGAATTTGTGGAAAAATTACCTGAACACTAGGGGTAAAGGTAATATGTCAAAGGTTAGGTTTATGTTTTCCAGGGTGTCTTATTTGTTCTCTGAATGTGAGGCTGCTCCAGGAACTTACTCCAGGACTCATTCATTCTAGGAATGGGCAAGGAAACAAGCTTACTGAAATGTTGTTCATTTGAACTATTCAAAAGATCTTGAACAATAAGTTTGGTTTGTCTCTTCGCCCTGTTGCAAATACTGAGAATGTGGATATGGATGTACGTACTGTATGTTTCTATAGCGGGACAGCATCATCTGTCAAAAGTCCCTGTCTAAATTCCCGTCAAACCACAACCCAGATTCTGTTTTTGATGAAGATACGGAACAGCTTGATTATTCTTACATGTTTGGCAAGAAAATGTATTTAACTTCTATGACCGACATCAGAAGTTCCCTCCACATACATTACCTTACAACTCCTGGGTTGTTCAGGCATAGATGAGAACCCAGGTCAGTCTGTGTGGATTTTGCATGCTTCCTCTGCATTTTTGCATGGGTGCTCTGATTTCCTCATGCAGTCCAAAGACATGCAATTAGTTGAACTGGACACTCATCTTGTATCCAGTGATTCCAGGATAAGCTCTAGACCGTAGTGGCCTTGACCATAAAAAAGTACTTAACAATACAAATATTGTTAACTGGTGCTAAAGACTAAATTAGAATTAGAAGGAAGGAAAGGAAACAAGTCCTGTAGTTTGAAGTCATATATTGTTGGTCTAGAACCTAAAGTTCCCATGGGAACAGGCAGAGAAAGGGTATGAAAGGGGTTGCAGACTGGGTATGATGGAAATGAAGTTCTGTGATTTCACTTAAGATCATAACTGAAGAGACAATTTCCTCCTAGTTGTGGAAATACAATAAGAGCGTGAAACAATGCAACCCTGACTGTTTTCCTTAGCCAAGGGAAACATTTTGTTTTTCATAAAATGGTTTGACAAGTCTCAATGTTACATGGAAATGACCTTCCATTCCTGCTATAGATAACATAGTTAATATTGTTTATTCAGCCAAAATCAAATTAATTTCCCTTACGTTATAGGAACATACTTAGTTTTTGTAGCCTAATATTGAGAGTGTGCTCAGGTTCAGGCTCCTGAGGTCCCTTAATTTATTCAGTCAGTACTTCTACTTTAAATGATGTATACAAATGTAAAAGGTTTAATGGGTGAAAGTATACACTTATAAGAGGTAATTAAGGTAGAGTGATGTGGTCAAGGAAGCATACACACTACACACACATTTATGTACCTACTAACGCATGTACCCCTGTGACCCATAATGAAGAAAGAAATCATCCCCTGCAGTCTTTATTTGAACAACTCCATATTCCACATTTCAGAAACTACATCAATTTCATCCTATCAATGGCTGTGTTACTTCGGAATTAGTAACTGAGTCAAAAAAGCGAGATATTTTAATTGTTCTGCATAAACTGTGAAAGTGCACTCAGTGGTTTTAACAACAGTAAAAGTTTAACAACAGTATCGTTCATCCATTCCTGTTGTATTTACCCTCAAGGTAACTCCATAAACCAGCTACTTCATGAGAGAAGAAGCAACAGTTGCTGTCCTTGCTCACGTTGTATTTGTACTTTTTCCCCCCATTTACATTTATTCATTTAGCTGACGCTTTTCTCCAAAGTGACTTACAATGTTAGTCTACCTACAATTATTTACCCATTTATACAATTGCATAATGTAAAATAGTATTTTATTTCCTGGTAAAATATTGTTTTATGAAAAAAAATGTGTAATTTTGCATATTTTTTGCAAGCAGTAGACATAAAACATTGTTTCTCTGAAGTCTGTATAAAAAACAGCCTCTATTAAGAAACCCAGAAAACACCACTCTGTTCCCACTTTGCAAAAACATATTAATTATTCACCAAATGGGCATTACAACACATTGTAGTGGAATATTCTGCTCTGTTTGGCTTCCTTTAAAAATCCATTAAGAACTAGTTTTTGAAGTGGTACTGGGTCAGTGGGTTAAAACTGCTAACATCACGTTACTCAAACTTAAGTGCAAAGTACATACATACAAAGCATATTTACAGCCTGATGCTGCATTGGTTCTTTTAGCCCTATATTTTCTCATCTCCATACAGCCCTACGGCCATTGTTCTAAGTGGCACTACTGTGCTCACAAGTCCTCTCTCACCCGGACACACGGTGGTCGGCAACAACTATGTGATCCTAGTTAAGACACATAATGAGTTTAAATGAACGTATCAAAAAACAAAGAAAACCATCATGGACATAAGTGAAGGAAACAGAGTAAGAAAGAACACATGAGAGTAGAGAGAGCAGCAGAGGGAGAGATGAAGAAAGAGAGAGAAAGAGAGAGAAAGAGAGAAAAAGAGAGAAAAAGAGAGAGAGAGAGACAGAGAGAGACAGAGAAAGAGAGAGAGGAAGAGCAAGTGAGAGAAAAAGAGAGAATGAGAAAGAGATAGCAAAAGAGAAAGAGAAAAAGAGAGAGAAAAAGAGAAAGAAAAAGAGAAAGAGAAATGAGAGAAAGAGAACAAGAGAAAAAGAGAAAGACGGAGAGAAACAGAGAAAGAGCGAGAAAGAGAGAGAAAGAGAGAGAAAGAAACAAACAGAGAAAGAGAAAATGAGAGAAACAGAGAAAGAGTAAGGGAAAGAGAAAGAGAGAGCAAAAGAGAGAAAAAGAGAGAGAGAGAAACAGAGAGAAAGAGAGAGAGAGAGAGAGAGAGAGAAGTTGAGCAGGACACGCTGCCAAGGCGGACTTGTACTGAACTTCCTGTCCTTTCGTAGATGGATTTCTTTAAAGCCTCGGCAAGAAAGGCCTGAATCTTAAACGTTTATCACTCAGTGAAGAGAACTGCCAGCACTTGCTGTCAGTGTTGTTCAGCTCATTCAGCCGCTGGAGTTGTGAGCCTCCAGTTTCCTCAGTAACCGGATGGTGGGGGGGTAAGTTTAGGATTAATGTGGTGGATGGCAGAGAGCCACCGCGCACACAGATCATGCTAATACAACTGCGTAGTACAAAGGGACCTCCAACATCATCAATGGAACTCCAGCGCTGCAGAAAGAACTCATTAATTTGCAGTTCATTACTATTTACACATTACTGTACGCTTAGTTTTTTCCCCTGGCAAGTGGGCACTGGGTAAATCCGTTGAAAGCAGTGTGGTTTTGTGCAGTACAGAACAGGATAGGATGCAATTTCTCCAACCGAAAATAGAAGATCAAAAGCTTTGTTTTTACACTTTTGAATTTATTTTTAATGTTGCACTCATAATTAATGTGACATTTATGGTAGAGGTACTTGCCAGCGGATACACTGTACTGTTCCAACAGCAAATAAAACAGGGAGTGAGCACATTTGTCTTGTCACACATTTCAAACAAAAGTCAAACTGAGATGCTTTGGACACGATATATTTTCCTACTCTTCTGCAACGACTACTTTGTATGCCTTAAAGACACTTTCTAAAAAGGTTCTGTAGTAGCTGGCTTGAGGCCCAGTTCATAATCTATCAAAAAGCTAGAATGAGTGAAAAGGTGCCAGAGGAGGCATAACACATTGCTGCAATAAACATAAAAGATTAAAATAGCGTACCGTTTAAGAAAAATACAACGCTAATGTGCAACCGGATAACTTTGCGGTCCTATGCTTTCGGTGGTATGCAGCACACCTTTGCTCGCAAAGGCTGTGACGGCTGTACAATAAATTCTGCAAAGCCATGTTAAGAGAAAATATGATTCGGCAACAGAACAAGAGGGAGCTGAATGTCCTCGGAAGAGTGCCGTGACCTTTGCCAAAAGTGGAATGAGCTCACACACTTGGGGTACTTGGAGAGAGAGGAAGCATTGAGGTCAGGCCACACTCAGCTTTTAAGAGGTAACAGGCACTTGCAGGATAGCCTCACCTGGTTTTCTCTTTACATTTCATTTTACATGTGGCTACGGCGCAGTCTTACTGAAACGTGCGGGCCGTTCGGACATCGTTTACAATCCACACACACAAGGGCGTTACAGAAATGGTTTCTTTCGCATGCGACAGACAGCTGCATTTCAATTGTGTATGTGAACTCAGTTATTAGAAAAAAAATCTGTATTAAACCACTGACCCATGCATGAAGAAATTATGAATACATACAGATGGAAATGCAGCCCACCTAAGAGGAAATTTAAAAACAGAAGGATGCAATACACACCAGCCAGAAGAAGATGCTGAATAAAATGGAGATTTTTTCAAAAAGTGAAAGGACAAGAAATGTGCAGGTGGTCATACCTTCCACTTCCTCCTCATCACAGACGTGCTTCAGGAAGGATGCCCCCCGGTCCAGCACGGCCTCGTCCTCCATCCTGTAGTAGTAGAAGAGAAAGAAAGACTGCTCACACTTCTCCTCCAGGGAGAGCGTGGAGCCGTATCGGCTTCTGCACTCCTGAACCTGCAGCGTGTTGCTGGGGTTCATCTTCACGTGGCACAGGGGCTCCCTTCTCAGCTCCTGTGTCTGGGAGTGAACACCACCAGAAGCCCCCTAAACCCAAGGGGGTATTGCTTTCTATAGGACCTGAACGTTCAGAAGACAACTTCTGGTGGCCGGTTTGGACTCGGCAACGCACAGCAGGGGCGCTAGACGAGTTGGCCTGTTCAAGTCTAATTCTCTTTGATGTGCCAGGTCGTGACGGTAAGTTGCCATGAGCAAATCCTGTGCCCTCCAGGAAGCTGCACTATATTGCACTGAGCCTGTACAGACATGCATACGTGAGCAAGACGTCTGTCCCACTTGGACAGTAATACCATAGCCTCCTACTCCTCACCTCAGCAACAAGCCACCCATCACGTGGCAGTTTAATAACAATCTGTCCTTTGGGGATTAGCCCAGCTTTACTTAAGAATGTAACATACAAGCGCAAGCACATAACAAGGAGGCGACAGCTCTGCCTTCACCTGGCCAGGAGGAACATGTAAGCTTAACACTCAGGCCAAGAATAGAGGAGAACACTCTCTGCTGCCATCACATTCACATCCGAAATCAACTTCTTTCAGCTGATCATCTACCTGGGGTTGCTGACCTCCCGAAATGTGCACTGCTAGTGAAAAGTATCAACATCTAGCACAACAGCATCAGTTGTAACCTCACCTATCATTCTATAATTCCATCCAATTATTTGTTTACTTGTTTGTTTGTTTGTTTGTTAGGGGGTGCAGTGGGTTTGGCCAGGTCCTCCTCTCTGGTGGGTCTGGGGTTTGAATCCTGCTTGGGCTGCCTTGCGATGGACCGGTGTCCTGTCCTGGGTGTGTCCCCTGCCCCTCCGGCCTTGCGCCCTGTGTTGCTGGGTTAAGCTCTGGTTTGCTGTGACCCCAGTTAGGACAAGTGGCTTCAGACAGTGTGTGTGTGTATTTGTGCAGTGGGTTTGGTCAGGTACTGCTCTCTGGTGGGTCTCTGGTTTGAGTCCTGGTTGGGGTGCCTTGCGGTGGACTGGTGTCCTGTCCTGGGTCTGTCCCCTCCCCTTCTGGCCTTGTGCCCTGTGTTGCCAGGTTAGGCTCCGGTTTGCTGCAACCCTGCTTGGGACAAGCGGTTTCAGGTAGTTTATTCGTTTGGCACATATTCTCAGTTTTGTATTTATGTTTACTGTTTAAATTATGAAATGTTTATCAATTGCATTTTTTATAAAGCACTCACTGATACAGTATAGCTATAGTTTTTTTATTGTCCATGGTGATTACAATTGTTTACTCAGAAATCACAACTTGACAAACACTTCAACAATGACTGCTTATGGGAAATAATAACCTAATTAGCAGCCACATTTGGTTAAAATTCAATTATTTTCTCAGGGATGCATTATAATTTTTCTCATTTAAATAAATGATATTTAGGCCTCAGCATGATTTTAATTTACTTTTCTGGATCGAATAATACAGTTAAGTCATATAAGGAGTACATACACACACACACACACACACACACACACACACCGTCTGAACCACTTGTTCCATACAGTGTCGCGGTGAGCCAGAGCCTAATCCAGCAACACAGGGTCTAAGGCTGGAGGCGGAGGGGACACACCCAGGACGGGACACCAGTCCATCGCAAGGCACCCCAAGCAGGACTCCCCAGACCCATCGGAGAGCAGGACCCGGTTCAACCCACTGCGCCACCGCACCCCCCTCAGTATAATAAGTAGATATATTTAAACATCACCAGTGAAAGGCATTTTGGCACTAGATAAAAGTAAAAATAATGCAGATGAAATCAGTATTTTTGACACCAATCTCCTCTTAACATAATGCTGACTGGCTGATTGACATGGCTTTATTCAAGACCTGATGCTGATATTTAGACAATCAGTTATCAAGAGAGGGCCACGGTAGTCGTGTGTCCATACCAAAAGCGTAGGGTGTGAGGAAGAGTACATCCTGAAGTAACGCCAGCCCATCACAGGGCAGTCCCACACACATTTATTAACTTACCCATACACCACAGGGCAATTCAGAATGACCAGTTCACCTGAAGTAGACATCTTTAGACTGAGGCAGGAAATGGAGCACCCGGGGGGAACCCACATGAACACAAGGAGAACGTGCAAACTCCACACAGCCTGAGCAGGAACCTACATCCAAATGCAGAGTCAAACCACCATGAGGCAGTATTACTTTCTGTGTGCCACACCATGCTGCCCGTCCACATCAACTTAACATGCATCATTACTACTGTCACACAATGAACGTAATTCAATGCACTCATCCTTCGCTTACCTGCACTCTCATGTTTGTACACATCTCTCTTTCAGAGATTAGCCAAAATTTTCCACATGTAAATAACCTGATATAAAACTAGTCTTTCGTCACAAGTTGAAAAATTACATCCATTTCTGATGCATCATTTTTCTGACATGTCACGCGCACCAGCCACTTGCACAGTGCATCAGTTCCAGGCAGTATCAAAAATGACATTTCCTTCTCTTGGAAAATGTTCCTACCCAAGAGCACCATGCATGCAGAGAAGTCACAGAAAGGCACAGCAAAGGAATCTCTTTTGCACTCTGAAATGATGTCTGAAGCACATACTGCAAGTAACTGTCAGTGATGACCAATTCCTAAGCAATTAGAAGGTAGAACATGGAATAGTCTTCATATTCTATGTTAAATCTTTAGCCACTTCTCTCATTGCTGTCCTATCGCTTCATAAACCAGATTACTTCTTTAAAGGACAACGTCACAGTTTAACAGTCTTTCTCTGCTCCCTCTAGTGTTAAATTCAACTACTGACTTTGTTATCTATACAACTTTATCATAGTAAAACACTGAAAAGAAAACAAGCAACATGTGAACTGCTCATAATAGCTTTCTCATACTCAGTAAGAATAACAGTATCATGCTTTTATTTTCAAATGAGAATGGTTATGGAAAACTGGCAGCTCAGAAGCTAGTTCTGTTATCAGCACATCAAAATGTTTATCCAGTATCACTATCTTTATTTGAGGAAGCATAATATTTTGTTGTAACATTTTGTTAAATTGCTCTTTTGTGTTGTAATCAAGGAAGAAGATCTGATTAACACAGGTATATAATGCAAAGGTATATAATTATGCGTTATGTCATTCAAATTTGAATACAAGAAAACTCAAGTTTCTATACTATGAAGCAGTAATAATAATTATTATTATAATAATTATAATTACCCTGTTAAATGTTATTACTAGTAATGGGCTATGTATTGGATAACTGTCATAAATATTTGGTGATAATAGTAAGGTATATCATGATTTTGTCCTCCTGTTTATGCACAAACTATACCTTCATTGTAGCTCTTTCAGAGGTATTTACCTTTTATATAACAAAACATAATTTAGTTACTCCCATCACTCTCGGATGAGGATAACTTGAGCATCAAAGCCACAGTGAGCAACTGAAATAAAACCATTCTTATAATATATTCTTTCAAAATGTTGCTGAAAGGCATTCAAATTTTGTGCTAAATCTCAATGACAGCGAAAGTGAGTAATTTCTTTGCCGCTATTCTTCTACATGCTGTAACACCAAAGGAAATCTGTTAAAGAGTTTCCAAGTATTATAAAAGCAGCAAATTCCCGCTGAAGATAAATTTATTTTCATATCTCATCCTGACACTTTCAAAAACATTTATATAGATGATCAATGCACCTAATTATGACAATCTTTGACAGATGAACAGTTTTTTTGTGTAGTTAGCCTAGTTGTTAGTCAAACAGTACAACTTACTTCAAATGACTAGACAGTGCCTTGTGTGTTTTAAAGGGAGTAATGTTTCAGCAACCATATGAAGACAAAATTACCTGACATTAAAACATTTTAAAAATCATAAAACATGCAGCAAATAAGCAAGCAACCACTTTTCCATGTTTTCAACCATTTACCTACATAAGCACATGTTCTGGAGGTATATAAGGTCACATAACACACAGAGGTAATAAAAGAAGGTCTAGCTACGCTTACAAAATGTTAATGTACCATTTAATATATGTGGTGCAAAAATACTTAATGCTATTTTCTCAAGATAAAAATTTTCACACCAGGTTTAGACCACAACCATAGACAACTCTTATACAATTATTTATATATGTTTATTTAAATTATTCATAATAAGCGGAGAAAATAAATAAAAGAGGTTTAAAACACATTTATATCATCTCACAAAAACCAATTAGTAGAGCAATTTTAACACTGTCTTTTGAAAATATATGCACATTTTTCACATTCGGAATTGAGAATTAACTTTTTCCACTCATCTACCAACAAGTCGACTTGAGCCACCTATAGAACGTTCACTGATATAACAAGCTCGTCCCAAAAACCAAGGTTATAAAGTTCTCAGTGATCATATCTCAGTGCAAAAAAGGATTAAAAATTAAGAAAAACATAAAATGTACACTTTTTATTTAAACAAATTGCTGCAAACCTTGTTCTGGTTTCCTTTCCCCAGAAAACACGCATTCGTTTGCAACGGAATCAAAAGTTGGATCATTTGCAGCAGTAAACCTAAGACAAGAGCATTACTTACAGGTCAGAGCACCATCACTATCAGTAATGTACCTCACACTCTGTTTTGTTTGATATTTTTAAACCCATTTACCTTTTATCATCCCCCTATCTATTAGAAACTGTACACGGTATAGAGCACCGCATATTCCTTCCAGTCATTTACTTTTATTTATTTAGCAGACACTTTTCTCCAAAACGACTTCTAGTGACAGGGGGGCACGGTGGCACAGCGGGTTTCACCGGGTCCTGCTCTCTGGCAGGTCTGGGGTTCAAGTCTGGCTCTGGGTGCCTTGCGATGGACTGGCGTCCTGTCCTGCGTGTCCCCTCCCCCTCCAGCCCTGTGCCCTGTTTGCCGGGTTAGGTTCCAGTTCACCACGACCCCACTTGGGACAAGCGGTTTCAGACAGTGTGTGTGAGACTTCCAATAAACTCTGTGTAGTGTTATCAGCCCACACACCTTATTCACTGTGGTGACTTACACTGCTAGATACACTACTTACAATGGGTCACTCATCCATATATCAGTGGAACACACTCTCTCTGTCACTCACACACTATGGGTGAACCTGAACAGCGTGTCTTTGGAGTGTGGGAGCAACCAGAGCACCCAAAAGAAACCCATGCAGACATGGGGAGAACATGCAACAGACACACTACTCACTGTGCCACCTAAACAGTTTATTATAATTCGCATTTATTTAGATGATGTCTTTGTCCAGGGCTGCTTAATATGTGTGATATACAACTTTACAAAGATTTACCCATTTATTCAGCAGGATCTTCTTTCTGTATCAACTGAGGCAAAATGAGTTGAATTCGAACCAGTCACCTTCACACTGCAAGAAAACAGCCTTCACAACCATGTTTATTCAAACATAATTCTCTGGATATCAACCAAAAAGCTGGGATGCTTTCCTCTTAAAAATTCTTCCTCTTCTTCTCGTGATTATTATTATAGCTACAACAACTATTGCTGCGACACAATACTATTTGTGCTAGTAACGTGGTACAGAAAAAATATCTTACATTATTTGGCATGCCTGGGAATATCAGACTCAGATTAAATCTGGTCTTTGTTTGGCGCTGGACAAATTAAAAATTGATGATTTGGCTGATTTAGATATTCAAATTTAGGTCAGGTGTCGGAAAATCAGATTTTTTGGAAAATATTCATATCTATGAACTGGTTTTTGCCCATGCTTTAGAGTATCTTGGAATACCACTCAACAGTCATGTTTAGCGAAAGAACAAGCTGGATTTTACCACGCTTTTTACCGCACACTCAGGTGCACTAACTGACCGTGGAGCATCTCCAGTGGAGCAAAGGAAGGTCCAGTTAGACTGTGTCCCCAGGTGGATGTCTTTTTACATCACTTCATGTAGAGTCACACACCTCTGCCTTTGCAACCAACGAGCATCGACACGTGCAGCCGCACCTACGCGTCCCAGCAGAGGACAGCGACTGTGTGTCTCTCTCTGTCTGTGTCCCACTGTCACTGTGATATTTAGGGAAACCCCTCATTTCGAAGCACATGATGTCAAGCTCAATGGAAGAATAACCACAAGGGGGTAAATAAGAGCGTCTTCCACACACAACGCAAAAAACTCAACACTCGCAACTCTCTTTCTTTGCCGAGCCCACAGTCGCTGAAAGCCTGCGTTCACCTCACCTTGCGTTTCGTTTACATTTTTATTTATTTTACTCAGTCGACGACTACGTCAGAAATGAAAAATGACACAGTTCATCTTCGCACGTTGCAAACGCATTAAATTTATGTCAAACTTTGCCTGACACAAGTGACTCCATTTGAACAAAGAGTCTAAGACTGAAAAAATGTTACCGCTGAGGTAAAACTTACTTGTTCTTATCGCTGCTCATTGTTGTTCACGTTATTTTATCCCAAAGCGAGTAGCTCGTCTTCAGCTCACTTGGCTCTTCTTGAGCTTCTTCTGCCTCTTTTTCTCTCTGCACTCGGGATGAATTTTCTTTTTCTTCGCACTGCACTAATAAACTCAATACTGACCGAGTGTCCCTGTGCCTGTACTCACTGTGCGCGCGGTGAACAACGAGCTGTGCCAAGAAGCGCGCGAGACCGAGCGCCTGTCCGCGCGCACCGCACGAAGGTGGCACTTATTCAAAAGAAGGGACGGCAGAAGCACGCGCGCAGCGCAGCGCACGGACACGCAGTGTTTGTGAACTTTCTCGCAGACCCGCGCCCCCTGCGTCCGCGCGTGGGGCCGTGGGAGTGTCGCGGGGCGTCGCTGCGCGCGCCTCTTCTGGCCATATTTAAAGAAGCGTCCATGTGCGAACGTCACGGTACCGGTGGGAGGTGAGCGCGGAGGACAACGGCGCGCGCAAAACCCGCGGAGAGCGGACTCAGCCCTCGTGCCGAACACGTGTCCGCCGGGAACATCCAGCTGGCGCTGCTTCGATACGACGGAACGCTGACAAAAAGCTTCATCATGTGTCACAGACGAATGTTGGCGCGTGAATGAGTTTAAAGACACTTATGACATGCGTCGTACGTTTCCCATCATAAATACAGAACCGGCAAGTCAAGTTCTCATTAAAATAATTCAAAATATGACACTGTGTGCACCATGAACTTAGCGGATCGCGTTAAGGCTCCTTATTGATCGTCGAAGGGCCGCGAGACGAGACCTAGTGGCGCAGTGACATCTACAGCTAAAAGTGTTTATTTCTGGAAGAAAGTTTTCAACAACTCTGTGTAAGACGCCATGTATTGTGACCATCGTGTACGTTCCGCGTTGCAGCGTCTTCAGTGCAAGACGGAAGAAGGTTGTTACCTGTGGCAGTAGGGTTAGGCAAATGTTGGAAAGGTATCGTACGTATATCAGATATCGTAAGGTCATCTTAGAATTAGAACCACGGAAATATTTTACCACGATTAGCATGGTAAAAAGTAGCCGTTCCGGCACTTCTACTTCTGGAGCACCGCTTTCCTTCGCCTGTCTATTCATCATGTCTGCTTTTATTTATGTTATTCTATTCAATTCCACGTGTGAATTTATACATGTCCTGCCATATTTACATAATAATTACAATGTGTGCCCTGTGTTGGTTCTCTACCAGTAGTGTTCCTAATAAGGTATAACACCTTTTAATAAGTAAACATGTAAAAATACTTCTCTGTAGCCTTTGATTTTGAGTAACAATGAATCCTTGTGAGGGGAGAAAGTAAGACATAGTAACCGATGAGGGAGCACCAAAGCAACTGTTCTGAGGCTCCTTACAGTTACTGGAAGACCATGTGTGGGTTTTAAGAGTTATGTGCCCAGCTCTTTTACTCTGCTCTCTAAAATGTTCCATTTTTACAAACTGCTTCTATGAACAGTACACTGGAAACTGCAAATAAGTCCACTGTGAGGCCTTGGGGTCAAAAGGTTACCGTTTATCATCGGTATGATCACTTTGCAGTACCTTCCAGAAGGATATCTGCAAATCAAACGTCTGTTTAAAATGCTCCACTTTGCAAGAAAACTGACTTTATACATTTACAATCCTTTCCCTTGATTCCCTTAAAAATAGAAAAAGTGTAGTCATTAGCTTGTGACCACTGTTGAGGTCCCTGGAAGCCTTGTGACCTTTGTCGGCTGGCTTTTGTGATCCTGATGGGATGGATTTTTCCAAGCAGACCTGCTCTTGTCTTCTTCTGGTGAGTGTATTTCAAAAGACATTGGGGTGGACTCTGCGTTTGCCATAGGTTCACTTAACCTACAACTTCAAAACCTAGACACACTTCACAAGCACATGGACTTCATCCAGACATGGAGATCGGGGCAGGGCTACACTGTGCAATTTCTGAGACTTCTATCACCATGTCAGTGCAATATCTGATTTCGAAACAAAGACCTTGTGTTTAGTTATCTAGTTAGACTAGGGACACGTTTTGACAGTTTATTCCAGTATATAAGTTTATTCTAGCTAGTTCTGAGGAGACCTGACTTAAGGCCCTCCACCATGATGTTTTGAGCTGAGCAGCTTCTGAGGCTCAACAGCGGTGCTCAGTCTAAATGTGAGTAAAAGTCAGGTTTACGGAATGCACCTTGTTTGAAACGATTCTACTCTTAAGATTGCTGAGTACAGAATAAAAGCATTCATTACTTGTCTTGAGTGGGGGACATGGTGGCACAGTGGGTTGGACCAGGTCCTGCTCTCCAGTGGGTCTGGGGTTTGAGTCCTGCTTGGGGTGCCTTGCAATGGATTGGTGTCCCATCCTGGGTGTGTCCCTTGCGCCCTGTGTTCCTGGGTTAGGCTCCGGCTCCCTGTGACCCCATATGGGACAAGTGGTTCAGACAGCGTGCGTGCGTGCGTGCGTGCGTGTACTTGTTTTGACGTTACATGAAATACTGAAGACTGGAGAAGCTGAGCTGCTGTATTCACATTTATTGAGTCACCCTCTGTTCTCTGAAAATTTGGATGGTAAATCTTGAAACACTTATATTGCATTTGTCATAACTACGTAGAGTGAAGTTCTGTAATACAAGTTTATGATTTTGTTTCTGAAATTTACAGTGGGGTGTGATTAACATGGCAATTCACTGTCATTGTCATGTTTGTCTGATGTTACCCAAGTAACAACCAACGTTTCACTTAATGTATGGCTAACGGTACATTTTCTCAATATTACCACACTTTCTTTAAGACAAAATGCTTGAAAAGTTGATTATATTTAAAGTTATATTTAACAAATGAGAACAAAAATGCTACAATGCATAGCACTACACAACTGAAAAAATATCCATAATGGACCAAAACATGTCTGAAAATGAAGTATACACAAAAATGGTTTTTTAAAGATTAGAGTACATTGTGCAAAAATCCATAGCGCTGACTTTGAGTCATCCATTTCATATAATAGTGATTCTTATGACCTCAACTTTCATCCTTCTTTTTGCACTAGACATGACACTCCTCTTCTGCAGACAATCGCCATCTACAATGTACTCAAAAATTCTTTTACCTGGAAGAAAAGAGTGAAAGGAAGAAATTCAGTCTTAGATGTACTTTCAGTAAATTGTTACACATAGATGATTTACAGAGCAACTAATGTTGATGATATTGATTCCCAGCCTGCTTAGTAAATACAACTGAAAAACTGCATCATTAATCACGAATTATCAAAACGGTACTTCTTTGCTCACAGCCTCAAACATTATTTGCATTAAAAGAAAACTAAAAAGATCTAAAAAATAACATGCCAGAAATGTTGCAGTGTATAAAACACATAAGCAAATGATGCCTGAACTTTTTCAGAAATTTTTCTAGAATCCAACATAACTTGACTGAGATTGAATTTTCATTGATTATGGAAATGTATGTAATATTTACCATTACACCTTGCACCTTGAAGTTTCCTCTTAAAGCAGATACCATTGTAAGGTCAACTTTAGAACCACAGAACTAGTTTACACCAATGCTTAAATAAAAAACAAAATACCATACAAACCTTTTCGAGCATATCGGCACATTTTGCTTTCTTCCCCTTAAAATCCTCATTTACATCCAATGTCAAAACAGGTAATTCATTAAGATACTGAAATTCCATGCTGAAAAAAGAAATTAATAAGTGGTAAGTGGACTGAACTACTTAAATTTACAGGGATCACAGCTTAATATGCATTCCCAGAGCCACCAAAACAATCTTCTTCTTATGTACTGTAAGTATATATACACACACATACTGTACATGTGTGTTGTGAAATGGTTTCAAGTGCCCTGAATAATTTAAGAATTGCAAATTAAAGAGTGCTTTGCAAAAAAAAAAAAAAAAAGAGAGAGAATTAAATTAATGGGCATTTTCGTGCTACAGAAAAAAAACTGAGTAAACTGTATAGCAGAATTTTGATTCAGAGAGACACAAAAATATCGTTGCAAAAAGAGGGCCAAATATCATCTGTCATATCTGACAATGACCACAAAGGCTTCTGGGTGTCACACTGGCACCCCTCTTAAGTGTGAGATTTTCTTGTGCCCATTTATAGCCTGTTCATTTTTGAAGTTTAGCTCAAGGTATTTTACAGAAAGTCTGGGGAGTGTGTCTGATCTGGGAAATCTTACTGCATCGTTTTATGTTGGAGCCAAGACTCATGTTTGAAGTGGAGCTTCTCCAAGTACTCCAGGGGGATACCTTGTTCCTCCGCTCTCCCTCGTATATGCAACCTTTCCAAGCATTTCTGATTCATGAGCAAGAAATTAAATGCAAGGTTATGATCTGAAAGTAGAATATTGTTGTTTGTTGTTTTCTTTATTATGTGGTTTTTGTAGGCACAGGGTAAAGGATCCAGGCAGATCTATAATTACACTGAGATATAATTAACTGCAGCACAGTGTGGCTCCTGGATAGAGCAGTGAACCAAGGGCAGGTCTAGGCCAATGAATAACGTTTTTTTCAGAGCACAAAATGCCAGAACCTTTCAGTAAGTCAGCTCATCCACCAGACACACTGTACTGTGAGATTTCTCTGGCCATGGCAGCACTCCCTGTCTCATGGTGCTTCAGCAAAAACAGCCAGGTCCATGCTGCCCTCTAACAAAGCCAAGGCTTAGAAAGTTTTAAAAAATGTTTTCTTAAAAATATAGGAATATAAATAAAATGTTAGAAGTTTACTGGCTGAAAGCGTATTTTTTTTATATAAATATTAACTAGGAATAAAAGCTATAAACAAAAAGACAACCAAGACCTCTATATTTTAAGCAGTGTAAAAACTGAGAATTTGTCCACACCTCAGGCGATGCACGAAGGTAGATAATACCATCCAGTTCAATATGTTTCCCAAACTGTTTGTGGAGCCATCCATGCCAGTCCTGGTATATCGCCCATTCAGTGTCATTCAAACACTCACTTTCATAAAGGTTTGCAGCAAATATGTATCTAAAAAAATACGTTACAATTAGATTTGACACTGAACATGATTGAAAGCTATGCTAAGTACCTTAAAATCTTTCTACTAAGCAGAATATCATATTCAAAAATTTCAGTGGTAAGGCATCAGCAATGGATATACTTCATTGACTTGACAAACCAAACTTGTAATCAAGTATGCAGTAAATACCAGTCACCAAAACCTGAATAACTAAAACCTGAGTCTAATTCTGGGTCTGTTACCTTATTGACAGAATACAACCTTACTGAATCCAGAAAAATTAGTTACGTAACATTACAAACTGTTATAATTCTATATACCCCAGTTAAAAAATCTACTCATTTATCTATACTTTAACAGCATTTGTAGCTTTCAAGCTAATTGACACTGACAATTTTTATTCATCTTTTCTTTTCACTGATTTACTGGGTCCTGCTCTCCAGTGGGTTTGGGGCTCGAGTCCCGCTTGGGGTCCCTTGCGACGGACTGGCGTCCCATCCTGGGTGTGTCCCCTCCCCCTCCGGCCCTACGCCCTGTGTTGCCGGGTAGGCTCCGGTTCCCCGCGACCCCGTATGGGACAAGCGGTTCTGAAAATGTGTGTATGTGTGTGTGTGTGTGATTTAAGCAATTGTGTTTTACTGCAACAATTCAGGGACAATACAAATCTATGGCATTAAATAACCAAATCTTACCTCTTAGCTAGGTTTATTAGATCTTCTGAAAGCACAAACATAATTATGTATTTCTTATTTGAGAGTCAAAAGCAGCAAAAACATGAAGGCTACGACAATTTTGATCTTAAGCAAAGACCTATAAATAGATGGAGTTGGTGTGCCCTAGCGGATAGTACCTGTCACTGTACACAGATCTCTCAAAGAACTGCACAGGGTTCTCAGCCTCCTGGATTTTCCCATTGGTAGATTTCATCTGAGCACGCACTCTGCTCATGCAGGCATAGCTCTGGAAGGTATAGGCCCATCTCTCTGGCTTTTCGTACATCAGCTGAAGAACATTCCCTCCACTCTTCTGAGATGTGGTCAGCTCCTTCAAGAATCATGAAAAAGTTATGAGCTACTGCACCTGAGGATTCTTTGTCTGCATCACAGTTGGGCTGGCATTAAAAAATACTTAGATATACTGTAGTACTTGTGACACAGGCCTTTGTAAGCAAGACAAAAGCAAAAACATTGCCTTTCTTTACAAAATTAAAACTGTAAAGGAAACAAAGATGTTCTGAAAACTTTCCACTGACAAGTGGCTTTTCCTCAGGGGATGTCAAAGCAGATTATGTCACACACAACACTTTATTATTATTAATGACTGAGAAAGACCACGTCAAGTGTAATCCTTGTACTCCTTAACCCATTAATTGGTCAATCAAGTGGAGAATTGCAGCAACTTCTGACAGATCAAGTAACCCAGACACAATGAGGTGACAATAATATTAATGGTCATTATGCAGAGAAAGCAAAGTATTTTAAAGTACAATGCAGTACAAATGGGGTGCCTGACACTAATAAAATTGTGTTGCATGGAGGAGTGCATCCAAGCATCAGTAAAAGGGCCATCAGTGTTTATAGGTCTGCCACGATTCATTTAAATCAGGTACAAAATCCTCATGGACATCGCAGCCACTGGATGTGCATGGAAAACTACTGATCACCATCAGTTCCAGGTTCATAGTGACCTTTTTTTCCTTGTCTTTCTCTATAGCATAATATGATTTGTTTTTCTTATGGAATTAGCATGGCAATAAAAAAAAATGACTCACTCAGGTTCAATAAGGTACTGTTGTTGAGATTAGGTTTATTATCAGTAATACAATTTAATTGGGTTCTCTTGTAAAAACAACCTTTGAATTTAACATTTCGTCAATGATTATATATCAGATAAAAACAGCTCAAAGTTTTTTCCATGTACTGCTGTATAAAGTACAAAGAAATTAAACCAAAATCAATGTTGAATATTTGCCACAACAGAATGAGAACAAAAGCTGACATTCTCATGCATTTGCCTGATGCAAGTTAAACTGCCAGAAGTACATGATAGGTACGTGTATCATCTAATATCACTCAAATACATATAAGTATCACACGGTTTAATAAAATGTTGTTCAGCAGTTTTCTGCTATTGAACTCATTTTTGTAACTTAAAAAATCAAGCAGCTGAAAATTATTCCATGAATAAGTCTTTGACAAGACGCAGAAGAAAAACATTCCTACCAGTAAAAGATTCAGGGGCATCTGGCAGAACTTTAAAGGAAACTCAATACATGTAAGACATCAAACAATAAGGACCTCTTGGTACAATATGAAATAACTATTGGAATGATGAAGAAAAATGTACCCAGATGGTTGAGAGAAGAGAAGAAGCATTAGAAGAAAGACTTTAATATCAAATTGATGCAAAGGCTTGTCATATACTTAGTAATAAATAGCACAGCTGTTCTCATCCTGTGGGCATTCATTTATGGCTTCATTTTTTTTTTTTTTTTTTTTTTAATACATAATACGGTCAATTGCACCCTCTTGTGGTAAAACACTACTTGTTACTAAGTCAACAGTTATTAGCCATACCTAAAACACAAATATCAGTCTTCCTCCTCTTTTTTGGGGGCTGGAGGTAAATTCATGTTTAGCAATAACCCATCAGCACAACAGACAATGGGCAATGTTCCTTATTGTTTATTCATCCATTTAGGTCAAGCTTTCCTCCAAAGCAAACTACTGTACAATGTTAAGTTTATACAGCGTTCTAAGCAAGGTAGAGTACGTGCCATCAAGTTGAGTTCAACTCACAGTGACCACTCGCATGCTTTTCAGGATAAGCGAGTGATTTACCAATGCAATATTCCACTTTGTCATTGGATTGTGGACACAAAAGTGTGCACATGCCGGATACTCTGAGCTGAATTTAAACCTACTGTATGTGCAATGTGCAACTCGGGCACTTTGAGGTACAGGTGTTACCCACTGCTCTGCAATACTTTTTTCTAATACCAGGAAAGAGAGCCCAACTTTTCCAGGTACTAATCTACAAAAACCAGAAATTTATCCAATTTGTGGGGGAGAATTATGAAATTATGGCAAACAAAGGAAAGCCATCTTAAACATAACACTAGATATAACCAGTGGTCCAAACACTTTAATTATAAAGACACTCAAACGCAATTATGTGATTTTTTTTTTTAATGTTAAAAAGGAATACCCTGCAATAGACTGGCATCCAATCCAGGGTGTACTCTGCCTCATATGCCAAGGGGCTGGGATAGGCTAGGGACTGTAGCAACACTGCATTTGGACAGGTGAATACTGATCATAATGGATGTGACAAGGAACATTACGCAGACACCACGGTATTCACGTCTCCTTTTCTGTGGATTATCACTGTAAAAAAGCAGTCACATCAACACAGCAACACATTGCTGGGTAGTAGTTCTGCAAACCAACTAAGATACAAGGGGTACGGAAGCAGAGACCATAAAAATAAATTTTGGCAGAAAACACAAAAACAAAATGCATAAAGTTAATTTTTGTGCCAGCAGACACATTAGTAGCCTGTGTTTCACTGCCATACAGTAACCCCTGGAATAATTACTATGATTGAACATGGCCCCCAAAACAGAGTTTGGATATTGGACTTTACACTCTCACTTTTGCAACTAGAATTTACACTGATCCCTCCAAGTGCATCACTTGCATTGTCACTTTTAATTATTTTGGCTATTTATTTTTTTTTTTTGTAGTACTATCTATTGTGTTGTCTATAGTCTGTGGAGAAGCACATTCAAGTAAGAATTTCATAGTACTTTGCACACAGTACTTGTACTTTTGACAATATACCTTGAACTTGAGTTTAAGATACAACAGAGCAGGCAGTTAAAGCCATCAGCTTGTCAACAACTGCAACATCCTTGATCAAGGTACTTACCCCTAATTTATCCAGAAAGAATACCTTAAATTATTGTAAAATGTATTGTTCAACACCAAGTCAGGTCAAAGAAAAACCTGAAGAACTCAGCAAGTACAAGGATCTAGATGTCATGAATGTGGAATGTCAGGACCACAGTGGCACTGGTAGTGGGGAAAGAATTAGAAAGACTTCAACAACATGCAGATGCTCCCAGCAAGGATCATACTAATTGGAACCGTACCAAATACCCAAAGCGCTTGGATTAATATTTGGTTTTCTGTTGGGATTTGAATTCATTATTTAATATTTGATTGTGAGTAAATATAAACATAACAATGATCACAATTGCTGTTATGATGATAATGATTATTATTTTTGTTATACAATACCTCAAATTCACTGTGTGCAGTCTGCACATTGCACCACCTGGCGATGGGTTCAGGTACTACCTCCCAGTCCTTACTGTAGTCCTCCAGTAATTGCACAAATGTCGATTTTCCTGCCGCTGATATTGAAGAAACAAAATAAAGTTGGGGGGAAAAATGAAAATCCAAACTAAGAGCATGTTTAAAGTTCTCCTAAATCATAAGAACCTACGACCTGAAAAGAGTTTGTAATTCAGTCTCGAACGAATCGAAAGGTGTGAGCAGGTTAGAACATGGTGGCAATACTCGAGTCGACTACTGCTGGAATCTCAGTAAAATGGATAAAGCAGAAATGTTTCACTGTGTATAATGATCAAACATATTATTATTACATATTATTGCCAACGTTTAAATTATGATTCTATTCTTTGTAGCATAGCTCACATCTGCCTTTGGCATACGACTCTGAAAGCGACCGGCCCTGATAAGATACCAAATACCATCGATTTATCGCAGTAATAAACTGTATATGTGATACCGAACACCCGGGGAAAAATCATTTCTGCATTGATTACACGGAATAACATTTTTGCTTTTAAAAACCTTTAAAGTTAGAAGGCTGGTGTATTCTGACCTGTAAGTAACAGAAAACAATAGTTTTTTTCAACATTAATAAATTACACCCATTGAATTCAATCTGACTTTAAGGGCGGACACGACTTATATAATTAATAACAAAAGCACTGGCTTCAGGTGCGAACTCATTAACATCTGAATCGATTCACAACTACTGTGTAGCCGGAAGCGGCACGAGCTCCTCCCTCCTTCCTTGTGACGCGCGCTGCCATTCAGCGCCAAATTCTCCCGCTTCGCGCGCCAAACAACTTCCCCGGGTGAAAAGTTAATATTTAGGGATAATACTATATATTAGAGGATCAGAGCGAAGAAAAAATGTCATGAAAATTTTGAAATATGTTTTACATAAGAAATTTACGAAGAAGGGATAAAGTTTAGATGCCTGGCTAGTTTTTTTTATTCTAATTCTGTACACGACGACGCCAGCCCGGGAAGTTTTTTTTTTTTCCATATTTATCATCATTTATTATCATGCATATTTTATCTATAATTTCAACAGCCCGCCACCAGTTTTTTTTTTTTTTTTTTTTTAAGATGACGAAGAGCGACTAGTACTAGTGGGCTAGCTGAGCTGAGTGAGTTTGTTACTCTGCGTTCTTGCGAAAGGAGCAGTATGAGTATCATCCACAAACGAATGATTACAATAGTGTGTCAGTACTCACCAATGTTGCCTTCGATGGAAATTCTCTTCAGTCGTGTCCCCAGGCTGTCGTTAGGGGGACTGGGACATGATCTCTTCGAAACCGGGGACATTGCGGCGGAGACAGCAGAGACACCGAGTATTATGTACTGTATGAAGAAAGTGGCGATTCAAAAATTGGCGCAGTCGTGACGTCACACGCGCGCGCCCTCCTGTCGGAAACGTAACGAAATCGCGAGGCTCGCGGATGCGCTTCCTGTCAGTGAAGTGTACGGTAAACCCGCCCCTCATATTAGCTTTTTATTTAAAAACAAAAAAGAAGCGTATAAGTAGAACAGTAGAAGCTTATAATTTTTGCAGCTACGAGCTTAGTGGAATTTAATTCGTCATTCTGTGGTGAAGTGTAGTCACCACCGCACGGAGGCACTTTTCTTATCGTAAGGCTGCTCAGGTCTATTGGAACCCGCACTGCATTTGCTAGGTAGGTATAGGAACAGCTTTTACCCCACTGCTGTAAGAGTATACAACAACACTCACCAACGTGTCACCTTCAGTGACTAGAGCTGGACTCCCTCGAAGCACGGTCACTGTCACTTACGTTCTCAGTTTTAACTGTACTCTGGCTGTCTATTGTTATTTATTATTAGCATGACTTATTGTTTTGTGCAGTATTACATACTGTTTTTGTTCATTATAGTCTGTGGAAAAGCACTCAAGAATTTCATACTTTTTGTACCTATGATAGTGTGGCGCGCAGCGCCGTGGGTTTGGATGGGGCGAGGAAGGACGCGGAAGTAGTGTTCATAACGAACGGTTTATTCGAACACCAACACAAAGGGAAATAATACTCTCGGTCCGAGGACCCCTTTTCCTCCAGGACGTGCGCTTACAGCCAGCCTACCTTAGCGTCCCTAGGCTTCCTTTACATAGTAGCAGACACAGTCAACCCACCATTTCCCCCCGAAGTGGCCCCAGCGGTTACAGACATTATTTACAGATCTCCCACAATGCAACTATTTACATTCAATCAGTAACGCGGGTCGTTACAATAGTAATAGGCTTGAAACAAGCCGTGATTCTTATCATTCGCTGAAATGGTTATGATAGTATACGTTACATTTCTTTTTTATATGCAAAAATTGCAGTTAAATAATTGGAGAGCTCACAATACGCGCTATTCGCGCTCCTCCCTAAACAACATTTAATTTTAAACGCTTTCAAGGTCCCCGCATCTCGGCCTTCAATCAGAAACCGATGAAATGAGATCTGTGCCGACTCCGCCGCTCCTCTAGAGGGCAGCACAGTACTGCGGTGCTGTGGACCCATCACGTCGGCGTCGCTCTCTCTGTTTCTTTGTCGTCGTCGTCGACTCGGTACCGGAAAACGTGTCTTTCTGCGAGTGACATTCTAGGAGTTGCTGGCACGTTTATGTCAACTAGTTTGCTTGTTTTCTGTTTTTTTGACATACTTCTCATGTGTTGAGCGCTCTCTGGTTTCCCGTCTCGTCTGCACGACACCTACGGAAAGTGAAGCTCAGTGGTTTCTCCTACTGCGATATTCACTGTCCTTGCTGGAGCCGGACTCTGTGTCTGTCTCTGACTCAGACTGAGCGGAGCCCGATGTGCAATGGCTGCACGCGGCACATCTCTGCTCGTGTCCTCTCTTTTCAGGCCTCGCGGCCGGTTGTTTGGTGGCATTTCGAGGAAAGCGCTGCTGCTTGACAGGAGGCCCGCGGGGCCTCAGTGCCACCACCAGCAGTGGCTGGTCGCGCACGATTATGGAAAGAAGAGCGCAGATCCAGATGCGCATCATCGGCAGCATCATCATCATCCGATTCATCATCGTGATGTGTTCGCATCTCAGAGGCAGTTTGTGGCTCTGCGCAGTTTCTGCAGCGAGGTGCGTCGATCAGAGTTAGTGTGAGTGAGGCACAGTTCTTGGCACTGGATGCTGCTCATACCTGGGACTGATCACAGGTGTGTGTGTGTGTGTGAGAGAGAGAGCTCTGCTCTTGTGTTGCGCTAGGTACTGAGAGTTCAATATGGTGATCATCACCGTGATGTGTGCCCTTGTGTGCAGGCACCGGCGTCTCCTTTCCACGATGAAGGCCAGCAATACCCACCTCTGCCCGAGTACGGCTGCGAGCAAAGGGAAAAGGAGCATTTCATAGTCCAGGCAAAAGGTCTCCCCTGGTCGTGTACAGCTGAAGATCTTCTCGTGTTCTTCTCAGGTGATTCTTGGTCATTCCTCATTCTCTGAATCTCTCTATTCGCTAAGCATCTCAAAACTCGCCTCTTTGGGAGTCGCTTCTCCTAAGTTCCCCCTAAACGTGTCAGTCACGTCCATGGTTCATGTGATGGAAAGAAACAAACTAACTGGACTTTAGAATCACGGTCTGCATCTGAGTGACTCTTTCCGTTAATGTAATGAACACATTGTATTTTCTATGAGATGTACATCGCTTTGGTGAAAAGCTTCTGCTAAATCAATAATGCAGGTATCAGTAAACTAATTGTAAATACACTTTGGAATTATTATTAACCTCTATTTTGCCAAGATTTTTGTCCAGAGTTACTTCTAATGTTAAATAGATTCATCCATTTATTCAACAGCATATTTTCTCACTTCCCAGAGTGTCATTTGGGACAGCCGCTAACATAATAAAGTTGCTCTAGTAAAATTACCCAGCTCTAGAAATGGGTAAATGACTGCAAGTAGCCTCACCTTCTAGGTCACTGGAGAAAAGTATCAGCTAAATGAGTAAATGTATGTGCGAGTATAGTCATTGCTCAGTTAATGCTATGCACTTTTACAGCCGTGTCTTTTTGGGATCATGCTCACTTTTGGCACTGTGCTCATGAGTATGATTTCATTAAAATGCATATCTTTCACAGGACCTCTGTGACCTGCAAGTAATGTTTGCCTGTGTGCAGACACACCACCTTGTACTTGTTCATTGCGTACACATGTACAAAGACCAAATATCAGTGTTCATTTATTATTTGCAAACACAGACCTAAAACATAGATTATAATGTATACCTATGCTTAAATAAAAGCATTAGGGCTTTGTAGTTTTCAGAATTTTGGTGGGGGAATAAAAATAGAGTGAAAATGAATGTAAAATAAATGTCCACATTTATGTTATACTATATTTTATTCTAGAGTGTATTATGTTGTTTTGTGTCATGGCATCAACAACAAAAGTAAATTATTACACGTTAGTTTAAAATATGGTACCATACCAGGCGTGCTGCGTCCAGAGAGTCACCAGGTAAGAGGCAGTATGGGGAGGGCTTACTGAGTGTTTTATTAAAGAAAAACAGTGCAACAAACACACAAGAAAACACAAAACGGGACCTTTCTGCAGCAACTGCATCAACTCCACTTGTAGCTCCTCGGTGTCACAACCAATGTCTCTTTATCATGTTTCATAAAGTCAGAATGTACACTGCAGATGGCTTACTGGTACGGAGTTTTAAGAACACTTCTTTGGAAAATTGGTAACAGTTGTCTGCATATCCTCTGTCTACTCAGAATGCAAGATCCGTGGTGGAGTGAATGGAATTCATATGATACACAACAAACATGGGCAGCCAAGCGGGAAAGCTTTCATTGAGCTGCAGTGCAAGGAAGATGTCCGAAGAGCACTAAGGAAGAACATGCACTATCTGGGTCACCGCTATGTAGAGGGTGTGTTGTTTTCTTACGATATCTTACATTGTCAGTCAGGTGGAATTCTTCCAGGATGCTAAGCATGATGTTGTGGTCTTATCCATGGTGGGATTTCATGTCTTTGGATGGAAGCTGTGAAGGAAAATGCCAATGTCCTTGTGCTTTATCCAGTACAGGAAGTGACAGACAGCGATGCTGAGAACATAGTGAAGGCGTCAGTGCAGCTCCCTGCCGCTGACGGAGTGGTTAAACTCAGAGGGCTTCCTTTCAGTTGCACTGTGGAGGATATTGTTCACTTCTTTGAAGGTTTGAGTTCCCTGAACTGTTTTATACAAAATTATTTTTATGTAATATTTATCCCTTATATGAACAATATTTTCTTGGCTACAGGTCTGGATATTGTTGGAGGTGGTGTGACCCTGGTTTTTGATGCCCACGGGAGAAACACAGGCATTGCTTATGTCGAGTTTGCTTCACAGGAAATGGCTGATCAGGCTTTACAAAAAGACAGAGAGCGAATAGGAAGCAGGTAAGAAACTGAGTTGTTGCCCCTTGCTTTATAAAGTGCCCCGCAGGTATTATAATTGCTCTGGGGGTTAACTGCTGTTATCTTATTGTTCTCAGGTACATCGAAATATTCCCAAGCAGAAAAAGTGCCATTCAGTCTCACTTCCGTAGCCAGAGGGTTTCTCTGACAGACTACTTTAACAGCGAACAAGGTAAGTGCTCACCTGAAAGCCATCACTTCATTTGACTTTATTCCCCAAAAACAAAAAAAGAATTTGATAGGTTTTAAACGAAGTGGCATAATTTTAGGTAATTTTATTGTAAGTTGTTTTGGAGAAAATGAAAAAGCAAATGCAGTGTAAATTGTTACATCAAGTCTTCCTGCTTTCATGCTTCGTCAGTGTTGGTTGGCACTTCATTAAACTGTGAAATTAGGACCTTTTGTACTGTTAAAAAAAAAAAAACAGTAGTTGTGAAAGAAAAAGCTTATGGTTTTGTTCATGTGTTTTTAAGTGTCAGACAGTGATGCTGAAGGCTTGCCGAAGGCACCAGAGCAGCTCCCCACAAATGGTGGTGTGGTTAAAATCCAAGGGCTCCCATATAGCGCCACTGAGGAAGATGTTATTCAGTTTTTCGCAGGTATCGTTGCCTCAGTAATGTGTACAGAATTCCACTCATTTTATAGTTTGAAATATCAAATGAACACAACATTGTTGCCCCACAGGTCTGGACATTGCTGAAGATGGAGTTACCCTGGTTTTTGATAGAAAAGGGAGGAGTACAGGCATTGCCTATGTGGAATTCACATCACAGGAAATGGCTGCTCAGGCTCTGGAGAAGCACCGGGAGACAATGGGGAGCAGGTGAGGAACAACGCAGGAATAGCTTTACAGTATCCAGGAATGTTTCATTACTGGGGACACTAACTGTTGTCATGCATTTGTCACACCTCAGGTACATTGAGGTGTTCCCCAGCAAAAAAAGTGGCATCAGGTCTGGATACAGCAGCAGGGCTCCAGTCTCTCCAGTCCCCACAATGGAAGGGAACACTGACCAAGCTACACAGCCTGACCTTCATCCTCAAAGCAGTGAGCACATATGAAACTTCCTATACTACATTTTCCTTATGGCTCTAACTCTTCGGTGGCTTTATACGATGTATACAAAAATGGTTAAGATTTTTATTCCACAGGTAATGTTGCTCCAGCATTGGGATCAACTAACATTCCCAGCATAACACAACACTGCGTACATGTGAGGGGGTTGCCCTTCTGCGCTTCTGGACAAGATATCGTCAATGTAAGTGAATTGGACGTTGTATGTGTTGCATACATTTAAGCAGCAGTACTGGAATTCAGTGTATTTTCCTTTCAGTTCTTCTCTCCACTACAGCTGGCTAAGATCTGTATTGAATACGGTCCAGATGGTAGAGCTAGTGGGGAAGCGGATGTATACTTCACCTGCCACGAAGATGCCGTGTTAGCAATGTCCAGAGATAAGGCCTGTATTGGTAAGTGGATGAAATTTTACAGTTAACTCCGTTTACATCAGAGTTGCATGACAAAACCTTAGCATAGCAGTTTGCTGTTAATGCTTTATATATTATGCTAAGAAAAAAAATTCTAGGCTGAACACATCCTTGACAATACTAGTACTGGTTAAGGTTGTTTGGAAAGTAATCTCCAGTAGGACTTCAGGTTGCTCAAAGGTGTCAAATAGACGGTTAGTACTTTGACCAGAGTCTGTGTTTAGAATGAGCACATTTTAGTAAATTACTTAAATATGCTTACTTAGCAGAAATCTTTGTTTGAGGCAGCTTCCAGGGATGAAGTGAGCAAATGGGTCTCTAGTGCTACCATTTTATTCTTGAACATTTGTCAAAATATTCTTCCCTCTGTAGGTGAGCGATACATCGAGCTGTTCCTGAATTCTCCAACGGCCCGAAGTTAGGAGTCAGACAAATGCTGCCCTACACTAGCAGCGCTGTAAAATGTTCTGGGTAGACTGCAGTAATTCTTGTTTGCCTACACTGTGGTTCTCTGTCTACAATTATTTTCCTCCCACTGCAGGAGAAAGAATGGTTTTTGCAAAACTACATCTTTAGGCTGTGAAGTACTATCTATGTACTGAAATGCATTTCTGTAATGTATAATCATAATGCAGTTTAATTGTTTTTTGTTTAAGCACATAATGTTCAGTGGTTGGGTGACAAGTTTTGTATACCTATTACTGCAAAAAACTGTCCCAAAAGTGCTCAGTTTTAAATAGACCTGCTAGGAACCATGAGGAATGTCTGCATAATTTTCTGCATTAATGTTTTACTCCACTATAGAATTCCACCATTTGTTAAATTAAACAATATGACCTTGAAGTAAAAAAATATTCCTCCTTTTTTAGAAACGCCCCTTTAAGTCAGGTATAGGTGATGCTAAATTAAATACGGAGCAGTAGAGGTAAAGTTTTGCATAAAGCTGGACACTTCAACTGCAGCTGTTAAATGAAATGTTAATTTTTAAACTGCACAATCTGTCAAATTTAAAAAGTAATGCATGTTTGTTTCAATTTAATGCTTTGAGTACAATACAGGCAAAATAGTAACTTAACAGTTTGTCACTATAGACAGGGCAGAAATTTTTCCAGTTCAGAAAGATAAAACTGAAGTCCATATGTATAATTATGGTTTTTCAAACCTAAATGGATATGTTTATGATCCATGAGTGATCTCAATTTGATTCAACACTGAATCAACATGGGAAAGACATTCATCAATCTCAAAAACAATTCACGATTGTACTATTTCTTACAACACTGAGTATGCACAGCATAAATCCACCTGGTGGACATTAATCTGTCATTTATTACATGATATCATTGATTCAGTGACTGTACAAGACTTATTTCCAGCATGGAGCACTCAACAGTACCCCTTTCTACAAATTAACATGTGTAAAAAATTTCCTAATTCCAACAGTTGCACTCCTCCCTTTATAAAGAATATGATTAGTTAGCAACTCAAGATGGACTGGAGGAATACTGGTGCAGTAACTTTGAGTGGCACTGGTTGCAGACTTGAACGGGGCTGATTGAAGATGGTAAGGGCAGCTCGTTGGCAAGGCAGCTCTCGCAGAACACTTCTCTGCAGTTGTTACAAAGTTTCTAAAGTATGAGAGGCAAAATTGAGACACAAAATATTGAACTGCATGTTTTGCATGTGTTTTCATTTCACTTTTTTTAATATGCCATGAGGGTAACTAAGCCAGTATACCTTGGGTCTAATCAAGGACTCCTCCTCTTCACACATATTACAGACAGAGGGCTGATTGTCTTCAGTCACTGACTGATCCTTGAAATGATCAGGAACAAATTACAACTTGAATTTAAAATTGGACCCACAGTTACCAAACTAATGGTTAAATGTATAATAATGAACGTACCTGTTCCTCTTCATTTTGTGACAGTGACCTAAGGGTTGAAATAATAGGCATTAATGTGCATCTTACAGAGAGGAGCAATGTTTTTTTTGGAATTTTCCCTCTACTTACATGCTAGAACTAAGACTCTCCTTTTCCTCCAACACTGTTCGCAAATGAACATTTTCCTTCCTCACTACCTCTAGCTCCTAGAAGGGAAAAAAAATTCGTTTAGACTGAATTTGGTCTGCACTGATGAATCTGAAACAACAAAAATGTTGACCCTCAGCAACAGCTGTATTACATGAAGCGAGTTAATGAAATACTGTGATTTAACTCCTTTACTGAGTATAGGTTTCACTTTATAGCCTATAAAATAGCACACTTCACACCAAAGTGTACTGGGGAGTTGGTATGCGGAGACAAATTTTAGAATGCTACCCAATTGACCGCACTGCTACCTTTCTCATGTCATCCATTTGCCTGTTGACATCCCTTTCCAGCAGTGAGGGTTTCACTTCCATAGGAACAGCATCATTAGGGCCACTCTTGCGTTGCCTCTCTTTCTTTAGTTCCTGCTCCAGACAAGCCCTGTGTTACACATTCAAAGTATGTCACTGTAACAGTCCCGACATACAGCTCCTTGTTGTACACATTTCTCCTTACAAAGTTATTCTAATATCTATGAATGTATGGCCACAGGGAAACCATGTGCTTTTGAGGACATGTGTAACAAGCCGATGAATGGCAGCTTTTACATATCATTACTACAACTACAAAACTAAAGTCTTGAGAGCATTCACACATTTTAATAATGGAAGGGGGTTTTACATCAGGAAGAATTCACTGCATAGCCTCTGGTCACCATGGTTCCCTCCTGCTCTATACCAGCCCTCCTTTTCATCTACAACGGAAAGGCAAAACCTACTTTTTCTTGGTCAGCTGCTCCACCTCCAGTTGTAGACTCTCGATTTTGTCCCCAAACTCCTGCTTGAAGAAGCGGTTGGCCTCATCTGCGAGGTCACGCTCCTTCTCCGCCTGTCTGGATCTGGGTTTGAGCCACATGAACTTATGGTAAAATAAAAGCCATGAAGGGGAAGAAAACCCCAATTTCAGGATGAAAAACAAAAATACCAAACTCAGATCATAACTTGGAACTGAGAAACAAAGTGAGAAGTTTCTGCAAAAAAGGTGAACCAGGCCATTCTTTGTTATCCTTATTTTATTACACTGTTTTCCCTGTAACTTACATCTAGGCTGAATAAACATACACTACACATTACCCTCCTGCTGGAATCCGATTATGGGATTCATACAGACATTAATCTGTATTGTTAAATGTTTTAATACATTTCATGTTCGGTCAGTTGTTTCCGCTGCCGCGACAGTCTTTTTTCCTGCAACATTGCCAGCGTAACATTTTTCTTAATGGGTTTTCAGGACCAATACAGTCTCATCCATATTTTTACAACTTTGGTAAAATGGTATCAACTCCAAAAAAAAAAAAGTAGGTCAGTTTCTTCCAGTTCAAAACTCTTGAGTTTATTTGTATGTTGGCAGAGAAAACAAAGGTCAGCAGACCTAACTTTCTACACTGCACCTCACAAGACGACAGGAGTAGCAAAATATTAAAGATGGGTATCAATTTAGTTCAATACAGGCTAAACAGCGTTACAAAAATTTATATTTAGTATCCATCTCCATAATGCCACTGCATATATTCATAATTAACAAAAGGTCTTTAAAATACAGGAAATTATTGACAACTGCTCAACTAAAGCATATACATCAGAGTCACATAGGGCTTGATGATGATTGCTTTTCAATTTATTAAAGTAGTAACTCATCGGGAATCGTTCTACTTCAGTAATACATAAGAATATATCAAAATCAGATTATGGAACAACTTTAGGAAACTCCTTCTTATGGTTGGTCTATTGATGGTGGAGGAGTTTCCAGGCTGCAGAATTCAGACTTCTGGCCTGTTTCACCACATCTTTTTCACTTAGGATGGAAGAAAATAATCAATTGAAGTGATGAAAATGGAGTGGAGGAACAAAAAAAAAAAAAAGCAACAAAACAAAAGGAAAGTTGTGAACAAGCAGTAAGCCTTTGCAGTCCTGCTTTTTCAGAAGACACAAATGCACAAGGTTTACAAGAACCTCAACATGGCAGCAATAACTGTACTACAACACTCTTGAAATGTTAAAAACAATCACAGATCATGAATCATAAATTAGCAATCCAAACCATAGTAACTCATACAGGTAAGAATTCTGTAATCCAGGCCATGAGCGTCCCCCTAAATATGTTGTTTTTTCAAACTAACCTTCTAAGTAATAAAGCTTTGACAAGTGTTCAGTTGTGCAATTAAAACTGTCTGAAGCTGAATTTATGTTAATAGATTAACAACAGAACAACAATGTCAAACAATGAAGGTAATGTTTTATTAACACAAATAAAGCTTCAAACTGAGCAGGCACACATTCGCTACAAGAATCATATTGAGACCTCTGTACAGTACAACATCAAAAGTTACTACTCTTACCGCTAAGTGGACACCCTAGTGCTTCTCTCACCTGTGCTCCAGTTGCTTGATTGTCGCAGCCATTTGATTTGCTTTTTCCTCCAGACGACTGATGACTTCGCTCTTCTGCTTCAAAGTTGCATCAGAGGTCTGCGCACAATGTGAACGTACTTTAGCCGCTACATTTATCAAAATGCAAAAACTCCACAGTAAAAACAAATATGCAGAGAATTGTGAAGTTAGTCTAAAATGATATTTTCTTAAGACAACAGAATATTGGTCAGATATTCAGCTTCAACAATAATTAGTACTATTAGAAAAGTCAGGGCAAGGCTGAAAATGCTCATTAAAATCTATATTTATTTTCAAACGCCTTTATTATTTGAGTGCAAAAGATTTTAGATGACAGGGACTTGACAGCTGCATGTCCTGGCAACTTGCGGTACCTGCGTCTTAACAGAAAGTTGATGGTTGAGAGTGCGCAGGTCATCAAGGTGCCGCCGGAGCTCCATCAAAGCATCCTGCTTCTCACAGATGTCCTTCTCCAGCATCTTCATGGCCAGCTCCATCTCCTGCTTCATTCCTATTTGCAATTCCAGCTCTTTTTCCACATCCTGGAGTACAGTATATATATATATATATATATATACACTTTTTTTCCTCTTTCATCCTCTACCATATTGCTATAATAGAATGAGTATTTACGAGTTTATCTTTATTTTTAAATAAATTAAAAAAAAAAATCTGGAGTGCAAAGAAATGTAAGCAATTTCGATATAGTAATGTGCTAACTTGTTCCTCAAGGTTGAGCCAGTGCAAGAGAGACCAGTCTCAAAGATACACAGAATATTTAGCTGGTAAAGAATTCCTGTATCACAGTGCAGCAAACCCAGTTACGTACACTCAACATCCACTTAATTTATTCTGAGAAAGAGAACAATATCTGCTATGCACATACAATACTTGCATTAATTTCAAAAGAAAAAATTACTATATGTTCCCAGATTGTATCTAACCTATTTATGCAGCACGGTATTCTTACTTGTTTTCACTTAACAGATGCTTCTCTCCAAAGCGACATACATCTCAGAACAATACAAAAAGTGCATCACATCAACAGGAGGAGATCTGGATGCATATGTGACCACCATAAAACTGTACAATAGCTGTTTATAGCACGTAAATAGCTGCTTGGAGCTTCTTAGGGTTTTAATTCAGAGAAAGGCCCTTGATCGAGGGCACTACGGCAGGAGAGGGAATTCAGACCACGGAGCTTCAGGATAAGGTAACAACCAAAACCACTACACTGCCTGCTGCTTCTAACAGCAAGCAACTGTAATTTTTACACATAAAAGTCATTATGTACTGACAATCTCCATCAACACTATATCAGTGCAAGTGATTTTGGCTCTTAAATGTAAAAAAAAAAAGTATAAAAAAATGAATAAGTGACTTACAGGTGGAAGAACAAGGTGGAGTATTAAGGGAAGTGGAGAGATGGGATAGTGGCGGGCACAGTGACAGTAAAAGTGACAAACTAGAGTCATACTGCATATTCCAGTAGCTTAGATCTTGAGCTTCTACCACTGAGTGTTTGCACTAGGCTTTGATTCACTTTTATGTATTTTGTATGATCTCGCATATGTGTATTTTCATCTGCACAGGTCATTTACTTGGTGCGTGTATTCATCTGCACTAACCCCTTACTTACATACGTGCAATGGTTACTCATCTCGTGTGTGAATTCATCCACACTAGTCATTCACCTGTTACGTGTTTCTGTTCTTACACACTAGTTTCCACATGCTTGTATCACTGCTTAGCAGACAATTTGTCTACTGAATCAGACAAGTACTCTTAATTTCCCCTCCTAAACTGAACGGTCTGTTAAAGCAAATCTCCCTTAAGCCGGAGTCCATAAGGAATATGCTGGGTACGCTTCTTCAGCTCACAGAGGAGAAACTGACCAGCCGCAGCTGAGTCTCCTCCTTGAGTTGCTTCCAAGTGTCCCCCAACACTTGGCCATCTGCGTTGTCCTCTGATCCAGACACCTGTACAAGCACACCTTGCAATCAACACTTTAACAAACTGAAGTAATATTCCAGCTCAAAAAGTGTTGCCGAGCAACGTGGAGATACGAAAAAAATTAATGTGAATACCTTGTGCGCTGACTCCAAGTGGTAAGAATGTTCCTCCTTTACCCGTTCCATCTCTTCTTGTAGAGTTATGATCCTGTTATTTGCTACTGCGAGCTAAGTAAAATGAGTGACATGAGATGAGTGATGTCTGTTGCAGTAACTAAAAAACCTGATATGCTTTATAGAATTATGACAAATAAAATTAAAAAGTTAGTCACATTCTTTGAGAAGTTAATAAACTGATGTGAGGGGAAATATCAATGTATAGGGTACATTTCTAAAAGCAGTGAGCTGTGTGTGTTTGCTGAAATGCAGTTAATGAGTAATTGCCCACCTCTTCTGTTAACTTGGTATTTGATTTTTCAAGCGCATCAACTTTTGCCTGAAGATTATTCACTGAAGCACTGTTGGTAGAACAGAACAAGAGGAGCTCAAGGTAAAGAGTCTTTACTGTACTTTCAAAAAAAACACCTCTGTAATTGAAGTTACAGTACCTGAGATGTCTGTTGAGTTCTTCAACATAGTTCTTCTGATCAAGAATTGCTGTAATCTGTCCATCTCTGAAACAAAACAAAAAAAAATGTTCAAGTATCACTGTGTAAATGCTGAAAAGGCATTTGTTAAAACAACTATGGCACTTGCTGAGATGAGATACCGGACTATATAAAAAAAAAATGACATACCCTTCTGTGGTCTTGCTGCTATGCCCTCCATCTTTTAAATACATTGAGAAGTCTATAACACCAACCTAAAACACAATAGATGAAATTTATAACAAGCAAACAAAAGAGACAAATGATCCAATTTCACGCCTGTCTCCTTTGCTTCACTCCACAATGCTTCAAATAAATTGTTTTAATCAAACGTAACAGCACTTCACCTAGCCATCTATTATAAGGATTAAAACTCAACTCAAGATGCAATCATTACAGATTATCTAGTAATTAAAAAACTGATACTGAGGGGAAAATGAAAATTAAAATCAAATTCTAAATCAAGCTACATTAAACCCTACTATAATGTACAACAATAAAACGAGAATAAGTTACGTAACTAACAAGCACAAAACAAAAAGCTTCATGTTATGCAAGCAAGAAAGCCACGTCACCTGCGAGTCCAAGTCCTCCCCCTTCATACAAAGATTTGCATCTATGACATTGAGACCCACTAATAGGCCTGCGATCACCGCTCCCTCCTCTTCCATCATCAATGCATTTGGTTCATAGAATTCACTGAGGAAAGACAACGGACACTGTGACCGCACCAAAACCCAAAGACAAACACGTACAAGCATCCCATAGGGATGGTTCTCAAAGACGGTAACAACAAACTCATACCTTAGCAAGTCTTTTCTGTTTATTATAGTTTTCATGTAATCTGACAGCTTCTTCTGCATAAGGGCAAGACGCAGCCAGGCTCTTCCCCGCCCCAACGGCGTTCTACAGCGGCAAACAAGCAGTTTTAAACCAGAGGTGTACTAAATACTGCAAGGACTGAACATTTACCACGCATTACAGGAGAGTTTCTGCCAATAATTCACTTTGCCAGTCGACCATTATGAAGAAAAAAATCAAAACAAGACTAATGTCAGTTTGCTACTTGAGCACACGGAAATTAACAACACTGACACTTTCGGAACTCACTTGAGCCCTGGGAGGTCTTTCACGCTTGCTGCAATTTCACCTGCTTCTGGATTTAACTTCTCCACTAGCTCCAAAGGGCCCCAGAAGGACTTGTTCTGTCCAAGGAATGTTTTCTTGGCTGTCACATCGGGAGACATGAGTTCGATTAGAAACGCCATGATGCTCAAGTCAGCAACCACATGAAAACATTGTACAGTTAAAACAATGAAAAACTATAAAGCTGTTCCAGTATTTTTTGACATTATATTTAAGATATCATAATGTTTACAATTTAAGATACAGCCCATAAATATTCAAATGTACAAAATTTTTACATTTTGAGCCTGCTCTACAACAACGATTATAATTATACAGTCCATGCCAGCAGGTTGAAAAAAAAAGTCATTCATATTATCACATGCCTTGTTTGGTATAGGAAAATAATCTGATTAATTGTTGGCTTTGAATATCAGCCTTAACTAAAAGAACCAGTTCCCTTGGCTCTATAATTGTGTTTTCTGCAGAATTTCTAGTTTAGGCCTCCATTTGGTCTCACAGTCGCATTTGGAAAACGTTCATACATCACGGCTTGCTAGCTGAAAATCTTCCATGCAGCATGGCCTTTCCAGATGGCTGGCAATAAATTTTGAGTCCGTAATCATGTCAAAATAACGAGAAGCATTTTTCGACAAACAGACTAAAGAGACTGAAGCAGACAGTTGTGACAAGGGAACCGAACAAAAGGGCGCAAATACATGCAGGCTACCAGCAGTCTCCTTGAAACAACAAATTACACTGAATCAGAAATGACATAAATCTATACAAATTTTTACTTACGGAAGCTGCTTGGACAGAAAATGCTTTGTACTAAACTATTTCCTAAATGAATACTTTGACAAATATAAGTATCAGTTTTAAAAGTTCTGAACGCTGCACAATTACACAAAATCATTCCTGGGTATGTAACTGACATCATCTGTCCAAGGCATCTTACAACAGTGGCTTTTTATACTAAGTGACAGACCTACTCATTTAGTTCAGTTATTTTTACTTCACAAATTCCGGATAAGTACCTTGCCCAGAGGCAACACAGAAGAATTCGAACCCAGAACACCTTATGAGTGCAGGACAATGGAAGTGAACATTATGACACCTAAGGTAACATATTAACTTGTTTGGTCATTTGCATCGTTTTCATTCATTTCTTTTGTCTTACGCTTCTGTTTTTTGCATTAACGATTAAATTAGTACATACACACTGAGTATCGTGACGGTATCTATGTTCTGTTTGTTTAAGCCTTACTAGCTACAAAAGAGACAAAGGAGCACAAGTAGAGGGCCATACGGTATTAGAGTAATTCAAGAAGGAAACCTGCCTACTTTTGTTACGTTATCATAACTGGTGTTAAGTACTCAAGTAACTGTGTCCATTTTAATGTGATTTGATGCTATTTTAGTATAAATGAGAGTCAGTTTTTGGGCTTAAGAACACAAATGTTACAACTGAAACTAATGGTAATTATGTCCGATTTACGAGAATTCACCTCATGAAAGATTTTTCAAGAACCTTCATAAAGTTGGGGTGACTATGTGTGTATATACAGGCACCGTATAAATAAAACTACATTTGGGGGGGGGGAAACTTACTTTTTAGACCATGTTTCAAACAGTGCTCCATCACAACAAAGAACTGCTGAAGAGGTGCGTAGTCCGAGTCGAGTGTTCGGCCCAGGTTCAGCGCCGACTCAATGAGACCCTTTATGCTCAGCTTGGCCATATTCATCAAGTTGAGTCTCTCGATGGCAATGGGATCCTTGGGATCTGGGAGGAAACAGAGAAATGACAAACTTGACACAGTCTCAGTCAGACATTTCAGGGACAAAAGGTATGTCATGAAATTTCTTGAGAAAATGCACAAAGGAGAGGATAAAAACAAAACTATGAGGAGGAAAGAAAAAAGGTGTGATGACCAATGAACATTGGGGGGGGGACTTTTACCCAATTATAAACAAATAAGAAAAATCAAGTTTTACAGCTGTAATGAAGCTTACACTCAAAGCTATGAGAAACAAAGGATTCAAAAGCATCTTGTGACATTTTAAAAAATAAAAAAAAAAAAGACATGTACCATTTTCCACAGCTCTTCTATGTCTTGGGAAGGACACAAAAACCAAGATTCAAATACAGAGCCCAGGACCTGTCAGGGACCAGCGCTAGAAGCTTGGAATACATGTTTATATTAAATTAAGGCTATTTCATATTTCTTGATGGAAAAAACTACAATTGCTGCAGAACAAAATTAGCAACTTTAATACAATGCAAGCTGTAAATGTGTAAAAATTTACAAGCTACATTTATTCATGTAACTGACGCTTTTCTCCAAAGCGACTTACAGTGCTAAGGTTACAATCATTTACCCATTTACACAGCAGAGTAACTTTACTGGAGCAATTCAGGGTAAGTACCTTGCTCAAGGGTACAACAGCCAGAGGTGGGGATAAACCTGTAACCCGTGGATCCAGCGGCAGTAGCCCTAACCTCTCGAAACAGCCTCAATTCTCTGTGGCATGAATTCCACAAGATGTCGGAAACATCCCTTTGATATTCTGGTCTATGCTGACATGACTGCATCACATAATTCCTGCAGATTTGTCCGCTGCACATTCATGCTGCGACTCTACCGTTCTACCACAAACCAAAGGTGTTCTACTGGATTCAGATCTGGTGACTAGAAAGGCCACTGAAGAACAGTGAACTCATTGTCATATTCATAAAACTACGAGTGGCACAGCGAGTAGCGCTGCTGTCTCACAGCACCTGGGTGGTGAGAGAGGACAGGGGTTGGATCCCTACTCAGTCTGTGTGGAGTTTGCATGTTCTCCCTGTGTCTGTGTGGGTTTCCTCTGGGTGCTCTGGTTTCCTCCCACAGTCCAAAGACAAGCTGTTCAGGTTCCCCCAGAGTGTGTGACAGGGAGAGTGTTCCACCGATGTATGGATGAGTGACCCAGTGTAAGTAGTAATATGACAACATCATAAATGATTGACTTTCTACTGACAAAATCACCACACATTTCTTGTTTACTTAAATCCTACAGAAATGGCCCTAGCTTTAACTGAATCTGCAGTGCAGTCCTCAACATTTAACACTTCGAAAAGGTGTGAACTTTCTAGACTCAAAAAGAAAAAAACTTTACGCAGGACAAAATTCCACCGCACAAAAAAAAGTTGCTCATCTGTTGTTCATTAGGTCAAATATTTAGAATATCACCAAGAATCGCATTTAAGACACAATGACATTTTTAGACCTTGACATTAAAGAAATGAAAACAATTTAAGGATTTAAGATTCTGAACATCCTGTGTTAGCAGAGACAATACGGCTTCTTGGTTCTGAATTTAAAAAAAAATGTCCAGAATGATGCAATTAGGCATCAGATTACATACAATACGGGATACCCTGGGGACAGGAGGGAAGCCCCAAACGCTTCTCTAAAAGCAAGGGGGTATCCATTTACTCCGCGTGAACCATGAATGCCCTAGATAATGGATCATTTCCCAAAAGGGAGTGTGCATTTCAGATCATTTTCTCTGTTTGTGATTCCATAGCTGCAAACACGTGTGCTCACCTGACCAATTATTCTTCACTGTGTTTTGGGTAAAAAGATGTGCACATGTTTAGCAACAATTAGAGGGACTCTACACCCCTGCCTGGCACAAGAGTACAAGGTTGTCTGTTCCATAATGTCCTGGGACACATTTTCCTGCCTTGACACTGTCTGACTAATTCCATCAAATGACAAAATGAATGTGTCACATAACCTTCTAAAGCAATTATGTGCATTCAGTGATCTATTTTATTTTGTTCCCAGCTGGGAGGGCTACAGTTTTAACATGACTACTCCAAGTGACCAAGGATATTATTTACCTACCTAAAGATGTCTCCAGCAGATGCTGGTAATGCCAGGATGCATCCGTCCACGTTCCACAGACTCAAACCACCACAGCTATTCAAAATGAGTCTGCAAAGACCTGCCGGTAATGCAACTATAAAAATACGGATTCCTAACAATTTCAGAATTACATGTTAATAATCTAAATTACTGCTTTTTTCTGAAGCTCTAAGACGACATTAACAGGAACATGGATGCAACAATTATCGAAAAGGGGAATTTAAAAATGAATCACAAGCATGGCACTTCCTCTGTTTCACAGGCTGAATGCTGGCAAAATATAATCAGTAATTTCAGCAGATGTGATCCAATAGATCCATTCCTCAAATAACCAGATTAATTTGTTCCGTGAAATCAGCTTGTTAGGCTAATTCTTGTAAGAGCATTAAATTAATATGAAATTCACATTATTTCTTACAAGACAAAAAAGGTTGTCAAATTTTTTTTTAATTAAATCCTTTGTCCCAAAAAATTTAAATAGGTATTTAAAAGAATTTCTACATGACAACAACATCTAATAACATGTTTTACAATATGATGTAAAAATTATTACTGTATTTAAATCATTCATTCATTACCAGTGCACTGTCCACAGCAATGCCACCCCCCCCAACCCCCAAGATATGCACACAGTTTATTAATTGTGGTCAAATGGCAAAACACTGAGTTCACATTTCCAAATGTCAAACATTGTACATAACATTCACCTCTGTATTTGGCCATTTAGCTGCCTGCTCAGGTCAGTGTACACAGATACTGCACGCACCATATTTCAGCTAAGGTTAAACATATCGCACTAATAAATATTGCAAATTAGAGGGAAACTGGTCTCGAGTCCACCCACGAAGCACAGAGCAACACGCAGGCTTCACTCTGGACAGAGACTTTGGGATAACTCCCTTCACAGATGGGTACAATATAAACGTAATAAAGTTCACAAGATCGCGTATCTATTCTCCTGCTATAGTGCTCATGAGAAAGGTACAAACCCTGAATTCACACACACACAGTCAGAAACTGCTTGTACCAAGCATGGTCGCTGCAAACCGGAGCCAAACTCGGCAACACAGGGCGCAAGGCTGGAGGGGGAGGGGACACACCCAGGACGGGACGCCAGTCCATCACAAAGCACCCCAAACAGGATTCGAACCCCAGGACCCATCCCAACCTGCTGTGCCACCGTGCCCCCCAAACCCTGAATTCATACAGCAAAAATATCCAGCAATATAAATGTATATCTAGGCCACTTATTAAAATTGTAAGTTGCTTTAAACAAAAGAATCAGCTAAATGAATGAATAACAGTAATAATAATAACAGATTAGTAAATGTGTTATTTCAGATTTCAGTTGTGATCTTGCATTTTTCTTAATCAAGGGTTGTGACTGGTTACAAATCAGTGTGACAGGAAAAAGGAAACATACAGCAGCTGGTTTTCTAATGGAAGAAGCAGAGTGTCTGCTTGCTTTACAGAGTGAAAGTAGGCAGTGAATAAAATACCTGTTGTGAGAGTAAAATGACCAGCAATCGGGCGAAAATGCCAAATAATAAGTATGATGTATCAAAACGGTAATACATTTCATTAGCTGGAGTGAATGGACAGTAATTTTTTGTGAAAAAACAGATGGCATCCATCAAGTTGATAACTTTTACATTTCCATATTTACATGTATTTATTTAGCAAATGCTTTTCTCCAAAGTGACTTCCACTGAACTCTATGCAGTGTTACCAGCCCACACACCTCATTCACCATGGTGACTTACATTGCTAGACACACTACTTACAATGGGTCACTCATCCATATGTCAATGGAACACACACACTATGGGGAACCTGAACAACATATCTTTGGACTGTGGGAGGAAACCAGAGCAGACACAGGGAGAACATGCAAACTCCACACAGACTGGGTGGAGATCGAACCCATGTCCTCTCACACCACCCAGGCGCTGTGAGACAACAACACTACTCGCTGTGCCACCATCCGGCCTTTTGTTTTAATACATTTATACTGACAGTCTAATTACAGTAATAAAGTGGTTTATGACAAATTAACATTATCCAGTCACAAACATCGGGTGAAACACTGATTTAAAATGTTACGCCAATTGATGACACTAAAACCAAAGTCCAGCTGATGATGCAATGAGAGCATCTGCAGACCACTGTTTGAGACTCCAGTTACAGTGGCTCCTTGTATCACCTGCCTTAATGCAGTAAAAACATTTAGCTTAGGGAGTCACATTACAGCAGAGATTACTTCGGTACAGTACGTTTTTATTAAAACTAACAGGAAGCATTTCTCTTTGCTCGCGCAACAGACCTATTAAGCAAAACACAAAGCATGATGTTCCCTGATGTCTATAAAGAAAACAATGCACCAACTGTAGTACGTCCAACGTATTAGTGAAAAAACCAGCATATTTCCACGAGATTCACATTACTTTACTACAGCACGTCCCGAGGAGGACATCTATCCGTTTCATTGCATAAGAGGCATAATTTAAAAGCTTTAGACATTTACATTTATTCAATTAGGAGACACTTTTGTCCAAAGCAACCTACGTCTCAGCAAAAGGACAGTGACTAAGACCTGGCTGCATCAGGACATTACACACTGATGTCATAAAAGTGTAAAGACAAAGGAAAGCAATGCTGCACCAATGCACTGGACGTACTGAACTATATGAAGATAGAATTTTAATATCTGATGAATGACCTATGGTTCATCTGCAGTTTTGGGGGGGGGGGGGGGGGGGGCATTTACTATACACAACAGTTAAAGCCACGATACAGGAATGGAGTTTATTCATGAAATGTTTCCAGTATGTGAATTAGTGCGTTTCTCATTGCATAAAACCTACAATTAATAAAAAACTAAATAATGGTACAGCAACGTTACTGCATTATTGACTCTTGCTTGGAGAACACAGAAATATGTTAAAATGAAAGAGGAGAGCAGCATTATGATCAGAACAGAGTTAAAGGCGAAACAAAGTCCAATGATTTAAAACAAAAATCACGTTTTCCAACCAACTGAAACATGTCTCATTATGCAAAAATTACACCGAGCAGGACTATCGCATAGTTAAAACAGTCTTTCTGCAGCTCGTAACATTAAGTAAAAGGATATTCCTAAACATCTTCACGCTCCATTTTAGATATTCTATTCTTTCAGCGCTGGGCCCCGACACGGAACACAGGAGCCCTTGCATTATTTCACAGAGCGATTCTCAGGTTCACACCTGTAGGGAGCGGAGCGCCACACCGTCCACCACGTACCTTCGCGGGCCACCTCAGGGTCAGGAGTCAGAGAGATGTCGTTGAGCTCTCGAAGGCACAGCCACTCCCCATCCACAGAGACCCGAAAGTTGCAAAGGTAAATAGTCTCCCGCGCGGCCTGAGTGATCTTGTCAGTGGTGGGCGTGGGAGCATCGCTCTCAGGTATCAGATCAGACATGATGACTCAGCTGACAACACCACCACTACCGCTGAGAAACGCTCTCTCAAATAAAGATCCGGCTCGATGAAGAGGCACGGCGTAACGTGAGAACAAACGAGAATAATCCGCTATGGCTCAGTCCGCGGTCTTTCGGAAATAATGGGAGGCCAGGAGAACATTAGAGAACAAAAGCAGGTGAGGCGTCTCCTGCAGCCGTACCACCAGGACCCTGCTCTTCTCTCTGCCTCCGCGCCTCCCCCACAGAGGAGGGGGAAACGTTGCCGTGTCAACAACAAAAGCCCAACGAGCCCACCCCGGCTGGCCACCTGTCACCCGGAGACGCAGAGAAAAGCTTGCCCCTCCCCGAGCCAAAATCGCAGCCTCCTTTACCCCGCTCAGCCTGGATGACTAGAACGGGGTTGGCTGAGCGCGCCGTGGAGACGGAGCACGCTGGGTGTGAACCAGTATGGCCGACTGATAAGCGGCGCTGAGGATCGAGCGTCACGTGAGCAGATGCTCTGGAGGAGGGGCATAAAGGGACAATTGCCAGGACACACAAGAGGGGCTTGTAAGGTGTGGAAACTTCCTCCATGTACCTCCATGATAGGAGAAGCAGTTCTGAAATTCTTGTGGTTTTTCTGACCTGACGGTTCTCTTACTGTGTGTTGTATTTGCTGCAGAGAACCCAAAACGGCAGATCGTAACTACCGTGTGATAAATTCTACCTCCACACGAAGCACTATACAGTGATTCGATCAGTAAGCGAGTTCTTTTGAACCCGAAATGCGAGTCCTGCGGGTCAAGCTTGAAGGCCATCTGCTTGTGTCATCTGCTGACTGCAGCTGGACAACGCAGAGCAGCAGCGCATATTGCAACTGGTATGGCCTGAGTGACGGGCGAGGATCAATCGACTTGGCCTTTGTTCTCCTGGACAAAAAACAAAGTGCATGCATCGACCGTTGAATTAAAAATAACACGGCCGAATTAAGAAAATACAGGAAATTCCCCATGACGTGTCAGTGCAGCTATGCCAGTGTGATATTCAAATATAAGTTGAAACTTCCTCTATTTCAACTATTTTATTCTTGCATCATCGGTTTTGGGGGGGGGGGGGGTGTCACTGCTCATTGATGGTCTGTCCAATACATTTTCAAAAGAGACTTTGGAAGAAAACCAATGGAAGAAAAAAAAAAAATCAATGAACTAAAAAATGTAACGTATATTATGCTGCGTGTGTAAGAGATGGAATGTTGCACTGTCTAATCATATATATGAATAGTGTTAATAAAGCATAACCACGTTCCCGTAAAAAGCTCTGTCACAAAATGTGGCACAAACCAAGTAACTAAAATTTACCGAAACAAACCCTCATGTAAACCAGTCCATCTAGAAGTTCCTGTCTTTCTCTCACCAAAACCTGGTTTTGCAGATACATCTTGCATAAGAGGATCTGCCACAATCTCACAGCAAACTCTACGCAACACCTGGTCCAGGCCACGGCGACATCTCGCCTGGACTACCGCACCTCTGTCCTGTATAGTTTTCCAGCCTTTGCTGCACGAGTTACGTTCGACCTGCTGAAGCGTTCCCACGTGTCGCTCCTCCTCATCTCTCCACATTGACGTCCTATAGCCGCCCGCATCGAATTCAAGACTGGTTATGACCTAGAAGACCATTAATAGATCTGCTCCCTGATAAATACAAGACCTGATCACTCACTACACCCGAACCAGACTGCTAGCGGTGCTCCTCCACCTCTGCCCGCTTGGTGACCCCATCTGCAAAAGGTTCAAAAATCAAAGGCTCGAAGGTTTTCGGTTCTGGCTCCGATGTGGCAGAATGACATCTTCCTCTCCCTCAGAACTGCAGAATCTCTCTCGACATTTCAGAAGTGTCTCAAAACTCCCCTCATTTGGACTCGCTTCTTCCCTGGTCAATAAACGTGTGTTTATGTTTTATAATTTATAACAACTGTTTAAGAATTCAAAAATCTTTATGCAGGGACTCGTATAATGTATACTGGTTCAAATGGAGGGGGGCGCGGTGGCGCAGTGGGTTGGACTGGGTCGGACTGGGTCCTACTCTCCGGTGGGTCTGGGGTTTGAGCACCGCTTGGGGTGCCTTGTGATGGACTGGCGTCCCGTCCTGGGTGTGTCCCCTCCGGCCTTACGCCCTGTGTTACTGGGTAGGCTCCGGTTCTCCGCGACCCCGTATGGGATGAGCGGTTCCGAAAATGTGTGTGTGTGTGGTTCAAATGGTGATTTGTGACAATCGGTACTCAAGAATCACATGTCCGTATCCAAATCTCTCCCGTTGATGTAACGTACGTTCTGTATTGTTCTCGGAGATGTGTCACTTTGGAGAAAAGTGTGTATTAAATTAATAAATGTAAACGTAAATACGCCTTTAATCAAGTATAACACGTGTTTTGTAACTATGTATTATTATTTAATCTTCTTTCCGATGATTTCAGCACTCTCTGCCAAGCACTGATTCCTGAGATCCAAGTAAAGACATTTTTATCAATTTTTTCACAAATACAAGTTCTTTAAAGTGACTAAAAGTAAGGTCACGAAACAGCAAATCAACAGTAGTAAATAAAGTACACAGTCGGCCTTCAAATTAAATGAGAGACGATCTTGCCAACCGTCCAATGGGTGTTCCACAATTTACATGTTTCATACAATAACATCGACATTATAGCTACTTTTTATTATTAGCCCACATTTAACTACGGCTCTGCCCGCAACAAAGCGCAGTGTTAAATAATGAGCGTTACACTGATTTACCCCCTTATACTGCAAGAAGGTCTGAATACTAGCGCTCACAGGCCCGAAGCACTTTTTCTCACAAATGTTTATGTGCACTTCGCACCACAGTAAAGCTAAACTGCGGAGTGATGGAGAAACTAAAGAAACCATTTTATGAAATGCCTAGAAATGGAATAATGTTTATCAAAGGCAGTTTTCAGTTGCATCCAATTTCTGGATCGCAGTCTGTTTTGGCTTTAAACGTTTTCTTTTCCCCTTCCGTCGTTGAACCCTACGATGTCTACGCTGAGAAAGCCAGCAGTGGCAGTAGGATCTTCTGACTCTTTCGGCTGAGGGTGAGAATCTTGATCGACGGTTCTAGATCTTTCGGCATTTGAAGCGGAGACGTTCGGACGATGAGGGAATCGCTAACTGCGACGCCCCCTTCGGAGAGCCACTAAAGTGAATCGTCGCGGTTACATTGACATGTATTCATTTCGCTGAGGCGTTTTCTCCAAAGCCACTTAGTGACTTACAATCCTAAGACATCTACAATTATTTACGCATCAGATGAATTGTTTTTTTCACCGCCGGAGCAATTTTTACCACCTTGGCCTGGGTGCTCAGAGGGTGCTACAGCTGGAGGTGGGATTCGAACCTGCAACCTTTGATGCAGAGGCGGCAACTCTAACCACTACACTACCATCTTTGCCTCAGTTTGTGGTTCGCACGTCAAACTGCGATATCATATCCTCATTGTAACTCGGTTCATTCCGGAGCAATCATTCCTGGAATGTCACGAATGCGTGTAATGTAATTTACTAAGTGTGTGCTGACAGAAAAGGAACATGGACTCATGCCGGGGGGCAGAGGAAACGAGAGTTCGCTCAGCTGCACCGCGCACGACTGCTCCACGCCCTGGCAGCTCTTACAACCCAAACTGCCACCTCGTTGCTGTCACGTGCAGTGAAATACGAAGGAATATACCCAGCAGGCCGTGTCGGTTCGTGTAGGGAAAACGCGGACAAGGCGCGCGCACACACTCACTTTTCCTGGTACTTCTCTGTATGTGAAACTCGTACTGCGGCTGAGTGGACGCGGACGTCGTCGGGGACGCGCTCGTCTGCGCGAACTGCACGTTCCCGGAGCTCAGAGCCTCCCTGAAGTAAATCACCGAGGTGGGGGAGAACGAGCCCTCCGGGCTGCTCGCCACCTCCCCGTTGTCGCTCGCACACGACTTGTCATCTTCAGCTGCATCCGAAGTTCCCGAAACTCGTCCCGCGGGCGCCGCGCGCTCTTCCGCCATCTTCGGATGGAACTCACGTGATTGCTTGCCCTGTCTAACCCGTACGACCGATACATGTCCCGCCCGTGTTTACTTCGTAAACGATTATAATATTTTTAGTGCAAGAGCTCTAGTAGGTTTACAAACAAGATGGAAATGTTTGTCAAATGCATAAGAGCATCTCTTTTTTTCTTTGTAAAAATATAGTATAACGTAAAGCGTAGTGCGCAGAATCACAGAACGGGTGACAATATGGATGGGTTACGTCTCGGGTGCTAACGGAACACGCGGACCTCAGCACATCGCGTAGCTGAGCAGCGCGATCCAGTGTATGACAGAATCTGCTATGACGCGTAACTGTTTTTCACTTGGACCCCGAAGTTTGCCGCTCATTGTACCGAACGTATTACCCGCACGTGCATTAAGTGCAGCTAAGACATTTAAAATTGACAGAAAAGTCAACATTAAAAATTATTCCTATCGCTGATTCCAATATGTATAGGGCTAAATGACAAGATGTCGTTTATTGGACTCAAAATGCCAGTGACAAGGTAGCTTAGCAGCCTTCTTTGCCAACAGAAACACAGAAATCATTTCTAAAATGGACAGCAGAGGGCGACCATACAGCTAATGAACCGACAAACTAATTGGAATTTAATGTGATCTGTTCAAAGTTAGGACATTAAAATGAGGAGAACCATAACTATTAGTATTTAAATATGTTTTATGTATATATGAAGCTATGGAATGCATTCCCAAAAAAATACACAGTATCAATCATTCCAAGTAATTACCAACATAAATGGAAGATTCAAGGCAAAGGTGAAGCACAGTTGCTAGACCTCAGATTTCCCCTTTGTGTGAGAAGTCTGTGAACCTAGTGGGCACAAATCATGAAATCCACATTGATTTTCTGTGGATGTTTGGTGAAGTGGTGGATCCAGCAATTTTCAGCTGATACCCACGTACATTTCACATGATTCCAGTCATGTGGGAAAGACATATTAAAGGAATGTGGAGTTCATGTGGCATTTTAGAAGTCACTCTCAGCCTTCCTTGTCTGTACTCCATCCATCCATCCATTTTCTTGACTGTTTGTCCTTCTAGGGTTGTGGTGGCAATAGGCAAAGCAGAGAAGCCTAGACATCCCTGTTCTTTGCAGCTTCCTCCAGCTCAACCCGGGGGGATCCCCAGCTGCTCCCAGGCCAACTGGAAGATACAATCTCTCCGGGGGTTCCTGGGGTGACCTCGGGGCCTCATCCCAATTGGCCGTGCCTGGTATACCTCCAAAGGAAGGCACTCAGGGGGCATCCTTACCAGATGCCTGAACCATCTCGACCGGCTCCTCTCAATGGGAAGGAGTAGCGGCTTTACTCTGAGTTCCTCCTGGATGACCGTACTCCTCACCCTGTCATGGAGAGTGAGTCCCATCACCCTGCGGAGAAAACTCATTTCAACTGCTTGTATCCGCGATCTTATTCTTTTGGTCATTACCCAGAGTTCTTGACCGTAGGTGAGGGTAGGGACGTAGACCAAACTGTAAATAGGGAGCTTTGCCTTATGGCCCAGCTCCCCTTTCACCACTACAGTCCGGTACAGCAACTGTCATGCAGAATTTCATTGTATTGCATACAGTGACAATAAAGCTCATTCATTACATTAAACTCCAGTGAATGTCCTCATGATAAATTTTGAAAGGCAGAAGAAAGTCAGTGGTTTAGCCCTGCTATTTACTGTTAGTTTAGTTACCGAACCATCAGTAAATACAAGCAAAGGCTTTATCAGCGAATGCTAATTTTCACAGTCAACACCGGAGTCAGGCAAGGCTGCCTCCTGTCTCCTATTAGCTTCCTTCTGATTACTGACTGGGTGATAAAGACAGCGCTAGACAAGCCAAGGGGTGTACAGTGGACCCTGACCCAGAAGCTTGAAGATCTGGATTTTGCAAATGACATTGGCCTGATGTCACACAGTTTTGAACACATACAGACAAAGGTGGTGACGTTCAAAAATGTTGCAAGGACTGCAGGGTTAGAGATCAGTACAACAAAGACCAAGACCCTGCGAATAAACTCCTCACAGGAAACTCTCATCACCATTGATGGGCAGACTATCGAGGATGTTGATCACTTCACCTACCTTGGCAGTGTTATCAGTAAGACAGGAGGGACGGATGAAGATGTCAAAGCCAGGATCAACAAAGCACGCCGTGCCTTTGTTTCCCTCAGACCAGCGTGAAGGATCAGGAGCCTCAGTCTGCGCTCCAGGCTGAGAGTGTTCAACGCAAATGTGAAGTCTGTGCTGCTATATGAGGAAGAAACCTGGAGACACACAAAAAGCCTGGACCATAAGCTACAAGTTTTTCTAAACAATTGCCTTCGCCAGATCCTGCACATCAAGTGGCCAGAATGAATTTCTAACCAGGAGTTCTGGCAGAGGACAAAGCAGCAGCCCATAGTTAATACAATGCGGAGAAGGAAATGGAAATGGGTCTGACATACCTTGGGTTGGGCACACCTTCCACAGACAAGAGATGAGCATTCCAAGGCAAGCCTTGGATTGGAACCCACAGGGTAAGCGGAGAAGAGGAAGGCCACTCCTCACATAGAGGCGAACCCTACAGTCAGAGCTACAGAAGATCAAGATGTTCTGGGGAGAGGCAAAGCGGGCAGCCCAAGACAGAGACCGATGGAGACATCCAGTGAAGGCCCTATGCTCCGACTGGAGCAAAGAGGATTAAAGAAGAGAAGATACAGAGAAAATGCTTTCTATACAGCTGACAAAAAGAGGTGTAACAAGTGCTGTCACTTGCCTTCTTTGCAGGTAGTACAACTATGTATTGAAAGTCCAGTGAACACAAGGAAAATGCTACATTATTTGATTATTATTTGTTGTTTGCTAGTTGTTGAGCATGTCCAGGAGCAGGATTAGAAGGCAAGGCGTGCAAAGGCAGTCACGTTGGTAAAGCAGGGTCAGTGAATGAACTGGGAAGACGTTGTGAAACAGAAGCTACGCTGACAAGATGTGTGGGCGATGGAGGCGAGTGGCATTAAATTCATTGTTGGAGGGACTTACAACGCATTGCCGACGCTCCAGAATGTTAAGCAGTGGGCAGGTGGTGATGGTTGTTGTAAGAATTGTATTTGTCCAGGCAGGAGAAAGTAACACTGTGCAAGAGCGGTCGTGTCTTGGTAGATGGGGTAACGCACGGGACTGGAAGCTGCTGGCTATTGTGGGCAAACAGTTCCAAGTACCTCAGGTAACTTTGTGAAGCTGGCCCCCCTACACACAGCACAAGTGGGGAAAAAAACCCATGAGTAGTCAGTGCTACATTTGTGCCATAAAAATTAGAATTTGCGTCGTTGTTGTTTTTGAGATATTGGCATTTATTCTTTTCTGGATGTGACGTCACTCAGCCCCCCTACAGCGGCATAGACGCTCAAATTTGGGCTCTTTTATCTGTGCCATTTAAACCATAGGTATATCTCTGTTAAGGGGGGCGCAGTGGTGCAGTGGGTTGGACCGAGTCCTGCTCTCCGGTGGGTCTGGGATTCGAGTCCCGCTTGGGTTGCCTTGCGACAGACTGGCATCCTGTCCTGGGTGTGTCTCCTCCCCCTCCAGCCTTACGCCCTGTGTTGCCAGGTTAGGCTCTGGCTCCCCGTGACCCCGAACACCCTGACTACAGGACAGCACCTCTGTGTTGACACTGACATTGGTGTTTGGGACAGCTGATCTTCCAGGAAGGTGTTTCCAGAGTCACAGTCAGAGCCTTGTATTTGTCCAGTTGGCCAGTTTCCTCACCACCTTCATTCAAATTGGTGGTCCCCCGCACGAAAAGTAAAGCGTGGATTTTCTCAGTTCTGGCTCCGTTGTGGTGGAATGACCACCCCTTCTCACCCAGAACTGCAGAAACTCTGTCTACATTACATTTACATTTATTCACTTAGCAGATTCTTTTCTCCAAAGCAATATTCCAATGAACACTATGTAGTGTTACTAGCCCATACACCTCATTCACCAAGGTGACTTACACTGCTAGATACACTACTTAATGGGTCACTCGTCCATACATCAGTGGAACACACTTGCTCTGTCACTCACACACTATGGGGGAACCTGAACAGCATGTCTTTGGACTGTGGGAGAAAACCAGAGCAGCTGGAGGAAACCGACGCAGACACTGGGAGAACATGTAAACTCTACACAGACTGAGAAGGGATCAAACCCATGTTCTGTCACACCACCCAGACGCTGTGAGACAGCAGCGTTACATTCAAGAAGGGTCTGAAAACTCACCTTTTCCGGATTCACTTCACCCAAGATCTCTCAAAGTCATGTATGGTGTAAATATTCATGCACTGTAACTTCATCCCCAGAAAAGTCTTTACATAGCCGCTTCTCCTGTATTGTTTGTGTACCTTTTTAAAAGAAAAAAAATTGTAGGAAGGTGATCAGGATTCATCTCTCCTGCGTTTTATGCACCTTCTTGAGTGATGAACATCGGTGCATCAAGTGGAAAGTAACAAACTAGGTTTACTTAAGAATCACATGTTTGCACTGTCTCTTAATGTAATGCACAAATTGTATTTTCGCTGAGATGTACTTCGCTTTGGAGAAAAGCATCTGCTAAATGAATAAATGTAAATGTAAATTGGGGAACTCTAAAAGAGGTGTCATAGCATTTTAGTAACCACCAACTAAATATTCCCTTGGTCATTACATGACATGTTGCAAAAAATTTTGATTTCACCTAGGAGAAATATGCCGACTTGTCAAAGGCTATGACTGTGATGAATGCTCGTATCAAGGTTTGTCCACACACTGTTATTTACACAAAAGAGTAGCTCACTGTTATTGATCGTATGTATCATGTCTGCTGAAGTTTACTGTAACTTTGAAGCTTCCCAGTCATGTAAGACCTTGCACTTTCATTTTGTTTTATACCATACACAAAATGTACTATATATAATTAGTTTTAAGCAATTTTCCAGCACATTATTTATTTCGTTATGTTTCTTGTTAAGTTTGCATTGTTTTACAAAAAAATACATTTGTTGTGCACACAGCACTCTGGAAACATTGCAGTGAATTTGTACATGTTTAAGGTTTTATTGTTCATAAAAAAATCTTGATGTAAACTGTACAGTGTTTTTTCACTGGTTGTGTTGACCTGGGTGAAGCAATACTGTTCATCGAACTGCACCAGTTCTTCGATCGTGTTCGACCTCAGCATGGACCATTAGGTGAAGTGGGACAGGAAAAAGGCGTTAGTGTCGTGCAAACTGGAAATAATCGTATCCATACTATGAATATTGCCAGAAATAACATGCCACATAATCAGTAATATCTGAAATATCAGAGTGAGATGACATATAATATTATCTTATACATTTAAAAAAGTAAAAGCGATGGAACTGCTGTTTGAATGGCACAAAACAACAAAAATGTACCACTAACGAGAAATGGAAGGCAAAACGAGAACAGCTGGTAGTGTAGTGGTTAGCACTGCTGCCTTTGGATCCCAAAGGTTGCAGGTTCAATTCCCCACCTCTGGCTGTAGTACCCTTGAACAAGGTACTTCCCCTAAATCCTCCAGCTGCATAAATGGATAAATAATTGTGACCTTAATGTTGTAAGCTGCTTTGGAGAAAAGTGTCAGCTAAAATGAATAAATGTAATACTAGTAATGGGTCTGTTCCTGGAGAGGGGGAAAAAAAGAAAAATTGGGTGGTGAGATGGGTTTGATTCCTGCTCACTCTGTGTGGAGTTTGCATGTTCTCCCTGTGTCTGTGTGGGTTTCCTCTGACATAGACATGCCGTTCAGGCTTCCCCATAGTGTGTGAGTGACAGAGAGTGTGTGTGTTCTACTGCTGTATGGATGAGTGACCCAGTGTAAGTAGTGTATCTAGCAGTGTAAGTCACCGCGGTGAATAAGGTGTGTGGGCTGGTAACACTACATAGAGTTGACTGAAAGTTGCTTGGGAGAAAAGTGTCTGCTAAATATCAGTGTGTTTTCCTTGATTTGTGCTGTTCGTAGAGGAGTAGCTTCATGTATTGAGGTGACATCACATGTAATATCCTTGATATTTTAAAAAGTAAAAGAGATAAACCCGCAGTTTGAACAGCACAAATGTAGCGCTAATGAATGAGCCCAAATTCGAGTGTCCGTGGCGTTGTAGGGGGCGCTGAGTGACGTCACATCCTGGAAAAAGTAAATGTAAATATCTTTACAACAGCAATGGCACAAATTCTAATTTTCACGGCACAAAATGGCAGAAATGTAGCATTAAGAAATCTGTTTTTTTTTTTTAAATTTGTGCTGTTTGTAGAGGGGCCAGCATCACGGAGCTGCCACAGGTTATTGTCGTTACTTAATTTCATCCAGACATGGTGTGATGTTTGAAATGTGAGTGGATCAAGTACTTTGTAGAGTTAACTGTGCTATTTGAGGATGCTATTGGGGAGGTATATGAACAGAAATTGTTAAAGTATGCAGATCTGGTGACGGGCTCACGTGAGACTGGTACAGTTAGGTGTCTGGGGGTTCATGTCTAAATCGGCTACGTCGTTGTTGGGGGAATTTGATGTTAGAGGCCATTCGTTAAGGGTGGAGGTGAAGGACCTGTCTCAGACTCCTGAGAAGGCGAGTCAGTGGTTATGATTGAGAAGAAAGCAGGGTAGTTGGGGTTACTGGTGAGAGGGAGGTGTGTAGTGGTTGTTAAAATTAGTGGCAAGTGGCAAGTAATGGGAGGCATCTGTTGGTTTGTAAGAAGGCATGACCTTGTTTATTGGGTTGGTTTAAGTTTGTGAAGTGGGGTGTTTGCAGCTTTTATAGGTATGTATGGCATTATCTGGGATGGTTTAAGTTTGTGGAGTTTGATGGTATTTATAGAAATCCTGTATAATTGGGGTTGTTGATTTTGTGGAGTTTCTGTATTTGTTGAGGGTGAAGAGTATCTAACATGTGGGGAGGTCTGGGGTCGGTCTGGAATGCCAGACTGCACTGTTGAGCCTTCCTGAAGTGTTGTGGGCCTAATTCAGCAAAACACCAACAAAGGGAGGTGCTCATTTGACAACCTCAATGAAATACCATGTTGGTACCCTGTGGCTGATGTGGTGGTCAGGGGAGGAAGTTAAGCCACTTAGTCTTCATTCATGGAGATGTTTGATGGCAATGCTGGATGTTTTTCTCTGTGGCTTCATGGTGAAGTCAGTTGGACTGGATCTTTGTGTACAGCCGTTGTTGCATCCCGTGTGTATATTGCATCTTGTCCTGTGTATGTTGAATGAATGTTCCTGTTTCAAACTGAGGGCTGAAAGGCCCTTCACTGGAACATTCCTTATGAAATGTCCTAAGTTTCTGTACATTAATTCAGTAATTACACAAATAGTTGCTGTGCTTATTGCATTACTCTTCAAGGGTCATATATAAAACAAAACACTGAAATTTTTTAAAATAATTCCAGTCATGAAAGTTTTTGTGACAATTTCAGCTGTGAGTTATTTTTCAAAAAAGTTTGAGTAAAAGCCTATAACTGCATTCATTACTAAGATAAAATTAATTGTACCAAAAAGAATTAGCCAATTTTTTAAAATGTTTTTGGTTTGTATTAGTTGTTGTTGTTTTCTCCCAAATGAAACAGCCGTGGATACTGAATTTTCTGGTCTAAGAAGCTTACCATCAGATTATGCCTGTGGAAATTTTAATCTTGAACCCTACCCAGTAACTCAGAAGTATTAGATTATTTGTATATTTTTTTTAATTCCACTAAATGCACTTATCCCTGAAGGTCATTTTAAAACAGTTTTTATGTTGGCTATGATGAAGGAAGTTCTACTTTTGTTAGACTCTTCCTTTCCTGTATATGGATTTTACTGCTATTGAAAGTGAAAGTAAAGCAATGGGCCTTTAAATAAGATACACTGGAGAGAATAGTGCAAATCAGTTTTGTTCAGCTCTCAGAGGAAAACCATGAAGGCTGAAATTATTTTGCTTTGTGTCATAATTTTTGGCATGGAGATGATTCAAAGTTCAGGTATGATTTATGTATTTTTTCAGTTTTTATATTTAAAAGTGGAATTCTAAGAAGCACCCATTTTATTGTTTGGAAGTATGCATCATATCAACAATGTTAATGTAATGCAAGTAAAAGGTTAGTAAACTAGAAGAAAAAAATTGTTAGAATCCCTTAACATTATGAAGTCAGTTATGAGCTCATTTGTAGTATAATGCCTGTAATTTATATTATGCTTGATTAAGGTTAAATTTAAGCTTTAGTATGGTTCAGTATTTCTTGACATTGTCATTCAATAAAGTTTACAATTTCTGAATATGACACAAACTTTCTATGATTTTGTCTAACTATATGTAACGAACGAGTATTTGTATTTGGTGCAACCAAATTGGCAGTTAAATATTTGGCATATATTTGTTTTTATTTCCAGTCATGACTGGTGGAAGATCACAGACTTGTCTATGCAATGGAAAACTATTTAAAGAAATAAGGCTGAAACGTATCCAGGATCTTAAAGTCTTTACGGAAACTGTGTATTGTTTAAGAATTGAGATTGTGTAAGTACATTACTGTCACATATGTTTAAGTATTTATACATTAAAAAAAATTCAATATAGCATACTGTTAAATACAGTATAGAGAATTGTAGTTATATTCTGTTTTGCTTACAGTGCTGTTCCTGCTGGGTGAATTCATTGTTTCATCTGATACTTTTGTTTAAAAATATCTTTATTTTATGACAGTGTTACTGACAAAAAAACTGGTGAAAAATTATGCCTTAATCCAAATGCCAAGCAAGGGAAAATCATTCTTCAAAAACTTGGGTAAGTACAGTTTTTTTTTTTATTGCAAGGTTTAAAACTTCATATCTCTAAACATATTTATCAAATATGACCTTGCATCTGTTTTCAGAAAATGGAGACCAGTGATGAAATCAAAACAAAAGCAGCGGAGAAGAATGAAAAATCACTAAATGCTATGAATACAAAGGAATGCAAACGATAGAAGTGAATTTAGGCATTCTCTTTCATTTGTTTCCGTAGTTATTTTTAGTTTTTAGCTATAAGGTAGGTATTCATGTATTATTTCAGCAAATGTTTCGCTATTATTGAAGTATGTTTAACAGGTTTTTGAAGCGTAGACACTCCAGTTTTAATCATAGTAGAAATCTAAGACTGAATATAAATAAAATTACAACATGTAGAATATTCTATTCAGTAGCTTATTCATAATAACCAAATAGCAACACTGAATAACAGCAACTTATTCTGTGAGCTACATGTTTTACATTTGTGAAGGTGTATACTAACAATTACTTTAAATTCTAAAATTAATTTTAAAAACTAATAATTATATGTGCCATGGTTTCGTCCGGAAGGAGAAGGTGGACTCAATTGCAGAGTACACGGGAGTTTATTTACGGACTGGACAAAAACCGTAGTCAGGGACAGGCTTGGGTCTTCGGACTGCAAACGTCGTTTATCAGAAAATCCAGAATCGAGGTCGGTGAACACAGGCAACAGGTCAAACAGGGATCAGATCACAGGAAGGGAAGAGGTCTCGGGAGACGGACTTGGGCGGTGGGAGCAGAAGCGATAAGTAGGCTGACTCAAAACGAGTGAGCTGTTGGCGAACAAGGTTCCGCGGCCTTCTACGTTTGCTTCTGCCTTATATCCTGCCAGGTCCCAGGTGTGTCTGATTGTCGATGGCCTGGGTGTGGCAATATGAATGCATCAGTCACCGAAGGAGTTCAGTGACTTGAATCTCCAATTTAAATAACAAAATTAAACTACTCCCTGTTGAAGTTCTTAAATCATAAGGAACATATCTCTTGCTCTATTGGCAAATGTGCTGCAGGTGGCAAGGAGGGTGACTTATCATTTTAGCTACACTTGACATTTCAAAGTAATTGAGAGCAGTGGAAGCAAGAGGCCATACATGTTGTGTCTGCCCTCCACTGACAGGAGTAAAAGGAATAATGACACATTCAAAAAGAGGATGGAAAAGGCATCTGCTATTCTCCCTATAAAGACAATAAACAATAATTTAATGGACATGGAGTTTGTCAAACTGCGAAACATCATTGTTTTAATAAAGGGTGTGCCTGTAAAGGAATTTTGTTTACGGAGAAAGATTAGAAGGTTCCGCTGATGGCTGTGTGCCCACAGAAAGGGTCACACGGCAGCCGTATTACTCAAGGGTAGGATTAGAGAGACTTGTGTATAACCTTCAGTGTTGGAAGTTAAACCTAAATAACGAGAAGTCTTTTTGCTTCCACTTTGTACGATGCATCCAGTTGTGTCTCTGGATACTGTCATTATCCCTGAAGACTACACAGCCCCATCACAAGGTGCTATACCAAGACAATCCCTTTACTACGTGTTTTGTTGAGTTGCACTCTTCACTACAACTAACAACGCAAACATCAATACATTTTCTATTCCTGGTCTCAACACACTAATAATGACAGCCATATAGGGTTTTTCTCTCACTGACTTTGAGACTGTTTTTGCATCAGTCTGCTGGCAGGTTCATATGCTGTATCTCTGACTTTCTTTTAAATCCTGCTGTTCTCCTGATTTTCCTAGTGTAGGGTTATGTATTACATTTATTCAATTTCTTTTAAATTCTTGTTTCATTTAACTTGTGTACAGCCAAAATGTTCATGCCCATTTGTCACTGCCTCTACCAGCAGTCACCTTTTCTGAATACTTAACTGGCATATTTTGCAGTTAAACTCCAAACCTAAGATGCAGGCGCAGGTCTGAATGTGTTTGCAGCAGTATACAGTTACACAAGTGTCTACCATCTCCTATAAAACTTGATTACATTTTCCCTGCTGACTTTAATTCTTCTCCAAGTTCTGCAAAAGTCAAAATGTTTTGTCGAATGTGAATTATGTTTAATTCTTCTACAACTACTCTCAACATTTGTGGTTGCATTTTTAGGATGTTGAACTTGTCAACAGTATACTTTTTTCCTTGTAAGACCAGGCTTTGAAAATTATCTGCAACATATACAAACAAATAAAAGTATACTTTTTTTGTGTTCTTTTTATTAATGGAAAATGGAATAAATAGAAAATTTATGGGCTTTCAGAGGTTTTTTTTTTCTGCCAAACTTATCAGGACTTAAATCACTGTAAAAAATCCTGTTGCTATAAGATAAGGATGTAAGGAAAGAAGAAATGGCAATGTTGCCAAGAATGAATCAGTTTATGCTTCGCAAACCAGCCGTTAATCCCTACTCAGTGGAGCCAGTGCTACTCCCCCACCTCCGAGAAACAGGTAAACTTCACAATCCAATCTTATGTTTTGAAAGAAATGGAAAGTTGCTACTGAAATCTAAAAGCTGATTAGATTCACAGATATAATATTCAGCCACCGAACTAGACCTGCTTAGGTACATGCAGGTTACACTTGCAGATGTACAAACTATTAAAAACCCCACATGTAAAAACCCATGTGTTAGGTTAGGGTTAGGCTAGAGGGGTTCTTTCTTTTAACTGGACTATGGGCATAACTGGCACACTTCTTCAAGCCTTTTGGGAGTACAGTGGGATTTAAGATGCCACTGGAGGGCGACTGCCAGCATCATCATGTTCCACAGATGATGCTGAAAAGTGAAGTTTGCTGATCTTGAGGTGTTACTTGGTCTCTGTGGTGAGAAGCTGTCATGCTCACTCATGAGAGGAGGTCAGTGGGCACCACATGGGATTGGGTAGCTTGACTCTTCAATCCTCCCTGTGTTCTCAACTCCTGTCCTCCTGTCACCACAGAGGAGCTAAAGGGGAAGCTGCAGAACTTTGTGGAGGAAACCAACAGCCAGAGGTCAGGTGTTATCAAAGTGATATGTCATGCCTGACAGGAAGGGCTGATCCGCTCACGGGTGAGCGGCTGGCGGGCCTCCACAGCCTCTGTGGTGGTGCTGTTTGATGCTCACGTAGAGTTCAACACAGACTGGTGAGCTACAAGACCATCTATGATCTTCACTTTGCTGGCTGTCTGTGGGAAGATTGTGGAAGAGGGGATATATCATCTCCTACCACCCTCAACTGTGAAGGAGCGGATCATTGTCACCAATATTTATACCCCGCTTAATCTTAGCAGTACTACTAAATCAGTTCCACTTTAATGTCACAATTAACCTTAACTAAAAGTGAACATCAGCATTAAGACTTTGTAGCGCAAACAAGGCCCAAAAATGAAGAGAGCTTCTACTAAATACCTTCACTGACTCTGATGTTCATACATTGTGCAGGATATATGATATATCCTACATGAGACCCTCGTTGCAATTGTAGAAGTTTATTTTTCATCCATTACCATCTAGCTTTTATTTGAATGCCATAAGACTGCCATCTGCTCTGTAATCTTGCTCATGGTTAGACTCAGGACTCGGTGAGCTCTCGGAAAGGAGCTCATCCCATATTAATCCCATCATGGCCTGCAACATGTTATCAACCGGCAGAAAACAAACTCAGCTTTATTTACATGCCACCAATTGATAATCTCTGAAGATTTCCAGACAGATGCTTTGTTCTCTACTAAGTTTAATTCACTTTTTGTTATCACAGCAAAGGCTCAAAATACCATGTGATGAATGCTAAATGTACTTTTTTAGTCCAAAGGTTTGACTTTTTAAGTGGTATTCACACCATTCTCAGTTTAAACACATTTGAAACTTACTATTGTAGTAATGTTAGATTTGTTGTGATTTTAAACTTTACCATCACTAAAAGTTTAATAAAGAATGCATTTCATAATTGTGTGTTGCTATAAGTGTGATCTTACCCAGGCCAGCCATCTGAATGTAATTTTAAAGTCTTTGCATATGGTCATGAGTATGTTTTTAAAAAGCTGTAGTTTTTGATTTATCTGTAGTCCTCACAGAGCATAAGAGATAGCATGTCTCTGTCATCCTGTGGCCTTTTCAGGACAGAACCATCCTGCTGAGAATTAAAGATGACGGAACCCGAATCGTTTCGCCGTCATTTGATAACATCAAGCATGACATGTTTGAAGTTGAGGAATACCCGCTGTCCGCAGGGGTTTTGACTGGGGGATGTGGTGTCGATACCTGAGCCCACCCAAGTCCTGGTGGAACCTGTCCAACAATTCAGCTCCAGTCCGGTACCGGGCCTTGTATTTGCAGCGTGTGTCCAGAATCAGCACTGTTTTTCTACATATACATTTCCCCACTTTCCTCTGGCTGTTCACTCAACCCTCACAACCCCATTCAGTTGTTCACACATTGTTCTACATAGCTCACAAAAGGAAGATTTACTGCATTCAGTGTCTTGTAGAAAATATTTCTGGTCTCTTCACTGATTTTTAATTCATTCTTTTTCATTTACTGAATTTAGGATAAAATGTGGATGAAGAGGTTGTGAAAGATTAAACATCAGAATGCAAATAAGGTTACCCATGAGCTTATTTGGACTATGCTTTTAGAAACAAGGAAGGCAGGAGATTTGGAACCGGCTCCTGTAAAGTAGATAACAGTACAGCGGAAAAATCTAGAACATCAAAACAGGAGAAACTGTATACTTTAGCAATGGCTCCTTTAGTCTGTCCTGGTTTTTATACCTTTCCTTCCACAGAAGCCCAGATTTGACTGATTGCTTTGTGATGGACAGGCAGTACTTTGAAGAAATTGGCCTCCTGGATGAAGGGATGGAGGTTTATGCGGGTGAAAATGTGGAGCTGAGCATCAGAGTGAGTTCTGTACTAGTACAGCAACACACGCCTCCCGGGTCACCGCTCACAAGCACTTTAAACATCCCAAAGCTGTACACCTAGTGTGAACCGATTGTGTCCTGTCAGTAAGAACTTTATAGCATAGATTTCGTATATGAATGAAGCATATTTCTGACAATGATGAAGAGGACCTTTCTTGTACTTTGTACAATACCAGATGTGGCAGTTTGGGGGCAGCACTGAGGTTCTGCCCTGTGCTCAGATTGCCCATATTGAGCGAGCCCACAAATCCTACACGGAGGACCACCGATGTGTGTAGGAATGCTCTGAGAGGGGCAGAGGTATGGATGGATGAGTTCAAGGATTGTGTGTATATGGCCTGAAACATTCCACAAGAAGTGAGCTTCCACAAGTGGGTCACCAGCTAATCTACCCACTTGACCTGTTCTCTTAACCCTGTACTTCTACCCACTTCCTCTGTGACATATGAATTTTACTTTCATGTAGCTGTAGGACTCGGGGATTGACATCAGAGATGTCTCTGAGAAGAAGGCTCTGTGGAGGGAGCTGCAGCGTAAAACATTTTGCTGGTACTTGACACACATCTACACAGAGATGAGAATGTACACCAACACTGTGGCCTATGGGGTGGTGAGCATCTGCTTCAGCTATGAGTGTTGTGATGTACATAAACAGGGACTTTCTTTCTTTGATTTCTCTATCCACCATAACTCTTTTGCCACTTTACTTATAGCTGAAGAACTCTCTATGGCGTGACATGTGTCTGGACCAGGGACCGAATGCAGACAATGTTCCTATTCTGTACACATGTCATGGGATGACATCCCAGGTCAGTTGCCTTCACAGTTTAACACTTTAACAAGTGTGGCATAGTTGAGTTTCACCAGGTGTTCACTTTGCTAAGCATATTGTAGCTGTTCCACTTGTTCCACAACATCCACTTCTTCTGCTTTTATCCACGATGACTTATTATGGCTCATTTATACAGCTAGATAGTTTTACTACGGCAATTCATGTTTAGCATCTTCACCACAGGTGCTATACCAGTAGCAGGGAACGTGCATTGAGCAGGAAACATTCCGACTACAAGTCCATAACCTTAACCGCTGTGCTGGTGGCTGCCCCAGGCTTGGCGCTCTCCTGAGTACAAATACCAGTCAGGCTTCTCTTCTGGGGACTCTTTCACTCTTTATCTTGTTGGGGGACAAGGTCATAGGAGCTGAGTTCAGCTAAAGGGGATTAGTGCTTCCCTTTGTAGTTCACATACCCTGCAGAGCTGCAAATCAGTGTGTTTCTGGTTTGCTAATACTTGGTTGCTTATAATGACTTCAGTGTTGAAGGCATAGCAATAGAAAGAAAAAAACCATATGAACAGAAAGAGGAGTGCAAATGGAGGGATGGAGAGACATGAATGGGAAGAGAGAGGTGGAAAGAGAAGGGAAAACAGGTATGGAGGGATGTAGACAGGGAAGGGGTCAATTTTCAAATTAAATATTGTTGTTGGAGAACCTGCAGGAAATTCTCATTCTGAAGAGCACCGTTCACACCTCTTCTGTGTGTTTCCCATTTACATTGTTCTGGATTTAGCTTTTAGAAAAGATGCAGGCTTACATTGTATAACATCATAAACCTTTCATGCTTGTTTGTAGCAGGTCCTGAAAACATCAACAGTCTTCACTAAACTGAGAAGAAATTGTTCTTTAGTGTTTAGTGCTGGGGGGATGCGGTGGCGCAGTGGGTTGGGCCGCAGTCCTGCTCTCCGGTGGGTCTGGGGTTCAAGTCCTGCTTGGGGTGCCTTGTGGCGGACTGGCGTCCCGTCCTGGGTGTGTCCCCTTCCCCCTCCGGCCTTACGCCCTGTGTTGCCGGGTAGGCTCCGGTTCCCCGTGACCCCGTATGGGACAAGCGGTTCTGAAAGTGTGTGTGTGTGTGTGTGTTTAGTGCTGAGAATGACTGACTGAAGAACACTCTAAGTGTGTTTGTGTGATGTGATCCATGAAATAGCTCATATCCTCCTTGAATGAGGAACTCCCAGTAGAGACATTATCCTAATAAAAGGCTTAGTTTGTGCAGAGAGTGATATTTCTTCTGTGTTCTTTCTCTTGTCCTTACAGACACTCTAAATGAATCTCTTGTGCGATAACAAAAGATTTAATAATTTCTCCTGATCTTGGTAAACAACCACCTTATTTCTCTGCTATTATGTTTTCTTCATACACACTCGTCACACAGCATCGCTTTACAAAGCTCTCAGACGGCTCATGGTCTGTTTCTTCTGCTCTTTTCCCTATATTCACTGTTATGTGAACTGTTAGCTATTGTGCCAGCTACCACCCAAATCGGTAGGGTTAGTTAGTAAATCCTCATCACTCTGGCTGGAGCATAAGGCGCCGACTAGTTTTCACCATCCATCTCGGTCTTGAGCGGGACGTGTGACTTTGTTTCAGGTCTTGCCAGTCACTTGCATCTCCTTCTCAATAGTTCTCGTCCATGTGCCCAGGAATCTGCCTCTCTTTCTCTGTCCTGGTGGTGTCCATATAAGGGCAATATGTGGATGCCTGGTCTTGCTTGCATGTCCTAGTCACCTCCATCATCTCTTTTTCACTTCATCCACAATGATGTTGTTGCCTTTGACTCTGCTCACCTCTCTCTTGTTGAAGGTGAGGTTACATTTTCTAAAGCCATCTGGGGAAAAAACTGTGTGTAAAACTTTAAAAATGCTTAATACTGGTGCCATCCTTGCTCTCAAGAAAAATGTTAAAGTCTCCTCCTATTAGTAAATGTCTATCAGCCACCCAGTAAGGGACCAGCTCATCCAACAGAATAATGCAGGACTTGACTTCCACCGGAGTGTAGATGCATAGAATGTAGGTATGCTGACTTTTCCGCATGACGTCCATCCCCAAAACCTGGCCAGAATGAACAGTAAAAGAGTTCTACTGACCTTTTCAAAGGCACTGTCCGCAAAAAAGAATCCCCAAGCCTGTGGAGTGGACGCCACCTATGTTCCAGTAGGACTCACCCTTCCTTCATTCTAGAGAGAAGAATGCCACATCCTGCTGGTCCTGGTAGATGCTCAGTCTTGTAGTGTTTCAGTCCCCTGTCCTTTTCCTTTTTTACATGTTTCTACTACCTTCTGGTAGGTGTCTTCAGCTAGGACAGTGATATCGACAAACTGCTGGGGTGCATTCCTTTGGACACAAACGACTTGTCCAATGACCAGCTTCTGGAATTTTACTTCCCAAATGAAGCCAGTGCAATCTAGGAAGTCCTCCGCTCTTTCCGTGTTTCTCCATTTTAAGCTAGTGGTGTGCTTCAGTTTAGGCCCCAAGCCACTGATGGACTGCTCCTCATCTTCTGGAGATCCTGCTGGGGCAGCAGAGCTCCTCTTCTTGGACCTGGCCGCCTCATCTGCAGGTGAGGCTTTCATTGTCTCCACAGCAGTCCTTGTTGTTGCCGTGACTGCAACCTTTACTGCTGGTCATCTTCCAGCAGGCGACAATGTTATGGCTTCCTCGACGAGCGACTCCTGCATCCCCGGTCATCCTTCTTCCTTCAGGGAGCTCCTCCAGGCGGGCAACCCCATGAGGAGAGCAGTGTGTAGCTGCTTCCTTGGAAGAGACGGCCTCATCTGCCCCCCAACAGTCTTTGCCTTTGCTGCTGTCTTCTCGCTCATTGTTGTCATCGTCTTCATCGCTGCCACCGTTGTCGACCTCCCCTGTCAACATCTGGGATGTCTTCATCCCACGGTGCAACCCTGAGCAGGGTTGTGAATGCTGAATAGTCCTTAAAAGGGCTGGAAAAGTGTTTGCACTACTACACTTTCTTTTCAGTCAACAGGCCAAGAAACAATTAGGGCAAGGTGTTCAATAAAGAGCATGTTTCCAGAACCCTGTCTCCTGAACCTGTCTCCAGTAGCTCCATGGTGGGACATTACAATAAGTTGTCTCTGTGACCTCATATTCAGTGCTCTGAATATAAGAGTGAGGGGGTGTTACTTCACCAAGCACTACAGTGGGTTAGAGAAAGGACATTAAGCTGCAGTGTAATGTCGAGAAACAGCTGACAAATAGGACACTTCTCAATCCCCCTCCTTGCTCCGTCCTCCCCCTTTCCTCACACTGAAAGTTTCTCTGAAACTGAAAGGTTCCGGGGATTAATCTCTGGGGTTTTTTTCATTCGGGGGAACTTGCTGGAAATTTCACTCTGTATTGTATTGAATGGGCAAGTGTGCCTCAAAATTTAATACATGTGAAATATTACATTTACATTTATTCATTTAGCAGATGCTTTTCTCCAAAGCAATGTACATCTCAGCAAAAATACAATTTGTGCATTGCATTAGGAGAGAGAGACATGGCTGCAGATGTGATTCCTAAGCGAACTTAATTTCTTTCTTTCCACTTTATGCACCGATGTTCATCTGATGAGAAGGTGCATAAAACGCAGGATGGATGAATCCTGATCACCTTCCTACAGTTTTTTTTTTTTTTTTTTAAAAGGTACACAAACATTTACATACAAAAGAGGAGTAGCGGCTGTGTAAAGGCTTACCTGGGCATGATCATGAAGTTACTGTCATGGTCGGTCCCGAAAGGAAGTGGCGGACCCAAGAACAGAGCGGAATATGAGCTTTATTATAGGAAATCTAAGAGACTTTGTCACAGGACAGGCAAAAGGTCTTCGAGGCGCAAACGTTGTTAAAGGGGCAATCCAAAAAGCAAGGTCGGTACACAGGCAAGAGGTCGATAATCATAAGGAGGCACTAGGACAAAGGAGTAGAGTCTCAGGACTAAGGGATCAAGAAGGAGTAAAGGAGTCGTAAGGAGGTCACAAGTAACAAGGATGAACAAGGTTCCGCGTCATCTCCTGCTCTCACGCTGTCTTATATGCGTCAGTCTGTGCCGCACTCCTGGTGTTCCACATTGGCTTGTCGGCGTGGGCGTGGCAATGACGTGTCAAAACAGTGGACATGAAGAAAACATAAAGCTTCTTAATTTTTCTTAAACCTTCATCTGAATGGCAGCAACATTTGTACAAATCTTTCTGCATTAGCGGTGCCCTCACAGATATGCAAGTTACCCATGGGCACTGAACCACTTGTCCCATACAAGGCCACAGGGAACCAGAGCCTAACTCAGCATCACACGGCGTAAGGCTGGAGGGGGAGGGGACACACCCAGGACAGGACACCAGTCTGTCAGAAAGCACCCCAGGAAAGACTTGAACCCCAGACCCGCTGGAGAGTAGGACCTGGTCCAACCCACTGTGCCACTGCATCACTTTGAAACCTCCTCCAATGGCAGGTGAAGTTCCTGGGCCACGTCGTAGACACAGACAGAGTGTCCTCAGACCCTGACAAAGTACAGCAAGTGCAAGACTAGCCCATCCCACGGAATGTGACTGAGTTGCAGAGTTTCCTGGGGCTGGTGTCCTACTGCTTCCGCTTCGTATGCAGTTTCGTTGACATCACTGCACCGCTGCACCACCTCACCACTAAGGGGACCTTTTGGACCTCCAAGTGTGCCACTGCCTTGCACCACCTGAGGGAAGCTCTGGAGTCTGCCCCCATCCTGGCTCTGCCGATCCCGGGGAAGACCTTCATCGTAGACACAGTTGCTAAGGTTGGTGCATCGGAGCTGTGTTGTCGCAGGCAGGAGATAGGGGCAACAAAGAGGTAGCGTTTTACAGTTGCTGGCTGAGCCCCCCGAGAGGAACTGCTGTATCACCCAACGATAGCAACTAGCTGTGGTGGCGGGTATTCAACTTTGCTCACGTGGCTTCTGAACTTCAAGGAGTCAGAGGGGCAGATAGTACGGTAGTTGAAACTGCTGCCGGGGTACAACTTCAAGGTCCCACACTAACTGGGACACTTGCACACCAACGCTGATGCACTCCCTCAGGGCCCCTGCAGGGCAGACGCCTGCAGACACTGGACCTGGCCAGAAGAGCAGCAGGGGACTACGGCAGAGACCTGCGCTGCACTGGTGAAGGACATGGCAAGAGATGGGGTGTCCGCTGATGACGCATCCGCTGATGACGCGGAACTGTTCCGCCAGGCCCAGGAAGCTGATGCACAGCTGGCAGTGGTGACGGGCTTCCTACAGTTGGGGCAACGTCTACCTTGGACTGCTGCGACCCCGTACGGACCCACCATCAAGTCCTAATGCTCTCAGTGGGACAGCCTCGCCCTACGAGGAGGACTATTGTATCGGCAATAGAAAGGGCCAGTGCACAGCCAAATCCTGTGGTAGCTCTTCATCTCTCATAGCTTCAGGGAATACATGTTGCGGCGGTACCTGGATCCCCTGGCATCAGGCACTTCACCTCGGCAAAGACTCTGCACCGGCTATGCCAGCGATTCCACTGCACGACACGTAAGGGCCCCAGCGGCCTATCACACACCCCCTTGCAACGGCTCCAGTCGGGCACTTCGATGGAGCACGTGGACGTGAACATCCTGGGACCCTCTTCTTTAGTGAGCGGAGAAACTGCTATGCGCTTGTGGCAATGGATGACTTCACCAAGTGGCCCGAGGTTTACGCGGTATCGCACGAGAGCGCAGCTACTATGGCGGAGCGGTTGGTGGAGGAGATATTCTGCCACTCGGGGGACCGGAGGAGCTGCACAGCGACCAGGATGGGAACTTCGAGTCGCAGGTCTTGAGAGAGGAGTGTGACCTTCTGGGGGTGCGGAAGACGTGCACCACATCTCTCCACCCACAGAGCAATGGTCTGGTGGAGTGTTTCAGCTGCATGCTCACCACAAAGCTCTCCGTCCTCACCTCCCGACACCAGCATGACTGGAACAGGAATCTGCCCCTTGTCCTGTCAGTCCTATTTTCTAAACCCCGTCCAATACAAGATCACGGAGATCACAGACTGTTCCAGAAACACTGACCACAGGGCAGGATCCTACCCTGTATGGGATGTCAGGCATAAGGCAATAAGGCCAATCTATTATATTTTGTGTATCTTTGTTGTGTGGGAGAAAATCCTAGAACAACCAACAGAAAAATTTGTTAATTTACTCAGCAAAACCATAGTGGCTTACATATAATGCAAAACCTCATATCTGTAGACAAGTTCCATTCTGCTGTGACTGTAGAAAATTCCATTCATTTTATATACTTTAGAAAGTGTACTTTAACATCAGTCAGTTATAAACAATTCTTGCATTTTTAATGATACGTACTTTCCAAGAACCGTTTCATCTTTCAATTAGTATATTCATTATTTTGTTAACTTATTCATATTTATGAAACACAGCTTTTTTGACACATCTTGCAATGGACCTGGACACATCATCGGTTATCAGGTGCTTTGGGTCTTTCAACATCAGACACCCTCTCTCAGGCGACCCAGCCAGGGTTGATCAGTCTCCAGCTTGTGTCATGTTAGCGCTACTTCCAAACTGAACTGATCTTCAAATCCACTGCCACCTTGAGGCCGTTTCAGGAGTCTCTTTCTTACAGCCCTCCGCTGTTTTGCAACATTGATGCCCAGAGAGGTAACCATTCTGCAGTGAGATTGGCCTGCAAACCCTCTGCAGCCCACTTTGATAGCCAGACCCGTCACGCCTCAGACAGGCACGACCCGCCTCTGCATCGGCTGACGACAACTAACAGGCAGTAAGAGGAGCAGCTCAATGGAAGACTGACCGTGGAACCTCATTTGTGCACAGCTTTCCCAGCCCTCTCGCTCTGTTGCTTGCCTGTTGTTTTCTCTACTCCCTGTTCCCAGTCCCTAGTACGCGCCTCTGGCTTCCTGACCTCCGGTCGTCCCTTCGACTTCTGATTTCTGCTTAAACCCCCTGGATGACGTTTGTGCCTTGTCTGACCCTCGCTTGAATCTCGACCTGTATTTTGCCTCGCCCTTCAATAAACAAGCACCTGCACTTGAGTCCAGTTTCCTTTGGTGTCCTTTGGGACAATGACAACACCACTACCAGGTCCCCCATATTCTCCCTAGCTTCCCTCATCAGCTGAGTTACGATGGCTGTGTTCTCTGTTCTCCAAACACCCTGGAACCTTGGGAATCCCTCCTTTCTGGACAGCAGTATTGATGTAGGTCTTACTGAGGAGGTAGTCAGTCAGACACCTGGCAAGTATGCTAAAGAAAATCTTTCCTTCAACAATGAGCAGCGAAATCATTCTGAACTCGTTGATGCTTGTTGCCCCCTCCTCCTTTGGAATTCATGCCTCTTCTTCACACCTCCACTGGTTGGCTACCTTGCCTCTTCTCTAGATGGCTCTCAGAATCCTCAGGAGTCTCTTCAGGAGCCTTGGGCAGTGCTTGTAGGGGACACCACTGGGGCCTAGGGCAGAGTTTGCTCTGGCTCTCTTCACCAATTCTTAGACTACTTTGAAGTTGGGCCCCTTCACATTAAACTCATGGATTGGAAGAGGAAGGCTTATCACCGATTTGCAGTAGCCAAGGGCTTGCTCTCTGTGCATGTCACTAAAAGTGGTTCTGAGGTGTTCAGCGACTTCGGCTTTGGTGCAAGGAAGGCTTCCACTGTGCTTCTCTCTGAGCAGCTGTTTATGGAACCCAAATGGGTTTGCTACATGGGAACCCGCTTTCTTGTCCTCTCTCTTCTTCGACTCCGATGCCCATCTGCCCTTCTCAAGGTCAGGAGAATCTTGTGGAGCATGTTGTGCAACTTTGCAAGGGCTCCTCTCTTCTCCTCACTAAATATTAGCTGTCAACTGAAACTCTCAAACTAAGAATTATTTCATTTTTTCTATATGGCCATGATATGTATACGACCGTAATGGCGATCAGTTAAAATGTATTATTTTATTCTGTTTTCTCTGGAAAAATAGTACAGGACAGTACAGTTCAGTGGGTTGGACCGGGTCCTGCTCTCTGGTGGGTCTGGGGTTCGAGTCCTGCTTGGGGTGCCTTGTGCTGGATTGGTGTCCCGTCCTGGGTGTGTCCCCTCCCCCTCCAGCCTTGTGCCCTGTGCTACTGGGTTAGACTTTGGCTCCCTGTATGGGACAAGTGGTTCAGATGATGTGAATGTGTGAGTACAGTACAATACAGTAGTGCAATTTACACTACATGGGGATATAAGGAATGAATAGTTACAAATTTGCATAAATAAAATGTGAAAGATGGCAAAATAATAGCAAGTAATGACTATTATAGCTCAAATGGCAGAACAACTTGGCAGTAATGGTACAAAAGATAAAGGGTGGCATGGTGGCACACCAAGCTGCCACCCTTTATCTTCTGGGCTGTTCAGATGTAGGTTCACAACAGGCTCAGTGTGCGTGCTGTTTGGATGTTCCCCCTATGTCTGCATGGGTTTCCTTTGGGTGCTCCTGTTTCCTCCAATAGTCCAGAGACATTAGATTGGCGACACAAAACTACCTTAAGTGCATATTTCTTGCTGTCCCTGTGATGGACTGGCTCACCCTTCTGCTTTATGATCAGCGATTCTGGAGTGGGACCCCAGCAACCCCAAACAGGACTGAATAAATAATATGAGGTATAAGCAATGTAAGCTGAGTGTGGGGTCAGTGAGATCATGGGGGGTTCAGTATTCTGATGACCTGTGGGAAGAAGCTGTTTCCGAAGCCAGTGTGTGTGGGTGGGTGGATGTGTTCTACCAAAGGGTAGAAATATAAATGCTTTCTGTGCCATTTGTAGTATCTAAGTGAATTTTAATTGAGCTAAAAACGCACCTTGTACTTTGTATATGTCCTGATGTCTTGCAGTACTGTGCGAAAATAAAAAATCTGAAAAGCAGACAGAAAAAGTCATCCTGGATACACATACAGGAGCACTCCCTTCATCTACAAAGAAATATATACATTGATTGACAGCCAGACAGAAAACAGATTGATATACAGTAATAAGACAGATAATTAACTGCCGCTGCAAAGTTATGGAGAATTGGAGCACAAACAGCACCCTGTGGAAGTGAGAGGATGTCAGTGGAGTGCCCTCTCACACACTCACTGCAGGATGATGCCTACATCCTCATTTACCTACAGTCGTTTAATTATGGTTTTTGTCTTTGATAAGGACAAGATCAGAAAATGTTGCCGTTGGTGACCACATGGAGTGTGCTTCCAGAATGTTCTCTTCCTTACTTGTGTTCTTAGGCTTAAAATGTGCACTGTGTGTCCTTTGCCACTGTGGTTGAGTCTTTCCATCTGGTTGCTGGTCATCCTCCCCTTCTTTTTCCGCCCACTTTCCAAGAACCACAGAGTTTTTAAAACGATGCAGGCGCTCCATGATGTGTCCAAAGTGTGGCAGACTGGCAAGTTGTTTTGATACCATGACAACAAATAGTACAGGGGTCGGGGCTTGTGCCTTATGATAGGAAGGTCCCTGGTTCAGGTCTCCCTCCAGCTATAATCCCCTTCATAGAGGTACTTACCCTGAATTGATACGGTACGACTCCCCTGACGTATAAGTGGGTAAATCATTATAAAGCTAAATATATAAAATTGTAGCTTCCTTTGTACGAAGGTATCAGCTAGAAATTTCTGAAGAACCCCAAAAGAAAATTTAAAATTACTTTCACTTATTCAGCAATTATTTGTTTTACTAAATTTACAGAAAAAGATTTGGTAATCTGCCTTTCACCAGTTTTAGTGACTTCAGTTTCTAACTAATACTGCAGATGTCATTTTTCTTCTTGGAAAAGACACTTCTTTTGTTTTAGGGCAACGCACTGAAAAACTGTGATACAGTTAGGTGTGCGAAGATTCACTTAATTCTGTGATGATTCCATAAATATGTAATCCACTGATGTGATAAAAATTTAAAAAAAAAAATATGCATCAGTATTATTTTAGATATGTTTCTATTGAAGAATTCCCATTACAAAAATTCTTACATTTTCAAGTAGTGTTTAATGCCCTGTAATTTGTGCCAAAAGTCAGTGATTTCATTTATTATTAAAAAGGCTAAATTATATAAAACTTAAATGAAATCAGTGGTGTAACTTGTTCACTATTAAATAATGACATTTTACGATATTTGTAGTGATACTGAGAGCGTGGTGGCACAGCAGGTTTGACCGGGTCCTGCTCTCTGGTGGGTCTGGGGTTCGAGTCCTGCTTGGGGTGCCTTGCAATGGACTGGTGTCCCGTCCTGGGTGTGTCCCCTCCCCCTCCAGCCTTACGTCCTGTGCTGCTGGGTTAGGCTCCTGTGACCCCTTATGGGACAAGTGGTTTCTGATGATGATGTGATCAGTCATTGTGTTGTTCTCTGAGATGCACATCGGTTTGGATAAACACATCTGTTAAAATGACTAAATGTTAACGTAATATAAATGTCAGATTACTGCAACAGTATCGGTGAACGCTGTCAATACATTGCATTCATGAGCACGCAGTGGAAACATACATCTCTGAGCTTCACAGGCATTCTCAGAGCGAGAACAGAAAATTTTAATATCTGTCGAAAAATATTAGATGAGTCTAACTATTCCAGTGCACAATGAGAGAGAAGAATTCCCCTCCCAGTTCTGAAGCAGAAGAACTTGATGTGTGGTAAGCCAGAAAAGCGCGGTGTGACCTTTCCAAGGCAAAGCTGTGTGGTGCGTGTTGGTGGAAAGTATGTGAGCGAACGGGTTCGGGGGCTTAAATAGCGAGGTGCAGCATTCACTTATAAAATGGAAAATGGAACAAATTACAGCAAGTTTGGGCCCACTGTATGCTATGGATCTGTGTTTGGATTTGTGATTTTGTTTCAGGCAAATTACTGACATTTACAAACACCGTGAAGATTTTTCATCATATGTCTAGAGATACTTTTACATTACATTTATGTTTATTCATTTAGCAGACGCTTTTCTCCAAAGCGATGTACATCTCAGAGAAAATACAATTTGTACATTACATTTGCAGAAAGAGACACTTGGATGGAGACGTGTGATTCTTAAGTAAACCTAGTTTGTTTCTTTCCACTTTATGCACCGATGTTCATCTCACCAGTAGGTGCATAAAACTCAGAATAGACGAATCCTGATCACCTTCCTACATTTTTTTTTTTTTAAAAAGGTACACAAACATTTACATACAATGCGGGACTGTAATGACTTAATATGAAAGATAATAATTTGTTGCTCTTTTTTACAGTTTCAATGTATGAGTATGACCAAACTGTTTAAGCGGAGAAAAAAGCATGAGTGCTGCAAATTGAACACGAATCAATGTTTCGCAATCGTGCATTTCAGCATTTTTAGTTTGATGGTCCAAACATTTTATAGGAATAGGGAGTGTTGACCTTATAGCCTGTTTCCTGAATGAAACTGTAGTTCATAATAGAGCCCTAAAAACTTTGAATCCAGCAGCTGTAAATTCTGTGGTTTATCAGTTTTATTATTCATTTAGCTAATGCCTTTCTCAAGAGTGACCTGCCGTCTTAAACTCACACATTGTCTGAAACTGCTTGTCCCAAACAGGGTCATGGCGAACCGGAGCCTAACCCAGCAACACAGGGAAAAAGGCTGGAGGGGGGACACCCAGGATGGGACACCAGTCTGTCACAGGGCACCCCAAGCAGGGCTCGAACCCCAGACCCACCAGAGAGCAGAACCCAGTCAAACCCACTTCACCACCTCACCTCCCAGTGTTCAACTGCTTACAGAAATTTATCCATTTACACACCTGGGTAATTTTTGGTGGCTCAATTTGAGGTAAGTATCCTGTAAAGAAGGGGGTGCGGCGGTGCAGTGGGTTGGACCACAGTCCTGCTTTCCGGTGGGTCTGGGGTTCGAGTCCCGCTTGGGGTGCCTTGTGACGGACTGGCGTCCCGTCCTGGGTGTGTCCCCTCCCCTTCCGGCCTTACGCCCTGTGTTACCGGGTTGGCTCCGGTTCCCCGTGACCCCGTATGGGACAAGCGGTTCTGAAAATGTGTGTGTGTGTGTATCCTGTAAAGAGACACAACATCAGCAGGGAGAAATCTCAGTCCATAGAGTACAGCATGGTGCCTCCTATCACTCACATTACCTGCTGATCTCCTCATACCTTTTTTTATATCTGTTGAGCAAATGGCGAGCAACGACCTCCAGATTACACGGCAAATAGGAAAGCAAGCAAATGTTACTTCATGCATAAACTGAAATTTAAGGCTGCGTTTAAATCTAACCGAACACAGAATAACCCGGTATGATTACTAAACAAGTTTACTGAAACAGATGCAAAGATGTCTGTATGAATCAGTTCAGCCTCTCCGTCGCCTCCATTCTCTCTCTCTGCCAGCAGTGAGAACCACTGTTTCTGTTTTTATTATACGGTACGTGAATATACGACAGTTACCACAAAATCATAACTGGGGTGGAGGGTTGTATGAGGAATAATGAAACCTTTAAACAATATGATGATGATTTGTTTGGGGCTGTGAGCTGAAATGTATTTCAGCATGAAAGACTTCATAGAGAAATGAGCGCGTCATTTAAGTAAAAGAACAACGTATGTACGGAGTAGGCCTCGAAGATCTTGGTGTAGCTTAGAGGCTGGTCTCCCATCTTCAGCCAGTGGAGAAGAGGAAAAGGAGGACAACAGCAGTTCTGAAAAAGCACTGAGGTACGTGTGTGAACCACGAAGACCAGAGGCAATCGTGGTCATCAGGTCATGAATCACATCCCCTCATTCTGTGACAATTAACTAAAACAGCATATTTTTATTAATCACACTTAAATTTGTGATGACAAAACTCTGACAAAATTATTCCTTTTAAAAACAAAAGCAATGACATGGGATTCATGTGTAATACACGTATTTGGGCTTTAATTACAGTATATGTGGAACATATACTGGAAGTCAGTAATATATTTCCTGTTGTCTGCAAATTACTGTAAGTTTTTGTGGTTTAATAATAACTAAAGTGGACATCTGGAGGAAACCCTTTGTAAACTTCTCTCAGTGCTATTGTAGGGGAATTTTTAAGTAAATTTTGTCTGGAGGATATGCAGATGTTGTTCACCACAGCTTGAAATACAGTAAACACCAGAGCACCATGTGCTCCTTATTTACGGGACCTGCAACACAAGTGGAGCCAAAATAGTCTGTCTGAAAACAAGCGGGAAGCTTGCAACCTTGCATTTTCTGTTCCTGAATCTGACAATAATACTCCACAAGTGAAACCAACGCACTCCCTCAACTACACCTTGCGCATTATGTTCCTATTCCATGGAAACATCTGGTTTTCGGTTAAAAAAAAAAAAAAAAAAAAAGGAAGAAATAAAATGTTAATTAAGCACACCATGGAGCAACATTAGTTAACAAATAGCAAAAAACCAGTGTTCATCGTACGCTTGAATTACTTATTTTTGAATATGTCTGAAATTAAATGAATAATTATTGCAAGATAATTTATCTCCTAGCTATCACACTGCAGTGTTGTGTGACAGCAGTGTAAAGGAGCCAAGTATGTGTTTTTAATAAGGAGATAAGAAACTCACAATAACACTCACTTAAAAAACTTTTTTATTATATTGTGAATTTAATATAATTATATAATATTTTATTATATTTCTTATATTGTGATTGATTTCCTGTACATAAAAACAATATTGTCCACCTCTTACTGTCACGCCACTCCCTCATCGGCAAATGACCGCACCTGCCGCTGATCAGCATGACCAGGTATAAAAGGAGCGCCGTCACCGCTCCGGGTTGCGGAATCTTACAGCGCCGACCTGCCTGGCTTGTGATTCAGCGATCTACTCCCAGTTCCCCATTCCCTGTTAACGTTAGTGCTCCTCCTAGCTTCTGACCCCTGCTTCCTCACTCGGTTGCTGAGATATGCTTGGCTCTGGATAATGACGTCTGCGCCCCGGAGGATCTACTCCTGTCCCCGACCTCCGTTCTCTGTCTCATCCCGTGACTGCCCCAGAATAAATGTATCCCTACTTGGGTCCAAACCTCTACCTCCTGTCCGTGTTCGTGACACTTACATTCTTAACACATGCATAATTTGAGGTAGGTATCCTCTAAAGCGGCACAACAGCAGCAGGGAGAAACCTGACTCCACAGAGTGCAAATGGCAAGCAACAACCTCCAGATTGCACAGCAAGTAGGAAAGCATACACACAAAAACAGCTGGTTCCAAGCGGGGCTGCGGTGAGCCGGAGCCAAACCGAGCAACAAAGGGCGAAGGGGAAACACCCAGGATGGGATGCCAGTCCATTGCAAGGCACCCCAAGCGGGACTCAAACCCCAGAGCCACCAGAAAGCAGGACCCAGTCAAACTCACTGTGCCACCGCACCCCCCCATTCTTAATGTAAGTTTTGTAAAATTTTCCAAAAAAAAGTACTACTTGGTTACCCTTTTGTATGTAATCTCACACATTGTTTTTTTTTTTTATAAATTATACTTGCCAATTTTGGTACTGTTGTACCACTGCGTTTAAAAGGAGGAGTTATCTTGCTGCATATCTGTTTATCTAACTGCAGTATGATCTTTATCTTTATTTATCATTCATTTATTTTGCCATTATATCTCAAAATTTCAGAATTTGTATAATGTGCACCTGAACTCTGATGGCCATTGCTCAGGTTCTGTACAATAATTCAGTTCCTTATTTTACAAGGAGTACAATTATATTCCAAAATCTGGCAAGGACTTCATTTCATTGAAACAGCACCCCGACTGAACTTTAATGTGAAAGTCCTTCTTATGAATCAAAAACATTTAAACCCATTTGTTTAGCTCAGGGGGGGTGTGGTAGCACAGCGGGCTTGGGTGGGTCCTGCTTTCTGGCGGGTCTGAGGTTCGAGTCCTGCTTGGGGTGCCTTGCGATGGACTAGCGTCCTGTCCTGGGTGTGTCCCCTCCCCATCCAGCCTTGCGCCCTGTGTGTCGCCTGGGCTAGGCTCTGATTCGCCGCAACCCTGCATGGGATAAGTGGCTTCCAACAATGTGTGTGTGTGTGTGTTTAGTGCAATTGTGCAATGAATTTTTTTTTCATGTGATTAAACCCTTTGGCATGTGATCTATTCAAGAAGGTTCCCTAAAGCAAAAATGTGTAGTAAGCATTTGAAATTTCTCAATAACAATAAAATAATCAAATGTCTGACAAGATGCACAAATAGCAAATTTACAGTACGACACAGGCTTTACCTGCGGGAGGGGTATTATCTCCCTTAATGTTCAAGCTGTCTTAATGTGTCCCCCCAACATTTGTGCAGCATAATAGTTCAAACCATCACCTTAGAGTAAAAGGACCTGGATTCCCCCGGATTATGAAGCAGTGTAAATGAGTAAATCAGTGTAAAAGCTGATTTTATGAAAGTAGTATTGACACACAAAATTAATTTTGGACAGCTAACATTACTTATGCATTGAGAAGTATTGGTGGGTTTGGCTAGTGCCTGCTGTGTGGCGGGTCTGGGGTTCGAGACCTGTTTGGGGTGCCTCGTGGCGGACCGGCCTCCCGTCCTGGGTGTGTCCCCTCCCCCTCAGCCTTCTGCCCTGTGTTGCCAGGTTAGGCTCTAGCTTGCCCTGCTTGAGACAAGTGATTGTAGACATTAGTTGGTTGGTTGAAAATCTTGAAAATGAATGGTAAGCAAACTGTTGGTGATTGTAATAGTATGCAAAATAGAACCTGAATGATGAAATTGCGGTTAACTTTCGATGTGGAAAAAAAGCTGAGCCAAACTTTGAAAGTTTCCACCACTTCCACTTTTCAGCCAATATAAGGGCTTGGCTGGGCATCAGTGGTGGAGAGATCCATCCACCTGCTAACAGCCAACCACAGCCACAGCGACAATGAAATACTTTCTCCTGACCGTTGTGCTTTTTTCCTGGATCGCTGTATTTCAAGGTAAGCTTTTACCCTAAGCAGTTTTGTGCAGTTACTTTCAATAAAAATGTATATTAATTTTACGAACTTAGTTTTCTTTTATTTTTTAATTTATTTTTATTCATTTTATTTTTTTTTTTATTATTCATTAGAAAAATCACACAAAATGGTAAAAACAACCACAAAATGATACCTACCAGAAAAGTGAACTTGACAATGCATGAAAAAGCATTAAAGCTTTGAGCAGGTTTCTTATTACATTCACTTTATTGGTATTTAATGACTTTAGTGACACATTCTAAAATAAATCTGCGAATATGAAGCTTAATCATTATTAGTAATAGAAAATGTAGGGCAGTAATCATAGTTTTAACAAAGTCTTGAATGACAAGATATTTACAGGAAAGCTCTCATTAACTAAGATAGAGAACCATACAAAAATTAAAATTACAACAAAAAAAAATCCCAAAATACAATAAGAATTTTAGGATTGCTGTTAACAATTTATAACAATGACAAAAAAATTTTACGATAAGTCATAAATTAGCAAAAAACATAATGACAAACTTACAGAAAAAAGGGCGACAGGTAGCTTTGTGGCCAAACATTTGCCTTGGAATAGGAAAATCACAGGTCCAAATTGAGCTTCTGCTTTGGTACCTTTGAACAAGGTACTTAGGCTGAACTGACGCAGTAAATATCACCCAACTGGGTAACTGGGTAAATGATTGTAAATAGTTTAGCAGAGCATACTAAACTTTGACAAATGGGGCAGCTAATAGATGAAATAGAGAATGCAGGTCTCTTTTTCTTGTTCTTACAAATCATTAATCATGACCTGGAGTTGAGTCAAAACAAAAACCTACTTGGACCTGAAATTGAAACAACCGAAACTGTCAAGTTATCACGCATTACTGTATTTTCTCTCTTGGGTTAACTTAAGAAACCAAAGTGAAAGGGCTAAACTGTAACTGCTTTCTTTTTATATATACGTATAACAAATGCAAAGATCTGATTTCAAACTAGAGTACTTGATTCCTTTCCTTCTTTCTCATTTGCAGCATTGCACAGAGATCTGCCTTATAATAAATGCCGTTGTCAGAGCATGGCAACCAACTGTGTGAATATCAACCCGAAAGCTGTGAAGGAAGTCCAGATCATCCCGAAGACGGCCCTATGCCACCGCACTGAGATCTTGTGAGTGGGTGATGTGGTTTGTCAGACAGCACTGATTAAAGGCTTCTTCAACACAAAGGCTAGGAAAGTCTGGGGAAGAGATTGCTCATCAACTGTCATCCAAAGGGCTCAACGCCCACCCAGGGACTTCCCCACAAACCTGCTTTACATTTCCTACCTTGTGGGCGGTAGAGGACAACACATATTTAAATTATGTACGTCTATCTTCAGCTTATTAGACACAGGCCTAATCATAACAACCTTAAATACTTCTACTCAGGTGTGTTAATTTCAATTCCGCGACTCAAATAAAAGTCTTTTTTATGTTTGTTGCTTTAGGATTACCCGGAAGAACAACACAACCATTTGCCTGCACCCGAATGCACCATGCATCAAAAAGGCCATTGAAAAATTTGTAAAATGGTAAGTTCACTTAACAGTTCTTTTGCAAAGCGAATCAACCATGTAGTCAAAAAGCAATTGCCTAGTAGTAAAATGTACAGAACTGATGACTTACCAAGCTTTCAGCCTGAATGTTCACATAAAACTAACAGGCCTTTAGGTTTTCTCTTATGTAATAATTTTCATGTAGTCACTGTGATCATTTTAATTAATTTTTTAAATTTGTGTTTTTCCACAGAGGATCAAGGATTCTGATGACAGCTAAACATCAAGATAAAATAACATACAAGTTAAACAAAATTTTTTGCACATGTTTTTGAAACTAGATCTTTTTCTGGAGAAGTTTTTAATAAAATCCTTCATGTGAATTTGACAAAGTATGTTTTTCAGCAATTTTATTGATCATCACAGTCACGTTTTTAAAAACAGTTGTTACTTATAGAGAAATAAAAAGGGCAAACTCTAGTGTCATATTCTATGCCAAGACTTTAATATAAGGCAAAATCATGACCAGATTATACAGATTATGGGGGTTGTGGCAGCAGCAGTCATTGCAGCAGCAGCACGTTCCAGTCTGATTATTTCAGGTTACCCGTTCAAATCCTGCTCTTAGTGGACTATCAACATGTCCATAATTTCATCCAGCGGTTTTTTTTGAGGTGCTTGAATGCATAAATGTTACCTCTAATAATAATAATAATAATAATAATAATAATAATAATAATAATTTGCTTTTATTAATTTAGCAGACGCTTTTCTCCAAAGCAACGTACGTCTCAAAGAAAATACTATTTGTGCATTATATCAGGAGAAAGAGACATAGTTGCAGATGTGTGATTCTTAAGTACAGTTAGTTACTTTTACCATATGCACCGATGTAGCTGCATAAATCTTTACCAGAATATCAGTGATTCCTAATCACATTCCTCGTAGTTTTCTTTTGAGATACATATACATTTACGTTACATTGCAGGAGTAGCTGTGTAAAGGATTGATCTGGGCATCATCTTAAAGTTAAAGTAGATGAACATTTATACCTTACATGAACTTAAGAGATCATGGGCAAAGTGAGTCTGGAAGAGGTGAGTTTTAAGACCCTTTTTAAATGTGGACAGAGTTTCGGCGGTTCTGAGTGAGAGCGGGAGGTTGTTCCACCACAATGGAGCCAGAACCGAGAACATCCGTGCTTTACCTCTCATGCGTGGGACCACCAAGTGGGTAGATGCGGAAGAGCGTAGCAGTCTGGTTGGGGTGTAGGTGATTATCAAGTCTTGTAAATAGCTGGGAGCAGTTCTATTGATGCATTTGTAGGCTATAACCAGGGTCTTAAATTTGATCCTGGCAGCTATACGAAGCTAGTGCAGAGAAACGAGTAGAGGAGATACATGGGAACCCTTCGGCAAGTGAAACAACTCGGGCAGCAGCATTCTGTATCAGTTGTAGAGGTTTGATGGCAGTAGCGGGAAGGCCAGACAAGAGAGAGATGCAGTAGTCCAGATGGGATGTCACCATGGCCTGGACATGTAATTGCACAGAGTCTGTTGTGAGGTAAGGATAGTTCCTGCGGGTCTTATGCAGGATGTATCTGCAGGTTCAGGTTGTGGCTTTTTCAAAGAAATATAAAAATAAACATTAATTGCACAGGGATCTGATACATATTGGTAAACGCGGTTGTGTTTTATGACTCACCTGAGTAATTGCTTACGAGAAGGTTTCTCCCTTAAAAATGCACAAAAATGTATCTCCTCAAGAAAATGCATTACTGTATCTCATTATTAGTTTCCAAAATTATTATGGAGTTTAAGTTTTTATGAGCTCTTATTGATTATTAATTCGTAATAATCACGCTCAGACCCACCAGAGAGCAGGCACAGGCCAAACCCGCTACGCCACCGCGCCCCCCTAATAATTATGTAATCGTTATTGATTTATTAATTTATGTATAATCAAGTGAGGAATATTGCTGATGGATAATTAGCTTTAAATGCAAGAGATACCTACTGTAAAACTGAAAGCTTGATTTCCTATTTCCTGTTGTTAAACTGGGAGGGGGTGATATTTTTAACTGTGCTGCTTTTCAGAAAATCAAAGGTGACAAATGCACCTCATGTTAGTTTTGCTGAGGATCTTCATCAGAATTGGTTTTGTTTCCTGTTAAATTTAACCTAAACTTGTTCATTGACGTTTGTACTAGATGACTAGACTCTGAAGTGATGAATCAGTAACTACTTAATTCTGTTTTCAAGACCTTTGAAATAATGATAATAATAATACATTTTTATTACTCTGCTGCTTAGTTATAACAAGTTAAAGAAGTCTGAATGATCAAGATCACACTTAAGATGACAATTGTAAATCTTTAAAATTCTATAAATGCTTTGTCCAAGCTCTTCATCTTACCATAAGAGATTACACGGTGCTCTCATATGAAAATGTTTCATTACCTAAGATTTTCATATTATCAAGTAAATTCTTTTTATATTCAAAGTGTTACATCTCATTTGAGGTTTCAAATTCAGTCACATATTAACACTTGCATTTTAGAAAAATTTGATTAACATTTACTTAAAGTCTCTTTCCAAATTGACTGTTACATGTTATTGAGTATTTTAAGTTTTTATGTTACCAGGTTAGTTAGTGAGGGCGTCTCTGTCCCACTGAATAGGTGTTCCACAGGGCTTGGTACTGGGTTCCTTAATCTTCTCAGTCTACTCTGCTGTGAAAAAAGAATTCGATTTTTTTTTTCTGTTTTTGAAGGTGTTTTACTTTAAATGTGACCAGATTTTTTTTTTATCATTTCTAGTGGGATATCAGTGAAGCCTGAGAGAGAAAACTGACATGTGAAGTGTCATTTTATTAATTTGGAAGATAAGAAAAAACATCATTATCAGACCAGAATATGATATTGATGTTCACAATTAATAACTAGTTTTGCCACCTTTAGCTGCAATGACTGCAACTAAATGTGTCTTGTAGCTGTTGACCACCATCTCATATTGCTGTAGAAGAATTTTGGCCCACTCCTCCATGTAGTTCTGCAACACCTGCATGATCTCAAACATGAACAGCTCTTTTCAGATCTTGCAAGCTCATCTCAGATCAGTAGATGAGCTTTCATGTTCCTTTCAATGAGCAGCGATTACCACCATGGCACTGTCCCACTCATCCCTTTTTTTTGCACAATGCCTTTTTTACTGTGCAATCATCAAAACTGACATGAGTTGAGGCAACAAAGGGCTGTACTTCACTGGATGTTTGTCTTTCTGAGCTCATTAATGATTTTAGACCTTGCTCATATAGGGAATTTAATAAGACAGTTGTTTCTAGGTAGACTCACCACTGATCCACACTTCCTCCGTTTCAGAAGCATGCTCTGATTATAGTTTAGTTGAGGTTTGAAGCCTTAGAAATGGCTGTGTAACCTTGCAGAGACTAATAGACTGCAGGAACTTTTCACCAAAGGTCTTCTGATATTTCCTTTAAATGTAGAGCAATGTGCCTCTATGAATCTCTGTTTTTTTGCCAACTTGACTGTCTACTGGTAAGGGTTTAAGTTGTTCAAAAATGCATGGATATGGGCAGCTAAATTATTTGGACAGGGCTGTATGTGTGTGTGTGTGTGTCTCAAATTAGGCCTGTTCAGATGTAAACAGATCATTAATTTATTAGAATGATTAAAGTTAAAGCAATTCCTTTTTTAACTCCTATTACTGGGCACTTCATTGTCTTCCACATCAAGTACAAGGCATAAAAACAATACTGGCATATTTTTTCTCTCTCAGCCTCCTTTTGTGTACTACTAGAATGAACAAAATGTTGGATCAAATGTAATGTGATATAAAAAGCATTGTACACTACTTGGCTCAGCCATTACCTCTCACAGGACCTCCTATCAATGCTTTGCACTGATTCACAGCTCTTTGCATCTTTTCCTGCAACAGACAAAGAGACACATTCTTCTGACAACTCCATCTAGATGACCAATCACTGTCTAAAACTCAAATTTCCCATCTTCATGCTGGTTATTCCACCTGTCAAGAGTTCTCTATCAGACTGATCTCATCCTCATCACCTCATCAGTCAAAAGCCCAGAAGTACTCAAGCTTCTGCTTCTCCCAGCACACTGCATCCAAAACCTGATCTTGCACATACTATCTTTGCAGCACTTATTCACCTGGACATGACATCTCACTCGTGGTTCAGGCTATGGTAATATCTCTGGAATACTGCAACTCCTTTGCCATCAAACCTCTCTAACCACTACGGAATCCTTTAGCAGAGGTTGTGCTAGTTTTCCAAAAGGTTTCCACATGACCCCCTCCATGTTTGTCTCCATTAGCTTCCTGTGTAAGACTGAATCAAGAGCAGGACCCTGGTTGCAGCCTACAAGAGTGTAAAAGGATTTAATCATTCCCTACATCCCAATGAGTACATCCTGTACTCCTCCACCTCTGATCACTTGCTTGTCCCACTCACAAGAGACCAAAACAGACTGCCTGCTGGGTTTTAGTTTTGACCTTGATGTTGTGGAACAAGGTCCCTCTCTCCCTCGGAACTGCTGGATTCAAGCTACTTGTGTGCTGTTTTCCAAAATTACAGACTTTTATTTCCTTAATTTATTTAAGGTACATGCTCTCCCCATAAGTTGTTTTAGAGATCTCACTAATTATTTGTGACAGAGTATTGCAGATTACAGATATGTCACTAGACCTGCAATGTTTTTGTTTCCTCCTCCGGCTGCCGCATTCAATCTTGCACATAAAGATGCACCAGAAACGACGGGAATTAAGTAACTTATTACATCATTAAATAAATAAGAATAAGGGTGGAAACGAATCAAATACAGTAATAATGTGACTTTTAAAAAAGGGTGTGAAAAATCTGAAATGTAAATGATAAAGCATTTATTTTGCTGGCCACATTCCATGTTGTCTGCTGCCTGTCACTTTGACAGTTGTGGACATAGGGCCTTCAAAATTTTTAAAGATTACAAGGAAGGAGGGAAAAGTAAAAATAAAAAGCAAAGTTAAAAAATGGAAAATACTGAAAAAATAGAAACTGAATTCAACGGGAACTGAAAAGAACAATTCAAAAACATAGTTTCAGAACTTCTAGACATTTTCTAATAAAGTTTCTTTCTTTGGCTTTTCCAACAGTCATGTGATAACTGATGTAGCTGTAGTACCTTTGAGCAAGGTGTTTACATTAACAGTGAAAATTTTCGAATAACGGTCGAATAATTGTAATTAGCTCAAGACTGGAAGTCACTTGACTGGCGTCCCATCCGGGGTGTGTCCCCTCCCCTTCCGGCCTTTTGCGCCCGGTGTTCCCGGTTTAGGCTCCGGTTCGCCGCGACCCGCTCGGGACAAACGGTTGTAGACATTCATTGTGTGTGTGTGTAAGTCACTTTGGGAAAAAAAAAGTGTCAGCTAAATGAATAAATGTGTGTGGTGTACCACCATAATTGATTAATGTGCATTATGACAGTCGAGGTAATTTAGTTTGCATTTACCTTTCTTTCGGAACATTGGTGTGAACATGCCTAGGGCATGATGCATGATGATGACGATCAAGATGAACAATCCGACTCCTCCCGCTTCGTACTTTTTTTTCACAAAATATAGATTCATACACTAGGATTCAAAGTTTTCTATTTCTTCAGCTTACCCATTCAAGTTGACCAAACGGAATCTAATTCATTAATAAAGAAAAAGAAAGGCTGGATGGTTCTGTATGCTTTTTCAGTCACTTATATCGCATCGGTTGATATTAATGACGGTTTCCGTCACGTTTTAGATATCCCCGCTACCCATTATTTCTCGTTCGGGCTCTGCAGTGACGTCAGTGCTCGCGCGCCGCCATAGCATAGGAACTGAAACGTGCCTACTTCAGAATCCCCTCGGACGGATTTTTTTTGTAGCACCCTGTTTATCAGACATGGCCGCTTGCGCGAGGAGCCTAGTGAAAGGTCAGTATGGAACGGACGGGTCGTTTCGCAGGTTTCACACGCGTTCCTCACGCTAGAAGCTTCGCTCGCGGGTCTCAGAGCGTTGAACGAAGCGCCTTAGTCTTTGTCACTCGCCTAGCGTCCTTCATGCGGCCGGCATTAGTTAACACGGCGCTGTCACTGTGACTGACTGTCACACTCGTAACAGTAATTTATTATTATTGTCCAGGTTCTTCATTTGTTTCGCTGTCCTGTTCCTTTCCCCCTACACACTAGGACATTACTTTTCGCACAAGCGGTGGCTGCTAGCCTATGTCATGATCATTGATTCAGTTGGGGTGGCACGTGTGGGCACAGCGAATAGCTCAGTCTGAGATAAGAAGGGGGTTCGATCCCTGCTGTCAGTCTGTGTGGAGTTTGCATATGATATTCTCCTCGTGTCTGTGTGGGTTTCCTCTGCTCCGGGTGCTCTGGTTTCCTCCTACAGTCCAAAGACATGCTGTTCAAGTTTTCCCCCATAGTCACATAGTGTGCGAGTGACAGAGAGAGTGTGCTCCACTGATGTATGGATGAGTGACCCATTGTAAGTAGTGTATCTAGCAGTGTAAATCTTGTGGTGCTCTGGTTTCCTCCCACACTCCAAAGACATGCTGTTCAGGTCCCCCATAGTGTGTGAGTAACAGAGAAAGTGTGCTCCACTGATGTATGGATGAGTGACCCATTGTAAGTAGTGTATCTAGCAGTGTAAATCTTGTGGTGCTCTGGTTTCCTCCCACACTCCAAAGACATGCTATTCAGGTCCCCCATAGTGTGTGAGTAACAGAGAAAGTGTGTTCCACTGATGTATGGATGAGTGACCCACTGTAAGTAGTGTATCTAGCAGTGTAAGTCACCGCGGTGAATAAGGTGTGTGGGCTGATAACACTACACAGAGTTCATTGGAAGTCATTTGGGGGGAGAAAAAAAAAAGGATCTGCTAAATAAATGTAAACTGAGTTTAATTTATTTGTATAGGGTGCCCTTCTCACATAGTGACAGAGCTGAACACAGGATCAGTGGTATAATACAAATAAACGGTTGCCTATGCACTAATTTAATGTTGTTATTTTTATTACTATTAATTATTACAACTGTAAGCAATTCAGCTGGTTGCGTAGTGGTTAGAGCTGCTGTCTTTGGCCCAAGGGTTGCAGGTTTGGATCCCACCTCCTACTGTAGTTCCCTTGACCAGGGTACTTCCTTTAAATTCCTTCAGTAAAATTACCCAGCTGTGTAAACTGGTCAATAACTGTTGGTAGCTTAACATTATTAAAAAAAGAAGTGTCTGCTAAATGAATAAATATAAATGTAAGCCAACTGGCCAAGGAGGGGAAATATTTCTGGGGGTCCAAGTGCTAGTAGCTGCCCAACCCTCCTGGGCTTTGTAGATAGAAATAAAACTTTTAAATCAACTTAAACGTGTATTTATTACATCACAATGGTTGCCATACACCAATAAGTTTATGTCCTGGTCTGCATGGGCTGGTCTCGTCTGCCATGACTTTTGAAACGGTTACAGTAGGCTCACTAAGCAGAGAAAATAACGTAGATGAGTTTTAAGCTTATCTTTCATTACCGGAGTCGCCATTAGGCATTGAGCTGTTACTTGGTATGTGAACATGTATGTAGATGATGTGTGTTCCGTACATAACATGTAAATATCACCCGCAGCTTTACACTGGTACAGCCCTGAATGGTCGGTTCCACCCAAGCAGGAGACACCAGCCGCTCTTGTATCATTATTAATTCCAACAGTATTATTCCCCTTTGTATCTTTCACCTCTGTCTAGTGTAACTTAGTGTCACATAATTGACTTCACAGTGATTCACCCATTTTACACCATGGTGTTCTTTCTGTATCAGTTTAGGGTACCCTGATTAAGGGTAAAAACAGCAGGAGTGGGATTCAGACATGAGACTATAGAGTTGCAGGAAAATAGTCCTCACCGGCAAATTACGTTCTTGACCTACTTCAAACAAACAAGGGCTTAACTGAATTTTTGTTTTTAACTTATTAATGCCTTTTTTAGGTAGTAGAGCTATTTGCGATTTATGGAGCGTTTTGCACTTCCCCACAAAGATAATGTTTGAAAAACTTTTGTAATATTGTCTGCACAAAAAAATAGAAAACTCGTGAGAAATTCCGACATCCACTCAAGGTAAAGTACCGTTATATACCATTCTATGAAGTGTTGGTTGTGGTTCTTTTTATGCGTTGGGGGAGACATGGGAACAGGATCTTGACGTGTCTTTTAGTGACCATGCATGGTCATGTATGTGTGCCAAAGTCTTCCTTGACTGCACTGCCTATGCATCTAGGAACAAAACTTCAAGTCCATTCACAGAATGTGCTTCACACAGAATATTCCCAGGGGCGTCTCGGTTGTGCTTCCCATGCAAAGCCTCTGCGGGCACTTTGACACATTTACTCTGGGAACGCGGTAAGGTACAAGTTTACCGTACTGGCGTTCTCACAACCATCGAAAAATCTTTAGCAAAAAGTTTGATTCTCTCAGTCTGTTTCCTTTTTAAAATCACAACCCAAATGTATTTTTTGGTGATGTTATGGTATGTAGAGTAACTAATTTTACATACTTGGCAAAGAAATGTATAGGATTTTAATGCTGTGGTAAAGTCTAGAAGTTCCCTCAGTAAATATGTGAATGACTAAACTGGTTACATTTCTCCCACTTGAAAAACTGACAATGATTTACATGACAACTGTAATGAATTCTGGGATATCTGGACACTCTTCCTAGAGTTATTAGAATTAGAGCTCTGATCACTTCTGCGAGGTATTGTTCCCTTTTGACCCTGAGCCCTAGCTCTATCTATGTGGACATATTTGCAATTTCTCAGTGTACTGTGTCTGTTTGCTCTTATGACCCTGTGCTCTTCATAAAATCTGTTTAAAAAGTTAAATGGGAATGATTTGGCTGCACTGCAGTTTCAAATGAATTTTTTTTCTTTTTTTTTTTTTTTTGCAGCTGTAGGTGGAAGTCATGGACATCTTCTGGTCACCAATGGTCTCTTGCTGACAAGTTTTTCACAGACTGTAACCAGACTCCTGCCCGTCAGAGCTTTTGCTACAAGAAGGTCCCTCGTCTTTTTTGTTTACTCTAAGTGACATGATTCAATTGCTTAAAATATCTACATACAAAGTACACATGTCGCTGCTAATGCTCATCATGTTTCTACAACAGACCATGGAGAGACAAATGTTTCTTGTTTTTCAATCTCGCAGTTTTATCAATGACATTTGTATGTACTTATTATGTAGTTACTTGACCAAGCTATAATATCTGATGCAATTTTACTTGCTTTTTATTAGCCAAGCTTCCGAAAACGTTGTTGTACTGCTCTCTTGTCACTTCGCTTCAGGACAGAAAAAAGAGAAAAGGAAAAAGAAAAAGTACCACGGTTTTTACAACGTGCAAAGGAGGAGAAGGAGGCAAAAGTGGAAAAGGTTGAAAGGAAGATCGACAATACGAATCGCCACAAACCATATGGACTCACTGCTTGGGAACCAGTGGATGACGTGTACGTAGTAAAGCACTACCCCAGACCAGTCTACGATGTTGGCGTGGCAGTCGACATGCTGAAGATGTTTCAGCAACTGGACTACACCAACCCCCAACAGAATGTCTATATAGATCTCAAACTTGACATGAAGCTCGAGAAGAAGGTAACGACTGCGTACATGTTTCTCACCCTCAACTGATACTGAGTGCAGATATTTACTACTTAAGGCCATATCAGAAATTAGGTTAAATAATGTTTGCTGTTTAATGTGACTCTGCAATCACATGTCTGCATCCAGTTCTCTTTCTGTCGATGTAAAGCAATAATTTTATTGTGCCCTGAGATGTCCGTCACTTTGGAGAAAAGCATCTGGTAAATGAATAAATGTAAATGTACCAAGCTATATAAATGGGTATATCATTGAATGTAGCATGATTTATTATATAAATCTGGATTCTGAGCTCCAAATCTTGTTCAAACAATTGTTAATTGTCTTGCTGCGTCCTGCAGTGTCAAGCATAGTGGATTGCAAACCGTATTAAAAAAGAAAAGAAAAAATATCTTAAGGGAAGATTTCAGTGGTAGTAGCATTATTACTACACATACAGATCTTGTTGAATTACATTACTGACTGAAAAACTTGAAAGCTGTGAAAGGATGTGGAGATGGTGGTAGTTCTTGATTAAATATTAAGATGTGAACTCGTATTTTAGATTACAAATGCAGCTGTAGGAATGATAGAAAGTTATTCTGTATTCCCATTACATTACCACTGCCAGAGAATTCAAGGAACGCTTACCTAAGGTTAGTTCAAAAGTCCACTTTTTTTACCTTTTTGTAGAGTAACTATACAGTATAATGTGGTAGACATCTTTGGTGGTTGAAGGAATAACTTTGTGTTATTATGCAATACTTATGTTTTTTCCTTTGCAGAAAAAAGTGGAAGCATTTATCAGCACAGTTCAGTTGCCATTTCGAATAAAGGCAGAAGATAATAAAGTTTTGGTTTTCACAGAGGTCTGTAACAGGGATTTATCATTATTGTATTTTTTTCTATTTGTAATCCATATTCGTTATGCTTGTAAGGAACGGTAAAGACTACATGCGTTCCTTTTGCTCCCGGTCGTCTTGGATGTTAATAACTGTGTCTTGTACAGAACCCCAGTCAAGCAGAAGTGGCACGGGCCAATGGGGCAGCATTTGTAGGTGGGATGGAGCTCATTGAGGATGTAAGTTCTCATGTTGTGGTTTTCGGAGAAGAACTTCTCACAATCTCACAACTTTAGGCTGTCCTGCCTGTCGCTCACATACTTCCCAGTCCTTCTGCTCCTCCTGACCTGTGTGTCTTCCATCTGGAGGTACCATGCTGTGCCATAGAAAGAAAACATACCAGATATGGCTCAGACCGGTCTCTTCAGCAAAGGGTGAAAATGGCACTGGTGGAGGGGCAGATGTATACGATAAGAAAGCATACCTCAGCGAACAGAACCTTCCCAAGAAAACCCCCACTTGTGTGCAATCATGGCTCTCTTCCCTTTGAAAGCTTCCATTCCTCTCGAAGCCAACTATTCTCGATGATCTTTGTGATTTCATGATGTTTCCACATCCGTTTTGTAAATGTCTGCTTTTGAATCATTTTTAGATCTTGGAGGACAAAATCCAGGCTGATTTTTATGTGGCTGTGCCAGGAATCACCGCCCATTTGTTGCCATTGAAAAGCAAACTCCGCAAGAAATTTCCCAAGAGCAAGCGAGGTTGTGTCTCATTCCACACATTTCTTTTCAAAGTGCAAAACAGAAACAGATGTGTTCAATTCAATTTATTTTTATAGAGTGCTCTTCTCATGCAGTGACACAGAGCACTTTAACACAGGCATAAGGCAAGAAAAACAGATACAAACAAGGAAGACAGTCGACTAATGGCTACCATAATGAAGTACCTTTTTATAGAGCTATAGGTATACTTACTGGCCACCGGGGAAAGGAACAAAAACTTCCAACTGAAGTTTGAGGGAGAAAAAACCTCTAGTGGTCCACGGGCCGGGGTTGTCCACCCCTCCTGGGTATTCTAGAAAGTAACAATTGTAAGCCAGTGTAACAAGTAATAATGATTATGTTGCTAAATGGCAGGGGGTGCGGTGGTGCAGTGGCGCAGTGGGTTGGACCGGGTCCTGCTCTCCGGTGGTCTGGGGTTCGAGTCCCGCTTGGGGTGCCTTATAATGGACTGGCATCCCGTCCTGGGTGTGTCCCCTCCCCCTCTGGCCTTACGCCCTGAGTTGCCGGGTTAAGCTCCGCGACCCCCTATGGGACAAGCAGTTCAGAAAGTGTGTGTGTGCACTAAATGGCATCTTGGATCCCCAGCTCAGCATGGAACGTCTCGTTTATCATGGCAGATGGACATCATCCTCTGTCAGCACGGGATTTGTCTGTGGATGTGTTCAATTCGAATGAATTCTTTGTGTCTTTATGTGGAAACACCCTGTAAACGAATAGCAACACCCTTTTATGAATAAGTTTTAAATATATTTTATAAATTTGTTTCTAGTATATTCATAATTTTCAGTATTTCAACAGCTTGTGTTTCCTAGCAACATTTGCAACTGAGCTGCATTTTTTTTTTTTTTAAATTTTTAAACAGTATTAAGAAAAAACGTTTGCATATCTGATACAATTGTGCTCCTTACATTATAGGGACAGTTGGAGCAGACATTCCCAAAATGCTTCACATTTTTAAGAATGGCCACGAGTATCTGGTGGAGCACGAATGCTATGTCAGGACGATCGTTGCTACGGTGCGTATTTTCATGCGATGGCAGAAACAAATATCCAGCTCTATTAATTTTCATGACACTTGTATTCAACTTAAGCAGCCACCACAAAGGCTCTGTTGCACATCTTTGCTTTCTGCTGCTAATCCTTCTTTTCTAGACCTTTTCGTTAGTCATTTTGGTTTTTACATTTATTCATTTAGCTGATGCTTTTCTCCAAATCAACTTGCAGTGTTAAGCTACTTGAAATCATTTACCCATTTATACAGCTGTTTTTTTCTTTTTCTTTTTTCTCTTAACTGGAGCAATTTAGGGTAAGTACCTTGCTCAAAGGTGCTACAGCTGGAGGTAAGAATTGAACCTGTAATGTTTGGGTCCAAGGGCAGCAGCTCTAACCACTACACTACAAGCGGTCCTTTTCTAGTGTTGTAGGCTATTTGAAATACAGTAAATGGGGTAAGTTTCCATTAAATTGACCACTTCATATGTAACCAATATTAAATTAACTGTATAAAGCCCGTTTAACCTAAACACTTTATATTGGAAATTTTAGTTTGCACTTGACTGTTTGATGCTGCTGTGATAGTTACCCTAATTTGCTCCAGCAAAATTGCCCAGCTGTTTAAATGGGTAAGTCATTGTAAAAAGCTTAATGTTGCAAGCTGCAAAATGATAAAATGTAAATTTAAAATGTATCTTTTTCATTCTATTTCAGCTGGACATGCCAAAGGAGCAGATTCTCGCAAACATTGAAACCGTCATCAAGGATGTGTGCTCCCACAAGCCAGCCAGCTTTGGTATGCAGCACCTTACATGAAAGCTGCTTTGTCACCCTAGTATCCCTTGAAAACTCCTAAAGTGAAAGTCTCCCGCATAATTTGTATAGACAAAAGCCTGTGCCATCATCCGTAAAATAAATGGTGTTACAGATTTATTAATATTCTTTCAGCATATAATGCAACACTTATTCTGCATTTGTCAATTTTCAAATATAATAGAAATTCCAAGTTATCTGCAAAATCTAAATAACCCAGTCATGTCCAAAAATGTTTTGAGCTGTTCAATAAACAGGTAGACTTCACACATTGAAATAATACATTTCCCTTCTTTATTCATACATAGTCTTGAATTAATTAGAAGTTAAGATATGCAAATGGGTTGTGCTACAGAAAATATTCCTTAGAATATTATACCATAAATGTAAATGATCATAATATATGAAGTCCTTGCAATTAAGTTCTTGAATCACATTTGCTCTTAGATGAAGTGCATATACTGTGGGATACCATGCAGGTGGAATTTTTTGAATTTTTTTTTACAGATTACACATAATCTTACCTGGTCTTTCATATATATGTACTTTTTTTTTTTTTACACAGGACCTTTCATTGAGAGAGCTTTGATTACCGCCAGTACAAGTGAAGCCCTGCATTTTGACAGTGGACCATTTTTACCCAAAGCAGATGATGATGATGTGGTGTGAGCATGAGCATGGTCTGTCCGTTATAATAAAACAGTATCAATTCCTTTTGTTCTCCACTGATTTGGATATGTAGTATTTTACACTTTAATTCATGCTTGCGACATTTTGCTTTTCGGTACAGTAATTACTTTTGTCTGGCACTTACATGAGGTCATAGGTTCGATTCTCCGAGGAGGAGCGCGCACCCACCCCATCAGCGCTCGGTCTTATTGCTCGATTGCTTGCAGGACGTGTGTGCGACACTAGGTGGCAGTAAATGCAACGCGTACAGACTGACTACAACCTACAGCCATTAAAATCAAAATGTACCCCTATGTGTCATCTTTAAATTATTTTTTAACTCCTTCAGATAAATAAAAAAATTTGTCGAGACAAACTTCTCCGAAAAACCAGTTTTTTAAGCACCGTGCTGCGACAGTGCTTTAGACCCCTTGAGAACAAGGTGTCTCAGGAAATGGGAACATTACAACAATTGTGCAGATAAACGTGAAGACCATTGGCTGAATAGGATCACAATAGGTTATTAAATGTATTAATGTAATGTATTAAATGACGTTAGAGACATTTGTATGTCATCTTGCGCAAAGGAAACGGGTAAAATGTACTTTCTGCGAGGTAGTATCCCAAACAAGAGGCTGCACACTATTATAACAGGTAAAGTAAACATATTTACATTTATTTGATTAGCAGACACTTTTTTCCAAAGCGACTTCTAATAGATACTCTGTAGTGTAATCAGCCCACACACCTTATTCACCGCGGTGACTTACACTGCTAGATACACTACTTACGCTGGGTCACTCATCCATACATCAGTGGAACACACACTCTCTCTGTCTGTCACTCGCACACTATGGGTGAACCTGAGCAGCATGTCTTTGGACTGTGGGAGAAAACCCACACAGACACGGGGAGAACTGAACATGCAGACTGAGCGGGGATCGAACCCACCTCCCACCCAGGCGCTGTGAGACAGCCGCGCTACTCGCTGTGCCGCCGTGCCTTCCAGCTGATTGATCCACTGATCTGTACAAATGATAAAAATCTGCAATAATTTACATGAGCTATTCAAAGTTATTTAAGTCTGTGGACAAGCAGAAACAGAAAATTCAGCATGTGCGTGCCTTGAATATCTGGGTTCTTTCTGATCGGTTATTTTTGCTCTCTCGGGACAAAAGCTTCGCCTGGGGATCGGGTCCCCCCCCCCCGCTCCCTCCTTCATGGCCGCCACAAGACTCATGAATGTGGACCAGCGCTCCAGGTGACAATCGCACATGTTTACACTATGTTAGTACTTGGTGTGTGACCGCAGTGTTTCCATCATCCGACACTCTTTGCTCTTCTTCCTGGACCTCATACCCTGTACTATTATAGGATACACACGCGCAGCTCCCGCACTGAACGCGCTGCTCTCCTCTATTCGCTGGACACACGTGTTCGGCTGCGAAGCCCAGCGTGGCGTCGCGAGCCCGCAGGGAGGAGGAGGGTTGGGGGGGGGGGGGGGCGTGCTCCGGGCGCGAGGCTTCTCTCCGCAATATTTTTGTCACATTTCCATTTTCATGCACGAAGCTGCTTTATTTATCAGGTGAACCCTTTTCCGGACTGCGCTGAGCACGGCAAAAACCTCAACTCTGCACCGGACACCAGCGTCCACCTTCCACCTGCATACAGCCCCAGGCGGGGAGAAAACGGAGGGGGGACGAGCGCGGCGGGGGGTTTCTTTCCCTGGTGACATTGTGATTGTGGAAAGCGCCGCTCGTCACCGCGGACCTACGTGCCGCCCACCCCGCTCGCCAACTTCAACCTCAACACGCTCTTTTACCACTGCCGCGACTTGAGAATGGCTGCTGCGAACTGGAAGTGCCAACTGCAGTAAACAGGGAACGATCGAGAGGAAAGTTCTCCTGCAGGATTTGCCGGGTTCCGCTCAGTGGCCATGCGAGCCGGTGGAGTGCGGGCGCTCGCGGCGGTGCTTCTCGGAGCCGCGGTCGCCGTCGGGAGCGCGCACGGTGCGTATCGCCTCTGGACGCCACGGCCGCGTTTAAGTTAACGCGCAAAAATAAACACACTGATTGACACACGCGCGCGCGGAACACACGGTTACGCATTTGAAGCACACTTACACTACTAGGTCATTGTTTTTATTTGTTTTTTTTTAATATATATCTTGCACTCACTCCAGCTAGGTTCCTATTAATTTAACTAAAATATGTCGTGAAAGTACACTGTACAGCGCTCAAGCAGTCATACATTTTCGCGAAGTGAAACTCTTAAGTCAGTGTGCCCTTCTGCTGCACTATTTTATATTAATAACATTAGTAGTAACTGTTGACTTGAAATCTTACACACTGGATTAGGTTTCTCACTTCATTCATTGTCGCATGCATTTTGATTTTGTAATGCCACAAATGGCTCCAGATTTCAACAAAAGTAATTTCATTTTAAAAAGTTATCTTACATATTGATATTCTACCGTGTGCCGAACTCTACTAAAATTCGTTTCACACACTCGTGTCGATAACGAAAATTGTTCGCGGCGAAAATGGAGCTCGGGCGCGCGCGCGCGCCGGTGTCACTGAGGTAAAAGCCGACGCGGCGCCTCAGCGGAGCCCGCGAGCGCAGGTGTGCGTTACCGAGCGCAAGATCTTCTCTTCTCGTCCCAACGTGTTTTTACTAGCGTCCAGTTTTTACTGTAGCTGATACTTTTTAGTCGTTTGCACCGAAATCCATCCAATAAGTGTTTTGTCAATTCGAATTCCGCGGTAGGACTGGGTCAGCCGCACTCATGTGTCGTCGATACTCTCTGCTTCTCTTTTCCACACGAGAGGTGTGTGACGGGATGTTATAAACCAACAAAAAACTGTTCAAAACTAATTTTTAGGCCTAATGTTTTGCCGGACAATGAATTTAAAATGCCCCCTCGGAAACCTGTGTTTTAATCCAGGCCGCAGTTTTGTGGTGTACGTGTCAAGTCGTGTGTTTTTTCCAGCAGCGAATCTCCTACATCCGAGTGTAAAGTAAAGAAGCTTTTTGCGCAGAAAACAGTTTAGTGCCCGTGTACCTTGTGTTTAATTAGACAGCTGCGAATCCGGCCACATCCAGCTTTAGAGTCTGGCACAAGTGTAATTCAAAGCCCAGTTTTCGTTAGGTACCATCATTTTTCAGTCAATTTCAATTGGTGCCTGTTAAGATCCGTCCGTTTCGTTCAGAAGAGAATGCCTTGTCCTATTTGTTGTTTTAAAATATTGATGAAACAAGCCTTTCTGGCTTAATGTACCGTTGTTTTATATCTGCCTGTCTAAGGATATTTTTCTCTTTTTTTTTTTTACAGGAACATGTCTTTTTCAGGGATCCCTGTTTGCGGTACGTCGTCTGCAGATTTATTATGTTATAATGATCATCTTGCAGATTCTCAGTGTCTGGTGGCTCTTTTGAAGATGAATCTGAGGCCGTGTGTCATAATTAATGGGGAGTCATGGTGCACTTTGGAATGATGATTTCAATACACTGTCAGAAGTACTAGACATAGCCATCGCTTAATATTTATGGCAGTGGATGTGGATTGTAAATACAGGCAGTCCCCGGATTACGAACGAGTTCCGTTCCTAAGTCTGTATTTAAGTTGAATTTGTACGTAAGTCGGAACAGTTAGGTACGTTCATATCTAACGTCAGCATAAAAGACATTGAATGAACACTTTCATATACACTAAAACATCTTTAAAATAATAATACAGTAATAGTAATAATAAACATGACTACAGTATTTATAATAGAGACACAGAAAGACATAATAATAATAATAATAATAATAATAATAATAAATGTTACTACAGTATTTATAATAGAGAGACATAGGAACAAAGCCGTTTATATGCTCCTTTATTTTCGCTTTGTCCTGTGAAATTGTCCCGATTGTTGACCGACTGTAGCCTAATACTTTTTCAGTGTTTGTTGCCGTTTCACCTTTTTCCAATTGCTTTTATTATTATTATTATTATTATTATTATTTCCACTTTAGTTTCAATCAACATAGAAAGAGATAATAATAATAAATGTTACTACAATATTTCTAATGGAGAGAGACAACAAAAAAATTAAAGCCAAATATAGTAACACACTTAACAGCAACGTGGTCTGACTGAAAAGAATGTGTCAGTGAAGTGGGCAGGAGACTGAGCTATGTGTGTGGCCCTAGTTGCGGGATCTTTATTGTTGATACACAAGGGAGCAGGCAAGAGGCGGGGACAGGTGTGGGTCGGTTGCACAAACATTGATCTTTGGGTGAATCTGGAGTCGTGGTCGAGGACGCAATGACTGAGTTTGATTTCGGGCAGGTGCAGGCATTTGGAGCGAGGTCGTGGGCGTGACAGAACAAAGTCTTTGTCTTACCTTGGGCCCATGCACCCACAAATCAACGAACCGCTGTAGATGCGCAGTGTTTTGATGCATGTTGCAAAGTAGCGCCCGATTGTTATTACAAACAGTTTTTCGTAATTTTTACTATAATAGGCTATACTGGGATTAGTTCTTGATTACGTGTTGTACGTAAGCCGGACATTCGTAACCTGGGGACTGCCTGTTATGGACACCTGTTCTCTGTCAATATTTATATGGGTGTGAGGATATTGATAATATTGATCGCAATGGATAAAGAACATGTACACTAGTTAAACTTATAAACAGGAATGTTAGTGCATGCTACAGCAATATTGTACTTTTGGTCTCTATTGATTTCTGTGCACACTGTTGTAGCAATTCTTTTAGGCTATTTTGAATAACTAATTTAATTAGTCAAACATATATCAACAAAGCTAAACTCTCAATGTACATTGTATAAGTGATACCTTGTGTATGTTGTACGCATAACGAACAGTGTCTTCTTTCTGGTAGATTTAACTGAAATTACTTTATCTGTAATTCCAGTTCAGAATACTGTCTATAATGGGAACCATGACTATGGGGAGTTTTTAGTTATATTAGAACCACAAATAATATATTGAAGCAATTAAATGTTACTTTTAAGTGCAGTATAGCATTTTACACAAGTTTACACAGAAATGTCAATGTGGATAATAACAAATGTTTGGTTCAGCTCTTCACAATGGCCTTAATTACTGTGAGTCTAAGTGTAGATGTGGATTTGTCCCTGTTTATTGACTTAAGAACCAGATGCTGTTAAAAAATTAGTGGTATCCTCCATTCTTGTAGTTGTGTCGCCCCTTCTTACGGTAAATGCTGTGCTGAGAATTGGGGCACAGACAAGGGCAGGTAGATGCCAAAACATGTCAAAACACAGCCAGGAAGAGGCCAGACTCCTTTGGTCTTCAAAGGGAATATATACTGGCACCTGGTGTGGAAGAAGCACGCTACCGGTTGGGGGTTGAAGATGGGGGTGGGGCAGTTAAACCAACTAACAATAGGAGCTCTGCACTCTTCACATTTGGTGGAAGTCTCTGAACACTTGAGTGGAAATCAAAACACATACTGAAGATACTGAAGAGTAAGCAGGACTGGGGTAGCACTTGTAATGGTTGTGAATGCGGGTGGGAAATGGAGCAGCAGTCTCATTGTCTGCCTTTGAAAATTTAAGATGGAGAATAAAAATCCCTCACCTCTTAGTTACAAATAGTTCTTAGCTTATATGTCAGTGGAGAAGCAAAACAAATCTGGGAAATGCATTTTAGGTTATTTATGGGGCTTTTAAATATTCTTTTGGCTGTTCATTATCAGCCATGTTCTGTTTCATCTTCTCACAGCAAGGATTCCAAATGCATCATAAATCTAGTCTACGAAAACAAATTTCGTTTGGCTGTTCAACATCAGTTTGTTCTTAAAAAGCTTTGCTTATACCCAGAGGAATTCCAGTTAGTGCTACAGGACGAATTTGGTACGCCCAAGTGAAGACACTTGAATCTGATCCTATGACAGTTACAGTTCCTCACTTCTCAGACTTCTGGAATACCGTAACCTTAACCCAAATACCATGACTAATATATGTCATATGCTCATGTGTATTTACAATTTAGGAAATGGAATATGAATGAATGAGAGTGTAAAGGAATTTGCCTGCACCAAAGGAGGCATGAGGGAAGCTGAGATGGTTACACATGCCTTGAGGAAACTTTCACAAGGCTTTTTTCAGCAAAAGATAAGCTGACTGTCTTGCTTTGATGAGCAGAGTCAGAATAGTTGTTCATAATTATAAGCAATTTCCAAATTGGTGGCAAAAGCAGAGCATGGGGCCTCCAACTCAGACTGTTGTTCGCATCTGAGCTTTTTCACTGGCCAACTGTGAGCAAGAGTACCACAGTATTGGACACACTGGCACTGTTGTGTAGAAAAGGTTTTGGCAGGGGTGGTATGTACAACGGCGAGTAGTGGCTGACCTCTGGGCTGGAAGCTGTGCTGACCTGTCAGGCTCACTGCTGTGTGATTTTCATTGTAAAAGGGGAAGGGAACTGGCAGGGATGTTATTCGGTGTTTTTCAAAGGAAAACAATTAAATTTTTACTGTAAGCTCGTGGGCACAATGTTATATGTACATATATACTCATCTTCCCGATATCTGGATGTTTCACATATCTTTTCTAATATTATTAATATCACTGTGCTTTAATTTTATTATTCATTCATTTAAATGTGGCATGTAGCCTTTTTCTTCCTGAAGCCCATCCACGCATGCTATCACAGTAATTTTACTGTTTGAAATTGTAATTTTTTAAAAATTAATTTTGTATGCAGTAAACACACACACACACACATTTTCAGAACCGCTTGTCCCTTACGGGGTCACGGGGAACCGGAGCCTACCCGGCAACACAGGGCGGAAGGCCGGAGGGGGAAGGGGACACACCCAGGACGGGACGCCAGTCCGCCGCAAGGCACCCCAAGCGGGACTTGAACCCCAGACCCACTGGAGAGCAGGACTGCGGTCCAACCCACTGCGCCACCGCACCCCCTGCAGTAAACCTTTCATGAATTAAATTTTTGTAGTACTGTAGTACCCTTGGACAAGGTACTTACTCTAAAATTGCTCCAGTAACAATACTGGAGCAATATGTAAATACAATATGTAAATAATTGTAGGTAGACTCACATTGTAAGTCGCTTTGGAGAAAAGTGACAGCTAAATCTATTTTGCACTTTTAACAACATAGCTATTTTGATGAGAAAACAATGAAAATAGTTTTGTCTTCAGACACCTTTTGTTTGACACTTGACATTAATGTTGAGATATTCTGTCAGTTTTTATGCTTTTAGATGCTTTCATTGAATACCAGGTTGAAGTTGCAATAAGAAAAGATATATTCTTAGACCTGTAAATTCTGTAGTTATAAGGTGTAACTATTACTTATAACATTGTGTATTATTTGCAATTTATCTGGCTGTGTTGTTAAAAGGAAACTCAATTTTCTGTGCTGTTGTGGAGTTCTTCTAATGTCCTGACAGTAATTTAATGGCATGTATGTATGTCAGCAGTCCCTAGGGCTTGTGCTTCATGTTTCAGTGCTTAATAGTAGAATCTTGCAGAAGATGTAAAAGAAATGATAAGATGTATATTTTTCATGCTTAAGAAACAGAAAGGTATTTTGTGCAACTGCAAGCATTCTGGCTATACCACGAAATTTGACTAAGCTTGAAATGGAAGTTCCTGAAAGGAGTCACTATAAAAACCGGATCTCTGCAATTATTCTTTTTATTGAAGTTTGCCTTCTTCTTTCTTATGTGCAGAATAATAATTGTGGTTCTTTGGTTTCATGATTTCCTTAACATACTCCTGCCAAAACTTGCATTTATTTTTTTTTCCCTTTAAAGAGTGAAAACCTGCAGTGGAGACCCTGTTCTGAATTAAACATTTGATGTTATTTCTCTTATTTTTCAATACATAGTATAGCTGACTCCAGTGGGTTTCCATTGTATCCCTATTTTTTAACAGCTGCCAGTAACTTACTGACATGGAGGTGATCAGATTACTTTAGCTTGACAGCCTAAGGGAATGTTTCCTTCCCGGTCATTCTTTATTACTCATTAACCTGAAATCGCTTTTCCATTTTCACAGCACAACACTTGAACTACTCTTGAGAAACAGACTCAGGAAAGTTTTTTATTTTAAAATCAGATGACATTTTAGACCTTGAAAGAACAGAAGTAAAACTGACAGATTTTTGTGTTTTCCCTGCATCAATGTGCTTGCCTGTCTGTGGATCTGTTGACCAGCAATGCTGGTTCTGTCAGCTGCAAACAGGTTGTGATGAGTGTTTGTGGAGAAGTTTGGATCAGCGCTAGCCTCGGTATCACCACATGTACCGTAGCCATCATGGAGTGGTGCAGCCTTTGGCAAACAGCCCTTTCAGCAGAAGGGCAAGAGCAAATACGGGTGCTAATCCCAGTCAGGCCACACAGTTGTCATGTGTTGTGATATTCCTCTCTCCAATTTCTCTATTCAAGTCCTACCAGATTTTATTGAAAGTATTTTACCACTACTTACTTATGATTACTAAATTGTTCTTTTTTTCTTTTTCATCCTCATTGCCACTTCAGCAACACAGGTTGTAAAAACAGTTTGTTTTAGAAATCACAGTTAGCCAGCCTCAGTATTGTCTGCTAGGTCCAAGGCTCTCCAACCTTTAAAGGGAGTATGGCTCCTTGGGCGGCCAGGAAGGGTGAAAGGCCCGATTTCACGCTGCTGTGGCTCTGTTGTTCTCAGGGAAGACAGTTGAGAGGAGACCTTTCCTTTTCTTCGCCTATTCTGGTGTGCCGTCTTTGTTGGCTGAACAGAATTTGCAGATATCAGCAGGGTTGCACTAATGCCTCTCAGTCCTTTAGCCTTGAGGAACTCTAGGCACACCATCATGCTAAGACCAACAGTGGATACTCGGAGGTGCATAACACACTATGTAAAGAATGTGCTATGTGCACAACAATGTGTTTGTAAGGAAATTACCTCTTTTCATCACTTTTTAAGATTGACCTAGCTCTTTGTGTAGTTCTCACCTAGATTTGTCAAACTGAATTCATTTTTGCTTGTGCCTCCACATATGTAACACATAGTGTTTGGCTGGTATGGACTGGTGGTAAACCTTTAATCTCACAGCATTTGGAAGCTCAAGTTAAACTTTATGCTTTAAAGTCTAGTTGCTGTCCTTGGTCACTTTGTTTCACCTTGGTCAAACACTTACCTGGAAGTTAATCATAAAATGAGTTACTCATTTTGTTACTTTACTTACATATGATTACAAAATTATCCTTTTATTCTTTTTCTATTTTTTTTTCAGTTTGCTGATGAGGGCTCTATGCTAAGGGTCATTAATTTATTCTGGGTTGATTCTGGGTTATTAATTTATTAAAAAAATAAGCTTGATCCTCCCCCAAATATTTTTGTTTCGTCTTTAGCTATTTAACAAAACTAGATAAAACAATTTTCAGATGACTCTCAACAGTCTTGAGTTTTTAAAGGAGTCTTTATTGCAAAAGCTCTGTACTATATAAAAATATAATTACTATATTCCAGCATTTGGGTTTATATTGGCTTTCTATGGACTTGTTTGATGACAATTGTAAATAACTGGGTCTTCCTTCCAGCAGTATAAAGTTTTTGAAGAGAATTCACAACAAGCACTAAAATTATTCTGTCATAATCATATTTTGTGTACCCGTTCAGGCTACAACAAAAGTTTACAGTCTGGATTTGCAACCCTCAACACGTGGTCACAGTGTCGGTTACTTAACCACATTATCTGCCGCCACTGGAGCGTTCAATTCTCCTTCCACAGTATGCAGAGCAGCCTATACAGGCTGCAAGCTGTTGCATTGATGACAGCTGACAAGAGAGATGGATGTTTGCCTGAGGAGGGATTGAGCCAGACTAGGCCTGTCTGAAGTGTTGCACCCACAGCAGTGGGGCTCCATCATATCTATGCATTGTTTGAGGCAAAACAAAGCCACCTCACTGTGGCCTACCTCACAAGATGCTTGTGTTAAGTTTGTGCAGGTACCTCTGATAGCAAAATGGTCCCCCACATCAAACATACAAGACCTGGCATTTCTCCCAGCCCATAGCAAAGACAGAACACTCATTTCTTGGCCTTCATGTAGAGGATGCGTTAACTACTCCTTTGTGCACATAACGCCCTAGATCATACATACAGGTCATGTGGGTCATTTTAGACTTCATGGAATAAAAACCCCATCTGGATCAACATTTTTGTTGTCATGCTGACATTTTGTTGTAATCTGACTCACATGGGGCTCATGGGAACTATGAATCAATCTTTAGACCCACAGAATTTTTTACTCTGTAGCACATTGAAAAGTCACTGCAACTTGAACCTCATATAGTTGTTTACACACGTGTTGTCTTTTGAGATGACAAGTAAAAGATGTTTGTGAGAAAACAGAAAGTCTGATCATTAATCATTTTTGCCTGCACAATGTATGCTTGTGTTTCTCTTTGTTATGTTGGGGTGCATATAGTGAATGGCTGGGAAAGACCGTTTGAGTTGTTCCCTTATGCATAGCCAATCAGCAACCAGCCCAACAAAGAAAACTGCAAAGCTTTGCACACAGTCTGAACCCTTTGAGTGCTCTTTGCCCTCTAGTTACCTGAAGAACTTGCTGCTACTCATTTTATTACCAGCCTGCCAGTATTAAAACAACAAAGGAGACTTAGGTCTTTCAGTGTCTCCCAGACCTGGTTTTGTGATTATTTAGCCAGCAACTTTACTTGTGATTTACTCCTTTAAGCAGACACTTTTCTCCAAGCAACATATAATAATTATCATGTGGTAACTAGCTGACATCTTTAACCAAGGTGACTTACAATGCTTGATACACTTCACTGAGCTTCCGACAATCATTATCTCATCTATACACCACAGCAACGGGGGTGCGGTGGCGCAGTGGGTTGGACCGCAGTCCTGCTCTCCGGTGGGTCTGGGGTTTGAGTCCCGCTTGGGGTGCCTTGCGACAGACTGGGGTCCCGTCCTGGGTGTGTCCCCTCCCCCTCCGGCCTTACGCCCTGTGTTACCGGGTAGGCTCCAGTTCCCCGTGACCCTGTGTGGGACAAGCGGTTCTGAAAATGTGTGTGTGTACACCACAGCAATGTAACATAAGTACACACATATGTACTGTGGGCAATTTAGAGTCACCTGAAACATGTGTCTTTAGACTCTGGGAGGAAACCCACTCAAACATCATAGAGAGTGGGAGGGGACTGGAGCCACTTCTAATCACACAGCCCAAGCACTGTAAGGTGTCAACAATATCTACTGTACTGCACAAATTCATGTACATGTCTGGAGAATTATTTTGGATTCATTGCTCATTTTGCATCAATGGCCTGTTTTTGCTTGAAAGAAGCAGAAGAAAGTGACACATTGAAATTAATTTGAGAATCTTGTGAAGCAAGTAATAGCAAACTGTGAAATGTGCAAAACTTCATAGTCAATATTTACTTGTTTGGTCTTTGCAGTAGGGTTTTTTCTGAATAAGCAGCTTGCTGATTCACCTAAATATGACTTGATACAATTATCATGTGTAGGTAATAAAAACATGTAAAAACTTAAAATATTGCACAGCATGTTAAGATCAGTAGCACGGTTTATTTGTTTTTTAAGACGAATAAGAAAATTATTCTTTTTGTTATTATTAATACTGGTACTTTGTCAATAAAACCAGATGGTAACGTTGCATCAGAAACACTTTTTGGTAACTTCACTGCTCAGAAAATCTGTGCATTGGCAGCTGTATTCCACCATTTCCAGCTGACTGTCCTTTTTTCCTTTTTCAGTGTGGTGAGAGAATGCTTTATCTAAGAGAAACAGGAGAGATATGTGTCCAAACTGGGAAGAGAGCAGGGCAAAGCTTTGGAAACCCATGTTCAAATCAAGAGCTCCTAGGTTATTTACCCTACAAGAAGACCCCCCCATACACTGTGCATATAGTGGGCAATAAAGTCAGAAAATGTTACCACATTACAGCAATAATGCCTGCTTTGTGACTGAACTTTAGCTTACTGTAAAAAGGATGAAAATTCAAGTAGTTGTGATGTTATGAATCAGAAAGCTATGCCTGCATGTATGACAGCTAGAAAGGTAAACAGACACAAAGCCTCTAGTCTTCACTGGGGGAGATAACATGCAAGTGTATCATTAGTCAGTAAACAACATAAACTTTCTGAAGTCACACAGAGAAGGTCAAGATCTGCAAATTGGCACACTTACTGTGTGGTTCATGCAGCTTTAAGGTCATCTGAATTATCTCCATTGTACTTTATGAATGGCAATATGTAGTAATGTTTTGAATATGAACTAAATTCTTGTTAGTTACAAAATTATAAGCTTTGGTTGATGTGAGTCTTGGGTTGCTTATGTTGATTTTGAGAAATAAAGTTTCAGTTATCTTTGTGTATCATTTTTATTTCAGTCCTTCTTTGGAATGCTATCATTCAAGTCCTGAGCAAAATATTGTAACAACCTGTATTACTGGGGAGTGCATGTTTGCATGGGAAAGATGTTTATTGTAAATAGTTGCGAATTGTGAGTAAAATGTGAAGTAGTTGTTCAACCACTGTTGGGGATTATGAGGGGGTGAGTTCCCGGGTTACGAATGTCCGACGTACGTAAAACCCGTAGTTACGAGCCCACCCCACCCCTGTAAATTTGGCTTTAATTTTTTTTTGTTTTTACCCTCCTACCTATGACACCAAAGTGTACGTGTGATGTAAGTGATGCTGATGCATCCAAGAAAAGAAAACGATCGTGATTGAAACTAAAGTGGAAAGTGATAAAGCGATCGGAAAAAGGTGAAACACCAATGAACACTGGAAAAGCAAACATTAAAGTTTTTTTAATGTTTTTTATACTTACACACACACACACACACACACACACACACACACACACACATTCTCTTTCTCTCCTCCTCTCTCTCTCTCTCTCTCTCTCTCTCTCTCTCACTGTCTCTATTATAAATACTTTAGTAACATTTATTATTATTATTATTATTATTATTATTATTATTATAAATAATAATAATACTGTATTATTATGTTAAAGATGTTTTAGTATATCTGGAAGTGTTTCTTTAATGTTTTTTATGCATAGACAGGTACACTATATAATATATAAGACAAACATTTGACAAACTGACGTTAGGTATGAACCGTACCTAACTGTTCCAACTTATGTACAAATTCGCCTTAAAGACAGACTTAGGAACAGAACTCATTTGTATTCCGGGGACTATCTATAAACGTTCCTAACAAACGTTTTTTTGCCCCATCCGAACCCAGAGCGCAGGGCACTACAATATTTGGATATAAGACCACTGTTCAGGAACAAAAGCCTCCAAATATTTGAAGAATGATGAGATGGATATTTGCATCTACATTTACACTTTTCTCCAACGTGATGTATGTCTCAGAGAAAAATACAATGAGTACATTACATCAACAGAAGGAGAGAGTTGGATCCAGACACATGATTCTAGAGTACAGTCAATCAGTCACAATACACCATATGAACCAGTGTACATCACGAGTAGCTTCATGAAGATTTACCATGAAGATTCAACAATTTTTAATCAAATAATTATTAAACATGAACATGTACGTACTTATCATGCCCTAAAGAGGACATGGACAATACAGGATATTGGACACAGGACAATTCACTCACACACCACAAGAATGAAAAACAGCTTCTTCCCCGGAGCTGTGAAACAGTTGAACACTGCCTGACTTTTATTGTATTATGCTCTATTTTCTAGATATCATGGGGCGTGGTGGCACAGTGGGCTGGGTGGGCTCCTGCTCTCTGGCGGGTCTGGGGTTCGAGTCCTGCTTAGGGTGCCTTGTGATAGACTGGTGTCCCATCCTGGGTGTGTCTCCTTCCCCCTCCGGCCTTGTGCCCTGTATTGCTGGGTTTGGCTGTGATTTACTGCGACCCCGCTTGAGATGATTGGCTTCAGCCAACGTGTGTGTATCTTCTTATTTGCTGTATTATCTGTTTTAACTGTTTAATTTTCTATTTTTGTACTTTAGTGTTTGTGTTTTACATTGTTGTCTAAAGAACTCAGCAAATACCACTATAATTTTATTGTATTGCACAGCAGTACAATGACAATAAAGTCTTCAATTCAGTTCAATTGAATTGAATTGAATTGAACTGAATTATTCAATTCAATTCAATTCAATTTAATTCAATTCAAGAGATCAGGGGAGAAGTGAGTCCAAAAGAGGTGAGTTTTAAGACCCTTAAATGTAGAGGAGATTCATCAGTTCTGAGTGAAAGGAGAGGGCATTTTGCCACACCGGAGCCAGAACCAAGAATTTTTGTGCTTTTGATTTTGAATCTTTTATGCATGGGACCACCAAGCAGGCAGAGGTAGAGGAGTGTAGCAGTCTGCATGGGGTGTAGCGAGTGATCAGGTCTTGGAAATGGTAGAGAAGATTGATGGTGTTTGTAGCTTGGGTTGTTGATCCAGATGTCCAGGTAGGGTTTAATTGTGTTAATTAATCAATCAGGATAATTAATCAGGTTAATTAGGGTTTATCAGGTTTAGAACCGGTTACAGTCGTAGTGATCAGCCAACCAGAAAGTAGAATGGGATCCAACGCTCAAGGTCATCTTAAATCAGCCAATAAAATCAAAGCCAAGGAAGCTTCCACCTTACATTTATACATTTGGCTGATGCTTTTTTCCAAAGGGACTTACAATGTTAAGGTTACAATTATTTACCCATTTATACAGCTGGGTAATTTTACTGGAGCAATTCAGGGTAAGTACCTTGCTCAAGGGTACTATAGCCAGAGGTGAGATTCAAATGTGTGACTTTTAGGTCTAAAGGCAGTCACTTTAACCACTACACTACCAGCTGTCCCACCTTCCTGACCCAATATAAAGATTGGCATTCAAACCTGCGTTACACACCTTGAGCACTGTTGATGTCACCTTGACTAGTGATGAAACATTTACAGTCTGAATGCCAAAATTGTTGAACATCTGGATCAGGGTTTGTAGTCATCAGGGAGCAGATCCATTAATGGTCTTTTAGGCCATAAGCAGAGTCTTGAACTTAATTCAGGCAGGTATATGAAGTCAATGCAGAAAGACTAGAAGGAGCGACACATGGGGACACATTGGTAGGTCGAACACAACTTATGCAGCAGCATTATTTATCAACTGGAGAGTTTTGATGGCAGAGACTGGAAGACCAGAGAGGACAGAATTGTAGTAGAGTTGAGAGTTGTAGCAGTCCAAGCAGGATATCAGCATTGCCTGGACCAGGAATTGCGTAGAGTTTGTTGTGATATAGTGACGGATCTTGTTATGTAAGACTATCTGCAGGACAGGGTTGTGCCTTCAGTATGTTGAGTGAAAGACAGACTCATTTTTCCCAGGCTTTTAGGTGAAGAGGTAGGTGAAATGAGTGAGTTGTCCTGTTTGATAGAGTTCTTGACAGGAAGATGGACCAGCTGGGAGATGAGGGATGTCAATTTTGGAGAGGTTGAGCTGTAGGTGGTGATCGGACATCCAGGCAGAGATGTCTGAGAGGTAGGTGGCGATGTGAAAAATGCCTGTAAGGAGAGGAAGCTGGGTATCATTGGCATAGCAGTGGTAGGAGAATCTGTGAAAGGTGATGACAGAGCGGTCATCACCTTTCGGTCCATCTCAGATGTAGAATTGATGTAGAAGACTGAACAATTAATACAAACAGAAAAATTTGGAGAAAAAGTAATAATGTGTTGCAAAGATTGATGACTAAGCCAGCTGACAGTTGTGGAGATGGAAAAAAAAAACTCCCAGCCATAGAGAAGGGGAGAAAACTAAATCTTTGGTAAACCCAATGCCAGCAGCTGCCAACTCCTCCTGGACATTTTAAAGGGATTCTAATATGACACTTGTATAGCTGATTTACAATTGGGATTTATGTACTCAGAATTCAAGTTCCTTTTTATGTAGTGTTTACAGTTTATACAGAACCTGTAAACTTGCACACTATATTTAAACATTTGTATTACATGTTACATCACATGTTTAAGTTGCTTGATATGGGTTACATGATACAGGTGCTGAAGAGAGTTTTCAGTTGAAGTTAAAAACTTTGCCAATTCTGTATTTATATACCTACAAGTCTAAAAGTGACAACAGCACAGATCTTTCAGTTTTCTGTAATAGGTTGTCACGGATGTGAAATCATAATTCTATTCATTTCCATTTCTGGTGTATTCCCTACTCAGGAGACTTGAACTTGAAAAGATTTGTCATTGGATAATAGCATTGCATTAGACCTAAAGCAAGCTTTTGAGCAAGGGGCTACTTACCTAAAAACTGCTCCAGTAAAACACAGCTGTATGAATTAGTAAATCATTGTAAGTAGCTGAATGTTATTGGTTGCTTTGGAGAAAAGCATCAGCTAAAAAATGCCTTGAGAGGCAGCTCACATTTATCTCCTAAATTTGCAACAGAGCACAATTCAGAGAAAATGATAAATGTACAGTTGGAAGAACTTTATTAAGGGCAGTATATTGCCATAAAAGATATTGCATTAAAGTGGTTAATTTTAATAGTAGTTTCCTGTGCATAGCAGCTATTTTACCTGGGAATTTTTTTTGTTCATTTACTGCAAAGGGAAAAATATTCTGTCCCTATTTTCTCAGGCCATCTTTATCAGCAATAGCACATTGTGGACACTGATTTTCTACCTTTCAGTGGACTCCCCATGCAGTAATGCACGTGAAAAAATTCTATGAAAGTGCTCATGCTCAAGTTACTAATAAATTAAAAGTGTATTGGTCGCTTTAAGCAATGTTTGGTTTCGTTTTTTTAAAGCATGACTTGTTCAGGTGCAAAAATAAGCCTCCCTATTTTCCCACACACAGCACAAGCACCTTAGGGTCAGCCTATGTAGGAAAGAATGTCCCTGTTCTTTGAATTTTTTTTCTTTATGACCCATGTCTACACTGGAAAAGGGTGGGAGAGCATCATTCCTCTGCAGCAAATTGATGATGTCCCCTTGTGCCTCTGGGGGGGGTGTCACTGCCAGGGACTACTTGATCTCTCCATGTTGCTCTAACTGAGGTGAATTCAATGTGTTCCTTTGAAGTGGACATTTTCTCACATGCCACAGCCAGGTAGACTTGAAAAGGGCGCCACAATTAGCTCTCCTATAACAGGAGTCATTACAGACATAATGACAGACATTGTTGCTGTGGGACAACACCTGGAAGGACCCTTTGGTGGCACAACTGTAATTTTCTGAAGAAAAGCAATGAAAAGAGAGAAGAGCTTCCTGAGAGCAGGATCTGGCCTCCTCAAGCAGTTCTCAGCTGAAGTCTGATCTGTTATTACACCATACACTCATTCATTTCAGGGGCATGTGTGTCAGAGAATCAGCTGTGGCCTTGAGTGCTAAAAACTTTTTACAAGATTCAGTGCTCCAAAAGGTGCAAATTACCATGGGCAGGCTGGCAGTTTGTGAAAAGGTGCCGTTTTCAGCGGGCTTTCTAACAGAAGTACAGATTGCTGTGGGCTGTTTGCAGTCAGGGTATTTATGTTCTTTTTTTATTGTTTGACTTCCTTAGTGAAGTCTTACATTATCCCAGGGGAAATATTAAACTGGCTTAATAGCTTTGCTGAAAGAGCTGTAAGTTGCATGTGTTTAGAGTAAATAGATAAAGGAACATCTCAGGGTTGTCTTTGGTCACAGTCTACAACAAAAGCAGGTTCTTGTCTAGCACATTCATCTGGGGGTGTAGGAAGAGAGCCAAAAGGTGACATGCGTGCAGTTGTGGAATTCGTCTCTGCAAACAGTGCTGTGTTTGAAAATCTTGTCTCTTCTCACATTTCTTAGAGTACCTGAGCAGTAATGAAGATGATATGTCTTTGTCCTTTGGATGCTCTTTGAACAGAGAGCAATGAACATTTAGTTTTATGTTGCAAAGTGGCTTACAGCTTGAAGAGTATGCTACATTCTGTTAATGCAGTGAATAAAACTTGATATACAGTAGCTGATATTTGTTCTGTGCAGTGGTGTTTCATTGCAATTCATATAAATACATGGTAGACATCATTCATGTAGGTCAAAAAAAATATAGCATCTCAGACATGATCGAGGCACCTGGTCTACACTTAACCATCACAGACTGTTACATTCTAAATATGTGCCTTGCCTTTCAGCCCATGATAACATTTGAATACTTTGTTCATGGTGATGATCTGCTTTGAATAAACAAAAAAAGGATTGTGGGAAGACTCTGATGTCAGGGGGAACAGAGGACACGGAGGAGGCTGGACCCAAGTGCAGGATCGTTTATTCGGAAGTAAGGGATTAGACTTGTTGTCGTGGTCGGGGACGGGTAAAAGGTCGGTCGATGGGCGAACTGGACAGAGGCGAGGATCAGAAGTTGCGGTCGTTACCGAAGAGACGTGGAGCGGGACTGAGGAACAATGAGGAACAGGGCATGGGATGGCAAGGCGAGGTAGGTTGGAGAACACAAACGGGACGGTTGTCTCAAATAAGATTCTGCAACTGGGAAGAGGCTGAGAAGTGTCTTTTATAACTGAGTGCTCCGACTGAAGCTAGGTGCTTAATCGGAGCCAGATGCTGCTGGCTGAGGTGTAGGTATCGTTGTGACAAGCAAAGGAAAAGAAGTGATTCTTGCAGTACGAGGAGGCATCCAGTGCTGGTTCACTGGCCACAAGCGGTGTTGGAGATTTTGGAGATGAGCCTTGCTGGCATTCAGCAGGGAATGGAAAAAAAAGCAGACCATCTCTCTTTGCTGTCCATGTGAAAGGCGGGATTGTGCAGTAGGCTAGGAAGGCCACTTGCTGTGTGATTTTTCGAGCTCTTTTCAGTGACAGGAGTTCAGCGCAGCCTCAGGAGACCTGGCTTCCCTCGCCTTCCATACAGATCTCCTGCAGAAATGCACTTCTGTGATAAATTTCTTTTCTTTGCCTGCCTGCCCAGTGGCAAAAAACAGAGACTAACTTGTTGTGACAAAAAAAGAAATAGAAGTGAAAAATCTATTCCTTTCAGGAGAGCATCCATGTTTAGAAGTATGTTGAGGAATCAGAGTTTTCCAAGACTGTACAAGTGAAGCACTGTGGATTTTACTATGAACAGTAGGTGCTCATTTTTGTTGCTGTTTTCACCCGTTCTTGTGTAAGATCTACTAGTTATTTCACCGATTCTGTACTGTGTTATAGTAAACAGTTGCTGTATTCCTTACTGAAAGCATGTATGCTCATCTGTTTTTCTTAAACTTATTCTGACCTACAGAAATATGTAATGAGGAACTGGATGGAATGACCAAGTAGCTGGAGATGGCCCTGAGTAAGGACTTGCGTTGCTTCATTAAACATAATTTATCGGGGCAAAACGTAATGCTGCAACGTGCGAACAAGGCTCTGGTGCCTTAAACAAATAGTATCAAAATGAGAAACTAGCTGTCAGTGAGACACATATACAGGAATGTATGAGCAGAGTATTTTATTTTACCTGCAAAGATGTTGCGGTTGGTTAGACCACTTACTGTGAAAGCTTATTTGAAAAAATTTTGCTGTTTCAAATTCAGTGTTACATGGTCTAAGACAACATTCCAAAGAGAAGTCATGTTTAAATTCCCTCAAAGGATCAAGTGGATTAACATTAGGATTAGAAGAGACACAGCTTTCATGTCTGGAGAGAATCAGATAATGTTTTTAAGTAAGATAATTTGGCAGGGGGTTGACATTGAAACGCTTCAATTCATTTGAAAAGAAGAAATTTCTTTCATACGTTATAAATTGTAAATGCTTTTTCTTGGTTGTTTGTATTTAATATGTAAAAATAAGAAAAGAAAATAACAGGAGGCTGTCCACCTTTTTGGATTTTTCTGTTAATTTAACTTCCATTAAGTTATAAAATCATTGCTAAAAATATTTTGATTTAGTTGTTATATTTTGTCTTTGTTTAGCTGATGCTCTTCACCATAGTGGTCTAACTATTTACAACTTATCCATTTATGCAGTAGGGTAATTTTTACTGGAGCATTTCAGATTAAGTGCCTTGATCAGCGGTACTACAACATGATGGTGTGCGCCAACCACCTGCTGCAGCTATTGAGATGTACTGCCAAACATTATGCTGATGTTCACTGTGAATAGGTAATGCAGAGTGGGTGTAGTGGTGAGCACAGTTGAGAAACAGAACAAAAGAATCATTTTGTTTCTGCAGCTCCTCTATATATCGTCTACAAAAACATCTTGAAGATGAATTATGACCAGAAACTATGCTGGCGTGGCTTGAATGGCATGAATGAAGTCATTGTTAAAGCCCTTATGATGGTGCAAAGAAATGACAAAGTACAAAATGGGCTTTTGTTGCTTCCAATTGTTCTCTGCTGCTTTTAAAGTGACTCTGATGCCTCCTGTAAAGGTTTAAAGTATCAGAGCATTCTTGAAGTGTCAGCCAATCGCAGCATGGCAAGAGATCCAGTACCTGTTCCTATCTGTATAATGAGATTCTGAACTTCACATCGCATTCGTGTGGAAGCTTTGAACTTGCACTGATCTGGGGGGGAGGAATTTTCTTTCTAGTTTATACTTTCTATTGATGGATCAGAAAAGGGATGGAGGAAAAATAGAAAATAGGCACCTTCAGGCGTAGAACGGATCTTGCAGAACAAGATAGAAAACCTTTGGACTTTTAATAGAAGCTGAAAGAGTGTTTTTACTGCTGTGATTTTATTTCTTAATTCATGCTGCCTTAAGTCATCTCATAAGCTTGAAGTTATACAGGGCAGAGGAATTATTATTGTGTTACTTGGAATTCTGCTACAGATATTTTGGCATGCAGTTCATTACTGTAAATTTCCCATTGTTGTTTGCAAGTACAGCAGGTGTAATGGTTTGAACATCTAGAGGTTTTTAGGTGACTGGGTGTTAAACACAATGCAATGAGAAAATCCTATTAACGATGCAAATTAACTTTCCATACATCAAAACGTCACACAACCAGACATTTAAGACTTTACCTAATTTGGCCTAGTGAATGAAACAACTACAAAATACAATAGTGCAACACATATGAAAAAACAGATTTAGTTGAAAAAGGCCTTGCATCTTATTTTCTCCATTACAAACCTACTGAAATGTTCTCCACATCTAATTTAAGGGCTGAAATACAGATATAGAATCGTGATGGGACTCCCCCTCCTCAGCATTCTCTATTTTAAATTTGCTTCCCTGTCTCCATGAATGTTTCGCTGTGGTGGAAAATCTGGCTGAGCTCCACAGTGTCATCCATATTTTTGTCCTTATTTGTACGGATCAGTGAGTTGGCTCAGATATAAATAAAAGCAACCAAAGTTATGCATGTATTCCGGTCATGCCCTGCTGCCCTCTGCTCCGGGATCCTCAGAAGGCTGTACTGTGGCGCCCACATTCCTCAGTATGAACAGTTTTGTGCAGTTGGGAGTCAGACGCACCCTGACACCTCGACCGGCATTGCTGTGAACTTCTGCCAGCTTGATACTAGCAGCCCTTTTGTGTTGCCAGCTCGAATAGATGCCTGGGGTTCTTTGAGGGGCATCCACTGGGGCCTGGATGGACCCTGGGGACCTTAGCAGTGTGGACCACATGCCAGCTAGCACGTTTTCAGAGCCGACGCAAATAGACACACGGCCCTTTCTCTTCCGCTCAAAAAACCTCACCCTGTAAATGGAGGCTACTCATATTTCTTCAGAAACATTGAAAGTAATTACTCGTGCCTGTTTATGAAAAATTGTCGTATGGTACACAGGAAAGTGAAACGGAGAATCAAGACGTGTAGAATTCATGAAAATGGACTTTATACAGATCTGTCAAATAATTGTACTGCAAAGGGTTTTAGAAAAACTGCTGTTGTAAGTACAGTGTCTTTGGAAACTTTTTTACATTTGCTTTTTTAAAGTGTGTCCATTTCAGACGAAAATCTTTCATTCTGTTTCTGAGCAGTATTAACGTATTTACTCGTCTCCAAATCCCTTAACAGGTGTGCATTTTTGGGAAACCGGTGAAGCAGGTGGTTTTTCTTGACGTGTGCTCTGCTAATGAGCGATGTCATTGCCGAAAAAGCGCGGTCTGGCCCGTCAGTGCTGGGCTCGCAAGAACCAGCTGAGGTCCGTCTCCCTGGCGAAATATGCCACTGTTTACCATTCCCAGTACAGGAGTGTGCACTTAACTCTTGGGCTTGGTCAAAGGGAGGAGTAGGGAGGAGAGGTCAGGAGTTCTCATCTGTTGCCGAATTGCTGAACACACAACAATGGCTAATTAAAGCCTCTGCTGAGGGGCTCAGATGAACCACATTAGTGCAGCAGGGATTTGCCTCCTTTTCAAATTTTATCCAGGAATTCGTCTCTTTTTCAGTGGGCTTTACCAGCTTCCAAAATATTGTCTCAATTTTTGAAGAAATTAAAAGCACCATTCTCCCAGAACACTGTCTTGCTTTTAAAGACGTGAATGTTCTTAAAAACCGCATCTTGTTCTTTACCGTTAAGTGGATTACTCACAGCCTCAGTCTTAGTGAGGCTTGCTGAGAGGCTACATAAATTGAAGTTCCGCTGAGTGCAGGTGAGTGAAGGAATGAAATCAGATTAAAGCAGAAATTTCTTCCATTTATTTTGTATACATCCGTACATGTGTATATTACTTATCGTAGTTTCACAGTGGTTATTGCTGTGAATTTGGGATATTTGACAAATTTTTAATAGATGTGAACTGAAAGTACAACAAGCACAATACTGTTTATCGGACTCTGTACCTTATCTCGTTTCTGCCGTAACTCCAGAGACACATACTGGCGAATCCGATGAGGCAACGCTAAGTCCCTGCATCCCATCGGCACCATTTTACTCATATTCCAGTATTTGACTGCTGTGCCTCTGTTCACATATTGTGTCTCCAAATACGTAGTATATTGTTTGTCATCATGCTGGGATTAATATTTTTTGTAAAATATGTAAATTAATCTTGTTGCACTAGGTTTCGTTTTAAAATATTTATAATATTTTCAGGGGGGCGCAGTGGCACAGTGGCGCAGTGGCACAGTGGGTTGGACCGGATCCTGCTCTCCGGTGGGTCTGGGGTTCGAGTCCAGCTTGGGGTGCCTTGCGACGGGCTGGCGTCCCGTCCTGAGTGTGTCCCCCTCCCCCTCCAGGCTTATGCCCTGAGTTGCTGGGTTAGGCTCCGGTTCCCTGCGACCCTGTATGGGACAAGCGGTTCAGAAAGTGTGTGTCTGTAACATTTTCAAAGTAAAGGTTACTAACGCAGATCTGTGCTGTTATTCATATTTTTGTTGTTTTTTTGTTAAAGTAAGTGGGTGGCATAGTAGCACAGTGAGTAGCGCTGCTGTCTCACAGCACCTCAGGAGGTATGAGAGGATGAGGGTTTGGTCCCCACTCACTCTGTAGAGTGTTTGCATGTTCTTTCCGTGTCCATGTGGGTTTCCTCTCACAGTCTAAAGACATGCTGTTCAGGTTCACCCATAGTGTGTGAGTGACAGAGAGAGAGTGCGTTCCACTGATTTATGGATGAGTGACCCAGTGTAAGTAGTGTATCTCCCTGTGATTAAGGTGTGTGGGCTGATAACACTACATAGAGTTCATGGGAAGTTGCTTTGGAGAAAAGCATCTGTTAAATGAATGTAAAATAATCTAATGTTAAGAACATTTATGAAGTAACATGAGTTCAGTGGGTAAAAAGAACAACATGTTGTTCAGAACATTATTTTTTTGGAGGATCATTACATTTTGGGCACCACTATCTTGGAAAAGAACCACTGACTAGCAAGGGGCCCTTCCTACCTGTTATTCATAAAAATCAGACCGAGCCCTCTGTATGAAGAGTTTTCATGATCATGATGCTGATACATACTTCACAGACAAAGAATGTTGCTGTTTTAAGCCCCTCCAAGAATTGCATTGTTGTTCAGTGTCATGGTTCTGTACTGATTAGCATTTTCTTTCCTCTAAGTTTTTAAAGCAACCAAGCACTGGGTATTAAGTTAATAAAGCACAAATGGTTTTTGGAGAAAGCAAAAAGTATTAATATTGCATCTGTTTTGGGAGCACTACTGGCAATTGGTGTTAACTTTTTTTATTGGTCTTGTTTTTCAAAAGAAATGGTTCAAATAAATCAAAGTATTTGTAATGTTCATAAGTACAGTATATAAAATTGTGGGTACTTGCCTTCATAGATTTGTTATTGTTAATGTATTTTTTCAAATGTACAATATTTATATCTTCTCTATACATTCACATCTTCACAATTCTTAGGATGCTTTCAGAACGGACTACACTTATGTAGCATCTTCATGACTCCTGGAGCTTTGCATGGTTGTTTACATTTTTAGAACTGCAAATATTTCTTATTCAGGCCCCTAAGAACTTGGCTAAATCTAACAGACTTTGCCAAAAGCAAAATAACTCAGGAGTTATTTCAGAGCTACCGCGTGACATCTCAGTGAGTGTAAGAAGACATCAGCCTACACGAGACGAAGCCCATGGCACACATGTCTGTTTTGACTCACAGCAGGAAGAAGGCATAGTAATCCTGTTAATTGTTTATTTTTGGCCAAAAATTAAAGTGAATAACAAAAGATTCACACATGTTGACAGGTCTCAGAATGCTTAAGCCCCGGGCTGTTTGGCGAATGGTGTTACACATATCAAGACAGGTTTCACGTGATCGGACAAACTTTTTAAGAATGTTTGCCTGTAAATTTGACTAACACTGCAAATGTTCAGCTCTTGCAAAGATCATCATCATATATCCGTGTTTACTGTTGTACGCTTTACAGTTGGCATGCAACAAGAATATTTATATTGAATGGAGGAAACATGTTGCAGTGTAAAGCAGTTATTAAGTTTATAAATATGTCGCCAGTTTTCTTTATGGGGTCACTCATGGTTGCCTTACAGTATCATGTTGGCTGTGCAAATATGGGCCATCTGTTAGAAGATATCACCTCATTCATTACTTGAGCAGAGCTGCATAGCTCTGGTGTCTGGGTCAGCAAAAGGAATGTGGTGCAATTTTCCATTGTTCTGTATAGGTATTTGTGTATGTGCATATGTGTGTGTGTGTGTGTGTGTGTATCTGTGTGTGTAGGTTATATCATGAAGCCGAGACAACTTGACTATGTCCAGGGTTTATATGCACGATGTTTTCTTTCAATATTCAGTTTCAACAAAGTTAAAATAGACTTTGCATTTTCAGCTTGGCGCCAACAGCAGCTGTTTTCGATGCCATGAAAGCCTAAACACTGATATAATCTATGTTACCGGAATAAATTAAAGTAAAGCGAGGGAACGGAAGGATTGCTAAATATAGAAGAGCACTGAATTAAACATACAGAAACACCTGCTATAATCAGGCCAAAAATAAATTTTTTACATATGTGATCAAGAGGAATATGAAGGGCTTGTAAAAAGTCTTAGCAAGATGATCTATGTTCAGAGTCACGGTTATAGTTATATTTTCATGAAGTTTTAAGTCTTAACAGGATTCCACCTACGTGATGATTGCTGTTGTGTCAAAATGTGAAACTGTTCTTTTGACTGTTTACTGCTGATTATTTGTCGCGGGTCTGGGGCTCAAGCCCCGCTTGGAGTGTCTTGCGATGGACTGGCATCCTGTCCCGGGGTGTATTCCCTTCCCCCCTCGGCCTTGCGCCCTGTGTTCCCAGGTTAGGCTCCGGCTCACCAAAACCCCGCTTTGGACAAGCGGTTGTAGACGTGTGTGTGTGTGTGTGTGTGTGTGTGTGTGTGTGTGTGTGTGTATATGGAAATGTAAAGATGTATATGATTAGCAACAGAAGTCTCTGCTATAATATAAATCAGGCTTAAATATATGTACAAAAGCTTTTAAATAGCTGATCCCGGAATACAGTAGTAAATCTGAGTTATTGACAGTCCATCAAAAGGGAAATTATACAGTAACTAAGTGACTATATTACTGCCAGTTGTAACAAATCATTTACTTTCGCAAATATGGTGGCACGGTGGCACATTGCGTAGCGCTTCTGTCTCACAGCACCTGGGTGGTGTGAGAGGACATGGGTTAGATCCCCTGGTCACTCTGTGTGGAGTTTGCATGTTTTCCCCGTGTCTGTATGGGTTTCCTCCGGGTGCTCTGGTTTCCTCGCACAGTCCAAAGACAAGCTGTTCAGGTTCCCCCAGAGTGTGTGAGTGACAGACCGAGAGAGTGTGTTTCACTGATGTATGGATGAGTGACCCAGTGTAAGTAGTGTATCTAGCAGTGTAAGTCACCTTGGTGAATAAGGTGTGTGGGCTGATAACGCTACATAGAGCTCATTGGAAGTTGCTTTGGAGAAAAACATCTGCTAAATAAATAAATGTAAATATTGTTATGCTTAATTGTTTTTCGAAGGAGCAGCGCGGCATTGCTTTTACTGTTGACTTATGCGTCAGTTTAAATATGCAGTGTTGTACGATTGCATTTTTGAGCCTCTTGTTTAGATGCCTGAAATACAGATGTTTTTTTACTCAGATAAAATTATAAAGAAATGAAAATGTTATTATCTCTCCTAAGATGATCCTGTCACTCGCTGCTGTCCTGGCCAGGGTCAGAGCAGTCCAGAGCCTATCCCAGAATCACTGGGCACAAGGCTGGGGGTGTGGTGGTGGGGGGGATGTAGACCCTGGATGGTAATGCTTCAAACTGTTTGAAGAATTTATGCAGTTATTTATGTAGTTTGACCCTTTGACACACTGCATAATATGTGTGTAAAAGGATCAGTCCTCTTGAATTCCTTCTTCTGATTTTCTCTGCATCATCCCTTGTAATAGCAACACATTTCAAACTGTTAGACTGGCAGCTGTATATCACCTGTCATACTTCAGTGACATAGCCTACCTGCATACCTTGACCCTCTGTGCTTTACTTGTTTTGCACATCTTTAAGTCCACATTCATTCAGCTGACAGCCCATCACGTGGGGCTACTACTACCTGCATGATCTTTGGCTTGTTCAGCATATTAAAATCTAAATAGTATTTTGACTGTTTTAACATGTGATTAAACATATTGTCTCTATATTTTTTTAGCCCCTTTGTTCTATCTGGTGCATGTGGTAAGAAATATGTATTTGTTTCTTTGCTCTATGCCTGTGTCTAAGCACTCTGTGTCACTGCGTGAGAAAAACTGAATTGAAATAGTTGTGGAAATTAGTCACTTTAATCAACAGTAAAAAGACTGGAAAATAATGGTAGAACTAAATTTTATTAGGCTCACTGGAGAGTTTATCTGTGTTGATGGGCACAAGTGTATATAGCAGTTGATTCAGTGTGAGTTGCATTTCATCTTGGTAATACAGGCCCATTTCAGTAAAACGAATTCGACCTTTGACAACGAATTTCATTTCTTTCCCCCGCTTCTGTTTACAAGTCATTCCTTCACATTTTCAAGTCTTAAATTTGGATGTTAACTTAAAAATTGAGTATCACATGTATTGTTGTATAGGGGGCATGGTGCTGCAGTGGGTTTGGCCAGGTCCTGCTCTGTGGTGGGTGAGGGGTTCGAGTCCCGCTGAGGGTGCCTTGTGATGGACTGGCGTCCCGTCCTGGGTGTGTCCCCTCCCCCTCCACCCTTGCACCCTGTGTTGCCAGGTTAGGATCCAGCTTGCTGCGACCCTGCTTGGTACAAGTGACTCCAGCCAGCGTGTGTATCTGTATTGTTGTGCACACCCAGGATGCTGATGCTAATTGTTTCTGCAGACAAGAACCTACAGAAATTCTCTTTATTTACTCTCTCCATATCTGAGTTGCAGTCTTCAAGAAGAAGCAATAGACAGCATTGGAACCAACACAAAACGTGAATGAACCTTCTGCAGGTCAATCCCAACCATACAACCCCTATCCTCAGTTACCTGCCCCGACCAGACATCCCGCAATGCACAGCAAGGCCAACTTTGAATAAACATTTGTGCGAATATTAAGGAAATGGTAAACTCATTCTACTCGGTACAAAATCGCAGTTATAACACAAGGTGCCTCAAGGAAATTTACAGCTTTGTTCCTGTAAATAGTCACAGTATGCACATGTACTTTATTGGTAAGCATTTATTAAGTGTTTGGTATGAAATAGCTATGAAAGAGCAGAACAAGAACCGGTAGACGGTCATACAGTATTAGATAGATTGATAGATAAATACTTTATTGATCTCCGGCAGATATTCGGTTGTATACAGCAGCTGAAACAGAGATATATAGACACTGTACAAACATTGATCAGACTCACGACAAGGTACACAAGATGCACAATACAAATTTTGTGGCAGTTGGTAGTCTGGTGTTTAGATCTGCTGCCTTTGGACCCAAAGGTTGCAGGTTTGAGTCTCACATGCAGCTCTAATACCCTTGAGCAAGGTACTTACTCTGAATTGCTCTCGTAAGAAAGTTACCCAACTGTAAATATGAGAATCAGTTTTATTGGCCAAGTGTGCTGATGCACACAGGGAATTTGCTGTGGTTCTTGATGCTTGCAGTATTTACAGACAACAAACAGCTGACACAAAATTACAGAATAAATAAAAAAATAGCATATTTATACGAGAGTATAAATAGTAGTATAAATACATAAAATGTAAGTGAATAAGAAGTAAATTACAAAAGTGATAGGATTTTGTTGCACTGACAGGAGACCTATAGAGGAGTGTTAACTTTATGAGAGTGATGGCCTGAGAGAAAAAACTGTTCTTATATCTGGGTCGTTGTGGTGGACAGTGCTGTGTAACACCTGCCAGAGGGGAGAAGTCTAAAGAGTTTGTGCCCGGGGTGTGTGGGATCAGTGACAATTTGCTCGCCTGCTTCCTCATTGTGGACTTGTACCGGACCTGACGGGTAGGCAGGGGTGCGCCAGTGATCCTCTCAGCCGTCTTCACTGTCCTTTGTAGCCTGTTTCTGTCCGATTTGGTAGCTGAGCCAAACCGGACAGTTATGGCAACGCACAGGACAGACTCAATGACAGCCGAGTAGAACAGGATTAGCGGTTCCTGTGACAGGTTGAATTTCTTCAGTTGGCAAAGGAAGTACATCTGCTGTTGGGCCTTTTTAAGGATGGAGTCAATATAGGTGTCCCCCTTCAGGTCCTGGGAGATGGTGAGATCCAGGAACCCGAAGGGCTCCGTGGCTGACACGGTGCTGTTGAGAGGGTAGGGGGGTTGTAAGGGGGGGTGCGATGCTGGGGAGTTCCTCCTAAAGTCCACAGTCATCTCCACTGTTCAACCTCCCTCCTGTATGCAGACTCATCGCTGTCCTGGATGAGGCCGATAACTGTAGTGTCATCTGCAAACTTCAGGAGCTTCACAAAGGGGTCCTTGGAGTTGCAGTCATTTGTGTACCAGAAGAAGAGTAGTGGGGAGAGCACACATCCCTGAGGAGCACCAGTGCTGACTGTGCAGGTGCTGGAAGTGGATTTCCCAGCCTCACCAGTTGCTGTCTGCCTGTCAGGAAGTTGATCCACTGACAGGTGGTGGTGGGCACAGAAAACTGCATTAGTTTGATCTGAAGGAAGTCTGGGATGATGGTGTTAAACTCTAAACTGAAGTCCACAAATAAGACCTTTGCATCAGTCTCTGGTCTGTCAAGGTGTTGCAGGATGAAATGCAATCCTCTGTTGACTGCATCATCCACTGACGTAGACAGGATCCAGCAGGGGTCCGGTCATGTCCTTCAGGTAGGCCAACACCAGTCTTTCGAATGACTTCATGACTACAGTTGTCAAAGCAACAGGTCTGTAGTCATTTAGCCATGTGATTTTGGGTTTCTTTGGGACTGAGATGATGGTGGAGTGTTTGAAGCAGGAGGGGATTTCACATTGCTCCAGTAATCTGTTGAGTTCTGGGTGGAGATGGGTGACAGCTGATCAGCACAGACTTTCAGATAGGCAGGTGAGACGCCATGAGGGCCTAGTGCTTTTTTTGTCTTCTCTTTCTGGAAGACCCAGCACACATCCTCTTTGCAGGTCCTTCGAGTAGTTTGAGTAACGGGGGGAGTGTTGATGGTCATGTGGAGAGAAGATTGGACTGGGTGTGGGATGTGAGACCGGCCTTTTGAAACCTGGGGTAAAACACATTCAGCTCATTAGCCAGTTGTTGATTGCCCACAGAGTGGGGTGATGGTGTCTTGTAGGTGATGATGTCATCAGGCCATTCCACACTGATTCAGGGTCACCAGCTGAGAACTTCTTTTCCAGCTTATCACAGTAGCTTTTCTTAGCTACGCCTGTCTGCTTTTTTTAGTGTGTTTCAAGCCTGATTGTACAAGACTCTGTCCCCACTTTTGTAGGCCTCCTCCTTTGCCTGACGGAGCTGTCTGAGTTTTGCTGCGAACTATGGTTGTCATTATTATATGTTAAGCGAGTCCCGGTGGGAACACACATATCCTCACAGAAACTGATTTAAAATGTCACAGTATCATTGAGCTCATCCAAGTCAATGGCTGCATCTTCAAAGACACTGCAACCAGTACAGTCGAAACAAGCCTGTAGTTCCAATTCTGTTTCCTTGGTCCTTCTCTTTATAGTCCTTACTATAGGCTTAGCTAGTTTAAGTTTCAGCCTGTAGGTCAGGAGAAGGTGAACCGGACAGCGATCAGAGAGGCCAAAGATGTACGGGGGGCAGAACGACATGAGTCCTTTAATGTGGTGTAGCAATGGTCCAGTATGTTACCCTCTCTCCTGGGGTATGTGATGTGCTGTCTGTATTTGGGCAGCTCACGGGCGACGTTTGCGCTGTTAAAATCTCTCAGGATGATGATAAGAGTCCGGGTATAGTTGCTCCGTGTGTGTGTGATCTCATCAGTCAGCTGTTGCAACACTGCACTCACACAAGCTTGAGGAGGAATATAAACACTCACCAGAATAAACAAGGAAATTTCCCGTGGCAAATAATTGCTAAAAAAAGTATCTTAGCATTGTAAGTCACTTTGGAGAATAGCATGAGCTAAAATGAGTAAATGTACATAAATAGGTTCAAAATATGCTATTTATAAATTAGCAGGTACTGTACAGTGTACCATTAACTGAAATTAACTACACCTGAAAAACTGTCCTGAACTGAGTATTACACTGAGTATTAAAAAGTGGTGAATAAAGGGAAATTGTCTTATTATGTTAACTTTTAGGGGGGTGCGGTGGTGCAGTGGGTTGGACCACAGTCCTGCTCTCTGGTGGGTCTGGGGTTCGAGTCCCGCTTGGGGTGCCTTGCGATGGACTGGCGTCCCGTCCTGGGTGTGTCCCCTCCCCCTCCAGTCTTACGCCCTGTGTTGCCGGGTTAGGCTCCGGGTCCCCGTGACCCCACATGGGGCAGACAGTTTCAGAAAATGTGTGTGTGTGTGTGTGTGTGTGTGTGTGTGTGAGACATAAGTGTAATGCCCACTCCCTCGAATCACATCCACAGAGTATTAAAGATGCTGTCCTGGTTCACCTGGCTGTGAAACCTCTTTGAGTCAAACTGGTTCTCCTGCAAAAGCCAGAAGAACCCCACTTACCTCCTTGTCCTTCCAGTTCCTCTTTGCCCTTTGTCCTTCTTTCCCTGTTTGCTGCCTTCCTAGTTTCAGATGTCCTGCCTCACCTGATCAACTTAGAATCCTGTCTCGTCCCAAGAACAACGTCTGCGCCTTAAATGACCCACGCCTGTCCCTCCCTATGGTCCCGGATTGCTCCTTGTCTGTGCCGCAATAAATGAACCCGCGACTGGGTCCACGCCATCTCCTTGGTCTCTCGCCCCTGTCCCCATGACAATAAGTATCAGTTTTGGGGCTCAGGAGCACATAAGAAAAAGTTCAGTTGAAGCAAATTCTTTTTACTTGTTTGATATACGAGAATTCACATTATGAAGGGTATTTCAGGAACACATTACCTTTGAAAGGTGGAAGAAGGCAGTATTGATATTTTCTTCAAGCTCAACACTTGCCATCAATAGCATGACCAATGTACACACAGACACAGAGAGCAGGGGGACAATGAAAAGGTAATGGCCCCACTTGTTTCCATTTCGGCAGCCATGCTTGACGAGTCACGCCAGACCTCCAGGTGCCATACGACTGCTCGACCATTTGTCGAGGCTTCGCAAGTTTACAGCCCCATTCAGCTAACCACCTGCTGCAGTTCCACCACCTCCTGTGCTCATGTTTGCTGCTCCTCCTATTGGGTTTTACAGCATTGTCAAAGCTGCCACAGTGATGTGCTGCTTGTAATCTGCGCACTTGTGCTCTTTTCAGGAGGCCATCAGTGTCCCTACAACCATCTCACTGGCCAATAAGCCTAAACTGTGAGTTTGAATATTGGCATCTAGTGGACCGTCAGCCTTTGTTTTTCATTTCATCACCAACACACTGTCCATTGCTGTGCATCTTCCTGACAAGTCATGTATGTAGTATTTGAGGTTCTTGTATACATATTTGATTTTGAACTGAAAAAGGCTTGCTTTTTTGTCGTGAACTGGGCGTTTTGTTTATATCACAACAATGTGAAGAAACGCGTGTAGAACAATGTATAAGACCTATGACGTAAAGTAACAAATAGGACAGTACAAGAACGTCATAACAGAGTCTTCCCGTGCCTTGCAAAGGTAATGCGTTCCTGGGAAACCTTTTGTAAGGTTGATTCTGATAACGTCTAGATGTAATTACCATTCGTTCCAATGCTAAAAATCTGTGTGTTCCTGAGTCTCAAAATGGACATCAATTTATGATATGATATCAGCAAATCCCACTGACATAACAAGACGTTTTCATTACTCTGTATTGCCATTTTCCCGTGATATTCAGCTCTTTTCAAGCTATTAGTACCACACAAAAACACTTACAAACATGACATACATTTATATGATACTGACTGTTTATGTATTAATTCAACTTTTAATGCAATAGATAGATGTCGGTCCAGTATAAGCATTTTGGAATCTGACTATCATATGATATGCCCATATTTGTGGAAGTAACAGATTATGGTTAATTGGCATGGGGTTTAATGTAGTTTAATGTGGCTTATAATTCTGTTTATCAGCCTGGAAAGAAATTGTGCCTTAGATGAGCTATGTGGTAAACCAGATCTAATGTTTCACATTACCCATAAATCTTCAGTGATTTTTATTTTATTATTTATCTTTAGGTTTTACATTTAAAATAATATATATTAGCATATACCAGAGATGAGTATGAATGTTGTATGAAGCAGGGAGAAGCAAACACCAGTCCAGGTCTGTTTCAGTGCCAAGCAGGCAGGCAACCATGAATCAGTCTTACACTCTCTGTTGTTGTTATTTCTCTTGTGTGAGTAATATGACACACATACACACACATATTGACTAAAACCACTTCTCTCAAGCGGGGTTACGGCAAGCTGTCCTAACCCGGAAACACAGGGCGCAAGGCCGGAGGGGGAGGGTACGCATCCAGGACGGGATGCTAGTCCGTCGCAAGGCACCCCAAGCGGGATGCAGACCCCAGACCCGCCAGAGAGCAGGACCCGGCCAAACTCACTGTGCCACCGCCTCCCCCTCATGACTCATATGACTTGTACTCAAATTCATTTTCTGAATAGAAGTGTCACTTTTTGGACTCCTGTTGTATCACTCTGAATAATACTAAAGCTCAATTGCTTTGAAAGAATGCCAAGTTGTATAAATGTAGAGAAGTGCTAAATATGTCAGTTTCTTTTGATAAACAGCAGAACAAAAGCAAAAAATGTGCAACATAATAAAAATAAAACATCAAAACGTTCTCCTGTTTCAGTAGACAAGTTATGGAAAGAGGTAGTAACTTCAGTTATTAATACACACACACACATTTTCAGAACCGCTTGTCCCATACGGGGTCGCGGGGAACCGGAGCCTACCCGGTAACGCAGGGCGTAAGGCCGGAGGGGGAGGGGACACACCCAGGACGGGACGCCAGTCCGTCGCAAGGCACCCCCAAGCGGGACTCGAACCCCAGACCCACCGAAGAGCAGGACTGTGGTCCAACCCGCTGCGCCACCACGCCCCCCCTCAGTTATTAATAGTTGTGTAAATATAAAAAAACGTTGTTTCATGCACAGATCATTTTTTTGCGATAAATTTTGTTAGAACAAAATGAAATTCTGTTTGAATATTTCTTCTGAAATTCAAGCATAGACCAGTATGTTAATTTTAATTATTACTGAGAAAGGTATGTTTTTAAACTATTTATCTCTTATCTCCATTACAGAAAATCAACCTTTTTTGGTAAATTTAACTTCCTTCTGCCTTTAGTGTTAATTCTGCAAAGATGACAGGGAGTGTCCCAGAGAGTGTTTGTTTTTGGGAATGATGTCTCAGGCCAGAATTTGAACAACATATTCGGGATGTTTTTGGCTAAATCAGCAGCATTGCTGCTGGTGGAATTTGGTGTCAGAGGCCACTCGCCAAGGCTGACAGTAAAGGAGCTCTCTGAGGCTGTTGAGAAGGCGAATCAGTGGCTATGGATGAGAAGAGAGCAGGATAGTTGGGGTTGTAGGTCGGAGGCTGGTGCGTAATGTTTTGGTAAGGTGGGTAGGAGGTGTCTTGCAGAGGGGGCAGCTTTTTGGTACTACGTATGGAGGTGTGGTGTTGTTGTTGATCAGGATGTTTGGAGTTTGCGCAGCTGTGTTTGCTGTGGGTGAAGGGCATCTAACGTGTGTGGAGCTGGGTGGGTGTGGGACACCAGACTTCACTGTTGAGCCTTCCTGAGGTGTTGTTGGTCTAACTCAACAAAACACCAATGAAGGGAGGTGCCCACTTGATAACCTCAGTGAAATACCCATGTTGGCACCCTATGAGTAGCTGTGGTGGTTGGGGAGGAGATTAAGTGTCTGAGTGCTGAGTCATGCAGATTTATGATGGCATTGCCCAATTTTTCTCTGGGGCTTTATGTGCAAGGTGGTGAGGTCAGTGGGATTGGGCCTTGTTTACAGCCGTTGATGTATGTGCAGGAAATATAGCATCTTATCCTGTGTACGTTGAAAGAATGAATGAATGAGATAGCCCTGAGAACCTGAGTTGGTTTCGGAACAGCCTGTTAATGAAGACTATCGCAAGCAAGTCCTGTACTGAAGTGGAAAAACACTGAGTCCTGTATAGATGGCATCAGTGCTCAGCGACTCCCTTGGAATATCAGAACAGCATGTTCTAGTGTTTCTGTCTTCCCTTACAGAGTATGTAAATGTTCCTCTTTCATGTAGCTTTTTTGTTGCATACCGCATCTCAGTGTTTTTCCTCAAAATGTTCTTGAAGAGCTCTCACTACATGGATTAATGGTACATGCCAGTACAGAGCAGTATTTCTTTGAAAAGTAATAAAAATGCTATGAGTAAATGCATATAAATACATGTAAATGTAGAGTAACCACCGGGGGTGCGGTGGCGCAGTGGGTTGGACCACAGTCCTCCTCTCCGGTGGGTCTGGGGTTCGAATCCCGCTTGGGGTGCCTTGCGACGGACTGGCGTCCCGTCCTGGGTGTGTCCCCTCCCCCTCCGGCCTTACGCCCTGTGTTACCGGGTTGGCTCCGGTTCCCCGTGACCCCGTATGGGACAAGCGGTTCTGAAAATGTGTGTGTGTGTGTAGAGTAACCAAGTAACTCATTGTTTGGTGTGTGACTTTAAAATAATTTGTAAATGAACACATTCAGATGTGAAATAAGCACAAGTAAAACCAATAGTATAACTTCTGTCTTATAAGAGTTCAGAGTTCTGGTCTGAATCCAGAATGGGAATTGTGTAAATAGGCTGGGTGGTGTGGGGCCCATGCTCGGTAGGGCACAGCAAGGTAATTCATTACTCCAGGGTGAGAGGTCATATGTGTCACAATGTAAATCACTGCAAACCTTCCTAAAGAATAGTGTTCAGCTTCAGGCAAAATATGTTTAAGTGGGTACAAACATTATTTTCAAAGTCGTTATTACTGTAAGTCAATCCTATCTTCCAACAGCTTGGAAATAAGGAGAAAAAATGAAGTAAAGGAAAACAATAAAATATTGTAGTGCTGAAGGCAGAGCTAGCTGTATTTGTATTTAATCTCGCTTCATGATGTCCATAGGCTGTAACAATACTCAACTAGCACTTATAAAGTTTTCCTTACAGAAAACTAATTTTTTTTTCAGTGTGCTGTCTGCTGTCATCGTTACTATTTAGCAATCCTGAGATAAAATGTTCATCAACAGGAATCCAGCTTTAAATAATCCACAAATGCATATAATTAGAGATGTAAAGAAACAATTTGTTTAATGTGACATACAATCCATGACAGACACAGAGAGTATTGACACAATACATGAATGGCAGTGTTGTGCACTGTGTCTCCACAGGGAAATGTCATGTTGGGTGATTCAGAAGTGTGTTCCTGTCTTTTAGTAGACTTTGCTTCAGTTCTACTATATGCATCCTTCTATAATTTAACAAAATCTCATTTCAGTACGAACAAGCAGTACATGTGCTGTTTAGCCAGTTATGCGTTGGTTATTAACTAACATCTATTTTTAAATGTTTCATTATGCTCTAATATTATTATAGTAACAATAACTGGTTCTATTACAACATAATACAATTTAAAATTGCTGTCAGTTATTGTTGTTATGACTATATCCATCATCTTCCAGTTCACATTGTAACAGGCCGATTTTATCTTTGATCGAAAGGATCTACTTTACCTTAATAATGAAACTTAAGCAGCATACACGTCAAGCATTTTGTCATTCAAGTCACTGAATACAAATTGTGAACGTCCGATTATGCAAGATTCATATTCAGATTTTTTTTTTTAATATATATACAGAAAAGACTTAAAAAAACTAAATCACTGTTAAAGGGATTAATCTCCTTTATTGTTTTCTATACTTAAACATACACAGCCTTTTTATACTTCAATAAAGGAAGTTGGGTAAAATACATAAGTTCAAGTGTCCTGCAGCAGAACCGTTGGGTAAAGATAAAGTGAACGTCCATGCTTGGGGACCACAAACTCTAAACTCTTAACTGTAAACCACTAGAATGTAGATTAGCATTTTTTCTGTCAATAGTGGAAATTTTCATTGATGACTTTTTTTATAGTTTTAACATTTAAACCTAGCTACAATACTGTTTCCCTGGTTTGTGAACAACCAGAGCCAGACTACGTTACATTCTGTGCAAGTTTCAAGGTCACATAACACTCCTCCTGATTTTAAGTCTGAGCCCTTGGGTTTTTTTTCTTTCTGCGCTCTCATAAAACGGTTTGAATCCAACATGGTTGCTTTGAAAAAATAATGACCAGCCTTGTTTCCATAACAAAGAGGCTGAAGAGAGTAGTCGCCCTGGTAAGTGTGCCCCAAATTTCACTGTAATCTCCCAGTAAGGTCAGAAAGTCTGCTCATGCATATGACTAAAAGGAGCCCACCAGCGTGAGCCTTTTTTAAGCACTACTCTTTATGTGTAGGAACTCAGCTCATCTCTCTCACTGTAAAGGCATGTGTAGTTTATCCACATAAAATTAGACTCAGACTTAGTCATTTGAACTTAAATAGTGGATTCATTGTTATTTAGATGCTCTTTTGGTGATCTGTGTGTGCAGATGCACGTGCACAAAATGCCAATACCTGCCCTTTACAGCACACAACTATGTGTGTTCTTTTTTATTTAGAAAACTGATTATTTACGTTATACGGCACTTGTAGTACTGTACCGGTGTGTAGAATGTTTATATCTAAAGGTCAGTATTGCATCCATCACTACACCCGTCATGTGAGCATAGTCCAAAAAAGGCATGCATCAATACAGAAATGTTAAGTTTTCATGTTGATGCTGCACTTTGCATCACTCAGGTTGCCTCCAAGTCTCTCATTGTCTCACCACTGTTTCCTGACTCTTAATGTTCTTTTCTAACCCTGCAGGCTCACTGACTTATTTCCTTATCAAAGTGTAGGCTTTGCCGAGAGTGGTTTTTTTATGTCAAATACCATTAAGCACGAGTCTTGCTTTTATGGTGACCTTCTATGCCTTACTCTTCAAATACAATTAGTTATGAAAAATAGGAAAGCTTGCAGTCATTTAAGGTAAATTATTTATGCACCAGAAGCAATGACGGTATTTACTGTGAGAATGAGAATTATCATGAATATTTATCTTTTGATGCATCTAAACTGTCATAAGTGAAGAATTAGTTCATTTCAATTCAGTTTCAGTTAGAGGTGCTTAATTTCACTTTACAGCTCAGTTTGTTCAGTTTCTCCTCACATTACTAAAAATGTTTAGTATGTACAGTTTTGAGAGTACATTAAAAAGAAATATTCATGGAACCTACAGGCATTCTATGTTTTGTTCCATTTCCGTTCTCTTAACGTGCACCATTTGTCCATCTTCAACAGCCTTAACTAAGTCATTTTGACAAGAGATGTAGAGGCTCCTCACTTATTAAAGCCTGCCAGTGTGTGAAGTTATGCAAATCCAACAAAGCTTTTATTCAGGCCCAAAATTGTAGCAAATATATGATTAGCATTTTATGTTCTCTGTAGCTGTACCCTCATAGTTATCTCATGCATGCATGTAAGGTGCCGAGTGGAACCTGACCAATAGCAACCACTCATGTGGTGTTCAAGGCAAGTCAAGGGAGGAACAGAGGTGGGTTACCATGTCTGTATGTTCAGGGAGGCAAGCGTAGGGAGAAACACAAAGCCGCCACGTACCTCAAGTAGGGCTTGAACCCCAGACCCACCACACAGCAAGAGATTGGTCAAACTTGCCGCACCACCATCATCCCCCAATTGTCTCATACTTATTCAGATTATCAGGAGGATAAAATCATCAATATATTTTGCCAAATTAAGACCTAAGCACAGTGAATTTTTAAAGGCTAATCTGGCTGCTTATGTGTCATCATGAAAGAGGCGAAAGTGAGGCAGTGTTGCAGAGAACTCAAATGTGGGTGGATTTATTTGGTACAAACCAAAGGGGAAAGGCAAAAGCCGTTGTCGGGGACAGGTGATTCGCAGATGTCATTCTGAAGGGCGAGACGAGAGACGTTGTTAAACAAGAACAGCGAGGGTTAGGATCAGAGAGACAGGAATGAGGGAAAGGTGGGAAGGAGGTTGCTTGTCTGTAGACGCACTGGACACAGGGTTGCTCTGGATGAGGTTCCGCGAGCAGGTGTGGAGGCCGTGGGCGTGACCTTATGACCTAATGTCATATACAGTATACATTAAATAGTATTAGTAATTTACAATATTCCTGACTGGAGTTGTTTTCTTTGCTGTGTTGACAGCTTTTTTAATCCCTATAAGTGTGCATCACTTTTTTTGTTGAATTTTAATCCTGCAAGCAGAAAGATACAAGATTGTAATGTACAGTATGAATTAAAGTATTTAAAATACCAACCAACGGCTACAACCGCTTGTCCCGAGCAGGGTCGCGAGGAGCCAGAGCCTAACGCAGGGTGCAAGGCCAAAGGGGGAGGGAACACACTCAGGACGGGACGACAGTCCCTTGCAAGGCACCCCAAACAGAGCTCAAACCCGAGACCCACCACACAGTGGGCACCGGCCAAACCCGCCACACTACCATGCCCCCCCCCCCCCCCCCCCCCCCCCCCCCGCGTATTTGAAGTAACATTTTAAAATTCTTTTAAAAAGTGTTATTCAAATATTTGGAACCTTGGATGTTTTCCAGTCACAGTGATTTACAATTTGCCCATATTTATATATAATTAACAGTCACTGAGCATCAGAAGAATTTAATTGCTCCTGAAGCTAGTGAGACATTATATGACTATAATTAGGGCCCACATCCAGTAATCTGCTGTTTTATAGACTGAGCTACGTGAGCTGAGCTGCTGGTATGCCTTGTAGAGTGGCCTGCCTGACCTGGGGGGTTTTTCTTCGAACGCTTAATGGGTGGGACTGGGGGGTGAAAAGGCCACCTGCACCTCAAAGGACCTATTCTTTAACTTGGCTGCTTATCAGAGGAAATAAATGCATGGTGGAGGGGGCTTCCCTCACAGATGGGACACGATCAGTAAAACAGACCTCCTCTTTTGGGTTTGCTCACGGCTGCCTCACACTTTGGATGATGTAAGCATTCTCTCGCATTGGCGATTCCCCCATTATGTGTCCTGTTCTCCTCTTGCCGAAGATTACCACGTGTGACGTGTTAGAGCTCAAACATCTCTGTGCATTAAAGTGGTTTTATTAGAAAAATTGTATCTTTTACCAACTCATACTTTCAGTTGCTAAGAGTCATGAGTTGTTTGATGTTTGCACTGATAAAGTTAGTTCTGGTCTAAGAAGAATGTGTATCCGATTCCAAGTTACTACATCAACATGGCATTTTGATCATCTACATCTATACCATATTCTGACATCCATGGATTTTTCCCCATAAGAGTTTCAGGAACAATCTTCACAGGATATGCATTGGTCCAAGTGGAAGATTTAAATAAGCCATTGTCTATAATAAAGTAAGAAATTAGGATAAGTTAATTTTGAGTTCGCCGCAACCCTGCACAGGACAAGCAGTTGTTGACAATGGATGGACCTCCAGTGTCTATCTCCAATCTCCTAAATCTACACACTCACCCAATAGGTATCACTTTGTGCACATTGTCAATTTTTTATGAACCATTTTATGAGTGTATCAAACTAACATCAGCTCTATGGCAGTAGAGTGAATATCTGTTGTAGCTATAAATGAGTTCTGAAGACAAAAATTCTCAATATGTTCCATATACACTCACTCCTTTCTTTTCATCTGCAGAACAACTCTTCCTGGAAGCCAGACTCTTGCCAAGAGTGCACCTGCTTCAGTGATATTGTGATCTGCCAGGCCTCTCTGTGCCAGAACCCCCATTGTGATTTTCAGAAGGTGAGCTGGAAAGAGAACATGAGAATCAATGATGTGATGTGATGTTTTCTCTTCTTCACGTGGTGTCACATTCTGTGTATAGTCTGGGTGCTCTAGTCACACTGCTCTGTGCCATGTTTTGTCATTTTATAAATAATGCAATGATTCAGTCAAACAGGCTGCTGGCATGATTTGGCTTCTGTAGCTGTTTTACTGTAATGTACTGGATTTTTATGTCACACGTTTATATAAAAAAACCCTCTACTTTTTGTGTTTCGTATTGTATTCATAAAAACTTTTGAATAAGATAGCGCCCATAAATAAGTATTCTTATTCAATGTGTTCCTAGGGAGAACGCTTAAGAATACCTCCCAACAAATGTTGTCCAGAATGTTTTCCTCAATCCCAAGGCTCTTGTCAGCATGAAGGAGCTGTCTATGGGGTAAGTGACACCATATTTTTCAAGGACCACTGAAAGAACGATGCATCGGCATCAACCAGCAGCTGCCCGCCGTATCCAGGAGCAACACTCCAGTCGCACCTGCTGATACAGTTTCTTATGCTCACTGCCACTTTTGCTCACATGACGAACCCTATGTTGGTTTTGTCCATTTTCTAACAAACCACCATTCAGTATCTTGTACTGAATGACTCAGCTTGATGTGACAGAGGGCTCCCTTGTTACAGCCAAGTCTTACAGATTAACTTCACATACACTGGTATGCTGAAGAGAAATAGCCCTCTAATTAGAGCTGAGTGATTCAGTTTCGCTGGTGCGTGAAACATAGCATTAATGAAACATAGCATCTTTTCTTCTCAATGGCTCTGGATTCATTGCTATAAGAAGTCCTGGGAGTGTAGGCGACCTTGTCTGCTTGAAGTTAAACATCTCCCACCCCGATTCCCCTCCTTCTGCTCTGACCGTTGACTACAGAATGGCAGTCAATGGAGCGGCTCCAAGTGCTCGCTCTGTGCCTGTTCTCAAGGGAAAGTGTCCTGTGGCCCCGTGCCCTGCCCCCCACTCAGCTGCGGGAGGGACGAGACCCTCTCCACCACCCCTGGACAATGCTGCCCCAAGTGCCTGCGCAAAGGAGGTCAGCGCTCACACTTAAGGAATTCACCGGGAGTACTCAGGAGTGTAATGTCTTTTTGCCAGGAAATTCACTTAAATGTGAAGGGAAACAAAGCATCAGTGTTATTTTGGATTATCAAGTATGGGGAATCTTCTTCTTGTGCACGCAGAATTACGAGAATAGACGTAGAGGTTAACTAAAATGATACAAATGTGCAAGATTTTCTCACGGATCTCTCCAAGTGATGCATTGTGGCCAGCAAATTTTTAAAACATTGTTCTGAACAAAACAGAAAACAGAGCCCATTACACTGAGAGGGTGAGATGTGTTAGAACAGAAGCATACAGTGGAAATGCAGCAGTCACCTGTCACTCGAGGTTCCACCTGCTGTGGGTGACATGCCTTGAATTTTCTGATTGTAGAAAAACAGCTTCCTGCACATGCCCTCGCCTGTGTGTGTTCAGAAAACTTCTGTGGAGACCTTATCTGGGCTTTCCACTGTGAGAAGAAAGTGTGTAACAGTTCAATCTGTATTCTTCTTTTAAGACCTTGTAACACTGCTGTGCTCCTTTTGTTTTTTCTGCAGCATCCTGCTTGTTGGAAGGGCAGGAGCTCAGGGACGGGGAGGAGTGGCAGCCAACACCGTGCACTAAGTGTGTCTGCAACATGGGAGTGACACAGTGCTCGGTAGTGGAGTGTCAACCCGTTGTGTGCAAGCCGGTCAGTACTGCCAATGCACAGTCACTGGCACAGAAACCATCAGCAGCAGCATTTACAAACTAGATTATATACTGTACCTATCACTTTACAACATTTTTGTAAAGTGTAGTAGGACTTTATAGTTTTGAGCAAATGGATTTATTTGCTGGTGTTGGTGTTGTACTGTAGTTACTTAATGTACTTTGTTAAAACACAAGTTCATTGATCAGTGTATTAATTATTAATTTGGGAAGTATTTTCTTACCTGGATATTCAGCAGATATGAGCATTCCGTGTACATCAGCTTCATAAGGGAAAGATAAATTGCAATGTAGACGTGAATGGCTGAGATTAGTGCAAAGAGGTCAAAGTCAGTTGGTCTCTCTGTGCACTCCATACCTGCGATGTTTCCATGTCATTGGACAGCACGAGAACCTGGAGATCCCGCCAGGAAAGTGCTGCCCTCAGTGCGTGCCAAACTCTTGCTTGGTGGCTGGACAGGCCTTCAAGGTAACCTTCAGTCACATGGGTTCAGAGAGATGGCTGCATTTTGCTTTTGTTAGGAAGAAAGCAGTGCCATAAGCTACAAGCACACTGAGATAACAAGGCTTTGAAGGTGGATGAGAAGCAGAGTAAAGACTCCTTAGAGAAGTGAATGTAAGGGACAAAGCCCGGAGCTCGCCAGCTACTACTGGCAGGGGGCCCGAAGATCCGATGGGCTTCTCCAGTGGGAACACCAGTGGCCAACCTCCTCTCTGGGACATAGGGAAGAGAGTGCTGATAACACTTTCTCTCAGAGCAGCAAGCCTGCCTCATGCATAATCTAGCACAAGGTTTTCTTAACCCAGTACATTGTCTCTTTACTATCTAAGCTCTTTATTCATCTCTCAGCCACAGAAGAAGCTACTTGCATGTCAGTTTGGTGCTCCAGGTCTTTCTCATATTAACTTGTCTTTTGATTCCTTCCTAATCTGCAATATGAATATAACAAAAAGAATTGAAAAGTAGTATGTGCTTATTGCTTGCAGGTAAAACACAACTTCTTGCAGTTGTTCATTAACATAGTCTTACAGTACTTTGTGGCTAAGCTGGAAAAAGGTATAGTTGTTTTGAGGCCCCCTATATTTTTGTATTCCACACCAATCTACAAGTATTCATTGCTGAAAGTGTTATCCGTAGGCATCTGTGGTTTCTTGTCCCATGACTTTGCATTCCTCCTTACCTTTGTAAATAGTCACTCTTTATTTGATAAAGTTACTCAGTAGTAATGGATAGAGCCATTGGCCATGTTTTTGACTGCCCAGTTCTTGTTGGCGGTTCTCTGATCCTGAATGCATTGTGCCCTCAGCATGGGGAGCAGTGGCAGAAGGACAGCTGCACTACTTGCCGATGTCACCAGGGTCAGGCTCGCTGCCGCACCCAGACCTGTCCACCTCGCACCTGTAACAAGGTCAGTTGTCTCAGACAGAGCAATATGATGCACATCTGCAGTTTCAAATAAAATGTTTATCTTCAGTCCAGAGTCACTGATTCAGAGTGTACACTGCTATATGCTTTATGCCTCCGAAACAGCCTGCAGACTAGCCTGCACCGAAAAAGCACTTATTAGTGATGGATGGATGGATGGATGGATGGATGGATCAGTCGATATCCATGCTGAATACTGAGACTCTTAATCTTCAAAACTAAGAGATTATTATTCATTATTTCAAATGGAATGTGGAATGAATTCACTAACTCACAAACAGGGACTTTAGTGTCATTCTCTGCACTGAAGCACATTCCAGTGTACACGTGTCAGTCAAAATGTTCCCTAACCTTCACATTTAATAGTTGTCTGCTATTTTTAAAAGTCACTCATTTCTTCTGCATATATATTGTAACGACCCGCGTTACTGTTTAAATGTAAATAGTTGCATTATGGGAAATTTGTAAATAATGTCCGTAACCGCTGGGGTTACGTCGGGGGAAAATGGTGGGGTGACCGTGTCTCCGGGTGTGTTGGAAGAGCGTAGGGGTGCTAAGGCAGGCTGGCTGGCTGTAAGCGCAGGTCCTGGAGGAAAAGGGGTCCTCGGCCCGAGAGCATTATTCCCTTTGTGTTGGTGTTCAAATAAACCGTTCGTTATGAACGCTGCCTCCGCGTCCTCCTTCGCCCCATCCAAACCCACGGCGCTGCGCGCCACAATATCCTCTACCTGCATTATACCAATAACAACATAAATGGGAACTCAAGGAACTGAACCTGATGTGCTTGATTAAATATGTAGTTGTACTTTTTTTACTTAAATAAAACGTATTAGAAGCAGAGGGGTGCGGTGGCGCAGTGGGTTGGGCCGCAGTCCTGCTCTCCGGTGGGTCTGGGGTTCGAGTCCCGCTTGGGGTACCTTGCGACGGACTGGCGTCCCGTCCTGGGTGTGTCCCCTTCCCCCTCAGGCCTTACGCCCTGTGTTGCCGGGTAGGCTCCGGTTCCCCGTGACCCCGTACGGGACAAGCGGTTCTGAAAATGTGTGTGTGTGTGTGTGTATTAGAAGCATGTGGCTGAATGTAACTGAATGCTGGCTTCTGTGCCTGTGCTCAGGGCCAGGTTAAGGTGAAGCGAGCAGGGCAGTGCTGCGAGGACTGTGTCTCGTCCAAAGGAAGCTGTCAGTATGAGGGAACAGTCCGTTATCACGGAGACATGTGGAACAGCACGAGCTGCGAGTTCTGCCTGTGTGAAAGGGGGCAGGTGCTCTGTCAAAAGGCTGAGTGCAGCATCCTGGAGTGCTCATGGGTAAGTCAGATATCGAAGAGTAGAAGCTGCAGAGCTGTATCTGAACTTTACTGTAGTAGAACTGTGCCATTGTTTTATCTGCTGGAGTCAAGAAGCACATCATAGCTAGTATATACCACAGTGGTCACTACATGCAATAAAGACTTTTCCCAGACTGTAAATTGTGCTATTAATGGTGGATTCAGTAGTTTTTTAAAAATTAAACTTGTCAATCAGAGTGTAATTTCATGGGACTTCCCAGGACATTGGAGCATTTCTATAGTTCATATGGCTGACAGGAATTGAGTGCACATAATTAATGCTGTTCAACAGGGAGAAGAACTGATTCACTTCCCAGGAAAGTGCTGCCCAGAATGCAAATCTGTGAGCACTTTCTGTGTGTACAAGGAGCAGGCAAACCAGGTGAGGAGCTTGGCTTAGCCTGACATATCTGTTTTAGTGAGACTTTGTGACTCCCTGACAGACCCAGAGGTTTCTTTTCAAGGATCTTGCTGACATTCAGTTTTAATATGGCTTAATTAATCCTTTGAACTACAGTATTGTTGTTGCACACACATAGTTTCTTTAAACTTTAAGATTGAAATATGTGATGATTACTAAATACCTGATAATATTTAGTATTATAGGGCATCTGTAATGAGGCAGCAAGTAGCGTAGTAGTTAGACCTGCTGCTTTGTTGTTGGAGTGGGCTAAGTTCAAATCCCACCCTGCAATGCACTACCATTGAGCAAGGTATTTTCTTTGAATTGTTACAGTAAAAATTACTCACTTGTATAAACAAAGAAATTATTGTAGCAGCTTAGTTTGCAGATCTGATGCTGTTAGTTGCCTTAGACAAAGGCATCAGCTAAATGAATGACTCTACTAATATATGCTCTACTTTTCTGTTTGCAGTTAAACACAAAGAGCAATAAATATTTATATATTTCATACTTAATTTTTTTCAATTTTGTTAATCCAGCACAATTTTTACACTATAAATCTTCAGTAGGTTTTTTTCTGCTTCCCAGCCTTTTTGTGGCTAAGTACCAGATGAAATTTCACTTCCTTTACTCTAGAGCATTTCACAGATTTATATACAGTACCTCATTTTAAGTCATGCTGATACAGTGCTTGCTTTACTGGAAAGTCCATTAAATCATTAGACTCTTTATGTTGGGGGCATCTCTTGATTACTGTGCATTTAGCTGATGCTTTTCTCAAAAGTGACTTAGAATGTTAATCTACTTATTCACACAGCTTGGTAACTCTTACTGGAGTAATTTAGGGTAAGTACCTTGCTCAAGGGTACTATAGCCAGAGGGAGATTTAAACTGGCAACATTTGGGTCCAAAGGCAGCAGCTCTAACCACTATGCTACCAGCTCCAATTCAGAGGATGTGGTGGTACCAGGGGATCTGGAATGTGTTCAGAGCTGGGTCCTCCATGATAAAAGTTTAAACAGGCTTACAGTAGATTCTGCACAAATCAAGTCTTTGACCTAACAAAGTCTTGTGTTTCTTCAGAATTTGCAGTCTGATGTGAGGGTAGAGAAGCATCTTGCAGTGAGTAGAACCCTGGCTCACTTATCACTGTGATTGTATTATCTGTGGCTTGCTTTGAGGCATCTGTTGCTCATGGTTTTGCCTCTGCCAGAATCTGGAGAAGTGGCAAGATGGGCCTTGCAGGGAGTGCGAGTGCAGAGACTCTCAGGTGACCTGCTACCAGAGATCCTGCACTACATGTCCCGCGGGCACATTGGCAGTGACTAAGGATGACAGATGCTGCCCACAGTGCCACAAGGGTGAGTGGATCTCTTGTGTCAGCTGTGAGTACCCTGGGGACGACAAAACAGACAGCCTACCTCCATCAGCTCTGGTTTACTTGTGTTAAGGAATACTGCAAATGACGAGTTAGCAGTCTGGTGCCATTGTTTTCAAAACAATTTAGATATTCATTAAAATAATTACCTGGTGTTTACTTACTCACAGTCTTAAGGAGGCTTGTCCTTCCTGGCTTCAGATTTCCTTTTGATTTTCCCTTAGTGTATAAATGGTGTCATTTAGCTGATTTCTATAAATGTAGCTTTGCATTTATAAATTCTAAGCAAGTCCTAAACTCTCCCACAAATATATCTGAGAAGTTAGAAAATGCTATGCAGCCTGTGAAGTCTTTTAATCCCCCTTCTTCTTTCTGAATTTAAACCATGGTTTAAGATTTCCTTCTGGTTAAAGAGCATGAATACTTAGTTTTCCCCTTCCCTGCAGTCAGAGACTGTCCAACTCCTCCGTTTCATCTTGCGACATTATCTAGCATTAGTCAAGGAAACACACTGACAGCACCTGCCTTACACTCTGGAGACTCTGACAGCCCTGAAACTTGATAGCTTCGTATGAAGGGGCTTCCAGCAAAGCCCGATTATGAAGAAGGAACCCAGGTTTGGTGTGTGGCTGTCCTGAACAATGAGTTGCTACTTATATGAATCTGTGCCTCTGTTTCCGTGTGTCATGTTTATAGTGTCAGCTCGTAGAGGAAAGCAGATAACAGCATACAGACTGTATTTGTTTTACTTCATTAGTAATAGTTCACACAAGGTTCAAGGAAACATTGTTGCCAGTCATTAAATTAATACCTTGGACTGATTGAAATGATGAAATAGAGAACCAGTCATCAAATTTTTCATTCCTCACCTTTTTTTTCTGTATTTTGTTGCTGCTCTCCTTGCTCTCTGCACAAAACTAAATGATTTTTGAAGATTCCATATGTTATCACCAGCCAAATAAATACATTTTTAGACTCAAATGATTTAAAATCATGTACAAGAGAATGAGTCGATGTTGCAGATCATATGTTAATTAATTTTGGAATTAATGAGCCTGTGTAAATTGAGGACAGAACACATTTATCAGATGTGTTCACTTAGGTTCCTTTTGTTTGTGGGAAAAAACCATCTTAAAACTGCCCTGTCCTCCACAGGTAATGAAAACTTCACAGATAATCAGGCAGCAACTACAATCCAATTAGGCTTTCAGTAGTGGTGAACACTCTCTGCATCTCAATATACCCCACATTTCTCCTAGCAAGTGTTGCATCAAGTTTTGCAGCCAAGAACCAATTTCTATCCTATTGCTGAAAGGCTTGTTTACCACAGATTTTTTGAAAGAACTTGTAATTATTCAGTTGTACTGTGAGTGTTTCCTTCTGTTTTTTTCTTGGCAATTAGTCAGCTTGAGCCATCTTTAGGTTATATTTTTATATAGAAAAATTTAAAGTTGTTTAAGTAGAAGTAAATGTCTTAAATCTATAGGCACATGAGGCACACAAATGAGGATTATTTTTATATGATTAGTATTTAGCTGACGGCTTTGTCCAAAGTTACTTCCAATGCTAGATACACTACACTAAATTCCCTACAATGATTCATTCATTTATATAGCAGAGCAGTGAGTCAGACATACACACTAAGGACACTTTGGAGTCACCACACACACACATTTTCGGAACCGCTTGTCCCATACGGGGTGGCAGGGAACCGGAGCCTACCCGGCAACACAGGGCGTAAGGCCAGAGGGGGAGGGGACACACCTAGGACGGGATGCCAGTCCGTCGCAAGGCACCCCAAGCGGGACTCGAACCACAGACCCACGGAAGAGCAGGACCCGGTCCAACCCACTGCGCCACTGCACCCCCTCTTTGGAGTCACCAGTTCACCTGAAATCATGCCATTGAGTGGAAACATTTATATTACATTTATTCATTTAGCTGACACTTTCCTCCAAAGCAACTTACAACATTAAGGTTACAATTATTTACCCATTTATACAGCTGGGTAATTTTACTGGAGCAATTCAGGGTAAGTACCTTGCTCAAGGGTACTACAGCTGGAGGTGAGGCTCAAACCTGCAACCTTTGGGTCTAAAGGCAGTTGTTCTAACCACTATGCTACCAGCTGAAGAAACCCACACAAACTCAGGGAGAACATGCAAACTCCACACAGACTGAGCCAGATTTAAACCCACATCCAAAAAGAGCACAGGTGCTGTGATGCACCAGCACTACCCACTGCTCCCCTATGTTGCCCATGAGTTGACGATTGAATGCTGAGGGCTCTTAGAAGTACTACCAGTTGTTTCTGCTTTTCGTACTGAGTGTTTGCCTGTTATGTGTTCCAGTTCCGTGTCATGCTGAGTGTCTGACATGCTCCCAGACCCCAGAGCACTGTGACAGCTGTAAGGATCCAAACTCCGTGCTTCACGAAGGCCACTGCCTGCAGCACTGTCCCAGGGGGTTCTACCGAATTGGCAGGATCTGTGCAGGTGAGACGCATATCCCTGCTGACACCCCATCCCCCAATTTACTCCTGTCCTTTGGCTGCATACAGCAATTGCCACCTTATGGTTAAGAGCTTCTATGTTGTTTCTGCTTTAGCTCTCTGTGGGTAAGGGTAAGTGCAGTCCAACCAAATTCCAAGCAACTGCTCGTGGGTTTCATGCTAGGGGTGTGTTTGGACGCTGTTTACTGTTGCCTTCTCCTACACAACCCTGTGGATTGGTAGTACAGGGACAACATGCAAACTGCACAAACCCTCATCCAGATTCAAATCTATACCTGTGCATGGAGCTCAGGCACGGTGAGGCACCAGTCTTATGCAAAGTGCTGCAGTGATGTTTTAGCTCCCCAGAAGACTTAAAATGACCTGCAAGGGATAAGAGTGTTAATTTTGTAAGAATATGCAGTTCATCATTCTTTCAGCTGAAAGCGTTTACTTGGTTATTTATAAACATGAATGCTGCTCGCTGGGGCAGGGATAACAACACTCTTTTTGTGGCTGGGATGAAAGTGGCAGACTGCACGCATGTTTGTCTTGTGTAGAGCTGCCTCTGTGCTGAATTCTGCTGGTAACATGTCAAAACAGGAACCGGAACCAGCAGTGGAATTTCAATATGTAGGGTGAAATGTCATTTTCAGAGGATTAGGTTATCACTTAATATCTGTCTAATTCACCCATGAGTGGATTTAATGTAGTAATACTCAAGAGGTCTGTTTTTTCCTATCTCATTTCCGTTATTTCTTTTTATCACTGACTTCTGTTTTTAAAATATGATGAGAAGAAGATAGCTTTATTGTCATTGTATGTGTCATACCCCCAACCGCATGCCCAATGACCGCACCTATGAATACTCAGGGAGGCAGGGTATAAAGAGGGTGCCCGAATGCTCCACACTGCGGAACCTCATCTAGAGAAGACGCAACTTTCGACACTCGCAAGAAAGCCTCTTTCCCTGTTTCCCCTCTTGTTCTCGCTCTTTACCCGTCCTGTGTTCCCTCGGTTTGGTTTCCCGTTTCCTCGACTCTCACCTTAACCTAGGCTCTAGTGTTGTCTGCTCCTCGGAACAGCGTACGACCATCGATTGACCCCTGCCTGTCCCTCACTGTTCTATTGCCTGCCCCATTACATGAACACGCACCGGCGTTTGGATCCGTCAGCAGAATCCCTGTGAGCAACGTGACAGTATGCAATACAGTGAAATTTTATGTGACAGCCCTTAGAACAACAGCAACAGAAAAAACAAGTAGAGTAAAGAAAGAAAGAAAGAAAGAAAGAAATTTGATTAAAACTTTGAAGTCCTCAGCAGCTTTGGTGGGGTGGATGTGGGGGAGTAATGGAGGCAGCAGCTGGCTTTTATGATCGGTTTTCTGGTTGGGCAGGGAGGGTGTGATGGAGGCCACAGCTCTGGGAAAGAAGCCGTTCCTTAGTCTGTTGGTGCGGGATTTTATTGTCCCGAACCGTTTGCCAGATGCCAGGTTCAAATAGGGAGTGACCGGGATGTGTGGTGTCCTTGATACTGCCAGCCTTCTTCCTCAATCAACTAACCTACGTAGTGTCCGAGTTGGGGAGCTCCATCTTGACGATGCGCCGGGCTGCCTTTAACCACGCAATGCAGATCCATTCACTTGTCTTAGTGATTTCCATGTTTTATGTGTGAAAACCACAGAGAGAAAATAAAAGCCTATAATTACACATGAAGTCATATAGCACAGATGCTTTAAGAAGTGCAGCCAGCTGATAGTGGGTACCCTGTCTTTGGGGATCACATGCCAACACCACCAAGGGCAAAGAAAGAGTCCTTGTGCTGCCAGACTCTGTGGACCTGACCTGACCACAGCAACCTCCTGGAACCTCCTGGCTGTGTTTCTTCCTGCAGCTTGCCGGGATGCATGTGCCACCTGTGTGAATGACTTCGAGTGCACATCCTGTGGGGGCTCCCTGCTGATGAGTGGCCAGCGATGTGTGTCAGCCTGCGAGGTGGGCTTCTACCAGGATCACAGCCAGTGTGCACGTAAGTGACATATTGCTCCTTTCTGCAAATTTCAATAGCTCTTGTGATTATTTATGAGTCATCATTCACGCTTACGACCATCATAAACTTTTCCCAAGACATTAAACAGTGGCTAAGCTGGTGCCAGTGATGCACTGTAAGTAATTTGCACAAGTTCAATATTTTTCTTTCTGTCTAAAATGGAACAGTTCGTGATGAACATGAACAGCCCCTGAATTGCAGTGGGAGGGTCTGTGTGTGTCTCTGTGTGTGTGTGTGTGTCTGTGTGTGTCTGTGTGTGGGGTTACAGCACATCTCCTGGCAGTACACCATATTGTTTAGAGTGAATTTATGCTGAAGGGGCTGCAGATGCCTGAGGGATGAGTCACGGGGAAGGTGGCGCGCTACCGTGTCGATCCCGTGCAGGGAAATGTGCCAGGGCCTGCACTTGGTGTCATCCGTCAGGTTAACGTCCGGAGAGAGATTTGAGTTCACTTAGGAATGCTAAGCTTTTGACTGCCAAAAATGCATAAACACTTTCTTTCTTTATAAGTTTGGTGGCTTATGTACATATCCATGGATACAATGTATATTTACTGGAGCATTATTGCTGCCTCATCAGAAATGCAAAAGGCTGTGTATTTATAGCTTTTTGCATTTGAAAGAAATAATAAAATAATAAAAATAAATTATAAACAATACACACACACATTTTCCGAACCGCTTGTCCCATACGGGGTCACAGGGAACCGGAGCCTACCCGGCAACACAGGGCGTAAGGCCAGAGGGGGAGGGGACACACCCAGGACGGGACGCCAGTCCGTCACAAGGCACCCCAAGCGGGACTCGAACCCTAGACCCACTGGAGAGCAGGACCTGGTCCAACCCACTGTGCCACCGCACCCCCCTATTATAAACAATAATAATATATTAATTATTTATTAAATCTTTTCCTGTAGGCAGGTACAATTTGTATAGCATTTAATAGCTTGTTGCTCTTGGCCAAACAACAAATAAATTGGCTTTATATGAAATCTTTTTTTAATATTTCTATCTATAAATGTATCTGTAAAGCTCTGTTGCTGTTTTTTTTTTTTTAATCAAAATCTTTGCAACACAAGCTACCGACTTGAAGTTTAAAGTTCAGTATGATTTGTCAGTTTGTATATTATTGAAAAACTTTGTTTTTCAAGCCACAGTTCACTTACTATCTTAGATATTGATAGATCTGCAGTTCCAATATGTAACTTCTGGATGTGACACGAACACGAACGTATTTTACTGTAACGTCTGGACATGGACGAAAGTGGTGAGAATTGAAGCGTAGAGTGTAAATAAAAGAATAAGTGAAGTGCTCGAGTGATACAATAAATATGGGACAAAGAGATGCACACAGTGTTACCTCGACAATAAATGGAAGAGGTGGACGGGACTGGAGCGGGAACACAGAGGACTGACGGAGACAGGGATTGAACATGAGATGAGGATAGGGGCACGGAGGACTGGTGCAGACGGGACAGGGACAGAAACGCATGGAGAATGGGACTTTGAGAGAACAGGCACATAAACAAGGATCTTTTGCTGAAGGCAGCGTAATGCTTTTTAGTGATCCGCAACCTGATGGTACCCCGCAGAATGTTGCAGAAGATGTCTGGAGATGCAAAAAGAACCAAACTATCGATAGAGTTGTTCACAGCGATGAAGTTGTCTAATATCCAGCTGAGTTTTTGAACAGTTTTCATTCATTGGATGTAACATCTCATAATCTGACTCTGAAGACTGAATGTCAAGGAATCAAGGAACTTCATCAATATGTGACTGAAGCATCAATACTATGTGCAACAAGGTAGAAAATGTATTTATTCAGAGAATTCCAGTCATTCCATCGGATCTTCCATTCAGTTTTAAGCACCTACAGTTCTCTCTCATAGTTCGTTTTGCCATTTCCACTAACTTTGAACCTGGAGTCATTATGCTTTTCACAGAGCATCTTTTTGTTAGATGCTCATAAATATGGTATAAGAGAATCTCTTGTCAGTTTTAACAGCTTCAGATAACTTCAAGATAGACAAAAATACAAGTCAGGAGACATTTTCTAGGTTACTTTGCTCTTTTGTGTTGTACTGTTACATCAAGGCAATGACTTGCATCACATCTTCACCTTATTAACTAGAGCTATTTTATCGATATTACTTCAGTATGTTTTGCTTTTTTCCATTTGGTATTGCCTCCAGGGATTTAATCTTTAATTTTGAATCTGTTGGTTTTGTTCTTTTATGTAAGATTTATTAACTGTAAAGCAATGAAATAACTATAAATACTAGAGAGATTACTGCTGCAGTAACTGGCTGCAGAGCCATTTACTTTTCTTGTTAATATAGTTTACAATTATGAAAGTAAAATTAGTATTTTGTTGTAAAAAAGAAACTGTTATTTGGCAGTTTACCAGAAATGAAGTTACAATATAAGTTAAATGAAGATGTGCTTCATAAAATCAGTGCATTGCTAGCAAACAGTGCCCTCCTTGTGCTGCCATACAGATCATGTACATTTCTGTACTTTCTATGTGTACTGTACACTTAAGAATCCCATGTAAAAACTATGCCTCTCTCTAAGAACTATGCATCTATACAGCAAAGGGCAAATACCAATGAGAAAATAACAACAAAAAAAACCATGGTTCCTTTACAAACTCAAACCTAACAACTTCCATTCCAGGTAGATCATTATTGCTGGAAAGCAATATCCGGGCTACTTTCAGGGGGAGTCAGGTGCAGTGCAGTTTCTGGTGTCCTTGCACTGCTGCTCAGTGATGTCTGAGGGAGTGTGGCAATTGGGGCCCCCTAAAGCACTGTAGTGTTCCTTGGGAACGTTGGGTAGTGGCTCCAGTCAGGTCTCCTCATGCCGCTCGAGCTGCCTCTTGACAACCTCATTTATTAAATTTCCTCTGAGCCTGCCGGTTTACTGGACCTCATAAAAGATGACCTTTTGTTCTGTCTCATGCCATCCTCAGTTTCTCAGAAGCATTTGGGCAAAAGTGCATCAGTATCCCGCACTGCAAATAAATTGTAAATGGCAGCCAGCACTTGTAATCCGACACTGAAAACTTGACATCGCGTGCATTTCCTGGTGGACGGCTGGCTTTAGAGCTCACTCAGAATCCGTGGTCCACTGAGCAAAATAGCAGGGCATGAATGACTTCTCTCGACCGTCCCGCAGGTTGCCACAGCTCCTGCTCCCAATGTCATGGGCCTGGACCAAGGGACTGCCTGTCGTGTTCTGATCCTTCTCACCTGCTGAAAGATGGGCTGTGTGTCAGAGACTGCGGCCCAGGTTTCTACAGCTCTAAAGGGACCTGTTATGGTAAGGGGGGGTATGAAGAATACGAATTACAGTAATTTCACATATCCTATATTGCTCTTCATGAGATTCAATTAAGTGAAACTTGTTTTAAAAAAAAAAAAACTTTGGAAACCTTTAAAGTTGGGACATATTTTCTTTTAATGAGGTTTACTCATATGTGAAGAAAACCCCATGAATATGCAATGTTTCTAAATTTGCACAGTGTTCACAAGGAACAGAAACCTTATCTTTCCTATGATGTTTGCATCTTCAGTTATTTTCAGAATCGTGCTCCCATGAGTTCCAATTTTGTCTTTCTATAAAGGTACTGAAAACAGACTGAAGTAGGTTTTGCACTGGAAGTATTGAGTGGGATTTGCATTTAAAATTCTAATTATATTTCAAGTGTAATAGTTTGCCAGTTTGAACATCTGTAATCGTATGCAATGTAGTCTGGTTGTCCATTGTTCTCTTTCTGTTGTTCTTGGTTTGTATTTTCATGATTACTGGAGTCTTTCTGTCCCGTCTAGCTTATTAAATACCTCCCTTTGTTGATAGCTGAAATCATTCTCTTGTTCAAACATGCTGGTACTTTGGGTGCCCCCTAGCAATAAGACATTTCCATTTTTGTTTTTAGTATTATTAGCAAAACTGTTAATATGCTTGAATTAAGTTTCTTTCTGCTGAATTCACTCATGTCTGTGTAAATGTATAAGCTGTTTTCTTAAATTCCAGATTTATGATTGACAATTCTACAGCAGTATCTTTGTGTGAAAAATTCTTTGCTGTGTTTTTACTGCTCTAGCGTGTGACCCCTCCTGTTTGACCTGTTACCCTGACAACCCAAGTTGTATTAGCTGCCCCCCAGACTCGGCTCTCCATCATGGGAAGTGCGTTTCCCATTGTCCACAGCAATATTTCAGGGATCTCTATGGCAGGTGCCAAGGTGAGCATCTCTTCATTGCTGTGAAACTGATTCATGTTATATTGTATATACAATATTATTCACATCATATAGTATAAATCACACAAATTATTCATAGCTTTTTTATTTAAAACACTGAAAACTCTAATGAAAGACTGATGAAATGGTTCTTAGGATCCTTGGATCGTGTCTCATGTTTCATCCTTCCTTGTGTAATTTTAGTACAGTGCAATGTATCATTATTCTAAACTGCTGGCATGCTACACAATTCTTGCCCCAGTTTTGTAATGAAAGATGTAGTGAGTGTAATGATCGCCCAGTGGTATGGCTGTAAAGAGATGCTGATAACACAGTGAACAAGCAGAGCTGCAAATGGACGGCTTTGTTCTATGAGAGTCATGCTTTTTTTTTTTCCCCAGCATGCCACAGCTCCTGTGTAGCCTGCTCCGGTCCAGCCGCGCTCCAGTGCACCCGTTGTCGTGATGCTCTGGCCCTGCACCTGGGGCAGTGCCTGGACACCTGTGGAGAAGGCATGTTCTCACAGGATGGCATCTGCCAAAGTAAGGGCATCCTCAGTCGGGAATCATGCTCTCGAATCCGTATTTCACTGTAGAGGGTACAGCAGGTAACCTGTAGACTCAAAGTCATCAAAGGCTTGTGTTTCGCAGGCTGTCACTTATCCTGCCGATCCTGTGTGGGGCCCAGGGACTCAGACTGCACGCGTTGCTTGAAGCCAGAGGAGGTGCTACAGCCCAAGCATGTCCAGGTTGACCATGGCACCTGTTTCTCCACCTGCAAGGCCCAGTTCTACCTGGACATGGACCGTGTGTGCAGAGGCAGGTGTCTGAGAGTATACCACAGCAGCGCAAAATCGAACATCCGAATAGGTTACACAACTGCTCAGTCTGAAAACAGGTTTTTCCTTATTGCACTCAGTGGGCATTATATCTGATGGTTATTTCTTTTTATCAGTGTTCAATGTACTTTGCATTTTATATATATAGAGTTATAATTATAGTGTATATAATTACATAATTGTAGTGTAGTGGTATGTGTATATGTTTAAAAGTAGGTTTATATATTTTGTGCCAGAATAATAGTTTTTAATGCTTTGCCTTTTCTTTTCAACTGTAATTTAATGTAGACTTTAAAGTCATAGACATGCTAATTAAATTTGTAATCTTTATATAACATAATTTTGTATATCATCACTTGCCAGGTAAAATTAGTTTCATAATATTACAGTGCAGCCTGGAACAACACAGGGGCTTGAAGATACAATGGTGTTCATTGTGTGGAGAGAGCAAGCTCAGACAGATGCGTGGCTTCCTCCTGGCTCCTCTGTGTGGGGCGCATGGCAGTGCAGAATTTCCAACTCCCCCACCATCCCCCTGTTGACAGTTTATGTAAAGGCTTGAGGAGGAGTCCCCTGATCACTGGAGACAGAATACAGGATTCTGTTGCTTGACTGTGATCAAGTAGCCTGTCGACCGCAACAGGAAAGAGGAGAAAAAATGCTGTACCAGTTCTTCTTGGTTGGAAACGGGGCACATAAGGACCTGGCTAATGAGTCGGTGAATCATCGGTTGGAAAGTGTCTTTCTAGAAGGTCACAGTACCTGACTGTGATTTTTTCAAGTCTTGGCTGTCCTTCGAGAAAGTACTTTGGAATGCCTGCTAGAAGCATGTAAATAATTTAATATGCAGACCCTGTAACCTTAGAGAATTTAAATCAAGAAAACAAATCTGACTTTTACCCCAGTGCTGAAGCACAAGAAAACAGTACTGGTGAAAATATGACTTAAAAGAAGGGCTAGAAAACTCTGAAATCACTACTGTTCTCTGTCCTTGAAAAAGATAATCTATAATAAGCAGAAAAAGAAATGAGAATGATTTATTAATGGTCTGCTTCATTCTGTTATGGAGACGGTGTTGGTGTCATTGCCTTGAGTCCTCTGTGCTGCTGTGGGAGTTTAGAGCACAGCTTGAGCTGTGACATCTCTCCTGGTTAAAATATTGGCAGCATCCCCCATGCTTTTTAGTTGCTACCATGCCCACAGATGCTGGAGAGAACACCACGGACAGCCTTCCTCCAAGAGGAATAATCTTAAGTTTGTGTGCTTGTTTTTCTTATTTAGAACTAAATTGTCAGCTCCTTTCATGCAGAAATATGGCACACCTGGCTTTCATTCAGTCTGAGCATTCTGTTTTCTTAATCGATTTAATGAGTCACCTTGATGGTGTATATTAAGACAATTAAGAGCCGTGGCTGAAGTTAGACAGCTCTCATTTGGGAAGAGAGTGTGAGAGAGCAATCAATTCCCATAACTGCTGTCTATATCTCTACCCTGTTTACTTTGAACATACTGTGTGCATTTGGTTTTCACCCTGGAGGGAAAAACAGCAGCAATGATGCATATCAAACAGTGATTATTTGCTTCTCTTGTTCCTCACAGAGTGTCATGGTACGTGCTTGCAATGCACATATGGAAGTCATCAGAACTGCACTGCCTGCATCCCCCCACTTCACCTGCACCAGGGCCAGTGTCTCGAGAGTTGTCCCCAGGGCTTCTACAGCCAGGATGGAGTCTGCTATGGTGAGGGCCTTCATTGTTCCTCAGCTGCTGACAACCAGTAGCCTCTGTGGTCAACACAGAAGAACCTTCTGGAATGTTATGTCCTGGTCTCTTCATATAGAGAGTGAAGGTCTGAAACATGAACATTGAAGGAACTACGTTTATATGTTTCTGTTGTATGAAGTGTTTAGTTTGTTTTCTCGCAGGTATACCTTACTGTATCTGTTGCCATCTGTTACTAGGGTTGGAGGTTGCTGTTTTCTGGTTATAGAAAACTTATTTCGAAGCGTCTGAAGACATTTTGCAGCAGTTGTTGCAAAACAATCTTGATTTGTTTGCCTAGTTTTTTTGATATTGCGCTGGTCATTTATAAGTTCTTTGGTCACTTTTAATGGAATTCTGCCCCCCGTTCTTCCTCCAGCCTGCCACCCATCCTGTAAAGACTGCTTTGGCTCTTCTGAAGCAGACTGCACAGCCTGCCTGTCCCAGTCCCAGCTGTCCAATGGCCACTGCAGGACCAGCTGCCCCAAGGGACAGTACCTCAGAACTGTGGAATACTGTGCTGGTGTGTAAAATTATGTCAAACAGGTCCACTGTCTGTGGGTCTGGTGGGTGTGGGGTGAATTTATAATCCTGTAGTCATGTGATCGAGCCCTGGGTTATTCCGTAGAGCATCAACCTACAGGAGTGCCCAGCTAAAACGATGTAAAAAGGATATCTGCTAAAATACTTCTCTCAGCTAAAAAAAAATATACTGTTGCAATGCTCTTACCACCTTCTTCTGCTCTATCAGTTTGATGAATGATGTTAATATGTTGGAGAGTTTGATGCTATAATGTATCATTTCTGATATAAATGAGTATTGATTGAGTTTAATCTGTTGCTACTATATTTTCTACGCTGGTAGAGTAGGACTCGTCAGGAGGAGACTTTATGTTGCAGAAATGACACATTGTGATACAGATGAATGATAACTCTTATGACAGTCATTAGTTTAACAGGTTGACGGGAAGTCGCAAAATCTGCATACTGACTCTGCCTGCACCAGAGGGTTTGGGTAAATGGAATAAGATCTGCTCTGAATCGCTGCTGTCACTGCAGAGCTGAAGTTAGGAATCGGTATCTCGTTGTCGTTTGAATGGAAAAAATATCTTTACGCTAGATATGTTTGTATGTATGCTGTTGCACATACCTTAAAGGTATTGTGCTTCAAACTGTTCTGTCATATCCATTTTTGCTCAGGACAACTCGAGCAATACCAGATACCATCCCTAAACATCAGATGGTTAGGAATGTTAGGGAGGTGAATTAAATTATCAGGTTTAATTGAAATTTTGATTACTGTGATCCTCTGGTGAGCAGTGCGGAAAGGTTAGTAAAATAAGATCCAGGAACGTAAAAGGCAAGTTTTATGGCATTAGCCAGGCCTTGGGTCTACTCTCTTCTCTCCCAAAATAACACCATTGGAAGATAGTGCTGAAATGATAGGTGTCTGCCATGTACAATCACATCACAGAATGCCTTGCATTCTGGGTTTGTCTCTTTCCCTGGCTCTGTGTCTCTGGCTGCTCCGTAGCAGTTCCCCGGAGCTGTGCTACATGAACTTTGTGTCACAAAACATGTCTTGTTGCATTAAAGAGAACATGCATTTTTGCTTTGGTACTTGCAGTGGAACTTGCATACTTGTGGTAGCAATTTCTTTTTGTCTGTGTTTTTTTTGGACAGTAATCCAGGTTTTCACGATTCATTCCTTTCAGCAAATAAGAATGTGAAAAATAAGAGCATTGTCTAAAACCCAAAGCTCCTATATTTTATGCCGATAACATGAGAGGCTGCGCTATTAGTCCTGCGAGAGAGTACCTTTATGTTGGGTAGAAGCAGGGTTGAATACAAATATAGCTCCTGTACCTACTTAATCTCCTTCTTTCTGCAGGCTGAATCCTTGGCATTGTCTTTTATTTTCATTCAGACTTTTATCTGTAGGTGTTTATCGCTCAGTTTCTACCCTGGTCCTTGACAATCAGATGCAGGCAGCACAGATAAGATTATTGTTCACCTTTCCCTGCTTCCTCCTCCTTTCTCCCTGTCAGAATGCCATATGAGCTGCCAGCACTGTGTAGCTGATGTGAGCAGTGACAGCAGCGTTTGTCTCTGGTGTAAGAGTCCGCAGAACTTGCTGCTGAGGGATCGGTGTGTCCCTCGCTGCCCTGCAGGGTACTATGAGAGCCATGGAGCCTGTAAAAGTAAGTGTGACTCGAATCTAAATCACTGGATTACACTGTACTGTACCTAAAAGGGATGCAGACAGATACATATCTTTCTTATACAGCCGTTAAATAAAGCTGTTTTGTGCGCCTTTTTGTTTTAGGGCAAATTTTTAATACAGACTTTTCCCACTAGGATGTAATAACTTTTTAGCAAAATAAGCAGTACTTTTAAAATTCACAAGCACTTAAATTGATATTTATTTGCATGATGCCTTTGTCCAAAGCAGCTCAGAAAGTTAACCTATAGTGATTTATCCATTTATATAGCTGGAAAATTTTTACTTGAGTAATTCTGGATAAGTACCTTGTTCAAGGGTACTACAGCAGGAGTGGGATCTGAACCTGTGTCCTTTGAGTATAAGGCAGCAACTCTATCACGATGCCCCATGCTACGCCAACCTGTGCTGCAGATGTTATGTAGATAACGCTAACAATAGGGCTACAAGACAAAAGAGTATAATGCTTTCTCTATATGTTTCAGTCTTTATTGGGAAGTAATGTTGCCTAACGTGGAGGTGTTTCTGCCTTTGTAAGAGTGCCACTTCTCCTGTGAGAGCTGCAATGGCGAGGACCCCTCCTCCTGTACTTCTTGTCCTCCCCCTATGTTCCTAAGCCCCTCTGGCATCTGTGCACCTATGTGTCCTTCAGGATACTTTGCCAACATGGACCGAGTGTGTCAGGGTGGGTGCCGAGCAGCGCATATCTCAATAAATCCAATGAGAGACTTTGCCGTGATTATTTTCATGCTGGAACATCTATCCTGTTTCATTCACTCAAAATGTAAATCGTATCAACTGTGTGTTATTTGCAGCTTGTGACAGCCAGTGTCTGACATGTGAAATGGCAGGAGTGTGCACGTCCTGCAGGAACCCAGCAAAAGTTCTGCTCTTTGGAGAGTGTCAGTACGAGAGCTGCGCTCACCAGTACTACCTCAATTCCACCACTCGCACATGCAGAGGTAACGTTGTCACAGCGCAGTGCTTCGTTTCTGCTGTAGCCAGCGGGTACGCTGTGATCTCTTTGTCTGTCTGAGAATGCATTTCTTCAGTCTCAAATTTATTTCAAGGACTGAAACAAATGTTACTTTTTAGTGCTGTACACTGGGTCCCTGAGTTACGAATTTCCAAGTAATAAACTTTTCACTGTTAAAACTTATTTGAGAGGTATTTGAGAGTACTTTTGTTAAATAGAGCTAGCATACCAATTCAAATTTCACACAAAAGCTTAACCCATTTGGATGACGGATACACACACACACACACACACTTTCTGAACCGCTTGTCCCATACGGGGTTATGGGGAACCAGAGCCTACCCGGTAACACAGGGCGTAAGGCCGGAGGGGGAGGGGACACACCCAGGACGGGACGCCAGTCCACCGCAAGGCACCCCAAGTGGGACTCGAACCCCAGACCCACTGGAGAGCAGGACCCGGTCCAACCCACTGCGCCACTGCCCCCCCCGGATGACAGATAGTGATGGCCAATCTTAAGTTTGTCAGCACTCTGTTCTTTCTCTGGGTCATAAATTCCCAAGTAAGAGCCCTAGAAGAGGCAGGCATGTGCACAAGGCTGTTTTTCCCAGTGGGATAGAGAAAGTCCAAAAAAAACAACGCTACTGCCTCCCAGCCCATCCAGCAGTCATGTTGCTCATATTTACACACACACACACACACACACACACACATTTTCGGAACCGCCTGTCCCATACGGGGTCGCGGGGAACCGGAGCCTAACCTGGCAACTCGGCGTAAGGCTGGAGGGGACACACCCAGGATGGGACGCCAGTCCGTCGCAAGGCACCCCAAGTGGGACTCGAACCCCAGACCCACCAGAGAGCAGGACCCGGTCCAACCCACTGCGCCACTGCACCCCCTGCTCATATTTACATTTACAGTTATTCATTTTTCAGATTCTTTTCTCCAAAACAACACAGAACTCAGAGTAAACAAAGTGCATTTCACAACACACCAACAGTTGCAGATGCACAGATGATTCTCAAAGCACGGTCAATTTGTCCAATCCCATCATTTTTGCTGGCGCATATTAAACTTGCAGCAGTGCGTAGAGTTGATGAGGAGCCCCTCACATGCTTCGCGTCTCATTTGAGTTTATTTCAATTAACAAACCAGCTCTTGGAACCAATTAAGTTCATAAATAGGGGACCCACCGTACATGGATTAGTGTGTTTCAGACTCCATTGGATTTATTCTCTATTATTTTGTCAATGGATCCATGTTATTGCTGAAGCTCTTCTCTTCGTTGGAGATTTTGAGATTATGTTGGAATGGCAAATAAAAACTTTAAACCGAATGTATTAATGTTCTGTACAGCAATGTACACTAAATTAAATATGTATTTTTTGCATATTCAGTCATTTTTTTGTTTTTGGAATTTCTTAAAAGCTTTATATTGGTATTGTGTGGTGCCGGACAGTTGCGTTGCAGGAGAAAAAAACACAGAAAATGATAAACCAAGATTGAAGGCATTGTGGAATTTTTCTGTTTATTTAGTACTTACCCAGTCCTTATCTAAGTACCCTTTGATTCACCACAGGCATCGATCTTTGTGTCATGCAATTCTCCATAATGTATGCTTATGAAAGGAAACAGTTAATTGTGCAGTTCAGTGTTTAGATTCTAATTACGGAGATGTGAACACAGATGTGGTCCTGTTCCCCTGTACTCTTCTTGTTTTCCAAGAAAAAGCGGATTTAAAGAGATTTGCTTTGGTTGGGAGGCATAAACCACCATGGTAGCCAAGGAACAAAACACACAATACCTTCATTACAAGCTTTAGAAAGGTAATGTAGGAAAGTTTCATTTCCTGAGAGTGATTCCAGCAGGTGGTCGACCAGGTGCTTAAAGCACATTGTTCACGCGCTGGACAAAACTGCAGCTTTCAGGAGCTGAGCAAAAATGAAATGAGATTGAGCTGTTGCCTTGTCAGCTCTGGGAAAGAGGATATGGAACAGAAATTGAATAAAAGTAATTCATACAACTCCAGTCTTAAAGTTTGCAGTGCTTCTGTGCTTATATTGCACTTTTTACTGGAACAAATAACATATTAACATAATAACATAGCAACATATTAAATGTCACCAGAATTTCGTGACCTTGAGCTGCGCAGTCTTCAGCAGCACACCCCTTTAAATATGCTTTGGAGAAGGGTTATTTGTGCTTTTTTGGAATTTTGCAGTACTTCAGCCGTGTATGTTCACCAGCTGTCATCATTGCTGGGTTGACCCCCAAGGAGGTGGTCACCTCTGCCTTTTTCCAGCTGCACCATGAAAAACGGGCGGTAACTACATTTTGTCAAGAGCAAATCATTGGAACACACATGTCTGGGTGTATTGCAGAGTGCGACTGGAGCTGCAATGCCTGCAAAGGCCCACTGCACACTGACTGCCTTCAGTGCATGGAGGGACATGTTCTACAGGATGGCGTGTGCATCCAGGACTGTGCAGAAGGCTCCTACCAGGAGGGGGATACCTGTCTAAGTCAGTACTGTACTGCCCATTTTGGGTTTTTTAGCTATCTGTTTTGTTGGTCGTTATTATCAGGGATTCTGAGCACTTCTTAAAACGTTTAAAGACTGTGTTATTAATTTGTATTTAGTTGACACCTCTGTCCAAAGTGACTCACAATGCCAGATACACTACACTAAGCTACTTAGAGTCTCTGTGATCTACACACCATACAACAATGTAACACAGATACTCAGTCACATAAAGATGATTAGACTTACCCATACATTTGCAACACATCTTTAGACTGTGGGAGGAAACCAAAGCACCTTCAAGAAACCCACTCAAAAACACAGGGAGTACCTGCAAGCTCTACACAAAGTGCTAGATTTGAACTGATGTCTGAATCCACAGCCCAGGATAAATGAGGCAGCAAAGGTGTAGAAACTATGACTGTGGGTTGATCACAATTTCCTATGAATAGAAATGTATTTGTATTACAGTCATGCCTTGTATAATGTCCTAGATACGTTCTGAGAAATATGACGTTGTACGATTTGGACGTTGTTCAAACAACCCTTTTGTTGTTGTTGTTGTTGTATGGGAACAGTAAGTTCAGTCAATACCTGTACAACTTTACATTACTGTACAGTACTCGGTACGCTGCCTTGGTATCAGCACTCGCCGACTCGCCGCTGACTTTAACATTATGTAGCACATAGCAATTCTTAAAGTATTCTTAAACTATCCAGAGCTAGCGGTAAATTCTGCATCATATTCGGGTCCTGCCTTCTCTTTCAGCATCTCAAATAAACTTTTTTGCCTTAGTCGTGATGGTCATGGTGCTGAGAGGGATTCACTTTTGTGTTTGATCTTCGATCCACGTACTCAGCAACTTTCCCGATACTGGGCCCTCCCTCATCTTCGTCAATCTCGTAGCCTTCGTGAAAGCAGACCCCTTCACCGCGTGAAGAATTTTTTTTCTTTGCTTTTCAGGATCGTCGTGATGGTCTAGTGTGACTTCTGGAAATCACGTGCGATAGCGTTGACCAATTTTCCACCTTCATACTGTCTAATAATCTTTGCCTCCTCATCCAAATCAATCCTCTTCCATATCTCCTTGCTGTTGCTATCACTGTGGCTGGTTGAGCTCCGTTTTGGACCCGTTATGAACTTAAGTGTGGATGACTTATAAAAACCTGAATATGGAGACAGGATAATGGAACAAGATACGCAGAGTAAACTTGAATGAACGGGATGCTGCCCTGCTGCAGCGATGCTGCTAATGCGTGATCACACACGTATTGTTGTACAGTACTGTACTGTACAGTAAACTTTTTATTTTGTTAATAAGGTAATAATGATTCAAAGTACATTACAATAACCTTCAAACGTAAACCAGTTACACAGGTGTTTATTATGACTCAAAACATATGTATAGTGTATTATAGACTATAGGTAATTTAACGTCGTACGCCCGGCAGCACAGTCACCTCTCTGGGCAATCACGTGTGTGCGTATGGCTGCTTAAAAGCCGCTTGCATCCGCTACCTCCCTCTGTCTGAAATTCTTCTTTAATTTCTATTCTTTTCTTATGGGACCATGGACGTATAAGCTAACGGATGTAGTTCGATAGGACATTATGCGGGGTATGACTGTTCTCTCTTGCTTTCATGTCATAACAGTAATTAAAAACGTGTTCAGTTATCCACTTCTAAATACTACAATTAAGTCAGAGCCACTGGCTTTCCAGCAGGTTTTACAATACAACATTTGAACTGGACACTGCTAATCCAGCCTCACCAAAGAGCTTCACAACTCCGGCACATTGTGGGTCTGTCTGTTCTTGGTGTAGCCTTGGGGTCTGTGGGAAACCTACAGCTTTTGCTGATTTCCTCATCTCTCTGTGTGTCAGGATGTGATGAGCACTGCGAGGACTGTCAGGGTCCAGGCCGGTGCAGGAGATGCCAAAGGTCCTTTGTGACACTGAGAGGGAGGTGCCTTCGGGAGTGTGGGAGGGGCTTCTTTCTGGATTCCGCTCTGCAACAGTGTACTGGTGAGTTCACATTCCCATGGTTAGACATGGCTGATACTGTCTGGCAGAAAGCTGACAAATGTGTCCAATTATGTGAGCTGAATGGGGAATTAGCCTTGTGATAGATTATTACAGCAGCAAAGATTTGGGTGAGTGAATTAACTTGGGAACAATAATCTTTCTGATTGACCTCTCACCCTCTGTTGGAATGGTGATATCAGGACAATCACATGGTAAAACACTGCAGAAGTCTGAGTGTCACTATCATTTATATTGTATTTGTGATTTAATGTGACTCGGCTTGCAAACCAATAATTCTCCTCTTATACTGTTTCCTCAACAAGTGTTTCTCTTTCCCAGCTTGCCCAGCAGACTGTATGGTATGTGAGGGGATTCAGCGATGCAAAGCGTGTGGTGAGAACACCTTCCTCAAGGATGGGCTGTGTGCTGCGGACTGCGGACGTGACTTTTATGCCGATGCAGTGAATAGAATCTGTCGAGGTACAGTGCACCTTTTGCTTTAGGGATTTCTTTCTCAGTCTTCCCCCCGATGAGCTTATCTATGACACTATGAACCATCTCTTGCATTTGACACTTTTCTCCAAAGCAACTTACAATATTAAGCTACTTGCAATTATTATCAACCCGTTTATACAGCTTGGTAATTTTTCTGGAGCAAATTAGGGTAAGTGCCTTATTCAGAAGTACTGTAGCTGGGGTTCAAACCTGTAACAGCTGCCCCTGGTAGCATACCTCTTACAATGCTCTGCAAGAGAAGCTAATACAGAAATAGCAAATATATATTTAGAGCACAAGTGCCATGTGTTCAACTCTGGCTCAGTCTGTGTGAGGTTCTATATGGGTTCTTCCGATTGCTCTTGCTTCCTCTAGCAGTCCAAAGACATGCATTTCAGATGACCTTTTCACTGAAGTGCCCTTACTGTGAGCATGTGAGGGTGTTTGCAGGGGGCGTGTTGGCTCAGCGGGCTTGGTTGACTCCGGGTCTGGGGTTTGAGTCCTGCTTGGGGTACCTTGTGATGGACTGGCATCCCATCCTGGGTGTGTCCCCTCCACCTCCAGCCTTGCGCCCTGTGTTACCGGGTTAGGCTCTGGTGCGCTGCGACCCTGCTGGAGACAAGTAGTTTCAGACAGTGTGTGTGAGCATGTGAGAATGAATGAGTGCGTGTGATTGCCTGTCAATAGACTGGTGTCCCATTCAGGCTGTACCCCATTTTATGCCTTATGCTATCAGGACAGGCTGCAAATAGTCATGAAATTGCATTACGAAAAGCAGTTATCAACAGTCAGTAGAGACTTTATTCGATAATGTTTGGAAAGTGAACTTTAGTATGTAACAATTGAACTTGAATAGTATCTCAGAACTTTTAATTCAAGTGTGATTGTTTAAGACAGTGGCTTCAGAGGGGCTGTGAAATTCCCAAAAAGCTGCAAATGGGAGCATTTTTTTTTCATCCGATCTATCTGCAGATTTCTCAACTGATTCTCTATTGAAACAAAATGTGCTGCACTCAAAACGTTTGTAGAATTGGTTTAAAATGCCATGTTTAAAATTACTAATACAAATAAAAGTAGAAATATACAAGAGATTTTACTACTGGAAAAATCGTCAGATCTTCTGTGTTTCAGCTGATTGATTCCCCAGAGTTATCCCTAAGATTATCATTGCACAATGGTTACTTGAAAAAATCACTTTTAACTTATTTCACTTTCTTCATGCATGTTGTCTATTAATGTCCTTACAGTGAACCGCTATGCACCAGTACTGCACGTGAAGAACTCCCTGCTGGTAGGGATTGGCGGAACCAGGCCTCTGGACCTATCCTTGATGACGGCTCAGGACCCAGATGGTGGTACAGAGAGCTTGATTTTCAAGCTTATCCAGACTCCTACTAACGGACGTCTTTTCTACCTTGTGGATGGGAAAGAGGCAAGCTTGTACAAGGAGGACACCTTCACCTACATGGAGCTCAAGAATGGTGCCGTTCGCTTTTCCCATAACAGGGATAAGTCACAGTGAGTCATCTTGAACATCCCTTTTTTCTTTCTCAAATGATCTCTTTGACTATCATGTTTCAGTCACTGCACAAGGATGAGATTTCTTTGTTTGTGATTACTGGTAGTCAAATTACATTTGTGGGTGCCCCTACTTCAGCATGACTGCAAGCTTGTCCTGGGAATTGATAAAAACAGGCTTGATTCTATGATTCGTAACATATTTTAGTTTATCTTTTACTAGTGTACAGCTGTAGTAGGAGTAGTTAGGGCTTCTCCCTTTGGACCCAAAGGTTGCAGGTTTGAGCCCCACCTCTGGCTGTAGTACCCTTGACTTACATTAAATTGCTCTAGTAAAATTATCCAGCTGTATAAATGGGTGAGTAACTATAGGTAGATTAACTGTGTAAGTTGCTTTGGAGGAAAGCATTAGCTAACTGAGTAAATGTAAATGTACTATAAGCAGTTTACCCCCCTCTACACTTGCCATTTCTAGTGGCAAGCACTGATGGTAGTGCTCCTCCAGTTCAGCATCCATTCAGCTAATGGCCATTTCACACATTGCAGATTATGCAGCTCTATGCATGGACATAGCCACACATTTCCCTACAGGTGATCTACATCTCAAAGCATGGTATGCCCTGTACAACTTGCTCTATGCCATTTAGGAAGCCTGTGCATACATTTAAAGGATGTACTGTCTGCTACTTTAAGTTTTAATCAATAGATTCATTTAGACTGTGAACAGGTTTTCATTTGGGTTCAGATTGCTGCTGCAAATGACTTAAATCTCTACTTGTTAGTTACAGTCTGTAATGCCCAAAAACTGTGTGCAGTAATTTGGAGGGATAGTTTTCATTTTAACATTCTTAACATAGTAACGTTTGCCTTTGGCCATATTTTAAAATGATAATATTTAACACTGTGCCCATTGTTACAGCTATACATTTTAGTCGGCTGCCTGGGTCCAGTGGTTTTCTTTTTCTGTAAACAGGATTTGTGTTTGGTTTTCAGAGTTCAGGTGAAGCCTTTGATGCTTATGTGTTTAGTAGAGAGGAACTAGTCCTCTGTCCATTACCTCAGCACCTTGAGAGAGCTGATCAAACCTAACAATCCTGTCCAAGGTCCATTTGCTCATGGACATTGCTGTTCTCCATGGTTCTCACAGGTCACAATCAGCCACGGTCTCAGCATTTTATTCTTCCTTTTTCTTTAATGTGCCGCTGATTGACAGGCAGTCCCGTGTTTCTGCAGGCGTGGACACTTTGTATTGCGGGCAGCCGACCCACATCTTTCCTCTGAGCCGAAAACCATCAATGTCCAGGCAGTTTCACTGCAGGTAAATGTGCCCAGACCGCCTCTCATCCAGGTAACACACGATAGCTTTAGTTTTTATCTGTACTTCCTCAGATAGCAATGCCCAGTAGGACAACGTCTTAGCACCTTCACAACCGGATGTCTGGCAGGAAGAAAAGGGGCCTTTTTAAGTTTGTTGGAGAGACAAGTTTTATAATATAAAGATGCAGCTCCCCTTATCTGATGTGTTAACCTAGTGGGATGGAGGTTACCGGGGCACATACAGTACAGGGTCTTGCGATGCATGTCATTATGTGGTTTGATTACTACTGATACCATATGTCATCACATATGTGATATCACGTGGCATCTTTTTTTTCTGTCAGAAATGAGGCTTTTCTTTGTGCGTAAAATGATGTTTAAACTACAGCTAAGCCTTCACACCTAAGATTATCTGAGCAAGAAATGCATAGCTTTACGGTAAATTCTAATTTGATACTTGTTCACACAGACCTATAATAAGATTCAGATTTTATGTAAGGATGTAAGGAATTACTAGTATTTTCCTTTATGTCCTTTTCCTCCTCCATGCTCTCAGGACAATGGAGGTACTCACAAAAAGCTGTGATCACGTATTTGTCATTTTGTCTTATATTTTGTCAGTTTCTTACAACCTAGGATTTTTGAAAAAGCTTATTTTATGGCAAGGTGTTCAGTGTCATAAGGGAATAGGTGTAAACCTAAATGTTCTGCTTCTCTGATCTGGAAATCAAACTCACAATGAAACAGAATAAAACAATAAATGTTTTCCTTTCCCCAAAGGTTTCTGCATTTCTGAGATCCATGTCATGACAGACCTCACCATACACAACCCCCCTGGTCTCGGTGGAACTGGGAAACATGAAAGACAGACCTTTATCAAGTAGCAGTCATGTCAGGGCATGCAGCAGGGCAGTGTGTTAGTCTCAGCCTCCTTCTAAACCGCAGCAGCGGTGTGCATTTCCTGTCACAACATGCCAGCCTGGCATAGTCTCTAGGCTTTTCTGCTTGAGGTGAGCAGTCTGGCAGCACTACAGAAGTTCTCCTCCAGCTGGTCACGTTTGACTGGAACGATAAGGAACACAAAGGCATTCTCAGCCCACTGTGTTGGAGGACAGTGGTGTGGGCGGTTCTGTACTGGTGGTCTTGTACTGAACTGAAGCATTTGTGAGGATGAGTTTCATTCAGTGTGTGAAGTGCTCAGATTCCATGTTGGGATGATTGTATCCCTAGTCTCAGGGCTGTTCTTATTCAGAATGCACTTTTAAATATGATTTCAATCATTTGAATATAGTAACAATGTCCTTTTTGTACTTTCCTTCATGTCTGACAAAGAACTGCACTTGCAGAGTAGGTGGTCTGCCTCTGTTTCAAGACTGGGCTGAAAAAAAGCAGGCTCACTACAACAGGGTAGTCTGTGTTTATACTCCTGATCGACATGGTACGGCTCAAATGCTGCTCACTTATGGAAGCTTGGCTTAACAAATTCCTCTTGCATCAGCACACCATAAAGCATGGGGCCACAGATGATGGGCCATACTTGACAGTGCAAATATTTAGTCCCCAGCGGTGAAGACTGTGGAGAACAAGTTCAGTCCTTCATATGCTGTCTGTGCAGCAGTTCATTTAGCTCTCTATGGTTCACAGGCCCCGCATGTGGTGATCAACCAGCCCGTGTTGGTGAACAGGGGAGAGAAGATACTCATTACAAGTTCGGTGCTGCAAATTGAGGATGACGACAACCCTCAGGATGTGCTGATCTCAGTGCAGGATCCACCCCGACATGGCTGGCTCGTACATCTCCATAGTAACCGGTCACTGCAACACTTCCGCCTGGAGGAGCTAGTCCGCGAACAGCTACAGTATGTCCACGATGGATCAGACCAGCCACAGGATAGGCTACTACTGCAGATCACCGATGGCTACAGTTACCAGAATCTGCTGGTTCATGTTCACGTGGCGGACACGGTACAGTACAAGGAAGACTGCAATGTATTCTGTTTGCTGTATAATACCTGACAACAGGTGTGTTCTGCAGAAGCTGTTGTGTGGTTCAAGACAAGCAATATGAGATTAGGACCCTGGTCTTCATGCTGTAACACAACTGGCAAAGCACCAATACATCTTATGTGATGATCACTTTTGCACAGCGCCTAGGGGAACTGGAACAAAGCAATACATGCTGTCACAGAGGTAATGTCTAGACAGATTGTGAGCATCTGTTGGAGTCACATCAGATCCCGGCCAGGACTTCTGGGCTGCTTTGCCCCCAACCCCCAAAACCGCCCACCACCTCCAGCACCTTCACCATGTTTGGCCCTGCGGGCTTCTAGAAGCATCTGTCAAATTAGTGCTTCAGCAGTCCTAACAGCTTTTCGGATTAGCCTCAATAGCAGTTGTGGGATTTTTAAAGGCCCGCTCTCAGGTTTCTTTCCTCAAGTACCGAAAGGCATGCAGGTTCTGCAGGAGACTGTAATTCTCGCGGATTGTTGTGGTTTTGAAGAAGTTCATTTTGAGTTCACCTTTCTGTCCAACAGAGTGAAACAATGTGAGTTTACTTTTTGTTTTACTTCATTTTGAGTTTAGCATGGCAAATCCTGTATGTGAATTTCCTTACAGATGGGGTTTGCCATGGTATTGATGGAATAATTAATATAGCTTCCTTTTGCATCTGAAGTATAGAAATAGCGGGGGCGCGGGGCGCGGTGGCGCGGTGGGTTGGACCGGGTCCTGCTCTCTGGTGGGTCTGGGGTTCAAGTCCCGCTTGGGGTGCCTTGCGACAGACTGGCGTCCCGTCCTGGGTCTGTCCCCTCCCCCTCCGGCCTTACGCCCTGTGTTGCCGGGTTAGGCTCTGGTTCCCCACGACCCCGTATGGGGCGAGCAGTTCAGAAAGTGTGTGTGTGTGTGTGTGTATAGAAATAGCTTTATTTGAGGAAATCAGGTCTCTATAGAGTAGTTTGAAAAAAAATTCCATTCTGTATTATGACAATGCTTTAAAACTATCTGCAAACCAGCTGTTCTCAGATTTTATGTCTAATGTCAATGCAAACATTACATTTCTTATTTTTTTTAAGCTAAATGTCAAACTGTTTATCAGTCATGCTTTCTCTCAAGTCCCCATCAAGCAGCCTCACACCTCTGGAGGACGAGTGTGTGCAGAACTTGGGGAGATACATTGTAGTGTGCACATGGCGGAACACAAACTGAATGTTAAAAGGGTTCAGCACAGGATCGCCTTTACGGTGGTTAACTCGTCACAGCAACAGAGGTGCAGTGGTGCCAAGACCTGCCTCTGATGAAAGAAGTCTGGAATGATGGATTATTGAAAGGCCTGTGCAGCACAGAGGGTTTAATCATGCAGTGATTGATTTTTTTTTTCCCCTTCCCCTGGGAAACATGTAGGTCATCTCGAACGCTCCACAGGAAAAAGCTCCTGTGTTCAGTTAGTCTTTGTATGAAATCGTTGCACTATTCAGCTTTCAAACAATAGCTGACTTCTTTATTCCATGGCAGTAATAATTAATCTAAGATGTAGATTGGCACCCAGGCAAACGTGCCCATTTACTCACGTTGACACTTTGATGTGAGAGTGAGGCAGAAAACAGCTTGGGTTATCTGAACACCAACATTCCCCCACCACCACTACTGGCACCACAACCTTGCCTTAAAACTCCTTATTACACAGGATTATCATCTTTCTAACAAACATCTGAGCCAGACTTTTAGTTTAGTTCAAGTCATTATATGTCCTCTAATTTTCCAACTGAAATATCTCAGTTTCAGGCATTATACAGTAATTACTAATTCAAACTCCTCTTTGTATTTTGCATTTTTAATGGAAGTATGGGGAATATCTTATGTCTAGACTGTACAAATTTCCAGTCCTAAGTTATTACTCAAGGGTTCCAGTAACAGTGGAAGAGTGAGACCAGGAGGAGAAATTTTTTTTAAGCTGCCTGCACGTGGAGATCTGAATACCAGTCTCTGCTGATAAAATCCCTTGAAATGCTCCACACTCAAGGACCGGAGATGTGCTCATGTGACTGTTCTTCTGCGTGTTTGATGCCCTGGGAACAGAGATAGTACTGAGATCTTCTGGGACTTTTTCTTTGTGTACTTCAATAGTCTTGAGGAGGAAAGTGAGGGGCTGTGTTCCAACAGCAGTTTCAATAACTGCTAGATGGATAAAATCTGGCTGGACTCTTTTTCCGTAAAACCTGTGACATTGTTTTATGCCGCCCAATAATTATGTCCTCATCTGGAATGTAAAGGATGTTTTGTGTGCTGCACTTTCACAGACTGGTCACTCTGCTGAGAGGATGTACCACCCTACTGCCTGGGTCAGAGAGGGTGGGATGGTTCAGATCACCAGAAACCACCTGAGACCCAAGATTATGGGCTCCGGTGACCCCCCGTTGCTCTACACCATCACCCCTTCCAAAGAAAGCCTTAGATATGGTACAGACTCCAAGTATCTGCCATACAAGTGTGTTTGCTCATTTGTGTTAGTTGTTTTGGACCTTTGCACTGAGAGGCTCTCTAACAGGCTGATTCAAGTCAAATATTTTGCTCTTGTGTATAAGCTTTCATAGAAAGAGCTACAAAAAACATAAGTAATGTTATGTAGAGGAAGGAAAAAGCATTGCGATAAACAATGTGGACTGAGATGTTACAGGTGTTGCAGGAGTTAAGGAGATGGACATATGTAATCATTTGAAGTTGCATGTGGTTTTAAACCCTTGAGCACCTTCAATTGCTACCGTTAAAATATCCAGCTTTATGTACGGGGTGAAATGTAAAACAGTGAGTTTTATAAGTCACCTTTGGATACAAAAAAAATCTGTTGAACAACTGTAGTTGCACTTGATAGCAAGAAAACCCTATTCCTCTGCTGCAGGTGAGCTGGTGCTACTGGTGCCCATGCCAGCTGACGGGCCTGCAGATGGGTGGCAGCGCTTACCCGATGGCCGGGCCTCTGTCCCCACCATCTCCTTCACTCAGCAGGATGTTAATGAGGGCATCGTATGGTATCGGCACTTTGGTCCCGGGGCCAACAGGGACACCTTTGAGTTTCAGGTGAGCTCATAACTTTAAACCACACACATCAAAGGCTCCAAAAGAAAAGAATTCTTTTGGATGTTATAACAAGCCTTTATTTTCTTCTCATCCACCAAAAGACTCCTCAAAGCGTATGTCTGTTTTTCTTCCGGTTGCTGATTGCTCAATATTTGTCTGATGGGAAGGGTTCAAATTCTATGGTGCCTAATGGATGGAAGCAAAGCGCTGATGTTGGTCACGCTTGATGTTACTTCCACCAACAGTCTCATTCTGTCTCACTCTCACTATATCAATTCAGGATCAAATTAATGCATCAATCAAGGTTATTGGCACACAGTGCACATCACATTCATTCCCCGACAAATGGCTGAGTTACATGCGGCACTGAACCACCTCCAGTTACAGTTGGCAGAAATATGTTTACTATCAGCCAAAGTAGAAGTGTTTATATTTCTTTACACTTTTTAAGACTGTGCTTCAGATGTTTCATATTAATTCTGCTTTATAATATTGATAATGTGCCCAAGTACTCCCACGTTATTTAGCAGTGATCCTGAGATATCCTTATAAATTTCTAAATTGTCTGAATGGTTAAAATGTGTAACTTCTCAAATTTCTTTGGTCTTTGAGAACAGTGAATACAGCATTATACCAGTACTACAGAGCATTTCACCCACTCATACCGCTACAGAGGATTTCAAGTGATTTATTACTTAAATCAGTCATTACAAAATAGCTGTCCCTCTGGTTTCAGGATTCAATTCTTAACATATGATTTCCATGTGTTGTATCCAGCAGAGACACTTGGTATTTGTAGCTGTGCTGGTTATTCTCTTGGTGGGTTTGCGATGTTTTAGGTATCAAGTGAGGACCAGCCAGACATGCTCAGTGACATTCAGACCTTCTTTATTGGTGTGGTGCCTGAGATCCCTGGCTTCCCCCGACTAGCCAAGGGGTCTGACCTGCAGATCACAGTAAGTGGCAAATTTGGTGCAGTGGCAATACACACAGAGGATTGACATGTGTTGTCTTTATTGAGGCTCTTTGCATTCTTGTCCTATTTTGTTTCCCATGGCAGGCTCTCGAAGACCGTGTGACATTACTAACCCCCTCTGCTCTCTCCTTTGTGGATGAGGAGACACCGAGTGAGAAGCTAGTCTACAACATCACCAAACTGCTGTCTAGGGATCAAGGTGAAGTAAATCTTTAGTATTAATTAATATGTGTTAGACGGCAACATTTTTGTAACTCTTAAAAGGCAGCTACTACCACTGATATTGTAATACTTAACCAGACAAGTAGTAGGAAACAATAACTAACCTTTAAATAAAAATCTTCTATGTCATTTTAAGCTGTATATAGTGACAGTACATCTGATATGTAAAAAAGACTTTTTTCACGATGGATTCTGATTTTGTAGAATATGAGGTGAACATATAGCTGTGTTTACCTCAGGTACCATTGAGCACAAGGACAGGCCTTATAAGCCTGTAACTACATTCACACAAGCAGACATCAATAGTGGCAAGATTATCTATCGCCCCCCCTCAACCCCGCCCCATCTGCAAGAACTCTACCCGTACTCCTTCCTAGGTGAGCAATGCAATCACTGATGTACAAATCACTCTGAGTGACTGAAACCGTAAATGGCCCTTAGGAAATTACTTGTCAACACTAACAACAGAAAATTTCACTAACAGTGTTTTGTTCCTGCAGGTCTACCTGAGTCTGTGATCTTCAATTTCACAGGTACATAATGGAGTCATGTAGCCTCTAGTGTACCGTTTCTGGCCTTAATAGTCCTCACCTCTCTCAATTTATCTTCTTCCCACATAACTAAATTCCCTTTTGACTCTACTGTCATTTCAGTCATTACATGGTACAATGTGTCATTTAAGGGACTTAGGACAAACTTTTTTTCTTTATATTGTTGAAGAGTGAATGAAATACTGTTTTTCACATCTTGTTCACCATGCATCAAAACTCTGGCAGCCATAAGCCAGAATATGTACCTATGGGACTAGTTAGGCTGTATTTCTTGAATGATGGAATATCTTACAAATGATTTAGCAGTGCATTTGATTGTTTTTGCTAATGGTGCCATTGCTGTTTTTGACATTTCATTTGGTGATAGCTGGCTTGATATGTTATGGAATTGTTCTGTGGCCTCTTAACCTGAAATATTTTTCTCCTATCTGGGAGAGAGTAATGAACTTAAAAGGCAGTGCACACTGCAAAATGAACTAATGAGCCTGACTAACATGAACTTTCGCTGCCAGTTTAATGTTAACCACAGTGGTCTAGTTTCAGAATGCTGAAAGACATGTTTCTGTGTGGCACAGTTGTACAGTGGGTTGTGCTGGTGCCTTTCAGCACCTGTGCTGGGTGTTCAGATGTGGGTTTAAATCTGGCTTTTGTCAGTGTGAAGTTTGCATGTTATCCATGCGTTTGTATGGATTTGCTTCCGCAGTACAAAGACATTTTCAGGTGAATTGGTTACCCCAAATTACCCTTAGTGTGTTATTGTGTGCATATTGTTGTCCTCTATAGATAGATGAATACAAGCATATCTTGCATTGTAGAGTTGTCTTGGAGAAAGGCATCAGCTAAATACTAGTTGGAAAAAAAAGTCTGCCTAATGAATAGATGTAAATGTTTCTCGGTATGGTTAACGAAAGAGAGACAAGTCACCAAGAATTTCTGTTATGTAGGCTTCTGACAATCTATAGTAATGACCATTTAATGAATAATGTATTTCCTTACTCTTCTGCACAAATTGTATTGTTAAATTATTTAAACTAGTCATTTTTGAAAAACTTTCATTGCACTGTTTTTGCAAGTCCTCTAGGGTCACTTCATTCAGAAACACTTTCACACTGTGAGCATTTTTATTTCACCCTATTGAGGTTGCTGGAATTGAAGACATAGAAGTATGATTAAACAAAGTGCTATGGCCTTACAGTGTCAGATGGGGAACACACCACTCCGGAGATACAGTTTGCTATCCGCCTGTTGTCCAGTCATCAACAGCCTCCCACCTTCCAGATCCTGGATCCAGTGCTGAGAGTCAGTCTGGGTGGAAGAGCCCCTGTGGGTAAGAAACATCCGTACTGTGGGGTTACCTGTGGACTGAGGAGTTCGGTTAAAGAAGGGAATAACAATTGCTCATCTTTATGGTCAAAATGGTTTTCTGAGCCTTACATCCACTAAGTAATTTCCTCTTGATTGTGTGTCTTATCTCACCAACAAATTCTGCTTTACTGTCCCTTGTCTACACACTAGTCATGCTGTGTAGTCCTAAGTCTCCATGAGATTTTCCTCAACAGTTCCAAGTTATTGTGTACCCTACACAAATGTCCACAATTTAACAAATTGTGGGTATCGGCTTCTATTTTGAGTGGTTTGAGTGTCCTGCTATCACGTAGGTGTTCAACAGCTGGCTGTGGCTGATGCGGACACTGCTCCAGATGAGCTGGAGTTCATATTGCTGGAAGCTCCTCAGCATGGATCTCTCCTGAAAGTAGACCAGGGTGTCCACATTGAAATGTTGAATGGTGAGCAGCTGTTGTGCATCTATTCCTTTTGCTGTCTGATCTGTTGCAGGATAAATGCACACAGTTTTCCGTGTAATCTCTTAATAAAAGACAACATGGTTGTTTTCCGCAGGTGACCAGTTCTCCTTCAGTGACATGACACGCAACATTCTGCAGTACAAACATACAGGTCTGACAATGGAGGAGGACAGGATGACATTCACAGTGACAGATGGTCTATCTGAAGCAGAAGCGACGGTGCGGGTGCTTGTAATGGGGGTGAGGGACGACGGGCCCCAGCGAGATCCTGGGGCGCTGCTCTCTATGGAGGTCCCTAAGAAGAGCAGCACCGTCATCACTCGTGCCCACCTGGCTTACGTGGTTAGTACATTAAACTCATCCACAGAGCACAAAACACAGTGAATGCTGCAGGTCCATTTTGCAGTTTTTTTGGTAGCTTTTGTTAAGCCTTCTTATTTTCTTTTCAGGATAACAGCTCCTCAGATGAGCAGATCCGTATCCAATTAGTCTCTGTTCCCATGTATGGCATCTTGACCCTAGCTGATTCTCCATCACATCACAAAGAACTGATGAAGGACTCTTTCTTTACTATGGAGGATATCAATCAAAAGCAGATACGGTACGGTCGCCAGTTAGTTCTTTTTTTTTCCCTCCCAATTTGTCCTGGAAGATTTTCTCCACATAATTAGTCTTTCTCATTAATTTTCTTAAAAAAGCTGTATATTGGACATTCCTGTTCAATCCATAATAATTTTACTAACTGCTCTTGTTTTGATTTTTGAGGGCTATAGGAAAAGGTGATGTTCAGTTAATTAAGTCATTTAATTATGTAAAATTGCAATAAAGTGATAAACTGCTACAGTGAAATGTGTTTTAAACTAAAGTCAGTGATAGCTATTCAAGTTTTAAACAATACGTCAGCATTACTGCCATCTGGAGTGTAATTAAAAATGACAGTACCATCCTCTTGTTAGTCTATTGTTTCTAGCAACTAGCAACATTATCCTGTAAAATTAAACATGTGAAGTTAATTTTTTATAAAAAGTTCTTTGAAGACCTCTTCCAGTGAGGAGCCATGCTTTCACAGTCTGGTTGACTTTGATGGTTTATGTGTCTCTGCTTTAAACTCAGGGTTTTCATTGTTAGGGCTGATCATGTTTTAGACAATGAAGCACATACAGTCCGTCAATCTGATAAAAACCTGTATGCATTCTCTGCAGTATCATACACTTGTTTTTTATTATGTCTAAATGAATCTACGTTTTTGTTTTTCGACATCTTTCTGTGCAGGTATGTTACATCCTATGAAACTGGAAATCATCCTGTCACAGACATTTTTCTATTCACCGTTTACGATAAGGAGAACAATCGTCTCGACAATCAGATGTGCACCATAACCATAACAACTGCACAGAAGCAGCCACCTGTGGTCACATTCCGCAGCGGCATCCAGGTGTGTATGGCATCCTGTCTCTCTTGGCAGGTTTGAAGGGATACCTTTAACCGCTGTCCAGAAGAGTGACTGACATCTCCTTGGATTTTTGCTCCAAATATTAAATTCTTTTAAAAATAGACATTCTACCAGTGAATTTTAAAAAATTAGCTTAAGACTGAAAGTTGATGTGTTGATGTGCATGTTAAAGGGCAGTGCACTCCGAATATTTTTAGCTATCGCTGTGGATGTGTCAAAGATTCTTTATCAGCTGTGCCCAGAACAATCGAATTTAACTATTTAGGTTACATGCTCTACGTATATTCAAAACTTAAGCTGATTAGTTAAATTTGGTGGTACCCTGCATGGAGATTCTCTGAGCTAGATTCTGTTCTACATAAATTTGTCCAGAGAGCTAAAGTAAAAAGTACATTTTTGTCTTTGTTTTCATTCACATTTTACAAAGCAAATTGCATATATTGTATTGCTTGTTGCTGGTATATCCTTTGTACTAACTTTTCTACCACTCTGCAATGAATGTCTAGGTGGAAGAAGGAGGCAAGGTGCAGCTATCTGCTAATCACATCATAGTGACAGACCCAGACACACCTAAAAAAGACCTTCTGGTGTGGCTGATCAGCACCCCTAAATATGGCTTCATTGAAAACACAAACCAAGGTGAGTGAGGAGACTTGCAGTTGCTTTTTATGGTGTACAGTGGTGCACATTCAAACAGCTTAAGTACAGTTATGTGCCATTTGTGTGGTATTACATGGCTGTCCAGTGAGCCTTATTGAAGCATGTTTGCCTGCTCCAGTTCTCCAAAAATCTCACAATACCATCCAGTATATTACGCAGCCAACTTTTGCGTGACACTGCCAAGTACAGAGGCATTATGTGTTTTCCGTTCTCCCGTATCTCTGTTTACAGAGCACTGATCAGCAAGTCAGGCAATACAGTGGGACACATAGTCATTATCTGTTTTTAATATTCTGAAGCCCTAGTTCACATGCAAGATGATGGGCAATCTCATGCATGAATAAGTGGAATGAAAACAAATTTTTCGGTGTGGTTGATTGAGAAACTCATTATTTTTTTTATTGCTGATTCCTAAACGTCTTATTTATGAATATATCAGTTAACCGTTGTTCCATCAAAATTGTTTTATAAAATATTTCCATTTTAAAAGACTTAGAAATAAGTTGTTAGTGTTGGTGAGGGATAAAACTGCAGTATAGTCACTGGTATTGAAAAGTTTGGAATCACCCAGAAATCTGCAGTAAAAAGACGACTGAAAGGCTGGCCTTAGAGACAGTTTCAAAGAAAAAAAACCATATCTGAAACTGGCAAATAAAAAGAAAAGGTGAAAATGGGAAAAAGAACACAGACATTAAGCGATGGAGAGAGCGCAAAGGGGGCAGTTGTCTCAAAGAGATTCCACAAGTGCGAAGGGGCTGAGGAGGGTCTTTTAAAGCCTAGTGCTCTGATTGTTGTCAGATGCCTGATTGGCGTCAGTTGCTGTTCGTTGCGGTGCGGGTGTGAACAATATAGCCGAAGCTAAATAAATTCACATTAAAAATCTCAAAAAGCCTACCGAAGTCTTCTGCGTTATATGACACTGTCCTTTATAAAACAGACTAACCAAGTGTAAATGTACCAATAGGGAATTAGGAACACAAAATACAGCTGTGCGTGTTACCTATACAATAACATGTTACCATATTAATTGACTTGAAGACTGGAAATGTTTTATCATGAGCACTGAAGGCCTTAAGTGAAACTAGATTCATTCAGTAGGCTGATTTTGTCTGTTATATTGTACAGCAGAAGTTGGTTGTTTCTTCAGAAACATCACGGAGCGCTTTCTGAAATTTATGAGTCCCTGTAAGTTTTGAGATTGTTTTTCTTGTTGTACTCATGTTGTAACTGTTAAGGTATTCTCACCAAATAATAACCATGAAGTAGTCAGGCATTGCTCTTGTCCCTGCATACATTCTTTAGGAGATATCTGCACATTTGTTATTTTTTTCTGAAAACTTTGTGGCCTTGAAATTGTCATCATTTACAGAGGTTAGAATGAATTGGGATTTTGATGTCTGCTGTATTTTTGTTAAATGGCAACAAGGAATGTATCCCTGTCTACAGATTTAAGTAGCATCTATTTTTAAATAGGAGATGAATTATGAATTTTAGAGTGTTTTTGCAGTATTAATGTTAGCCTTGCAAAAAAGTAGCTATCCTAGTAAACAGTATTTATGAACTCAAAACAACCTGACTGATATTTTAGCCACTGGGAGAATTTTTTTTTTTTTTTTTTGAATTTCCCTCTAGTAGTTGTGCAGCGTGAAAATGAGTGAATGAAATATACTTCTTTGTTCTTGGTCCGTGTAGGTGGGGAGACTGGTGGCTCTCGGGTCATCACACATGCGGTTCCCTTTTCTGTGGAGGACCTCATGTCAGGCCACATCGTGTACGTTCAGAATGTCCTCCAGAAGCAGAAGCATTATCAAGATACGTTTAGCTTCTACATAAGTGATGGAACAAGCGAGACGGAAGCTTTCAACATTTACATTGACATCCAGGTTGGAACCAGCTCACTTCCTTTCTGTATTCTCCACTTCCTCCCTTAATCATGAATGATAGATCCATCCATATTTTGGTGGTGTCAAAAAACATTAAATCAAACAGTAGTATAAAAATGTAGGTGCAAGTTGTGACTGCATGCTTTGGGTCATTACCTTATTAAATCAGGCTTCGATGCAGTCTCATTACCAGATGTGCAGAATATTGTAAGTTGATGGCAGTGATATAAAAAAGAAGGAAAAAACAAACTGACCCTTTCAGATAATTTTCTCAGCATTCAAATCTATAATGGTGATTTAAATTTTTGTTTAACAAAACAACATACCCTTTCAGCAAAGTAAAGAGGACAAAGTTCCAATAATTTCGGTGAGCAGCATCCACGTGGAGGAGAATTCTGGCGTGGTCATCACCAACTCCACCCTGTCTGTCTTGGACCTCGACACTCCTAAGAACAAAATTATCCTTACCGTCCTCAAGAAGCCCACTTACGGTGCGTCCTGACTGCGCTGTCATCACCAGGAGAGCAACAAATTCATCTTTTAGTTTGACATGGCCTTGAGCCCACTCTTGGTTTATGTAATAGATGTATATAATATTGCAGCACTGTGATTACTTGAGGTGTATATCTTGTGGCTGAGAGGTAATACAAAGGACACAGTGAAGGCAGCTGCTTTATTCTCATGCTTGTGTAATATAATTTTACTGCAGGGTGTATGGTATTTTTTATTGTCAGTGACACTGATGGGAATTGTAAAAGCATAAGGGTTTGTTGCTGAATCATTAGGTAATACCAAAGGTGCTATCATTGTAGCAGTTCGCCTTAACTTTAATATCCTTTTGTTTCCTCCTTACATACATTAAGTGTTTGAGTTCATTAAAGACTCCCAGGGATGGGAGCTGGAACTGGAATTTAAGAGAGAAAAATAGGCAAATAGAGATTGCCAAGGATGAGAGAAGCTGTGGGATGGAGACTGCTCTGCAACGATAACAAAGGGAAAGGGAGGCTAGAGAAGGTTGTGGGCTTAAAATAAAACAAAAGGGAGCCATGTGAGAGTTCACAGTATTAACCGTGAAAGCGCTGGCGTTATCTTTTTGGCGTCAACCACAGGGAAGCTACGGAGGCGGCAATTCTATTCACAGTCGCTGGATAGTGGCCATGTCCTCTCTCAGGGCTCTACCTTCACCTACCAAGATGTTCTGGACCAACTGCTGGTGTACACTCCCGATGGCCTGATGGGGGGCACTGACGAGGTGCACTTCTCCGTGACTGATGGACAGTACACTGAGATGGGCCAGTTGGAGTTTACCATGGATGTGAAAAAGAGCGAGGGTCCACGGCTGGCTGTGAACCGAGGCCTTCAGCTCGCTGCAGGTCAGGGAGATTTGCTATCGGTCAGCTGTTTTAGACTCGCCAGTGCCACCGGGACAAAGGAAATAGTTACTAGCTTGGGATTTCAGAAACAGCATAATTTCTGACTGCAAAATGCTGCATTTTTCTTCAGGATCCGCATCTAAAATCACAGACCAGCATCTCAAAGGCACAGATGTGGATTCAGACAACCTGAAGCTTAGATACGTCATGACCAAAGATCCTACTGCTGGAAGGCTCCAGTTGTCTAGAAATGGAAATAAGATCCAAATCTCAGTTAAAGGGCCTGTCAAAAGCTTCATACAGGAGGAAATCAACAAAGGTTTTTCCTTTTTTATTTTTGTTCCACATTTATTTTTTATTTCAACTTTCAGCACAGTACCCAGTGATCAAGAAATCTTTGTTACTGTAAGGCAAAATTGCATGTTATCGGCATCTCTTTTTAAGTAAAATTGTCATAAAATCCACCTTTCCTCTCATGTAGTTGTTCTCAGTTTACTGGAATTCACTATACATTTTACATTTGCATTTTTTTAACGCGCTTTTTTCGAAAGTGACATATAACCCAAAGAAAAATACAATGCACAATTTTTACCTTAAGTTTAATTAATAAGCTACATTCTTCTAATATTCTATATCACTTTATATTAGATTAGGGATTTCAGAAACTGCATTATTAATTAATAAATCTAATTAATAGATATATTAATTTTTAATTAATAGCTATATCAAATTGTATAGCAGAAGTTTTTTTATTATTAGATATAGTTTTTATATTTATTCTTGCTGTTGTTTTTAATATAAGATTATGTTTAGTAAAATATTTCACAGACTAGGAGCACCAAAAATTACGTGCCCACGGTACACTGTTTAAATGTCTGTATCAGCTCTGTGTTCAAACTGTGTAGCAGTTGTGAGAACATCATTCTCATTGAAAAAGAAAACCTCCTTTTTAATAATCATCTCAATAATACACCCTGTAAATGTAGGATTTTTACTGTCTATGATGAATGAAAATGAATGTGAAATATATACTAAATTATCTAATTGCCAATTTAAGTATGAATATCTGCATAATGACATATATACATACTGTGCAATTAAAAGTGTGTTTTCTTCAGGTTCACTTGTTCTTCAAGTGTGCTGAATATAGTATTTTGTAGGATTTGTGGAATACCAGCATGAAAAGGGAGCTAAAAGTGGCAGCATTGAATTCAAGTTTAATCTCATCGATCCAGAAGGAAACAAACTGATTGACCAGTCTTTCTTCATCAGCATACTTGGTATGTTTGCTTGTGTGATTTTTAATATATAACTCCAGCTGTGAAAAAAGAGGGCATTCCTTTTGCGATGCTGACCCCCCGACTCCTCGTGGTCCTGCAGAGGACCGACTGCCACCTTCGGTGATGGTGAACAAGGGGTTGGTGCTAGATGAGAACTCGGCAAAGAAGATCACCACACTGCAGCTGTCAGCCACTGACCAGGACAGTGAGCCAGGGGAATTGGTGTACCATATCACGAAGTCTCCACAACTGGGACACCTGGAGCATGCTGCCTCACCAGGTGAGTCACACTTCAGGTAACTGGCAATGCCTGCAAACACACTGCTTGTCCAGAATATTTTAGCAGAAAAATAGCATCTAATTTGTGAGATAATTTGAGAAAGACAGGTAATATTTGAAAAATGTATTACAGGTGGTCCCTGATTTATGATGGTTCGACTTGCGATTTTTTCAACTTTACGATGGTTAGCTGGCAGTAGACATTCAGTAGAAACCGTATTTCGAATTTTGAATTTTGAATTTTGATTTTTCCTGGGCAAGCGATACGCGGAGTGATACTCTCTCGCAATGCTGGGCAGCGACAGCAACCCGCATCTCCCAGTCTGTCACACAGAGGTGTATTAGGTGTATTAAATGCATTTTCGACTTAGAATATTTTTGACTTATGATGGGTTTCGAGGAATGTAACCCCACCGTAAATCAGGGACCCCCTGTATATTAAAGATGAAATGTGGATTTCAGCCGCAGTACCAGGCCTCCTACAAAAAAGCAGCAGTAATTAGTGACTTCCCAGTGCCTCCTGGTATATTTGTTATTTTCAGATTTCCATATTTTTTCAGGAATACTGCACTTTGAGCTGAAACAAAGTCAGATACAATTTCATGGTAATAATTTTGTTCCAATTTTGAGCTGATCATCAAGCAGCCCTTAAGCTGTAGAGAGCTACTCTCTTACAGAATCATGTGATCAGACCCTAGGCTAAGAGGCAGTCCTGTCTACATTTTAATTTGTGTTTCTCCTCAGCTACTTAACACCCCAGGTTCCACAGTTAATTATTATTTAGTAACCTTCTGTAAGCCATCACGATGCATGACTTTATGATGGTTATTATAACAGGGACATGGATCAGCACATTCACACAGGCTGACCTGGCTTCACGTAACATTCAGTACGTCCACACGAGTGAGGAGGAGAAGCATATGGATGACTTCATCTTTACGGTGTCTGATGGAATTAATGAGGTAAGGCTGCAGCATCAATTTAGAATGAGCTCATACACACACACTTGCTGAAGCCGCTTGTCCTAAGCCGGGTTGCGGCGAGTCAGGCAACACAGGGCGTAAGGCTGGAGGGGGAGGGGATACACCCAGGACGGGACGCCAGTCCATCACAAGGCACCCCAAGCAGGACTTGAACCCTAGACCCGCCAGAGAACAGGCACAGGCCAAACCCACTGCACCACCATGCCCCCTCAATTTAGAATGGAAAATAACAAAAAGTGCTGGACTTAACACATCAGTCTGCGTACAGCCTCTGGTTTATGGATCTTATTCTTACCATTTTTGCACTTTGAAGAACTAGTTCTGGCACTATTTTATCATTACTATTGTTAAGAGTAAGCACTGAATCTTTTTCAAGGCTACAGCAACAGGCCCTTTTACTAAACTGGAACCTTACAAGTCCATCTCTAGCATCTCTGGCATCTGTTGCCTGAATATGACAGAAACAGTGCAGAAATGGACACAATAGAGTCTCCCTTTTTATTTAGGATAGCCTCAGGTGTGTTATCTTGCTTGCACAACAGTCACTGTTTTTCCACTTGAAAACTGTGTCTTTCCTCCTTGGATATTGTCCCTATGTGCTTCACAGGTGGCCCAGACTTTTTACATCACCATTCAGCCTGTGGATGATTCATTGCCAGTACTTAAGATTCCAGGAATGAGGGTACAGGAAGGCATGAGGAAGACCATCACTGAGTTTGAGCTGAAGGCTACAGATGCAGATACAGAGGTGAGTATTCACAAGCCACACTTGAAGTCTAACTTATCTCAGCTTGTGAACCTGAACATGTATATCGATCATCTGCCTCACTCCTTAGGTGGACTCCATCACCTTCACCATCGTGCAGGCTCCACGGCATGGCACCATCGAGAAGACACATAATGGACAGAACTACCGGCAGACCAACACGTTCACAATGGATGATATCCACCAGAATCGCATTAGCTATAATCATGATGGCAGCAACTCTCTGAAGGACCGCTTTACCTTCACCGTAGCTGATGGTTTCAACCCTTTTTTTGTAGTGGAGGAGGGAGGTCAGGAGGTGAGTGTGGCCGTAAAAAGGATGCGCTCCCTCTGTAATTCTATGTACCAAAATGAATACGTCTTTTTTGTGAAATTTCGGCAATGGTTAAGTGATACCAGAACATATACAGGTGGTCCCTGACTTAGGATGGGGTTACGTTCAGGAAAACCCATCATAAGTCGAAAATGCATTTAATACACCTAATACACACCTGTGTGTGACAGACTGGAAGATGTAGATCGCTGCCGCTGCCCAGCATCGCCAGAGAGTTATTGCACCGCATATCGCTTGCCTGGGAAAAAAATCATAATTCGAAGTATGGTTTCTACTGAAGGTCTATTGCCAGCTCACCATCATAAAGTAAAAAAAATTGTAAGTCGAGCCATTGTAAGTCGGGGACCACATATACTTTGCAGGTACCCGCCGTTATACCAACCTGACTTGTTCCTGAAAACGTATACCATGAGTCTGTAAACCAGGATGTTCTTTGCCATTATTTTAAATGGGGAAAAGGGTTGGTTCCTGGATTTTAGACATGCTCAAATATTTTCACAAACATCTCCAAAAACTTAAAAACAGTCACAAGAAATAGTAATCAAAACATTAGGATAGTAAGATGTTAAACATAATCAAAAAGGAAACTAACAAAGACTACGGTTGAAGTTTTATTCTTTTCTAATATGTTGTACAGTAAGTGCATGTAAACATATGAAAGACAGATACATTTACATTTATTCATTTAACACATGATTTCTTCAAAGTAACGTAGATCTCAGAGAACAATACAAAAAGGTAATCACATCAACTGAAGGAGAGATTTGAATTCAGGCACATTATTTTTTAAGTAGAATCAATTTGTGAAATGCCATATCATAAACCAGTGTATTTTATGTGAGCAGCTGCATACACTGCTTTTCCACTATTAAACAAATTGTTATTAAAATTACTATTAAACATGACAAACGTTTATTGAGCCCTTACGAGATCAGGGAAGAAGTGAGTGTGAAGCAGGTGAGTTTTGAGACACCTCTTAAAGGTACAATGGTGCATGAATAAAAAAAACATGAAAAAAGTAACGCATTCCTCAAAACTGGAACAGCTTGGAAAAAAAAATGTAAAATTGAAAGAATATCATATGTTGTTGAAAAGTTTCCCACTATATCATCCGGGTAAAGTCTGCCTGAAACACCTGAAAAAAGTCTCTAATATTGGTTCGCCATTCCGTATACCAAACATGAGTACAACTTTTCTAGGGCCATTATACGGAAAAACTGTAAACCAGGAGTCTGTGTACCGCGGTGTGCCTGCGTGTATATTTGTCAAGATTTAGTAACTCACTGAAAACAACAGAAATGACATTTTGGCGTTAATTTTTTTTTTCTTATTCTGTTTCAGAACAATTTCAGAATGCATGAAAGAATAAATGCACCTATTTGTTTGTTTCTTTGTCAGGATGGTCCTAATATCACCCATTTCTTATGTTATCTGTAGTCTTTTTTGGGCCTCGGTTATCAAGTGAACCTCATAGCCTGTGACTCACATCTTCTTTTTCAGTAATATAATAAACCATCTTTTCTGGTAACAATGCCACAGAGACTTTGTAGTCAATATCAGCAATCAGTCACTGTCCTCCACACCAGTAACAGGACAGTGTGTGGGCAATTAGGAAACATTAGCAGTATTACCAGTCACAAAATTACAGTAAAATGAATTGTTTCTGTGAGGACTGCCGTTTAGAGTGCGGGCACCCACTGATTTCTGCTCTGTACTTTAGATTGTGACCGCTGCTCCACAGAAGTTTAAGATTGAAATCCTTCCAGTGGACGATGGCACACCTCGCATTGTCGCTAATCTCGGCCTGCAGTGGCTGGAGTACATGGACAACAAGGTAACAGGAAACATGGACTGAGCACTTTCCTTTGTCTTTCCTCCTGGATGTTGCTCTCATTTTGGGTTATGTGGCACCGACTGAAAAAATGCCCAAAAAGTGTATTTAAAAGTGCTTATAATTACATGTCTAGCAGGTTTAACACTACAAACAGTTCTGAAAATGGCTTAAAACTGAATGTGAGCTGAAGATGCACACCCCATCGGTGCAATTCCAGCACCCCCTGTTGGACAACGAAGGCATCTGAAACAAATGCTCACAGAGCTGGAAAAGCAAAATTTTGTTTACCCTTTGGTTGCAGGCTACAAATCTGATTTCAAAGAAGGAGCTTCTGACAATGGACCCAGACACCGATAATAACCAGTTGTTGTATGAAGTCACCACTAAACCTAAACATGGTTTCCTGGAGACCAAACTCAAGCCTGGCACTCCCATCACTAGTTTCACACAAGGTATTGGTATAGTCTTGTGATGGAAATATCAAAGAATTGTTGCAGGTCTGTGGCAGCGAAGACACTGATTGTCCTTAATACATTTTTGTCCCTACAGCTGATATAAACTTGGGCTTAATACGCTACGTTGTTAATGAGGAGAATATCCAGCAAACCATGGACAACTTCAAGTTTCTAGTGAAGGATAGTAAACCCAACGTGGTCAGTGACAATGTGTTCCACATCCAGTGGTCTCTGATCAGTTTTGAATACACAAGGTTTGTGCCTTTGCCTCCCTGGTCCTTTTCAGTTTGCATACTTCAGTTAGGTGTTCACTAAGAGGACTTTGTTCATAAAATTCCCAAATTGCTTTCTGTGTTTACAGCTACAATGTGAGTGAGAAGGCTGGCTCCGTGGCTGTGACGGTCAAGAGAACGGGGAACTTGAATCAGTACTCCATCGTGCTGTGCCGAACCGAACAGGGAACTGCCACATCTACCTCCAGCATGGGGTCCCGGCCTGGGCTACAGGACTATGTGGAGTACGCTGGTCAGGTAGGGCCTTGGCTGTCTACGGGTGCTTCAAAACTGGCCTGCTGTTTTGTTGCAGTGGTCATCAAAAGCTTTCAGACTCACACTTCATTAGGAGAAGGGCTCCTGTACCCTCGAGCAGGATTATTCTTAAAATCTTATTTGGTTCCAGGTACTGAGCTACAGAAATGTATAGTTCTTAACCAAGTTATACAAGTAACACTGGACAAGAACACTGATCATATGCACAAGTGCTACAGGAAGACCGTCGTAATTCTTTATGCTTATACACATCCTGTCGTTATTCGTTGTCCCGATGTCTGGATTTTCACTTATCCTGTCCACAATTGTTAAGTACAGCTTACTGTTAGGGGGGTGTGGTGGCGCACAGGTTTGACCTGTGCTTATTCTCTGGTGGGTCTGGGGTTCAAGCCCCGCTTGGGGTGCCTTGTGATGGACTGGCGTCCTGTCCTGGGTGTGTCCCCTCTCTCTCCTGCCTTGTGCCCTGTGTTGCCAAGTTAGGCTCTGGCTCACCGCAACCCTGCTTAGGATAAGCGGTGTATGAGTGTGAGCAAGCTTACTGTTAATGGGCCTGGATTTCCACATATCTGGTCTGGAACAGAGGGTGCAGTATACAGGTTGCTCATTTTGTTAAAGAAATTTTACAAAACAGTGAAGCGTGGGGAAAAAATGGTGTTAAGAACTCTCTCTTTAAAAACTCATAAGTATAAGATGAAGTAGTATACATAATTAGGGTTTTAGCAAGTTGGGTCTTTATTAACAGTGCAGGTTGTAGTCTTGGTACTATTATCAACACCACTTGTACTGAATATGTACGTTTTCAGTCAGAATCGCACTGAATATTTGAATGTTCAGTGATATGTGCTGACAAGTGTGTTATTTCAATGTGAGTAAATTTAAAATTTGTTTCCGTTGTAGGTGCAGTTTGACGAAAGAGAGGACACTAAGGTTTGCACCATTGTGATAAATGATGACGAGGTGTTTGAGAACATTGAGAGTTTCAATGTTGAGCTGAGCATGCCCGTGTATGCCTTGCTGGGTAAGAATACTCGTGCCAAGGTCCACATTAATGATACTGAGGATGAGCCCACGTTACAGTTTGACAAAAAGGCCCACCATGTCAACGAGAGTTCTGGCTTTGCCTTCATTCCCATTGAGAGGAAAGGTGGGTATCTCATCCTACTGTACTTTTTACGGAAAAATTTCCATTACCAAATTTAACTTACCATCAAACACTAATGTCTAACATTGATGCGTTGCAACTGGAGAATATTACACCATATCTAGTCCATCAGTGCTTGTCTCCAAAAGTAAATTTTGTACCCTTAGGTGACACCAGCAGCACGGTGTCTGCTCTGTGCTACACCGTCTCCAAGTCAGCTCAGGGCAGCAGTCTCTATGCACTGGAATCTGGCTCAGACTTCAAGAGCCGTGGGATGAGCCGAGAGAACCGAGTCATCTTTGGCCCTGGTGTCACCATGTCCACTTGTGATGTCAAACTGATTGATGACAGCGAATATGAACTTTCAGAGGAGTTTGAGGTGATCCTCTCTGATGCCTCTGACAATGCACGACTGGGATATGTCACTGTATCCAAAGTGGTCATTGATGGGCCCAATGATGCATCCGCAGTGTTCCTAGGCAACAGCTCTTTTACATTCAGTGAGGATGCAGGTAAGTGATCAACACAAATAGCTTTTACAGCCATTTAATTAGGCATGTAAATGAAATTTCATTCTCTCTTCTTTTGTGTGTGTGTGTGTAGGGACTATTGAGATCCCTGTTCTAAGGCATGGCAGCGACCTCTCGTCTCCGACCTCAGTGTGGTGTGCCACTCGCCCTTCAGACCCCCCCTCTGCCACACCGGGAGTGGACTACATTCCCAGTTCTAAGAAGATTGATTTTATGCCTGGAAAGATGGAGGAGGTATGACAGTTCTGGCCTAGATTTCTTTAAAACATTTCACTTCAAGGAGTGTTGTTGCCCACATGGAGATCGTTTCCATGTACTGGAGTTTGCAATCAGTGAGACGTGCTAAAAGTTTTGTGTTACCTCACACATTCTGTATTCTCTTTACAGACCTGTAGCTTGACAATAAAGGATGACACTCAGAATCCAACCATAGAAGGTCCCGAGTCCTTTGTGGTCTTCCTTAGCTCAGCTCAAGGGGCTCTGCTTGTTGAACCATTTGAAGCCTCCATCATCATTGCAGACACCTTCCAAGACAGTATGTAATGAAGCCCTCTGTAACAGGACTGCATGGTTCTTTACATTGAACCTACAGTATGTTTTCTATAATCAGTACAAGGCAGTATTGCTCTTTGATGGAAAATGTGTACATGCTCTTTCAGTTCCCAGCATGCAATTTGAGAAAAACACATACACGGTGAAGGAGAATGATGGTATACTTCACCTTCCTATCATCCGAACGGGAGATCTGACTTTCAAATCCTCAGTGAGGTGTTACACTAGGACCATGTCTGCCATGGTAATGGACGACTTTGAGGAGAGGACAAACACTGACAACTCAAAGATCACCTTCCACAAGGGGGAGAAGGTATAACTTTTCTGCTCTCTTTGGCAAATTTAGATTAGCATACTGTATGCTAAATATACGTTTCAAAGCAGCAATGAATTGTTTATGCTTTTTTTCATCAAAGCTGAAATATTATAAGCCAAAACACACAAACACACACACACACACACACACACACACACACACACTTCCTGAACCGCTTGTCCTATACGGGGTCGCGAGGAACCGGAGCCTACCCGGCAACACAGGGCGTAAGGCCGGAGGGGGAGGGGACACACCCAAGGCGGGACGCCAGTCCGCTGCAAGGCACCCCAAGCAGGACTCGAACCCCAGACCCACTAGAGAGCAGGACCCGGTCCAACCCACTGCGCCACACCCCCCTATAAGCCAAAACACTTCATAAAATTACTTCATCCATTTACCTTTATAACGATGAATACATTATGCATTTTAAAAAGTCCATAGCTATCTGAATAAACATGAATATCCAAAGTACTACATTGTGTCGTTATCAGTTGTGACAACACTGAGATTCTGGGTAAGAAGTGAACATGGGCTTAAGACAGCTGGAATATAATGAGTATTAAATGAAATAAGTAAAATATGCAGTGTAATGTAACTTTGTAATGTCAGTGTTTGTAAATATTGAGTTGACCTAAACTCACTAGATTGTGACTATGTGTTGGTGCATTTTAGGTGAAGAATTGCACTGTCAGGGTCAATGATGACTCTCTATTTGAACCTGAAGAGGAGTTCCAGGTACACCTAGGGAGTCCCCAGGGTGACCACTGGAGTGGGGCCATGGTGGGCAGTAATGATATTGTTACTGTGACCATCACTAATGATGAGGATGGTAAGCAGCAGGAATTTGTATGGTTCACATATATTTTTCTCAAGGTGAATAGGTAATTCTTTTTTGCTGTGAATACCAACTTTTATTATGTCCTATATCTTCTACGTACTGTAAAAGCAGAAACATTGTATTATCAAATAGCATTACAGATTTTAAAGAGTGAAAATAAATTATTTAATCTAAATCTCCTTGTGATGTACATGACAAGGTCAGTATAGTTGAAATTGAAGACCTTGTTGTTTCTGCATTCAAACTCAGAAATGTGAGCCTGGAAAGTACAGACTGTAAATCAAACTTATATATCTCAAAGAACTATTCCACTATAATGGATTCTGCTTCACAGCTCCTACGATTGAATTTGAGGAGGCTACATATCAAGTGAGGGAACCGCCAGGTCCAGATGGCATTGAGGTGCTGAACATAAAAGTCATACGCCGAGGTGATCAGAATCGGACATCGAAGGTCCGCTGCAGCACAAGAGACGGCTCAGCCCAGTCTGGTGTGGACTATAACCCCAAGAGCAGTGTGCTAAAATTTAGTCCTGGTCAGTTCTTGACAGTGGTCATTAACAATGTTTTCTCATGGTTTATTTCATGCATTATTCATTTGTATGTTGAGTGCCTTCAAAGAATAAAAATGTGTAGAATGTTTATCAAATACTTCTATATTTTGTTTTCTCTTTACATTCTAAAGGTATGGACCATACTGTCTTCAAGGTTGAAATTCTATCCAACGAGGACCGTGAATGGCATGAGTCTTTCTCAGTAGTCCTCAGTCCTGATGACCCTGTAGAGACAGTGCTTGGACAGGTCACGATGGCAACTGTGACTATAATTGACCAGGAGGCTGCAGGGAGTCTTATCCTCCCTGCCCCACCCATAGTAAGAATGTGATTTAAATAAAATACTGTAGAAATTACATAACTGTGTTACCAGAAGCAATACCGTTGCAATACAATTTCCACTGTTTTTTCAGTCCTCTGTGCCTTGATGTGCTTTGCAGGTGGTGTCTCTGTCAGACTATGACTATGTCCAAGAGGTGTCCAAAGAAGGCAGTAAGAAGTCTCCTTCTCCAGGATACCCTCTCATCTGTGTGACCCCATGTGATCCTCACTACCCAAAGTACTCTGTGATGAGGGAGCGATGTGAGGAGGCAGGGATCAATCAGAGCTCTGTTCACTTCAGCTGGGAAGTTGCAGCCCCAACAGATGCCAGTGGGGCAAGATCACCATTTGAGACGGTGACTGACAATACCCCTTACACCAGCGTTAACCACAAGGTAAGCTATATGTTGAATTTCTAGGTTAGAGCTGGATATAATTGTATTACTACTGTAAATTTCTTCTAATAACAAAATAAAACAAACTGTGTCAGTAAATCCTGGTAATAAGCATGTCATATTTTTATATCACAGAGATCAAGTGGTAAAGGCTCTATTTATATTTATCAGACACTTTTCTCCAAAGCAGCTTCCAGTGAACTCTATGTAGGGTTATCAGCCCAAATCTTATTCACGAAGGTGCTGTGCTGTACGCTACTTACAATGGGACACTCATCCATACATCAGTGGAACACACTCTGTGTGTCACTCACACACTATGGGGGAGCCTGAACAGCATGTCTTTGGACTGTGGGAGGAAACCCACGCATACACGGGGAGAACATGCAGACTCCGCACAGACTGAGCGGGGATTGAACCAACATCCTCTCACACCACCCAGGCGCTGTGAGACAGTAGTGCCACTTACTGTGCTACCATGCCGCCTTGTAACACTCAGGTTTTCTGTGAACTCTCTTTATGTGTCTGACTGTATACTTGCCTGTGGGCCAGGTCCTGGACAGCATCTACTTCAGCCGGCGCTTCCATGTGCGTTGTGTAGCTCAAGCCCGGGACAAGGCTGGGCACCTGGGCACCCCATTGAGGAGTAACATTGTTACCATTGGCACAGAAGGTTCTATTTGCCACACACCAGTCACCACAGGAACTGCCCGCGGATTCCAGGCCCAGTCCTTCGTTGCCACCCTCAAGTACCTGGATGTCAAGCATAAGGAGCACCCCAACAGGTGGGCAGATTCATGTGACCTTATTCTTAATTTATTGTCTTGAAGTTGGGGATTTGCATAGCTTGATGGCATATTAGATTTCTTTTACTGCAGACTGTATGACCAGAAGATATTCATGGTATATGAGTAAACCCGTTAGTAACAATTACTAATATGGAGTGGTGGTTCTTGCAGGATCCACATCTCAGTTCAGATTCCTCACCAAGATGGTATGCTCCCCCTCGTGTCCACCATGCCCCTGCACAACCTGCACTTCCTTCTTTCTGAGTCCATCTACCGCCACCAGCATATCTGCTCCAATCTGGTCACCTTCAGAGAACTACAGGGCATCTCTGGTGAGCAGGCATCGCAGCAGGCATTCAGCACTTTCAGTATTATGGTGTTTTTTTTTTTTTTTTTTTAACAAACATTGTAAACATGTCTAATGCAGTGACTAAATATGCCTGTTCTTCTAAATGTCTCTGTCTCCCCTTTGACTTCAGAGACAGGCTTCCTGGACGATATGCCCTATGACAGTATTGCTCTGGGTCCTGGCTATGACCGCCCTTACCAGTTTAACCCTGCTGTTAGGGATCCTAAGACCATTCAGCTCTACAAGCACCTCAACCTAAAGAGCTGCATCTGGACCTTTGATGCATACTATGACATGACCGAGCTTATTGATGTTTGCGGTGGCTCTGTGACCGCTGACTTCCAGGTACCCTACATTTACTTCCGCATCGTATCTTATCTAGTACACAGGTTGGAATGTATAACCACATGCAAGTGTTATTGAATAACGTGGAAATGTCTCAATGCACCTAGCAAAAGAAATTACAAGATCAAAAATGTTATTTGATGTTATTTAAAATAATGTGGCTTTGTGTCAAAAAAGGTATTACTTTGGTAGTACTAAAAGGTATTACTATGTAGCTTTGTTAAAAAAGGTCAACATTACACCCAGAATTGATGAATGAAAATAATGCAAGACGTAGGAGGGTAATTCCACAGAAAAATGAATGGCTTGCTTAATAGATTTATCTGTAGTTTGATGGTGCTGTCTGGTGAAATCAGCTCACCAGGAAGCATGGACAGATCCGGTATATGTATGAAATCTGACTTCCACCCTACAAATCTCATGACTGTGTATGGTAACAGGTGAGGGACTCCGCACAGTCCTTCCTGACAGTGCAGGTGCCACTCTATGTATCCTACATCTACGTGACAGCGCCCAGAGGCTGGGCTTCTCTGGAGCACCACACAGAGATGGAGTTCTCTTTCTTCTACGACACGGTGCTGTGGAGGACAGGTGTGTATGTACCAGAGGGAGCAGAGAGTATGCTAAAGAGCATTATAAAGCCTTTGGTCTGAACAGTTTAAATTAAAGTTTATTCAGGTTGATTAAATTGTTTTGTTTACATTCACTGCTGTCAAGCAACCAACCACTGACAGATAAACATATCAACATATTTGTGAATGTCCTTTTCCTTCCTGTTGGCAGGCATTCAGACAGACAGTGTGTTATCTGCAAGGCTGCAGATTATCAGAATCTACATTAGAGAGGATGGACGGCTGGTGATTGAGTTCAAAACTCATGCCAAATTCAGAGGTGAGTCACAGAAGCTCTGATTACATGCATGAATTAGTGTTAGAAATGGTAGAATGAACTATGAGTGAGCTTGAAAAAAACAAAAAATATGGTCTTTTACCATTTTTTCCTCTTTTGTAACACATGTTTCAGGTCAGTTTGTCCTTGAGCACCACACCCTTCCCGGTCACAGGTCACACCTCATGGCTCCTGATCACCTGGGAGGCATTGACTTTGACCTGCAGTTGCTGTGGAGTGCCCAGACATTTGACTCCCCTTACCAGCTGTGGAGGGCCACCAGCTCTTACAGCAGGTCAGCAGTGACCCCCCAGGCTCCAAATACCTTTGTAATGTCTCGCTCTCCACTGCCATGCCACACCTCACTGTGCTGCCGTTGTTGGTGTGTTGTGTTTCAGGAAGGACTACTCTGGGGAGTACACAGCCCTCCTCATTCCCTGCACAGTGCAGCCCACCCAGTCGTGGACTGATCCAGGGGACAAACCCTTGTCCTGCACAGCACATGCCCCAGAGAAGTATGAAATCTTGACTTCCAAAGAGGAATGTCTTTTTGCAAAGGATATAAGGTCACCATTTGGTGCAGTTCATGCCTCTTTTTTTCTTCATTTGTATAAAGAGTGTATACAAGTATTGTTTATATCAAGAAGAAGCTACTAACTCAGGAATTTAAAAAATGCTACTGTATGCAAATTTTGTGTAAATATACTCATCCTTAGTTTAACAGATGGAATGCATTTCTTGTAAATCTCCTCTTAAGCAGGATTCTACCAAAGCAAAGCTCTTTCCATTATATCTTATGGGGGAAATATAATATATTCCCAGCTTGATGGACTTCTTAAAATTCTGCCTCTTTTTTCAAAAACTATATAAACTACTACCAGCAAGACTCACTGCAATATGGAAGTTTTTGTTGGCCCTTGCCTAATTCTTTACTTCAAATTTTGCATCCATACCAAGCACCTTTCTTTTTAATTTTCTGTTGCCTCACATGAAGGCAAGTGGTCCATTATACAACTGTACCTCAATGTATAAATGCAATTGGAACCGGAAGCCAGTTCATAATTCCAACATTGTCACAAACAAAATCTTAATAACACAGTTTAATTCCTGTTTATTCCTATGTTACGTTCCATTTAAAAACATCAAACTAAAGCTACACTTAACAAAAAAATTAGCTTTAAAACTTAATTTATTCAATTTATTCTCATCCAGTGCAGTGTATTAGTGTCCCTCTATCTTGGAAACTTAGGATATGAGATAACACACTGTGCACTTGACGCCAGTTTCTTTCATTATCTTTAACATAAAGCCTCATTAAACTTGTCTGCTTTTTAATTTTCCTATGCCTCCCATGAAAGAAATTAGGAAATGTTTGTATTTTTTGCAATTCATAACTTGGCTGTCTGTAACACGAGGTACATGTGTATAAGGGAATCCCTACTTATGGATTGTTAAATGGATTATCAATTTTGGCTTTCAGGCCTATACAAAGAAAGAACTAATGTAAAGAAATCAACAAAGATCTACTAAGCCTAGTATGAGTTGACTTTCTCATAAACTTCATTCCAGTTAAAGGTGAATTACCACTCAGTAATTAAAGCGGGCACAACTTTCCCACCAGGCAGCAGTTATCGATGTATCTTTTGGACTTTTATGACTTCTGAAGTTCTGGAGACTAGACAGTTTGGTGCTCTCATACTGCTTTGTCCCTAGGTTCCTGGTGCCTATTGCCTTCCAGCAGACTAATCGCCCAGTTCCTGTTGTCTATTCCTTGAACACCGAGTTCCAGCTCTGCAACAACGAAAAAGTTTTCATGATGGATCCTGCTAAAACTGACATGTCCATGGCAGAGATGGATTACAAAGGAGCCTTCTCTATGGGTAAACAGCTGCAAGATCTTGAATTATTATTTTTTTTTTGAATACCAATGTCTTTCCTCCAAGCTTGTTTTATATCACAAGCTTGATTATAAAGTTATTGAGCTAGGAGAGTGTATAATGGGCAGTGCTGTAGGGCTGAACTGCAGCCATGTTCTTGATTTCTTGAAGCTTTCCCCAGTTTCAGAGGCTGACAAGCCAACATGCCAGATGCCTTTAAAATGAAAAAGTCATTACCGTTGAATTCAGATTCCCGGTGACATGGTTAAAGTACAAAGAGGCAAGCTAGAGGGTACATTTTCTGTGTCCAGTCTTCCTTTGCCTTATAGAGGTAATTCATTCCTGAAAAGGCCTTTTTATGGTTAATTCTCATAAAATGCAGAAACAGTTATCACTAGCTTCAGTGGTTAAAAAAATACACCCATTTAGGTTAAAATATACTGAAAAATACATTAAAATGGACAAAATATCTTCAGTAGTAATTGCATCTGGGTGGCACAGTGACACAGCAGGTAGCACTGTTTCCTCACAGCACCTGGGCTGCTTGGGCATTGGTTTCAATTTGGCTCACTCAGTTTGGAGTTTGCATGTTCTCTCTGTGTCTGCATGAGTTTCCTCTGGTTGCTCCGGTTTCTTCCCACTGTCCAAAGTCATGCAGTTCAGGTGGACTGGTAATGCTAAATTGCCCTTAGTGTGTAAATGGGTGAGTGAGTGAGTGCATGACATGGACTGGTGTCCCATCCATGATTAAAAAATTATAATAGGTTAAAGTAGCAAACAAGGTTTAATGGACACTGTAAACGTGATGGCATGAACCAAAGTATAAATGGGAAGAAGACCAAATAGTGGCTCTGGCCTTGTGCCACTCAGCCGCTGGGAGGCAAGCAAAATCCAAGTTGGGCACCTCTAAATGCAAAGAAATGCCATGTAAGACGAAGTAAGACTATTAGAAGAAACATATTATACAGTCAAGTCAGACTCTGATAAATTGAATGCTTGTATCTCAGGTTGACTGTATTTCTTTATGTAAACAAAAAAGGATTAATCCTTCTGGATGTACCCCTGGTTTTACAAAATCAGTTTGTGCCGAAAAGAAGGATTGCAGGTGTACATATTTAACTTATGCTGTTGTTATTCACTAGTGCAACTGACATATTTTAATGTAGTAAAACTTCCTCCTGTTTTTCCTCAGGCCAGACTCTTTATGGTCGTGTGCTTTGGAACCCTGAGCAAAACCTGAATGGGGCCTACAAACTCCAACTGGAGAAGGTGTACCTGTGCACGGGCAGGGATGGCTATGTGCCTTTCTTTGATCCTACAGGCACCCTGTATAATGAGGGCCCACAGTATGGCTGCATCCAGCCAAATAAGCACCTGAAGCACAGGTTCCTGCTACTGGTATGTTCCACACACTGCTACCCTTCAGTATTGGACCAACAACTGAGTGTCGAAGATGTTTTCAGCGATTAAGTAGTGTATCTAATGTACATCCTGTAGTTCGTTTTTTCCTAAAAGAGCATCTTGTCCTTTGCTGTTGTAGTTCTTCTCATTTAAAATTCAATTTATGTTATTCTCGATCCATGATTACCTGTAGTGAGGGGTCACATAGCTTGGTAAAGGAACTGGACCTCAACCACAAGGGCTGTACAGCTGTTCAGTTGATGGAAGAGTACCTACAAGGTCTTTATTAACCATGAATGCTTCAAGGAATTGTCATGTCTGATGCTTAAAGGCATAATGACAAATATTTCAGTGTTTCAACGTGCCGCGCAATGCTTCAATGTCTTTCCCGTAGGATCGAAAACAACCTGAGGTCTGTGACATATATTTCCATGATGTCCCCTTTGAGGCCAGTTTTGCATCGGATAATCTTGATCTGCAATCCATGACAGCGATGCCTAGCGTGGATGGATTCACAATGAAGGTTGATGCACTTTATAAGGTCAGTGAGGAAATTAGATCATGGTCTGTTATACTCTGTGACCTGCTGTGCTCTGAGTGATTATGGATGGAAATAAATATTTCCCGTGAAACAGGTGGAAGCAGGGCATCAGTGGTACTTGCAGGTGATTTATGTGATTGGGCCAGAGTCCATTGCTGGTCCAAGGATTCAACGCTCGCTGACGTATCAACTGAAACGCGGTCGCCGGGACCTGGTCGACAGGACAGGACGTCTGACGCTGGATGAATCACTGATCTATGATAATGAGGGTGACCAGGTTAAGAATGGCACCAATATGAAGACGCTGAGGTTGGAGCCCTCGGCCACGTTCAGCAATCAAACGGGGGGCTCCGTTGGCGGTGGGGTGGCTGCTATCACCTTGCTCCTGATGGTCTTGCTGGCTTCCTGCTTTCTATTCAAAAAATGCAGACGGAAAGGGAAGAAGAGGTCCTTGAAAAGTGTTGCTGAGGAGTACCCTCTCAACACTAAGGTGGACATGGGCATCAGGAATGTGGAGCAGCTGGAGAAGAACTCCAGCAGTAAGCACTGCACCGTGACAAACATCAACATCCTCAACAAGAACCAGGAGGCCTGCAAGGTCAACAGTGTCAAAGTAAAGCGAGTTAACTTGGAGGTCAAACTGCAAAACAACTTAAACGACGGCACAGAGGTCTGACGATAAATAAGAGTATATTTTGAAAATCACATTTTGTACCCTTGTTTGTAATAAAAAATTATTATTGTATTTTTATACAACCATGAAAAGGGAAATGTGCTGGTCATCTTTGCTGCATGAGTCATTTCACAACTGAGCTACCTCACAACAGTAATGGACTTTAGTCTGATTCAAACCATATGATGACATTATGGCTGGTATCTTCAGTTTAACATTTTATACATAATCTCATGCTTCAAAAATACCTACTTGTTCAACTTTTCAGATTTAGCTGGAGGTTCAACTAAGATTGACAGAACAGATTGTGGTAGCTCATTCACTGGTTTGTGTTTGCCTGTTTTCTAATTCAGTTCAATTCAATTTATTTTTATTGCGCGCTCTTCTCACCCAGCAACACAGCACTTGAACACAGGCATATGGCAAAGTATTCTAAGTATTCACTGATCCAGTTGCAGAGTCTTTTTATTACTGTACAGCAACTGTAGTTGATGTAAGTATTAAGCACACAGTAAACTGCAAAATGCTTGTGGCTGTTTGAGCTGTGTATGTATCTATTAAAGTGCAATTACTTAATGGTAGTACAATGTAAGTATAGACTCAGTATCAGGAAAACAGTTAATCTAATCAGCTTTGTTTTTACCACATTTGTTCTTACCTGATGGCTCCTCAGGGAGCTTTCATTCAGTATTGTGCACATTTCCGGATAACAAATCATCCAAAGTGATTTTATAAAGTTAAAATAAATGTTGGTGTTTACTGTAATATCCAGGATATAGCAAAATTAGAATGGTTCTGTTTCTCTACCGGTGCAACATAACTCACCATAAAATGACATAGCCTTGGGAAAACTTGGTATTTTACTTTAAATTTTTAAACATCAGTGTTGTACATCATGGCACATCTCTGGTATGTATCTGCATTTTGCTAAAACAAATTAAATGGGCCTTAAAGTCTTTGCTAGCATTTTATAATTGTTCATATTCATCTTTTCACTAAAAATATTGCGCTTGAGACCGGTTCTTTTTTTTGCATTATATAAAATATTTTACTCATGTATGATGTATATTGTTTTTTTTTTTCTTTCCATAGCCTGAAACAATGGTGGAAGTATTATGGTGCTGAGTAAGAATCAATGCAATATTTAAATACATTAAGGAAAACCAATTAAATATTTCCAAAGCCTTGAATGTACTGCAAAGTATTAATTAGAGGTTGTGTTGTTAGGCTTCAGTTCACTGTCGGGCATATCTACCACTAAAGAGAATACAGTTTGGAAAGTACCACTATGTTGTTGGTAGTATCACTTTTTGAAATTTCACAATGCTGTACGTATGATGCCTGTATTCTGTGCCTTTTGAGTAATAAAACACAAAATCCATTGTCTCTAATAAATTGTTTAATGCCTTTGTTTTAAAAGTGATCTCTGTTAATGCCACTTCTGCAGTCCAGGAGGCTGTCCAGGATCACCAAGGTAACTAAGGTTTAGTGTATCATTATGGATAAGAACACAGCTACTGTACATGTTCTGCAAGTTGCAATCAAGTTTTACACAGACACTTACGCACACAGTTATCAGTGTACTTTATGGACCTACTATGGCAAAGGCAAGTGTTGTAGAGACAAAGTGAACTCATGGCAACCACTTTCTTTATGGTACGGTACGGTATGGTACGGTATTGCCTTTTTCTGCACGTTTGAGCTGTGGGAGGAACCCAGACGAACACTAGGAGAACATGCAAACTCCACACAGACAGAACCTGATTCGAACCCAGATGCAAAACCGCAGCCCAGGAGCTATGAGGCCCCAGCACTACCTACTGTGTTTTCATTTTGATCTTTATAATTTACAAAGACTGCTGCTGTTCTACCATCTGTTTATATTAACAAATGTACCATTTTGGAAAATGTGAATTTGCAATCTTTTTTAAATAATAATAATAAACTGAATAACAAAGAGTGTATCTCTGCAATCTACATGGGGTATAGCATAATATAGTGGAGAATGTGTGTTGTCTGTTTTTTTGATACTGCGCAAGGCGTTCCTTTAGTAAAAGATTTTTATGTTGGGTGAGCAGTGCCTGGGGCTCGATGCTTATGTACGTTGTTGCCTAGAACTCAGGTCCACCATGGGATGGCCTATGGAACTAGCTATAAATGTGCAAAATATCCTCAAACAAGCATTGGAAATACCAGCTCTTAAGTCCTGGGGTATTGCAAATGTTGCCAAGAAATTTCTGGTAGCTCCTGTTTTTTCTGAAATACCAACTGGCTTCTTGATTTCAACTAAAAAGTTATATATATATATATGGCCCTCAGACAGCTGGTTCATAAATTTGTTGCACATCCTTTTTACCAAAAGGCACAACAACAATAGAAGATGATAATAATAAAAGCAGTTGGTGCTGTGTGATTACCTTAAGACACACACACCCACACATCATCTGAAACCGCTTGTCCCATACAGGGTCGTGGGGAGCGTAAGGCTGGAGGGGGAGGGGGCACACCCAGGATGGGACGCCAGTCTGTCACAAGGCACCCCAAGTGGGACTTGATCCCCAGACCCACCAGAGAGCAGGACTCGGTCCAACCCACTGCACCACCGTGCCCCCCCAAGACATACGTAAACAGTAAAAGAAAGATATACGAAGATTGATAATCTGAAAATACATAAAGTAAAGATACACGCATTGTCAACTTTCTTCTGTAGGGCTTTCAGTTGTGTAGCAAAGCAAGCATACGTGGCGCAACACATTCCACCACGTTCACAAAAATCACTTGTTGAACATATACACATTTGCACATATTTTATTTTCGGAAAGGCTTCTCCCGAACCTTGAAAATCATGGTTGTATTCCTCCTTACAAAACGTTTTAAATTTATAATCAAATTGTGTTACGGTACAAAAAGCTGGTTATTCAAAGCGTGTAGGTGCAGCCCTGCATCTCACATGTTTATTCAATGCTTTCCATCAAAGAAAACTGGCAATTATTGACCAGGTTATACTGGAGTGATTCAGGGCATGTGCTTTGCTCAGGGGTGGTGGTGGGATTCAAGCCTACAACCTTCAGGTCCAAGGAGACCAGCCCCCCCCTCCCCCAAGCAGCCCACAAACACACAAACAAATCATGAATTAGGTCAGCGTCTGATGCGTGGTATGAGCTTTACTGTAGTGAATCTCAGCGCAGTACTGTGCGTTCTTTAGGTTGGCGGCCAGTAGGTGGCAGCACATAGCACCGAGAAAATTAAGCTCCATTTAAACACGAAAAAGGAACCCTGCTTAGTTATTGCGAGGGTCACGTGACCCTCCCTCGTTTTCTTTTTTCTTCGTGATTTCAATATAAGCTGCTTCCAAAGTAGTGTCAAGGTCGTTCCTCCGTCTGACCAGGCGAACAGACGTCATGTCGCACGGCAGCGAAGCATGAATTCGGTCAGTTATAATGTAACACAGACTGCTCCTGCGTTATTGTCCATTTCTGAGAGTACGAGGAAAGCGCCACCGGATGGCTGAGAGAGGAACTGCAGAAGAGCTGGAAAAGACCTGCAGTTCAGCGTCTAGCGATTTCTCTGGTTTTCCGGGTGCATAACAACTGATGTCCTGAAGAGCGACGAAGCCTATTCACCTAATTATTAATCTGGTCCCTGCACGAAATTGAATTTTTATTCTTATACGCTGGACCTGCCCTCATATGTCAAAACGAACATATAAAACAATGTTGTGTAGCACTGTACCACTGGAATTCGAATGTATTATTAATTACTTTATAAATATTAATTGACTTATATTTTGGAAGATCTTGACATTTCTGACCGCGGACCAACTTCAACCGAAACGCTGCGTTTGAAACATCTTCTTGCTCTTGTGAACAGCACCGTGGAAGCGTTGCTTATAACCGGACAGTTTGGCGTTCTTAGAACACTGCAGATCTCACCGCGCGCGATAACGTGATAAGATTTAGAGAAAGCCGTGGACCACCATTCCGCTTCCAGTTCTTTGGCGTTCTGAAGGCTGTCACACTTTCGTGCGCGCTCACAACCAAACGGAAGAAGAGCACAGGTGGAGATTGTCATCGATAAGATCCTATCAGTGACGAGCGCTGCCCGAGCGTGGGCTCGTCCCACCAATAGCAACAATAGGAAGGGCGGGACAAATCTGCTAGGTTGTGAACGAAGCGCATTGGGCAAAAACAAACCGCCCACTGTTTGTGCAGAGAGTCACGAGAGTTCGAAGTTTAAGGGGGTGGAAGACGGGGAGCACATGAGGCTGTGCGGAACGAACTGGCTCTTGGATGCTTCTTGAGGTTACTGACCGACGGGAAGACATCAGTGATGCGCCTCGGACATTCGGTGCATTTCGCGGCGCGCCTGTGTTTATGTGTCGACCGTTGACACACGTTGAGTGTCGCTAGCTAGCTCGCAGCTAGAAAAGGGAAGTGCTGCCGCTGGGGCAAAGGGGAGGTGTCCTCGGGAGTTTCGGAGTTAGCCGCGCTGCTAACGCTAGCGGACGAGCGAACGCGGACGTAGCCGCCCCACGTTCACCGCGCTACCCCACACAGCAGCGCGCGCTCGCACAGCAGCGACCGCTGAGGCGTTGTTGTGCACCGCCTTTGTTTTCGGCTCAGGCTGATGCGGAGCAGCAGAGGAGGTCTTGGCTATGTAGCTAGTGTGATAGATGGACAATAATTTAAAATAAATCAAAAAAAAAAAAAAAAACCCGCCGAGGTCTGGCTGTGTGTGTGTATATATAAGTCGTCGTGTTCCTGTCGAGGGAAATGCAGCTCTGCTAGTCGTCGCGCTCCTTCGCCCAGAAAGTAAGCCCGCGGCACGTCGTCGTAATGCCACGCGCGAGCCGGACCCGGCGGGGATGAAGAGATAGGGCGCGCCAGTGGAGTGGACTCAGAGTGGCGAATCGCACTGTCCAGATTGAGCGAGCAAGGAAGGAGGAAGAAGGAGAAGCGGCGCGGCTGTGTGGCAAAACTGGACTGATCCAGAATGAAGAAGTTCTCACGAATGCCCAAGTCCGAGAGCGGCGGCGGGCTGGGCGGCGGGTCCGGCTCGGGCTCCGGCTCCGGGATGACCAGCTACACGGGACGCGTGTTCTCCGTGGGCAGGTACCAGGTCACCGTGGAGGAGCTCATTGCAGAAGGTGGGTATGTTACTATAGTATAATAGGGGTCGTCGGTCGGTGGGTGCGGGGTGGTCGGACGGGTCGGGTGCCTCCTCAGTCTGCTCTGTGAACAAGTTGAACTTCATCTCCTCAGTCTCCTCTCCTCCTCCAGCTCTACTTCTTGGGTTTGTCGTTGGAGTGACTTTGCCTCATCTTTGTACAGATTTTTATCCATAAAGCAGCAAAACTCACTGTGTGGAAAAAGTTGCAAACGATCAATGTTCATTTTGTTGGTACCGGTTAGAATCCATCGAAACCTCAGTCATAATATAGTGCCTTAGTGTTGGCATATTAAATGTAGGAAAGTAGTTGGCCTTGTTGTAACAAAGTGGTTATAAACTAGTTGTTATGTACTGGCAGATCATGCTGAAATCCTGCACATCTTCATTGCTTCTTGTTCTCTTTCTGGGATGGAAATGGAGAATTCCGGAAATAGCCGAGTCCTCACCTCCGGCTCGCCTCACGTACCTGAGCTTCCAGCTGCTGCTAGTTTTGTCCCTTTTTACCAGATGACGACTGCGCCCGTATCTTACGATGGCTGCTGCCCTGTTCGGGGGGCTTCGCACTCACTACGTGCACATCTGCTCTGTGGTTTTAGGTGCAGCAGCTGGGTGAACTTTGCCTGCGCTTCAGTTTAACAGCGGAAGTGTCCCTGTGCAATTGCCTGTTTAGTCTGTGTGTGTGTGTGTGTGTGTGTGTGTGTGTGAGTGAAATTAGCAGAGCTCTCCTCCTGGCCCTGTTGCAGTACATCTACATTTATTTATTTAACAGATCTTTTTCTCCAAAGTGACTTCCAATGAACTCTGTGTAGTGTTATCAGCCCACACACCTTATTCACCAAGGTGACTTACACTGCTAGATACACTACTTACGATGGGTCACTCATCCATACATCAGTGGAGCACACTCTCTCTCTGTCACTCACACACTCTGAAACCTGAACAGCTTGTCTTTGGATTGTGGGAGGAAACCAGAGCACCTGCAGAACATGCAAACTCCACACAGACTGAGCGGGGATCGAACCCACGTCCTCTCGCACCACCCAGGTGCTGTGAGACAACACCGCTACTCGCTGTGCCACCGTAGAACATCTGTGATAAGCCTGGCTGATGTGTCGCTGTCATGCTTTCGGAGACATGGAACGAGCGAATGGCGTCATGGGTATGCATGATCACACCAAGTAGGCCCCACTGGACAGCAGTGCCTGTTTCGATACTCTGTGCAACTTAACACAGGAAGGTTGGCTGTTGGCTTATACAGAGATGCTTTCACTTCCTTTTAATATTACTAATAGTTACTCTGCTGCCTTTGTCAGAGACTAAGGATACAAACATGAACTGCCTGGCTGCATCACAGGATACATCTGCCTTAGTCACTCCTTCCCAAACTGGCTCCAGTACAACGTGAATCACTGTGTTCATCCTTGGTCGTAGTTGTCATTGGTGTGTGTGCGGCCAGAGTTTGTGCTGTGATGAGAAGTCACCTGCCTGTTACTGCTGAAAATACCCATTACTTCTGGGAAACTGGAAATGCCCTGCCGGAGTCATTTCTGGATTATGGCAAAATCTAGGAGTAGTATTTCTCATTTTGCGATTACTAAGTAGTCAGTGATACAGTAAGATAAGGTGATATCGCTTTAGTTCTCTACATTCACTGTTTCTTAATATAAACATAGATACACTCCTGCATTTTTCTGCTTAAACTACACAGCTTCTTGGAAGATAACTTCATCTGTTTCTTTTCATGGTTACTTTGAGAGAGTTTAAGTCGGTGTGTGTAGAATATCGCATGCGCTTCATTTAAACCATAGGGTGAGCTTTTCTTTTGACTGACATGCTGATAGATGTGCTTCCTACTGAAAGCCACTGTTTGTACTTGCAGAGAAAAGATTGTACTGCACTGAGCGGGATGGGTTTCTCGCTACAATGTGTAGTCATTTCTTTCTACAGCATAGTTTTTCAAGAACCAAAAGGGTGTTTTCTGTTCTCACAATTGACATTGTCATGGCTGCCTCTGTGGCCCTGCCCAGTGTGTATTATAAGGACACTTAACATCTTTAAAGTAATGAATTGTTAAATGAAAAGGAAGGAGGGCAACTTGCAATATCTGAATTATTACACCCATGACAATCCTGGAGTTCATATATATATATATATACACACACACACACACACACACACACACACACACACATTTTCAGAACCGCTTGTCCCTGACGGGGTCACGGGGAACCGGAGCCAACCCGGCAACACAGGGCGTTAGGCCGGAGGGGGAAGGGGACATACCCAGGACGGGACGCCAGTCCGCCGCGAGGCACCCCAAGCGGGACTCGAACCCCAGACCATATAAATAAAAATAAAAAAATACATAGTATGTGAGTTCTGTATAAATTTCATTGTGATTTTAAATGTAGCTTTTTTTTTTTTTTTTTTTAACTTTGAAGGTACTGGGTTGTGGGATTCTGGTACTGAGTCAAAAATGCAAAGCTTTGTTTACTGTAATCACAGGTTTTTCACCTCATTCTATTAAAAAGAACACTTCATAAAATTACTGGTATTTTCTTAATGGAAGTTAGGTATGTCTTGGCTCAAATATACCCATAAAATAAATGGTGCTCCCCCGACATGAATTTCATTCACAGGTCACAGTAGTGACAGATAATCATATTTATTATAAACATTGGCTGTATGTTTCTGTGAGTTTGTGCACATTTTGACAAATCTAGGGGTTACTGACCTTGTTCATTTCTGCTTCCAGTGAAACTTGGCACACTGTCCAGTGATTGAGCTATCAAACAGTATAGAAGAAGCAGCCAGGTTTTGTAATGGTTAAGAAATTGCACTTGAATAATATTACATGCACAAGGTCACAGCTCTTATGTAGTTGAGGCATGTTGCTTCAGCAAACTCATCTCTAAAAATGGGTGTAGCAAAACCTTATGCAAGTTAATTGAATTAAGTAGTGGTTACCTGATGCCTTTAAGTCGTGCGACTTAAATAATTGCCCTGCTCTAAATTCACAAGTAATTCAGTTATAGTTATGAGGTTGTATCGTAGTTTGGCATGTACATGCAAAGGACAATTTTTTTTAAAATGTGTTTTTAGATTTACCAGTACAGTTTTGGAATGTGCAAACTCAGCAAAGTTGAATTTGAACCTACATCCAAAGAAAATCCAGGAATTTCAAGCCACTAGTGTTACCTGCTTTGACAACTTAATTTGATAATTGGAAAATCACTTGTTACTTATAGCAAAGTGAGTCCATATGAAATGAGTTTTTTTTTTTTTTTTTTTTTTTATGAGGCCATAATGGCTTGAGAGGTCTGTAGAAAGCAGTGAACAACTTCAGCATTTGGAAAGAGCAAGCTGTATGTCTGTGTGGAATTTCTTCCAAGGAAGAAATTTAGTAATTGAAAATGTTAGTTGTGCATAGCAGGTGACCAAAAAAAAAATCCTGCAACTGAAAGTGCACTATTTCTTACATAAAATTTGCGGAGTTTATTGGGAATTATTACAAAGTAATATTATAGGGTGTATTTAAGATGACATTTAGAACATTGTATCTCTGTATTTATCAGCTTTATGTGGAGATGAGACATTTAGCTTGAGTGCTGCATGGTTGTACAGCTTTTAAAACCTGAGTAGAGCAAAGCTCCAAAGAATTACTAAAAGTTTTAAAAACTATTTTTGACCAGGTTTTTTCCTTGAGGTTTATGATATCAATGATCGGATAAACGGTACAACTTTATTCAGTTCTCTTTGGGATCTGTAAAGCTAATATAAAAATCCAGAATCTCATGTTTCTCTCTTTGCATTTTTTTTTTTTTAAATTTTAGATGACAAGTTATGATATATTTTTCTGTGATCGTCAAAATATTGTCTGTATGTGACAGTTGGTGAGGGGATCGCTGGGTGGAGTGTGACCAGGGTGATTGTTTCTGCGGTGACCAGTGGGAAATGTATTGCGTTGCCATTATTTGCATACTGTATCAGTGGTGAATAGCTGGATTGTCCCCCATTGTTGTCTTGTTCTAGCATTTATATAAAGAATGTTGGTACTATGCAGCACCCAGTCCCAGGGTGTAGCTTGCTTCCTTTGTGTTTGCTTATTGAGGCCTGCTGTTTTGCATTTCCCCATAAATATTTGAACTCTCATTATCATCTATTGGGGGGCAGTGTTTGGCTAAGGATGGGATGGCATTAGGAGGGAAAGTGCAGAAAAGTATGACTTTAGTGTTGCGTTATACTTGTGTGCTGTTGGCACATATAAATGCAGTGCCTTTGCTTTAGTGACCTGAAAGAAACCTCAGAACTATTCAAAGTTAACTATTTTAGGCTAGGTGGTGCAGCAGGTTTGTCCGGGGCCCGCTGTGTGGTGGGTCTGGGGTTTGAGTCCTGCTTGGGGTGCTTTATGGTGGACTGGCTTCCTGTCCTGGTTGTGTCCCCTCCAGCCTTGTGCCCTGTGTTACCGGGTTAGGCTCCGGTTTGCTGCGACCCCGCTCAGGACAAGCGGTTTCAGACACTGTCTGTATTTTAGGGTAATTTTCTTTAAGTTTCTTAGATGTGGTCTGTATGCATTGCAAGTTGCATCATCAGTAATAAATGAATTTGAAGCATAATCTTTACATTTTCAGGTCATCGATCAACAAGTTTGTGATGATTATAAGAAAATGTGTTTAGAAAAATCTTAGCAAATTAAAGATTTTTCCGCTTCAGACAAATGTAGATAAGTCACTGTTCGGTCGACATTGAACACTTGAACTTGTTGACATGTGCAGTAAATGTGAGTCTGTAAATGCAGACCAGTTTAAAGTCTGACTTTCAGTCTTTCAGTTGGCCTCCAAGGGAGGAAGAAGAGAACGGAATATCTGGTGTGTCATGGAGACCCTGTGACCCAGTCATTTTACTGTCTTGAGAATTTAGACTTCTGGTCAGTCCTTTTCCTCTTTCACATGCTGCATAACTACAGGTTGTGAGAAATGCATTCCAGTTTTGTAAGGTTTTAAGTAATCCACAGAGAGGTGCATTTAGCTTCAGAGTACTTGATGTGCAAATCACACTTCCATTTTGCCCACTGTAGAAGTTATTGTGCTTAAGGTTCAACCTTATGCTGCGGAGGTTTTACTTAATTAGCTCGACTGTGCGCTTTAGAATGCCCTTTTGCTGATATTTGTCTAAAATGACTCTTGAAAAATTTTGTCAAGCAGATGAATCTGAAAGAAGTTGAGGCCCATGTTTCCTTTCATGTTATGGTTATTCCAAAATGACCATGCTCAAGGTACTTACCCTTAATTGCTCCCGTGAAAAGTATACAGCTGTATAAATGGGTATATAATTCTATGTAGTTTCACATTGTGGGTTGCATTGGAGAAAAGGCTCAGCGAAGTAAATGTACATTTATATGACATGCATGTACTTTTCTTTTTTTTTTTTTTTTTTTATTATTTTATTTTAAAAAACACACACACCGTCTGAAACCGCTTGTCCTGAGCAGGACCCGGACCCTAACCCAGCAACACAGGGCATAAGGCTGGAGGGAAAGGAGACGCACCCCAGATGGGACGCCAGTCAGCCGCAAGGCACCCCAAGCAGGGCTCGAACCCCAGGCTTGTCAGAGAGCAGGATCCGACCAAACCGGCTGCGCTACCACACCCCCGTTTTAAAAACTGCATACTCAATATGTAAAACCAGTTTTCATTAAAAAATAGTACTGATTTTCTTGAACTCAAAAAGGACAAAATTCTTTTCAACTGTCTACCCTCCAATCCCTGTCAGCGAATCAGGTCTGAGCAAGAAAAAGGTGTTTATACAATTATTTGTGTGTGTACAAATGTAAGTTTTTAGAGATTTGTGATATAACTAGGAAGATAGAAACGGCTGGAGTTGTCTACATTCTGAAATAAAAACTGAAATCCATAGTAGAAATAATGATTTTTAAATAGAGCACAACAATCTCAGTAATTAAAATGGCACAGTGCAATGAGACAAATCATAACATGACAAGCATAAAATTCATACTTATCTGCTTTATATGACCAGGCTTCTGGTTGACTTCTCTAAAATAAGGGATTCAGCACAATCTGTGTCACTGACAAAATTAGTAGTTACTAAATACCTCTGATCAGTTCATTTGCACTGTTCAGTAATTTTAGCAATATTTACACTCCAATGTAGCAGAGCTTGAAAGCCTGTTCAGGTAAGTAAGAGTAAAACTACAAATAAAAATAAGATTGAGCAACTACTCTACATGTCCGCAGGCATTGCAGTTTGTGTGTTTATCTAGATGCATGTTTAAGGATCCTCTATGCACAGCTGACTTCCTGATTAAATTATTTGGCCTCATGGCTTTTCTCCCCCCCCTACCCCCAAGCAGTTGACAACTGAGGTATTGTGGCACTTGTGCCTGTCAGGCTGACAGTAACAAATGTGGAAAGATCCCGAGCTGGAGTGTGCCAGATCTCCTTGCTTTACCAGGCAGAGCAAAGAATAGGGAGGGGAAGAAAAAAGGGCATCTAAACATGTTTACACTGGCCAGGCTGGAGCTGCTCACCAGGAGGAGCTGGGGGAAAATGGGTCATTCAAGTCTCTGCTAGTTTTAGCAAGCTGGCAGTTCTTTGGCTGTGTGTCAGCTCAGAGCAAGCTCTTAATATTGCGCTGTCAAAACATTGTCTTTCCTTTAAAGTACTATTTTCACTGTAATTCTGATCTTGTTTCCCTTTTGTCCATGCCTGTTTTGAGGACAACATAGTCTCCTTGCATGGCTGCTGTGGTACATACCAACGCAACACAGTTTTAGGTTCATGTGCAGTTCTGTGCTTAACTAGGGGCTCTTGGCCTGTGGACCATGAACCCCTTAGGGTTACTTGGATGGACTTCAGGGGCTCCATGAAATACAAGCCTGCATTGAAAATAACACAAAGAAAACTCAGAATATTACTGTGGTGCCCTTTATTACATAATTCTCTGTAAAAGTGATTGAGATTCATTGTAATAAAATGAGTGAGGTGTTTTCTCAATTTCTTTATGGACATTTTTCTAGGATAGGTTCATAGCTTTCATCAGATTCCTACAAGGGCCTGTTGAGTAGAAAAGGTTAAGAAGCTTGGGGCTAGCCGGTTGTTTAGGATAGGTCATTCCTGATTTCACTGCTCCTTAATCGATCTGTAAATGCTAACCCTTTTAGCTCTAGAAGAGCATCAGTGTACTTGCTGTCCTGTGCTGGCTTCTTTATAAGGGTTTGTGTTATGGTTGTGTGGTCAAAATGAGTATTTGACAGAATCAAATGCTTATTAGAACATGTTTTAAGTTAATATCATTCATGTCAAATTCTTTAGCTGGGAGTTTCCCAATTGTAAAAGAGAAAGATTTAGTTTATGATGAATTAGTCAGTCACCTTTGTGGGCATTTTGAGGGGTATATTATATAATGTGTGAAAATTGTCAGCCATTGCATCAGTTTTCCTCTGTTTACTTTTAGCTTTAAGTATTTGTTTGTATAAATCTATAAAATGCAATACTAAAACTTAGTCAATTAGCTACGTCAACCATTGATTAAGGGTGACTGTTAAGGACCTGTCTGAGGCTGCTGAGAAGGCGAGTCAGTGGTTATGGTTGAGAAGAGAGCAGGGTAGTTGGGGTTACTGGTGAGAGGGAGGTGTGTAGTGGTTGTTAAAATTAATGGCAGGTGGCAAGTAATGGGAGGCATCTTTTGGTTTGCGTAGTAGTGCATTTATGGTTTTTGTTGGCATGTGTGGAGGTATGGTGTAATCTGGGGTGGTTTAAGTTTGTGAAGTTGGTTAATTTGCAGCATTTGATTGTATGTATGGAGGTGTGGTATTGCCTAATTAGGGTGGTTGAGTTGGTGGAATCGCTGCATTTGTTGAGGGTGAAGGGTATCTAACATGTATGGAGGAGGGTAAGTTAGGGATGCCAGACTCCACTGTTGAGCCTTTGAGGTGTCGTGGGCCTAATTCAACTAAACACCAATGAAGGGAGGTGCCCACTTGACAATGTCATTGCAGTCCTCATGTAGGCACCCTGTGGCTGATGTGGTGGTTGGGGGAGAGAATTAAGCCACTTGGTTTTGAGTCATGGAGATGCATGACGGCAATGCCGAATGTTTTATCTCTCTAGCTTCACGATTGGGCTGGATCCTTGTTACACCCCATGCATTTGCCTCAGTGGCTATACACAAGTCTTGTCCTGTGTATGTTGAGTGTTGCTCACCAAACCTAATGTACACGTTTTTAGTAATATCTAAAAACACTCCCCCAAAGCAATGGTTAAGAAGTTTTTCTCATTTATCAGAGTTCAGAAAAACTTCAGTAGGGTAAATTCAAAAGCATCAATTGACATTAGTACTGCATTTGTGTCCAAATTTCATAATGTACAAATTTATACTAGCAAGCTAATTGTAATTCTGCTAACTATACATTGTGATTGAGTCACTTATATTTTTGTATAGTCATTTCTTTTGGTTATGGAGTAAAACCATGTTTCATAAACTTCTGGTTTATTGTGTGCATGGTTATTTAAAATGATACTGTACTACATATTATTGTTAATGTTTTGCAACATTATGAGTAAAAGAAAATTAATTTTTTTTTTTTTTTTACTTTTTACCCCCCCCCCCCCTCTGCCAGTCTGGGTGTATTTTGTGATCAAAGTACTTCAGTAGATTTATGGCTCAGAGTGTTCTAGAAGAATGACAAGTCAGCGCTATGCTCTGTCAGGGGAGATACCACTGAGTGCAGAATCTCTCAGCTGCACACCAAAAGCAAGCTCCCCCTGTATTTTTAGGCTGCCAGTCTACTCTGGAGATTAATTTGAGTGTCATCATAGTGTAACTCTGTGAGACTCTAGGGAAACAGATTAAGGAGTGTTCTTCACAGATATGTGTTTGGCTCTTGTGTTAAAAAGGAATGTCTCCATGATGTTTGAGCAGGAAATACTGCTCAGTGCGTGTACAATTAGGGCAGAAAAGCGTGACCCTTTGAAAACTGGGTCTGCTGCATTACAGCACAAGAACCATGTAAATGACCTCATTAAGTCAGTTCATCTCTTTCGCTGCCGTAAGAATAATTGAATATTTTTTCCGCAAAGAATTATGAAATGGAGGTTTTGATTAGGAGGTATTGTGTTGTTTGTCAGCTCCATTGTAACGTCATGAATGACTTGCAAGTCGGTTTAATTTGTTTTTGCATTGCATTCAATGCAGAATGGTAATTTAGTGAATGTTTCTGGGGTTCACACTGTGTCAGCAGTAGTGTGTGATGTTTCATCCAAACCAAAATGAACAAACTGAAGAAAACAAGAATGTTGTCAAATCCCAAGAAGCATATGCATTTAGGCAAACGCTAATAAGGCTTTGCCCTATTTTGGACTGGTGTATCTTTTAATGTATCACTTTGTTTTGTACCAGTCAGGATAGTGTTTTGGAAATGCAACTAAATTTCACACATTTACTGATTTGTCATTTGTTTGCAAAGTATATACTCCACAATTCCACATTTTATGCAGTTTGAAATTATTTATATATTTTGTACATTGTAGCTGATTTTGCTCTTGAGCCATCATGGTGATGAGGTAATTTCCTTATTGCACATTCTGCACCATGTATTTCTGTAAACGTGTTCACATTCTGTCCAGTGATAGTGGTGCATATACTCTTTCTGACATAGTAGAAGAAAATGCCATTTCTTCTCCTTTGTCAAACTTCTCAGTCTCAAATTCTTTGTGTCCTTTGGTATGCTGTTCTTTGCCTTGCCTGCCAGATGTATTGCTGCGACAAAATTTCTTTAACAAATATAAATAGTGAAGAATATCTGCTGTACGGGTAAAAATACTTTCCTGTATACTGTAATACATTTGTAATCTTAAACTCCTCCCCATAAGTGATAAATTGCTGTTTTACATGAATACATTCTCTATGTACAGAAAAAATAATACACAGCAAAATGGCCACGTTCGTATAGTTTTGTTTCTTCAGATGACCGTTAAACATCTGGCAGAAGAGTATGAAGGGGAATTCTAGGCTTCAGGAAAATGAGTGCTTGAAGAAAGGTCAGGAAAACAATGTACCTTGGATATCTCTTTGACTTGAATGGTGCGATTACTGTGCGAAAAAAAAAAAAAAAAAAAAAGGGCAGGGGAACATTGTGTTTTTGTTGCATGATAGTGGCTTTATGGAAATGGGTGATACGTTTTAATAACAGAAACTGGCTTAATGGAGTTTATTCCTTAAGTTATGAAGTGTGCTCGTGTCATTTGATCAAGCTTCTGACTTTCAAATTGCATATGTATACCTGCTGCAGAAATGTTGCACTTTCCAGTATCTTGTAAACCCATTTTTGCATTGGCTCTTAAGCTCATTTTCATTCACACATGCCGTTACAGTATCAAGAATTTTTGACCACTGTGAACAGACTTTTTTTTTTAATCCTAAAAAATAAGGTTAAGATCTTCAAATCATCCACTGCAGATGGTTGCTGTGTTCATTTAAAAAGAGGACTCCATACTGAAGGTGAATGCATTGTGAGGGCATTGGTTTGAAGTATTCATCTTTACTTATGTGTGGAAGATAGTGTTGTATGGGAGTTTGAATCCATGGGGAGGAGGGAGTGGGGTGTGGTAGTGCAGCGTGTTTTGCTGGGCCCTATTCTGTGGTGGGTCTGGGGTTCGAGTCCTGTTTGGGGTGCCTTTCACCAGACTGACATCCCATCTGGGGTGTGTCCCCCCCCTCCTCAGCCTTGCGTCCTGTGTTGCCAGGTTAGGCTCCGGCTCGCCGCGACCCTGCTTGGGACAAGCAGTTGTAGGTCTGTGTGGCGGGAGGGGCGTGGGGAGTAAAAGGGTGTTTAAAATAACATAATGGTCATAGATGACGACATGGTTCAGACAAAGAACATCTGCAAGGATCACAGCTTTATCTGTCAAAGCATTGCTTTCTCACTTTGGGGTTCTTGAAGTGTGGTTTTTGACTTCATGGTTTTGCAAAACTGCATTTTAACACTCCAGTAACAGTTTGAAATATTTGACTAAAACTTTTCTGTTAGCACTAATCGGTAGACTTATGTAGTATTTGGTGTGTAAAATGCAAGTCGATATGTAATTGGTAGGGTGCCTCAACAGCAGCCTCGGCGGTAGGGCACTTTGGCTTGATGTAATGATCTTTAGTGTTGGGACATGGATAGGAAAATTCCAAAGTAATGGCTGTTGGAGCTGCATGAGTGCTGTTTGCATATCTTTTAGCGAAGACACCCCCCACCCATGTATTAATACATACTTTTAATGTATGTAGGAATACGTTAAATAAATGCCTCGAATGTAATTGTTTCCTTGCTAAAACAGGTGTTTAGCAAGTGAAGTATGGAATTCAGTATAAATTGTTTTGAGTAGTGTTTGTCAGGATTCAAAATTGTTCTGCTTTTTGAAAGTAGCTATGTGAAATTTACTAAGAGTACAGTTATAATGTTATTGTCCTGAAGAAAAAGTCAACAGGTCGTATGAGAATTTTGTACTAAGTTGTACGTAGATGCTGAGACGTCAGGGATCATAATTTAGAGCTTTTGCCTCACGCTTAAAGGACTGATGTTTGACTGCCAGTGTAATACTTTTGATCAAGGTGCTATGAATAGCTCCAGTAAGAATTGCCCATCATTGTAATGTGCTTGGAAGAAAAATGTCAGCTAAATAATTAAGTTTTTCATTTAATTTATTTTTCATGGAATAATTCTACTTCTTGGAATGTGTTTACTTCACATTCACATGTGACAGCGCTATTATTCTCCTGTCCTGCAGTACAGGAAGTAAAGATTTGTGGTAGGGTGCAGCCTACAGAAGGAGCATTTTGCTGTAGATGGAGTATGTAGCTTTGCATAAATTTGGAAGTAAAGCTAACCTTGGACTAAATTCTCTTGACAAAGATGTGTTGCGTTCAGCGGTAGGAAGTGATCTTGTTTTGCAACATTTTTTTTTTTGTCTTCTCTCTATGGATGGTGATGTGTAATTGGTGCGTGTTGACAGTTAGATTTCAAAACGAAAGTATTGCTAAATATTTATTGCGAGAAGTACTTATACATTTCAAATTGTGCAGATTCTGTTTGGAAATTCTTGTACATGCGATCCCTGGGCTGCGAACACCCAATTTACGTACAATCCGTAGTTACGAATCCCTTACTAAGTGGAAGTTTTTTTTTTTTTTTTTTTTTTTTTTTTTTTTTTGGGGTCACCCTTGGGTAACACTCTAATTTCATAATTAAGGCTATTATAGAAAAAATTCGAGTCGCATACAATAGTTTGTAATAACAAATGGGCTGTACTTTGCGACGTGCATCAAAATAGTTGTGCGTCTACAGCGGTTCGTCGGCTTGTGGGCGGTGCACATGAGCCCGAGGTAGTACAAAAGCTTCCTTGTTTTCAGTTGGAGCATGGTGCTATTAAGTGTGTGTTGTGTTATTGTATTTGGCTTTAATTTTTGACCCTCCTAACCATGGCACCAAAGTGTAAATGTGATTCAAGTGATGGTGATGCATTCAAGAAAAGGAAAACAATCACGATTGAAACTAAAGTGGAGATAATAAAGCGATCGGAAAAAGGTGAAATGCCAACGAACATTGGAAAAGCGAACTTTAATGTTTTGGACATGCGCGCACACACACACACGTACTTGCTCTTTCTTATGAATACTTTTCTTGTCACGACCATGCCCCGCACCTTCAACCAGCAGCTTCAGTTGGAGCACTTGGCTATTAAAGACACTTCTCAAGCTCTTCCCAGTTGTGGAATTTCACTCTGGACAACCTACCTCGCTTTGCTTTTCCAAGTCCTGTCCTTCATCATTCCCCAGTCCCACTCCATGTCTCTTTGGTAACGTCTGCCGCTTTTTTCCTCAACCACGATTTCAGATCCTCGCTTCTGTTCACTTCGCCTGTCCCTGACCAGAAGAACACATCTAGCCCTTTTGATTCTGGATAAACGATGCTGCACTTGGGTCTAGCCTCCTCCGTGTCCTCTGGTCATCATGGCATTAGTAACATTTATCTCTTTCTGTGTCTCTATAATTACATTTATTATCATTACATTGTATTATATTTATTACTGTATTAAAGATGTTTTAGTGTATCGGAAGTGTTTCTTTAATGTTTTTATGCATAGAAATGTATACGATATACTAAGTCAAACATTTGACAAACTGACGTTAGATAAAGGGGATGAGGGAGCAAAACCTTGATTTTTCCTCAGAAGTAAGATTAATTTTGATAATTTGTCTAAAATGTTGATTTGCCACACATCACCACTTGCCACATTTTAATTCATCATTTGTAAACATAATGCCTTGACAGGGCTTTGTTGGCTTTAAAGGATCTATTTTCTCTTCGTGGAGCATAATACATCCATCTTTCAGTCCTTGTTATATAATTTTAAGCTTAAGTGATAGTAAGTCCTCAAGCAGTGCATCATTTATTGTGATTTGAACTGGGCATTCAGGTGAAATTCCAATGAAGGCTGAGTAATTAAGAAGTCAGCTTGGACAATAGCCAGCACATCCAGTGGCCTGCAAGGGCCAACGCTGACTACCCCAACAGGAAACTTCAGAATGTCGTTCATGCGCTGGTTGAAGGGTCAGTGAACCCATGTCAAGCAAAAAATTCAAAAACTCATATTTGTTGTTAGAATGGCTCTATGACAGTTTTACTTGTCAAAACCGCTACACCAATTTTCTGGATCACCTCCAAAATGCTACCAGACTGGTAGCTTTGAACTGGTTAGTGCGTGTTTGTGCATGTATTTATTTTGTTAGGTTATTGCCATCTTGGTGGGCTGGAGAGTGGGACACTTGAGCTGAAATTCACACAATGAATTAAATTGTAAAATATCCATCTCGCAATGTGTACTGTACTACATGTATATAAATGTGCATGTAGGAGCATTGTTTGATTGTGGGTTCAGCATGGAAATGTCATCTGTATTTGGTTTTAAAGTGTTTAGATGTTGGCAATTTGTTTGGTATTCATCTTTCATTAGTAGTAAGTCAGAGAATTACTGGTTTTCAGTTATGCAAATTATCAGACATGATTGGCCTTGAATAATTCACACATTCATTTTAAAAATTATTTCCATTCTTTGATAACCCAGTCTGTTTATAAATGTGAAGTTGTACAGTCCTTCTAAATTTGATATTTATCTTAGTGGTATCTGCAGTGCTTAAAAGTAGAGGGTTTTTTTTTTTTCTTGCCTGCTTTTGTTGTCGTCTTAAATGTTCTGAGTTAGCGTTTGGCTCTGTAAAATGGTGTGTGTCTGTAGCCTTCCATTATCAGAACACTTGCAGTTGATTTATGCAATTGGTTTATCTTGTTGGGTCCATGTTTACTCTGTTTTGATGTGTATCTACAGAAAAGGCGAAACGAGTCTCGTCTTTCCTGCAGATAATGAGAATTATGCACCACAGTGTTTCCTATACTGCTTGGATTTGACAAGCTGGTGCCTTTGTTTTTAAAGGGCTTTTACCACTCAGTGTTAACTCTGCTCAGCATTTATGAAAGGTGCACAAATTAACCCAAATTTTTTTTGACTGTCTTTTGCAACCATTCAGTTAAGCCTGGTGAATTAAGACACAGAAGGCAATGGACACTTTGTCCCAGGACCAGGTGGACCAGTTCTTAAACCTCACTAGTAAATATGGAGCCCTTGAGAAATTGCATTAAGGAGCCTCAGTCAGTGTTTGGCTTCTTGATTGAAACACTCAAATGAGATGCTTTGTGTTTGCATCCAAGCTCTTTCATGCTGCATTTGTCTAAAGATGTCGTCTGCTCAGGCAAACCTGTGTGAGTGGTTGTGTGTGTTTGTTACAAAACAAGTGCGCCATTGTCCTCGGGGCTTTTTTTGTGCTTTCCCTCTCTGTGGGCCGCTTTGTGACTCAGCGTGTCCTTAATGAGAGAGCTGTTACAACTGTGGTGCTGCTCCTCATTAATGGCTCAGAAAATTTGACCACTCAGGCTCTTCTGCTCTTGCTGCAACTGCGAACAGAGCACTACAGCATGAACTGAAAGTCTGTCTTGTTGAGCCTATTTAGCTTTGCCTTCTAAGAGTTCTCTGAAATTTGTTGCAGTGTTTCTTTGTATATAAAATTGTTGTTGGGAGTCACCAAAGCCTTTCAGCTGGTTGAGTAAGACTTTTTTTCTCATAGCTATACAGTCAAGTTGCAACTTAGGCACGATATCACCCACCCAATCTGTGCATAAGTGCTAAGCATGTGCAAGTGGTTTGCTACTTTTAGAAGAAAAAAAAAAAAAAAAAAAAATTCTACCATAAGCTTGAGCTGATGCAAGTCTTTGCAAATAATAAAATGAGAAGCACATTGTAATTACTGAAAGTAAATGGTCAAAAATACTCTAGATGGGTCTTTGTATTATTCAAGAGGACATGTGAAGTGAGAGCGAAATCCTAGGTGAGTGTCTGGAAAATGTCATTAGTCACCTGACAATTGATGTGGTGAGCTCAGTTAGTGCGGTGTGTTCATGAGTGTTACTTGCAAATGAAAATCCATTTTGCATCTTTTTGCTTGGGAAAAACTGGGGTTGTCTGTGTAAAGCTGACACTAATTAAAATGTCTGCAAGATGCAACTTTATACTATGCATGTTCACCAAAATGTTTTCACATCCAAGAGTTTGCTCTAAACCTGGTTAAGTAGTTGTCAAATAGTTATATATGGGGAAGGAGCCTTGCTGCATTATCAAAGTGAAATACACTGAAGATCTCAGTTCCCTATTTTGAATGTTCACGCAAAGGTTGAAAACTGGAAACTTTTTTTTTTTTTGCTCACAGAATGAAGTCTTAAGGCACTGGTCATCCTAGGACATATTGGGAGTGAAGGGTTGAGATAGTGAAAATGCAGATGCAGTGGTCCAGTTCTGTTCTAGCTGTATAGTCTGTCTCCTGGCCTGGAGAAAGCTGATGAAACAGTTTTCAAAAAAAGACCGCGTTTTATGTTTGACCCCTGCTTGCACATATCAGAGAGTGATCTGACATGTTTTGGTCATTCAAATTGAATCCTCTTGTATCCCCTTTGCTACATGGTACAATATGGCTTTGTTCCTTTTTTTTTTTTATTTCACTGAATTTTTTAAATTTGTAGATCAAGCTCGCATATCAAACACCTATTTATACATTTTTTGATTTATGTCATGTTTTACAGTCTGGTATTTGGATTTTGTTGGTCTCAAAAGTTTATATTTTACCATCTAGTTTGACTGAAGAGTGCTCAAGGTGCTTGCAGTTTGACTGTCTTGTTTGGTCTGTTCCTAGCTACTGGAGCTTTTTTCCCCAATTCATTTAGCAGATGCTTTTTTTTTTTTGTGAAGCAATGCACAATTCAGGGAATACAGAACTTAATTTCACAGTAGATGAGAAACTTTAGATACAGACATGCAATTATTGAATCAGTTTATCCATGGATCTCTGGTGCACATCATTTGAGTAGCTGCCCCTTGAATTGAGTCGGATAAGGTGATCATGACAGATGGTGTGACGCACACTTATACAAATTTGTGTAGCTATTAGGAGATTCAGAAGAGGAGCCTTCTCAAATGTTGAAAAGCATTCAGCAATTCTGATAGCGAGAGGAGCTTGTTCGACCACCCTGGAGCCAAAACTTACTTTTCATTTTGAACCGCATATTAGTGGGTCCAGAAAGTGGCCTGAGGTGGAGTTTAGTATTCATGCTGGGGACGGAGAGTGATTAGGTCTTTGCGCTTTTATGTTCTTTGTGGCATGGGGGTCCAAAGAGAAACAATTTCGTTCTCCTGTACGTGCAACTCAACGTTTCGGTGGAATGACAAAGTTCACTCTGACTCTAGTTATTAGGGTGCTGATTCTTTGACTGTTCTGCAGAAGTCTTCAAGTTGATATGTGCAGCCACTGGAATGTTTGTAACCTTGTTCCTATAGAGCACAGTCTTGTTACTCCTGCCCTGGACATGTTGTCCACCTCAAGTGGAGCACAAGCTGCATTCAGCTGTCGGTGTCTCACAATGTATTTATCTGCCTTGCAGGGGGGTTCTCTGTGGTTTTCCTTGCTCGCACCCACAGTGGAGTTCGATGTGCTCTGAAGAGGATGTATGTGAATAACGTGCCTGACCTCAATGTCTGCAAGAGGGAAATCACAATCATGGTGAGTGTTTACACACTAGGCTGAAGGCATTCTCAACACCTTTTGTAGTTGCCACGCAGGTAATTGGTCCTCTTCTGCAACTTGTACTCCCCTCCCACACTTCTCATAAACCGTGTGACTCTGCTGTTGAGAGAGACATGGTTGCTTTGTAAGGCACCATTGCTGTTTCTCCAAAGCAGTGACCAAACACACAAACCAAAATAGCTAGTTTTCTGCCTGTCAGCTGTGATCAAGACATTCTTCATCATTCCTCTTCTAACTAGGAGTTTAGGAATAATGTGTAATTGTCTTTGTATTTTCAGGCTTGCTTTTTGGTTCCATCTAGAAGATGTCAGGTGAAGCACTTAACAGCATGCTTGTAAAAATGAGCTGTATTTAATTAGACTGGATTGTCTCGTCTCGAAACTAAGAGTTGATGTGTATGAGGAAATGTGTCTGAAATTGTTGAAGTTAAGAATTGGTTAATTTCACTTCCTTAGCTTCCAAAGTATTGAAACCTCCAGCAATGGCAAAGGCACCAGAGTTACTCAATACTTCCTTTTAATGCTGCTTCAGATGGCTTTTTGTAGCATCAAATGCCATTTTCAGCTTGAGCCATTTTTTGTGACAGTTTTTGACATTGTTTTTCTCAATTGCTTCCAAATGAACCGTTTTTTTGGAGGATCAACTTTTTTACTTCCTATAAAGCAGGTTTTTGGTTTTGTTGGACATAGTGTTGATTTCTCGTTCAGCTGTTTTTGCTTAAGTTTCAACATAGTGACAAACGGTACACCAAGAAATGGCAAATATAATCATGTATATAAGACCAGGGCAAAAGATTACACTGCTTAAGAAGCACACAGTCTGAAAAGGAGTGCAAACATTCCAGAATTCACAAGGGGAAAAATGTAAAATGCTTCGGTCATCCATATACTGCATTTACAGAAGGAACTTCACTTGTAAATTATAACAATGTAGTTCCTTGCAGAGTGTGTAAGAGTAATCCGTGTTGCTTATCTTAGTGAAAATTAGTTTTAATTGTCCTTTAACAAGAAGAAAGTAAAGCATGATAACGCAAGGTTTTTTCCCTGTCACATTCCCAGAATATTTTGAATATTGAATGAACTACAAGAGCAAGAATACTGTTCCTGTGAAGCTTAAAGCATTAAACACGGTTCTGTTTACATTTTAAATGCAACACTGTGCGGGTTATGTTTTATTCCGAGAATATTTAAGCATATTTAAATCAATTAGACATCTCCGAACAGGTGTGAATGGAAACTGTTTTATTATTAACAGTGATGTATCCCTTGTAATAGACTGTCATATCAGAAACAATGTAAGCAGGAGCATGTAAGCCATTGAAGTAGAAGGCAATTATTTGAGTCTACAAAACACAGGAAAGTCCAGAAAAAAGCAGAAGCCAAAAAATAAAATGGTGGGAGAATCAGCTTGATTTCGTTGCTGAAGTGTTTTTATTTATTTATTTTATTTATTTGCAGAAAGAGCTTTCTGATCATAAAAACATAGTAAGCTACCTGGATTCCATCATTACTACGGTGGCAGACAGTGTCTGGGAGGTCCTCATTCTCATGGAGTACTGCAAAGGTAAGCACTGCAATGCCAGATTCTTTTCGCACCATCTCCTACAAGCTCAACACCTTTCCTGGGGGAGAGCTTTTTGCGCACATGTTTCTGTTCCACCGGTCTGCTTAATAAGCTCCTGTTTACCTGTTGATTACGACCCAGGGGTAGTGCTGTTGTGAACTGTTCAACCTCCTTAACTAGGAATTCATCGGTTACATGCCCAGCTTTATCAGCATAGAATTATATTGCGTGAATAGAACTGCTTGTCAGTCTCATATGCAGTGTATCAGTGTTTCTAAAAAGTTGGGAAATTACAAAAAGCACAGCTATATATTGAGCATTTTTCTGTATCATTACGTAGTATGGACATATAGTATACAGTGCCTCACTAATTTTCTGTACTTCAGCGTTATCCATGCCTTTTCTGTTTATGAAGTTTTAATTCTATCCTTCAGAGCACTTTACCTATTTTCCCCTGTTTTTACAGCTGGTCAGGTGGTTAAACAGATGAACCAGCGTCTCCACACAGGATTCAGTGAGGTGGAAGTCCTGGCCATTTTCTGTGATACCTGTGAGGCTGTTGCCAGGCTACACCAGTGCAAAACCCCAGTCATTCATCGAGACTTAAAGGTACCAAAAATTAATTTCCATAGCAGTCATTCAGGAGTTTTGAGAAGATTATTGAGAAAAAAGCAGCACCAAAGAAAAGGATGCTCTGCTGGATGTGCTGCTTTCAATATATTGGAACCAGTAGAACTGTAGTCACACCGCAGACTCTTGGTTTTGTATTTCTGTCATTGGTGCAAGGCTTTTTGCAGCTGAGTGTGCAAGTAAGAGCTGAATTTAAAGTGATTCACAGCCCAGATGTTGTAATAAGCAATTGTGAAACAATTTTGACACACATACTAAACTTGCAGTTACCTGCAAGGCTGAATCTGTTTTGGGTTCATCTTTTGTATGAAACCTGGGAATTAAATGGTAGAAATGCAAACTAAATTTAATCTTTTGCTGCTGTTCAGTTTTTCAGTTTCTCCCTTACTAGAGATCTTGACCTCCACCATAATTTAACATCGCAGTTATTGCTCCTACTGTTATTAATAGAAACCACTATTACATAAACTAAGGAATTTGCCATATTTGTCAGGCTTTATTCCATGAAACTGCTTTGCACAACATAAACAGTGGAGTCACACTGAAAGCATGTGAGAATTATCGTACGGGGGCTGTCTCACTTGCTTATTTGTCTCAAGTACAGATTAAAACGATGGTAAATCCTCGATTTATGAACATGACAGGAACTGGGGATCTGTTTGTAGTTTGATTTGCTCAGATGTCTTTTTACTCTTGTTGGCAAACAGAGTGCAAATATAGTAGTATGGTAATTTATTCCGGTAGTTGAATGGTTCTTGTCAGAAGCATTTTCTCAGCTGTTCAGCTTGAAGTGTTTCTTTCATTTCCATAGTAATTTTCTTTAGTTTTTCACACTTTTAACACTAATAGTAGTCATACTGCATTGGTTACTAGACTCAAAGTAGCAAAAAAGAAATATGCAGCATTACTGGCAGTGCTAAATCACTAAAGCAGCAATGGTTGTTGGCTTCACTGGGGTACTGGAAATACTGTAAATGGCGAGAACACAAACAATGCTGATGTGACTGATCTTAATCTGTCTTTGCAGCAAACTGAACATACTGCTAAGTTTGCTTCTCAAATTAGTACAGGAAATGTTGATTAAAACAGCAGGTAGCTGAAATCAGAAGTTTTACTTAATGTTTGCTGTTTTATTGGGGTATGTTAATAGTTAAGACTAATTTACTCCTGCCTTAGAGGGTTGTTGTCCAGCAGGTTCTCCAACTCTGAGATTTTCAGAAAGGTGGTGATTACCCTCAGTGGAATCTGGTGGTTCATTGTTTTGCCCTGCAAGACCTCTGTTTAAGAACAGTCTTACTGGTCTAGGTCAGTGATCACCTAAGACCACACAGTGTGGCAATTTTACCCCCTCTCCCTCCTCAAACTGATAGCTTCATTATTGAGAGAGATTACAGTGATTACTGATTTAACCACTTAAAATGAAAAGTGCTCATGAAGGCTAGGTTGGTTGGTAACACAGCTATCTTAAATATGAAGGAAAAATAAAATTTAGAAACTTGAGTAACAGGGTGACTTTCTGAATTTTGCTTTTTTCATGAATGTTGAAGAGCTTTGCATTTTAATTCATGATGGTGCAGTGATTTATTTCACCTTTTGCAAGTGACTGGTTGTCTTCTGTAAGTACTGTTTTGCATTATAGGTAAGAACTGAAACATTTTCAAACTGCTACTTAAATCCACCAGGTGGAGAACATCCTACTGAATGACCAGGGACACTATGTCCTGTGTGACTTTGGGAGTGCCACACACAAAGTGCTGCTTCCGCACAAAGATGGAGTCACTACAGTAGAAGATGAAATCAAAAAGTAAGTATGTTGGAATTAATAGGCAAAATAGGGGAAATATTCCCTATTTTTCTTGAGTCCATTTTGTAATTGGACTTGTTCTATTTTTGATGTTTTTGGTTTTCATAGTGTGAGTTTATTTGAATCCGATCTTCTTACATTACAGCGAAGAGGAGTGTGCTTCTCAGTGCATTGAGCCCTAGCTCCCTCTTAGAATTACTCCAGAGCAACTTTTTGTTTTTCTTTAATATTTGATCAGAATTAACTTTTCAGAATCCATGAAGTAATTGACAAAACGTGGTCTTAATGCCTATAAATATTTTCCAGAATATTTTACAGGTTACGCTGTGTCATCCCACACACATTGCCGTTTGTTATGAATGAAGTCTTTGCTCATTCCACTTCCTTTGCAGGTACACCACGCTGTCATACCGCGCCCCTGAGATGGTTAATCTTTATGGAGGGAAGGCCATTACCACTAAGGCAGATATTTGGGTAAAGACTCCACAGTTTCTCTCCTTGACACTTGATGTTTGTGTTGACTTCTGCAGTGAGATCCTGTATGGCCGGTTTGGCTCCTCACAGCCCTCCCTGCCATTTGGATATAAGCAAAACTGGTTTTAGCTTCTGCCAAGAGCAGTAAGGTGATGTTATAGTTCATTGTTTACTTAATTCTTAGTGATACCAGGCTGTGTGGCGGAGGATGAAAATAAAGGTGCAATACTCATGAATTGAATAGTCTTATGTATTACCTCAGGCCAGTGGACTCTTAGTAAAATGTGTAATGATCAGAGTGTATAATGGTTCTGATGGCTGTAATAAGATGCCTCTGGGTGCTGTGAGAGCAGCATTTGTGGCATCTGCTCAAGAAGGCAGAGTAAAATGCACAAAGGTTGTTTCCTGCCTTGCTCAGCCATGAGAAGGGAAGCGGGGGCCTCCACAAGCATACTTCCCCTTCTCTCGTTCATGTCCTCTGAAGCTAATAGCGTGTCCTTTCAGCTTTGTTTGCATTGTGCCGTCACCCTGGCAGCGTGGAGGCAAAGGGGAAAACGCATTCTGCTCTCGCCTGAACCCTGAGTCTGTCAGAAACTTCCTATGAATCGTTGTAGGTCCTCCTCCTCCCCAAACCCACCCCCCCGCTTCCTTAAGTCTCCCACCAGACAGAAGAGAGTGAACACACTTCCTGAGCCATTTCCAACAACTGCAAAAATAATGTTTGTGGGGGATCAAAGCTTGTAAACGTGTGTTTGTTAGGCATACTTATACTGCTTGTGCTCTGAAGGACCAGAGTACTTTTTGAGATTCAAAATATGGAACTCTTTGTTTTTCAGGCACTTGGATGCTTGTTGTACAAGCTGTGTTTCTTCTCGCTTCCATTTGGGGAGAGTCAAGTTGCCATATGTGATGGAAACTTTATTATTCCAGATAATTCCAAATACTCCTCCAAGTTGCACTGCTTAATCAGTAAGTAGTTTTTGTTTCTGAAAAAATCATTAATGTTATTTTAAACGTTTTAAAGATTCAAAAACCTAATTCAGTACAGAACAATGTGGTATATTTTGGGTTTTTAATTGACCGCAGCTTGCTGTGGAGTAGTCAGTGAGGCTTATGCAGTAGCACCCTCAAGTGGCAAAGATTGAATTGTACATCTACCAAGAAACAATACAGATTGTTCCTGCTTTATGGCCCCTCTCATATACCTTGTTTCATATATATATATATATATGTCAATCAGAAGCTAAGGCTCCAAGCAAAAAGGTGAAAAGTTTAATACTGTCAGTAAATGTCACATTGGTCCAGGTTAATGACTTTCGGTTACTTGTGTGTAATATGTCCCTGCTACTCATTACTTTGGTATGCACAATACGTTTTTGCTTCATATTAATATTGAAGCAAGTACCCCTGGTATCACAGAATGATTAACTTTTAGAGAACTTACATAGAAGCAAAACTGTTTTTGACAAATAGATCAAAACATATCCAAAGACAATGTATCAGTTGCTCAGTTTTTGTTTGTACTTTCATTTAGTTTGTAAACAAGTCAATGATTTGCATGTAATTCTAACTTTTATGCTGTTTTTGTCTGAAAAGGATACATGCTTGAGCCCGACTTAGAAAAGAGACCTGACATTTACCAGGTCTCCTACTTTGCCTTCAAGTTGGCTGGAAAAGAGTGTCCTGTGCCAAACCTCTTTGTAAGTTTTACTCCTACATCCCTGTTCATTCATGTGACTGCCTTTTCAGTGGGTGGTTTATTCCAAAATCATGTGGAAAGAAGTGAATGAACTTCATTGTAAAATGAGGTGTCAGTGCTGTTTTTGTGTTTTTCTGCCTGGTGAAGAATTCTTCCCTGCCCACATCGCTTCCGGAGCCTCTTACTGCCAGTGAAGTTGCTGCTAAGAAAAGTATGACTAAAGCCAGGTAGGGGTTTGGCAAGGGTGTGTCTACATACTGTATATGTGTAGAAGACCTAAGTTCTTACATAATTTCTTACATTGTTTCTTCCCTTTTTCAAGACTTAATTGGAAATAGGTTTGTTTATATTCACAAGTGTACATTTAGATCAAATATTTTTTGAAATTTTTACTTAGGCCGCAGGCAGTGTAATTCTGGGGTACCTTAACGCTTACATTCCATAATTGTAATTGCAGGATAACTGACTCAGTTGGACCAACAGAAACATCAATCGCCCCACGACAGAGACCAAAGGCTGCAAACTCTAATGTTCTGCCCATTCACAACTCTGTAACTCCTGTGAAAATGAATGTTCCTTCTGAAACAGTTAGCAATGGACAAAAAGGTGAGAGGTGGCTGTGGTCGCAAAACCCTTTTCTAGCAAAGTGAGAGGGAATATCTTTGTGTTCCCACTCCAGCTCCTCAGGTTGCCTGTCAGCCATTTAAACAGTGTTGGAAATAGGCTGTTGTCATAAACAGCCATAAACAAGTTTAATATGTTATGCTTTTTGGTATGGCCATCTGAAGTCATTCATTTGGTGTTAATGAAGTTTTTGATCTCAGTGCAGTGAGGCTCTGTATTGTGATTCAGAGATCTTTTTTGTTTACCTCCTTAGGACCAGCTGCTGGGAATGAGCAGCCAGTTGCACAGACACAGGCCAGTAGTCAACAGCATCGCATCCTTCAGCAGATACAGCCAGGAGACCTGAGGCTTCAACAGTTGCAGCAGCAGCATCTCCATCCGCAGCCACCACAACCAAATCAGCAGCAGCTTCAGTACCTGCAGGTGAGCACAGTCTGTTTCCAGTTGAAATTTGTGTGGGTGGCACAGCGAGTAGTGCTGCTGTCTCTCAGCGCCTTGGTGGTGCGAGAGCATGTGAGTTTGATCCCCTCTCAGTCTTTGTGGAGTTTGTATGTTCTCCCCATGTCTGCGTGGGTTTCCTCCCACAGTCCAAAGACATGCTGTTCAGGTTCCCACATAGCGTGTGAGTGACAGAGAGTGTGTTCCACTGATGTATGGATGAGTGACCCAGTGTAAGTAGTGTATCTAGCAGTGTAAGTCACTGTGGTGAATAAGGTGTGTGGGCTGGTAACACTACACAGAGTTCATTGGAAGTTGCTTTTGAGAAAAGCGTCTGCTAAATAACATAAGTGTGGGATGATGGAGTGTCTGCAGAAGTAAAGTGCATGTTATCTTTATTTTTTGTTTGGAAGCCTTGGAACTTTTAAAATGTAATCTGACCTGAAACAGTCTCTCAAAACTAGTCTATTAATTTCTTGAAGAGTATTAGAAAAATGAACATGTTTAACATTTGATCTTATTAGTTTTGTGATTGACCAATAAATAATTTATTGAATATAATTTATGAATTTCTAATAGGATGAGTTTATTGTAGTTTTGTGAAAGAATATATTTTTATGGTTCCCTCATCTTTCAAGTAAATTGACTATGGTCTCATTTCAGCCATTTTTTTACTGTTACTTATTACTGGTAAACTGAATTGGTCTAGTTAACTTTCTCTTTTTGTATAGATCCTTGCTTAATGTCTTGAAAACCAAGAGGAAATGGGTTTCTTTCATTTATGTTCCCTTCATAAGCTGCTTTTTTAATTTTCTCAGTTTAAACCCAGATGCGCAAATCCACATCTAATAGTTATACATTTTGGACCCTAATATGTCAGAAATAGAGGGATTATGGCTTAGACTATGCTGGTTTCCATTTCCTCTGTGGTGCTCCAGACCAGTGTTGGCTCACAGTGTGCTCTCCCAAACTCTCCAGTACCACCAGGCCCTGCAGATGCAGCAGCAACAGCAGCACGTGCTCCACCAGCAGATGATGATGCAGCCCATGTATCAGCAGCAGGCACAATATGCAGCTATGGTAAGCAGCTGGCCACACAGCTAAATGCACACCCCTTTCCCTTTGTTTCCCTCTACAGCTTGAGTTTCAGCACACCATATTGACTTGTTTTTCCCTGTGATTTGCTGCACTGCTTTGGGGTGTACATTTGCAATGCTGACGGCTAGGGGGTGTTCGTGGCACACTGCAAAGAAACAACTTGGCAGGTGCGCTCATGCTCACACTCTTTTACGTGTTCATGTTTTGTTTTATGTTTAATGGCACGCTCTCACGTTCTGAAACCTTAAAGACGAGCTTGCCCTTTGCTGTGTGTGGCTTACATCTTTTAACTGTACATACGTTCCTAGTCAGCTCTGCATACTTCTGGGAAACAACCATGTCAGGGGGCTGTATGTTTTGCAGATGCAGTTGTGCTACTTTTCACTGTTTTACTGCCTCTTGGAAGCTCTGCAATTTCTTTTCAGGTACACCGTGTGAAATGTTATTGTCTGCTCCATGGGCTGTTTCCATGATTAAAAGTGTATTTTATAAATGACTTTTAACAGATTGGTCCACAATTTTAACTATCTGGTTTTCGTTCAAGCAGTTTTCTGAGGTATTAACATGCTTCCAGGCATTCTTTGTTCTGTTTGTAGTGTAAATATATTTTTATCAGAACTCATCAGTACGGTAATACATATCTAATTATACACTCAGCACACTAATGCAATGAAATGTTTAGCTCGTTTCCTCCTAACTGTTACCATCTGTTTAATTTCAGACGCAATCTGCTTCATTCAGAGCCCTCAAGGGACTGAATGGGGTGAAATTGACCAATTCTGTGTGTTAAATCTCAACATATGAAGCAGTTACACTGGGGAAATATGACTCCTGCTTTTCATTTCAATTTTCTTGTCCTTGTACTTAGTGTGGCTTGAAAAATGGTCAGTACTGTTGTAGTTGATAACTTCTGTTTTTATCTGTCAGTGCTATATAGCAGTCCGTTACTTGAGATGGTAGTATAACACCAAATGTAATGTTTGAAACTTAATTAGCAGTCTGTACAGTAAGTGGCCTCTTACACTAAAAATGCACCAGTGCCATATTTAACCTGACATTTTTTATGACACCAGAATGTTTTTCTATATTGGCTGTAGCGTAGTCTGTGTCTCTGAGGTTAAAGTAACCAGTCCAAACTGTGTTCCATATTGCAGGTCAGAGGATGGCAGTGTGGTACTGTCCTCTACTAACATGTTATGGCACAAACAACCATTCCATAGCATTTGATGTCATGCTTCTTATTCCAGCAAATAATTTCCCTCCATATGTCATCTTGGCTCATGTGCCTGCATCTGTTTGTGTGTGTGTGTGTGTGTGTGTGTGTGTGTGTGTGAGATGTGCACAGTGCTGTTGAGTCACTGTGACCTCCTTTAACAGATGCACCAGTACCAACAGGCCTTTGCGCAACAGCAGCTGCAGCCGCCACAGCATCTCAATCATCAGCAGGTTCCCTATCACACTTCCCCCCTGGAGTTCCAGGCTTCCCTTGGGACCTTTAACCCAGCTGGGATGGGTCACGTGGGACCCGCTGCTGTGGAAACTCCATTCACTAACACCAGGTAACATGGCTCCCCCCATCAACCACTCCACTTCCATACTGTAACCACTATCCTGTGTGTTTACTTAACAAATGACATTACAGCATTCACACACCTGTACTCCCTCACCCCCACTCTCCCCACCCAGCCAAACTCATGTGTTTCCTGTTCATGCACAGCTGTGGATACACTAGTTGATAGAGGTCCCCCTTGTTGGGAGACATCGTTTTAGTTTATGCTGTTCAGTAGGATTCACAGTGGGCTCTGCACTGTTTTTCTTTGCAGTAGAAACACCCTGTTGAATACGGAAGTGATTACCCCTCCTTCACAGAGCATCAGTAATCCCCCCGATATGTCAGGCTGGAATCCTTTTGGAGAGGATAACTTCTCCAAGCTGACGGAAGAGGAGTTGCTGGACAGAGAATTTGACCTCCTGAGAGCAAGCAAGTGTTGATTTGTTTTGTCTTCATTTTACCACTGCTTGTGCTTCTCACAAATTGAGATTTTAGATTTTTGTTGCTTTCATAACATGCACATTGTCATTTCACTGTTACCATGTGGTAACATCTTACTTTATCACTGGGCAGCCTTGGGTTTTTTTTTTTTTTTTTTAAAGGAAAAAAAAACACTTTATAAAGCATTTTTCCTACTTCTCACACACACACACACACACACACACACAAAACCACTGTTTGAAACTGCTTGTCCCAAGCGGGGTCGCGGTGAGCCAGAGCCTAACCTGGCAACACATGGGGTGTAAGGCTGGAAGGGGAGGGGACACACCCAGGATGGGACGTCAATCTGTTGCAAGGCACCCCAAGCGGGATTTGAACCCCGGACCTACCGGAGAGCAGGGCCCGGTCAAACCCACTGTGCCACCGTGCCCCCATTTTTCCTATTATGACTTCTGAAATGATTTGTCGTACAGAAAGTAAATATACCTTTGATGGAGGCCATAAAATAAACAGCAAAACCTTAAGTAGTTGTGAACAATAAGCATTTAGTAACTTATTTTAAGTGAAACTTTAGGAATAGGAATACTGAACAATTTCAAAGATGTAAAATAATAAGTTTTGACAAACTTTCGCTCATGGTCAGCTTCTTTCATAAGCAGTATAGAATCTCTTTTGCTGATGTAGGTATTGACTGTGGTATTTGTTTAATGCATAGGAAGTCAGTCTTTTAATTAACAGAAGTCAACCTAAGGAGCTTTGCCTGTAGTGCTGGTTTCATGAGTGTTCCAAACACCAAATCAAATAAGATGTCTGCAGCCCACAGGCGTTTTCATATGTGCTGGTTAGTTGCCACGTAATTGTAGTGGGGTGTTGGGGCTGCTTGACCAGTGCAGAGGCCTGATAGCAGCAGTGTCTCCCACAGCCTGATTAACAAAGGCTCCTTTCTCGATCCTCTAACAGAGAAGCCGGTGGGGAGAGCGGCCAGTGTAGACTCCAGTGTAGAGAGACAGCAACCCTCCCTGAAGCCTCTCCAGGAGGACCTTTTTGGCTCTGTGCCCTTTCTGTCCAACCCAGGCAAGTTTTAAGGACTATCTGAAGACCTACCACTAAAACCCCCATTCTTTTCTCAGTGCTTTGGCTTGCTTGTAGTCAGCTCAGATCTTTGAAGATTCTGGAGTAGAAAATCATGGTTAACCACATCTCTATAAAACACAAACACACACAGAGCTTACTCTAATGCTTTTGCTTTAATTGCTGCCATTTGACTGTTTGACTTGTGCTTGACAAGGTCTGAAACCAAACCTGTGCAGATACTGTAGCTGTGCCCCAAAGCTGCACATTGTCTGAATTGTACTTGGATTTCTCTGTACCCCATCTCAAAGATTTACCAAGTAGGCACTTAACATTGAGTAAATGCAATTTTCAGAATGTGTTGGGAGAATATACTAAAGTAACACTTAACGGGCAGTTGTTGATGCAACTTTTTTCATCTTATCATGGCAGCTTGCCTTTCTGCACATTCTCAGTTAAAATATAAAGCTGCAAAAAACATGCTTTGTGATCAAGTAGTTCTTACAATTACCAGTTAGCATTTTATAATTTGTAATCTATGTATAGAATGCAGAAAACATTTGAGACATTATAATGATGTGTAACAAACTGCATATAGCAACCCAGGATATTATCTGAATTATTTTAGTATTTAATTTTTAATATTAGAATAATCAGACTGTGGTTATCACAAACTGAAATGGTCCAGGTAATAAGAAATATGAGCTAGCTGCTATAATATGTGTTTCAAGTGTAAAGGCACAAATGTGAAATGAGCCATTGAACATGGTCAAAGTCAAGATTCACATTTATATTGTATCATTTACAGTTTATTCTTGCATTCTGAACTCATTTTTTCATTCTTAACTTTCACTCTGACACTCGAATGTTTATTTAAGCTTGCCAGGTTACAATGTGAATTTTTTTTACCCCAGGTCCAATCCCTTAACCACTACATCGTGTACTGTGCTTGGTGTTGCATGTGTTAAATATTCACTTAAGGGCCTTTACTGTGCTCCCTCAGTTTGGTACATTACTTAATCATAATGAACAACAGTATGTCCTGGGTTTGTCATCTGCCAAATGGAACAGTGTGCCTCCCAATCCTCTGAAAGGGAAATTCATTGTTCCTTAAGGGATCACATAGGTAGTTTGCTTTACTAGAGAGTATTCACTTACTTTTTAGGTACGTAACTTCAAGACCTTAAAGCTTTTTCAAACTGTTGTAACCACTTAAAACGTTGTGCTCCGGCAGAAGGGATAAAAACATCTGTATTGTTGACCCTTCTACTTCCTGGTTATTCTTTACTTTATTTCAACTAGAAGCAACAAAAGGAAAATTGTTACCTCCATGTCCCATAATGTTGTTTTCAATAGAATTTTGTCTGATCAGTAGAAACTTACACAGTTCAATCTAATGGTTGTTGTCACAGGTGTGGAGGATTTCAATCAATGGCATGCTTTGACTTCCTTTTAATGGACTGCAAAGGTTACTCAACACGGCACTACTTAGGAAGAACGTTTTTATTTTGCAGTACTAATTTAGTCATGGCAATTTCATAAACATTAACATATAAAAGGGCACGTGTTATACGTCTACGAGTTGCTCATCTAGTGCAAACACTCCAGTTACAGCCTGTGAACATAATTTGCCCATTTCCAGACCTGCCAGTGTGGAAGTCTGTGTCCTCATGCCTCATCCCCAGGGGATGTTGTAACAGCTGAGGTGAGCTTTTATTGATGTGAGTAAACCATTATTGGGTTTACTCTGCATAAACCCGATGGAACTTGCTTGCTGTGGCCAAAGATTGACTGGGCTTGATGCTCACAAGGATTGTTCTGCACAGGCTAACTTGAGAACATGGCTCTTCATTCTTGACCAGCCTTACTTTTTTATCCTATATTTTGAAATAAAGGGCTAAAGTAATTTACTGATTGTTGTTTCACGCATTCTAAAAATGACGTCAAGTTCAAGACTTTGATTGGAACTTTTACAGGACTTGAGCCAGAGTTTGTTCTGAAGCCTCTGTCATGTTAGGTGTTAATGCTATTTCAGTTCATCATTAAGTGATTCACAGAGTGTTTTTGAAGCTTGAGTGTTCTGTAGCTTAGTTTTTACCCCTCTGCTGAAGAGCGAGAAGTCATTCATTTTGTGTGAGGTTCAGTGAATAATCAGGAGATTAATTTTTGGTTAAATGGTGGGGGAATGCTTAGCTCTGCAGCTTTTCATTTGTTTTTCTTAGACTTGACATGTATGCCATTGTCCTTTTCATCTACATTAATGTGCATATTTACAGTGCCAAGCAAACACAGCATTTAGGGATACTAAGGCAATCTGTTGCTGATTCACATTTTTCAGATGTGAACTGACACATCAAGTTCTATATGCTTTGTTTGCTGTGATGTAAAACTGCAGAGGAGTGATTTAAAATATCATTCATTTACCTTCCGCTGAAGAGTAAGATCTTTTGTGTATGGGTGGATGTATACATGCATACACACAGTAAGCTCTGCTGTATATCAGTGACTTGGTTGCATGTCATTTTCTTTCATCAAAGGTAAGTGTTTCTGTGAGACAAAGAAATCCTGGCAGTGGGATTTTTCTGTTGTATCATTCGTTTCACTTTTATCAACCACTTGTGCTCCGACTTTAGACATCTCACAACCAGTTTGGAAAAATTAAGTATCTTTAAGGAAACTAAATAGTTTTGTGTGTTTTTCTTTTTTCTTTTTTTTTTCTTTTTTTTACTAAAAGACAGCCATGTTGATAAGCATCTAAGCTTAATATTGTATTGGTGGACAGATGCATGTGATGTAACTAGCTGAACAATTTACTTTTGCAAAGGTTTGAAGTACATGATAACCTGAGGGATTTTGCAGTAATTTACATATTGCATTCGTCGAGTAAATTAAGTAATGGTTATTACTGGTTGTTGTTACTGGTTATTGCACATTGAAATATTGAGTCCATATATTATGTTTTGTTTACATTTTTTCATCTTTTTTTATTCATGAGTACTGGACAAAACAAAACTCTGGCAATTTTCTTTTTAGGGTGACCATATTTTTTTACTTTGGCTTTTTATATACTTTTTTTTTTTTATAACTGTAGTGTTATATACCCACCTTCAGTTTTTTCTTCTATAAGTCATAGTGCATGCTATAGCACTTTGGTTGTCTGTTTTTGTATTACATAACCCCTTTGCAGATGTGTGCCTCTGTAAATGATACAGTAAGAATGTCTTAGTGCAGCTATGAGCTTGATGCAGCTGACTTCCAATAGTGACCACTCATGTGTATATACAACAATATGTTTATACGTTGTATAAGATGTTCTGTTTGAACATAATACTTTGTGAAAGGTTACAAACTTGTATTATAATGTAGAACTGAATGATGTGCTTCATTAAAATAACAATAATAAAGCATATTTTAAAAGCAAAGATACATTTCGTCACTTGATTTTATTGTAAAACTGATGTTTCGAAGCTAGGAGGAAAATGTGATTCTTCATCTTATGCGGAAAGTTTACCAAGTCTCTGCCCACCACTACATTATGAATGCATGATGTTTTACTGACATGGCTGTCTCTCATCACAACTAAATTCACACAAAATGCAATATTTTTAAATATACCTGTGATCCACCCCCAATGCTGTAAGGTGATGTTGAAATAGCTTTTTAAACAAAGCTGCAGGCAGATGTTTGCTTTATTTTTTGCAATACAGCAATTTCGTGTGTTAAATGTAAATTTAATCATCTATTGCTGAAGTGCAAGCAGAATCTTTAACAAGAACTTCAATATTCAAAACATTTCATTTGGCTGTATATTGTTTAAGAGTAAACTTTTTTTTTTTTTTCTTCCCCCCATGGGATTTTCTTATCAACGGGGAAAAATGAACCTTAAGAGTTCTGTTAAGCCCAGACCCATCCAGCCTGGCTATCCAGCTTTATAGATTTGGGGGGAGGGGGGGGTTCCATTTTCTCTGAATCTGGTAATATGTAATGAAATGATTATATTAACCTTACCCAGTGTTAAAGAAGAGGTAATTTGGCTAGCTCTGTAAATTTAAAAAGGAAAAATGCTATGTATTCTTTAAAGTAATATTAAAATATAGATATTAACAAAAGCCTTCACCATGGATGGATACTAATGTGTCACTGCAATCACTCTTTGTTGGATGGAGTTGTCTGTTGAATTAATCCTCTTATTTAAGGTTGGCTAAGCAGGAGTCTTTGGAATCGTGTATTGTCTGACCCGTGGTAATATTCGGACAAAATGTGCACTCATAAACAAAAGGTCAGTTTCTGTCCTCAGCAGTTTTGTTGGTTCTGTTTTATGAACACAATCTACAGTAACTGACCACCAGTTCCATGTACAGATTACTTAGTGAATTAAGTGACATGGAAATGGCGACTGTATTGTACAACCCTGATGCTGAAAATAAAATGACTGATTCTGCGATAAAGTTAAATGAGCAGCAGTTTGAGGTGACTGACAAGCACAGGGTACTTAACCCAGTTCTTTATCGTGTAAGGGTAGAAAATGTGTAAGTCTTTAATCATTCGAAATCACTTGCGCTTGGAGAAGCGGCTGATCCAGGCAAGCGAGGATTCTGTAATCTGCTGGGTGGGCATGTGGCGAATGCCATGCACCGACAGCACCAGTATGTTCCTTATTCAGAGGAGGCTGAAGGGCTGCACCCCCGCAAACTCCATGTTATTGCCACTTTTACAAGGGCTGTCATCAGGCTTTAATCGGATGCCCTTCAAAAGAACACTGGAGAATAAATTCTCTTGTATGATTAAATATGTTCCATTGTTTTGTCTTTCATGCATATAAATGTATGTGATTTCATGCATTCTCTTATCCTGTGCCTTGTTCTGGTTTGCTGCTCTTACCTTTGATAATTGTATTGTTATACATACTCATTTATCATACTTATTGATTTTTAAAGTGGGACTCTAAAATAGGCAAAAACTGATATCAAATTTTATCCTTTTTTGGACCACAGTACTTGGACATCACTGGGAAAATATTTTGCTCACAAAGGTGTTACATTTTTGTTCTTAAAAGCTTTTTTTCAGATGCTTTACAGGAGTAAGGTAGAATACTGGTAAACTTATGATACTTTAGGAAATTAACATGTTAAGTTATATTGAACATTATGCATTGTTTTCTGTGTAAATGTATCATTACAGGTCCTCTTTACATTCTTTTTCCTAAATATTCATTGAAAATAATATGGTTGTACAATGAAATTTTCATGTGTTGTCAAACATTTGCATTTCTGAAATGGTAAAATGAAGAGGTATCAAAGTTCAGCAGTGGTGGGTTGTGTTTCTGTATCTAAACTGTGACATGTTCGTGGGGACTGTCTTCTTAAATGCACCAGTACACTACTCACATTTTTAAGAAGAATTCCAAATTGACCTGCAGCACTACATGTGTGTCGTGCCTACTTGAGGGCGTTTGGCCATAGTGGTTCTAGCGTGGACGTGCCAGACTTGTGTAACGATTATGTTGTTAGATGCTGTCGAGTTGGTGTCGACTCATGGTGACTCTATGGCGAGTTGTCCTGAAAAGTCTGGTCTTCTTCCAACCGGCTAAGACTTGAAAGTGGGGCATCCATGGCTGGGGTGATTGTGTCGATCCACCACATAGCTGGCCTTCCTCTTCTATGTTAACCTTCCACTTTGCCCAGCATGATGTCCTTTTCCATAGACTGTTCTCTCTGCACAATGTGTCAAGTCAGAGAGTTGAAGTCGTGTCGTCCGAGCTTCCGTTGACATCTTTGGTTTGACCTGCAACACCCACTCATTTGTTTTCCGGGCTGTACAGGTTAAACACAGGATTCTTTGCCAGCACCATAGTTCAAAGGTGTTCAAGAGCATGGCTTGAACTAGTCAGACATATGTACAGTCACATCCCTGCACTTGAGAATTTTCTCCAAGCTCGTCATGGCGATTTTGCCCAGAGCAATTGGTCATCGGATTTCCTGGTTGCTTGTCACTACTTTATTGATAATTGATCCGAGTAGACTGAAGTTAGCTACTATCTTTGTTTCTTCTCCAAGTGTGAAGTTTTCCAGTTTGCTAGTTGTGAACGGCTTCATCGTCTTCACATTGAGATGCAAGCCCATTTTCGAGCCATGTTCTTTGATCTTGGTGAGCAGATATCTCAGATAGGCCCTTGCTTTCAGCTAGTATGGTTGCATCATCAGCATAGCGAAGATTGTCTTCTGCTAGTTTTCGTGCCCCATTTCTCTTCATATAGCCCTGCTTCCCTGACTGTCTTTTCTACGTATAAATTGAACAGATACAGAGAGAGTATGCAGCCTTGTCTTATGGGCCTACCAATTTTGAACTATTCAGTTTCCCCTTGTCCCATTCGAGCTGTCGCTTCTTGGGTTACTATCCCTAGAGTTTTCGTGGCAGGATACGGAAGTACATTGCCAGGCCTTTCTTCCGCCCAGTTAATGGTGGTGGTGGTGTCGTTGTCACTGAAATGTGATCCTCTGCCGTCAACACTGACCCACGCTGCTACTGTCCAGTATGAGGTTCACTGCTCTTTGTCTGACTGCTAACCATTGGTCTTCCTGGCAAGGTTGAACCCAAAGGAGTGTTACTCCAGTCAGCATAGTCCTTTGGGTCACAGTGGTGCACAAGCCCAACCACCACGACAAGGTGACAGCTATCATTTGGGGTAACGATTATAAAACTTCAGAAATATTAAAAGCCAAAAAATGAACCACTGAATATTGGATTATGTGTTCAGCATCATAAAGGCAATTTTAAAGCTTAATTATTCCAATAAGATATTTTTCAATTTTTAGTGAAATTGTACTTAAGAAGGACGTTGTGCAAATATAGTACCTTTGGCTTGTAGCCATAGTATTAATTTTAATAAAAAGAGGGGACATTTTCCATCATCTGTGCTGAAACATCTTGTGCCTGCTGTCTGTCGTCTTAGCCAGGTCAGGTCAGAGCAGGCTGAGGGATGCAGAAGAGAGCAGCTTTTGGACCATATGAGATTTGTCATTCTTTTCCTTGTGCCTTCTGTTTTAGTACTGCACAAACTGTTGAGATTGTAGAGAAAAAAACTGCTGCCATGTCACAAAGGTTTTACCTTGGGAAATACAAACAGAGCAGTCAAATAATCCAGATTTGACTAATACAAAATCATTGTAATATTACAGAACTTACAAGCGTTAAGAAGCATCATTACACAACTCGAAGCTAAGCAATAATCATATTTCTCGTCTTAAGATGGCCCCCCTCCAATGTAGTTTTCTATTGTTGGCCTAAAACCTCTTTGTATTAAGGCATCATCCATCTGTGTACCTCTGCTGTACTTTTGGAAATAACCACAGTATTAATCAGAAAAAAACTGTAGTCTAAAGTGTAGTTTATATAGAATATTTTCTTAAAATTGATTATACATTCAAAGAATTTTTCAAATCACTTCGTTCCAAAATGCTTCTCCTCTGATAATCCACTCTTTCATTTGAACTTTTATCATTATTTTATCATCTCAAAAAGGTTGATGTTCTAATCTTAACCCTGAAATTTTACAGAAATTATTCTACACACACACACACACATTCATACACACACAGATTTTTTTTTTTTTTTTTGGAATGCGATTTTTCTCAACGCACATTCAGCATTGCCAAGTGTTTGACACTAACTAAAATCTCTTTTTTGGTTTAACCCATTAGATGCTTGTGTCAAGACTCCAGAGCAGTTAGTCGATGAGCCCATTCTCTCCTTAGAAAACCCACCAACAAAAGAACCCAAACCCAACAAGAGAAGCAGCTCCACTGGACAGCTGGTCTCCAAGGCAGGGGAGGAGTCAGACAGTGACTTTGAATCTGACCCACCCTCACCCAAGAGTAGTGATGAGGATGAGTTAGATGAGGATGAGGGCCTGAACAGTGAGCACGGTGAGTTCAATGATGATACTGAGCCTGAGAACCTTGGCCAAAGGCCACTACTCATGGATTCTGATGAGGAGGCTGAAGAAGATGAAGACAAGCACAGTTCTGATTCTGACTCTGATCAAAGGAAGGGCAAAGCGCTGCCAAAAAATGTGACGGAAGAAAAATCTGTAGCTGTGGCAAAAGGGTCTACCAGGGGTGAACCTGGAGCTAGTCTCATCACACCTCCAGAGTCACCTATTGTCACGGCAAAAGAGCCTACAGAGAAGAACTTTGATGTCTTTGGAGCAGTGCCTTTCTTTGGCTGCGGAGAAGCCAAAGCTGACAAGGAAAGTGGTGACATTTTTGCCAGGGCACCTTTCAGACATGCAAGCCAGGAGCAGGTTATGGATGAGTTTGATGTCTTTACCAAAGCTCCATTCAACAGAAACTTGTCCAGAACGAACAAGAGCATAGATGCTCCTATAGGGCAGACGCCCCCCATTTCCCCTGACAGCGTGGATGTATTTGGCTGCTCTCCGTTTCAGCCGAGTTATTCAGTGCCACATTCTAAGAGCGCAGAGGACATTTTTGGTCAGGTACCTTTTGAGGAGATATCCAGTGCTCAACAGCAAAAGATGAAACAGAGGAGCCTCCAGAAACTCTCATCGAGACAGAGACGCACAAAACAGGAGGCTTCCAGTGGCAATGGCAAGCGTCATCATGGAACCCCCACCGGTAGCAGGAAGACCAATAAGCCCAGTTTCCGCACGCCTGAACGTGTGCGTCGCCATAAGAAAGTAGGCCGAAGGGATTCCCAAAGCAGCAATGAGTTCCTCAGCACCTCTGACTCCAAGGAGAATATCAGTGTATCCATGGATGTGAAAGACAAAGGAGCACCTCTGCCAGCTGAGGAGGTCTTGCTGGACCCCTTTGGTGCTAAACCCTTTCATCCCCAAGATGCTGGCCGGCATTCTCACCATCATCAAAGTCTTGGTGAGAGCAAGGGAGATATGAATTCCACCAATGGGAGACCTCGAACGGGTTCTCAACACGGTGCGTTTGGTGACGCAAATAAAACGGATGATTTTGGCGCAGTACCATTCACAGAACTGGTTGTCCACAGTGGGATGCAGCAGGCCTCCCAGGTGGAGGTGGACCCCTTTGGAGCTGCACCTTTCCCTTCAAAACAGTGAATGTCCTGTCTTCCAGCATACATACAGCTGTGTAGTGCACAACCCACACAGTTCGCAGTGGATCCCCAAGGTTGATAGCTTTACAGTGTGGCAGTAACCTGCGGCAAAAAGAAATGGGGATACCTGGTGATGATATCCTAAAACAACTTACTTTTTGGATGTTAAATTTTAATAAATGGACATTGAGATCTGTGGACAAGGGATTATCTTTTATAGATTCTATCTGCATTACTTTTAGCTTATTTGATGAAAAGCCTTTTATGCTGCATCATTCTGTGTTCTAAAAAAGGAAATTATGAATTTGATTTGACAGTAGTGTGACAACTTTTGCACCATCACTGACTGCTTGAGTTGCTACAAAGCTCAACGTGTATATTGTGGCTTCCTATGTAATCTACCAATAATATTAATTTCACACCGCAAAGCCTTATGGGAGAAGCTCCGCCCTGCTGCACAGTACCTCTGAACCATTACGCAAAGGCTGACATTGCTCCTATATCTCTAATGAATTGTGTGTTAAAGTAGGCCTTTAAAAGTTCACCAACTCAGACTTAATATTTTCTATGTATATTTTTTACATTTAGAGAATCAGATCTTGTATTTAAATTCCTAAATGCATACAGCTGTGGTAAATTTTCTTTATTAGATTTAAAAGGGATCCCAATTCATGTTTTATTCCTTCTGACATGTGACTTGTCACCAGTTATATTCTAGAATGCAGTCCTAACTAAAACTGCAATTGTTTTATTTTTCAGAATGTGTTCAGTGAATACTGACTGGTTTTAAATTTGCTGTGATGGTTCCCCCCCAAACATGAAATCACAGTATTCTTACATACGAAATGTGATAGTTCTACAGCATGGCAGCAAAAACATAATATCCATGCAGTTGAGGATTGTGCTGGATTATGCTGATTTGGAAGGGAAAAAAAAACTCTTGTAGAAGCTCTTGTCACAAAGAGAAATAAGGATGTGGTAAAGATGTATTAGTAATTGTGCAGTTGATGTTAGTATTCTCAATCTGTGTGTGCATGCGCATATATGTGTGTGTATGTGTGTGTGTGTGTATATATATATATATATATATATATATATATATATATATATACACACATACACACACACACATACATACACACACATATATAGGGGAAAGTGATCTTTTTCAAAAATAGAAAGTTGATGAAAGGCCAAAATTGTACAAATAAAGTGCACTTTCCATGTTTAGACTTCCACTTGATTTTCATACTTGAAACAAATAGTTGCCAGTTTAATTTTTAGAGTTCTGGCATTTAAAATGGGATTTATCATTGGCAAAGTATTTTACCCACAGTCAGTGCATTAATCTTAACTAATACAAGAGTGTAATGTTTTTTGGAAAAATGAAAAATCTTTCCATCTTTATTTTACAGTTTAAAAGTTGAATCATTTTTTGTTGTACTGTCTAATAATGCAATAAAGGAGTTGGATTAATTGATGTGTGAGCTCTTGACATTAGAGCATTGACTGTTTGCCATGTACTGTATAAAGTAAGTGCAGATGGAGTTGGACCTTGTTTGTGTGAATCTTGGTGTCATTCTTGCAGATTATACTGTAGACCAGCTTAGTGTAACACAATGTATAAACTGCAACAGTGTAAGAACAGCTTCAGAATAGAGACAAAAGGATAGCCAGCTAAAGAAACAATGACATGAGTGTCTTGTGGTTATGGTAACTATTCACAACGCATGCCTTTAATTGAATTACTATACAAATTACTATAAAATGGCATCTTAGTAAACATCACGTGATTTAATGAGAACACAATGTTCAGTTTTCTTAGGCGTGAACTTAAGCAAAATTCAAAGGCATCCAATGTCACAAAAAAGATCTCATTTTAAAATTTGACAAAACTATTGTACAATTTGAAAAACAGGAATGTACATTAATATTTAAAGTACACAATATAAATACACAGCTGTTTTTAAATCCATCTTAATACTGGCATAACACTGGTTTAATATACATATTGTACACAGAAGGAAAATCTACAATATGCTGTGGACTACATTCATTTAACAGACTGTTTACAAGCCAGTAAATGTGAAATGAACTACTAATAGCATGTTCAAGCATGTCTTCTTGGGTTTTCAAATGAAGTTTTAGTTAAACATGCTATATAGTAAATATACACATCAACTCAGAGGATGAACTCAATTGTATTGGGGGGAAAAAACATTTAACTGCCTCCTTGACTCTTGCTGTGACAAAATATATTTTTTTTAAAAACAATACAGCACTCATCTCGCACACAAATCCCAAAAGGAAAGGTAAAAGACAATTTGTACAGTGGAAATGTAAAATATAATGTGCATTCATTAAATAGACAAACTGCAAAGTATGAATTTTATACATACAAATCAACCTACAGGTATGTACATTTGTACACACATAATAGTTAAAATGCTACATACTCAGTGTCAGTGTTTGTTAGAGGTATGAACTTGTGTCTACTGCACATAATGCAAAAAGTATCACAATGACTCAATCAGTTATAAATTAGCACTTTTTGATAACTGACCATGAAAAACACAAAAGCTATTTATTCACGCAACCTCTCCTGAAGTTTTTAAATATATAATCCAATCTGTATGCTACACTTAAGTCTAAACTTTTTTTGTGCTTTGTCCCTTAAAAGAGCACAAAAATAGTATGCAGCCATTCACCACTTTGTAGACCCCCAGGACAAGGTCATTCAGTTCAACATTCCAGATTTGCACCATTCATCCTGCTACGATGATTCCGTCTCTGGTCACCTGCATTTTCATCACACAAACGTACCAAATCTGGAGTGAAACTAGTCCTGCGTTGAATAACCACACAAGCTGCAACGTATATATGCTGAGGGCAAGATGATACACTGGGATGAGTTCCTGCTCATATGAAACACTGCATTGTGTTCATATCCTTATTTTAATTGATTTTGGGGCACTATTTGTTTGTACTGGTGTATTCGTGGGCCTAAAGGATGTAAAAAAGCTTAACACTGCAACCTGACAAAGGCAAAGTAAAGAATAATAATTAAATGTAAATTTTGAAGTGTTGCATCACACTGGTTGTGGAAAGAGAAGCAAAGCTACCATGCAAAGTGCCGCAGAACCTGCTTGCCTACTTATTTTCTAACATACCTATTTTCAATCATACCCAAAGAATTAGGCCTAACTTACCAAAATATATATTAAGGTAGTCCAGTTAAATGTGAGCACTAAGGCACTTACAGTAAATTAGCTGTTCGGCACAAATTTAGCAGGCATACAGCTGTAGGTTTGCATTACCTGTTGCACCTATTTTTACTGCAGCTTTCCATTTATATTTGAAACCGGACAGTAGTGTAAGATTGACAAAGCAGCACTGAACTAATACAAATAGTGTAACAAAAAAATATGATATGAGAAACACATCAGAAGGCTTTGGGGCTATGAGGGTGGCTTTGAGGTCCAGAGACAGTGGAGTTCTACGCTTGAAGCATGTAATTGGGGCAAGGCTCGCTGTGCCGGTAATGCATGATGTAAATAGCGGACTGGTGCCACCAGTAGAACATCAGCACCACGAGGATGTGCCATACCTGATGGCTGGCCCCCAGGTAATTCAGCTGCCCTGAGAACACCAAAAACACAATTGCAAAGTTCATTTAAAAACATTCTCTTCATCTAAAAACCAAATTGTACTGTGCAGCAGAAAAACAGTATACATTTAATCATTTAGCTGATGCTTTTAACAATGATTACAATCTTACAATTACTTACCCTAAGATTGCTCCAGTAAAATTACCCAGCTGTGTAAATAACTTGCTCAAGGGTACTACAGCTGGAGGGAGGGATCAAACCTGCAACCTTTCGATCCAAAGGCAGTAACTCTAACCACTAAGCTACCAGCTGTCCCCTACACACACGCTCACACAGGCTGAAGTCACTCATCCCACACGGGGTCGCGGTGAACCACAGTCTAATCCGGCAACACAGGGCGTAAGGCTGGAGGCACCCAGCAGGACTCGAACCCGAGACCCACCAGACAGTGGGACCCAGTCAAACCCACTGCGCCACCGCGCCCCCCGCTATCCTCTACAGTATATGTGAAATAAATGCATAAAAGTTTTTAGATAAAACAATGAAATAATAATGAAAAGTGCTTTAAAAAGACAGAAAAACCTATGTTAAATCACTCAACAGAGAAAATCACTCTTACATTTATTTGGCAGACGCTTTTCTCCAAAGTGACTTCCAACAAACTCTATGTAGTGTTTTCAGCCCACACACCTTATTCACCAAGGTGACTTACACTGCTAGATACACTACTTACACTGGGTCACTCATCCATACATCAGTGGAGCACACTCTCTCTCTGTCACTCACACACTCTGAAACCTGAACAGCTTGTCTTTGGAGTGTGGGAGGAAACCAGAGCAGACACAGGGAGAACATACAAACTTCACACAAACTGAGTGGGGATCAAACCCACATCCTCTAACACCACCCAGGCGCTGTGAGACAACAGCTCTACTCGCTGCGCCACCGTGCCGCTCTATTGTTAGTGCCATGAAACCGTCATTAAAACATTACAGATAATCCTTGAATGCTGTCTTGAAAAACAAAAGCTTACCTGGAAAGTAGCGCTCTGGAACTTTAGAGATATAGAAAAGGAAGGCAAGGGCAGCTATGAAGTACATCACCAAAACACGGGGAAAAAATGCCTGTCAAAGAAGTAAGAACATGTGAGAATCTAGAATATCCAATAAGCAGAACACACTGAACAATTCAAATGGATCGCTGAATAAGGACTATCTTATCAATTCCATATGTACAGTGCATTTTACACAGGGGTAGCAGGTGGTGTAGTAGTGACAGCCAGCACTTTGTGCTGAAAGGACTCGGGTTCAAATACCCATTCCTGCTGTTTCACACTTGAAAAAGTACTTAACCTAAATTGACACAGTGTAAAAAAAAAAAAAAAAAAAAAAAAATTACCCAGCTTTATGGCTTTACCATCATTGCCCAAAAAATGACCCAGCTGTATGGCTTTACCATCATAGGGAGCAGCTTAACACCCACTCAGTGGATCACAGCTATATGTGTCCCCTGGCGAGGCAGAGGGGGGGGGACAGCGTCGTGACTGTGGGCGAACCATTTCTCACCTGAACCATGGCGGTACTAAATCCCCCGTTGAGCCAAACCCAGTGGATGGTGGGAACGAGGCCGTAGGCAGCCAAGGAGCAGAAGATGGCTGAGCGCAGCCGGTGCCACTGCTGGGTGAGGAACTGCGGATGAATCTGAGCAAAGAAGACCGCCAGGATCATGGCCAGCACAGTGACCAGGTACACCTGCCGCCAGTACTGAGGGCAACAGAGAGGGAGACGCCACTTAGGACATGAACAGTTTCACTATGAGGGAGAATATTTTATCATATATCTTCTATTACCTTGTCTAGTGTTTGTCTGTTGTTTTACAGTCTGAGGGTCCAGGGTTTGAATGATCTCTTGCTCAAATACCCTTGATTAATGTATACTTATCCCTCATAATAATGGAGTCCCAGACAGAGAAAAACTGTTACAATGGCTTATGAAAGACGTATACTTTTTTCATACAAAGGGTTCTTTTTCAAAAATGCTTTTGCTCCATTTTTATTTTGGCATTTTTAATTACTTTTAGGTGACCTATTATTTTCAAAAACAAATTCTTTTTTCCCCCAGAACAAACAGTAGTAATTCAATACCCTCAGCACAGGAATCTGCCCAACAGAGTGACTTCATAGAATAAATTTGCCACATTACATGAAGAATGGGTGAACTCACCCTGAATAAAGGAGGCAGATAAAGGCAGAAAAATATTACTGTGTATTGTAATGATATTTACACCTGATGCACTATACTTGACCTTTGTATTGACAATATAGAGTACTATCTGTGTTTTATGTAGCACCAGGGTCCTGGAGGAATGTTGTTTCGTTTCACTCTGTACTGTAGCAGCTGCAAGTGGCTGAAGTGACAATAAAGCCTCTCTTGTCTTGTATCTCATTATCAAGTCTTTAAACTTTTATTACCTATACAACATTACAGCTTCGCAGATTTTAGGGAAAGAGAATTTCTAACACTGTTTAGAAAGTATTTTGAAATAAGGATACGTTCTTCGATGAAAAGACCGGGTACATGGAAATTATAATAATTATAATAATAATAATAATAATAATAATAATGAATGTAATGAAAGTAACCATGCAGTTTGGAACACGTTTAATAAAATAAGAAAAAAAAAAAAAAGAAAAAGAAAAAAAACCCCTAGGAATTTGGACGATTTGTCTCGTCTCCCAAATGCAATGTTAGAACTTTTGGCAGGAGGACCAGGGATAGCTCATCTACTTGTGAATGTCATATGGCGGGGAACAGGAGTGTCGGAATGGACTATGAACATGGCCATCTGGTTTTACTGGATCTTAGCAGATTCTGGGGCACAATAACGAAACATTTCCAATATGCGGGGGACTGTGGGGAACCAAGCAGCCAAACACAGTGCTGCTTCAAACATGGTGAGGACAAAAGACTATGGCTCCTTTATGCTTTCCAAACTCTGAGGGTGGTAATGATATTCAGTTTATCTAGTCTTTAAGCTTAAGAAATTTTTTTCCACTTAATGTTTGTTCCCTTCGGTGATGCAGACAACAGCCCAAACCCAAGTGAACTTTTGCGTTTTTATACTGTAGATAAACACGATAAAGCACAGCAGAGCATCAACCGTGGGGCCTGTAAGACAGGAGACTATGAGAGCTCACTAGTTACTAATTCTTTAAACTGGCAGAACACGCAGAATCTAGCCCAGCACTTTGACTGCTCCCTGTGCAACTAGCAACATCTCAGCATTGTTTGTCTAGCTCCATATTTTGCATAACAGCCCTAGCAGCACTGATCTAACACTGACTCAACTGTTTTTACCTTTTCTTCAGTGTTTGAAGACATTAAATTCTTAATAAAATATTTATTTCTCATTACAGGTGGTCCCCGATTTACGATGGGGTTATGTTCTGCAAAACCAATCGTAAGTCGAAAATATCGTAAATTGAAAATGCATTAAATACACCTAATACACAACTCTGCGTGACAGGCTGGGATATGCGAATCACTGCTGCTGCCCAGCACCACGAGAGAGTATAACACCGCACATCGCTTGCCTGGGGGGGGGGGGGGGGGAATCAAAATTCTCACCATCATAAAGTCGAAAAATCCTAAGTCAAACCATCGTAAATCGGGAACCACCTGTATATATCAACAAAATTTTCAGACTGTTCAGAATGAAATTAAAATGAACAAAAAGGAATGAACTCATGTCTCTCACTTTTTTCTGCTGCACAGGTAACATATGCCCAAAACTGGAACAGACGCACCATCTGCTAGGAGCTCCGCTCAGGGAGCAAACCCTCAACACACATCCTGCTCTCTTTAGTAAATATGACACACTAGTCATGGTTTCCTGAATTCGCTGAAGTCACTTTGTTCCAGAACCACGAACGATAAGTCTTCAGAAACCAAAAGCTGTGAGCCACGAGCTTTTCTACCGTCACTGTATCGTTTTACAAGGCCTGCACAGGATGCATACAAGCAGAATCAGGTTAAAATGTTGGGATTTGTACAAAATACATTAAAAAAAAGTCATTGCACAAAACTTCAGGTGATTAAACCTTCATGTCCTTTAAATCAAACCGCATAAAGCCATATTGTGAAAGACTTTAAACTTACATTGTTACAGTAAAAAGCATAGAAGACTCCCGGAACATAGCAACCGAGGATGCCGGTGGAGATCCCTGCGTAGTCCAGTGCTGCCCAGCGGCGACTGGTTTTCTCTGAGCGATGGCAGCAAAATAGGTGATAGCCCACAGAGCACAGCATGCACACCTAGGTACAAAGCAAAGTATAGAACAGAGCAAACATAATTTATTAAGTCATTTCTTTTCTCAAACTTATACAGTAATTTTACAGGAGAAAATCAGGGTAAGTACTCTAACTATACTGCAGCAACTGCAGGTAGTGCGGCACTGAATTTTCAACCTTCAGTTTACAAGTCCGTAACAGTTTCCTGATACCCCGCATTTCCCACGAAATCTAAGAACAAGAGCTCTGAGCCACTGCAAATACAATATGTATCTTCAGAAATAATGACAAGGGCATTTTATTGACTGATTCAGACCTGAGGTACTGTGAATGGAAACGTTACATAGATATAGCTGATACCTGTGCCATAAAGGAATAAACAAACCATCTGTCTATGCATAAACCATAAATAAAATTTTGTAATGAATATGTGAAACACAGCATAAACCATAAATGTAAAGAATGAATTCAGATTACATTTAAAGCATTATATATAAATCACAGTAATTTTAACTGGAAAGAATGTAGTCGTTTTCAGTGGCAGCAGATAAAGTAGGGGTTACGCTTCATCTTATAATCAAATAATTTGTATCCCAGTTTCAAGTACAGTACCCTTGATCGAGGTACTTACCGTGAACTGGCAGAGTGAAAATTAGTAAAATGTATGGTGAGTGAGTGAGTGATTTTAACTAGTTTAGCACACACATGTAACATTGTCTGCTGCTTTGGGAAAAAAGGCATCCACTGCATAAATTTATGTAAAGGTATATGCTGATTGTTACAGTGCAAAAATACGGGAATTCTACCTCTCTTACACAAAAGGTACAAACCACCCATATGGTGCTTATAAATTATTTAATCACTCTCTCATTGAGGGTGATGCCTAGACATGAAACAGACAACTAAGGACAGGGTTTCCCCTTCCTATGAAGGATAAAAATTGTTTCATTATTATTTCATTTCATTGACTGCTGTTTGTTGACAGATTCCACAGAAGCAAAAGTGACACACCTGAAAGCAAAAGAGCCCTATAGAGTAGATGACATAGTCCTCTCTGGAAGCCCCTGCAGCTGGCAGCACCGCAGTCATGTCATACACTTCCAGTGAGAAGAACAAGAAGAAGCCAAGAAGGTGGCTCCAGATGTTTACTGTTTCATTGGACAGGACGAAGATGCTAGGAGAGAACATGACAAGACTCACACTGTCTCCTAAATTTACACACGCGCGCACACACACTGTACGAAACTGCTTGCCCCGAGCGGGATAACGGCGAACCGCAGCCTAACCGGGCAACATAGGGCGCAGGGGTGGAAGGGGAGGGGACACACCCAGGAGGGGATGCCAGTCCATCACAAGGCACCCTAAGCGGGACTCGAACCCCAGACCCACCAGAGAGCGGGACCCGGTCAAACCCACTGCGCCACTGTGCCCCTGCTAAATTCCCATTTAATTTTAATCACTCAGTAGACGCTTTTCTCCAAAGCGACATACATCTCACAGAAATAAATAAGAGCCACGTTTACTTTCACGATGGAAACATTTTAACGATGACCATTAACAGCATTTTCTTTTAACACCCACCTTTTTATACATAACCTAGATGGCAAGTAGGCCCTATACCCATCAGTTATGTAGGGATTCTCTTTCAGAAAACCAGGAATCTGGTCATACGTGTACAAGCGAATACCTCTGGGAACAAGGACTGGCCAATACTGGTAACTTCCCAACTCTATATAATGAGCACTTTTTAACACCTTCTGAGGCATGGTGAAGTCATCTGGTCTCACAATGGGCCGGGGGGGGGGGGGAGGCTGTCGGAAAAACAACACAGTGTGCATATTAATGTTTTCTGTCACTTTCTTTGCTTTTCACTTTCCGTAACTGGACATCATCATCAGCATCGATCTAGCATAACTCATTCTCTGTGAGACTCTGTGATATTAACAGAAACACCGCCTGGACTCAAGAAACTCAGGAATTACAAGCAAAACCTCAAAAAGGAGGAACCAACTATATAGAGACATAAGATAAGTAAGGCTAAATATACACCTCTGCATTGCAACCAGGCTGGTATCCAGCTACCCCACATATACAGCTCTCTCTCTCTCTATATATATTACATATATATATATATATATATATAGCAATAGGGACTGAGGCAGAAATAGACGTAGATAACCACGTACATATTAAATATTTGCACAATATATGTTCATGAATGTTGTCACTAAAATGGCAACGTGTTTAAGCAGCTGACTCTGGGTTCAATTAAAAAGCAATTATCTTACCTTCCAGTGACCATATGCAGACTAGCCAAATTTGCATTGGTTAAAACACATTTTAATATCTTATTGCAATACGGATAAACACTCTACTGCGCCCCGTGCCTCCGCACTGTGACAGCGGTAAACACGTGACTACGCGAGACGGCGACGCACGGGGACGAAGGTCCCTCCTGGGTGTGTCCGCCAAGATGCCTGCTCAGAAAAATACCCGTAAACCGGCCGCTGAAGTTGCTTTAGCGGGCAGAGTTTGTTATTTCTGCGGGTAGTGCTTAGAGTGAGCGCGTTTCAGGTACACGCACCCAGTCCAATTTAATTAAGTTTCTTAAAGCCAAAGAAAAAATAGAGAAACCATAGTTGAGGTTTGTGGTGTAACAAATTTTCACAGATATTGGGGGGACCGTGTTGGTTCAGTACTCATTGGAGTTACTCAAAAGATAGAGGGGACACGTGGACACACATCAGGCTTGAACAAACATCTGGGGAATCTGACCATGACGACTGTGGTCCAGTGTACAGCTTCCTTCTTCTCAATGTAAAATAAATATACAGGTAGTATTTTCTGAAGATGTGAACAAGTTCCTTAAATGATGAATCAGAATTGATTCATTGGTCCATGTATTAATAGCAAATGCCAAAAGGAAAGGGACAAAAATACATTGGATTGGCATGCTTTGCTGTTAGCATACTTTGGTAACTTAATTGCAGATTGTACATCTTCGGTGGGGGTGAGGTCTGGGCCGGACGTCCCGTTCACCCAAGGAAAGTGCACGTGCAATACATTACCTCTCCTTGCCGGTGTAGTGATCGCCGCATGGCTGCTGTCTGGCTTGCCATGCAGGAGGTCACTGCAAATGGCTTACAGTACTGTGTCCGTAGCAACACTTTCTTGTCAGTGCCCCAGTTTTCACAGGGCTCACTATGTCATGGCGCGATCGAGCGTCGAGGCAGTATAACTGGATGGGTAGGCTGGACTCATTAGTCTTGGTTGGCTGCCAGCCTAAAAGAAGGACAACTCTGACTCCAAATGCTGGCAGATAAAGCTCGTTAGCCCTGCCAAGTCATCCATCTAGGAGAAAGACAGTCCAACATAACACCTACGACCTGGGGACTTTGCTGTCACCGTCCCTGTATAGGCTCAAAGGGCACACCCCCATCTATGACCAACATGATCATGAAGCCCTGTAATGATGGGAAAGGGGCAAAACAGCAGGTGGAAGGTGACATTGGAAGCTGCAGTTCCTATCCTGCATACAGGTAGCCCAGGTGTAAGGGTCATCTGATACTGACTCCGGAGACGACGACATCATTGGGCAGCGCCCTGAATGACCAAGCAGCCTTCTCTAGGGGCAGCACTGCTTGCTCCACACATAGAGGGGCCTAGAAAAGGTGGCCTAACCAAAGCTCGTTTCCATTTTCCCCAGTTGGCTAGCCGCGGTCAACAGGCATCTTCAAGTGTGGTTGAACAACAACAAAGAAGAAAAGGTACACACCTGCCTTATAAGGTGTTCTAGGGCTAAAGCTCACATGCTGGAACGTCAGAACCATGCTTGATACAGCAGACAGCGGTCGCCCAGAACGACGCTCCGCTCTAGTTGCCCATGAACTGTCAAGGTTGAATGTTGACATTGCTGCTCTCAGTGAAGTGTGCTTCCCAGAGGAATGCAGCCTTGAAAAACATGGCACTGGCTACACCCTCTACTCCTCTACTGGTCATGCAAGCCAGAGACTGAGAGACGCCTTTCTGGCATTGGCTTTATGGTCAGGAACTCCATTGCCTCCAAACTTGAAAACCTGCCAACGGGTTGCTCAGACTGCAATCATCACCATGTGCCTCCCACTTCGAAACAAGCAGCATGCCACACTGTACAACGTGTACGCCCCAATTCTTCAGGCAAATCCTGCAGTAAAGGAAAAGTTTTACACTGATCTGCGCAACCTCATACAGAACATCCCTGCAGATGACAAGGTCATCATCCTTGGCGACTTTAATGCGGGGAGTAGGCAAAGATTCAGAAGCCTGGAAAGTAGTACTTGGCAAACATAGTGTTGGAAACTGCAATGACAACAGGCACCTCATGTTAAGAGTTCTGCGTGGTGCAGCAACTTGCCATCACCAACACCATTTTCCAGCAAAAAGACAGTCTGAAGACAACCTGGATGTATCCTCGGTCCAAGCATCGGCACTTCATAGACTACATCTTGGTGCACCAGAAAGACCTTTGAGATGTCTTACTCACCCAAGTAATGCCTAGTGCAGAGTGTCAGGCAGACAATCATCTTGTGTGCTGCAAACTTTTTCTCCACTTCAAACCCAAGCCAAAGAGGAGAAACGTTCCAAGGAAGAAGTTTTAGGTTGGCAACCTCCAGTCAACTGAAGTGAAAGCTTACTTCCAGGTGAACCTTCACTTGAGGCTTGAGGATCCCGGTTGCCCCACAGACCCCTCTTCAGAAGTGCTTTGGGAACACCTGAAACCACCATTCTGCAGACCTTTGAAGAAGTCCTAGAGTTTTCCACAACAAAGAACAAAGGCTAGTTTGATGAAAACAATCAGGAGATCCATGAATTGCTGGCGAAGAAGATACCTGCCCATCAAGTGCACCTTGCTCAGCCGTCCTGTCCTGATAAGTAAGCAACCTTCCACCTTGTATGCAGCAAACTCTTGCGCAAGTTTCAAGAAATTTAGAACGAGCCACTGACATGGTATTTGTTCTTAGACAGCTCCAAGAGAAACGTAGGGAACAGAACAAGGGGCTGTACATGACGTTTGTCAACCTTATGAAAGCATTCAACACTGTGAGCTGAAAAGGTCTATGGCAAATCATGGAACAACTGGGATGTCCCCCAAAGTTCCTCAACATGATCATCCAGCTACATGAAGACCAGCGTGGCCAAGTCAGACACAGCAACAACCTCTCAGAGCCCTTCCCAATAGGCAACAGTGTAAAGCAAGGCTGCATCCTCGCACCGACTCTCTTCACGACCTTCTTCAGCATGATGCTCCAAAGGACCACAGTAAACCTTGATGACGAGGATGGTGTCTACATCCAGTACAGCACTGATGGCAGCCTATTCAACCTGAGGTGACTAAAGGCCCACACCAAGACAGTGTAGCATCTCATCCGAGAGCTACTCTTCACTAATGATGCTGCACTTGTTTCCCACATGGTGACAGCTCTGCAGCATATGACATCCTGCTTTGCAGAGCTTTCCGAGCTCTGTGGACCAGAAGTCAGCTTGAAGAAAAAGAAGTTGTCCACCAGCCCACACCTCAGGAAGATTACTATCCTCCCACCATTGGTGAGTCAGAACTGAATACAGTCCACCAGTTCAGATACCTGGGGTGCATCATCTCCTCGGATGCCAAGGTTGACAAAGAGATTGACAACAGACTGGCAAAGGCAAACAGTGCATTCGGCAGACTGTACAAAAGAGTCTGGAACAGCAAGTATCTGAAGAAAGGTACAAAGATTAGTGTGTACAGAGCTGCTGTACTGACCACCCTCCTGTACGGCTCGGAGTCGTGGGTCACCTACCGTCATCACCTGCAACTCCTTGAGCATTTCCACCAGAGCTGCCTCTGCAGAATCCTCAACCTCCTCTGGAATGAATTCATCACCAACACTGAAGTTGAACAGGCGGAGGTCACCAGCATCAATGCCATGTTGTTGAAGATACAGCTGTTCTGGGCAGGGCACAGCTCCAGGATGGAGGATCATTGCCTGCCCAAGATTGTGCTGTATGGAAAACTCACCACTGGCCACCGCAATGGAGGGGCACTGAAGAAGAGGTACATGGACTCTCTGAAGAAATCCCTTGGTGCCTGTTACATTGACCACCGCCAACGGTCTGCTGTAGCCTCCGACTGTGAGGCCTGGAGACATACCATTCACCAGGCTGTCTCTTCCATTGAGAACGCACGCAGGGCTGGTCTTGAGGACAAAAGGAGATGGAGGAAGAAATGTGACATTGGAACACCAAACTCACAACAGACTTTCCCTTGCAGCCGCTGCGGCTGGACCTACCTGTCCCGCATTGGCCTTGCCAGCCACCAGCAAACCTGCAGCAAACATGAACAGCACCCTTCCTAAAATCTTTGTTCACAAAGCCAAGCCATGACACCTTCAACTTTACTGTCATGACCAACCAAAAATAAAAAAACAGTGAACTAATATGACCTGTTTCCATAGCAACTTGATTTTCCCTTGTCAGTTCCAAAAAATGTCACAGGAAGTTTACATTGTTTTATTTGAAAAATAAAAATCCCACACTTATTGTGTGTCCAGTAGTCCTGCTCACATCAAATTCTCACATCATTGTGTACTATTATGATAATCTACTGCAGATTACTTTGTCATCATACAAGAGTGCTAAGGGCCACCTGGAGTAGTAATACAACTCAGCATTTACCAATGGCAGCACCACATGGGAGAGGCTGGGGCTTGATGAAGCTGCTTTAGGAAGCTCAAGCATCTCACTTCAGCCATTATGCTCAGTCCTCTTTCTTTTATCTGAATTAGGTGACTTTGTTCCTAGATTGAAGGTTGAATTCAAAATAGAACGATCCTTGGTCTAAAACATGATTTGAGCTGTCATAATGTTATATGCAGGAACAGGAGAAATTGAAACAGCAAAATTTCAAACTAAAATTTTAGCAGCATCTTAACGAAATACTCTCAAGTGAAATTTTTTTTTGATTCGCGAGTTTTTGGAAAGGAACTCTTTTCTAAAATACCCTAACACTTGAGTTCTCTATATTGATACAATCTAAAAGGTATATTTGTAAGTAAAAAGTTGAATAAAAGCATTTCCAACATATAAAAAATGAAATCTTGATCACTTTTAATCCTGAATAAGTATTTTTCAGCTATATTCTCAATGACCATATTTGTACTATACAGACCCTATTTTTTGCAGAAGTCAAGATGTCTATGAGGTACACCTTTTCAGCACTTCCAGTAATGAATCAAATAGGTAAAACATCCTAGTCTATGTATAGGATCTAAAGTTAGTGTTATTAACATAAGAGGAACCACAGCAATGTAAGAATGGAGTGAGGAAATAGTGGCAGAAATGGATTCTGGCAACTAACTGAACACTGACACCCATTCCAAACATGCACCATGGCAAGAGCACAACCTCTTGACAGTATTCTGTGCTCCATTTTTCCAACTATCTTATTCATTATGTTTCTTGAGGTTTGGGATGACTTTACTAGAACAGTTGTCTTTAAAACGATTGTGATATCTTATTATAGCGCCCTTACCATGAAAATCCCAAGGAATATCTTAAAATTTATCTATACCATTAGAAATTTGAGAACCTTAGTAAAAGAAGGAAGCCCATACTTCAGAGCCAATACATCAAAATGCAAATAAATGTAAAATAGCAGTAAACTGTCTGTAGTAAATAGCAGTAAAATAAAAAATAAAATATATATATATTTTTAAATAGAAAGCAGTAAAATATATAGTAATTTGCATTTAACCTTGTCTTCTCTCGTAACTGTGGCCGTCCTGTCCTCTCTGTTACTCCGCTGCATGTCTTCAATCATTTCTTCATCTCCTTCCAAGCATGCCTCAACACTAATCCCTCTTCTTCTTCTGTACCCTTTGTCACCTTCCTGCCTTGTCTCTGCCACACTGTCCGTTCTCCCTTCTGCTGCACAATTCTCAGATCTATCAACAGACAATGACATTAACATTTTCCTCTCTGCCTTATCTTCCTCTCTTGACTCTCTCTGACCACTGTCTTCTAGACCAGTACGCCCCAGTACCACCCCATGGTTGACTGATACATTACGTGCTAACAGGACCAAACTACTGGCAGCAGAGTGACGATGGCGAAAATCCAAGACTCGCATGGACCTGCATGTAGACAGCCCCCTCTTTGCCACCTTCTCATCGCTACTGTGTCCTCCGCCACCCCCTCCTTCTTCTCTCACTGCCGATGACTTTGCTTTGTTTTTCAGAGACAAAGTCAACGCAGTCACGGACAAGTTCTCAGCATCACCCTGCCCTGTTCAAGCTGGACTTCCCTGCCAAGTTACGCTCTCCAAAACCACTCTCAGAATCTGAAATCTCCGATCTCCTGATATCAGCCAGAGCTACCGCCTCGCTTGATCCGATCCCATCGTCAATCCTACAGACCATCTCCCCTCAACTCTCCACCTTCATCTCTAAGCTCATCAACTCCTCGCTCTCCTCTGGCTGCTTCCCATCTGCCTTCAAAACTGCTCTCATTTCACCTCTAGTAAAGAAACTCTCTATGGATCCTAACTTAGTCCAAAACTATAGGCCAGTCTTCCTCCTTTCCTTCCTGTCTAAAACTCTAGAACGAGTGGCCTGTGATCAACTATCTGAATTCCTCACCTGGAACCATATTCTCGATGGATATCAGTCTGGATTCGAAGTTGATCACTTCACCGAGACAGCGCTCCTGGCAGTGTCTGATGCTCTCCGGTCAGCTAGAGCGGCCTCCCTCTCCTCGGTCCTCATCCTCCTTGACCTATCTGCAGCATTCGACACTGTCAACCACCAGATTCTACTTTCCTTTGCATTTCATATCAGACTCAGTTCTATAGGCTACTTCATAGGGTACTTGTGCAATGTGTGCAGCAAAAACTGTAGTATTGTATTGCCAAAATGAACTGCGTTTTGACAGTTGTCTCTGCATCTAAAGTTTTTATACTGCTGTGAACTACGATTTTGTTTCTTTTGAGATCTGTACCTGATAAGCAAAAAGAATCTGCTAAATAAACAAATGAAAATGTAATATCAGTGTTCGCCTGCCACATTATCTCTATTGATTATAAAGTATGTAAAACAGTTGTTTGCTTATTTTACTGGTGTATTTATGTGTTTGTGAGTTTGTTTATTAGAGGACATTTATGTTTTGTCTCAAAAAGATTTAGTCTTAATGTTCAAATAGACTTTTAACTCTTTCAGTTTTTTTTTAACTCTTGTAATAAAGCAACAACTTCATTTTATTTCTGAATTGTTTTCCCAGATAACATAAGTTTGGTTTTCAGCTCTCGACTGTGTTCAGCAGACTGCTGTCAATATGTATTTTCACTGAGACATGTTTTTCACAGATTTTTAAAGGCTGAGATCTTGTAACCCTCCAGGGTTAGAATCACACTTAGTATTTCCCCAGTCATGCTGTACAAGTTAATTGTTTCATCATATGCGTGGAAACAGTGTTCTTCATTAACAGCTAACACATCTTGTTTTAATGAACTGTTACTAGTAATGTCAAAACACTGTCTTGGGACAGAATACAATTGTTTGTTGTTATTCCAGATTTAAAATCTTAAATGTAGCCCATGGAAAAAGAGGAATAGTTATAGTGTCTAAACGGCACATAGATAATATAAATAATATTAATATAAATTTTATATTAATATATAAATATGGGGGTGCGGTGGCGCAGTGGGTTGGGCTGCAGTCCTGCTCTCCGGTGGGTCTGGGGTTCGAGTCCCGCTTGGGGTGCCTTGTGGCGGACTGGCGTCCCGTCCTGGGTGTGTCCCCCTCCCCTTCTGGCCTTACGCCCTGTGTTGCCGGGTAGGCTCCGGTTCCCCGTGACCCCGTATGGGATGAGCGGTTCAGAAAATGTGTGTGTGTGTGTGTGTATATAAATATTAGCATAAAGGTTGCAGTAGGTAGCTAATTTGTTTTTGAAGACTTTTACTACAGCAAAATTTTCTGTTTTTATTTATGTCTTATTAGCACTATCCAGCCTATACAATCCTTATTCATTGTAAGAAAAATGGTAAAGCTGGACAGGAAAACTTAAGTTTTTGTGCAAGAAAATAGATGTAAACTTTGGAAACAGCAACAGACAGGATAACAGAAATGTTTCTGACAATGAACCAAAAAATGGGAGATGAGTGTTCGTCAATGGTAATGAACTCTGGGTAAACTATAGTCACTCTGCCATCTGCCACTGGATGCAACTGAAACAGATAGGTTATAAGCCCCAGGGTGTGGCAGCATAGCGGCGCAGCGGGTTTGGCCAAGGCCTGCTCGCCGGTGGGTTTGGGGTTCGAGTCCTCTTTGCGGTGCCTAGCTGTGGACCGGTGTCCCGTCCTGGGTGTGTCCCCTCCCCCTCCGGCCTTGTGTCCTGTGTTGCCGGGCTAGACTCTGGTTTGCTACGACCCCACTTGGGACAGGTGGTTTCAGACAGTGTGTGTCTGTGTTTTCATGAGAAAGGCTGCTTTCAAAAAAGATGTAAGTATGGTTTTTTCTTATGGACACATTGCGCTTCAATGCCTCGCAATTGAATTTTTTAAAAATATAATAGCGACAATCTTGGATGTACACACACACACACACGGAGACACGCTGGAGATGCAGTTGCTCAAGATAAAGTTCCGCGAGCAGGTGTGCCGGCACGGTTCCTTTACACCCGTCCTCACTGATCGGTGGCAGGTGCGGGCGTCATGCTCTTGCGTGGCCCTTGGGCGTGACACCTCTGTGTGACAGAATGGGAGAAGTGAAATCGCTGCTGCTCTCCAGCATCGCGAGAGACTATCGGACCGTGTATTGCTTGCCCAGAAAAAATCAAAATTCAAAATCTGAAGTATGCTTTCTACTGAATGGCTATCGCCAGCTCACTATCGTAAAGTCTGAAAAATCGTAAGTTAAACCATCGTAAGACGGGGAAATGAAAATGAAAGGCTTTACACACACACACACACACACACACACACTTGCTGAAGCTGCTCATCCCAAGCGGGGGTCGTGGCGAACCGGGACCTAACTTGGCAACACAGGACACAGGGCTGGAGGGGGAGGGGGGACGCCCAGGACGGGATGCCAGTCCATCACAAGGCACCCCAAGGTGGACGCGAACCTCAGACCCTTCAGAGAGCAGGACCCATCCAAACCCGCTACGTCACCACGCCCTCCTTGTGAAAGGCTTTATGAAAGCTTAAAATTCCTTAGAGCATTCCATATTTGTCTAAAATGTATTGATCTCATAAAATAAAGAATACTGGCATTAACTCGAAGGATCACTAAAAATGCACGAACAAACATTTGTTCTCTTCAGCTAGGCATCATTTGGAATAGTAGTGAGCTGTAAATCTGTGAGAAGACACCCTTTGTATACGACCTTTCTGAATGCATAAGACGTGGTTGTAGGAGCCCAGCAGACCCGTGGTCCTACCCCTGCCTCCCTTTGTGCGGTCGACAGCCCATCTCCCCTCTTTTATGCGCCTGCCACCGAGGCCTGTGTTCATGAGCTACACTCCTCCAGCCAGTGCCTCCGCTTTGTTTCCATGCAAAAAAGCAGAAAAAACAAAGTCCTACAAAGAAGATGTGTCCAATACGGAAGTGACAAGCCTGGTGTCATCCTGAAAAGCGATCTTGTGCGAGGAAACGGCAGGCCCGTCAACGGCCCCTCCGTGACCCGGCAGCGGCTTGGCCGCCTCGCTGGCTTTATTTATAGTGTCCGCCACGAGACATCTGCTGCAGACGTGACTCTGTCCCTGGTGTCCACACGAAGGGAGCGTGTCAGTTTTCCGCAGGCAATGTGTTCGGAGGCCCGGTCACTGGCGGGAGATGCTGCTGTTTGTTCCAATAGGATGGCTGTCCTCTTTTATTCTCCTCTCTGGGCCTGATTATGGAAACGCGAAGACCGAGGGGATGCTTCGCAGTTTGTCCGTGGCAGACCGATGTTTACTCGATTTGAACACGTTGTTTGCACTGTCTGCAGTCTGCCGCGGTTCTATTTTTGGGCCTGACACATGGGTGAACGTTGCATGTGTCTGACGTTGCGGCCTTTCCTGAAGCAAGGCACTTCAGGAGGTCTCCTGCAGCATACGATGCTCTTGAAGCAATAGAGACGGCACAGTTATTTTTGAGATAAAATTACAGAGGCGTCTTGAGGAAGACGAACAGTTCGACTTCACGCCGTACCCGGCCTTGGCAGCTATGCTAAAGGTGAAAAAAAAAATTAAGGGCACATATCATGAATATTGATGTTACACTAAATTCCGCCGTAAGCACAGCAGTCATTAATATTACATATTGTATCATATGACAGTATCCCTAATGAGCATCGTTTTTATTTTATTCAGCCTCTCATGTTTGCTCACTCTCCCGAGTAAACGTGTTGAAACATGAAGTACTAATTTTCGAAATGGGAATTGGGCTGTCAACAAACTGGTTGCTGCTGTAAAGTGTTTTCAGCAGAAGCTGTTTCAATTTGCATGACCTGATGAATAGCATGTATGATGTTATATGCGATTAAATCAAAGCCAAAGCCACCCTTTGGACTCAGTGATGTTCGGTTTTTTGGTTAAAGTGTGTTGTTCTTTTTCGTGTGCATGAAGTGTAGTTGGGTTAGAGTCATAGTCTTGCAATCAAAAGATCTGCTTTTGAATCCCTGCTGCTGCTCGAACAAGGTACTTTTACTGAACTGATACAGTAAAAATTACCCGGCTATATAAATAAGTGATTGTAAGCTTAGTGTAGAAACCTAGCAATGTAAGTTGCCTTGAAGAAAAATGACCTAAAAAAATTCCCATTCAGTGATATTAAAGTCCGTTTGCTGTAGGATGGTGATTCAAAACGCTTAGTTTCGGCCCCACCTCTTGACTGAATACAAAAAAGAAGGAGCTGTTTTTCTTCCTTCTGCCTTTCCCCCAGGTTTCTTACTCTCCTTACTGAAAGGTTTCATCTTTATAGTAATAGGAGAATTACACAATAATCTTAAGGCATCCTTTTACTTTTCCATACTTGAAGTTAGTCCCTCAATAAGATGTAAATCTGGCTTAAAGCCCTATAATTCCACTCAATTTGAAAAGAAAAGAAGGGAAAACAATTTTCACAATAAGCAAGCGATTAAGAGGACAATTGTTTTAAGATATTTAGCGTCTACGAGAACAAGATTAGGGCATTGTAATATTAACAATTGCTTGCTGTGTGTCACTTTTGCTGCTAGCCTGATGTTCAGTAAATCTTCATTTTGGATAACATTTTTAATCATAAGCCTAACAAGACAGTCCCAAATATATTAAGACTTTCTTTTGAATTGCATGAATGCAATATATTTTTTCAACAGTGCCAAAATAAGCCCTTTATTGTAAACTGATTGTAGATTATTTATACATATTGTGCTTTTTCAGTTGTCCTCATTTCCCCTCAGCCATATAATTCAATTCAATTCAATTTATTTTTACAGAGTGCTCTTCTCACGCAGTGACACAGAGCGCTTGAACACAGGCATAAGGCAAAGAAACAAATACATCAGACAAATAAACAAAGAAGACAGTTGACTACAGACTAACATAATGCATTATCAGTGCTTTTATAGAGCTATAAATATTCCTACTGGCCATGGAAAAAAGAACAAAAAACTCAAAACTGAAAGTTAGGGGAGAAAAAACCTCAGCAACAAAAAACTGTTAGTCATTTGTTACTTAGAGAACCACATAACCTGCAGCCACATAAGTGAAATTGTTTTCATGTTTATCTAAAGAAGCATTCAGATGAAGTTTATATTAGAGGAACTTCACTGATCAAATACTTTCAGCCGTTAGTGCATTTTACTCTTGAGTCAATACAATTTTGCCTTCACACTGTTCAGCTTGTTTTCCCCAAATGTGTAGAAGTGAATATTTACAGGCACAGTTTCGTGTCCCTTATGGAAGGGTCCACCAGCAGACCCCTCCTGGGACTACAATCTGTAGATTTTTGGCAAAAATTCCAGTTCTTAAGAACTTGCCGTATAGCTGCAAATTAAATCTTCAAACTTTTCTGGCTATTCCACTTCTCACTTTTTTAATATATTTATTTTCTTTTATGTTGCTAGTCAGTTTTCCAGACGCAGATTATGCGGAATCGTACTCCTGGATGTTCAACAGTCGTTATTGACAGAATAGTTTAGCCCAAAGCTCGGTTTGACCTGTGTTCAGAGTCCTAAATGCAAAGACTGTCAAGGCATGCAAAATGAATATTAAAGGCATTGAATCATTAAAAAGTAAATTGTGATATACTGCAATTGTCATAAATTTTGCTTTTAAGAAGTACTAAAAAAATACATATTGGGACTTAAGGAAAGTAATGGGACAAAGTGAACTGCAACCAGTGAAGCACATGAACAGTAAAACAATAACTGGACATTCGTTACTATATTATATTTAAATACTGAATGCTGAGTTTATTTGAACATTGCCACCATTAACCTCAAGACTCAAGCAATAATTTGATGTGATTTAAATGCAAGTTTGTCAGTAGTTTTCCCATGATGTGCGCAATACTGTATACACTTTATTTGTGACATAAGAGATCACATAGGAATGTGAATTATGGGGATTCTGAACAGATGTTGTATGACATAATTTCCCATAAGATCAGTTTAACTAAGATGGAAATCGATTATTTAGCTGATTATTATAACTGTGTATAATTTTCCAGTCTTTTTTGTGACCTGTTGCTAATTTTTCAGAATTTTCTTTGAGCAAGTTGATACATAGCACATCCTGCTTGCGAATAAAATATTTTAGAAGGCCTGACCTTTCAAGGGCTTTCAATTTTAAATTCCATATATGCAGAAAATATTGGCTCCTAAGTGATTCTCTGAATTACTTAATTGATTAAGTAATCATTCATGTGCAGTCAGCTATGAAATGTGCTGTATTGCTGTAATGAAATTACCTGACATTTGTTTGACAGTCATTTTTGTTGTTAATTAAAAGCCAATTGTCTAGTAAACTGGCACATTTGCTAACACATAAGCTTAAACGCAAATTATGGGTGTACTGCAAATATTTGGGCCGTAACCTGATTTATTAAGTTCTGGAAATAATAAGTCCCTCCCTCCTGTGTCATACTGTATTTCTGTTTATTTGCAGCTGGTCTATTACAATTATGAGTCGACTGCTAGTATAAAACTGACCTGCAGGTGTCGCTCTATATCTACAGAGTTCTCACTGCCAAACTCACTGATCACGTAGCTTGTCGCTGTTTTCTTTCAAATCTCAGTCACTCACTCACTCACTCACTCACTTTTCATTACCGCTTGTCAGGGTCGCGGTGGTCCGGAGCCTGTCTCGGAAACACGGGACGACTTAGGGGACAGCCTAGACGGGAGACCAATTGAAACCTCCCTTATTTTGTTCATTTCAAATTTGGACTTTCATGTCTGCATTCAGTTCAAAGCGGTTTGCGCTGAGAAACAGTGAAAGCAGCAGCACTGATGGCGTCGATACAAATCTTAAAGTGCGTTCAGTATCTTGCAGAGACGAAATCCTCACCGGCTTCGCACTATTTATTATATTTAAAATTAGAACACCCAGTCAAACACGTGTTCTTCTGAACGTCTGACTTTTATTATGAAAATAATTTTACGAAGACTAAACGGCAACAAAAGTAAAATGTTAAACAATGGAATATATTCTTTAAATACTTAGTATATATTACATAAAAATATGCACAATGGCTGCGCAACGGTTTTTTGACTGTGTTTTTTCTGCTAAAATCAATATCAATAACGAATGAGTAGAGATGAAGAGCCCCGGAGCTGCAGTGATTCAGGCCGACCACTAGATGGAGATGTTGCAGCTCGTTGCGATTGAGAAGCACCGCTATTGCTGTGGACGTTATTAACGGCGCCTCTTCGGCCTCGCGAGTAGGATCCGATCGGTTTGACACGTGCTTCATTAATAGACAGTCTGTCTTCTTTAAAGTACCAGCTCTCTTTTGAGTTACCTAAGCTTTATTTTGCACATCGGAACGTACCGCTTCCCGATGCGCTCGTTTAAAAGTGTCCGCATTCCAGATGTGTTGCCAGTACATTCCATAGCAATCCTTGACTTGAATTTTCACTTACTCAGTGTTAAAGCCTTTCTTTAAAAAACCTAAAGCGCAAAAGTCGAGTGAGTCCATAGCAATGACATGGCGCTGATATCACAACGCTCGGCAGCAGGTTTGAGCAATGCTCTTCCTCGCTGACATAAGCGAACGGATTTCGCTGCAAAGGTCAAAATGTCATGAATAGCAACCCAGGTCACACACTTTATAACAGTTTACATTTTAGTGATATTTTGGAGGTGCCTCAATATTTTCTTCACAACTATCAAGTATTTTGTACTGAATGGGTTGATGGAACCGGATTTCAAGAGGCTGCTGGTCAGTAGACAAGCTCTGTGGAATAAAAGGAGTAATGCTTAACCACGTGGTGGGTTGGGTGGGGGTGGGGGGGGTGCTGAAGCTGTCTCACTGAAGGCATATTGGCCCTGAACCCTCGCCCTGGGAGTGCCTCGTGCGAAGCTGTCTCCGGCACTGGCACTAATTCAGCAGAATTGGCGTGCGCCCCTCAACAAGGACCCCGGGCACCGTGCAGCATCCCGCTCCCTGCTCTCATCCACCTAAGAGAGGAGCTGTCTCAAGGTCAGAGTGGAACCCACGGGCTGGGGTGGGTGGAGGACGACTAATGAGATTCCCATTGCCCACCCCATGCTGGTGGCACCACCTCAACAGACTGCCAGTTCACTGCCTCTCATCAACTCTCCTTCAGATAGGAAGGGGAAAAAAAAAAAACTGTTTATTTCTTAACAGCACTGTTAATCTATTTGGACTCAGCGTAATAGGACATTTGCATGGTGGGCACACTGACGTGTCAGTGATAGCCACAGGGTTGTGACATTCCCCTAAATATGCTGAGCTTTCGCTAACCTCTCATCAAACATTGTGATCTTTATGGACTGTATCATATTGTGCGGTAATGTGCTTTATTGTCCACAGAATAAGCTTTTCTTAAAGGTAATTGGAAACCTGGAAATGGCTGCTATCGGCTGATTTTTAAATACATTATTCCTGAAATGTGGCTTGTGTAATGACCCTGTCGGTTTAAAATGTAAGATTTATCTTGGCAAAGGAAATTGATCCATTTCACCTTTGTCTAATGGAAATTTTTTATCTGGTATTATCTGTTTATGTAAATGAGTATTGCTGCGGAACAGGGAAATAAAAGGAACTTGAGGGTGCAGTTTATCTAGCTCTTGACGTGTCGGTCTAGACGTAATGTTCGCAAGCCTGGTCACTGCTCTGGGTCCTTACGGCCCACTGGTGAGCACATGCAGGAGGCCTACAAGTTCCGCCCACCGAAGGGACCCTACGAGCACATCTGATGGGGCACTTCAGGGAGTAGAAAGTCCTTCTCTGGAATAACAGCAGACAAAAAAAAAAAAAAAACTTTGGTAACGGCATTGATGGAAATGCCGTTTTAATGATGGGTGTCGCATCTTCAGGCTCAAAGTTACTTATTTTCAAGGATATTGTACAACACGACATAATATATGAACTGCCAGATGCGATTATGTTACACGAATTGAGTCGTCCTCTGAGAGCAAAGTACGGAGAAACCTTTCGATGTTTTAAAGAGAACGGTCGAGCAAGAGCAGAGAGTGACAAGGCTCTTGGGTTTTTAGAGTGCTCCGTAGTTTTGATGTTTTATGGAAGGCCGCGGATGCGCTGCGGCCCTCTTACAATAGCTGTGACGCCACGCCGATTCCCACGGAGAGAACCAAATGGAGACTCACCATGTGGACTCAGTCCCAAAGCAGCCATACTGTCGCTGAAAGTTAAAGGGGAGAGCCTCAGCGGGCCAAGTGACAGACATGCCAATGCACTACCAGACCATGGGGCAGTTCATCACTGACTTAAACACCACTGCTCTCAGAGGGCTGCAATGGAGACCCTGTGCTTTAACCTTTGTCGGCCAGCCACTCTAGGCTGGCTGTGATCAAGCGCAGTCCCAATGTGTCTGAACGATCGAGGAAACCTTTACGGCTGGCTTTCTGTGGGGCCCTGAGCAATCTTTCTATTTCATGCACTGGATGGAAGCAAATGCACTTCACATCCGGTCCAATAAGAGGGACATGCATTTGTTTGACTCAAAATAAAACATCAGTCAACTTTCTTCTTCATGTGTTGGATGTCTCTCCCTTGCTGCATATTTCTTGTTCTACTGTGTATCTGTTCATCGTCGCTCTTTATTAACAACCATTAACTTAATGGGGAGTCACAGTCATCTGCGCAATAGTGCTACCTGCTGCACCACCATGCCGCTCTGTCTGAGTGTTCAACATGTGCTTGCCGAGGCAGAGTAAGTGGGAATAATATAGATGCAGGAACAGAAATAGAAATAGCCCATGTTCAATCTGCTCACCATATGCAGGCAGCTGTGCTACATCACTGCCTCCTACATTTGTGTACAGCACACTGGTTGTTTTTCAAGGTATATGAGACAATATACAGCCAAGGTAAAACAGCAATGTCATTTATTTGTTTAGATACTGTCTTCTGGCCAAATGTCATTTGAAAAGAAGAACAAAAGCCTGATGGGAAATATAGGTTTATTTGCTTTTTGGGACAATACAATGCACTGTAGTGTTGTATTGTTGATGGATGGTAAAACACTATTATGACCATCAGTAATATTACAGTTTTGCAGTGCTAAACTCAACAACAGATTTTTACTGAGAAAAAACAGAAGCATTCTGAACATCAGAGAATGCTACAAGCTTCCACGTCTTTTTCTGTCTCACCTATAATCCATTAGCTGTCACATGATGGTTTTACTGGATGACAGTTGCACAGTAACACAAGCTTTATAAATATTTAATGGTCAATGATGAATCTGTGAAACTGACAACATCACATATATTAGCTTCTAAAGGGACTCATACAAGCTTGTTTTGTACATTGCTCTTCCAAGCAGAAAAAACACCTTACAGTGCACTTACAGAGTGGTATTTTTCTAACTGGCTCCGCCAGCCTGTTCCTTCCCCCAAGACATGATAGCACGAGGTCACCCGTCTCAACTCGTGCAGCGTCCCCACCAGGGGTGAAGTCCATGAACAACACACAGCTGTCGACTTACTACCAGCAGCTGTGGCCGTCAACAATCCCCCCACAGCCAGGGGATGCACCTTCGGAGGGGAGAAATCACACCAAAAACTGTCCTCCCTTATTACAAGTGCCGTAGAGGAGGGACGGACTTACATGTAATTAAAGGAGCTTCGAATCACCGAAAGCATTAACAGTGAATCCGGTGCAGCAAATGAAGCATTTTGTCTGCTCATTAGCGATCACGTTCATCCGTGGAGGAGTGGATTGGACAGCTGTCGGGGAGAGTTCGCAGTCTGCCGCTGGAAGCAGGGGGAGGCTACGACAGGCCATCCCGCATGTCTCTGTAGGACGTAGCAGGCCGTGAGATGTTCATCCCGGGGTAACACATCAGCCATGAAATAAGTAAATAAAAAAATAAAAGAAAAAATAGTACGGTGGTCTTCTCTCTGTTTTTATCTTAAGCTACGAATGAAGAATGATTTAATTTTCTCCTTCTTCCACTGCTTTTAGAACGGAGGTATGGAAAGGAAGAACCAGTTGCTTCTTATGTAAAAAGGTGGCCCTTGTGCACCTCTTCTTGCCCGCGTCTCTCTCCCAGCGACGCCACGGCATAGCCCTGCCGGTAATTTGTTGCTAATCAGCTGTCAGCTCGGAGCTATGATGAGGTGATCATCTCTTGCAGGAGGTAATGGCCTTAAAAGTCACAGAGTCAATGTCAATGGGATCACTCGGATTCAATCAGGAAGCCGGATGAAGGATGGCTCCTGCTGACATTACCACTCATTTTGAGCCCAAGCATCTGGGCCCTAGTAAATAACCATCAGTGGGTGGGTCCGGGGGACAGGTCATTAGCCCTGAGAAAAATAAATATCTCTTCTCTCATGAAGGCTGCAAGTCATTTAGCACAGACTAGGAAATTTCACCCTAGATTAAGTATGATGAGCCAATATCAGTCAGAGGAGGCCATACTGTGAGGGCTTGATGAGACTCTGGAAAATTTATATTCAGCTTAGCAAAAGTAATATGATTTTAAAGAGTTGATGTGTTGGCATAGTGGCCAGTTATGATCCCCCTCCCCCAAAGATCAAAGATGTTCAGATTTCCAGAGAATAGTGGTTTGCGCCGAGACACAGCCTGTCCTCAGGAAGATCCACAGTCTGATCAGGACTGCCTCTTCCACAGAACAATAGCCTTAGCTTAGTGTAATGCATCGAGTTGACATTTTGACTCCCAAACGTCATAAGACACCTTTATATCTCCTTGTCTCTTAAATATTATTATTTCATTTTCACGCCTTATTTTAGTGAAACTTTCACTGCATCAGTTCACACTGACATTGGGGAAAAATGCTGATGGACAATGAAAACTAACTACCTTATTTAAGGCAACGCTATAAATGGTCATGATGTTTAAATGAACACCAAATATGTACGAGTGTTATTATTCCATTTAATATTAATCTTTCTTTTTTTATAGGTAATATTTATTTTGTTGAAAAAGAAGTGCAGAATAATACTGATGATATAATGTACACAGCTGACATATACATGACATTTGTTCTTTTAGGTGACTCTCAAAAGCAACTCGAAAGAACAAACATTTCACTACATCCAAAGAGCTTTATTTGCAGACACTTGACTATTGACATACAATTTGTTCAACACCATTATTTTTCAGGCACCAGCTGAGTATTATAACATATTATTACGATATACAGACACTCCTCAATTTACGCAAGTTGACCGTTCTTCAACCCCTTACGTAATTCAAAAGTTACGTACGTCAGATTCCCCCTCCTCCCCCCACCATTCAACATAATAACATTAATAATTTTTCCATCTGTTATCGCACCTTGACGTTTTTTTTCGTTATTGTTGTTTTCATGCTAGCGGTTACTTTCAAGTGCAGCTTCCTTCGCTATCGTATCCACAGTCGATATGGCTAAACCTGGTTCCCGTGCTATAGACCATAATCTTTGTCCACCTTCATACTTCCTCATTATTTTAAAATTCATCTTCAAATCAGTTGCTGTACGCTTGCGAGACGGTTCTCGTTTTCATTACATTTGCTATTATTCATTTAGCAGACGCTTTTCTCCAAAGCGATGTACATCTCACAGAAAATACAATGGGTGCATTACATTAGTAGAGAGACCTGGATGAAGATGCATGATTCTTAAGCGCACTTAGTTTGTTACTTTTCACCATACGAACCAACGTACATCACACGAGTAGCTGTATAAAACTATCTGAATATCGACTATTCCTTCCTAGTTTTTTCCCTAAACATTTAAGTTACATTACAGGAGTAGTTGCGTGAAGGTTTATCTATTGTTTAACAGGCATGATCTCAAAGTTATAGCGCATGAACATTTACACATTATATGTACTTAGTAGATGATTGTCGAAGTGAGTCCGGAAAAGGTGAGTTTTAAGACCCTTTTAAATGTGGACAGAGATTCAGCAGTAATTGAATCCTTCAAGTGCACGTTTACCACCAGATACTGCGAATAATGAAATGGGTAAAAAATATGCGAAAAAAGCACTACACTAAAGCGAGGAGATTCGTTCACAGCTCAAAACATGCAAGGACTGGGAAGATGCAGACTCCTGCCTTGTCTGGCTACGCCGGATTTGCGCTTAACATATTTCAGACGTTTTGCCTAAGCGTTACCTGTAAATATTGTGTATGCCAGGAATTTTTTATGAAAATCGGAGTTACGTAAGTAGAGGGCTGTCTCTACTTTGTAATATTGTAATACTGTGTACTATAACACAGCACTGTGATGAATGAATGAATAAACACAACTTTATAAATCCCAGAGGGAAATTCCACTTGATTATCAAAGCCTCCAACATACATATACAGCACATACACTCATTTGACATATACAAATGTAAATGCAGTATGAAACAGAGATAAGGAGATAAGTTGAAAAGTAAATAAATAGGCAAACATATTTCGACACAAGTGAGGTAGTGCAAAGTGAAGTGAGATGACAAAGAGTAAGCTTAGTACCACCCGGTACTCAGTAATTACTGTGACATTAATAATAGTGTATAACTATGGTGATATTCATAATATGTAACAGCAGGTATTCATTACTTCTGAACAATAATTAGCATGTCTGAACGAACTAAATAACCGTACAGTTTGACGCTCTCAGATGCCTTTTAAACGCAGAATTCCAGTGTCCCTCCAGTGGAATCCCGAACCACAGGAGCGTGCGCCTGACCTTCATGCGGTGGACCGCCTTCGCAGCTGATTACATGAGCGCTCTTCCTGAGCAGTGCGCGTGCGCTGACCATATATCTCCCCACGCCACGTGGGGCCTCGCACTCAGCAACTCTTGGCGAGGCGTCATTAGATGTAATGTACATTCTGCTTGGCAGGCTTCTCCTAGGGACATGTGGAGTGTGGCGAATGTAGTGACCTTAGTGAAGGGCTTGAGTGCAGTCCACTCCCCTGCTTGTCCCCCCATGGGCCTGGTAACAGGGAGGTTGGGGGGGGGGCTCCATCAGGGCAACATTTCGGCGTTTAATGGCCCGGTGCATACGTCACACCGTGATGCTGGTCGCTGGAACGCTGCTGAGAAAGTGCACTGAACTCCCTGACGCTACGAGCAGGAACAGAGCCTGCTGGACTAGTGTGCGTGTTGAACAAAGAAACAGATATCCTCCTTTTTTTCATAACCACCATCTCAGCCTCTCTGCTCAGCCAACAAAGTTCGCTTAACTAGTCAAAAACTCCGTCAAGGTAGTACGGCTCACCATCTGTGTTTCAACTATCTTACAGAGCTCTTGGCCATGTAATAAAGGAACTATTATATAAATTTTGCTGCAAAAAACACCAAACTTGCCGTTCATAATTAATATACATTGTTAAAGCTTCTCCATCTGCTGCTGCTAAAATGTCCATAAAACAAGCACTTGTCAATTTCAGATTTTTATTGACTCATCTGTTAACTAAGGCTTTAATCACAAATATAATTCTATGAATACATTTTCATGAATACATTACCATCATACATAACCCATTTGCTGCAGTGTTATTTCTCACAGTTAGTCACTGGGCAGATAAATTGTCTACATATTTACTGTCCATCTGCTGAGAAGGTAGTATTATCACACTCAAACAAGTGGTCACTTTCAAGCAAGATTGCTGTTCCCAGCAGTAGACTGCTGCATAGCAATGATCTAGGTCATAACCATGGCCAGTACAGTGGACACTTCTCTTCATATGGAAAACATTTTAAAAGACGCTACCATAAAATTAGAGTAACGTATTCAAAGCAGGTTACAACTCACATAAACAGTTTGTTTATAACCGAGTTATGTCCGCTGACTTTGCTTATTGTTACCGTAACTGACCTCAGCTATTCATCATTGTTTTAATTGCTGGTCCATTTTGAAGACACTTTCAGGTACATCGTGGTAGAAAATGAGGTTTTCTTGGCTATGCACAGGAGCAGAGTAGTTGTACATATGGTGCTGATAAACCCTTGTACTATTTAATGGTCAAAAGCAAGCAGTAAATATTTGGAAAGTGGGTTCATTTCCATTGCAAGGTTGTACTGTTCTGGTTCCACAGGTTTTTTTTGGATAATTATTATATGGATATTTTTAAACTTGGTTTGAAAAACCTTTTGAATATTAACATAAAAATGTGTTGCTAGGAATTTGTTGTCTTTTCTTTAGTTGGTAACACCTTCATAGGCTGCTTGTATATTGTCATGATTATTGTCATTGTGACAAATAACCACAAAGACCTATTCAAAACATCGCCACTAACACACTCTGGGTTGAAATAGCTTAGTTACATTATGTCATCAGTAATGACTGAATCGCATTGAAGTCCTTTGCTAGATTTTGAGTAGCTCCTCTTTTAAAAACTCATAAGCACATCATCAATTATTTGCTTAGCAGACATACTGAAGATATCACTCAGAGCCCTATGAGGGGGTTGGGACTGTCAGCACCATGATAGATGTACTGGGAAACCTGGGACAACACAGACACAGACACACACACGCACACACACACACACGCACACACACGCACACACGTGTTCACACATAAGCTCCCATTCATGCTAACAGCAGGGGGGGAAACAACATCTGCTACTTAGGCCTTTTGTCCTCATATAGTGACAGCCTGATACAGGTGTGTGTGTGTGTGTGTGTGTGTGTGTGTGTGTGTGTGTGTGTGTGTGTGTGTGTGTGTGAGTACCTCATCCACACAGCTATACCCATTTTCACATTTCCTTGTTGTTTGTTTCTGTTTGAATTTCTTCCTTAATTTCAACTAATTTCAGCTGTATCTCCAGAATGTGTCCAACTGTTCAAAATTAGTGGATGTGTGTCACTTAATCTTTTTTATTTTTGCACGATATATTGCAGTCATATCATTGCCTTATAAATAGTCTGAAATAAATTACAATAATCCAGTTAATAGTGGTATTACTCTGTTTGACAAATGAAATTCATTCATGCTTCATTTCTTTAATTGTGATAAAATTTTTACACATGAATTTCTTTCCATAAAATAATGCCTTGTCACCACTGTCTGTCATGTTTATTCCCTGACCAAAATTTGAAACCTGTTGGACTGCGTGACAAATCAATTCTAAAACCGTCAGGCCTTTGCACAGCAGCAAAAAGAAGACAGTACCCATGCCACTAATTATACAATTGCCACTTTGATGTCCAATAGTCATTAAAGATTCAATTGGGTTTGGAGAAAATTAATAGAGCATCAATCAACATGCACTAATTTGCTAATAACCTGTTAATTAAATCATGTATTTAAAGTTCTGAGACATGTAAAGCTTATTCTACCATACAGTTTAATTTAGACACAGTTCTATAAGAGGCCATTTGGAAGATACTATTCTATGACAGCTGTGCAAATGTACTTACTGTACTTGCAATACATAATGAATTTCTCAGGAATGTGAGGACTCTGGATTGCCCCGTGTATGCAGAAAGCAAAGTAAAATTTCATTTTGAATTATTACTTACCACCAATCAACAGAGGAAATAGGTGTGTAACAAATGGCAACTGGATCAGACTAAAGATAGATGTTTAAACCACCGTATGGTCACTGTTCTGTCTTTAGGGATGTGAATACACAGCTTCAAGCAGGATAGAGAATGGCAGAAAGCCAATAGAAGACCATGCCTTGGGTCCCAGATCAATGAATTACTTGGGCAATGTGCAGCGATCGTTGTCTTTTAATGGGAAATCGATAGGCCCTGCTCGTGTAAAACGGTTGACCTGAGTTTTCGTTTTTTTTGTTCCGACTGTCTGTAGTTATGGTTCCATAAGCTGTGAGACATCTTTTATTTTCAAGGAATTACAAATGTTGCAAAGGAACATGCTGAACATGTGGTCAGAGTTAATCACAGCTCCTCTGCACGAATGGCTGAAATCTCCTTACCACTTGCTGGAACATTTTCCTAGTTGGCCTCATCTCATAAGGAAATATAATCCATTTATGGTTTTACAGAGCTTCGAATACAAATCATTTATATATAACTATATATTTGTAGAGAAACATAACTGTAATTTCAAATATTCAATTCCTTCCAATCACAGATTGAAAACCGTGAGAAAGGTGTTTATTGACCAAAGGTCTGGATTAATTCTGTGCTATGTCAGTACTAGTGGCTGTCAAATGTGGCATATTTTAATGTAAGTAATGTCACAGGTACACAGGGCACCTAGTTCCATAATTTCTTTAGCTGTTGCTTTATAATTGAAAGACCCAGGTTTGAATCTCAGCTCCTGTTTCAGTACCCTTAAGCAAGATACTGATCCAGAACTGATAGAATCGCCCAACTGTATAAGAGGTGAATAACTATCAGTATCTTAATACACAAACTCGATACAGTAGCTGAAGAAACATGTGAGCTTTATTAATAAATAATGATGATAAATGCCAGTAATTTTAAATTGAGCAATACGTACAGTGATGTTGAATAATAAATGGAGATCAAAAGGTGCGTTTACAGACTTTCCATTTCCCTGCATTTTGAAATTTTAGCTCATGTCTCTGCATTTGAGCCATGTTGCGTTTTAACATGCTTTCTTTTTCATACACAAGTGAAGAAGTATAGAATATATACTGTATTATATACTGGCAAATGAATGCACATTCAATATTTTTTACACTACCCTAGTAAAATGTGCAAATCCCACCTTAAATGACTCACTTCTAGATAAGAATGTTGGCTTTTGGTTGTGTTAGTGGAGAGTGTTCATATCTGTTTCCTTCCAAGGGGCCACAGAGCATTGCGTAGACACCTTCCCCCATACCCTTTCCCACTCTCCCTTACCCATGATGGATGGACTCTGTGTGAGCAATATTTCACCATTTTGTTGGGGCCAGTCGAACTCTCAGCTCACCTTAAAGGAGCCTGACACAGATCAATACATTTGATGGAAAGCAATAATCAGCTCTATTAAGTGACAAAGGTTTACTCTGTAACAGCTGGGCTGGCGGGAGAGCGGAGCTTGTCTGACTAATGAATCGTGAAACAATCAGGCAGTAGCCATTTGTGTTTAGATCTGTAAATATGGCGCTGTGCTAGTGCCAGACCATTGCTGGCGCTCCAGCTGGGGCCACAGATGGTCTGGATTCATAGCGGCACAGGAAGCCTTATCTCCCCTGTCCCACACTGCACCTCCGCTGCTTCTGAGTGACATCTTTACTCCTGCACCACGACCACGTTTGCCCTGTGCTGCCCGCCACGCCGCCCTAAAAAGATGACAGGTTCCCAAGTGGGTTTCCCAGAGCTCCTAGATAGGTCAAGAGGAAAAAAAGGGAATGCAAAGCGCAATGTGAGGTTGCTATTTAAAGCCATGATCACTTAATTAACCTTGGGATGAGATAACTAAATTTGTCACGTTGGCCTTCCAGTAGGGATGAAGCGGGTGCAGTAAAATATGTCAGCGAAGAATCTCTCTCACATATGAATGAGATGCCCAGCGACTCTATCACAGCATGATGGCCCTATACATAACTGAATAGGAGTGCCTGCTAAATGAATAAATGTAAATGTAAATGCAAAGAATGATGCACTTGATTGTTTGGGAATGAACTGAAAGCAATTCCTACCTACATCAGTCCAGGTGAGAGAAATATCTCACAGTGTGACTGTTATATATCCAATGGCAGACAGCTGAATAAATACTGCGGCATTCAAACAGACAAAATAAGAATTCCATTTAAATGTTTTGTCATTTATTCAGGGAAAAGATTGAAGAGGAGACGGGATATAATCAACAGCTAAAGAGAATCCTTGAAGACACAGCCATGAAAAAGATGAAAGATTTATTTAATCTGTTTTCCTGGTAAATGATATCACACTCAGAGAGATACTGAATACAAAGTCATCCTAATTTTGTACTGCAGCTATCAAAGCTATTACTATAGCTTATTAAACTGAACAAAACATCATTAATTCTTTATCTAGCTACATGACACTGGCACATAGAAAACAGCACATTTATTAGAGTCGTGTCAAATATAAATGATTCAGAAGGAACAGTAAGTTGCAGATAAATGCACGTAAATTGTTCAGATCTTAACATGAGTTTGCTATTGGATGGCAACACAGGAATGTGAGAGCAGGGCTTGATTCAAGTTTTTCTCTAAGTGATGACTTTTTTAGTCTTTGACATCTTGCAGTTATTTTGCTCTTTTCTTGTTTGTAACAATGCAAATGACCATATAGTATCGGAACGATACTTATTACATAGTCATACAGTGTATACAGCTGTGCCCTTACGATCTAAAGGTCCCTGATTTGAAACCCATTCCCCATGTAGGACCCTCAGGCAAAGGTACTAACCCAAAGTTGCTCGCTGTTGTAAAAATGGATCAACCATTGTAAAGTTTCCTAGCTAACATTGTAAATGGTCTTGGACGAAAGCTAACAAGAACAAGAGGAACAAGAACGACAACTATAATGATAAACTTTTAAAACCGACTGTCAGATGACTCTCTGAAATAGGCAAAACAAGAGTTTAAAATGATATTCAGACAAAAAGCAGTTCGCTGCTCCTTAGCTGTTATATTCCCCAAAATGGATAGCATCCAGGTTTTTGGACTTTATGATTTTATTTACTCATTGAAATGCTTTCTTCAATCTTAACTGGAAAAAAGATGTTTTCTTTCTACATCTCAAAAAGCTTTCAAGTCCTTTTTCTCACACCTCTAACTGTACGTTCATTTATCATTTATGTGTCAGATTTGAATTTGCAGGCATATTCAGTCATATATCAGTCAGGGACATTGAGATATATATATATATATATATATATATATATATGAATGTCTCTGACTGAGCAAGTGAAAACATTCGGCTCACATTCTTAATAAGGCCCAAGCTGGACCTGCTGTCCTTGCCTCTATAATCCCAATAAAGACAAACCCCAGGGATGGAACTTTTTCCAACGCTAACTGTCACGACCCCACTCAGCAGAGGGAAATGGCTTAACTAAACTGTCAGATCCAATAAAGCCAATAAAGGGATCAGATAAATGTTTATTACATTGTGGGAAAAGATCATTTCTATACAGAAATTGAGGATGACCTTTGCTGATAATTCCTTACTGCCTTTTAGTGGGCATAAATCACAGCTCTTTGTCCATGGCTATTGTGGTGGAACCTTGGATGATGTGGGATGTAAAACATCCCCTGTTCTCCGCGTGTGTCATAGTTGTGCATCGCTGCAGATGATTGCCCAAACATGAGGGAAAAAACAAAAGCGGGTCTGCTGCAAGTAACGCTTGGTAAATAGGTTCATGCAGACAGCTGTAATACCACACCCTTAAAAACCTAAAACTGTCAAATCAATCACACCTGATCTGTTAAATGATGTAAAAGGGGTCATGCTCAAGTTGCATGTTAACAGTCTGAGATACCTGAAAGACACCTTTTGCCCTACAATTTGTCACTGCTTCTAAAACACAGCTTTTCCTCCATTTTCCTCACCTTTTTCAAGATGTTCCCGCAATACACGAAGCGCGGTACACAGAAATGTAAATTATATACTCTCCCAAAGAAAGGAGAAGTCCAGAGCACAGTAACAGCACTTTCATTTGCACATTTTCACTTCCTCAAACTTCTAAGGAAAGCCCCAGTGTTTCCATCTCTGTCAGCTTCTGCAGGGTGTGCAGCGGAGTCCATCCTCACTGCATTACCTTGTGTTATAGAACCTGCTCAAACCAGAACCATGAAGCACTGCAGAGGATGGCGAGGTCAGCTACCAATTTTACCGGAAGCCAGTCCTTCTGTACCCTGCTGTACAAGACAAATAGTAACACGCGTTGCCTTAAAAATTCAAATAGTGCTATTATTAGGCAGCTTCTACCATAGTGGTTAGAGCTGTTGCCTTTGGACACAAAGGTTGCAGGTTTGATCTGGACTTCCAGCTGTAGTACCCTCAAGTGAGGTACTTACCCTAAATTACTCCAGAAAAGATTACCCAGCTGTGTAAATGGGTGAATAATTGTAGGGACATTAACATTGTAAGTTGCTTTGGAGAAAAGCAGCAGCTGAATGAATTAAAATGAATAAAGAATTTGCCCATTCTGAGCAGATACTTTTCTTTCTTCTGGAAAGAGGTACAGAATGACTAGCACTCACACCACAAGAGACCATTTTTATTCACAGGCCACAAGATTACTCAGTGGTCATTTACACTGACAAATGCATGAAGAGGAACAATGTATGTTTCTTGTATATAGTGCTTGATGTTGTCTTCATTGTATCTGTATTGTCAATGTTTGAACTTATGGTTTTTTTTAGTTTTTATTTTTTTATTAGACTGTGTGAGACATTCAAGTAAGAATTTTATTGTTTTATATACACATGACAGTAAATAAACTTTAAAATGAGTCACTGAAGAATTTAAGACTATTCTTACTGAAGAGATTTTACAGACTGACTTCCACAGTTAAATATATGTCACATATAAAAGGAGGGACTATTGCAACTAGAATAATGAGTGTAATTCAGTATGGCTGACAACAGGCTTCTTAAAAGCTGATGTTTCGAAAGGAACAGATGAACTGTGAGACAGAATTGTGTGAGGAAAAAAGTGTATGTTGTCTTTTCAGCATCAGCCATGAGTACCTTTGAACAGACCCTTACCTTGTGAGATGCCTGCAGTGCTGGTGCCTCATGTTCTCCCACTCCATCCAGTCTTGGCTGTGGGTAATCAGGCCTGTAGTGGAACTCTGTACTGCGCATGTGTTGTTGCTCATGTTATTTTTATTTGAAAAAGTGTTGTTATTTGTTTTATTAATGTCTGTATTTAACATTGAATAAAATTAACTAATTTGGATGTTGTTCATTTTTATTGTTGGGTAGGGCAGTATTTTTGATCCTATTTTTTTCTTGCAAATCAATAAAAGCAGCCTTGCTTGAGTGTGATCTTAAAAAGCAACACATTATTAGTCTACATGCAGACATCCATACATACATATGTACAATGCACACTGCACATTGCACACTACATTTAACTGGACCTGTAAGCTTAAAATGTAATGTTCTGATAATTTGATTTTTATCAAAAGCAGGAGTGCTTTTATTCTCTTGCTTGCACAGCAAAACTGCCTATCGAATGCTGTGTGATACTGGATAGATGTGCGCTCATGATCTGAAAGACATTAATTAAACAGATGGGCCATCTTATAGTACTGTGAATGTATTCCACCTTGCTGCATCTCATGGAACTGTCTAATGGAAAAACTATGACCTTTTCAATGTCAACAAGTATTAAAAACCCCAGGCAGAGGAGTAATTACCCAAATCCATCCAGTGCAAGAACTCTTGCAGCACCTTCACATGGAGGTTAACATGAAGTGAGAAAAGGTCTCGCCATGATGACTGAAAGAGTGTTAGTCTTAGGTCTATGTGCAGCCGTGCTACGTCTGGACCTCCCCTTGGGATCTGGAGGAAAACCTGCTGTGTGACACCCCTGGATCACATGACTGGGAGACAAGACAGCACACACAGCCCATTACATTTGTGCAGTGGCCTGTGAGATGTTGTATCATTTTAATTAGTGTGGGGCTGAAGGGCACAGTGACGTGACACGATTGGAGGCTCATCTTGTTTAGTCATTGCTCAAAGGTAGGCTTCCCATGTTGGTGCTCTTGCCAGATTTAATGTTTTCTGCATGTTCCAAGAGTTGGGATGAAAATAAATTAATCTCATGGTGATAATCAGCATCTTTTCTGTTTCCTATTCAAAAGACCTTTAAATGAATGAAAGACAATTTTTTAGTTACAAAAAAATAACAGAATGATACTGGTCTTTCTCTCCATAGGCATTTCACGTTTCACTTGTAATTACATTACAAACTGTATTTTGAAGCAAAATATAGCAAGACATTTAAAGTTTTTCTTATTTCATTTTGTGAGTTTTTTTCATAGTACCCAAACGAAGAGGTGCTATATTGCTTCCCTTGAGCCACCAGCAGGTCATGATTCATCCATCAAAAATGTTGCTCCACAAATGTTCAGATAATGTCCAAATGAATTGCAGAAAAAATAAAAAATCAGGTAATTACGCCAAAGCAGATTATGGAGAGTGCACCTTGGCCCTTGAGGAAGACAATATGTGAGAGGTGAAAGAACGGAACCAAAGTGAGGCTGGAAACGCTCCACAACAAATCAGTTCTGCTCTCTTCAGCAAAGACTTAAACCTCCACAATGAGTTAAGAAGAGGCCATAGTTAAAACCCATTTGAGATTCATTCCAATTAAAAATTTTCCACTGAATGTAAGGTTGTTCCATTCTTTCCATTCATCATTGTATTAACTTCACATTGTTTAAGTATTCTACTTTTTAATATTCACATTTTTCTGTAGGTCTCTCAAAAATCCTGTTGTATGTGGTACTGAAGTCAGTTCCAGATTAATTAAAGGAACCAAAAGAATTTGTTTAAACCTTTCCACCAAGGAAATGCAGATGCAGTGTAGTCTAACTACTTAGGAAAGACACTGCAAAGAGGCAGAAACTAGCAATAAAGACTGAAGATTAATATACGATGGAAAAGTTCTACTGGACAATGACCAATTAATTGTCAGTGTCATGTTTCGCACTTCACGGTTGAAGGATGTAGGTGGATGTCTTTATGGAGGTGATAAAGTTTAAGGTTCTCTACATCTCTTTGCTTTTGCATTGATAGAGATCTTGCACAAATAATAGATTCTAAATGGAGGAAAAGGAAGCTATATTATCTTAGTGCCTTAGGTATGGAAATACCCTCGTAATAGGGCAAAGGAAAATAAAGAATTATGGAAAATGAAATGAGGTATGAATAGCCATAAGCGCAAAGACAATTACCCCCCTTGGAAATCGTATATTTGTAAAGATAATTTTTCCAGAACAGGATCAGTCTCCGTGTACTTGACCCTGTGCGATTACCTCTCTCTGCTTGAACTCTCCTTGAACTTGAAATAACCATCACAGAAGTAGGAAAGGGCTATCTCTTTTGCATCTGGTTATTTTAGCTCCAATTTGCAGCCTAATATAGCAATTACCTTGATATATGGCTGAAGTCACCCTTTCATGTATTAGTATCGGAATCAGCACATTTACAGAGAGAAGCACCTGACTGAGACCCCACCGTTGCTTTTTAATGTCTCGATTAATTTTTAAAATAGTTCCACCTCGTCAGGGCCAGTCAATCAAGGGAGACTGCCACCAAAACTGAGGTTTTGTCCTGCCAGCACAAAGAAATTAGACTCTTGAACATGTAAAAAGTAATTTTCCCCACTCCAAATACCATTGCTTGCATCTGAAAAGCCTGCAGTGCTGCTCTTTTTCTAACTTTTTTTCCATGGTAATAGTGAAGAGTATTTCTTATATATTGACAATACATTTTAAATGAATAGGTAAAATAAAGTAGAAAAATAAATGTACAACATGATGTACATCAATCCCATTGGGAGTGCTATAAAAATAAAACATGAGTAATTGTAAAGTGTACTTTGTTTTGGGGTTAAGATGTTAATTGTTAATTGCAACCTTTTGGTTCATGACACTGAAACGATTTCACTGATTTTCCCTACTTCTACACTGAAATTTAGACTAACCTCACTAGACACTTATTTTTCCGTAAAAATGGGAAAATATCTCCTTATTCAGTTTTAACTATATATCTGTACTGCCATCACTTTGATAAATAGCAAAAACAAAATACTTCAAACATCCTAAGAGATGTTTACATGGAGAAGACATAAAATGACTACTCACAAGTTTAAACTGCAAGATGTACTAAATACATTTTTATATATATCTATCTATATATATATGTGTATATGTATATGTTACTACTATATACCTTGCTCACAGGTGAGACAAGTGCTGTCGGAAGTGAACTATGTAAGATTCATTGCTGACAACTGAAATAAAAAACAACCACATTACGAAGACAGTGCGTTATTAAAATCCAGGGAGATTAGTACAAGGTTTCATACAGCACAGCCCAGAAACACAGAAATCATTGCAACAAGGTTACCAGGATCTTAGAAGGGACAATGGTTAATAACACTGAAGCATGACATTGGCACAAGGGGGTGAAGGAGTGGTTTGTTAGGTCTAAAGTTTGCAGAGTTCACATGAATTGTGTAGATGTAATAATATATTAAACCTAAAAAAACACTTATTCAGAATAAGTGCAATGTGCTATTGAGTCAACTGATGTATCACTTCTCTATGAATCTGAGTAAAGGAAGGTTAAAACCTCTGTTGCAAGAACAAGAATTGATATTAACTTACAAAGGTAATCTTGGTTGAACCATCTTAATTTCTGAAGAGATTCTTTTGTTAAAGACACAACATGTATTGTTGAGTCCCGTCATACTTTTAGGAGGCTGTAAAGGCTCATATTTACCAACTACCGAAGCTTTATGAAGAGTTCTAGGGTGCAGAGCGTCAAGTTCATTTCCACCTTCTTCATCTCTCAAAAAACAATAGTTTTTTCTTCTTAAAGAGTGGTGCACACCATGCACAGTTCAGGACTTGCTGGACAACATTACAAGTAGGACTAAAGCCATTCTGAGGTGAATAGTGATCCAACTCCTTATTAGTTAGTGGCCGTCGAATCGTTTATGACTCATGGCGACCCTGTGTGTAATGGAGTGAAATGCTGAATGGATATTTACACGTGCTACTTCTCATTTTGAGTTGTGCTACATCAACAAATGAAGGTCCCAGAGACTTTACTCCATCCACGTCATAAAAGTTGACTCTGGTTTGAGAATGTACCTCTTCCTCGGTAGCATGTTCAGTGCCTTCTGGCTTGAGGGGCTTATCTTCCAGCATTACATCGCAAAACGTTTTGTTATGATTCATAGGGTTTTCATTGGCGTTTTTTTTTCAGGAGTAGATTGTCATGCCTTTCTCCCTAGTCCATTCTTTGTCTGGAAGCTCCGTTGAAACTCGTCCACCATGGGTGACCCTTCTGGTAGTGGAACTACCAGTGGCATAGCTTCCAGCTCATAGCGACACGCAAGCATCTGCACTACGGCAAACTGACAGACGGGTGGTGGAAACTCCTTATTAGGTCCTTTATATTAATAGATTATGTGTTTCTATTATTTCGTACACCCACTATATATAACTGTAACAAAACGGATTTTTAAAACTTTCATTTAAATATTATTTTTCAGCTACAGTAAATTTAATACAAATTTTAAATGACTGAAAATAATAACTTCTTTCCTTAAACACCTATTCATTCCCAAATGTTGACCAACAAATCCAAGAAATGTGTACAATATTTGTGATCCAGTTATTGATCATCAATAGCGAGAAATAACGAACGTGAGTTGTAAACACTATGACAGAAAGTTGAATTATGGCAGCCCCACACTCTTATTCTGTTTGGACGTTTTGCTACCAAGTAGATGTGGGCTAGACGTGGAAATGCAGGTCACTTTTGCACCACAAAAGACAAAAACTCTTGAAAATAGAGCAGTGAAGAAAATATAGTGAAAAATAAACAGCAAAATGTCTGTTTTCAAAAATATGTAACTTAAATGTTCATTACACATTTACCCATGACAGTTTCTAAAGTGAGTTTTCACAGTGGGACAGCAAGCAGTGCTGCTGCCTCATAGAACCTGTTTTGTTTGGGGTCTAGGTTTGAATCCAGCTGAGTCTGGGTTGAATTTGCATGTCTTTGTGGGGTTCCTCTGGGTGCTCTGGTTTCCTCTCTCAGTCGAAAAGCATGCACTTCAGGTAAACTGGTTATGTTAAATTACCCTTAGTGTGTGACTGTGTGTGTGTGTGTGTGTGTGTGTGTGTGTGTGTGTGTGTGTGTGTGCGTGCTTATAGCTACCCCATAATGGACTAGAATCTTGTCCAGGGTGTACTTTGTCTCAGTCAGAGATTCCTGGACAGGCTCTGGACCACCGCGACCCTGATCGGGACAAATGGTTGATAAATATAGATGGATGGAACTTTTACAGTTCTGATACATACCTTTTGGTTTGGACAATGTACCCAGTACCACGTTCTCCAGTTTGTTGTATTTGCTGTTTAATCTTGGCAATATGATGTCTTTAACCTCTACAGTTCAAAACTATTCAGATTATGTGGAAGCTGTACTGGATGACTTGCAACAGCAACAGCTAAAAGCAGCATTGAATAAGGGACGCTCTAGTTCAAAAAGAAGTGAGGCCCCCTCATCATGTCATTTCAAATTTAGAGAGGGAGACTACAAAACCAAATTAGAGTGCAGCTGTTTGTAATTGGAATCATCCAAAAACAATAGCTGAATTGTTGTTTTGGGGTTTTTCCAACCACAGCAGGCTTTTTTGTGGATTGGAATTCCAAACTGGATTCCACTGAGAATTCCCTAAACGCAATAGGTTAATAGGCCAAGAAAGTATCGGGCTGAACACATTTCAGCCTTAGAGTGGTAAGTTAGAGTGATAACTAGATACAGGGGCTGTTCACAAAAAATTTTATGGCTTGATGGTGCAGTGGCAGTGCTGATGCCTCAAAGTTTGGTTGTAGGTTCAAATGTAACTCTGAGTATGATAAGTATGCATTTTCTCCCCATGTTTCTAATCTAAAGACATGTATGGAAGAAACCATTAGTAAACCATTTTTTTTGTGTGTGGGTTGTAAACTTTACATTCATTGCATTACTTGTATTTAATGTTCTGGAAAAAATTCTACCTTTCAGAATACTTTTTGTCATCTATATTTTTTACTTTTCCTTGAAAACATTTGTAAAGAAAAAATAAATTTATTCCATCAGATTTCTGTAACTCTTTTTTGTATGCTTTCAGTTTTTCACATTTAATATTCTGAAGTTGTCTCCTTAAAACCAGTAGTGTCTGTATTACTTGATTACAATGGGTGTTTTGCCTACAGAAATGCTGCTTCTTTGTATCATTCACCGTAAAATCTAAACAACACTGTGTGAAAATTCTAGATGTGTTACTGTTTCTGAGATGCTGGAACTACCATATCTGGCACAATCATAACATTTTTAAAGTCACTGAGATTACACGTTTTGTCTGTTCTAAAGTGTACTGGAACAGTAACTGGGCCACTTGACCCTGTCCGCATACTTTATATACCAGTCAAAATAGTACAAGTTACCAGAGGGGGTGAAGTGTACTTGTTAATTTATTTTACTTTTTACTATACTTCTTAAAATTCTACTCAAATTTTTTGAGTACTTTGACTTTTCAGTAACAACACATTCACTTGACTACTGTGTTTAGCTACTTTATGCACTTCCGTCTTTACCATTCCTTACCATGAAACTACAAGTGTTCAACACAATGGCCGTTACCCTTCCACGAAGCTTGTCCTGGCTCCTGTTTAACAATATGATAACTCATCACTTCGTGTAAGTTATTGTGGTCTGAGCAGTTCTGTGGCATGAACAGGATGACAGAATTTGACTTATAACACGTATTTTATGATATAAAGAATACAAAAAGTATAACAAGGACCTCTAAAAGAGGTTGACCCCATTTCTCAGTGTTATAGAAATTTGGAGTTCCATATGTGCTGGGCACACAGTTTGTGGTATTAACTCTTATGAAGAGTGTGTCAAAATTTACTTTATGCTTTTCTCAAAGGCAAAGTACAATGTCAAGCTACTTACAATCATTTACTCAGCTAGGTAACTCCATAGATATAATTCAAGGTAAGGATGTTGCTCAAGTGTGCCAGAGCTGGGGATAAGACCTGAACCACCACCCTTTGGAGCTAAAGGCAATAGCACTAACCACTATGCTAACAGGTGCCACTTTCTAACAAGCAGACCTTTCAACCTTGTGGCACCTCTGTGCCAAGATCTATTCCTACAACTCCAAATACCTCAGTTGTGACAAAAGTGCCTAAATCAATGTCATCTTCAGGTCCTGATTCAAAAAATATGAATGGCAGTGGAGATATTTAAGGTCAACAATAGGCACAATGATATCTGCATGTAGTTTTGAGTTGGAACCTGTGAGCAAGGAATTGTTTGAGCTTCATTATGATTGCAGAGGGCTACTGGCTGACTAGCAGTCTTTCTCTTCTGTTGAGTGTATATGCATGTGCATTGGTAAATGGAAAAGTTAAACACTCTATATACATTGTCTCAGGCCCACAGCGTTCTCAAAGTCTGCCTTCAGGTATTACTGAAACAGTAGAGAAAGGTAGCACTTTGAGCATTTCTACTGCACTTTGCTCCCATGATAATTCATGTAGAATCAAGAGTTACAGAGTCAGTTCATTTATTTGTTCTTTAAGAATCTGACTGGGGGTTTTGACAGCTGTGTTGCAGAAATGAAGATCAATGTTTTCAGTGTTAGGCTGACCATGATGTATGCCTTATCCTCAAGAAGATACTGACCAACCCACAGATGCCTAATGTTCCATCTGTAACAGGTACTACTTCCTTCACTTTAATCTCTGGGTTTCAGGCAATGGGCAGGAAGGTGAGCACTACGATAGAACCAGGCACAGAATCACACCAAGATGTCAAGACTTGAATGAAGGTCAAATAGGCAGGTGTTGAGAAACACAAGGTTAGTCAACAGGGGCAAGGGAAAGTGAAAACCAGAAGGAGGATAATGCTGACCCCTTATAACCAGGGAACTTGGTGCCTGAAAATGTGAAGGCAAGTTAATACTGAGCAAAGTCTTGTGCACATTGTATAGTTTATACAGAGCTTTGAATGAGTCACACCCGTTATGCCTAGACCTTCTGTCTCTCTTACTTGTGGTGGTCTACTGCAGTGACACTGTCCCCCTGGCAACACTGATGCTCACTGCTACCCAAGTGTGTACATGACAGATCTGGGCTGTATCAATTTAATTTACCATGAAATCTTTTTGTTAAATTATTTACCGGTTTGACAGAGGTATTGTTTAATCACTTTTTCAGATTATCAGGAGGTAAAGACTCATTAACCATTTATTGGACAATGATGTAACTGGGGAATATAGTATGCCTATGCCTACATTACATACTTTACAGGACTCAGTTGCTCTTCCACCTATGTACTTAAAAAGTGAGTATAATCATGTTTCACTAAATGAAAATGTTATGACTAAGACATCTTTATGCACCCGTTTTGGCTTCTTTCAGTGTAGATGAACGCATTTTTAATTTTTGAGTTGCCTTGTTATTCAGGTACTAACCTGGTGTCTGTACAGGAGGTTTCTCCATGTAGTTCCTTTGGGCATTTTTCTGTAGCAAAGACAGCGCCCTGGTCCTGAAGAACAATGGCAGCTAATTAATCCAGTGCTGGAGCTGCTCGACTAATTGGAATGTGAGGTGGAGGAAAACAGCCTGCAGAATTGAGACAGTTATATGCCTGATGGTGCAGAGGAGGCATCGCGGTTGCTGTAAGCAGCGAATATTAGAAGTGATGTCAGTGTCAGTTGTGTGTACTTACGAAATCCATCTAGCCACCGCTGCATACTTATATTTGGGATTTACTTCTTTTAGACATAACCAGGTTCCAGTACTGCTCATTGGAGCCTGCCCGAAATGTTTGTAATCATGTAATGATGACGAGATCCTTTTTCCAAGTATACCCAGGCATTTTCTGTGGGGAACCAGCAGACCTGTGGAGTATGTACTCAAATTCATTGATCACAATGATGGTATGTAGACCAGGTGCAGAGGCAATTTCTTACTTATAGACCTGCAGAAAACTACTGTATATAGTGGCGCAAGTGATAGGTAGTAATTTTCAATCAATCATCGTGGATGCTTCGTTTTACTTGAGAAGTAAATAATAGGTTGTCTGCTGTTAATGCGTCTTCTTTGTTCCCTTGTCGTTGAACTAAAGGGATGAAATATCACATGGGGAAATTCTGTGACCATGCTGTATCTGGACTTATTTCCTTGGTGGAAGTGCTGGAAGTCCCAAGGTGGTAAACTAGACTACAAAATCCTATTTTACTTGCAGTATGGTCTGCGCAAGTTTGGCTGCATTTGGATTGGTACTCTGTAGAAGCACTTATGAATACACAGAGGACAAGAAAATTGTTCCCCCTTTTGTTCTGTAGTTATAAGTTGGCAGTTTAAACTTTGTAACATGTTTCATGTTACCAGTGTGGCGCAAATAATCACTAGCAGTTTTAAATGTGAATAGTTTCAGTAGAGTGGGGGGTGCGGTGGCGCAGTGGGTTGGACCACAGTCCTGCTCTCCGGTGGGTCTGGGGTTCGAGTCCCGCTTGGGGTGCCTAGCGGCGGACTGGCGTCCCGTCCTAGGTGTGTCCCCTCCCCCTCCGGCCTTACGCCCTGAGTTGCCGGGTAGGCTCCAGTTCCCCGTGACCCCGTATTGGGACAAGCGGTTCTGAAAATGTGTGTGTGTGTGTAGTTTCAGTAGAGTATATTACGTTGAAGGAGTCTTTGCTGTTCTAATCCACATAAAGTCTGCCACATTTCCTGATTGTGAATGTGTGAAGTGTGCTTTCATTTCTTTCTGGCGTTTTCTTTGGGAAGAGTGAGGCATTCATGTGAAAAATAGACAAAGGAACTGCTGGAAAAGGCAGAACAGAACGAGTGAAGGCAAAACCATCACCAGTGGTTAAATTGAGCATGTTGTCAGGACTCTTAAGAAGAAAAGGAAAATGGGAAAAAGCATTTAAAACATTTCAGAAGCAAAAGCTAAAGCAGAGTAAAAAATTTAAATCCATAAAGGATATTGACTGAACATTTTACCTCCGAGAAGTGTCCTATCTTGAGTTCTTCAGCAGGCTCATGGCTTCCTGGCGTGGTACTGCTCTCTCCAGCATGTCTGTCCCATCCTCAGGCCATGTTTGACCATCTGAGACTCCGACCTGCACACGCTGGGGCCTGCTCGTGTGTAACACTGAACATTTGTTATACAAACACACACATATCTGGGGTTGTGCTGTCCCGTCATGTGAAATGTTGGGGACAGACCAAATAGTTTATTGTATCAAAATTAATACTTATCACTGCAGCTGACCGGAAAAGAATGCCCACAGGAATCAGGTTTTCCTTGACCCCAAAAGCACATTATATGATAAAAATACCAGAATTAAAGAGCATTATGCTGAGTTTTATGGATCACTATTCTGAAGTAAGAACGCAAAATAAATATTTAAGGGCATATATGAGATTATTTTGAAGCTCAGTGATAATTTGAGTGGATGAAGTGATTTTTTTTTTTGCATTGCCACCCCCGCATGCTTCCACATAACACACACGCACACACACACACACACACACACACACACACACACACACACAATCTTTCTCACTGCACCTCAGAAGCTCATATCCTTCCTCACAAACACACCCACACATTAGTTCCTCTTTATTATTATAATTTTTCTCTGACCCAAACTGTTCAAGCCTCTTGCCTGCCAGGGAGGCAAGATGGCCCTCCAACCCTGCAGCCAATCAGACAGCTTGGCACGCACCAGAGATTGCAGGCCCAGCTGATCCAATCTCTGACTTCCTTCATCTGCTCTTCTGGAAACTTTTGGATGCACGTGAATTTCTCAGAGCTTTCCAGTCCAGTGCATTCAAGTGAGGGGATAAGAAATGCCCTGTAGTCATTCTAGGCTGGAAAATCTGTTACTTGATAACCCTGCTACACCAGATCAGTGATAAAATGTCCAAACTAGAAGCAGAAACTTTACACACTGATGATACTGCGGTTGAATGGAGCTTGGCAGCACACACCCTTCAGTGTCTGGCAGGGAAACTGGCGCTATGAAATGGACTTTGTGCATTGGTATATATAATTCGTCTGATCTGGAGAGTCAAGTCTGGGATGATATTTCAGTAAGGCAGCACTGTAATTTTGTTAGAAGTCTATTACATGCACTCTCTTTTGTCATGCAGTGCAGATCATACCAGCAATGTAAACCATAACGGCATTCCTGGGCAACAATGTCTTTCCATAACGTCCAAAGCATATTGTTTGGTCGTTTTAACCTAGTTGAGCGTATTCTAGTAAGGTGGACACACTTACTTACAGGTGTTACAAAAGCAAAGTGAAAGAGAGGGATGAACCAAAATGGTTCGACTGCACAGGCCTTCAGTAGTCCCAACTGTATCCTTGCCTTGTGGTGGGAATGGTACACAAACACACAGTCCCTCCCTGAAAGGAATTAATTTTTGTTTTGGGAGGTCCACAGCGATTATAATAAACTGCTTGAACTGCAATTATGTCAGTGAGAAAGGGAGGGAGACGACAGCAGTTTAGACAGCAATTTGGGTGGCAGCAGCTGCAGCTGGTGCCTGCTTTAATGCAGTAATTGATAGACTCTGCCAGGCACTAGTGGGATCAAAATTAAAACTTAAATTATCATCATTAGGCTCATGATTGCTGCATCAAACACACATCAGTATTTTTGTTTATTATTACTAAATTATACTTCTGTTATCTAATTTTGTCCGAGGAACTCATCCCAGACTTTTTTGCTGGAAAATTGGTGAGGCTCATTTATGTTGTTTCCATTGCCCAAAAAGAATAATGGAGAATGTTTGATTTGCCCCTGCTTCTATTCTGATAATTTCTTCAGTTATAAAATGCTACTGATTCTGTACCAAATATACTGTACATGTTCAATGAGCTGTATTTAACAACTATAACTTTCTTGTAATTTGTGATTTATGTCAAAGGTTATTTCAGTGACATAAAAACGTGATTTTATTGCCTTGTTCACCAAATAAAACACAACATGACCTCACTTTACTCATAGCTTTCTAGAAGACTCTTGACTGGGCAGAAGATGTCACTTCAGTAAAATCGACCAGCTGATTTTTGCAAAACTGAAGAGGTTCCTTATTTATTCGTGCTGATCAGTACTGTTCATTGAATTAAACACCTGGCATTTTACAAAAACGATGTAGCTTGCAAGGTCGTATGTCCGTCACAGTTGGGTTACAACTCAGTTGCCTCCAGTCATTCCTCATTGGAAGGTCACAAAAAGGCACGTGTACAGCAGATAGGAAGATGCTGAGCAGGCAGACACCGATGCATTCAGTGTCACTGGACAATAACTCTACTGGTCTGAAGAACCAATCTCTGGTTTTGGTTATGCTTCATACTCACACAAAGGCAGCATAAAATGACAACAGTCCACGAGGCATAATCTATTCTTGTCTGGCATGCTGTGGCAAAAAAAAAAAAAATAAAATAAATACTCAGAACCTGAACAGCTGTTGGGTGATAAACTCTTTTTTGTTAACCTTATTCACCATACTATGAGATTTACATTAGTCCACCTTTAGAGAGCTTCCTGATGTGCATATATGGTGCAAATCCAAGCCAATTACAGAATATTAATGATTGTTAAGCTTGCATATGCTAGAGCTGGGAATCAGCAGGTTAATAGACAGGCAGTGTCACGAGATCACATTTATCAGTTTCTATTTATCTCTCCTTGGGAGGTGGCAGGTTTACAGTAAATACCTTCTGTCCCCCTAATTTCCTAATGATAGAGATAATGATGGAGAATGGCACAGTCATTAGCAGGGATGGGTTCTGTGCATCACTCTGTCAGTCTTGTCTCTCCCCAGCCCGCAATGAGAAGTGATGGGCCCCAGCTGTTCGGCACATTGCACCCCAAAATGCACCCATTTTAAGGCAAACAAAAGGGAGCCCAAGTATGCACACCATTGTAAATTTTTTCTAGCAGACTACATCCCTCTGTTATCTGTGAATTTTCCTACTGCCTGCCATCCCTGTGAATTAGTAGGCAGTGCCACGTGCGCCGTTTCCAGCCTTGCAGAACATGTTACAATTAGAGCTGATAGCGAAATATTTTTCTTTACTACATGTTAATTTCAGAAAAAAAGTCTTAATCGCTCGATCGCCTTTTCTATTGTCACAATAGCTTGAAGAGCTTTGGAACCTATTGCTGCAACAATGTGCACAACATACCCAATATACTAAAAGGTAAAAACTGAATAAAATATGTAAATATATAAAATATAGAAAATATAATATGCTTTTAATCAGCTGGCTTTAACACGGTGATTTCATATACTACTGCCCATTTTTCACCTGTTCTTTAAAACTGTTCATAATTGACAAATTCATTAATTGTCATTAATGGCTTGTCCAGTGCTGGGTCACACGGGGTTTCTATTGCAGAAGTATAGGATGCCAGGTTAATCAGGGTACATCTTGGATGGGATAGCATTTCATCGCAGTATGAAGATGCATGATTAGTTAATTCTTCATGATATCTGGTTTTTTGAAATTTGGACAGTGACAAAGGAGACAGCTGACTACAGACTAACGTAATACATTATCAGAGCGGACCCGGTAGCAGATGCTGTTTTATTGTAACCGTGACGCAAACAAGAGGCAGGCAAAAACGTAGTCAAAAACAGGCAGGAGGTCACCGATGCACAAATGTCATACAAAGGGAAAAAGCCAGAGACCGGATCCAGGCAGTAAAGCCAAAGTTCAGGAGCCAGGAGAGCACAGCGGGGTGTACAGGAAAGGAACAGGGAAATGGGAAAACAGGGAAGCTGGGAGACAAGGTTCGTTGTGACTGATCGCTGAGGCTGCAGCTGCTCAAATGAGGTTCCGCGAACTGGGGTGTCGGAGCAGCCTCTTTATGCGCTGTCTCCCTGATTCGCTGCTGGTGGGTCTGTCTGGCACAAGGTCATGGGTGTGACAATAAGTTTGCCTACTGGACACGGAGGAAAGGAACAAAAAACTCCCAGCTGAAAGCCAAGGGAGGAAAAAAAAACCTCCAGGGGTTCAATAGCCAGTGGTTGCCCATCCCTCCTGGTCATTCTAGATTAAACAAGACTTTTAAGTCATTTTACAACTAATAATAGTGGGATTGTTGTTGTATGTTAACTCTATTTTCCAGTTCACCAAGGTACGTCTCGTCCGTCGTGGCAGTTGGTCATCAGATTCAGCATGGGTGCTTGTGTGACGGCCAACCGGCCTCCTCTGGTCTTATTGTAGGGAATCAACGTTCAAAAGAAGAAATTGTTCATAATTTATAGCTTCAAGGAAAAGTGATACACAGCCAAGTCAAGTTAAATTTATTAGTGATATGCTCAAGTGAACATCCAAGTCTTTAGTCTGGATTTAAAGGCTGAGACAGACGGGGCATTTCTGACAGTAACTGGTAGACTGTTCCAGAGTTTAGGTGCTCTATAGGTAAGGGTGCCCTCCTACTGAGGCCTTAGTGATCACAGGTACTTTAAGGTAACTTGCATCCAATGAATGTAAGAATCAATATTATACTGATATTATACTGTAATATGAAATCAAAGATCAATATCATCTGAAAAAGCTGCACCACACACACACAGCCTGAAACCACTTGTTCTGAGTAGGGTTGTAGCAAACTGGAGCCTTACCCAGCAACACAGAGTGCAAGGCTGGAGGGGGAGGGGACTCACCCAGGATGGGACGCCAGTCCACTGCAAGACACTCCAAGCAGGATTTGAACCCCAGACCCACCAGAGGGGAGGCACAGGCCAAACCAACCATGCCACCATGCCCCCCCTGCCCACTAAATTTGCACCAAATACATTTAAAATGGTTCTTAACTAAGTAACTAAATGCTATCTTCATAATTTTTCAGATTTTGTTCCAGAAGTAAAATGTATGACTTCAGATCAGTGTCAATAGATTCTGCATTTAAAATAACTGCATCATGGCTAAAACACTATGTACCTGTTAGACACTACAAATTATTGTAATAACATAACAATAACAGCAATGTAAAACAGTTAGTATTCAGAACTTGACTTCAATTTCATGTATTAAAAATATGAGCAGTCCTGCATAGCATCAGTCTAAAAAACCAAATGAAGTGTCGTGTTGTCCTTGTACTGCTGAGAAATTTTGCTTATACTAAAATACAAATATTTGAAAATTTATTCATTCAAATTATTATTAAAACATTTCATTATGTCAATAATGTCAAAATGTCAATAATATCATTAATGATTTTCTGAAATATTTTCAGGTCCATAATTAAATGAAAACACTGGGAATGCATAAAATATTTCATCCAGGTGTTGTGGCTGTATCATTTTTTCTAGTCGCTATTCCAGTTTGCACCGTAAAATAGGAAGTGAAGTTTGCTTTTGGGCAGCAAGAGTGATGACACTGCAAAGATGTCAAAACAGTGGCCTTTCTCTCCGTTAACAAATTACTTCCCAACCTTGCACTCCTCTCACACCTGATTGACTCTTCAGTAGTGCCATGGTAGTGTGTGACTGACAGCCCACCAAATTCACTCTAAACACCTTGGGATTTCACCACCTCCAGCTCTAAAGATCACCTCCTTGCAAGAAAGCAACCTACTTCTCACTGGAGTTCAATCTATGCCACCTTCCTGTAATGCAGCCAGACTTGTCGCGAGGTTACAAGATCTCAAGTGACTTAGCACCTCTGGAAATGTCAACCCCACAGCGGGGTGAACGAGGGGGGAGTTGAGGGGTGAGGTTGCCTTCGTTCGGCCTTACGCCCCTGCTGCAGCTGCTTCCACCAAGGGAAGAGATGTGTGAGCTGGAGAAGACAAGCAGCAGAGACGTGCCGACCATCAGTATCCATCCCCCTCAGCCCAGCTCGTGCAGGGATGCATGTGTCTAATGTTGTCCTCTTAAATCAGCCTCATGGGCTCCTCCTATTTATTCAATAAACAATGTGTTCACACAGTTACTACTGTTCGCAGTGTTTGTGACCATTTCTAAATGTACTACTATTTGAGTTTGTTTTCAAGAAAAGGGAAAGAAATGGCATGGCATGGCCCTTTTCATGACACAAACAAAGTATTTGTTGTAAATGCCAAAGAGACAATGTTGCATATCTAGCCAAATTGAGGAGAAAGACAGCTGGATGGAACTCTTAAATTAAGGATTAACCAAAAAAGAAAAAAAGTTAAGTGATTTGCTGAAAGTAATATTTGCTTCACTGGATTTTCATTTACTTTTTCATTCATGCCATGCATGTCATTATGTTCCCTGTGATTCTCCTCTAGTTAACTGTTTTCTTGTCAACTACTGTGTTGAATATTTTCTTCAGAATGGACACCTAAAATAAAGCATTTTTTAGTGGACAACAAAAAAATGTATAGTCTACACCTACCTTTTTTTTTGTAGACGAGTTTTCAAAAAGCCATCTTGCAAAAGCAGCGTTTTCATCATGTTTATTAGAGCAGAAAATTGGTAACACATACGAAGAGTTGGGCTACTTGTTGGACACAGCTGGAGGGCTGCAATATGTTTATAACTGTCAATTTTATACCACTTGCTAACCCTCGTGTTCATGAAAAATTTAAGAAGATTTGTGCATTTGATAAATCAGAAAATCAATTAATTTAATCTTATGAGGCAACTTTACACTGTAGCGTGGCTGTGTTTCCAAGCACGTCAATGAAAACTTGTGTATGTATGGACCATTATGGCCAGTGAAGACATCTGGAAGCTGCAGAACCAGCAGGTGGAGTTGGCACTGATCCACTTAGGGCATTTTGGATAGAAATGGCAGAAATTATGCTGGTTCTCTCTTCACTTAGGGTTGTCATGCAGGCCACAGCACCTGAGGAAACAAAGAGACCACCAAAAGGCAATATCATCTCCATCGTTTATCTGAACCCCACTGTTGATTCAATAAAGACATCAGCCGATATCACATGGAATTCTGTTTCTTAAAGAAGACATAAAAATGTGCAATTTTCATTCATGAGTTTGCTAACTGTCGTGTACTAGTAAACACAGGGCTTGGAGATGCAGGTTCCACAGATTAAGGCTTGGGGTTTCTTTCAAGTGAATTACATGCTGTTTGAGGTGCACAAGTGTAATCAGATATGATAGTCATGCTGCTCTCTAATTTTTCCAGGCTAATTTTGCACCAAATTGCTGTTGTTCATTAGCGATATGTTTAGGGCATAGGCTAATGACAGAACTGCTAAGGTTTAAATAATACTGTTTTCCGCATCTTTTTTCTCCCCCACATCATGCCTACAACTGTTGCTTTCAAGAAAGCCACTAATGAGGAAATGCCAACTCTCGTCTAGTTCGTTATACATCGTCATAAAAATTAAGTACACTCCAGGCTAATGCAGCTTTCGATTCAGAGTGACATTTGCCATTAGCTCCATGCTGAATCCAACAAATGAAGAAAGCAAAAGAAAAACCAAAATCCCTCCCAATTAACTGAGGCATCAAACAGTGAAAGTCCTCACAGGAGATTTTACGGGCACTGCACGGGGAAAGGTCAGGCTCCAGTGGAACAAACCACAGCCACAGGATTTATGGGAACTAATGAGCACTTTCGTTAGACTGAATTAACAGTAACGGAGAAGACCCCCAATCCTCGGACTCCTCAGAACGTAAGCAGGGAGTAGGGGAAAGCTTGGGCTCAACCCCAAAATCGATTTTTGAATATTTTTTGTTTGGAAATACAGCATAGACCTCTGGGCTACGCTTTTTTGTTCACTGTTGAACAAAGCAAGGCTCGCATATGTCAGGAGGTTTTGTTAAGCGAAAATCCAAAGGTACTTTAACAAGTGACATTTATATATGATGCCATATATTTGTAATGCCGCATGTGCCCAATACTTTTTTCTTTTGCTTGTATGTATTCTATTTACATTCATATAAACACTGATGGTAGCATTATGCTATATGGATTTCAGGGAAAATGTGAAAGATAGCACCTGGAGGCATTCCCAGCTCAAAGGTGTCATAGGTGCGGAAAAAACATTTTAAAGATAAAGTGTGGAACGGCCGATTAAATGTATAATTCCGAACCCTACGCCACCTCCATTTTCTCTCCCAGGTTGTCTTTAATGAGTTCACCTGTCGAATTCTGAGGAGTGCATTTAGGAGGAAATGCAACTGGGACCTCCCTCTCCCGGTGGCTTAACATGGGTCCGCTTGGAACACAATGACAGATATTGCCACTGACAGCGGCAAAATGAGGCTAAGGAATGCCCTAATGAGGATGTGCTGGGCACGCTCCATCCATCCTGCTGGATTTGCATTGAAAGAGTAGATCTGTGCGGTGGGCCGCTCCACCGACGCAATAATCTATTTAATAACTCCCGCGTTCGGGCACATTAGCCAGGCCTCTGAGGCCTGGTGCACCGTTTGGAGCAGCTGCACAGTAGAGAGAGGGTGCCCAGACAGTCCATTTAGGTCACGTTTGCTCAGCGGCTAAGCACAGATCTGGGGGTGAATAGCTTCAGCCGGATACCTTACACGTCATTGCTTGTCTGCATAATTTTTGTAGAGGTTTAAAGTTCATTTTATTATTGCTAGATGTCAGTATAATATTTTCCCTGTTAAAAAAAATTATTGTTCCGTTCCCAGGACCTGATTTCATGGAGGAAAACAATTTTAAAGTTAACCACGCTGTAACGCTCAGAGATGGCAAGGACAAGCGGGTGAGTGAATCTTTGAGGTGCAGAGGACATTACGGGATTGAGTGCCAACTACAAAATGAAATGAATGAAATGCTGTGCGGGTTGCTGGCTCAAGCAGGGAAAGCCAGAGCCAAGTGCAGAGCGAAAGTGTGCCTGTGTGGGTTGGCCACACACATGCGTGCACGCACACTTGCACACTCACTTACACACACACACACACACACACACACACACACACACACACACACACGCTCTCGCGCAGTTGCACACGCACAAGGATGATGACTTCAGCAGTGCTACCTGGGATGTCGGCTTTTTCTGTCTGCTGCTGCTGCTGCTGCGGCTGCTGAAGCGAGTGCTGCGTGTGACAGCACGGAACTGCGAGCAGACTGCAGTCAGAAGGATTGCGGGCTGAGAGACGAGAGGAACACTCTGCTGCTTTGCAGGGCAGGAAACAGCTGCCACCTTCGCGGCACATCTCCACGTTCATGTTTGCCTGAACCCCTTCTTCGTGTTTGGGTTCAGTGGTGTGTGAGAAACAGCATCATCTGCTCATTTGCTGCTTGTCTCAAATCAGAAAGATGCAGTTTAATAACTTAGGTTTCAATGCAACCCAGAACTCAGATATGTGCTCTAACAGTTTTGCATTATTTGTGTGTTATAACAATAGCCGTGAAAGTACTTGCATTTCTTCTATTAATATTTCCTATAGGAAACTGCCTTTTAAATTGTATGTACACGACATAGTAATACATTTGACACATTTTTTTGTTAATAAGTATTGTTAAATGAGACTGAGCATTTCCAAAAAGGAAAGCATAACTGTATGTTAGAAGTATGTATTTCGCACACCGTGTGTTTAACCACAGTCTTACGCAGTTTGTCGGATAAAAAACGGACACCTCCTCCCATCCTCCCCATGGTTCTGAAGTGCCATATGACATCCATATGTAGCCACGGAGTGAAAACAAAAGGCTGCAGTTGATCGTTAAATAACTCAGCATTAAAATGTGCTGGGGCAGCGATGAACTATGGTTAATCATTTCACACGCATCGACCCTCCTGTTTTGAAGATCTCAAGCATTTTCAGCACCCGGCAGGGAGACCACTACCTTGGCACACGAAAAGCTTGGGCAGTATGTGAAGCTAGGAGTCCTCACAACTCAGTTTATCATTTAGACAATAGAGGGGAGGGAGCCTTTAATTTGATGTCAGCTTAAGACTGATTAGTGACAAGCAGCATGGCCTCTTCCAAATCCACATACAGGACAAGTTCTGGTCGAACGACCAGGTCCCTGTACAAGATGAATTTCCTGCTTAATAAGACCACGCATTACGTTTGCAGAGGGAGAGTTGGGTGAAAAAGCACTTCCACAAAGATGGCCTGCATTGAAAAGACACCTTTGATTTTGGATTGGCCCTCCTTGCAGGCTGGCCGGCCATAAGGTGGGGTGGTGCCTGAGGATAGCGGCAGCAGAAGGCACAGGAAGCTGACAGCTGGCAAATGCTGCCCCAATATGCTTCTATGAAAGAGGCGAGGAAATTTCAGAAGATGTGATGCCCGAACGACACGCTCTGCGGCAAAGAGAAGATTAAAAATAAAATTAGTTAACATCTTGCCCATTTCACCCCATGATGCACATTTCGGTACAGGGACCTGATTGCAAAAGCCATTTACATTACAAAAAAACAACAGCAAAATTCAAAAAAAAAAAAAAAAAAAACTTACAGTTAATTAGGAGAACTTGTCTGTTGTCTCCTGAAGCTAATTCACACACACAGATGTGGCCTAAAATTATTTAACCTGCTTGGTAGATTTTCCCCTTTTCCCATCTTCATTTTGCATTCTCCCATGTTTTGCTGTCTTTAACATATTGTAAATCTGAAATGCAAATGGCTTACTTTATTCCTCCAATCACCAGGCCTCTAATGAGGTGTAAAATATGTACATTAATGACAGAAAGATATTTAGTTCTGGGAGAGAGTTAATTGCTCCTAATCACTGCCTACATCCATCTGGTTATAGGAGACAACAAACCTCTTCATCCTGCAAGCTCATTAGACATATTGTAAATCACTATGACTAAAAGGCATTCCACATATTGCACTTGCATTAGTTAAACGCCATTGTTTTGCTCACTGCTGACAATGGCAGATGTGCAGAGGGAAAGGGACAGGAGCCATGAACTCCTCAGCCGTACTGTGTCTTTGTGTACGAACTTTACGTTTGCAGTGAAGCAGATCAGGTCTAACACACTGAAAGATCAATCCCATCAAATCAATCCCTAATGCAAAGGTTTAAGTGTAAAAAAGACAAGGCACCAGCAATAAACTTTAATACATTACATTAGTCCATGGTTGGATTTGGGGAAGGACATGCTCTTCAAATGTCTTTTTCCACAACTTTAAGAAGCGGGAATCAGTAATTGCCATTATATATCAATAATCTACTTGGTATTCCTTAATACATATTTACAGACCTGTATAGACTTTGAGGCCAAATGAAAATGGTCCCTCGTATGAGTATGTCTCAACTTTACAGATTTCTTTGTTGAATATGAAGGATTTGAACAATTGGCACAGGATTCATTTAGTGCTTCAGCGCATTGCATACAGCTGAACAACACACTGACCACCGTCTACAGCATTCAGTTTGCAAAACAAGCACTGATGGATGGAATTAGAAAGGCTAACCATCCAAGATATGTCCACAAAGTGGAAGGTAACCGATTTAAGTGACAATCTTGTTCACGGGGGCATGAAACAGCCAGGAATTTGATAATGCATATGATAGCTGGCGCACAGAGACAAAGCATGAACACGACTTCCTTCCTCCACGTCGTTCCATGGACTGCTTCACAAATACGTCTCAGGATTGCTTTGCAGTGCATTTTGTGTTCAACCGACCCTTTCTGAGTGCCTTCCGGCAACTTCCCAGTGACACGTGTGGCAAGTTTTCTAGCCTCTATCAACACCCTCACAAAACAGGTTTGCAGTTCACACGTTTCAATTCCCAGCTTGTTAGGACACTCCAAACATGGTCCTTTGGACACGGTCACACTATAGCAGATGGAGAAACCATGCTGAAGTTCATTGGATCATGTGTGGGCTGGGAAAGTCTGACTGCTATACTTCGAAAACTTGTGCAGCAACATTGTTCAGAAGAATAGTGGCAACAAAGCATGTCTGATCACGGAGAGATACTGAACATTTGAGCATAACAACAATGTCTCATGATGGGTAAAAGTCAACATTGATACAGAGGGTGTATTTCTAATATGTTCACTTCACATGTAACGTAATTCATTATGCTACGAATGCTTTCCGGTATGCTATCTCTAGCATTTTGAAACACGCTGCTCATTCCTTCTGCTATGAAACACTCGCTGATTAAATTCAATGAAGAAAAAAGTGGTAGCTGGCAGTGATTTTTTTTTAGAAAATCATTCTGCAACATTAAAGCACACATTTGGAGAACGATTTTTTGCTTCCCCATTCTAAGGATGCATTTTTATATGACTTTTAGTGGTTTATGAAGAAAAAGGGCACCATCATCGCATACTGCAATTATGAGGACCATAGCAGATTTGAATTTTCTAATTGTTCTGTAATTAATAGAAACAGAAGCTATTTAGTTTGGCGTAATGTGTAGTGTCACACCACATAATCTTAAATAAAGCTTGTGCTCAACGATGTCTGTTATTTCCCACTTAATCATTACCTTCAGACTAGTCCCTCAAGATGAGGCAGACGAAGATGGTGAGGCAGTGCAAGAGTTGCTTATTCAAAAAGTCAGAGAAAGTGAATGGTTAAAGGGGGAAATTCTTACAAAATCTGAACAATCAAAATGCAGTCAACTAAACCTAGAGCAGCAGTTCACACAGGTTAAGGACATGGAGTTGTAACCTGAAGGTTGCTGGTTGAAGTCTTAGTCCCACCACTGCTGTACTACCCTTGAGGAAGGTACTTACCCTCAGCTGCTGTATTAAAATACCCTGCTGTGAAAGCAGGTAAAAAATGTTTGTCAGAAATGTAAAAAATAGCAAAATAATAATGATGAAACCAGTATATTCTTAAGTTACGGGTAGAACCCCTCAAAGTTAGTAGACAGTTGTTTCTTGCCAACCAATTCTTGTCTTCAAGCAGAAGGGAATTGTCTTTATCGTATATGAAACTTATTTACTTTAACATCACAACAAATTCTAGAAAAAAACTGACCTCTATTCATTATCTGCCTCAACTCACATGCTCAGACAAATCTTGAGAAAATTACTGTGCATTTGTAATGTTTTTTATGTTCTTTTCCATAAATCAAAAGGCTTCACATAGAATGGTGAAAAAGTCCCATTTTTGATTTTCAGTAATTTTTATTTATTTTTTTTGTTTGGTCGCATTTTAAACAACCTCTTAGCATCTCCTTTCAGAGTTGACAAGCATAAATATTACCTGAATAGCAACCTTATGCTGACCTCATACTCAGTCTTCCTGAAGAGCCCTGGCTATATGCAGAGGGCCAGCATGAGTAAAAACACTGGCTCCCATACTCAGAATTTCTTACTGACTATTTTTGTACATTTCTGTAAAAGTTGTTTTGAACCAAAATTTCATTTCAGGAATATTAGTCATGACAAATGACAGTATAAATGAAAAAAACTATATTGCTGCAGGATAAATATATTAACTTTAAACCAACTGCGCTTTTTATTTTAATCCATAAACTTATACCTTCTGGTTGAATATTATGAAGCATTTTATTTTGGAGTGAATGAATTCACTAATTTTCGCTAATGTGTAAACTAATTATACATTAATTGTGATGTAATAATAATTACTGCGGGTAATCAGAACCAAAGTGCTCTAGCAGCCTGCCAATCAACTGTGAACAGAAGGCCACCTGTTCACATGTATAGAAGTTATTAATGCTATGGACAAGTGATATCAGTGATATGTTATGTAATGCGTTTGTCAGTAGTAATTAAAGTGTTGTTTTTTGTGTCAAATTTTGCTTAAATGTTCTAATTTTGTAAAAATGTTCACGTTTGTGAATGACGAGGATTCACTTAAAACAAGCTGCTATCTCTTACTCTTGTTTCTTGTTTATTGATGGACTTTATATGCATTAATAACAGAAAAGAGCCATAGCTGACTAAACACACAAAATAGATTATTTTTTTTAAATAATATTGGAATTTTTAAAAAAAAATCATTTTAGAGCTTCCAATGGCTTTCATGTTTTGATGGTGAACATTAAATTTATGCTTGTCAGTAGCAGTTCAGACTTGGTTGAATTTCAACTCTGACTTCTTGTGCCTCAAGGAAATTTAAAAAAAAAAGTCATCTCCTATGCTACTTTTACAAACAACTCTCCAAATGCAGCCAAATGCAACAGGGTCTATTGGTAATGCTGAAAGACTGAACAATGACTCCTCTTCCTGTCTCCCTATGAAGGCTTTCCACATCTGTTCAGCTTAACTGATATGCAAACGGCCCAGAGCAATGTTTTCCCTGGGTGTTCCAAAACAGAAAGCCCTGCCTGGATGGCAGCCCTGCCTGAGTACTCGTCCAAACCTTACTGCCTTTGCCAGTGAGAGAAGTTTGTACTCTGGCAACCTGCTGGCAACATCTGGCCTCTAGCAGCAGATGTGTGGGGTTCTCACTAACAAAGGCCACATAAGCAAATGGAAACTTTGGGTGTCCTTGTAGCCTACATAGTAGTGAAAACATGAATCTTATATTGCGGGTAAATGGTTTTTGAGCAAAGACTGGAACTTCAGATAATTACAACACCAACAAGATCACATAGATCATATAATGATTGTTTTGAATAGATAAGACATCCAAATGAAGAGAAAATAAACAAATTAAAAGAGACAAAGAATATTTATTGCGTTTTCTTTGGAGACTCTGACATATGACCTGAACCTCTACAGCTTCTGCAGTGTCATTGTTAATTTCCTATTTATTCTTCATACACTGTGAGTATAGAGTGCCAATGTTTAGCATGTTAATATTTAATAAGACTAGTTCCATGTTCTAAAACACTTTATGAATGTAATGGTGACACGCTGAATAGAGTTCTGGGCTGTGGCTTTGGATGTGAGTTCAAATCCCGCTTAGTCTCTACATGCTCTCTCTGCATTTGTGTGGCTTTCCTTCAGGTGCTCTGGATTACCCCCACTGTCCAAAAGCATGTTTCAGGTGAACTGAATTGACCTTAATTTATGTATGTATAAATGTGTATGTTACCTTGCTTTGCTGAACAAACAGGAGAATAACTATGTTGCTTAGTATAGCTTACCTACCATTGTAAATTTCTTTGGAGAAAACTGTAAAAGTGGGGTACATCCTGGATGGAACACCTGTCCATCACAAGGTAGCCACATGCACTAAATCACTCAGACATAAACACAGTACGGGCAATTTAGAAGCACAAGTTAACCTGAAACACATGGGCTATAGCATGAAACCAGAAAACCTGGAGAAAACACACTCAGACAGAGGGAGCGCAAACTCAACACAGACTGAACTGAATTCAAACCTGTGCCTGAAAAACCCAGTGCACCAGTGCCACCTAGACATGTCTATCGTTTAAAAAACCTATTGGGAATGACTACAGGACTTACAGCTGATTTGGATAAATGCATGAACAAATTTGGTGGCCTTTCCAAACATGGAAATGAGGTTCTAGTGAAGGTAATCAAGGCGGTGGACTCTTTAAAGTGTACAACAGTTAGAGTCCATGCTGAATCTTGTCATACAGGTCACTTCTGAGCTTTTTAGCAAAGTCATGCATATTAATGTGTGCCTGCACAGGTCATGCTGCCTTCAAGCTTTGGTGAATGAACTGTTGGCTTTTTTCTAGAAATACATCCATTGCAAATTTGCAATATATCATGAGTAATTCCCAAAAGAACCCCTGGAGTATCCTTTGGCCATGGCAAAATTAAGGCTACACGATGCTGAAAGATCTCTGAGCTACTGAGGGAAATGGTAACTAAAAAGGTGAGGTACAGAAGACATATGTTTCTGTAGTATGACCTTACACGTAAAATTTGCAGTTGATAGTTGGATACACAAAGTTTTACATTAGCCCAGGGCATACATGGCATATTTTTTATGAATAGTAGCAAACAGAAATCCACTATGTTCAAAGAAAAAGGCATACCATGCAGTGTAGGTTATGGATAGATCCTTAATGAAGTAACTTAATATGGAAGACCAAAATAAAAACAGCAATATAATCTGTGAAGTGTGTGTATGTCACTTGTAAATGTATATGCCTTATATGCCTTAGACAATTTGCCATAGTGTTTGATTTGCAGCGTGTCATTTTTTGCTAGACCTTTTGCAAGGTCTTGTGAAGGCCTGCTGTCTGAGGCTGTTTGCTTTCTGGATGCTGTTATTGCATCTGATTGTGTTCCGACCAATGGCATGTGTCTTCAGCTAGACCTCACAAGTTGTGCATCCCTCTGTCAGTCAGCGGCTTGTTTGTGGCTAGCCGTCAGGCCCACGCGCTCCATTGGTGTGATCCTGCAGTGCGCCGCCTGTCTCCTCTGAAGTTTCGCCCTGGACGCGTGATGTACAGCACTGCTAATCAGATAAGTTGGGAACCACTCTTATGCTCTCTTGCAAAACATCAGCTTCAGTCATCTGAAAGCCAGAGTCAACCGACTCATTATGAACTACAGGATATTCATAGTGCTGCACAATAAACTCAGCTGAAAGACATTTTGCATGACAAAAAAGGCAAGCTCTTTCTGTAGAGTCCAGAGAGAAGAAAGACGTTGATCCACTTTCTGTCGCCTGATTGAACTCTTTAACCAATTAAAATGGCAGAGCGGAATGCATATTTTTAATATGCATGGCAGAATGTTAGATAAAAAAATGGCTAATTATATGGTCAACATTCTGCCATTATGCTATTGTACCTTCGATTTAATTTGCACATGAAACTGTGCCTTCATGATGGCAACATGCGTTTTGATCGTGAAGTCAATACTGGTGCTTTCAAGTGTATTGTTTTAATGAGCCATTGCACATTTGGAGTAATTGTTTGGTCAAAAAACATTCATAAATTGTTGCAAACTTATCAGTCCGTTACTTTTAGTGTTATTTGCCAGCTCTTTATAATGAGCAGAATGCTTATTATATTTCCATTTTAGAGGGTCATAATTGAGTAATCATTATTATTTACTTCCCCATAGCTATGTTTGCATGTATGCAACGTTAAGCAGTTAATTTTATTACACTGTGGTTTTTGCTTCCAGCGTGGCTGGAAAGTTTCATAATCACTTATACATGTCATGGCTCAAAACTTCACATATAAATAATGGTAATTGTAGGACATTACTCATTAAAATTAAACAAAATTCCACATAATTGCCACATATTTTTTAGCGTATACAGTATATTTGTATTGGCTGTGATGTGTCAAAAGAGACCAAACAAGGGTAGGCATATTCAGAGCATGAATGCTAATATTATAGAATTAACTATTTAGAAATTTTTTAAAATCTGGATGACATATCCTTAACACCCACAACCATATTTTATTTTGCACAGCAACAATATCATATTATTGCCTGCCTGACAAAAAGTGAAAGAGCACACAAATACAAAGAGCTGCTTGAAAGTATAAATCCCCGGTGGAGTTCTGCAAATGTTACTTTAGTACTAATATGTCCTTATGTAAAGGAAAGTAGTCTCAAAGTAGTGACAGTTTAGAAAAGTTTATATCCATGATTTGTGTTTAGAGGAGCTGGTTAATCTAAGAGAACAAAAAATAGGTAAATGTGCAAAAATAAGTGAACCAAATTGTATGCTGCAAATAAAACATGTAGACATATGACGGCAAGTGCTAAAGAGGCCCCAGAGGATTTCTGAAAGTGTTAGTGTTAATGCTCATTTGTTCTCAGATGCTTATATAACCATAACAAAACAGATTTTTGATCATCAATACCAATATTGGCATGAAAAAGAAAGGGTCAGGTATTCTCCCTCACAATAGTTCAGTATAATTCTGAATTCCGTTATGATAAGTATATTAGGTTCCATATGTGAAAACAGCCTCAAACCATCACACTTGAATGACCCTGAATTTGGCAGAAGGTTTCTTCGTGGTGGGTGTAGTAATGTTTTCTTCAAATGTAGAGCCTCTGCTTTCAGTTTAAAAGATCTTTCTAGGCTCAACAGTCTGGAGAAAAGTGGAAAACCTCCAGAAACATCCAGGTGGTCATTTGCGAACTGAAGATGAGCATCATAGTGTTTTCAGTGAGCAAAGGTTTTCTCAAGGTTATTCCGCTTGCATCTTTCAGTTGACGTAAGAACATGGATATCAGCCACAGTGTGTCCTTGGAAGCAGTCCTGGAATACTTTCAAACCTTATTTCTTTTTCTTGTTACTGTGTTGGATATTTTAGAACTTTCACTTAGAAGTAGAATCACTGTGGTCTGACACTTTCTTGATTTGCCCACTGTTCATCTTACAGTATATTGATGAATACCAAACTCTTTCAATGTTTTACAACCATCTCAAAAACCAATAAGCAGTTAAAGCTCTTCCTAAGGGTTAGTATTATGCTCAAAAGTACTAAAGAAGTATCTGCAATTGAACAAAAATCCTTCAGGTTACAATTCCATATTCTTTATCAACATACTAGCAGCAACTTTTAGACTCACCTCAATGAATAAAACTAACCTGACCAGTTTTTTAATCTTTATATAAGAAAGGTCTACATGAACATTGTTACACTAACTTGGATTACTTAACTTGGTATTCAATTCTCAGCAACACAGTTACCTTGTTGGACTAACATAACTTGGATATCATTATTCTTACACATACACTAATTCTGTTGCCTTTTTCTACCACTTACATCAGTTCTTTCGTACGTTTTATTCAAAATTGTGAGCATAAACCTTTTTACAGATTGGTTTTCCCAAACGTAAAATGATGTTAATTCAAAGCGGCATAAAACTTTTTAGAGAGCATGTGGTGAAGTGACTGTCAAGTGCTGGTTTATTTAAGGGCAATTAAAAAAAGCTCAACATGTTTCTCAAGGTCATCTTAACCCTTTGTTTGGTACAGGATGAAAGTTGCTTACACGGCTTCTCACAGCAATTAGGTGAGTGCAATGTTGCAACAATGATATTATGAGCCCACAGTTTATATGCTATGGATGAATTTATGTGTCATTTAGTATAACACACCAACTGTATTTTTTGCCCCATTAATTTGTATTTGGTATGAATAATCTGTACATTTTCAAAGTAATTGAAATAGTTTTGAGACAAATAAGGAGGCTTGTTAAAAAAAATCTCAGAAAAATATATAATATAAATGATACAGACTCCCCTTCAGAATCAAATACCTTGAAATGGGGACAGACATATAATAGTGGGTTTTGATTTGCTTAGGTGCCAGTGTGTTCAATGCCCCCCAGCAGAAGCAATGTACAGTGTCATCTGTGTCATAATGTGCGATTGGCCAGAGGTGACCCAAGCGCAACGTCATCTGCTTCTCAAATCAGGACCACACATGGAGAAACAGGGAATTTGTTCTCTCCCTGGGCTGGGTTGGCTGTGACTATCCCTTTTTTTAATATTCCTGCTGAATTTGCAGTGCTTGCCAAAAACGCTGCTTATCCAAAGTCATTTGCAGCAAAGTCCATTATCATCATCACTTCTGGTGATGAATTCCCCATGATGGTGGCAGCCTCGTAGCAGCCTCCCCTCATAATGACATTCTGCTCTTGTTGGCAGCGCTCCCCGTCAGATAGTTCATCCCTGTTTCGTCAACTCGCCAGACAGGTCGCACACAATGCTGTGTTGTGCTTCTTAGACAAAAAGCTGGAATAAAGAGGAGAGGTGTTAAAAAAGAGACATGCTTGCATCTCCCCACCCCCACACCACCTCCATCCCTATATAGATATTGTTTTTGTTTTGTTTCTCCCATTTCTGCGCTGATCTCTGTAATAGAAAAAGACATCGCTCAGAGTATCAGAAATCGGAAATGAAAGAACAGGGTTCCCCTTCCAGAGAGAAAAAAAAACAGCTTTATAAGCATCAGGCTGTCAGTTGTTGAGGAAATTAAGGTTGATGCCCCATGAAAAGAAAAGTATGAGAGGGACCGAGGCCAATGATGTTTAAAAATGAACTGACCCTCCGAAATAAAACAGGCTGTTGGATCAAGTTAGTCTTTTTTTCTGTGCTATTGCTCTCCCCAGCACATAACACTCATCTGGATTACAAAGACAAAGGAAATCTGTGCCAGAGGCTCATTTGAAGTTGTTTCTTTCTGGTTAGTTTCCATTTAAGGGGCAGTTCACTGCTTTGTTTTTAAAATTATTGTATAATTTTGTATTGTATAATTTTCAAATCCTTGTTTCCAAAAAAATGTAATCCCAGCCAGCCCACCATTACATATTTTTCTGCAGTAGATGCTGCTCAAATTTACATTTACATTTATTTATTTAGCATAAATTTTCTCCAAAGTGACTTACATCTCATAGAAAACACAATGTGTGCATTACATTAGCAGGAAGAGAGACTTAGATGCAGATGTGTGATTTTTAAATACAGTTAGTTATTTTCTTTCCACCATATGAACCAATGTTCTTCACACAAGTAGCTGCATGAAACTTTATCAGAATATCCACATTCCTGATCACCTTTCTAGTAATTTTTTTTTGGGAGGAGGATATGTATAAACATTTACGTTACATTGCAGGAGTAGCTGTGTAAAGGTTTATCCGGGCATAATCTTAAAGTTATAGTGCATCAATATTTACACCTTACATGAACATAAGAGATCATGGGCAAAATGAGTCTGGAAGAGGTGAGTTTTCAGACCCTTTTTAAATGTGGATAGATAATCAGCAGTTCTGAGTGAGTGGGGGAGATCTTTCCACCACAACAGAGGCAGAACTGAGAACCTCCGTGCTTTACCTTTTGTGCACAGGACCATCAAGCGGGCAGAAGTAGATGAGCGTAGCAGTCTGGTTGGGGTGTAGCGGATGATCAAGTCTTGTAGATAGCTGGGAGCAGTTGTATTAATGCATTTGTAGGCAATAACCAGGGTCTAAAATCTGATCCTGGCAACTATAGGAAGCCAATGCAGAGAAATGAGTAGAGGAGATACATGGGAATCCTTTGGCAAGTCAAAAACAACTCAGGCAGCAAGCGTTCTGTATTAACTGTCGAGGTTTGATGGCAGGAGCAGGAAGGCCAGACAGGAGAGGGTTGCAGTAGTCCAGACGAGGTGTCACCATGGCCTGGACAAGTTCAGTTCAATTCAGTCCAATTCAATTTATTTTTCTAGAGCGCTCTTTTCATGCAGTGACACAGACTGCTTGAAAAGAGGCATAGAGCAAAGAAACAAATGTATCAGACAAGGAAACAAAGATGCTACATACCAGCGTACTACAAATGCTTTTATAAAGCTATATGTATGCCTACTGACCACAGAGGAAAGGAACCAAAACTCCCAACTGAAAGTTGAGGGAGAAAAAAAACCTCTGGGGGTCCAAGTGCCAGTGGCTGCCCACCCCTCCTAGGCATTCTAGATTAAATTTGGAGAAAAGTGTCTACTAAATAAACAAATGTAAATTTCAATGTAAATAAGACTTCTAAGTCAGATTACAGGTAGCAATGACATTTTTACTTTATGGTAGCATGATTTCCCAGTTCAGCAAGGTACAACTGGTCCATCATGGCAGTTGGTCATCATCTTCTGTCAGCATGGGGTGCTTCTGCAACGGCCTTCTCAGGTCTTATTGTAGGGAGACAACACTCAAAGAGAAGAAATTGTTAGTAGTTTATAACTTAAAGAAATACTACGTTTTGGCATAGAGGTGGGAAAAACTGAAACACACACACACACACACACACACACACACTGTCAGAACCACTGGTCCCATACAGGGTTGCGGGGAACCAGAGCCTACCCGGCAACACAGGGCATGGGGGAGGGGACACACCCAGGATGGGACGCCAGGCCGTTGCAAGGCACCCCAAGCAGGACTTGAACCCCAGACCCACTGGAGAGCAGGACCATGGTTCAACCCACTGTGCCACCACACCCCCCTAACTGAAACACAGCTAAGTGTAATTAAATTTTGCAGTGATATACTTGAGTGAACAGGTAAGTCTTTAGTCTGGATTTAAAGACTGAGACAGAGGGGGCAATTCTGACAGTAACTGGTAGACTATTCCACAGTTTAGGCTCTCTATAGCTAAAGCCGCAACCTCCTACTGAGGTCTTTTGCTTAAGGGTACTTTAAGGTAACCTGCATCCAGTGAACGAAGATCTTGTCCTGGGATATAAGAATCAATAATCTCACAAAGATAAGATGGAGTAATGCCATGTATTACTTTATAGGTCAAAAGTAGGACTTTGTAATCAACTCTAAATGTAACTGGGAGCCAATGCATTGATTTCTGTACCAGTGTTATGTGGTCGTACTTCCTAGTTCTAGTGACAATTCTCACAGCAGCATTTTGTACCAAGTGTAGCCTGGATACCAAGTCAAGTCAAGTCAAGCTTTATTGTCATTCCACTACATGTGTGGACATACAGTGGGACGAAATGTCGTGTCTCGCAGGACCACGGTGCTGTGTAAAATAAGCATAAATATAAACATGCAACACTAGACCTAAGGACAGCTTTTAGACCTACATAACTAATTTACTAAGTCGATAATCTGAAATTAGTGCAAATATACATATACTATAAACAGTTAACTATACAATACAAGTACTTACATAATAACTGTGCAGTAGAGGTATTTAAGAAGGAATAGTGCAATATGATTTGTAGTGCATTCACAAGTACATGATATTTGTGCAACAGAGGTATTACAGATACAGTCTGGTCTGGACAACCTGATAGTAAAGCTTTGCAATAGTCCAGCCTGCTTGAAACAAAACCATGAACCAGTTTCTCAGCATCCTGCTTACATAGAAATTACCTTAATTTAGCTATATTTCTCAATGGAACAAAGCATGACCTAGTCAGAGCATTTGATGATAAGATACAAGATACAAATGACAGCTTTCCATCCAACATGACAAATAGTTATGCAGAGTCTGTTGTGAGGAAAGGACTGATCCTGCAGATATTAGTTTGCATGACCTAATGTGGTCGATGTGGAATGTACAGAAGAAATACAGCAGCTATTACTTTCAGATGAACACCAAATGAAGTAAGGTTTCATCAAATACTGCCAGGGACCTCAGAGGACAATCGCTGCAGACCATATGAAAATGGCTGGTGTCCTGGCTGGATGGGGGGATTTGATTCCAGTGGTCAGAGGTCAGGATTCTGCCATGTATTGGGTGGTTATGGGTGGTACCGAGAGTTCAGGATCCTGACAGCTTGAGGGAAAAAGCTGTTGTACAGTCTGGTGGAGCCGGCTTGTATGCTCCTGCATCTCTTCCCAGACGGCAGGAAGCTGAAGAAGCAATGGGAGGGGTGTGTGGGGTCGCCCACAATTTTGGAGGCTTTATGGGCACAGCGGGCATGGTAGATGTCCTGTAGGGAGGGGAATGGGGTACCAATGATCTTCCTAGCTGTAGTCACTGTGAGCTGTATGGTTTTGCGGTCGGAGACATTGCAGTTCCCATACCATGTAATTATACAGCTGCTTAGGATGCTTTCAATGGTGCCCCTGTAATAGGTGTGCACGATGTGTGGTGGCACGCTCGCTCTTCTCAGCCCCTGCAGGAAGTATAGGTGTTGCTGGGCTTTCTTGGCCAGTGACACAGTGTTGGTGGTCCAGGAGAGATCATCGGTAATGTGCACCCCCAGGAATTGGTGCTGCTGACTCTCTCTATAGCAGAACCACTGATGGTCAGTGGGAGCTGCTGGGTATGAACTTTCCTGAAGTCGATGACAATCTCCTTCGTTTTCCCCACATTTAGGAGGAGTTTGTTGTTCCTGCACCACACAGCCAGTTGGTCTACCTCCTCTCTGTATGGTGGTTCATCATTGTTGCTGATGAGACCCACCACAGTTGTGTCATCAGCAAACATAATGATGTGGCTGGCGCTGCATCATGTGGAAAAATCATGACTCAGTAGGGTGAAGAGCAGGGGACTGAGCATACACATCTGGGGGACCCTGTGCTCAGTGTGGTGGTGCTTGAAGCCCGAATGCCAGTAGAAACTGACTGAGGTCTTCCAGTGAGGAAATCCAAGATCCAATTACAAAAGCAGGTGTTCAGGTCCAACCAGTCTAGTTTGTCCACAATTTGGTAATGATGGTTGGTGGTGATGAGGATTACTCTATCCTGAGTTACTCGTACAATGAACATCAGTGCAAAAAGCGGAAACAAGCTAGGTTTCCTAAAGAATCACATGTCTGCAACTACGTGTCTCTTTCTCCTAATGTAATGCAGAAATTGTATGTTCTCTGAGATGTATGTCGCTTTGGAGAAAAGCATTTGCTAAATGAATAAATGTAAATGTAAATGTAAATGAGTTGCTGAGGGATGATGGTATTAAATGTTGAGCTAAAGTCAATGAACAGAATTCTGATGTAGGTGTTCTTGTTGTAGGGGGTGGGTGCGGTGGCGCAGTGGCGCAGTGGGTTGGACCGGGTCCTCCTCTCTGGTGGGTCTGGGGTTCAAGTCCCACTTGGGGTGCCTTGCAGCGGACTGGCGTCCTGTCCTGGGTGCGTCCCCTCCCCCTCCGGCCTTACACCCTGTGTTGCCGGGTAGGCTCCGGTTCCCTGCAACCCCATATGGGACAAGCAGTTCAGAAGATGTGTGTTCTTGATGTTCAGCTGTGCCAGGCCCAGGTGGAGGGTGGTGGATACAGCATCATCTGTGGACCAGTTGGCCCAATACCCAAACTGGAGTAGGTCAAGAGTGGGAGGGAGGTTTGATTTTATGTGTTGCATGACTAGCATTTCAAAGCACTTCATGATAATGGGGGTCAGTGCGACAAGGCGGTAGTCATTCAGGCAGGTTGCAGATAACTTCTTGGCACCGGTGTTATGGTGGTTGCTTTGAAACATGTGGGGATAACTGCCTGACTCACTGAAATGTTGAAGATGTTTGTGAAGACATCTTTAAGCTGTTCTGCACAGTCCTTCAGAACATGGCCAGGTATGTTCTCTGGGCCAGCAGCCTTGCCGGAGTTGATCCTAGTTAGTTTGGGATCTCTTCCTATATATTTGTTGCCTTCCTTCCTTAGATGCTGGATATCTTAATTTACAGAGATAGTGGTAGATAGTACCAGCAATGCCCCTTAGTCTTACCCTTTAAATCCAGATTTAAGACTTAGTTTCTTCCTTTGTGAACTTGCTGTAGAACTGTTCTTGATCTGTTTACTGTGCTGTTTTGTTTGTTATTTACTAGCATAATTACCTTGTCTGCATTATATGTTGTCAATTTTTCTTTTCTGTCCTTTACTGCTACCCTGTGCAGGCATGGGAGCCCCCACCTACCCAGGATGCTTGGTGTGCTGAAAGCTATCAACAGTGTAACACGACTGACAGGGCCAGCAACCTTAATCTTGGTGAATGAATAATAGTCTCCATAGACTATACCTCAGTCTTGACAATTATTGTTAAGTCCCTGTACATATTTTCACAGTGTTTTGTTATTCCATTCTGGGTTTGTGTATTTTTGCTCTCTATACAGGTCTGTTGTGTTTCATTGATTGCCATCCCTGTCCATCATGAGTCCTGTTGTCAGTTCTTCCACTTGACCAATCTCCTTCAGACTCCGCCATCTTAAAAACCCCACCATTTCTCAAGAGCTTCAGACTAATGTCTCATGGTGCTTGTTTGGTTTGTTGATGCTTTGTGTGTTTGTTTAGTTGTTCTGTCTTTGGTTTGTTGTTATGGTTTATTGTCTATTTACTTTGTGTGCACGTCACATGACCTACATATCTAGCATGTAGGTTTCAACTGCCTGTCTAGACACATTAGGGAAGAGGCGGGTGCCACACCCTTTACTTTTGGTTTTTGGTAGGTAGAGTAGGTTAGTTAGGGCATCCTAGATGCTGAAGACCCTTTTGTTTTGTTTAGTTTCATAGCTAGGGTAGTCTACCAACTTGAGTTAGTTCAGTTTGGTTTTTCTAAGTTCTTTGCTTTGGCACCCTCTTAGTTCATTTTCCCCCCAAACAGTGTCTTTGTACTCTATAAATATTGTAAATAGTCACCTGAATTTCTGCACCTATTCACACAGTAAAAAGAACTTGCACTTAAGCGCTTCCTTGTTGTACGTGTGTTTTTGTTGGCCCCTTGTTACCACTTGTCACCACTCACCTGATGTTATGCTGTAGTCACCTCTAGATGCCTGGGGTCGTAACAGTTATACTGCTCTTTTTTGTGTTAGACATATCCACAAAGGTCCTTTGTCATCACAGTAGAATGCCTAAGGAAGAGCAGCTACTTGTAACTGGATGACCAAAGGCTTATTTTTATCTTTTTGTTTGTGAAAGTGTTTTGCTTTCTTCTCCACTGTTGCCAGTTGTCATTCTCCATTATTTATATATGCTGCAACTGTAATTTTGGATTATATTTAGTAACCTTGTTCAGCGCTCCGTGTCATTGTGTACAAGTAAATTGAACTGAATCAAAACTGAAGTGAAAACAATCCAAAAACTGAACAGATTGAGTTCCTTCTCTGAAGTTTGATTCTTTTTCCTCTTACCAGTGTAGTTGTAGTAGTGATGGAAGTGGCCAAAGTCACAGATTTTTGACAGAATCTCTGTTGCTCTCTTGCTTCCACCAAAACAGCTGTGCAAGGTAAACACTGGAGCTGCGGAAGTGCAGGTAGCGTAATGCTGAGAGCAGTTCACTTTCACTGAATGAGCCATATCCACATCCCACCTCCAGCTATAGTGCCCCCAAGCATGATACTTACCCCAATATTGCTCCATGAAAATACCTCCATTTAATTGGAGAATACTCTGCAGTGCTTTGGATTAGCTAGTAAGATAAGCAGTGAATTAACAATAGAATAAACTGATGTAAGGTGCAAGATGTCTTAGCTATTTAAATGTACTGAGTTGGATCCAGGTTCAAATAACCTGGAATGCTTCAGAAAAATTACTCAGCTTCATATAAGGGTAAATCTTTTTAAGTAGCTTAACATTGCAATCACTTTGGAGAAAAGTGTTGGCTAAATTAATATTATAAATGCAAATGTTTCACAAGGTGAGACTGGAGTAGAAGAGAGAGACATGGTGAAGAAATTGCCATACAGTGGTAGGGTGCCCAGTGTATTGTTCTATCCCCATGTGGCTGCCACATGGTTACACCACACTGTTCCAACTGAAGGATTTCTATACCAAGGGTATGCTTTGCCTGAACATAACTGGAAAAAAACAGAACGATCTGTAGATTAGCTGTACTGCTTCACATCTTCGGGCTTTTCATACTACGTTCAGCTAGACAGGTGTTTTAGCCCGGAACGAAAGCATCCGTCAGGGAGCAGCGCAACAGAGGGCTTCTGCCAACCTCCCGGCAGCACAACAGAAAGTACTGGCATCAAATGCTTGCCGGCAAATGCTTCTTTGCGCAGTGAAAGGTTGCGTGTTCTTCTGGAGACAGAGGAAAAAAGCCTTTAACAAAAACTAATGTCAAATAGAGATTATTTGCGGTGACTACATGTAATGTCTCCCATGACAGTAATAACTGCGCAACCTTTGTTCTTGCTTCGTGGGAACATTAGTGCTCTGCATGAAAGGGTGGGAAAGAAAGGAATGATAGCTGAAGGTGACACTAGCTGTAGCTAATCATGGGTTTTATAAACAGGGGACCTGGCAACAGGATCCTCAGCAGTTGACAACTGATGATGGTGACCAGGTGGGATATGTTATCCTAACAGTCTGGAACTCTTGTGAATTATTTGCTGATAGATATAAACAGCTGTTATTCTTGGTAATGGAAAGCAATTAGAAACATCTGTACACTTGGCTGTGAGTGATGCTTCTGAATCATACTGTTCCCAGGTGCCACTGGGAAATAATTGCATCATCAGGACAGCACCAGGGCTCCTGGACTCGTACTGATCTGTGAAGAACAAGCAAGGAAGCGGGTAGAATATAGTCCAAATGACCCACTTTGGGTGGAAGAATAAGACTGTGTCTTAAACACAAAGAAAAATCGTGTTCACATGATGCAAAAATAAGAGCCTCTCACTCGGAATGTATGAGTAGCAGATCACCCCCACAGAACAGCCCCCCAATGTCCTTTAGCTATTTGACTTGTTGTCAGTCTCTGCACAGTGTGTGTCCCCTAATTGTGTCATGTATGGTGCCACTGACCTTTTGTTCCCCTCCGTCCCAGTGAGCATTGCACAGTGATGGGCCCTACTATGCATAGGGAACATGGAATTTACGAGTGCCAAAGCATGACTGTGACTCTCACCGTTTATCAGCACCTCCTACCAGGAGCCTTGATCAGCTGTAAATGCCAACAGTCTCTCAGGAGGAGGAGAGAGCCTATATGTAGCGTTCAAGGCCCGGTGGCAGTTCTCCACTTCACTGGGCCTGGACACGCCTGTCTCAGTTTGACTGAAACAACATCTGCTTTTTCATCTGCTCAGGTCTCAGAAGGCTGGCGCTTGCCCCCAGAATGTGGGGGAAGGGTCTTTGGGCTGGACTGTTTGGACTGCCGTGTTCTCGGAGTACTGCACGTTGCCTGCATGCAGATGGTGGAGTGTAGTGAATGTACTCTGACGCCTTAGCTCAGAAAAATACAAAGAAAACAAACACATGACAAGTGCATGGCAAAAAGTGCAAAACGTAATGCGATCAGGAAAAAGTTAGAAATGGTTACAAATTGAATTAATTATTTTTCATTTGTCCAAACTGTGCTCAGATTAAGGGGGCGCGGTGGTGCAGTGGGTTGGACCAGGTCCTGCTCTCCAGTGGGCCTGGGGTTCAAGTCCCGCTTGGGGTGCCTTGCGACGGACTGGCGTCCCGTCCTGGGTGTGTCCCCTCCCCCTCCGGCCTTACGCCCTGTGTTGCCGAGTTAGGCTCCGGCTCCCCGCGACCCCGTATGGGACAAGCGGTTCAGAAAATGTGTGTGTGTGTGCGCTCAGATTACAACCTAGCTATGGCCACAATCTAGATATTACAATAGAAAAGGCATAATTTACCCAAGCAAACTTAGCTGAAAGCCATGATAAAGACAGAGAGAATGGCAGCTAGAAAGCATTGCCACAATTGTGTCGTGAAGAAAAACACCTACATACTATCCACGCGGACGTATTTGGCTCGAGCTTAGTACTTTTGACAGTATGCATTTTCAAAGCTTGGTTGTTACAAGGCTCGAGATATTCTTATTTGAAGCTTGTGAAGGACAGCACACCAGTTACCATAAGTTTAGACATGAAGACAAGTTTCTTCAGCTTATCTGTAAAATAAATAAAATGTACCACATCACATCTTATTTTATGTCACACACACAAAGTAAAACTTTAAACAAAGACATTGAACTGCTGTGCGTAAAGTATAACCACAGCTAAAGTAAAGAGCAATTACTAAGAGGGAACTAAACTTTTATGGTATAAACGGGCATCATGGTGGCACAGTGAGTAGTGCTGTCTCACAGTACCTGAGTGGCGTAAGAGAACGTGGGTTTGATCCCCACTCAGCCTGTGTGGAGTTTGCATGTTCTTTCCATGTCTGTGTGGGTTTCCTCCTGCAGTCCAAAGACATGCTGTTCAGGTTCCCCTATAGTGTGTGATTGAGACAGCAGGAGTGTGTTCCACTGATGTATGGATGAGTGACCCAGTGTAAGTAGTGTATCTAGCAGTGTAAGTCACCACGGTGAATAAGGTGTGTGGGCTGGTAACACTACATAGTGTTCATTGGAAGTTGCTTTGGAGAAGAGTGTCTGCTAAGTGAATAAATGGAAGTGAGACATGCATTCATGCCTTCATCAGGGCTACAGGGAGATTTGTATGGTAATAGATACAGTTGAGGAAATAAGTAATGTGTTGAGAAAAAAAAAAACCCTATATAAATTCCATCATGCTGTTTAAATCTTCTGATGTGTCTTCCTGAAAGCTGGATGTATCACTATGTAAAATATATGCTGTAGTTAAGCTCAACAGCAGGTCAGAGGCACAAATGCAAAGAGGTTATGGATACAGAAAATACCTGCACCTGAAAATGGTTTGATCACATGACAACAATTCATCCAAATCATAGGACAAGTGAAGAAAAGTTGCAAAAGATAACGATGTAAAACTTCGAGTGTTGGTGATGACATAGGCGATGGATGACCGAATCTTTGTGCTCATCACAATTTTTTTTTGTTTAATGAGGTTACCTCCTTCCGTGTACTTGCTTTCCTATGGGCAGTAGATAAAAACAGCTGTAACACAAACCATTATGTTTGTGCCTTTGTTTCGTCCATTTTGTAATCCCTCGGGGCAACAAACAGAAAATTTCTGTCAGGACAGATAAACCTGGGACCCTGGTGAAGGGGCTGTTTACTGGCTGAATACACTGATGCCGGATGGCATACCTGTCAGAGGAAGCTGCAAGTACAGCTGGAAAACGAGGTGGCTGGTGCCACATAGGTTTGCTAAGGGATACGATGAAGAGCACGGGTGCACGCCTTCTCGCATTCATCTCTTTGTCAGCGGTTTCTCAATCTGATGAATATTTTCGCTGCTTTTTCATATTGTGCTGGGGCCCCTAAAACTAGCTATGTGTGAAGAAACAATGCTGACATTCTTGCTTCTTTAAAGGTGTATCTGATGGACATGAGATGACATGCGCTGCCTACCTATCCATACACAAGGCTTGTTAAGAGTTAGCAGTCTGATTCGTTGAAACTATCAGCTATTTATACATGTAGGTATTTAGTTCAATCATAATGAATAGAAAGGTGTTGGGTCAAAATCCAGTTAAGCATAAGAACATTAATGAAGTTAAACATATTGTGGCATGCAGCCCTGTGGGTTTGGATTAGGCAAAGAAGGACACAGAGACAGTATTCATTACAAAAAGTTTATCTGAACACTAACAGCAGAGAAATAATGCTCTCAATCCAAGGATCCCATTTCCTTCAGGACCTGTGTCTCAAGCCAGCCTGCCTAGTCTGCTTAGGACCCCGAGGCTCTTTCTCAACACCCCCATGGACACAGTCACCCCATCATTTTCCCCAGAAGTGCCCCCAGTGGTTGCACATCCACATTTCACAGTATTCCCCATAATGCAACTATTTACATTTAGGAGTTATATTGAATTCAAATTGAGTTTCGCAGCTAAGGTTCAGTTGAATCCCTTTCTAAGTTAAACTGAGCAAAATCACTGGTAGAGCAGAGCAGATGTGGAACAGGCAAGTCCATAACTTATGTCTTAAACCCTCTTGTCCAGTATAGAGAGACTGAACCTGTCTGAAGCTCATGCCGAAGAAACTGTGTGCAAGCCAGGAACTAGCCTTGAACAGGATGCCAGATTATCAAGTTACTTCTGCATGCAAAGTGGAAAAAGCGGGAAAATGATCATTTTCAGAAGGTTAATGGGGGGTCCTGTTGCAGTGTGTGGTACAAAGTAACACAATTCTGAAATGTGATTTCAACGTCAAGTTTCTTGCCACACAAATTATTGAAATGCTCTGCTAACACAAAGAAGCACACTGCATATTTGCTGATAGACATTTTATGTTTAGTTGTGTTACCAAGGATTATTCCAGTGCACATTTTTCCAAATATTCAGGAAATACAATCAGATTTAACACACCATTTTTAACACTGTAATTCTAGGAAAAGATGAAACAGCCTTTAAAAAAAAAAACATTTACAGGATCATCCTAAACTGTCTGTGAAGATTTTAATTAAGCAAACCTGGCTTTTGTTTAAGAAATTACAGTAAATTTTTCTGTAGTCTCCTGATCTATGCCTGATGAACCTGAAATTACATAAAAACATATTCCAGCTGTTTAATACAATGTTAGGACTGCATCTCAAACACTGTTAATAAAATATCATCTTAGGTAAGAATATTTTGTTTTATTCTCTCTGAATGCTGGATTATAGTGCAACTGTTGAATGTAACTAATACAAAGAAATTATATTGCTTACCAGTTTAAACATTTCAAAATCTGCAACATACTTTATGAGACATTTTTTTTGCAGTGTTTGGGAGTTAGACTTACACAGTTTAAATCATTTATGGATAATTAAAATGCATGAAATGACATGGAAATAATACAGATTTCTACAAATGCCAGAGTTATCACCATTTAGTCTACAAAAAAGCATTGCAAATATAAAGATTTATTTAAAATTTTTAATTTGTCTTTTATGGTTTACTTTTTTTAAATTACACAAAGAACATCCTAAAAAATGGAAACATCTTCAAAAAACATTTTACGTTATTATATATTGAATGTTACACTCGGAACACCATAGAGAAGTAGGTATTCATTTACACTCCCCTATGAAAAAGATCACATGTAGTCTGAGCACTTGCTCGTTGTACTGATTTACCCTTCCTCATGTGCCACATGGCAGATGGTGTTCCCACAGCCCCCTCAGAGTGGTCACTGGCACCTGAGACACTGGGGAGCGCTGGCACGTCTCACGGCTCTGCTGCATGCCACTGCCGAGGCTAAATCTGGCCAGCGCCATGTACCCACACGCTCCTCACAGCAAATCAGGCAGAGGAAGAAAACAACAGTTCAGATTTGCCCTGACTGCAAGGAGATGCTCCTCTCTTCAAGCTGAATTCAGAAATATGCCTCACAACCCCTATGTCTGTTCTCATGCTGGATATGTCTGTAAGCAGGGCATGAAGTAAAAAAAAAAAAAAAAAAAAAAACTACAAAAAATAACTCCTTTTGGGTATTGCAGCTCTGTTTGTCTCTGATTTAATTAGAAAGCCTTCTGTGCTAGAACACTACAATAGATTTTACAAAGGAATTAATAACTGCTGTTTGCAATTCTGTATATCACGGTCATTTTTGACAAGTATCCCAAAGCACAATTTGCAGCTAAGACAAAGCACTCCACTCAGACATGTGCGCCACTGTTCATATCTACTGTGTCATACTGAGCAGTTCACGTCTTTTGTTTTTACCGTTAATTAACATCTAAAGATGGTTTAAAGCTATGTTAGCGTGATGGGAACCATTGTTGACAAACTAAAGATCACAGCGCTCAAATGCATTTTGCGCAAGCAGCAAAAATAGCTATTGCCAAAAGCAAAAAAGCATGACAAAGCAGACCTCGGAAAGATACATCTTCGGGGTATGGCCTGCCTCACAGGTTTAGCTGCCAAGCTGCTCTTGCCATGTAATTAAAACAAATGAACACCATTCTTACAACTTGCCATCTTCTAAGTTCAGCTTCCACTTAATGTGGAAAGTCTGCTGTTCCTGTCTCTTTGGAGAAGAGCAGTCTGTTCTACTAAGCAAAGCGATTCCTACAACTGGAGTGTCCACTCCTCTTCCATCAAGATGACAATACAAGGGTGCCTTCCCAATTTTACAAAAAAATTCTTTTATACTTGCTGTTTCTGTAGCATTGTGTAATTTTCAGTTGTTTTACAATTGTATGCTACATATGCTAGTAATTTAATAAGTTTAAGTAAGTACAGAGGGTAACCTATACCTAAAGTTTAATTTATACTATAGAATTTTAACAATTGTTGAAAGCACTCAATTTAAAACACAAAAATTTGTCACGATAATGTAAACATAAGACGTATGTTACCTACTGATGGTATCATATCGTGCACAAAAGTTTTGACGCCTCTGGTAAGCTTTATATGTTTTGTTGACTTTCTAAATAAGAGATTTACATTCATTCAGCTAATGCTTTTATTTCCTAAATCAGCTTACAAAGATAACCTACCCACACCTACAGAACTGGGCAATTCTTCTTTATTGAAGCAATTCAGAGTAAGTACCTTGCTCAAGGGTGCTACAACTAGAGATAATATTTGAACCAGCAACCTTTGGGTCTAAAGGGAGCAGTTCTAACCACTATATGAAGAGCTGTCTGCTATGCAGCTCTCAAGCTGACACAATCCCTGGAGGGAGAATAAACTAAAACATGACATGTTTCTATTTGTCTGCTGAACACAACAGGAATTAGCATTTAGTAACACCCACTTTGGAAGAAATCAGAGTCTCCAAATGTTTCTTGTATCCAGCTAACAGTCTCTGCTATTCCTGCTTCAGGAATTTTCCCTTTGCTCTTCCTTGCTGACTGTTTCTAGTTCAGAAATATTCTAAGGTTTCATAAGATACAAAATTTCAATAATATTTAAACCTGGGGATTATGAAGACCATTCAAAACCTTAATCTTTTGATTCTTGAAGTAGTTCATCATAGATTTTGAGGTATGTTTTAGGTTATTGGCTAGTAATATTCAAAGTAGGGTGGCACGGTGGTGCGGCAGGTTGCATTCTCACCTCACAGCACCTGGGTTGTTTGGAGGTGGGTTTGAATCTGGTTCAATCTGTGGGGAATTCACATGCTCTCCTCATTTCTGTATGAGTTTCTTCCGCATGCTCCAGTTCCCATTGCTGTTGATTGTAAACTTGTCACCCTGACAGGTTTGAAGGGTTGGAGAATTTGTTAAACTCTGTGATTGTTTTAACCCGACTTGGATTAAGACATAAGAGTCCACTAAATTCTGAGACCTTGCCAAAAAATATCAGTAGTTGATTGGCTGCCCCAGCTTTTCCACATGCCACAATTAATTATTTATTTTTTTCAATCTGCTAAATTCACTGAGTAAATAGTTATTGTACAGCACAATTATTCACTTAGCAGACACTTTTCTCCAAATCAGCTTACAATGGATACTAGTACTATCAGCCCACGCACCTTGTTCACAAAGGTGACTTACACTGCCATATACATTACTTACAATGGGTCACTTATCCATACATCAGTGAAACACACTTTCTCTGTGTCATTCACACACTATAGGGGAACCTAAACATCATGGCTTTGGACTGTGGAAGGAAACCAGAGCACCCAGACAAAATCCAGACAGACACAGGGAGAACATGCAAACTCCACACAGACTGAGCACAGATGAAACCCACATTCTCTTGCATCACACAGGCACTGTGAGACAGCAGCGCTACTCACTGTACCACCGTGTTGCCTGTTTCAGGGGCATGTTTATACTCTTGAAAGGTTGTGTTTACTTCTTTTCACTCACAAAATCAAAAAAGATGTAATTTGTCTGGGGGTGCCCAAATTTTTCTACACAACTGTATGCTTGATCTTTGAATTTCAAAAGATTTAATTGTAGAATTTGAAGGTTGCAGGGATGTACTGCACCATGTGCAGTTCATGGTTTGTATACTGAACTACTTACAGCAGTTCATTTTTTTTTTAAAATCTGTCATTTTCTATTGTATCAACTCAAGGTAAGTTCTGTGCTCAAAGGTGCTGCAGTGACCATGTAACCATTACTTTTACCATTTTTGGCTTCTCACTGCATCTGTGTGATCCATAGAAAAAAGTATGTTAATTTTCTTCATTAGTATACTGCACTAACCATACAGGTATCTGTTCACTCTGAACCTGCACTGTAAGTCACTTTGAACATAGGCATCTGCGAAATACGAAAATATAAATAAATAAATATAGTCAGAATCAAGTTTAATTGCAAATACTGGCCCACAGTGAAGGAAACTGTACCCTAAATCATTTAAAGAAAAGGCAGAGTGCCCTTAGCCCAATCATTTATAGCTACACAAAGAAATCACTCTTCCTGCTTTGCTGACAAGATCCACAAAACTTCTTAACTTAGACTCGAACTTTCGTTAAATATAAATCTTGATGGCATTTTAATTTTCTCACTGGAATTCTTTCTGATGCTGAGGCACTAGGTATTATGTCCCCCATCACAACTCTACTTATGGAAGCAGCTGTTTATGCACACTGCTTACTTTAGGACATTACAAAAGAGCAGCGACATTAAGATGTTTCACCCGGGTGATTTATTACACACTTGTGTAACAGCCTTATTCGTTTCTGCTCGTGTAATAATCTTGTGTAATAATCATCATGGGTTTCCATTGCTTCAGCTGTAATAATTTACCTTAGATCTACATCCCTATGCAATGCAAATGCATTGAATTCACTTACTCATGACAAACTTATCCATTCACCCTCAGATTACAATGCTGTTGAATATCAGCATACCATGGGCTACCAGCACTTGAGATAGCTGACTGTTTACCATTTGGAAAAATAAATGTTTAGGGGCAGGAAGGTCAAGGCCAAGAGCCACTCAAAACTGTTTAATCAGCTAGTGCCATATGTGGGGGGGGGAAAAAAAAAAAACTGGTCACATCATGGGAAACTCAGTGTAAATGGATCTGTAAAGCACATTTACAAAAATATGCACCCAATTGTGTCAGAATGTGTTATAGATTTTAGTCAGGATGTTTTACAGTTTTATTAGAAGTATTAAAATATTTGAAATCTCAGTAATTAGCCAGCAACCAGCCATTCAAAATATTTCATTCCAAAGGGGTTTTTAGATACTGCAAACTGGGTTCAATTACAAAATTCAGCTAGTGGTTTAATTTGTTTAGTCCAGCCATTAACTTTAACCGAGTAAATGTATTAGCCGAATTCAATTTATCAGAGCAAATTGCTAGCACTTGAGGCAGCTAAATGTTTCATTCAGGTGGTTAGTCAGTTAGGTATCAATTCTTTTAAACAATGACATGAATCCTGTAGTTCAGACTAGAGACTTGGAAGAAGTGGAAATGATGAAGCCACTGAAATATTCCATGTATGCAAATAATACTTGTATGCTAAGCCAAGTAGCTTAAAGTTAACCATCTTTTTTTTTTTTCAGTTCTGAGTTAGTTAGTAGAGGTTAGTAGATTGCTCAGTCACTGAACTAAGAGTTTGTTCATGCACATCTCTTAGATTGTAGAATGCTTATATTGTGCTGATCACACCTGGAGAGAAAATTGTGAGAGACAATGAACACCTGGTCTAACCAATGAAGCTCAATCAAAGACTCTGTAAACAGAATGGGAATGGGACCTGAGTTGGGATGGAGGTTGTGTTACACCTAAACGGCCTTTAGCGGACACTACTTTGACTATAAGAATTACGGCCAGACTGAATACAGTCAATCCCTGGACCAGACTCACTGACAAACTCCCATCAGAACAGATGCTTGCAGATGTCGACACAGCTCTGCTCACTATCCCCACTACCATCATCACAGAAACCAATGATCTTGTATATGCCACTGCAACAGTACTCCTGGAGATGCTGGGCTATAAGATCAAGGTGTAGAGAGTGCCCTCCTTGGAGAAGAAGGCTGGAGGCCAAGGTCAAGGAAACCCGAAGAGACGTTAGCCGGCTAACAGAGGTGCAGAAGGATGTGATGAAATTCAGAACCTGGATGAGAAAGAAGTGCAGCAAGATGTCCATAAGTGAGGCCCTGGAAACTGCCAAACATAGACTCACAGCTCTGTCTGCTAGGCTGAAGAAATACACCATAGAAGCAGAGGCAAGGAAAATAAATGACCAGTTTTCCAAAGAACCATGTAGAGTTTACTCCCAGCTGCAAGGGCACTCAAGGCTGAAACTGAACAATAGTGGAAGGACATATGGGAGAAGGAGGCATCACACAATGTCAATGTCCAGTGGCTGGTGGACCTGAGAGCAGATGACAGCATGAACCACCAGTCATTGTCACAACGTGGGAACCACAACAAGGCAGTAAGGAGGTCAGCCATAAGCAAATACCTCCAGAGAGAAAGGCAGGTCCTGAGAAGCCAGCTCAATGGTAAGAATAAAGTAGGAATGGTAGGCAATCCTAAGTGATAACAAAATCAGAAAGAAGGAGCATGAGAAGATTGAGAAGTACCAAGGGCTGAAGGAAGCACTGGAACGGATATGGAAGGTGAAGTCCAGAGTGGTTCCAGTGGTAATAGGAGCATTCATGGCTGTGACCCCCAAACTGAGAGAGTGGCTCCAGTAGATTCCGGAAATAACAAATTAAGTCTCTCTCCAGAAGAGTGCAGTCCTAGGAACAGCTAAGATACTGCACAGAACCCTCACACTCCAAAGCCTCTGGAAGAGGACCCAAGCTGGAGGGAGACACACATACCATCCCACGTGGGGGAAAAGTGGACATTACTTTATATATACCGCAGTATGTGGACACATACACACATTACAATATATATTGTACGTAATACCAACATCCACAACCGCTTGTCCCAAGCAGGGTTGTGGGGAGCCAGAGCCTACCCAGCAACACAGGGTGAGAGGTCGAAGGGGGAGGGGATACTCCCAGGATGAGACACCAGTCCGTCGCAAGGCACCCCAAGCAGGGCTTGAACCTCAGACCCACCACACTGTATATTGCTTGTTTGATTGAGGAGTTTCTCTGCATCACTGAAGGACAGAAAAATCTTTTGGGTTCCTATGATTTTTCAATCAGAGTCAAAGGCTCAAAGGTCTTTACCAGCCTGATTAAATCCTACTGACTTGTGAAAGTCTGTCTCTTTATGTTCATGCCAAAGATTATTTATTTTTAATTTTTCCCTATTTATTATTTAATTTGAGCTTTTTGTTTTAATTGACAAGAACACAATTGCAAAATAATGACAGCTTCAGAAGCCTCATTTTGGCTGTTTTGTGGTAGTGCATGCCATTATTGTAGCAAAAAAAGAAAAAAATGCAGCATGCAATAACTGTTCTTTGGATCCCAATCATTTCATATTACAGTACCAATCTGTTCCATTTCTGTTCCAGGCTTCAGCAATGTACCATAGTGCATAATATGAAATTACGTGGATTTAAAAAAGTTCTTTCAGTGCTTGTGTGTTTGATTTAAATTCTTATAGTATTTAAATCAATCACACTTACAAGTCTTAATTTTTTCATAGTTACTCCAGTTCATTAGTGAGCTGTTTCATTATTTGAATTTTATTCATTCTTCTGTGAGTTGTGTGTTGACTGGTATCACAGTTCACAGCAATATAGATGTTACTGAAGCTGGATGTGCATGAAATTTTCATAGTTTGTAACTGTTTCCTCATGTTGCTAATTAATTTTATCTCATTGCTTTGTCCATAGAAAGGTGGATGGCTAAAGGTGGAAATATGTTTTGGGTAAGAAAGAAAACCCATTATTGCAGGAGTTTTGTTTAAACTTGTTTTAGTCTCAAACAAAAATATTTCATCTTAAAAGAGAATATATTGGTATCATAGGATCAAGGCAGATCCCTGAGTTCCTCATTCATATACACCATAACACAGGACTGTGCTGAAAATCTTGGGAAACAAGATTTGATATGTTCCTCAAGCTGGTATGTATAATATCAGCTCAGAGTCCTTACAGGTCAACCGTTGTATTCTTATCCGATAATCTGATGAAAGAGAAACATATTGAAAAAGAGCTCAAGAAAAATAAAAAAAAAAATCATCCGTGAGATTATACTTGAGGGAGACAGATGTTTGTGTAGCATAATATTTTACAGTATAAATAAACAGAGAAACACATGGCTGGCGATAATGGAGGGATTTCCCTGAAGGGCCTCCGGCTATCATTGAAAAGCAGATTACTCTTGATCGGTATGGGCAGGTTTTATACAATTTTATGTGTATATTAATCAAAGAGAATAATGTGGACCTCTGTAATGCATATTCCATAAGATAACTTAAGTATAATCAGATGGGGAGTATCTTGGAGCTGCATTATCTTTGCAACATATGGTGGCAGGAGCTCCAAGAGATGTTGCTGGATGCTCTGTATTAAATACACTATGTGCATTAGTCCATCCAAACTGACACTTTTAAGCTATCACCCGGCTATTGTGGCTGGAGAACCCTCCCACCCCCACCCCCCGGTAAAATGCTTATCTGGTCTGCTTTCTGGTGAAATGCTTTGTCTTCTATTTTTAAATTACAGTACACTGTGATATTACATGCAAAATTCATCTCAATGTAAGAACAAATAGGAAGGCAAAATCTCAAGAAGTAAGCCTATCAGATAGACAACATCTTTACTGTAATAAACGCTTCATAATGTGCACTGGGGTGTGAAGTGTGTTTAACCATCTACCAGCAAGAACAACTGTGTATCACAGAATCCTGGACCCATTCTATATGTATATATTCAATTTTGGATATTCAGAGATTCTGCAGACTGCAGGCAGTAACTGATAAGATTACCGTGTGCGATAACCTCATTGTATTGTGCTTAGATTATATACGTATATAAAAATGTGCAACTGAAAATGTGCATGAAGTTATTCTTGGAACATGGAGCATAAATGCACTCTTAACATTTGCAATTTTATGCTTTGTTGTGTGGGGCACAGTGGCGGAGTGGTGCAGTGGGTTGGACTGGGTCCTGCTCTCCGGGGGGTCTAGGGCTCGCGTCCCGCTTGGGGTGCCTTGCGATGGACTGGCATCCTGTCCTGGGTGTGCCCCCTCCCCCTCCAGCCCTTTGCCCTGTGTTGCTGGGTTAGGCTCTGGCTCCCCACGACCCCATATGGGACAAGTGTGTGTGTGTGTGTGTGTGTATGTGTGCTTTGTTGAGTAAATCAGACACTTCTGATGCTACTTTCTCAGTCAGGTCTTCTTTTAAAAATGGATTGTAAATGTTAAGAAGGCTAGACAGGTAAAAGAAATGTTAAAAAGAAAACAAAACATTAATTAAACATTAAAAGCCTTCACTATTATCTAGAGCAAGTGTACACAATGAAATAAAACAATGAAAGTAAAACTCAATGTCCAGTGATCTAAGTGGACTGAAAAAATCCTAATACTGTGAGTAATGCTTAAAAGGATAAGATATTTCTGAGTTCCAGTGTGTCCTACCGCTTTCTCACTGAAAGTGTGTAGAATCTAAACAAATATACATCTGTGGCTTCAGATATAACAACCCATCTTTGTCCCTACCAGTTCTGAATATTTAAGATTTCAATAGTCCTGCTACAAGAGTTTAGTGGCTTAGGAATGTCCATACCTTCACGTTACTCTAAATAGTTGTTAAAATTCTAAATCCTGTTTCTTGTTTTACAATTAAAAAATATAGAAGGGTTTTTTAACTAGTTTTTTGGATATAACACATTGACTTACGAACCAGGATTCTGTTATTTCACACTTGTTGTTCACCCTTCTTGTTTCATACACCTCTGTGTCTGTATTGTTTAAGGTTATTATTTGCTTTTGTAATCATTGTCCTACAGAGGACACAAATCTGATAGCATCTCAGGTCATGGAGTGAACAATTACCTTTGTACTACATTCCTTGTTGAGAGAGAGAAACTAATAAATTTGTCTTCAATGTCAATAAATGAAAGTAAGTTCAGTTACATCTGTGTCAAAAAAGAACAAGGATTGAATTTGTTACTGTATATGTATATTGTTACGGAAATAAACATCAATCTGCTTAACTGGTACTTAAATGGCCGTGGATTTTACAAACCTATTAACAAAACATTTAACTTAAATCTTAAGAAAGGGTGAAAAATACCATCTGAAATTATTCCTTCTAACTTGTTTTGAGTCCTTGTGCTGTTGACAAGAGTACCGTCACTTTGTTGTGACTCTATGAGTAAAAAGGTTCCTGGATATGTAACAACTTAACATTCAAATATTCTGTGAATTTTAAAATAGCCTGAGACAACAACAGATTGAGAAACATAAAAAGTGGTATAAAGCATTTATTACCCCATGACATTCCCCACATAATAGAAATATTTTACAATGCCCCCATTTATGAACCTCAATTTGCAATAAATTACAATGTGCAAAAAAACATCACCATCAGTGAAGGCATTAACAGCCCAGCATAAAACAGGTTCCTGGAACAGAGCTAAAAATTGACTTGGTATATTTACCCTGGAACAAAATCCAATCTGCCACCATATTTAATGCTACATTTTTATTATCTTGCAAGCATATGTTTCAACTGCTACAGAAGATGAAGTTAGCTCCTGGGCAGAGTGATCATCATTCCTTTTTGTCTCTATTCTAATAATATGAATGGGCAAATTGTTTGTGACCTTTGTCAAGGGCTTACTGGAGACAAGAGACCTAGCAGCAGCTCTGCTAGCCTGAAGCGGGTGTAAATATGCAAGGCTCTCATTTTTTCAGTGTCAAACAGGAAAAAATTAAATAGTTTCGAAACCTTTTGCCTCGCAGGGCTTTCATGGGGCCGACACTCATAAAGCTGAGATCTGCAAGAATGCTTGATGGCTCTATCTTAGTTTAGCATATGCCAGAATCAGTCTTTGGAAGGGTTATGTTGGTTTAGTAGCCTTTTCAAAAGGCTTCATCTCTGGTCATGGGCTCAGCAGTCAGTTGCAGACAGTGGCAGATTGTCGATGTACACACACTACTGCCATTCCATATTCTGCACTTTGTCTTTTCAAACCAACTATATCCTTAATATCTGTCTTACAAATGAAATATGCTATACTATGCCAAGATGTATTTCATTTGAATATTAACTACACATTTTAATTAATATGTCTAAATAGAGAAAATATTGAACATTACAAAACAATGCACCAGATGGTTGATAGATGGTTAAACCTTATTGATATTTCACTGGAACACCAGAGCAGAAAAGTATAGATAAACCCCCAAATCCAAATAATCTGTCTTTCTACTCCAAAGGTCTCCTTGCTTCTGAAACCATCTAAAACCGATGCCTCTAAACAGAGTATGAGTTGGTGAAAAATGACCACTCCCCAGCTTGTTTCCATTAACAAGCTCATGGAAAGGTACTCCCTTGGTTGCTGCCTACTGGAAGGGTCTACAATTTTTTTAAGAGAACACTTTTCTCCAAAGAAACCTGTAATACATTTACCCTATAGAGCTGGGTAATTTTACCGGAGCAATTGAGGGTAAATACCTTACTCAAGGGTAATACAGCAGCAGGTGAGATTTGAAGTGGCAGCTTTTTGATCCAAAGTCCACCACTCCAACCACTACACTGGCAGCTGCCCATGATGTCGATAGAGTTGTTAATAGACATACTTCCAACAGGTGTGGATTTCAAGAAGGTCATAGGATGTGAACATTGGCTATATCAGCAAGATTGTCTGGCATTAATTTTAACTGTATCTTTCCATTAACTGAGAAATATCTGAGCACACCTTACTCAGCATTTACATAAATCAACACTTAAGCAGAGCTGGAAGTGCCAAGATTTTTTCCCTAGAACGGGTTAAGAGTATCCATGGGTACATACTAGGAAACAGAAGACATTTGCTTGTTTGGGATGGAAACATGTCTTCATCAGTCAGAGCTGTGTGACACTGCGTGAGAGGAGCCCTCACTCGATTTTTATAGAGCGAAAATAGAGAGAAAATAAATTGAATTGAAATGAATTGCATCAATCCACACTGGTTAAGGCTTTGATTGTGTTTGGCTAGAATACATAGGAAGTAAGGCTGTGCAGAAACTGATCAATCACTTTCATCTGGCAATGGACTGTAGATTAACAGCAACAATCTGGTATGGCCTACACAGCACAAAAGAACACACCACTAACAGTGGAAAATAACACTCTCTTATGTAACAGAACGCCATGCCAAAGCATCCCACGATATTTCACAAATAAGAACACAGAGACTGTTAATGTCTGTTAATGTTCTTTGTTATGGAAAACCAAAAGATCTGCTGATTATGTTACCATTGGTAATAACAAAGCTGTAGAAACTGTCTCCAGAATTCACATTTTTGGAAATGAAGCAATATCAGGAGAATACTTAGAAATTCAGAAGAAATAAAATGAATACACCACGTTGTCTCTGGACTCACTACCTTGGGGACTCAGTCCCAAATACTTGATACACTGTATCAAGCAGAAGTGAAGCACTATAATTCACTGTAGAACTTGTAGACACGAGTCTGAAAACATAAATCCCATGTCTCAGAAGAGAAACTCCAATCACATAGTCAGTGACATTGGTTAACTTCCTCGTCTTTCCCGTAAAGGATGAAAACACCAGGTTAAACTCAATTTGTCTTTGTTCTACAGTAAAACACGTAGATATGTTTTGAGGAGGTAGCAGAACAAGTCATAGTAACAGTGACATAATGTAGTGATTCCACATAGCTTTGTCCTTTAGTGAAACTCATACCATATAAGCTTCAAAAAATGGATTATTTATTCTGGGATGTAATTGCATAGTTTATAACAGGCAGATCAGGATTAAAGAATTCATTAGTTTTCTACAGCGCACAGCTTGTATACAATTATCCTAAATACAGCCTTGTGAGGCAGAAGCTAAGAGGTAAAATCATTTCCTCAATATGGAACACTGGTCTACTTTGAAGTGACCTTCATTTTGTGGGTCTGAAATTGTTAGTAAGCTAAATCCTTTCTTGATTTAATTTCAAAGGTTTATGGAAAATTCTTAAACATATGGCCTTAAATTGCTGGTAATGGTTTGGTAACATAAGTCATTCAGGGCAATACACCAGATTACATTTTTTATTCTGTAGATGCATGATTAAATGTCAGACTTTCACTGCGTCATATGCTCAGGAGAAACTGCTTCTCTCTTGAAGATTTTTTTGTGGTGAGATCATGTTAAACACGTCTTTGAAATCTTTCTGTTGAATTTTGAATTTATTGTCTTCTGTGGCAACTGTTGCAAACCAATAGGACAAATAGAATAGAAAAACAGAACATGAAAATTGTACTGTAGATAGACAATATAAAACTGGCAATCATACTGGAAATAATACTTTTACTAACAGCTATACAATCAGAAACACGTTAATAACTATAAATAAATGTTGATACTTGTTCTACTGATGAAAGTTTCAGCAAATGACCAGTAAGGGCTTTGGTTTTAGTAATGAAAATTATGCTTTTAGATTGTTATACCGAGAAACATTTTCAAAGATAACTGCCATCAGCATATTATTTTAGCTACTCTCATATACAGCCTTATGCAGATGCACAGTTTCCCCCAAAACAATTTTAATTACAAAAATATATTAGCAAACACTATTACTAGACATCTTACAATGATTTTATGTTTACGCTGCAGGTCACAGTGTATTTATCAAGAGTACTAGAGCAGCAACAGAATTCAAACTAATATGCAAAATTGTTTTGCAAACCTAATAAATACAGGAAACTAACTAAAATACCCCTGATTTTTTTCTTCTGCATCACACGTTAAAAGTGATAGGTGTGGCCTATTAGTGATAGGCCACATGTTTTGTAAGCCAGAAGGTAATTCAGAGTGAAATTAAATTTCAAAACCTGTACCTTTCAGAGACATATTTCAATATTATATGATTACAGTACAGTTTTATATCAGAGAAGGTGTGCCTATTATTAGGCCCTTAGAGTTAGGCATCATTAAATTCAGAGGCATGGTTCATTATTAGGCATAGTTTAAATTCTGAGCCTGGGAGTAATGATCAACTGAAGTCTGTCCTTCTGTCAACATATTGAACCCATAACCGGGTACTGCAGATACATCCTGCACAACATTCACAGGACTCTACACAACTCCTGGTCCAGGCCTGGACTACTGCAACTCTCTACTGTCTGGCATTCATGCCTCTTACATCAAACCTCTCCAGCTGATACATAATGCTGCGGCACAAGTTGTGTTTAACCATCTGAAGCATTCAGATGTATCTGAGCTCCTCGTCTCTCTGCACTGGCTTCCTGTAGCTGCCTGCTATGCCCCAGCCAGACTTCTGTGCTCCTCCATATCGAACTGCTTTTTGGTCACATGCATAAGAAGTCTAATATCAAAAGCGCAGAGGTTTTCAGTTCTGGATCCAATGTGGTGGAATGACTTCCCCCTCACTCAGAAATTCTAAATGTGTCTCATTTTTCAAGAAGGGCCTCAAAATTCTCTTTTGGACTTGCTTCCCCCTAATCTTCTAAGTGCTTGACACATGTGTGCTATGTGATCTGCTAAATGATTAAAAAACACTATATGCAGCCAATTTATGTTATGTCTCTTGGTTCATATGGAGGAATGTGAGAAATTGACTGTACTCAAGAATCATGTGCATCCAAATCTCCATTTGTTGATGTAATGTACTTTTTGAGATTACATCGCTTAAATGAAATTAACCAATTTAACTAATTTATTTAAGATGTTTTACAGCTGTTTACAATATTAAGACTAACAAAAATATTTTTTGTCATTAATTTTTTTATTTTCCTCACAAATTGTCAGTGTTGATTTTAAACTTGGTCAGTAAGTTGGGACAAGCAGTTTCAGCCAGTGTGTGTTTAAAATCCCACTTCTGACCTTCTGGTATTATTGATTCTTACGTTCTAAGACAATATCTTCATTGGATACCCTGAAGTACCTGTGATCACTAAAACCTTAGTAGAAGGGTGCCTTTAGCTATAGAGCACCTAAACTGTACAATAGTCTACCAGTTACTGTCAGAAATGCATTATATGTTCACTTGGGCATATCCATAACAAATGTCATTCCACTTGGCTGTGCTTCAGTTTTCTCTATGTCAAAACGTAGTAAGCTTACTTATTTAAGTTAGAAATTACAAACAATTTCTTCTTGTTGAACATTGTTTCCCTACAATAAGACCTGAGAAGGCCGGCTGGCCATTACAGAAGGACCCCCATGCTGACTGAAGTTGATGACCTACTGCTATGATGGACGAGATATACCTTGCTGAAGTGGGAAATCAAGCTTCCATACAGCAACAGTGCCATTTCTACCTGTAATCTGATTTAGAAGTCTTATTTAATCTAGGATGCCCAGAAGGGGTGGGGGGGGGAAGCCACTGGCACTTGGACCCCAAGAGGTTTTTTCCTACCTTAACTTTCAATTGGGAGTTTTTTGTTCCTTTCCTCCATGACCAGTAGGAATACTTATAGTTTTGATAAATGCACAGATAATTTATTACTCTAGTCTGTAGTCGACTGTCTTTGTTGTTTTTCTTTGCCTTATGCCTTTGTTCAAGCGTTCTGTGTCACTGTGTGAGAAGAGCGCTCTATAAAAATAAATTGAATTGAATTGAATTTAATTGAATTGAACAAAGAGCAAACCAAATGATTGTATTCTTTATGCAACACCCTTCCCGATTCAAATCCTTTTGGGACTAATAAATAAATTAAAACCATTAAGGGAAAAAATTTATATGTACATACACAAACATATACATGCTCACGTAAGTAAAGTCCTTCGCATTTGCTATACTTTCTCTCCATATTTGTAAAATCAAAAAGAACAGAAATATTCAGAATGTTATACACAATTTTAGAAAAGAAAAAAAAAAAGTTTAGTACTCTATTACACTCCTTTATTTAAATTAAGAATGTATTTTACCACCTCCAAAAAGCATTAATTCCAGATTAGAGACTTGACTTAAAACTAGATTTCATTGTAGTTATTTTTATTTTAATGTATGTATAAAGCAATTCATTCTGTCATAAAAGTCCACCGTAAACTGTGTGCTGAAGTTAATGAGTCCAACATTATCACATCATTATAACAGCTGGCATAATGGAGCATGTGTTGTTTGTCATAATATATGCTGCCATGCATACTACCCATTTATTATGCACTGCAGTGGCTTTTAAAAAAGTTTTACTAGATATATAATTTATTTCATTTTTATATTATTTTAGACTGTGTTTCTAAATACATAACAAAATGTCAGTGATGGAATTCAAAAGTGTTTTTGCCTGTAAAAACTTAAATAAGGAAGCCAAAACTCATTAAGTGCTGTATTTTATTTAACGTCATTAACTCAGTCCGCTTGTACTCACTAAATCCCTGATTCTCATGTCACATAGTTATACTTATTAGATGGCAAAAACAAATTATTTTCTTAAAAGGTACCTCGGAAGAAAATCAGTTTATTGTTTGCTATTCAGTTTACAGATGCTTTCTGTTCTTTATTTCACGCCTAAACAAGAAAAACATTACATTTTTATAATCTAAAATCTAAACGCCCAAAATCAAAAGCCTGAAGATTCTTGGTCCCAGCTCCATTGTGGTGGAAATGACTTCCCTCTCACTCAGAACTGCTGAATCCATCTCAACCTTCTAGAAGTGTTTCAGAATACCTGTCTTTCTGGCCCACTTCTCTCTTATCTGCTCCAAGTGTATGATAAAAAAAGAAAGGTAAAGGTACATGTAAATATGAATTTAAAATTCCACATGCAAATGTAAACTTTAGAGAAATAAAACTCGGCTGGATAAAAAACACCATGGTATTTCAACCATATGAAACAGTTGATATAAACCCGTGTCTCATTTATCCCTGCAGTTCTTTCCTCGTTCAGGTTTTCTATACACACCAACGATGAGAAGTGGACATCTTTCGAAGGTCAACCAGCCCTTCAGCTCTGAGGGATGATGGGGCATGGGCATCTGCCAGCCAGTGAGAGTTCATTGAGACCACCAGTTTCTTCTCTTCCTGAAATACAGGGGAAGCGGGTACCATGGAGCCCCTGCTGCTTGGTAACTGGTACCAAATGCTGTCTCTCTCTAAGGGGTTAGCCTATGAACAGGCCACACCCCAGGGCAGCGAACCCGTGGTCCAGAGGACAGGCTGACAGCTGTGTTCTGTCACCACTTTCGCTGAAGAGTACCAAGTACCTTGTCCTGGAAACACAGTGGCAGGTCTTTCACCTGTTTCAGAAAGTTCTTCACAAGGAAAATTTTTCAAGATATTTTACTTGATGCCTGCATAGAGGTGTGGTGGCACAGCGAGTTTGGCCGGTGCCTGCTGCGTGGTGGGTCTGGGGTTTGAACCCTGCTTGGGGTGCCTTGAGACGGACTGGTGCCCAATCCCCCTTCGGCCTTTTGCACCTTGTGTTGCCGGGTGAGGCTGCGACTCCGTTCTGGACAAGCGGTTGTTGGCAATGGATGAATGCTTTCATAGTTGCTGAATGAGAAATTTAGTAATCGTAGCTGTAAATAATGCATAAATTACAGATATTAACATTGTGAATACTGAATTTAAATGTTTTCATATAACCGTGATAGCCTCAACATTTAATAGTATATATCCGTAAAATTATACAAAAGCCCCATTCTTTTGTAGATCTATCAAGATCTTGATTAAACTTATGAGTGTAGGTCAAAAAAAGTATCTGCAACATATTTTTAAAGCATTAGATATTAGATTTGAGAGACGTTTTGCGTCCCGTCCTGAGTGTGTCTCCTCCCCCTTTGGCCTGGCACCCTGTGTTGCCGGGTGAGGCTCCGACTTGCCGCGACCCCTCTCGGGACAAATGGTTGTTGGCAATGGGTGGATGGATGGATGGATGGATGGATGGATGGATGGATGGATGGATGGATGGATGGACGGATGGACGGATGGATGGATGCTGTAGACTTACCCTTACATATACAACGCTTCAACTTGTATTTCACTACCTTTTGTTTACAAAGCAGGAGCCTAGCTTCATAATATTGTTCAGGACTGGAGGAGCTGCATAATTAATTTGTACACCAAAGTGTGACAGATTTTGCCCATGAAAGTAATTAATAACATAGTGGATGGAGGTAGAGTGTTTAAAGATTATTTATGGGGCTTTCTTCTCGTCTTTAGCGCTAATGTGGGGCGAATGTCAGGTCTCCTTCATGGTGCTGTCATCACCTGCTGACTCTTTTCAGCTGCTTAGTCCTTTTTGCAAAGTTCGGCCATTTGTTTATTGTCCTTCCTCCCTCAGAGGCCATACTCAGAACCCCCCCCCCCCGGAAAAGCCCATAATTATTTCAAGCCTCGATCTTGCAATTGTTCTCTGTTTAGAACATAGCATGCAGCTTATGGTATTAATGCAGAAACGAAAACATAGCTTACCGCTTTTTACTCTCCTTGTTCGGCAAAGCTAGTTATGCCACCTGCTTACAAGAGAAAAGTAGTTTAGTGATTCTGAGAAATGCCTGACATCTGTTGACATCTGCCTCATGCAACCTTGTTTGTATGTGGGGCAGCTCAGGGAGCAGGCCTGTGCTGTCTTGGCATCAGGGGATGCTGGGAGGGCAGGCCCCTGCTGCCCGAGGCGCACAGGTTCTCCGGGGTGGACGATATGCTGTCACTCTCTGTGAAGAATGTGGCTGTCTGTGTGCACTGTTTGTCAGCGTTCCACTCCTGGAACATCTTCGTAATCCACTTAATCAAGGCCTGCAGGATCGGTGAACAACACGTGTGAGTTTGCATTCAGAATCGGTAATAAGTGTTGAGGGTATAACGACAGCAAGGGTATCGTAGATTCTTAGATTCTTTTTATGTTAAAAAAAAAAAAACCTTAACAATGGCACATTAAGAAAGAAAATTCAAATCACTGTCACATTAAGCAAATTAACGTACTATTAACTGCCACGTTTCTCTAATTCTTTCTGATTCCTTCGCCGCAAATGACATGTATTATAATTCATAGTATGTAAAACATGATTGTCATTCGTCTAACTGAAAAACCCGCACCACTGCAAGTAAACAATGTTAGAATGGTACACCCTAGTAATGCACAAGAAGAATCTTTCTTTGACTTTGTCTCAGTCATATGAATACATAAAACAGAGAAACAGTGAGTGTGTGACAGAGTGCGAGAGAGAGAGATAATCAGATACGGCCCAGTGTTTTGCAACAGCAGGGATGAGACAATTTATGTCTCAATCTAGGCACAAACTTCTGCTTTTCTTTTTTATTATTGAGCTGAATGGCTTGAGCAGATAATAATGAACTATAATAGATGCCAAACAGTGAGGACAGGGAGAGAATGTAATTTCCTCAATGTGGGAATAAATCACATTGTAAGGGGTTTACTGGAAAATCTAGTGGATATTCAAATCTGCTGCTTTGATTGAAACAATCAGAGTGGATCACAAAGCTGTAATTTGACAAAGGGTTATGACAGGTGACCCACCAATATATGATCTTGTTTTGGACGGAAATTGCGGCAAGATTATTTTCTAGGGTCTTATTAGTCCACTTGATTAAAAAAGCTTTGATGCTGGACTGAGAAACAAGAAGAAAAGTGTTATTTTTATTGTATTTAAATAGATGCGTACAGAAACACACACGCACACACAGTTTCGTCGGTATATGAAGCTCGTTTAATTTATTTAGCTACATACTGTCAATGTAAGGGCTTACAATAATTCAGACCTTAGCTGCACTGAGGATTAGAGCTGTTCGTATCAGAATGATAATAGAAACAGCAGAAATCAGGCACAGAGAGATCGTCTGGTATTAAGATCCCACTGATCCTTCTAAAAGCTTATTCTTATGTTGAGTGGAAGACCCTCTGTTGAGCAGCTTTTTGAACCGTCTCCTCCAGGTGTCACAAAGAGGGGTTATGTCTATGGGAGCCAAAGGCCACGTTCATGGGTTCCAGTGGCCTACTTTCACTTGACTGTGCCAGTGAGGAGAACACCAGGCAGCTAAGCAGATCTGATGCTTGTTTCATTTCCTTTGGCAACCTTGTGTTATCAAAACAGGCACTGGAGTTAAGATGGTGAAGAAAAAATCTCCAGTGGGAGATCAGAGTACATTTTGGCAAAAAAAAAAAAAAAAAAAACTGCAGCAAACTGTGCATTTATTGATTCATGCCTTTTAAATCATGGGTTGTGTCTACTGCAAAAATTTTAGAGATATACGGGAAAGTCGATATGTAACCTTTCCACTGTGCTTGAAAAATGTAACATTTCATCATATGGTGCAGTATACATTTTTTCAGATCTTCATAAAGTGGGCTACTGACCAAGTTTAAAATGTATGAATAACATTGATATTTCCCACATATGATTTCATATACTGTACTTCAGATAGCCACTGAATTTGTTTTTCCCTTGCCACTGAAAACAGCCTTAGAGCAAAAATACATCTCTTAAAACTATCTGTACTTTTTAACTGTATGTAAATCTGTGCAGACTTTACACTTAATCCTTAACTGGAACACTTTCAAATGTACATTGCCTTTTTCCTCAACCCCCCCGACCCATCTCCCTCAACGACAGAACAATGCACAATACGTCAATGTTCTGTTAAGTTAAATATATTGAGTTTTAATCCCAGCTGTTGACCTTAATTAAAACTTTTCAGAGCTTCAGTGTTAATCCTTGCTTATAGCTGAGGCTTTCACTAAATTAATGGCTGTGAAAAATATTAAAATTAAGAACACATCTCACATTCAGCTTTCCCATTAATATATTTCAAAACCATCTAATTCTGCAGTGGAGTCAAATGACCTGCAGGAAGGGCAGAAGCTATGAAAAAACTGAACTATGAAAAATGTTTGTGCAGGGTAGCAGAGCAAATATTGCATATATTGTCTGTACGGGGGTGCGGTGGCGCAGTGGGTTGGACCGCAGTCCTACTCTCCGGTGGGTCTGGGGTTCGAGTCCCGCTTGGGGTGCCTTGCGGCGGACTGGCGTCCCGTCCTGGGTGTGTCCCCTCCGGCCTTACGCCCTGTGTTGCCGGGTAGGCTCCGGTTCCCCGTGACCCCGTAAGGGACAAGCGGTTCTGAAAATGTATGTATGTCACAGTTCACACACAATAATCACAAAATAGCCAACAAAACTGATAGCACAGTTGCTTTGGTTGGTCTTTGGTCCTAGCACTGTTTGTGTGGCATTTACAAGTTTGTGAAATTTTGAAAGGATGTTTAGTTTTCATCCCCCAGTACCTGAGTGAGGGAATGTTTTTCTGAAAAACTTATGCTGCACCAAACATGCAACCTAAGTCAACAAACTGGCAGTATGAGAATTATTGTTATAACCTTTAAAGTTATTTTCTCTCTACTTGTTGTAGATGTCATTTATTTAGTGTAAGGAAACCATTTTTACTGCAGAGATATATGACATCCACATTTGCTCAGAATGCAAAAAATACATCTGAGATTCTGATTGATGAAATGCTGATTTTTTTTTCTCTCTCTCTCTCTTTCCAGATAGTTTATAGTATTCTATGAGGAAAATGGCTTTTATGAGTAATCCCTTTGAAATTAATTAAGAAAGTCATAAATCACAACACACTTTAATACTGCAGATCAGAATTCCATCAAGCTGTTACTTGAAGGATAAATACATAAGAGGTTAGCTGTGATGAAGAAAGTGGAAAAGCGATCATAAAGAAGACATTTGCATACTAATTAATAGGATGTAATATTTCTACAGATATTTTTAAAACCAGTGCAATATTCTGTCATTACAGTAATTCATTGAATTAACTACTCAGGTGAGCCCCCACTGAAATAGATATTTGTCCTAAACAATCCAAAAATCTGAAAACAACAAATTGCAGAGCATTGATCTCTGTCTAAAACCTATTCCTTTTGACATTCCCAGTGTATAATCTCCTAGTAAATAGATTATCTTTTTATTTATATCTTTTATATTCTTGTGTGTGTTATAAACCCCCTCACATCCTTAACAAGTTTGTTTCCTCCTTGCATATAAATTAAAAAATTCTTCACTAAAGATTTGGAACTTACTAATAATTTCACATCAAGATTTAAATATAATTCAGTGACAACCAATTCATGCAATCCGTTCTGCTGCAGGAAAAAAAAAAACAGAAGTAAGACCTTTCACAATATTATTTACTGCTGTCATGCTCATAGTGTGTTTGCATCAGCACAGGTTATTATAAGTTGACTTTAAATTTTATTTGCCCCATCAGTGAAGGCCTCCACAGTGGTGTTACAGTCATTCTGATCTTGAATTCTGCATTGCATGAACAAACACCTGTACAGTAAGTCCAAGCAGTAAATTTATTTTACAAAGTGATTCTTTGCATTAGGAAAACTGAAACTTGTACTTTAGACATTGAAACCAAGAATTTCTCTCACTCATTGTGCTGCATTTATGCTCACAGGCTACAAGAATAAACCTCTATGAAGCAATATGTAATTAAATGTGTAACCCATATTTTTAATCCTAAAGGCTATTATAGACTTAAATTCAGGGCATTGTCTGAGTCTGCGGTGGCATTTTTCCTACACTCCCGCAAATATCCCTGTCCATTGTAACTGGGTAGATAATGGTTCTTAATTCTGGATTGTTGAGGGAGCACTGGTTTTTGTCTTTAGTCTGGAATGGATAGAAAGGCTTATCTCCGATACTGACGGATGCAATTACATTTCTTTGACTGTAAATGACATTTCTGAAGTAATTTCAGTGAATTATTATAAAGGACTTAAACTATAATTGAACATTTTTTTTTAAAAATGGGACAACTGGATAGTAGCATGGTGGCTCTTCATTACTGTGTTCTATAGTCTTCATGTTTACCTTCTGAATATTGTTGGTCCAACGTCTACTGTTTCAGTTAAAAAAACTGCATAAAAGCATTGGCTAAATAATGCAAAATAATAAAACTACAATGCTTCAGAACCATCCATGACTAATGTTCTGAGAGTTTTTGTTTGTGAATATCTTACAATTTCTTACCTTTAATGAGGCATAATATATTGACTTTAACTTTTTTGGTTATACAGTAAATCATTAATATCTCTGATCATATTCGGTGAATTTGTAAGTATACGTTTGAAACTCTAACATCTAACATGTAGTACATTTAGATTTAAGGTTTTCCAAGGAGCTGAACAATTTGATTCTTTGTCCTCATCCATTATTTTGTCCTTTCACATTCAAATTAAAATCACCAGGTTCTGGTCTCAATGTTAATGTATTCCCACTTATTTGACTTTTTAATAGGCTTTTACCTAATTATCATCACGTGATGATGAGGATCAGAGTGACAGTAGAAAGTTGGTGAGGGAACAAAGGGAGGTCAAATTTTGAGATGCTGGCAAGCATCCCGTTCTGCAAAGATACACCCTCAGTTGCTTCCACTAAGATAGATTTTCCCCTTGAACATGATGTCAATATGTTGACTTGCCTTCCTTTATTAAGACACCATCCAACTGATAACAAGTCCTGCTGTGTGTTACCAACATAAATAATTAGAACAGAGACCAAGGAACGGCAGGTGGCTCTTGGCACAAAGAAATAATCATACTTGATGTGGAAAATAAAGTAAAAGGAGCCATCTGTTCTCGGCAGGGGTAGGAAAAAAAAACACGTTAACATATTGTCACTAACATTATGAAATACACAGTTAATAATTTAGTCATGGCACTCGATTCCGGACACTTGTTTAACCAATATAAACACAGAGAAAAGCCTAGTTTCAGACTTAAATTAACTTTAGGTTTTACTGCTCACAGCTGATCAATCTGGGCATTTTGTCACATGCTCTGCCATTATTTGCTCAAAAGATTGGCTGCAGGAGTGACAGAAGGCCTATTGGTTGATGGTAATATTGTGACCGAGATATGAGCTGAGCAACGGCAGCCAAGAGCTGTTCTGATTTCTTCTTCTGCACCGAATACCATGTCAATGATTTTGTTCACAGGTATCAATCTAAATACATTACTGATGAACCAAACTTCCATATTACATCATCAACTATAAAAACTGTTTTTTTTTATTTTTGTAAGAATAATTGGGTTTTGTTTTCTACTGTTTGTTTTCAACTACAGAGGTAGGAATCTAGCATAATTACTATATCAGTTCATTAAATTATCCTGAAAGGAAAAAAAAAAAGCAATGCAGTCTTGAAGGACACATGTAATTACATTTTTCATATTTCTGAAATATTATCGTGGTACAATGTAGGCATTTAAAGCATCAAAAGTCCCTGCATTTACACTGTCAGAACTGCAGGTCTCATATTACTATATCCAGATGAATTATCTTTTCAGTTTCATGTACCAGTTCACAAAACCATCTTTAAGCAAGTTGTTGAGGCATAACCGTTGCTTGCCTCAGCCCTAGAAATAACTCCAAAAGTTATATTTTCCAATACATGTTGCAGGAAACATTACTTGTACTTGAACTGCAAGAAGCAGTACAGGTCCTTGGAGATTCCCTTGAACCTGAAAGGAAACACTTTCCATGCCCAGGAGCAAAGAAGCCATTACAGCATGTACTGGGAGATTTAATAGGTGTCATAATTTATCATGTAAACCGAAAAGTGTTTCTTAATTAAGTGTGTGCGTTAATGAATTTTTTAATTTGATCCCTGTAAGTACTTTGCTATGCTAATTGCAATATTCCACACATTAGTTATCGGCTATTGCCCTTGGCTATTTGCTGCTGTGAAAAAGGGGACCTTTTTTCATCTAAAGTTCATTAACTCATCCAGCCCCAACAATTTGAATTTAAAAAAGGCTGTCTTTACTGAGCGTGGGTAACCTCTTACATTTGTTCTTTGGAGCACTTTCTCAAGGTTAAGTGGGCATGTTTATAGGACTCAAGCTTGTGTATACATAATAATTGTCTTAAAAAAATATATAACTGAAAGAAAGAACAGCCGGTTGGCTAATTAGTCTTTTATTGATTTATATTTCTTACATTACATTCATGGATAGAGCAGACACTTTTCTGCAAAGCAACTTAAGGTCACGATTACTACAAAGTTACAATTATTAGCTGATTTATATAGCTGGGTTTTAGTGGAGCACTTTAGGGTAAGTACCTTGCTCAAGGGTACTACAGCTGGAAGTGGGGATCAAACCTACAACCTATGGGTCCAAAGGCAGAAGCCCTGACTACTACACTACCTGCTGTTGCAGTAATGTGTGATTCTCACAGATTTTACTGTGATTTCCCTATTTGGGCAACAGGGTATTCTTCCTGCAGCAATTCAGGGAAGCATTTTCATCAGTCCCACAGCTTCAGGTTACATTTACCTGATTCTTTTTTCCAATGCAACTTACAGCATTAAGGTTACAATCATTTACCTATTTATACAGCTGGATAGTTTTTACTGGAGCAACTTAGGGTGAACATCTTGCTCAAAGGTACTAGAGTTGGAGGTAGGGATGAAACCAGGAACCTTTGGCTCCAAAGGCAGTAGCACTTACCACTATGTTACTGGTTACCAAATGGAATCCACCTGGGATTCATCCTGGTCTATATGCTTTTATAACTCAGTTTAATGTATCATATTCATGAACAGTGTTAACACCAGACATGTGGTTTGAGCAAAAGCATAAATAACATTTTAAAATGTCAGCGTTCAATTTAATGTATTTTTATGTGGTTTCTGTCGCATGAGTCAGAGACTACAACAAAACTAGAAAAAAAAAAAACATGCGTTTCCAAACAAGTTGTCTAACTGCAAGGAAATACATACACGTTGGCTTAATTGTACTACTAATTTAGATTCTTGAATAGTTAATTAGTTATGTCTGTATGGGCAACTATTATTTTTATAAAATTCCTATTTCACCTCAGTTATAGTCATCTACCATTATGGTGGATACCAAATGATTTGATAGACTCGGGTGTATATCTGTTTTTGATTTGTCTTTAATGATTGGAAAATAAATCATATTCTGGGAGAAGCTTTTCACTTTGTTTCGGAAGGAACAACCTGGGGTTATCCTTTGGGGAAGGCAGTAGCCTTGGCTACACCCCCAAACCTTAGACTGACAGCTGTACTTTAGGCAGATTCACACACACAATCTGAAACCACTTGTCCCAAGTAGGATCAAGGCAAACTGGGACCTAACTTCGCAACACAGGGCACAAGGCTGGAGGGGGAGGGGACACACCCAGAATGGGACACCAGTCCACCACAAGGCACCCCAAGTGGGACTTGAACCCCAGACCCACCAGAGAGCAGGACCCAGGCAAACCTGCTGCATCACTGCACTACTACACCCCCTCTTACGAGGATTCATTAGAAGAAAAAAGCTGAAATGCTTAAGACCACCCACTGACACCTCATTGCTGGTCACTTCCCAAATCAGCTATATCTTCCGTGAGTTAATTAGGCAAAACCAAATTTATGTCACCTATGGCACTTCTCTTAACGGTTTAATATTTCAAAACCTTTAGTTCCCACTGGTGTTTATTTCTCAAAACCTTGCGATTAGTAAAGAGGAGTTCCTAAACGTGCAATATTTAGACCATTCCTCATTTTCCTCTGAACTATGCATTGCCAAAGGGGGGCGCGGTGGTGCAGTGGGTTGGACCTCAGTCCTGCTCTCCGGTGGGTCTGGGGTTCAAGTCCCGCTTGGGGTGCCTTGCAATGGACTGGCGTCCCGTCCTCGGTGTGTCCCCTCCCCCTCCGGCCTTACGCCCTGTGTTGCCGGGTAGGCTCCGGTTCCCCCGCGACCCTCTATGGGACAAGCGGTTCTGAAAGTGTGTGTGTGTGTGTGTGTGTGTATGCATTGCCATCCCTTCTCATTGTTTATATTACTACTGTGCTGAAGATATACCACCTTATCTCCATGATGGTAAGGTTTTGTCTTCGATTTCAGCATGACTGGCAGGAACCTCTGCCTTGAAGTATCCTCAGAAGTTAAAAATATAACTCTCCTACACTGTAGACCATAGTGCACTACTAAAAGCCCATCACTTAGGTACTTATGTATTTCATTTTTACAGATTGGCTAAGCACCTGGACATGATCCTTGAAAATTAACCAGGACATTCAGTTTCCTCCTTGCTCCTCTCCTGATTCAGAGCATGATTATGTGTTTTTGGCTGCAACTCTGTGTGCCATCAGAACTTTCCATAGTTAAATGCTTTCCAAAGATTAGGGGTATATATTTTAGAGAACATTCAAAAAACATATTTTATTCAAAATGTCAGCAGAGTAGCATTTTACCTGGTATGAATAGAAGAGTCAGGCTAAAGTCATAAATAATTGCACAAAGAAATTTTCACATTACAAAGATATTTTAAAACAATGGTGATACTTCTTTAATAATATTACAATAGCATCTGAAGAGGAATGTACGCAATATTCAATGAGGTTTTTAACACTGAAATTAGGGAAAAAAGATAATCCTCCATAGATTAAATTAAATGTGCGTTTGAGTGTTATCCCTGCTATTGTTTTCATGAATCCCAAAGATATTGTGGTCTGCAGCACATGATATTAAATAGACCCATGAGCTGCTGTTGTCCATAGCTTCTTGATAATTTCAGAACATAATTTCATTTTGGTTATAATCTCTGAGCAGCAGTTTAGCATTATAGTTTTTAACTACACTTAATGGTACCAAAATATGCATTTGTAGTATTAGAATAAATCTTCTATTAAGATAAAAGCACAAGACTTATTGCAATATATTGCTACTGACCATTTGCCTGCCTTCTCTAGGGGGAATAATCACATAAAATTGTAATAAAAGCAACACATTTAATTATTTAGTTGATTATGGAATATATTTTTTCTTACTGATTTGTTTTATGCAAGTGCTCTCAACAGGTTGTGGCCCAAACATCATCTAAAATGCAAATGATTAGTTTTGGCTGGACAGATGTTGAATTCCAGGTTTTTAGAGGATACAAAACCCCAAACCCAGACAAACAGGTGCCTGTTACACTGGTGGTATTAATAAAAATAATACACTAGTAATATACAAAATTTCTGACTGCGATATTTTTGAATGTTGCAAAGGAAGACCAGGGAAAGTTAAAATGAAAAACTAAAATGGATTGAACAATAACAACAATATAACTGAAGGTATTTTAAAGTGTTTTTAAAATACCCCTTTAACCACTGTATTATTTGGTCCACCGTTTGGCCAGGACATCAGCCCCATGGTTTGTGAAACTGATTCAGTGGACATGATGAAACAGCCATGTTGCCACTTGACACGTTGGAAAATTGCCATGGTAACCATGGACACAAGTTCTGCAAACACACCTTCTCCACGGCCAAAGCGAGTTTGTTTGCCGTATGTGAATCTTTGCGACACTTAAAAGCCCAGAATTATCATTTCCTATTTGGTAATGTTTTCCATTCCTATTGATAAGTACACTATGAACACTGTTTAACCATTTTCAAAATAGATTTCAAGTTATTCTCTACATATGTCATTCATAATATAAAATATACACACACACACACACATTTTCAGAACCGCTTGTCCCATACGGGGTTGCGGGGAACCGGAGCCAACCCGGTAACACAGGGCGCAAGGCCGGAGGGAGAGGGGACACACCCAGGACGGGACGCCAGTCCGTCGCAAGGCACCCCAAGCGGGACTCGAACCCCAGACCCACCGGAGAGTAGGACTGCGGTTCAACCCACTGCGCCACCGCGCCCCCCACAATATAAAATATATTTATAACATAATTTTTAAAAAAATTTTTTTATATATATATATATATATATATATATATATATATATATATATATATATATATATATATATAAAGTATATCACTTATGACTAACTGTTTGCCCTATGAGGATTGTAATGATCCAGATTGGATCTCTGTACAGGATGCCAGGACATCACACATGCTCAAAGCATGTCCACAAAATGTGGGGGGAGACCCGCTCAAATACAATTGCAAATTAATTCTATTTGTTGTATTGGTTTCAGTTTTTTCCTAGATGATTCACTTCCTGACCTATACAGCAATTAAAACTGAAATCATGTTGTGTTTTACTGACTTCTGATGTGCTTTTCCACACACCCTGAAGGCACCAGCATCTGTCCCAATTATTAAAGGCAATTAAACTCAGGCAAAATGAACTTGAACAATGAGCAACCCAAAACAGATGTCATTAGAATACCCTTTGGACTGAAGTCTATTTTTTAAAACCGTGATTTTACATTTACATTTTTACATTTTTTATTCATTTAGCTGACACTTTTTACCAAAGCAACTTAAAGTGTTAAGGTTACAATTGTTTACCTATTTATACAGCTGGGTAGTGTTACTGGAGCAATTTAGGGTAAGTACCTTGCTATATTGTAATGAAAACATGAAAACACTGCTCTAGAAACTGGGCCTTTGTTAACTGCTTCATGAATTAGAGACAATGGAATTACATTCGTAAGTAAGCAGGATTTTGGTATGTGAAAATGTAGATTGGAAAGACGCACAGTCACATACATCACAGAGCATGTACTAGAACCAATCACAACCTTCAACAGATCTTACAAAAAAGCCCTTTCTAGTCTTTCAGATTTTTTTTTTGATGAATTCAACTCCCTTTCATTACTACTGCAATGTGTATACTTGGAGTATTAGAAATACAGCTGACCAGGATATTTAAGTTTTCAGGACATCATATTTATGGGACCTAAAGTCAAATGACAATTTTGAGGGTCAGAATGCTGTTTTGTATATGAAAGACTTTGACTTTTGCAATAATATTTAATATCAGTATTGTCATAATAAGGTAACTGATCAGTAAAGGGGTGCTGGGAAAGAGGGGTGTCTTTTGAACTGTGAGTTTGGATGTTGGTATCAGTTTGGCTCAGTCTAAGTGGAGTTTGTATGTTCCTCTCAGGTTTCTATGGGTTTCCTCCAGATGCTTCCAAATTCCAGATACACGTGTTTCGTGTTAATTGTACACTCTTAATTGCCCTTAGTGTGTGAATGTATGAATGAAAACATGTGTTTGATTTCCCTGTGATGGACTAGTGTCTTGTTCATGATGTATCCTGACTTGCACTCTACTAGATGAATGCATAATATGGTAACTACATCACAGTTCAAGAGCTTTCTATAAGAGCCGTGACGGATCCAAAGTGTACTATGGCTTTAAATACATACACTTTCTGAACCACTTGTCCCATACAGGGTTGCAGGGAACCAGAGCCTAACCCGGCAGCACAGGGCATAAGGCTGGAGGGGACACACCCAGGACGGGACGCCAGTCCATCACAAGGCACCCAAAGCAGGACTTGAACCCCAGACCCACTGGAGAGGAGGACCCGGTCCAACCCACTGCGCCACCACACCCCCCGGGTTTAAATACACCCATAAGAATTTTTACATAGAGTCCACATTTGTCCTTTTTATTTGGAAGACCAACGTCTTAGTGAGTGCCATGTTGTTAATCCACAACTGGATTAACTTTCCCCACTTTCCAGAATCACCTTGACTGATGTTCTGGGAACTTTACGCTTCACTTTGCCAGCACTCAGTCACATGTCCGCAGCCCTGCTCTTCTCCCTAGGCATCCTGACACAAACCACCTCTTCGCCAGCCTGGCGTGGCTGATCAAGCTGTTCCAACAACTGGAAGACATCACAAGTTAAACACTCATTATTTTAATTTGATGCTAATCATGTGTTAATGAGACTAATCCTTGCAATGATTCAGGTAATTTGCTTAATGGCTGCCCAGAGTACAGATTACAGCAATCAGTCATGTTTGATAAGACGGCTGTTGCAGAGAAAATGCTCAGGTAGAAAAGGTAGAAGGACACAGAGGAACAGGTTTTGTCTCTGACAGCACCCCTTTGACACAGAGGAAGTATTATTCCACTCCCAAAACCCTCAGCCCTAATAATGAGGAGCGTTGTATGTCTTTAGTTTCTGTCTCCTTACTGTCTAGTGACACACCTGCAGTTTAAATAGGAGCAGGTATGTGAAACTAATGTATCTATGAATAAATAAGTATTGATAGTCAACACCATGACACATGGGACAAGAGACAAATGTCTTACCTAATGCATCTTTAACCTTCAAAGAATTTTGCTATAAACTTTCTTTTTGCTATACCTGGAAGCACTTTGTAAAGCTTATGACGTGCTGCTTATCAACAATTTTTTTTTAAAGTATGATGGATCAAACTGGGCAATAGCAGGGTGGGCAGATGGATACTGAACATGGGTCAAAAAATCTTTGTTTTTTTTTGGAGACATGCAAATGTTACAGGTGATTTTTAAGAGAGTGAAAGGATATGCAAATAAATGAAAAAAAAAGCTCAACAAGTACATTAATCTGATGCTTTTATTCAAAGCAGCTTGTAGTTATTGACACATTCATACATCCAGGTAATTTTACTGGATCAATTTTTGGTAAGAGCCTTGCTCAAGAGTACTACACCTAGGAATCAAACCTGCAACAACTGGGTCCAAAGGTAGGAGCACTAACCAATACACTACCAGCTATGCATGACCAACAAATCTTCACATAATAATAATAATAATAATAATAACACTCTTTTAGTCAATTTGCTTAATCTGTTTCATTCTCTAACTGTGGTAGCGTTTACATGTTAATTAAGAAATGGATGTTTCAAGCAAATCATTTAGTTGATTAGTCAGTTTTTTTCTATGTTTAGTTTCTTTCCTCTGCATTGTCCTTCATGGCATGTGTTATATATTTCTTCCAGAAAACAATGAAAATCAAGACATAATTTAAAATGTATGTATGTATGACATGCTATTAAATGTCTCAAATTACCTGCATGAAATAAACACAAACAAATTTTATTCCAAGGCCTGCCCATAGTTACTCTGGAACCGTGACATGAGAAACAGGCTCATATGGTGTCTCTGATGTGGCTGAAAGTCTGTTTTACACCACATGAAAGAGCACAGCCTTTAAGTTATTTTTTTGCCCTTAGTGTTTCTTGTACCTGAATCAGAAACTTAATTATTTCTATAGATTAAATAAAATTTGTTTATTAGATTTTGTGACAGGAGCTGCACTCTGTGGACCAAAAGCACAAACTCTTGTCAAACTTGTGGATTCAGCCATAGATACCTGTGAGATCTAGCCTGGATACTCTGGCATAACCCATTTCATTTAAAACATTGTACTTTGTTTTTCATGTGTTACAGCAGCAATATGGGCTCCTGTAGAAATGCAAGGCAAGCCAAAGAGGTACATGCTCATTTCTTGTCATATAGCAGCAGGTTCTCCACTTTTTTCCAAAAACACACAGAGGTAAAGCTACTTATGTTCATATTGATCCCCAGCAGCACTGTCTGCATTTTCGTCACTTTTTACATTCACATTTACATTTACATTTATTCATTTAGCAGACACTTTTCTCCAAAATGATGTACATCTCATAGAAAATTCAATGTGTGCATTACATTAGCAGAAAGAGAGACTTAGATGCAGACGAGTGATTCCTAAGTACAGATAGTTTGTTTCTCTCCACCATTTGAACCAATATACATCACACAAGTAGCTTCATAAAACCTTATCCTAATATCAATGATTCCTAATCACCTTCCTAGTAATAATTTTTTAAAATATATAAACATTTACATTACATTAGAGGAGTAGCTGCACTAAGGTTTATCCATTGTTTAACAGGGATGATTTCAATGTTATAGTGCATCAATATTGACACGTTGCATGAACTGTAGAGATCAAGAGAGAAGTGAATCAGGAAGAGGTGAGTTTTAAGATCCTTTTTTTAAATGTGGACAGAGATTCAGCAGTTCTGAGTGAGAGGGAGAGGTCGTTCCACCACAACGGAGCCAGAACCGAGAATCTTCATACTTTACCCTTCATGCGTGGGACCACCAAGTGGGCAGATGTGGAGGAGCATAGCAGTCTGGTTGAGGTATAGCAGATGATCGGTTCTTGTAGATAGCTGGGAACAGTTCCACTGATACTTTTGTAGGCTCTGAGCACTGTCTTAAATTAGATCAGGGTAGCTGTAGGAAGTCAAAGCAGAGAGACGAGGAGGGGAGATACGTGGGGATGCATCGGCAAGTCAAACACAACTCGTGCAACAACGTTCTGTATCACCTGTAGAGGTTTGCTGGCAGTAGCTGGAAGGCCAGACAGGAGAGAGTTGTAGGTGTCCAGATGGGATGTCCCCTTGGCCTGGACAAGTAGTTGCTCAGAGTCTGTTGTGAGATGAAGACGGATCCTGTAGATGTTGTGCACAACGTATTTGCAGGACCGGGTTGTGGCTTCGATGTACTGAGAGAAGGATAGACTCGAGTCAATCATCACTCCCAGACTCTTAGCCGAGGAGGTAGGCAAAATGAGTGAATTGTCCAGTTTGATCAAGAGATCATGACAGGAAGACAGGCCAGCTGGGAGGTAATGGATCTCTGATTTGGAGAGGTTGAGTTGTAGGTGGTGATCATACATCCATGCAGAGATGTCTAACAGGCAAGCAGCAATGCGTGCGGAAGTGTCTGATGCTCCAGGTGGAAAGGAGAGGAAGAGCTGGGTATTGTTGGCATTGCAGCGGTAGTTGAATTCATGGGAGGCAATGACAAGACCAAGGGAAGAGGGGTAGATTGAGAAGAGTAAAGGGCCCAGTGTCGAGCCCTGCGGGACACCAGTTGAGAGAGGCAGAGGAGTAGAACGGGAGCCCCTCCAGACCACTTGGTGCTGTTCCTTTGATGCCAAGTTGACCAAGAGAGGACAATTGAATCCGGTGGTTGACAGTGTCGAATTCTGTAGCTCGAGTAGGCTGAGGACCGAGGAAAGGAAGGCTGCTCTAGGCGACTGGAGAGCATCAGACACTGCCAGGAGCCTTGTGTCCATGGAGTGCCCAGCTTTGAATCCAAACTGATATCTGTCCATGAGATGGTTCCGGGTGAGGAATTCAGATAGTTGATCACAGGCCGCCCGTTCTAGAGTTTCTGGCAGAAAAGGGAGGAGGGAAACTGGCCTGTAGTTTTGGACTGAGTCAGGATCCAGAGAGGGTTTTTTACCAGAGGTGAAATGAGGGCATGTTTGATGGCAGATGGGAAGCAGCCAGAGGAGAGTGAGGAGTTAATGATCTTGGAGACGAAGGTGGAGAGTTGCGGGGAGATGGTCTGTAGGAGTGTCAATGGGATCAGATCTAGCAAGCAGGTGGTGGTTCCGTAGGACAGCAGGAGGTTGGAGATTTCAGTTTCTAACAGGGGCTTGAATTTGGAGAACGCGACTTCGCAGGGAGGTCCAGCACGAGCAGGGCACGGAGATGCCATGATTGTCCATGATTATATTGACTTTGTCTCTAAAACACAAAGCAAAGTCATCAGCAGTGACAGAAGAAGGAAGAGGAGGCAGCAGAGGACAGAGTAGGCATGAGAAGGTGGCGAAGAGTCTGGTTTTTTTAGTTGCAGACAATTTTTTAATGCAAGAATGTTGTTTAAGCTGAGGAGACAGCGGAGTGAAAAGCAGCTAAGAGTTCTTTGTAGATATCCAGGTCCGTGTGAGTCTTGGAGTTTAGCCATTGTCGCTCTGCAGCCCCGAGTTTGGTCCTGATGCCATGTAATGTATCAGTCAACCATGGGGTGGTACTGGGGCATGCTGGTGTGGAAGTTAGAGGGCAGAGGGAGTCAAGAAAGGAAGATAGGGTAGAGAGGAAAACATTAGTACCATTGTCCGTTGATAGATCTAAGAATTGTGCAGCAAAAGAGAAAGCGGACAGTGTGGCAGAGGCAAGGAAGGAGGGTGAGAGAGACTTTAGGTTACAGTGGAAGGAGACATGGAACGGAGAAACAGAGAGGACAGGACAGCTACAGTTAAGGGAGAAGACAAGGTCAAGAGAATTGCCTGCTTTGTGAGTAGCAGGGGGCTGGGAGAGGGAGAGGTCAAAGGACTGCAGGAGCGACAGAAGGCCGCCTGCATGAATGTCCTCGACATGCAGGTTGAAGTCACCCAGGAGAATCAACAGAGTGTTGTCCCCTGGGAGAGAGCTCAACAAGATGTCAAGGTCATCCAAGAAGCGGCCGGGAGGGCCAGGAGGGCAATAAAGAACAACCACAACAAGAGCGACTGGGGCAGTGATGGAAACAACAGGCAATTCAAAGGCGGACAGGTCATGCAGGTGGAGAGGGAGAACAGAATATTACCACTGGGGAAAGATGAGCAGGCCTGTGCCTCCACCTCTGTCGGAGAGATGGGGTTGTGGGCGAAAGAGTAGTTAGTAGAGAGGGCTGCAGGTGTGGCTGTGTTGTCTGGGGTGATCCAGGTTTCAGTTAGGCCCAGTAGGTCCAGAGAGAGGTTGGAGGCATAGGCTGGTATGAAGTCAGCCTTCCTCACAGCAGACTGGCAATTCCAGAGTCCCATGGAGAGGTTGAAACAGGATGGAGGGCTTGATAGATGAGGATAAACCAGGTTACTGTAGTAGCGGGAGCGTCTCGATCTCTGATGTCTCACAGCGTGAGAAGAGTGCTCTATAAAAATATATTGAATTGAACTGCATTGATGACGGTGATGTTGCACTGTTCAGTTGCTGTAGACAATTTTGATGTTTGACAAAAAACTGTTTAAATGTAATATGTAATTTGTAATTAGAAAGCTGCATTGCCAAGAGGAAATAAGCCTTGTGCAGCACGACTAAAGAATTCTACTTTTTTACTCACATTGAGATATTGCCTTTTAACAACAAGCTTTTCAGTGTTTGCAAGCAGTTTATTTGCTTTTCCATCTTTAGGTTTACAATAAAAATAAAAATAAAAATTAAAAAGAAAACGATGCCTGCTCAAAAAGAGAGCACACTTTTGATGTTTTCAACCGAGTATTCATCTACAGACCGAACAGTTTTTTTTTGCTGCCGAGGAGCTTTGAACTAAGTGAAAAAACAGCTATAAATATATTCTATCTCCTTTGTCTAACTGCTATGAAATGAATGTCAGTGAACCGATGGGTGGGTATGTGCGGAAAAACTACAAAGATAGGAGAAAAACAGCAGTCTGGAAGATGACTCTTCTTCAGTGCAGAGCCTTGCCATTGTGCTAAAGGAGAGCTTATCCTTTATAAGCATGCTGCCTGACAATAGGCTTATGGGATGCCCAGTCTCCATCTACAGCTTTAAGAGCTAAAGATTGCCTGTGTTCTCATTTCATACCAATTGAAGGTGTGACTCGCTTCCTGACCAACGCCGGCCCATTCCCAATCACCAGTGCTCAATCCTGATCCATGTCCAGGCCTAACAACTACAACCACTTACTAATTATTACAGAGATGAAAGAGGTGCTGTGTATAACCTGCTCCTGTTCAAATGTGTGCTATCAAAGCATTTTTCTGTTTCCATATGGGTACATTCAAAAATGTCTACAAAATGCAATAACAAAACTGTGTTATGTAGACCAATGGGCCCATGTACCAAATGCAGTGTCCAAAAATCTCTTATTTTTACTAATTCTGCATGGCACGATGTGTATAAACCATAGTTAATTTTTCTTTGAACAATTCAATAAAGGCATTGTTGTATGATTACACTTTCATCCAATTAGGATTCATGTAAATAGTGAAATTAAAAAAATGTTTAAAAGTTTACTGAACAAACAATCCGTGGGAAAACATTCAGAGAGGACCCATTATCGTACCCTTTAAGTTGAACACAGTAATAACTAAAGCATAATCATATTGTAGTGACCCACCTGGAATTTATATTACATATCTTGTGATGCCACTGGAAACATCATCACTGATGTAAAACTCTGGATTTGGGTTTGCCAGAATCAGACACCCTCAATCAGGTGACCCAAGCAGGGTTAATCACACCCCATCTTGTCTCCAGGGTGTTACCTTGAACCAACTGCTTTCCTCATCCACAGGCATCTAGATTTCATCTCTGCAGCCTCAGTAAGAGCTTTATTACCCTTCCCCTTCACTGCCTGTGGTACCCAACACACTGAAAGCCCTATACATCCACCTTCCTGCAAAGCTCCTGCAGCCCACTTCGCTGGACACACACTTTGCCCTCCAACCTTTTCACCATCACTCCTCCACTTCCTTCTTTTGATGTGATGCACTTCTTCTATTGTTCCCTGAGATGTACATCACGCTGGAGAAAAGCATCTGCTAAATGAAAAAAATGTAAATGTAAATGTTGTACTTTGCTGTATTTCTTTCATTAGCCTCTTCAATTCTTTATTCCCAAGAATCTCTAAGCTCAAAAAAGATGACTTGCTTCGAGGCTTCTGAGAGTAAAACAATATCTGGCTTCACAGATGTGTCTGTGATAGTCGCTGGAAACCTTAACTGCCTTCCAAAGTCAACCATGAATTGCCTAGTACAACTACAGTATGCATACATAGTATGCAGTACATGATAAAAGCATTTATACAAAACAATACCATTTAGAGGATAAACAATATGACTCTGCAATGCTAGGTCAATATCGTATTTGTTAAAAAATAACACAGATAGATATGATTAGAGGTGTAGTATTACAATGTATCATTTTTTATAAGATTTCTTGCATAACTTATCAACAAGGGACTTGTTAGGTATAGAATGTTAATTAATTTTTATCAAACACCATTGGCTTGCATAATCAAAACCCATTGGCCTAAATCAATATATTTATTTTTATATTGTAAAATTAGGGGGCGCAGTGGGTTGGACCGGGTCCTCCTCTTCAGTGGGTCTGGGGTTCGAGTCCCGCTTGGGGTGCCTTGTGATGGACTGGCGTCCCGTCCTGGGTGTGTCCCCTCCCCCTCCGGCCTTACGCCCTGTGTTACTGGGTAGGCTCCGGTTCTCCGCAACCCCGTATGGGATGAGCGGTTCCGAAAATGTGTGTGTGTGTTGTAAAATTAATAGAAAAAGTAGGAATGCATTCTTTATTCAAAAAATTGCATTTACTGTGTGTTGGTGTGAAGCAAGACTTACATATAAATTAGGCTTTTAAAAAATGGATGAATAGAATCTCTTCTGCTGATCACTGGGGTGATTAACAGAAGCTGAATTGGGAGTTTAATGGAATGTGCCTACAGTTACAAGGCATTGCTGTCCCAGCACTCATCCTAAAAGAAAGCACTCGTACTTGAGTGTTAGGTAGTGGGTAACTGTTTCCTGCACATCAGAAGCAACACCTGAAGGCTAAGTTTAACATAATAAATGCATATGTTAAATATAATTAACTCCTTACTTTGCATTTTCCAGATGGTGATTAAAATTCAAAGTTATGATCCGTTACTTAACAAAATTTCATTCAAGTATGAGGCCTTTAACGTGCGTTTCACATGCGCGCGCACACACACACACACACACACACACACACACACTGCCCGAAACCACTTATCCCAAGCGGGGTCGCAGTGAACCGGAGCCTAACCTGGAAACACAGGGCGCAAGGTTGGAGCAGGACCCGGCCAAACCTGCCGTGTGCATTTCCCTTTCATGAAATAAATGTGCCATAATTACTGATGTTATTGATGTAATAGCCTACGTTTTTGTTCATTTAGGTTTAGTGTATACTGGTGTGAACTGAGCAACACATGTATATTTACACACACACACACACATTTTCAGAACCGCTTGTCCCATACGGGGTCACGGGGAACCGGAGCCTACCCGGCAACACAGGGCGTAAGGCCAGAGGGGGAGGGGACACACCCAGGACGGGACGCCAGTCCGTCGCAAGGCACCCCAAGCGGGACTCGAACCCCAGACCCACCGGAGAGCAGGACTGTGGTCCAACCCACTGCGCCACCGCACCCCCTACATGTATATTTACATTTACATTTATTTATTTAGTAGACGCTTTTCTCCAAAACAACTTCCAATGAACTCTATGTAGTGTTACCAGCTTGCACACCTTATTCACTGTGGTGACTTACACTGCTAGATACATTACTTACAATGGGTCACTCATCCATACATCAGTGGAACACACGCTCTCTGTCGCTCACATAGTAACTTTTCATATTGCATAACTTATTAGTATATTACAAATTATTACAAGTTAATTATTAAAGTTATATTAAAGCAAATAATAATAATAATAACACACACACACACTTTCTGTACCGCTTGTCCCATTCGGGGTTGCGGGGAGCCAGAGCCTAACTTGGCAACACAGGGCGTAAGGCTGGAGGGGGAGGGGACAAACCCAGGATGGGACACCAGTCCATCGCAAGGCACCCCAAGGGGGACTCAAACCCCAGACCCACCGGAGAGCAGGACCCGGTCCAACCCACTGCACCACTGTGCCCCCTATAATAATAATAATAATAATAATAATAATAATAATAATAATAATAATAATAATAATAATGAAGCTATAAAGTTATTATTAAAGTTAATTAAATAGTTATTAAACGTTATAAGTATAATAAATAAGTTATGAATAATAAAAATAGAAGTTATAAGTTATATATATAATAATTATAAATAATTATAAAAGTATAACTTTTAATTGGTAAGGTAAGTACCATTGAATCAAAATCCACAATTTTTAGAGATAACCCGACTGACACACCTTTCGTACAGCTGGTCCTCGATGTACGATGGGGTTACGTTCTGTGAAACCCATTGTAAGTCGAAAACATCGCAAGTCGAAAATGCATTTAATTCACGTAGCCTACCGAACATCGTAGCCTAGCATACATGCGATGGCAATTTCGGGCTTGCCGCCTCCAGTTATCTTGAGTTTCTCCTCAAGAGTAATTGCCTTCCTCTTCTTCTTCCCACCAGTAGCAGGAAGCACAGATGGGCGTTTCTGTGAAATTACGGATGTACAAAACACAACGTAGATACGAGGGGTATCTGTATAGCGACTGCGTGGCAGACTGGGAGATGCGGATAGCTGCCACTGCCCAGCATCGTAACAGAGTATCGCGCCGCATATCGCTTGCCTGGGAGAAAATTAAAATTCAAACTTCAAAGTATGGTTTCGACTGAATGTCTATGGCTAGCACACCATCGTAAAGTCGAAAAATCGAAAGACAAGCCATCGTAAATACACACACGCATACATACACATACACTCACCAAATATATTGTATATATACTGTAGATTATAGAACATGCCTTAATACAAAGCTGTTTTGATGAGTTTATTGATACATTATTCTATATTCTCTAATGACTTACAATTGCTATTCCATAACCTTCTCACAGTGCCCCATGTTCTGGCAGAACACATATAGTATTGTTATCAGCTACATCACCATAGATATTGCCATGCACCATATAAACCAAATGTTTCATTTTGGATTAAATAATAATGCATGATGTAAAACTGGAGATTACAGTAAAACTGATGCAGCACCCTTGACGCGCTACAGCATCATCATGTAAACCACGCCCTTGTCAGCTATTCATAAAACACAGACATAACATCTGGACCTAATATTTTTTCTGCTTTGGTCTGACCTTGTTGGATAACGAGGCTCTTTGTTTTTTTGGAACATCTGCTGTGCCGAGATCAGTGCATGTCCGTGACCTCACTCCACAGATATGTTAGTACGATACACTGCAGCTGGGCTTGTAGCAAAGAAAGCACTAGTGGTGTTAAGGGGATGCTGAAAGACGCCAGATTTTTTTTTTACAATTACATTTACATTTTTTTACAAATCCTTTTACACACCTAGTTTTTGCCACCTTTTGGATCTCCTGCAAGCTGGGAATCTTCAGCTCATTCATATAGCAGTATTGTGAGTTTGCAACATGTCCAGGGAGAAGTCAGCTGCAAGCAATACACACGTGTGTAGTTGTAGTTTACTACGCGATACATTCTCAGAGCAGCACACGGTGTTGAAATTTGCCCTTTCCAATTCTGTTTTGTTATTTATGTGATTAATGTTGTTCGAAGTATTACACCATTTACACTGTCCTACTTTTAGGGTATATGCTGAATTACACAGGCCTTTTTAGGAAACAAATTTTCTGTTATCAAATCATGCTGGAGATCACTGTAAGCTCTGCACATGATAATAACAATGTAATGATATTCCATAATGGCCTTGTTCTGTTTTACAAGGTTTAGTTACCATTAGTTAGATTTAGTTAGATTATCTTCAAGAAACAAATCACTGTGTGATCCCACCATGAATTAAAGTGATAGAAAAAGAAATAAAGATTATGAGCTTCAGTAATCAGCTTGTGGAGCACTGAAGTGTATTACTGAATGCAATTTGTTGCTTTTAAACTTTTTTTTACAAGTTTAAGTAATATTTGTATCAATGCTTTACTAAACTATGACAATGTTTGTTTTCTGAAAACCTTTAAAAACATGCACAGAGATAATGCGTGCTTACTACCTATCAAGATATTTCTCAATTTTGCTTTACTCATAAATTCTAAAACTATATACACTATATCTATATACAAACTGTATTTACATATATATATACACACACACACACATTTTCAGAACCGCTTGTCCCATACGGGGTCACGGGGAACCGGAGCCAACCCGGTAACACAGGGCGTAAGGCCGGAGGGGGAGGGGACACACCCAGGATGGGACGCCAGCCCGTCGCAGGGCACCCCAAGCGGGACTCGAACCCCAGACCCACCGGAGAGCAGGACTGTGGTCCAACCCACTGCGCCACCGCACCCCCCATATATATATATATATATATATATATATACGTACTGACTGTATATAAACACTTATACAGGTTTTCACATGACGGAGAGATTTTTTTCTTCCTAACACACCAAATACCTATTATATCCCTTTGGAGAGTAATGGAAATTGAACCCATCCTTTCATAAACATAGTGACAGATCTTCCATAATATTAGCTGCACTTTAACCTATAAATGTTATTTCCTGAGCCAAAGACCATTTGTTGTGAGAATATTTTGCTCTTGCTCCAAGTTCTAACTTTTATTTTTAGAATTAGTCAAGATGCTCCTCTTTGCCATCCAAGTTTTTATTGCCTTCTCCACAGGGATGAAGGGTCATATAAAGCATTGCGCAGATTTATGTAATGAAGTCATTTTACCTGAGCTTTGGGACTGATGTCGTACCAGGAATAACTGCTTGAGACTAATTCTTACTGTGTATCATACACAATAAGCCTGTTCCATCCCTGTGTTATCTTTAAATAAGACTTTTTATACACGTGCTTTGGATTTTAAAGTGACATTCAAAGCAGGGTCCACCAATCTTAAATAGAAACAGTTATATAACAGTCATAACCGCAAAGAAGTGAAGAACGTAAAGGTAAATTGAGCTTAAGTGAATGGTCCTTTTTTTGCTGATGTTGTGTTGCATCTTTCACAGTCACATGCCGAGACCTCGTGCCGTAAGACAAAATGAGTGAGATGTCAGAACACCAGCACAACAAGAACGCTTCACTCTGTTGTTTCCACTGGCTACCAGTAACCATCGTGTCACGAGGCCATGGCAGCCGAGGGAGTCCTCTACTGGCTCCAGTGAGAAGGACACTCTGCTGCACGAGGAGCTCAACTCATTTCATCTCAAGAACTGAAAGGCTCAGGAGAACAAGTACATATTTTCCTCAATTATAGAGATAAGTGCTCTCGGAATAGCATGAATTTTAATCTGCAACATATGCAAAGTCCAAGTCATTTTTCTATAAGCTACAAACCTAAAGAGGATGAATTGTAACGTCCCTCTAAGCTGCTTTCATAGTGCACCAGCTGAATGAAAATGGAGCAATTACTATATTGAGGTCAAGAGGTAATAACTGTATGCTACTGCCCATGTGGTAACAGCAAATTCACTGTACGTTTCGGGAAGGGATATGAGAATCAGTAGCATCTTTCTGGAAAATCTGCTGAGCAAGTTTGCGGTACTTTTGCAAAATCTTTTATTCCCATGATTATTTTTCTAATTTTTAAAATGTACTTAATTATGTACTATGAGAATTATGGGACTTTAAACCGATGTGGCCGTATTTCTAAAGTATTAACATGGGGTAGCATTTTAATCTGGAATGTTAAACTTTGCATCATTACAGTTTCCTAATTTTGGTGAAGTGATCACTTCCAGACAGTATGAATTTATAATTTACACAGCTTTTCAAATTTTATTTTATTATCTTTTTCAAATCATGAGACCAGCACTTTTCTGCTAATCGAGCTTCAACAATAGGGTAGTATAATTAGAACTAGGAACAAAAGAGTCCTTTTTTGTTTCATAGTCTCCTTAGCATAAAGTGTCGAGAGAGTATTTCATTTCATGGCTCTTGCTTGTGTGATGTGTCATATGAATGGTTGACTGGGATGTCACTTTACACACAACGCCACTGTGGCTCTCAAATGCCCTCACAGGACATAACAAAAATCAAACATAAGGGCATGTATTTAGTGTAAGAAGTATTTTCATACTGAAAATGACGAATGACATGCATTCTATAGTTGATGTTAGTCAGGGGATTGCCAGGGCAATACAATCCCTAAAAAAGGCAATCGAGACATTATTACCATCCCAGTGACAAGCCATTATATACATCACTAGTCACGGACCTTTCACTGACTTTTATGATCACACAGTCACAGAGCCTAGACAGACAGCTTAATGTGGAATACATCACACTGCAGTAATATCATTGCAAAACTATTAGAATTGCATTTTCAATACACTGTTCACAAAAAAAAATTAAATAAAGAGATTTTGTGTAGGAAGTGCAATTGTTTTAAAGAATAAATATTCTCTCAAAATCTAGGTCTTTCCTGTTTTCTTTCATCAGCTCTTAAAATAAAATAAAATAAAATAAAATGGATTTTAATATGGCAAAGGGCAACATGTTTACAAGGACTTAGGCGAATCCTTTTATTACACACCAGATTGCATAAGAATTCAACATAAGCATTAGGGAAATCTCATTGTTTTGGACATCATTTTCTCACACAATATATTCTATTATATAGGATTTATTATATGTGTGTGTGTGTGTGTGTCTCTCTGTGTGTGTATACAGTTTTTAGTCTGTCTAACCTAAAGACCTGTCTCATTTAAATTTCATACTTTATATTGAGCACAATAGAAAGTAAAAAGGAATACATCTTAATTCTTTAAGTGTTATCCTCTTTTCTCCGATTAAGTTATTTTAATGTGGGGCGAATGTATAGAAGCAAAACAATGACATGTTGTCACCAGATGTGCAAGGCAGTGACAATATTTTAATAGATCTGCCATAATTTATTCACTATAGCTGTGGCAACCAGGTCACTTAGTTAACCTACAATAAATAGGATTTTTTTAAAAATCTTTAACAGATCCCTTTAATGTAATGGAAGGAGGCATTATAGAATGCCAGCTGCATTACATTATATGCTCACGTTTACTTATTATGTATATTAAGGTTTGATAAGTTTTTAGGAGGTGCATTAAGGTCTTGGCTCAGTTAAACACTTTAACAGCTGATGCAGATGAGAGCATCATCAATCGAAGAGTGATAGTCAAAAGTTTATTACTTGTGGAAGCTGACTTTAATATCCAGCATTTTCGACAAATAACTGTATGACTAACATCTAAAGACTAAATGCATAGCTCTCAAGACAAAGAAATCTTGTAATTATACAGTGCAACAATGACCACAGTTCTGTCATTAACTCACTAATGTAGATAAGTTTAAAACAACAATGAAAAGCTCCCATCAAAATTCTGTAAACAACCCACATGTCAATTTAGGGATATTTTGTGGTTTTTTTTTACACTCTATCCATTTCCGTTAGATTAACATCAGTTCTTCTCCCACGATTACTATATAGCTATTTTAAGCCAAAAGTTATGGTTTTAATGTTTATGTTTATTACACTGATCTGAGTGTGAAACAGGAGTCAAGGGAGAGCTGTTGAGAAAAAATGGAATCAATGATTCAGGTTCAGTCATTATGAAGCCATTAAAGTGATTTCAGAACAAGAAAAATAACTGGCAGGAACTGCAAATTGGCTGTTGCTAAAATGGTCTCCCTCTAACAGTTACATGGCGCTTAGAAAATAGATACAAATTTATGTGGGTTCATTTTTTTTACCGCTTGTGTCCGTAGGGCTTTAGGCAGTGCTAACTAAGTGTTCTAATAAGTTGCATAAACATTCGGGCCAAACAGCGCTGATCCCAACGCATCTGGAAATTGGGCATCTGCCTCCAACAATCAATTTCCTTTCTTGAATATGAATTGGAATAATGAGTCAATTAATAGACCAAAATGGCATATGTGGGGGGGGGGGGGGGGGGGGAGAGTAACAAAAAGACAAAGAAAAGTGAAGGCCTTACCGGGAGCCGTCCCAGTGTCTCCATTTTTAACAAGCATCTCGCACCACGCATGACTGATCATCCACTGACGCCAATATCATTCTCCTTGTCTACTTTAACTGAACACCGGAAGGTTTAATTGAGAGGAGCAAATTATAAATTAAGTGTGGTGAATCTGCAGTAGTCTTGCCAGGTATTCCCTTGGTGAAAAGCTCTAAACCCAAGAAATGATGAACTGTGGTTTGGTTCTTGTCCAAAGGCCAGTAAAGAGCTCATTTTAATAAAGAACGAAAGAGATTTTTGCTCTCTCAAACATGTCTTATATTGTATCGGTGCTGACCTAGGATTTAAGTGATGTGCACTGCTGTAAGGCTTAACATTTCTGCAGAAGTAGTGAACTACTGCATACTTTTCTCTTTTTTTTGGCAACACACTATGCAAAACCAGCAGGCCTCAAAGCTCACAATCACCTGCATAGTTCTTCCATTAATGGAATCAATAAAATAATATATTGGCGTGACAAAAATGACTGTTTAAAAACATAAAGGGCAGTTATTCACATTGTTATTATTATCTGCCATTGTGACAACCAATATAGAGCAGCATAGAACAGTTACATTTGTGATAGAAAAACGGACATTTATACTCGCTTCTCCCCTTCTCACATCAGAAACGGAAAAAGTAAAGTGTAAAATTCATGTCACAGTTCAAGACACTTAGTATTCTGGATATTATTTTTCAACATCATATAAGCACTTCTCACTGAATAAAACAAGAAAGTGAACCGCTTCATTCATTCATACAGCTTCGTTTCATAATTTTTCTCAGCTGTTAAATACCATATTTTTTGGTCAAAACATCTGAATTGTCAGTATTGCAAGAAGTGTTGTAGTTCAGCAGTCCTCTTTCTGCATCTGCATTACAGCTAAATGTTTTCAAATTAACACAGTTGAGGAGCTGACAAGTCTGATTGATTGTTCAATGAGGTATTTCGGAACGAGTAAAACATTTAGTCATTTCCATGGCCCTCAGTGAAAAAGATAGGCTAATAGCTTATTTCTGTAGCCTTTGAACTAAGGGGCAGTCATGGAACACACCACATGCCTGATGGCTCCCTGTCTCATTGCAGATGACATTTGCAAATTGCTGTCTTTGATCATTTCTCAGGTCCAATGTGAACATTAAAAAAGATTCAGCTTCCTCCTCTTAGCATTCTAATGGTTCGCCCTAGTCGAACATTACATTACTTCCTCAATTCTAGAAACACATCCACTGGCAGAACATCCAAGAGTGACTTATTTAACCTTTCACAATAACAAACAAAAGCAAAAATGTGAACGCTTTGCAACAAGTAAGCACATTTTGGCTTTAATGGATTGCACACGAAGAAGAAAGAATGCAAGAAATTTAAATGAAGACAGGTGCTGGGAAATGGTTAAAAGAATTAAAAGGCAATCTCACCTTATTAAGGTGCAAAAAATGTAAACTGACACACACTGTACTTGTGATACATACTAGTAAGCATACTGACCTAAAAATCTAATGTACATAAACAATGAGCAAAGCTACGACGGATAATTTACGGTGACCATGCGTGCTGTCTTCACATAAAACTGACATGAAAACTCAAGACACTACAAATGATTCATGGGTGGAAGTGCAGACCTCTTTAGCCATTTAAACATTTATTCATTACTGTATGCTGGCCACCAAAAGGGATTGGGACAAAGTAAGATGTCATGTAAAAATCAATTCCCTGTCCCATTCCCCAGAATGAAGTGCTCCACCAACCACTGCTTCTCCATCACCCTCAATGTGCAGCAAACTAAACAGAATGTCTCCACACATCATTGATTAAAATGAAGCACCGTATACACCGATGACTCTTTGTTCTTAACGGACGAGAAGGAATGGTTCCGAAAGAGCAGAAAATATTTCTTGTGATGCAGAAAGAATTACATGGTGCATAGATAACATGAGGTTGTTTTTATTAAAATTAAACTGAAAGAATTATACACACACACATTGACTGGAGCGGGAGGGGACACACCCAGGATGGGACGCCAGTCCATCACAAGGCACCCCAAGCAGGACTCGAACCCCAGACCTACCAGAGAGCGGGACCCGGCCAAACTCGCTGCACCACCACACCCCCCACCTTAAAGAAAAAGCCAAAGTGAAAAAAAAAAAAAAATCACGCATTAAGTGCTTCATCTATGACTTTTGCCAGATAAAAATTAATTGGTGATTCCAGAAAATTTCATGGGGAATCAATCAATGTACATTAAAGTTGATTAGTTATATAATGCAAAAACATAATTTTGACTTGACTTATTATTTGTAATGCTTATTTATAACAGACTGAGTGTGTTTGTAATCTTTACTTAGGAGGCCGCCTGTCCCAGGTGGATATTTGGATGTTAGCCAAGTCTGACACAGTACAGCAGCAAGCCGCCAGTTAGTGTAAAATTCTCACCTATGACTAATTAACAAGGCCCCCTGCAAACATTGTGCCTTTATTGTCAGCTTTTAGCATTGTAGCAATGTAAAAATTTTTTTTTTCATTCCACCTAGTTTGTCCATTCATAAAACATACTGCTTTGAAGCATCATTGAACGATTGAAAAGGGATTCCCTGTATATCCCAGCTGAAATATTTATTACAGCAGTCTCTAAGAAACACCTTTAAATTGGAATAAGAGGTGGTTTATTTTACAGTAACATTTCTTTTCTTTCTTCAGGCCCATTTATATCTATTTTTATTTTACAGACTACTAGCAGAACCAATTTCTTTCCAATAAAAGTAAAACTGCTTTGAATAACATTTTTGAAAACATTGAAATATATGGACCAAACCTCAGTGCTGGCTGAATTTAGTCTTTAAATTCACGTCCCACAGATTTGTAATTACGCAGAAAATCCCCTTTTCCCACTCCCTCATTAACCACAGGAGGTGAGGGAGATGCAACTAATTCAGAATTCTTACAGATCATTTCAGTTGTTGTGGGTATTATCTCACACACTGTAATCGGTTGGTCTTGCTAATTGTGTTGTGGAACTGATGTGGCCTTCACTGTTAGAATGCAGAGTGTTTTGTTTTGACTAATTATTTAGAGCGATTTTCCAGAGAATCACTCAGACACGTTTTAGTGTGAATATGTGCTGTGCCATTCCTGAGGAGAGCCTTGGCAACTCCACCCCAACATCTTGGTTCTTTAGTAGCGATATTTTTCAGACCAATAAGCACTTTGGACTTGTCACCTGAAATAAAACCTAACATTTGTGAAATTTGTGTTTTCTGAAATGGTTTACATGACATGGTCTTTTGAAATACAGTTTGTCTTCCTCATCCTGGAATGTACAATAGAAAAATATGCTCTGTAGCATTGACATAAGATGAGGAACTGATGAAATCTTGACATAGACACACACACAGAGGCTGAAACCACTTGTCCCAAGCGGGGTCATGGCAAACTGGAGCCCAACCCGCAACACAGGGTGCAAGACTGGAAGGGACACACCCCGGACAGGACGCCAGTCCATGGCAAGACACCCCAAGCAGGACTCGAAGCCGAGACCCACCAGAGAGCAGGACCCAGCCAAGCCTGCTACACCACTGCGCCCACCTTGACTATAGACAGTATGTGGAAAACTTCAGTCAAGACAAAAGACGCCCCATCATAAGGTAGCAGTCAAGGATCAGATCATAAAGAAATCCTAGGCTTTCATCAAGTATCTGTCCTAATGAAAGAATTAAGAATGAATTTGTCAGTAAGGAATAATAAATTATGGTTTAATAGGAGAGAGAAAGTTCATACCAACACCATGGGAAAACAGGCCTGGCTTTTACTGTAAGTTGTGAAAAGCTAGGATGAGGTCGGGTGCTATTAGAGGCAAATGAACAAAACTGCAATGTTACGCATTTCTTCACCAGATTATTTATACCAAGTCCATAATTCCTTGCATACATGTACCGTCCCACAGCTGCAAACCATAAGCCCTAGTGCCAATAGGGGGAGCATTACTGAACACACCTTGAACACATCCTAATGTTGCAGTACTGAGTAGCCTGACCAGAGCTGAATGGGGAATTGAATGAAAAAAGGTCAGTCTTTGGGCTTATGGGAGCCTCAGTACATTAATAGACTAGGAGAGTGTGCGATGGCACTGGATCCATGGCAGCTGTTTGTTCAATGTTTCATGCTCTTAGCTACAGCTGCTCCAAATGAGAGTTAATATTGCAGGGGCCTCCACTCTGGATTGGCCCTGTCACATGTGCTGAATGTCAGCCTGGTCCCTATGACACTAGCTGAGAGAGTACTTCTTCAACCCCCTTTTCTGTCATTTTTTTCTTTTTTTTTTTGCTTTCGGTGTTTTTCACTGAACCAGAGCCATATTTTTTTTCTTTCCCCTGCTGTTAATTTATAAGAATGAGAATGAAAATCTGAAGACTGGGGAAGTGTCCCTTTTGCCCTTGGTCTTCCTCTGTTGTATCTTGTAAACATATTACCAGATAGGGGCAATAGGAGCAGTTAAAAACGATACCTTGTAATTGTAAAATCCTCGGATCAAATCCCTGCTTTCACTGTAATATCCATCAGCAGGGTATTGAATTTCTCCAGTAAAAATTACTGGGCTGTATAAATGTTTAAAAGATCGAAAGTAATTTAGTACACAGTATTATCTTGGACAAAGAAGACAGAAAAATAAATACAGTTTTATGTACCATATGTTTATCTGTAACCTCCACTTTGGTTCTTTTAATTTTTGCTCCAGGTGCCTCTGCAATGGTGGTTAGAGCCATACTGCTAAGGAATTGTCCCATAAATTGTCATATTGTCATGCAGCGAAGGCACATTCTGAGGCATTGCCTGTATGATCACAGTGCAGATTCCAAACAGAAATATTTCCAAGAGAGCTCAGGCACAGAGCCAAATTTGGTACATACAGCACTGATGTCTAGACTGGAGATCATCTGTAAAATTAAATTCCACCTCATTCCTATCACCTCTATTTTTTGTCATGTAAAGAGGACTGTAAAGTAAGAAACCGAGAACATAACATTGGAAGTCAAGCTATAATCTTAAAATCAACTTCAGCAAATTCTTTTCAATGGTAAAGTTCTCAGAAATAACAGAAGGTAGGGTTTCATTGTTTCTTTTCTCCGATTTAATGGATCATCTCGTCACCTGACAACGTCTCTGTGACAGTAAAGATTTGGAAGGATCCAGAGGCTTATGTAGCTCTGAGCAGTCATAATGTGTGCATTGACATAAGACACCTGATGCTTGTGAAAGCCCTGCAGTACATGTAAAACACTTACTGTGGAGAGGATATATCCAAAGTGATACGCTCGTATGGTTTTAAAGTTTGCACATATTCTCATTCAGTTCTAGATACCGACTTTACCTTTTCTGCCTGCCATGCAAACCAGTGCTTGTAAGTCCGCACCTTTTGTCTTTTGCCAACACTGACAGCGTCACACTGCATTCAGCATTAAATAACTCATGTCAAACTGACAATGTATTCAAAGATATTCAAACAAGTGTTTCCATGGGCTGCAAAAATTTTCACATGATGAGGCTCAGCAGTTTCATAACACATAAATTAGCTTTCCAATTCTCTTAATTTTTTTCCTTTTTCTGCCTGAAAAAGCAGACAGTTGGTTTGTTCCGAGAATCATTCGTCTCATGTTACTATCTCCCTTTTCTACATTCCCCATATGGCTATTCTCAAGGAGAAAAATTGCGTTCATTTTCAGTGGCCTGCCCAGCAATGTCAAATGACAGTTTATTCATCCCTAGAACCCTGGTGACATTGAAGCATATCAACACTGACAAAAGTATATTGAATAATTATCTTGAAATTAATACATTATCCCAAACTTAAATAAATGTCATCGGATCAATATATCTTGGAATGGAAAGGGAAGAGATATAAAGGGCACTGCTTCATTATTCATTAATTTTAGAGTAATGTAGGCAAATGAAATGGTTATTCCGGTGAACTCCCATTACACTCACCGGCATTTCAAATAACTTAAGTCTGCTGTTTAACACCACATTTCTCTTTGTGTCAGGCAAGGATGATTAACCCTTCCTGTGTCAATGCTCAAAGTAAAGCCTGTAAACATGAAAAGAAATGAGTTTGTAATGTCACCCTAACAGCAGAAACTTTATTGATTTTTTATTGAGCTAATGTAGGCAATACAAAACTATATATATATTACATATTCTTATGCATATATAATATGTAATTTATATAAGCTGAGTAATGATGGAGGAGATGCATGTAGCAATCTTAGAATTCATACGAAGAGGCAATAACAATGCCATTAAGGTTGTTGCCTTTGGTGTGAATGATGAGAGTTTTCTGACATTTCTTGGCCCCCCTGCAGAATTACAACATTCATGTAAAAAAAAAGCCCAAAAAAATCTATCGAAACCTCTAGGTGGGTAGAAACTAGTCAAAATTTCAGTTTTTAGCCTTTACCAGTTCACAATGATCCAGTGTATGACCGATGTAGAGTGGTGTGACAGTTCTATTAGTGATGTGCCAAAGTAGCAATCCTGGAAGGATTAATATACATAAAAGCAGAAAAATGGCATTGCAAGTGAGTCCTGTAGTTGTATGTAGCACTCTAGTAAATAGCTCTCTTCATACACTACATATCTTCTTAGGCACATTAGCCGAAGAGAGCATTCTACCATAATATTACTAGGCCGCCCTTCATCGGCATTTTTTATCTGTGATACAAAGAACTCTGAACACTCAATCCCATGACTTGTCCTGGTCCCCAACCAAAACAACTATAGTGCATTATTCACAGTCATGAAGATGTTCCTTGAAGTGTTCATCGAGCAGCATATGTGGTACCTAAAATCTTCCATTTCTAATTCAGAGCATCTGTTTCAAAAACCTGTGGTTGAAGTGAGCACAGTGGTGACCGAGCATAGCTCTGGGAGGTACCTACAGCTTACGGACTGTGAGGTCAAAGAATTAAAAAATACATGTCCCAAAAAAGCACAGTAGGGCTGTGAAATATGCATGAGAAATCTGTTTCTGTACAAAGATTTTGGGCAGTGGGAACATCTGAAGGCCAGGGAGACAATCCACGTTGAGGACTGAGGAAAGTTGTTACTGAAACAGGAAGCATTTAAGGATATATTGTAGTGAAGAGCTTAATTTTTGAAATATAGCTGGAAATCTTTGCAACAATAGCAGACATGTCTGGGATTTGTATTTTACTATTAAAAACATCACTTCTGTCTCAATCAGCCACAAAAATGGAAAATTACATCTTAAACCTATTACACTGAACAATATTAGGAAATGAATTATGCTTATTGCAATGACGTGTCAAAACCACAGTTGTTCAGATTCCTCATTTTGATGTTCCAAACCCTAATAAAATGTTTAACAGTACAAAAGTAACAATGTAAATAATGCAAATTAAAATACTCGTAAATTATTGAATGAATTAAGACAGATCTATTTAACAAGCTCTGCAGTTCAGCTGATCAACTATCAATTGACAGCAAATAATACATTTTACAGGGATGGATATATATTTTCAGGGCTTTCACTAGGGGCAGTGTGGTGGCACGGTGGGTTTGGCCAGGTACTCCTCTCTCGTGGGTCTGGGGTTCGAGTCCTGCTTGCGATGGACTGGCTTCATGTCCCCTCCTTTGCTGGGTTATGCTCTGGGTTGCTGTGACCCTGCTCAGAGAAAGTGCTGTATGTGTTTTTGACGGTTAGCCTCTGTTGCATTCAGGCATTATATCACAACAATAAAGGCTTTTCAGTGGTGAGCACTGCCATTATTGATACTGCAACACTTTATATATACACACACACACACACACACACACACACATTTTCTGAACCGCTAGTCCCACACGGGGTCGCGGGGAACCGGAGCCTAACCCGGCAACTCAGGGCATAAGGCTGGAGGGGGAGGGGACACACCCAGGACGGGACGCCAGTCCGCCACAAGGCACCCCAAGCGGGACTCGAACCCCAGACCCACCGGAGAGCAGGACCCGGTCCAACCCACTGCACCACCGTGCCCCCCTACACACTTTATACAACTACACAAATTGTTCCTGAACTTGAAGAGATCCCCGTTTTTAACTGTGGCAAGTAATTCATTATATACCTACTCTTGGGAAGTGTTTCGCCAAAATAAGGGCAAATAAGTTCACAAATAAAGAATAAGAAATAAGTCATACTTATCCACCCAAAAGTTAAGGCTACAAAAGTGGACTAAATGCAATGCTGTCTAATTTTGGTATTGCCTCTTTTTTTGCATTTAATGCAGGGAAGAATATTTAATAATTATTTAATAATAATTTATTCAGTGTCATGTCCATAGGCATAAGAAGAGAGACCATCTAACAGTGTTTGATGTGCATCCACATATATTTGTAAATAATGCCATTGAATACCGTCACTAATATTTTTTGCTCCTCCAAATTCCTGACAAGTTCTTATGCTGCTTTTCCAAATTCACGTTGTATCTCTTATATGCATAGTTAAAACAAGTACAAAACCATGCGCTTTGTGTAAAAAAAGGATTATTTAACCTTCCCTGTACCTTAATGTTGTTTCTTATTCCACTGATGAACACAGTTTAATTTTTATGGGAGCACTGAACTTTATGTGGCTAATTTATTAATGTACCCTGGTAAAACAAATTTCTGTAAAACAAAGTAAAACACTTACTGGAAAATGGGTGTTTGACCAAATTTTTTTTAATTTTAAACACAGTACATTTAAAAATTACTTAAAATACTGCCAGTATGACAGCTGCATACACACACACACACACACACACACATACACACATTTTCAGAACCGCTTGTCCCATACGGGGTCACGGGGAACCGGAGCCTACCCGGTAACACAGGGCGTAAGGCCGGAGGGGGAGGGGACACACCCAGGACGGGACGCCCGTCCGTCGCAAGGCACCCCAAGCGGGACTCGAACCCCAGACCCACCGAAGAGCAGGACCCGGTCCAACCCACCGCGCCCCCGCGCCCCCGCGCCCCTCTGGACAGCTACATAGATGTTTTAAAACATTAATGAACTTTATATGGGAATGATTTATATATTAAAGTACATAGAATTCGCTGAAGTATTAAAATGGCCTTCATCAGATATGTCATAATCAACTTGACTTAAAATCTGTGATAAATTAGAGGCAATCATCCACTGACTCACTTTAATAGCAGCGTTAATTATTAAGTATAAAGTTTTTGGGTCAACGCTTTCAGATAGAAATACCATTTTATTTTCTGCTGAACTTCACAATTCATCCTTTTAAACACCTTAAATCATTCAGTGTCTTGGCTTTTAATTTGAATGTCTGATGACAACAGGTGATATTGCTGATCAGTCATATTTTGTAGCATATATAACAGTCAGCTGTAGTGACTGCTGCTTATTCAGAGGCTGTTTTAAGCATTTTAAAAGATTTAAAAGAGGAACTTATAACAATCAAATTACACAACAACCTCTTTCTGGAACTGGCGATATCTAGCACAAAGACAGGTCAATATAAAGTGGTGCAACCACATACAAAATGGAAATTTACATTTAGCAGAAGCTTTTCTCCAATGCGACTTCCAACAAACTTTTTGTACTGTTACCAGTCCACACACCCTATTCACCGTGGTGACTTACACTGCTAGATAAACTACTTACAGTGGGTCACTCATCCATACATCAGTGGAACACACTCTCTCTGTCACTCACACACTATGGGGGAACCTGGACAGCATGTCTTTGGACTGTGGGAGGAAACCAGAGCACCCGGAGGAAACCCACGCAGACACAGAAAGAACATGCAAACTTCACACATACTGAGCAGGGACCAAACTCACATCTTCTTATAGCACCCAGGTGCCGTGAAACAGCAGCACTAGTCACTGCGCCACAATGCCATCCACATTAATGAACAAACTTATAAATTGCAATTAAGCTGACATTATGGATATTTCTCAGTTAAGTTAAACAACAAAACACTCAAGATAGCACAATGAAATTATGGAGTTTTTGGAAATGAACATGTCTTTATTACCAAAGGTACATATGTCAGTTTTGTGAGAGATTGAAAAACTTAAAAATGCCATCTCCAGCTAGAATAACGGAAAATTTAAAAAGGTTTAACAGTTGCATTTATGAACACTACACTTAATTCTTCAACCATCCAATTTAAAAGTGCTCCTGGAAATTTTGTAAGATAATATTTGAGTGACACAGTAATTCTCTATGTTGATAAAAGCTACATAGAAAGCCACAGGGCTTCTTCATTTCAGTGTAGAAGCAGAATGTTTTTAATTAAGAAAAAACTACCTAATATGTCAAGTGAAAAGTCTCACATTTGCCCTTTGGGAAACAAGGAAACGTAAGTTGAATTCTTAAATAAATGAGTGTTGTTACTGAATTCCTTAAATACTGGACACACTGTATTTAATGTATGTAAGAAGTTTATCAATAAATATTTTTTACAGAGTATACCATACTGTAACAATATACAGCCATTGTGCGGTGAAAAACTAGGGCTTTTTCTTAAGGAGCCACAAAAGACATTGTGCTCCTTTCTGAAAAAGGTTAAAGAATCATATTGTCTGGGTTGTTTTTAGTGCTACATTTTGACTAGAATTCTCCATATGCAGAAAAATGTTACATGTAATTAAAATTCTTCATATCAAATATGAATTTAAAGAAAGTTCTGTGTCTGTGCATTTTCACAAAGAAATGCACAAATTAAACAAAATCATTTTAATATTAGTTTAACACGGACAAAATCTCTTGATTTGTTATGGTATTTTACATTCATCACATTTCTTACCTTGTTTTAATTCTTCTTTGGTTACTCTCTTGACCATTGCATATCGTTTAGGAAATCAGATAGGACAGTTTCTAAAGTGTCACAGCATTATATTGTATGAAAAGCATGACCTTCAAATATTGCGTTGCACCTTCAGGGCTCTATTGACTGGCTGTGAAAAACTCCACAGCCGCAAGTCTCCTCCAGTTTCCTTCTCTCACCTGTTAGGGCCTGGGGCCAGGACACTCTGACTGTAAGACCCTGCTATTTTATCTTGGTAAAATAAAACCATTGTACAGTCAACCATCTTTGTAAGTTTTGTGTTTAGTCAGCAGCATAATAAAAATTCTTTTGGATAAAGAATGTAATCTTGGAAAATCACGTGATTCTTTTAACTTAAAAACAATGGTTGACATGTACATATATGTATTTATTTATCAGATGCTTTTCTCCAATGCGACTTATACTGGATCCTATACGTTACCAGCCCACACACCTTATTCACTAAGGTGACTTACACTGCTAGATACATTACTTACACTGGCTCACTCATCCATACATCGGTGGAACACACACACATTCTCTTTGTCACTCACACACTATGGGGGAACCTGAACAGCATGTCTTAGGACTGTGGGAAGAAACCAGAGCACTGGGAGGAAACCCACACAGACATAGGAGAACATGCAACCTCCACACAGGCTGAGCGGAGATCAAACCCACACCCTCTCGTACCACCGAGGCACTGTGAGACAGCAGCACTACTTGCTGTGCCACCAAGCCGCTGTAAAAATACCTTTAAGAATGAAATTTTCCCAGGATCAGTGTGGTTCAGAGGCTATTCTGGAAGCACAGGGCATAAGACAGAATACACTGTAAACAGGATGCCAGTCCATTCCATAGCAATCACACATACTCATTCATATACATATGTATGCAATGGGCAAGTTAGAGTCAACGAGGAACCCTGGGTGCTGATCCTGTGGTCCCCAGGAGAGCAATAGAAAAGTGCATGACAGCAACAGGAGGACAGATTTGGATGCAGACCCATGACTCTTGAGTTCATAGAGTATTTTTTGTATTGTTAAACAGATAACATAAAACACATTTATGGAGTACATAGGTGAGTCTTGAGACCCTTCTTAAAAGCTGGGTGAGATTCGGCAGTTCTGAATGAGACAGGGAGGTCATTCCACCACATCGGAGTAAGATGTGTAACCCTCATACTTCTGATTTTGGACCTCTTGTTTGTGGACCCACCAAACCGGCAGAGATGGAGGCAACTGCGGAAAGCCTATGGAAATATACAAACAGAGGAAACGCGTGGTAAGGCTTTGACAGATCTGTCACTATTTGAGCCACCATTCTGGGACAGTCGCAGAGGCTAAAAGACAGGAGGAAGTTGCACCATACTTAGGACCAGGCGTTGCATGAGGTGTTTTGTGAGGTACAGGCAGAAACTACAAATGTTTGTACAGGAGATGTCTGCAAGATCAGGATTTGGTTGCAGTGTGCTAGGAGAAAGAGACACTTGAATCTTCACTCCTCTGCCTCAGCCCTGAGCCCATCCTGACTCAAGAATCAGTCACAGATATGGTGGAGCCATCAAATTTTTTCATGCATATTTTTCATAAAAGTGTCACGAAAGAAAAATCATTTTAAATTTGAAAAGATATCCCCCGCATTAAAAGAAAACTTTCTACACATAGCTGCTTATTCAAGTGACAAATAAGACTTTTTTCACAGCAACTGTAATCTGTTAGTATTTCAGATCAATGTCCAAGAAATTTGTCAAAAATAAAAGTAAATGATCAATATATCCCTTTTCCATTTTCTCATTTTGTCTGGCATAGAAACTATTTTATTAATATATTATGGTTCATGTTATTATACTACATTGCAAGCCTCATAAAACGTGTTCTCTATCACAAACTATCCCCAACCTACTTCAAATGCTGCTTCCATATGTATGAGGTCTCCCCAGCAGTCTATTGGTGACAAAGGCTGAAACTTTCAAATTAGAGACCATACAGATATTTTGCTATTATTCTGTATATTGTTCTGAAACCAGAGCTCACTTTCGAGAAAGTTAACTTGGGGAGTTTTCTCATCATATATACTTCATGCTCTTGACATTCAAAATGTAAAAAAAATAAAAATTTGCAAGAAACACTGGCTTAAAGACATGGGCTATAAACAGCTGTGCAGGCTGTATCTCCAGAGAGATCAATATCATGTTTCTTGTTTTGGCAGTGAGAGACAAGGATGAAAGTACTTTTAAAGACTACATCAGAAATTGCTTTAAAATGCTTTTTATATTAAATTGGACAGCAGGCCACTGATAATTCGATATTAATCAGATATAAAGTGCTTCCTGGGCCCTCCAAAAAAAAGAGAAAAAAAAATCTGCCTATTAGTAAGATACATACACACTTAGATCAGCTTGGAAATTTCGCAGCGCAACATAATGCCCATTACTATATTACTATATATTATATGTATGGCATTATTTTAATTCCTGTTAGAACTTAAAAGAATATGTCACTTTATGGATAAAAACACATTAATATAATAAAAACTCTGTGAAAGTGGGTTTCATCTTAAGGGTTACTAGAGAATCACTTTGATTTTTGATGCCAAATAGAACTAGAACACATGCTGGAGTATCAGGAAACAAACAAGAGGAACATACAAAACTACTAACAAGTATTAAATTGGTGGTGTAGTATTCATTCATGTCTTGGTTTGTATGCACAAACAGACCGTATTCCTGCGTATCGACAGTACTAAGGCTGAAAAAAATTAATAAAATGATAATAACTGTAGTAATAATTATATAACACGATTTGGTGATCAGCAAAATATGTTTTTGAATGTGCATCAACTAGAGTTAAACAAGGCTATGCAATTTCAAAGGGGAAATGTGCTTCATGGAAAAGAAGCTCCTTTGATAAGCAAAACCAATAGGTCCAAAGAGTGTATTCATGATGATTTGTTACTTACATCTGTTCAGTCTATGGAGTTTTTGCATGGTCTCTCCACCTTCACATGCTGAGTTGTCTCAGGGACCCTGATTTCCTCCCAGTAGTTCAAAGTCATGCATTTGAGGTTGATTAGCGTCTTTGACGTGCTAAGTAGTGTGTGTATGCGTAGCTGAATAAATGTGCTTGGATGTACTGTGATGGATTTCAATTCTGAGCAGGTATGTAATGTTAATGTCTCAAAAATAATATACATTATATAGTCACTAACATAAATATTAAGAACATTCAACTGATATAGAAACAAGTTCTGAAAATGTTATTTTTATGTGTCTTGATATCAGACTATATCAAAATGACAAATACTACATATTTACATATATTCATGTAGCAAACACTTTTCTCTAAAGCAAATTCCAGTTAACACCATGTAGAAATATTTAACCCACACCTTTGCACCCAAGGTGAATTACAATGCTAGATACATTCCCTACAACGAGTCACTCACCCACACTTCACTAAAAAAAAATTACCCTATTCACTTGAAAGCATGTCTATTGACTGTGGAAGAAAACACGGCTCAAAATGCAGGGAGAACATGCAAGCTCCACGCAGACTGAATGGAGTCTGAACCCACAACCTTTTGCACCACTCACCAGCCATAAGACACAAGCGTTACGCTGCATGCCATCATGCTACTGATAATGATGGCTTCTGCAATAGGAGAGCAAACTTTACGCAGAAAAGCATTCTGAGATTTTTTTTTTGGTTTTTTTTTTTGCCTTGGAATCTGTCAAGAGGATTTAAAAAAAAAAAAAAAAAAACTCGGGCTAAGAGTAAAGTGCACCAGATCAGAGAAATATGGCTAAAAGCTATGGTTGTAATGAATTAAGACCATGTACTTTTCTATTATGTCCACAAAAAGCCAATTCTAATTTGCAAAGTGCAGTGACACTGAGTACAGGTGACAATCATGTTGCGATCTTTTTTCAGGATGAGCAAGTATTTTGGTGTTCATGGGATTAAAATTCGGTGTGGTGTGTCATCAATGATGCCACTGCCATTGCCAGTGGCCTGGACTGCTTGCTGACCCAAATTAAAAGATAAGAGAGTAAGCTTCCACCCCACCTTGTGCCTTTCCATTCACAGAGGATCAGGCATTCTTAATCCCTGGATTTTATATCTACCAAAACAGCTTGGGCCCATCAGCAAATTGCGATGGCATATGGTATAGGTTTATGATTCATCTGGCACATGCATAGCAATGAGGGCTCATAATCCATCAGCAAACATGAGGAAATATCGTAATGTTAAACGATGCCAGCAATGGGGAGAAGCAGGCAGAGCGAGTGGGAGTTTTCTGTTTGCTCTGCGAAGTTGTGGCAGCTGAGGTTGTAAACTGCATTCCGTCTCTTCTCCTCTCCTGTGGCCGAGCCCGGATTATAGGGACACCGGCTCCAGCAGCCGAGTCTGGGCTTGGCCGATCTGAGAAGAGCCGTTGTCAAACTTCAAGCCCTGCTGTCACCCACACACTTTTTAAATGCAGTCATGTTTCAAGAGTGTCTCAGATAAAAAAAGGAACACCCGAGACAAGTGGGCCACTGCTTCTTACATTTATTTATTTAGGCGATCCTTTTCTCCAAAGCAACTCATAATATTAGGCTTACAAACACTTGGCGATTTACACAGCTGGGTAATTTTTTGCTGGCACTATTGGGGGTAAGTGCTTTCCGCAAGGGTACTGCAGTCAAAGGTCAGGGGAATCAAACCTGCAACCTTGGAGTGCAAAGGCTGTAGCACTAACCATTACACCACCAGCTGTCCCTAGAAGCTTAACTTCAAGATTGCCTTCCAGAAATTTCCACCTAGCGCTAATAGCTCTAAGTTGTCAGTGGCGTTTGCCCCAGTTACTGCCACTAAAGGCTACAAACAGCAAATAAAGTTTACATTTTCTTTATGTGATATCAGAAGATCAACAGGTGACATTTATAATACGAGCCGAGTCAGTCCAAAAAACACATATATATTCACCCCATACTTAAGATTGTTTCAAAAAGTAACGTGCTGACATTACTTTTTTTTAAATAGAACAGAGCACCGTTTATATTGATTTTTAAAAAGTAAATTCTGGATTGTGTGCCCTTTAAAAAATTAGCTTGAGGACCCTGAGTGTCTCAGAGGTCTTCCCAGACCTGCTTTTTGCACTTTCACTGCACAGTTCCCTCACCTCATGTTCATTTTGTTCATCTTCATTTAATTATTTCAATACACAGCACACTTGTCTCTGCTTTTTCTATAACATATGAGATAAAACTCAATGTGAATTTTTGTTGTTGCCACTAATGACATTTCAAAAACTTAATTTGCTCACTACCCATAACTGCTCCTCCTGGAAATTTCATTAACCTTTGTTTATATACCCTATTATTATTATTATTATTATGGCACTGGATGATATGCACTCTGCTAAATCTCTGAAATTCCTAACATCTGCTGGAGAATTCATAAGCCATAATTCTGTGCTTTTCCTGCCGTAGGGATTTTAACAGTGACATGATTATGAACACCTCCAGATACTGTTATCCTTCTAGTTCATTAACAAGGTTAGTTGACTTCTGGCAAGGTGACTTTTCAGCCTTTTGTTCTGCCTGTAACTCCTGCGACGGGAGTTCTCAGCCTCAACAGTTCTTGTGTTACCTCGCCTGATTGGCTCAAAGGGCTGTCAGTGAATCCCAGTACCAGGTGATGTTGGTTCAGACACCCAGAGGAGCTAGACACTGTCTCAGCAATGTTTTAAGTCCCGTCTAAAGCCTTGAAATGAACTGACAGTCGTATGCTCTGGTTTACCATTAGTGGAATACAGACAAATCTTTGAGCCTCAGGCGCAAAGGTGAGCATACTGCTGTGTGAGTCAACGTTATCCTCACGGTATTTTGCTCCACATATTGTGTTATCATTATTTCTTACCTTGTAGGAAGTTGTTTTAGGCACTGTTTATATTTAGGTGATTTATTCACGAGCCTCCTGTCCACAAACCTGCACTGCGATAATGTATTTCAGCAGGTAACAGCAGCAACCTTTAACAGGTTTAACACATTTCACTTAAATCCTTTTTAACAAATAATTTCCACTGTATTCCTGAGTGCATATTCCAGAGATGCTTTTTGGGTCTCATTTTTCTTTTGACATCAGACATCAGAGAAGAAAAAAAATCCTATTACTATTAGTCATACCGTAGCACTATAAAAGCTGTTAGATTCTGTGGCTTTTATATATTTATCTACAAAATGTAAACTATAAATGCAAGAAAGGTAAATATATTATTATCATCAATAAGAACAAGGACAACAACAGCAACACCAACATCAACAACTAACAAATGGTGGTTCCTCACAGCTCCAGGGTTATGGATTTGGACATGTGTTCAGATTTGGCTAAATCTGTTTTGAGTTGCATCCCCCCGTTTTTTTTATTGGTTTCCTCCAGTTGCATCGGTTTCTAGATTTCAAACCGCTAGTTGTTTGTGGATGAATGAATAAATGTGTGTGATTGCCCTGTGATGGACCGGTGTCCCCTCCACGGTATGCCTTTCCACATCCTATGCTACTGATGGGCTCCAGACCGCTGTAACACATCTAATCACAATATTGCTGTAAACAAAATTTATATTCCCAGATAGGTAAACAAAGTAAGAAGTGAAGGTCCAGTGGAATTGAAAAATTGACTGTGTACAAATGCTGACTAAATACATGATGCAGAGTACCATTCTAAGAATGAATATATTAAAAAGTTAAAGAATTACTGCTTCAAAATAGTAATACTTGACCCAGTTCTTTATTCGATCCTCCTTTATAACATATATGCAACACATGCTGGATTTCCTTTCTTTAATAGCAGCTTCATTTATTACATGAAGGGGATTTAATTTTATGTGCTTCGAAACACAATGCATAAAAATTAATTCTCAACTGTAACAAACTGTCCTGCCCATACAAAGCTTCACAAAGGTCTCCTTTTTGAAACACTAGCAGTGGAGCTACAGTTGATCCTGCAGTTCCCCGAATTTCAGAGACCACTGTGCAAACTGAGATAACCTGTGAGGTCAGACGAGATTAAGTGGGTAACAGCTGTTTTCTTCCAGTCTCCTCCTCCACCACTGTCCAGAAAAAAAAAAAAAAAAAAACACTTATGGAGTAATCGTTCAATAATTCATTTCATTTTGAAAACATTTAACTGTAGAGTGAAATTATTTTGTCAAAGAATGAATATTACATAACTTTCAGAGTCCATAACTGAATATATCCCTTCAAGAACAATCCCTTCAAAATCAACTCAAATTAACAATGTTAAAAGCAATAAATAAAACTTTTTTTTAATATAAAACCATAAAACTGTTAATCTAGGTCAGTTATAAGGGATCGTAAAAGACCGACAGTTGAACTAACCATTAATGTAAAGAGCCAGTTCATCGCAACAGTTTTGTTAGGAAGTATTTCATGTTAATAATTCAATGCACATTTAAAAAGGGGATTTAGAAGGATGTTCAATAAAAGATCCGTTTTATCCCTTTAACTAGGGACAGTTTCACCTTTGCCCATTGAGGGAAGGTTGCAGGTAGCTTAAGAAGGTGAACAAGAGCATATGGCCATATGTAACAGTGCCCAAGAAGTTGAGGGATAACCGTAGACCTATTGCAAGTTGAATGCATAGCTAACTCGGACCTGCTGTGGGCTCTGGGGCCAGTATAGAGCACACTGACAGGTGCTGACCCCACTGGGCTGCTGCTGGAGAGTGTAGGGTCTTTCCGGAAGAGTTATTGCCGACTAGAAATCGGTATATACGCGACTGCCCTTGAAACAGACAGCTGTGTCATATTAACACATAAAGCACATTGCTACCAGCAGAAAATTTTTATTAAAACAATGTATTTGCATGGCATTTCAATGATTTAGGCTAATACAAGAAGGCCAGCTGTACTGCAACAACTTTTTTCATCTGACTTCTCCCAAAATGAATAGTATCATTGTCTATCTTATCACATGTCACTTTCTTTAAAAAATAGGAAGAGGACTTTTAACAATTTTATTCGTCTGATGGTTTCAAAGAGTATACCTTTCGGTGTTTATTTACACTTGCCCTTCGATGCTAAACTTTAATGTAAAATATTTAATGTTAAAAACACCTATGATCTTAGTAATATCGACAGTTTATGTTTCTCTTTTCTTGTTGAGGCACAAATAAAATATATATCTTAAATGTTGTTTTGTATATTTCAGCTATTAAAATAGACAATGATATCCATGTTATAAAATATAACACCAATGAAATAAATTACAGGAAATACACATGCCATCATCCTCAGGTCCAGGATTGTTTTACCGCAGACAAATTTAATCATTTAACATAACTGGAGTTTTATACTGCATTAGTAACTTTTTCCATAAAAATAACATTTTCCCTGTGTTCCTTGTTCTGTGTAATCTGTGTTTTCATTAAGAAATTTATCAGAAGGTGAACAAAGAAATAATCTCAGTTTATACCTATAAAAATAATACTGAAAGATATATGTGTGTAGTCAGGTACTATATACACACACGATTTAGGCAGGGAGATTTTAACTGTTTTAAAGAACATCCACCACATTTAAAAGATATCCTTGCTTCTATCTCTGTGGCTGAAGTTGATATGCAAATAGGTAAATAGACGGATAAACTGCTTTACTAAAATATCTGCTTATCAAATTCACAGATTTAAAAGCATATGAAAATATGGTTTATAATATTGCAGTAACTGGCACATGTTCTAAGCTGTGCAAAATGGTCAGCAGAGCAAAGTAATCTCCTTAACTGAGGAATCTAGTGATGTAGGTTGCACGTTGTCATGTGTGTGATGGAGAATAAATCATGTGAATGAAAGAAATGGATGGCTATCTTAGAGAAATTGTACATTTCAGCTGTGGTAAGAATTGAAAACAATGCCACAAAAAGGTACGTTGTGACAGTTGAATGGAAATCGAGATTTTTTTTTGAATTGCTGTGCGATACTGAAACCGGAAAATGCAAACTTTCCGTGAAAGATTCTGTTCATGAAGAAAGGCATAAGAGAAGGGTTGTCCTCTCCCACCGTGTAGCCTTGTGTGTACAACGCCATTCTCAGCAATTCCTACATCCCAGTCGCTTACCCGTCTCATCCTGCAGTGTTCATTCTATCAGGGGAGGAGGCTTTTATGGCACGGGGAGGGTGTGTGTGTGTGTGTTTTAGGAAAGGGTTATTTATTTATCGCATGGTCAAAAACAGATCTTTAGCAACACAGGGCAGGCTTTAAGCTGTAAAATTGGCTTCGTGTGACCAAAGTGGGGAAGAGTTACCTCCCCGTGGTGACCCCCAGACAACGCCCCTGACGGCTAAGCGCCCTTCAAATTGATGAAACTATGAAAGGGTTAATATGTTTCTTTGGTCCAGTACAGCCTAACTGGACGAGGGGCATCTCATCACAGCATGCAAATGATGAGAGAGCGATAGGTGCGTGGCGCATATTTTACTAAATGGGAGCGCTCGTCTCAGGGCCACTCTGGACCTTGGAGGGCTGTCTGTGCTCAAAGTGCCTCCGGTGTGCCGCATCACAGACAGGGCTTGCCCATTGTCCACTGTCTTATACATGCATGTTCCCTTTTTGAACATATAATTAAATCCCCTGTCTAGCATTATAAATCTTTTTGGGCCCAATTAAACACTGCCTTCAGCATGGCTTCTCTTCCCCGCTACACACTTGTGCACACTTTTAATATATAGTTGCACGAATAACCAAAGTGCAGCGATTTCCACTGAACATTCTATTTCTGTTTTTTTTTTTTTCAGCGTTAATATACCACTCAATCACAAAGTATTAAAGAAAGGAAAAAATTTGTAGCTCCGCATTTGTCGTCTCGAAAAAAATCGCATACACTGTATACGCTATCACCTTCATTGTTCTGAAAGGAAAGCATGGTGTTGTATTTGCAATAATTTATTTAGATTTATGCAAACCTGCACATTCCAATAAATAACAGTGATAAATTAATGAGGTAACTATTTTAAACCAGTTTAATTAATTGGTTTTATGCAATATTATATCATAAACACAGAATGTCTTTTATTTTCTCTAATGTAATAGTTCTATTTCACTAAAATTCTATGACTACTTTTTAAGTTTCAAAATCAAATAAATGAAATGGGAAATGCAAACATTAAATTATAGCATATCAAAGCACTTCCAGATATTTCTGTATTATGGACATCATGACAAAAAATAATTCAGTTAATTTCAAGTCAATTTATTCTTAAAGAGCCCTCTTCTGACCAGGGTGACACAGAGTGCGTAACAAAGTTCCAGCGAAAAATAAAACACGTTAGCATTAGGTAAGACTGAAATATTAAAAGTTAATGGAATAAATTAAAAACAGACGACTTCAAGAAGACACTGTCAAAACACTGACTAATGAAAGCATTCTGACATACCCAGTACATGTGCAAAAAGGGGCACATCAGAGTCAACACTTTAAGTACGCACTGATAATCAAGTAAAATGATTTAATTTTCACAAATGACATATTTTGAAAAAAACATGAAAATATATAAGTATTAAGAATGACTAAGCTATCCACCTAAAGGGAAAACAAACAAGGCCCCTCTGTGTGTCATTTGGAGGCAGCAAAGCCACCTCCTAAATTCATATGATGTGCTATTTCATTGTGATGTGAGCAACGTTGTGACTGGTATGTAAATAGCTCATTAATGTGTGTTAGTAACACGGCTTCGCTCTCTGATTTAACGCACACACACAGAAAACATTTGGGTGCGCAGATGCATATTTTCTTAACCATCTAAAAAAATTATCTGGGAAAATAAAAGTTGCACTAAAGACTGCATGCGGAAAAAAAAGATGTACGTATAAAATTCCCACACACGTACATTTCCAGCAGCCAGTAAATTCCGCAGTCGACCAAAAGAATTTATTTATGTCCCTTACGATTTCAGTGAAGAGCACAAAAGAATAATTAGACCAGGATGCTTTCCAACGCTCTTCCCATCTCGTGCACTTGCATGCCCACCAAATGTGAAATGTTCGCCCATTCCCCTCAAACTTGATGGTTGTTGAACTTATTTTTAGTGTCATTTGATAAGCTTCCCTGCTTGCACAGAGACATCCCACTGACCCAGCCACTGGTCATTGTCTATACCAGTTCCCATCAAAGCAGGCGCGCTTTGTCAGGTTTCGACTCGAATATCCATTTTGCATCTGAAGTACTGTATCGAAAGTGACTAGATCGTTCGAGCCTTTTTCTTCAGCTGCTGCCTCCTTCCTCCCCCACAGTGTTTCCGCTCACACTAACATCATCCAAGATCGTCGTCGTGACAGCGTGCTTGAAAATTGTACAATAAATATTTATTGCTCGCTTTTTAAATATTAGACTGCCCACGAACATAATACTTGGGGATGAACAATATGGTTAAATGTCCTTTGCCCCTCACCCCTTTCCTCCGTTTTCACTCTGGATGCGGGCTACATTTTTTAATATGGCCTCGCACTCTCTTAAATTCAAATAATGGTAAATACAATAATAGGTCAGTCAATGTCAGAAGACATAAAAACGATGAGCAAAATCTTCACAGGCTGCTGCTTGCTGTTGGCTTTAATTATATTAATTAAACTTTGAGATTCGCATCCAGAGAGAATAACTGGGTTGTGTTATAAAGGGGGCCCTTGGAGACTTGAAACATTGGATATGAGAGTGCTAAGGCAGCTGAATTTATATCTTCTAAACTTAAACCGCGAGGTATTTTTATGGGTGACGGTTCTGCGTCCGTAGCTCAACTTTTAGACGAAGGAACAGGGTGAAGAGGCACCAGCTACAGTGACAAGGTCTTCGAGCATCAGTCCCTCAAACCAAGCTGGAGATCTTTGGTTACAGGCTGTCTTGCAATGGAATAACGCTCTATTAATTTTTATGTCCCGGACACATAATGAAAGAAAGGTGTCTTCAAAAACTAAAGGGCAAAGTCTCGCTGCTTCCAATACCTTGGGGCATCCTGTCTACAATTTGTCATGCGTGTGCACTTCTCAGTGTTAAAATGACAGGATCTCCAGTCAAAGAGCACCCGCCAGGCATTCAACGATAGTGGAGTTGGAGAGGTTTTGTGATGAGACATTGCCAAAAGGCAATGGACTTCTGCACTTGCTAGGCCCGCTGGGATTATTTCTACTTCCACGCCAACGGCAAACAGCCTCTTTCGCTTTTTTTTTTTTTAAATAGCTTCCGTCTGTGTCCATGAAATTAGGTTTTCCACAGAAGGCACAATATGGTCAGAATATGTTAAGCCTTTGGTGTGCACAAAAAGCTAACCAAATCCGAACGGCACAAAATGCAGCACACTGACTATTTACTTTTCCCCAAAGTAAAAACAAATAAACAGAAACATTATTGTACCTCTATTATAGAGATGGAAGAAAAGAATCATGGCTTTAAGAGCATTAGTATTGGAATAAACTATATATTACATTAAAACTGAAACATAATGTGCACCAAATGCAACACGTAAGTGATTTTTGCTTTTGGACAGAATCATAAGGACTTCAGATTTTCTTCTGCTTTTTTTCTTCATGCACCAGCGTAAGTTAAGGTTTAATTCCTAAGGAAAGACAAATACTCAAGAAACTCAAACAATGGAAGATGGATAAACGGCAAAATAACTCCAAGTGCTAACAGGTAAATATTTTTTAGAACAATCTTTCAGTTATATATTTTATGTACTGTAATTAATAGAACTAAAAAAATCTTTTAACAGTAAATATTTTAGTTTTTGAAATAAAACTAAAATAGATAAAATGGTTGAGTGGTCACAAACTGAAACAGACGCAACAAAAATTAAAAAAAAAAAAAATTGGATGCATTACACCTAAAAATTAGAAAGAAAAAAGTTTTTTGAAGTATTCACTATTAAATATCAGCAACCTATAATTATTATGAAAATAATTTCTTTAAACTCACCTTTTTATCTAATTTATAAACAGTTTCTATTTTAAAAAAATATTTTCTTATTGATCAATGTATCGTTTTTTGCCCATTCACCTATCTATATTTTGTTGTGCCTGTATAGTTGAAAGTAACAGTATGAAAATAATAATAATAATAATAATAATAATAATAATAATAACAATGTCATGTATTTTATCCTGTGTGCAAGATATCGTGAAAGAGCTATTTATTTTTGTCCTCTAAGCTTGTTAGTCTCCCTGATTTTTTTAGTCCCCTACCATGTGTGACTCTTACTACTCCGAAGGTCCTGAAGCCACTGCTGAGGCCACAAGCGGCATGATGAGGCAGCTGTGCTATCAGCTCCGGCTGCGGGAAGCTGTGGACTCAGTGGCGCAAAGAGGGAGCTCTAGCACAGCTTATTCACACCAAGGAGAGCCCTCTCCTCTCCCATCTTCACTAAGAAGAACTGTACCACATGAGACAAAGTTATTTTTACCGATGAAGGTAAGAAAAAGGAATTTGTTACAACTGACAACACGTCTTAAAGGGGGGAGAACAGAGTAAGAGCCATAAAATAGCCAGTCACTTCAAATTCTTTTTTTGGATTTAGCACCAGAATTGAGATGAGCACGAGGAATTTAGTTAGCTCTTTCTGTGCACTTCTGCTATCATCCTTGTTTGGTCCGACACATCAAACACATAAGTCTCATCAGATGCTGTTTTGGCCATGGCCACCAAAGCGGTTAAATTCAGTGGATTTTCTGAATTAAGTCGAGGGCTGCAAAGCCCTCCCTGATGCCGGGGCTTCAAAAGCGATCTGGCGATAGGGGGACGTGCAGGTGCAGCACAATACGTTCAGACCCATCCCAGTTCCCTGGCTTCCAGCAAGCTGGCTCAGACCTGGCAGCCGTACCTGAAAGTAGGCCACACTATCACCGGAGCAGAGAGCCGACTGGCACTGTCCACCTGTGCTACCAGAATAGAAGGACAATGATCTACATGTCAGCTGTGATGTTACTGAAACTTTAATAAATGAGTTAAAAGATAGATGGGTTGGTGAGTTCTGTATGTGGATTTTTTAGGGGGAAGACATTTAAAATGGTTCGAGTGCTTTTGTGTTTTTTTCTGAAAGGACATAAGAATTCAAAAAGCCATAAATCTGTGACTTAGGACATATTCAGCAACACAGAAATAAAAAAAGAAATATTGTATTTTTAAATTCAAATACAATATGGTAGGTTTCATGCAAGAAAAACAGTCCATATTTTTGGGGTAAATATCAGACCCTGAGTTGTTGTGCGATCACGATATCATCACATCAGAAAATTGCTAAGTTCATACAACTTAGCTACAGATCAGTTCATCCTTTATACTTGTTTCTTTTGTGTTAACTGGAACAAGACTCATGAAATTCAGATTTTATACCTCTACATATCTGGATATTTTAATAAGGTTACTGATAAATTCTTTTGTCAAGGACACAACAAACAGGTCTCTGCCTAGACTTGAACTGACATCCACATTTGACAAGTTCAACCCTTTAATCACTGTTCCTGTATTTATACATGATCATTTCTCTATGTCCTGGCGTCTAGGGGTGACTAGGGCATAACATTAGGTGAGTGGTGATGAGTGGCTACGTGCGGCCAACCTGCACAGAGACATAACACTCTGGAAATGATGTTTTCCTTATCACTTATCACCACAGAAAATTGTCTTTATATCTGTGAAACCATGTTCACTTGACAACAATCGCAGGATATATTGATCATAAAGCTTGTGTGCAGTACTTGGAAAAAACTGTTTCCTCTTCAAGTTCAAGTTTCAAGTTTATTGTCATAGGTACAAGTACTGTGTACAGGTATCATGAAATTCTTCTTGAATGCTTCTCAACAAACTATGGTCAAAGACAACAGAAATAGTGCGCAAATAAAACAATGACAATGATAGTGATTAATGCTAATAACAATGACTCAAAAAAAAGGCATGCCATTTAAATGGAATGGATTGTAAATTAATGTAGCTCTTTCAGAAATGCCAGAAAGATGTACAAAACTGTATATGTAAATGAGTGTTAAAAAATTGTGTTGCCTATAGCTACTCAGACTACTCTAGGGTTCATGGACATGCTCATGCCAAAGAGAAAAGATACTAAGCATGGGTATGAATTACTAACATTGATGTTTAAGCTTTCAGTAATGTAGCAGTGCATAGCTAACAAGTTATTCTTCTTCCCACTTGCTCTGCTTCTTTAACCTTTCCTTCTACTCTGCCTGCTGAGCAAGTGCTGTTCCTCTGCTTGAAACGACCTATTGCTGACCCAACATCTGACATGCTATTTATAAATTTTTCACTTATAGCACACCAGAATTTTGCATTTTTAAATGCTATTAAGTGAAAAAGTTGAAGATTTTTGCTTGAAAGCTTGAAATAATGTACTAATTCATTGCTCGAAGACCTTTTGGTGTTGGTAAGTCAACGTGTAACAGTGCTACCAGGATATACAGTTGGTCCTCAGATCAATACATCTGTACGCTTCACTGAACCAGGAATGTATTAGAATTACTTTCTGTTAACTATAATTTGGTTAAGTATACTTTGTAAAAGCTCATAAGGCGATGATATGGTCTCCACTAACACTGCACAAATGTCTAACTTGCAAGTGACAGATCTATTTAAGCAAGGGCAAATGGGGGGGGTGAAAAACTTAAACTGGTGCAAACTTAACAGTTACGTTAAACTAGTCAGTGAGAAATGTGTCACAGCTTCCCGGGCACTGTGCAAAAAAAGGGAAATTAATAGTTTGCTTGTTTTTTTCCTGACTGTAGATTATTTTATATTGATTTCTTAATGTTTAAACTAACCAGAAGCTGAGGACTAAGTGTCATTAATTAGGACAAGTTTCAAGATTTACTCATCTGAATATTGCAAGTTTCCTGAACTTTTGAAAACTAAACAATTTTCTTTTAACGGCGCAGCCCTACAGTCCTGTGTATTTGTGTTACAAGAATGTGCTGGTACAACAGCTAATTAAAAAAAGAAAATGCTTATCTTAACAGGAATGAGAGCTTAAGTGATCTCAATTAATACCAGTGGTATTACCAACTGGAATACTTCCAAGGTAGAATTTTGAGTAGGTTTTAATCTCATTTATTTCCTTTTAGCCATGTTTTAACATTGGAGAAAACATTTCATTTAGTTAACTGCAAATTTACATCTCAGTTCCCATAGTGCTGTGTTTGTATCCTGACACATATGTTGCACCTGAAGTTTTCAATAAAAAGGGAAAAAAAATGTGCACGCTGCCTTTACCGAGACTAGCCGGTGTAGGTTGAAATGAATCTTTGTTTGATAATGTTCCTTTTTGTGGAAGGCGTCCAGTGACGACCGGACTTCAGAATCATGTTTGTCACTCTGATTTGGCATGTATCTGGGCATGGGTCCAGGAATGGAGTCTGTGTGTGATTCCGCATCTCATCTCCTGCTCTTCATGCACTGAACAGCTTGACTCCCCCCACTCCACAGTTCCCACAGGAGTTGTCTTGCACTTTCATATCTACATGAGAGTGAGATCCAAAAAGCAGGGGGTGGAACTGGCGGTCCCAGCCTATACCATTTTGCTAACCATTTGCACAATATATTATCGAACTCACTAAAATGTTTTAACAATGTATAATGAAGTGGTGACGAATTACAAGTGTTTTGGTGCTGAGTGAAAGCAACTATTCGTCTTCTTTTTACATTCTGTGGCCATAAATGAAGAGCAAAAAGATCGAATTTTGATACAGATCTCACACACACACACACACACACACACACACACACAGTCTGAACCGCTTGTCCCAAGCAGGGTTGCAGCAAACCGGAGCCTAACCCGGCAACACAGGGCACAAGGCTGGAGGGGGAGGGGACACACCCAGGACGGGACGCCAGTCCGTCGCAAGGCACCCCAAGCGGGACTCGGACCCCAGACCTACCAGAGAGCAGGACCCGGTCCAACACACTGCACCACTGCGCCACCGCACCCCGCCTTGATACAAATCCAATATACCAATGTACAGGTTTTCTTTTATTTATGAATAGGGAAAAAAAGTATACAGTACAGCTTCTAAGGGGTTGAAAAACTTGTAAACATCAGATGAAAAAAATTTGGTGTTTGTGTTTACTTTCACTCCCCCATCAGTTTTGACATTACATGTTTTGATTTCACTCTTTTTGCAGACCTGTCCCACCAAATGAAGGAAGCCTGCTGTAAAATAAGCTCACAAAAATCAGCGCAGGGTCATCTGCATGACTAACAAAACCTGAGCATAATAAACTCCTCCCACAGTCAGCTAAGCCTGTGTGTATAATGCACTCTATGACATATGCGGCTATTTGTTTTTCTTTTCCTCTGCTACACATTGAACAAATGAAAAGTTCAGAATGTGGGGAACTCAGCTGAGAATGGGCTGCGCAGGTTCCAAAATGTGAGCGGTCCCGCGCACTCAGACGGGCCTCTCAGACTCGCTGCCCGTGGGCCACATACGGCCCATATGACACTGCCATCTGGCCAGCTTGAGAACGGATCAAATTGGGTGTGATCCGGCTAGGGGAAGGAAGCTCTCTGACAACTTTCACGTTTCTTCTTCTTGTAAAAAGCAGATAGGAGCAGGTTTCTGCAAAGGCAATTGTATTGTTTTGATTGGTCGTTTTTAATGTGTCTATCATAGCAGGTGCTAACCCTCCAATTTGCCATTGTTTAAATAGATGTGTCATTTAAAAGACCCGGACAAGGTACTTTTCATTAGTGCTGAGCTCTTGTGCAATGGGAGCCGGTCTGGTGTGATTCACACCCAGTATGATGCGTAAAAACCATTGAATCCCACTTTAGGGTGTTGTCCAGGGTGTGGAAATTGGTTTAGGCAGACTTCAGATCCCTGTAATTTAAGCCGATTGTCACAATGAGAAGCCTTTCTTAAAAGCATCACAATCAAATTTTCCAAGGACATAAAATACTCCAGCTGACACAATATTTACAGTCTAGCTCTTTCAATGAGTATCAGATTATGGTCTTCTGTGTAAATAAAGTGGTGTGTGATCACCAATCAAGCTCCAATGACTCCCTTAGTGACCTGAGAGCAAAGGGTCTCTTAATCTAAAGCTGACAGTAAATTTTTTCACTTGCTAAAAGCATCAAACTGTTTATAGATCGTTCATCACTGACCCCATTTATGCGATGATTGCGAAGCATTTTATTTTCATTTGTGCAAGAGGGGATACAATAGAAGCCCACCTGATCACACAACTGCAGGTACAATTCAGTGGTGACAATGTAACATGGTACACTGGCATATCTGTTACTGGTTAAGCAGGCATGGCATTGCCACAGGGGTGGCATTTACATCCCTCAGGAGGCCAATGCAACCACTTTGGCCAGGGTTGAGCTCCTGTGTCCACAGTGCAACAATATTCTTTTCCCTCAAATGATTTGTAGTTTAAGTTTTGTAAATACATTGCATATGGTTATAATAGAACGCAAGTTTCAACACTTATTATTTTTTTAAAAACTTAACTGCAACCTTCATTAAATCTTGAACATACAGTACTTTTAAATGTATGAAAAAACATGTAGCGTCTCTATAAGCTCCTATTCAGTCTTTATTGTTAACTGATTTGTGCCATAAAATTGTGCCCTTTTTGTCATTTTGTTATTGATCAGCAACGCTCAGGAAGACCAGAAGAAGCAAACTGAACTAAGTCTGTCTCATAATTCAACAATCTATAACGTGAGAAGCCAGCATATAGGTTGGGTGTAATTAAGACAAAAATAGTACAGAAAAAGTGAAGTTTCCATTGCAACTTGGTAAATTTTACTAATAGTAGTAGTGCTTAAGTCAGCCCAAATGCAGTACATCACCGTCAAAAGTACACATAGTACAAAGTACAAAAAGGGGAAACAAAAGTAGACATAAAAATGTGAAAAGGAATAATGAGGTGAAGGTGTCAAAGTTGCACTACTCTGCAACTGGAAACCAACTCAGTGTATATATGCAGATCACTGTAATTCACAAAGACATCCAGATCAATCACCAAATGAAAGCATCTAAAACCCCAAAGATTAAAATGATAATAAAACTTGTGAAAAACATTTCTATTCTGACAAATCTGCATGCCAGGATTTCTCAGTCAGTCAATACCAGCAACCTCCTCTACTCATCTCTCTGCACTGGCTTCCTATAGCTGCCCGAATCAAATTCAAAACCCTGGTTACTGTGTACAAATGCATCAATAGAACTGCTCCCAGCTATTTACAAGACTTAGTCAACCGGTACACCCCAGCCAGGCCCCTTCGCTCGTCTACTTCTGCTCGTTTGGTGGTTCCGCGCACGAAAGGCAAAGCTTGGAGGTTCTCAATTCTGGGTCCGTTGTGGTGGAATGACCTTCCCCTGTCACTCAGAACTGCGAAAACTCTGTCTACTTTCAAGAAGGGTCTGAAAACTCACCTTTTCCAGATCCACTTAGTCCAAGATCTCTCCAACTCATTTACGGTGTAACTGTTCACGCATCGTAACTCCAGAAGCATCCCCAGATACAACCTTTATTCAGTCATTACTCTGGCATTGTACTTGCTCATTTGTGTATCTTATAATACACACACACACACACATTTTCAGAACCACTTGTCCCATACGGGGTCACGGAGCCAACCCAGCAACACAGGGCGTAAGGCTGGAGGGGGAGGGGACACACCCAGGACGGGACGCCAGTCCGTCACAAGGCACCCCAAGCGGGACTCGAACCCCAAACCCACCGGAGAGCAGGACTGTGGTCCAACCCACTGCGCCACCGCACCCCCGTGTATCATAATATTTAATAAAAAAAAAAAATTAAAAAAGTAGTGTGGGTATCGGGATTTGTCTATCCTCTGTCTTCTCCACCTACTTGAACGATGAACCTCGGTGCAGCAAGCGGTAGGGAACAAACTAGGTTTGCTTGAGAATTTCATGTCTGCAACTATGTCTCCTCTTAATGTAATGCATAAATTATACTTTTGCTGAGATGTACGTTGCTTTGGACAAAAGCATCTGCTAAATGAATAAATGTAAATGTAAATGTAAAACCTAGGAATCCTACTACAACCATGAAAGAACTTAATCAACGCAAAACATCGCAAGCACAAATACAACTGTGCAACTAAACGACATATTTACAAACCCCTAGTTTTCAGCTGTGAGGGCAACATCTCAATCATTAACAGCAAGCCAGGAAACAGCCTCTAAAAACAGATGAGACATTTTCTTCCCACAGTGGAAATTGTATTAGTCAAATTGCATCTCATGGTGCTACCTGGTTTTACTGTCCTACCTGCTAAAAAGTGTACAATCTTTGCGATGTAAAATTATTAACACATGAGGCTGAAATCATTCTGCTTGGGAGCATTTGCCAAATAAATACGTGCAAATGTAAATAGTGTGTTTTTTCAGTTGCTCAAAAAATTGGTCAGTTTGTCTCAGAAATGTATGGACTTGTTGGACCAGACTACACAAGCCAAGATGCTGCCATATTTGGACACAATCACTGCCAGTCACAGGCACAAGAAACACTGCTTGGAAAGCCAATGGCAGAAAGCTTATTCTTCTCGACAAACACGGTTTTGAAGATTCTGCCACTATTTCATGAGATGCCCGCTAACAACATGTCTTACCATTTCATGAAATGAACGTACCTCCTTTTTTATCTTTAATTCTTTGTTCACATCCAGCACATTCCCTTCACCACTGTCCACTGAGGACAAGCTGGAAGAAATACAATGCTTCAGAACAATAATTTCTGTCTTTTCCTGGACAGCGCAGTGATTAGTGATGACATACACTGGATTTTTTGAATCCAGCCAAATGTTCAGTTATGGCACTTTTACAAATGGATCACTGGCTTATTATAGTATGGGCAACAACTAGCAAAAGAGAGTGTCTGTTCCAGAAGCAGATTATAGTTAAGGTTAAAATTATCACCCTTGCAATAGAAAATGTTTTTGCACATCGCAGACATTTCTAAAAACAATACACAAAATACAACACTGAAAATGTGAAACTCCCTGCAATGCTCATCCAGCTTTTAGTGCTTTCCAAAACAGCTAAGCTTGGTTATAACACTACATGTGTATATTTTACTTTTCTGCTCTGTTAGAGTGGCCTTGCATTAGGTTCAACACAGATTTGTGCTGGGTCCTGTGATTGCTATTGTTTTCAATACAAACATTTTAGACCTGGGTCTAAAGGTTTTTGCATTGTCTGTGATCTGGCTTTTACAGACCTTGACTTTTATTGAAATTTACTACAGAATTGCATTCAACATATCTCTTGCTCTAGTAGTACCTCTATGTAGACATTCTGTACATTAAATAATGTATTCAGTATATAACGGTGTATGTGACATTTTAAATCAGAGATCTTTCTAAAAGAACAGCATCATGGAAGTTTATAGAAAGGCCTGAGGGCGGAATTCTGTATTCAGAAATTTGATCCCTGCTTAGTTTGCATGGAGTTTACAGGTTTTTCCCCTTGATGTTGTTTCCTCTGGGTACTCTGGTTTCCTCTTACAGAGCATGAGTTTCATGTGAATTGGTGGCTCTGAATTACCCATAGCATGTGTACGTCTGTATATTGTATTGTATCTACTATTGTAAGCAACTTTGGATAATAAGGTTTCAGCTAATTACTACATATTATTCATCATTTGGGGAAAAACGTCTGCAAAATGTAAGTGCAAACGTAAAATACAGTAGTCCCCCCTTCTGCACTGGGATATGTTCCAAGACCCCCAGCAGATGCCTGAAACAGCGGATAGTATCAAACCCTACATATACTATGTTTTTTCCTATGCAGAAGAAGAAAGAAAAGTAAGGACCAGTGTCAGGCCCTCAAAAGTAAAGTTTTTTTTTTAAATAAAGTTTTTTTTATTTTATTTTACTTTATTATTTTTATTATTTTATTAACAAAAAAGGGTTACTTGAACATAAGCACTGCAATGTTGCGACAGTTAGTCCAATAACCGATAACCGATAACCAATAACCGAGATGGTTACTAAGTGCGGGCGAGCAGCGTATACAGCGTGGATATGTTGGACAAAGGGATGATTCACGTACCGGGCATGACAGTGCAAGATGTCATCAGACTACTCAGAACAGTGCGCAATTTAAAACTTAGGAATTGTTTATTTCTGGAATTTTCCATTTAATATTTTTGAACCCACAAATAACCGCAAATAGCGAACCCCACTGTAATTAATTTAATATGTCAATAATTAAATTAATGTGAATTACACATGTGATGACATAATTTAATATCTCTTCAGAGTGTCAAAGTAAATAAAATCTCATACCGTATTATTTGTTTAACAAGTGAAAATGGCGGCAGCTAAATGCATTGCCGCATTTGAAAATTCTTATTTACCAAACACTGTGTGTTAAATGATCTTCATTTACACCGAACAATGATTTTCATTTACTTTGCACATAGAGCCAATGCATACTGCATGTGTAAACGTATGTATCTGTACATGTAATTATAGAACTTCACAGAAAAAGTTTTAGCTCATTCATTCGCATGACTCTAGCATTATACTTTAATTTTGTTCTTAAAATAATAAACACTGTCTCTTCACTGGTCTGAGGATAAGTAATTTCTTCCGAAGCATCATAAGTGAACAGCGCCTAGCTGCAGCTGTTTTCTGCTGTGTGTCCTGTGTCTTTTCCCCCGGTTTTGTCAAAGTAAGTGCACATCATTGCCAGCTAAAAGCTCTGGGCACTGTCCCTGGTTGTTCCAGAGAAATGCCAGTCGTTTTGGCGGCGGAGGCCTCACAGACGGCGCAGAGAGGCACAGATGGCACTAATGGACGAGTGGAATCCAGCAGAGGGCCAGGGCCAGAGCCATGCTAGACTGGCTTCCAAATAACTGCAGTGCACCCAGTCTAACTCTGTAATACCAAGGTTAATGCCACCATGCTGCACCATAAAGAATTTAAAACAATAAAATAATCATAAGGAGTGAGGGAATAGCATATGGAGGTGAGCCAGGAAGACATGGCACTGGATCCCAGTTTAATAGAAGCTCCTGTTGAGATTCATTTCGATCATTCAGCCATTGATCTTCATAGTTTAATGAATGAAAGGTTTTCTTTCAGACTCCGAATTCCAAGTGCTTCTGTATGTTTCAAAATGCTTGAGTTACAGTGATTATTCAACAAGTGCATGAAGCATGAGAATATTCGCCATATGCTTGGACAATCCAGCTATTTATTTATTTATATTTTAAATGCTCAGTATATTTTATTGGCTAACATGAAGAGAAAAAACTGGTTAAATCAATGGCAAACAGCCTGGACGCCCGAGAGGGTTTCGAATTTGTCACAAGTCAGTTTTACATTATACTGACACCTCAAAACAAATTTGAATGTTTCAAACAAATTATTTAAATCCTGAACAGCATACTGAATGCTAAACTCTAGTTTTTCACTTTCCACAACACAACATCTGAACGGCAAAACTGTGCAAAATGAACGTTTTCAGCTGTGTAGCCCGAATTCAAGACTCAGAATAGTTCATCTTGCAATATTGCTACAAAATGTGCTTGTGATGCAAGCAACTTTTCATTAGTCTGAAAATAATTCAGTATTGAACACCAGTTATATTTTGTAAATATTTAATAATTATCAAATAACCTGAACATCGTAAACACAGTTTTAAGTAGTCAAATCTACTGCAATTTACAGTGTTACAGAGATTTGTTGTGGTTTAAGATTCTTTTATTATGCATGTAAACGGAAAAGCAAAACACACGAAATCCAAGATATTTTTCGTCTGTATCACTATAACTAATGTGGTGAAAAGTTTTACTTATTTGAAGTTCCACTTTGAAGTTTTGCAAAGTATTCCCAGACCACATACAAATATGGTTAGTCCGCTTTGTAATCCCCACAGTGCACATATGCTGTGAGATTATTTGTATTGTCTTCACTGGACATTTTGTAGATTGTTGGTTCACACGACTCCAAGATCTTCCTTATCCTGCGTCTGTTAAAATGTCCAAATGATGTCCATCTGTGAGATCTGGCTGACATTTCTTTTGGGCAGTGCTGTTGCCCACACTCGATACATAACACCTTCCTTGAAGTTAGGGGTGTTGCAAACGACATGCACTCAGCTATACCACATTGCTTAAATATTATAAATCTATCAGAATCTTTGCATATTTTTTTTAAAGTGTAACCTCATGATGTATGCAAATCAGTAAAGATAAATGTGTGGAACAGAAGAAGAGCAAATGAAGTAATCGTTCACGTGTTAAGGCAAATGTTCTGTACAATTACTCTTCGTTATTTGATCAACAGAGGAATTTTAAGGGAATGTACGCTGTTGAAAACATGGTTTAGAATTTTTTTATTAAAGTAGTTTAATGATGCGGTAGTTCGATGATTTTCCGAAAGGTACAACTGGAATGTTGACCAATCATGTATAACCTAAGTAACATTAAATGCATCGCTTACAAATTAAAGGCGCTCTGCCATGGTTTTTCTACACAGTGTCTCATGATCACATTTACATTTATTCATTTAGCAGACACTTTTCTCTGAAGTGATGTACATCTCAGTGAAAATACAATTTGTGCATCATATTAGGAGAAAGAAGGGGGGTGCGGTGGCGCAGTGGGTTGGACCGGGTCCTCCTCTCTAGTGGGTCTGGGGTTCGAGTCCCGCTTGGGGTGCCTTGCGGCGGACTGGCGTCCCGCCCCCTCCGGCCTTACGCCCTGTGTTGCCGGGTAGACTCCGGTTCCCCGCAACCCCGTATGAGACAAGCGGTTCAGAAAATGTGTGTGTATTAGAAGAGACATAGTTGCAGACATGTGATTCTTAAGTACAGTTAGTTACTTGTTACTTTCCACTTGATGCACCGATGTTCATCACTCGAGTAGGTGCATAAAACTCCGGATAGATGAATCCTGGTAACCTTCTTACAATTTCTTTTTTTTTTTTTTTATCACCATTTAGAGACTGAAACTGAAGAAATAACAGTATACTCTTGAAGGGACAAAGTGTTGCGAAAAGCTAACTGTTCTGGTGCCAAAAAATGAAAAAAATGCTCAGAAATGCCATTTGAATTTAACAGTATTACAATGAACCACACACTAACCTTTATTTTCATGCCTATTAATGAAAGGAATAGTGACACAGTGAAGGAGCACTCAGACAGGCGCAATAGATGAATGAATGTTTTGTTTCCCCAGCTCATAAGGCCCTCAAAAAAAACACATCACATGCGCCGCTACAGTAAAAGCATAAGCTTACATGTAATCCTTTTCACTAAAACCGTAACAAGTCGTGGATGAAGACATTAATCTGAATTATGTAATTAATCTTCCACAACATTGACAGACTTGTAGATCAAAATCAATATGACGGATTTATTTTTATTCGGATACCTAACAGAAAACCAGCTAACTCTGCCTGCTGAACAATTATGCAAGGAGCGAGATGTTAAAAATGTTGCACAATCTCTTCTTTGGTCACAGTTTTAGGTCATGGTGCAAACACTTTATTAATAGTAAGATGGTTGATAAGTGCAATTTGAAAAATTAAAAAAAATATATTTAGAAATAAAGCGTGGCTTTAAAAAATTAATATTTTCAGCACAGCCTTTGCGAATTAGCATCTGTTTGTGTTCATGAACTTCTAGACAGACTGTATTGACTCCAATGTGTAAGTGATCAGAACACAAAACCGAGACTTATTTACCACCCACAGAGCTAAACCAAAAAGTGATGGGGGAGTGGGTGGGATATCTATTTTAGTCTCCAGCTTTTTTTAATGCTTTTCTAAAATATGCATGTAACAATGTCTCCATTTCCAGCAACACAGCCACACAGGATCTAAAATGTATTAGTTAGCTTAATATATTATATGATTTGTGTGCACCTGTGGGATTTGTTCAGCATTACATGTTATATAATATACAGTAAATGGTGTTGAAGAGAAGGAGTGGATGAGCTTATTAGAAGGACAAGTATTGAAAATACAATATATTTTTAAAAGACTCCATTATTATAAGAATAATAATAATAATAATAATAATAATAATAATAATAATAATAATAAATTATTATTATTATTATTATTATTGTTGCAGTTGTTGTTGTTGTTGTTATTCCATAACCTTAAACATTTTATGTATCTGAAATAAAATAAAAATGAGGATGACTTCTTTAAAATAATTAAATTCTAAACACAATTAATCAATAGATAAAAATTGAGGATTTTTTCAAAACTAAAACAAAATTATTTTAAATATAAATTAACTAAAAAAATATATAAACAATGTTATTTTTATTACATAATTATAAATGATAAATAACTACTGTAAACATATTTTCTGAGAGTATTTATAAAAAAAAAAATCAAGTAAGCAAAGTGACTGCATTGTTATCATTTCATCATTTCCACATGTATATGCAGAGATTTATGTGTGGGTTGCGTGTACATGTGCGTGTGTGCATGTGTATGTGTGAGATCGCGCTTGGTGTACTTCCTTCCCTCGTCCCTCCACCAGCCCCATGCTGGATGGGGTCAGATGCAATCTGTAGGACCAAGAGATGTGTCCATGCGACAGTCAGGCCGGTAATTGGAATGAGCTGTCAGGATGGAGTGCGGTGAGTGTATCTGAGAGTCTGCCATTTGGACACCGTGGTGTGCGCATGCCAGGGCCCCTGCCCTCCCATGGGGTGGCACACATTAAGCTCAATGAAGAGGCTAATGCAGGAGGAAACGGTTCTGGCATGCAGCCCACATGGGGTTAAAGGGTAACGCGCGTTAGGAAACCACGGCCTGTAGGTAGAACAGCTGATGGGTGACAGTGCTTGAAAACGCTGACTCTGTTGTTTATAACCCCTTCAAGAGTAATGTTAGAATCATTACTGCAATATGTTTATTGATTACTATGTTTGGTTACTTTTTTGTTCACACAAAAAGCACACAAGCACACTTAAATATAAATAAAATTTGCATAGAAAAACACATTGCTACATTCATGCCCCACCGATAACTAAAACTTGTTTAACGCTTATCCGCTGTGCATATTTCATATTTATACAGATAGTGATTTAAATTTGTATGACAAATTTTTTCTGACAGTTTTACTACAAATGTTAAGTCCTAAATTTCGGCACAGAAAACTTTTATTTATGCCAAACTGTAAAATACCAACATAAAAATAGAAACGCTGAACAGCCTGCCATATTCTGTGGAGTGTTCTGGTGATAAAACATCTTGTTACGTCTACTGAGGAAAATATGCTTATCAAGCCACATGTAAATGTAGATGGTAAATAACATGATCATCGCGCAGTGATGGTGGAAATGAAACAGCGTGATGGAGCTCCAGGCCATGGAATGTAAAACAGGTTTTTTTTTTTTTTTTTTTTCCCTCAGTTAAAATAGTGAGAACTGGGTTAATGTGACCTGAGTTGGACAGACACAAGCACACATACACAGATACACAGATACACACATACATTACAAAGATGTTTAATAACAATAAATAATCATGAGCTACTAAGACATATCTAGACCCATATATACACATGTATGTATGTATGTATGTATGTATGTATGTATGTATGGACTGGCATCCTATCCAGGGTGTACTAACCCTCTACCTTGTGCCCAGTATTTCCAGGATAGGCTCTGACTAGGACAAGCGGTTAATGAAATTGAGTGGATGGATATATATTAATATATTTGTATAATATATAATATATAATATATTAATATATTAATATATCCATCCACCCAATCCTACTGTGTGTGTGTATATATATAAAACATTTTTATATATAGATATAATAACACATATACAGTATATACTGTATATATATATATATATATATATATATATATATATATATATATATATATATATATGCATTTTTTTTTCACCTGTTGAAGTGTACATATGTGAATTTTCTCAACATGGTATGTTTTTCAAAACGCTTTCAAGTTTGTGCTCAAAATTACCGAGTTGATTCAGCCTCTTGTTTTAAAAAAAGGTTAATCACTATCAGCCAATAAGGCACTTGCCATTGAATTGACTGATTCCATAACTTTCTCTATAGAATGCTACTCATTCTATTGTATTTGTCAAAAAACCTGTGCTTGTGAGAAGTGAACACCAACAGTGATCTGCTTTCATTTTTTAAAGTTTTGCCAGTACATGCAAAGTTTTATTTTTGATTTTGTGGGAAAAGAGAGTGGCTCTCATTCTGTGACAGCTGAAGTCGCTTTCATCAAGGATTTCTGAAAAAAAAAAAAGATAAGAAAAAATCTGAGGATGCAATGAAATATTTTTCAAAGTGAAAGCCCCATGGGGGGGTGCGGTGGCGCGGTGGCGCAGTGGGTTGGACCGCAGTCCTCTTCTCCGGTGGGTCTGGGGTTTGAGTCCCGCTTGGGGTGCCTTGCGACAGACTGGCGTCCCGTCCTGGGTGTGTTCCCTCCCCCTCCAGCCTTACGCCCTGTGTTACCGGGTAGGCTCCGGTTCCCCATGACCCTGTATGGGACAAGCGGTTCTGAAAGTGTGTGCGTGTGTGAAAGTGCCATTGCTCTCAGCATCTATGAGCATTTTGATGCAGCACGCAGGACAACTGGCCTTTCCTGGCAACCCCTTTTGTAATCACTTTCTTGGTCCTTTGAGCAATGATCTATTTATAGTGAAGAATTCAATGCCTTTATTCACTTTTATTACTTTGTAGACAGTCTTGCATTTCCCTTACAGCATTCTTATAAAACATCAGAGACCATTTATGACTGTGTGTGTGTGTGTGTGATTTATGTTTATTCATTTAGCTGACACTTTTCTCCAAAGCAACTCACAATGTTAAGGGACCTACAATTATTTACTCATTTAAACAGCTGGGTAATTTTACTGGAGCACTTTAGGGTAAGTACCTTGCTCAAGGGTACTACAGCAGGAGGTGAGATTTGAACCTACAGACCCAAAGGCAGCAGCTCAGCACTGCGTTATATAGTACAAGCGACCCCGATGTACAAAATAATAATGCGTAAAATTGCGGAGCTACGATAACAGACTGAATAAAGAGCTCGAAAAAAAAATTAAAAAAATCCATCCAAAGTCCTCATTGCTACTGGGTGTTAACACACGTGTCTACATTCTCCGTGGTGTTTCCACATGCGCACAGACGCACGATTCCTCGCGCTGAGGCCACATGACAAAGGGGGGGCAGCCTGGGTGCTTCTTTGATGCCCCGGCCAGTGACAGCGTCTGCGCACGAGGGCAGCGCTAATAAATGGAGGCTGACAAGGGGTAATTATTATAATGCAATACGTCTACGACTAAACAGGAGTGGCTGCGACTAGGTGTCAGAGGCGAGTCATTAGCGTTGACAGAGGTGGGACGCGGACTGCGCAGCTGCCTCCGTCCCAGGTGGCCTGACCTGAGCTGCCGCGATCCTGCCTCCCAGACACGGAGGGGAGCGACGTGCTGCCTGCTGGCATCCCGCGGCAGAGCGTCTCTCCGGGGCCACGTGTGCGGTGGCGCTGGAGACCCCACGTCCCGCATGGGTGGCGCGGCAAAGTAGCGCTGCTGCCTCGCAGACACAGTGCTCGCGTGGTGCGAAACAACGTGGTCGTGGGTTCGATCCCCGCTTAGTCTGTGTGGGGTTTGCATGTTCTCTTTCCTAGGTTTCCTGCGGGTGCTCCTCTTTCCTCCCACAGTCCAAAGATATGCTGTTCAGATTCACCCACAGTGTGTGTTCTCCTGATGTATGGATGAGTGATCCGTTAGTAGTGTTTCTAACAGTGTAAGTCACCTTGGTGAAAGGTGTGGGCTAGTATCCAGTATAAGTGTCTGATAAACAAATGTAAATGTTCAGGCACTTCCCTTGACCTTAGATAGCAGGGCAGGATTTTGAAACCAGCAATCATTTTGGTTAAACACCACCGCACATCTTAAAAAGCGGGCGGCGCTTCTTCTGCCAGGAACTCACGCACTATTTCTTGAACCGTACAGCGGGTCCTCGACTTATGACGGGTTCCGTTCTGATGACGTCGCCGTAAGACGCCTGCGTTGTAAACTGCCAGCCTCTTTATACTGTATTCTATAAATGATAAGGATATATGAACAATTACCGTGCATTAATGCTACGTTGTATAATGGGGAATTTATTATTTTACACATTATGCGTGTTAAAAAAAAGAAGAAATAATGTAAAGTAGCAAGGGGGGCGCAGTGGCTTGGACCGGGTCCTGCTTTCCGCTGGGTCTGGGGTTCGAGTTCCCCTCGGGGTGCCTTGCGACGGACTGACATCCCGTCCTGGGTGTGTCCCCGGCCTTACGCCCTGTGTTGTCAGGTAGGCTCTGGTTCCCCGCGACCCTGTATGGGAAGCGGTTCAGAAAATGTGTGTGTGTGTGAATAAATTGGTTTTCTTTAGTTTTTTTTTTTTTTCTGCGCCATCAGAATACTCATTTTTTTGCTAACTGGCTATTGTTAAAAAAACAACAAGTAACTTGAATGATAGCGACCTAAATAAAACGCAGATGAAAACTCATACAGTCTGAGTGCGTTATGACCAAACGTCACGTCGTTGTAAGTCGTATACGTCGTAAAACGAGCACTACTGGAATATATATATATATATATATATATATATATATATATTATTGTTTGTGTTTTGTGTTACGGAGGGTTTAAAATGACCTATTCCAAAACATCCTCGAAAAGTCTGAAACAGTGCAGATCATTAGCTTTTTGTAATAACTAACTTTGTAATAACTAAAATAAATAATAAAACTAAAATAAATAAATAAATAATCCAGAATGATTTTTCAGGAAGCTTACTGTTTTTCCTACATCAGCCACTCTAGGATGAGTACTGCAATTAGAATTCATTTGTTTAGTACTATTTAACGTAATAAATGCATCTGTGGAATAAGTGTTATTTGACTTCTTCAGTCTCACATTCAGTGCTGAATCCCTGCGACTGGACACAGAAGGGGGTCTGTTGCACCTGCACTCCTGGGTTTGTCATGATAAACTACCAGCTCATTTATGTAGAGAGCAATGTGCCTGAGGACAGCTGGTAGCATAGTGGTTAGGGCTGCTGCCTTTGGATCCCAAAACTGTAGATTCAATCCCTCTCTTTGGCTGCAGGACCCCTGAGCAATGTACTTACCCTAAATTTCTCCTATAAAATTACCCCACTGTGTAAATGGGCAACTGATTGTGAGCATGTGATAATTGTGACCTTAATGTTGTAAGGTGCTTTGGAGAAATGCATCAGCTAAATGAATAAGTGCAAACTGGACTTTTGTTGGTTGTGTGTATTCCGTACCTTGTCTGTTATTAACTAAACATGTTGTCTCCTCTGAATTGTGCATCACTTTGGAGGAATTTGTTTGCCACATTAACGAGGTGAGCGGAGTTTCAAAATGTACTTTGAGCAGAATCCAGACCTACGGCATTTATGCATGTCTTAGTCATTCACTTCATTCATATCTAGACCCATATGGCCATTGAATTTCTGGTATGAAATTGAAAACGCTCAGAGATGCTTTCAGAATCAAAGAATTTTTTAAGTAGAAGGCCACATGTTTATTGTAGAATTCAACATGGGCCACAGAGTTGAACCTGAATCCAATATTCATTAATCTGGATTTATTCAGACACATTAGAAGGAAATATTCAGAATTTCAAAATTACAGAAATTCACAGTACAGTGGTTCCCCTATTTACTAACTTACCTGTTACAAAAAGTATACAGTATTTATTTTATTCTTCATGAGTCTTCTAGCCATCTTTGTGAAGAGTACACACTGGCCATACTTGTTGCTTTTTTTTTTCCATGAACTGTATCTAGATGTGGATGGCAATGTGAGGCATCGGTGTGGCCATGTTCCACCATGGTACCATGCAGTTTTGCTACAGCAAAGTAACAGTATATATGCCATCACAAATTAACCACTGTCACTGAGATCAAATATCAATGTCGGTGGTCTTTTATTGTATTTTATTTTATTTTATTTTATTTTATTAAAAGAAAATTTTCTCAATTTCATGCTTGAGTATGTGAATGCACATGCAGTATGTTTAAACTACATATATTCAGAGCTGTACAAAAAAATCCCACTTGAAATTACGATATTAACACTAATCTATGCTAAAATGAAAGTAATGTCATTTACCATTTATGTAAACCACATTAGAAAGCTTGTACCGTTTTTTTTTTTTTTTTTTCCCCCATCGGCAGTTTAAAGAAGTGCATCAATATGTGCATATTTACCTTTCAGCAAATTCCAAGGACAAATGTATTCTTGTTCAATTTGGTCCCTCCAACTGTGTTACGAGGCAAAGACATACTACAGCTTCTGTTGATAAAAAAGGGTTGAGGTTTGTGTTAATTCACGTTAGGTCTGGTGGCATGGGTGAGATTCCCATACTGTTTGCCAAGTATAGAGAATGCAAAAATTTCAAGTAGTGCAGATTTCCTTTGACAGAAAAATATTCAAAAGTATGTTTTATGTATGAATTTTCATTTTAATTTCTTAATCACACTGCAGGCAAAATACATACTGACAATATACTTCAGTTTCATTTCTTTATATATTTTTGTGACAAAAAATATGCATAATTTCATACAAACATACAGAGACACATGTTGAACATACTGTATGTACATTAATTGCTTTGTTTTATAGCTTTATGTGTTATATTTACTACAATGGCCCATGAACTGGATTTGACATTTCCTTCACTAGAAAATTAGTCTCATTTATTGAATTTTGTTATTGAATTGAGAAACACCAAAATTAAGGCGATTCCTATGTAGGAAGGGTGTCGAGAAACCGCAAAGCTTTACTATCAGGTTGTCCAACCGGACTGTATCCAGGCTACAGCTGGTACAAAATGCTGATGTGAGAATTGTCACTAGAACTAGGAAGTACGACCATATAACACCGGTGCCGAAATCACTGCATTGGCTCCCGGTTACATTTAGAGTTGATTACAAAGTCCTTCATTTGACCTATAAAGCGATACATGGCATTACTCCAGTTTACCTTTGTGAGATTATTGATTACATTCCAAGACAATGCCTTCCTTCATTGGATGCGAGTTACCTTAAAGTACCTGTGATCACTAAGACCTCAGTAGGAGGGTGCGCCTTTACCTATAGAGCACCAAAACTCTGGAATAGTCTATCAGTTACTGTCAGAAATGCCCCGTCTGTCTCAACCTTTAAATCCAGACTAAAGACTTACATGTTCACTCGGGCATATCACTAACAAATTTAGCTTGACTTGGCTGCGTATCACTTTTTCTTGAAGTTATAAATTATGAACAATTTCTTCTTTTGAACAATGTTTCCCTACAATAAGATCTGAGAAGGCCGGCTGGCCGTCACACAAGCACCCCATGCTGAGTGAAGTTGATGACCAGCTGCCATAATGGACGAGACATACCTTGCTGAACTGGGAAATCGAGTTATGATACAGTAACAATACTATTATTAGTTGTAAACTGACATGGAAGTCTTGTTTAATGTAGAGTGTCCAGGAGGGATGGGGGGGCAGCCACTGGCACTTGGACCCCCAGAAGATTTTTGTCCCTTGACTTTCAGTTAGGGGTTTTTTTTTCCTTTCCTCCATGGCCAGTAGGAATACTTACAGCTTTATAAAAGCACTGATAATATATTATGCCAGTTCTGTAGTTTATTTGTTTCTTTGTCTGATGTATTTGTTTCTTTTCTCCATGCCAGTGCTCAAGCGCTCTGTGTCACTGCGTGAGAAGAGTGCTCGATAAAAAATAAATTGAATTGAATTTGTATGTAAATATGTGCAAATAAATATGCAAATAAACATTGAAAAATAATGTTTACTTGCACGTTAATGATGAGTGACTTTATATATATAAGCGTATAGTGTATCATACATTTCTCATACTGTACTCTCAGATTTGTAGTATGACAACTGACTCTATAGATAACATCTCACTCATTTCATGAGAAATTTTTCACTAATTCTGTTTGCGTATCAGTTTATTTGCTACGCATTTACTGTTAGGAATCCCCATGGCTGGCAGTGGCTGGTCAATAGCGGTGCAAGAGTAAGTGAAGCCCGGCACTCAACAGCCCATGTCCCTCACAACCTTGTGCCTTGTCCACTGTCCCATGCCTTCTCCTCTTTGAGCTCCCAGTCTTCATTAGCAGCAGTTTGCATCATCCTACATGAAAACGTCAGATGTTATCAATGACTTCATTCTTTATCACTTCCTCCAGTATAGACAGTGTAACCTTCAGAAACCTGCTGCCCACAGTTTTACATCTTAATTAGTATGACTGTCACTTCCAGAAATTCATCTTGGTCTCAATATGAAAGACACAAATACTGACAAAGGAATGCGGTGAGAAGAAAAGAGGAAGCCTTAGTATAGCTTCTGTGATGTAGTTTACTCTTTTGTTGAGTCCTACTCAGAAACGTGACAGTTCACTGGGCCTGAGCCGATATCTGAAAAAAGTCTGTTGAAGAAAAATATACAATCATAAAAACTGTTATATCCACTAATTGAACTATTTTTTGTGAATCCCTTTGAAATGGAAAAATAAAGTTGAATTTATTGATTTTAATTGATTGTATAGTTCTCACAAAAATGAAATGTCACTCAAATTATAGACTAAAAATGACAGTACAAACACTGTAATGCATTCATTTGAATGAGTAATTTTTATATTGACTTCAGATCGCTTTATTCTGTGAGAATAAAGGGCTCTTGAATTTGTCTTTTTATTTTTATTATGGGTCATGAGACTTTTTTCTTTTTTCTGTTTTCCTTTCTTGTTTAACTGTTATTGTGCTGTGTAGTATTGTTATGGGAGGAAAAAACAGTTCACAAGTCCACCCATTGCTGCCTCACGCCCGGTCACTTCAGAAACTAGAGGCACCACAGCATGCCGCACCAGTATTTGTGAAACCTATCGCCTTAACTCGGCATTCAAATTTCCAGCCAGCTATTTTCACTTCTGTGTTTTTTCCTCTATTAATAATGAACAAGAAGTAGTGATTTATTCATGAAGAATTCAAGCTTGTATAATGAAATGCTAAAGCAGCTCAGACAAACTGACAAAAATGGCAAAACTGACATCCTGCAAGAAAGACGTCTGTCTGCGTCACATGACACATAGCCTCAGAAACGTGAATACCTAATTTCACGGGACATCCATTCTACTTAAAAAGCCACTTAAGTGCCACTGTGATATTGTGACATGTTGAATATTGGAATGTATGATTTTGGAGGAATAATGTATATAAGTAATGCAGTTTACACCTTTGGATGTTTAACCAAATATGTTTTATTTGTGTAATAAAGCTGTTGTTGTTGTAATAATAAATTATTATTAAATATTATTATTATTATTATTATTATTATTATATGTTGTTGTTGTTGTACTAGTAATTACATTTACATTTATTCGTTTAGCAGACGCTTTTGTTCAAAGTGACGTACATCTCAGCAAAAGTACAATTTATGCATTATATTGAGAGGAGACATAGCTTCAAGCTTCAAGAAGGAGACAAAGGTTTCCTCCAGTGCGACTAGGTCAGGTATTGGGTTAGGACTGTATACTAAGAGACTAGCGACTGAGATTGAGTACTGCATCTTTCTCAAGGCTACTTCATGCCCCGCAGTGTCTCTCAGATATAAGGCACAGCTATTGGTACTACACTGCCTGTTACCTCTTTGTTTTATTTATTGATAACTTACATGTGGTTAATGAGAGTTACTGAGAATTTCTGCCTACTGTCACCAGTCTGTCTGGGGAATCGCAGAGCATTCTGTATCCAGAGAAAACAAACCTTGGCCCATGTTAAACCATGTGCCACTTCTATGAGACCCTACATTTTTGACAGGCTTGCAGTTAGCGCGTTTGCTGCATATAATGTTTCTCCAGCTCAATATGTGGAATTACTTGTAATATTATTTTGGAATGGAATATCAATAGAATACATGACAAGATGAAACCAAATTATGGTAAATTGCTTACAGCTATTAAATACATCACTCACTCACTCACTCATCCGCTATTGGCAGCCACTTGGACAAGTCAGAGTTGCTGTGGTCCAGAGTCCATCCCAGAAACACCAGGCACAAGGTCACATAGATCACATCCCAGAGGGGACACCAGTATATCGCACTACTAAACACATACAATATGCAATTCGAGAAATTGCAATGAAAACCCATCACAAACATTCTATGAGTCCATGTATACAGTAGTATTTGTACTGTTGGCACTGACAATCACTAGGCATTCACGCAAATCATAACGATTGATTATTCATGTGTCAGCTATTAATTCAACGACTGATCAGGGATTTCAAGTTTAGTATACATTCAAAAAAATTATTCTTAACTAAAACGCAAAAAATTATTTGTTTCATAATTCTCAATTGTCATATACGCTGAACTAAGGACTGAATCCGACACATTATTTATAGAAAAATTAAATTTATGTATTTTTCACTTACAGATTTCTGTTAAAATATATTTTACACATCCTATTTATGTCATCTACTTTACAAATTTACATAACACAAGTATTACTAATTATTACAATGCCTGATGGAATATGACACAAGATATAGCAAATAAATACCAGCTGTATTAATGTATGAGCAAATATTATTGACAGTGTAATTACTCCAATTTGCTATTTGAGTTCTAAAATTCTAAGGTATGTGTACTGCAGTGTTATGTGGTATACTTATACTTCTTGTGTAATATTCTAATTTCTGTCATATATGAACAAATTCTTTTGACAGAGCTGGGCTTTGGTAAGCTGACATTTACAGTAATGCTGTTTAATTAAACCAAAAAGTTCATACAACTGCTGCATCGGGTTTTCATTTTAATAGATGATATAATGGGAGGTACTGCAGCGCATCTACTGTGTTAGTCAATCTTTTTAAAAGCAACCAGGAGAACATTAATTTACATTTAATGAAGGAATGTAAATACAGCCTTACAAATTGCCTGGTGAAAGTGCAGTTTTCAGTTTTTCTTTTAATAATAATAATAATAATAATAATAATATATGCCATCTTGAAACCCTACAACAAATAGTTTTATTTCTAAATGTATCGTTACATTATTATTATCATTTTATTCTTATGTATGGTAAATACTTAAGTTTGTACAATTAAACAATTAAGCAGCCCCTTCTTCAATCAGCTGTGACTTTGTTACATCTTGATCAGTTCAGTCTTCGAAGTGAATGATCAGTTCATTTCTAAACCCTTCTAAACCCCAGTCAGAACACTTTTCAGGGGTTTAGGTACAACTGACTTGTCAGTCCTCCACTTACTGCTTATTAATAGTACGTGAACTTGTACTTTAGTCACTAATGAGATTGCTGGGTCTTTTCCCTGCCACAGTAGCCCTGTGTGGAAAGTCATCTTGCACATGAACTTGGTTTTTAAAGATCCATCATCTATAGGAACTTCTACAGCAGAACTGTGTATGTATAGATAGGGACTTTGTAAACGTTAACTACGAGAGCACAAATCATTGCACCTATACTTGTTTTGTGTTTATTGTACCTAATTGTACCCCTACTTGTTTATTTTGCAGCTACCTTTACCTTTAGTAACTAGTGACAGCTCAAAGGCACACTTGTTTTTTCAGGTGCTTCATTTTTTGTGATGCCTTGGTTTAATTTCAATTACCCTATTAATTAGAAATGGAATGCTCTCTGATCAGATTTTTGTTTACACTCCATTTCATTTGCCTAACTGTTAATGCTCAAGCTAAGTGTTTTATCTAAAATTTCAATGCGATTTAAAAAAAAAAAAAAAAAAAAACTGTTTTTGCTTTTCAGGCATTTGACTATTAGCAAAGACCACCAACAATGGTATAATTTCAGTGTCATACAGATAATGGGATGAGTTTGGAGAGGCACAGCTGAAATGTCATGATTTGTCATCGATGGCAAGAAACCAGAACACTTAATGATCCCAAAGTACATAGCATTAAATATTATTTTTGGTAATAATGAATCAATTAATATATTAATTTATTTATCAGGCATCAAGCAATTTAAGCGCTGTTACATAATTTACCAGCAGAGGGCATCAGGCAAAAAAACTGTACAATTTATTTATGTATAAGGCAATGTCTTTACAAGTGCTGTCAGGTACTGACAGTACAACTCAGATATGATATACACAAGCTGGCTTGAATATGAGGGACAGCCCCCCCATGTTAGGACTATAAGTACTATGCATACTAGCCACATCAATTTCATGCTACATTAATTTCTATTTGAGCATTTGGCCATCCCAACAAACACTGGCACATTAACATTATGTGATTTATTTTTCACACAAATTTACAGTTATACCTAGTGTCTTGTTAACCGGTAGGTAGAATTCAGGTACAAGTTTCTCCTTTTGTGTTAATAAATATTAATTCAGCAAAGGAGTTTCCAGTATAGGCTCCAGACCAACCCAACCCTGGCTTAGGATAAGCGGCTAGAGATGGTCAGTGAGAGAGTGAGAGAGTGAGGGGAGGTATGGCAGCCTCTGTGTTGGTTACGTGTTGCAATCAGTGACAAGTTGAACTGTCAGGGCTGGAACAATTAGCATCTCATTATTGAGTATTAACATACATTATCATATATTACAATTCAGCCAGATGTTACTTGGACCTGAACTTGCACGGCTTCTGAAACCAAAGTGCCCTGTTGGTGCCCAGTTATGCAAGAGCCAGAGAAAGCAATGCTATTTGCGTTATTTTCGGGTCAAAAAAAAAAAAAAACATTTTAGTTCGTAGTGAGCTAATTTTTTTTTTCTTAATTTGTCCCTGTGTGTTAGTTTGCAGGTATCTGGAGCTTTTAGTTATTTTAGCACAGATTTCCAGCTGAACTGCATAGTGATAAGACATGGACCCTTAATGGAATCCAGTAATCAGTTACAGAATTTTTTTTTTTTTCCCACTTTTTCTCTTTATCTCAGTATGTATATTCATGTCCCGAATATTGGTTATCATCTGTCATGCACACTTGCATCGTGAGCATTTTTCTCTTTCTTATTTCTGTTCATATATTTTGTACACAATATCTTACACGCGTGTCAGTGTAAGTGAGCTCTGAAAGAACAGGTGCAAAACTAATGTTCTCTATTAAGACTTTCTATATTATGCAGTTGTTTAACCTATTGCTTTTAATTTTTAATCTCATAATTATTTTAAAATATGTATAACAATAGTTATCCTGCCTTAGGTAAATGTAGTGGATGTATATGTTGTAATATAAATATAATATACTGGATGTATAGTTGTAAATGTAAAAGAATAAAATATATAACTTACAAAGTATTAGAATATGTTCATGTTGGGACTGGTATGCTTGTCAGATGAAAGACATTTTAACTGACATTGACACTGACATTTACCTTTATTTGGAAGGTAATCACCATAAATAATTTGTGGTAGTTATGGGTATATTTCTCATTTAATTTAATTATCACTAGTAGATTGGAAATATTGAAAAAGTATTTGTTCACTCATGTAAATTACAGTAATGGACCTACAGCCATAAAGGGGAATAACAAAGGTAATACAGTATGACATCATTTGTTTAAATTTAAAAAGCAGGTTGAATGTATTCCAGTACTCAGCAAATTTTCACAACTGGATCAGCACAGGTCAAAGACCCAGCTGTTTCTTTCAAATCTCAAAACCGAAAACTACTGGCAACATCTTGTGTTGGTATTATATTATGAATAGATGACATGACTTGGCTTACTGCGTATAAACAAGAAAATATTGTCTTCGCATTCGCTCCGCGGCTCATTTTTTGCCGGTTGCTGAGAAATCGCGCCGCCGAACGCGCAGACGTGCCCGGACTGGCGTGTCTGTGACCCGGGGGACGTCCTTCCAGCCCGGCCTATCACCCCCGTCAGAGCACCACCTCCTACCCAAACACCCTCAACAGCCACTCCTCCACCCTTTTACCCCTCGCCGAGATGCCACGGCATTCCTCCCCTCACGATGACATTCTCCAAGAGCTGGCCGGCTGGGCTCCGCTCGCTTGCTAACTTAATTAAAAGCTCCTACTGCATTGTTTACATAACCAATGGCTGTTAAATGAAGAGGCTGTCATACCGGTTCCGTACTGTAAAAAAACCGAAACAAATAAAACTGCAAGAAAGGAGCCTCAGGACTGCAGCTGACATGTTTTCTTTGTCTGAGGCTGGAATTTCCACAGTTTAAAAATACACTCCACCTCATTATAGAGCTGCCCTAAGGAGGCAAACCGCCTGTGTGGACTAATAAGGTATGTGTTATAGCGGGAGTGATTTTAATAAGCTCTAATGTAGGCAAGGGCCAAAATACGCTGACATTATATATGTCGAACAATAGCCAGAATGCATTTCATGTTGTTGATTATGCTTTCGAACCCTTCTGACTTTTTTCTGTTTTTTTTTTATTTTTTTTATTTTTTATTTTTCATAACAAATATGAACATTAATGGATCTGTGCTGAAATGATAAGAATATAGGATTACTGCATGAAACAAAAAAATCTGCATAAATAATAAAACGCAATTTCAGATTTCATGTTCAATCATTAAAATGATGACAGCATTATCCAGCATGCTCTCATTTTTGCCTGCCCAGCCTCAGGTATTATGTACCACTTTATAGTTTCCAAAATGCATCCTCATGGAACAGTCTATTACATGGGTCCATGAGATCGTCTAATCGTACTACACGCTGCAGTTCCGAACGCGTGCACCGACGAAAATTCAGAGGCGAAGCGATCTGCGCTTTTCTGAGCACCCTTCCTCTCCAGTTCTGCGCCAAGGTGCACTAGGTTAATGTATGGTAATGTATCATTTATAAAGTGGCTTGTTAGTACATTTTGTAGACTCCTGCTTTGTAAAACAACGTAGGATCCTGCTGAGCGCGCCAGCAGGTCACGATAAGAGGCCGTTCAAAAGAGCCGGAGCCCGTGATAGGGCCTGCCTCCTTGCTGCCACCTTCCCTACCTGCTGTCCCCAGCCGCTCCCAGGAAACTTGGCGGCAGATGTTGCAGCGCTAAGCTGGCTCTGAAGTGCCTCGCCGCCTCCCCAGCTTCCCCAACAACACAGTCAAACCACATTAGATCTCTTTATTTGTGCCTCGGGCAAGTTCGGCAGTGCAGCTGTGTCCACCCCCCGCTCTACCTTTGGTGTCGAAGCCCCTCAGGCAGTAACTGTGAGACCAAAACTGTTCCACTGCTCTAAACTACATCTGCTGACAATCCAGCAGTACTGGCTGCGGGCGGGTGGGGACCCCGGGTCTCCGTGCGGAACAGATGTCTGTGACAACCTGCTTCCTTACACCTGTATGAGTCCTTGAGTCCCCCACGGATCCGTCGCTGAAAAATTCATGACCCTGGAGGGTTCCTGTCCACCATCAAAGGCCTCTCTGGCGGAGTGCACACAGCGCTCTCTCCGCGGGCAGCCAGGCCTCCTCTCCTGGCAGCACCAGGGACTCCTCCCGCTTTGATACTCCGTGCTTGCACGGCGTTCGCTCGATCAAGGACTTCAAAATCCACACCTCAGTTTGTGTCTAAAACAAGGAAGCCAGAAGCTGGCTGGAGACCCAGAATGTCATTCCCAGTCCTCTTCGGTATCTTCTGCTCTCTGAATAACTTGCTACAGCATGTCACCATGGCTGTAGTTACCAACACTTTGTTCCAGTTTTTCCAGAAGCAATTGTTAGACGAAAAGAATCAATTCCCCCAGCATTTTACAGCCACAGTGAATCTTCACACCAGCTTTGTTATGTACTTTGTTATATTTCGAAGGAAAAAAAGGCAAATGACAGCATCTGTTATTGTCTATATAGTTATTGTCTCTGTGCAAAACATGGTTTACGCTTAACATAAAAACTGGTGTGCGTGTGGGTTTTATTTTTATCTTTTCTCTTGAATTTAGCACTGAATTTCTCATGATCTAAAAAAGGCAGTGCAATATTGGTGCATGATCATGACTCTGCTATTCCCTCCTTCCAAAACACCTTTACAGGGAAACTACGTTTTGAACATCTGCCTCTTCTAAACAGCCAATGGTGTAGCTCTAAAAGAGGAAAAGTGCTACATTGTTTAAATATATGAAATATAAATTCTCACCACGGTATTTTGTGCGCTGCCCTTTGCACACTCAGCTAAGTGGTCCTCTGATATTTTCAAGACAAAGGATTCACTTTGTTGTCAGATAAGGTGTGTCAGGGATTTGCTGAGTGACTATACTTTTAATTTTTAATATATATATTTTTTAATTTAACGTTATAAGTAATGTAAAAATCATACTGTACTTATCATTTAAGGAAGATTTTTAACACTTCAGAATATTAATTTGTTATTTATTTGTTATATTTCTTGCAGTTATTCATGTATTATAATTATTTTTTTTCCACCACAAGTCTATAATCCATTGTTTACAGGTCTGAATATACAGTAACTAGCAAATGTATCCAGTAACAAACCAGCACCTATTTTTGAAATCAAAGTTACCTATAGATTTAAAGCAAAAATGAGCAATCCTCAAAACTGGAGCATGCAAGCAAGGAATATGTAACTCTAGCATTCTTAATATGGATTAATATGGAAGCTCCAGTAATTTCAAAGAAAAGGCATCAATAAGAATTTAACATGAAACTGCATCATATTTGCAAGAACTCTTTGATACTGATTAATTTTTGTAATTAAGAATGTTAGTATAGGAATGTTCTGCAAAATATGCTGCCCGCAGCGAGCATATATACAGTGCAGTGAAAAAGTATTTCCTGCATCCTGAATTACTATATTATTGCCAGATTTTGATATTGAATGTTTTCTAGCTTTCACCCAAAACAAGTGACCAAATATTTAGTTATTTCATTTATTTAATAATCAAAGTTATCCAACAGCAACTAACCTTGTGTGAAAAAGTAATTGCCTCTATATATCTAATAACTGGAGAGGAACCAAACACTTTCTATAGTGAAACATCAGTCCTTTACATAGCTGTGGAAAACTTTTACTCCATTTTTCTTTGCAGAAATGTTATGGTACAAAACATTGGTAGGTGTCTGACCATGAACTGCCCATGTCAAATTTGGCCACAGCATCTCTGCTCAGCTGAGGTAAGGATTTTGACTAGGCCACTTCAAAACCTTAATTTTGCTTCTTGTCGACCATTCTGATGTGGGCTTGCTTTTGTGTTTTGGATCATAGTCTTGCTGGATGACCCAACTATGCTTTAGCTTCAGCTCACGGACAGATAACCAGACATTCTTTTTAAGAATTTTCTGACGCAGAGAAAAATTCCTGGTTCCTTCATTTGTGGCCAGTCATCCACATCCTGACGTGGCAAAGTTTCCACACACTGCCACCACTATGTTTTACTGCTGGAATGATGGTCTTCATGCGAATGTGGCTTTTGCTTTACACCAGATATAATGGGACCCATTTCATCCAAAAAGATCTACTGTTTGACTCAACTGTCCATTAAACACTCTCCTGAAAGGCTTGGGTATCTTCCAGGAGCTTCTTGCCAAATGAAAGACGAGCATTTATGTTCTTCTTTGCTACTCTCCCATGAAAATTTTTGGGCATTTTTTTCTCATTACGTAGTCAAGCACATGCTCCTATTTTATGTTTGTTGTATATTCAGTGGCATTACTTGCCTATGTAGGCAAGAAGCTGAGAAACTGGTTCATGCTTTTGTCTCAAGTAAGCTAGACTATTGTAATGCTTTATTATCGGGTTGCCCATACCAGACTGTATCCAGGCTACAGTTGGGACAAAATTCTGCTACGAGAATTGTCACTAGAAGTAAGTAGTACGACCATATAACACCGGTACTGACACTGGCTCCCAGTTACATTTAGAGTTGACTTTACAATCCAACTTCTGACCTGTTAGGTAGTACATGGCACTGCTCCAGCTTACCTTTGTGAGATGACTGATTCTTATATCCCAGAACGATGCCTTCATCCCTTGGATGCAGGTTACCTTAAAGTACCTGTGATTAATAAGACCTCAGTAGGAGGGCACGCCTTTAGGTACAGAGCACCTAAACTGTGGAACAGTCTACCAGTTACTGTCAGAAATGTCCGGTATGTCTCGGTCTTTAAATCCAGACTAAAGATGTATATGTTCACTCAGGCATCTCACCGCAAAAGTTAATTCCACTTGCCTGTGTTTCAGTTTTTTCCACCTCTGTACTTAAATGTATTAAACTGTCTAATTTATTTAAGTTATAAATTACAAACAATTTCTTCTTTTTGAGCATTGTTTCCTTACAATAAGATCTGAGAGGGCTGGCTGGCCGTTACCAAGCACCCCATGCTGAGTGAAGATGATGACCAACCACCATGATGGATGAGACGTACCTTGGTGAACTGGGAAATCGAGCTATCACACAGTAACAATGCTAATAGCTGTAAACTGACTTAGAAGTCTTGTTTAATCTAGAATGCCCAGGAGGGATGGGGAGCCACTGGCACTTGGACCCCCAGAAGTTTTTTTTCTCCCTTAACTTTCAGTTGGGGGTTTTTGTTCCTTTCCTCCATGACCAGTTGGCATACGTATAACTTTGATAAATGCGTTGATAGTGATGCTAGTCTGTAGTCAACTGTCTTCTTTGTTGTATTTGTTTCTTTGTCTTATGCCTTTGTTCAAGCGTTCTGTGCCAATGCATGAGAAGAGCTCTCTATAGAAATTAAATTAAAAAATTTAATTGAACTGGGGGTTGCCCACTATGTGGCAGGTCTGGCGTATGAGCCTTCTTTCAGGTGTCTTCCGATGGACTGGCGTCCCATACGGGGTGTGTCCCCTCCCCCTTTGGCCTTGCACTCTGCGTTGCCAGGTGAGGCTCCGGCTCACTGTGACCCCACTCAGGACAAGCTGTTGTAGACGTCGGTTGAATTGAATTACTTGTATTCTTGGTTGTCGAAATACAAAATGGCAAAGAATCTTTGAAGTTTTCCAAAGAGAGGTTTCAGATATGATGGGCTTTTGAAAAGAATATAGAAGTATAACAATCCAGACTCTTTTTCTTTTCAGACCACATAGAAAAACTTGGCGGTGATGTTCTGAAAGCTTTCCTACATATTCCCACAATTACACCTCGGGCTGGAATGACAAGTGTCTTGGGCCAGAGAGGGGCTTCCCTTTTTCCGTTGGCAACTGGCAGAGCTGGCTGAATAAAGGACTGACAGGCTCAGAGTGGGAGATGAATTCATTAAGATGGCAGTGGCATTCAGTCCTTCATTCTCTCCACGATTTAAGACAATCAGACTTCACAGCAGATGAGATGGCAAGTCCTGTCATGTCAGAACCGTCAATGTCTGTCAAGAACAAGCATCCCGCTGTATTTGAAAAGACTTCTCCTGTTCAACTTTGAAACTTTCAATGGTCGGACCTTGTCCTCAGCATCTTCCCTTCAACATCCATTACAGCATGAACCATCTGATTTGAAACATTAAAAAGCAGAATACTTGTCCTAGTTTTCCAGGCTGCAGTATGGTGGTTCTGGTGGCTATAACTATCTATTTACATTTGTTAATTTAGCTGATGCTTTTCTCCAAAGCAATTTACAACATTAAGCTACTTACAATTATTTATGCATTTCAGCAGCTGGGTAATTTTATTGGAGCAATTTAATATAAGTACCTTGCTCAAGGGTACTACAGCAGAGGTGGGATTCAAACCCACAGCCTATGGATCCAAAGACAGCAGCTTTAACCATTGTGTGATCAGCTGCCCTGTATGTATATGGTGCAGAATATATGTATAGTTGGATGCTAAACATGCTTTTAAAGGGGATTTTTAATGTATCTTTAATGTAGTACCTTGCGCAGGGGTAGTACAAGGGAACTGTTATCCACTGTCAATTTCTGTCTATCAGTTAAAACTTGATGGTCATTTAACTCCACCTAAAAGTCTTCTGGTCACCAATGTCACATTTCAGTAAAGTACTCAAGTTAGCCTTGGCTTTTCAATCAAAAATTTACACAAATAAATTGCATACAAAGAAAGGGCAACTGGGTCATTGTTCACACTTTATAGCATATGATCCAAAAAGGGAAGTAGGTTTTAAAATGTAACATGAAGACACCTTTAAGAACTTCACTGTGCAGTATATTGTGTGGTTCAGATAATATTTTACTGCTAAGTCACAGAACACAACATCAGGGAAGGATGGCACCTGAGTTCATGTTTCTGTAACATTTCCATTTCAACTTCAATGTAGATAATCTCATCTCTTCCACTTTCTTCAAATGTATCATAAGTATGAGAGTTCACCTGACTACTTTATGACAGATCTTCTGTTCACAGCTGTTATACAGTACCTAGGGGGACACAAGCATTCATTTTTGAATTGGAATAATATTAAACTTATATGTAATACAAAAGCTCATTTCACTCAGATATTCCAAGGCTGTTTGTCTTCAAAGGTTGTTTGGAAGGGTCTTATCAATTAAGAGAACAATTTATTTTTGGCGTATAGAAGACGTAGAACTGACAAATTCGACAATTCCTCAAAAATCGTTTGATTTGTGGATTCAGTCCATTGAAAGACATAATGAAAGGAAATGGTGCTGGTGTAACAATGGACAACAATGTGGATTCTTTGGGTAATCCTTTGAGAGACCTTGGTGACCGAAGAGTAGACAGAGTATCTGATAGCTTGGTGATGGACATGAAATGTACCCAGTGTCAGTAGCAGTGTTGGTGCTTTGCTGTGCCCTGCCTCTGCCACTTGGGTCTTAGCACTTAGCAGGCCTGTTTCCTAAATTGACTACCGGGGCCTTCTGTTCCTGTTACTGATTATGAGGAGCCGTTTGTAAACCAACACCAGGGCTCTAGTGGAAACTAAAAAAAAATTAACTTGTTGACAGGGAGCCTTTGGGGTGAGTACGGCTGCCCGTTTATCTCTTAATTAATTGGATGAGGTTCAACGCTTCCAAGCAATCCGCAATCATAAAGTCCTAAGGAGTTAATTAGTTTCAATCAGAGGCAGAGGGGCCATGTGGGCTTTGCTCCAGCCTCCATCTGATAGATGATCACCCGCACCCGGGCACAGGGTGCAGTGAGCACACACAATTCTGCTGTCAAGGGTGCAGTGGGGCCATGTAACAGGACAGTCCCACCAGGACCACCAGCTCTAGCAATGTGGAGAACCCCAGTGAATCTCACTGCAGCGCAATACATTGTCACATGTCACTCCAAGGAAAGGATGCTTACACCTTTCCACACTTGCACACTAGTCATTTACTAAGGCTTAGTCATTTCCAGTACTCACCAACGGACATTTATTCAGTCACTGGAAGTCAGATCACGTGAGAAATCCATGGTAAACAAATTATCAGTTATTGATACAGGTTGCATTAGGACAGAGGTTGATTCTATTTATAGAATATAAACAATATTACGGTATTCAGCGATGGCACATAAACTTAAGGTCACAGTGCTTACTCAAACCTATGACACATGCACAGTCGTTATGTAATACCCGTGTTCAAGAGAAAAATTAGAAAATAATCCTCCTGCTGTTTTCAGTCTCTTAAATGTTGCGTAAAACAGTTTTGAAGCCAGCAACTTTTAGTGTGGACATATTTATAAAAAATACCTTTAATGTATTACATATAAAAAACATTGCACTATATCGTAAATAATAGTGGAGATATAATTTCTCATATTAAAGGAATATGAATATAATATAGTTCCAGAATGCCATTGTTTTTATTTTACTTAAATTATCAATTAAGAGTTAATTCACTTGTACCCCTTTTTGCCTAAAATTTGGTAATATCAATTAGTAGGCTGTAGGTATAAAGATTAACATAATTTCATGCAGACCTTACAATGAAGGATTGCCTGTTTGATGAAGTAATTAAGCTGCAGATTTATATTTCAGACATATTGCAGGATGACTAAAACACTGCCCATTTTGCTGGGAAAACACCTGACAAACAGATGTGGTCAAGAAGCCTGCCACAAATGTCATATAAGTATGTTGTAATTAGAAACAAAGCCACAGGGCACTTAACCATCTGAGATTAGCCTGAGCTGCTAAAGTCCCCAACACCCATACCACAGATCTGACCGTTCTGAAAGAGTCAGGTCAGCATTCCCATATGGCTACCCCATTACTGTCCAATTGGATTTTATAATCCATTCTCCTTTGCCTAAACACACCGTGTAATGTCAAGCTGTTTTTCAGCCTAATATGACAGCAAATATGTGGCAGGTAGCATATTTGCAAATGAAAATAATTCACTTTCAATAACAGCAAATTAACCTTTTCGCGAAGGACACAAGTTGTTATAATCAGAACAGCTTAATTCTAATCAGTCATTTGTGGCATGCTGGATTTTTGCTGCTCTGCCAGTTTTAGATTTTTCGATACCTCCAAGGAGAGTTTCGGATAACTGTCTATATGCACATATATTACCCAAAGAGCTTTTGACTGAAATAAATAAAAATGTTATTTTTCCATATTTTTCAAAACATTATTTTATGAATTCTTGTTTCCTAGTGTGATAGTGCAATATGCACCCTTTTCAATGAGAAGACTTGTTGTTTTTGTGGTGTTTTTCAGTGAGAAGAGGGTGTATATTGCACTACAGTTCTGACTACTAAAATCAGCATCATCTAGTTTAAATATTAACTACGCACACATGGCCCTCTTTCTTTTCAAGTCCCTAATGAAGCCAAGCAGTGGATCCACAACCAAGACAAACACAGCCACATCCAGATAAGCTGTAGGGGGTTTATATTTTAATGTGTTTGTTGGTTTTCCAAAATATGCTTCCATCTTATCCAGAAAAATAAAATCCCCACTGGGTTCTAATAGGCCATTGACTCATTGTTTTGTGGTGTTTCATCAAATTTCAGATTCCAAAAGTTGAAGAAGAGTATGTCTTTTCTAGCAGGTTCCTTTTGTTTTAGCCATTCAAGTTTTCCTTTGCAACAGCACAAATTTCTGACATAAACCTGTGCAATCTGATTATTATCAGCATTGAAGCAATTATTCCTCAGGCATGTATCATCATAAAGTGTCCCAATGGTGTCTTAAGTATGCGTTGAAGCAGTACAGGATAAGGGATGACACAGTACTTACCTGAATTTTTTAAAAGTTTGAAGAATTTAACATTTTTAATGTCCAGAGCTCCTCCTGGAAATACTGTGTGCAACACCAAGCAAGATGTATTCTAAACAGGATTACCAGCCCATTACAGGGTAGTGTAAATATAATAATAGACAACTGCCCAACTTTATTTTTGTTACAACATTTCCAGATGAACTCTTGCATTTATACTCTCGGCTGTTTCACATGTTGCTGGATATTCTTCGTTTTTTTAACCTGGAAAGCTTTAACTTAATCAGTTTCTTGTTTCAACAAATGATATAAAAAATCCTCAATTAAAGATTTAAAGTTTGGGCAGAAACAATCTTTGGAGCTGAATTACTCATGCTAAGATTCTTACACATTAAGGTAAACCAAAGGTGTGAGAGGTAAGCTGTGGGGACACTGCTCAACCAGGGTCCATGGAGTGAGAGGTATCACATAGCCTCAGCAGTCATACAGCCATCACTGGGACAGGGGTTCCTACTGCTCCGAGTTCAGTGGTTTTAGTCTGTACAGGGGTGCTTACGTTGACCCTAAAACTCAAAACGCCTTAAACTTTCAAAAATATTCTTGAAAAACATTAATAAAAACTTTTTCAAATTCTGATCCCCCTGCACTGCACAATTTAAGTCACTGAAAAATCTGTGTGGTGGAATGAAAATGCATAATTCTCCCACTTTATTTGCACAGGACAGCATAGGGGCCATTTTAACTGGGAAACTGCCAAAGACATGCAGACACTCACAACACTTTCTGTTTAAAAACGTATAATATGCAAACTTAGGGGCTATCTTTGAGTGCACCACATTTATTCATTTAGCTGACAATTTTCTCCAAAGCACCTTGCAATGTGAAGCTACTGACAACCAACCAACCAATCAATTTCAAAAACCACTTGTACCAAGCGGGTCATGGTGAGCCGGAACCTATCCGGGAGACAACGGGCGCAAGGCTGAAAGGGTGGGTGGGGGGGCACACCCTGGATGGGACGCCAGTCCATCGCAGCGCCACAAGTAGGTACCCAGTCAGACAGTCGGGCAAAGGTACAGGAGCAATTGCAAGGCAAGCGCTACTGACAGCTATTTCCCAATTATTATTTCTTCACAATTATACAGCCAGGGGATATTTGTTATGGCAATAACCACCTCACTCAACAGTGCTGCAAAAGACGGTGGAATGTGCAGAAGTCCAAAAGCAGTAGCTCATACTGATACCCTACCTGCTGCTCGTTGTGCCAGAGAGAGAACAAATACACAAATGCATATCTGATTTTTGCAAAAGTTCAACGCACCTTCTAACACTGGATCATACTGGCACAAAGTGGCAATACGGGTTTCTGCAGACTGATAGATTATTAATGAACCACAGTCCTCTTCCTGCCTGTTAGCAGGTGTTGGTTTGGTCTTCAGTTATTCCACTTCATCCACTACTGTTGTGGAAATGCAAGTGAGGATGTGGCAACAAAGGACCTACGGCACTTAACCTTTACAACGGAGGATGAGTGGGGTGGGGCGCAGGAGCGTTAATGGGGGCCGGGGACAGGTGCCAGGATGCTTGACTGACAAGGCAGCTGTCACAGCAGATGAGGCACTAAAATGAACATGCCGTCTCTGGCTGAGGGAATCCCTGGTTCGGGGGACAAGGCCATTATCTAAAACTCTTAAAGGATGAAGCTTTGCAAATAAACAGTGAAGTGTGACTTTTCACTGTGAACTTCTAGTGGACATCTTCTGCTTGGAAAGAAAAAACAACACTATGCCCGAATGTGCAAAGATGCTTTGTTGGCCTAGACTGTGTCTATTCTTTTCTCAACCAAAGAAAGGAAAAACACAGTTGGCAGAGGTACACATTCTGCGGCTGCTCTATGTGTCAGTGGTGACCACGCAAAGCAAACAGATGGACAGAGACACAACTTCTGCTCAGATGTTGTGCTATTTGTGTGCATGTGGATTGTCAGGGCATAGTAAATTATTTAAATACCACCACAGGAAAGGGAATCGCTGCATCTGTTGTACATCCCTTCACAACTCGTCACCAGATGTCTTTATTCTCTACTTACACTATCTAACTACTTAATGGGTCACAGTCTGAAGCCAAGAGTTAATTAAGCAAACACACGGAAAAGCCACCAGAAATAGGACTTTAATTTTCTCCTGTACTGGGTAGTTGTAACAATTCAAGCAATTTTATGTACAAGCAAATATTATAACAGCATTATAACAGCATAACTACCATTGCCTCAAAAACTCAAGGTAGACCAGAAAAATTAATTGGCGTAAAATTCTTCTACATGAAGTTCCCTTTAATACAGCTAAAACTATAGAGCTTAGATGGTCACTCATGTCTGCCTAAATGTGTCTGCGGCAACAAAGTAAAACAGAATTAAATAAGAATTGTGTTGGAAGTGGGACTTTTAGAACAACTATTGTTTTTCATATCAAGATCTCCCCTTTCTGTTACAGATATATGGCATCACACATTTTGAAGTTATTATTTCACAAGGAAGCAGGGGGTGCGGTGGCGCAGTGGGTTGGACCAGGTCCTGCTCTCTGCTGGGTCTGGGGTTCGAGTCCCACTTGGGGTGCCTTGCAACGGACTGGCGTCCCGTCCTGGGTGTGTTCCCTCCCCCTCCGGCCTTGCACCCTGTGTTGCCAAGTAGACTCCGGTTCCCCGTGACCCCGTATGGGACAAGCGGTTCGGAAGGTGTGTGTGTGTGTGTGTGTGTGTGTGTGTGTGTATATATATATATATATATATATATATATATATATATATATATATATATATATATATGTATGTATGTATTTTACAAGGACTATAATGAGTAAGTGCTCATAAAAATATTCGAAAGAATCATATATTTCTGCTACTGCCAATCTTTTCATGAATGCAGTGAAGGCTACACATCGGGGCAGGTAAAGGAAAAGCTATACTGTGGTGCAGAATTTCATAGGAAATAATCACTTGAGATTCTACTATGTGAAGGTTTTTATGAGAACAAGTTCAGGCGTCTGTGGTTGATGTCTACCTTCATGCGGTGTGAGTGTGTGAGAAAGATTTTTCTCCTGCACCACACTTGGCTTCTCATTCAAAAAATTGGCCTTTTTAGGAGTTCTACACAGACCAGTGATCTGAAGAATAAACTTTTTCTAGGACTAATAAATCTAATCATTTGTAATAAATAAACAATATCCATTATGTGTTTGAAAGCATCAACAAATTTCTAAAAAACTAAATTCAGAAATGTAAGCACCCTATAAATGCTGCTCTTTTCCATTTATACTTTAATTGATTCATTTAGCTGAAACAGTTTTCTCAGAAGAAACTTACGACATTAAGCTTCCTACAGCTAATATTTCCTACCTTTATACGTTTGTATTACCTTTCATGACACTGGGAAGGATGCACCAACAAAGCAGCACCAGCAAAGATGCAAAGACCCTTTAGTGCGAGGAAAGCAAAGAATTCTTTCTTTTCTTCAATTTAAAACTATTTACATTTTCAATAATAAAGATTTAGTATCTTTGTCCATAGGACTAGGCATTAATTAGCTTGACAGTTTATGCTGTTCAATATTTCAATAAGCTCAATTAATTAGGTCCATTAAGCAGTGCTTTTGTTATGCCAGAACCAGAGTACAAAAGCAACAAGTACAGAAAGAGTATAACATGAAGAACAAGGAAGTCAAGAAGAGTGCACAATAAGACAAGAGAGAGCTGGTCAACAGACTTGCCGCTGATGTTGAAGTAGTAGCAGAGAACGACTTGAAAACACTGTACAAAATCGCACGCCACCTTTCAGGAAGGAAGATCAACACCAACAGACATGTGAAAGCTTAAGAGGTGGAGGAAGCACTTTGACAGCCTGCTTAACGGCACATCCATAGAAAAACCACATCTGATAGAAGAGGAAGAAGATCTGAGTGTGAACCTTGGCCCCATATCAAAGAAAGAAATTACAAAAGCCATTAAGATGATCAAGAATGGAAAAGCACCAGGACCGGACAGCATTGCAAGCACTGAAAGCAGACCCTGGAATCACAGCAGACATCATGGCTGACCTATTGCCAGAGACTTGGGAGAGAGAAGAAATACCGCAGGAGTGGAAGGCAGGCTACATTGTTAATCTTCCGAAGAAAGGAGACCTCACTGATTACCAGAACTGGAGAGGGATCCATTTTCTATTTCTCCCAAGCAAAGTCTTGGCTGTGGATGCCAAGGTGAGAGTAGAGCAGGTAGGATTTAGAGCCGGTATATCCTATGTAGACAAGATAGCATTTCTCTGCATCATCATTGAACAGTCACAGGAATGGCAGTCTCCGTTGTACGTCTGTTTCATCAACTTCAAGAAAACATTCGACATGGTGGACAGAACAGTGATCTGAAGAGTACTCGGTCATTATGGCATCCCCAGAAGATTGTCAGCGTGACCCAGAGCCTATATGAAGAAACCAGCTGCACATTCATCCACAATGCTGAACTGTCCACACCCTTCGCAGTCAACAGCAGAGTCAGGCAAGGCTGCCTCCTGTATCCCATTAGCTTCCTTCTGGTTACTGACTGGGTGATGAAGACAGTACTATACAAGCCAAGGGGTATACAGTGGACCCTGACCGAGAAACTGGAAGATCTGGATTTTGCAGATGATATTGGCCTACTGTCACACAGTTTTGAACACTTGCAGACGAAGGTGGTGATGTTCAAAAATGTTGCAAGGACTGCAGGGTTAGAGATCAGTACAACAAAGACCAAGACCCTGCGAATAAACTCCCCACAGAAAACTCTCATCACCATTGATGGGCAGACTGTCGAGGACGTTGATCACTTCACCTACCTTGGCAGTGTTATCAGTAAGACAGGAAGGACGGATGAAGATGTCAAAGCCAGGATCAACAAAGCACGCTGTCCCTTTGTTTCCCTCAGACCAGCGTGGAGGAACAGGAGCCTCAGTCTGCGCTCTAGGCTGAGAGTGTTCAACACAAATGTGAAGTCTGTGCTGCTATATGAGGCCGAGACCTGGAGACACACAAAAAGCCTGGACCATAAGCTACAAGTTTTTCTAAACAATTGCCTTCGCCAGATCCTCCACATCAAGTGGCCAGAATGAATTTCTAACCAGGAGTTCTGGCAGAGGACAAAGCAGCAGCCCATAGTTAATACAATACGGAGAAGGAAATGGAAATGGGTCTGACATACCTTGGGTTGGGCACACCTTCCACAGACAAGAGATGAGCATTCCAAGGCAAGCCTTGGATTGGAACCCACAGGGTAAGCGGAGAAGAGGAAGGCCACTCCTCACATAGAGGTGAACCCTACAGTCAGAGCTACAGAAGATCAAGATGTTCTGGGGAGAGGCAAAGCGGGCAGCCCAAGACAGAGACCGATGGAGACATCCAGTGAAGGCCCTATGCTCCGATTGGAGCAAAGAGGATAAAAGAGAATTAGTGTTTACCACTCCAAAGTAAAAAATACAACACCTTTGGCATTTCTGTAAGAATTTGTACTGTATCTCATTCCAAATTAGACATTACCTTTAAGTGTTCAAATTATTTTTAAAGCTAAAACCTGCCTCCCAGAATAAGGGAATGTACACTGGACTGTTCGGTTAGGTCTGTAATTTAATTTTTTTTGTAATGCTGGTCTAGTAGTTTGTTTAAACAGGTTTATTACCATTATGATTATCAATATATCGGTAACATCATTGAGTCAAGTAAGATTCTTTTTGCAGGAAAGCTGACTCTGCTGGAAAGAAATCAAAGTTAAGTATCAGGTACAAGTAGCAGGATGGAAACTATGACAGTGTTTATGGGAAAATTATACGAGACTATTACATTCAACAAGCCCCCATTACCATATAAAAAGGCTTATATGAGCAGCCTATCACACAAACACTTTCTTCAATTTTTATATAAATCTACAAAAGGCAAGCAATGAAAATGCCTGTACACAATCACTTAAAAAGAGCATATTAACCAGTGCATGTTGTCTGAACAGTTCATAGAAGGACAAAGCGTAAGCCAGAGAGGATCATCTTATATTGTACAACAGATCTATTAAATAGGATAGTATGCTGTGATAGGGAAAAGTGTTTTTGGAATTTTCTTCTCCTGTTAATGTGCAATCTAACTTTACCCAGTGCATATTTAAATTGCATTATTTAGTTCTATATAGACTTCATACTCACTCTGTGACATGAGTAAATAAAATTCATCGGCTGGCCATGTTTGCTAGTCCACTATCATTTTGCTATTGTTTCTATACGTATATTGAGAACCTTTGATCTGTCTGGAGATACGTGAAATAAAAAATATATTTTCACCCTTGAGTGAAGCCAAGCACAAAGCTATATATGTACTTGCATGTGGTTGACTCTTTTTCATGGGTACAGCAAATCAGGTGACTGAGATAAAATGTGTGGACATGGCTCTGGGAGGACGAATTTGAGTGCAATAATATGCAGGTTTTCTAACTTCGCAGAAAGGGTCCTCCATCAAAATAATTATGTAAGAAAAAGTATAAATTTTTAAGAAATATCACTTAAATATATCATAGGCTCTATTAGCCAATCAAAATCACCAGAGGATCAGGTTACTGCTAGAGTTAGGGCTATATAGCTTGTTACACAAAATAGGAAGAACATATAGTTCATTTACAATATCTTAAGAACATTAAGAATCATTTAACCTTTTCACGACACTGTTGTTGCCATCTGTATCACACTCAAAATGAATTTTCAAACTGTTAATCTTAGACTTATGTAATGCAAATAAAATTCATTTAAAAAATGTGGAATTTTTTTCATTAATCACCACAGAATTTCACCAACAAACAGTTTTTGTTACCTTTACAGTTAAAGAAAACTCAAGTTTTATTATTTAATTTAATTTTTGTGAAGTGGATTCTCATGAAATCTCATTGCTGATGTGTGTGTTTTCATTTAGTCCACTTAGTAATTCTGTCCTTAAGTTCAAAGTCTTCGGAATTTCAGTAAAACTGAAAATGACATTATATTTACACTTTCACAGATGAATTACTGTGAAATGAATAAACCCCACATACAGTCATGAAGAAGAAGCAAATTTGCCATCTAACATACATTATCATTTGTTGCCATGGAGGCAATACATAGTACTATAATGCCACAGCCAGCTTACGTGTTTTGTCGCTGAAGAATTGGCTTAATTTAAAAAGGAAAAGAGATGAAAAAATATGTTATGGTATTTAAAATAGTGGTTATTAAAATGAAACATCCATACTAATTTAAATATTAACATAGGCAAAGAATGCTGAATAATATACATATATATTGCATTTTGAAATTCATATCCAGTACTTTATTTTGCCCCAGTATCAGAAAAAAAATTGAACTGAACAAAAGAAGATCAATATGTATTAAATATTTACATTTACGTATTGTCAAACAAAATTTCTGAAACAAAGGAATCTTCATTGTATTTTTCCTGAGTTCATGAGGTTTTCATATATTTTTTATAAAATCCATCTTTATGTAACCTAATTTTTTCTCACAACTGAGTCTTAGGCTGTGTATTTGTTTTCTACCTTCATTCAAATATAAAATTTTTCCCTTTATATACTGTACTTTAACAAGAAAGTGTATAAGCAAGGAGCATACAGAGTATATTGAAAAATACTGCACGAAATACAGTAAATATTTTATATTCTTTATGTTGTGTTTCAAAAAGCCTAAACAATTTTGCCAGTTTTGCCGGTTTCAAGAAAATGTTTTCGTACTGTAGAAAAAAAAGAAAAGATCATTCATAATTACTATTTTCTTCGCTTTTTTTTTTTTTTTCCACTGGACAAATCAAAAAACATTACTGTGCACAAACTGGGTCTGGTGATGCACAGTTTAAAACAAGTTCAACAAATGGGAAGTATCACATTACAATTGGCTGACAATTTATATACAGAGTCACTGCTTTGGCAACGTCACACCAACATAATGTTGGATGGCTAAGCCCCTGATCCCCAGCTATCCACTGAAGTCTCAGTGTGACAGTCTGTGACTGAGTGACCGCAAGCCACAAATTCCTCTGTGGATATTTGTCTAAATATTGTCTTCTGTTCAGGCCAATACTGCTTTTTCGCAATCTGATTTTAGCCCAGCACCCTATTTGGGGCAAGAAGCAGGAAAATAACTTTTTCAAGTTTACAAAGATCTGTCTTAAACAGTAATTCAGTATATTTAATGTATAGTGCAGCTGTACTGAAAATTTTTAATATGTATACATTTTTTTTCCAACAAAAAGCATTAATCTGAGGAATATGTTTTGTGAACTTTATGAAATCTTTTTCTGATTTACATCAACATATCAAGAGCTGTGACAAAGACCAAGGGGGCATAGAGACATGTATACGGCAAAAGGGATAAAAGCCTTTCTCATTGCAATCACTTTGTCTTTCTGCTTTCCTTGCTGTTAGGGTTCTGTCTGAAACTATAAGGAGAGATGTTAAAAACTGTGAGATGTGTGAGTAATTGCAAGTGTGGTTTTCAATCTTGACATCTGTTGTGTTGATGGGATATTTTTTTTAGAGTGCAATCAAAATATTTCAAAAGGAAAAAATGCAGCTCAGGTCCAGACTTTCTTTTCAACTGAATGTGTTTTAATGTTCTTTCCAAAAAAGTCAATTTTATTTGTTTTTTTTTTTTTTTTTTGACTGGCTACTGAGCAAAAAAAAAAAAAAATCAGGATATCACACCCAAAGTCAATGGCCACTTTCTGTTCGACATCTATAAATGTAAGTAAATGTAAGTATCAGTAAAAGTATTTATATCATATGTGTACTCTTAAAAGAGGTCTAATCAACAATGATGGGGCTACACTTAAACAGAACAACCCCACTGCTAGTTTTACTCACTATTTTTCTGTCTCCCTGGACTTTTGTTAAAATTCCAGTTCAGCATGCAGGGTATGATTTGATTTTTGCTGTACTTTTCCTCAGTTTCCCTTTGTATTTTGCATAATTATGCTTCACAATTTTTGCTTGGCTGTTTTGCATATATGAAATCATTAGTCACATAGCAGATTCTAGATTAGCACATTCTTTTTATTTGTCAATTTTTTAAATTCTTTTGACCAAGTATACTTCAAATGTAATTTTTTTTTTTGCCGTAAAATTGTTCTCTCATGCATGTTGAGTCTTTACAAAATATACAGTGGTGTAAATAAGATGTCCAAAACTTAACGATTAAGACTGGTAGATTAAACCCTGTCAGGATGCCCTGGTCAAAGAATGGTGAAAAAATCCATATGAAGTATGTAATTAAGGTGAAGTTGTCCTGTTTCTAAAGACGGGGGATGATTTCACATGAAAAAATGACAGGAAGTGAGTTGTCATGAAGTGATTCACTCTTACACAAAACACATCCTCATATATTTTTGTACTTATCGCTGCAAACATTACCATTATCACTGAAACTGATAGAAAATGTTGTGAAAGTAAGAAAAAAGTGACATTTGCTTAAATTATGCAAAAATAATCACAGATTGCCTAAGTAATGTGGCTAAGTAATAATAACATGCCAAATGACAATAAAACATGTTGTAAAGCAGTTGACAGCTGAATGCTGTGTCTGTGGAACTGCAAATATGCCAGGCCAGGATGTTGATTATTACTTAATTTTTTGTTCACTTATTTTTTGTGCTTAATTTTTGTGAGTATGCAAGGTAACTTAAAGGCGAAATATGCACGGCGAGACAGACCCTGCGACAGCAATCTTATATTAAGTACAAATAATTAAGATTGTTAATACTTTATTTTTCAAACCTTTGATATATAAAGTCGGGTACAACGAATAGAGCTAATTTACAAACGTTCTCAAAAGAATTACAATTATTAACATAAAGACATTGGTTGACGAGGCATTTTTAATGTATAGTATATGTTTATTTCTTTACTCAAGTGTCAAATGAGCAGGCTGTGAATGGAATAAGAGGGAGATTGCCTTTTTCTGGCCTGACCTCGAAGATTGTGAGGCATCCAAACATAAGTAGAGGTGCTGCATTTCCTCACCCACAAGACACATGGCACAGTTGCCTTCCACCCCCACAGTTTCAACACAGAGCCTTTTAGTACTACAGTCAGATTGGGGAAAGAAAATGACGCCCAGGCCAGCTTCTTTAACTAATTTTGGTTCCTTTTGCACAACACCTTTGCTGTGTACCGGTGTGGAATTGTTGGCTCACAATGTCCAAAGGAGCCATTATCCATCATTAACAGCACTCACACTGGGATTATTAACTATTAATCTTTTTTTTCTTTTCTATAGCATCCTTCTCAACATGATTGCTCCTGAGTGCTGAGTGGAACAATTACATTCAGGAAGTTATCTACAAAAGAGATACAAATTTTAAGATTCAATGTGGAAAACGGCCAACAAGTAGAAGAGTACGTGAAATGAAACTAGTGTGGCGCAGGAGAAAAACGATGTAAGGCTACTCGATCCACTGGGCATCTTGCAACGGGGACAGCGATGAGTGTTATGCAAGCAAGATTATGAGGATTAGTGCTTGTTAAAGTAGAAATGGGTGTGAGCAACTATCAATAGCTGTGCCAATACAGAATTCTAACATGCATAGTTTTTCCTCCATTAAAACTAGTTAGCTACACTTCGCATGGGGCTGGGTGTGATTTCACACCTAGATTTGAAAGGGGAAAATTAGCACATTAATTCCTTCTGGCTTGTTTTCAGCTCATTCACAGAAGGACACACCACACAAGAATTTACTTTTCAACCATTGCAACTGTGTGCCGTTATTGCATTGCAAGCTTTCTCATGCAATACCATGTCAAACATTTTTGCACAATTAAATAACTGCTTCAGATAATATTTATGAATAACAGACTATTCTAAGGTCTCTCGTGTTATAATTTTGGATATGGAGACATCTGAAATCCTAAGAAAAGACCTATATTACATGAAGCGATCCTGAATGCTGAATTTAAAATTCACTTGTCTAATATAGGAATGGGGGGCAGCTGATTCCATTGTGGTGACAGCCACTGCCTTGAGATTAAAAAGCCTTGGTTCGAATCTCACCTCCTCACGTAGTACCCTTGAGCAAAGTACCCACACTTACACAGTAAAAATGGCCAAGTTCTGCAAGTGGGAAAATCATTGTAAATAGCTTAGAATAAATCCATAAGATTGCATCGTTGAGAAAACGGATTATTTGTTACGCAATAACTTTACTGAGGTCTGGCACAAGTTCAAATCGGTGCAAAAACTCGTATTTGGACGCTGATGTCTTATTCATTGATTATGCGATGCGTGTTTCACGCTCGGCTTTACAAAGAACAGACATCTTCGTTCAAAATGCTCAAAATGTCATTAGGGACAGGGAATAATGTAAGCTAAAAAAGCATAATATTAATGAAGCCCTGGTCCCCTAGAAGGTATGAAACAGACACCACAAAAAAAAAAACTAATGAATTCCTAATCAACTCAGTCAGCGTTATAGAACAGTTAATTGCTTTAAACTATGTGCAAGCAGCATGCACCTTCTGTAGTGTACATTATCTGTGTTTCCCCATTGTATGGTCTATGTGTGGATATGGATCCCCTAGTACAAATGGCCATCCTCACAGCCCAGAAGACTAATCCTCTCTGCCACCCACTCCCACCTGGTCCCATTGCTATTTTCCTCAGCAAACCAGTTTATTTTGGCTGGGTCGCCACCATCTGTACTGGCACACACATTGAGTCAACATTACATAAGTTCAGATTCATCACAGAAATCTCTTCTTTTTTCAGCAGTTTCTTCTGATAACTGTCTGGACTTTCAGTGTCTCTAATCTTTGTTTATAATTGTAAACTTTATATGGCATCATAGCTGGTTTAGGGGGCTCTTGTTTCATGTTTACTCTTAATTATGCCCAAGAGAGAATGAAGATACATATTTTCAAAGCTTACTCTTTGTGTGGGTATGTTTAAAGGTCCTCCGTCTTATACTGAATAAAGTGAACAGGCGTGTTTCACAAGCTTTGCCAATAATGTTCAGTGCAATTTGAAAAACCCGATAGCTGATTTTGGTCATAATCAAACTGCACTTGGGGGGCACGGTGGCACAGTGGGTTGGACCAGGTCCTGCTCTTTGATGGGTCTGGGGTTCAAGTCCTGCTTGGGGTGCCTTGTGATGGACTGGCGTCCCATCCTGGGTGTGTCCCCTCCCCCTCCAGCCTTACGCTCTGTGTTGCCGGGTTAGGCTCCAGCTCCCTGCAACCCTGTATAGGGCAAGCGGTTCAGACAGTGTGTGTGTGTGTCAAACTTCACTTTGATTCTTATGCCACAAAAATCATTTCTTACCTGAAGTAATTTTGCAAGTCTACAGATACCACAGGAACATTATGTTTTCATTATCGTTATACTTGAAAGGACTCCCACTTTGTGTCAAAAACTGTGAGCTGCAGTTTTCAAAACTATTCCCATATTTTTGCATGCTATATTGATTAAAATGGAGAACTAACAGATCACGCAAAGGCATAAAATTCAGAGCGAAATTAAATGTGTCAAGAAAAAATACTACATAACTAGCTACAGCTTAGCTACTACTGTCAGCATTGATTAAAGTTTTGTGCTGTAACCAACCTTAAAATATTAGTCATACCTACACTGTTATCATGTATAACAAAAGGACGTCAAGTTGTTACCTTGTAAATAAGTGCAATGTTAAAGGAATGTGTACTAAATACATAAACAAAAAGATTACCTCTAGGATTACCTCTAGGTGCTACGGTCTGCAGTTTGTTCCTGCTGCCCAAAGGCGTGTGTTTTAGGTGAGTTGCTGACTCTTTCCCATAATGTGTGAATGTGTGTGGCTACCCTATGATGACCTCCTGTACCCTGTGTTCCCTTGTGTTTCCAGATCTCTACATTGTTCTGATGGCCATGACAAAGCATCCAATGGAAAATCTATGAATGTATGAAACATAGTGATGCTCAGTTACATTCTACTTGAGAGCAAAACATCCTCACAGTGTTTGAGTGAACATAATCCCTCCTTCTTAGACATATAATGCATTCATAATATTTTAGAAAATGGAAAAATTCAAAGATTTTGAAAAAATGCAGAAGCATCCAGGATTCAGAGTCAATATGAGCTAGAGAAGAGGCAAAGGCAACTGCAAGTTAAGAGTAAATGGTTTATTCCATTATCAGTTAAAATGCATCAGGGTTACAATGAATATACCACCCCCCCCCCACCCCCCCCCCCACAAGAAGGAAAAAGATTAGGAATTTGTAAGCAATTCCAGGAATGGTCTTTTTTTTTTTGTGAACTCCCACTGTCAGATCAGATCTTCTTTGAGACTTGAAACATAAAAAAGTAATTCCCCCTTTGCAAACTAACATACCCTGCACTACACATTTACATTTACATTCATTAATTTAGTAGATGCTTTTCTCCAAAGCAACTCAGAGAACAAATGCAAACATACCATTCTTGAAGTACAGTTACTTTGCCTAAAGAAAGCATTTTTGCACACAAACATTATATGAGTAAGTGTACATATACCTGACCTTTTTGTTTGATTTTTTTAACAGATAATGTAATGAATGTTTATGGAGCAGAGAGGAGATCAGGAAAAAATCATCTTGAAAAAAGACTCATCTTGTTGATAAGGAGTCAGCAGTTCAGAGGGAGCGAGGGAGCTCATGTCTCCACACTGGAGTTAGAACTGAGAACCATCAACATTTGATGTTTGACCTTTTGTGCGTGGGACTACCAAGCAGGGTGAGGTCGAGAAATACAGTCGTCTGGCTGGGGCATTGCGAGTGTTCATGTTCTACGGGTTTTTGGGGTGCAGATCCATTGATGGTCCTGTAGCCGGTATCCACAGTCTTGAAATTGATATGGGCAGCTACAGGAAGCCAACAGAGAGAGACAAGGAAAGAATATGGGAAAGTTTTGCCAGGTCAAACACAACTCTTTTAGTGACATTCTGTATTAGAGAGGCTTGATGGCCGGAGAGAGGAGAGCTGCATTTGTGCAGGTGGGATTTCATCATGGCCTGTGCCAGAAGCTGAACAGACTGTGTCATAATATAAGAGCAGATCCCTCGGATGCTATGTAGGACATATCTGCAGGACTGGGTTATCGTACACTTAAACTATATTTATTCACTGCAAAGTATTGTGACATCTAATAAAAATGATAAGTATCAAATGTATACAATCCAGAAAATAGAAAAGACTATTGTCTTAACAAGGGCAGGGGTGGCCCACCCACTGTTCAAGAAAACCTTATAAAAACATAAAATATAAAAAGATCATGTTTGCTCAGTGAGATGACCTATCACTAACTCCATTAAAATTACAGCACTACAGTAAAATGATATCTAAGGGCATTTTCACACATTATTCTATCCTATAATTTCAGCGTATCTGCATTGAATTTTCTGTAAAGCCCTACCATTAACTGATGTTGAAGAATGCGTCCTATAAATATTGCTAAGTTGCTGTCGTTTGTTGACCGCTGACAGTTTACAAAGACCATTAATCATCTGAGTTGAACAAATACATCCTTAAGAGGCAGAGAAGGGTTTTGACTGTATTTGTTCTGAATGCAGTGTGTACTTTTGTGGGAAGCACAGATCAGTGTTCCAAGAAACTTGCATCAGGTTGGCTGTTCAGCTGTCAGAAAGCTTTATCAGAGATGTACCATACATAGACCAAGTCCAGCATGATTCCGCTGAAGAACTTTGCATTGTTTCCATCCGCCGCTAAGTCTGGGTAACAACCCTGCTCGTCTTTACAGGACAGCAAAATCCATTAAACACCTACAGAAAACAATGTAAAATGTCAGTTTCCTGATTAGAGCACAAGTCACAGGACACAAGTTCGTATCGACCTTCTGCCATAGTATCCTTGAGCAAGGTACTTACCCTAAATTTCCGTAGTGAAAAATGACATAGCCATTTAAATGGTTAAATAATTGAAAATAGCCAAACACAGTAAATTGCTTTGGAAGAAACCTCCAGCGAAACAAACAAATAAATAAATAAATCCATATAAATAAATGAAAGCAGAATTAGAAAATGTAGCTATTTTTCATTGTTTCTTTTTTGCTCAGCTAAGATATTATAAGAGCCAATACATCTGTAATAAGCATAAACAAAACTTATCAAATGTGACAATGTGAGAAGACAGTTAATGCTTGATACAATTATTTACTGGATCAGAAAATAATTAAATTTTAATTACTGAGTAGGAAGAATGTTAATTTCTTGGCACACCACTTGACTTCTATACATGGTACATGAAATCCTCATGCATTTTCAATGGTGTGGTTATGGTTAACATGGTGTATTTATAAAAGAAAAACCTTTGCCTATTTGATTAAGGTGATATATTTGAAAATTCACTGGATTGAGAATAAGTTTTATTTTTATCAATTTGTCATGGACTTTTAAGGTATAATAATAATTAGAAGTGACAGTTAAAACAACCTAGCTAAATGCAAAAGGCACTGAGGTGATGAAACTCGTTAGAAACAAATGCGTGACAAACACAGAGCTTTAAACACAACCACCAGATTTTGAACAATGAAAATGAGGGAGGGGGTCACTAACGCTTTTATGAAGTAAGATGAAAGAATAACTGAAGCAAACATAAAAACAAAAAATATAGACAAAAAGAAATAACCCTCGCCTTCATGTGTGAGTATATATTCCATATTCAGATTCAGTGTTCACATCAACACGTGACATCTTACTAATTTCCTTCTACATTAAAGAAATGCACACATGTTATGTTTTTAGGATATTAAACGTCTCTTTTATTGAAAATCTTGTTTTATTTTTTAATGTGCAGTGCACCATTTGACAATTACCATTTCGGGTTCTAAAACTTTGAATCTGTTGTAGTCCATCACAGTTTCACTCCAACAACAAGAGAAAATTAACTGGCTAATGCTTGGAAAACGTAGGTGGAATTCAAAATTCAGAAGTCCCTTGCCATTTTACCTTCATTTTTTTGTAATTTGGCTTCATGGTGAGATTAGACTGCTAAATTGTTTAATGTCATAATATTAAAAAAATACTAATTACTGGAGTGAGCAACCATAGAAATCACAGATTTTAGGATTTGATTGTCTACTGTTATACTAATTCTGCTCTTTAGCAAAAAAGATTAAAAACAACGTGCAGTTTTAACATTAATGAATCTACTAACCACGAATAAAATCTAATAATACCAGTAGTCCAGAGGGAGGAGGTAGTGGTTAGACCTTGCAATAAAAAGCACCCAACTTTAAATCCTGACTTTTGCTCTAGAACCTTCGAGGAAGGTTATTACCCAGAAGTGTTCCAGTAAAAATTTCCATGCATTACTGGGTAAATTATTTTAACATTCACAATTATGCATTGGGGGTGTGGTGGTGCAGTGGGCTAGGCCAGGCCCTGCTCTTTGGTGGGTCTGGGGTTTGAGTTCTACTTGGGGTGCCTTCTGATGGACTGGCGTCCCGTCCAGGGTGTTCCCCTCCCCCTCCAGCCTTGTGCTCTGTGTTGCCGGGTTAGGCTCCAGTTCACAGCGATTCCGCTCGAGACAGACAGACTTATGCATTTTGCAGACACTTTTCACCAAAGTGACGCACAACTTTTTAAGTAGATTATTGTATACACCCAACATGATAAGTTTTAGAGAAAACCATCAAATAAATGAGTAGCAATAATAAGAAAAATAGCTTTTCTACACATTTAAAGAAAGAGGAGTCTAATCAATTTCACTGTTTCCCCAGACGGACATGTTTCACATTGACAGAATGTAATTGCTGATGTTTAAATAGATTAAAAATTTGTCTCTATTAATATACTTTCAAGGTCAAAATAGCTTATGGAGTCACTTTTAAGTACCTTTATGACTTATTACAAAGCAGCACTGTCGAGTTATCATGGATTTCAAAAGCAAAAAGAATCACAGAAAATGAGAGGTCATACAGCTTGGGTGCAGTTCAACGCAGGGGAATTCTGAAAGAGCAAAAGTGATTATCGTCAAGGGGTACGTAACGGTCTCCGGAATTAAACAGACTCCTCAGGAGTGATACGAATGGTGACAGCACCAAGCATGGCATCGTGAGCCTTACTAACCATTTCCGAGGCAAGAACCTCTCTCTGAAGACTAGTGCAAAATGAGTACGAACATTAGAACTGAAATTCATTATTACAACTTAAAACCTAGAAAAGGACCCAAGGGATTCATTTAGATGATTCATAGCCTATTGCATTTTAACTGTTGTGTGTTACCTCTCGTTGACAAACTAGCAAAAATCCAGTAGTGTGTGACATCTTAAGTAAGGATATGTGATTCCAGTGCAGTCCTCACCAATTTAAGGCAACCCCCCCCCTCCCCCCCAGAAGTCGCCTCTCATCATTCTCTTTTTTCAGTGCATCAATTGCAGGAATAATCTAGGATGAATGGAGTTAATTGTTGCTGTTGCTGAGCCTGTCAGCTTAATGAGAGTGGTCCGTGGAGCTGCTCCTCTCCCCCACCCACAAACACACTCTGCTTCACATGCTGCATCGCGCCTGGTGGAAATCAAAGTGGACAGGGCTACATTCGCGAAGACTGACCTCCAAAGAAGACTCAATCAGGGCAGTTAACACAGCTCTGCTTTTGAGTGATGTGTGGCAGCAGCCCTTTGCAGTCCGCTCCGAGGAAAAGGGAGCCTTGAACAGGCTCGCTCTCCTTCACCCTACAAGGAAAGCACATTTAATGAAAAATGCACACTAGTTTTTACTGTTTCCATTTATGAGTTTATACATTTACATTTACGCTTATTCATTTAGCAAATGCTTTTCTCTAAAGCGACTTCAGCAAATCAGAGAAAACAAAAGAGCATTTCATTAACAGATGGAGAGCTACAGGTGCAGATGCCTAAGTCTAGAAGCAAGGTCACTTTGTCTAATAGTGCTGTTTAACAAGCAAACGTTATGTAATTAGGTTTATATCGAATTGATAGAGTACTTCTTTTTTAATTAGGATAACGTGGTGCAAGTTAATGTAGCAGACAGGGGATCACAAGATAAATGGGTGTAAAAGAGACTTGTTTTGAAACCTTTGAATTTTGAGAGGGATTCAGCAGGTCAGTGACACTGTAATATCGCATAAACATTTGATAAAGGATGCATATTAATTTTTAGCAATTTACCACAAACTTCAGGAACACACACACCCTGTATCGAAGTTCATAATAAAATAAAAATCAGTTTTCTCTTAATCTCTGTTTTAAAACGATATGGTCTTCCTATGGAAAGCAAAAATTAAGTCGTCATATGTGAGTTAAAGATACTGGAAGAGGCAGAGCAATTCTATATTCCTTTTTTATTTGAAATGCATCTGTGCTATTGCAGCTACTACAGACTGCACACTGCTGCGAATCACTTTTGATAGCTATAATACAGTTTCTTTCTAAAATAATCCCAACATCAGTTTGAATGTCATATGCTGAGACTGTGATTCTGTAAGTATGTCTGTGTTTTTTCCTTGTGTCTTGTTCCTCATCTCTGTTTACTGGCTTGACAAGCAGCCTTGTGCTGGCAGCTTTGTCCATCAAACGGGACCTGCTCTTTCTCTCTGTCTGTTCAGCTTCCTTCCCAGAGCTGTACATATTACTGTCACTGTTATGCTCAAAGCATCTTTGTTTTTCACTCTCTCTCCTTAAACGCTTCAGTCTTTACCATTTACCATTTACCTTTACCATCCCTTTAAACACAGACACACTTGCATGTAGAAACACAGGAACAGTTACCTCTAATTTTGCTGTTATTCCTCCTGTCTTTCTCCAGATATTGGAAAGCCAGACATATTCAGTATTTGAAGAAGGAAGTATGTAAGTGCTTTGTCTTAATTCTGCAACAACTACCATGTCTCCTGGCCTTATTTAAACCTGTTGGTCGCACTGCTTTGGAGTTGTGCTGGAAATGATCCTTTAGTTTAATGCATATCTCAGAAATGTTTCAGCATTTCATTTTGGCAAATCACACTTTGCTGCTGCAACTGATCATAATCTAGTTTGTTCCTTTTCTTAACAATCTCAACATTTTTTGAATGTTTACTTTTTCAAATATGTTTACCTTCAGTACTATTTTTCAGCAGATTTTTAAAAGAGCTCAGATGTGACTTCATGACTACACAGATGAACTTATTATTTTGATCCTATCATTATAGAATATTATTTTTAAAGAGCAGTGGCTTTTAAAGAGACGAACACCTGAGGAAAAAACAATCATTACCACTGACAAGTGAGAGAACACCTAATGAATACCTATATCAGATGTACTGGTCAAAAAAGTTAAATCAAAGCACCGCATAAGTGTCTTACATCTCTGGGAATTGCTGCTGAAGAGCAGGGAAGACATATCAGCTGATCTCCTGCTCAAAATTGTTCATTACAACCTTGTAAAAAAAAAAAATGTTGCCAACAAATATATTCTTGCTTTCAACTAGAACTATATATATATATATATATATATATATATATATAGGCAGGTTTAACTTAAAATAGATGAAGACACAAGAGTAACAATTGAAGATAAGGGTGCATTATTTTAAAAATCTGTATCACAATTTAATTTAACTATTTATAAATACATGGCATATGAAAAACTTAAATTATTAAACCCAGTATTATAACTATTCAAAATAAGTCCATTCTCTTGGCCTGATAAGGCACAGAAATAAATGGTCTTGTCTCTATAGCGAGTATGCATGCAGCCATGTGTTGTGTGAAGATTTATTGATAGTCCGCCTGTTTGAACTGAATGCATCTCGGATCAATGGAGAAATTCCTTTTAATAGATTTACCTAAGCAGTCACACATGACTTCATATATGGAATGCCTCCTCACTCAATTTGACAAGCTTGCCTTGCTGCATTTGTTCAGAAGTTATGAAATACCTACAGCACGTGACAAACTCCTCAGATGGAGTGGAACTCCACGCTTCTTTCAGCATCAGCTCAATGGACAGCTGCCATTTTTGGTACCAAGCGCTGCACTTCTAGACCAAAAGTTGCAATTGAGTTTGGTATTTAACTTAAATAGCTAAATAACATTTCCAGCAACAATAGCATTATGTGACAAATGACAAAAGGTGAGAAAAAAATATGCAGAAGTGTTTAAAAAAAATGACGGATGCCAGGCTTTAAATATATTTAAGTACTTTCATGCAACGCACAACTAAAAGGCTTTGTATTACTTCAACAATGTTCTTGAATAGTGACTTTGATTATTTTAGTGTTTACTGATTTAATGAACATTACAAAATCTCACATTGTAATGTTTGAATACAAACACAGAGGCTGTTTTAGAATAGATGTTCAAATAAAAAAACAACACGATGAGTGAACTGCAGCACACGTGCAGCTTAATGCTGACTTCTTTGCAGTTTGGTATTAATTGCTATTACTGGGTTATTCTTGGGAATTTCAAGAAGAACTGCAGATTTCTCATTGAAATGAAGGTTAAATTAACTTCAACTATAGGAAAGCAGTTCTATTCAGCAACACATCTCTTCAGATTATGGTTTGATATTATAGGTATAATTTCCAAAACCTCAGCAGAATGAAAACAATCTATTCAAAGTATAATTTTAGAATTATGCTTTAATAAAAATATATTAATTTCAGTTTTGTAGTACGCAAAAGTTTCAGGATGTACTTGATACAAGCTGGATGCAAAATGTATTTACGGAACAAAATAGGTTTAGTTCTTTTCACAATTTAGCTAATTATCAAGCATGGTGTCTTAGACCTGCAAAATAGTTGCACCAGATAAGATTTTCTGCTTTATCCTGGTTTTAAAAATTAATGACATAATTTAAAATTCCTAGAGTTCGAGTGGATTTATAATAGTAATACAGAGTGCAGATAAAGATAAATACACTAATGTATACTTTTGTGTAGTGCTGTAGTAACCTGTGAAAATAAAAAGAGGAGACTTACATAACAGTCTTTTGTGCATGTTTGCTATGATACACATTAGTGGCCTTATAAACGTCCACATCTTCAGCATCATCATTGGTCTCTATTCAGTCAACAGCAAAAAGTGTTGTGTTTTTGTAAGAATGGTAAACTTGCTGATGCTGTGCAGCAAGCAGAACACGATGTGCTGACATTAAGTGCAATAGTTAGAGCAGGCAGTCATAAAGCAGGCGATGCCCGGGAGAATCTCTGATGTCAATTACTTTGCCTTTTGGCTCAAACTAATTCAAAGGATCACTGATGTAATATCTAAGGACTTTGACAGTAATGAGGTCTATGTTGTGTGTTACACATCCGAGGGTTTAATGGGCAAATTTATAATACCAGTAAACTGTGTGCCAATCTCAGCAATAGTTTACTGGGCACTGACTTTCAACTTCAGCTGGTGTTTGGCTAATGTGAAATGTCTCCGAATACACTGTTACAGTACAGTCTTGATTTTATTATAAAATAGGCTGCGTACTTGAGGTGGCCATAAATCATTTTGTAGTAAGGTTGCCTTTTACTTCCTTCACCAATTCAAGTGACCTGTATAAAATTAAAGGTTCCTCACGGCTGACTATATGAGACTTTTCAAATAAAATGGTGAAACTAGCATTTAGACTCAGACATCACCGGACACACCCGTGTTTGGACCGGAATACAGCGGAAGATGGTTCAACACCCTTTTCGTGTTTGTAAGATTTCCATAGTAAATTGAATAAAAAAACGACTGAATCTTGAAACTTTTTTACTAGGACTGGCTAGATATAATAAAAAAATTGCAAGATAAAACTGCCTAAGTTAAATTACAGTGCAATAATCTTTGCTTATTGATGAGGTTAATGATAAGGTATTACAGACAGTACGTTCCTAAGGTGTACGTTATAATGTGCTTGGAAGAGATTTCAAATTGTTTGTTTTTTCGTAGCTTTTTTCGTATGTTTATTGGTTACAGTATTTCAATATTTTTATTTAAACATTTTGTAGGATGAATGTTGAATGAATGGGTGAATTTAATGAGCCAATGTCTCATTTTTCCAGTTACAAGATTCTGTTTGTGCATTACACTTGTCAAAGAACACGTTTATCAGTACTGGATTTATAAACTGGCACATATTTGGTTATATCATCCATGAACAAAAATGAATTTTCGGTGTCTTGCATTAGATCATTTTTTTTTATAAGAGTCTATGTTCAGAAACTCCCTAGACTCCCATTAATAGAACTGCCAAATTTACACTGTATAACAGAAATGCATATTTGCTTCAGTAACTTTATCGCAGTCATGGGGGAATTGAGTTTGAGTTTGTTGATCAGAATTAGATTTTGTCAAGATCTTTATCACGTTTATTTGTGCTTCCTAATGTGCATTAATACTCTTTTCATTACGGGCTAACAATGACGAGCGCAGAAAACCAGATAGTATGATAGATTTATATTCGGTACCAATTATTTCGGAATGTTTATTTCCTGACAGCTTCAGCTTAAGGAATTTTGCCCTAAAGCTGGAATTGTATTGTTTCCTCTACTGTCCATTCTTCTTTTGTTTATTTTTGTAATTAAATTTTGATGAACTTTTGGGACAGGGGTTCTTCCCCAAGCTGGCCAGCACCTGCGTCTGCCTCCGCAACCCCTCTCCTGGAGCCGAGCGCTGAGGATTCCCTGCCTGCCTTGTGGCGAATCCGGGGCCCCAGCGGTTGAGCCCACGACAGCTTCGGTTTTTGTGTCTGTGGCCACCGCCTGCAGCTGGGACTTCGAGGTTGACAGCTCTGACAACACTTCTGAAGGTATTTTAGCATCACCTGTCATCTTGTCCTAGCCTACATCAAAGCTCCCTAAAAATGATGGGTTCGTCCTGTTTAGCCCTCCTGTGATAGCTGTTTGTTTTGTAAGGGGAATGCTACAGATGAGGGCTAGACAGCTCTCATTCCTGCAGGCTGCAGTGTGTGCTGACTTTTGCTGGAAACAACGGCTTCGTAAAACACCAACTTTGCCAGACCTGTTTTACTACTTGATACACTCTTGTACACATAAGCACAGGTAACATTTTATGAAAATGTTCTGCACTTTGGGGCTCTGGAGACAAAACATTGAACAGTTTTGCTATGGATTCCATGAAGAGGACTAGAAAAAAGACTGAACACAATAAGGCTTGCATGAATGGGAGTTGGGGGCGCGGTGGCATAGTGGTTCTGGCCTGGGCCTGCCCTCTGGGGGGTCTGGGGTTTAAGTCCTGCTTGGGGTGCCCTGCGATGGACTGGCATCCTGTCCGGGGTGTGTCCCCTCCCCCTCTAGCCCTGCGCCCTGTGTTGCCGGGTTAGGCTCCGGCTTGGGACAAGCGGTTTCAGTGTGTGTGTGTGTGTGTGTGTGTGTGTGTGTGTGTGTGTGTGTGTGTCTGTGAATGGGAGTTGAGTAACTCTGCAACAATTTTTTTTTCACAGCCAATTTTGCTGAGTGAAATCAGACCTTGTGGTAGCAGAATCACTTAGTATTGATACAATGTCCAAACAGGGCTATTATTCTTATTCTTATTAACAAATTTAAATGTGTATAAAAATTAAAGGCTTACCTGAAAGAGGCTCATCTAGAATATCAGATAACTTGTAAAGCATACAAGAGGCATAAATTATGACAGTTCGCTGAAGTCAGAGATGCCGTAATGAAAATTCACGAGAGATTTGTTATTTTTATTTATTCAGCGCAACCTTTATTTTTTCCAAGTTCAAACATTTAGACTGTAGGCTGCATGCTCAACATTTCTTTAGCAGGTTTGTTAACTGGATGGTGAGAACGAGGTATTATGATGTGCAACATCTGCCAAAATCTCAGAAACTACATGCACAACCTTATGTATTTATCTTATACTTCTGCTGCATTTCCATGTAATAGTCAGTGGATGATCTGTACAAAAACAGTTAACAGTGGAAGACGTCAGAACTGTTCTCTGTCTCAAGTATCTAAGTAGCTGTAACCTTCACAGGTTCTGAGTGTTAAATGCTAATGTTTTCTCCAGAGCATTCCCTTGTCAAGATCAAATACCCCAAAACTTGCTTATACCTGTTCATTGCCTTCTGTCCTCATTAATATTGTTTTTATTTCTATTATTAACATTATTTATCTCCGGTGATTGTGTTACCCTTGCTGGTGTTGTTATCGGTATCCCTTCTGCCATAAGCGATGGGCTGGTTAAGTAATCCTTTCAACAGAGATGCAATTCAAATGATTACATCGATCAAGCAGCAACCTTGTAGGAGATGAGACAGAAAGGTCACACAGACACTGTGGGGGCAGCAGGCCGTGTAAAATGTGCTGGATCCCCGTGCCCGAACGTCCTGACGCTTCCCCTGTCAGTCGGAGATAGCGGCGCCCGCCAGAGCGGCACTCTCGTGGCCGCAACTCAGCCCTGCCAGCCTGAGCTTCTCTTCTTCACTGAAGAAGTGAGCAGATGCCCCAGGGGCAGAGAAACCTGGAACATTAAGGCTTGCCACGGTGACTCAGCTCAGCGGTGGACCCTGAGCTAGTCTGGCAGTCTGGCTCCGAGGCCAAGCCGGGGATGATTCGGGGCCTGTTTCCATCCGCACCTCTGTGCATCGAACGCAGGCGGACACCCCGTGCTTTGTCCGGCCGGGGAATGCTGGGGACGAGGATAGCGGTTCGTTCACACTGCTCACCAGCAGCGGACAAGCGCTCAGAGAGGTGTGTTAGCCAATGCTCATCACAGTGCCTTTAAAAGGGTGACAGAATGGTTTATAACTCAACATCCAGGCTGCAAAGGCTGCGCAGTGAAACAATGCAGTCTGTCCAGGCTCCGATGGTGTCTCACTTGTCCAAAAGGAAATATGGTGAGAACTTAACTTTGGAGAAAATACAAAGCAAACATTAGGTGTTCGGTAACCTAGCTGAACCAAAACACGTATTTGCATTAGAGAGGAATTCAAAGTAAGTTGAAAGCCGGGTTTACGTGCATAAAAAAAGGATTATCATTTCAACCCAAAAAGTCTCCCACAAAGAGCGACATGCCCAGCCGATTAAAATTATGATGATGAGGCGCTCGGCAACCAAACTAATTTTGCCTCCATGAGTTAGCAGGAAGTTTAATTTCCACTTCACAGTGGAATATGAAAGACAAGCACTGTTGCTGGCCCAGAGGGATAAAATAGCAAGGGGTTACCGTGGAGAGCAGACTGCGCATGCAAACAAACGTGCGAGTTTGTTTCATCTCACCAAAATCTCCACTTTCGCATCCTGTGCTTCTTCTTGATAGTACGCTGCAAACTGTGGAGAGACATCAGTGTGGTTGTTGAAGGCAATGAAGCATTTTTGCACAGCCCTCACTGCGTTATTGGCAGTTACAAGCGACCATCGTGTGCCTCTGTGCCAATTTTTGTGAAAACTGGCACATATGGCAGCTGAAGTGCCATATGCCATACAGAATATTTTTTGGCCGTTGCTTCCATTTGTATAATCACTGGATCCGGTATAAAAGTGCCTCATTATTAATTTATTCCTTCTCTTTCTCTCCAGAAGGACCATTCCATGCAAATATGGTGCAGTAAGTTAATTTAATATGCAGCGTGTGGATTAGTAGAGAGTGACCGGGGGTGGCTTCCTCCACGAGGATGGCGAAGTTGTGTAAACGGGGTCATGTGTGGGCAGGTAAAAGGGTGTGTAGAAAGTAAGAGAGCGAAGATACAGCCTGGTCTCTGATATGCACATGCACACACGGTCAGAAACACACTCACGGTCCCCCATATAATGTCATTACAGCTCCATTCCTTTCCTCTTCTGCCCTCCATAGGAAAGAGCAAGGAAAGTCTGCACCACTCCATAGCTTCTTCCTCTTTCTTGACTGCATGTGTGAAATATAAACTCTGATGCACAGAGGTTTGCCCTTGGGGTGGTCACCGGAACACTCGCGTTCTCCCCTGCCCAGGGGTCTAAGAAGGGCATTCCACACTCACCTGAAATGAATTAACAGACCAGAAGCGCCGTCAGTGTACTCTTTCATAAAAATAATGAAAACACCATTCACGGACCGTAAATTCGTGCACAAACAATTGCGAAAATACTCTGAACGGGATTGTTTCAGGAGTTAAATTGCAAGTAATTACAAATGCATTTAATTACACAAGGCACAAGCTGTTCAGTTGGCCGAGTGTACTTTTCTGGAAAAAACCTGCACTGAAAATTGTTATAAATAATAGAAATAAACTGTTTTTTGACTAATTTACCTCTAGGGCGTCAGAGTAAAAAGTGTAACCCTAATAAGTGATGTAAGAAATCTGCAGTCAAGAGGAAACTGAATGAAAACAATATCAAGAGGAAGTTTTCTTCCATGACTCCAATCACTGCTTATTAAAATTCTGTCTGCATTTTCAGGCTGACAATTTTTTTCATTTAGTAAATAATCTTAACATTATAGTGTCAGGTATTTGAAAGTGGTACACATTTTAATAGTACACATTATTTTCCCTGTAAAGTAGAAGAGTTGTTTCAAGAAAACTGAAAGACAATTTTATCTTACATATGATGAATTTATTCCGGGACTAAAATGCATTTGTGAGAATAAAAATTATTAATCCATGCTGAGATAAACCTCAACATCATTTTACCTATCCAGAATAACTTTATATATATATTTATAAATACATGACACAATGTACACTGCTGCAATTTAACAAAATGTAATAAAATAACATACACTGGATATACTTGTTTATTTGGAGCCCAGTCTTAACCATGCCATATGTGGTTTGTGAAGCACCTTGTAAACATCAGTCAAAAGTGTTATAGATTTAAAATATGTCATGTCTGCCTTATCCTACCCATAATCCCTATTGTAATTATCAAAAGCAGCATATAATATCTACTTTAGTCTGAAATATACAAACTCATTTATTTTTGACACTGTATCAATGAAGCAGTTTTTGGTTGCTTTGCACATTACTCTGTAAAAGTGAGCTTTTCTGATATCATCTATTTGTGGTATGAAATTTTACTTAAATATATTGTTGCTAAATACTCAATAATCAAATGCCTATAAATAGGATTTTATCCACAATCTGTTCAAAACATCGTATTTCAGAGAATGAGAACCAATTTGTATCGTCAGTATGCTACAAAAATTAAGCAATATACACATATTAATGTTCTGATCAATCAACAAATACATTACAGACGTTGCTGTTTCTTTAGTGTTTAATATTTAATTTTATTTACTCGAAATACCAACTGCCATAAACCCTAGCCTTTAAGTAACAATTTAATAATTTTAAAAAATATATCATAATTTTAAAATATTCTGCACTTCAGCCATGCAAATACGAATTAGATGTATGCAGGACTGCGGCAGTAGATTTGAAAGCACTGACATTATCATGGACATTTGTTGTAACACAATGAGAGGGCACCCGTGCTGCCAGACCAGCTACCAGGAGCTGCATTTAGGGGCGAAGCAGATGGCCACTGATTGGGCGAGCTTTGTGGTTTTAATTCTGAGTACTGTATGGAAAAGGTCCTTATCATGCTTGGATGGACAAGAGAGGAGCAGGAGGAGATTTGGAGCAAAGATTATGGCCCATAAATCTTTTTATGTTCCAGGGTTCGAAGAAAGAAAAAAAATCAAGTGCATACAAAAATGAAAAAATCAGTTGGCATTCTCAGGGCAAATCACATTCTCTGGGATGACAACAAAATGTTCAGCAGGTTCCCCTTTCACATACACAGAAAAGACTTCCTTTTCATTAGCAAAGAGCATGGCTATTTATCTATAGTACATATTTCCTTTCACCCTTCCCCCCCCTCTCAAAAATATACAGTTATGGAAGATTTTATTGTATTTTGCTTCAAGCAATAACAATTTAGCATATCAGTCCAGTTTAGTTCCACTTTGGTGCCCAGTTGACACTTGAACTCATTTACGTTATCATTCACTGCAGATAAATACATGTTAAAAACACACCAGTCACATGTTAAATTGTAACAGTCATGGTGTCTCTTACTGTTAACAAACATAATACAAAATGAATTGCATTGACAGAAACATAACAGAAGAAACAGAGTTAACAGAGAACAAATGTGAAACAACTTAATCCAGAATTGAAATTGTGTGGAAATGCAGGCACACAGCCATGATTAAGATTAATTAGTGAAAAACTACATGAAGCGATAAGCCAAAAAAACTTTTAAAATCCTGCAAGGAAAGTTTACATATGTGAAGGTCAGTAGTAGGTACAATATGGTCCATTATTATACGAAACATGATACACATTTTAATGTCATGTTTCCCTATTCTTGACTCCATTTATTAGAAGCAATACAGAGGTTATGCGAAACAAAATATAAACGTCTCCAAAAAACAAATTTAAAGAATCACTTCAGATTTAGTTACATTAGTCACAGCAGTCTACATCATTAAATTGTTTTCTGAACTGAATACAATACAGTTTGTACTGGACAGTTTTGCTTTATGGGTATGATTATTCCGTATTTAATTGATACCATCATGAAAAACTTAGCTATTAAGTAAGCAGTAATAGAAATTATGGCTTTATTTCATAATACCCAATGCATTTTCTTTTTTTTACTTTTCTTTTTTACTTTTTTTGGCAGCTGATTTTTGCAACTCTGATAGGGGGCAACATAAGTCAACAATTCATTTAGCATCACTGCTCACTCCATAATGCATGTCTCCACCTTCAGACCTGATGATGTCTCTTATATCCCATCTGAACGCCTATATGACACAGCAGTTTTTTTACTATTATTATTTAATCTGAATGTACATATACATACACACACACACACACACACACTCTCTCTCACACACACATACACACGTAATCTCTTTTTAGTAACTTCAAACTGTATTTCTGAGGTTGTTATGTAGACTTCACAGGAATGATCGAAACACACATTGCAGAAAAATGCTTTTAAAGAAAATGAGGACTGCATTGAGCTGTATTATACCATAGTAGTCGATGATACAGATCTCAGGACAATATCAAGGTAAAACGGGCCTCAGAATATTTATCAGAGCCCAACATACTCAGTGAATGCTGAATTACAATGATTTGTACTGTATACATTGGAATTCGCTTTGGAGAAAAGTGTCTGCGAAATAAATAAATGTAAATGTACTGTTACAATGGGACTGTGTTTTAAATATACTATCATTGTCCAAACAGTGTGTTATTAAATATGAGTGTATCAGTTTTGCAGTGCAAGCTTCTTCTTCTGAGTGCTCATTTTAAAAGAAACATGCAAACAAGTAAACATATGCACAGACACAAACTCAGCTTCAACTGTCTACAATGATTATCTACGTCCTTATATTACAAGAACCGTGTTTTTACATCATCATACGTGTATGTCGTTGATATAATTTAATAGTACAGCTAATTTATGCCAGTATCATCATGTGTGTCTATATTATATATAGTTCTGTTCATCACAAACTACAAAGCTATGATATTATGATATCAAATTTAGATGGATTATACGAAAGCCCATTTTTTCAACTCCAATATATATCGAGGCCGTCGTGCGAATTTCTAAAAGGCTGGGACTGAGGAGCACGGAGCGCCCGCTGGCTGCCCCGTCTGTGCCCACTGGCGGTGGCTGCAGCAGCAGCGGTTGCCGTGGAACCAGCGGAACCAGGACCCTTGAGACCAGGCAGGCGTGACGCGCCCCGCCGCGCGCGCACCCGCGCGCGCGCGCCCACGTCTACGGCACCTCACGTGCCGGCTAAGTTGCAGCCCACTTAGTCTGTCGCTCAGAAGAAACAGAGCAGAAAAGTTTATGTGCGGAGAGTGCCTTCAGCATTTGTCTGCACTGATTTCGTAATCATTACTTATTTGTTACTTATTAACAAATTTGAAATTATTAGTCAGATGTGCTGTGGAGATGATGCATAATAATAAATTATTATTATTAGAATGTTAGTGCTTAAATATATGCCTTGCTTGAGTTAAACTTAAATGGAACGTGTTCATGGTACTGAACTGATTTAAAAATAATATTAATATAACAACTTGTATGGAATAATATCACAGAGCACTTCGTACTATGCAGTAGGACTGTACGTAATGGGTTTCCAACGATTATTAAATACTTAAGTATTATAGCTTGTTGTACAGCATCCTATACAAAAACGGTAACAAATCATAAAAATGTTAAATGTGCATAAACTGTAAAACGCAGGTATAATAATTAAATAGTGCCACAATAATATTGCTTGTAAAAACCACAAATAACACCTGTAGTATTACTTGCATTATTATTATTATTATTATTATTATTATTTAAACTTTGCCTTCTTATTTAAAGAATTAGAGCGCTGTAATTGTTTAAAACACCTCCTAAAGCGTTTGAAGCGGCAGCGCTTCTGTAGCTTCGCATCGCGGCTCGCGTTTCTGAAACACAGAAAAAGAGTCGTAAAAACGCCACAGACCTGCGCCGCGCGTCTTCGGGCTGCGGGTCCCCGGCGTCACTAAGTCCACAAACAGGTCCGCTCGCGTGCGGCGCTCCGCTGAAGCTGCGCCGCGGCACGAGGGCGGCACGCATCCCGGAAGGTGCAGGTGGGTGCAGCTCCCCCGAATGGCTGTCGGCCAGTGAAGAGTTAAAGGGAGGAGACGGACGGTGACACGCCTCATTGGGCAGATTATGTGCGGCAAACAAAAAGTGTGTGTCTGTGTGCCAGGCAGCCAGTGCGTCGGGTCCATCTGTACCACGGTATCCTGTGAGGAGCTGTCACACACACAGCGCAGGGGGAATGTACTGAGCGGGCGGACCGAGACACACAGAGAGAGACAGAGACAGAGAGAGAGAAAGAGAGAGAGCCAGCAACCCCTCCATTTTACACCGTTATTTTACACCATTTTACTCACACCCGTCTGCGGCGGCGCGCTAAAACCTTGTGGATTATATATTGCTCCCGAGAAAAAGGTGAGTAGAGCGCGTTTTACTGGAAAAAGTGTCCGCGGCTTGTTCGTGCGGGAAGAGTTGAGGACCCGCCGTCGCGGAAAAATCGTTCTCTTCTTGGCGGGCGGTGGGAAACACGCATCACAACTCTCATCATGTGCATAATAATAATAATAATAATAATAATAGTTAAATTGATTAAAATCATGAGTTTCCAGGATAGGGCGAGTCATTGATAGGCCTACTTGTTTGTTGGTTTTTTTTTTTGTTTTTTTTTTTTTTTTTTTTTAAATTAGTTTTCATGGTTTTGTTAAATAGCAGGGACTAGCAGCGAGAGCTCTACCAAATAACGGAACAGAGCGCTCAGTTCATCCATTCATTTTATGGACGCGGCTGCATTCGGAGTTCTATTATGCGCTTTAGAAGAGATGCATATTCATTGGCCCTTTTGTCTGATTTCCCCAAGTGAGAGTGCGACCTTTATACCACACAAGAGGCTGTGCGACGGGCAAAAACATTAGTTTTGTTGAAAAATATATGTGAGATGTGAATTAGCGATGTCCCGCAATGTGCGCTACGGGGGTTTGCTTGAAGGAGTTTCGGAGTTCGGCGTGTTTTAATACATTTTAAAGGTGGTTTTTAAAGGAGTCTTTGTGAAATGACAACTTTTCGGGAAACGTCCTCTGAATGTTAATGCTTCATTGAGATGCAGCGCAGGGCTGAAATGTGCATGACAGAGAGCACTTTCAGCGTTTGCTCGTCGCGTTTTATTCAGCTCTTATATTATTATCACCCTTTTCCCAGCTTTTTTATAAATATCAACCTTTTCCAAAAAGGCCGATGTTGAATTGTGCAGGAAAAAAAAAAAAAAAATGTTTTTAGTGGTGTCGTAGGTGAATGTGGCATATTATTATATTGCTTTATTTAACGAGGTATTATTATTGCCATACATACGTCTGTTTGTAGTTTTTATTTACTTTTCAGGAGAATAAAACCTATTTTGAATCTGTCTTAAACAAGCTGCTGAAATATACGTACGTTTATCTTTTTAAAATTCGTATTTTAAACGTGTAATAATGTACTACTCCCCTTAGACACCATAGAGTCAATTTGTCAAATTTCTTACTGGTTTTTTTTTTTCTTTTTTTTTTTTTTTTTTGAACGTACTTCGTTTCCGGAACATACTGCTTTTATACCCTAATAATACCGTTTTCCACATACATCTAAAAATATTTTAGAGGACTGTATGTATCGCTTGGACGCGATAGCAGGAATTCTTCTTCCCTAAATACGCACGGCGGGGTAAAAAATGACTTCGCGCGCTGCCTTAATTAAAGTCTCAGGAGGGAAAGTGGTGGATTATGGTAATGAGCAGACATACGTTCCAGCTTGTAGGATGGAGTTAAAGGTTAGCTGACATGAGATCAGTGACTTTGACAGTCCACTTGAAATCCATTCGATATGCTTTTGCGATCCCACTGCCTTTCTTATCGCGATTTCTTTTTTTCCGCGCCTCCGACGGCTATTTAATTCGCATAAATAAATCCCAGTGGCGGCGTATTAAAACTGCGGCGTAAAATAATAAATGTATGATATGTGCTCTATAAAAATGCGATTTCTAGAATGCTGAGGCCTTGTAACATACTAGTACAATAATAATAATAATAATAATAATAATAATAATAATAATAATAATAATGAGCATCACACTGTCGCTTTATAATCCGAAGGTTCCCGGTCCCACTCCTGCTGTAGTACCCTTGACCAAGGCATTTAACCTGAACTGCTACTGCAAGAATACACTTTTGGGTAAATCAATACGAAGCTGGTCTAAAAATGTAATTGATTATTATTATTATTATTATTATTATTATTATTATTATTATAACATAGAAACTGTATGAACATTAACAAAAGTTATTAAAACCCAATAGTAATTTTATTACACTTGCATGCTATTGGACTCAAACTGATTTTATGTGAGGACACAAAGACATTAGATGCCTTTAAGAGGTGAAATAACTGGTTGAGGGGCTGTCATTTTTGGAGTAAGTGTTACAGTGTTATGCCTGGCACTGGGACTCATTGCAGAGGACCCGTTATTTACTCGTGTTTTTTTCCCAGTAGGCGACCATGGAGGAATCCAGTTCCCAAAGACTGGCGTGGGATGGCGATGCCAAGGCGGTGCAGCAGTGCTTAACGGATATTTTCACCAGCGTGTACACGACCTGCGACATACCAGAAAATGCCATCTTTGGACCCTGTGTTCTGAGCCACACGTCCTTATACGACAGCATCGCCTTCGTTGCGCTGAAATCTACGGACAAGAGAACTGCACCTTATATTTTCAGGGTGAGGATACATTTCCCTTATAATCAAACTAAGTATATTATTATATTCATTACTACAAATATACAAATATTATGTATATACATTTTTTTATATGTATAAATTGAAGGCAACTCATTTACTGGACCGCCGAGTAATTGGTGTATTTGGTTTCATCTTCAAATGTGAATTTAAATAAATACATGATCAGTTTTGCCAAGTGCCTATTCAAAGCAGTTCCAGTTGTTGGCCATGAGAACTTTCCACTGTAGGTACAAAAAAGTACAGAGGTTTTGTTTTTGATTCTGCTCATAATAGAAAGAATAATCCTTAACAGGAAATAGAGAAGAGGAAATATAAGAATGAGCATAAACCGTCAGAGATGCTTTAAAGTGAACACTGTCACTGGTTATGGCGATGTGCTTCTAGTGGCCACTCATTGTCACTGGTCATTCAGGTGGATACCTCGGCGGCCAACAGCTCATCCGAGGGCCTAATGTGGCTGCGGCTCGTCCAGTCTGCCAGGGACAAGGATGAGCAGAACCTGGAGGCCTACGTGAAGAACGGACAGCTGTTCTACAGATCTCTGAGGAGAATCGAGAAGGACGAGGAGCTGCTGGTGTGGTATGGAAAAGACCTGATCGAACTGCTGCTCCTGAGCTCCAGCAGAGCGCAGTCTAAGAACAAAGGTAGGGCTTGGAAATTTCGGAGAGAAAATCCTTGATTCATTTTTCATCCCAATGAATGAAAAGGCCACATAGCTAAATGACACATTTAAACTTTTGGTCTCATGTATGGAGCCACAATTCAAAATAATAATGAAGTAAAAATTTGACCGTTTTCATAAAACAAAAAGGTGTTTGAATAATATATTTTAGTGTAATAAGATTTTATAATGATAATACATTTTAAAACAATTTCAGGTAAAAGTCACAAACTTTCGTTGTTTTTTTTTTTTTATGAATGCATACCACTACATGTGTTGAAAACGAATGGGTGGTTACATTTATATTTCCTCTTTGTTTCAGGATTGCCCCCCTATTTGTGTCCAGATTGCAACCAACGCTTCCAGTTTGAGTTTCCCTTCCTGGCCCATCTGAGATTCCGCTGTACCAAGAGGCTACAAACCATTAGCAGTACAATTGAAGACTGTAAGCACAACTGTGAGGAAGTCAGTATGGCTCCCTCAAGGTCCAGCCCCAAACTGGTGAGGTCAGAGGGGTACTCCAGCTCACAGGATGGTAAGCCCTCCACAGACTTCCACAATTTAGCTAGAGATCTTGAGAACAGCAGGACCAGTCCACCCAGTGATGTGGAGGCTGAGATTAGGAGTGAGAGCAACCACAAGAGGAAGTTCTCTGAGGTGGAGGAGAGCCGGAGCGGGAGCTTGCCGCATCCCGTCAAATCGAAGGAAGATTTAGTGAGCTCAGCGCAACAGTACCTGGGAGCATATGGTTTGGAAGAGAACAGGCAGAGGTACTCTCCCTCCGGCCTGGGTGCCACCGAAAGTAAACGGAGCGCCTTCACTGAGGTCAAGAAAGCTTCCCAGGGCCTCAAACACAGCACCAAAAACCTGAGCTCCAACACGGAGAACAAGGGCAGCGGAAGGCCGAGCGGCAGCCCGTCGGAAAAACATGCAAACATCAGGCAAGTGCTGACGGAGACGCAGCCGCAGTCCCGCATGGAGAGCTCCTCGGTGGGCAGCGCTTTCACCTCCGTGCCTCAGCAGGTTGGCAGCTCAGAGAGGAAGAGCGCCTTCAGCCAACCGACCCGCTCCTTCTCGCAGCTGTCCCCCCTGGTGATGACCCCCAAGCTGCTCCCGTCCGTGGACTGCCACCCTGCCGTGGGGGACACCATCTCGTCCAGTCGGCTGTACCAGGCTGACCACCTGGCGGCCAAACTCCAGAGCTCTGAGTTGGGTAGCAACTGTCCGGTCCCGGGTGGCATTCCCAAGCAGAGCCCCTTCCTTTATGCAACAGCCTTTTGGCCAAAGACCTCGGGACCTATCCAGCTGCAGATGCCCTCGGCCCTCACTCTCCTGCCCCCCTCCTTCACGTCCCTCTGCCTTCCCGCACAGAACTGGTGTGCCAAGTGTAACGCTTCCTTCCGCATGACCTCTGACCTGGTCTACCACATGAGGTCCCACCACAAAAAGGAATACTCCATGGAGCCCCTGGTGAAGCGGCGGAGGGAGGAAAAGCTCAAGTGCCCCATCTGCAATGAGTCCTTCAGGGAGCGACACCACCTTTCTCGACACATGACGTCTCACAACTAGCTTTTTTTTTCAGTGGAACTGTTTGGTTACTGACGGTTTTCAAAATGGGATTATTGTTAAAATGGAGTTACGTCTTTGAATGCACTTGTTTTCACTTTCAAAAGGACATTTTTTTTATGTTTTCTGCATATGCAAACGCATTTTAAATTAAAAAAAGTAATTTATCATAAAAGCACTTAATTTGGAAATAAGGGAAACCATAATGATATGTGTATATGTAAGTTGTATTTTATATATACAGAAAATGAATAAAAATGTTGGTGCATTCCATGGATTATTATTTAATTATTTTCTCCCATGTTCATATTTAAAGGTTAATTATTGAAATTAAACGGGATTATGATGTCAGACTATATTTGAGAGTGCATGTAATATTAAATAGATATTGATTTAATATGCAGTCTATAAAATACGTTGTAAATACCCGTTTTGTTTAAATACAAAGTGTAATATTTTGTGTCAGTGTGAGATAGTTTCGGTGTCTTTTCCTTTTGCTCAAATTTACTACTTGATAGTTTATCTAATCATGTTGAATGCTTTCACAATAAATAGCTTTATTTTCATCCAACACTGTGAAGCTGTGGATTTGTGAGATTGTTATAAATACTTGCAATATTGCAGCACATCGGGATATATGCGTAAAGACAATAGTACAAGTGAGAAATGAGGATTATCTGGCTCGGTGAAAAGACGCAAATTCCGTAAGCGCAAAAACGCACTGCTGTGTCTTCAAGTCTCGGTGTCACTTCTTAATTTTCGCACAAAATTGGCACTATATGGGTCTGCAATCATAAATTCTGAAGCTAATTTTTCTAAACATATACCCACGCCAGCTGGATTCATTTTAAATAACCGAGGTATTCAAGTGTCGTGCGCCTACTACCAGTGCATTTAATCGAAGTACAAGTTAGTAAGTCCTATTAAAATGCCACGTGAGGATTCGATTTTCCTAACAACAACGCCGCAATTTTTAACCGTGGAAAACTGCAGCTCTTTTACTGCTGCACGAAAAGAAAGCGCGTAACGGTCCAGCTTTTGGCACTATATATGAGTCTGCAATCATAAATTCTGAAGCTAATTTTTTCACATACATTATGTGAAAATATTTCAATCGTCCAGACAGCTAATAATTTTACCATAATATTGTACGAGATGACGTCAAATTCGGAAAAAAAAAAAAAGATTTAAAAAAAAAAGCTGGGACATGTAGGTAAGCGAAGGCTTTCACTGCTTTTTTTTAATTATTATTATTATTATTATTATTATTATTATTATTATGTAAAACTACTGAACGTGTAAGGTAACGAGTAAATTATTTTCAAAAGCGATTGTTAAAAGGTCGTTTTGCTCAGAGTTGGTCGGTCAGGTGAGGTCGGTACCTGTGCGCGCTGCGCGCTGCACTGTTGCTATGACGCCTTCGCGGAGCTCCTAGGAAGAGCGCGCGCGGCCGAGACTCTCGCGCTCCTCGCCGTCCTCTCCTCTCCGCTCGACCTGAGCACATCAGGTGCGTTTTTGATTCAAAGAACATGTAGGCCAACGGACGAGCGCTCTGTTCATCTTGTTAGAGCCGTTACTATCTCACGTCTTCATTTCCCACAGATTGTGAGCGGTGCTACTAGACTGTAAAAGATGCCGGGATTTAAAGCTCTGTTTAATCTTTCACCTCTTTTTAACAACACTGGTGCAAACAGAATTTACGAGACAATATTATATTATTATATAAACCGATCTTTTTCATATACTCATCTACACTAACTGAGCATAGACTTCATATTTAATATAATTTTATTATATCTGTGTACACAATTTAAGAATAAAAAAATTCAACGAAATGCTCGCCAGGCGCTTCACCTATGTGTACAGAAATTACAAACTCACATTATTTTGCCCAGAAAATAATGTAGAATAGATGTTCAAAAGCTGCATGAATGTTTTAAATTAGCTGTATTATTTTAAGTGGCTAGAAAGTTTCCTTCATTAATTTGGAAAATATTTCTTCTAAGTCAGTGTAAACATCTGTGGTTCGCATTCAACGCCATATATATATATATATATATAGGAAATGTGATTAATTTTAACATTGTATTTTCGTTGCCCAAAATTTCAGTGCAGTGCGTTTTTGTACGTATTACAAAAAAGATCTCTAAATAATTACGCATACAGGACATACGAGAATTCATTCATTCATTCATCCAGTTTGAATAATCGCCTGTCCTGACCAGGGTTGCGGTGGTGCAGAGCCTATCTCGGCATCACTGGGCTCAAGGCTCGTCTGGACGTGGGTCCATCGCAGCGTAACGTACCAAAATTCCAGGGTCAAAAATCAAAAATGAAGCGAAAATAGCTAAACAGTGACATCTAGCGGGAGTATCGTGGAATTCAGTCTCTTTCTCGTATTGCAGAAACATCGAATTTCTGGGTCAGAGCGCCACCACGCCTTTACTTCGTGATTTCCACGTTGCTCCTATGTGTGAATTAAATTCGTGTGAAAAAATATAGAATAAGGTATAAGAAATGCATATTATACTATTATCAAAAAACTTATATAAACGCATGTGAGCTCTAAATGGTTAGTTGGCATGGCCTACCTTTGGATGCATATCTATTTCCATGCAGGAGCGCTTTATATATAGTACTCGCTTCTCTGCAAGTCTGTGACCCTTTCCTGAGATCCTGTCGTATTTGTCACCGTTTAAATCAGCAGTCCAGAATCTGGAATAGCGTCATCACACACCTGGTGTTGTAATACTTGGCCAGCTCGGTTAACTCACATTGTAAGTTCACATGGGTCCAAAGAGGGTCCTTTCACACACACACACACACACATTTTCAGAACCGCTCATCCCATACGGGGTCACGGGGAACCGGAGCCTAACCCGGTAACACAGGGCGTAAGGCCGGAGGGGGAGGGGACACACCCAGGACGGGACGCCAGTCCGTCGCAAGGCACCCCAAGCGGGACTCGAACCCCAGACCCACTGGAGAGCAGGAGGGTCCTTTCGAAGTCAAATCAAATTAGCAAAACAAGGAAAGAAACAGAAAATTCTTATTAAGTGATCCCAGCTTGGGGGTGTGGTGGTGCAGCTGATTTGGCCTGTGCCTGCTCTTTGGTGGGTCTGGGGTTCACGTCCTGCTTGGGGTGCCCTGCGGCAGACTGGCATCCCATCCTGGGTGTGTCCCCTGTGCCCTCCGCTGCCGTGCTAGGCTCTGGCTCTCCGCAACCCCACTTGGGACAAGCGGCTTTAGTCAATGTGTGTGATTTAAACTTCTCTCTATGGTTATACATTGTATCATTGCATTTTCACTCACTGCTTGACTGTAAAGCTGAACAAAAACAGAATAATTATATACACAAATAATTTTCAATGAATATACATTGAACGTTCATGTAGAATTTTCAAGCTTTGGGTTAGCATGATATTTATTAAAGGGAAAGTAATATATAAATAAGTTAACAGGACAATATACATGTGATAACTATTGCTTCTTGAAAAATTTTAAGATGTACACTACAAGGTGTGAAAGTATCAACTGCTTAATGCACTTTCCTTTGGTCATCAAAACTTAAACTCTCTTTGCTTTCTACCTTCCTGTTGATTAGGTTATTTCTGTCATAATATTTACTGACTCAGAAAGTTAAATATATAACATGCCTTAAACAACAGCCGACTTGCACTATTTTCATGTACTGCACATTCAATCTTTCCCCTTGCTGACAGGTACAAATTTACACTAAGTCTCACTTTGAAGACAATCTGCCTTTATTTACATGGCTTTGAAATGTATAGCTTTGCTCTTCTTTACATTGCTGGGATGTTTTTTACATATGTTTGGGGTTATCTATTTGCTTTGTTTACTTTTTAACTTAATGTCTTATTTTATTTTATACATTCAAAACACTGTTGTAAACCCAAGGCTTCAATATTAGTGAAATTTGTTAGTAAGTTTCTGTTTACTGCTGCATTTTTTTGTTTATTTCAGGGAGAGATTAATTTATAATGTTATGAAAGTAATAGGATTTTAAACTTCCTTCAAAGTGAAGGACAAGCTATGTAAGCACTGGATAGTAACAGATAAGGCCTATGGACTTCATTCGTGCAGCTTTTCAACCTCAAATGCTCTGTATGGTGTTGTTTTCCCTTCTAAATATGCTCAAAAGTGAAGAGTCCAAATAAACTAATTTAATGCAAGATGATTGTTTGCAAAGATAATCTGGCATATTCCTAGCATTGCGCTGGTTTCTTTAATTCCAGAGTGCAAGTTTAATAATTACAAGGATTTTTATTACTGCAATGCAATATCATCTGATTTGTACATGAAGTGGTTATAGTTTCCAGACTGATAACAGGCTATTCACAGAGATTGTTTGCACATCAAATCCGTTAAACGTGGATTTAAAAAGCTTATATGGAATGGGTTAAGGTTGTCTCCATTCTAAATTTTCAGGTAATTCAAATACGATAGTAGGAAGGTAAATTGCACACATCGAGAAGTTAAATTTTGTATCTGAGTTTCTAAAAACACACAGGAGGGCATTTTACGTGTATATTCAAACTTCATGTTGTACGAATTAATCTTCTTCTGACATTGTGCTCTTAAAGTGTCTACATGTTTAAAATATATTCTCAAGCCTTGGTTTTATAAACAGCAGTGCAGTTACCGAACACTGTGTTTTTTTAGCCGAACTGCTTCGTTGACTCACCACAGCAGATTGCAGAGCTGCCCCGGTCATGTTGGAGAGAAGTATGGTCCCTGTCATAAAGGAAAAAAAAAAAAACTTGCTCTAGGGCACCACAACAATGGCGGGATTGCAGTCAACAGTTACCTCTTAGGGCTGAAAACTTTGGCAGAGTCAAATTTAAGATAGTTGCTTCTCTATCACCTGGGTCATTTATCAAGCAGTAAAGGACATTTTTTTATTTACTACAGAGGAGGTCTGCGTCAAGCTTCCCCCGAGGTAAAAATACAAGCATAGGAAGTCCAGTGTAAAACTATACGGAATTAATCTTTCACTGCTGAGTGGATCCCTCACAGTGAACTGCGGTTACCGGCTCCCTGAACAAGTGCAAGCAGGTACAATGAAGGCCATGTGATGGACGGGGAGAAAAGTTCAATGTTGTCTGTTTGTTTATTTAGCAGCAAAAAACGCCATTGCCCCTGACAAACTTTCGTGCCTCAGCTCCGATGTGCAGAAATCTGCCAGTTCTTGCAGAATTTAGGCAAAGATAAAATCTGCCAAAGTAGAAACACATATTAAAAATGGAAGACTGACAACTGCACCGCTGTAGACTTTTAAAACAACCAATAATATCCACATGGGTACTAACATCAGTTTTATTTTAATGTACAGATACAAACTGATAATGGTTAGCCAATAACAGACATCTCTGACAAGCAATATATAGTAAATATGGAAATTTTCCATTGTCATATATACAACACCCTTGGACATACTGCGTAAGTACAACAGTACGCAAATATGCAACGGCTCACTTGTAATCCGGGCAAAATGTGGTTTGCCGTCATCCTGTTGGAAAATGCTGGGGCGTCCCTGGAAAAAAACAGCATTTGGATGGCAGCATATGTTGCTCCATAATTTCTATATATTTCTGCATTAATGGTGACCTCACAGAAGTACAGGTTGCCCATGCCATGGGCGCTGACTCACCCCCGTACCATGACGGATGCTGACTTTTGGACCAGACACTGATAACAGCTTGGATGGCCCTTTTTCTCTTTGGCCCAAAGAACACGACAGAAAAGTTGACTTGCCGGACCACAAAAAACGATTCCGCCGTGCTACTGTCCATCTCAGATGAGACCAAGCACAGGGAAGAGAGCGACGTTTCGGGACGCTGTTGATGTACGGCTTCTGCTTTGCATAGTAAACCCTTAACTTGCATCTGTGGATGCAGAGGAGAATGGTGTTGACTGGCAAAGGTTTACCGTGGTATTCCTGAGCTCATGTGATGATATCCATTACAGACGCACGACGGTTTTTAAGACAGTGACGTCTGAGGGCCTGGAGTTCATGTGCATTCGTAAGTGGTTTGTGGCCTTGCCCTTTGCGCGCCGAGATTTGACCGGATTCCTTGAATCTTCTCATTATATCGTACACTGCAGAGGATGAAATGCACAAAATCCTATTGATTTGTCTTCGGGTACCGTTGTTCTTGAAGTGCCGGATTATTCGCTGCTGCATCTGTTGGCAAATTGGCAAGTTTCAACCCATCCTTGCTCCTGAAGGGCTGTAACACGATAACATCACCCGTTTAACATCCCCTGTTTCACGCCACCTTGTTATTTCACCTCGTCACATCTTTATTAATCCTCAAGTACCCCGTCCCAACTTTTTCGGAACGTGTTGCAGGCACCAATTTCAGAACAAACGTATATCTTTAAAAAAACAACGCAGCTGATCAGGTAAAACATGAAATACCTTGTCTTTATACCGTTTTTGTTTTCATACAAGTCAAAGTAAATTTACAGATCGCTCCTTTTTGTTGTTATTTGCATTTCTCACACTGTCCCAACTTTTTTGGAATCGGGGTTGTATTATAAACAACATAAAGTCTACAGAAAAGCATTTTCAGATTTGAATAGAGTGGAAAATAATTGAATCACTCATGAAGATGACCTGTGCATAGTCATTTATCTGCTAACACATGTTATTGTCATGACACACTGCAAAAATGTTTGGGGCCTACCTACTGGTTTGTCATGAAAGGAGTCAACAAACTGATATTTGGGCTTCAGGGTGAAGGGGCAGGTGTGTGTTCATTTTTCAGAGGCAGGAAAGCCACTAGCCTGCGGCATCCTCTGACGGTGCGTTGTCAATAGCCGGTACTTTGACAGCTGGCTGAGCCTATAACTGCGCAACAGGTGTTTCTTTGTTGATCATCAAATGAACTGAGACCACTGTGTAAAATAAAGAGAGCTTTTCCCACAAATTAATGGGGAGGGCTCACGCTTAAGCAAATGTTTAGTTCAGCACAGTGATTAAATGCTTCAGTGATGTGTGGAGCGTTTTGAAATGCAAGGTTTCAGCCCCCCTTTCCACACTTTTCCACTACAATCACCGTTCTACATTCTCATATTCTGGACTAAGTCTCTCACCCGTGAAGCAGAATTCAGAATTATTTTTTGGGCAAGAGCTGTGACTAAAAGGCTTCAGACAAATTTTATGAAAGTGTGTTTTTCATTGTGACGGTGGAATTTAGGAAGCACAACAAGCACATTCACAACCTGAAGACCGCTTATTGGGTGATGAAGAACAAGACGTTATTTTACTAGACCTTGGACTGCAAACTGTGTTTTGCAACAGTGATATAGTGAACAGGCAGTGATATAGTGTTGTAAGAAGGTGCTGCATGCCTATATTACATACCTTTGCATACCTTTGCATACTACTCTGCATACCTTTATTACATACCTGCATACCTTTATTACCTTGCGTGCATGCACTTTATGCAGTCTCTGTAGGTAACTCTGCATTGTTTTATGTAGCACCATGGTCCTGGAGGAACGTTGTTTCCTTTCACTCTGCACTGTGGCAGCTGTATGTGGTTGAAATGACAATAAAGCTTCTCTTGTCTGCAACGGAGGCTTTGTTACAGAAAGAATTAAAAAATACACAATTCTATATTATGGAAAGTATTGAAGAAATTGTTACAGTTGTATTCTGAAAATTAAACAAGTTTGTTCATAGCATGGAGTTTGTTGTGGTGATATAGCTCAGCTTTTACTCTTAAGACATATAGTATCAAGGATGAATTTAGATCTTGTGGATGTATTATTCAATTGGCAGGTGGAAAGGGTATTTTGGTAGCTTTTAGACTATGAGCATCACAGACACTCAATTATTGAGCAGCCTTGTTTTCCACTGACATGTCAGTCCTGCTTAGTACAGTGTTGGCATTTCGAAAGCAAGTGTGTAAAAACAAACCAAATACTGCACAATGAACGATTCTTCAACACTGATTTTTCATAATCCACCTTTTTTATTATGGGATCAGTGGTATGTGAAGTGGTATGTAATACACAATATACTGTAAAGTATATGGACATTACTTTTCAAATGCACAGATGGGCATGATTTCCAGGAGATATACAAGGGATCCTGATGGACTGTATTGTTTGTTCAGTCCTGGCTAAATTTGACTGGATAAATGAAGTATCATGCATTTATATGGCATTATTTTAAATATTATCTCATTGATCTTTTTTGGAAGACTACTTGGAAATTGTTTGCATCAGCAGTAATAATGAGCTGATGGACTTTTACACTTCATATCCTTGTAACTCATCTCCACACCACCGAAATATTAACTTGTGCTCTAAGAGAAGAAGAACACATCTTAAAGTTCTGTTTATTTTTATTTAAAACAAGGAAAAACAACACCAGGTCAAAGTTTAATAGAAGTGATCTTCATAACAATTCAAATTGTGTGCAAATGTTCTAACAAAACACAAATAAAACAAAATAATAGCAATACAGCTACTGTTTTAAACCAACCACATTTTGTAGCATTTTTTTGGAAAATAATAACCATGGCATTATCATATGGATTTGCATGTGTTGCAATAATAAATAAAGCACATGGATTGTTTTAGTATAATTTTTTTTTGCATGAGGCAGGGTGTTCTGACTAAATATATTGGATATCTTGGTTGTCATTTGGTTAGGACATCATTATAAAGCTGTGTTTGTTGTTGTTGGTGTTGTTGTTGCTGAATTTCCACCATGCTTCCTATCTGACAAAGGACATGAACACATAACAGCAGGACATCAAGTAGAAAAGACTGGTCTTGACAGGAGATTGAAGCACAACTAATTCACTTAGTTAATCTATCTATCTATCTATCTATCTATCTATCTATCTATCTGTCTGTTTCCCGGGCCCGATACAGTTAGTCAAGCACAGTGCAAACCCAAGATAGGCATTTGTGTATTTGTGTGTATATGTGAGTGTATGTGTCTCTCTGCTTGTCTATGGCCTTAGTAGGGTTTCCTGATGTCCAGTTCCATTCTACATGTCAGAAGTGAGCCATGCAATTTCTTGGTGTGTCCTTACTAAAGCTTCATTTGGAACTGGAATCTACTTAACTGAATAATTTATTCAGAAAGGTGCATTTTTACAAAACAAATGTTTGAAAGCGTATTGTATGTAACTGAACGTTACAGAATAAATAATTTAAAAAGGAAAGATTTTATGTTATTCATGCTTTTTAACGATGAAAATCTTGGTAATTGAGCATGTTATATTCTGAACTACATTTTCTTTCATATGTTTGTAATAAACATTTATGATTGTCGCTATTAATTATCAGGCAAAAGTATATTTTAAACAGCATTAATTAGCAGAACTTGAATACCGCCACCTTACGTCTTTAAAATCTGTGAATGCCTTCAAGAAGTTCTTTTTCTTAAAGATTAATTTTATGATTCCTATTAATATTTGATGAGAACAACACCAATAGATAGATAGATAGATAGATAGATAGATAGATAGATAGATAAACTAAGTGAATTAACAACACAATTGCCTTCATGCAATATTAGACCCCTGGCCATGATGGGATTTCCTTTCTCTGTCTGCAATAAATTGTTCGTGACCCTTGAACATTTCTTACTAATCTGCTTTGTGGATCTAACGCAGACAGAGCGCCACCTTTTGCCTTCTGCCCCTGTTATTCTTTTTTTTTTCCTGTGTAAAAAAAAAAAAAAAAATGTCTGTTTTCCATCCTTTGCCTCACTGTTGCTAAACAGGGTTACTTTTTTTTTTATTTTTTATTTTTTTGAGAGGGAAAATCCAGATGAGACAGCGTCCTTCAAAAACTCAGGCGCGCATCAAGCAGTGAGATCATTTCGTGTTATAAATATCTTGGTGGCAGCAGAAGCGCTCCAGCTCCTGCAGCCCGGGGTTATGCCTATAATGAAGAGCTGCAACTACATCTGTGCGCACAGCTTTTTTTTTTTTTCTTTTTTTTTAACTCCCCCCCCCACACACACACACACACACACACACACACACAGTTAGTGCGTGCGATCGCACGAGCCACGAACACCATGCCGGAGCTGCCCTAGCAGGAGCGCGGCAGTGCGTCGTGGGAAGAATGAACGCTCCTCTCGCCCGCTTTCTGCTCGTCCTCCGTGGGCTGTGCGTGGCGGCAGCGGCCGCATCCGAGCGCGTCCTCGCCGAGGATCCACTTGTGGAGGAAGGTGCCAGTTCGGGACGCAGGACTGGCAGACTCTACTGCAGGGTTGGCATTGGCTTCCATCTGCAGATTCACCCGGACGGCAGAGTGAACGGCACTCATGCGCCAAACCACTTGAGTAAGTAACTAAGTTGATAATTCATGCGCTGCTACTTTTCTTGGCGGGTGCGGGTGAAATCATAATAATAATAATAGCAGGATAAACATCACTTTCGCTCATCATTGCCTGCAGATCCCCACTTCGGGTTTTATCTTCAATTAACTACATGCGGACGCTTCCTGATGCTGAGCCTGACTTATTGCTGACTGACTGACTGACTGACTCTTGATCATTTATGTTACACTGAATTTCTGCGAAAACTATTGCAAGTGATTATTTCTTATATGGACTAACATGGAAATTAGACTAATTTGACCACCCCCACTGGAATGTAATTATATGGAAGAATGGAATTGCTTGCCTTACTCACTGAGTCAAACTGCTAATGAACTTTGCACATGTTCTGTGCGACTTTACACACATTTACATTTATTTATTTAGCAGACGCTTTTCTCAAAAGCGAATGAACTCAATGTAGTGTTATGAGCCCACACACCTTATTCACCGTGGTGACTTACACTGCTAGATACACTACTTACACTGGGTCATTCATCCATAAATCAGTGGAACACACACTCTCCCTGTCACTCACACACTACAGGTGAACCTCAACAGCATGTTTTTGGACTGTGGGAGGAAACCAGAGCACCCAGCAAAACCCACACAGACACAGGAAGAACATGCAAACTCCACACAGACTGAGCAGGAATCAAACCCATGTTCTGTCGCACCACCCAGGCACTGGGAGACAGCAGCGCTACTCGCTGTGCCGCCATGCCACCCGTTTACCACACATTACCACGATGTACAGGGCTGCTTGAAAGTATGTGAACCTTAAAGGGATGGTCATTATTCTTGTATAAAATATTACAATAAACTTGTATAAAATCTAAATCTTAAAATAGACTCATAAAATGAATAAATGATTATTTAAACACCTGAGTCTACATACCTACTTGGCTTAATCGGTGCAGCTTGGGGTTCACTTATTTTTGCACCTGCACTACTTCTGCTTTTCTGCTACACACATGATTTTCTCTCAAGCAACATCTGGAATGGGTCATTACACACCTATTCTGTCAGGTGAGGAGGACTGCGTCTGATTAAATAACCATTTTGTGGTAAAACTAAGGGAAGAAAGGGGTCCACATGCTTTTGCAGCACTGTATGAAGTATATGTATAGTTGCAAGTGAAGCTGATTCCTGTTGTAGCAGGTATCTCACTTGTAACAGGTGAAACCGCAGGGAAGAGAGTGTGTTCAGCTGGATATAAGCACAGCTGTCTGCAGAGCACTTTAGTGCAACTAACACTTGTCACTGGCAGCGGAATTAGACATGCACCAGTATTTGAATTCTGTTTTCTTCCAGAAGTTGTTTGGCCAGAATTAGAAAAATAATTAAATCAGTCCTTGGTTTAAATGTTTTGTCTTTACACCTATGCTTTATTTTGTTCTAAACTCCTGGTGCAAAGATGCATGTGTTAATTTTCACAGCATCAAGTGAATTATCTTTCAGTTATATTCATTTCCTGTACTCAGTATGAACTATAAGGTTAAATTACTCACGTGTGTATAATAGTAAGTTTTTATCCATTATTTTTAGTTACTGTAATGAACAAAAATGTATCCATTGTGATAATAACGTCATCACTGAATTGGGGTGTTAAATATGAAAATACCTAGACAAAGTACACCAAGTAGCTTTTTAAAATATTTGCATTTCCTGATCTTTTAAATGTTATATGTATATACAGTAAAACACATATTAGTCAACTAAATAAAATGATTCAAGCACATTATAGCAGGAATATCACGTCATTAAACTCCGAGCTATTTTCAGAGGAGATTAGGGTGCATGTAATTAACTAATCACTTCAAAAAATATTTGTCGCACAGCTAAAGTTAAAACCCCAGAGCCATGAGTTCTTGGGTTTAGGTTCAAATTAAGTTGTGAAACATATAGTAAGAAGCCTCAATCTGGTATTTAAGTGAAAATTCAAACTTTGTGTCTGGTTTAAGAAAAAATTGTTAGCAAGGCCTTGTAAACCACAAGCATCCCCTTAGACATATTACAATATATTAGTTATGTTCCCCACTGTATGTTTGGTAAAGGCTTTCACAGCGTAATCCCCCTGGGAGTAAGACTTGTTTAATAATTTAATTTCACAATCCATTGTGTTATACATAAAGGGTTTATATTTGAATGGCTTGCCTTTCTTTTCAATGTGTTTTGCTTAAGAAAATATAAAACACTAACAATGAATTTGATGATTCCCAGAAATAATCTAGAAATTTTAATGTTAAAAAATTTATATGATACCAGTGTGTAAACACAATAATGGCATTATTGTAATGTTATTACATAATAATTGTAGCAATATATCGTTTCTCTTGCCCACTAATGTGTAATAAATGCAAAATTCTTAATTATAAAAACATTACAGTTTCATCCAAATCTACAGCCTCTCTCCATGGTCATTTCAATTACCATTAGAAACTGTAATTTCTTTATAGTAGGGAAAAAAATAGTTTTTTTTTTCTTTTTTTAGAGCAAAACATTCTTCAGTGCTCTGCCAAATTAAACATATCCGTGTTTCCCATAACTCATGTCTTGCAAAGCACTTGCCCACCAAAAAAACCATTTCCAGCCTTCTGAGCACTGGAATCTGTGTCACAGATGACCAACAAGGCCAAGCTTTAATTGAGCATTGGCTACATATTTCTTTGCAAAAGTTGTGTTCCTGAGCATACTGCTGAGGCATAAAGAACATTTTGTTTTTCCACACAGGTGTGCTGGAACTTTTTGCTGTCTCTCAGGGGGTTATTGGTATCCGAGGAGTTTTCAGTGAGAGGTTTCTAGCAATGAATAAAAGGGGAAGACTACATGCCACTGTAAGTATGGACAAAAATCCCAAGACTACCTGATCAGAAGAAGCAATACAAAACCATATAATCAAGTTTTATAAAATTACAATGTAAGCAGCCAATAACAAAGCAGCAGGCTCCACTGGAATATGCTTAATAAATCATGTGAAACAAAGGATGAACATGCTGATCCATTTGTTTACTGTTGTTATATACTGTATATATGTGTGTGTGTGTGTGTGTGTGTGTGTGTGTGTGTGTGTGTGTGTATTCTGATAGTTCTTAATGTTCGTCAATTTGCACAATGCACTGCACCACCCTGTAGCTTGTAAGCAGGCCATCTCCACACGCAAACTGCTCAGAGAGCCTGGCTGCCTGACAGAAGCAGCAGTCTATTAGCATGTGTTAATGGGAAGCAAGGATTAAAACCAGCCTGGGATGGCTGATAATATACAGATGAGGAAAAAAATCAATACGATGAGTAAACAAAGCAAGGAAGCTGTAGAATCAGACCAAATCTTACATTTGGCATCAATAAGAGCATCACTTCATGGCATGAATTTCTTTGATTGATTAAAAGGCTCAGTTGCAATATATTTTAAATACTGTAACATGAATGTGAATACAATGAGTATCCCACCGTCTGTCATTTCCATTTTCCATACTATTGTTACTAAGTGAACAGCCAATACCTGTAAATAGTGTAGCACTTCCTGATGAGGCGTGACGGTGTGTGTTGTTGTGCAGATCGGTGGCTGAGTGGGGAGAGGTTTAATTTAAATGAAACACTCTTACAAAATGCCTTTTTTTCTATATTAAGTTGTAAAAAGACAGAGTGAGAAACATACTGTTTTATTTTCATTTCCATCTGCCTCCTAATTAAATCTGAAAGTGGAAAAACGTATTTTTATTGCACTGAGGCTTAACACTTCATTATTGTTTCATGAAACACTTTTGTGAGAGAGGAATTTTGTGTATTTTCTGTTCCTTTCGAAAGAAAATTTAGCGCTAGGCAAAGGTCTATAGTAGAAAAACAGTTACCTCATTTATTGGTGTCTTACATTTACTTAACAAGTGGAATAAAAAGTGGCATGGGATACAAAACATGAACATAGCAATAGTATGAGGAAATTGTTGAAGGATGGGGAACAAAAACAAACAATAAATCTGAAGATGAGCCCCTAAGCTGCTGTAGATGTGAGCAGCAATTAGTGCAGCTGCAGCAGATCCATCAGGGATGAATTGAGCTTGATGTTCCTCAGTGCAGCTACAGTGTTAGACCTTATTTAATGGACCTGTCAACTTGGGACATTAAGCCCTGTTGCTGCACTTCACAGACAATCCAGGGCCATACTGACAGTATAATATTACACCCAGACTTGTGTTGTCCCACAGCCTGTCATGCTCAATATTTACATGTTTTCAAAGTGAAAATGTATTGCAGGGATAATGGGAGAAAGACAGATGCACATTTACACTGAGTGACCTGTACACTGTGTCATTACAAATGCTATTTTTTGAAAAGGTTAAAAGGTCACATTGATTTATTGGGCTGAATTTTATCTTAGGCAAAAAGTAACAGCAACCGTGCAGTTGTGGCCAAATCAATTCTCATCTGGTCTAATACAAACATTGACAGATTGCTCTGTTCAGTGTATTTACTTTGAGTAGGGAGGTAATATTTTTCTTCTATGGCAAGATAGAATTCTTGAAGTCAGATTTTACAATTCCACGAACAGATTTGTTACTAGTACATATTTCAGGTGACTCATATAGTATATGTCCAAATGACTGGCTTTCTTATAAATAAACTATTGTATTCATTACATACCATTTGCTGTGCATAATCTTAGTGCGTTAGGAAGAACTAGGAGAAAGCTGTAGACAAAGGTAGAGGTTTTAGTGAATAAGCCTTAACACAAATTATGTAAATAAAGCTCTGTACTATGGAAGTGATGGAAGTTAAATAGTATTTGTTGAGTGATTGAGAATAAGAAGACCTCTTAATTCATTATTCTTCATGACAGACCTGCTCAAATGATGAACCTCTTCTTAAATAATGAGAGAGGTTTTTGTACTATATCAAAAATAAAGGAATTTTGATGGTGAAACTTGAAGTGAAAGCTCTCACATTTTTATATACGTTACAAACCCAATTATTTACCGAAAGCACTTTAGAATATTAGATTCCAAATGAATATCTGATTTCTTGGGAAAAAGGTAGGAAAGAATATACTTTATGTATCTTTAGAAAATAATTCATTGTAACAGTGTAGTTTAACATTAAAAAATATAGTGTGGTTATTTCTTCATAAATTGCATAAAGGCTTTATTGTTTGAAAATAACTAGAGGACAATGAAAATTGCATGTGAATATGATTAACATTTAAGTATGTATACATAATCCTCTGAAGTTATGGCAACTTGAATAACTGTCTGGCATGTTTTGAAAGCAGTGCAGTGGCATTATTTTCTGCTATGCTGCACTGCTCAACAAAGCATGACTGTTTTATTATTTTAAAATGCAGTTTGGAGGTTATATAAGGAAAAAATATTGAGCAAACAGGAGTCCTTGAGCACATTTTATAGTTTCCCACAAAAGTATTTTTAGCAGTTTAACTGAGATCCTTTAAACGCGACAAATGTGTTGTCTTATCACTGCTGTAGACTGAATATTAACTAACATGTCGCATTTATACTCACAATTTCTCTGAAACAGGAGGCAAAATGAGAAATATTATGGTAGCATTTCTATTTTGAAAGTGTAGCTCTCAATATTAAAATCTGCCTGTTATATGAAATCAGTTTCTGTGATAATTGCATAGTTTGTCTGTCCTATTTTCTGATGCATTTTTTTAAATCAAAGTCATTTTGATGATTTTGAGTTATACTGAAAAAAAAGGCTTGCAATTATTTTGTAAGTCCTACAAAGCCTGTTGCATGAGTTTGTATCTGCTGTCTAGAGTTTTTAATAGCAGTCTCTATTAATTTCAAACATCCTGACCATTCTCCAAGTGGTCAGTTCCTTCTAGATGCTAATAGAACGCCCTGCAGCGTTAATATAGTACACAGATTGTGTGGGGTTCTAGACGGAGGTAAAGGTTCAGTACAGCATCATTGCTTTGCACTTTGTATACTGGGAATGAAAAATTTTACATAAAGAGCAATGCATTCTGATGATATGCACAGCCATTCTCTTCACTTGATTATTTGTTTAATCTCTAATTCTCAAGCAGATTATTACAGGAATTGGTAGATATTTTTTATTTATCTGGCACAAGGTATAATAAAAGTATGTTTTCTCTCATTTTCCTTAAACACTTGTTAAAGTCATGGTTGCAGCAGTCTCTAGAGGCTTTCCTGGAGGCACAAGGTGCAAGGCCAGTTAGGGTACACCCTGGTTGGGACAGCACTCAGATTGTGGGAGGAAACAGGAGCTCCTGAAGGAAACCCACACAAACATAGTGTGAACCTGCAAAAGCCACACGGATTGAGCTAGATTTAAACCAGCACAGAAACAGCCCAAGTGCTGTGAGGCAGCGGTGCTACCTGCTGCATCGCCATGCGACCAGCAAATAAATTTTATACATTTTAAAAATTTTTATGCAGTGAACCTAAACACCAGGTTGTGCTGCTGGACTATAACAAGCTCTAGCACTTCAAGACACTTTCTTTTAATTGAACTGTCACTTGATGGCTGCTTGAAAGTGTAGTTCTTAGTATGTTAAATAATTAACGTTGAGAGATGATACAAGTCACGGTGCCTGTCCCACATGCTCCGAGACATTCTGTGGCTCGGTCCTAATCAAGGATTACACATACGAACTCTCCAGTTCTTTACCAACTCCCTGGAGAGCAATTGGGATCCTGCATGCACATTTTTACCGACTAATGTCAGGCGACAAGCAGATGAGCAAAGCCTGAAGCATGCCACACAGGAATGCAACACTTCAGCTGTATTCAAGCTTTTTTCACTTTGTAGGCAAATTAATGTCTGTGCTGAAGAAAATCTGGCAGAATGCATAATTTTATGGACGCTAGTTTAACGAGAAATTTCCTGAAAAAGGATATGGGTGACTGTTATTACTGAGGCATAAAGGCAATTATCTAATTAAAGACCTACAGGGAAAATTCGAGGTAATGAAGTAGTACATAAACATAATCACAGATGGGAGCCAGCTGATTAGTGTGTATATATTATTGTAGGAGCCTTGTATTATTCATGTACACCGCTCATTATGATATTAATAGCTGTGGTCATGGTAGAAGTCCGCGAAGCTGCTATAACGCGACTTCATTTTGAACCTAAAGCTTGAATTGCATAATGTTGTTTTTCGTTGTTTTCCGTTTCTTTTGTCTCCTTTCTGGGCAGGAAAAATTCACAGAGGACTGCAAGTTCAGGGAGCGTTTTCAGGAAAACAGCTACAACACATACGCCTCAGTCATGCACAGGAACCGCCGGACGGGGCGCGAATGGTTTGTGGCTCTGAATAAACGGGGCAAGGCAAAGATGGGCTCCAGCCCTCGCGTGAAGTCTCAGCACGTTTCCACGCACTTCCTCCCCAGGTTCAACCTGCAGGACAAAGCGGAGCGAGGGTTCACCATTGCAGACAGGAACAGGGAGCAGGAAATCGCTGCACCACCTCAACCGAAGCCGCCCTCGCCGTCAATAGTTAAAGTGAACACTGGGCGGAAGCGCTCCGAAACCGTGAAATACTGGCCCAAATTCAGATTTGGGTAGAAGAGTGGCTGAGCCCTGAGGCTCCCTGTGAACAGCTTACTTACACAAGCACTGACACACTCAACAGGCTGCAGTTCGTGTGACTTTTATGAAGAATTATAACATTTGAAGCATTCCAAGCATAAGAGCAGTTAAAGGGCTAGAAATACCTAAAGACTTCGGAACACGTAGCTGTGCGGTTACACAGCTGAGCAACGATTTTCTTTCTGACCTCATTACTTTTTCTGTTTGCTGTTGCTTATACTACTGTACTTTCAATAGGCCTTCCTTGCCTGAAGAACAGAACCTGATGCACTGTTATTTTCATCTGAAAAAGCAGTATAGACTGCTAGTTACAGATTAAAGGGAATCTAGACTGTTATTTAAACGTTTTTTGTTTCCTTAATAATCTTTGTTTGGTTGCTCTCCATACTGTTGCAGGAAAAAACAGTTTACATGCCCTTTATGCGTGCTGTATTATATCCTGAATGCTAATGTTCAACGCTGTTTTGATCTGGGAGAACTGAAGAGAAGTCAGGAACGTCATTTGCTTTAACTTGCAATAAAGACCAATCCAGTTTGCTATGTAGGAAAGAGGTGAACTGAATTAGGTTATTTAACCTCGAGGACCAGGTTGGCTCTCCCTGAACAGCTGGCGGATAACGGGCTGGACTGTCCATCAAATCTATCATTTTAGCAGCTGTTGCAAAAATTCCCACTATGACCCTCTGGCATTCCTCCTGGGGACGTTCCACGGGGATAAAGATGCCTCACAAGACCGCTCCGTGTTTTGGGGGCGACCCAAGTCATAGGTGTATCAGATGGCAAACAGCCGTATCATGGCCCAGGATCTGATGCTGTCATCGTTGAAGAAGCTATGCGTGGCACTGTCTTTCATGGAACCTAGATGGAAAGGCGTGCTTGGAATATGTGTGATATTCTTGACAGGCAAAAAATATATACAGTATATATTTTAATAATTGTACGCAAATGTGGTGCATAAATTTGTGCAGGAGTTGCATCTGTATAATATATTGTTTTGAAATTCAGATAAATATAATTTCATTGTATCAGAAATTTGCACACCAACCAGAACTGAGCGCAGTGTTTACTCTTGTTTAATAACTAGTGTGCCTGTACTGTACTGTATCATTTCCTTCCTGACCTCATTTTCTTTTCTCTAAAGGAAACATTAATCAACTCATAGTTAATACATAAAGAATAAAGTTTATTTATGTTTATTCCATTTTTAATAATGTAAAATAATTTTACTTGTATGTGTTTACATTCCCAAATCCAAGTACTGCATTTGGGAATTATATTAGCTCAACAGGCACCTAAGACTTTTTAAAAACATATTTTCTTGTGCCATGTCCTACTTTTCCTCTGATGACTAGCATGAAGAGCAGAAAGCTGAATTTCAGAACCTAATTTTTACGTATGTTTAAGAAGGCATCAAAGAAAACACGTTGTCTGAAAAAATAATCTACCTTCCTACAATACTATGAATGAATAAAACATTTTTCGTCTTCATTTGATTCCAAGTGTCAGTGAATTGCAGAATCATTATTCTGTCCATCAATAAGAAACAGGCACAGTTCGTAAAACCTTAGTAATACTTAAATATAACCAAGCATTTCGGAATGGCCTTCAAACATACATCACTAAATAGGACTCCTTGTCTTACAGAATTAATAAAAAACCACACACACACACACACACACACACACACACACACACACATTATCTGAACCGCTTGTCCCATACAGGGTCGCAGGGAACCGGAGCCTACCTAGCAACACAGGGCATAAGGCCGGAGGGGGAGGGGACACACCCAGGACAGGACACCAGTCCATCACAAGGTACCCCAAGCGGGACTCAAACCCCAGACCCACCAGAGAGCAGGACCTGGTCCAACCCACTGCGCCACCGCACCCCCATTAATAAAAAACCAACTCTTATAATATCCACTATTAACAATAGCATGGGTTCACCTCAGCCAAGCACATACACCAAAATGTCTGAACCTGCGGTTCCTCTCGTACTGAGCAGGATTACTATTGCAGCAACACATCATCAGTAGGGTAAAACTAACCTGTCTTATGACGGTCTAACCCCAGCTCACGTTCCCTATTAGTGGGTGAACAATGCAACGCTTGGTGAATTCTGCTTCACAATGATAGGAGGAGCCGACATCGAAGGATCTAAAAGCAATGTCGTTAGGAGCACTTGGCCACCACAAGCCAGTTATTACTGTGGTAACTTTTCTGACACCTCCTGCTTGAAACCCAAAAATCCCCATGAAACAGATTAAGAGTACATGTACCCTGCACGGAATAGGATCACAGGGACCTACCCCTGGAGCCAGGCCTGGCTCAGCCCATAAAGGCAACGTGGGGGGGCCATGTGGGCCCACCACCCGCAAAGTCCAACATGGGGTTGGTTGCAGTGCCTTTCAGGCAGTACGAGGGGGCAGAGTGGCGCATGGCATTGCGGACCCTTGCAGCAGAAATTGGCTCTTAGCACATGGAATGTAATCTCACCAGGGGAAAGGAGCCAGAACTGGTGCGGGAGGTTGAAAGATACCAATTAGATATCGTTGGGCTCACCTCCACTCACAGCGCCGGCTCTGGAAGCAAACTCCTCGATAGGGGGTGGTCTCTCTCCTACTCAGGAGTTGCACAGGGTGAGAGGTGCCGGGTGGGTGTGGGTATATTCAAAAGCCCCCAGCTGGCTGCCGTACAGTTGGAGTCTGTCCCGGTGGACAAGAGGGTTGCCTCAATGCGACTTATGATTGCAGAGAGGAAAACTCTGACTGTTGTGTGTGCTTATGCACCAAACAGCAGTTCAGAGCATTCGACCTTCTTGGAGAGAGTGGGTGGGATTCTGGACAGGACCCCACCTACAGACTCCATAGTCCTGCTGGGGGACTTCAATGCTCACGTTGGCAATGACTGGGAAATCTGGAGGGGGGTAATTGGAAAGAACACCTTGCCCGATCTAAACCCGAATGGTAAAATGTTATTGGACTTCTGTGCTAGTCATGGTTTGTCCATAACAAACACCATGTTCGAATACAAAGATGCTCATAAGTGTACTTGGTACCAGAGCTCCTTGGGCCAAAGGTCAATGATTAACTTTGTAGTCATTTCATCTGACTTGAGGCCACATGTTCTGGACACTCGGGTGAAGAGAGGTGCTGAGCTGTCAACCGATCACCATCTGGTGGTAAGCTGGATCAGATGGCGGGGGAAACTGATGGACAGACCCGGTAGACCCAAGCGTATAATGAGGATGCACTGGGAACAACTGTCGGAGGACCCTGTCCACAATGATTTTAACTCCCACCTCCGGAAGAGCTTCTCCCATGTCCCGGAGGAGGTAGGGGACATGGAGTCTGAATGGACCCTGTTCAAAACCTCCATTGTGGAAGCAGCCAGGCACAGCTGTGGGTGGCAGTCACAGCAGCAACTCAAGAGCCTGCTGGTGGACACCAATAGTGAGGGAAGCTGTCAAGCTGAAGAAGAGCCTGGTTGGCTCTGAGGACTCCTGACTCAGCAGATAGGTACCGGCAGGCAAAAAAAACGGCAGCGGCTGCGATTGCAGAAGCAAAATCCAGAGTGTGGGAGGAGTTTGGAGATGCTATGGAAAACGACTTTTGGTCGTCCTCAGGGAGGTTCTGGAAAACCATTAGGCAACTCAGAAGGGGTCGGAGGAGCTTCGCTCAAAGTGTGCTCAGCAAAGGTGGAGAGACTCTGACCTCAAATGAAGACATTGTCAGGAAGTGGAAGAAGCATTTTGGGGAACTCCTAAACCCGAGAGATATGCCTCCCTTACAGGAGTCAGGGACAGAGGCTTCCGAGGTATCAGAGTCCATTTCCCTGGTGGAAGTCACTGAGATAGTTGGAAAGCTCCACAGTGGCAAAGCACTGGGGGTGGATGAAATTCACCCAGAACTGCTTAAGGCCCTGGATGTTGTGGGGCTATTATGGCTGACACGCCGCTGCAATATTGCTTGGACCTCGGGGACAGTGCCTTTGGATTAGCAAACTAGGGTGGTGGTCACTATGTTTAAGAAAGGGTACCGGAGAGTGTGTGCCAACTAGCGGGGTATCACACTTCTCAGCCTCCCTGAGAAAGTCTATGCCAGGGTACTGGAAAGGAGGATCCGGCTAACAGCTGAACCTCAGACTGAAAAGAAACAATGCGGATACTGTCCTGGCCGTGGAACAGTGGACCAGCTTTTCCCCCTTTCACAGATAGTCATGAACTGTGGGTAATGATTGAAAGAATGAGATTGCGGATCCAAGCGGCTAAAATGAGTTTTCTCCGGAGGGCAGTGGGACTCACTCTCCGTGACAAGGTGAGGAGTTCGGCCATCCAGGAGGAGCTCAGAGTAGAGCCGCTACTCCTCCGCATTGAGAGGAGCCAGCTGAGGTGGTTCGGGTATCTGGTAAGGATGCCCCCTGAGCGCCTCCCTTTGGAGGTATACCAGGCATGGGCAATTGGGATGAGGCCCCGAGGTCGGCCCAGGACCCACCGGAGAGATTATATCTCCCAGTTGCCTGAGAGCAGCTGGGGATCCCCCCCGGGTTGAGATGGAGGAAGTTGCGAAGGACAGGAATGTCTGGGCTTCTCTGCTCTAACTATTGCCACCACGACCTTAGCTGGACAAGCGGTCTGCAAAATTAATGGATGGATGGGTTCACCTGGTGATGAAAATGGTCAGTCTGCTTCTTAAACTAAAGAAGGGCAGAGCAAATGGGCTGAAAAAAATCCAAATGTTTGTATCTGGAACTGTCAAAACTAATCACTGAAGAGAAACGGTTGTCCAAAATTAAAAGAGTGTTGTTCTTCTGTAGTCTAATTAGAACTCATTTCCTTAACTGCCTAAGGTAGGATTTGCAAACCAAATGAGACTTGAGTATCATTGCAGATGTGAAAGCAGATTTTAAAGTGGTGACTTGAAAATGCACACATTCTTCTCCAAAAGTTTTTCTTAAACTCAAGTTGGCATTTTTTCTGCAGTTGTCACAACTACCTATCATAATAATAATTCAGCTGATGTAGCACTGCCAAAAGTCATTGGGTAAAAGGTTCAAGGGGTGGGGGGGATAAACTATGGATGGCATGCCAGTTCATCAAAGGGTAAACACACACAATGGGCAATTTAGAGTGTTAAATTCACTTGAACTGCATGCCTTTGGAGTGTGAGAAGAAAACAGAGAACCTGGAGAAAACCGATGCAGACTTTGAGAGAACATGCAAACTACACACAGTCTGAGCTGGATTCAAACCTACAACCAAACAGACCAGGTGCCATGAGGCAGCAGCTTGACTTATTGCACCCCCTAAACATATTTACATGAAGGTATGTTTACTCCTTTGTTAACTGAATTTATTGTGCACAGAATTAATCCAAAGCTTTCCATACAATTACAGCATGAAATAAAACTCTTCCAAATGTGACATTCTCATTTTACTCAGTAAATATTACATTAAAAATTCAACATAAAAGGATATGTAGCATCCAACTATACATATATACTGTATTATGCCTATATGTGGCAGTTGGTAGCAAAATGGTTATAGTTGCTGCCTTTGGGTCCAGAGGTTGCAGCTTTGAATCCCACCACTACTGTAGTACCCATGAGCAAGGAACTTATGCCGAAGTGCTCCCCTAAAAATACCCAGCTGTGTAAATAATTGTAAGCAGGTTTATGTTATAAGTTGCTTTGGAGAAAAGGGTCAGCTAAATGAATATATGTAAATTTGTCAATATAACAACACCCATTCATCCATCTTTAGAAACCACTTGAACAGCGCATTGTGGCAGTGGTCTGGAGCCAGTTCAGAGATGCATAAGCTGCAAAATCTTGCAAACCCTTGAGGAACATCACACATTTAAAGGGCAGTCACAAATACAGTTACACAGTAAGGAGAGTCATCCACCTGAAACACATAATTGGATTGCGGGAGGAATGTGAAAACAAGGATAACACAAAAGCTGTGCAAAGACAGAGCAGGATTCAGTCCCAGCTAGAAATCCACAGGCTTGGAGCTATGAAGCTGCAGAACTTCCTACTACACCAACATGTTGCCCAACACCAATTTCTTTAAAATATAAATTCATCTTCCATGTGAAAAAACACGGGAATTCAGAAAGGGCATTTTATCTGGACTTTACCAGCCGCGGACAATTAACATTGATGAAAGTTTAGCAAGACGCACTGCTAAGTTAAATGACTAATTTAAGCAAACAATCAAAAAATTAAAAATCCTCATTAGTGCTAGCTGCCCATGGGATACATCTGAAGGTTGCAGGATATCATATCATAAAAAACTTAAATTGTACCAAAAAGGATTGTGAAAAAGGAATTTAGCTGGCTAATAGGTTTTCTTTTGATTCTATTGACAAGCATCCAACAATGAAGTGACTATAATACATGTAATAACCTACAACTCAATATGTAAAAAAACTGACTATAATAGGGGATTTCAGCTGGCAACCAGAGCACAGAATAATGCATACCTTACTTTAATTATCCAACAGCATGCAAGAACCAGCAAAGGAACAGATCATATACAATCTGCTACAGTCTCCTGGAGGTAAAGCATGTATGAAGCTCCGAATATACAGTATAAGACAAAGAACCAAATGTTCCCTATTTTCTGTTGATAATTTTAGTTTATTGATAAGAAAACAGGATAACAACCATCTTAAGCAGTAAGGCACTCTTTATGAATGCTTAATGGCACTCACTAACTGAATTTAGACTTAAATTTCAACATTTGTTACTGCTGTTGAGGCAGCTGAACTCTAAGGTGCCCAAGACCAAATCTATTACAACTGGATTTTTGTCCATATATGCCATCCAAAGGCCTAATTTATCTTAGCCAAACAAATCATTTCAAGGTCACATGGTTTACTCTTGAAAAAAATGGCTTGCCCAGAGGAACATATTACCCCTGAAAACACAGTCCCCCAATGTGAGCTTAATCATTTTATCAAGCGGCTACACTGAACCAGTTATAAAGCCCATGAGAAAGACTTTGTCAAAAATGTTTCTTGAAGCTTAATTAGAAACACGCTCTGATGGATTACTCAGATTCTGTAATGTCACTGTCAAAGTTTGACTTTCATAAAACACATAATAAGATTCTTCAGTTACTGAGGTAAAATGATGTAGGATAAACAAAGTCTCAACTCAACATACCTCACAGATAATTGAATTAGAATTAGAATTAGAATTAGAACGAGCTTTATTGCCAAGTATGTTCACACATACAAGGAATTTGTCTTTGTGACAGAAACTTCCACATCACAGACAGGCCAGTTTTAAACAAGCAACTATCTGAAGGCAGTATGCTGTCTTTTTGAACACCAGAAGTAACTTATAAGAAGATACTGGGAAAAGCCTGACTCACAACAGAATTATTTTTAAAACTATTACAGTTTTTTTCTACAAGCTTACTAGTTTAACGTAATCCAAAAATAATGCGATCATTCCAACGAATTGTTACTGTGAATTATCAATCATAGGACTCTGTGAAGTGTTCTTTCGCATAAGAAAACATTGAGGAATTAAAACAAAGGGGGAAATGTTATATTCGAACACTAATTGGGTGAAAAACATCCACTTCCTGTATGCTGTTGAGGTTTCGCGAGTGCATTTTTTCTGAGCGAGTGTGGAAGGCCAGTTGTGCTGCGCAGCGCCACCTCGCAACAATCTTCCTTTTCGCTTTTGCGCGGTCCACCGTTGCCATGGAAACCTAACAGGAAGGGTTATAAACAAGATGGAGGATGACAATGCAACAGCAGCGGTAGATAATTTAGTCACTGAATTCAACACATACGAGGATTTCCTTGACTCGCAAATCACTTCTTTGGATTTATACTACCTTGAGGTAAGCCTTTAATCTTATAATTAGGGAAACGTACTAGCTGAGCTCTAGCTAATTGAACTAAGTTTTAGAAGGTGTCCCCACCTCCTGATCTCCTACCGTTCATCGGTTATGCGCTTTTTGATGATGGTACAGTGGGTATCAACAGTTTCTCCTTATATTAATATTTGCTTGATGCATTATTGTTTACTTATGTCGTTGACGCTTTTCTCCAAAGCGACTTACAGTTACACACTGTGTTAAGCCTTTATTATTAAGCCGAGTAAATTTTCTGGAGCAATTGTTGGGTAAGTACTTTTTGTCAAGGTACTACAGCCGGATGGGAATCAAACCTGCAACCTTTTGGGTCCAAAGGCCGTACCACTACGCTACCAGGTGTCCTTGTGTAAAGGGTAATTGTTACGTAAAGTATTACTGTTAGTAGTCATAAGTAAGTTGTTGGAATATTATTTAATAATTTTAAACGGTAGTGGCACAGTACTTGATACCGTAAATTTACTTACTCTTCTTTCAAATTTTTAATCAACCTTTTGGAATGTGGTCCGGTCAGATTTGATCTAGTCACAGCTTTTGTCATAAATATTTTTTTTAATCTGTTTTCCATACGTTTAACATTTAGCGTGTGCAAGTTTAGCAGTTCCGTGGAAACACACTCGAGCGGTAATTCTGTTCAAATGTTGTATCTATATTTGCGGTCAGGAAATGAAAGCCCGAATGAGGCGAAATATAAGCTTTATATTTATATTTTATATTTATACTTTATTTTTCTAAAAGAGTGCTGTACCGCTCTTAACGTTCAGGAGTTCACACTCGCACACACACGCCGGTTTAATTTCTGTAATGGGGTCTATAAACCATGCGTTCCAAAAATAACTGTAAAACTGGTAACAATCTATGTTTTATAATCGCTTCGTAACGGACCACCGACTTTTGGACGAGAACATCGAAATTCGAGCGGACACTCGGAAGGGGTTTGTGTGTCTGAATCCGCCTTGCGCTGTTGTCTCGTACTGTAATTTCATTGTCCTCCGAAAGATGGCGACACAATCAAGCGAGATGTGAAACCAAGAGTTCCGTAAAGGTTTTATGTACGTTCATCAGTCATCATCTCGGCCCAGGGTCGAATATTGAGGGAACCAACAAAAATATTACCAAAACTAGTCAGATGAGATATACAAAATATATATCAGGGGCAAATTATGCTTTCTTAAGTGATGGGGGACACACCCGCCCTATGGCCCTGTTATTCTCATGTGTAGACCCCAGTATTTTCAAAGTAATGCAAGCCACGTCGTATATCGTCTCCAGATATTACTGTTATAATGTGTTTTAGTAATGAATCTAATGCATTTTAGGTACAAACTGTGTTTAACTGTTTTGGGTTCGTTAACCAGTATGCAGGGGGGTGTGGTGGTGCAGCGGGGCGGTGGGTTTTGCCAGGTTCTGCTTCCTCTCCGGTGGGTCTGGGGTTTGAGTCCTGCTCGGGGTGCCTTGCGACGGACTGGCGTCCCGTCCTGGGTGTGTCCCCTCCCCCTCCGGCCTTGCGCCCTGTGCTGCTGGGTTAGGCTCTGGCTCCTTGCAACCCCACATGGGACAGGCGGTTTCAGATGGTGAACCAGTATGCATTGGTATGTACTGTGGACACATCTTGTTGTAACTGCTGCTCTGTATTCAATTCAGTTCTTTTCTTATAGAGCGCTTTTCTCACGCAGTGACACAGAGCACAGAAACAAATACACCAGACAAGGAAACAAACTACAAACTAGCATAATATATTATCTGTGCTTTTATAAATCTGTAAGTATTCTTACTGGCCATGGAGGAAAGGAACAAAAACTCCCAACTGAAAGTCAAGAGAGAAGAAAATCCTCTGGGGGTCCAGGTGCCAGTGGCTGCCCCCCTACTGCTCCTGGGCATTCTAGATTAAATAAGACTGTATTGACAAAGGTGGGAAAACACGAAGTATTATTCATTATAATATATTTATTCCAATGATCTAGGTGTGTTCAGTTAATGCTGATTATGCTTTAAAAATTTAAGGTCAGAGTCATTAACATATCCTAATTACTGTATGACCTATTACAAAGGAATGCTCTCTATGAGTATTTGTTTATTGTACTTCCATGTTGAGATCTTAGCAGGATTCTGGCAGTGACCCTGACAGGAATGCAGAATATTTTTTTTTCCTGCCAAACTCTCACTCATAGGGATTTTTTTTAATGTGGTGCTCAAGTAGATAAGGTGAATAAACAACCAAGATTTAACATTAATGGAGTTAGCTGAACATGCATATTGTGGTAACAATATTTTTTCATTCCAATAAAAGTGATGAGAGACAATGCATTCAGTAACAGACAGAAGTGTAGCTGCTTGGTTATGTATGGAGATCCACTGGTAGTTATTACTCTGTTAGTTACTAACTAATAAACTAGCAAATAGAAAGCCCCAGCAGTGCTCAAAGAGGATGTGGCAGCTAACCCAATGGTTATTTTTCAGACACTGGGAATTTCTTTAAAATTATATGTTTGTATTTTTTCCAGTAGCACTTTGTCGAATGTCTGTACAAAAAATAAAATTCTGCAGAACAGATTCTTAAAAATAACCAGTCCTGTGGTACCATACATTTATTCATGTATCTGATGCCCTTCTCTAGAGCTTCTTACAGTGGGAATCTCTTTACAATTATTTACCCATTTATGCAGCTAGGTAATTCTACTGGAGCAGTTTAGATGAAGTACCATGTTCAAGGGTACTAAAGCTAGAGGTGAGATTCAAACCTACAACCTTGGGGTCCAAAGGCAACCGCTCTACTACTACACTACCGACTCTCCTTACAAGTTGAAATTCTTATCCGTATTTTTTAGGCATCAACCACGGTGGTCTGACTGTTCTCTTAAAAAGGAAATCAATTTTTTGTCACATCTTAGTTCTTTATAATATCTCTATACTGGTGTATCAGTGTTTCACACTGGTTTAAATCTATAGCTTATACCAATAGGATACTTTTTAGAGTTTCTCCACCTGTGCTATATAGCTTTTTACAGTTAAAAAGCACATTTAAGCCTCTGTTAGTGATGCTGTATAATTGTTCAAGGGAAACTCTCCACTGCCTCCCTCATCCCCTGTTGAAACCTCATTAAACATTAAAACCCGTGCTCTTTAAGCTAACTTAAAAACATGCCCCAATGCTTTTCATGGATGAAACTGTTCTTGTAGGTAAATTCTCTGGAAAAACTTTTTTCAGTTAGGAATATTTTCATTTTGCTATTTGAATGAAAACATGTAAAACCTTTCAGTGTGGGGGCAACAGGTAATAGTTGTTAGAGCCACCTTGTACCTAAAGGACTTGGATTGACATCAAACCCCCTGCTGTAGGAAGTACTGGCTACCCTTGTTTTCATAAGTAACTAACTTATTCATTTATGTAACTTATTTATGTATTATTTACAGTGTTTGTGTCTCCAATGTATGTCTGTACACATGTATGTGCACACATAGTTTGTTTATTGTATGGTTTTACAACCAAACAATTTCTCTCTGAGATAAAGTTTTGTGTAATTTCTTCGTTCGTTCGCTCGTTCGTTCGTTCGTTCGTTCATTATTCCTGAATTACTCCAGTAAAAATTACCCAGATTTATGAATTGGTAATCATTGTAATTAACATAACATTGCAAGTCACTTGGGAGAAAAGCTTCTGTTAAGTGAATAAACATAATAAATGATGTAACATCACGTGTTGCATTATGATACAATTAATCATATTTGGACAAATTTGTGACCTGTACATGTGTCTATAAATTTGTAATCTGATATTTTGATAAACCTGCATCTGTTCCGTTTAGCTAATGCCACTATGAGTTGTACTGTCCATCTCTTGCTTTACTTCCTATATACAATATCAGCAGTAAAAATCTTTTATACCACCTTCGGTAAATGGGAAATAACAGCTAAAAAAAACATTAAAAAAACCTTTCACTGGCAAAAAACGAGTCTGTGTTTTTATGTGGAAGTTTCATTTGGGATCTACTGTTAACTATACTGTAAATGCATGCAGGTTTTAACAGCATCAGTAAACTACAGATTGAGCAAGTTAAGTCAAGGAATGGATGTAAATAAAACATTTTAAACCTTGTTTTTTAACATTGAAGTTTACGTAGAAATAATCAATTATTTTTCCTTTGTTACTGGTATGCATTTCAAATCAACTAGTATTTGTTCAGTTCTATAAACATTTTAATGTCTTATAGCTGGTATATGCATTTATATTTATTTTGCCATATGTACAACTCAGATACTTTTACGCTTCAATTATTGGATGAGCTGCTTTAAACATATAGTAATCATTGAAAAAGTAAATGGATTTTTAGCTGAATTCTTTGCAAATTGGCTTTAGAATTAAAGGCCATGAACACTGAAGCTATTTTTAAGCAAATAACTTAGACCAGATCCATTGCTGCTGCACCACATGAAAGTTGCTTGGGTTTTGGAAGAAAATAGGACGTCTCTTGTCTGGGTACTGTAGGCTGCATGAACTCTGGGTTGTGATGACATGTGGCAGAAGCCTTGATCCACCAAGCCACTGGGCTGCCCACATAGCTCTATTTAGATTATTTTGTCATGCACATGGTTCTGTAACACAAATAAGCCCATGGCTTGTTGTTTGCTTCCTTTTAAATCCCCCTCACATCCCCCTACACCCCAGGTGCCCTTCACAACCCCCCCCCCCCCAACATCCCCAAACCCACCCTGCGCACTCCCAGCTCTTTAGCACTTAAGAATAATGGTTCCTTTGTAGACAGATGACAATCTTGCTCTCTGTTTAATTACCTTTCTTGAACCATACTGTTGTGCATATATTGCTCCAAGTGTTAAAATGGGGTTGGGGGAGTGTTGGGGGAGGTGTCTGGTCTTCCCTTCTTTGTGTTCCGCTCTGAGTTCCAGATCGTTTTCATTGCTCCACCAGGATGAGGAGTTGGCCCGTCAGCTCGTGGAGCTAGGCTACAGGGGCAGTGGGGAGGTACTGAAAAGGGAGGAATTTGAAACAAGGAAAGCAGCTGCAGAGGCCTCAAGGCTCTCCAAGAGGAGCCAGCAGAAGTAAGTTTGACCCACAGTCCCTGCAAACACAGAACAGAAGAAGGTACACCCTCTATTGTGTTGAGTCTCAATCCCTCTCCAAAGCTTGACAAAATGATTTCTTAGATTTTGCATGACACAATGCACTGATTTATCAAGGTTAATAAAACATTTTAGAATATTACTTTTATTTTCAGTCTATGGAATTTAATCCAGCTAAGGAAAAGCACGAATATTATTACTTTTTTGCCCCAAACCTGGAGATTAAGGTGTTTCAGGAGTGCTGCAGTTGTTGAAGCCAGCTGATTGCCGAGCCCATGAATGTTGTAGCACTTCCTGTATGAGATGTTAAAGAGGCCATTGCAGTTAAAGAATGTCCTTGTTCTTCTCTGTGCTTGTATGCATGAAACTGCATTTTTGGGCTTGTGGCTGAAAATGACACGAGAGCAGGTAAGGTCTCCAACTGTTTTTGCAGCTGAAATCACTGTGCATTACTTTTCTGGGTGATGCCATTCTTTTGATGCATTTAAGCGCCTACTAACCTTGAAGAACGCAGCATGGCAGTGGTGAGTGCTTACAGGCATGACGTGAAGTTAATGACAGAGCAATAGCCCCATAAAGTTTTTGCACAAAGTGGTAAGCTTTAAGATGTTTAACATGAGCTCTCACAAACAGTACATTTATACTTAAAGGTCTCTAAAGTTGTAGTTGTGGGAGTTCTCTAAAGCACTGTTAATGGCATTATGATTTGAAGGAGTATTTAGTAGCTCTGCTTCACTAGTAATGCAAAGTATAAATGAATCATTCTATAAGCTTGTCATGTGGAAAAAAAATATGGGGAATTGTAGTATATTGATGTGGTTTTCTTTTAAAGTGGTAGAAACTGTGACATTTATTGTTTTAGATATTTGGTATTTTTTACCAGTGGCACAGCGGGTTTGGCTGGGACCTGCTTTCCGGTGGGTGTGGGGTTCAAGTCCTGCCTTGCGATGGACTGGTGTCCCATCCTGGGTGTGTCCCTTCCCCTTCCGGCCTTGCGCCCTGTGTTGCCGGGTTAGGCTTCGGTTTACCGGGCCAAGTGGTTTCAGACTGTGTGTGTGTGTGTGTGTGTGTGTGTGTGTGTGTGTGTGTGTGTGTGTTTTTACCAAATCTGTTCTCACGGTGTGAATATTCATTGATGCACCCCACCACTCTTTAACTGTCATTTTTGTAATATAAATGTTCTTAAATGAGCTTGTACTGCGGATGTTTCGGGTATTATAGGTATTATGATATTTAATCAATGTATTTTGAACCGATGAGGGGGTGCGGTGGCGCAGTGGGTTGGACCACAGTCCTGCTCTTCGGTGGGTCTGGGGTTCAAGTCCCGCTTGGGGTGCCTTGCGACGGACTGGTGTCCTGTCCTGGGTGTGTCCCCTCCCCCTCCAGCCTTATGCCCTGAGTTGCCGGGTTGGGCTCCGGTTCCCCGTGACCCCGTATGGGACAAGCGGTTCTGAAAATGTGTGTGTGTGTGTGTGTGTGTGTGTGTGTGTGTGTGTGTGTGTGTGTATTTTGAACCTCCAATGACATGTTGTAGCAGCTTTGCCACCCTCTTTCAGTATTATAATCTAATCCTATGTTGTCGAGAATATAATTTCTACAGCTATGGGCAGGTACCGTATGCTTTCAGTAGGTCCAAGCTGATGATCATCGAAATCTTCATTGATTTCCGTTGTTAGTTTTCTAGGGGTAAGACAGTTTCACAACTGTATATCAGGTGAACAACATTAAAAACTCAAAGTCACATTAGAGACATTTGTTTTTCTGGCAAAGCCCTATATTCATACTGTTTTTAAGATAACAATGTAGCATATTTTTAAGAGTTTTAGAGTGCATATGAGTACTTTTGATGTTTTTAGAAAGAAGGCATAGTTTTTGAGTAGAGAGTATTTGTGAGACAAGTAACTCTTGTTCAGTATTTTATTTCTGCTAAGAACATCAGACTGCGTGTTCAGACCAGAAGATCTAAATAGAAAACTAATGTGTCTGTGTTCAGTTTGTTGATACAACATTTGCTACTAAATTTTATGAGAAATGGCAACAATACTCTTTAAATTGTCTTCCAGGAATTCAACTCACCATGATGTTGTGGTAACACAAAGCATTCCGCTCACTGTAGTACCAATGGTATCATATGGTTTCCACCTGAGGAAACGAAAAAGGAGTCAAGAGGGGCATCTGCATTTATTCATTGCTTTCTGCTTGGCTTGGTTTAACATTTAAGAAATTTTCATTCTACGGAAATAGTCTAGGGAATCAAACCTTATCCTTAATTTGAAACTGATTGCTGTGATGTAGTGCTCATTCAGTGGTTCTGCATTATACTGAAACGCACAATGCAGTTTTAAACATCACAGCTGGCATGTGTCCTCTGTTAACTGTGCCAAGACATTTGTCAGTATAAATAAGTCTAACAGACAGGCAAAGCAAACAAATAAAACATAATATAGAATGTAGAGAAGAGTTCTGACAGCCCCTATGTATAGTTGCACATTTTTGTTTCTTCTGTTGCCTCTGGCTGTAATACGTGGTATAGATGTGTGCTTGTGTATCTCTCGTGTTACTGTGCGACTTTTATCCACTGCTATTCCTTATATTTTTTTATCATATGTCATCTTGGGTATAATTAAGGGTAAGTGTCTCAGCTACAGTAAGCGAATAAAATGTTGAAGATAATGTATTTTGTGAAATGGTGTACTTTAATTTGGTTCTCATACTTATTGTTCGGAATGTGAGGACACAGGTTTGGTTACTTTTCTGAGCTTTTCCTAATTCCCACTAGTTTTTGTTTGGAGCAGTTTACTAAACTTTATACAGTTTTTGATTTCAGCATGGCCTGAAGGGGGTATACTCCAGGGTTATAAAGTAAATAAAAATATTTTTCAACATGTTTTTCTAAAAGTAAAGAATAACTTAAAATGCGATCTTAGGAGCTACCCTTTACATGACATTGAGGACATTGGCATAGATTGGACTGAACCTATTTAAATCTGGGAATGCTAGAATAAGGTCAAAGGCAGTAGTGCTTAAAGGCCAGAAGCTTCCATGAGTTCTTATTGAATTTCTCACCGATTACAAAATGTGCCATTTCGTCCAAGTGGTTTCGAAACTGAACAAAAGTTAACTGGACTCGGTTGTCTAACTCTGTAGTGTAAGTCATTAAGAGTAAGGATTAAAATGTAAATGTAAAATGTAAGAGTCATGTAACACTTAACATCCAGGATATGTGCTGTCCAATAGGACGTTAGGTGATTTGAACATTGTGCGAGCATCATATGTACAATGGATGCCTATTATATATACACACACACACACATTTTCAGAACCGCTTGTCCCATACGGGGTCACGGGGAACCGGAGCCTACCCGGCAACACAGAGCGTAAGGCCGGAGGGGGAGGGGACACACCCAGGACGGGACGCCAGTCCGTCGCAAGGCACCCCAAGCGGGACTCGAACCCCAGACCCACCCGAGAGCAGGACCCGGTCCAACCCACTGCACCACCGTGCCCCCCTTTATATATATATATATATATATGTGTGTGTGTGTATATATATGTATATGTATATGTGTGTGTATATGAAGCCTATTATGGTATACTGTACTTGTACTGACTAAATAGCCAAGATTCTGTATTGTATTTCAACCAACTACAATATACAGTAAATACTGTGATTTCTTTTTAAGAAATACAAGACTTCTCATACAATACTGTTTAATTTTATGGATAAACTCAGAATGATTTTGTGCCTTTGATTTAAAGTAAATCAGTTTACTGCACTGTAATTCTGGGCATGCACAGTGATCATTTTTGTTACAGCGCATTTATACACCTTACATGAACTTAAGAGATCATGGGCGAAGTGAATACAGGCAGTCCCCGGGTTACGAACGAGTTCCGTGTCCTCAGTAGTGTCTTTAAGTCAGATTTTGATGCAAGTCGAAATAGTTATGTATGATGGGTATCTAATGCCAGTTTGTCAAATGTTTGTCGTAGTGTATAGTATGTCGTGTACCTTTTCATGCATTAAAAAACATTAAAGAAACACTGCCGCATACACTAAAACATCTTTAATATAATAATAATACAGTGTAATGATGATAAATGTAACTACAGTATTTATAAAAAAGAGCGACATAGAAAGAGATAATAAATGTTGCTAATGTTATGATGAATAGAGGACATGGAGGAGACTGAACCCAAGTGCAGGATCGTTTATTCAGAATCAAAAGGGCTAGATGTGTTCTTGTAGTCGGGGACGGGCGAATGGCCAGTTGGTCGATCGGCGAACTGAACAGAGGCGAGAATCCAAAATCATGGTTGAGGGACAAGGGGGCAGTCGTTACCAAAGAGACATGGAGTGGGGCTGGGGAACGACGAGAGACAGTACTTGGAAGAGCAAAGCAAGGTAGGTTTGAGAATGCGGGGGGGGTGTCTGGAGTGAAATTCCACAACTGGGAAGAGGTTGAGAAGTGTCTTTCATACGAGTGCTCTCTCTCTGTGTGTGTGTGTGTGACAAGAAAGAAACTTTAATGTTCGCTTTTCCAGTGTTCGTTGGCGTTTCACCTTTCACTTTATTATTTTCACTTTAGTTCAGTCGTGATCGTTTTCCTTTTCTTGCATACGTTACCATTACTTGCATCACATTTACGCTTTGGTGCCATAGCTAGGAGGGTAAAAACAAAAAAAATTAAAGCCAAATACAGTAACACGTGACACTTAACAGCGACATGGTCCGACTGTAAAGAAGAAAGTCTTTGTCCTACCCCAGGCTCACACGCCCCGTCCACGAGCCGACAAACTACTGTAAACAAACAATGTTTTGATGCACATCGCAAAGTAGTGCCCGTTTGTAATTACGAACCATGGTATGTACAGTAACTCAAAGTTTTTAATATAATAGGCTTCATTATGAAGTTTTCATAAGATTTTTACTTAAGGGTAACAAAAAAATTAACTTCTGGTCAGTAAGGAGGTGGTTCGTAACTACGGGTTGCACGTAAGTCAGACATTCGTAAGTCGTGGACTGCCTGGCGATTAAAAGCGATTAAACAACACAAAGGTGGAAAAGGAGTGAATATTATTGCTCACGACTTAGGCACGTCCCACTCGACAGTCATGTATACAGTAGTACAGTACTGTATTAGTTGAAATATTATAGTATATGATGTTCGCACAACATTCAAATCGCCTAACATCCGAAATGCTCTAATGATGCTCAGTACATGTATGTTAAGTGTATGCAATCTTACTGAATTGAATTGGATTGAAGACTTTGTCACAAAATTATAGTGGTATTCCCTGAGTTCTTTAAACAACAGTATAAAACACAAACACTAAAGTATAAAAATTTAAAAAAAAAAAAAATGGTTTAAACAGATAATACAGTTACAAATAGATAATGCAGTATAATACAATATAATACGATAAAAATTAAGCAGTGTTCAGCTGTTTCACTGGGGAAGAAGCTGTTTTTCATTCTTGTGCGAGTGAATTGTCCTATATCGTCTTGCAGAGCGGAGCAGTTTAAAGAGGTGGTGTGCAGGGTGAGTGGATTCCCTGATAATTTTGGAGGCTCTGCTCTGACATCTGGACAGATAAATGTCCTCGACTGCTGGTAGCTGTGTGCCAGTAATGTTCTGAGCTGTCTTCATGACCTGTTGCAGAGCCTTCTTCTCTTCTCTTGTGCAACTGGTGTACCGTGCTCTAATGCAGTACGTCGATACACTGTACTTCGGTAGAAATTCATGAGAAGATCCTGGGGCAGTCTCACTCTCCTCAGTCTTCTCAAGAAATAAGACGTTGTTGTGCCTTTCCAATGACAGTAGAGGTGTGTGTGTATGTGTGTGTGTGTGTGGTCCAGGAGAGGTCTTCTGTAATGTTCACCCCTAGGAATTTGAAACTGGGGACTCGCTCCACAGCCGCACCATTTATGGGCACAGGACTGAGGTCAGTTCTCCTTTTCTTCCTGAAGTCCACCACTATTTCCTTTGTCTTCCTGGTGTTAAGAATGAGATTGTTGGCAGAGCACTAGGATGTCAGGTTTTGTACCTCATCAGAGACTGCATACAGGCAGTCTCATCATTGTTTATAATCAAACCGATGACTCTCGTATCATCTGTGAACTTCACAAGGGTGTTCGTTGCGTGGGCGGGTAGACTGTCATTTGTGAAGAGTGCATACAGCAGAGAACTCGACACACATCCGTGCGTAACACCAGTGTTCAGGGTGAGAGTGGAGGATGTGTGCTTTCCTTGTGCGTGTTGGGGTTAGTGTGTTGCAAGGGAAAAATGCATTCATATTTGGGAAGGTAGATTCAAATAGTCTACAGAGAGGTATATGTCAAATGATTAAAATAAAATCAGGGTAATGATCAGATGAGTTCTAGTTAACTCATTGTTTGAATCATGGCAATAAGGAAATTATGATTTCCCAAGCTTTTGGCATGGAAAAAGTTGGTCAGTAAAGCTTGCTAAACCTGGTAACCTTAAAGCAGTTTTATTAATCATTAGATTTGGAAGGCTTGTGGTGCTTAAGAAATTTTTTTAAGATGTCCGCTGTTTTCATGACAGCTTTTTGGAATCTTTACTACACTTGTGACATTGCTTTCTCAGCCAGCAGAATGGAACAGTAATATTATTGCAGATTTTATAAAAATACCTAACTCCCGGTGAGCAATGGTTTAAAAACAACCTGGATTCACGGCACAGCATACAATACTTTTTTGTAATAATTACAGTATGATGGTGAACTCCTTGTTAATCTTTGCAAATGAGCCTTGATAAGCGGATTTGTTGGGGGAAGAACATTTTTACTCTCTTTTCTGTGTTTGTAGAGGTGTTATTCATCCCCGATGCGTGACTGTGTATGTTTTTTTAGCTACTGGATGGGGTTACCCCATTCACTTGCCTCCTCGGCACCTGTGTTTACATTGGGGCCTCGGCCTTCATGACCCAGCAGCGATCCTTCACTCACTCAAGAGATGGAGCAAGCTCCCAGCCTCCAAATATGTGCTGCTCATGCACTTTCACTACCATGCGATTCTTCTAAGAGTCTCATTGTGGATCTTACATAAAAAGTCACTTTATTCTTGTCCGAAATTTTGGTATATTTAAAAAGAAAAAAGGTATGAATCCTTCTTGCAATTTGTGTTGAATGGAAATAATATGTTTTAACACAGGCGTTCCTGTTAACGCTGAACGTCCAAATGGAAGAATCAATCAACTTCTTCAGTGAATTAACCTCTTCAACCTCTCTACTGTATGTCATAATTATTCCACATTTGCTCTGCTTACCTGGTTTATCATTATACTCTCAAGGTCATTTGGAGTTTATGTAAAATAGAGAATTTTTACAGTGCAGCTCATTATTTACTACTAGTGTATATATAGCTGTACAGTATAATCAGTCAAGAAAATGCTTGACCAAATGTAAGCAGAAAGAAATTGGAAAAAAATGTTCTGAAATATTCCACGAAAGCACAGATGCTGTTAGACTTAGAAGTCTTTTTTACTCTTGTAAATGTGTTCACATCTTTCCTTAACAGATAGACTGTGGCACCAAACACTTTTTGTACACTACAGAGACATCGCTTTTTGAATCTTGAGCAGTATATAAAACGGCAACATAGCGCTTAGTACGTGTTCGCTGACATATGATTTCTTATGACAATATGGAACTTCTGCTGAAGACCAGACTAGTTATATCTGCTAATTCACCAGCACACTTGGTTGGAGTTTATTGTTGGTTTATAGTTCACAAAACCAACAGTTTCTAGTATTTTTTTTATAGTAATTCTTTCTCCGCACATTGGGAAAAAATGGACTATGATGAAATGTGTTGTACTGATATTATAATGTATAGTCAGTAAAACCTGTATTTTTCTCTATATTTATGTATTTGCATTTATTCATTTTATAGGCACTTCTCTCCAAAGAGATGGACAGCTGAATTCCATAACAAAGAACTTTAGATACAAACACACGATTATCAGAGCACAGCCCGTTTGTTTGATACTACGGTTTTGCTAGCTCACGTTGCCCGAGTAGGTGTGTATGGAAGTGTCATTCGGATAGAAAATGTGTTGATATTCACATCCGTGTTTTCGAAATAAATTGCAATGAGGCCAGTACTCACAGTAGTAACTATATATGCTTTTTATTTAATGAAAATGCAAAATTGATGAAATAACACGATCACATTTCAGCCATGGGTTACACTTTTTCATTGTGTAACGACATTACTTGGACAAATCAATAAAGAACAAACGGGAGAGTCGTAATAATTGAACAGAACACTGAAGATGATTGAACGAACTGCCATTGGCATCCTTTACCTGTAAGGCACTGACTTTTAATCTAAATGATGATTCTTCAGGTAACTTTGACAGTACAACTGTCACTGCACAATATGGAGCAGAACAACAAAAACAAAAAATGCACCTTCCAAGCCCAAATGGGGTATTTTTTGGTCGATAACTATAAAATAAGTATGTTTAATTTTGATATGTACTCAGTCTTCGAAAACAGTTTATACTGAAGTGAACATTTTTTGCCTCTTGTTATCATATGCAGTGTATTGTAGCTGCATTGGCAGTTGAATTAATTGGCTTGAACTCAGTCTTGAACGCTTACAGTTGGTGGATGTTAATTTTGGATGAAAGAAATTGCTGGTAGTGCACTGTTCAACTGTTTGAAACATTACTGCCAATGTTTGGTCAGGTGTGGAATCTTCAATCCATTCCAGAACTCACTTTCTATGGAAACAAGCCAATTAAAGTGTTCAGATCCAACAATTTGAAAGGGAATCATTGGTTTGTCACTCTATTTAATTGTCGGGCAGAGGACAGAAGTACGCTGACTTCTCAGCTTGCAATTTGGACTGGAACACTGATCATTACTCGGATTGTTTAGAAATCCCACCACTGTGTCACAATGAAAGCTTAGTAATACAGATGTTTTGATGTATTCACAGGTAATGTTCTGTAAGAAACATAAGATTAAGCTGTAACGAATGAAAATTTTGCCGTTTAAGACTTTTCATCGGTTCATCCAGTGTACGGTCCCAAGTATACAGTGTAGCAGAGGTTTTGAGCGAACCTTGCTGACAGTTATGTTTTCTTACACATAGTAGTATTTATAGTGAGTGAGTGAGTCAGTCAGTCAGTCGTTTCACTTTTCCTGTAGAGGATCATGGTGATACCCAGCTAAACAGGGAGGCCCCTTTTATACCAGTGATTGCCAGCTTTTTTCTAGGGAATACCCAGGCATTCTCAGGCCATCTGAGAAATATAATCTCTCCATTGTGTCATGAGTCTGCCCTGGGGTCTCATCCCAATGGGACGGGTGTGGTGTAACTCCAGCAGGAGTCGACCAGGGGACATTCTTCCAACATGCTCTAACCACCTCAACTGACTGCTCTTGATTTGGACGAGCAGTGACTGTACTTGGGGGGCACGGTGGCGCAGCGGGTTGGACCGGGTCCTGCTCTCCGGTGGGTCTGGGGTTTGAGTCCCACTTGGGGTGCCTTGCGATGGACTGGCGTCCCGTCCTGGGTGTGTCCCCTCCCCCTCCGGCCTTACGCCCTGTGTTACCGGGTAGGCTCCGGTTCCCCGCGACCCGGTATGGGACAAGCGGTTCAGAAAATGTGTGTGACTGTACTTTGAAGCTCTCCCAGATCACCAAGCTCCTCACCTTGTAATGGAGTGAGGCCGACAGTTGCACGGAGAAACCTCATTTTTTCTGCTTGTATCTACAGTCTTGTTCTTTCACACATTACCCAAACCTCATGACCATAGGCAACAATGGCGGCATAGATTGAGTGGTAAACCAGGACCTTTTCCAAAGTGTCAGCTCCCACTTTACCACCAGAGACTGGTATTGTGCCTGCAAAATTTCTGGCACTGCTCCAGTTTGCCTTTCCATTTCCCATTCCCCTTTTCCATCACTCCTCAACCAGACTGAGATTCTTGAACTCCTCCACTGGGCAGTACACCCTCCCCTTTACCTGAAGAGAGCAACCAACTTTTTTCCAGGAGTGAATAAACAGGATAAGAAGGTGCTGCCAAGGCTGGAGGGCATCCAGTTGGAGGGGAATCAGAGTGGTATCTCTCCTGTTTGCAGATGATAATGATGCCCTTTTGCCTCATCTCACTGAGGATTTTGATGTGCACTCAAGTGACTCACTGTCTAATGTGAAGCATCTGGGTTAAAAATCAGCACCTCCAAGTCTGAGGTTTTGGTTCTCTCCTGGACAAGAGTGGGTGGGAATATAGTGGTGAAATATTAAATGCGTTTAAAAAGCTTTAATTAAGAACATTGTGTACGGAAGGTGGTGCAGTGGTGCAGCAGCCTTGGCTGGGTCCTGCTCTCTGGTGGGTCTGGGGTTCGAGTCCTGCTTGGGGTATAACATGGCTTGTGATGGCACACTGTTGTTGGATATGTAAGATCTCGTCATGAAGCTGTGCTCTATTTGGCATATATCCTTTATCTGTGATGTTATTCTCTTTGAATTACCACAGACACAGAGTAAAAACTACCACAAATAGAAATTTATGACCTTGGATCTACTTTTCAGATTTTCATATACCTACCGAAACAGAATGCGTGTTAGCATTTCTTTTAGGATTTTAAATTTCTGTGATGAAAACCAGAATTGATCTTCAGTAAATATTCGTAATATTTCCCAGGTACTGATAAAAACAACAGAACAGTAAGCTTGTTGTGTTAGATAGTAAAAACTTGAAAGGATCTTTATTGAAGTTGTAGAAAAGCTTTTTTAAAAAGAAACATTTCAAGCCATCTGAATGTTGTCTTTTCCAGAACATTGGCAAGTGTTGGAAAAGAACTAAAAGATAACTTCCTGAAAGCCCTGGCAGAGCGAGAGGAGGCCAACCGCAGTGGGAAAATGACTGTGAGTACATTATTACTGCACTCCATTTGCTACGTAATGGGATTCCCTCATCATATTAAGGTAATTCCATTAGGACACTAACAAGTTCCACACTGTTGCATTTAGAAGGAATGACACACCACTACTCTGTAAATTACAAATATGCATGAATTCCAAATACCATGTAAATATCCTGAAATGCCAAAAAGTCTTCCAGTTTGAAAATGCCTCTTCAGTGCTATAGTTAAATGCAAATGATCTTGTAGATAAAACGGTGCATATCTTTATATTGTGGATAAAATTCTACCCCAGATAATACCTTAACTTTTCCCCTCTGAACTACATTTTTCTTTATTTACATTTACTTTTTTAGCAAACAACTTTTCTCCAGAGCAACTTCTAATGAACTCTATGTAGTGTTATCAGCCCACACACCTTATTCACAGTGAGATACACCACTTACACTGGGTCATTCATCCATAAATCAGTGGAACACACTCACTCTCTGTCACTCACACACTATGGGGGAACTGAACAGCATGTCTTTGGACTGTGGGAGGAAACCAGAGCACCTGGAGGAAACCCACACAGATACAGAGAGAACATGCAAACTCCATACAGACTGGGGATCAAACCCATACCCTCTCACACCACCCAGGCGCTGTGAGACAGCAGTGCTACTCTCTGTGCTACCATGATTACACATATATGATTATATGATACAATATATACTGATATATTTATAATGGTTATAGCTTACCCCTCTATATACAGTAACATATAACATTTATACCGATATATTTATAATAGTTATATCTTACCCCTCGATATACAGTAACATACATTTTGCTGTATGTTTTGCTCAGGACATTGTTTCATTTTGTAGGTTTCATTTTTAATTTAAAGTTTTTAGTTTAAAGTTTCTCAAGCAGTTACAGCAATTTAGGACAACTGCAGTTACAGTCCTATTCTGAATTTCAAGCTTGCTGTTTTAAACTTAAAGAATAAGTTGACTTGAAATAAACATTGTATTTATTTAAAAGCTGCTATGTTAATCTTGCATTGAGATGTATGGACTTCTGTGTGTGCGGTTAAAGTATGAACGTATTCCTTAAATGATTTACGATGATCTAAAGCCTAGGGAAGGATGTGTTTTACATTCCTTTTTGATCGGCAGCCTTATGACAACAAACATAAGGACATCCTGACTTAGTACAGCGTAAAGAAAAAAAAGTTTAAAAGTAAAATGTGACCTTTCCTTACTTGCCCCCAGGTGATTTGTAATTATAAGATCACACAAGGCGCAGTGAAGGCGCACAGTGGAGGCGACAGGCCCAGATTTCCCCACTGGTTCTTGACTGTGTAAACAGTCCTTGGTAGAACTCTGTTATAACTTTCTCAACTTGCGTTACTGAAGTCTGTGTGTAACCAGTGGGTTACAGCTTGTTCCTTTCACAGGCGTTCAAAGAAACCACTGTAGCTGAGTCAGAAAAAAAGCTGTGAATTAAGCAGTGTCTAATATACCTCTTCCTGTGCTTTAAAAAAAGAGAAAAAATATGGAACAAAATATAGTGTTGTGTATCACCAACAATATTGTGCTGACATGAGCTTTTCCCCCTTTCTATTTTTTTCTGCTGAAGTCCTTCCTCTCATGAAAAAGTGTGCTAAAAAATGTTTATTTTCCTCCACTCCCTTCTCCCCTTCAAATTGAACCCACATTTGGGCACTTAATACCTTTTCTCTTGGATACTATTTGAGTAACTGGTGATCTTCAGACGGGGGGTGCAGTGGCGCAGCGGGTTTGGCCCAGTCCTGCTCTCTGGTGGGTCTGGGGTTCCAGTCCCGCTTGGGGTGCCTTGTGATGGAGTGGTGTCCCGCCCTGGGTGTGTCCCCTCCCCCTCCAGCCTTGCTCCCTGTGTTGCCGGGTTAGGCTCTGGCTCCCCGTGACCCCGAATGGGACAAGCGGTTCAGAAAGTGTGTGTGTGTGTGTGTTTGTAATTTTCATATAGCTTGACAAGGATTTCCCTGTATTGTATGTTTATGTCGAGTGATTGTACTCCAGACAAGGTTTAAGCATCGGAACATTACGATGCATGTACCATTCAAAATATTATATGCATGTTCATTCGGTCCTTATTGATTTAGCTCGCACTTTTTGTCCAAGGTGACTTACAATATCCAAGCTCAATAAAATGATTTACGCATTTATATGGTTGGGTAGTTTTTACTGTATCAGTTCCAGGTAAGTACCATGATTAAGGGTAATGTCGTTTTACATTATATAATTATATTGTGAAAATATGTTCATTGACATATGCAGTAAAAATAAATCCGCAGGTGAAGAAGTGAGGTACTCTAAGAAAAGCGAATTATCCTGAATTCAGTAATCCCTGAGTCAGTATGCAAACTCCCATGTCGACAAGATGCCAGGTATTTCTAGCATGCATTAATTTAAAACCAGCAACTCATCCAGTGAACCATGCGAAATATAAACTTACAAAACAAAAAAAGATGTAGTTCTGTTAAATGCATCTCCATATGACATAAAACAGACTGTTGAGCACATAGTACTCTTTGTTCCTTTTCTGCATTGATCTGGATAATATGTCCAGTATTATTTGTGACATTTTGTGCTTCCTTTCCATTAGTGGCCCTTACCAGCCTGTTAAACAAGGTGCTTTGAAGAAGGTACTGACATCTTCATATAGATCCGTCCAAAAACGCCCCCATAGTACAACAGTAGTTAAACTGAGGGTTTTGTACCTGTGAAATACTTGTTTGAGAAATACTGTTGTCATTAGCAGAAAATAAAGATTTTTTTTTTCCATTTCGCTGACATTTCACTGTGCTTAAATAGTTATTAATAATGAATATAATATAATTTAATATGATTAAATTAGTTTTCTCTAAACAGCTTTAAAACTGAGTAAAGGGGCCGGTATATCAATTTTAGTAAAGAGCAGTTTCTGATAGTCATGTCATTAGTGAATCTTTGATACGGATAAATAGTCACATTGGGTAAAGATAACTGGCCTGCTGGAAGGTATGCTGTACATGAGCTTTTTAGTAGACTAGTACAAGTATACTGCAGAGGAACACAAGAACTGTGTCTGCCTGTCAAGCAATTAGGGAAACTAATAGGAGAAACAAGTTTTAATAACCCCTTCATGCACTGTTAACTCCCGTTTGTGTCCCTCCTGAGGCTAAAGTAGGGCAGAACCTGTGTGTCGTGAGCTTAAAGAAAGGATGAGGACCTACGGTTTCCATAGAGGGTGCAAAATAAAAGCCGGTTAATTTAGCAGGCTCCCGTGAATGCTGTTGCCTCCAGGCTGTTTGAATTGCTCTCCCATTATTATTTTCATCAGTTGAGACTCTAAAGGCTGCTGCTGCCCAGCCTGCGACGTGCTTTTCATTTCGGCTGCGGAAGCTATAACTTTGCCGAAAGTGACACGCAAACAAAAGGTGCACCTGGGCAGCTTTTCGTCCGTATTCTCAAAAGGGTGAGACGTGAGGTTTTGTCAAAGCCAGGTCACATCTGGGAAGTACAGCTAAGGGTGACTATTGTTCGGGGTGCGTTTTTGAAATGAAAGGTGTCCTTTTTGTTGCACTTGTAGGGGGTGTGGAGGTATCTTGACATCGCAAGTTCTGTCCGATGCTTCCGATGCATCTATGCTTCTTCAAAGAAGGAATAACATGGTATTCATTCATTACTCTACATAAATACACACACACATTTTCTGAACCGCTTGTCCCATACGGGGTCGCGGGGAACCGGAGCCTACCCGGCAACACAGGGCGTAATCTACATAAATAATTTTTCATTTTTATTGTTTATGCAGTGTTGTTATAAATTACGAATTATACCTTCCTAATTAAAATTTAATGGGGTGTTTAACAAGGTGTTTAATGTGTACTTAAGAACCACTGTTTGTCTTGTAATTATGTCACCCTCGGGCTCATGGAAGAAGGGTTATTATGTCATAGCAAATGCCAAAATGCGAGCACTTTCCCATATATAAACCAGTCAGCTAACATTAGCCTATATAATGATCACATTTCAATTAATTGGACAGCAGAACTGATTAGAAGCTGAGTTCCAACATTTTATTAAAATGCCTATACAAATATGTAATTAATAAAATATCAAAGGAAAAAAGTTTTCCGACACAGCTGTAGTGGCAGGCCTATTTATTATCACTCAAGAGTTTTGAAGCACAGTGAATAAAAGAAACATTTCAGTATAATCAAAATATGTAATGAGGTATAGGATTATTGTAATTTTAAAGTATGTGTAAACATATACATTGTGAATGAACATTTTATAGTTTTTATATTTCAGTATATGAATTCTTGCATATTCTCCACTTGTTTTGTAGTTTTATGTACGTTCAAGTGAAAATTCTGGGGGCTGATTTTTGGGTTAAAATATTCATGTATAAAATTGAAACGATAACATCAAAGGCCAATGAAAAAATAATGATGGAGAACTTCTCATGAATTTTGATTGTGTCTCCATATTAGCTGGTGTCTATGCACGCTCACCACAGATACTTCATTACAGCGGTCTGATTTAGCACTGTGGACTCTTACCAGGGTGCCATCCTGCACAAAGGCAGTTTGTCTTTGGTCCGTGGACCCAACAAATTCTGTATTGATAAGGCCTTTTCCTCTGTATAGGTAATAAGGTGGTTAGTGAAGCAACCAAAGATCAAGTTTAACATTAAAATTAAATACGATTTCCCAGACCTATAGCATTACAGTCAGTTCACAGAGCCTTGCTCCCTAGGCCTTTGTCCCTGTCACTGGCAGTAAAATAACAATGGCAACTTGATTTCAAAGCACCAGAGTTTTATGGAAGGGAGAGTTTTGAAAAAGACTATCATATGACTTTGGTCGTAATTGGAAAAAAGAGTTGTATAGAGGTGAAGACATTAGCCTGTCACTATACCCCAATTTATAATTCACCTTTTATAGGTATTTTATAAAGAATGTCTTTTTATGAAGATCTCACAAATGTCGTGTATAGATGAAAACTGCTCAACTGCTGATTAGCGCAAATATAACCATCTGATTCAAAATATTGTTCTTGGTTTTATTTTGATTTTGCTGATTTCTGGAAAAAAAAAAAAAAACATTGTAATGTTGGGTTTAGTGGTCAGTTTTTCTTGGTCATTCCAAGAAACTCCTTTCATAGACAAAACATTGTTTTAAAAAGTGATTTAAAGAGAGATTACCTAGAAGTTAACAGACACATAGTATTTGCCACTGTTTTCAAATTCTGGAGAATTCAGGGGAAAATCCTTCAAAAGCTTTCAGTATAACTGAATGTTTTAGCTGGGGCAATAAGAAACTGATTGAATGTAACTCTTAAATGTGTTAGTTTTACATGTCTTAATGCATAATATGCTACAGCTGGTAGCATAGTGGTTAAAGCCCACTATGTAGTCTCACCTGTAGTATTCTTGAGTAAGGTACTTACATTTACATTACATTTACATTTATTGCATTTATTTATTTAGCTGATGCTTTTCTCCAAAGCAACTCCCAATGAACTCTATGTAGTGTTACTAGCCCACACACCTTATTCACCGCAGTGACTTACACTGCTAGATACACTACTTACACTGGGTCACTCATCCATACATTAGTGGAACACACGCTCTCTGTCACTCACACACTATGGGGGAACCTGAACAGCATGTATTTGGATGGTGGGAGGAAACCAGAGCACCCAAAGACTTACACTGCTAGATACACTACTTACACTGGGTCACTCATCCATACATTAGTGGAACACACTCTCTCTGTCACTCACACACTACGGGGGAACTTGAACAGCATGTCTGTGGACTTGCCCTGTTTGCCCTGAATTGGTCCAGTAAAATTACTGCGCTGTATAAATGGGTAAAAACTGTACATAGTTTAACATTGTAAGTCACTTTGGAGAAAAGTGTCAGCTAAATAAATACATTTAAATGTCCACGTGTTGATGGATATGCGTTACATTTGCACACTGCAACTCTTGGCTGTTTGTGCATCGTTTGCAAGTTCTGTGTTCATGTGGGATCTAACTGGTCAATTTGAATTTCCTGTGTTACTGTGTGCATTAGTACCCTGCAATCTCCTAAAGGTGTATACAGGTTTTACCCTCTCTTATGCCCTGTTATGCTTCCTGGCATTACTTTTTTGCTTTGGACTGCCAGGGTTGTTTTAAATAACTGCTTTCTGAAAATTAAGTGATAAATGGTTTAACTATGGTTAACAGTCCAATCGTTGTAAATCTGTTCACTGCCTTATATTACCATGGACACCTAGTGTCTGAAAGTCCATCTTAGTCCATCTTAAGTAGTTTTCGCTCTCCATCTGTCTAAAGAACAGCTCTGCTACTCCTCTGTGTTTGAGAGCAGTTCAAATGATCTAACCAAATGCAGAAAAGGTCTTATCCATATGTAATGCCATATATGTTAAAATAGTAATATTTATTCACAAGAATACACCAATCAACACAACATCGCTTTGACAATCAGAATCAGAAGTGCAGCTTTAACACATGAGTGAAATTCCATGTCCTTTAAAATCTGCAGTGATCAGACCAGTCTAATGTCCCTTACAGATAAATAATTTATAGACATATGACCTATTGTCATAATCACGAATCTGTTTTTGTTCCTGTGGTCACGGAGAGAGGGTTTAGTATTCTACAAAGCACATTTACTTTGATCCACACTCCTACGTGATCTACAAATCAGCTTGTGATCATGCACTCTCTGGAACACATGGAGCACATTCTTTGGAATCCTCTTTGTTTTATCACAACACATGGACTTAGATTTGTATTATTCCACCTGAGTAAATACTGTACGGTATTTCACCCACTTAGGTCAGTCCATATGTATTACAGGAGCATTCTTTAGCTTTCAGTGTGGCTGTTTTTAACCATATAACAGTCTCGGTGACCTCTGCCATCTGAGCGGAAGTCCAGGAATGCATATTTATGATTCCTTTCTTGAACGACCAGCTGGTGGCCACAAGTAGTTTCATAATCTGCGCCGGAGTATTTTTGCATTAATGGGCATGGTACCCTGGAAAAGTCAAAAATTTGATCTCATGCTGTAACATCCAGTGTTGCAGAGCTGGACATGCCAAATTCTGCACATATATTCATTTCATTGCAATGTATTGTACAGTCGGTGCACCCATAGTGTGTGAGTGACAGAGAGAGTGTGTTCCACAGGTGTAAAGGAGACTTGCCAGATAAGAAGACGGTCTGAAATAGACTTCCTTCCTTTGCCAAAAATGAACTGGTATTTATCTGTTATTTGTGGGTGATATCTGATATTACTCATTCACCATCTGAAAAAATTTTGAAAGGACATTAAATCTTGTCTCGCAAAAAAAAAGTTTTGCCGGTTAATTACATTGCTATTTTGGAAGTAGAATTATTGTTTCAGAAGTTCATGTGCATGTGTTTGGAAGTTTTATTGCAACTCATCATGTGAGAATTACTTGCCAGCAGATACAGGGGCAGATTAGTACTCTTGACCCCTTTTACATTTCTCTCTGTCACCCTTTCTTTTTGTCGTTCTGTACGTTAAATATACGAAGTGGTGGGAAGAAAACTGCCTGTCGGTATGAAGATCTTGTTAAAGCCCTGAATGAATCTGGGGAGTTTAGTGTTGTAAGTTGCCTGTGACAAAGGTGTCAACTAAATACTAGTTAATAATCATTGTACAATCTTAAAGAAAGGTGTCTGCTAAATGAAAAGATGTAAATGTTAAGAATCCAGTGTTTATTTTTGTTTCTGTTCCAGAAATGCCTATTTTTGTATTTTACCCAGTATACAGTACCATAGCATATGAAAACATGTCTAGGACATGTTCCGTGTTTATCATCCCTTTGCATTTACCTACAGAGCATTTTATTTATTTTATAGGTGTGAAATTTAATTGAAATAATGTTTTAGTAGTAAAATAGTATTTGCATTACTTAGAGACTGTGAATTTAATTAGAATATTATGTTCAATAACAGCCTCAGGGTTTCCTAGCACTCCAGAGGAGCTTGTCAGTAGAGCAGTGATCCAACAAAAACAGAATCACATTTGAACATGTATTTCCACTGGGAGGAAGAGGGGCTCAGGAGCTTTAATCAAGACTCGCCAACAGTTGAGCCTTTGATAAAGACCTACTCTGTCCATCTATCTTACTTCTCGGAAGGGTACCCTGGCTTATGTCACCCACTTTGATCCTGGCTTGGAAACAGGGTAAAGGACATATCTCTTCTGGAAAACAGTCACAGATAACACTGGTCAGCCTGTGATGTAGTGCAATAAAAACTCTTGCTCTGACAGCTCCCTTGTGTGGGGTATGTAGTATCTCTTTCTTCTTTTACACGCGGGAACGGTGCGCCATTAATTTTCCAAGCTCTGTCATAAACATTGCCTTCTCTCTGAAGAGAAACCGTGCTACTGTATAGCCCTGTAAGGAAGATGGAGAACAATATTTAGTTTGAAAGAGCTCCTAGTGATGACGCCAACAACAGCAACTCACGTTTTTGGCATGTGTCTTGGATAAGTGTCTTGGGTGGGAATAGTACTTATACTTTCATAGTGGAACTTGGATTTAATTGGTTTGGCTACAAAGAGATTTTGGTAGCCAGCATTATATTTTTACATTTGGATTATTTTAGTATTTAAAGGTATATTTTAATGAGTCTCCCAAATGAAATTGTTACCACTGCAGCTTATGCCAGAACTACATGCAGTTTTAGTAAAATAGTTCAGAGAACACAATGAGAGAACTGAAACACTTAAGGTTTCATTTGGGTGGAGTACATAGAAAAAAAAATGCTGGGTTTCTTTCAGGTTTTGATTATCAACAGTCCCCCGTCCATTAACCGTATCCTTGAGAATCTCGAATTGCCATGTATTGTTGTAACAGTAGGTCCAATGTCTTTCAGTCCAGCAAGTGGACTATAAACTTATACTAAAATACATTCAAGGAGACATTTATTATAATTAGTTTTAAAATAACTTTAATTACATGTTGAGGTGCTCTGGTTTGCATCACATTCTAGTGGTAATTGTAAAGTTCCTAGGTTTAATTACCACAGGTGTAACTAGTTTTCTGAAAATATCATTTAACCCTATCATAACTGCCAACTCCATATGCAAGTTCAGCATATTTTTGACTTGTTATTTTTTTTAAATAGTAAATATCAGTTCTAATCACTTCCAAGATGCTTTTTAGTGTCCTAATGACATTTTCTCAGAAATTCTTACTTTGCTCTGTTCTACTAAAATGTTTTATATGATCCGAAATAGTTTTCGCTATAATATTGTGCTTTAAAAATACAAGGGTAAGTCAAAAAGCATCTGTAACAACTTGCCTTTGACCAGGTTTTTAATATTGTGGATACTTTTTGACTTTCCCTCGCACAAATTCTACTTATAAAATGCAAGGTTATTATACTGTATAACTGAAATGTAACCTCAAAAAAAATCCTCAGCAATATGATATCATACAAATAGGGCAGCTGGTAGCATATTGGCTAGAGCCTTTGGACTCAGAGGTTGCAGGTATGAATCCTACCTCCAACTGCAGTACCCTTGAGTAACGCACTTACCCTGGATTCCTCCATTAAAATTTAGCCAGCTGTATAAATGCATAAATAATTGTAAGAAGCTTAACACTGTAACTTGCTTTGGAGAAAAGTGTCACATCATCCATAGTGTCTTCTTTCGCACAGATCCCTGAGGATAAAGTACACAGGAGTGACTCTTGCTGTTGTTTTTTTAATTGCAGTATTTAACTCCGTAAAACATAATTTCCGTAAAGCTGTTACAATAGCGATCCCATTGTGTAGTTATACTAATCTGAGTTGATGCTGAACAATTATAAAAATTGATTTCATATGTTCAGAGCATACTTACTGGAGTATTGTTGCTTGCACCATTTCCAGACATCCGATGCTTTGACTCTTTTTCCATGACAATATACCACTTGTGTCACTCATACGTATACACTCCCAAGTGTTCCTCTCAGAGGGAAATTGAAACCATTAAGACATCTGGTTTAGAAAGACGATGGTTGTTATGTGGGACGGCAAAATTATGACTCTTGGGAGGAGGGGAAAAGAAGAGTAGTTCAACATAATTTGACTCTCTGTTTTGACATTGGCTGAAATCTGGCAGGCTGTCATAAAATGCATAGTGCTTTAGTTTCACACTAGTGCTTAAATGATGTACTAATCCACAGTTTCCCTTCAGTTGCTGTCAATAAATTGTTCGCAGTCCTTTTATGTTAATTTCCAAAGCAATTATCTGTTTTGTCTAGCAGTAGTCTATACAATGTTGGTCTTCGAGTCTTTGGGAGACAGATTTCGCTCACGAAGGAACATTTGTTACACAAAAATACTATGCGGTTGCCATAGTGTCATTGTAAGGACTGTGAAGTTGTGATAAAATATGTACCTAATATCTGATGTTCTTTTGGTTTAGATAATTATTTCCCAAACCTTGAAATTAAGTTTAAAAGTATGTGTTATGAGTATGAGTAGGTTTAATTGTTATATTAAAGTTAATATTCGGTGGAATGGATGCAGAGGTGGGTAGAAATGAGTGACATTTACTATGTTACTTGTATTTCAGTGACGTACTGAAGAAATAAGCAATAGGAGGAAGCTGGTAACACAGAGGTTAGAGCTGCCACCTTGCACTCAAAGGACCCAAGATTTTTGCTACAGTACCCTTGAGCAAGGTGTTAATCCTAACAATTGCTTCAGTAGAAATTGCATGGCTGGATAAATGGGTAAATCCTTGTAAATAACAGCATTGTTAGCAATGTCACTTTGGAGTAAAACATCAACTAAATAACTAAATGTCAGTTTTCTCCTGCCTTGTTGGACTTTTGTATTGTTTTTGTTAACTTTTTGGATTTGATGTTTTGACATTCTCTCCTTAAAATCAGAGAAGTCACCTTTCCCGTGACATATTAGCAGCGCACACCTCACTGCCAGCTGGCTTCTTTGTGGATTTCGTTCAACACTGTCAGCTGTCAGTCAGGGTTTCCTTTACTGTGATCCATTAGCAATGACATGTCATTAGACTGTTATATGCTATGTGTAACTGACAGGAGGAGTGTATTAATACCATAAAACATGCACAGCACATTCTCTGTGTACTGCGGACAATTAGAGTGAAGTGGTAACGAGTCAGAGGTTTGTGTTTAGTTTTTTGCATCTTTACTTAGTTTTGTTCTGCTTGGCAACCTGATTTAAATATGTTTAATAATCCGAAAATAGGTCTTTTTCATACATGGGGATGCGGTGACGTGGTGGGTTTGACTGGGTCCTGCTCTCTGGTGGGTCTGCGGTTCGAGTCCTGCTTGAGGTGCCTTGCGATGGACTGGCGTCCTGTCCTGGGTGAGCCCCCTTCCCCTCCAGCCTTGCACCTTGTGTTGCTGGGTTAGGCTCCAGTTCACTTTGGGGCAAGCAGTTTCAGACTGTGTGTGTGTGTGTGTGTGTGTGTGTGTGTACTTTCTTTAACGACATACAAAACCCGTACTGTAATACTGTAATTTTTTGGAAAAAGAAATGCTTGGAAATCTAAAATATGTTCTTTCCCATTGACATTAATGCAGAAGACATTAAATAACCGTCTAAAACAAATATTTTTGTGAAACATTTAAGGGCTTAAGACTTTTGCATATAAGTAAATGAAATGTAAATGTAATGTATGAGTTCACGAACCTCAAAAATGTAATGAATGCATATCTACCCTGACTTCAGAGGGTTTACTACCTACACATCCACCCTAACCCTAGATGGCATATTGACTGTAAACGCAGCTACACGTCACATGTGCGTTGTGATCCGTGCCAGTGTACGGTGTGATCCACTCAACCGAACATGTCACGGTAAGTAGTTGCTTTTTTCTCGTTGTGTAGCTGCCTTGCTAACTATTAACCACTAATTAGGCAACAAAAATATAATATAATAAATATAAGAAATTTTTAAAAAAGCTAAAACCATCTGATGGACCTGTTAAAATTGTTTGTGGTCCATTTGGAACATTAAAAAGCCTAATCTGAATCAAAGTAACTTGATATAGATCATTTTTGGACCTGATACATTTTTACTTCTGTTCATGTAGAGTACTTTTGTTTTACTTGAGTGTTTTGAAGTGACGGTATTTTCACTTGGCTGTTTTTTTTACTACCCACCTATGAACAAATTTTACTGCCCACCTATGAACTCATTGAAAGAGCTATGCAGTGTTCAGATGCTATTCCAGCCTTACTTTGCTGGAAAAATTTGAGTTGTTTTTCAATTGTCTTTTTGCACTGAGCACATGCCCTCTGCTGCACAGTCCATTTAAATGATCAGGAAAGTAGGATAGTTTGAGTCAAAGGATGATTGCCTGGAACAAGCCCTCCTAATCCCACAGGAAACTACTGTCTGTGTATACGTTGTGTCTGGATCTGACAAACAAAATACCAGAAGGATGCTGTTTATGACTAAAATCAAGACAAGAAGAAAGTATTAAAACAAGATAATGCTGTGGTGTATTTACTGCTCTCTTTCAGCCTTGAAGTCCGTCGTTAGGAAAAGTCCAAGGCATTCCTGTTCTCAGATTCATAGAACCAATATTTTGTGGTTCTGTTTCCAAGAGCTCAGTGAAGATTTGGCTATTAAATTAAATTTTTATATAGGTATTATAGTATATGGATGTGGTCACTGTGTACAAAGGCTTCAGCTAAACAAAGATATAAAATAACAATAAAAATGCACTCACGCACTCACTCACTCAGAAGCTGCTTGTCCCGAGTGGGGCCGTGGCGAACTGGAGCCTAACCCAGCAACACAAGGCACAAGGCTGGAGGGGGAGGGACACACCCAGGACGGGACGCCAGTCCAGCACAAGGCATCCCAAGCGGGACTCGAACCCCAGATCCCCCCAGAAAGCAGGAGCCAGCCAAACCCGCTGCGCAACTGTACCCCCCTAACAATAAAATAATAGTACTAATAATAGAAGAAACATGGTCTATGACACTAACTGCATTGGTTTTGTTGCTTCTTCATTACTTTCTTCAAATAATATTGCTTAAGCTTCATAATAATTTATAATACATGTCTAATGCTATGCATTAAATGCTCAATGATGAATACATTGGCAAGTCACATCTTCTCAGCAAGCAGAATAATGAACCTGTGCACATCATTAACTTTGTGCTGCACCTCTGAGTTAACTGCAATCTGAAACGCCAGGAATGTAATTAAAGACACATCTTAAAAGGGAATGGAAATGTACAGCTATAATAGCGTTATTTTATAGATGCAATAATTAAGTTCAAAATTTTAATTTTTATGTTTGTATTAGAGGGGGATGCGGTGGCGCAGTGGGTTGGACCGGGTCCTGCTCTCCGGTAGGTCTGGGGTTCGAGTCTCACCTGCTTGCTGACAAGATGCCCATATCAATTCCTATACCAGCAATTTTGGTGAGCTACAGGAAGTAATGGGAATTGCCCATGAGTCTGTATCATCAATAACATACTGATTCAGCCCCGTGTGAGGCAGATGTTGCTGTTATAAGAGGCTCCCTGGCAACCGCTAGTAAAATTGGCTACATTAAGCACATATTTTTTTGACCTGTTACCAGGTCAAACCAAGGGAGCATAGTGTTAAAGAAATCATGCTGTAATACAAGAGTTCCTCTTTTTTGCAATCAAGCAAAATGCATAACTATACCCGAATATCTCACCTCTTGAAGTACAGGTGTGTCCACTTCATCGGTCAAGATCTAACCAGTAAAAAATAAATTAAGCAGTGCGCAGCTAGAATTACTAATTTACTTCTGTCAAACTGATCTTTACTATAAATATATAAAAGTCTTTCTGTTCCACTTTTTTAGTATTTTCATTACACTGGATATATGTGAACACATTCTTCTTCTTCAAATGTATGTAATTCTACTTTCTTGCTCATTGTATTTAAAATTTTTAGACATTTAAAAACTATTTATTTTTGGTTATTTCTTAATTTTTAATGAATTAATTTCTTTAAAAGAGTAAATTAATATTTTTGAAAGTGAAGCACATATTTTGATTCTAAGGATGCAATGCCTGAAACAACTTTCTAAACAAAGGTCTTTACTTTGTAATGAATATTCATATTTACTTTTGACGAGAACTCATTCAAATTACTCACATTCTTTCTACTGACATTCTTCTACTTCTATATGGGTGATAAGCTTTTCACTCAAAAAAGATTTAGGAGGCTTTTCTCAGTCACAGAAATACCATTAAATTTCACAAAGGTTGGTTTCAGGTCAAAAGAATTAACCTGGCATTGCATGTGTGACTGAAGTGGAATAACAGGGCAATAGGGCCAGTAAGCATGATTTCCAGGTCTTTCAGGGTTTATTTTAGACCCCTTCTCTGTTATAAACACATTTCAGTTAATTTAGCATGTCCTCTTTGGTATGTATAAGATTTCCTTCCCTCAACCACACACCCTCGTCCTTCCCACACAAGGAAATTCAACATACTTGGCGATTAGCTGGAACTGAGTATCTGGGTAAATACATTTTATGGCAGGACATGTGTTACACCTCAAGGCACAGCGATCTTGCTAAGTAAATTAACTTTGGCATTTCACCCTATGACAGCCACATACTAAGAAGAGAAAGACTGTGTGAAAAGGTGTCGACACAGAACATTGTTTTTACAGCATTTTATAGCATTGTTTTACTGTAGTTTTGGTCTTTGGTCAAGAAGTTCCTCAGTGTATGTATTGGTCCAAAAATGTTATCTTATACTTACATAGTCCGAATAATGTAAGAACAAAATTCTTTCTACCTATCTAAAGGCCTTATGAATAAGAATGCTAAATACTTTTTTTTTTTCTGTTTGTTTGATTGAACTTGATTGTTCATGATCAGATCCCATAAGAAACTTGGTACTGAGTTCCATGTAAAGTGGAGTGATAAATTTATGCCATTAGGCAATTTATGGCTGCCCTGAAAATGGAAACAAGCTTGTTCCATTATCAGCTGGCAGAGATGTGAAGTAAGGCACAGCGAAGTAACTAGTGGGCAGAAGACCTGCATGCACCAAGGGGTCAGATATCATGAGGCATGCGGTGTGATACAGGCAGGTGAGGAGAGGCTGAGTTATGTGCAAAGACACATGTACAGGTGTGAATTATAGGTAGTATTGTTTTTAGGCACTGACGTCTATACGTAGCATTGATTTATTTCACTTACTATAGCTTGACATTTATTTGTACAGTTTCCTTCAAGATGAATAAATTACCAACAGTGTCTCTTATCTATCATCTATTTTACTTTTAGATGACTATAGCTTCTTATTATGGCTCATGTAGTTCCTCAGAGGGGTCTGATCTTACCCACTTCTGTGTGTGCTGTTTATTTATGTCTAGTCTTTAATTACCAACCTAAAAATCAATCTATCACAAGTCTTTCATTTGTTAAATTGTTTTTGACCACCTACATTGTTATCTCTACTTAGCCTCATAAAATGCAGCCATATTTGCCAAAGCTGGATCTTTATGTGGACATATGTGCAGCTTCTGCATTTGCTTTTCCTTTACATCATTTGCAGGGAGAGTCTACGCTCTAATTATTGAGTATCCCATTAACAAAAATGTGTTTTAACAAATTAAAACAACATTCCATTTCACTGATCATTTTTAACATCAGAATAAATGTTATTTTAGAAAAAATAAGATGGAGTGGGCCATATTTTTTATGTAGAGTAGATCATATTAATGTCACAGTTGTTTTATTAGGCTGTTTGAGGGTCAGTCTAACTGAATGTACAACGTATAATATGCTAGAAATAATTTCAGTCTCTCTGTACCATGGTACAGTGTTTGGTCCAACTCTTTTGTTGTCACATTTAATTTCAGTTGCTATAAAGCAGCGTCGCTGTTTTTAAGTACTGACTCTGAAGTGTGTGTTGGGTGTATTGTGATTGAAGGGTGCGATAAAGAAACATGAGACAGTGCTTACCAGTGCTGAGTTAAAAGATTATGCTCCTTGTAATTTAGACCACAATTTAAAAGTGTATTTTCTTAGAAGTGACAACAAATGTTTCAGTTAGTGTGGGTTGTAGGGAAGGGAGAGATGCTCTGATCAATGCAATCCAACTGTCAAATTTTGGTATGTGTATATTTATCACAGCATAACAGCCATGTGAATGGTATAATTATATGGTTCTTATTGCCAAAATAAATTGCTGTTCAGGTTCACCCATATTGTGTGAGCTGTAGAGAGAGTGCGTTCCACTGATGTATGGATGAGTAACCCATTGTAAGTAGTGTATCTAGCAGTGTAAGTCACCTTGGTGAATAAAGTATGAGCTGATAACACTACATAGAGTTTGTTGGAAGTTCCCTTTGGAGACAAGCGTTTGCTAAACGAATAAATGTACCAATTGTATATTTACTGGCAATTAAGGCAGAATTCAGATTTGCTTGTGTCAATGTGCCTTGTTCTGCATGTCTCGATTATGCACACTGACATTACTCATATCCAGACTCAGTTTATGATATCAAATTGACTGGACAAAAATGAGTGTACTCTCCGTTTACTAGGCAACAACGCATATCTAATTTTTGACAGAGTTTATATCTGAGAAAATTGGCATACAAAACGTAATTTCTGTCTATATCTGTCTGATCTTTTTTGCCCAAGACGATTTACAGCATTAAATAATCCATTTTCAAAGTTTTTTCCCCACTTATAAAGCCAGCTATTCCTACATGACAAAAAACAAGAATTGAATGCAAATCAAAGACCTTCAGCTTACAAGGAAAAAGCCGTAGCTATTATGCTGCATGCTAAATAGACTGTTGTGATTTATAAGTCTTCATAAAATATTACATTTAATTTTCGTTATAACTCTAAAGTTGTGTATTAAATCTATACAACTTCTAGTCCAGGCCATGGTGATAACCCATCTGGACTACTACAACTCTTCTCTTGTCTGGTCTTATGGTCTCTGCCGTAAAACCTCTCCAGCTGATACAGAAAGCTGCTGCACGAGTTGGGTTTGACCTACTGAAGCTTTCCCATGTATTCCCCTCCTCGTCTCTCTCCATCGGCTTACTATTGTTGCCCGGAACACGTTGAAAAATATAGTTATGGCCTACAAAGCTATCAACAGATCTTCTCCCCAGTACCTATCTGACAAACCCACACACAAAAGGTTCAAAATCCAAAGCACAAAGGTTTTTGGTTTTGGTTCCAGGGTGTTGGAATGACCTCCCCTTCTCGGTCAAAACTGCTGAATCTCAAGCAACTTTCAAGATGGCTCTGAAAGCTGAGCTCTTTTGAAATCACTTCCCCCCTGATTTCCTATGTGCTTATCTGATTAAAAAAAAAAACTATATAAAGCTACTGGTGTAATGTTTACTGGTTTATACAGTGGTATGAGGACCAATTTGACTGTGCTCATGAATCTCGTGTCTGCATCTAGATCTCTCTGTCTTTTGATGTAATGCACTTTTGTATTACTTTCTGAGATGTTAATTGCTTTGGAGAAAAGTGTCTGCAGAATTAATAATTGTAAATGTAAATTATAATATTATATTTATAGTATAGTAGATTATATTTAAATGAACTAGCAAATGTAATTTTTTAAATATTCCGTTTTTGCAATTCTTTGGAACAGAGATTTTAAGCAACTGTTATACGTGAATAAGTGTTTAACAGTATTAACGAAATATATTTTGCTGTTTTTTGTCACAAATTACAATATTAACTAGTTTCTATTTTTTGCATTTATAACAAAACTTCAGGCAATGGGTAAGTATAAAGATAACAGTATTCATCATAATACAGGCAGCCTTTCTTCAAACCTTCACTCTTATGTCAGTCTGCCTTTATTTATGCTAGTGTCTGACGCTTACCCCTTTCTAGACTGGTACATGCCTTCTCATTAACTGGCAAAACCCTAATATGTAAAAACAAATATATAACATCCAGTATAGATCCTGCTAACATAAAAATACATGTGGTAAACAATCTTATTAGTAAAGAAAATGTGCAGAGAAATCAGAAAACGTGCAACCTCTCCCAACTGTGCAAATTAACAGTCCAACTCTGTACGCGTTAGTTATTCGCGAGTCTGCTGTGCCAAGTAGTTGGGGGACTGAGTAAAAGTGAATCCAAAAATTAAATTTTGCTATGTATGTTTATATCTTCAGTTACATTAACAATTATATTTAACAGTACATTTAGATACGTTGAGTCTTTTGACAAAATTTTTATTCATTTTTTAAAGTATGTTAATTTATAGCTAAATGACCATTTCATAATAGATAACAGTAGACCATACATTTATTAAAGAGCACTGACTGTTAGTAATTGTTTTCATGTGAATCCACTGCATAAAACACTTTTTCTACAGCTTTAAACTAAAAAAGGAAATCCTGTTTTTGAGCCTTCAGATTTTCAAATATTTTTCAAATATAGATGTGTACAGTATTTTTCATTGTATGCGTCAAACAAAAAGTATAAGGATGTAATAACAACATCTGGCCATAGACAGAGCTAGATTTATTCCATTTTTTTTCAACAACTTCAGAGTGGAGAAATGTGATTTAAGTCTGCAGATCTGCTTAACTCGAAAGATAATGAGACACACCCTCACCTAACTGTAAAGTCATCATTTAAAACAGGTCAAAGCTGGTCAAGCCTGGACGATACAGACTCAGAGAAGCTGAATATCTAAATGAATCATTCATTTAGATGTTCTTATATGGTGGCCTGGATTCCACAGCTGTTTTATCAGCACTGGATTTAATTAACACTAAGCAAATGTATTACATTGGCACATTCAGCAGGGAGTGAAGAAACATCTTCTCACAAGTGAAGTCCTCAGCCTGTTTTTTTTTTTTTTTTTAAGTTTTTAATTTGTTGTTTTTCTTCAAATAAATATTTTGTGTTCAATATATAATGAATTAAAACTAAGAAGTTTCAGGACCTGTAACTCCAAGCTGGCTCTTGGTCTTTATATTTGAACATTTCAGGGGCGGAAGCAGACCGCATCTTTAAAGTCATGCATTTCTTTGTTTTGTTGTTGTTTGGCAGTTTCAGGGGAAAACGTTATGTTATCAGACGTAAGAGGGTGGTTGCGTGAAAAAGTGGAAGTGGATGATTACAGGGGTTAAATATTCCTACAAGGAATGTGTTAGCAAGCCAGAAGTGACTCGTCTCTCAGAGAATAATGCTGAATTTTAGCACAGAGGGAAAAAATGTGTTGAAATACGTTTTACCTCGTTATATATTCATCTCAGCTTTCTTTAATTGTTGTAAGATTATCAAGCACACCCACAGACACATGCCAATTACAGAAACATATAACTGATCAGATACAGTATCTAATTTGGCACAACAACAATGTAATACATATGTCCTTATGTTAATACCGCTTATGTATACCTTTAAATCTCCCATAAAAATAAGGGAATAAAGGGAATTGACCTTGTGTTGGGCCATACTGAATGTCATTAAAATGTCATTTCCAAATAATCTTTGTTACCTGCAGATAAATTTTACAAATAAAGTCCAAATTTTTTGTTCAAATCGTAATGGCCTCTCCACATCCAGTTCTTAGTAGATTTGACTGGCTTTGTAAAAATCGTCTTTCTGAAATTGTCATTTTAGCTATTGCTCTTTAAATAAATTGCAAACACATGTATGTGTGGGGAGAATAATTCATCTGTTGCTCAACGCATACCTTACTGCTCTCATTGGTCTTGTTGATTAAAGGTACATTTTACAAAGTTGTTAGATTTGTTGATTAAAATGTATTTCCTTTGACCTTTCGATAAAGAAATTAAACGTGTGTGTGTTTTAAGCAGGCGGCTGGTGGAATCGTGGTTGGAGTGGTTACCTTTGGCTCCGAAGGTTGTTTCGTTCCCTGCCTCTGACTGTGGTACCCTTGAGCAAGATACTTTCCCTGCAATTGCTCCAGTACCTTTGCCTGGCCTGTGGTAACTAGTTGTGGCCCTGTGATGGACGGGCATCCTGTCCAGGGTGCCAGTCCATCACAGTCATTCCCCCCTTCAGCCTTGTGCCCAATATCTCTGGAACGGTGTATGTGTGTGTGTGTGTGTCCATAATATAAATATATACACTCCAACAGTATACGTATTATTCATAAATGTATTGATTTGAAAGAAGCATATGAAGCATTCCATTTGAAAGTACATATTATAAATGTTTTGTTTAACCTCTATCTATGGAGCAGAACACTGAATAAAATGTACTATAACACCTTGTTTTCTCATTGTCTAATAGAAGACTAAATAGACTAATGTCCAAGAAAGAGGAGGGAAAATAATTGCTTCTCTTGGGTTTTCAGTACATTGTACGTTCTCAGAGTGGTAATATAGAGGACAAGTCTGTAATCTTCTACTCTGCATCTCCCCTCCCTTCTTTGGAAAACCTTTGCTTTATGAAGGTCACCTGCCTCAGTGTGTTTTGCTTGATGTCAAGCGTGGAGTTCAATAACTGCCCTTTCTGCATAAGAGTGTTCAGGAATTCTTCTCTGCTAAGGAGTGAGTGGTAACTCTTTCCCACACTTGCAGAGCAGTGAGACCCCAACGCAGTAAACATCCTGCGTGGACGTCTCTGTGCTGTTAGACCACCTGGCAGTGCCGGCAGTGGTTCTCAATGGGACTAATTGAGGGATATGGTGAAAAAGCACGGTAAAACTGAATGTGATCCAGAAACAGAACCGCCTAATTATACTGGGAGCTGGGAGCAGTCACTGGTGTGAACCTCTGAATTGTGTCTACTGGGGGTTTAATCCTTCTTTGGTGGATCTTCAGCTGTGAGCTGACCAGTGATGGTAATCTCTCATTTACACCATTGCTGAACTGAACTCTATAGCATGAGTTCATCAGGATTGTTTTTAAAGTGCGTTTGAAAATGTTCCTCTCAGTTACAGGGACGCAAAAAAAAAAATCTGGCACGGTATAATTACCATGATTCTAGTCCCTTTAATCTTATTTAAAGCTTATTTAGTCTTAAAAGCCTATTAGCATTGAAGGCTATAGAGAATAATTCACCGGTTACATCACATTGCTTGAATAAAAGTCTCAGAGAATAATTTGTGGTATTTAATTTCATTTGTTTGATTTGCATTCATTGTGTTATATCAAGTCTAGGGTATATGGTATGCTTAAATAAAATTAATAAACAATTAAATTGTTGCTCTCAAAGCCAAATAAAATTAAAATGTCAAAGATCTGAAATTTGTTATCACATTACGAAATTATTTTTTTAGAATTCCTTGGAGGTTATCAATATTATTTTTGGCAACACATTATACATGTATATAATTTTTCTGTTCATTAAGAGTAAGGTAATAACTAAAAAATCTGGTGCTTGTAAAGTTGTCCGCGCTAAGAGGGTCCTTGATAATGAGGGCCGTATGAAAGTTGTTGTTTTTACTCTGCATACCTAATCCAGCTTTTAAAATTCAAACTCATTGCACTTCAGTAAAAAAGAGTGTAATATCCTATTAGTTCTTGTAAACATAATTTTTATTTTACATTAATCCTGACCACAAAAATATTTGCTTTGAAATATTGCTCTTGCTTCTTTTTCATTAGTGTGGTTTGAGCATGAAAAAGAACGATGGAATCATATTTTTGAGTCAGAGTTTCTGATCCTGTACTGTGTTAAAAAGCAGTCCTGCAGTCTTTTTTTAAATATTGTGTCATTTGTTCTATGTCTTTGTCCCTTAAATTCTTGCTGCCATCAATTATGTGTACTATTTATTTTCCTCTACAAGAAAATATTTTGAATTAATTCAATCCATTCATAGTAAATGATAATAAGGATCTTGACATGAAAATAGGTCAGGTCTTTAACAAGCATTTTTAACATCTTATGTGTATATGCTAAATAAATGAATAATTCTAAATGAAGATTGGGTGTTGGTATGAATGTGGTTTATTAACAATGTCACAATTAACAATGAATTTCTTTTAATATATGTCAAATGAAATATAAGTAAACCTTTCACTAAAAGCCACAAAAAAAAATCTGAGGCCCAAAACGTCAAATACAAAATTTCATGTACTCGGCAATCATAATCATATATAGAATAAGTACTTAATCATTCTATTGCCACTTTGAGACCTTGCGTGAGAAGAAAAACATATTGAATATTACATTCTGATAATAAAGATCTTCATTCAGGAAACCTATTTCTGTATTTTGGGCTGTGCAAGATTTTTTTTTTTTTTTACATCTCACATTAGGTTTGCTTTGACAGGCATTTAGAAACACAAATTCGTAAAGTGAAAGTTTTAGATTTAAAATAGAAGATCAGGGAACATTTGCTCTAATCTTGGAGCGATTAAATGTGTAATTATCAAAGTCAGTCTGTTGATCCTTCTAGATCTTTGAAAGTGTACAATATTTGAGTCTGCAGTTAGATATTCCAGTATGAGTTAACAAAATTTTAAATTATAACAAGCAGTAGACAAAACATGTGTTCGTTATAACCCCTTTTTAAGAATAATTGAACTGTACCAACTAAAGATCAGACAGCAACCACTGTATCCTAAATACTGGTTTCTATGGTTTGGCAAAAACGGAGTGGCATATCAAATAGCAGGGTCATAGTTTTGAGATGATTATTCAGTATCAAGGCGCAACAGTTCAAGTTACAGTATATGATCTTTACTTCCAAATTCTCAAAGACATATATGACAATTTTAGTTTCTTCTTTTACTAATTGTTGTCATTTATTCAATTTTCATTTTTATGTTCATCACCTTTTGCAGTTTTTCTTTCCGTTTTCTTCTGAGATACAACAAAATCAGATTCAAGCATTCAGTCTGTGATCAGTTGGTGTAAACTGAAACCAATTTACCGCAATTCGAAAAGTTAATCCACGGTCTTAAGTAAAATTGTTGACCGAAGACTGATCATGTTTTACATTTTTTGTCAGCCTCTTGTTGGTGCACAAATGTAAGCGCTCTGCTGTCCCTGCAGGGTTGCACCACTCCACAGATGTTGTATGCTAAACATAAATTTTCTTCCCCACAAGTAATTTGGAAGCCAAAGGAATTCAGAAAATGATTGCAGGAGCACAACAAGAGGAAAGGGTATGCCTGTGTTTGGTCACTTTGGTGTATAAAATCTGTAGCTAGGACTGCTTTGAGTGATTGGTGTTTTTACCACACTTGCCAAATTCAACTGCTCTATTTTCAACCCATAATTCCTCACAGACTTCAAGCATGTGTCTAATTTAAGATTTTTTTTTTTTTCCCCTGTGGAGCAAAGTTCTGTCACAATACGGTCATTTAAGTCGGTAATTTGGAATAATATTTGCCGTCAAATAGAAGCTAATTGTGAAGAATTAGTTCGTATCTAGTTGTTATCAAATTATTTTGAGGAAGCCGATAAATATGTACCATCAGCTACAGCATATGGCAAAAAATTAAACGGATATTGAACTGTGTAGTAAAAGCATCCTCGCGGGATCGTCCGGGCATTCGGTCTCCGCACATCATTCTGTATTTCTTACCTTAAATGTAGTGCTTTCTCGTGGTGTGCAGAAAAAAATTTCGTTCACAAGTGCAAGCGAGCAAAGCTTATGCATTGAGAGGCCCTCAAGGACCAGGCCAGCAAATGACAGTGAACAGAGGGGTGCTGCAGAAGTTCTCAATCTGGCCAGCTGCGTGCAGTTAAGCGCATTCACTGATGCAGCAGGGCTGAATCAAGGCCCCAGTGCAGGGACCCGTCACAGGGGCCCAACAGCAGCTGAGGATGAAGGAGCCTCACACAGGTGTGCGCCAGGGCAGTGAATGGTGGATGCGTCTGTGTTGCACTGTGGCTCGTTTGCTCTAGTCAGCCCTCAGAATGCATGGAAAAATCCAGAATCGTGTGTTTTAACCATACTGCCGCTAACGTTTCACGTGCACCGTCCATGTGCACGTTTTAACCTTTGAAAAAAATCTTTTTGCGCAGGAAATCTTCAGTTAACCTTGCTCTTTTGTTTTCCATAGAGGAGCTGTTTTCAAAAGACGGCGTGATATTTTTATGTCGTCTGTATGAGCGTCCTTTCTTATTCCTACGGTGCATCATAAGACAAATATGAAGTCCAGATCAACTTTTATGTACGTTGCAGTGCTTTTATCTCCTATTTTTATCACACTGTTTTGTCTATCGCTGATAGCTCTTCATCGCTTGAAAGCCGTCCCTTGCTTGTGTGCCTCGCTGTCGTGAATTCGTCACGCTTTGAACCAATCTTGAAAAAAGTTATCTGTGCCATGGCAACAATCAGAAAAACGACTAAATGTGGGATGAAAAGGGAGGTTTTAATAGAATTTTTAAGATACCGTTTGAAAACTAGGACAGCGTTTTTGATTTTGAACTCCCTGTAATTTGAAGTATGTGGGTTCTAGCCACTTATTTTGTGGTTTTGGCTCTGCTGGATACCTCTGTAAAAAGCAGAGTGCAGTGCGATCGCTGCTCTTTGCTCACTGACTCACTGGTTGGCCACTTTGCTGCCCCTTTGGTATATGGCCACAGTTGTTCTGCCCTCATGGCTAACCTCAGGGTGTAACCCTGTCTGCCGCTGGGTGTTCGGAGGAGGGAACCCAGAACACCTGGCCCGGATGCATTTATTTTCTCGCACAAACATCGGAGTGCTGTTTGTAAATGTAGTGTCCAGCACATGCATAAACACGTGGCCGAGACATCCTATGCCTTGCATGTATACAAAATATATCTTTAAAATAAAAACGTTTTCACCAGAGGTGCCTTTACGATTTGTCACTCTCATAAATACCTGCGTTTGCTTTAATTACGCTCGCTTTAAACTAGACTTCCTCGTACGTGCTCTCTGTGTACAATCTTCCCTTTCTTGGAATATTCAATTGCTGTTAATGCATTTAATTCTATTTTTAGTGCGAGTCGAACACAGAATGTTATACAACACTTATGCACAACACAGATATAAAACGTAACCACCGAGTACAGCAAGCGGTCTTTTAGCATGGTTTAACATTTTCGTTCCGTACGCCAAGACATCTGTCTGCAGACACACCCTATCATTTTAAGCAAGAAGAGTGTATTACGATTATTTTCATTCTTACTGCATACATGTGTTGACAGAAATCTAGCCAGAGTAGGAAGATATCATTAATATGTCGTTGACCTTGAAGCATAATTTCACCAGTAGTACTGGTAGATTTCGTTGCATGGGAACTTCCCACAACTTCCATAGTTAGCCGCAGATTTGAGATGGTAAACAATTCTATCTCCCACAAATGCTTTTAAGAATAACATCTGCGAAAAAGTTCTTGGTAGCTGTAACATTGCAGTCTTGCACCGAATGTGGTGTCCGGCAGATTTTCTAGTTAGACATATCAATACTCTACTGGCGGTTGTTCGGTTAATGGCCTTTCAGTCCTTTAATCCTCACAATCCATGTCCATGTTTCTTTTTTTTTTGTTTTTTTTTTTTTTGTGCAAATAGCAAGCCAGTCTACAATGGACTTACTGTCCCATAAGTAGCATTGTCAAAAATATAGTTGCCAGAGCGCAGGGTGTTTGGAATGGAAAACTTTGGTCAGTTCATCCGTTGTGCCATAAGGAATAGGTTAGATGGGTGGTTACTTTGCACATCCCGAGGGCACTAGAGGAAGGGCTTGGGGTTTCTAGAGACCATGATGACTCAGTAAGTAAATATCAGGAGTACAGTAGTGACTCTAATCTCAAAGAAACTTCCTAGTTATCCTATGAAGTTGTTAATGTGTATTAAACGGCTATTATATGTTGACGAGAACGTGAATTCACAATGAATCACGATAATGTTTTAAAACCCATGCCTGTTTGTTAAATGAATGCCCTCTCGTGTTATTACCATCTGATTCTGTGATGTTCTGGAACTAATGGCGCTTTGATGTAAACTCAGCGTGCTTGGAATAATCCGTTGGGTGCTTATGAGCATCTCAGTAAAACAGCCCGTTGACGAAGATCAGACCTCCGAAGGATGTGTAGAGCAACGCCTCTCGGTCCCTAACAAGCAGCACACCTCGAAACAGCTGGTTTCCACTGCTGCATCTACTACACAGACCCTGCTCTATGAAGTCCCTTCCAAGTCAAACAAGCGGCTCTTTTTCCTCTTCAAGAAATACCTAAAGTCACACCAGGGCAAGCCTGCCAAAAAAGGGCTCCAACCTCAAACATTCCTGTTGTAGAGCCCGTGTTTTCATTACCCCAACAAATTTACACAGTTGTTAGTGATGGCCCGGGATTCCTCCCGAAGCACAGCCCACCAATAATAAACAGAGGCCAGCTGACACCCAGAGACACCTGCACAGCTCCCTGACAGTGCAGGATTGTTCCCGGGCCGGAGGGCATGGGGAGGCCCTCGAGTTCCTGTGGAAGTGTGATCCTCCGAGAGGGGCCGCCACGCCGCCCTGGCGCACGGCTCGCCCCTAGATAAGTGCGTCAGTGGAAAACCCTGCAGTAGAAAACACCCTTGTGTGTGTCGGGCAGCTCTGTGATAAAGCAATGCAGTTATTTCCTTTACCAGCTCCGTTTGCTAAAGGGCAGCTGCCTCAGAGTATCTGCTCTCTCTAGTGCCGCACTCTAAAGGCGGCTTAAATGAAGCATGACAGTTTCGAGGAAACTTTACAGGACGTCGGGCAAAGTGCTTTCACCACCTTAAAGCGCAAGGTGATATTTGCTGCTAAAATATCGTGCCGATTTTGTGAATTTCGCTTTTTTCACCGGCGGTATTTAAATATCACCCATAACGTGCGCTGGAAGACTCGTGTGCATATGGAATTGTGATACAGTCAAGAATCCCCTAATGTTTTTTACAGTCATCTTTTTTTTTTTTTTTTTTTTTTTTATCATTCTCAAAACTGTTTAATCTCTAAGTAATATCTTTGAATAAGTGTCATTAGTAATGGTATATGCTATATGTATAACATCTTATAAATATTTACAAATAATCTGCAAAGAGTGACTTGGATATTGAATATCAAGCCTGTCAGCTTTATATATGAGTGGAATTATATGTTCCTCACACCTCAAGCCACTAAATGAGTAGCAACTCCTTTAAACCTCAGTGAGGTGAGAACACCTGTTGTTCGCAACCGAACATGGGCGGTGCACCTTCGGGGTCTCGGAGGTCCTGCCGCCAGCTTTCACGTCAATTTCGTCTGTCTTCTCTTCCCTTTTCCTTAAAATGTTAGTAATCTGGGGGGCAGTTAGCTTTCCGCTGGAGTCTGATGTGATGAATAGAAAGGTGGTCTTCCTGCTTCCGTCTTCCGACTATAATTCTCCGCATCCACGTGGTGATTTATTTCCAGTGCTGGAGGCACAGACGGGGCAAGTGGCTCAGCCTTCATCCAGCTGTAAACCCGATAGCATCTGTTTAAGAGATAAAGAAGAGCACCCTTCTTCTGAGGTCTGGAGTGCTAGTTATCTCACTTTTATCCTCCACAAGTAAGGAAATCTACAGATGCTCTGAGTTATGACTGTACAAATGGTGATATCCCTCGCTGCAATATTTCACTTAGATCTTTTCACTCTGTTTAATTGTGAAGCATCCAGGTAAATAGACGAGCCGCATCAGATCTTTTTTTTTTTTTTCCCCACTTGTCCCTCTGAGTGATGTTGTTATTCAGACAAAACAACTTTAGTGTTTACGTCGTTTTGAAGGTTATCAGGGCCGTGCCTTTGTGATCGTATCATCATAAAAAACATATCCAACTTCTGTCACCTCTTCGACTTTCATGTGCTTCATGTTGTCTTTAACGAACCGCTGGCTTGGTATGATTTTGGTGTGATGTGAGTGGCTTCCTTTATTTTTACAAGTCTGCGAAAAAGTTTTTTTGAAACTTAAATTTATCTTTAAAGTCCTATAATTTTTGTTTGATGCTGAATTTTTGCGACATTTATGTTGTCGGTACCGTCGATAATTGATATATAATATTTTGTTCTTTATTCCAAGTTGTTCCAGTGTGGGAGACATTATTTGTAAACCTCTACCCTCTCTGTCCTCAATATTAGTGATTGATATCGTTCTTTTTTTCTGGGTCACAGGGTAAGTCATTCATGATTATTTACCCAGTTTTTCCTACTGTTTTTTTTTTACAGTCTATCATTTTCATAAGGGACCGAAATTCTCTTGGACAGGAAATATCTGGGTATATAGACTACTCCCACAGACTCAAAACTGAAGCCTTCGAACCATATTTCAATGGAAAGAAACGACTTTTGCCAAGGCCAACTGACTTAAGGTAGGCCTGTTTTTAGGTAACACATCCTTTGTGGTTCTACACGTTTCCATTAAACAGAAATGAGTGTACTGATAATTATATAGCGCACAGTGCCTGGCTTGTAAGTATTCACACCCTCGTTCATTTTTCCACATTCTGCTGTCTAAGACGTAAAATCATTGAAGTTTGTCAATTTCATCGCACTACACGACATACTCTACGTCTTCAACCTGAAAGAAGAATTATAGCAACACAAGCACCATACATATTTCTCATTGACGCAAATGATAAATTTTGTAACCTTAAATAGACGTTCACCCTCCGTTGCCCACATGCTGATGGCGTCAGCCTCCAGTGGTCTTGAACAGCAATTTGCTGCAGAAAAACTGCAATTTCTGTTTCATATAATCTAACATTATGATGCTACATTTAAATACAGTCTTTAAACTGAAACACTCAATACCATATGAAACAGATAACATTAAACAGTATGCAATTACAAGAATTTTTTTTTTTCCTGTTGAAAAATAGTTTTTTTCCTACAGCTGTAAAACTATCCTTACGTTTACATTTATTCATTTAGCTGATGCTTTTCTCCAGAGAGACCTACAGTGTTAATCTACTTACAGTTATTGACCCATTTATGCAGTTTTGTTTTCAGTGTGTAGAAGACACGTGTCATTGCTTATATTAGAATCAGTAGTTTTTTGGGTTAGCTGTTTCATTAGGCTCTTTTTATCAAAACCTTTATTTCTGTTGAGGTAGTGGATGCTTCTGGTATATGGTAGTTAACTAATGAGGCTGCACTTAAATGTTACCTGCTTAATCCACCTTCCTGCATTTGTGTTCTCAAAAGAACAGCCTCTTTTCCAAGACTTTTGTAATTTTCACTCTCACTGTGGTCATTCTAACCATGCCCTGGTGTGGAACACTAGTGAAGATTCCCAGCTGATTCCCAGCAGATTCCCAACTGGTCTGTGTGTAGGAAAGTCAGTGAGTCATAGAGTGGGCATGCCCGGATGCAGGCCACTCATGCAGCGGCCGGGCGTGTCTCGCGGTTCTCTCACAGCCCTGCAGGGAGCAATAACATGCGCCGCGCTCCATGTGGCTGTCGCTAAGAGGTAGCAGATGCTGACTCCCCTCCCACTCAGAATGCGCAGGCTCTGCTCCACATCGGGGCTTCCGTCTCTTCGCTCGGCATCATTCGGCCCTTCCGCTTCAGGCCATGTGCCACCATGTCGGACGTTCATTTAACAGAGCGATTGTCATTATGTAAGAATGCCCGACGTTCCATCAGCTTACAGCGCATGTGTCGTAGCGGTAAAGTAACAGTTTGGGAGATTGCAGGTGTTCGGTCGCTTATTTGGCGGTATCACAAAGTTTGGTTATGCCAGTAATATGCCAGAGAAAAGCATGAAATTGGATTTTCCATTTGACACTTGACTTTCAAAGAAATGGAATGAGTATAAAGTCCAGTGCAGATTTTGGGGTTTCTTTGTTTTTGAGCTTTCTTGGTGATTTTTACAGATAAAATGCTCCTATCAGTATGCTGATCTTTTTTATGTTATATTATTATTCAGTCCCTTTATTGCACCGTTGGTCCTACACCATCAAAAAGGAGCTTTCCGGAAAATACATTTTGATCGGGGAATTTCTTATATCACAAGTCCTATCGAACATCTCATGCATCTATCTGACACACGCACGTTTGTAGCACACGTTGTTTCTGAAAACACATTTTTTCCATCTCATATAATTACATTTTAAAAAACACATTCTGTTCAGATTTTTTGTGAGTTTAAATAACCATTTAATTACATTTGTGCAGTTTTGCCGCACAAGTGTTGGAAGTATTTACATAAAAAGGTTTTGTTGACCAGCAAGTTACCTAGTGTTCGAATGTACTGTATATGAAAACTGTGTGGACTTGGACTAATTGCTTTTCATGAGCAGTATCCCTGTAGATGTTCCTTTAAGTGATTTTGTTTAAAATGATTTCACAGAAGTTGGACATAAAGGATGAATGTTTAGATGAAAGGGTATGAGAAAGGAGAGGTTGGTCTATAACTTTCTACTGTGCTTAAAACTGATCATCATAAATCAAACATAAAATACAAATGCAGGCTTCTGTTCAATGTAGCCCCCAAGAAACATCCACACAGTCTTCACTCATAACCATCACCTAATTATCCCACAACGTTGATCCATGCATACAGCTTCCTGTCGTTCCAGATGTGCCTTCAACATCTCTGATGTCTATTTAATGTTCCATTGCAAAATGACCATATGTTTATGTGCTCTAAACATTAACCTCCCCTTACTTTCAGTGATCCTTTGAACAGAACCATTGCTATGCTGAGCAGACACAGCACTTTGTTCTGAAATGTGTTCAGAATATAATTCACCCATGCATATTGCATATGTTAGAGGAAAGACTAATTTATTTAGCTTTTTTTTTTCTTTTTTTTTTATTTGCTCAACAAAGAAACTATGAAGCGGGCATAAGAACTTCGCATGATGTACAGCAGTTCTAAATTTCTGATCAGTCCTATGTGTCGGTATAATGAAATGTTTTCTAATGACTTTTTTGTTGAAAACTTCGGCTTTTTTGTTTTTTATTTTGATCAAGAGCGCAAGATGGATTTGCTTTAAACAAGAAAAACACTGTTGAGTATCAGGCAAAGTTATCAGTTGAGCCTCAAAATGTTTGTGTTGTACTGACACAGTCCAGCAAGAACTTCTTGCACCTTCCTCTGTTTTCCTAAAGTTTTCACAAACAAAGGACCAGTCACTCTGAAGCCCACTGACTGCAGGTGAAAGCTGCCCAGGCAAAGGATTTGTAACGTAAAAAGCTTATCTGCATTACATGTGTGAGTGTGTGCATCTTGTGAGTGTTTGAAATATCTAACTTGAAGGATTTCATTTTAAGAAAAACATGACTTGCTTCCTCTGGCCAAAACCATATTGCTTCTATGCTCAGCTTTTGCAATGCACCTGTGTGTCTGGCTTCGTTGCCACTGTGAAAATATTTGCATTGCTGTCTTTCTTTATTAACTTTTAACACAAGGAAAATGATTCCAGCTCCTGATGTAAATTACCATATTTCCCCAATGCTTTGTTCATACTGGGTGGGGGCTCTTAGAAATATCTTTGAAGCACAGTTGAGGTGCTGCTGCCTATGACAAATTATTTTAAAGTAAGAGTAAATTCTAAATTCTTTCATAATATCAACACAAGGGAAGCACAGCTATGAGTTGAGAACTATTTCTTCCAGTTATAAAGGGGACGGACGTTCAATTAAGTTTATTTATGTTCTTTATAACTCTTACTGTGATATGTGTTGATGCCTGTTTTTTTAATCTGTCATTAAAGCTGCTCATTCGTGAGATTACCGAAATTATAAGAAAAACAGCATAGACTGGCCGTGCCTTTAGTACTGATAAAAGAGTCAGCATTAAATTTTCAGTTAACTTCTTCTTTAGGAAGTTGAAATTTATTTCAAAAGAATAGCCAAATATACTATTATACTATTTTTTATACTATACTATACATTTATAAGTCCATACTTTTTTGTTCTCCCTATCAATTTTTTACACGAAATTAAGATATTGCTCCTGTCTGTATTACTATTTCAAAAGATGATATAAAACTAGTTTAAAAAAGGAATAAAAATGTAACAAGTCATCTCAGACACATCTTCGTCGTGTACTTTGAATGGGATTTTCTGAAGAAAAAGCATTTCATAATGCCACTTTACCCTCACTTTAAAAGACATAGAAGACCACAGGGAATGAAACACAGTTAACCTTTTTCAGCACAGAAAAGTTATTAATCACTTGAGATCTGGCCATATGGAGGAATATATTACACCCTATTGTGTCACCACCTTATGTAATGGAGCACGCTGCCTGTACGACACTGGAGAACATGAAAACATAACACCTTAAGCACATATAAAACTAAGTTTCAACTGTTAGAACATGTGTTATGAATTTCTTATTTCAGTCATTTGTAAGCTGGAGTAGACTTGTCTCCCACAGGTAAGAAATAAGATGTTGTCCAAGGTTGGTGAGTGCATTTTTATACCTTTCTTGCATTTGTAATTGAAAAAGTTTTGTCATCCAGTTCGAAAGAGGTATCATGAACAGCCAACATCCAGAAAGCAAAAATGTTTGGAGACAACACAAAAATGTGAAAATGCAGACATCTTTATGTATGAAATGGTAACCATAGAATATAATGCAGGCCACTTATCCTATTTATGATGTCGGTCAGGTGTGACTGAAAGAAAAGTCTTTTATTGAATGCAGGACTTTTTCCCAGACAAAAATGTGTTTTCATTCTTTTGTATTTCATGTCTGAATTTGGTACAGTGCAGCAGGTATATTGTCATAGAACTGTCCGCCCAACAGAAAAGTGTAGCACTTTGCAAGTTAGTGGGTAGGTTTCTTTCAAAAAGGTATCATTAATTTTCTAAGTATATGGCCTAACTCCTCTGGTGCTGATTTTCTTTAGTGTATAGGAATGCCCTTAAAACTCTCAAGCTTGTGAGCAAGTGCTCATGAAAGCATTTTCACAGAAGAAAGTTAGTATTCTCTTACTTAAGAGTTTTGGTCCTTCTGCCTGTTTCAGTCTTAGTTTAAACATCTCATCTTATTTTTCTCTACGCAATGTAAGCGGTTCACTGTAGAAAAAAAGTGGTCAACCAAGTATGTTAACTACCACATGACATTTTGGTATAAATAGGAACTAAAAATACTATCAAATGTTCTTGGAAAAAAAGAGAATTAAACTTCTGTGTGCAAGATGAGAAAATAAAAAGTGTTTGCAATATATTAAAGAAATCACTTTCTTGTGTGGGGGTGTGGTGGTGCGGTAGGTTGGACCGGGTCCTGTTCTCCGGTGGGTCTGGGGTTCAAGTCCCGCTTGGGGTGCCTTGCGATGGACTGGCGTCCCGTCCTGGGTGTGTCCCCTCCCCCTCCAGCCCTATGCCCTGTGTTGCTGGGTTAGGCTCCGGCTCCCCGCGACCTCCCCATATGGGACAAGTGGTTCTGACTGTGTGTTGACTTTCTTGTGTAACAATTTTATGGTCGGCCTTATAACATGAAAACAGTGACTTTTTCTCTTTTTTTTTTTTTTTTTAAAACCGTGCAACACGAATTTAAGTTTACTCCTGGCAACAGTTTGAGATTGTATAATAATTACTACTAAATGGTACTAAGATAGGGGGTGTGGTGGCGCAGTGGGTTGGACCGGATCCTGCTCTCTGGTGGTTCTGGGGTTCGAGTCCCACTTGGGGTGCCTTGCAACGGACTGGCGTCCCGTCCTGGGTGTGTCCCCTCCCCCTCCAGCCTTACGCCCTGAGTTGCCGGGTAGGCTCCGGTTCCCTGCAACCCCATATGGGACAAGCGGTTCAGAAAGTGTGTGTGTGTGTGTGTGGTACTAAGATTAGCCATGTTGAGATAGGTTTTAGCTAAAATGAGATTAATTAACTCCTTCATACAAATGACTATTTCTCTAGGGAAAATATTGTACTTCTGTGTTCCCCCACATGGCTGTGTCAACTTTGTACATTTCCGCCTCACTATCACTGTCCTATTTTTAATGTACTGCCAGTCACTGAAATAATTGACTGTAATGAAAGAATCAAAGACAGTAGTATGAAAATAAACAAAAGTGTATTTTTAAAAGGATGTAATGTATAGTTTCCCCTCCTACATATTTCCTCCAATTTCTTTTCTTTTCTTTAACTTTTAAAACTGCCAATATGTATCTGTTTAGCTACACAGTGTGTGGACTGAACCACTCTGCCTTCCCATGGTCTAGAGATTTTGGAGGCAGGGAATGGCTCCCAGGAGCAGATGAGACCACACTAAGTGTGTGGGAGGGAAGGGGGAAGTGAGGCTGATAGGGCTTTCAGAGATATCATATCTCTCAAGATGTGGACTTCTGGGGAGAATCCTTATGTGTGTGAGAGATTTATTCTGCTCCCTTCACTTCAGCCATATACTATACTGCAGTTCAGTTTTGGAATAGTTATCATCCTGGCTAAAATTGCTGTGTTTGTTAAATATATACTATTAGTGAGCATGTGATTCATTTTATAAATGTAATATTTACATTTACATTTACATGTATTCATTTAGCAGACGCTTTTCTCCAAAGCGACGTACATCTCATAGAAAATACAATGTGTTCATTACATTAGGAGAAAGAGAGACATAGATGCAGATGCATGATTCTTAAGTACAGTTAGTTTCCTTCACCATATGGACCGACATTCATCACACAAGTAGCTGCATAAAACTTTTCCAGAATATCGCCGATTCCTAATCACCTTCCTAGTAGTTTTTTTTTCTTTTTGGATACATATAAACATTTACGTTACGTTGCAGGAGTGGCTCTGTAAAGGACTGATCCGAGCATGAGCATGAACATTTATACCTTACAATAATATATATTCAAGTTCCTCCTGAAGGTACAGTGTAAGTAGTATCTGAATTGTATTTGTTTACTTGATGTTGAACGTAAACAAGTATTTTTGCATTTAATATATTCCAAAGTTTAATCTAGGCTTCATGCTTCACCACACATTGCTATTGCGAAAAAATCTCCAAAAGATATTCAGCTCAGTTCTCGCATCAGCCAAAGAGAATGGTAATTCAAAGCTCACCACGGCTAAATGTAAGCAGTCCGTGACTTCTTTCGACAGTTTGGATGAATAACATTTTACATCTGTTGTTTATCATGTAACAAACTATTAAGCAGCAGAGCGATATATAACATGTACTGCACTGGCTTTATTCCAGCCTCTTACCATAATCATCCACGATATGCACAATTTATTATAGCTTTCTCATCTATGTGCCTCTCCATGGATTTATAAAGAGACTTCTCCCTAAGGTCTAACTTTGTTCTTGGAAAAGATCTCCAGCCGGGGAATGACTGAGGTCCACTGAAGCAACTTCCAGCGCCTTAAAAGTGTGACATTTGGAATTATATTACTGTAAAGCAGCTGGCTCACAGCAGAGGAGCTAGTGATGAGAACTGCTAGAATCAGGCCAACAACATCTCACTGGGACCAAGCCCTCCATTCAAAATGCTTGACACACAGCACCAACCTTTTTGCTCCTTTTAGATACTAACCAAGGTCTGTGCAAATCCATTCTGACCAACTGGAATGTCTCATGCCCTTTGCATGGCAAAACTGAGGGAGTTTCACAGTTGTGTATCTGATGAAGTAAACATGGTTCCAACTCCCCTTTAGCAGTCATAAAAAGGAAAAGTGAAATTCAAAGTTATATGGAAGCTAGAAGGCGGTTATTAGAATATTTTTTACATATAGTACACATACAGTGCTGTGGAAAAGTATTTGCCACCTTTTTGATTTCCTATTTTTTATCTGTTTTCTCTATCTTTTCACAATAAATCACATTTCACATTTTGTCAGTTCTAGCAGTATACGAATGGGGTCCGAGAGAGGAAATCCACAAGTATTGTTTTTTATGTCATTTCCTTGGTTTGGATGATGATGAAATGTGGTTACAGGTGTGAAAAAATACTAGCCCTCCGACTTTAATCAGCCTAAGTAAGAGGGCAGTTTTAGTTACCATTTTTGAAAGAATCAGAAATATATTTTGAAATATAGTTTTTAACTATTTAAACCCTTACAGCAAATATTAAGTTGGCAAAATGGAAAGACATAAAATCATGTCATGCTATGCTCAAAGGAAGCTCCTGAAGACAGTGGTTACACAGCCATTTCTAAGGCTCGGAATCGTAAACCAGTCCTGTTTTCATCAAAGTGAGAAAGTCTGGAACAGTGGTGACTCTACCTAGGTATGGTTGTATTGTCAAAATCTCTCCATGAGCAAAGTATGAAATAATGAATGAGCTGAAAAAGAACACCAGACCAAGATGCAAGGAATTGCTAGCCTCAGCTCAAGTTAGTGGTCATGATTCCGAACAAGAAACGCATTGTGTAAAAATGGGAAATGTGGGAAAGTGACAAGGTAGAAACCTCTTCTAACTAAAAAGAACATGAAAGCTTATCTACACTTCACCAAAAATCACCTGGATGTGTCTCACAACTTCTGGAACAATGTTTCATGTACTGATGAATGAAACTTAGAGCTTTCTGGGGTTACATGGACCACGTTACTTTTGGCAAAAACCAAATATGGCATTTCAGAGTAAGAAACTTCTACCAGCAGTCAACCATGGTGGTGGTAGTGTACTGGTCTGGGGATGCTTTGCAGCCACGAGATTTGGGTGTCCTGCTATTATTGAAAGGACTATGAATTCTTCTTGGTATCAGAAAATTCTGAAGGAGAATGTCAGAGCATCAGTCTGTGAGCTGAATCTGAATCTCAGCTGGGTCATGCTGCAAGACAACATCAACATGGCTGGAAAACTAAATTAACGTTACGGAATAGCCTAGTCAAAGTCCTGATGTGAATCTGATTCAGATGTTTCAGCAAGACCTGAAAAAGCTCTTGATGCTTGAAAACTTTCACATGTTGCTGACCTAAGGCAGTTTTCCGTGGAGAAGTGGGCCACAGCAATGTGAGAACCTGCTCAACACCTACCAGAAGTATTTTGTTACAGTGACCGTAAAGAGGAAATTACTTTTTCACACATATGACTGCACATTTCATTCTCTTCCTCTCCAAGGAAATGACATAAAACAATACTTGTCACTTTTTCTCTCTTAAGCTTCATTCATATACTACTGTTAATGACAAAAGATCTGATCAAACTTCATGTAAAAAGCTGCAAAAAGGTAAAACTGGAAAGAGGATATATCTTAATTGTTCTGCCCATTCTACAAGTTAGTGATCAATGATCAATGCGTTCAAATGTTTCCCCCTTTAATGCATCACATATTCTCAGGAGTAGTGCACTCAAGGACACATATTCTATAAACTTTTTTGCACTTTACAGGCTTATCAAGCAGCATAATACATGGGGGAGAGTGGGGTTTTCTACAGGCACCTAGCTAACTGTAGGTGTAATTGAAAACAAGAGGGAGAAGGCCCAAGCCATCTCATCCACCCATTTTGATTTATTTTCCCTGGGTTTAATCACCATGAATTTTACCTGTGGGACCTAACCATAGGGTACATAGCAGTTTATCTATGGAGAACTGGTGTGGGACAGCTGGTAGTGTAGTGGTTAGAGCTGCTGCCTTTGGACCTAAAGGTTGCAGGTTTGATTGTCCTCTCCAGCTGTAGTACCCCTGAAGAAGTTACTTACCCTAAATTGCTCTAGTAAAGTTGTTGAGGTGTATAAATGGGCTAATTGTTGTAGATAGACTAACATTGTAAGTTGCTTTGGAGAAAAGTGTCAGCTAAATGTATGTGTGTACCTTACTTGTTTCTTTTTTTTTATTTTTCAAGTTTCTACAACTGGGAAACTCAGGTGTCTACATCCAATTCCAGTACAAACTATCAAGTGATTGCTGACAATCCAAATGGTTTGCTCTTCAAAAACAAGAGGGACCGAAAAATACTTAATGTGGATCCAAAGGCAAGTACAGAGACAAGTTTTGAGTAAACACTAGTAACACAACCTATTTTTATTTGCAAATTGCAGAGGAGCAAAACCCAAATTTTACATTAATTAAATTTATAAATCACACATATTGGCATATATAATATACTTTAAACCCTATTTGGAGCAAACAGCTGCTAAAGTCAACAGCAGGATTTCCCAATAATAAACTGTGTTTCTATCAAACCATTTCTACCCAGAAACCTTGAGGTTTGTGCGTGAGGTCCAGAGAACTAGGTTCACTCTATATTTGCACCCAAAGATCTCCTGAAAACTCTGGGAAATGCTGCTCACTTCGATGGTGCTCATGTTTTCCAAGCTTATGGACCAGACCTATTTTTTGAGTGTTTATAAACGCAGACACCAGGGATGGCATTCACTTGTGCCCTCCTGTTGAGGCTGGAATGTCAGCGCAGAGTTTCTGACTGCGGTGAACACGCCTAGCTCGGTTGCCCATTAAAAACTGCAGGCGGAAGCACGGGAACCCAGGCTCAGAAACCACGCGGGAGCCCAAAACCGAAGCCTGCTCTGAGCTCACAGCCTCTATAGACATATGCCTCTGCAGAAGTGGATGGGATTGCAGCATATCACACCTGTCAAGTGTTATATTTTGCTCCACAGCCTAGTAACTGGTAACTGTTGGAAACAAGGGATGGGTACTTAAAGAGTGAGCAGTTAAATCAAACTTACTCCCCTCTCTCTGTCTCTAAGGCTTCACCTGGTGATAACTCCTCAAGGACTCCTCTCCAATCTGACCTCTACGTTCAAGTTGTCATGTATGACCACGTTACCAGAAGGACAACCTGAGCTCATCTGGAGAGACAGTGATTAAAATACATCTTGAAAATCTCTGAAGTCTTTAATTTAAGTAAAAGTTTCTTCAAATCCCCACCATTTGCGTGCTCGTTTTTGCGTGGGTCGGAAGGTCTGGTTTCTTGGGATGGCAAAGTAATGTTATTTTGAGGCTTATTTCAAGTGTAAGTGCGTAAAGCACCGTGCATTTATTCAAAATACGCTGCATTTTATTGATTAAAGCCCAGAAAACAGACATTACCACTTTACTTTTTGTAATCATCTAAGCACAGCAATATTAACTTTTCAATCATAAACAGAAAAGACATTTTCGGTCATGAAAGATGCTAAGAAATGGACTATTCCAAGGCTATTACTCTATGACTGTTTTTTACTGCCGTAGGGAGCTAGTCTCCTATACTTTAAACTTGTAATTTACAGATGTCACAAAGACTTATTCTGTGCGGTTACAAGGACTTTACCATGCTCTTTTTGTGTAAATTCTCACGGCACCCAAGTGTTGTGCAAGCTGCTGATTGAATCTGCAGTTGAAAGCTATAAGATTGTTGAAATCCCTACACAAATGGTCTATGAAGCCATAACCTGTTCTGGGACCTTGATAGCATTTTCACCCCGAAATGGTTATTCTGTTGTATAAACAAATTAAGGGTGTAAAGGCTTTGAAATACGTTGGAGCGCTTTTATGTTCTTCCGCAGCTACGGAAGTTCCAATTGCACTGTGAGAAAGAGCAAAGCGGCCTTCGAGCAATTGGCATGCACACAGATGCCAGCCAGACTTAACTTCAAAGTGCTTGATAATTTACATATCAGTCACTGAATGGCTTTTTCTCAAGTCTCTATAGATTACAGTTTAAAATATTCTCGTGGCACATTTTAAATATTTTTTGGCACATTTCAGTCCAGGGAGGTAGCATCCATTTCCTGGTCTGACATGTTTTGCTAAGTTACTTCAGTTACAAACAAAAATAATCAAAATGTCCTTGCAGGAATGCATAAATGGGATTAACGTAAAGGCTAAAAGTAAGATTATGAGGCAAATTTAAAAGTAAAATTTACTGGGGAAGTTCTGCCTACTAATATATTTTAAGATTATGTATTTTAAGATATTCTCCGTATTACTGTTTTTTTCTGCAACATGATTTCATTCGGCAATTTATCTTTGCCTTTCATTTTCTCTTTTTACAAAAACAATAGTTTAAACGCTGGGTGGCAAATGAGCTTTCACCCACATTTAAAATGGTTTAAGTCTTCTGGCCACAGCTCATTCATGTGGTGTAATGGCAGTGAGGAAACTGCCCACTTTTCTGTTGGAGAGCAGCATGACTTGACTTGAACACCTACAAATAAACCAGCAGATGTGCTTCTCAAAAGAAGGACAAAATAAACAACAAATGTAGTTTTTTTTTTTTCTTTTTTTTTTTTTCCGAATGCGCAGACCAATTTGAATGTATTTCAGTCAAAGCCGGTAATGGTCTCAATATGAATTTAGAAGAACAGCCAAATGTCATGCTTCAGTTCTGTTGGCAAATTTAAACTGAAAGTGAAGAAATACATTTAAAATGAGAAAAGTGATTAACCTTTTATAACAGATACCTTACTTGGTGTACCCCATATGTAAATTCCTATACAAGAAACAGCTTTGTCATTAGTTTGCTCCACCACATATCTCAACATATGCCTCTGTTATTGAAAAGTTTTTAAATTATTTCTATAATGATTTGGCAATTGTGATAAAGAAACCTGACAGGAATTTCATCAGCACTTATACAAATTGCATGTTAATTATTTACTGCCATAGCAGCAGCGCAATGATCATACAAGTGTCTTCTTTGAATTAAATGAAATTATTTAGCATCCACATTTGCATTTGGTTGTTTGCTTGCTTGCTTGTAAAAAAGTTCATTCTCTTTAATGCTAGCACTGTTTTATCTATTAAAATATTTCAGATAAACAAACATGAAAGAACTCTTATCGCATTAAATCATTAATACATCTGGTTGTTTCCAATGTCTCAAAGCCAGTGTTGGTGATCTTGCATATCTCTTGTGATATTCTCATACAGGTTATAGGTCTGTCATGCATTCTCCCAGTAATAGATATTTTAAAACGTAATGTCTCTGTTAGAAGGGGATTCATTATCGTTTCCTCTTCAATGCATATAGAAAAGAATTAGTGAAAGGGGTATTTAAGCTCTTTATAAGACTCTTATTTAGTGTGTGAGGGCTGTGGTGCTGTATCCGGATCACACTGCAATGTTCAGGAAGTGTGTGCTTAACTCCATTAAACTTGACAAAACAGGGCAGAAAGCCTTTAATTCCAGTAATAATCCATTTCATTCACCACATGCCAAACTCTCCGCTCTACTGAGATATTCTACCAGGATCTCACTTTGCAACTTCATACGCAGTCCAGAAACGAGTCATCCAATAAAAAGGAATATCTGACAAAAGCAGTTTATTAAAATAAAATATAATATTTAAAGCATGCGAGAATATTTCGTAGCAACCCAAACAAATTCTCAATTGGTTCGGGACTGTATAATTCAATTCTATATATAAGACATTTTTATCTCTGTAAATTAATCAAATTGAAACTAATTACTTGAACATTTGAATGCACCTGCGCATTACTTTTGAGCCTATACTTAGCTTATGCATTTGTCAGTTGTGACATAGAGTGTTAGATCATCAGCCTTACAATTATTTACCCATTTGTACAACAGGATATTCTTATTCTATCAATTCTATCAATTTAGGGTACCTTGATCAAGGGTACTAAAACAGGAGTGGGATTCAAACCAAAAACTTTAGGATTGCATGGCAATTGCTCTAACAGGGACACTCCCCGGTGCACTAAAAAAAATTAAGCTAAGCATACACCTGTAGCTGTATATTGCCAGCATCATTATACCTTTAGTTTGTTTTTCCTCACGGATGTGTCTTTTTGAGAGAAAACACTGGTGTACAATGCCCAGTTGGACGTGCTGAAGCCTAGAAGCGGACACTTGTAGAAGTGTTTAAAAATGGAGCGGGTTGCGAAGGTCAGTGTTAGAGTGTGTGTGTGTCTCTCTCTCTCTCTGTCTCTGGAGGACCCAGCTGGCCCCATGGCCCCAGACACACACCACCTTCACAGTGAGCAGAGCACGGGTCCCATTGGCTGTCCATTCCTAGATCAGCCCAGACATCAGATACAAAACGTGGAGAACTGCCCCTCTCAGCTACAAGGTGGAGGAGGGCACACGGCACACCAGCTCCAGCCAGGAACGACTTGTCACTCGGTGGACGCCGATCGCTCGCCCAGCAAGTCATCTTCAGTGTCGGGGAAGCTCCTGCCACCTCTCATCCAGTGTGTCTGCAGGTGATGAGATCGCATCCGAAAGAGGAGCTGCTGGGAGGTGCGCTTTGAACAGCTGCTTCGCCGCGCGGCGTGATCACGATCATGGCTCCCTGCGAACACGCGTGCGCCCTTCTGCTGGCCCTCGCCTCTCTGCTCGGGGCCGGCGCGTCGGGCCAACGCGCGGATAACGAGCTGCAAGCGGAGGACGCGCGGGAGCCGCTGCTACGGGACACGGTGTCGGAGCACATGAAGAGTCTCTATGAGAAGTACAGCGCGGCGGGCTTTCGCTTCAAGGATGGAAACACGGTGCGCGCCTTCAGGGCGCTCGCGGGTGCGTATCCACGACCACGTCCCTCGTGTGAAGCCGGCTGCCCTGCGTGTTCTTCTGTATATGCAGTGCGCTGCGACGGCATTATTATTAGCAACCTTAAACTAATAAATGTACTTTTGCCAGCCAGCGACTGCCGTTCACCTGTTAGGAAGCAGCGAGTGGGGGAGGTTGGGGGGGGGTTAGTTACATGTTTCTCTTTGGGAAATAATGAGAAGCGCTAAGTGATAAGTGAGTGAGTGCTGAGATTGATTGTTGTGTGTCTTTGTAAACTAAGTAAGACGCAGACAGCAAACACATTATTTGTGGCTCCATTTAGTAACTCGGCTTCATTATAAAGAAATTCACCAATCGGTTATGCTTTATGATGGATTTCACTATATAGTGATTTTTCACTTGTATGGCAGGTCTCGTTATTGAGGCTCTATTAATTAATGCCATGAAATTTATAAAATTATGTTCTTTTTCGCGTGTGAAACGATGAGACTGGTGTGGCACAGGAAGAGCAGCCGGTGAACGAGATCAGAAAATTGATATTTTTACATAAACGATCAGAAGTAAATTTCCGTGCCTGTTACCTATTTCGTCGGAACGCTTTTCACAGTTATACTAATCGTTTCTCATAAGTTACTCTTCGTCCAAGACGGTATTGGCTCAGATCCCTTTCTTGTTACGGGAGAATGTCTCCACCTAGCGGTTAGTCTTAGAACTTCACATGTGAAAGTACAGCGAAGAACTGTAGTTCTCCGGCATCATTATTATTAGAACGCATCGCCTTCCACTGTTAAACTTGCTTTTTCACGTAAAGGTAACTTGTCTGTCTCCCTCGTGCCTTCAGGTACTGTGGAGGGTGAGCAGCTGCAGATATTCAACCTAAGCTCCCTGTCCGGGTCCGAACGCATTCTCTCGGCCACTTTGCACTACTACGTAGGAGAGCTGCGGAACGGCACGCGCTCGTGCGCGAGACCCAGCAACACGTGCGGCCCTCGCGGACCCGGAGCGCAGCGTCACGTTCAGCTCGGCATCCGGAGCTTCGCCTCCGTGGATAACAAAACGAGAACTCTGGGGCGCTTTCGCCTCAACGCGTCCGCGCTGCACGGCGACTCCACGTCGTGGCAGTGGAGGGACATCACGCGCGCGGTGGACCAGGGCAAAGCGCACGACCGCTTTCTGATCGCGGTCGGCGTCGTCGAGCCGCGAGGACGCGGACCTTGGGGAAAGCTGCTCTCGGGCCGCCCCCCCTACATTCTGGTGTACGCCAACGACTCCGCCATCTCCGAGCCCGAGAGCGTCGTTTCCACGCTGCGGGGGAACAAAGGAAGCGCGCCGCTCGCGCCGCCGGGTCTCGAGAAGCTGCAGCAGCAGGTGCTCGCGCGCAACGCCAACGGCACGGCGGCGCGCAGGACGAAGCGCTCTGCCAGCAGCAGCACCAGCCTCAGCAGCAGCAGCACCGGCGGCGGCAGCATCCTGCTGCCGCTGCAAAACAACGAGCTGCCGGGCCCGGAGTATCCGTACAGCACTACCGCCTGGGAGGAGAGCGGCCCGTACGAGCCGCTGGAGAACAAGGCGGCCAAGCGGCCCAGGAAGAAGCTCCGCAAGAACCAGAGCCGGCAGCACAAAGTAGAGTCGACGATGCCGCTGCTGCAGTTCGACGAGCGCACGATAAAGAAAGCGCGCAAGAAGCAATGGAACGAGCCGAGGAACTGCGCCCGTAGGTACCTCAAGGTGGACTTCGCCGACATTGGCTGGAGCGAGTGGATTATCTCCCCGAAGTCTTTCGACGCGTATTACTGCTCGGGGTCCTGCGAGTTCCCGATGCCGAAGGTGAGTCTCGGCTGCCGCTCGCTCTCGTGCGTCGCTCCTTCTGATTCGTTGGTGCTATTCTTGATGCACGTCGCACGCTTTTCCGCTAGGTGGAGCCCTTTCCCAAAAACGATTTTGAGAAATTTTATTGACGCGATCGCGTTAAAGATAGTAATTTACATTTATTTATTTAGCACACGCTTTTCTCCAAAGCGAATGAACTTCCAGCCCACACCTTATTCACCGCGGTGACTTACACTGCTAGATACGCTACTTACACTGGGTCACTCATCCATACATCAGTGGAACACACTCTGTCACTCACACACTATGCGGGAACCTGAACAGCATGTCTTTGGACTGTGGGAGGAAACCGGAGCAAACCCATGCAGACTCCACACAGACTGAGCGGGGATCAAACCCACGTCCCATCTCGCCACCCAGGGCGCTGTGAGACAGGAGTGATACTCGCGAGTCGCTGCACCACCGTGCCGCCCATCCGGTAATGAAGTACAGTTTTGATTTCATTCGTTATAGTCAGGGTTCTTATTAGAGAATCTGCATTTATGGAAATGAAATTTGGTTAACAATTCATTTAGCAGACGCTTTTTCTCCGGATGCAAGCACGTGATTATAAAGCACAGTCAATTAGTCACGATCCACCATCTGAATCAGTGTACATAAAGCCGTTCATCATTATTAAAAAAAAAAAAAAAAAACTTTAAGTATTAAGCATAAACGCAGGCTTATCGTGCACTTAAGAGATGGGGAAGAAATGAGTCCGAAACAGGTGAGTTTTGAATGGAATAAAATGATGTTGTCCTCCTTGCAGCACTCGGAGAAACCAGACAGCACATTTATCACAGGCCAGCGGTGACAGTGGTTTACCATGCTGAATACAGTCAGTGACGAAATTCTGCCAAAGTGTCACAGTATAGCCGGAGGCGGGAGAAGTGCGTTAACATCGGATCATCGGTTCTGTCTGTGTAGTGCAGTTGTGTTGCGTATTTCACTGAAGCGTGTGAGGCTTATGCTTTCGATCGGTTGCAACATGGGAGTAAATACAAACAAACAAACAAACAAAAGAACTCGTGTGTGAAGCGCGTGCGGACAGGAGCCACTACAGTGCCTGAATGAACGCGCTCGAACCCCCGACCCGGCCGTGTGTGACTGATCACACCTGCAGTCCCAAGTCGCTCTTTCTCAGCTTGCACGCGCTCTTAGTGACTGTTCCAGTACTGTTCACACACACACACACACACTCTGCTGCGTGCGGCTTTTTGTTTCTTTATTTTACACGTTCGCACTTTTAATTTACGTGTATGCGTAATTAGTGTATTTTGTTTTATAGGGACGTTGATGCGTGCCGTTATTGTTTCGTGTAGAAGGTTATGGAAGTGTATCTTGTAAGGTTTATATGGAGAACATTTACATTTATTTGTTTAGCAGATGCTTTTCTCCAAAGCAACTTCCAGTGAACTCTAGTGTTATCAGCCCCCACACCTTATTCACCGTGGTGACTTACACTGCTAGATACACTACTTACACTGGGTTACTCATCCATACATCAGTGGAACACACACACACTCTCTCTCACTCACACACTATGGGTGAACCTGGACAACATGTCTTTGGACTGTGGGAGGAAACCAGAGCAGACACGGGGGGAACATGCAAACTCCACACAGACTGAGTGGGGATTGAACCCACATCCTCTCACACCACCCAGGCTCTGAGACACCAAGCAAAACTTGCTGTGCTACCGTGAGAACCTGTTTTCCCTCATTTTTCACTTTGATTTTTCACTTTCACTCCCCGGTGCGCATCATGTGCAATTCTGTTCGGGTCTCTGGCGGAGGAAAATACACTAAGGCAGGGGTGCTCAAGTTCAGAGGCCAAGCAGGCCACATTTAAACCACATAAAATGCAAAGGGCCACAAATTACAATTTGCGTCATAAGACTTTAAGACAATATTTGCAGTTTTACTGATTTAAAAATGCAGTTTATTACTTATCTAAGTCTTGCTTGTCCTATTTAAAATAATACTGAACATGAAAATAAAAAAAAAAATCAGGAACAAAAAGGTGAATTAAGTTTGTTTTGCTATATTAACGCATAAAAAAATGCATTCGTACTCTGAGTATTAAACAAACTCAGAATGTTCAAACTCAAAACATTCTTGAGCAAATACAGTTCGCAAGCCCTGATGAAAAGAAGTCCTTATTCCTAGTGAGAAATCTGAGTCTGCATTCTTTTCACAAAGCTTTGCTCCCCTGCATCTGCTGCGTCTTTGGCCCGTATGACTGTGGGACAAGAGCACCATCTTGTGGCTACATTTGGCAAAACGCAATTAAATTTGACAGGCAGAAATAAATGTGCAGTTACTCGTTTAGCTGACGCTTTTCACCCAAAGATACTTAATCTGTTTTTGTATTGGAGCGCTTTTTTGAGTAGGTACGTTGCTCAGGGGTACTAAAGCTGCAGATAAAAGTCGAGCCTTCAATCTGTTGGTCCCACTATGCCTAGCAGTTTCCCCCTGAACAGGTCTGGAAATTTTCCAAGTTTGTTTCTTGAATCCAAATTAATTTCCTCCTTTTTACCACCAGTCCAGGTATATTTAATTATTTCAAGAATTTCTGTTCACTTTAGAAAACATCACAGTTACATGGGATTATGATTTTTTTTTTTTGTGTGTGTGTGTAATGTCAAATAAATGTGTGTGAGATTATATGGGGTGAACAACTGAGTTAAGATGGGAATATATTGAAGTGTAATATAATGACATTTGAATAGCTTGTTTGGAGTATTTTAAGGATGACCAGTTTAATGCAGCAATTGAAGCAGTTTAGTGACAGAAGAGAAAATGATTAGAGAAAGGCCTGCTGTACAAATTTTGATGCAGTGTTTTCACACTCCCGGCTTGTGGGTTTTTTTTTTTTTTTTTTTTTTTTCTGAGAGGAAGCTTGGTTGTCAGTGGTTCTCTGACAATGTACTGAACTCAGCCGAAAGAGCTTTTGATAAGTCTGGGTGGTTAGAGCTGCTGCCTTTGGACCCAAAGATCACAGGTTTGAATCCCACTTAAAGCTCAAGTTGCTCTTAGGAAGGTGCTTACCCTCAATTACTCTAGTAAAATGGCCAATGTGGGTGAGTAATTCTAGGTATCTCAGCATTGTAAGTTGCTTTGGAGAAAAATGTCAGCTAAATGAATAAATGTAGAGTCCCAGTGTGATTCTAGGTTTCATCAGTTTCCTCTTCCTCTTTCAGTCACTGAAACCCTCGAACCATGCGACCATCCAGAGCATCGTGAGGGCTGTTGGCGTGGTGCCTGGTATCCCAGAGCCCTGCTGCGTGCCCGAGAAGATGTCCTCCCTCAGCATCCTGTTCTTCGACGAGGACAAGAACGTGGTGCTCAAGGTCTACCCCAACATGACCGTGGACTCCTGCGCATGCAGATAAAACAAAAGCCCATCCAGCATATTCTCACGACACTTGTTATTGCACTGGAAGAGAGACTGCATCTCGGTAGCTAACTAGAGATGAATAATGACAGACATGATCTCGTGAAGACTGTCTTCCACTTGGATGCTTGAAGCTTAACCATTCTCTGACTGGATGGAACGAGCCCTCATTATTCACAGTCATAATTAAATGGATAATTTAGTGACCACAAAAGGGCACACCACAGATTCGTTTTTTTTTTTTTCTTTTTTAACCAGAAAGTTAATCACACTATAACAGACCTGTTGCCTTTGCCTTTTTTTTTTTTTAAATTTATTAAAAAAAGGCAGTAACCGAGTTAGGATTCGAACCTAGGATTTGAGGCTATTTCTGGTGGGAATAACGCCTCTTTACTCAGCCTCCGTGTGTAAATTGTGACACAGCCTGTCTGCACGCGTTACGGATGCTGGTATTTCCACCTTTTGAGCTTTGCGCTTGACGGTCAACCTCTCGTTTTATTCCTCCCTCATCCTCTCTGTTACGGTTATTAACTAGACCACTCCTTCGACACCGTTTTAAAACAGTGCTACCAGCATCTGTTTTACTGCTTTATTAGTGTAAACCGTGTTACCCTGTATTTAATATCATGTTTAAATATTCTTATGGCTGCTATACTTGGATATAATTTAAAGCCAAATCTGGTTCATTTCGGAAAGCTATATGGTTACAGCCTACGCGTATTCATTCATTTCGCATCGCGAGTGTAGCATTGCAAACAATGAAGTACCATCTTCGGTACAGATGTCTGCAACAGTAAGCATATTGGTTAAAATGTATAATTCCTCACTTTGTCTCACCTCACCTGGAAATGTAATGATGTTCACGTCCGGATTATGACCGTGATCAAGGTATGAACCGCCTCTCGTGTTTCCTGTGATCCTTAAGAGGGTTACTCGCAATAAATGACACACATAATGTGAGAAATGATGCGTTCCGGTATTGCAGACTTGTCTAGAGGCAAGGTAGTAATCGAAAATGTTTCGACGACCGAGATGTCGACCAGATGTATGAAACGGTTCATTCTGACAGATGTTTCATAGCGTCAGATCTGCAGTTTATTGGAAAACATTTTGATCAGGGAATGGCATTTTAGTATTTAGCTGTGTTAAAAAAAATGCGCCGCAGATGTTTCGGCCCTTGGCTTCGTTTCTGTTACCATGCAGCCGAAGACGAGTCAAGCGGTGCCTCGTACCCTGGAAAACCAAGATTTCATTCAGCTAAATAGATGGCACCGTGTAAGGAAAAGGCTGGAACTGCAGTACAGGTATTTTTTGCTGGATATAGCAATGCTCTCATCCCCACACACACAGTTACTGTGCTTCTTGGTTGCCATATTATGGATCTGAATGGCTCAACATCTGTGTGTTACATTTTACGTGCACAGAGGAGCGCTGGAAGACAGACGTTCAGTACATCTTGCTTGCGGATATTAGGTAACACGGTGGGGCGAGGATGCGGACTTGTTATTTAGCTCCCTGAATGGGCTCTGCAGTCGTAGACTTCAAAAAAAGTGAATTAAAATTTCGATTTCCTTCGATCTTTCTCATTATCTGGCCTTGCTATCACGAGGAAGATGTTTGCGACAAGTATGCACTTTTGGGAAATGGCATAGCAACCATTTTTTTTTTTTTTTTTTTTAAAAACCTGTTACCTGATATAATCCTATGGCTTTTTTTTTTTTTTTTTTTTTGTAGTAATGTGTGAGTAAAAATGATGACTGAAAAAAACATCCAGTATAGCATAGAGGAACATTTCAGGATGAACCAAATTTATTACCAGTGTAAATAGTATCTGATATACTTAAAGGAAACTGAATCAACTGTAGCCACAAATCTGTACATTTTATTGTTTTCAATACAAAAATTATGCCTTCTTGAGATCAGTGAAATATTTATTTGGAAAAATTGAGGCCAATACATTTTATAGATTTGTATATTGGTTTTGTATATAAACTGTATAAAATGTCTGCTTTGTTATATTTTGTATAAGAGTACCTTTTTAAATGATTTTAATATTAATGCTAAATATACATTTACATTATTATTCATCCCACGACCTCAATCAGAATAAGTGGTTAATGAAAATGGGTGGGTGCATGGATGGATGGATGGATGGATTATAATTCACAATGCATTATTCATTATTAGTTTGCATTCACATTTTTGTGGGGTATTTATGTAATAATATACTTATAACTACATATGAGAAACTTGGGATGCAGGTTAACTACTTTTTTCCAAGAAGTCTTTTTTTTTTTTTTTCTTTTTCTCAGTGTCCAGTATCTGAATATTTTCTTTTCTTTGTGATTTCCGAGATAATATTTTATAAGAGTATAATAAATCTTTATTAATAAGTGGTATTTTTAAATACATGATGCATTTATAGATTATATATCTCAAAAATGTATTTTGTTGTCAGCCAGTGTGCCACAATAAAAAATTTTTTTACCTTATAGACAAGAGGAAATTTTGCATTTCTCTTTCTCCGTTATAATATTTACCTCCAGACATAATTCCAGTGTAGTTATATATTTTTTCATGCATGTTTCTGACTGAAGAATTGCATGTAATGCAATAGGCAATAAATGAGTGTCTAGCCATTAATGCAGATAGAAAAATGAAATAACTTGCTTTTTTCCTGTATCTTTTTATGATCTGAATCTGCCACCAAGAGATTTTCCTTGTACACCTTTAACTTTTGTGTAATATATTGTGGGTGCATAAAATAGTCCTCTGCCTCACTGTACAATCTTTCTTGTAAATTTTTAGCTTGAAGTAAAACAATTGTACAATGAACTTCATATAAAAGTATATTTGTATATGGAAAGGAACTCATAATGACATTTATTTATTTTACATATCTGGCATTTATTATATTCTGTGCGGTGAGAGGAGGGTAGGGGCAAGGGGCGGTTTGCTTGCTGGATGGGGGGTGGTGTGCTAGACATCACATGACTGGCCAAGCTGTGAAAGGTACTTGTCACTACTGATGTACGTGCTAATTTCTGTGTAAAGGCTCCCTGTGTGAAAGGAAACCCTCTTTGTAAGCCATTCGAACAAATGAATAAAGCTCTGTGTGTCGGCCTGCTGTACATGGTTCTCTTTAGCTTTCGCATAAGACGCTTTGGCGACAGACAGACATTTACACTGATTTATTTATTTAGCAGACGCTTTTCTCCGAAGCGACTTCCTATGAACACCAGACATGCTACTGAGATGCGCAAAGCATAAATCTTAATATTCCCAGGAAGACCTAGGAGTAGCTTTCCCGCCTCCTTGTCTCAGTTCTTGTGCAACTACATTTTAACAGCATTTTAGAACTGCAGTTACATATGCAAAATACGTTATGTGACATGTCATGTTAAAAAAGAACGCACATTAATATGTCTAACACAGAAAATAGCAGAACTATCAGACAAAATAAAGACTGAGTCGCACAGCATTGCCCGGGTGACAACTGGCAAACCATAGATTCCCCTTGGGTTGATAGTGGTATTAATGCGGTATACTGTATATTATATGTAGTGCACTGCGAATGCTTATGTTGTCATCTGCTGGATGCTTTGGAAGTTCTTCCATAAGATCAAGATCTGCTAGGCAAGCTGTGATGACCTGTTGTGCACTGGCGTGCTTTCTGGGTAACTTGCAGCTGTATTTTCAAGAATTAAGGAATTCTTTTGGTGTTTTGAACCTTTTTCTTTTACCAAAGACGTAAAGTATAGCTTGCAAATAATAATCACACAGGAAATTGTTTTACTATGTTTCGCATTTTCTGGAACAAAAATATTCCCACCGTGATTTGTCCATAGATACCAACGTATAACATTAATCCTCTTTCATGACTCTCTCGTCACCGTCTTTACTTTGAAAAGTTGTTGACCGCATACGCTGTTCTGCAAGTTATTGTCACTTTCCACACCCGCACCACAATCCGCAGTACCGGGCTCCCATTAAGTACCTGACGGTAATCGGAGCACTAGGCTTTATAAGACACTCCTCAGCCCCTTCTCGGTCGCGGAATCTCACCGAGACAACCGTCCCCTCCGCGCTAACAGCACTCGCCACATCCCATGTCCTTTTCCCCTTCGTCCTCGTGTCTTTTTCTTCGTTCCCTGGTTCCTGACCATTCGCCTCGCTTCCCGACTTCATCCGCAGATCGACCGACCGTTCGCCCGTCCCCGACAGCAAGAACAAGTCTATCCCCTTGGCCCCGAATGAACGATCCTGCATTCGGGTTCTGCCTTCCCCGCATCCTCTGCTACACATGACAGTTGTTTTTAAACTTTACCATCTTCTTCATATTAGACAGGGCATTTACCAGATTTATTGCAGCAAATACAAGCATCACAACAGCACCTATATTAAAGCAAGACTTGCCTTGAATTTACAAATGTTTTCAAGGCAGATGTTTTTTAAAAAGAAAAATAATATGTCAGTCATGCAATTCAACATTTGGTAAAAAAGCAGTAAATAAAGCGATGCAAAAAGTTTTTTTTAATCAACCTTTATATATACTTTTTCACTTTTTTGGGCTATTTAACACATAAAGATAAGCAAAATGCAAAACATTATTTACAGTATTAATTACATAAATGCACCACAACTAATTGCTTGAGTGAGATTCCACACGTCACGAATCAGTTAAATAGCCACGGTTGTTTCAAATGTGTCGGAAAGCGTTGAAATCCCATACGTCATCTACACCTCTGTCATTTAGAGGAAGTACCGTTCACTTGGCCGCAAAGTTTACCCCTAGGTCATACGGTAAATATTATCTCTGGTTTCACACTATTCTCCGTGACACTCGCAGTTCATAATTTAGAGAGGGAAAGTGGACTCGCTCTGGAGGAAAGTCGATGATAACTCGTGCAGTGTCAGACTGGAGGAAGAAGTGGCACTCATTCTCAAGCCCTTCTCTTGGAATCCAAACCAGGGTAACACACACTTCCGTCCACCTAACTGTTCGGCCAGCTCAAGTTAAAGTGCCCCTTTGTATATTGCAGAGGGGACACTGAGCTCTCTCATAACAAGTGCCAGTAGAACAGCACGACAGCAAAAAAATTCTCTCTTTGTTCGCACAGCGTCGAGCGACAGAGGCTCTCAGAAGTCTGCATCCCAGCCAGACAGCTCATCTGAGGGAACGTCTTCATCAGGCGGGTAGCTGTCAAAGTAACGGTGGTCTGAGGGGCCAAGCACCTGCACAGAGAAACAGTCATAGATGGACACATCTGTCCACCTGCACTGCTCCACCTGTTGAACCTTTGCTGCGTACATGTATTTCTAGCGAAAACCTTTACCGTGACCGGTTGTCAAAAAAGGCTGCGTGTTTAACAAATATTTTCCCAATAAGAGGAGCTTTTGTTGGCCCATGTGCAAAATCCAGGCTCAGAATATCGTTTTTAAAAATAAATGTCTATACGGTGAAGGTTTTGTAATTCTGTCCAATATCTGTTTCGTTTCTTTAATCATCGTCTCTGGTTTTCCACAGCTCTTTCTTGACAACGATTCTTTTTGGTGGAGTGGTATGATCTCTGTCTTCAATACTGACGTTTAATAAGATTCCATCTTTATCAGAAAATTTAGTCCTATTCAACACTCTTCTAGTTCCAATAGGCATTAAAAGATTAAAACATGGTGATCCTGAGAAGTCTATCGTCATTGCAGTGTTCTGTAGCCTTCAGTATAGACCTCACTCCAACACCATGCCATCTAAGAAATAATTTTGGTTTACTCTGTACGGACTCCTGTAAATATAGGCAAATGTTACAAAATGCTGTGCTAAAAAAAGAAAACAGACTACTGCAAGAATTAACTCAAGCTGACAAACAGCTCATTGCCCTGAACAATTCCAGGGCTATGATCGCTGCATTATACACTGTTTTTACTAGTGTACTGGTACTTGCTATGCACTGTGGGAGACATGGAAACTGAGGGAGACACTGTGACGATGCATGGTCATCTGCATGTGCTTATTGTGGGAACGTGACAAGATGGAAGTTTACTGGACTGGGGTTCATTCAACTATCAAAAAACTTCTAACAAAATTTTTGATTTTGTCTTCATAAATTTTCTTGTTAAACCCCAATGCAATTTCCTTTTCTGATGAAATTATGGAACATCAGCTGATTATTGATACATACTTGGCAAGGAAATTTTAAAATTTTTTTTAATTTTATTGTCTACAACTGAAATTCCCCTCTGTAAATATGTGGAGGACCAAAAATGTGTAGCCTACACATAAAGCTGGCTGGAAAACAATTTCATAATTCATCTTGATTAAATTTATTAATCTGGATTCTACATGACTTATTACTTAATTACTGAAACAAAATTAACTTATGATTGTCTGCATAGGCTCTGCCTGAAATTCCCTTTTTAAGGAGCTCCTATATCCACAGAAATGCTGGCTTAGAGTAAAATTATAGCAGTACCTGTCTTTTGAGAGGAGATGGCAACTTTCTGACTTTTAGTCCCTCCCAGTTGAATCCATTAAACCACCTGCAAATCAAAGAAACTAATTCAATTTTGATGCTTCACATTAATAATACAGCACTAATAAAATCACATTGCATACCAGGGCAATAGTATTCATTCACAGAGTATATAGCTGGATAGTGGTTGTAAGAGCAAGGTGCTGAAGATTCAAAATATTGGCCAATATCTGCTGTCATTTGACTTCTTTTTATTTAATTATTATTACCAAACAATCACGTAATTACATCAAATCATATTAAAAGCTGTTGGCCGCTAAACCGAGCAGTCCTTGACCGAGCAAGACCCCGGGACATAAAAGTGCGAGAGATTTTCTGAACAGGGCTTGAAATGTGAACAGTTACACGTCCTTGGCTCAGGCTCCTCAAATGAAATTCAGCCAAGGACTGCAGCGGCCCGAACGAAAGGCTGAGGTCAACGTGGTTGTGTGATCATTTGCTTGAAGCTAGAAAGCAGGGTTAAACAAAAGGGTTTTTGGTGTGCCGTGCTAATGCGGAAGGCTCTGCAGGGGAAGTGAGGAGCCATTAGAGCCTCTTGAGGCTGAGGAAGCTGGCTTGGAGACACCCAAATATGATTAATCAATAGCAGCAACACAGACAAAGGGAACAAAGTGGAGAGTGGAATTAAAACAATGAGAAAATGAAATTTGTTACCATAAGGAGTCAGTTCAGTACAGAATGCATTCGCACTCACCGATGCTTCTTGATGTCTATGATTCCATTCTTCAGGTTTCCCAGACGTTCTGTCGGATTTTGTCTACAGACGTGACACAAGGTTAGAGAAAATCTCACAATACATGATTTGTTTCGCCGAACGTTTAAGAAATTCTGACATTTCCTGCGTGCGACCTAAATAAACACCTGAAGTGACTAGCTGTGATCACTATGTCTTACTAGAAAACTGGGAGCTCACTTCAGCACCTCACACCTTGCCTGTACCTGCACAGCTTCCGAATCAGATCCTCAGGCCGTCTAGTTATTTTCTTGGGAAATTCTATCTTCTCGATACCTTTCAAGATGAATGTGTATGTCATCATATGATCTGTCCCAGAAAATGGAGGACTGTAAGAAGCAAAAAATTGAAAGGAAAATTAGTTTTTCAAAGAATTAATTCAGAACAGTGAAAATTCAAAAGCAATTAGATCGGCCTTCCAAACAAGACTGCTGTGTTCTTGTACAAGTGACATACATGCAATGTGTTGGTGTAAATAAACACAAAGCAAGAACGTGACATGAGGCTCCAGCTGCTATTGTGGAGTTAAAAAAATATTGTACTAACTTGCCCGTAAGAAGCTCAAAGACCAGAATGCCTAGGGACCAGAAATCCACGCTGAAGTCATGACCTTTGTTGAGAATGATCTCAGGAGCCACATATTCTGGTGTTCCACAAAATGTCCAAGTCTTCTGCCCAAGCCCAATCTTCTTCGCAAAGCCAAAGTCCACCTAGTGAGAAAAAAACCACTTAAATGGAGCAGTTTTACATCATTTGTTCTGACGCCAGTACATTTATACTGCATATGAACATACACAAAGTATGTTACTGAAACAAAAAATATTCATATTTATTCATTCAGCAGATGCTTTTCTCCAAAGCAATGGACATTATACAAAAACGCATTTTAAAACACAAGGAGCTTTAGATACAAATACACAATTTTGAATGCTAAGTCTGTGACACCACCGTTTTTGCTGCCACAAATCACTAGAGCAGCTGCCCCAAAAAAGAAAACACTGACTGCAGATTTGTTCTCATTGTACTTCAGATAAAAGTCTTAACATATTTTTAGATTATGAAGAATCACCGTGGTAACATGTACACCTGACAAGAAACAAGAGATGGGTTGAAATGGATGAACAGATGGCAAAAAACTGATGTCTAACCAGTTTAATGTAACCCTCTGTATCCAGCAGGAGGTTTTCAGGCTTGAGGTCTCTGTATATAACTCCATTGCGATGCAGGTAATCAAAGGCTTCCGTCACACAGGCCACACAGAACTTGGCAGTGTGCTCATCAAAACTGCCCCTTTAAAGCAAAAATCACAAAGATGTCTTCATGCTCAGCATAAACAGGAAAAACACAACATTACTCCTAAAACAAGGTGTAAATGTCTGTTATTGTTTCAAAATATGCTAAACCAGCTAAATACATCTGTCAGCATCTTTAATATGCTTGAGAAGGAGCCACAGCGATGAGTCAGGACCTTCATAGTAACCTACTGATCTCGGAGAAGACTCCAGATCTCTCCTCCAAGGCATGCCTCCAGCAACATGTATACATACTTCCTGTCCTTGAAAGTACGGTACAACCTACAAATAACAAAAGGGTCGAGATCTGAGTGAAAAATCACCTTGACAACAAATTACAATATTTTACTATTGCAAAAAAAAAAAAAAGAATTAAAGTACAAAATTAGAAGAGGAAATACTGGATTTCTGCAGTGGCTTCAGTTCCTTCACTGTGTTATTCTGATACAGGCAGTTTAAGAAAATGCATCCAACCTGCTGTTCTATTAAATCCTCTAGCCTCCCCAGTTACAAGTAATTTGATCTCTGAGAAAGTACGCCTCTGCCATAGACTGGTAGCCTCAATCATCTCATCTTGACGGGTGTGGTTGAATGTTTGTTTTTTCCCCATAAGCGCATTTGCTCCAAATAGAGCTTGAGCTTTGCCTTAATTTCACTATACACTTCCAGGCTAACCTGCATCTCACTATAAAGTGTTTCAGAATATGACATTCGATTTCTGACAATAATGATTTTACAGCAAGTCTGTGGTTGCTTGGCACTCTATGGCAGTGTTTCAGATAAAACCACTTAAGCCGATATGAGTCTCTCCTGTTTAGTACAGTGCTCGTTCAAGACACTCTGTCTTACTTATTCAAAGGTAGTGCTGCCAGTGGCTCGGTGATGGAGTGAAAAACCTACTTGACCACAAAGGGGGAACAGGTTTCCATCAGGATCTTTTTCTCAGAGTGGATGTGCTCCTCCTGACTGGTATCAACTATGTGCTGCTTCTTGATGCATTTCAGGGCAAAAGTCACATCCTCATTCTTCACCCTCACCTGTAGTTCAGCACCCCAAATATGAACGTTCTTAACAAATGCACACATCATAGATACTGGTTTTAAATGACTATTTGACAATCCCCTACTATAACACAATTAATTTCATAAATCATGAGAAAATCAAAAAACCCAACAGAAAATCTTCACTTTTTAATTGATATGTAAATTAGCTTTAACTGGGTAATTCAACTCAAATACAAACAATATTCTTACCAGCTCCACCCTGCCGAATCCCCCGACTCCAAGTGTGGTGATGACATCAAGGCTCTCAAAGGGCGAGCTGGACGAGAAAGCCGATACCCGCTCCTTTAGCTCAACGACCTCCAGAGGCAGTGGTGAGGTCAGCTGTGTAGAGGTTAAGCTCCTGCAAGGAAGACTTCCTTAATATAGCCTTAAACATGTGTACACTTCTCTCCGCTTGGAACAGTGCACACTGCCAGCACAGGTATCATTAGAATGCTCTGTACCCCAGACTCTCTATTTTTCCTTTTCCAAGAAGTCTTCAGAGGATCATGTTATAGAATACGCTATACACTATTGAACTGACCTTAACTGACTGCTTCAAGGGTCAGTGAGATAGGAGAAAAATTAAAACTCAAAAATTAAAAAGTAGAAAAAATACAATTTCACTATGTTTATTACCATAGAAGGCTTAATGAGATAAGATCAATAAAACCGAGTTTAATCAAAACTGCTGCATGTCCCTATGATGGACTTGCAAAGAGAAAGAGGAGAAGGAAGAGAGGTCAATCCCACATCCACAGAAGGACACTCCTGCAGGAGGCTGTTTGATGCCATGGTGTAATCCCACCTCTGTCAAGCCAATGCTTGCCACCATGCTCAGTCAGAGTGGTGCAAAAATTCAGATACACCAGATATGAAATTCGGATATGAAACTTCACACCTGTGTTCTTCCTGCAGTACTTAAACATTGGTAGTATAATATTTTATAAACTAAAAATAGCTGTAAAAATAATACCCTAGCTATACAAACCTACAAATGTTATGTTTGGTGTTATAAAATAATAAACACAAAGTGTTATTTCCATACTTTTCAGCAAAATTTTGCACAATTATTATACGTACAAACATATGGTAAGTGTCCGGTACAATACGTCCTGCATACAAACACGGTAACATAATCCAACCTGAATAAAACTGCATCCCCTTATTTTACTCAAAGCTTTTTGTTCTAGACAAAAGGATTAATAAATAGTTCAAATAATATGTTGGATAGTTTGTTCTCAACATATCAAACGTAAAATGTTCACCAAAGTTATACATGTCCAAGGCTGATTCTTTAGAATGATCTTACTTAGCATGTTTCTTCTTGCCATCACATGGTATACATTCCACATAGCCTTGCAGGTACTTCTGAAGTTCACTGAATGTCCCAACAGTTTGACTGAAGGTCCTGTAAGGAAAACAGATCATATATTTTCCATTTTTCCATATTAAAAATGACTAATTGCACAAAAATATACTTTTGTACATAAACAGAAAACCCCAATTTCATAGATTTTGGGTCACCCAAAGTCTGAAGCGGATAAAAAGAATTGCAGAATTCCAATGAGCTGGATACTCACTCACGGTCAATCACGAGGCATTCCACGTCATTCTCATCTGCAATTATGCTGGCCGACCTGACATCATCACTGCAAAAGCGAGAGGAAAACACACATTTCTTTCCGAAACTATGAGAACGAGCATTAACGACCAAAAAAGACAGACATTTTCGGGATCTTTGGAGAGCTGACAAAAAAGGAAAATCGGTGATGTATGAAAGAGTGTAACCTTATAAGGGCCTTCTCTCCAAAATAGTCCCCTTTCTGAAGGATCTTTATGGTTTGGGGTTCCTCGTGCTCCTCACTACTCTGAGTGACCTTGATCTGAACAGCAGATACAGCAGTCAGCATTTACACATCCCACTGGATCACACACTCCACAAAGACAGAAGAACATCTAAACAAAGGCAACTTTTATTCAGGTCTCCTTAGAGCTGGAAGATGTAAGTCAGTGCATGAGTCTCTTCATTGTTGCAATAACGATTTTGTTTTAACGTTGCTAAGGACATATTCCTTATCCAGGTTATTACTATTCTCACCTAGGATCTGCGTGAAAAGCGATTGTTCACTGCTAGCCTGTTTGACCTCACGGCTTCTACTCGGTGCCAAACACTAATGGGTTATTTTGGATAGCAGTTTCCGTGTACAACAGAACAGCTGGGGACGTTGGGCACGAGGCCCCTTTTACAGCGTTAATGTAGTACTTTGAAAAACATCTGTCTTCTCTCATTAGCACTGATGCCCAGAAACGCAGAGGTGCAGCACCGGTTCATTTCCTCCTAATGGCTCCAGAGCTTTCCCAGCGGAAAACTACCGATTCGGCCTGGTGTCCAGTTACTGAGCTATCACTGAGCCCTTCAGCACAGGAAAACAAGTCAGAGGGCTCAGCCATCCCTGTGGAAACAGCACGATTCCCCGTACAGCACATGCTTACAAAGCAACACGAGTCAGACGGAAGCAACAAGATTTACCTTTCCTTTCGCAATAACGTAGAAAGTGCTTCCTTCTTCTCCCTCCCGGATGATATAATCCCCTTTGTCATAATATTCCTGACAGGAGAGGAAATCCTTATCTTAAGTGAGACATTGATTTTCACCCAATCCCCTGTATCCAAAGTGAACTGAGCCTTAAAGGACTTAGCGTGTCTGTGAAATACATTCATTGGTTTCATCTGATTTAACACACTTCCCATAACAGAAGCTAGATGTTGGCTTTAGTAGGGGAAATGCAGCACGATGCAAATTGTACCTGTAACAAGAACTGTTGACAGATAAACACTGCTAGTTTATGTTTTTGCTTCAGTCATTTATAAAATCAAGCCTTTTCTTAACATACATCTTTCATTACTGCATTCTAACAGTGTTTCTGTGGCTCGATCTGAAGAAATTCTGTAACTTTTACTGCGTTGTTTTGCGACGCTTTGCCAAGAACCATGTACTTTTCCATCTTGCGCCGCCCAAAAGCTGGATGTAATACATTTCATTGTTTTTAAATGATGGAGCTCTGCGTAAAGTCATACAGTGACAGTTACATGAAAAAGAAAAAAAACGGATAAAACCGGCTCATGTGATATTGACACAGTGTGCAACAAATCCCACAATGTTTTATCTTAATAGCTGCTTCTTCACGCTTTCAGTCTCAAGTTTTCTGGTCAGCAGAGAAAATGTGACATTACCGTAGCAAGGCAATTCTCAGTCGATGAGAAAACACAGATCTGCATCTGAATTCATTTAACTGACTTAACTGAATCCACGATGCATATAAGTATTTTAGTGCCTCTGATTATGGGAATCTTTCATTTGGTATTTACTGTATTGTCCGGCAGTTTTTTAATCTATTCTCTAAAAACTCTCTACCTTCGCACCTCAATTTGAGTTCTGTTTATATGTTGTACTTAAATATGTATGATCAAGCATAGCTTTTAACCCCAATCCCATAGAATACAATCGACAGACGGTGGAAAATGCTAAAAACCCCATAAACATTTGTCAGGACAGGCTCCGCTAGGAATTCCTTCCCTCACTCTTTTAAACTAATCGGGTTCAACATTATCTGCATTATTCTGAGGTGACATCTGCTGTACTATAGGATTACATACCCCCTATTCCCTCCAGACAGAATATAATGAACTCCATCAGGAATGACTGAATAACAGAATTCTCTCATTCTACCCAGGGGAAGGACAATTGAGAGGATTGCCCTTGAAGTTTGCATGGCAAAAGCATTCTGAAAGGGCCATTTGAGGCACGACTGACAAATCCCACACTTACAGGGGAAACCCACATTAACAGGAGATGGCGGCTGAGCAAATCTCTCAGCATCACACAGTATATGCCCTGTCACTCTCAGGTCTCCTACAAATAACCAGTGTCCTAGAATAAACACTGTTTAGGAGATGCTCAAATAATTAAAATAATAATATATACGGTTTACGATGAGAAAAAATATGAAGAGGAGTTAAGATCTGGAGATACGGTGTCTAATGGACTAAAAGGAACTAGTGATACAGTATTCCACAGTTACGTTTATTCACTCAGCAGACACTTTGTCCAAAGCAACTTATAACAGATTTTGGCTGTTACTAGCCCACACACCTTATTCACCAAGGTGACTACAGTGCTAGATACACTACTTACAAGGGGTTACTCATCCACACATCAGTGAAACACACTCACACACTATGGGGGAACCTGAACAGCACATCTTTGGACTGGGGGAGGAAACCAGAGCACCCAGAGGAAACCCACACAGACTGAGCAGGGATTGAACCCACATTCTCTCACACCACCCAGGCACTGTGAGGCAGCAGTGCTACTCACTGTGCCGCAGTGCCACCCCAGTTATTTCTTACTATAAAGTTCTTTCAGAACTAGGAAATATTCAGTAACATCCTGCTTAATCTCAAGCATCTCTGAACATTCATACTCTGTCTTAACTGTCCACTTACCACTTCCAGGCAGTCCACTATCTTATTTAATTTTTCTTCTGGTAAATTGGCCAGCAAGGAGACACTTGAAAAAAATTAACAGAACAATTCTAATGAATGAATATGAAATACGACTGTCATGTAATGTTTAGTCTTATAGGACTCCAAGATTTATATGACGAACTTATTTTAACCTTAAAACTATTATGCTAAAATCAATAAACATCAAAAGAAAGATAAAAAATCATGTAACTCATAATAGAAGAGCTTTAATTTTCCATTTGTTGCATGTATATCTTAACTGACCAAACACTACATTTTCACAGTTTTTCTTACAAAGACAACATACTGATGGAATACAATGCATTGTTGTTTTTAATTCAAGAATAAATTGTTAGTTGATTTTAATACTTAAATACATACTAAAATAATCATTACACGTGTCATTACTGGCAACCTACACCTGCCAAAAATATCAGCGTCAGTATTAGACCTGAAATTCATATTAAATCTATCCAAAACCACAGTATTGTCACCTTCTGAGAAAGCTGCGATACTGTTCTTGTCGAGTCTGTGCATTTATCCTCATGATGTTCTGAAATACTTCCCGGTCCAAAGCCCACGTCTTCACTTTGCTGACCGCTATGTACATAACACAAGAAAATGCAAAATAAAGGTGAATATGTCAGATACTGGACTTGGCGTTTCTAATTTGACCGTAAATACTCCTTAAAATTAAAAACATCAATAGAGCAGGAACACTTCTCAGCAGTCTAAAAAAATGTTAGAAGCTAGTGTAGACAACAGAAAGCAAATATTTTTAGTAGTGCAAACACATGGAATAATACTTTTTTCAAGAAACAGATCTAAACAGACAAATACAAAAGATATGGACTGTTGTGATATGTGGAATTAAATTTTTGTGTTGTGCTTGCAATGGAATATAATAAAGCAATATGCAGGTTCTTTATTTATACTTCATGAACATGTTTATTTCTGAAATAAAAAAACAATATAAACTGAGACATTTTATTCGGTAAATCTTCCTGCTTACAATATTCAACCATCAGTTAATGTATTTCATTGTCACGTTTACTGTGACACATTACCTGAGCTTTAGTACTTGTGTTACACTGAAAACTCATCTTACCTTATGCCCATACTGTCACCATCCATCAAACTCAATCAAAGATCCTACAGAGCATCAACAAATTCAATATGTATATATCACAATGGGGGGGGTGTGGTGGTGCAGCTGGTTCCCTCTGTGTGGCCGGTCTGGGGCTCGAGCGAGGGCCCAAGGCCAAGAGACGAGGGGACACACACAGGATGGGATCCCAGTCTATCGTAAGGCACCCCAAGCAGGACTCGAACCGGAGACAGGCCACATAGCAGGACCCAGCCAAACCCGCTGCATCTCTGCGCCACCCCTCCCTATTATTAACAGTATCCTAACTTGTAAGGTGTTTTGATATATTCACTTTTCTAAATTTTACCTTGTGAAGAGGAAATATTCTATGCACAAAACATCTAAAAGCACAAAGGTTCTCAGTTCTGGCTCCAGTGTGATGGTACAACCTCCCCCTCTCACTCAGAACTGCTGAGTCTCTGTCTGTTCTTAAATGGCCTTAAAACTCACCTCTTCCAGACTCACTTCTCCCATGATCTCTTAAGTTCATGTAAGTGTACATGCTCTTAAAGTTCAAATTCATACCTGTCGAACAATGGATTAACTTTGACCTAGCAACTTGTATAACGTAAATGTCTATTTAAAAAAATATATATCATTATCATTAGAAAAGTGATTAGGAATCATCTATATACAGATAAAATTTTATGCAGCTACTCATGTGATGGACATTGGTTCATATAATAGAAAGTAACTAACTGTACTTTAGAATCATGCATCTGCATCTAAGTGTCTCTTTCTGCTAATGTAATCCACAAATTGTATTTTCTATGAGATGTATGTCACTTGGGAGAAAGGTGTCTGCTAAATTAATAAATGTAAATGTAAAATGTATTCTGACAATCCTGCTCCTTGGGTAATATCTTTAACATCACTGCCTTTAGGGTCATGATTCTAGGCATACTTTCATTGTCCCAAAGGAAGATGGAAAAAAAACAGTTTGATAGCTATTGAGCAACTACAATTATTGAGTAATACTGAATCATCTTTAACTTGATGTCAAAAGTTTGTAGTCTTCTTAATGATTACACAAAGTGAATATGACTTATTAAAAAAAAAAAAAATTTCAAAAGACAAGTTTCTTATTACCAGTGGGTTGTTTTCCAACCACTCTCTCCATTTTTTTCTGCAAAGAGAAAACACTTTACCTCTTACTGAAGCAGTCCTGGTACAGTTATACAGTATTGCCAGTTCACCAAATGTGGTCCAAACTTCTATTGTAGTCAGCATTTTGTTGTGTTGAAAGACATCCAGTTGCCCTTCTGTGAATGCAAGATGAACATAATTAGTCTTCATCAAGTAGCTGTATGGCATCGAGGTGTAAACCAGATGCACTAAAATGCTAATTTGTGAAATTAGGAAGAAAATGCTGTTTTTACTTAATGGGTTTGCAAAATACTCAAGTTCCCTTTAAAAGTTTCGAAGTATGAAATGGTGAGACATTCAACCGTCACACTGCACTCAAAATTTAGGTGCAATAATTTAACTTCTCATCAATTTGAAATATATGTATACATTTGATGAAATATCAGGTACACTGTGTACCTTTTTGAAATTATTGTTTAAATGTGGAAAACTCTTGATATCTATGTACACACACAATGTCTACAACTGCTTGTCTTGAGTGGGGTTATGACAAACTGGAGCCTCACCTGCTAACACAGGGCACAAGGCTGGAGGGGACACAAGTCCGCCACAAGGCACCCCCCACAGGACTCAAACCCAAGACCTACCACAGAGCGGGCCCCAGCCAAACACCCTGCACCACCATACCCCCTTCCAATTGATGCAAAAAAATCTTATTCTTAAGGTTTAAAGTAGTCAAGAAGTTTGTTTCTCCCCAGTATAGTGCAGAATTTGTTTTTCACTGTCCATAAATATTCTTTCTTGCAGTTTCTCCTAGTTACGTGAAGCAGACCTCTCATAAACTTAAATAAAAATAAAGTGCATAACCCTCTCATCATCAAAGTTTTTAACAACAGACTGTAGCTTCTTATTTTGTTTGGTGACCTTTGCAACAAAAGCCCCACCTGCCAGAACATACAGATGATTTCCAGGATCCCCTTGCTTGATGACATAGTCTCCTCGCTGATAGGTCTTCTCGTACATACATTCCACCATGTCCTTTATCTGTTGCATCTCAAGTCTTTTCAGGAACTGGTTCTTATTAAGGGCATCTGTAATGAGCTTCTTCACACTGCCAACATAAATGATTGATTTTTATGTTGCGTCCCATGCAGCAAGCCAAGCATATATGTTTATACTTCCATTGCAAATGTTTTGCTAAATTGTTTGGCTGAACTCAAAAATTAAAAAGAGGGAAAAAAAAATACAATTTCACTATGTTTATTGCCATTCTTTTGGAACTTTTAGAAAAATTCCCAGGACTCACATACTGATGATGTAGTTATTTCAAAAGATTGGTTTTGTCAAAACAAAAAAAAAAAATCCTTTTTGGTGTTAGCTTTTATATTTATTTGAGGTGTTACCTACAAGCACACTGCAGTATCTCTGATTATGCACGTTCCCTGGATAGCAAAGATGAAATGTGTTACAACAAACTGAGCAAATTTATACCTGAGCTTCATTCAGCAACAAGCTCACACTAAAGCGGACAAACTGTCCAAAACATCTCCATGCAGTAAAGCTCTTCTTCTCCCCAGCATATGTTTCCTGTTATGTGCTTGAATATGAAATGAATCTCACTCTTTACCATCACTGTAAAATACCTCCACAACCCCCCTCCTCTGTTTCATAACCTCCTGTTTGCATTTTCATCAAAAACAAAGTGTTTTGTTCGATTGTCATGGGTTTTTTCTTACTACTTCTGTTTCATGAAGACGAGAGCCCTGAAGATCTCCCATCAACATGAACGTGAAGAAAGAGCGAGGAAAGATGTGGCACCGTGGAACACGCATGAATATGATTTGCTGAGATGAATACAATATGTCTTCCATAGCTGGTTTTAAGCTACACAAGGGGGAACAACCTTGAGGGCCATCCCCAGCTGATAGTTGAGTCGCTGACCTCAGAGGGGTCAGTGCCATACAAGTTTGACAGTAGCCTAGCCCAAAATCCATTATCATATTTATTTTCACCTACAACAATGAATGAATGCTGCTATTCCTTTTTTTCGGACATTTATCTGATTATATTTTATATTGCTCTTTTTCTAACAGAGAGAATGATGGGGAAATCTGATAACTCTGTTTTCTGTGTTTTAACATTTATATTATGTGCTTCAGGGTTCTTCAGCTTTTTATGATGTTTAAATTGCCGCATACCATTTTATTAAACGTTGTTTAGAGACTTGTAAGGTCAATAAATCTATTCTTGGAATAAATTTCACCAGTGTATGGTGATCCAATGATCCAGAAACAATGAAAATGGTTTCATCCTTTGACAGAAATTCACATAACTGACAAATGTTAGGAAATGAATTGTATCCATTAACCGGGGAGGGGTGTAATATGAAAGTAAATTGTTTTTCGTTTCCTACTATGTTCATGCATTCTTTTTCTTCTCAGAAGATGCTTTTAGTAAATCCAAGTAGCATCTGTGTTTACTCATAAAACTGTAGTCCTTTTGCTAGAGGATTACTCCTCTTCCATCCAATCTCCATGGAAAAATGTTTTTCACATTAACATACATCAAGTTCACTGTGGTTGATTTTGAGCTGGAACAGAAATCACTGAAAAACAAGAGTGCCTAGTCTCACCTTGAATCCTTCCAAACCCTGGCCTTATCAAAGGAGAACTTGGGCAGACTGCTGGAGTTATAGGTCCTTGATGTGGGCTCTGCTGAGACTCCTGCTTTGGCTCCTTTTCTCCTGTTCAGGGTGTCCTTGAAGAGGCTGCTGACATGTTGGTTAAACTTTGCTTTGAGCGGCAATGGGTGGAGACCTGCTCCACCTTGCATTTTCATCACATCCTGAAGCTTGTTCAGCTGGATGCACTTACTCTGTAGCTCCTCTGTAATCTCTGCGATCATTCTGGTTTGCCTGGCCAGTTGCTCTTGCAGTTCCTTTATTGTCGAGTTTTTTTCACAGATGTCCTCATCTTTTTTTTTGCTTTCTTTTTCTAGATCAGCCACTTTGGTTTTAAGAAGTTCTACCGTACTTTTGGGATTCGCAGTAAAGCATGGGTCTTTGAAGTGATTGCTTCCATTGTTGCTAACAGAGAGGTTCACCACAGCTCCATGTGGTTGCTTCAGCTGTTTTGGCTTTACAGATCCATTCCCCATAGTGGCATGTAACCTATAGTTCAGGGGAAAAAAAACAGAAAATATACCATTAACTTTAGACATTTAGGACAAAATAACAATAGGAAATAACTATGAGATGTTTTTAATTCCACGCAGTGTTAGATATTGATTTTAACTCTTGAGGGGTAGTTGACATTTATGTTTCCTCAATCTCCTGCTATGAGTCAAAATGACTTTGAACTCAGACTGCAAAGGATCAACAGACCCTTTAGTTCCTATCTACTTATTAATAATAAAATGTCTCATCAGCATTTAGTTTTAAAGTGCATTTTGTCTATATATTAGTAAAGTTCCCATTTTTTCCAGACGGAAAATAAATAACTCACTTCAGTAAGAGAAATGGAGCCTAACAGTCCGTGAGCCATTAATTAAATATTCATGAGATTGAAAGTATTAAATGCCTTACACTCTGGGCAGATTTGCTGAAAATCTACCCAGGCCATCCTTGAAAAAGCATCTCATCCACCTAATGGATGGAAATGAATGAATTTTTTGAAATATGGCCTTCAGCGTGACTGTTTTCCACACACACACTGAGTAACTCCCTGTATGTGGGAGAAATACCAGAGCACAATGTTTCCTTGTAAGCAGCTGCAAAAGAGCAGAGCAACAGTGACGCCAACACACATATACCAATTCAAAACTTGTAATTCCAGAATAGCAAACATACTTGAATACAGTGAGACAGTTTGTATTCCTTTAATATAATTAGAAAAGTTAAACAAAAGGCTAGTAGTTATGTTACAAAGAGGGGTTTTGGGGAAGCTGGTAGTGTCAAGCTTCCAGTGACTGCCTTTGGACCCAAAGGTTGCAGGATCAAATCCCCTAAACTATAGTGCCTTCAAATTAGTTGTTTACAAAAATCTGCTCCAGCAAAATTAGCCAGCTGTTTAAATGGGTGAATAATTGAATGTTAATTAATGTACCTTAACCTTATAACTTGCTTTGACAAAAGCACCAGCTAGATGTAATTTAAATGAACAAATGTAAATGTTCCATATAATTAACATAGATCACAGAGAAAACCTCGTAATATATGACTTTATAGATATTGAGGTTTTCTCTATAACTTCTAATATATGTAAATTAAATCTAGTTGTATGATGCCTACATTGCAAGATCGTCCGATGATTAAAATGTATTAGTTTACAGAAATAATACGTTTTCATCACCGGTTCAGCTGCTGAACTCTAATTCTATAATAACTCTATATATTTTTCTTTCTCCTTCTCTGTGACGTCTGAATTAGTGTATAAATACTTGTTTCCGGACCAGAGAGGTATCTTCGCAAGCCTTTGAACTGTAACGAGCGTTAAACATTTGCGCTTGAAAGCGACACTCTGAGACTCTGCCGATTAATATCCGTTTATGCTGTAAAAAAGTAGAGCGGAAAGAAAGAGATCGTTCAGTTCCTTTATATACATATAAATATATATATAAATATATATATATATATATATATATATATAATATATACACCCCCCACAGACACACAGTCCGTATCGCTCCGTCCACATCGTTGCAGCGTGTCCAGCACAGTATGTGCATTTCCATACAATAATTACGTTACATATGTTGCAAATGTCTTTATTTGGTGTATTACATCATTTGTAATTTTGTCTGATGCTGTAATAAAACTCTGCTGTGTGTATTCAGTAAGGGTAAATCACACTGTGTAAAGTTCATTATGTAACACTCACGAAATGCACACTTACGGCGGCAGGTGCTTCCAGGATTCCTTTGTCTTTACTCAGCAACAAATTCGAGGTCGGGCCTCACATTAATTTTCGGAGTTCCCGCTCGCTGGAAACGGGATTAAGAACACACGTCCGCCCTCGCGTCGAGTACCGGTGCTGGATACGTTGGGGGCGGGGCTTAGAGGGGCGGGGTTGAGCGAGGCGGGGCGAGGCACGGCGGGGCGGGGCTGTTCGCAGAGCCCATCCACAGCGATTGGCGTCCTCATATGTACACGTTTTCAGCGTGATTGTCTGTGTTAATGATTTTACATGCTTCACATACTGTAGATATAGGTTTTATTGTATACGGAGGTTCTCAGTCCTGGCTCCGTTGTGGAACGACCTACCTACCCCTCTTGCTTAGCACTGCTGAATCTTTGTCCGCATTTAATGCACGCTGTCTGAACCGTCCCATACGGAGTCGCGGGAGCCGGAGCCTAACACAGGGCGTAAGGCTAGAGGGGAGAGGATCACAAGGCACCCAAGGGGGACTCGAACCCCAGACCCGCCAGAGAGCAGGACCCGGGCGGGCCACCACATTTAATGTTTTAATGAACCGGACCCCGTATGGGACAAGCGGTTCTGAAAATGTGTGTGTGTGTGTGTGTGTGTGTGTGTGTGTGTGTGTGTGTGTGTGTGTGTGTATAATTTAAAGGGTCTTAAAACTGCGGACTCACTTCGCTCATTATCTGTAGTTCATGTAACTAAGGTGTAAATGTTCATGATCATGCTCCGATCAGCCTTTCACAGAGCCAAACCTGTAATGCAATGTAAATGGCCGACGATTTGAATGAGTTTTATTGCAGGTTTGATGAACCCTGTCTCACACCCCACACCCATTCAGACCCTCTTTCCACGAATCAATTAACACCTCCAACAACTCCCACCTTCCCCCCTCCTGCACCTTTGATCTGTGCAGAGGAGGTGCGTCGGGTCTTCGTCAAACAGAAGACAAGGAAAGCCAGGCACAGACAGTGTCTCACCGGCCTGCCTAAAAACCTGTGCTGACCAGCTGGCCCCGATCTTCACAAAGATCTTCAACAGATCACTGGAGATGTGCGAAGTTCCTTCCTGCTTCAAACGCTCCACCATCATCCCCATCCCAAAGAAACCCAAAATCACAGGACTTAATGACTACAGACCTGTCACCCTAATGTCTGTGGTCATGAAGTCACTTGAAAAACTGGTGTTGGACTACCTGAAAGACATCACTGGACCCTTGCTGGACCCCCTGCAGTTTGCTTACCGAGCAAACAGGTCTGTGGATGATGCAGTCAACATGGGACTGCACTACATCCTGCAACATCTGGACAAACCAGGGACTTATGCGAGAATCCTGTTCGTGGACTTCAGCTCAGCCTTCAACACCATCATCCCACACCTCCTCCTGTCCAAATTAACCCAACTCTCTGTGCCCACCTCCATCTGTCGGTGAATCACCAACTTTCTGACAGACAGGCAGCAGATAGTGAGACTGGGAAAATTCTCATCCAATACTCGCACGATCAGTACTGGCGCCCCCCAGGGATGTGTGCTCTCCCCACTGCTCTTCTCCCTGTACACCAACGACTGCACCGCAAAAGACCCCTCTGTCAAACTCCTGAAGTTTCCAGACGACACCACACTCATTGACCTCATCCGGGATGGTGACGAGTCTGCTTACAGACAGGAGGTCCAAGAGCTGGCTGTCTGGTGCAGTCATAACAACCTGGAGCTGAACACGCTCAAAACAGTGGAGATGATCGTAGACTTCAGGAGAAACACCTCAGCATTATCCCCACTCACCATCATGAACAGCACTGTGGCAACAGTGGAGTCATTCAGGTTCCTGGGCACCACCATCTCACAGGACCTGAAGTGGGAGCCCCACATAGACTCCATTGTGAAGAAGGCCCAGCGGAGGTTGTACTTCCTTCGCCAGCTGAGGAAGTTCAACCTGTCACAGGAGCTACTGATGCAATTCTACTCCGCAGTCATTGAGTCCGTCCTCTGCACCTCTATAACTGTCTGGTTCAGCTCAGCTACGAAGTCAGACATCAGAAGACTACAGCAGATAGTTCGGACTGCTGGAAGAATCATCGGCACATCCCCCCCCCCCAGCTCTTCAAGAACTGCACTCGTCCAGAGTCAGTAAAAGGGCTAGCAAAATCATTCTAGACCCCTCACATCCAGGCCACTTCCTCTTCGAACCCTTGCCATCTGGCCGGCGCTACAGAGCACTGAGCACCAGGACAGCCAGGCACAAGAAAAGTTTCTTTCCTCAGGCCATCTACCTCATGATCAGCTAAATCCCCCCCCCCTAGAGAGTAAACCAGTGCAATACATAATGCTATTTATATTTATAACTTTTTATCACATCATATCTCTTACTCACACTCCCTTGCATTTGTAACTAGTGACTATTTTTGTATATAATATGGGGGTACTGGGGGTGCAGTGGCGCAGTGGGTTGGACCACAGTCCTGCTCTCCCGTGGGTCTGGGGTTCGAGTCCTGCTTGGGGTGCCTTGCGATGGACTGGCATCCCGTCCTGGGTGTGTCCCCTCCCCCTCCGGCCTTACACCCTGTGTTACTGGGTAGGCTCTGGTTCCCTGCGGCCCCATATGGGACAAGGGGTTGTGCAAATGTGTGTGTATTGGGTACTGTATATTTTTCATCCCTTATTCACATACTCTATCTTCTCATCTATCTTGTCACTGTCATTCTGTCTGTGCTGTGGAAGTTCCTGTCACCAAGACAAATTCCTTGTATGTGTGAACGTACTTGGCAATAAAGCTTGTTCTGATTCTGATGTTTACACTCACTGTGGAGCGCGGTGTTCTAGAATAAAAACACAGCGAAGAAGGACACACAATTAGCACTCATTTTGAATGTTTATTTAAACACCAGCACACAGATAAACAACGCTCTCGGTCCGAGGACCCCTTTCTTCAAAGAGCTCCACCTTAAGGCTTAAGCCAAACTTTCGAGCCCATGTAGTTTGTTTCCTTCACCATATGCACTGATATTCATCACACAAGAAGTAGCTGCTCAAAACTTCACTAGAATATCGCCGATTCCTAATCACCTTCCCAATGAAAATGTATTGGTTTGTACACCTTGTATATATTAGAAACAATTGGCCAGCATTTCACCACAAAAAATACTTGATAATTGATTTAGCTTAGGGAAAATGGATTTTTCAAGGGAAAAAAATACTTTTATTGTACTTTAATCAACCAATCAATCGAATGAGTAATTCCAAAGGGAAATTCATTTTGGTTACAGGGGCATACAATGGAAAACCTGCATACATACATCCATACACATATATGTTCATACATAAACATATAAAGCAGCCAAACAAAGAAGGAAGCAATTCAGCAATAGCATAATCATACTGCTTTGATAACAACATAATCAGTAGAAGTCTTATATATAATCCTTTGGAAGACCAAGCTCAATCCAGTTTCATTACAGTTGATGTGCTAAATTTACATACGCTTGCTGAAATTTCAGCTTTTTTGATGTGATGACTAAACTCCAGACAAATTACGTCATACCTTTTTGATTTTTAATAAGTTCGTGTAACCAACATTATGTAAGTGAAATCCAGAAAAAAAATTAAAAATGCATCACTACTGAGCAGGTCCCGCAGGTCCTAAAAACACGCAAGCGCTCCTCAGTCTCTTTCAGCCACGCTGTGAATTTGAGCAGTGATTTTTATTTACATTGGTATAATTGAATTAAACCATGGTTTATAAAAGTGTGTCGAAAAACAGAAAGCCCCTGTCTTTTGTGCATACTTTTTTTTTGCCATGGAACGTGAGCAGGACGACACACCTTGGTGAAGCCTACATTTTTGTCTTTTGTGTACATGTATTATATTACACAGCATTTTTGTTTCTTTCATATACATTGCAGTTATATAGTATTTAATCTTCTACTTTTTGTTACCATGTGCAAGGCCGCTGCCTGTACTTCCAGAGCACTACCCCATGCCCCATTGAGGGGTCGAATCCGCCTCCAAAAATCATAGAGAGAATCCTCCACACGCAAACACATCACTTGATCATAATGTTCTTTAATCCCTATGGCAACCTTGTGTTAACAATTAGCATTTTGTTTCCTCAAGGTCTAAAGTTCAACCCCTTTGAACATTACAGCTTTTGTACATTTGAAAATTTTGAATTTCTCCAATAAAATATGTGATGTGAGACAGTAAAAATTAGCAGATTGTTTTCGTCAAACAAAGGAGCCTCGCTGGATTTCACCGGACGGACAAATCTGGCTGCCTGTGTGCATGTGTGTTCTTAGAAATGACCTCTCTGTATAGTCTAACCGCCACAGCTTTATTTAATTACGGACACAGGACGGGATGTCCTCTGGAAAATGAACTCCAGACCTTTCAGTAAGCAGCAGACTTATTATAACTAATAGCGTTTGCGCTCTCTCTATAGACAGCGTGATTCGACTTTGTGGAGGACACCAGGTCAGATTCCTGACTGCAGGCCTGGTAGAAAAGGGGGAATCATGGATACTCTGACAGTGGAGGGTAGAAGAAGAACCCCCGGACAAAACCACCTGGGCGAGAGAAAGGATGGGTGATCTGTGTCGATTCGATTTTGGCAGGGCCATAACCAAATCTATGGCAATCCTACAGAATGGTATATTGATAATGGGAAGAAGAATTTGGATCGTGGAAAAAATGGCTTTGGACTGTACATTCGGCTTTGATACGTTTTTGCTGTAGATCTCTATACAGTAGTTCTCACAGTATTTGAACAGCACAACCGGTCCATTACTGTCTTTGGTGTTTTTTTTCCCTTGGAAGGTGTGATCTCAGGAAATAAGCTTTTTGTTCTCTCTTTTTCCTCAGAAGTGTCAGTTTACGCCAACTATTATTCAATTCAGCAATAACGGTAACAATCTATATTAAGGTTGTCTATTTACCACGACAACCTTATAAAATAACCTGTTATAAGGTTGTCGTGGTAAACTAAATATAACTGACACTGAATGTATATTTCAGAACTATGCAATTATATTAATGTGTATGACAAAAAAAATACAGTCATTACTCGGCAAACATGCACTATATGACACTTTTATGAAGCGGTCCAAAAAGACGACTTGTCAAGGTTGTCTGTGCGGTATGAACTTGGATCGGTTTAATAATTTTCACCTTAAAATTTAACGGAGCACCACGGAAAGACCGCTTTTAATGAGTTATGAAGCAGGGGTTCTCCGAACTGTTGGAAATTGGAAATTCTTAACATGACAACGGTGGAACCAATCACGTCACAGATTGGAATCTGATCGTCCAGTCAAGCACTGCTCGGGTGTTCAGGACGTCCAATGAGCGACAGGGCAACATTCCTCGGCGAAGTTGCGCGAGCTTCCGTCCTGCGCTCGAGCTGGTATTAAACCGCTTCCCTCCAGAAGTGCACGACTAAACTGATGGTTTTCCATTTTGTACCGTTACGTCAGGATTTTTTCCCCCCCTCAATCTTAGTGATTTTCAGTCAATTTTAATGTGATCAGCTTGCGGGCTGAATAGAATTTCGAGTAAGCAAGTGTTTAACCAGCGCTTTTAAGTCGAGTCGCGAGATTTCCGCTGCTACTCTATGTCTTTAACGTGGAAATAACCGAACTGTTCTCCACTGAAGTTGTCGGCGGGCTGTCATCCAAATACACCAAAACAAATCAAATTTATTTAACGTTTTTGCTCAGTTCCCCCCCGCCTCGAATCATTAGTGTCCCTGTACCCCCTAGCGGCTGCAAAGCGAAAATGTCATATGGAGAAACAGAGAGAGAAGACAGAAGGTCAAGGTATTTCACATGCTATTACACGGTATTACCATTAATAAGAGCGTTTTACTTCTCTCACGTGCATGAAATTATGAGGAGTATAAAAATCTGAAAGACATAGGTGGTTCATAAACACGATTGGTGGTTTGTGCCCCGTTCTGTGTCATTTTGTCATTTGTACGTATCCTGATGTTTTTTGTAAAAATACCAGGTGGTATTATTTATTATTATTCCTGTAGGAGAGGGCAGCAAGATATTAATTTCCGCCTAAAAGAGATTGCAGCCATGTTGCCCATCCCTAATTACCTCAAAGGCCACACACTCACCAAGGTATTTCTGTCCTTCTTTTACTCCGACCCTGTGGTCCTTCCTGCAGCCCAGTCACCTGGTGATGCTACCTTGACTCTCCATCAATATGATAACGTATAGCGAGGGCCGCTTGTGTCGTCCTGGAGCGGCATCTTACTCTCTGTTTGTGTGCCTTGCTGACTCCTAGCAAGAGACACTGACCTGCCTGCTGTGTTACCTGAAATTCCTGGATAAACACATCCAAGAGCTGGAGAACAGCCTCCCTGCCGACTGCATTCCGAGGATTGGCGGCACACAGGAGGGAGGCACAGGTACCGCTGCTCTTCACCTGAAGGGATGCTACTAGACGTCTCATTTTCAGCATTATTCCTCATTGATTTAAACTGTCTGCTTCTCCCGGTAGGTTACCATACCCCTCCCTCATTGTTTGAACTCCTGTCTTCTTCAGCAGTGTAATATCTGGATATCCCTGTGTGTCTGTGTCTGGTTGACTGCGGTATGTAAGGGTTATGATGCAGACGGCTACTCCTTTTCAGAGCCCTTTCAGAACCTTGCAAACATGAGAACCCAAGAGTCAGTCCTATTCCATCAAAATCTTCAATTTGCAATGTAATAATAAATTGCAAACATGTGGATTAAAATTTCAGCCTTTCCTTTATCTTTTTAAGTGCTATAGACGTGCTATGCTGTGGCCACTTTGATAATTGTATTGATATTATTTCGCCGAGATTTCTGCAGGGATCCTCTCTGGATCTCCTTTAAATTTCTTACATCTAGAAGATGCTATTCTTACCTTCCCAGGAGATTGCATGCAGCAGGATCTCGGCTCGCTGGTGGAGAGTGACCTCTCTTCTGTGTCGGAGGGCCCAGCAGGCAGTGAAGACGGCAGCCCTGGCTGCAGTGTCCTCGACTCGCCTGGGTCAAGACAGCTGCTTTTTAACTCTTTTTTATCTGTTGATAAACAGATTTTATTCCAGAAGCTGTCTGCATGATTTTAAAATAAGCATTTCAAAATATTTGCTAGGTTTGCAAAGTAAATATTTGTAAAGTGTGCAGTGTCATCACAAGCACCTAAAGTATTCATTTTATTTCGCATTGTTATTACGTATTTAAAATATCTTGCACAAACCACAAGTTATCTTGCATATATGCCATTATAGCCCCTTATTAATTCTTCTTTTCTCATTTCACAGATAGACTGTACCTTTCTGTTCTTTACATGATGATCAAGTGTGATAATTCCTGAGATGTTGGTGTTTGCTGTGACCTTCACTGAGCAGTTCTGAATATGCATTATGTACTGTTTTCTCCTCAGAATGCAGTCTGTATTGTTGGAAGATTTTATGCTGGGATCACTCATCTCAGCAGATGAGGGAGTTGAAACTCTTGCTCTGGACTCTCTGGACAGATGGGGCTCCCAGCTGTCCCCAGTGCCCCACTCCAAGCCTGAGGCGAGCCTCAACCTGAGCCCTTCTTTCTTTGCCTCCCCCAGCCGAGACATCACCCAAAAACTGTTCCCGGAAACACAGGCGGAACAGGAGCTGCAAGGTGCGAGAATAGATAAATCTCACATTTACACTTATTCATTTAGCAGAAGCTTTTGTCCAAAGTGACGTACATCTCAGTAAAAGTACAATTTATGTATTACATTAAGAGAAGGAGACATAGCTGCAGACATGAAAGTCTCAAGCAAACCTAGTTTGTTGCTTACCACTTGCTGCACCGAGGTTCATCTTTCAAGTAGGTGCATAAGACACAGCATAGACAAATCCCGATACCCACACCAATTTTTTTCTTTTTTGTATTAAATGTTATAAGATACACAAATGAGCAAGTACAATGCCAGAGTAATGGCTGAATAAAGGTTGTATCTGGGGATGCTTCTGGAGTTACGATGCATGAACAGTTACAAACAAAATAATTACAGTTCCACGCAACGCTACATAAACACAACCGATTGTATCTACCAACCTGCACAGCTACACGACACGAATGCGCAACAGGAAAAAGCGGTAGCAAAACAACTACACTTACCAGAAAGACCACGAACAGCAGCGACGCACCTCCAACGCAAAATATAATGCATATTTATGATCTCAGAGCTTTGTATGTAACTTTTTTCCATTGCAGGTCTCTTTGAAGATGTCTGGCTCTGCCAAAAACCTGAGGCCCCAGACAATGCAGCTGGGCCCGGACACCTACCAGGTGACTCATCGATAGAGCCCAGCAAGGTTCCTTCTGAGGAGGAAGAATGTGGAAGCAGTGACACTGTTACACACATACAATCCCCTGTAACACTGGTGGACCAGGGGAGAGGCGAACCATCATCTGAGAGTGAGGACGGAAGTTTCAACTGTACACCCACCCATCGTGGACCCCAAAGAAGAAGAAGGCATTCAAACAGAAAGAAAAGGTTCAGCACTAGGGGACGCCCTCGCTCACAACCCAGCCCAAAAAAGAAGTGCATCAATGGCTTCATCATGTTCTGCCAGATCAACAGGAAGCTTTACCATCGGTGAGAGTCTCTAGGAACTGATTTTACATCTTATGTCAAGGGTGTGAGGGTTCTAATCCTGCCTGTATGCAGTTAACATGTTCTACTCTAGTTCATGTGTCCACCCATAATCCAAAAGCCTTATTGTTCAGAATTCAAGTCAAAATAGCAAAAAATGCTGATCTGTCCACAAATCTTTTTTATACGTAACATGTGTAACAGACACTGCATAGAGACTCTGCTTGTGTTCCAGTTCTTACCCTGGCACCCCATCCTCCACTGTCACCAAAGAGCTGGCTAGTCTGTGGCGCCTCATGTCCAAAAGGGAGCAACAGGTTTACTGGTCAGTATCTTAACTGGAAGTCACATGTAACAAGAAAATGTCATCAAGAATATTAACCCCCTTCTTACACTCATTGCTGTAGCAAGAAAGCTTGGCATTTCAGCCGCCAACAGAACCGCAACGTGAGGACGGAGTATGAAGCTTAGGATGTGGACGAAGAGCCCAGCTCTCTGTATCTACTGCTTTTCCAGTTTATGAAATTGGTTATTGCTTTGAAAATAGTGTTAATATTTATATCTTATTTCACAAAATAAAAGCATTTGTTACCAGTGGTGCTGGCTTAGTATGTATTATTTAACAGGTGTGTTAAAGTATGTGTTGTATTATTTTTCTCCCCTGCTGTATCAATTGAGTGTGGTTTCTACTCTAAGCTGAAATAAATGTTATAAAGCCTTGAAAACAGCATAAATCAGCAATTTTCAAACATCATTTGTTTTCCATACATATTCAGGACAAGAGTGTTAAAAAAATAGGTTACACAAGAACGTGGAGCTCTTTGCCCAAATCAGCAAATAACTTCCAATCCCATGCGTGACCCCACCTACCAGGGCACGTCTGCCTTGAAATAGTGCTACTCTTTTCTGCCTGCACAAAACCAATTGTTTTAGCTTCAAACAGGCAAGGAATTCACCACCTGATGCTTGCGAAACATGTAACAACTTGATTATGGCACCAAGTATAGCGCCCCTGCCCCAAACTAACCCTTACATCCTGACAAAATGTGCCTCGGTGTCACCACACCGCTACACAACTTACAAGAACCATCACCACCTGCCCACTGCTTAACATTCTGTGGCATCAGCAGCACATCATAAGTCGCTCCAACAATGAACTTAAGACAACTCACCTCCATAGCCCACACATCTTGCCAGCATAACTTCCCCCTCTCTGTGCCTTCCCAGTTGACCCACTGACCCTGCTTGACTAATGTGACGCCTTTGCACGGCTCTTCTCCTCTTCCTGCCTGTGAACCTGCTCAACAACCAACCCGTTTGTCTGCCTCCGGGGCAGCACTTCACAACTGCCGCATACGGCCAGAGCCAAACCCTGCCTTCCCCCTCTGCACGTGTCCAACCACATCCGACAGCATCAGTGTCCCTTTTGCGCTTTGGACTGCATCTCTGGGGTTCCACCCCCTACCTGTCTTTACTGATGGCACCACCTTTTTTACAAACATATCTTTTGACTCTGCTAGAGTCAGCTGTAAACCCACCTTTGCACACTTATACTTCTCAACCAAACTTGTTACCGGCAGCTCCAACATGCCCTTACCACTACCATATAACGCCACACTGCTTAAACAGTGCGGCACCCCCAGCCACCTTCTTACTGCCGTACTAATAACTAATATCTAATAAAAACAAAAAGGATTGATTTGTAAATTTACTTTGACTTGTATTCAAACAAAAACAGTATAAAGACAAGGTATTTCATGTTTCACCTAATCAGTTGCATTGTTTTTTGAAGATATATGTTTATTCTGAAATCGATGTGTGCATCAATAACAACGTGCTGTAAAACGGGATGTTAAACAGATGAGGCAATCATGTTACAGTATATGAGTCTCCAAAAAAGGCCTAGTCCTTGAAGAACAAGGATGGGTCAAAGCTCATCAATTTGACAAAAAGTGCGGCGGCAAATAAGCCAGCACTTTGAGAACAACTTTCCCCAAAGACAATCGGTAGGATTTTGAGCATTTCACCCTCTACAGTGAACAATATAATGAGTTGATAAAGGAATCCGGTCAAATCTCGGTGCATAAAGGGCAAGGCCAAAAACCACTTCCAAGTGTGCAAAATTTCCAATCTGTTTTAGAAACAGTCATGTGTCTGTAATGGATATCAGGACATGGGCTGGGGAATACTGCGGTAAACCTTTGTCAATCACCACCATTTGCTGCTCCATCCATAGATGCAAGTTAAGGCTCTACTATACAAAGGAGAAGCCATACATCAATAGTGCCCCAAAGCGCTGGTGACTTGTCTTGGCTCTGTATTTCTGTTCATTTTGCGTAAGTATTTACTGTAGTGTGGAACCGCAAGGACTGGGTTCACCCTCTTAGCAAAGACTAATACAAATATATTTACTCACTTAGCACACACTTTTCTCCAAAGCAACTTACAATGGATACCATACGTAGTGTTACTAGCCCACACACTTTATTCACCAAGGTGACTAACACTGCTAGATACAGTACTTGGGTATGGGTCACTCATCTATTCATCAGTGGAACACACTCTCTGTGTCACCCACACACTATAGGGGAACCTGGACAGCATGTCTTTGGACTGTGGGAGGAAACCAGAGCAGCCAGAGGAAACCCAGAGAGACTGAGCAGGGATTGAACCCATGTTGTCTCGCACCACCCAGGCGCTGTGAGACAGCAGCTCTACTCGTCAAAAGAGTGAGTAAACTTGCAAAAAACCAGGTTTTTCCTTGAGCTGTTTGGTGGTCAGGAAATGAATCAACAGGTGTGAGATGTGAAGTGGGATGTGGTGGCGCAGCGGGTTTTGCTGGGTCTTGATCTTTGGCGGGTCTGGGGTTCGAGTCCTGCTTGGGGTGCCTTGTGACAGACTGGTGTCCTGTACTGGGTGTGTCCCCTCCCCTTCCAGCTTTGTGCCCTGTGTTGCTGGGTTAGGCTTCAGCTCACTTTGACCCTACTTGGGTTAGGTAGTTTCAGCCAGTGTGTGAGATGTGGGACACTTGTGTTACATTGCTTTCATTCTTTCCTCCTTTCCTCTGTCCCATCACCCCGCACAAGTGTTGCCCATGTGTACTCAGACTTTTGACAGATGCTCCACACCAAACAGTACTAATACACTTTTCACTTTCAGGACCTGAGTGTAGTATAGCCCACCGCGAAGTGCTGCCATCCCACCTTAAGACGCACGCGTTGCAACGCCAATGGATTTCAACCTGCAACGACAACTCCGAACACATGGTGGCGCGCGACAGCTGCCCGTTCAAACATTAATCGAACAGGCGTCACAGAGCCGCCACTTGGTGGTGTACAGCTTGGTACATTAAAGTTCCAAGTATCCATGTATCCGAGAATTTATTTCGATACACAAAACTGATCTTGAAACCCCTAGCCTTAGACTTGACCCTGACTGATTGTACAAACACATAAATGGTAGTTTCAGTTACTCATCATTTTAATTCTAGCACTTTATTCGATTTCCTAAGCTTGACAGTAATGCTATGTTGTACTGCTGCAGCATGGATTCCTCACCTTTAATTTAAAGTAAAATAGAAATCCCCAACAGCCTGACTTTGACCAGTGGTTTGCTATAGTGGATTCTCACACACGGGGGGTGCAGTGGCGCAGTGGGTTGGACCGGGTCCTGCTCTCTGGTGGGTCTGGGGTTCAAGTCCCGCTTGGGGTGCCTTGTGGTGGACTGGTGTCCCGTCCTGGGTGTGTCCCTTTGGCCTTATGCCCCGAGTTGCCGGGTAGGCTCTGGTTCCTTGCGACCCTGTATGGGACAAGCAGTTCAGATAGTGTGTGTGTGTGATTCTCACACACTTGTCCAAGGTGGGGTCATGGTGAACCAGTGCTTAACACAGAGCACAAGGCTGGAGGGGGGAGGGGACACACCCTGGATGGGATGCCAGTCCACTGCAAGGCACCTCAAGCAGGACTCAAACCCCAGACCCACCAGAGAGCAGAACCTGACCACAGAAGAGCTGAGACACACTCTTGAATTATATCTCAGTGTAACTTCAGTCACAGCAAAGCCAAACATCTTTGTAACTGCTTGTTTTGTGCTTTATAGAAATTTGTCTCAGTATAGATTTACTGAAATATTTTTAAAATTTTGTATACAGTATTGAAGCATGTATGGGCAGCTGGTACTGGAGTGGTTAGCACTGCTGCCTTTGGACCCAATGGCATGAAGTTTGAATCCCACCTCCAGCTGTATGGTACGCTTGAGCAAGGTACTTACCCTAAATGGCTCTAGTAAAATTACCCAGCTGTATAAATGAGTAATTGTAGGTAGCTTAACACTGTAAGCAGCCTTGGAGAAAAGTGTGAGATAAATGTTAATGTTTAATCAAAACAGTATTGAAGACAGTGTACAACCCTGGTTGCGGCTGTGACTTGAAGTCAACATATTCAACTTTTATTTAGTCCTTTCTATTTACATTACTTCAGGTATTAGCAATGTTTCCAACCCATCGGGAGAGACAATACATACAGTACGCAGAAAAGTATATATATTTTACACAGTACACCTATATGATTTAATGTAACACAAGTGGGTTTTCATTAAAGAAAAAGCAATGTCAGGGTAAGCTAAATAACCACGAAAAGGTTTAACTTAATTTTTACGTACCGGAACCTTAATAGTTTTCCCCCTATAAATTTTTATAAAATATGCGAGGGCAATAACTACCAAAGCTTGTTATGTACCTAGTGCAGAATTGAGAACAATGTTATAGCAGTCTGAGCAAATAAAATGAAAAAGACAATAGCCCCAAAAGTATTTGGAAACGTACATTTCAAAAATGTGAAAACACAATAGAAAAACATGACCAAAAACACACTTGCAAAGTGCATCTCTGACATTTCACATTATATGAAAACAGGTACTGTCAATATTTTTGACTCTCTCTTCTGCCACACACAAGGTTTGCGTAAAATTACTACATCTCTAGTAATACGTGGCGTGAAATTCAGTTCCTCTCTTGCACCGGAGGAATGTAAGCGCTGGACCACTAGTCGTACTTCAGTGCTATATTTACTTTGTAAAGTGGCTGACGGAGGAGTCCAAACAACACTGGTAATAAAGAAAAAGGGAGGTGGTCCTGGCATCTGCACACAAACACTTCATTAAAGCGTCTCGCCTTATTAATGCCGCAGACAATAAGGGCCGGTGGGTCACAGCCAGCATTTGTGTGCTTTCATATTACACTTCAATACGATACGCTGAACTGGAACTACCATAAACACACGTTTAACCACACTTTCAAGAAAACCCCTCTTCCAAATCAAATATATGGAAGCATTAATTTATACATTATTCACAGGTATATATTTGTTCCACATGGAACAAAACTACAAATACTGTGAAGCTTGGAGTGAAATTTTTGATACATCAGGTATATCGCTGATGCACAGTGCAGGTGTCTGGAACGAAGTAGGATACACTGCTGGTTTCAGAGAGCAGCTTTTGAAAATTTTTGACGGAGTAAGCCAACCAGCGGCAAACTCCTCTTTCTGCCAAACACAGTAAAGATGTTTGGAAAGGACAACTAACTGGTGCATGGCATGGTGGCAGATGAATTAAAGAATGGCATTATGTTCTTGGCTCTTCTTCCATAATAATTAAAGATACAAAAAGAATACAAATTGTTACAAAGAGATGAAAAACTGTCTAGAAACATTCAGTAACAAACAGATATAGTCTCTTATCAGTGTGTCAAAAAAAAAAAAACACTGAAGACTGTCACCCCATCTTTGACCGCGACACGTGTTTATTTTTGGAGTCCGCTGCACGCTGTGCACATCTTCAGTACTTCAGCAGTAGAGTGGACCTGTAAAAAAGAAAAAGAAAGAAAGAAAGCCGTTCAGTGCCAGTGTGCTGGAGAAGCAGAATGCCCATTTGTCTTTGCAAGGCTTCTTATACCTGCCATTGCATCAACATGTTTTCTGATAATACTATGACAGGAAATTAAATATAGGTAGGGGCATGGATTTTAAAAAAAAAAAAAAATAAATAAATAAAATGAATGTGGAAGGCGCCTGTAAAGCAAAAAAAGTGGTAAAAATCTGCAGGCACAAGATTCAGAGAAATTTAATTTACAGACAGACACCCCTCAACCTACACAAAGTCTGTTCAACCACTTACGTAGTCAAAAGTTACGTCTGTCAGATTCCCCTCCTCCCCCACAATTCAACGTAACATTAATAATTTTTCCATCTGTTATTGCACCTTGACATTTTTTCCATTATTGTTGTTTTCATGCTAGCGGTTCCTTTCATGTCCTCCTTTATATGCGCAGCATCCTTCCATCATATTCACAGTCGATATGGCTAAACCTAGTTCCCGTGCTATAGACCATAATCTTTGTCCACCTTCATACTTCCGTATCATTTTCAATTTTGCAAGACAGTTCTCGTTTTCCTTACATTTACCATTATTCATTTAGCAGACACTTTTCCCCCCCCGCTGGTCCCCGCTGTGTGGTGGGTCTGGGGTTTGAGCCCTGGTTGGGCCTTGCAATAGACTGGTGCCTTGCCCCGAGTGTGTCCCCCAGCCCCCTGCTCGGGACAAGCGGTTGGTGACATTGGTTGACTGTCACTATGTTATCAGAAGGAGAGTCTTGGATGCAGATGCATGATTCTTAAGTACAGTTCGTTTGTTTCTTTCCACCATATGAATCGATTTACATCACACGAGTGGCTGTATAAACCTTTATCCGAATATCGACGATTCCTTCCTGGTATTTTATATACGTATATAAACATTTAAGTTACATTACAGGAGTAGTTGCGTGAAGGTTTATCCATTGTTTAAGAGGCATGATCTTAAAGTTATAGTGCATGAACATTTACACATTACATGAACTTCTTAGATCGTTGAAGTGAGTCTAGAAGAGGTGAGTTTTAAGACCCTTTCCCTCCACCCCCAACCAGGCATTGTGAATAATGAAATGGGGGGGGGGGGAAGCACTACACTAACGAGAGGAGATGTGTTCACGGCTCAAGACACGCGAGAACTGGGAAGATGCAGCTTCTTGTCTTGTCTGACTATACCAACTTGTGCTTAAGGTATTTCAGATGTTTTGCGTAAAATAAAAGCACTATCCGTAAATAATGTGTATGCAGGGAATTTATGTAAATCTGGATTTACGCAAGTCAAATTTACTAAAGTGGAGGGGTGTCTATTTTTATATTTTTATAGACCCCCCCCTCTTCTCACACAGTGACACAGAGCACTTGAACAAAGTCATAAGGCAAAGAAGCAAATACAACAAAGAAATAACATTTATATCAAGCCTTTCCCCATAACCATACAAACAGTTTCATTGCATTCCTCCAAATCAAAAATATTGTCTCACATATTGGTAGCACAGCTTTGGTAATAGTTTTAGCAAAAAAAAAAAAAAAAATCAAAATACTACTGAGAATGTGACTGAGGTTAGAGATAAAAGGTCCCACTCAGATGAGGCTTGTTATCATTTACTCCATAAATCAGAACACTGCTTCAATGTCACTGACATGTAACATTTAACACTACTATGACAGTGATACAGTTCAGTTCCCCTCAGTTCGTTTCATTGGCTTCATACAGGTAACAAAGTGCTTGCACCATCAGGTGAGTAAACAGCTAGTCTGTGGCTGTGACCTATATAAGTCTTGGATCAATAGTAACGTAATTTGACATGCCTGATGCACAGTGCGGATGCCTCGCACACACCTCAGAGATTTCCATCTCTCCTTCTCTGTGTTATTCTCGGGACCTTCACTTTCATACGAGGCCAGATACAAGGCTGTGAAGACAAAAAAAAAATGTATGTTATTATCATAACTAAATCCCTTTGCACAAATAAATAGGCCTTAGGCTCAATACTTCCCGAGGAATGCACTTTGTGAAAATAGATCAGTGAAGCACTGATATCTAGGAATGTACAGTATTAATGTTTTCACATATATTTCACATTGTATGTCCATAAAATCAAAAGTGAGATCAAATGTTTCCATTTCACTCCTTTTGAATGGAAAGTGTTTTATGACAAAGCAAAAAGTAAAGATTTTCATTCATCCCTCACCTCATACAAACGTACAATAACCATAGCGTGCTCCAGCAAGAAGCATAGTAATGTGGAGCACACACCAAATCTGTGTGGATCAGAACAGACTTGGAACTAATCTCTGTGATTGTAATCTGCAGGCCGGGCAACTGAAGCCCAGGCAGCTGGAAGCCATGGTGTCAGTACATTCCATTGGTGGGCTTTGGGGTCAGGAGGCTTACGCACACCGGCCCGCCCTGATCTCAGTTCAATGTGCGATAAGATAAGAAGTCAAGCCGATGAATCAGTTGAGCTTCCAACTGAAGGGACATGAACTAAATCGAGGCAGACAAAAATAGGCTAAAAATATCCTAATGATCTGGTCTGAGTGGCAGTTTAACTCTTTGAGCTTCATGCTGAAGTCCACATGGCTTGTTTGGAGAGACCGTGATGAAGGCATTTCTGTGTGAAATGACTTACCGTCCTCATTGAAGACTGGAGCAGTCAGGAGGTATGCTATTATTTTTCGGTCTTTCTCGAAGGGACACTCCACTTTCTTCCAAGCCATGAACTCACTCACCTGCTTGGCAAGTTCCCAAAATTTCTGTGACAGAGTTGGAACAGGCCACCATTAGATTATTGCGGACATCAAAAAGTGACACTTGGAATTACCAAACATCTGGCCTTCGGGAAGGTAGGACTCATTTCACAAAATGCAACTAAATACTAACTATATCTAAATGTATGATGCCATACCAAATATACTGATTATATACAGTATAATCATGTATGTATACACACCATATACCACATCACAATCTACAAAAACTGAAAATGAATATAAACATATGAGCTTTAGTACCAACGGAGTTTAAACAGATATATAGTATATTGCTATTTAATATAGTATTTCTTAAAAATGTGCAGCACTTACCTCAAAATTAATATGTCCATTTGGTAGTCGGTTGGCACATCCCTCATTTAGAAAGTAAACATCCTTGATTAATAAACTGAAGAAAGGTATAACAATCTGTACAACCAAAAAAAAGAAATAGTTTAGTGACAAAATCTTTCACAGTACTTTCCCCTGAAAGTCATTTACACTGAAATGCCAACGTTCCATTATTACCAACTTCACTATAGAACAAGGCTAACAATAACAATTGATAAAATTCTCAAGTACCCCCATAATCCTTCCAAAAGCCAATTTGGTGTGATTCATCAATAAATCAAATAATTTGGTTCTTTTCAAATTGGGCAGAAATTCATAAAAATGTGTCATGGCCTAAGCTTCACCTTTCCTAAACCATCTATGAAGATGGTAGCGAAGCAATGATCTCAGAATAGCATGGTCCCAGTAAAACAAAAGAAAATTCACACCAGTGTTTATACTTCATTTAGAAGCAGCCAGTAGTGAAGAATAAATAGTTGGAAACTGAAATGATTATCAGGATCTATAATCATCTCCATCACCAAGATTGGTTTTACTAAAATTCCAAACGTGTAAATGGATAGTTATGCAATGCTCTAAAAGTGCCCTTTAAGGAACTACATGCTCAGTATTTGAGTGAATAATACACTTAAAGTATCACTTGAGTGTTAAAATAGACACACACTGTCTGAAGCCACTTGTGACCCTGCTCAGGACAATGAACTGGAGCCTAATCTGGCAACACAGGGAGTGAGGCTGGGGGGGTTTTGGAACACACCCAGGGCGGGACACCACTCCGCCACAAGGCACCCCAAGCGGAACTCGAACCCCAGACCCACCGGAGAGCAGGACCCAGCCAAACCCACTGCGCCACCATGCCCCCAGTGTTAAAACAGAAAACTGCAAAATTTGATACTTGTAAATAAAAAGTATTTATAAATAATAACATTATTGGAAAGCTACTTCATGTTGGTGTGTCATGTTTTTATCTTGAATTTCTTACAAGGATATGAGCAAAGTCAAAGTGCATTTGAATTTAAGAAAAACACGGTACGCTAAGGTTGCCTCTGTACAAGGGGGGAAAATACATTTGCATGGGAGCGTCTTACTAAACACAAAAAGTCACAAGGGCAAACGTCCCTGTGGGAACAACGAACACTGTCTCGTGAACTCGCCGTCAAAGTCGAAGTGACCAGTTCGCGTTCTCAGAGTTGAGTATGACGGCACGGTCTTTAGCCGTAAAGCATCTTTACGAGCACAGTCGCTCCACGTCAACCGGCGCTCAGGCCTTCACCAGCACTGCCATTCTTGGGCAGCTGCACTATCGCCACGCCGCGCAGTTCTCAAGGCTGGGGCAGCCAGTTTGTGCTCATGAATGCGACTCAGCCTGGAACAAAATGTGAACTGGCCCTCTGCCATGTTTTCCACAAGGGAACGGAATGTTTTTAAGAAGGAAATTGCACGTCCCCTTGATGTCAAACCCATCGCAGTCTATTTCTGATTTGACCTCTATGTCTTCACTTGCAGTTTTGGATTATATAACGTTCAAAACCAAAGGCCCATCATGTTTAGAGTAAATAAGTTTCTACTCAAGTGATAACTCATAGCAAGCAATGGATTTCACTTTGTTTGCTGGAGTTATCACTTGTTCTTAGATGACTAGATAGTGCAGTCGTCGATTCAATTGCTCCCTCTTCGTAATCATTAATCTGTGTTTATAGTTTCTCGATGACGTGGCGGAATTTTGTTTTGTTCTTGCTTTCAAAACAGAGTGCAGACTGTTTTTTTTGTTGTAGAGTTTCCCAGTTCTTTCAGATCCTAAGAACAAACACATCCTCCAAACAATGATAAGAACAAAATGTGTTCCACACTGCAGTACCCCAGATCCAGAAATGGAGTTCTCTTGTACTCTCAACGGTGCAGTGATTTTTTTTCTGGTTAAATAATGTAGCTATATTTATTTTTTAATGTCACTGTTTCTTTATCCAGGGGGGCGTGGTGGCGCAGTGGGTTGGACCGAGTCCTGCTCTCCGGTGGGTCTGGGGTTCAAGTCCCAGTTGGGGTGCTTTGCGATGGACTGGCGTCCCGTCCTGGGCTTGTCCCCTCCCCCTCCAGCCTTACGCCCTGAGTTGCCGGGTTAGGCTCCGGCTCCCCGCGACCCCGTCTGGGACGAGCGGTTCAGAAAATGTGTGTGCGCGCGCGCGTTTCTCTTTATCCTTTTTAAAACTATCCAACAGGTTGAAGACAGGCAAATTTTTCCTTTTTATGGCTTCTTTGATACAAACCAAACAGAAGTGATTATATTCACCTTCTCTCGGCTGCTATGTGCCGTTATGGACCTTTGCGTGGCTCCCCGGAGTGCTGTGCGGTAGTTGTAGAAATTATTGGAAGGATCCATCTGATGCTGCGGGATAAAAACAGATATCGCAAAGTCAGTCGATTGTTACACTCATGGTTTGAGTCTTTGTCATTTGTGGAAACTGCACATGATGTAAAACCTGCATCCCACACCATCCCTAGAAAGGGCTGACACTGAGTCATTTTCCAGTATTAGAGCTTAGACTAAGTTCTCAGGAGGAACATCAGACCCTGTGACCCATAGTGTAAAAATAATCATTGATAAAATGTAAGGGGGATGCAGTGGTTCTGCAGGTTTGGTTGGGTCCTGCTCTCTGGTGGGTCTGGGGTTTGAGTCCTGCTTGGGGTGCCTTGTGATGGACTGGCATCCCGTCCAGGGTGTGTCCCCTCCCCCTCTAGCCCTGCGTTGCTGGGTTAGGCTCCAGTTCACAGCGACCCCACTTGGGACAAGAGGCTTCAGCAAGTGTGAATTTGTGTGTGTGATAAAATGTATGGCATCTCAAAAACAGTTAAGTACAAATCCACAAGTTCCTCAATCGGTGCTTTCAAGGAGCATACAGTATCATATAGAACTGAACTGGGCTTCCCCTTTGCTGTTTTTTTGAAATATTTTTAGAAACTCACACATTCTATAGCAAACTTCACTGAAAGCACATAGCTGAAACTATCAGAGCACTCACAGCACATTAATCCAATGTACTGTGTTTCAGATTTAATTCTCCTTTGTCTAGGAATGATGCTGCTAATGTTGTCAAAATGCTGTTCCACAAACACCACTACTTTGAATCGCCTACAGACAATGTAAATGTAGATCAACTTGAAACTACTCCTTACCTCAAGAATGTCAAACTTGGCTGTTTTGACTTTGCCCCAGGTTTTCTTCAGTCTAGACACAGGGCTCATGTTCATGCCAGCTGTGAAGTGAAGGAGAGGAGTTGCGGCCATTCATGTCAGTGCTCATCATTTAGGACATTTGGACAGTAAAACGTCCACGGCACTTTCTGCGCCGCATCATTTTTCACAAGCACTTGTAAATCAGTGCTTGTGTACTGTACATAGTGAAACTTGAGTCCGCATCACCGTTAGACACTGTTTAGCTCATAGCAATGGTTTTGGGAGGATGACAGCACTGCAGACTTGTGACCCCAATCTCCTCATGTTGACACAATGAGAAATTACTCCCATTAATCCCTACATGGATCTCTCTTTTTTTAATAATCTCGTAGAAGAAACTGATACTTATATTTTGAGGGAAAAATGAAGAAAGCTGAACTATGTTTCGCTGTCAACAGGACAGGAAACAGAGACTAAGAGGTTATATTTGCATGCGAGTTTTGCATTGTTTCACTTTGTCTTTTCATGCCATTACGATTTAAAGAACAGACTTCTTAGTGGGCCCAGATTTTTCCATGCAAATACTAAATTTGTAGCCGTTGTAACCACAACAATAACATCCCTGCAAGCAGGCTTGGATAAAGGCATGCACTAAACAATGAGTAATGACAGCAGCATATTTGAGCCTAATTCTCGAGAAGCCTGTTATGTCACATTGCATAGCACAGAATGTCAGAAATCTTGTTGTTCAGAGCACAGAAACAAACACAGCTGAGGAAGTGAACCTTTCCCATGACTTGTTTGCTCACTCTCCCTCTGCAGCTCCCAGGAGAGGGTCTGCCTGGGGCTAAGTCTCTGAAGAGAAGATGAGGCTGGGACAGATGGACCGCCTCTCCCCCTCACTGCAGCCAAAACGCCTTGCCTGGTCAGCGCTTGACCATCTGCCCGCTGGCTGTGCTAACAGCCCCCTCCCCCACCAGGCGGCCAGCTGCCTCTACAGCCACCTAAGCAGACTGGTTTAGAGCCCTGACTACCTATAATGCCCCTGCTGTGGCAAACGATGGAGGGAGCACATAATTGTGAACTCTAAATGCATTTATGTTGGTTTTATTGGTTATAAGAGAAGACCAGCTTTGCTCACTTTTTTGATTCGGTTGCCGATGGAAATAAACCAATTCCTGAACTAGACTATCTCAGCTGCTTCCAGGTAGAAGGTGCTTTACAGGTGCATGATCAGTTTCGGAATCTTCACTATGTGCAGCTTTGTTTGATGCAAAATTGTGAGATGCAAGCACTTACAGATGATGGCCATGAGAGAGTTGAAGTTGCCGATGTTGAAACATTCTCGTGCCACATCGATGAAGAATTCAGTGACCCGCGCCCTTTGTTTCTTCTTCACGGGCTGCACGGAGATAGGAAAGGAAAGCATTCACCTTCCGAATTTGATGAGGCGCAACAAAGGAAAGAGCTGGACCACCAATGAGGTTGAGCTCACCATGCAGATCTCTGTGGCCACCAGGTAGCTGAGTCGGTTGAACCAGTCCACGTAAGCCTCGAGGTTGCGCGCCTTCTTGTGGCCACTAAACCGACTCTGTGGGAGTAAAGACACGCAAAGCCACTCTTTTACAGAATCAAGAAATCTTCCATGATTTTAAAAAAGATGCCAGTGATGCAGTTTGGAGTAAATGTTAGATCTAGAGCTACTTTCATCTTCCCAGCATTCTGCTTATAACATGAACATTTTACCTTTAATATCGCAAAAAAATGACAGTAGTATTCAGTGGAGTTAAACAAACTTGCTTGAATATTGGGAGGGTGGGGATGTTACCCTGGCCTCCCCTGTTATTTCTATGCTAGGTACGATGCAGTCATGATGACCACTCGTGGTTTTCATAGTAAGTGGGCTTCCACACTTCTTTCACGATTGTCAAGAGATTAAAAGCACGCAAACTCCATACACCCTAAGCAAGATTCAAAGCAATGCGTGAATTCACAATGAGGCACCAGCGCTACCTGCGGTGGCTCCATTCTGCTTACATGCCAGGGCGTATAAAAATCAAAGATAAAATGTAGCAAAGCCATGAAAATTACAGGTATGTTGCAGCCAAAGGCCACATGGATTTTATTCAACAGAAATGTGTCCAAACAAATCTCTGGCTGTCAGGGTAGTAGTCTTTTTCCTGAGAATGCTAGTCATAATGAGGACTGGAGAAAAGTGAACAAGAAATCTGTCATCTAGCATTTTTCCCCAAATTAAAACAAATTTCTGAACTCCCCGAAATACCAAAATATGATTTAAAACATCTCCACACTACCTTATCATTGTCACGTGGGTCTTTCTGAATAAATGCTTGGATAAATTCCTCAGGTCCAATGAAGCTTGATCTCTCCTAAAAAAATGAATAGGTGAGTCAGACCTGTATTTACACAATACTCCAATTGATGTACGAGGCACAAAATCAAACATTAATGCCTCCAAATTTTTTTTCTATAGTTTTTGTTTTCTTCTTCAGAACTCGGCAGTTGTCAAAACATGACTTGAATCCTTCTCTCCATCCCATTTACTCCCTTGATCACTCACCAGCTCTATGTGTGTGAGCTGCTGGGCAAGGGTGAAGGGGTCATTGCAGATGGTCAAGATGTCCTTCTGGATGGCCTGGGGTTTGGTCTTCAGCACTGCTAGCCTGTCTGTCACTGTGATGCTGATCTTCATCAAGGTCTCCTCATATTGACCAAGGGCCGTTAGCTTACGGATCAGACCCTGCGTCATCTGTTGGACAGCCTTACGGTAGAGCTGTACCAGAAAATCAAGGAAAACCAGAACTGGTGGTTATTGCTAAAGACAAACACTCTTGATAATCATGTGTTGTGACTAAACAGACAAAGGTTCATCATACCATGGTAACAGCATACACTTGGTTTGAGGATTCAGGTTTCAGGACGAGTAATAGTGTATTGACTAACATCCTCTAACTCGGATACCAATTATTCCTTAAAACTGAGATCACTAAAGCCGATTAGACCGCTAGTGCACTAGTTCATCCTGGGCTTAAAGAGGATATTCTGCAGCTCTTCCTCATACCTCAACATATAATCGCATGACATTAGATAAGCATTCAGACCACCGAGTACAGTGGTTGCATAATGACCCGAGGAGGCCGTTGACACTGTTTTTCGGGCTTAAGTGAGGGGCCCATTCAAAACCGCATCCTCAGAGGTCGACGTCCACAAACCCACGGAGTTCGACGACCCCAAGAACACAGTTTTCAGTATAATCTTCTCTGTGATACATGTGTCAAACAGACAGTTAGGCACCTGGGAAATTGAAATATGCTCCAATCAACCAACCAGCTACAGTATGGTTATTGGTGAGACAGATGAGTGACCCCTTTCTCGTAATTCACTTATCAGCCAGCGATAATAAATTCCTCTCAGCAAGACACAGAAGAATCCCTGCTGATGCCAGTCCATCGCAAGGCACCCCAAACGGAACTCGAACCCCACACTCAGAGAGCAGGCCTTGGCCAAACCCACCGCGCCCCCACCTGCTTCAAATAGAGGTAAATTTAGAAACACTTCCTGAAGATAACTAGCTGACATTTTCAATCAGCACGCCACTCTGTTGTTCTGACACACAGTATTAAAAAAGAAAAAAAAATGTTCCGTTTCTACCCTCCTTCCACAGCAGGTCCTGGCAACGGAAGCAGCAACAGCCTGCTGCACGGCATGACCCCTAATGGAGAGGCTGGTTAACGCCACCTTCCGATTCTATCCTGGCACCATTACATTGCATCACGCCGTATCCCTGCGACAAGCTCCACGAGGCCCCCATGGTGATGTGTAAAGTGGAGGCGTGGATGAATGTGAACCCATGGTGCGTGGACGAGAGCACGCACACCCCTGCCACTTGGGCTCAGGGGTGCAGGCTTTTGTTTTGCTTTGCTTGGCCACACCTCAAGCCTGCATCCCTCTATTCTCTATTTAGCTGACCACTTCCATAATGACAGTCCCCGCTAATCAAGGGGTTGGAGTGAAGCGGGCTGGAAATGGCCACTGACGGATGTCGGAGAAACCTATTACGGGTGCACAGCATTGCAGAAGTTTGTTGCACATCCGGTGAGGGGGGAAAATAAAGTGCCTTTAGTTCACTGAACTTTGTGTCCAAGACAGGCTGCTGCCTTGAAGGGGCATAGGGTGTAGAGCCCTGTGGCTCTCAGCAAGATGCACAAGCACGTTGCTATGAATTGTTTATTTCTGATGGGTTCAAGTACATTAGAAAGTGCCTGCTGTTCTCAAACCACTCCAGAAACACTGATAAATGAAGAGATTGTCTGTGCTAGCCAGGGGCACCAGGATAACCTACTGCTTGTGGACCTTTGCCTGTCTGGTGCACATCACATGGACACAAACAATGTGCAGAGCAGAGTATACCCTGTATAAAAAAAAAAGCTGTTGTAGAGATCAGTGCATGTGCTTGAAAATAACTACCACCAATGGAAAGCATTAAGGAATAAGTTAAAAATATGAAATTATAAATTATACTAAATAAGTCAGTGTAACAAGTTTGTTACAATAATAGCCTGACAGATCTATTACCACAACAAAGGTAAACCCAGCAGATCAAGTTCTTTCTTTGGGTCACTGTCCAAATGATTCACAATTCATTCTGAAACTACAAAATTAATAGCTTTTTATAGGTGCCACTTTTTTACTTGGCAATAAAGAGGACCTCTGACTGTCCACACAATGACAACCCAACGGAGGAGGTCCTGCAAGGTTGACAGTGGCCGTCCACAAAGAACAGGGCCAAACCAAACTGGTCATGCCAAAATTGGCCCTGGGCGTGGAACCGTGTATTTGTGCAACCAAAACAGTGATTTTAAAAACGATGCATTGCTACAGGCACTCGTGCTCGATCACTGCCTAGAGGCATGTCTAAGGCAGCTTCTAGTTGCTCACATTAATCCCTCTGTTGGTAACACAGACCCAGTGACCTGCAGGAACCTGCTGCGAGGAAAATTTGCATGTATCCAACTTGGCAGTACCAACAAAACCATGGGATCTCAGTGGTGAGGGGAAAAATAACATAAGGTGGGGATTTAAAAAAAAAAAAAAAAAACCCAAGATGTTAAACAATACAGTTCAGGACATAGGGGAAAAAAAAAAAATGAAGGCAGGATTTTAACTGAATTCATATGCTTCTCTTGTGCAGAGAACAGAGCACATGGCAAAAACAAGACTGTTAAATGTTAGGTGACAGTCCCCAATAGAGGACTTTGAAAAGCAGAATTATTAATTCGTCCCAGCTCAATTTTAACTCAAAGCAACTACTTTCTTAATCTGTCCAATAAGGACTTCTGCACCGATACGAACACTGAGAGGACTCTGCCGAATGCTCCCATAAATGACAACAGAACAAGCATTTGTTAAACCCTGTGACATCCAGGTCAGCATTCGCAGGACAATTTAAACGCTGCCTAAGGCATAGTGATGTGGCAGACAGAAGCTGGCAGATCCCTGAACAATGTGCCCTTTCTCCGTGTGCACTCGGCCTGCGCACGTGCATATGGCTTCGCAGCTAGAAACCGAACTTTCAATGCGAGCCCCCGACTCCCCACTGTCTCCCTGACTGCCACCTGATTGCCAATCCATGTGAATTTCATTTCTCGGGAACAGTGGTCTTTATTGGTTCAAGCAGCAATTTAAACCGAAGTGCACGCGATACACCACGCTGCACATATACGTCAATGAAGGAAACATACGCGCCAAGCGAGCGAACCCTAATGCTCCCCAACGAAACTGCTGCAGAAGACACAGCTGCTCTACAAAATTCAACTCAGGTTTTTCCTTGTTTGAAATCAAAAGGCAGCTTGAGTTCATTTTGACAGGTAAGATGCATAGAGGGTGACGGGAACACTGACCTCATCCCCACTGGATAAGCGGTGGGTGAGGTCCTTCAGGCGACGCATTGTGCGCTCGTCCCGGAAGTCATACGGGAAAGTCTCCGTCCACTCTGTCAGCAGCTGCAGGACTTTCGGGGCAATCTTCCTTAACCTTATCTGTGGTGGAAACACAAATGAGGAGCCATGACTTTAAACACATACTCAGACATCATATATTTTTCATATAGTTTATAGTGATGCTAAAATAAAAATGGCATTGATGTCAGGCACCTTCACTAGATTTAAAAAAAAAAAAAAAAAAAAATTACTTGTATTTAGTTCCTTAGAAACAATGTATGCAAAAAAGGGGAAAAGGACCTGTAGGTACGGTAAAATCCATACTGCCTGCAGAGCAAGATCAGGATTAAGTGGCTTCTTACCTTGTCAGCCTGAGGTTCACTAAGCCTCTGGTGCTCCACAACCAAGTGATACACTTTGGACATCAGCTCAAAGGGGTGAATGAAGAGCCTGGAGCTGAGCAGGAAGGTGAAGATGTAGGTCCTCTGTTTGCAAAATAGACCATTTGTTAATTCGCCTTAATTAAAAGCTGAGTAGAGTTATACCGTCTTCTCCAAACCATACATGTTGAACACAGTGTACCTTCTCACATTTTCACAACTGGAAAGAAACAGTAGTAGAAGAAATGAACAATCCATTGGATAGTTTTATATTCATAGCTGTAATTATTTAGGAAATCAAATGTATTGATTGAGCATAAATGCACAAGAACTTACATCTGGGTAGTAGTCAACACTGGGGACTAAGTGTTGAATGAGAGCCTCAAGAGATCCTGACACAAGGTTGTTGTCATGGTAATGCAGACCCCCATAACTCTGCTCTTTTGTCTGACAGAGATTGTTGTTATACCCACTGGTGCCAAACATAGGTGGGAAATGAGGTGTCTGAGGCATGTTGATCTGAAGAAAACAGAGCAAAGGAAAAACGTCTGAATGACACATTATATTGCAAGGTGTTTCCAAACAGTGCAAGAAGAATGAAATTATTTAAAATGTATATAATATGAACCTTTGGGGGGGGGGACACTTAAGCATCACTAGAGGGGGCGTGGCAACGCAGCAGATTTGGCCAGGTTCTGCTCTCTGGTGGGTCTGGGGTTCAAGTCCCGCTTGGGGTGCCTTGTGATGGACTGGCATCCCTTCCAGGGTGCGTCCCCTCCCCCTCCAGCCTTATACCCTGTGTTGCCGGGTTAGGCTCCAGTTTGTCGTGACCCTGCTTGGGACAAGCAGTTTCTGACAGAGTGTGTGTGTGAGAGAAGCATCACTAAAAGGTGGTTGTCACACATACACAAGAAACATGGCTACCACTACAAAAGCCTCCTACAATTCTGTGCCTTCCTTTGTGTCCAGCAGCTGAGCTGTGCGGCATTCTTGCGATTTGCTCCTAGCGAAGATGCCCATGTGGCCCGGGCAGTGAAACATACTTTCTAATCCACCACGGTGCTGCTAGCTTCCTGGAAGCACAGCTAACATCTCACATGCCGAGGTTTAAGAGCAACAATCCTCCGCAAGCCGTCACCTCACGTGGGCGTTGGCACAATGCAGCCATTTACACATGACATGATGAGCGAAAAACATTCAGAAACGTTGACCCGCAGAGCAGATCTTGAGAACAGTGTTTTGCTCACTGCGAACAAAGAGGGGCACAGAGCAGGAGCGTCCTGTGTAAAGGTTACTTGGTGAGAGAGTCTGAGAAGTGCCCCGAGCATGTAAACAACTGGTTAGTGGTCATGATCATCTCCTCCCCCTGGTCATCCTCACAAAGAAAGTGTGCTTTTCAGAGAGGGGCCGCATGTTGCCGTGGTAATGGTCACCTGATTGTATAGCTGGGATCTGGATTCCAGCATGAGCTGCTCTACCACCCTTCCCGACCTTCCCTCCTCCTTCTGCTTGCCTCCAACTGGGTGCTCTTTTCACACCAACCCTCTCACATTGGCCTCTCGAGGGCAGCAACTATTAGGCCATTAGGCAGGTCCCTCGAGGCGACGCTAGCAGTGCGGAACTGCGTCGTCGGGCCCTCACGTGCACAATGGAAGCTTTCGCTGCACCGGCACGGGGTGGAGGAACCCAAGACAATAGGCCACCCTGCGGCTGCCATCAGCATCTCCAGGCATTTGTTTGTGGCGGGTGCAAAAGACCTGGAGCATCGGGGAGGGAGCGGCACGCCGCGCGCAATCCCCTCGCTGCCGTGGCCGTGTCAGACATTTGCATCAAAATGAAAGTCTGGGAAGTCTGACGAGAACTCCCCACACCTGTTCCACCATGTGTTCCCCCATTCCAGCAAAGACAGGGGATCACAAGGAGAGCATCCAGATGTCAGCATCCAGACTGCAGCCTTGCAGACAAATGTGAAGAGCTGAGTATATCTGCAAGCTGTCTGTCATCATTAGTATCAAATCCAATCAAATTGCTGGGACATGCAGTGCTACAAAACTATTACAATTGGGGTCACCAATCATGCTCAAACGATGCTTTGTGAAAGTGCAGTGTACTTTAATACAGAATGTACAGAAAAATACCTATTAACACCATCTTTTTAACATCTAAAGCAGTTAACTTTTAGACGAGAGGCTCGCAGCCACCTCTCCATCTGCACGCATCCCGAAAGGTGTGCGCCTTCCTCACAAAACCAGAACTGTCACCGCAGTGCTCCCACTGTCTGGGAGGAATGCTTTCCGCAGAGCATCTTTACAGTTTTCCTTCCGAGTGTCCCTGAATGCCTGCAAACGGCAGCTGCCACAACACGCAACCCCGACACAAAAGTGTCAAACAAGGGAGGGGCGGGGGCAAACATAAATAGGGGAGATGAAAATGCTTACATTTTGCTTCCAGCTGTCAAATTTATAGGCCACAAGTCACCTCCCCGCTGAATGAAGGCAAACACTTCCAGAGTGATTTCTGGGCTGTGTTGCAATCATGAAAGTGAAGCATATGTATGTATTTACATCCCAAGTAATACAAATTAATAAATTAGTTTAAAATCCTAAACAATGGTGATGTATTTTTGTTCCATGGCAATCTAATTATACTCAGCAAAAATAATTCAGGTCAGTGTTTTAAAAAAATCTAAATTGTTTGATATAAATATACACACAAGAAGGAGAGATGCTATGTTTATGCAGAGGGACACTTAAAAAAAAAAAAAAAAAAAAAAAAAAAAGACTGCTGAGATGACAAATGGAGTCAAGATGTCTTGTGATTGTCTGGCTCACAGAATCTCTCCTATGGGGGAAGTTAATTGATGGTACAAAAGGTCAGTACAGTGACCCTGTGGAAAATGTGCAAAAACACTACTTTTGAGATCAAAAGCATGACAAAAAGCAATCACAGCTTGCAAAGCGTGTCACACATTCTTAACCATGCTATACAGTTTTCTAAGAATGTTTTTCAAACTACAAACAGCTTCATTTTCATGTGTGGCAGATGATATATTAATGTTTTTTTTTTTTTTTTAAAAAACAGTGTCAATGTTGTATTCTGGCAGTAAACTGGGTGCAGAAGACATTCAGCATTTTCCCTGCCTCTACAATGAGGTGCAAATGACTTTCTGCAATGGGATGGCAGAAGGACCAAATACCAGAAAGTGGAGGAGTTGGAAAATTAAGCCACAGCTGCCTATTGGCTTGGCTGGATCCCTAAGAACCACAGTCCCAAGAGCTAAGCCCCCTCCACACACCCTGGACACACTGAAAAACATACAAGGGACATCCCTGGTGGGTCCCTAAAGGAAAAGGCAAAGGTGATCCAAAGGAAAGTTCCACAGTCATTTTATTAATGCATTCATACAACAAAAAGCACTGCTGATGTGCATCATGCATAGTGTAATAATGTCATGCTCTGGTGAATGCCAGTCCTGTTTATGTTTCCTGCGCACTTGACAAAGAAACTCAGTTTAAAAAAAAAAAAAGATGTGCATTAAAAATTTCGAATTACAGGGGTAGCGTAGTGGTTATAGTTACTACATTTTGATCCCAAGGCTGCAGGTTTGATCCCCACCTCTAGCTGTAGTACCCTTAAGCAAGGTACCTACCCTAAATGTTGCTCTAGTAAAAGTTGCCCAGGTGTATAAATGGGAAAATAGCAACCTTAACACTGCAAATTGCTTTGGACAAAGCATCAGCTGAACATGTACATTAAGCCAGCAGTTAATATTGATAAGTAATAACCATCTGAGAGGTCCTGTACAAAGGTGGCAGAACCAAGAGCTTCTTTACCTTTAGGGTTTCACAGTGAATTACAGTATATATTTAGTCCTGTATTACCTCACCTAGGGTAACATTTATATTACATTTCAATTAAGCATTTATGCAGCTCCATATCCAGGTTACGGTGATTAATTTCCCTACCCATGATCACAAAGCGTACAAAAAAAAAAAAAGCAGATTTACAACAAAGTCAGAGTGAAGTAATACAGCCCACAAATTCACTGTTGGGCCTACATTTACACTTATTTATCTAGCAGATGCTTTTCTCTGAAGCGACTTCCAATGAACTCTATGTAGTGTTATCAGCCCACACACCTTATTCACTGCGGTGACTTACACTGCTAGATACACTACTTGCAATCAGTCACTCATCCATACATCAGTGGAACACACTCTCTCTGTAACTCGCACACTATGTGGGAACCTGAACAGCATGTCTTTGGAGTGTGGGAGGAAACCAGAGCACCCAGAGGAAACCCACACAGACACAGGGAGAACATGCTAACACCACACAGACTGGGTGGGGATCAAACCCTCTGCGAGACAGTGAGACACTGCATAACAGTTTTAACCCAAGGGTTTCTTTCAGACAAACTCCCAAGACAATGTCTTTGAAGGACAGGCGATTAAAACCAGTGATCCCGACTTGGGAAATCCTCTTAACCACTCACACACAGGCCACTGGAGAGAAGGGTCCTAAAAATAGTGCACAGTAAATGACAGTAAAGTGACAGTAAATCATGCTCAGCAATCCAAACGGGACCCCTTCCTTCACACACTTCTCACAGGCTACACTAGCTGCTGTGTGCTGACAAAGCAAGGCAATCTTCTAAATTTGCTTCAGATGCTTTCCAAACCCCGTGTGGACTCAACTTAATACCAGCCCAAATACTGATCAGTCACTGTTTCGCATTTTTTGACCATGTTCGTTGTACCGCATTGAATACATGATGATTTCTTTTGGGGGGGGGGCATGCCAGCCTCATTGACATCGTGAGAAATATGTTACACTGCATTTAATTCATATTTAAAATTCGTTTTTATTGCGTGTATCACAACTGATCACTGATTTGGTGAAACCTAGCGGTGCAGCACACATCATCATCATCATCATCATCATGTCGTTAACCACACGGGTGCGAGACATCGTCGAAGACCAGCCGCAGCGCCGCGATGAATCGACACGAACGAACGAACGAACGAACGAAGTGCGTCCCGCGAACCAATTCAGCCAAAGCAAAATTAAAGAACGGAACAAAAAGAAAGCACACAAAATTTACTGCACGATAGTTTGTAAACATGTGGGCTTGAAGGAAAAATACACACACATTTTATTTAAGGCATTATTTACAAATAACTGAATGGAATAAGAATGAACATACCTGAGGAAAAAAAAAAAGCTAAAAAAAAGTTTTGTTTTCCTGATATTAAAAACCCGCCCCCCTGCCTGCTCTGCTGTGTCCTGTGTTGTTGTTAAAACTGAGCACGACAGAGGAAAAAAAAAAAACACTCACGACTTCATAGAAATGTATGTAAAGATACGCATATCTCTCGTAATCTCGGGAGTAACCGACTCCTCTTCAGGCTCAACCGCCCACTTGACCACCGACAAAAACAGACGAACCCGAGGAATCACCGACACACGCGCTTCCCAGGCAGCCCGTCGCGCGCCGAACAGAAGCTCCGGCACCGCGCGACTGTTAAAACGTGTCAGTCGAAAGACGGACCTCCTTCGCAGCAGCCAATCAGGAGGGGGAAGGGCACGGAGGCCCCGCCCCCAGCGACCCCTCGTTTACGCTCGTTTGCTCACCTATTGCGTTGTGCCTGCGGCTCGTAAACTCGTGAGCTGCGCTTCTGATTAAGATACTTTCCTACAAACAACTGGAGTGGATCAACAGCGCAGTCTTAAGCATAAATCTTAAGATTGTTGCCTCCTAATCGGAAGGTTCCTCGTTTGAATTCCCCTCCTGCTATACTATAGTACCTTTTTTTATTAAGGTATTTTACACTGAATTCATAGTAAGGGCACCATCCATCCTCCTATTTGTCTGGTAAAATATTTGTGAAGTTGGTTACCTGACATTGTTTGTAATCTGCCCAAGTAATAGTAAGGTGAAAGACTAGTTGTATCTGGAAGAGCTGAGCTCCTCAAGCAGTGGTGTAACGTGAATGAATAGCAGGAGGTGACCAGTTAGTCACAGCATTAGTCAAAGTACCATTTAAAGCCAGGTTAGATATAGGGCTGATCTCACAGGACAGGCTTTTGGCGCTTTGCGGATGTCCATTGTGACAAACGCGGGTGTGTCCAAAGTGCAAGTCCCCAGAAGCGCTCGTGGAATGGCACACGTGGGCTTCTCAACACACTTTTCCGCCAAACCCCCCCCCCAAGGGGGCACATGGATGTATCAGGTTCAGGTTCATAGAGAGTTTCCCATTCTCAAGTTGCCAGATGGCAGGCCAAGGGTCTATGTTTATCTGGCCCCTCTAGGCAAACGCAGCCCTTTGAAAAACCGGAGAGTGTCAATCACATGCACACAAACAGAGATGTCTTTATTTTGTAGACATTGCACTCTCACTTTAATATAAATATTCCTACCCCACCACTAGAAACTCTAAAGGATATGAAAGGGGATAACATACATTTCTTGTAATTTATGACTTCTGTTAAGCTTATTACCTTTTCCAAGAGGCATTTTGTTTCGTGGGAATGTCCCTAAAGGGGTATTGTACAAGGTTTCCTACCCTTGTGGTCCATTTTTGTCATATTTTCACAAGGTAAGTTAAACATGGGTGGACACATTAGTATACAGTATATTGCACGTGATTGTCTACGTATGTCTGAATTTAAGTATGTGAAAAGTCTTCGACCCATCGTTGCTTCCTGACTGGGTAAGTTTGGTAAGTACATATTGCCTTCTCTTTCAGCAAACAATGCAAAAGCTGTCGGAGGAATCTTTTCACTCTCAGAAGAAGGTGGCAGCCCAGTTTCAAATGATGTTAAAAAAGCCTGTCACAATGAAAATTAGCAATATTTTAAAATGATTTTCAGTCCTTCATTTTCCAGTCTTTATAAGACATTATTCGCTCATTCATTTTCAGTGATTGTGTGGTACCGGGTTGCAGTGGTCTGGAGCTTCTTCCAAAAGCATATGGAATGAGGCAGGATACACCCTGAGTGGGATGTTGTTCCATCACAGCGAAAATGCCTGAAAGACATCTTTGGACTGTGGGAGGAAACCCTTCTTGAACATGGGGAGACATCTCTACAGCCTTCAGTCTTACCAACTCAAACAGCATTTTACACTGGCACAGCTTTATTGAAGAAATGGTTTAAGCAATCAAGGACACCACTTGTACATTTACACTACATTTATTCATTCAGCTGTTGCTTTTCTACAAAGCAACTTAAAGTATTAAGGTACTGACAATTGTTTATCCACTTACACAGCTCAGGAATATCACAGGAGTAATTTAAGATAAGTACCTTGCTCAAAGAAACTGCAGCCAGAGGTGGGAACCAAACCTGTAATCTTCAGATCCCAAGGCAGCAGCTCCAACTACTATGCTACCAATTGTCCCCAGCATATAGTCAGTATGTGAACCCTTTAGTAATTCAACCAAATTTGGGCATTGTAAAACAAAAAAAAAGAAATCTTTTATTTCAGCCAAAAATTTCTTATGTTTGCTTTTAATACTTGCCTTTTGGATCGTTGTTATGGTGCACGGCCCAACTTATTTTGACTGTTAGATCCCAGACACCCTGACATTCTAATAGAGAATTTCTTGATACAACACTGAATTCATTGGTCCTTCGATGACTATAAGTAATTCTGGGCCTGAGGCAGCAAAGTAACCCCATACCATTAAACCACCTCCCATGAACATCACTCTTGTTCAGCGTTACATAGCTGACCGTAAAGCCATAAAAAACATAAGTCTTATCAAACTTCTTAAGTTGTAGTAATACCAGTATTAAAAACTGGTACAAACTTTGTCTAATATATTTTTCAAAGCTTGAAAGTAAGACTTTTGACGTGTTGAGAGGACTCAAACTTTCTTCTGTCTATTGTTAGGGTTCCTGTGGGCTGTGATTCCACGACATAATGTTGCATTGGACAGTGGCTGGGCACAGCGGCAAGGCATAGGTTGTTGCAGGCGGGTCAGCAGCTGCAGGACACGCAACTCATGCTCCATCCGAGACTTCTCCCGCTGGGCCTCACACTCTGCTGCCTCCCGCTGTCGCCGGTCCAGCTGCTTCAGTCGCTGGCTTTCCAGCTGCGCTGTCAGCTGACGGCACTCCGATACCAGCTGTTGGAAGCAGGTGGCCAGGTACTGAATGACAGTTTTAAAAGAGTGGTCTACGCCATTCTCGGAAGATTGTGGGGAAGGAGGCTGTGGCGAAGAGCTGAAAAATCTGGAGACTGAATTTTCTTCCACGGGCAAGGCTGTCAGAATGACCAAGAAATGACAGCGCGTAAATTAAAAATATTTCTAAAGTTCACCAAAACTGCACTAACTACTTTTCGGTGTTTTGAAAATTAAGTCCAGGTCTATTCCAAACTCAGTACCTGTGCAATCACCATCAGGAGCTGGACCTGAGTCCTGACCCAGATACTGGTGTTTAGCTGATGGTTCCTCCAAAGCAATTTACAATAAGTTTATGTGAGGTTGATACAATAAGCCACTCACAATTATATATCCATTTAAAGAGCAAGGAAATTGAAGTAATCTGGGGTTATTACCCTGTTTAAGGGTATTACAGCAGGAGGGGGGATTCAAATGTGGGTCTTTCAGTTGCAAGGTAACAGCTCTAACCCTACCTGTTACCCCTGCTTTTAGAGAAATTAAGTATCATAGAAAGAAGTACATGTGTCATCCTCCCGCTGTGCTCCATTCATGACTGCATGTGCATTGTGTCCACTCCTCCCACACATGCCAGCATAAGTCAAATATCCTATAAATTAACTGCAGATTTAACATCAGACCACCATATGATCTCATTTGCCGTTTCTTAAACATTTCATTAAAAAGAAAACTGGTATATATTACAAAGCAGCCCTATTAAGATTCTTACTTGTTGGTACAGAATAAGTTGATGTTCCAAGGAAGCCAAAAGAGTCTTCATGAGGCTGTGGTTGACAGAATCCTGTGCTGCAGTCATTGTCACTGTTGGCTGCATGTTGGTCTTCCTCTGATTTGATATCAGAGCTCAAAAGAAGCTGTGTGTCCTCTCCTGAAACTTTCCCCAGCACTGCATCCATTCCTGCATAATATCTGAAGGTGCGTGGGTGGCTACTGTCCACGTCCTTGAGCAGTTTGCCTGGGAACAGTTAGCTTTCAGAGTTTTCATGCGAAGTCTGCACTGGCAGGGACTTCCGGAGAAGCCGAGGGCGTTCAACTGGGCTGACAGGCACTTGAAGACGTGTTTGTTGCGGACTTTTTCAGAGAGCCTCTTCTGCACCCCACATACCTTTCTGGATCAAATTTAAGACCCTGGTTATGGCCTACTAAAGCATCATAGAACTGCTCCCAGCTATTTACAAGACTTGATCAACCGCTTCACCCCAACCGGACCCCTTCACTCGTCTACTTCTGCCCACTTGGTGGTCCAGCACACGAAAGGTAAAGCACGAAGGTTCTCAGTTCTAGCTCCATTGTGGTGGAATGACCTCCCCCCCTCACTCAGAACTGCTGAAACTCAGTCTACGTTCAAGAAGGGTCTGAAAACTCACCTTTTCCGGACTCACTTCGCCCAAGATCTCTCCAGCTCATGTATGGCGTAAATGTTCATGCACCGTAACTTTATGCCCAGGTAAGCCTTTACACAGCTGCTACTCCTGTATTGTATGTAAATGTTTGTGTACCTTTTACAAAAAAAAAAAGATTGTAGGAGGGTGATCAGGATTCTTCTATCCTGAGTTTCGTGCACCTACTTGAGCGATGAACATCGGTGCATCAAGTGGAAAGAAACAAACTAAATTAACTTAAGAATCACATGTATGCGACTATGTCTCTCTCCTAATGAAATGCACAAATTGTATTTTCTCTGAGATGTACGTCGCTTTGGAGAAAAGCATCTGTTAAACGAATACATGTAAATGTAAAATAAATATGCCAACAATGTCCCTTTTTCATAAAGGTACATATTTGTGTTATATATGTATCAACATTTTCATGAGACTTATTCATTTAACAGATGCTTTTCTCCAAAGCGACGTCCAACAAACTTTATGTAGTGCTGGCCCGTACCTTATTCACCAAGGTGATTTACACTGCTAGATACATTACTTCCAATGGGTCACTCATCCATACATCAGTGGAACACACTCTCTCTCTGTCACTCACACACTATGTGGGAACCTGAACAGCATGTCTTTGGACTGTGGGAGGAAACCAGAGCACCCAGAGGAAACCCATGCAGACCCGGGGAGAACATGTAAACTCCACACAGACTAAGCGGGGATCGAACGCCAGGATGTGAATCGCTAGAAAATGGTGGTGTAATAACTTGTCAGTTATTGGGGGCAGAAAAATATTAGTGTTATTAGCAAGTATCGGGCAAACAAAGTCAGACGTGAACATGGATGAGGGCAAGTGAACTTTAGATATTTGAACAAAATCACACACCATGGTTGCTCATTCTCAGAAACAAATCTCTAATGGCTTCAGGTGACAGGGCTTGACATGCAGCTCAAGGTAGAAAATGTAGCTGGGGAGAGACAATTTATTTGGCCTTTTCCATTTTTCTTGTGTCCTGGCAGAACACCTTTGTCGCAGTGGCATTGCCAAGTAGGCTGTTGGAATTTTCAAATTTCGAGGAAACCTAAGACCCACTGGGATGACACCTTCTGTTTTATATTTGTACACTGTTTTACAGCGGATGGTGCTTTATGGCACGGGTGCTCACAGAACAACCCAAAAGTTTTAGGTGTGACAACACTGCTGGAGCCCAAGTAAGGTATTTAAGTATTGACAGTTGTTTTGCTGTCCTTCTTGGCACTAGACCTGGGTGGAAAACTGAATGCAAACTTTTAAACGAATGGAGACACGTTCGCTGGTTGTGCATTTGTAAATACAATTCCAGAAAGACACTTTTTAAACTTGTCCAGAATTTTTACAAAGTTCGTTATTTTTTGAAAGTCAGTAAATATATACTGCATTTGCACCCACAAATATAAATAAGTGTGACTTTTATTACTGTGGGTTAATTCTGCACTTGCAAAAGGGACATATTTGCATAATGACCTCAATGGTTTAGCAGTTTCCACAGGCATGCATTTAAATTCACTTCAACCAGCAACAAAACACATTCACTGAAACCGCTTGTCCTAAGCAGGGTTGCGGTGAGCCAGAGCCTGAGGGAGGGGACACACCTAGGATGGGATGCCAGTCCATCGCAAGGCACCCCAAGCAGGACTCGAACCCCAGACCCACCAGAGAACAGGACCTGGCCAAACCCGCTGTGCTACCACACCCTCCTTGCACCAGAATATGAATTGTATATATTTCCAATGGCATCATATATGTATATACCAGACTCTTTAATGTTTAATTTGAAAAACGAGGGCAATCTTTCCGCTATTAATATGTATTCTATCTGATGCCATGCCAAGACAGGGCCTCTGCTGTAGTTTTTCAAAAATAATTCATACAAAAAATCAAAGTGTGTCTTATGTTTGTTACATAACTACCTTATGATCTGAACATATTATAGCGACCCACGTTACCATGAGTTTGGGTGGGAAAATGTGTTTATTGTAAATAGCTGAATTATGGATAAAATGGAATTGTGTTTAACCTTGTGGGGACTTACAAGGAGATTATGTTTGCCAGTGGGAAAGGAAGAAAGTTTGAGGGACACTTAGCAGGCTGGGAAGGCTGGCTTGAGGTGTAGGTCCTTGAGGCAACGGGGTCCTCAGACCAAGAGCATTTTTTCCTTGTGTGCCAGTGTTCTAATAAATGTTTATCATGATCGCTGCCTGTGCATCCTTCTACGCTCCATCCGAACCCAGAGCGCAGCGTGCTACAATATTCAGGTTTACTCTTTATTTGCACTTCAGCTGCTCAAAGTAGCTATATCTAAATGCATTACATTGTAATATAAATGTAATTACACTTAAATTTTTCAATAATATGTTTTTCAAGCTATAGGGACAGCTGGTAGGGTAGTGACTAGAGCTGCTGCTTGTCATGACCACACCTGCACTTCAACCAGAAGCAGCTGGCTATAAAGAGCAGCACTCTATTACTTCCCACTTGTGGAATCTCACTTGAGACAACCGTCCCATCTGTGCTGTTGAAACTACCTCATCCCATGTTCTGTTCCTCTTCGCTCCCTAGCCTGGCTTCATGTCTCCCTGGTCACGACTGCTCGCTTTGTCCCTCGACTCCAGCCCTGTTTGCCAATCGACCGACCGTTCGCCCGTCCCCAACCATGAGAATCAGCCTAGTCCTTTGGTTCTGAATAAACAGTCCTGAACTTGGGTCCAGCCTCCATCGTGTCTTCTGTTCGCCGTGACACTGCCTTTGAGCCCAAAGGATGCAGGTTTGAATCTCACCTCTGGCTGTAGCACCCTTGAGCACGGTACCTACACTAAATTTCTGCAGTAAAAATTACCCAGCTCTACAAATGAGTAAATATCTGTAGATAGATTAACATTGTATTCACTTTGGAGAAAAGTGTCTGCTAAATTAAATGTAAGAAGTGTTAGCCTATCACTCTGTCATGTTTACTATAAGTGCCCTAGAATAATTTTATGAACTGTATCATGCAATGTGTTAAAAGGGAAAAAGAAACGTAGGAAGGGAAAAAATGTCCTGATTAAAACACAATGAAATCTTTGAGTCATATAAGGATCTTCCTAAATATAATACTGCCAAATATATTCTATTTTTTAAAATTCATATTCTTTTTATTCCCTGCTTGACTGACCCCTTTGTCCTGGGTGACTTGCACTTTTTGATATGCAACATGTTCTTTGTTTTTAATGTTTAACTACATTTATATTCTTAAATAGTTGTCCTCTCTGTTAGGCTTGTAAATTTTATTTGACTTTCTGCTACATGGCTGATGTTTGAATGAAACTGTCCTATTAATCTTATAATTTGCCATGGAGTGCTCCCAGTAGGCGGGCGCAGTGGTGCAGTGGGTGGGACCGGGTCCTGCTCTCCAGTGGGTCTGGGGTTCGAGTCCCACTTGGGGTGCCTTGCGACGGACTGGCGTCCCGTCCTGGGTGTGTCCCCTCCCCCTCCGGCCTTAAGCCCTATGTTGTCGGGTTAGGCTCCGGTTCCCCATGACCTTGTATGGGACAAGCGGGTCAGAAAGTGTGTGTGTGCACTCCCAGTACTAAAGTCTGACTGTCCTTTGTCTGTATAATGAGTAAAACAGCTTTGCCTATGTTCTGCTAAACCAGTACTGACCATACAAGTAGGTTCCTATCCTCTCCACAACCTACCCAATGGAAGTCAGTGACCATCATTTTATTGATCAGAACCATATGTGCCCCCTGCTTTATAGAGTTTGACTGTGTGTAACACGCTTGACTTACTGTTTAGGAGGACCACTGTTGTCCCTCTGAGAGAGCGTGTACGTGTGCACGTCTTTAAAAACATGTTATTTTGGAGAAAGTACAGCAAAGTCGTAGGCAAAGTTTATGAATACACACACACACACACGCACATTTTCAGAACCGCGTGTCCCATACGGGGTCACGGGGAACCGGAGCCTACCCGGTAACACAGGGCGTAAGGCCAGAGGGGGAAGGGACACACCCAGGACGGGACGCCAGTCCGTCGCAAGGCACCCCAAGCGGGACTCGAACCCCAGACCCACTGAAGAGCAGGACCGGGTCCAACCCACTGCGCCACTGCGCCCCCCCTTTTATGAATACAAAATTCAATTTTTTTATTCTGACACAAGGAGGGAATTCAAATTCAAGAGTTTATTGTCAGTCAACAGAGGCAGTTTTACACTCTCTTGTACAACAGAAAAACTATATATGAATACCAGACCGTCACGCCCACACCTGCAAGCTCAGCGACAGCACCTGTTGCTGATTAGCATGGCCAGGTATAAAGGCAGCGTCGTCACGGCAACGGGTGCAGAATCTACAACGCCCATCGACTGGCTAGTGAATTCAGCGTTCTGTTTCCCAATACCCTGTTCCCTGTGTAAAGTTCCAGATTCTCCTGGATTTTTTGACCTCGGCTTGTTCACGCGTTTACTGAGTGTTGCTTCGCCCCTGAAATGACATTCGCACCTCGGAAGACCCTCGCCTGTCCCCGAGTTCTGCCTCCGATTGCTCCTGTGTTTCGGCACTGAAATAAAAGCACCCGCAGTTGGGTCCAAACCCTACCTCCTGACTCCCGTCCTCGTCACTGACACATACTTTCTCCTTTATTCACTTTTAAGAGAGTCAAGATCTAGAAAGCATTGTGTTTTTCATGCTTGTTGTGAGAAAGAATGCCTGTTGAGTGACGCAGAAAAGGGTGTCACAGTGGTGCAGTGAGTTGGATCGGTTCCTGCTTTCCGGTGGGTCTGGGGTTCGAGTCCCGCTTGGGGTGCCTTGCGATGGCCTGGTGTCCTGTCCTGGGTGTGTCCCCCTCCACCCCTTACTCCCCTAGTTGCCGGGTTAGGCTCCGGTTCCCCGCGACCCTGTATGGGACAAGTGGTTCAGAAAGTGTGTGCGTGTGTGCAAGGGGATGTTAGTGGTAATAACATAGCATGAATAATGAATGCAAAGCAAAAATGAATAAATGTAGTAGCTGTAAATGTAGAAGAGATGGTTCACCCTGTAATGCACCTTCTTGTAGCACAACACAGAATGAACTGCTTACAGCATTTATCTGCATTCACCACCTCTACGTATCATGACATCTTGTCCTTAGAAGAGACGTCACAGTCATCCACAGTAAAAGGATGGGGTGACTATAACTACTCCCACCATGCTGTCCTTTGTGATTCTCCTGCCCCTTATCCCTTACACACACACACACACACACACACACGCTGCTTCACCACAATCAATCTGTCAAATTTGGTGCTCTGTAAGCAGAATTGATTTCTGTCACATCCCTTTGTTTTGGTTCCCTCTGATTTCCTTGGCCTCTATTTAGCAGACCAGTGAGTTGGAGACACAGTAAACCATGTCATTAGTAAGTCGAGAGACTCAGAAAGAGGGTTATGCGCTCTTATTCTGTGACGGTTACTGTCGAGAAGGGCCTCGCACTGATTTGTATTGACAGTTTAATTTCTGTCCCATGTAGCGAAGCGCCTAGGGCTCAATTTAGATCTGGCGACTGGGGAATCGGACAGAAAGAAAAATAAAACAAGAGTGTCAAAAATCACAGGTTTCTCCAGTGAATTAGAGATGATAAAACTGACTGGAGATTTGCGCTTTGGTCTGTGTCTCTCCATAACAGAACTGTTTTACTTCTGCTTTCGAGTGGAAGAAGCTAGGCTGAAATTCCAACCAAGACTGATATGAGCTGGAAATGACTGTAAATCTGGGGGGGGGGGGGTATGAGCAAAAAGAATTTGTGGTGTTGGTGATAAAAAACACTTTGAGACTTATGAAAAAAATATTTTTTTCAGTGATATCCTTTTAAGCAATCACACATTGTTGTGTTCGCAGGTTCGCAGTACAAGCTCCTTGGGAGCAGATGGTGTGAAAATCCTGGAGCGGGAAAGCTCCTAGTCTGGGTGGGGCACAGACACAATTAGCGACAGAACCAGGATAGCTCAAGGAAGTAGAGGAAGCTGTAAGACAACACCCACATCAGCTCTTTGAACGCAGGTGTCCCTCCTCCCTTGGTTCTTGGGAAAGAGAACAAGAGTCGATACCGCTGATGTAATTAATAAGCGGGACACCTAAGTAGAAAGGTTGAAACGGTATGTTGTCTTGGCCAGATTTTATCTTTCGTACGGTCAGTACCACTCACACGAGCCCGAAAAATCCAAACATACAATGTGTAATAACATACCAGACAAAATAAAGTATTAACTAATAATCGTTTCAGACACAAATCTTTCAGGGCAGATGGTAAGTTAAGTGTGCTTGCTCGGAATGTGTACTTATTAATTTTTTCAACGGACTGCGAAAAGCAAGGTTAACTTGAATAAAGTTTAAATATTTTGTTCTTAAACGGACGAACTAAAAGTGTCGTGTGCGTAGGTGACCGAAGTGATGACACAGAAGCTCTGCGATACTTTATTTGTCGCCCTCCAGCTGTTTGCCAGTAGAATCAGTACAAGAGTATGTCCCCCGATGTCACTTTGTGACTCTTACAACTGTCTAACCTCCATAGTACTTCTCAGATTACACAAGGGGGGCATGTCCTTCCTTTTGCTCAATAGCGTCTACTGACGAAGAATATATTGACGGTCACCGAGATTCCAAGGGAACAGAAGACAGAGAATCATCATTTTTCACACTTGCTGTATTACATAAGCGCATTTACATCCTCAGCAGTTGGTCAAGAATACAGTCTTAGAATCTGACAGCACAGTGACGTTGGCCAGCCCATCAGCTCCGCCAACCCAGCGAGCCCCTGAAGCGGTAGAGAGACAAAAGGCCGCAGATGGCACAGTGCTGGGCTGCTCTCAGAGTGCCAAATGGCACGCAAGCGTAGCCCAGATGGAGCCGGCTGGGTCTTTGTTTTAAATAGAATAGTAGAGATAAGTCCTCACCCGGTGCAGCGTAATACAGCCACATTCTGGCAACGCTATTTAACGCCATCCCAGATGTGACAGTTCTCCGGTACAAAGAAAACGGGAGAAACAAAAGGTGCGTCTTGCACCATAAAACCAAGGGAAGTTCAACTGATTGACAGCCGCACTTATTGTATGTAAAAGCTCCTCTAAACGCAAACAACCTGAGGATATTAATTTGTTTTTCTGGAAAAAAAAAAAAATAAATAAGATTTGTAGCAAGATCAAGGAAGCACTTCTTCTCTCCTTTTCGTCCTTTCTCCGAAGACCGGCCTTACAGAAGCCAGGATAAACATGTGGTGTAAATTTAGCCTGACTATAAATAGCGGAATTCAAACAACTAGACTGGCACAGCGGTAAACACAGCTGGATGATGTTTTGAGTTGCAGCTGCACAGAAGCATACGACACCAATTTAGCAATCAAATTGTGAGACCGGTAAAAGCAGCCTGGAAGAAACCAAAGGCACGCAGCCGAGCCCGACGCTCATTGTGTTTTCTTCAGATAAGCCTTCAAGTGCTCCTTTATGTTCGCTCCACAATAAAGTATTTTGTCAAATGTGTTTTGAGCTATGTGGGAAAAAGAGCAACTGAACTACAGAAGCAGCAGAATACACTTCTTGCAGCTCATGCGCGTGTATTATTTAAAATGCAACTTGCAAATCTGAAAATAATCAGCTAGTATTCATTTCAAAAACTCTCTTGGGTTCCGGCAACACTGGAACGGATATGTTTACAGCTGGAAAACAGACAAATGTTCCCTTTTGTAGAAAACCGCACATACATTCTAAACAAGATATATTATGATCAAACCATATCCCTAATTATTATATGATATATATATCATAGCAATATAAACAGTAATGGTCATAAATATATTTTAAGGTAAGCAATGGCTCAATGCTTACTTTAGAATATATCAATTACCGTTGCCATTCCTCTTGCCATAGTGCATATAATGGTTTACACTATTCTTCTGAAAAAGTGAGATGAAGCTTAAACAATTTAGCAGACTTCTGCAAAAAATCCATTCTTTAAACAGTGAGGATACGTTTACGGTCTGTACTTCGCAGCTACAGCGAACCCACAAACCTTTCGCCACTGCGTTCAGAAACTAATAATAGCAGCTCGCTTTGAAGATTTCGAGGGCATAATTACATGTTTATGGGTAAATTTAGATTATAACTGAGTGACACCAGAGCGCTTTGCGGTTAAACACCTCTGAAGTAATGAAACAAAAGGGCGTCTCATACGCCTCCATGCTGTTGCATTCTATTCTAGTGTCACCAACTTGTTGTTCAGGAAATGCCCTGTAAAGTGTTTCCTTCAGCATTGTGTTTTCTCCCTGTCTCCACATGTGTCTTTAGCGAGTGCAGGCCAAACTCAGAGCAAGACCACAAGCACCACAAGCAGTTCCTCACCGTTCAGCGCACAACTTCCAATGCCTTCCTTCCTATCACAGCATGCAGAATCCGAAAAAACTATGCATTGTTCTTCCTTTTGAATAGTGAGGAAATGAAACATGGTCATGACCTTGACGGTAAGGTGGCTTCCAGGGCTCCCTTTGCCATTGGGTCAGGACTGTAGGGGACATGCATGGCGGGAGGCCAAACCTCTGGAGGTCAGTCCAGGTTAATCCTTATTAGCTCACTGATTCTGTGAGGTCCACTGTGTGCGTAGAAGACTCCTCAAAAGAAGAAAGTTGTGGCCAACGATAACACTTTTGAATTTTCGCTGAGCAAAATTGCCAAATTATTCTGACATGAACAGAGATCAAGATCCGGTGCTTGGATTAGCGCTAAAGTTCACGACACATTTGTTTCCGTCAATAAATCAGTGCACATCGAGACTGAAGAAAGTAAGAATTGCTTTCTTTTTTTACACTGTTTTTACATTCCTTTCAAAAACACTCCAAAGCGTGCAGCTAAATGACCATATATACAACCATACTCTTAACTGTTATGAAATCTGTAAAAGTCATGATAAAGCAAGGTGGTCACTCTTCTTCAGGTTCTGAGGTGTAAAACCCAAATCAGCCAGAGATTAATAGTCATTTTTCTTTTAAGTTTCAAAATAAAACAGCATATGTGCTGCCTAGAATCAAACTCCAAGACTGGAAGATTTTCATGATACATGTACATGGTACTTGTATCTATGACAATAAATTTGAAACTTGTTAGTAGTAGACTGTTAACACAGCAAGTTTTTGTTGCAACCCATAAGTACATATTACGCTGTTGCAAGTAATCAGTCTTCCGCAGCAGAATGTTGCTTCATCTTCCCAGCAAAAAGTCCCGGAGGTAGATCTCCTGGAACGTATTCAGTGCTCAGTTCTCCCGTCAGTGCGGCATAGCCGGGGAGACAAAAAGATGACTGCACACGTGACCGTGCTGCTGCAGGCTGGTGAGTAACTGAGAGGTGACCACTCCGTGCTGTCATCAGCTGCTCTCCATGCTTCGCCAACAGCCTTTTCATAAATCCAGCACATCTGAGCGTAACATTACACAAATACACACATTGTCTGAAGCGTTTGTCCCATACGGGGTCGCGGGGAGTCGGAGCCTAACCCGGCTACACAGGGCGTCAGGCCTGGGGAGGGGAGGGGAAACACCCAGGACGGGACGCCAGTCCATCGCAAGGCACCCCGAGCGGGACTCAAACCCCAGACCCACCAGAAAGCAGGACCCAGCCCAACCCACTGCGCCAACGCACCCCCCAAATTACACAAATATTTCTATACAATTAAAAAGCAAAGCAATCCCAGCTCCGAGGATCCGTAAGGAATTTTGGACGGGAGAAATCTTTGAACTCACTTAGAATCTCAAGTACTTGCAAAGAGGCGAGCTAAAGCTAACGTTTTCTGTCTTCAGCAAATAAAACTGATTCTTTAAAGAAAATTAACAAAAAACAAACAGCACTTTGTGGGCGATCACAGATGGCAAAATGACAATACTCTTCACTTGCTTGAGTTACAATATTTAGCACCACCTGAACATAACATGACGTCACTGTAATGATAATTATTAATGAGAATTACTAGATTTTTTTTACTTGGTAGTGTTTAAAGAGCTATACCTTTACAGGAGATGTCATAACATCTAAGAACTTTTGTTTAGAGTAGCATGAGAAAACATTAACACGTTTTATTACTGCAAAAGGAGGAATTAATCTTCTCTTTGTTATATATAATGGAACAGTAAAAGACATATTTTTAATAATAAACTGATCTTGTACTGCCTTCAGTATGTAATGAAGAATTTCTCTCCTTTGCAAGTTCACACACACACACACACACACACACACACACACACACACACACATTTTCTAACCTGCTTACCGTCACGGTGAGCCGGAGCGTAACCCAGCAACACAGGGTGTAAGGCTGGGGGGGGGGGGGGGGGGGACACACACACCCAGGACAGGACGCCAGTCCATCACAAGGCACCCCAAGCAGGACTCAAACCCCAGACCCACCAGAGAGCAGGACCTGGTCCAACCCACTGCACCACTCCACCCCCCTTTGCAAGTTCTTGACACACAATTTCTGAACGTCTCTATCATGGTACCCCAGGTGAAACATGAACAAAACACACACAGGTTTACAAATGAGTCACAAGTGTCGAACTCAGTATACACAAGCTGACACTTTGTTCGAATCAGCAGAAATGTCAGTGTGTGTGTGTGTGTGTGTGTGTGTGAGACCATTCTAGTTGGTTGCATAGACACCGAGAGCTGGGTCAGCCGATACATTAAAGTCTCTCATATTTGCTCCTTGTTCTTTTCACGGGAACCCCACGCCGCCACATTTTCTCTGTGTTCACAATGATTACACCCTGGACAAATGCACTTCTTCAGAAAGTGGACACTGAACCGAAAGGGTCGCGCTATACGACGAGTGAAGTCCATCTTAAACTCGTTCGAGATTTATGCAACTCCACTGTCTCCCAGGGGCCACAAAACAGCTCTTCAGTGATGTTAACTATTGGAGTCTGCTTTTATTTTTATTTTTATTTTTCTGCATATAATAGCGCACTGTACAACTAAGATAGTCACTCAAGAAAAAATGCTGGGACTTGTCAAATTAGGACCGGTGTTGCATTTTGCAGCTGTTTTTGAAATTCAAGCAAAGTCCAGACCTTCCTTCGTGCTCTCTTTCATTGTTGCATAATTTCTTCTGGTGGGTAATCAGAGTTTGTGTACAACACGTGTCTGTTTACCCCAAAAACATCGCTTATGACACTTCAAACACTCTTAAAAGGCACCACATGAAAATTTTCCAGCGGCGGATGCTCTGAATACCAGCGCATGAAGAGAATGTACCTCTGCATGGCCCGACCACACTTGTGACTTGTGTATTTTGGACCACTGACACAAGCCACTGCGTATCTTTTTGCAGACACTTAAAAATGATGGATAGTCTCGGTAGGCTGCATGTTTTGCAATTCCTTGTCATAAGAATATGAAAAAAACTGGGTAGCAGTAGATAACACAGCATTTAAGCATGCAGACTTGTTACCCGAAGGCTGCGAGTTAACCTCTATAAAATACCAAACGATATAAATGTCTTATATACTGCATGTTGCTTTGAATGCAAGCAAGGAACAGAATACACACACACACATTTTCAGAGCCGCTTGTCCCATACGGGGTCACGGGGAACCGGAGCCTACCCGGGAACACAGGGGCGTAAGGCCAGAGGGGGAGGGAACACACCCAGGACGGGACGCCAGTCCATCACAAGGCACCCCAAGCGGGACTTGAACCCCAGACCCACCGGACAGCAGGACTGTGGTCCAACCCACTGCGCCACTGCGCCACCGCACCCCCTGGGAACAGAATAACAACTATAAAAATATTCAGTAACATTACACCAACTTTTTCTTCTTAGTGTTTTCCATTTAAGGGGTGCGGTGGCGCAGTGGGTTGGACCACAGTCCTGCTCTCTGGTGGGTCTGGGGTTCGAGTCCCACTTGGGGTGCCTTGCGACGGACTGGCGTCCCGTCCTGGGTGTGTCCCCTTCCCCCTCCGGCCTTACGCCCTGTGTTACCGGGTAGGCTCCGGTTCCCCGTGACCCCATATGGGACAAGCGGTTCTGAAAATGTGTGTGTGTGTGTGTGTGTGTGTGTGTGTGTGTGTGTGTGTGTGTGTGTGTGTGTGTGTTTTCCATTTATTTAGGCGATGTTGTTTTTACAAAGCTTGATCTATAAATAAATACAAAATATAATAATTAAATGCATATTGCTATATGTTTCATTAAGTTTAAAGCAAACTGAGGACATGGTCAACCGTAATAAATAATGAACACGTTTCTATGTACGGGTGTATATTTTAAAGGAACAGTTCTATAAAAACCATGTTCAGTGGCACCGCCTGAGGGCTCCTCCTGTAACTTGAACAAATTGCATATTTCAGGTTACGATCCCATTTTCTTGAATACTGCTTTACCTCCTGTCCCACAAAATGTCTAACAACATTTTCTTGATAACAAATAACAGCTGGAAGTATTCAGAAAATGAAGCTGTGCCTTGGGCTCTTCTGGTAACTTCCAAATACCTGCTCAGAGACTAGGCGAAGTGAATCAAATTACAAACGTAAAAATGGCAAGGAAGGTATCTGTTCAGCCTGTACGGTAGCATCACAAGCATGAAATGACTGATTACTCATTCCTATTGTGTCCCGTAAAGTGCTTTTGGCCGAAAGATGCCAACTGCTTCATTGCCTCTCTGAGATAAGTCTCTGTTGTCAGATGGGTTTACATTCCTGTCCTCATGTTGATTCTCTTTGGAGTGGAATGTCCTTGAGGGTGCTTCCAAGTGGAAGACACTTCAGTGCAAGGCAGCAAATAATGGATGGGCATCACTATGAGCACATGGAGCACAGGGAAGGAATAAGCTCAACTTACGCTCTAATGAGCATTCGGTCTTAATGATTCTTATACTTTCATAATTGCACGGTACAAGACAAGCAGTTCACAAATATCAAACAGCAGTTAGAAGTAAGAGCACTTTGTGTTTGCAATTCAGAAAACTATAAAGCGACAAGTCGTATTGTATGACGCTTCTCTGTCTTGCAAAAACGATGGTAAAAAAAATCTGCTGGCAGAGAGTCTGTAGGAATACCATGAAACATATCCACGTTCCTTTATATATTCTGAAAGTCCAGGATCAAAGCGAAGGCTTTACAATGGCCGTGTCTGCCTAGGGCTTTGGTAGGGTCAGTTACACACGGCGCTGGTGTGAATGGAGCCGTAAGATTATTATGAGCACAATGGCTGACTGGAATGAAGCTATTCTCTTCCATATGTGTTATAAGTGAGGTTCTTTTTTCCCTATAGCAAACCGTGTTTGAGCAATATCCTGTAAAAAGTTCTTAAATCCTGTAATAAATATTTAGTAATTGCAGCTGATGAACACAGCAAATTAAACTATAAATTGTACAATACCGGAGAAATTGTCACCATCAGTTAAGTAGGCTGGATGGATGGATGCGATGGATGAGTTCAAGAATTTACATTTTGTTCATTCATTCTCATTTTTGAAAGTGTGTGCCATCAGGGAATGTGAGAGGTGTCCCAAGGTTGCACGTGACAGCAACAGACTGCCACGATGGCTGAATAATAACTATCTTGTCATACAGTATTTATCCAACAGGATGTGAAAGCGACAAAAAGCCAGAAACATTAACAAATCTCATAATAATAATAACCAGATTTATTATCAATAAAATATCAAAAACTATAGAATTACTGAATAATTACTTAATCCATGTGTTTAATTACATTATAATGCATTCATTTACTTCATCTGAATATAGATGAATTAATTTGTAGTAATTAACTGATATTGCATAAATGCATTTAACATGTTCTGCTTCACAGCTGACAAAGTATTTCATGCCAAATTAGTGTTTTTTTTTTTTTTTTGAAAAGGTTCACATTTCGAACAGTAGCAGTACAATTAATATAATCTGTGTTGGACAGGAATAAAATAAATTGACAGAAAGTGCAAAACACCCTAAAGGTAAATATAGCAAAATAAAATTTAAAATGCCATCTAAAGCGTGTTGAAACACTGACGTATTTTGGAAGCACAAAAATAAAGCTGAGACTGCAAAAATCACGTGCACAGAAGATGCAGCAGTACTATACCTTAAAAATTGTATATCCCATTAAATTATCATAAATTTTCTCCGTAAATAATACATTAGCTGAATAATAACTTCCATGATATTTAAGAAGCAATAATTCCATTCAGGATATAACCAGTTTTCTTTCAGCTCTGGGAAGAATAATTTTCTCATTTTCCTGCTCATTTCCGAGATGCAGTTTATATCGTCGTGATGCTTAAGGAACCTCATCTGCTTGTGGGTAAATAAAGAGAAAATACAGGATATTGGTATTTTTGCACGTGCCACGTTAGGCATTCAGCACACCCCTTTGCCTTATACAGCTGCGTCTTCATACTGCCACTATTGGTGTGTGTGGGACTGCTTTATTATTTATTTATTACTGCATCTGTGTGAGCATGTTCTGTAGGCCCAGAACTGTGTCCCTCAGGCTCTTTTTGGGTGGCCCTCATCACATACTTTTATTGCCAAGACATTTTGTCCTGTTATCCGGGACAATTAAACTCCTATTAAAGGCGACCACTTGAGCGTTGCAAGAGGTCTGAATGACATACGGGCCACACGAGACGGTCTATTAGAAATGACTATACATAACATGGCTAGACTGCAACAACTGAGGAATGTTCACTCGTTTATCTTTAATCCATAATGAATGAAGTGCTTCTATGGTAGTTTTGAAGTTTCAAATAGTTTTTTGAAGTGAATGTTTTTAAAAGCACTTTATCGCAGTTGGCTAAACGGTTCCGAAAATCTTGGCTCGGATATTTGCGGTTTCGCGTCTTTCTCTGATGATGCGGTTAGAACATTTTGTTCACGATTTTAAATGCACTGGATTCTTCACAGAATAGGATGTGAAAGCGAGATGAGGATTTCATTCTATTCCCATGCTGAGCCCAAGTTAGGCTGAGAAAACAGCTGTCATGCTCTCGTCCTGATCTTCAAAAGTACAGCTCTCAAGGAGCTCTTCGTTTACATACTGGGTCAAGTATGAGCACTACTTAGTTATTTCTAAAAGAGCTTGATTTTCTTTTGGCATTAAAGAGTAACTGTCAGTAAAACAGGCCGGTAATTTTGATTTACTGAGCAGTCAGCCGTATTAAAAAATTACAAGCAGGATGTCAATTGGGTGCAACAAGTTCATATTATAGGTAAAATAATGTGTATGGCATTTGTCAGGATATGGCGGCACTGCAATGGTTAATTCCACCACCGTGGTTAATCACAGGTCTCTGCCGTGTGTCCAGCGTTCTCACACATCCAAAGACATGTTTCAGGTGAATTCTTGACAGTAAATTGCCCGTGGTGTGTGTGTGTGCGCGATTGCCCTACAGTAGACTAAGATCCAGTGCAGGGTTTACCCTGCCTCATGCCCTCTACTTCAAGGCTGGGCTCTGACAAACACAACTGGGCAAACAGTTATTCATAATTGATGAATAAAATAGTAAAAAAAAAGTAAAGCTTTGTTCATAACAATCAATGTATATAAAATATGCTGCCAGAGGGTATTGGGGGCCATGAACATCTGTAAATCAATGTTTTTCTTTCTCCCATGCTGTTCATGTACTTCATCAGGTCTTATGTATGACGTATGAGTGACGAGGGGCTGGCCTCTGTGCATTCTGTACGGCTCCTTACTCCAAGGTCTACATTTATTCAGCTCTCCTAGGCACCGAAGAACAGAACAGAAAGCGCAGGATTCCAAAGGACTATTCTGAAGAATGTGAGCCGAAAGTCAAACTTCCGGAATCGAAGCCGCAGAAAGCCTAAATTCCAAAGTCATAATGGATTCGTTCGATAACAAGTGTGTTTAAAGTGCAAACAAAGATAACAGATGTTTAACCACAGTACATTGCATGAGTAAGCATCAACAAGCTTCAGATGATCTTCAGTTGTCATTACATCTCAGAAAGGTCAGAAAAGCTTAGAAGATGGGGTCTTAAAAAAATTACCCAGCTGTTTAAGTGAGATAAATAATTGTTAGTCATTTTGGAGAAAAGATCAGCCAAATGACTAAATGTCAAGAGACCTTAGTGAAACATAATTAGCTGGTAACCATGTACATGATATCCATCGCCTTTATTGACAAGTGAGTCTCATGAAACAAATTTATTTTTAATTCATTCATTGCATTTTCTTGAGTTTATTTTTAATTTTTTTTAATTACCAGATATAAACAAAGGAAATGATCTTCATTGTTTTATCAGAAATCACTTTTCTCCCCAATGGCTAAAACTGATCATAGCAGGAGAAATAATTTAATTTTTCATTTGCAAGTTTTAACACACAGAACACTGCCTTTGAATGATCACACTGTAATAACAATACAGTGTCTCTGAATGAATAAAAAAAAAAAAAAAAAAAAGTTCATTGCTTAGAAGGTGGTACTGCCAATTCCAGAAAATTAGCCACCCTTAGAGCAAGTATTTCTTCTTTACATATAAAGTTGAAAGAAACGTATTTCCTCAGAGTACTGTTAAAATCCTGTTAGGAAGAACGTTGGTGACAAAGCCTGACCTCCTAACTCTTGCTCTGACCTAAATGCACCGTTGGATTAATGGAGCCTGGTGGTCATTTACTCTGCCCTCAGCCTGTGTGTGAAGCTGTGTGCTACATGGGATGCACATGTCGCATCCGCACCTCAAACAGCAGCACCTGGCGGCAATCGGAGCGCTCATATTCAAAAGATGCTCCCCAGCTCGGTCTCATTTGCAGAATCTCATTGAGACAACTTGTCTCCTCCATTCCTAGTTCCTGGTCTTTGCTCCCACTCTGACTGCCAATCGAGCAACTCTTTGCTCGTTCCCGACAATGAGGGCTTGCCTGATCCCTCGGTTCCAAATTAACAATCCTGCACTTGGGTACAGCCTTCCCCCTGTCCTCTGTTCCGTGCGACAGCGCAACATTGAAAAAACCCAGCGGAGGAAATCCAAACGATCACCATTGGGAGGTCATGGAACCGTACACATCTGTGCACAAAGATCTCAGCTCAGCGAGCAGCAACTGCTGTGTTCACAATGAGGTTAAAAGGTGTCACCGCTCATAGTTGCGGTCAGTTGCCTGAGCTGCTAATTTGTAAATCATAACACATACAGTCCCATAAACGAGCCAGTTTGTATGCTTTTTGGTGTGTAGTTCCGACTACCACCCCGGAGCAGTGTTTAGAATTGAGCAAAGAGGAGTGCAGGCACCGGCTCCCTTTTAGAATGTATCACAGATACATTTTTCTAATACTGAAATGTGTCAGCCTTCAGCTGATCTTCGTTTGTTCCATCTAAATTAAATGTATCACACCCTTCAAAGCGAGAAAGAACATTTACCTTTTCCACTGTCACAGTCATTCTGCAGTGTTGAGTCATGTGTTTTACCACATCAGAAAGCAGTTCACCTGGGTTAGCATTACTAATAGTTCAATCAAGAGCTCAATCAAATCTAATTAATTAAGACCTGCACTAAACCAGGGCTGAGGAATGGCAATCTAGTCATAATTTTTCCTGGGAAAATTAATCAAATGACATTTTGATCCTTAAAAAGTATAATGACTATAATGTACAACATAAAATTTTCTTGAAAAACTCATGAAAATAGATGAAAATCAAAATAACCTGGGCTATTTGGGTATCTGTTTAAATCCAGCTCAGTCCATATGGATTTTGCAGGTCCCTCTGTGTCTGTGGGGGTTCCCTTGGGGTGCTCTGGTTTCCTCCCACAGTTCAGGTGAATTGTGGATGTTAAATTGCTGCGTGTGTGGCGCTACCCTGCGACAGGAAATAACTAACATGCTCTCATTTATACAGCATAAACAATGGAGAACAATTACATTATGTAGTTTCCTCGCAATACAAAATCCTTCTAATATCACATCCTCCCGAGTTACACTGAGCTGGGTCAGGAGTTTCTTTGGAATTCATTGAAATATAATATGTTGCTGCACTCTGTTGAAAATATAGTTCAAGAGAATGATTCAGTGCTTATAAACCTTGATCAAAATATTCAGTCTAATACTTTCTACAGTTAGCAGTGATGTGCAGTAAGAGAAAGTCTGACTTCTTTAGTTCAATTAAATTCAATTAATTTCAAGCTGCATTGCTCATCGACAACTTGGTACACAAGCAAACAATACACATTTGTAAGGAAAGATAATTTCGCTCTTGGTATACACCTTGTTTCCAAGAAGCAATGTAAAACCAGGCCATCCGAGCTGGAATTGCATACTTTAATTACATATTTGTTTCAGATTTGTTTCTTGCTGTTCACATCATGAAACACTGAAGTCCTTCCAATACAATCCACACTTTATTTTTTTTAAAAAAAATGCACTGGCAAGGATTCAGCACAACGACAAGAAAGGAAAGCCACCTATCCCGGAAGAGCCGGATCAACGTCTATAAAGACGGGGTAAAGGAAAGGAGGGCTGGCACCCTCACCTTCAACAGACGTGCTGAAATTGCGACGAAGCCGAATGAAAAAAAAACAAACAGCCCTTGGATTACGCTTGGTCCCGGAAAGGGACATAAAGGGACACTTTTGTTTTCTAATAAATGAGTACGGGCTGTATGTAAATCTGCTGCCTTCATTAAAGGCCTACAGCTGAGTAATTAAATGAGGCAAGTGCCAAGCTGGCAGGGCTCGGGCTTTTCTTTATGAGACACGTCCGCAATCCTTTAAAATGTCTAACCTGCCAGGCACGGGTGAGGGGGGGGGAGGGCGCTTAATGATTTCCTTTGTTGCTCTTAATTGGATTTTGGTGGTTCCTGCCATTATCATTTGCATTTCATGACAACATGCAGGCAGCAGCTGTAACACTTCTTGTGTAGAAATCAATATGTGGACAAGCAGTCAAGTGTTTCTTTCCCCTCTACACACAAAGTGGTAAAATGCAGACACAGTGCATTTTACATTTTACTGCTGTGATTGTGAATTTGTTGCGATTAAAAAAAAAAGATTTTCTGTATTTCATTGAACATCGGCTGACAATTTGATAATGTAAAGGAAAATTAAGAGCCAGCATTGTATTTATCATTGAGGCAATGTCAGTTTTTCTCACTATCTTTGGGTTTAATATCAAACACACAGAAATGCAAGTGTTGGTGTACTCAAGTGCAGGAGTGCAATAGGGGACGAGTGAAAACTTAATGCTGTGATGACTTGAGCACAAAAAAAAAAAAAAGGACATGGCGCTACAGCAAATGAAAGATTTAAAACTAGCTCTAGGTACAGAAAGTGCTAGAAAGCAGTTTCACTCACTCCCTCACTCATTCCCTTTAAAGAAATTGTAATCAAGTGTTAAGATGATTGATTGATTAATTGGGATCCCGTGTGGCGCCTCTGGTGGTTTCTAAGGGTATTGCTCATACGGGTCATGAGTTTTAGCCATGACCCAGGTGTAATGCAATAACTTCCATGTTCATGGTTACTTTTTATTACTGATGTAAAATTTGTACTTGGAAATAAGTGATTTGAAGAGTGTCTTGCATGTAAAATTTTTTGTATGTTCGAGCCTTGATAATAAAAATAATAAATTATTTTCAAATGGAGCAAGGGTGTGGTGGTGCAGTGGGTTAGGCCTGTGCCTGCTCTCTGGTGGGTTTGGGGTTTGAGTCCCACTTGGGGTGCCTTGTGACAGACTGGCTTCCCCTCCTGGGTATGTCCCCTCTGCCTCCAGCCTTGCACCCTGTGTTAGGGGGTTAGGCTCCAGTTCATTGTGACCCCCGTATGGGACAAGCGGTTTCAGACTGTGTGTGTATTTTTACATACAAGGCATGCATTTCCAGTACGCTGCATAAAATTGATTTGTTTGTTAATTAGTGCTCTGTGTGATTAGTCATATTTCATTTTGATGATTTTTCAGTAATTTCATTTTTGTATCTTAAATTGCTGTCAGGTAGATCTTTTCTTTCTCAAAGCAATGTTTTTCCTATAACTGCAAAAATTATGAGTATCCTTTTTGTTGTTACATACTGACTTCTGCTTGCTCGGTGTCCCAGACGCAGTGGGCTGGAAAAGAAATGTTTAATAGCTGATTATGATCAAGTATTCAGATTATTTGAAAACTTGCATAACTGAATGTCAAATTCAAAGATGACATCATCACCAATAACAACACATGTCAAGCTGTCATTTTGTAAAAAAACTAAAATATTCTTTTGAGCAATGTAATATTGATTTCAGAAAAAGTACACAGACAAAAACACAAAATAAATGCTGTGCTATGAAAAGCAGTGCCGCCATTGGGACTGGTCTACAAGCAGCATGAATAGTAGCATCATTATGAGAGACAGGTGAATTGACTGAGAGTAATTGCCACAATCTGCATTTTACTGAGATGTTCAGAGGAGCTGCAGTTCATTAAGTTAATTACAGTTGAAGCGCTAAATGAAGAAATGGCCGACTCAGTATAATAAAGCGCTTTCACATGCAAGTTCAACACTGAGCAATCGAGGCAATTATGCAAATAACAACTGAAAATACTCTTGTATTATTATGAAGTCAGATACAAAGGACTATGTTAACAAAGGGGCACACGTAACATGGCACTGATCATTTCAAAGGCCTGCAAAACAAACATTTATATTTAATAAGAGTATGTTTCTGCTTCCCTTTCTTGTTCAGCAATAATTGTGACAAAAAAATCAGATATTTTAACACATCTACCAGTTTGTTAGAAGATCCAACAATTCCAATAAAGTCTGAAAATAACCCGGTAGTCAAGTTACATTGATTTGTGCACTTGGATTCATTTCCCAAGAAAGGATGGAATAGTGTATAGCAGAGTGATTAAAGCTACTGCCTTTAGACCCAAAGGCTGCAGGTTCAGTTCTCAATTTTAGCTGTTGTACCATGAGCAAGGTAGTTGCCCTAAATTGCTCCACTAAAATTACCCAGCTGTGTAAATGGGTAAATAATTGTAAGTAACTTAACATTGTATGTTGCTTTGGAAAAAAGCATCAGCTAAATGAATAAAAATATGTAATGTCAATATAAGAACACATTATAAAGATGCTGGCTTTGCCAATAAATAAAAAAAACAGCTAGGAGTTAATGCATAATAAACATTACACTGGGAAGCAAGATGCAATAATAAATTAATAGATAGATTAGCATTTATCTATCATAAATGTTGTGATATATTTTTTGGGTCTTTAAAGTCATTATAAGCTAAATGTTTTGAATTTTCATACCCTCCAAATCAATTTTAGGGGAATATTGGCACAAATTCAGAAGGCTGTTCCAGAATAGCACCAGTGTTTTTCCTTAATGATTTCAAGGAAAAATAACGTATCACCCACTCATACTATCGGTTTATCAGTTTTGATAAAAAATAATTTTTGACTCTATATTGGATTGTCATTATGATTACCCCAAGAACTAAGTGAATATACAAAGATAGACGGTAATTACCAGTTTCAAGTTTATTGTCATAGATACAAGTACCATGTACAAGTATCATGAAATTCTTCCTGAATGCTCCTCCACAGACTATGGACAAAGACAATAGAAATACTGCAGAAACAAAACAATGACAATGACAGAGAGTAGTGCAACAGCGATAGCAATAAATAATGGTAACAGTAGTAACAATTGACAAGTACTGTGTAAAACAACATGGTACATGTGCCTAAGTTCAGACACATCCATCAAAATGTGACAGACAGAAGCTACTTTGCACAGAAACATGAGCACTGTTGGGCTGTGCTGTTTGACAGCCTCCTAACCTTCCCTCACAAATCATAAGCTTCAAGCAGGACTTATTCTACATAACTAAAAGAAGCAGGATCACAACGATTGTTTTAAATGTTGGTTCAGTAGATTTGACTGGGACTTTCTTTGCACTATTCATGTTTCTATGTGCTTCGTAAAGCAGCCTTGACCTTGACAGGTCTGTCTCCCATGTCTGGCAAAGCAGCAAAGACTTCAAGAGCTCCTCTGACAGCTGCACCTTCAGTAAATTTGACATATTAAAGTAATTCTTTCTTGTTCTCCCCTACTGATGTGCTCTGCGCTCGCCAAACTTTCAACGTCACGTGTCAAATGCTGTCCTTCGTACGGTGCCCGTAATTCACGAGGTCTGCTGGTAGTCCTCTACGTCTGTGCCCAGCTACACACAGATGCAAAGATGCTGCTTCATGTATGTGAGTACAAAGTCTGAGCGAGTCAGACAGCAAAATCACCATTTGAAACTGAAACCCATCTTTGGTCTGCAAGGGCAATGGAAAGGGAGGAGCAAATTCCTGATCTCATAACTGAATAAGCTTTATTCTGATTTAGGTTTGAAATTAGGATCTGATCTTCACATGCAGTGAGGATTACCGTGGTATAACTCATATGAAGGAATTAGTGGAATTTAATGGAGGAAAGGTCAGTGTGGTGACCTTTAGATAGGTGGTTGAGACTGTGCTTGGGTGTTTCAAGATATCTCAGCAGGAGGGTAAAAGCCCTGCACCACCATGCTGCTGCACACTGATGCTCTTTTATGTTGCCGGTCCCAGGTGACCGTGACAAGGGAAATCAATAGCCAGGCTATTTTCGTAGCTGTGTCTTAGTTAAACAATGTTTTAGTCAGTCTAATGACTCAAAGTATAATTGTACACTATTTTTAAAGTGACGCTAAGTCAATTAGAAGCAATGGCGATCCATGCTCTGACTCAAAATTAGAACATTGAACAAGTGGGCATCTGCTTATTGTACAGCAGAATTCAATTTCATAGAATATTCCACATTCTTAATCCTAATCGTCCAACATGCAGGTAATCCTCTTATGCATTATTGCAAAATAGATTTGATAAACCAAATCCTAAAAACCATTATGTCCTCTAATGGACCTTTTTGGCTAAATCTCACATTTCTCAGGATACATTCAGCAGATGGATTGCGTGGATGTCTCAATCACACGTATATTTTTGTGTAGATGACCAAGTTTTAAAAAGTGTTTGTGTTCACGTTAGACACAAACAAAATAGAGGGAAAAAAAAACGAAAAATGCAATGTTTTCTAACTGTAAACCATCACATGTCTTCTTAATATTGCACACAGGGTAACTGTTAGCACAGCTTTGAAAGCAACGGTCAGTGTAATTGCCTAGTCAGTCTGGCATGGACATATTTGTTCATTCATTTTCATTTTCAGGTGAACAGGGTTGAAGCAGTCAGAGCCACTCCCAAGAATCCCAGGGTGCAAGGCCACCCTGGGTGGAAGGTATATCCTCAATGGGCCACAACTTCACCGCAGGGCACTCAGGCACACACTTATATTCAAGACAGTATAGAGTCAAATATTAATTTGAACTGCATGCCTTTGGACCATATGGAGAAACCTATAGGGACATGGGAAGGATATAGAAACGCCACACAAGGAGAGCCAGTGTTTGCTGACACAAAGGATGGCCAAGGGTGGGTATGTATTTTCTCAAAGTGATTTTATCCAGAGAAGATCATACGATATGTAACTATCCATATTCCATGTAAACTTATTCCTTAGGTGACTGTCCATGTGCTCCCTTGCTGGAGGAACACCTCATGACCTTGGGGATGAGGGTGGCCCACTGGACCTGTCAGGCAAGAAACTGGTCTTTGCCCTTTCACACTGTATGAATAGACACACGTAACTAAACGCCTCTTACTCTACAGTTGCAGAAGTGCATGAAAAATAAGGTATTTTGTAGACAATGCAGGTGGAAAAACTAAGTTCCTAATGGCGGCAATGGACAACAAAGTTGTCGAATAAGGTTCTTTATTCTCGGAAATCTGGGATCATTATCTCTGGATGCTCCACTGATCATCACACTTCGGTCCTTCAGGTTTGCCGAGCAGCTTTATTCAAGCGTTGACAGAAAAATTTTGAAATTTAGCCCACACAGGGCCATGAGGGTTATGCAGATTTTATCTCCAAGTGCATGATTAGTCATTTTTTATTGTGATTTTATTTTGATTAGTTTCAGCATAATAAAGAAATTTGATTACAGAGCTTTCTGGAATATACCCACTAAGTGCAATGTTAGAAAAACCAAACACAATTCGGAGCCGCAGCTCAACAGAAGGTGGCCGCAGCTCAGCAGTTTCTTGGAGGTCTGTCTCAGGCCTGTATGGAGCTGATTCTAGGACTGGGGAGTGGGAACAAAGAATAGGAGAGACATTAAGGTACGGGTCCTTGGGGACCAATTATACACAGACACAGCATAAATGACCCTTTCTCTAATTTATACACCACTTCTACATGCACGGTAGCTGTAAAATGCATTCCCGAGTCCTCTGCCTCAATGGAGCATTATACTTTAATGCCTAGATATTGTCAAATTTCAATTAAAATGGTGTAGCTTACTAGGATAAGAATGTGATGCATGGTGTGTGAAGAATTTTAATTAGGTTCTGCTGCATCCAGGACTAATGAAAGATGCTCTAAGATGTAAAGCATGAAAAAAATAAAAGCCAAGAGCAGCTATGGAAATTGAGCCATCTTATCATTAACACAGCCATAATAACCTTAGCTATCCATAATTCCTGTAATTTGTACAATAAACTATTATGCCATTTGGGACACGATAATAACGTGATTTTAGGTAACCCAGTTGTCTGAGATGATGGTTTATTAGGTTATAAAACACTGACAAAGGGATCATTGTGATAACCAAACCAGTTGGCTCTAAAAATCAGCAACCTAATCACACTACAGGTAAGACTAAAGCTAAAATGTGTGGAAGCAGTTGGATCCTTCAAAGAAAATGTTTAAAAGAAGCTTTTGTACAGCTTTTAATAGGAGTACCTTTTCCTGTTCTTATTTGCTAATCAGTAAAACATTTATAGATATTTAATTCTCCATCTGTCATGCATCTTCCAATTACGTGCAGCTAAGATGTAAGTGTGGTTGTGCGCATGGACCTGTCCAAGGATTAACCATGCAGTCTTATGAGCGTTGTTGTACTTTGCAATCCCCTGTTCTAAATGCTGAAATTGTGTTGTGGAGAAACAACTGTGCCAAGTACTTTTCATTACCCACACTCTACGAGGAGATTATCAGGCAGTGAAATAATAAGGCGATGGATAAAAGGATGAGAAAACTGTCCCACTGCAATGATTCATCTGAGTTTGAGTGAAAAAGAGCTTTAAACAAATAACAAATCAGACTGCAAACAGCAAGCAATCGCATTATTTTCATTTGAATAATGCTTTAATTGGTGTCAATATTAGCATGATAATTCTGTTCAGTATGCCAAGCTATTCACAGTCCTTTATTTGCAGTCATAATTCATCACTATGGTAATCGGAGTGAACCTGTATTCATTTGCATAATTTAATACTGAATATAAGCATTCTACCCGTTGCTAAGTGATGTGTACCTTTGAGATTTCCATCTTTTACACATTGTAAAATCATCTTTGTGGTATTATGACACCAAGCTCTGTGTTAACAATGAAATAGTTGTTTAATTTGCTGTGCATTGACTTTTGAGACAACAGTTTTACTACATGTCAAATCAGTGCACAATTAGATTGATAGACTGGAAACAATTAGATTTTTATTTAACTCACAATCTGTATTAATAATCTTTTCTGATTAATCTGATTAATATCTTTTCACCACTTTGGGACACTGATTCGTAATGACAATGATTACAGAGTGTAGCATTAGGATATTGTGTGTCCTTTCAGTATTAAGCTTCAGAGTCAGAAACAACTTCCTTGTCAATATTTTATATGTATATTTTCAAATTTTTCATTGAATTTTGTTCTATGGAGTCTCCAAGGATGTCTGAACATATCAAAGTTGTGTCAGAAATATTTGTCTCAGTACGGTATTGCCTCAGTCGGTAGGCATCCTACATGTATTAAATGAGGTTTTCAAACAGATATCAGAAGTAATATCTTTTCCTCCGTTCAAACATCAACACCTTCACCATTAATATGTAACAGAGAAAAGTACAAATATTTTGTTTAAATATATTGTTATTAGGAGGCACGGCGGCACAGTGGGTTGGACCGGGTCCTGCTCTCCGGTGGGTCTGGAGTTCGAGTCCTGCAATGGAGTGGTGTCCTGTCCTGGGTGTGTCCCCTCCAGCCTTACGCCCTCTGTTGCCGGTTTGGGTTCCGGCCAAAGACATAGTCACTGGTCTGTGGAAAACTCAAATAAAAGGAAGTTCTTAAGTTGCTGGATGTTTTGTGGATCCCAAGATGATACCCATTCTGCCCAGTTGAAGCTCTGGCCCGCCTCTGCTAGAACTTACTGACAAGAAGCAGAATGAGTGGCAGAACTTCGGAACTTACGCAGCCTCCTTCCAAATCCAGCTCCGAGACGTCGTGCACTGAAACCGCAGCTCGAGGTACAATGTTCAGAATTCCATGTAAGAACATAAAAATAAAAGCCTATATGCATTCCTGCCCCGAGCCTGCTCCTGCATATTCCTTAAGTGAAATGTCACCCATGAATTTCACCTATTCAGTTTACAGATACTATGGCCTACTGTCTTGGAAAAGCGCTTCCATTTTCCTCTTTTAGAATAACAACTAATTCTCTAAATGGGTATTAACGAGAGGGTCGACCCAATGCGACTTAAGGTTGCAGAGGGGAAAACTCTCTTGTGTGTGCTTATGCAACCTTCTTGGAGAGAGTGGGTGGGGTTCTGGACAGGGACCCACCTACAGACTTCATAGTCCTGCTGGGGGACTTCAACGCTCACGTTGGCAATGACTGGGAAATCTGGAGTGGGGTGATTGGGAAGAACGGCTTGCCCGATCTGAACCCGAATGGTAAAATGGTAAAATGACTTCTGTGCTAGCCATAGTTTGTCCATAACAAACACCATGTTCGAATACAAGGATGCTCATAAGTGTATTTGGTACCAGAGCTCCTTGGGCCAAAGATCAATGATTGACTTTGTAGTCGTTTCATCCGAGTTGAGGCCACATGTTTTGGACACTCTAGTGAAGAGAGGTACCGATCACCATCTGGTGGTGAGCTGGATCAGATGGCAGGGAAAACTGACGAACAGACCCAGCAGACCCAAGCATATACTGAGGGTGTGCTGGAAACGACTGTCAGAGGATCCTGTCCGGAATGATTTTAACTCCTACCTCCGTGAGAACTTCTCCCATGTATTGGAGGAGGTAGGAGACATGGTGCCTGAATGGACCCTGTTCAGAACCTCCATTGTGGAAGCAGAGCTGTGTCCGCATACTCGGTATTAAGTCAAGCCCGTTCAGTGTGGGTGTTGGACTCCAGAATGCAAAGCTCTCTGCTTACAGTCTACATCCCTACCCTCACCTATGATCATGAACTCTGGGTAATGACCGAAAGAATAAGATCCCGGATACAAGGAGCTAAAATGAGCTTTCTCCGCAGGGTGGTGGGACTCACTCTCCGCGACAGGGTGAGGAGTTTGGCCATCCGAGAGGAACTCAGAGTACAGCCACTACTCCTCCGCATTGAGAGGAGCCAGTTGAGGTGGTTCGGGCATCTGGTAAAGATGCCCCCTGGGTGCCTCCCTTTGGAGGTATACCAGGCACGGCCAACTGGGATGAGACCCCAAGGTTGGCCCAGGACCCGCTGGAGAGATTATATCTCCCAGTTGGTCTGGTAGTGGCTGGGGAACCCCCAGGTTGAGCTGGAGGAAGTCGTGAGGGACAGGGACATCTGGGCTTGTTTGCTCTCCCTATTGCCGCCGCCACCCTAGAAGGACCAAGCAGCCTAGAAAATGGACATGACAAGCTTTTCTACGTCCATTTTCCCCAGAAGGACTGAGAGTGATGAACTACAGAATTTGCCCATTTATACAGCTGGTTATTTTTTATGAAACCAGTTCAAGTGAAGTACTTTGCAGGGGGGTTCTAGAGCAGCAGGTGGGACTTAAGTCCAAGCCCTTTAAAGGTAAGGCAGCAGCTCTGACCACTATGCTTTCTGGAGCTGCATTTCTGAGGTTTTCATTTTATTTCTATGAAAATTATTCTGCACACATATCTTGAACACCCTGAAGAGATATTGAAGGTAAAAATACCAAAATCGAGAGTATGACTCCAAAGTTCAAGACTGCAAGTGTGTGTGTGTGCCCCCTACCAGCCCAGTGTGTCCTCACACAAGACACTGAGGAGACCCAGAAGTGTCTCAACTAGTTTCATGTGGGAACAAGAAGAACATAAATATTGCTAAATTAAAAATAAATATTTATTGTAGTTTAAGAAGTTGAACTTTAAATTATTAATATACATCATGTGTAGGTGACCAAAGTAGACATTCTGCGACATACTGCTGAACATACAATATTTTGCTATGTGCAGCATACACTTCACAAGCATCGTTTTGTTATCTTGAAAGAATTAAACAGTTAACACTTTTAACAGCAGAGTACCACTTCTTCTGGAAAAAAGAATTGCTTATTGAAAGGATTAAAATAGTTTTCCTGAAGTTTCAAGAATAATACTGAAACGACTCATGGTTGTACCACAAAAATGTCCTGTCAGAAATTAAATACATTAATATGAACTGCAAACATGATCTGAATTATGTATGAGAAGCGGACCTTTTTGTTCATTGTAACTTCAGAAAATTACGTTTATTGTAAATTCCCAGTGCACACATATTCCTTGTTTTACCAAGAAATACACTGTAATTAGCTTTGTATGTGTGAGTAACATCTCACTCCTCAGGGATTATTGTATTATTATCTCATATTCAGAGGACATGCATTTAAAATCAGTGTCTTTCTTTCTTGATTAGTAACACAAAAGAAATAGCAATTTACTAAATTAGAGAGAGTCCCAAGTGTCTGAATCACAAGAACCTCATTTTCCAGATGATACAATAAACACTTCTGAAATAACAGAGAGGACAACAGGTAGCACAGTAGTTAAAAAAATGCATCCAAGCAGTGCTGGTTCCAGACCCAGTAGGGGTTCTGCTTCAATCCCCTAGTATAAGGTACTTAACCAGTTTTGCTCCAGTGAACCATCCTGTTCTACGCTGTCATGAATAAAAGTGTTGAATAAGCAATTCATCACCTGCAACTTCAACAACAATCAAAGAAAATTCAGACACACCATTTTTTGCCGACTGTAAAGTAATTTTTACTGGGGAAGTTCAGGTTATTTACAATGCTTATTTTTACTACAGGTCAAATTGCTAAAGTGCAATTGGATCTTCTGAGTCTGAGGCGACTGCTCAAATCACTGCACTACTCAACATAAATTAAAGCGTTAAATTTACACTTTAAATCCCACTTTTTAAATGTACTCTTCATAATTATGGTCTAAAATATTTAAACTGGTAAATATGTGATAGAATCATTTCTGGAATTGGGCTTTCATCCCAGAAAACACCTGTGAAATGTAATAAGGACAAACTCTTCAAATCCAATATCATTTGATGGATGCAAAAAATGAAGGAAACACCTGTCAGTAAAGAGAGCAGAATGTCATTCAAGGGCAGTTTTCCTGAAGGTCTTCATAACATCATAATTTTTGTAAAATCATTGTTACTGTCATAGAAAATTACCAGAATAAGTCAAGAGATATAAAACAAACCACTTCAAGTGGCTGCAAAAAACGCAGTGGCCCAGATCTTTTAAATATTTTTTATTCTCTTCACAAAAAATTACAGTTGACCCTTGAACAACACGTGTTTGAACTGCACGGATCCGCTTCTACGCAGATTTTTTTCAGTAAATATGTTGGAAAATTTTTTGGAGACCTGCGACAATTTGAAAAAACTCGCAGACGAACCGCATAGCCTAGAAATATTGAAAAAATTAAGAAAAAGTTAGGTATGTTATGAATGCATAAAATACATGTAGATGTAGAGTTGGTTACTCCACGGAGACGTGATGCTCTCCAGTCAGCCAGAGCGGCCTTCCTCTCCTCAGTCCTCATCCTCCTTGACCTGTCTGCAGCATTTAACACTGGCAACCACCAGATTCAATTCTCCTCTCTTGGTCAACTTGGCATCAAAGGAACAGCACTAAAATGGGTTGAGTCCCATCTATCTGACAGATCCTATCAATTGGTCTGGCGCAGCTCCCGTTCTTCTCCTCTGCCTCTCTCAACTGGTGTCCTGCAGGGCTTGGAACTTGGTCCTCTGCTCTTCTCGATCTACACCCCCTCCCTTGTCCTTGTCATCACCTCCCATGGATTCAAATACCACTGTTAGGGTGATGATACCCAGCTCTTCCTCTCCTTTCCACCTGGAGCATCAGACACTTCCGCACGCATTGCTGCTTGCCTCTTAGACATCTCTGCATGGATGTCTGATAACCATCTACAACTCAATCTCTCCAAATCAGAGATCCATCACCTCCCAGCTGGCCTGTTTTCCTGTCACGATCTCTTGATCAAACTGGACAATTCACTCTTTTTGCCTACCTCCTCAGCTAAGAGTCTGGGAGAATTTATTCACTCAAGTCTATCTTTCTCTCAGCACATCGAAGCCACAACCCGGACCAGCAGATACATCCTGCATAAGACCCACAGGATCCGTCCTTACCTCACAACAGACTCTGAGCAACTACTTGTCCAGGCCATGGTGACATCCCATCCGGACTACTGCATCTCTCTCTTGTCTGGCCTTCCCGCTACTGCCATCAAACCTCTACAGCTGATACAGCATGCTGCTGCATGAGTTGTGTTTGACTTACCAAAGTGTTCCCACATATCTCCCCTCCTCATCTCTCGGCATTGGCTTCCTATAGCTTTCCGGTCATGGCCTGCAAATGCATCAATAGAACTGCTCCCAGATATCTACAAGACTTGATCATCCACTACACCCCAACCAGACTGCTATGCTCTTCCACATCTCTCCGCTTGGTGGTCTCGCGCACAAAAGGTAAAGCACAGTGGTTCTTGGTTCTGGCTCCGTTGTGGTGGAACGACCTCCCCCTCTCACTCAGAACTGCTGAATCTTTGTCCACATTTAAAATGGGTCTTAAAATTCATCTCTTCCGAACTCACCTCGCCGAGTGTCAGGCAGCCAGAGGTATTGATCCAAGGGGTACAAGGGAGAAACAAGGAGACAGGAACCGGGGCAACCGAGGAACAGGGAGTTGAGAAGCATGGTGAGCATTCGCTGGGATTGCAGTGGCTCAAGTGAGGTTCCGCGACCCGGTGCATCCGAGCAGCCCTTTTATGCCTCATCTCCCTTACGCGCTGCAAGTGTGCTGTCTCATCCGATGTTGTGGGCATGACAACTACAGTGTGGAGAAATATAGAACGAAGAAATCAAATTAAATTAAGAGATATGCAAAATAGAGTAATTCTTCTCAAGCTATCCCGGGGTATTCTTAAATAATGCAGTACTTTTCTGTACTGACTTCAGTGTTTCAGCAAAGGCTACCCTTCGTTTTCATGACTTTATCGAAAGAGCCCTCAAGTTCTCCAAATGACGCTTTCTGAGAAGAGTTTGTTCAGAAACTTATAAAGAACAGCCTGTACCCCGATGGAAGGGTTTCAGACAATGAGACTGTTAATCACTAAAATCCTCCCAAAAGGACCGAGCCACTTTAAAAGGCTCCAGCTGTGTAATTTTGAGAAATTTCAAATGAAATATGTTAGCATTCTATGGTTCAGCATACATTCATTCAATTCACTGGATTTATTAAGCGGAGGAGGGAAGGGAAACCTTGACGGACATAGGATACCCCAGCCGTTCAGCAAGAAACTCCTCTGTCTATGAGCCAAATGAGGATTTGCAGCAGGCGAGAACAGCAGTCCCAGCAGTCCCCTCCGATGAAGACAAATGCCATGTAATTCAGCACTAGTCACCGTCAAAGTCCCTGTGCTCCCATATTTGCCAACCACCTTTCCTGCTAAATGCAACTGTTATCACAGCAGAACGGCGAACCGTCAAAGGGGGAGCCGAGATGGCCGAAGAAACGGCAAGCCTTCTTTCAGCACCTACTCCATGACGCACTAAATCACATCAGCACTTGTAAGAAAATGTAATAAACTATCCACATATTCAAGATCTTTGTTGGGTATGAAATATGTATTCTAAAGAAGAAAGAGCTCACAATGCGCTGATATTACATACAGGGCAAAAGATGTTACCCCATACATATTCAATCAATTCAGCCCTGAGGTGTTTCCTTTTGGCATTGGATTATTGCTATTCAATATCTAAGCTCAGAGGGGGCACAGTGGTGCAGCGGGTTTGGCTGGGTCCTGTTCTCCGGTGGGTCTGGTGTTTGAGTCCCGCTTGGGGTGCCTTGTGACAGACTGGCGTCCCTTCCGGGGTGTGTCCCCTCCCCCTCCGGCCTTACGCCCTGTGTTGCCGGGTTAGGCTCCGGCTCCCTGTGACCCCGCATGGGACAAGCGGTTTCAGAAAGTGTGTGTGTGTCTAAGCTCATACTGAAAAGTTGGTATGATAGGGAATGTCTGAAGGGAAAACCATCAAAATAATGAATGTAACTGCAGCACAACATGGGAGCAAAGGTGCAGTGATTGCACATGACAGCTTGTGTGTGTGTGTGGACAAAGGGGTATTCATGTGAAATAAGTTGGCAACACACAACTCTAGTGCTGTCATAGATATCGGTACCATGAGTGTCACTATTATAACCTTTCCAAGTTCCAGCATAAGGCCATGTGTATTTGTTTTACAGTTAAAATTATTTCATTAAATGGCGCCTCCTCCCTGCGATACGGTAAGCTCTGTGGACATCAGTTTGTTACACAAGACTCTTGTCTTAGCATCCTCTTAATTCTGTTCTGTGATTTTTAGAGCATCACAATTCTTTACTTTCAAGGCACCACTAAACCCAGGCTGCAACCTGCAAATCTATCTTTCTACTCATCCCTCTGTGTTCCTGCGAAAAATATTCTGAGACACGGCCACATCCATAATGCATCAGTGGCTTTCCCTGTTACTTCAAGGAGCACTTCTCTGCCCGCTGCCTTTCCAGTTTCTGCACACTCCACGTCCCTAGGCAGGGGACGCACGTCCGCAGAACTGGACGAATCAAATTGCATGTGTTGCATTTCCAATTCAGTGGTGATGGATTTCATCCCTGCATCCCTTCTCTTTCACCTTCGTGACTCAAACAGTGATTGTCGCACTGAATATAAGGACGAGCCCACAAGCGTACACGCACGCTCACGCACCCGGATGTATATTACAGCAGATCACTGTACAAACACTGGACCAAAATGAAGAAAAATTCTCTTCTCCTCCTTGTGAAGATTACATTTTGTGAAGCAGCACTCATAATATTCACGCCTTTCCAACACCTGTTCTTCTCCATCCTAATGCAATAGCTATTGATGCAATAGATGTTCGCGTGTTCCTAAGACAGAGTCATTGGTTGGGCCATTTGAAACCATTTAAGCATCTAAATCATTATTCTCAGTATGTGAATACTCCTCACACTTGTGCACTTATAATATGTCTAATTAAATGCAGTAAGGAGTTCCCCAAAATTCCCTGTTGGGACCGCTGTTGCCGTCTCTTTGCATTGCATCACTGGAGCTGCGTGGCACTGTCTGCAGGAGCTGTGCTAAACTGCTTTCTTGAACAAAAAACTGGATGAAAGATAGTTTTGATTTTACTTGGATGCACTACAGTGCATAATGGCTTCAGCTGAATATTGAAGGTAAACAGCCTTATATAGGGAAATCTGAAATGATAACTGGTGTTCTTCAAAGTTCCTCTGTAATTAAGTTTTGTGACAAGAAGCTCTGCCAAGTAAAATGGTGAAATGGTTATTTTTTTCATTTATTTTGTAGTTCCTGCCCGAGAATCCTGCACTCTGAACGTCCGTGCTGCTGTCCCAACATGAGAGAAGTGACTAAAGAGCTGTTGCATAAAGAGCTGGCACACTTCTACCCTGGCAGGATAGTGAGATAACAGTCATTTCACTAAACAACTCAGTTCGCTGTTGAATATGTTTATCATTAATTTTAAGATTAACTGCAGAATGATGCCTTGACGTGTCAGAAGTGCTAAGTAGGGTCTAAGAAAGTGACACTTTCAACAAATGTCTCTATGAAAGCATCAAGTTTACACACACAATCTGAAACCGCTTGTCCCAAGCAGGGTCGCAGCAAACCGGAGCCTAATCCAGCAACACAGGGTGCAAGGCTGGAAGGGGAGGGAACACAGCCAGGACAGGACGCCAGTCCATCGCAGGGCACCCCATGCAGGGCTCGAACCCCAGACCTACGAGAGAGCAGGCCCCAACCAAACCTGCTGCACCACCACATCCCCCTAGCATAAAACTTAAGCAAAGTAAATATATATGAATAAAGACTTAATTTGCAAATGAGAAATATACATTTATACAGATTTTTGATGATCAGCAGAGCTACAGTGGTCTCCAAAATTATTCTCAACCTTTGCAAAGATTAACAAAATAGCTATAAAAATAAACAGCACAGATAAACAGCTAATTTTGTCCCAGAAAAGTCTGGAAAACCTACAATTTTTATTGAACTGCACTTTTTTTTCCAAAATAAATATTCATAGATGAGCTATACAGTGTGTTCAGAAATGCAACAATTCTCATAAATTCATAGCCTCATAGTTTCAGTCACTGTTTGCTCAATAGCGTCCTCTGGTGGAGCTCAGTGGAAATGACACATGAACCTGGGCCAGTGGGGCACCTGTGCTGTGCAGGTGTTTGTGCTGGAATTCTTCCGCTGATGGCCAACGTGACTTGCGTGTTAGTTTTCTTTACACTAAGTGACGCAACGATTTACACATATTGCATCGGTTTAGAGTACGCATCTTGATCAAGGGAGTGCAACTCGAACCAGCGTCCTTTAGATCGTAACAGCCAGAGTCAATACGCTGCCTCCTGCCAGTGGGGTTCCTACTCGCATTTACCTTTGGACCCTTCCTAATTAACAGTGAGCGACTGTCATGTTGCCTGTAGAGATGTATTCAACTCTAATTATACAACTGGCAGCTTCACTATAATTAATTAATTTGTCCTTGTTGGTAGTTACCAGTTTCTATTAATATTCAGCATAATTATAAATGCAGTCATATAACTGAAGGCAATTTTGTTTGATTTCCAGGTTGAGCAACCGATTCTTTAGGAGGCAAAAGCGATCTGTTTTTGGACAGGATGAGTTTGCTAATGATATATTGATAGTGAGTCTCAGTTCTTGTCCAGAAGACCCCATGTGTATGCTGCTTTTTCATTTAGCTGAGCTGTGCGTTGCATTTATTTGGCTGTTCAGTGAATAAATCACAGTTCTCAAGTCACATTAAACTAAAGCCCTCAGTGACCGAATTAATTTTTCAAGTAAGTGCTGAATAAGTGGTGAGAAAAGTTCACACCATATCAAAGAGAAGTGCTTGTAAGAAGACCAAAATCAATGTGAACGCGCACACACACACACACACACACTGCAATGCATGACAGAAGATCTCACTCTGACCTGCCTTCAGGTATCCTATTTCAAATAAATTGATGTAATTAGTGAAGATACTACTCCAGGGTGCTTTTGCTAATAACATTTTCCCTTTATTTGATCATCTGTAAGCTTAAAATAATACTCGTTCGTTCATTCATTCATTCATTCATTCATTCATCCATCCATCCCCTGCCAGTAGCTGTTTTCCTGGTCAGGTTCACAATAGTCTGGAGCCAATCCAGCAAACAATGAGCTCAAGGCAAGGTGGGGTATACCCCACACAGGATGGTAGCCACACATGCACACAATCCAACACACAGTCACTCGACAAACAATTTCGAGTATCCAGCTCACATTAATTGCATGTCTTTGGAAGGTATGTATTGAAATACACACCCAATAGAGAATTAGAACACAATTACTATATACCTAGTACAGTTAAGGTCGCTGTTGCCCCCGCTCTGTTTCCTGATGCTGTGTGCGGTGAGGATAATATACCGTAAGAATAATGTGCATGGATAATGTACCAGAGCCTAGTGAGGTGGTGGAGTTGAGCAGCAGTCTGACTGAAGCTCTACAGGGATCCAGCCTGAGTTCCTCCCTTGTTACACTGGGCCTCCTGTGGTTTGTCCACCACTGACACTACCTCTGCGTGATGGGCCTGCTAAACACCTTTTCCCTGGCCATCATGAGGGCCCTGCTCATGGCCTACCAGTTGACCCAACAGTTTGCGCACAACTCTCTTAGCAAGCTGGTGGCCATCCAGATGAGCTGTGTCATCATCTTGTTTGTTGGTGTCTTCCAGCTGGTCATCTGTGAGGCAGGAGACCCTGCACACCTAAATGCCCTAGAGTGGATGTGAACCACACCTTCATGCTGGCCAAGCTGGCACTCTGCCGCTGTGTGGCACTGTGCACCTTAACCCTTACCCTTGCGTTGGGTAAGCGTAGCGCCCCAGTCTTCTACCTGATGTCTTCAGTCACTTCTCTCTTGGCTTTCCTGTTGCTGCACTACGTGCTCCAGGCTGCCCTGGTACTCCTGCAAGTGCTTTTTGGGCCAGTCAAGACTGGGATGTACCTGAGGCACAAAGAGGACCCTCATCTACCCTTCAGCACCATGGTGACCTAGCATACGACAGCCGCTTTGCTATTCTTTAATACAATTCTTGAGGAAAGTATACTACTGTACTACTATTATTTTCTCAGCATATATATTTTAACTTTACAATTATGCTTAAAAATAAAATTAACTAGAAAATTTGTCCAATTACATTTAGGCAAACTAGCATAATTTTTTTATTGTAGCATTAGAACATCAAAAACCAGTGAAGTTGTAGAGAAGGTTGACTCCTCTGTTGACATAGTACTGAGTAGTATAATTACACAAAGTATTAAAACCAGAAGTGAATTTAAGAAAAAATATTTATTCACCTGTATTCTACAGCCATGGCCTATAAGAATACAATGAAATGACAAAACATGACAAACAGCTGGTTCCTATTTGTTTTTGCATTATTCTTAAACTTTATTTCACAGAACAGCTTAAGTTAAACCTCACCACCCTCACAAGATAAATATCTTCATTAAAAATAATCCCAAAAATGGACTTTGTCAATAAAATTAAGCCCAAAACAAAAAGTCAACAAAAGAAAAATTAAAAACATGACAAAATTAATACATATCTGACAATGCAGATAATCACTCATTTTTAGGTCATTTTTGCATTACTCACGCAACTTAAAAGCTTAAAACCGTATTATAAATTAGATAAGATTTTATGCTAAACAACAGTGTAACTTAAAGATATAAGGCTGATCCACTCTTTATTGTACACCTGACACCTGAGTCCAAGGCTGGTTTCCATTTTTCACGTAAACATGTATGATTAGTCTTATGGAAAGGGAAATGTATAAAGTCCACGCAGATGTAAAAACATGCCACAGAATGATTACAGTGTGCAGTCATCACCATCAGAGTAAGCGCAAGTTCGAAGTCATGGTAAAAGTCAAGTTCTAACTTTACATCTCAAATTCTGGACAATTGTTTAGTTTTAAAATGTGTGTTAAAACATCCCACATGTAAAGCCACGTTTCCAATTGAGAAATGTGAGTGTAAACGTCAACGAGAGCACTGCAACACTTGGTCGAGAATTTTTGACAGTTGCATCGAAAACGCAAAGTACTGCGTTTCTTGAAGCATCCAGTAGTTTTGTCATACATAATGTGGTACGCATTACATTATCTGAAAAAAACTGCAGACAGGTATCATGGTTTCAGAGTTAGCATCATGGACCAGATATATATCTATTACTCACCAGGAGCACATTAAAAAGGCCTTTAGCAATGCTTTGGTAAACACTTTAAATCATTCTTAACAGGTCCATCTCTTGAATAAATTACACTTGATTTCATATTCCCCAGCCCTTGTGCGAATTATTATAAAGCTGACAGGAACCATGTAGGTCACGTAATTTTCAACATCAAAATCTCAACTTGGGAATGCAACATGGACACTGTCCTTTGAACATTTCTTAAAGCATATTACTCCCGTGTTCAGAAATATATATATATATATATATTCCTCCAAATCTATATAATATATGTAATGGTATTCCACAGAACATAACAAGCAAAGTTCAAAAACATGAAAAGTTTGGCTGATGACAATGAGAACCTCCAAGGAGATTCCAAAAGGTGCAGTAGATATGATCTACCTGCATTACATCAGTGCAACTAAAAGAATTTGTTCACTGGAAAGTGACTGCATAGCCATTGACCATCTCCAGTGGACGCACCGCAGGGGGGCACCCAGCACGCTCTTTAAACATTCCTCCCACCACAAATAACAGACTCACTGCTATCTCCTGAACTACAGTACAAAACCCAAACCGATACTACAAAATGAGTTCCTTTTTTTACATAGCACATTTTAGAGGTTACATCATTTTAATAAGTTATAATTGCTTTATATTTACTTACCTATATAATATACACATCATATAAATTGTATCTACTTCATGTAAATATACATGTCCTTTGTTTAAATATATGCATATACACACTATTTACAGTGTGATGTGTGCTCTTACTATATTTATATTTATTTACTGCCATGCCAACTACATTCGAATTTATTCAAGTCTCTTGTAAAATTGTCTCTGCTCTACTCTTGCTGTACTCAAGGAAAAGGAAAATTAGTTTCAACAACCGCATTTCAGGAACATGCTTATTTCTCAAACTGCTTTTTACCTTAAAATGTTAAACACACAAAGAGCATGATCTTATCTTACATTTTTTGTAAGGTGTACATGTTGATGTCTGGACAATCAATAACTACTGTTCAGAGTGGCAACAATCTATATCGCTTGCCTACATTTCAAACTGAATTAGTGCAACATTTACACATTCTTGTAGCTACACAGACACAAAAACACTCGTCCTTGTCTTGTCAAGTTTCTGGAAGACCAAATTGAGTTCTTGCTTTCATAGAGCCTCCCATCTTCCATATGAGGCCTCTTACTGTCTCTCTGAGTTATCCTATAACAGCCTGAAGTCCACGTGTTGCTATGGTGACCGCTCGGCATTCATACTAACAGTATGTTTACATTAAGCACAAACAGTTGTATCCAGGTGGTGACAGGGAGTGGTGGCTGGGGGGAGCCTTTTGCACCTGCTCACTGTGCCTCAGGTCTAGGAGGTGGTAATATGCCCTTGTCCTGTAGGTGGGAGCGCAGGGTGTTGAAAATGCTGAGCTGTTGTTCCGGCTGCAAGACCAGAACCTGCTGTAATACTTTGCTGGGATTGGGACCCCTGGAAGAGGAGCAGGACAGTCAAATGTCAAGTCTTGTCAAGTCTAGTCGATGTTTTCACTTCTGTTCACCATGTTTTTAACAGTAAATATGTTAACCTACTGATTCTGTAGTGTTTACAAAATAGCATCTTGTTTTCTGTTTTGTGCTGTCAATTACCTGATAAAACTTGCAATGTAAACATGAACAAATGTAGCCATCAAGTACTGACAGTCAAAACGGTCCATGATGCCCCCATGTCCAGGGATTGTGTTTGCAAAATCCTGCAAGTCAGAAAACAAGACACATGAGCTCGTAGCTTTGAAGTGGGGCGGACATCAAGATATGCAGTAAGGTGTGTGCCAAACGTGTGCATGCTCACTTTAATTTTGAAAGCTCTTTTAAATCCACTGGCAAAGAAGCCTCCAAATGGTCCTATCAGAGAAGCAAATGTGGAAAGGGCGACACTGTGGATCTGGAATGGGTACATCTTCACTGTTTTCTGGAAGAATGGAGCACAGACAGAATAAATGTATTGTAGTATTTCAATGGAATAACCTACTCCAGGCAGGAAGGAGATGTTAACCTTCAAATGGGCGTTTTTCGCTGATGGCCATAAGCTAGACTTTTAAATAAGAGCCACATGGAAGCTATTGATCTTTGACAATGATATCCAGCTCGAAAATAAGATGAATAAAAATAGAGCCAAAATTCCTCTTTAAGTACAAGCCACAAGTAGCTAAACTAATGACTGAAGGGGTGTACTTGTTTTACCATACTTGCTACTTCTCGCAAGTACGGCTGTCCACACACAACATACATGAAGGGGAAAAAAAAAATTGTACTTAAAAGTCATAAAGGATACGTCATGTATACCACTCACATGACGTTCATGTTTCAGATATGTCCCTGCAGTAGACTGAACTGGACCATGTTCACTCACCCATCTGAGCACATTCTGCAGTGCTGCTGGGAGACGGTATTCCTGCATGACAAAGAGCTCAGAGGGCTGGCATTCCACAGCAAACCTGTTCGTCTCACTGTCATACTCCACCGGACACACAAAGTACTGGTACTGTGCCAGGAGGTAGGCAAACTGAGGGCAGAGGTGGAAAGGTGAGCGGCGCATTGTAAACTTACAACACTGAACGAAATATACAGATGACTTGTATGTACAAAAGTCATGTGACAGAACTAATGTCACACGTTTAGAGGTCATCTTTGGGGACACTGCTTGGAAGGATATGACACAGACTTGTAACCTGAGGGTTTCCCGATCAAGTCACTTCTCATAAAAATGGGCTAAACAACAAAGTAGCAATGGTGATCCTGAGACTGATGATGATATTTTTTTACTACTATCCATGAGGGTACTCACAATGAATCCAAAGACAACAGTGGAGAGGAAGCCTCCAATGAATCCTTCCCATGTCTTCTTTGGAGAGAGCTGCCAGATACATTGTTACACAAATGAGTTAACTCTTTGCCCTTGTCTGATGACAAACCCTCCACAACCACACGGCAGAAAAAGTAGACCCTGCTCCTATTTTTCAGTGTCATCAGCATAGCTGTACTCTCCAGTTTTACTTTACATTACTACAAAACTGAACCACACTGATGTTCAGCACTGTGACCGAGAGTATGACTTAAAACCATTGTAAGAAATATTGAATCTTTCAAAATAAATTTTTTCTTGAAAAAATAAAAACAAAAAAGAAGAAATATATTTGTATCTCTACCTTAATTAATGGAGTTCGTCCAAAAAAGAAGCCAAACAGGTAAGCCATTATATCATTGCAGATCACGATCGATATTGGAACAATGAACCTACGCAAAGACAAATTTTACCGTAAAAGTTCATAAAAATAAAAACGAATCAACACCACACTTAGACCTTATACTTGTAATACTGATATAAGCAGTACATTACATTTTTTCTGATATAAGTGCGCAGAAGGTAACATCTTATCCTGTGTACGTTGAAAGAATGTACAGTGCAATCCGAAAGTATTCAGACCCCTTCACTTTTTTCCCATTTTATGTCAATGTGATATTTCAGTTTTTTTATTTTTAAAAAGCTGGAAAATTTTCTAAAACCCCATTTTTGCTTTATCATTTTGGTGTATTGAGTTTAGACTGATGAGGGAAAAAATGAATTTAAACAATTTTAGCATTGTCACGTCTACGCCCACAACGCAACCGACAGCACCCGGCGATGTTCCTGTACCTGATTGATCACTCACCCTTTAAAAGACCCTCCTCAGTTCCCATACCATTGCGGAATCTCGTCAGGGACAACCACCCTTCTTCGTGACGCCTCGCTCACACGCTTCGCTAGCTCTCACTTCATCTTCTCCGGTTTTTGACTCTTCGCTTCGTTTCCCGACCATGTCCACGGATCCTCGTTCCTGTCCTGTTTGCCGCTCGACCGACCCTTCGCTAAGTCCTTTGACCTCGCTCATGGATCTTCGCTCTGACCCTGACCGCCAATCAACCGACCCTTCGCCTGTCCCCGACACCGAGAACTTGCCTTATCCCTCGACTCCGGACGAACGACGTTGCACTTGGGTCCAGCCGTCCCGGCCCCCTATGTTTCGCGTGACAAGCATAAGGTTACAACATCAAAAAATTAAGGGGTCTGAATACTTTCTGAACGCACTGTATATATGATACAACCATGAGTATGTAGGGTATTTTTAATTATTTAAAGACTATAAAAATGAAAAGATGAGATCACTATAATATTACGAAGGACTTGCAATAATTATAAACAGATTTTTCTGTCAGTCACACCACAGAAAAATAATGGGAAATTGATGACTACAGAAAAGAAACAGTTGATTGGTTGATCAGGATTTTTGTCTTACTGCTTACCAAATCATTCCTTCAAACAGGTTCTGAATGACAAGGTGTGACTGGGTTACCACAATCAGCAGTGTCACATGGGTCCAAGCAAACTGAAATTGCAAACACAATATATACTCTCATCTAGTTAAGGTCTATGTGCAAGAAAAGAACAAGTAGGACAAAACACAGAATCTTTATTATTTACTTTATTCATCTTAGATGTCCAATTATATGCTGCAGATTTATTGACATACAGCATATATTTTGCTGCCTTAATTATGTATGCACGGTTCATGTTAAACAATAGTTACTTTTAAAGTCCTAGCATAGTTTACATAACTTGAAGTATAGCTCATTCAGTTCTGTTAAGGTTTGGAGTGTCAATGCTGATACACACCATATAAAACTGCAGGCGGTAATGTTTCTTCACTAAACTCAGTACAAACATGCAGAAACCTGTAAAGGCAAATAACAACATGCAGTCAATTTATTTCCACTGCAAATAAAGCAAAACATCTGCATAAGCAGTTTACTCAACTTTGGCACTGTATAGCAATATTTCAATAATTCATATAGTGAGCTAATGTGAAGGTTAAGAAAATCCAGTGGGGCATTATGCAAGTGTGTGCCTTGTTAATGCTGAAATCAAAGGGAATCCAAACTGCTCAATAGCAAACACTGGCATCAAATCTCCCTTTGAGGTATACACAGAATAAACGCAAAAATACAGGCTGCAGGCAGATACTAAGTGTACACCGCTGGGCATATGCGTTCATCGTTCATGGACTGTGACATTAACTTTGCCAGCAACGTGTTAATCTACAGTGATAGAAATTATTTGCTTACGGGATTCTACTATCTGAAATAACATAATAAGTGCTTTGCTCGAGGATTCAGAACCTAAACTTTCATGCAAACAAAAGGGCCAGTAAAGCCCTGGAGTCTGTATTTAGATCTCCAACAGCACAAAAGTAAAAGACAACTACACATTAATGCAGCCAATCAAAAGCAAACACTGGCTTCCTTACAGCTCTATTATGAACTGTTGGAAGATGCCATTCTGAGTGGGAAAGCTGGCCTGCACTCACCTGCCAGGTACAAGGTGAAAGAGATAAAACGGTGGTAGCGCACGAGAAACTGCAGAGGCTCCTCTTTCTGGACCAGCACACCAAAATAATCAGCTACCGTCTCCCCGTAGAAGAAGTAGTTCACACAGATCAGAAAGTACCTGATGAAATTCAACAAGTCACATCGATTAGAACTCCGCAGGTATCTCTGCACTTTCCTCCTCCATGTTAGTAATGCTGAGTGTTTTACGAGATCATAGGAAGAATGGACGATCATCAGGAGTTGAAACCTGAGACCCAATTACACTCACACACAAATGACCAAAAATCTCCTTCTAAAGAATGGCGTATATTAAGGTAACTATTCCTCCTTGATCTCAGGGCTACAAAGAAAAACATGCAGAGCATTTCAATTAATTCCTGGAGTGGGACCATGCAGCTGGGAAGACCTTTTGTGTGCTCCTTAAATAATATGCTCCTTACCAGCTAAGTGTCCTGAACCACGGAAGGTCATAAGAATGGTAGACTCTGTACCCAATGGTTATAATTTCTTGAAAACACTTGATCTGAACCGTCATGACCTAAAACAGATAAGAACAGACAATATAGTAACTCATTGTAAAAATAGGGCATTTGTGCAGTTAACAACTGCATATTGCATACAGACAGTCCTAAAGATGACTACTTAATGGTATTGATAATATGCAGATTTCAAGACTGCATGTGAAAACTGAAAGTGAACCAGTAGAACAGACTGAGGACAATGAGAAGCATACTTGAGCAATATTTTCATTTTTGATTTAGCCATTCGTCTCAGAAGAGCCCTAGCTGACCTGCTCTCCCCCAAAAGATCAGTTTGCCGAATATTTTTTGCAAAGCCTCAGTGTGATGACTGCATAATAACTGCAACTGTCCCATCTAACCATCTTATCCAGTACTTTTCCAGTTCAGGCAGCATGGTGGCACAGTGAGTAGTGCTGCTGTCTCACAGTGCCTGGGTGGTGCAAGAAAACGTGGGTTTGCTCTCTGCTCAGTCTGTGTGGAGTTTGCATGTTCTCCCCATGTCTGTATGGGTTTCCTCCGGGTGCTCTGGTTTCCTCCCACAGTCCAAAGACATGCTGTCCAGGTTCACCCATAGTGTGTGAGTGACACTGAGAGTGTGTGCTTCACTGATGTATGGATGAGTGACCCAGTGTAAGTAGTGTACAGTCACCTTGGTGAATAAGGTGTGTGGGCCGGTAACACTACATAGCGTTCATTGTAAGACGCTTTGGTGAAAAGTGTCTGCTAAGTGAATACCTGTAAGTTTACTTTGAAACCTGTATTACCTGGAACTGAACAACCTAGTGACCACTTTAAAGATGTGATCAGAGGAGACACAACAAAGGAAGGCAAGGAAGAATTGACAGATGTTGTGGATGAGCAAGATGTTGAATGTGTGCCTGTATCTTCATTCATCTAGTTTTCTTAATTTTCATGAGATTAAATAAGAGAGACAAATAAAAAACTTACCACTATTATTAACATAACGGGCCCCAGGTAGATGATCAGGAAGAAGCCGGAAATCATTGTGAATGATAAAATTCCTCGTATCCACCAGTTCCTCCATCTAAAACATGGAAAAGTAAACATTCAAAAGACATTTATCCGTATATGTTTCAATTGTGTGGCCAGGTATACTTGAGAAGTTCTAAGTTAAACAAGTGGGAACTGGTTCAGTATACCTAACACCCACTAGAAGCCAGATAGCAAGCATTACAAAAGTCTCAATGGAAATCCTGAAATTCTTGAGGCGATACCACATTTATCTCTGCCTCATCATGAATTAAAATTCTTATCAATTCATGCATATCAAGTACAAAACACAGAAACTGTACACTGTTTATCTAGCTGTCTCATGAGATTTGTATCAGTGATCATACTCAGAAGAAACAGCTTGTGTGTCTACGCAGGAATTGATCTCAAATGAGAGAAAAAATATTTTGGGCACATGAGTAGAGCCTCAAATCGTAGAAGAGCACTTAGTATGTGAAAACAAACTGCCACACCTCCTTAACATCTAAGGCATGAAGTGGATCATGTCACTGACACGAAAGAACATGCGGTGTACACCCCTGGTGAGGGACAGATAACCTAGCAGAAACATAAAGTCTACTGAATCATTCTGCAAAGAAAACAGATGGACAAGGAAGTAGCTCATTGTATTTGAGGCTAACAGCAAGCTTTGTTTCCTAATGAACTTTCCAAAAGCCCACCCTTCCGTCTGGGGGGCTGGCCTACCTGGAGGAGAGTCCTTCCAGGGCCTTGTTGAGACATTGAGGAGTATTGTCTACGGATGTAGGGATCTCTGGGGTATCCGCTTTGGAGTCCCCATCTGCTTCTCCGTCAGGTTCCCCAGTTAGGCCCAGCCTGTCCTCTCCATCTGTCTCCTACACAACAGAGAACCGACACAGGATGCTACCACACAGGATGCCAGTCTGAATAGCACTAACACACAGGCTCCATTGTCTGCGCTGAACTCTCCTTAGCAGGAGAAGGCGTTAACCCAAAACATCTTCGTATACCGCATATCCCAGAATTCATGAAAAATGTCATGCACAAACGTTAACCTTTTCAAGTAGGAGAGATTTAAACACTTCAGTCATTCACATATTTAGAGGGAACTTCTACGCTCAACCACAGCAGTAAAATACATTTCTTTGCCAAGTATGTAAAATTAGTTGCCCTACATACCATAACATCACCAACAGACTGAGAGAATCAAACTTTTTGCTAAAGATTTTTCGATGGTTGTGAGAACGCCAGTACGGTAAACTTGTACCTTACCGCGTTCCCAGAGTAAATGTGTCAAAGTGCCCGCAGAGGCTTTGCATGGGAAGCACAACCGAGACGCCCCTGGGAATATTCTGTGTGAAGCACATTCTGTGAATGGACTTGAAGTTTTGTTCCGAGATGCATAGGCAGTGCAGTCAAGGAAGACTTTGGCACACATACATGACCATGCATGGTCACTAAAAGACACTTCAAGATCTTGTTCCCATCAATGCACTGGAAGAGCTACAACCAACACTTGATAAAACAGTGTATGATGCAGAGATCTTGGCCCTGGAACTGTCTGCTGTAATGAGCTGTTTCTCAACTTCCGTTACATCTGTCTGCAATTCATTCTCTTTTTCTAGGGCTGCAATAAAATGATATAGCTGTCTATGGTATTTGGAATTTTTTATTATGCAAAAATTTGAAAACTTATTTTCCAGCAAGTTTTAAAAAGTTAGATAAACAAGCAAGTGCCTGCAGCTTCAAATACTTACGTCAACAACAATGCATGTGGTGTTTGTCATGAATCAGAGCCCAAAAAAGCTGATGGAAGCCTAATGAAGTACTCACTGTTTATGGGCCAGAGCCAATCCTAAGGAATATGATTAATCTATAATAAACCATTATAGTTAATACCACACTCTGCATAATGCCACAAATAGCCTACAAGGCACTGATGTGATCAGAATGCAACACTGTACCATGTTCATTTACCATTATTTTAAAGCCAATACCTGGATTACTTACACTTATTCATTTAGCTGACACTTTTTTCCAAAGTGACTTACAATGTTAAGGTTACAATTATTACAGTTAGAAGCTTACAACTATTTACCCATTTATACAGCTGGGTAATTTTACTGGAGTAATTTTTAGGGTACATAAGTTGCTCAATGGTACCCCAGCCAGCGGTGGGGATTGAACCTGCATCCCCTGGCTCTAAAAGCAGTAACTCAAACCACTAAGCTACCAGCTGCCTGTAGAACATACTTTACTTTTCTCCAAAGCAACTTACAAACTTAAGCTACTTGCAATAATTTATTTATCCATTTATACTCTTCCTTGTATTTCTGGTTTTTCAGATATCCGCTCAGAGATTAATACTACTGTCAATAATGGGTCCAGACTGTCATTTATACAGTCTGCTTCCTCCACTCCAGGCCTGCAACAGTGGTCTGGCATGGTAAACTGAAACCACATTTGAAAATTGTGTAAAGCAGTGGTGTGGAAAAGAATTTACATTTACATTGACATTTATTTATTTAGTAGACACTTTTCTCCAAAGCGACGTACACCTCTGTGAAAATACAATGTGTGCATTATATTAGGAGTAAGAGATATGGCTGCAGACATGTGATTCTTAAGTTAACCTAGTTTGTTACTTTCCACTTGATGCACCGATGTTAATGGCTTGAGCAGGTGCATAAAACACAGGATAGATGAATCCTGATCACCTTCCTACAATTATTTTTAACAATAAGGCACACAAACAAACATTTACATACAATATAGGAGTAGCGGTTGTGTAAAGGGTTATCTGGGGATAATCATGAAGTTAGGTGCATGAACATTTACACCGTAAATGAGCCTGAGAGATCTTGGGCAAAGTGACTTTTCAGACCCTTCTTGAATGTAGACAGAGTTTCAGCAGTTCTGAGCGAGAGGGGAAGGTCTTTCCACCACAACGGAGCCAGAACCGAGAACCTCCGTGCTTTACCTTTCATGTGCGGGACCACCAATTTGAGACACAGTGTGCTTTAATTGTCTTATTATTCACTTATGTAAATTTGACATACAGCTTTCATTTACCTCAAGTCATCTATGCATGTTATCACAGAAAGTTAATTTTGTGACATAATTTTTAAACATTTATTTCATATACACTACACCCTTTGTAAATGAAATTTCCACGAACAGCTTGCCTTTATCCTATAGGCTTAGAACATGTGGTCAGGGGTTTTAACTCTCATAAGCAATTACAAGGGAGTATTTTCAATACAGTATAACCTGATGAAAAATGTCTGCCATTACTTAAGCTAAATATGCCTAAAAATGTGTTACTGTGGAATACCAGCTGATACTAATTCATTTGTCGAAGAGTGAAAATAACTTTCATAAATGCATACATATGGCTGCAAACATATTCACTGTGCTGAAATACAAGTTGGTTTATAAAACAAATATCCACAGAGTGCTGAAACATGGGAAAATACCATCTTTACCTCTGAAACAGGAACAGCCAGTTGTCCCACATATGTACCAAACCTGTGACCTGTGCACCATAAACATATCCTGAATCCAGTGTAAAGGGCAGTTGCTTCTCCATGTGGCAAAATGTAGACAACATAAAAATGATTCAGCTGGGGCCTACTGCTTCATTTGTTTTCCTTACATATACTACAGGGCAGGGGGATGCGGTGGCGCAGCGGGTTTGGCCGGGGCCTGCCCTGGGGTTGGTCTGGGGTTTGAGTCCCACTTGGGATGCCTTGTGGCGGACTGGCATCCTGTCCTGGGTGTGTCTCCTCTCCCTTTGGCCTTGCACATCCTGTGCTGCCGAATTACGCTCCAGTTTGCCATGACCCTGCTTGGGACAAGCAGTTGTAGACTGTGTGTGTGCATGTGTGCACTACATGGCTGACTGTATGGCCAAGATATATATAAAAACAAGACAACACTCATCTAGTGAAGAAATTAATTCATAAACTGATAAACACAGAAACTGACACTGGGAACTAAGTGACTGTCTGACAATGTACAGAGATGCTGCAAAGTGTGATTCAAAGACTTAGTACATCCACAAGGGTCAGGTCACCACAGAGCTTTACTAACATATATATATAGTAAAAGAAGGAGAAAGCACAGCTTTGATTTCAAGGGTCACTGTCAAGTAGGATTCTTACTTGGCATGCAGGAGCAGGGTGTCCCATCTAACCCACACTTCAAAAGGTTGTGGACTTACCCTTTTATGGACCTTTCTCCCACATCTTTGCTAAATAAGGCCAAAACTAAAGGGCAAGACTGAAGAAAACCACTTTGTATAAATAGTAAAGGTTGAAGCCTCCACTGTCCAACACTAATTAGTACTGATACCATAATAATTGGGGGCATACCTAACTAGGAAAAGGATGACCCTCATCAGGCATATTAACTCACATGAATGGCTATAGGAATATAGGAGGATATACAAGGGCAACAGAAAATTAAGAAGAAATTGGAATCCTTCACCATCAACATGAAAGGTTAATACAGAATATGAAAGTTGTACTGTATAATTTATTAGACTTCAGTATGAAATTAAGTTGAGCATAACTTCATAAATATTATAGTGGTTAAACAAGTAAAATAAGTATTAAAAAATAATACATTAAAAATAATGTGTAGCACTGATTCACAAATGCAAAAACAGACAAGCACTTTGGAAAGGTGCCAGACCTAAAAGTTTTGTTTTTCATTAGTTTTATGCAAAGAGGTGGGTCACAGTGACAAAAGACAGAGAGGAATCACCAAGAAATTGCAAATATGTCCTAAAGGTTACAATTTTTCACAGATACGATCATGTAGCCTGACCTAATAAGTTATAGAAGAGTGTTCAGATGTTCCAGAAATCCTCTGAATTGCTATGTGGTTCAATGTTAATATTTCATGCACAAAACAACTGAACACTTTGGTCATTCACATTTTTAGATAATCTAAAGCGTTACAAGTTTAAACATAAAAGCAAAGTTAAATCTGACTGCTTTCATAGCAAAAGTGTGACTGCAACGTGTCTACTGGCACTATTGGTGAAATGTAATCCCTTGTGCATCTCCTTCTCCTGCAAATTTCATGAGCGCATCTCCGGGGTCTTAACGCTGAAAAAAGGTCAGAAGGCATCATCCGCCATCGTCCACCATGAATGAAGTGATCAAATCTTTATAGAAACCTAGAGAATTATCCAGCACTAAATTACAATGTAAAGATGTGACACGAAATAATATGGAATGTATCTGTGTATAAGTACATACAGCAGCATTACTATAATAATTATTGTTAGATAGTATATTGATACAATTCTTAGCCAATCAATGAAATCGTACCTGATTCGGTACATTGCCATAAACAAGTTTTCGCAACTCTATCACATTTCAAACTTGACACTTCAGTTACAGCACGTGAAAATTCTTAAAATTGCAGCAAAAAAGGAAAACCAAAACTCAGTAATAATAGTAATAATAATAATATCATCTACCCATTGGGCTATATACTGCACCAGTGTATAACAGGTATATAATTTAATATTCTATAAGCTATTTACAAGATCTACGCAGAGCTCAGTGACTCCTTGACATGGACCACTTGAGGCATAAAAGCAAATTATAAAGAGGTAGTCCAGGCGATCGCCAACTTCATGAGAGACAACACTGTATCCCGCACAGAGACGGCTGATCCCGATCCTTCAAACAAACGATGGTGCCCACTATCTGAAGCTTCCAGCGCTCACCTGGCCTGTGTCGCTTTTGAGTTCTTTGCAACGGTGGCGAAGGAAGGCCTAATTATGAAAAAGTGCAGCGACTAGTGAATTGAGCACATGTGCTGCTGACAACAGAGACCATTTCGTACAGCTATTGAAGGCCCGTGGTAAGCAGCGGGAGCCCAGGAGCCAAATCCTACCCACAGAGGCTGAGTTAGCAAACAGCGCAGAGAGCCAGACTGTACTGAGCTTACAGCGTCAAAGCAAATGAGAGCAGTTATCTGTTGGATTGTATCATTTGTGTGATAATGAATTCTGGCTACTGGGAGGTGAGGACAGGACAAATGGAGATGGGAGTCAGAAATTCTTTATTTCACTACAACACACAGTTCCTATGCATTGCGGCTACATCCGGGGGGGATGGGGGATAGGGGATGGGGGACGGGGGATGGTGGGGGGCATGACCGGGTCCTGCTCTCCGGTCGGTCTGGGGTTTGAGTCCCGCTTGGGGTGCCTTGTGACGGACTGGGTGTGTCCCCTCCCCCTTCAGGCCTACGCCTTGTGCTGCCGGGATAGGGTCCAGATCCCCCGCGACCCCACATGGGACAAGCGGTTTCAGAAAATATGTGTGTGTGTGTGTGTGTGTGTGTGTGTGTGTGTGTGTGTGTGTGTGTGTGTGTGCGCGACTACATCCTCCTTTTTATACTTATTGGTAACGTACATTGATAAGTAACTCCGCATATTCTACTAATTACTAAATTACATTATATTTTGCCAAGTAACTAGGTAACTACAAGCATTCTATACTGCTAAAAGTATTATTAAGCACATACAAGTACATAACAAAAAACAATATAAAAGATCCTCCCACATATTTAAATACCAAGCTTGCCTATTATTAGCTGGTTCTTTATAATATTTATTGCCCTATCACAGCCCACTTCTTTTCGTAATGCTTTACATTAAAAATACTCCACTTATTCTAAGGACAGAACGACGGAGCAGCACACAATTTACATTTAATTTCCCTACGTATATCATATGAGGTTCATCACAGAAAATGGGAAAAAAAAAAACCCCAACTGTCCCATGTGGACCTGAATATTTTAAAGCCTTGCAAGCAGGGTGACTGGGCAGTGGACCCCCTGGGGGACCCTTCACCAGGAGTGACTGTGAAGTCAAAACAAAGTGAGTCGCATAGAAAGCAGCGAAGCAAGGTCCATCCGTACTGTTCCTTTCATTAGTAATGACTAAAGTTGACAGAGAACAGACACACAGGTTCAGCCCATTATAATAATAATAAAGTGTCGCTTTAAAGATGACTGCAGGGATGAGAGCTTAGCAGAGGCTGTAAAAGTTGAATTTGACAAAAACAGTACTATTAAACACACAATTACAATTTACATCAAAGGAAAAGCTCAACATGATATTTACTTAATATTGAATTATATCCTGATGTTTGGTGGGCATTCATTTGCATTGTTATTTACTGCTGGATTTATTTGTATGGTTCGTACATTTGCTCGGATGACGTCCCAGTCTTCAGATACAGTGTGTAATTTGCCATTTGCTGTGCAATTGCGTGGCTATGCTAAGACTTACGGTAAAATGTGAAAAGACTGATATAGTAGACGTTGCGGGCAGGGAGAAAACAATTAACCTTTGTACTTTCGATTGGCTCGGTGGCCAAATTAATGAGCACGTTGAAGGGAGTACTCTGACCCAAGAGATATCAGGATAAGGGCATGACATAGCCCTCCAATCCTCCAGTGTTACGTATATCCAGCAAACTCCCAAGGTATGCCTTTATCGAGAAAAAACCGTATGAAGAAATCTGGACAGTTGTACAGTATATTTCCCCCGCTACATTTTCTGAAATAAATGCGCATCCATCAATTCATGCAGTAAAACCAGCATGCAAGGTGATGGAAATGCGTCATGACATTTAAAACTTGACGCAAAAATTAGCACATGATGTGACAACATGCGACCGCTGTTTCTGTTTCCCGGCCTTTTCAGATAATTAGTTCCCAGACAAGAGGAGACACTTCTTCGCCAAGTCACATTAGATCCGCAGTAACCGACACAGCCCGGCGAAAGAAGACGATCCACAACAAAGTACCAGCTCGGACTGGACTGCAACCGGCACCGCAACGTCAAAAATCATGAACGTCTGGGGTGACGCGGTGTGTCTTCGAGTAGCTGAGCAAACTCATCCCCAGTAATAATAATAATAATAATCCAAGCCAGAGCTGGAACACGTAGGTCACCGGCTTGTTTACCTTATCGCTGATGTTTTCTGCAGTGCTGGGGTCCCCGCCTCCTCCTCGCTTTCTCAGCTCCGTCATAATTTCTTCCCAGTTCTAACAATTATAGCAATAATGAAAGTAATAATATAATAAGGCCCCTCGGCTCCGTGTCAGCGGAAGAGTAACGCCAGCGCTCGCAGTGCAGCCACCATTAAAGAGGCGCCGCTGACGACGGGCTGCACTGACTGCCGCCACACGCGCGCGCGCTCTGCTGCTGTGTGTGAGAGAAGAGCCGTCTCACACACACAGCGGGTGTGTGAATGAAGACACGTCCCGGGTGGGGACGGCACTTCCCCAGCACCACTGTCCACTGCCCAACAGCGCTACCGCCCCGCCGTCGCACAGTCCCGATACAATAATAATAGTCGTACTGCACGCCCGCTGGGGACAGGAAACGCTCCGCTTCACGCCGGGATCAGCGGCCCAGTGACCGGCGGCGCCACAGCGACGCACGAGAGCGGACAGTGCCGCTCATAGCGCCCTTTTCTTCCGCGTCAGCACTTTCATTTGTGTGTGTGGGTTTGGAGAGGGAGTCGGGTGTTTGGGCAGTCACACTCTGGCGTTTTTTTTTTTAAACTTTTATCAAAGGCAATTTTGTCCAAGTGCCGTTTTTACGTAATCAAATTTACCACGATTTATGTTCCGTACAGATGGGCTCCCTCGCTCACTCGCTGTAGGCGATTCAAACCCCAAACTTTGAGGCGAGAGAGGAACGGTGTTAATCGCTAAGCACCTCCTCCCAGCACAAAACAAAAATGTCACACAGTTTATTCAGTGGAATAAACGTCAACGCCTTTGGTTTACATGCATGATTTATTTAGATGATGCTTTTCTCCAAAAAGCAACTTACAGTGATTTACCCATTGAATAAGTGTAATTCAGCCATTTAAATGGGTGGGTAATGCAACTGGAGAAATTCAGAAGTGTCTTGCTCAGGGTAACACAGCTGGAAGTGGGACTGGAATCTACCGCCTTACTTTGGGTGCACAGGTAGCAGCGCTAACCACCCCAGTTCCGGCTGCCCCACTATTTCACTTGCTGTCTGGCAGTTGACAGTATGGGGACAGAGTGGCCAGCCAGCAATGCTGTCCTGATTTTTGTTGGAATGTGCAATTCTCCACCTGAGTACGATCCCCAAGACAGAAGCAGTCCCCAGGAGGATATATCTTACGGTTCCGACCGGACCGACCAGTTTGAACAGATATTCCAGCACTGGAAAAAGGCTCCCACCATGGCTTACTGGTTTCGGACACAGCTCCCTTCTGTAAAGAACTGCAGAACCATTCATGTCCATGAGTGAAGTTCCTCCCCAAATACACACACAGACTTTCTGAACCGCTTGTCCCATACGGGGTCACGGGGAAGCAGAGCCTAACCCGGCAACTCAGGGCATAAGGCTAGAGGGGGAGGGGATACACCCAGGATGGGACGCCAGTCCATCACAAGGCACTCCAAGCAGGATTCGAACCCCAGACCCACCAGAGAGCAGGACCCGGTCCAACCCACTGCACCACCACACCACTGCACCCCTGTACCCCCCCCCCATCTCAAATATATAATTTCCTTTCTTTAGCATCCTTGAAGCAGAATCGGCTGAATGAGTTGCAGGGGTAACGACAAATTGGTCTGGCCAGGGTTATTTATAAGGAAGCTACACGCGTCAGTGACAATTCTGATTTTTGCACCTACCTGGATGTCCAACAAAACCACACTTTCCATAGTAGCATCTCTGGTTGCTTTTCACCTTAAAATATAAGCATCCTCAGAGGATGTTTAATTTCATGAACCTAAGCTTTTCTCATTATCCCTCTTCTGCAAGAGAAAAAGCAGGCAGTTATTGTTTGCCCCAGTGCTCTCTCAGCTCGAACTATCCGAGGACTTTCCTATTCAGACTGGAGTCCGCAAGGGAGATGTTGCTTCTCCCCTGCTTTTCAATATTGTGACTGATGCCATTATGAGGAAGGCATTCGAGGGCAGATGCGGAGTTCAATATGACGTAAACAACTTCCTGACCGACTTGATGTTCGCGGACGACAGTGCCATATTCGCCGACACAGATGCAGAGGCCACCGACATTCTGTGCCAAATCGCCTGCATCGCCCAATCCTACGGTCTAAGAATCAATGCAGACAAGACCAAAGTTATGACCACCGATGGATCACAAGCCAACGTCCACCTCGATGGAATCCAAATCGAGCAGGTCCAAGAATTCAAATACCTGGGATTGCTGGTGCAGGAGAAGAAAGTGGCATCCAGCACCAAAGTCCACAGCAGGATTGGCCAGGCAACAGCAGCGTTCGCCTCGCTCAAATGGTGCCTATGGAAGAAGGTTAACATCTCCACCAAGACCAAAATTCGCCTCTTCCGAACACTGATCCTGCCAATCGTCCTATACGGATCGGAAACATGGACTCTGCTCAAATCAGACATCAACAAGCTCGAAGTCTTCCAAATGCGATGCCTGAGACAGATCCTGGGTGTCTCTCTTCGTGATCGCCATTGTAACGAGATAATTCGGAAAAAGTGCGACAATCAACCCTCAATCGAAGAGCAAATCCAAACACGCAGACTGCGATGGTTTGGCCATGTGTGCAGAATGAACACCAATCGGCTGCTACGCAAGCTCCTCTGGCGAGAGCGACCCGTCCACTGGAGGGTTCAACGAGCAGCGCCAAAGAAAACATGGCTTAAACATGTTGAAGAAGACCTGAAGAACCAGCGACTGACCATCAACGAGGCTAGAATTATCACCACCGATCGCCAGAAGTGGAAGCGTATCGTGAATGACATACGGAATCCAGCGGCACCTACAGCAGCGTATTGGTTGAGAGGGCAACCTGCCCCCCAAATCGCCAGCTAAGGACCGAAGAAGAAGAAGAAGCTCTCTCAGCTCACCTCCCCGCTGACCTGATCTCACTGCTGTAAGACACAGAGGTCATGTTCAGGCCCAGTTACTGTGGCGCAGGTGTAACTCAGCATCCTGTTGACATCACCTCATAAAAGGCATCCTGCAGGCTTTGGAAAAACAGCCGAAGAAGTTTGCTTACAAGTTCCACAAGCTACTGCAAACAATTGGCAATGTGATAAAGAACACATGTGATCACAGCTACACAGTAAGTTTTAGCAGATAAACAGTATGTGGGTTTATATCAAGACAGCTGTTTTTATATACTTGCCAAATACATATTTTTATCATCATTGAGTGACCAGTGCAAAAGATTTGCATTAAGTCATATTGCAATAAGAAAATATTAATTTACAAAAAAATTCACGTACAAATTATAACAGTGGATAAGTCACAACTTTCCGTGTGGATGCAAGGAATGTTGGCTGGGTGAGAATGTGCACAGACATCCAGTAGAAACACGAAGTCTGTCTGAGACCGCTTGTCCCAAATGGGGTCACAGCAAACCGGAGCCTAACCCAGCAACACAGGGAGGGGACACCCAGGGCGGGACGCCAGTCCATCACAAGCTACCCCAAGCAGGACTCAAACCCCAGTCCCACCAGAGAGCAGGATCCAGCCAAACCTGCTGCGGCACCACGTTCCCCACCTGGTAGAAACAGACAAACCCAATTATTCATTACAATACAGATAAATGTTAAAAAAGGATAAATTTAGCTTTAACCCAGTTATGCGAATACCCAGACTGGAAATATATTATGAAGATAGTCTGCTCACAAGAAATCCATAAAAAAGCTATGTGCCTGTGGACATTTATCAGATTATCTCTGGTTGCCACACTGGTCTTGTGAGAAACTCGTGTCTTTCACAACAAAACTGCCTGCTTCGGAAGAGGCTGTCTTATTACTGTCAATTCCTTGTTTACAGTACGCTGGAAAGAAAAAACAGTAAGACATACTGCGTGTATGTAGTTACAGGAGTACCAGTATTTGACGTTAGCATGCATGCAAGGTGCCGAGTCAGGCCTGACCCATAGCGATCACTCGCGTGGTTTACATTGTGAGTCAAGGGGGGAACGGATGTGGGTTGCCAGGTCCTTCCGCTGGATGTTGCGGGGGGCATGGAGCCACCACACACCCCAAGCAGGGCTTGATCCCCAGACCCACCTCACGGTGAGGCACCGGTCAAACCCCTCCATTATCACGCAGGTCAAGTTGAAACTATAATAAAAGTTTTTACATGTTAGCTTAAGGCTCCCCCTACTGAGTGGCATCTTGTTTCTACTGAGCTATACATTTAATCAATAATATATTATTTGGCAACATTTTAAGGCTTGTAGCAGTGGCTACATACTTTTACATGCCTACATCTTTTAATAGTCTATTACAGTTAGCAAACTTCCCAGCTTGCCCGCTGCTTCTCTGTCCTCCTCGGCAGGTTTCATGGGGGAAAACTAGAAGAACCTAAAGATATTTTGTATGTAAGACTCAGATATATATTTACTGGGAAGCTGACATGTGCTTAACTACAGAATTTATAAAAATCTTTATGCTGTGATCTCAGTTTTAGAAAAATTAATGACCAAAAATCACTGAAGGCAGTAGCGTAGAAGAATGATGGAAGAACCTTCAAGAGCTGCCATTTCACCAGAACTCGGTATCTTTGTAGGGTGGGAGGAAACTAATGTATGCAAAATCTCAAAGGAAAGCACAAGCAAAATGTGCCACAAGAAATAAATTCGCTACCGGTCAAAAATTTGAGTACACTTGAAGTAATACCTATATTGGACGAACTGGACAGAAGAGTGAAAGCAAAACAACTCATAAGTGTCCTGCATCTCTGGGAAGTGTCACAGAAGAGCTGAGAAGACATGTCAGCTCATTTCCAACTCAGACATGTTCGTGGAAAAATTGTGGGGAAAAAACTAGTTTCCAACAAACTTTTTACTCAGACTTTTCATTGGTTCTGTACCAGGGCAAGATTTAAACTTAAGAATGTTGAGTCACTGTGTTGCTAACCTCCTGAGTCCACATGCTGCCCTTTCATTGTACAAAACTGTACTTAAACAAGATGCAAAGTAACCTGCAGAACCTTTGTAAATCCATCCTGTCTCACAGCGCCTGGGTGGTGCGAGGGAACATGGGTCTGATCCCCACTCAGCCTGTGTGAAGTTTGCATGTTCTCCCCATGTCTGCATGGGTTTCCTCCGGGTGCTCCGGTTTCCTCCCACAGTTCAAAAACATGCTGTTTGGGTTCCCCTATAGCGTGTGAGTGACAAGAGAGTGTGTTCCACTGATGTATGGATGACCGACCCAGTGTAAGTAGTGTATCTAGCAGTGTAAGTCACCGTGGTGAATAAGGTGTGTGGGCTCATAACACTACATAGAGTTCATTGGAAGTCGCTTTGGACAAAAGAGTCCGCTAAATAAATAAATGTAAACATGAAAATTCACACTAATGTTCAACTTCAACAGCTAGTCAATAATTTCAAAGCAAGCGCTTACCGGTAGTAAACAGCATGAGGTTTAATTTGAACAAAAGGACTAAATACCAGAACTATTGCACTTAACAAAGAGAAACATTTCTGCTGAGTAAGTCTGCTATTCTTTATAGTTGTGTTGAGCATAAATATTAAATAAACATTCCATTATCACACATTACACAATACAAAATGTTGTTTTTCAGTCAACACAAGGTCAGAAATTTGAAGACAACTTAAGGATATAGTGCAAAATTCTGCCAAGTGCTGGGAACTATTTCAATACAATTTCATTATGGCTGCTATCACCTTACAGTTAATGTAGGACTTGAAGGTGTTTCATTAATGCCTTAAAACACACCGAAAACAATATTAAAGTAAAACATAAAATAAACTGACACAGAAAGTCAGCAGTGTTAATAGGTACATAACAAGTAATAAAACTTGCTGAATTTACAATCATAAAAACATTTAAACCGCATTTTAAACCATTGTAGCTTCTTACATTTTGGACAAAACTTTTCAAATTTAGCGAGTGGTTTCAGACACTGACCACAGACCGTGGTACGAAGGTATATGATGTAAAAATGTGACGCAGTACAACGGTCTGTGAGCAATGACAGCTATTGTTTTGATAAATTAAAGATGGTAAGATTTTAACTTGGAAACCAGATTCTTTCAAGTTCAGAAATGCTCAATTTCTTTGCGCAAAGCAATATGAAAAGTGCAAATATACAGTATGCTCGTACTCATATCATTTTTTGCAACTTAACATATTTTCCCAGTATGTTCTTGAAGTGATATTTCATAGTGGCACAAACTCTCGGGAGAAGTAACAATCCATTACTTTTTAAAAAGCTTCAAAATTAGACGTAAGTGCGTAACACACCAAACCTTTAGATAAAATAAACATCTGACATTATGCAGTATAGCAAAGAATCTGACTAAGCAAAAGAAAAATGAAGAGTCCCTTTCTGAGCCTTTAAACAGGAAAAGGTCATGATAATGCTGTTTTCACAATACACAACTGTTCTGTAAACCTGAAGTGTCTCTGAACTATCATAGTCATTGCCACCGATGAAAAATTGCTCCTTTCCTCTTACGCAAGTAACGCAGTGTTTGCCTCCAAATTGTGGAATTACATTCCCATTGTGCATTGAACAAGCTTCATTTTGGTAAACAATAGTTAACGTGATATGTCTTTCAGCAGGTATTCATACCACACATATTCACTGATCACACATGCGAACAGGATATAAACTGATCTGAAATAGGCAAGCATTCAAAATAAAAACTTTCATGCACTGCAGTCGTTACAAAAGATAAGTTCTACATAAGAAGTTTTCAAAAGAGCCATAAATTACCATTAAACTTTTAGCTGACACTTCTGTCCAAGATAGTTTACACTATTAGAAATTAGCTTTATAATTATTTTCACCATTTAATCATCAGGTTATTCTTTCCAGAGTAATCCTGTGGTAAAAACTTGATCAAGGGTACGACAGTAGGAGGGAGATACAAACCAGGGACCTTCAGATTAGAAGGTGGCAGATCTAACCACTGCCTCACCTGCTGCCTTGTATAGATCATTTTCTTTTGTTGACTGGAAGCCTCCCTCTACAGACCATAAACTGTTTACATTCTACATACAGATTTCAATGTTATGGACATTTTCAGCAAAAGGACAAAAACAAAAACTAAAATAAATAAATTATTGCATTACTAAACATGTCAGTTAATTTGACACCAGTACATAATAAATATTTGTGCTATTTTAACAGTTCCATTTTTAATCATCCTGGTTTGCTGGTTTGCTCATTTTCAATACAGAAAACTTAATGGGAGGCTGGCTAGGCTTCCGGCGGAGGCTTGTTTTCCATGCTGTTGAACTCTGCATTTCCTCTTCATCTCCAAGCAAACAGGCCTCCAGCGGAGGGGAGGCTAGCTTTTGTAGCCTTCCTCAGAGCCATTCTCGTGTAGAAAGCTGACGTAACAGTTCTGGCAAATGCGAACTGGAGAGGAAATCTTCAGATGCTTGATCTCTGAGTGAAAATGACAGCATCTAAAAAAAAAAAAAACAAGGACATTACTAGTTAGACGGCTAACTAGAATTAGAGCTAGAGACAGCTGTCTAACCGGAATAGTTAAGACGGCTGTCTTTACATTTTTGGAGTTGAAGACGAAAAAGAGTTCTAGAGAACTAACTATAGAGCTGTATGTCACACACAATGTCCGAGTGAAAAATCTGAATACATGTGAGCCAGACGGAATGAAGAGTGAAGGCGGAGGAACCTACAAGTGCCCTACATCTCTGGGAATTGCTGCAGATGAACTGAGAAATATATATTAGTCAGTTCCCTGCTCAAAACTTTTCACTCAATGTCTCACGGAATCTAGGAAGTGCACTCGGACTTTTGATCTGTACTCTACATAAGAACGAAGACCGCAACACCCGAGTGGCACGCAGCAGGACAGGGAAAGGATTTAATTTCACTTTAGATCTTGGAACAAGCCATAACACAGAGAACAGCTCTCCAGTGCGACATCGCTTGCAAAGTTTCAAAACAGTTGATTCCGTTGAGCTGCAAATGACAGAGAACCTATCATCCTTCACATGAAGAATATCTGGAGAAGTCTGGCATCTGGAGGGATGCATGGAGCCAATGCCTTACTTCTGACAGAACAGCTGTCCGCAGTTGCTGCAGCGGAGCCGTCTCTCCGTGGGGGAGGAGCGTGCAGAGCAACCGAAGCAGATTTCCTGCCCATCATCCTTCAGCCAGTGGTCACCAACAGAGCGGCCGGCCAAATCGCTCACTGTCCAGCTGTAGACCCGACCACAGCTGTCACCGACCAAGATCTTACTGTGGTCTCTGGGAAACAGATTTTCACGAATAAGTTGAAAAGAGTCACATCTCAAACAGCTTCGGACCAGTGGAAGATGCACAGCTTTGTCACATGAGCAAACTGAATCAAATAAGGCGAAGAGAACTGAATCAGAAACACCAGCTGTTACTATCTAAAGGCCTTAAAAGGTCACCTGCAAAGTAGCAGAAGACAGCTGCACCTGTCCTGGTCTACTTACTTCGACATGGCGAGTGCGGTGATTTCGGCAGGGTTGGCGTTGTCCTTGCGGTCGAATGCTGTGTGCATGGTGAGTTTGCTCCGGAACACCAACTGACGCTCCCATCTGTAGCCTGCCTCACACACAGAAATGAGTGAGCCACAAGAACTATGTTAGCGCTGCAGAGGCTCAAAATATTATTCACTCAGTAATAATGAGAAATCAGCACAAGTCCAATAATGTCAAACATATTTAATTACGTATATGCTAATTATTCTATTTCACTTGAAAAAAATAATACACATGCCAGGGGTCACTTAGTTCTGAAAATGACTCATGATAATGATATTCTCTAATGAGGTCTCCAATTATGTTTGAATTAAGTGACTCTGGAAGGCTGCGTTTGACGGCTGTCTGTGCGGTGTGTAACGTGGCCGTACCGGGCCTGAGTTTGTAGTAAGGCCTTGACTCTGTGTTGCCAGCAAGCAGTGTTTGAATCCCTCTGCTATAAAGATCTGGCTGCTGGGAGTTTTCCACAGACCCATCCTTCTCGTCCACATTCATGCAGTCTGATGAGCTTTCTGAATTACTGTCAGTCAGCCAGGACCCATTGGGATGTCCGCCGCCACCTTCATTCTTGTGTATTATATTTCCGTCCTGGGTGCTGGCTGGAAAGCGCGTGGACTCCTGCCTGACAGACTCGTCCTCTTCCTCCGATTCACTGCTGTCGACATCATCTCCCTCTCGACCTTCTGTCGACACACACGGTGCCACACATACAGACCACGACACATCCACCCGGTCAGAATAGCCCGAATTAACGCAGCAGAGCCAAAATGTGTCCCAGGCCACTCGTAAAATAATCTGGTCATGTTCAAGGGCTGAAAACTATGGACTTTTAAAGAGCAAGCAAAAAACAAGCACGAGAAAATCCATGCAGCATATCAGATGGATGCATTATGCCAACAAGGTCTTCCTTTCAAATTCCTGAGACTTCCTTAGCTGACCAAATCATGATGAAAAGAAGTCACATTGAACTGCTTAGTCACAGAGAGTCTAAACATAATTGTGACATGGCTAGACTGTTTAAAAGGATTTCTTTATCTGCTATGTTCCACCGAATGTAAAGATGCAAGTGAAGAAGAGTCTGGAAAGACTAACCTAATTTATCTTCACCACAGCAGTCTGCTGCATCTGTGGGGTCTGTGAAATCCATGCCTGGGGTCTCAGGGACCTGTAGGAACTCCATCCTCCAGAACTAAGAAGAAACAGACGTGACAAGAAATTCTTAAAATTTAAAAAAATCAAACAGTCATGGAATTTTGGAGGGGGTCACAGCCACAAAAAAACAAAAGTGAGCCAAACCGTTACCCGTACTACGCCGTCTGAGTGGCCGGTGACGATGACGTTACGCGTGTCCCACTCATTCATCTCAGACACGCAGCAGCACAGGATCTGCTGACTACGACCAGTGAAGGTGTTGATGCTGACAACGGGGCTGCCGTTAATACTCCACACATGGATGTGCGTTCCTGCGCAAGACACAATATCTCCCTGGCAACACCCACAACCCACCCCAGCATCAGGACCACAGATATTTACTGTCTCAAGTAGTGGTACTAGTGCTACTACTGACCTCCAGAGACCTCACTGGTTTACTTGTAAATTACATCACTTTATGTTTAACTAATTACACACAGACAGCTAGTAGCCTGGTGGTCAGAGCTGGTGCCTTCAGATCCAAAGGTCACAAGTTCAAATCCCACCTTCAGGTATAGCACCCTTAAGCAAGGTACCTACCCTGAATTGTCCCAGTGAAAATATCCAGCTGTACAAATGAGTAAATCACTGTAGGTAACTTTACACTGTAAGTTGCTTTGAACAAAAGCCTTAGCTGAATTAATAAATGTAAACATGGAAAACCCATGTGGTTGTTGGTTACTATAGTTTCAGGTCTCTAATGTCACAGCGAGTACAATAAAATAGCCTACAGAGGATAACATTACAATAAAAAGGCATCTTTTTTGATGACAGCAATAGTTTAAGTAGGAATTGGAGTTGGCACTCAAAACCAGGAGAGCAGGACATAACTAGTATTTGTTTTTGCACGAGTGAGACCGCACACATACCGTGAGCTCGTTGATGCAGAGGGCGGACACGGGGGCCCGGTGGCCCCTCAGCTGGGTGACAAAACACAGCTTGTTGAGGTCCCACACGATGCAGGTACGGTCCCGCGAGCCGCTCACAATGGTGTGGTAGGCCGAGGAAGCGGTGAGACATGTCACGGTGTCCGTGTGACCAAGCAGAGCCTGCCAACGCAAGTGGTCAGAACTCTCCTCGCACTCATGTTTCGGATCACGATTACCGAGCAACAAACTGTTGCAACTTTGGTAATTTTTGCATGCCAGCCGCAACACAAATTATGATATGGCGTTGCCACTGACATTGCTATATGGCAGGTATAGCATTAAACAGGGGTACCTGTTTCAGAGCGAGGGTCCTGGCCCGTTCTTTGGAGGTGCCCATTTCCCACACACAAACCACCGTACTTGTTCCTGCTGTGATGACCAGTTTTGGGCTGGGGCTGACGGCGCACAGGATCTGGCCCCATTCGGACAAGCTTTCATACACGACGACTGCCTAGACGAGAAAAAAATGATCAAACACATTTTGCATGTCAATGACACAGGTAAAAACACTGCCCTGAATGAATCCGAAACCAAGCAGAGTGTGCAAAAACCACTTGTCATTATACATAATTAATTTCATTACATCGCTACAGTAAAAGTGAATAAACATATTACACCTGATGATCCGAAATTCAAAAATGTGAGCTTACGCGTTGGGAAATATGCGTGAGTCAGGGAGTCACTGTGTATTTCCTGCAGGGCCACAACTAAAACTGTTGCTAATGGCTTAGGAATTACTGAAACATACCTAGATGGGCAGCAGAATCCTACTAACTTTGTCATAAGTAATCAACGCATCCAAAAACGTACAGAGAATCGCCACATCACTCTCTGCCTACACTGTTTCTACGAAACAAAAATCAAGACTCAGTGATATTTAAATACACAAGAACATGGTTTTACATAAGGCTTTATTTAAATGCTGCTTTTAAATAACAAATTAGGGTGACATTTGCAGCAAGTGGCTTGACGCAAGGGCGGATGCACAGTTCGGCGAACAGAACTCTCGAGCTGGAGGGAGGCAGCAATGCAAGTCTCTGACCTTGTCGGAGTCATAGTTGGCCAGTCTGCAGCTGAGGTCTGCGTAGCCCCAGGCGAAGGTCCTGCTCCAGGTGGGTGGTATCAGGACCTTGTTCTGCTCCACTGCCAGGACTCCCTTATCTGTGCACACAATCTGGCCAACCGGTTCTTTCAGCTCTGCAACGCCAACAAGCAACGGCTTGGAATAAAGCTTTACCAACAGGAGGCAGATCTGTGGAGGTGTTTACCAGGCTAAATTAAGAGCTCTTACCTATTTAACTTCATTACATTCCACTACAGAGTAACTGATGACAATACTATGTGTAATATGCTAAATGTAAGTGATAAACAGGTATGACAGGACACTGTAGGTGTTTCCAGCGCTTTACGATTTCCTGCCTTTGACAGGCACTGATGAAGGACGCAGGCTGTCCAGGTGGTGGAAGAAGATCCTGTCGGCTGCGGATGCGAGGGACGTTGGCGCACCCACGCTGTCTCCATTGGGTCTGCCACGCACACGCTTTGCAGGGTGAGGCTTCTTAAACAGCTGAAACACACATTGCTCCTTCCTATCAGAAGGCAAACACACTACTACAGTCCGCTAAGCTAGTCTGCAAGAAATATTTTCCCAAATTCACTTGTGGCCCAGATCTGCAACGAATACATTTTAATAAGCCTGCAGGATATTAAATGTTTAAGAAGGGGCTGAACACAGAAAACTATTTATGCATTGATTCAGAATTGATTTCTGCACCAAGCCAAGACACTAGCTTATTCAGGAATTTTCACACAAAGCTTTTATTGATGTTCTGTAACTTGACCCTCAACCTTTTAACACACACTGCAGTGCAGGCTTTGTGTCTGACCGATCATTAAAGAACTTGTTGTGGTTTAAAGTTATGAAGCTATATTACATTCAAAAAATTTAAAAACAAAATATATCAATTTCTGAAGCTTGTCCTTCGAAATGCTGCACCTGCTTAGGGATCTGCCCGAAGTTGTTGATGAAGCCAATGGTAGCAGTCTCCTTGAGCGGGTCATTAATGTTGTAGATGTCCACCTGGCCCTCATAGAACAGAGGGTGGAAGACGTTGACCGCCTCCACTGCTGGTGGGCCCTGCTGCTTGTAGCCAAATATGAGGTCTATCCACTCGTGGAGGTGTGCGCTGACATAGTCACACTCCAGGGCCTGTAGAGCAGCAGCAATTTGAAACCCAGGGTATCATGTGGCCAGACACTGTCCCCAGCTGGTCATGGTCACCATGACAATGGTTTCAGTTCTAACTCATTCTGTAAAAGCCTAATAGTACAAAAAATGATTACAATTTGCCATTCACTGGAAAGTATTTTCTAAAGGCGGCTATCGTGGTCGGTAGATGCGACACGTCAGATGAGAATCATAGCACAATACAAAAAATAAACCCCTTACCTCTCGATGAACTCTAATAAATTCCCTTGGATCACCTTTTGCCCATGGAGGTAAGAGAACATCACCGAGCTTGGTACCATTCTGTTTACTGCCTGTTGTGATAAAAAAAAAGCCAGGTTGATATATGATGATAGATTATGATAAGGACAATCAATGGACAAAACAAGGACAAAAATGGAGAGACAGCAGGACAATTTTTTTCACCCAGGTCAAAGTTGTTGGAGTTCAGCAGGAACTCTGGGAGGTAGAAGAATTCTGGGATGAGCTCCTTCACATCAGCCATATTGTGCTTGGAGGCAGATAACCAAGCCTCTTTGACACTGTGGAACATCCTGTCTGCCAGATCAAAGTGGCCTCCCTGCGTGGCATTGAAGAAAGTTAAACACAGCAATCCATACCATGTTTCTTTTCGGGTGTCAAGATATACAAAGTGCTGCTTCTCCTCTTTTGTGGGGGAATCTGAAGGTCCACTGGTTCACGACCGTTAAAAGCTTAGCAGTGGCAAATTAATGCTACTCAAAATATAACTAACTCACTGGTCAAAAGCCTTTCCATCTTTAGAACCATTTCATGAATCCATTGTGACAAATGAGTCTGAGGGTAATGAACTGTGAGAAGCCTGTAGGCCAGGGCTCACCTGCAGCCTCAAGAAGATCTGGGTGAAGGGCTCCATTCTCACCAGATAGGAGGCCACGATCATGGCTGAGGAATAGTGCGTGCCGTAGTGGTACGCAGGAGTTTCCCCTGGAACACACAGCCGTACACAGCCAGTTCAGTGTCGACACTGACGACGCCGGGATGCATCGAGAACCCGGCACCTGGGACACGTACCATTGGGATCCTCCCAGTCTTTGAAGCGCTTTGTGTACTGGATCAGTCTTTCGTCTGACTGGGCTCCCATCGGCTTGGCCAGGTTACGGAATGTTGTGGGGTTGCTGAGATCCAGTTCCTTTGTTTTGGGGAAACACCTCTTAGCAACACAAGTATGACACAATGGTCTGCCACAGGACAGACTTATTCGAAGTACAGTGGCGTCTCGTGTCGCCAAGAGTCGAATAACACATTTTCAAAGACACAAACATTTCCCAGGGTATCGATTGTGAATAACATTTTCTGTGCTATTTTTATTATTTCTTGTTTAATCTAAAATGCCCATGAGGCACTGGCATTGAACCCCCAGAGGTTTTTTTTTTTTCTCCCTTGACTTTCAGTTGGGGTGTTTTGTTCCTTTCCTCTGTTGCACCAGTTGGCATACATATAACTTTGATAAATGCATTGATAATGTACTTTGCTAGTCTGTAGTCAACTGGGGGGGGGGGTGTGGTGGTGCAATGGGTTGGCCCTTGTCCTGCTCTCCAGTGGGTCTGGGGTTCAAGTCCCACTTGGGGTGCCTTGTGATGGACTGGTGTCCTGTCCTGGGTGTGTCCCCTCCCCCTCCAGCCTTGTGCTCTGTGTTGCCAGGTTGGGCTCCGGCTCCCCGTGACCCCACATGGGACAAGCGGCTCAGATGGTGTGGGTGTGTGTGTCTGTGTGTGTGTAGTCAGCTGTCTTTTTTGTTGTATTTGTTTCTTTGCCTTATGCCTGTATTCAAGTGCTCTGTGTCACTGCATGAGAAGAGCGCTCTATAAAAATAAATTGAATAGTATTAAATTTTCCAAGGGGGCGCAGTGGCGCAGTGGATTGGACCAGGTCCTGCTCTCTGGTGGGTCTGGGGTTCGAATCCCGCTGGGGGTGCCTTGTGATGGACTGGTGTCCCGTCCTGGGTGTGTCCCCTCCCCCTCCAGCCTTACGCCCTGTGTTGTCGGGTTAGGCTCCGGTTCCCTGTGACCCCATATGGGACAAGCGGTGTGTGTGTGTGTGTGTGTGTGTGTGTGTGTGTGTGTGTGTGTGTGTGTGTGTGTGTGTGTGTGTGTGTGAGAGAATTTTCCAAAATTAGCACTTGTAGAACGAAAGCATTGTGTATACACTCAGCTCCCAGGTGTCAGCAAAACGCACTCAGACAGAATCGACATGCAGGACCGTCTTAGTTCAGCTCTTTTCCACACTCTTTACAACTTGCGTCTGGTATTTGTGAGTGTCGATGAGCCCTAGCCACATGAAGAACGCTGCATATATTAATACAATGAATCAGTCAACAATCTGCATTGAGCAGGAGTTGGTGAAGAGAAGGCTTTTTTATTTTCAGTCGTTTTAGTTTCAATATATGTACCCTGAAGTTAATAAAAATAGTAAAATAAGTCTTACAAAGTATTTCTTATTTATAATAGCTATATTTGAAATTTTTACAGCACCTAACCGAAAAATAAACTCAGGGATATGTGCATTATAAAGCATTTGTTGATAGGTGGCAATAATGACCTTAAGAACAAACAATATGAACCGATTTCTGGTCCCAGCATCATCCATAAGATTAGAAGCCTGTGTACAATAGTAGCTTTTACATTCATGCAAACATCCACTTGCGCTATTTGCAAGAAGAAGCAGCTACTTTCATAAATACTGAATTCTATAGATGCTGGAAGGAAGGACTTCAACCGAGTCAAGAACAGTTTCTGACTAAGATTATAGACCTGCTACAGCTTTAGGTATTCAAGAAAAAGCTCTGACAGTACCTCGGAATCGTAGTCAGCGAGGACCCACGGGAAAACAGGGTACTGCATTAGGTCATTGTAAGACCTGCCTGCCAAAGTGTTGAGGTGCATCAGGTACTGGAAGTTACTGATCTCTCCTCGCTGTTACAAAGACAAGGCCAGAGCATGGAACATTATATCTGTCCAAGGAAAATTAACAGAAACATCAAGAGATGCCCAAAAAGAAATTCTTAGAGGCTGTTTGCTTACCTCCCATCTCTGCGTTACAGATTTCTCACCGACTAAACTGCTTAGCAAACCAGAGCTGCGTGAACACAAAGGACAATGGAGAGATAGAAGCAGCTGAAGACATAAAATACACCTTTCAATTTGGTCTCAGGAACCGAAATACCTACCCTTGCTCTACACTGGTACTGGGGCGCTGGCCAGACACAGACTCAGAGCTGTCAGCCAGCGATGGAACCACCGCCAAGAATCTGAATATACAGAGAACAGAGTGACTGACTGCACACTGAACAAAGAAAACTGATAACTCATAGTTCTTCTCACTTCAGCTTGATTATAGAGCGTCTCATAAAAGAGAACCCTGGAGGAAGCACCTCTGATAGACTTTATTCCGGACACCTTTCTGGAATGCCAGCAGGTAGTTCCTTCCATCACCAGAGAACACCTCTACCGCCATTGGCTAGAGAGACAAAAATAAAGTGGGGTGGAAAAATGTCACTTGCTGTTACAGGAAGGAAAACGTAGAAATTGGGAATTAGAGCAGGTCATCGGTTCTGTAGCGGAGCTGTAAGGATGAGTGAAAAGGGAGCTCACAGCTCACCTGCAGCAGGTAGCGGCGCTTGTGCACCTCCCTGATGTCCTCGTACGCAAAGATGCTGCAGGTTCTCCTCAGCTGGCTTTGGCCCTGATGCGCTCCCCTGGGGATGATGGGCTCGTATGTGCTGCAACATCAAGATGTGCGGAGAGAAATTTAAAACACACTGTTGGGGCTTTAAACACACTACAGAGATTAGAGCTGTACTGTCCGTTCCGCTACCACATGTGATGCAATTATGCAACCTTGATATGTGATATACTGCAATGAATGAAGAACACAATTTGCATCACACAAACTTCTGAGTGCAATTTAAGAGTAATGTAATTTCATCCTGAGAATTCAGTTTTTTTGCATTTAGTGTTTAGTTTTGAGACACAGTTAAATATAGCTGGCCAAAGTGGTAAGATTGTAAAGACGCATTCCGGCGGTCTGGTGAAGACTGCAAAAGAAAAGCTGTTAAATGTTACAGTTGAATGTTGGAACCAGCTTTGGATTAAATGAACAAAGCACCACACCACAAACTTCATCTCCTGTCATTATTTTCATATTCTTTATTACTTATTTTTGGTTGTGATATGAGTTTTTTCTGGGTGATAATTACTGTATTTTATGTGCTCTGCCCCAACACCATTTTTTTCCTCTGAAACTGTTATTTTTTTATGCCAATTAGGTAAACGCAATGTTTCAAAGGAAGATAAATATTGTGATGTATCAGAACTGACTGTATTGGTGAGTAGTGGTGCACTGAGCCTTCGAGTCCAGAAGATTTATCTGTCATCAATTACTTATTCTTAATTTACTTTGAAATGCTATTTCCTGATTCTTTTGAAAGCTAAATAAACAAGGGTAGTTTACACAGGCTTTGGTTTCCACTCCAAGATTCACAGACCCACGTGAGTAAATTTAACTCACTCTGCAGAGAGTGTCTCAATGTCGCAGATCTCATGGGTGGTGGTCATGGTAAAGCCATCGATCACGTAGAAGTGCTCCATTCCGAAGAGCAGCAGGCCCTCGCTGGTGTCCAGGCCTTGGACCCGCGCACAGCGATACATATGCTGGATCTGGATGGCAGAGGAGCAACATTGGTAATGTGCACGCTTAACTGCTTCACAGCTGGCTTTACTAATGCAGAGCACCATGGAAGCAGAAGCAGTAGATGCTCTGTTCAGAGGGGCTGATTCGGTTCTCCTAGAATTGTTTGAGTCATGACTGGGATCACCTTCTCCCCCTCCTCCAGCAGGCGTAGCAGAGCAGTGCTGTCGGCTTTCTCATCTTCACCTGCAGATACAGCCTCCAGCAGCTGATCCATTGCCTGCTCTTGTCCGTCGTCCTCTGCACCATCCATGTTGGAGCATGTGCGTTTGAGAGGGGGCTTCACCAGACCTGTAACGAGGAGGTTACAGGACATAGTCCAGATTTTATGTACAGGGCACCACAACTAAAATGGCACAAAAAAGACAAAAAAATAATGGCACTACAGTAACAAAAATGAATAGAAAGAGGTGGAGAAAATGCTTTCTCTGGTTTAATCAACAGGGTAAGACTGCATCAGGCCTCATTCCAAACTAGCCTTTCACCTTGTCGTATGGTCAGTACCTTTGACCTCAGTGATAGTGTCTTCCACGTATGCAGGGTCATGTTGAATCATCTCTCCCTCCGAGCTCTGATCGATGGAGTGCTGGTACATGCCCGGGGTCCCCGACAGCACACGCATGTAGTATTCCTTGCTGTCATAGCTGATGGCCCTCCGATAGCGAGTCACTTTCTAGAGGGATTTTTAAATGATATGAGGAAATCCTAAAAGCAAAGTACTTCAGAAAGAAATGTCATATTATATACTGTACCATAAATAATTATGCACAACACCACAGTGCCAGTCACTTTCATTATACCTTTCCCTGTAGGAGGTAACATCATTCAGCAAAAAAAAAGAAGCCATAACTACAGTGTCCAAAAGTTTGAATCATATTATATTTTAATGGGCAAAAATTAAAAATCTTCCAATTGTACAAATAGTACAATTGTACAGTAAAATATACTATAAGTTCATACATTTAATTTGATAAATAAAAGTAGGCTGCTATTAAGTGCTTTTAAGACAAAATTGTAAGAATGTCCTCAAGATATAGCACAAAAAGGTCTTTGCCAAATCAAGTGTGTGAGCTTCAAATGGTGTGCCCAAATATTTCCTAGGTGAGATTAATGAATGTACAAGTAAATGCCTGTAATTTATTGACTGCCTTTCCTTATTAAATAATTTTAGCTACAGAGCACCTGAACTGTGGAACAGCCTACCAGTTACTGTCAGAAATGCCCCGTCTGTCTCAGTCTTTAAATCCAGACTACAGACTTACATGTTCACTCGGGCATATTACAGAGAAACTTAATTCCACTTGGCTGCGTTTCTGTTTTTTTCCACCTCTGTACTTAAATGTATTAAACTGTCTAATTTATTTAAGCTATAAATTATGAACAATTTCTTCTTTTGAACAATGTTTCCCTACAATAAGATCTGAGAAGGCCGGCTGGCCGTCACACAAGCACCCCATGCTGAGTGAAGTTGATGACCAACTGCCATAATGGACGAGACATATCTTGCTGAACTGGGAAATCGAGTTATGATACAGTAACAATACTATTATTAGTTGTAAACTGACATGGAAGTCTTGTTTAATGTAGAGTGCCCAGGAAGGGTGAGGGGGCAGCCACTGACACTTGACCCCCAGTGGATTTTTGTCCCTTGACTTTCAGTTGGGGGTTTTTGTTCCTTTCCTCAGCCAGTAGGGGTACTTATAGCTTTATAAAAGCACTGATAATGTATTATGCCAGTTCTGAAGTTTATTTGTTTCTTTGTCTCATGTATTTGTTTCTTTGCTCTGTGCCTCTGTTCAAGCGCTCCGTGTCACTGCCTGAGAAGAGCGCTCTATAAAAATGAATTGAATTTAATTGAATAAAGAGATGGCAAACAGCCAATGGCACACCACTGAGCTGCAAGGATTTTTGGGCAGCTTAAGAAGCTTAAGCATTTCACTGGATTTTGGTCGATGAAACATTCCATGTTGTTTTAGTGTGTAATGGAAAGACTCAAACGTAACCTGAACTGACTTTAATCCAGCTGAGGAGGAACACACCATCATTTGAAAACAACCTCAAGAGCCAATTCAGAGATATAGTTATAGTAAATTAATAAGCTTGTGTTTCTGCAGTTTTTTGGTAGGCTTTCATAGAAATTTGAAATCTCAGCCTTGTGCAATTGCGGTAGGGCTGGCTTTCGGTCTCTGCACCTGAGAGTCCTCTTCAGGCTCCGTGTCTGGCACATAGGGGTAGTGGATGTAGAACATGTCATTGCGAATCATTTTCTTCCTCATCCGGCATGGGCCCTCCGTCATCTCCAGCAGGAACTTGTCCAGGTGGGAGCCAATGGGCGGGCCCCACAGGCCCCTCTCTCGCAGAAGCTCGTACTCGATGCCTGCCCACTCCTCCGTTACGTATTTCAGAGTGTTCTGCTGCCGCTGTCACAAAGAATCACGGAGCAAAATTGTTTGCCTGAGATTGGTTGGCTTGCTCAAAGGTGTGGCATATCACACCTCAAGGGTAGATGTCACAGGAACATGACAGGGGCCCTTTCTTGTACACATAAACCACTGTGCTTAGTGAAAGAACGGAAGGAGCGCTAAGTCGTGTCCTTCTCACCTCTTGATACTCCTTGTACTGCATTGCGACCAAGTCCTGAACAACTGAAATGTGGGTAAACATCCACTGAAAGATGTCCTGATGAAGCAGAGAAGGGACAGATAACATGAAGCAGGCGTCTGTCTTTCAGCCACATGACAAAAAGACGACAGTATACAGAGAAGACGACCTGCGTCCCTGTCTGCGGAGTACCTGGGCAGAAAGGTGGTTCTTGCTAAGTGAACTCTCCTTCCTGCTGCGCCGTTGCCCTGTCAGCTTGGACAGGCCCAGCCCACTGCTGACCCGTGACAGCTTGGATTTTGCCATGGGGGCAGCTGCCTCTCCCCGGCTGATGCACTTCTTCTCCAGAGCTGGAGAGAGAGGAGAGAAGAAAAACATGCACACCAACTTTGTCTTGAACAGTCCACATTGTTTACCGTAATACTACTCCAGTTACACTCTAGCACCATCAGACTGAGCTTCAAGGTGGTTAGCAGGCAGTTGTTAAGACTAAGGTCAAACAAGACAACTAAACGTATGTACAGGTATCCCCTGTTATATGGACCTAATTCGTTCCTGAAAACAGTTTGTACACCAAGAGTCTGTAAACCGGGAGGTCCTTTCTCATTATTTTAAAACGGAGAAAAAAATGGTGCGTTCCTTGACTTTCCAGACGTGTCCAAATATTTCCACAAACACTTAAAAACAGTCTCAAGAAACAGTAATAAAAACATGAAGGTGATAAGATACTAAACATAATTAAGAGGGAAATAAAAAAAATAAAAGGAAAACATTTCTCAGAGGTTGTGATTGGCTCATGACTCCTACTTCATTGGGGAAAAATCCAAAATATCAGGAGCAGTTGGTCTGTATACTGAACAAGGGTACGATTATTCTAGGGCTGTCAGACTCAACGTCTGTAAACAATCAACAATATATTGATGATTCGGTTTGCTTGTAACTCGAAAAGTTACATGTGAAATTCTTGCACCGCTCACCCAGGTGGCTCTGCCAGCACCGAGCAGTTGGTTCCTCCAGCAATGCCTGGGCAGAGCCGAAGTCCACGTGGCCACGCTCGTTGGCGGGCAGGCTTGTTCTGATGATGTCCTCGAGCACCGGCCTCTTACTGAGAATGAGCTCAGCCCACACACGGCTCACCGCCTTCATCAAAAGCTGACGTCCTGTATGTAGCAAACATAACAACGTGACCATGAAAATCTAAGAATGTTAGATGTAAGTTATAAGAATCGTAAATGTAGATTTTTTTGTGCACTTTTCCATAGGAATATGTGTTCCACTCAATTAGCCGGCATCAATACGGAAATCCAGCACCAACGAAGCAAGAGACATTCTGAGCAACAAGGCTGCCTTTACGATCCTTTAGCATGAGCTCCTAAAATGAGTCATTATTGCTTTTACCTTCACTGACATCCTGTGAATGTATGGCACCAGCCTCCATCTCCACTGGCATGGCCAAATGCCAAGCGGTCATACGAGATTCCGCCTCCAGGCCAAATCCCTCAGCGCTGCTTGAGAGAACAAAGTTTCAAGAGGTCTTGTCAGTCTGCGCTTACTATGCAAGAAAGCAGACATCAAAGACAGGTTTTTGGCAGCAATCTTCTAAGTGTGTAAAGTAATTCAAGCAGCATTTGCAAAATACATAGCTGTCCCGACTGTATATATTCATATTAGTTATTCATTTAGATGATGCGTTTGCCCCAAAACAACTTACAGTGTTAGATTATAAACTTTACAATGGTTTGTCTATTTATACAGCTAAGTATTTTTAAATTTCAAGAAGCACATAAGCTAAAAACTAAATATGGTTAATAAATTAATTAATAAATGAACTTCTAATAGCGTAACTCCAGAGTGATTGTATGCATACTAAAAAGAACTAGGCAGCAAGCTTGTTCAGCTGGTACCTTCTGAAACATCAGAAGCTACAGAGTATAGGCACCCTGTTGTAGGGGACCCTATCACCTCCACAGAGAGAGTCTCACCTCCCCACATGCAGGCGGATTAAGCAGTAGGCTAGGCAGGCAACGAACTCCTGGTCGTGGTTGCTAGGGCCCAGGACCAGATCGTGGTTGACTACCAAGACGCGTAGGGTGTCAAGCAGGGCCACCTGCTGCAAGACAGCCTTGTGTGGTCGGGAAAGCTGGTAGAGGATGGTCCTGTTCAGACACTGGTAGAGAAGGTCCAAGGTCGAGCCTTGGGACCTCCTCTTGTATTGCGTCTATTACAAGAGAAGGCACAAATAAACTCTGTCAAGCAACCAGCTCTGGAGACAAACCTCTGTATGTCCTTACACTATGTATCACAGGATCAGTGTAATTCTGCATCGCATAAATTCAGTTTACCCTGTCCATTTTACATCTTTTACAAAGGAAAGACCAAGAAGACGGACCTGATATACATGTTCCATAAGCTGCATGATGAACTCCACCACCACTTTGGGCTCCTGGGTGTACGTTCCTTGCCACAGTTTATCCACCACACGCTGGGTAAAGTAGAAGACATTGTTGACCAGGACCTGGTGGCTTCCTCCACTGGTGAGGGGGAGATGGGCCTCTTCATCTGACACAAAGCAGTTAAGAGGAATTGTGTAATGGCACACAAAATCTTTTGTATAGGTACACCACACAAAGGTGATCAGGTGATCCTGACTCAGTCCAAAACTACAGGCCAGTCTCCCTCCTCCTTTTCCTGCCAGAAACTCTAGAGCAGGCGGCCTACAATCAACTATCTGGATTCCTCACCCGGAACCGTCTCCTGGACGGATATCAGTGTGGATTCAAAGCTGGGCACTCCATGGACACAATGCTCCTGGCAGTGTCTGATGCTCTCCAGTCGCCTAGAGCAGCCTTCCTCTCCTCAGTCCTCATCCTACTCGAGCTCTCTACAGCATTCGACACTGTCAACCACCGGATTTAATTGTCCTCTCTTGGTCAACGTGGCATCAAAGGAACAGCACTAATATGGTTTGAGTCCTACCTATCAGAGAGATACCATCAAATGGTCTGGAGGGGCACCCATTCTTCTCCTCTGCCCCTCTCAACTGGTGTCCCGCAGGGCTCGGCACTGGGCCCTCTACTCCTCTCAAAGTATACCTCTTCCTTTGGCCCTCTCACTGTCTCCCATGCATTCAGCTACCACTACTATTTACATTTACTGAGCAGATGCTTTTCTCCAAAGCAACTTCCAATTAACTCTATGTAGTGTTACCAGCCCACACACCTTATTCACCACAGTGACTTACACTGCTAGATACACTACTTACACTGGGTCACTCATCCATACATCAGTGGAACACACTCTCTCTGTCTGTCACTCACACACTATGGGTAAACCTGAACAGCATGTCTTTGGACTGTGGGAGGAAACCAGAGCACCTGGAGGAAACCCAGGCAGACACAGGGAAAACATGCAAACTCCACACAGACTGAGTGGGGATCGAACCCATGTCTTTTTCGCACTACCCAGGTGCTGTGAGACAGTAGCCCTACTCGCTGTGCCACCATACTGCCACAAGTGCCCGTGCTATGCCGATGATACCCAGCTCTTCCTCTCATTTGCACCTGGGGCATCGGACATTTCCTCGCGCACCACCGCCTGCCTCTTGGACAGCACTGCACAGATGTCTGATCACCACCTACAATTAAACATCTCCAAAACAGAGATCCTTCACCTCCCAGCTGGCCTGTCCTGCCGTGAACTCCCTATCAAACTTGGACAACTCACTGTTTTGCCTATCTCCTCGGCAAGGAGTCCGAGGGTAATGATTGACTCAAGTCTATCATTCTCTCAGAACATTGAAGCCACAACACAGATCTGCAGATACATCCTGCACAAAATACACAAGATCCGTCCTTATCTCACCACAGACTCCGCGCAACTACTTCTCCAGTCCGTGGTGACATCCCGCCTGGACTACTGCATCTCTCTCCTACGTGGCCTTCCAGCTACTGTCATCAAACCTCTGCAGCTGATACAGAACACTGCTGCACGAGTTGTTTTTGACTTTCCAAAGTGTTCCCATGTATCTCCTCTAGTCGTCTCTTTGCGTTGGCTTCCTAGCTGCCCGGATCAAATTTAAGACCCTGATTATAGCCTACAAATGCATCAATAGAACTGCTCCCAGCTATTTACAAGACCTGATCATCTGCTACACCTCAACCAGACTGCTACACTTGGTGGTCCCACACAAGAAAGGTCCAAAAGCAAAAGCACAGAGGTTCTCGGTTCTGATTCCGTTGTGGTGGAACGACCTCCCCCTCTCACTTAGAACTGCTGAACCTCTGTCCACCTTTAAAAAGGGTCTGAAAACTCACCTCTTCCAGACTCACTTTGCCCATGATCTCTTAAGTTCATGTAAGGTGTAAAAGTTCATACACCATAACTTTATGATCATGCTCGGATAAACCTTTACGCAGCTACTCCTGCAATATACAGAAATGTCTGTGAATCTCAAAAAAAAAAAAAAAAAAATAGTAGGAAGGTGATCAGGAATCGTCGCTATTCTGAGTTTCATGCAGCTACTCGTGATGAACATCGGTCACTTTCTCTTAATGAAATGCACATATTGGATTTTCTATGAGATGTACGTCGCTTTGGAGAAAAGCGTCTGCTAAATTAGTAAATGTAAGTGTAAATGTACACCACACAAAGGTGATGAGCGGTTCAAGAAATTGCCTTCTGATCATTTTTTTTTGTTTTAAATTTCAAGATTGGAAATTATCCTGTGCCAAAAATCAAAGTATTTCAACTAAAATGTCTTCATTAAATTTTCTACTTGCGTAAACGGATATGTAGTAAATCTGTAATCTCTCCAATATTCCTCTCAAAATATCAAAGCCACAACTTGGACCTGCAGACACATCTTGCATAACAGGATCCTCTGCTATATCACAACAAACGCTACGCAATTCCTGGTCCAGTGGCTGGTGATCACCAGCACTGGTGATATCCTGCTTGGACTACTACAACTCTCAACTCTACTGCAACTCTGTCTTGTCTGGTCTTCAAGCTTCTACCATCAAAACTCTCCAGATGATACACAACACTGCTGCACGAGTTACGTTTGACCTGTCAAAGCGTTCCCATGTATCGCTCCTCCTTGTCTCTCCGCATTGACTTCCTATAGCTGCCTGCATCAAATTCAAGACTCTAGTTATGGCCTAAAAGACCATTAATGGATCTGATCCTCAATAACTACAAGACCTAATCACTTGCTACCAGACTGCTATGCTCCTCCACCTCTGCCTGTTTGGTGGTCCCATGCACAAAAGGTTCAAAATGAAAAACACACAGGTTTTCGATTCTGGCTTCGATGTGGTAGATTGACCTCCCTCTCTCACTCAGGACTGCTGAATTTTTCTACCTCTAAGAAGGGTCTCAAAACTTACCGCTTTCGGACTCGCTTCTCCCCGATTTCGTAGGTGTATGATAAGCATGTTTATGTTTGGTAGTTTTAATAAAAATATATTTAATAAGCCTTAATACAGCTACTGGTGTGATGTACACTGGTTCATATGGCGACTCGTAACTAATTGACTGTAATGAATCATGTGCATGGATCCAAATCTCTCTGTTGACGTAATGTACTCATTCTATTTTTCTCTGAGATGTGCGTCACTTGGAAAAAAGCGTCTGCTAAATTAATAAACGTAAATGCAAAAATGTAAATATAAATGCAAACAACTATGTGCAAAAATAGGAATGCCAAGGTTAAAAACTGAGTTTTCAAGCATCACCACGAAATATGAGATCTCACCTGAAAAGACTTTTGCACCCAGCACCTGTTCCATTACACCGTCCAAGATGGAGGACTGGAACTCGGCCTGCTGGGAATGAGTGGCTCGCTCTGGGGAAGCCTGCAGATGCATGATGTCATTTCTCCGTCCATGACACAGGTGATCAGTTACAGCTTAATATATCGAATCCAGGCTTTTCCATCGCAATTTTCTACTGTCATTACAATTTTTATATCAACCACATGACATTTTGCCAGACACTCCCCATCCCCTTAAAACTTGTGGCTGCAGAGTTTCTGTACAGTTGTGCTCTAAGGCAAAGGTGGGATCACAAGTGAGTACACACCTCGAGCAGCAAATCAAGGACAGGCGTCTGCTTGCTGGCAGGGACCGTGCACAGGTTGTCCATAATCAGCACCCTCATGAAGTCAAAGATGCACTTCCTGGCAGGGTGGCCAGTCAGGTAGGTCTTGGAGCCCACATTGCAGTACTCTGACTGGCTGCGGTTCAGGCCCTTCTCGGCTGACAGGGCCTTTAAATCCTCCGCTGGGGAATTGCTCTCGTTCTCAAGGTCGCTCACCTGACGCAGGGAAAGAGACAGAATGGGTCAGAAGGATCTTCCAAAGAAACAAATCTTGTCAGAACAGCTTGAAGCATGTCACCCTCTCTCCAGGTGAAAACATGTAAATATACCATTTCAGAGTGGGGCCTAATGTTGAAAGGGAAGACGGTGGCTGCAAGCACACACAGGAACTCGGGGGTGGTCCACATGGAGGCCAGTTCGGGCAGATTGTGGTAGAAGTGCCCGAGAAACTGCATGAGAGTGGCGGGGTACTCCAGGAGCCAAGAGCCTTCCTCTTCTGCCTGCCACGGCTGTCATGAAAGAAAACACCAGCTTATTGCCAACTAATCATGAACCTACTGCTTGATTTCTGGGAATCCGACGTGCCATCAGTCAACATTAATCTGTCTCCCAAATGCAAAACGTGGAGTAGAAGAAAGGAGTTGATCAAAATTTAACAGAAAACAATTTTCCAGCCATGTCAGCCTCCTGTTCTCACCAGGTTGAAGAGGCCACGCAGCATGGCCAGCAGCAGGAAGGCTGCCTCCGTACACACGCTGTGAACCGAGCCCCCTGGACAGTCCCCCATGGAGCCGCTGGATGCGGGAATGCCAAAAATGAACGTCCACACAGCGTCCAAGTCACACTGTAGGGAGAATGCCAAGAAGCAGAACAATCCTGAAAAGAGAACTGAAAAGTGCACTTGGCACATACTGCAGCAGACAATATAACAAACAACTGGTTTTATTTGAGCCCATCCCTCAAAATAGAGACAAAGTGTATCCTGGATGGAACGCCACTGCAGGGCTTCCAATGTAAATATAAAAAAAAATCCAAATACAGTGCAAAACATACAGATGGCTTCGATTTAGAAAGAAATCAGAAAATGCTAGAGTAACGCAAACAGCCAGTTACTGTTCAAATATTAGTGACCTTCAAGCGGAGGTGTGGCTGTGGCGCAGTAATGCGAAGGGTTACATAGAGACACTGACGTGCAGGTTGCGTGGACGCTCTGCCACCGGCTGTTGCAAGAATAGTGCCATCAGCAGGAAGTGCAGCTCTGCCACATCACTGTGCTTTGGCATCAAGGTCTGAAGCACAGGGAACCCTGGGAAATGGCAGGCCTCCCGATTGATCTCCCGTATGACGCACCTTCCTCCGGCACCACGGCCAACATTGAAGCCTAGAAGAAAAGGGGCAGGGGTGGCTCAGTATCAAAGCCACGGTAACTCCCAGCCCCTCAGGAGTCTGGCTCACCTAGTACAGTGCCAATCCTGTCAGTGAGCACAGGTTCAGTGTTGTCCAGCCAGCCCCCTCCGCACAGACCCTCCCTGAAGCGGGCCAGAAGGGGCTGGCTGCTGAGCAGCGTCACCAGGATCCGCGCGGCTGCCGTCACGGTGCTCGGGTGCAGGTGCTCCTCCACGAACGCGAGTAGCCAGTCGAAACCCAGCGTCCGTGCCATTTCCTCGCATGCCCTGTAGGCGGTGGACGTGACCACAAACAGCCCGAGCTCTCTCACGCAACTCTCGTTCGTCATAAACCCAGAACCCCGACAACCCTAAAAACTCACTAACAATACAAAGCAACACGTCAAGAGAGCGGAGACACAAACTGAGGATGATCATTAATGAGAGGTATGTTCAAAATGTTTTCATACTTATGGAGAATTGTCAGCTGGCAGTAAAGAATGGGGACGTACAGGGTATTAACGGCGCACTTTTCTTTGGTGGTAAAGAGCAGATTCAGTAAGATGTCCAAAAGTCTGTTTCTCAGTAGGATGAGACTGGCAGAGAGATCCCCCGCATCGTCCTTGATTCCTAAAGGAAAGAAACGCTAAACTTAACTCCAGCTAATGATAAACAGTTGAATTAAACAAGGTCAACTCTATGTTGCGCAGGTTTTAAAGCACTACATATCCATATAGTACATTTGGTCCTTGGGCTATGAACAGTTTGTTTCTTGAAAAATTGTAACCTAACTTAAAAAAAAAAAAAAGATTTACTTTTTCAAAAAAAAATTGCTTACTTTCTTTCATTATCTTTTGTTACAGATTTTTTTGTTAAATAGTGAGTGCAACCTAGGTTTACCCATAAAGGTAATTATTAGCAGCGAAATATTTGCACACAAGCAGAAAAGAAGTGTGGCACCAGAATAATTGAACGGGCTTCCATAGTGTTTACAGCTTGTGTTTGATGTGTGAGTGATGCTAAAAGCACTGGTAAGAAAAAGAAAAAGAAAAAGAAGCCTGTTGCCATGGAGACCAAAGTACAGATAACAAAGAAAGATGAAAATGGTAGGATGATGTTGAATGTTATCTATCAGCATTAAATAGGAGTTTGTGGTGACAATTTACTAAGGTAAATCAAAAAGTATCCACAATAATCTGTATTCATATGAATATTTAACCTAGTATGTTTATTTCTGTAATATGAAATTAGTTTGAGTGTACAAATAGAATAAAAAAATAACATTAAACTATTAATAATATAAAGTCTCCCACGATATTATACATTGTAGAAATCTCAAGCTCTTAGATGACAACCTGTAAATAAATATAGGGACACCAGTATTATGATCAGCTCTTACTGACTGAAACTGAGCAGTAAAAGTGACTTTAGATTTATGTACGAAAAGAGTTACAAACAGACTCGTAATCCAAATTATGTTTGTAAACTGAGAGAGCAGTATATATAATTACATGTTTTATGGGACAAATCTGTTCTGAAGTTTTCCACAAATCATAGCTATTTCACTTTGTTTTAGTTCCTTAACAACAAACACAATTAGCAACTTTTATATTTTACATGCACAATATAGCTGTTTCAGACTGAAAACAGCAGAATCAGCTTTCAGGTTAAACACAGCGGTTAAGTCACAATTTCAGGTCCTTTATTGTTGCTTGGTTTAGAAATGTAAAGTATAATATACCTTGGTCACTCTTTTCTTCTGCATCGGCCTTCATAACAACAAATTTCTCACACACCGCATACGTGGGCAATGTGGAGGAAAGTAACTGGCCAAACCTAATGAAAGAAGCAAATGAAATGAGGAGCAGGACTTTAATGTTGAAATACATCTAAAACATTTCCATTTTCAAAGAAAAGAAAAAAAATTCTAATAATATAACAGCCACAAACTGTAGGTAGTGTCCAGACAAAGAGACTGGACATCTGGGTTACTGGGTTGTGGGCTCTTTCCAGTCTCCATGATATTCTCCCGCTACTGAAGAGCTCTCTGCAGCACCTGAGCAGGTCGCAGGCGCTGGGGAAGCCCTGCAGCAGCAGGCCGAGCAGACTGCCGATGGCTGCAATGGAGGCCTGGGACAGGGAGGGGTCCCGCAGGGTGAGCAGCAGCTTGGGAACCATCTGGAGCTCCCGCAGCAGCCTGCAGTTCTGGGGGGCCTCGCTGAAAGATCCAGAGAGCAGATATGCACATGCACACCATTGCACATCTGCACACACAGACTCACAATTATACAGGATTTACAACAGTATTTACAACTATGTAACTAACATTACGTACTGTATGTAACTAAGATTACAGTATTCATGATGGAAGATGTTACAGTAAGTCGTGCTCCTGATTGGAAGCACTCTTTTGTCTGTCATTAAAAAATCAGAATAGACTATATGTAGAATTTTCAAGAAGAACTGGTAAGTAAAATATATAACGACATTTGTACAACATCTTAATATTACAAATAAACGCCCTTATGAATTTTGTGAAGATTCTGAGACCAACAGCCCAGTGGTGACATCCCAGACTGCTGAGACACTCACCTGGATTCAGTGAGGAGCTCGATGAAGTGCTCGAACAGGGACAGGTGCAACTCGTGGGGTGCATGGAGCCATACCTGCGAAGGGGACAAAGCGGGTGAAAATGTTGACACTTTCCTGACCCCAGGCCGGACCTCGGCGCAGGAGCGCCCTCTTCTCGCTCGTCCTTGCTGCAGGCTGCGCCCTAACCTCCAAGTCACAGAGCAGCTCCTGGAAAGCAGTGGAGGTGGGGACGATGGCGGTCTCGTGGCTGCTGTCCATGGTGCCCACCAGGGAGAAGGTCAGGTGGAGGATGTGACTGTTGAGCAGAGCGCGCTTCTTCTTCAGCAGAATGGCCAACAGCTGTAATACAGTACAACCAGTGCAAAAGACTCGTTACAAGGTCCAAGGGAAATGTCATAATCGTTCGTGATATATCATTTTGGCGGGCGGAGTCGCCGGGATGGCACCGCGGGCATGGAGGGGGGTGGGTCTGGGACGCCAGATCTCGCCGTTGAGCCTTCTGGAGGTGTCGTGGGCTCAATTCAATGAAACATCAACGAAGGAAGGTGCCCACTTGACAACCCCAACGAAGTGCTCGCGGTGGCTCCCGGCGAGGAGGATGGTGTTTGCCCATGATGTGGGCTGATTTCTTTTTTGTTTTTTTTTAAGTGGAGGGAACTGTTTGGTGGGGGGTGAGGGGTATGTAGGGTTTTGGGAGGGATGGAGTACTGGTGGCGTGGTTGGTTTGTGTCCAGCCCCCCTTGATTTTGGCACGAGGGGTTGAACATCTTTCCCTGTGTATTATTGCATAGAAAATTGTACATTTACTTTTTTCACTTGTGACTTCTTTGTCCATAATTTATAATATTAGGTTTTTACACTAAACTACTTATGATGACTTACCCATTTATGCACCAGGGTATTCTTACTGTTTTAATCTACAGCAAGTACCTTGCTCAAGGGTACTACAGAAGGAGCCGCACTCAGACTAGGAACCTTTGTTTACAAAGAAACAGCTGTAACCACTGCACCATCTGCTGCCCCAGGTCAACTTAAATATACCTAATTTGGACAAATGTAAAAACTTAAATCAGGATACACAAGTTTTTGTAAAAATCTGCAAGGTTAAGATGAGGATTGACAGGACAGCTGGCAAGTGGCAGCAGCTCTGCTTGAGAAGAAACTACCTAGATGACAGCGCCACAGAGCCACACTCATCTGCCCTCTGCTGAAAAGCAGCTGTAGCTGAAGCACAGTTTGATGTTCACTTTGTGCAACAGGGATATCCTGACTTTCTCCTCAAGGCTGACTATATGAGCATATAGCAAAAACGGTACAGTGCCTTTTAATTTTAGTCAATGAAAGTTTATCTGTGAGATTTTCTCATGTTAAGATATTTTATAACATTAAGCTAATTTAAGTGTACTGGTTAGACCTGCAGGGGGTGCAGCGGCGCAGTGGCGCAGTGGGTTGGACTGCAGTCCTGCTCTCCGGTGGGTCTGGGGTTCGAGTCCCGCTTGGGGTGCCTTGCGACGGACTGGCGTCCCGTCCTGGGTGTGTTCCCTCCCCCTCTGGCTTTACGCCCTGTGTTACCAGGTAGGCTCTGGTTCCCTGGGACAAGTGTGTGTGTGTGTGTGTGTGTGTGTGTGTGTGTGTGTGTGTGTGTGTGTGTGTGTGTGGGGGTGGTTAGACCTGCTGTCTTCCACATGAGGACCCAGAGCAAGACATGCACCTTGAATTGCTCCAGTAAAAAATTATCCAGAAGTGTGGAGAAAATTGTCAGCTAAATAAGTGAATACTAATGCGTACAAAATAACGATTCCTAAAACTGGACTGCTCATTATATGTGGAATCACACACACACTGCCGGAAACCGCTTGCCCCAAGCAGAGTCGCAGCAAACTGGAGCCTAACCCGGTAACACAGGGCGCAAGGTTGGAGGGGGAGGGGACACACCCAGGACAGGAGGCCAGTCCATCACAAGGCACCCCAAGCAGGACTCAAACCCCAGGCCCACCGGAGAACAGGACATGGTCAAGCCCACCGCACCCCCATTATGTGAAATCAGTTCTCTTTAATTTACCATGTTTTATGTTGGTTTCAAGGTACAGCAGAGCCACACAAAACACACTGGAATCTAGATGCTTCTGGTGATGCTTGGTAAGTTACAACAAGTTACAAGCATGTTTCTACATAAAATGCAGAATTTTACACATTTATACACATTTTGACCATATCTGGTACAACTGAGAAGAAACAGCACTTAATGAAAATACGGCTTTTGGTCTGCATTGGAATAAGTAGAAAAATTCCTGGCATTTTCTGATGGATCATACGCACTTGGTATCCCCTGATGCGCTCCATCTCCTTGCTGGCTAGCGGGTTGCTCTTGACAACGCACACCAGCGTTTTGACCGATGCATACAGTCCTTCCACATCTGACGCCATGGCAACCAGGCCCAGGATAGCGGCTGCACCGCCAATATACTGTAGGTTTGTTGCCACTGGCTTGGGCACAAAAACACAAACACCTGGAAAGAAAATGGACAGTGACTTTGTAAATCTGCATCTTAGTCCTAACATAAACACCGAACTCATATATACACCTGAAGTGCAACAGTCCAAGGGCACCGCCCACAACTCTTCAAAACCACCAAATACATGCATTTGGGTCAATGTAAACTGTCTTCAGTGAAAAAGTATATATCACATGGCCATCTTGCAGTTCTACCAATTTGACAAGCTAATGAATTTGATTTTACATTTAGTTACATAAAAAACAACCGCCAACATTAAAAGAGATCTAAGGTTCTGTGATGGGATGTTTTAAATGAAAGCACAGGAATGCAAAGGAATGATGAGAGAACTAGTACAAGACCAGGCTGTGTGGCTGCAGGAATGAATTGGGATCAGTTTGTGCCATCATGCTGATCATCATGTCCATCGTACCCAGGTAGCCAATGACTGCCGCACCCACGGTGCGCGCTGGCCCATTCAGGTGGCCGGACCCATTGTGCAGGAGCTTCACAGGCGTGGAATTTTCGTGGGAAGACACCGCCAACTAAGGGGCAACAGGTAGAGAACACATGTCAAAGCAGGCCCCTTGTGTACCGCAACAATCTGACCCCTTGCGACCTTTCAGTCTGTGCTCTCCTGACCCTTAACAACTGTGTTGAGCTTCCAGGAGAGACATGTGTTCCACATGGGTCCTAACAGGTTCATCAACAGCTTATCTGACCATAGCAACCTGGTGGCAATACAATGTGATGGATCAGAGAGGTCCTACTAAGCTGGGTCCCAGTAGGAACTGGTTTCTCTGGGCAGGAGAACGTACTTGCTTGGCGATGGCCTTGCTGTCCAGCTTGTTGTAGACCTTTCTGATCTTGGCCATGGTGAGTGTGGAGACTGACAGCGCATAGAGGCTGAAAGATACCTTCTCTTCTGTTAGAAGGGCCACAGGGAATGGGATGCCAGCTTCCACTTTTGACTCTTTACCTTTGGGTAGACATAAGATGAGTGACCACCTGCTGAAAACATTGTATTGCAACCAGCTACACACCTCAGGCGAATTAAAGGCTTTAAATTTAAATGAAGTTCGATAAATTTTCAGCTTAGTAAACATGTTAACAATTTTAAATTTGGAAAACTAATAGATAGTCAATAATATCCGAGTATCCTAACTGAAAGAGTGACAAACACACACTCTATTTTTCAGTAGTTAGCCTAAGATTATTTTATCTACATTAAATGTCTGAAGGAGAAATAACTTGAAAAGTATAACCACAAGCACAAGTGTGTGTCCACAAACACTTACAGGGCAAGTACACAGCCTGGAAACTGCCCACGTAGTTGGGGCCCAGCTCGTAGATGACAGACACGCTTGTGGCAGGCAGCACCTCCTCCAGGAAGTGGGTGGGTCCGAGGCGCCAGGCGAGCGTGGACAGCTGGCGCTGCGCGGGCGGTGTGCCCACATAGCCATATACCGTGCTGGCTACAGGGGTGTGTCCAGAGCCCGAGCCCCCTGGTATGCTGTGGATGTAATGGAGCTGTCGCAATGAGGACATAGAGTAAGTATCTAAATAGCTGTAAGTAATAAAGACAAAATTTAAACCAAAAACAAAAGACTCCACAACTACAAAAAAGCAACAACATACAGCGTGGTGATCACAGAATCAGAGCACTGTTTCGGTGCGGTAATGCAGGCCTAAGCTGTCATGGCGCATGAAAGGTGCTCACCTTGACAGTGCTGACCAGCTGGCCGTCAATGTAGAGCGCTGCCGAGCTGTTCTTCAGCATACCTTTGCTCATGACCAACACCAGGTGGTGCCAATGTCCCTCACCGATGAGGTCGGCGACGTGGAAACGAGCACAGCAGGGCAGGACCTCGAAGAAGGACGGCTCCTCCCTGAAATCATCTGCTGGGGGAATTCAGCTGGATCTCAAATACATGTGTAATCTAGGGGTGTAACAACTGGTCAGGAATTGCGGGGTTTGAAAAAGCTATTAGTAATTTTTAATAGTTCTCTATGGAGTTTAAATGCATTCTTGACTGAATAAAGGAAGACGCACAATCCCCCTGGTGCCGCTGTGGTGCGGTCCATGGCCAAGGTGTGGCCACACACAAGGTCCCTCAGGCTTTTAGCAAATATTGTGCTCAAAAACACCATCTCTCTGCCTAACCCTAAAATCCAAAAGTCTCACACACACGTTGTCTGAAACTGCTTGTTCCGAGCGGGGTCGCGGCGAGCCGGAGCCTAGCCCGGCAACGCAGGGCGCAAGGCTGGGGAAGGGGAGGGGACACACCTCGGACAGGACACCAGTCTGCCGCAAGGCACCCCAAATGGGACTCGAACCCCAGACCCGCGCACCTGAAACTCTGTAGCCTAAAACAACATCAGGCAGGTACACTGGCATTGATTACATCATTTATAAAAGAAAATGGCAGGTGTAAAACTCCAAACAATGGTACTTATTTATTATTATTATTGATTCATTCAGCTGATCTTTCTCCAGAGTAATTTACAATATCAGGTTTGTATAATAAGCGATTTACAATGACTTGCCCTTTTATACGGCTTGCTTAGTTCATTTGAGCTATTCAGGGTAACCACCTTCCTCAAAAGTACTACAGCAGAAGGTGGGTTTTGAAACTGAATTTTTCTATCAGTCTCTCAGTTATGAGGTGGTGACTCAAACCACTGTGTCTCATGAGAAAGGTACTGAAAGACCACTGGAGTGGTAGACAGGAGCATTTACCACAGCTCAGCAGCAGTTCCTCCCTCGTGGAGATGGTGATCATGCGCTCCCTGGGGGACAGTGAGATGGCCAGGCACACATAGTGTTCCTCAGAGGAACTGGTCCTGCGCACCAGCGTCAACAGTCGAACCGGGTGTTCATGGGTTGAGCCCCCGAAGCGGTCCACGTAGAGCCAGCAAGAGTAACTGAGACCCGATGGAGGGGGGAAAAGACGCTCTCCTGCAGACAGGGGAGGACACTCAGTGATGGTGAGATGGGCAATATCAAAAAAACAAGGGAAAAACAAAAAGTGGTTTATTACAGTTGCAGAAAAACGTTGAAGTGTGTTGGGAAAGCAGAACGGAAACGCGGGGGATACGGAAACAGAACTGTATTTGCCCTATGAAAATGCCATATGCATAAAGATGTTCGGAGACTGACCGTATCCCAGGCCACTGACCACCGCCCCATCGCTGGCACCTGAGCCATTCGTGCTGTTGGAAGGGAAGTTGTGAGGAGCCACGCTCGGCAGGAACAGACACCTGTGGGAAAAGCATAAATCCAGACAGCATAATTACAGAGATCCACAACACTCTATTTACACGGTTGGCTGTAATATTCTGAACAGCAATCGTTCTCCTACAGGCCATGTTCCAGGTACATTCCTTATTCCCTTGTTTATAAAACTGCTTTTTTTCACAAGAAAAACTCTTTCACGTTGTTTTTAACGTTGAATAAATTCCTGTGTAGCCGGTCATCTTCGCCACGTTGCCTGCCGCTCCAGGATGCTGCAAATACCACATAATCTACACTACACCACTCAAGTAGCAATAATGCCACGGCTTAGGCTACTGTGGTACCTGAACCTTATCCCACTGTGTTTTCTTTTAAGGGGTCTGTCTTCTTCTCAAAACTCATACACTGATCGGAGCAGTAGTGTTGAAAATTTCCCTTAGGCAGAGGAACAGGCCTATTGACCGCAAATAATGTTCTTTACACCTCCTGGCCACTGTCTCAATAACACGGTCTTTCATAACCTTCCTCTGAGCATGGACATCACCATTGCCCCAGGGTGTGCCACAGTATAAATCTCACTTGATTCAGTGAGAATCAGCCAAAAAAAATGTAACCATTAGACGCCCACTGTTTCACTTGGTCAGACAATCTGTTTGTCTATCCCACTTTGACCAAAGCAAACAGCAGACTTAAGGATAAACAAGCCTGATACAAGCACCCTGATGGGATTTCTGTCCCTGGGAGATAAAGGTAGGCCAGCCTTACCCAAACCCTTCTAAAGACATGTCAAACTCCACAAAGGCTGGAGTGATTGATGAGCCACGCTGCCTGATGTTGTGAGGTGTTGTCATGGAGACAAGGCTCTTGACTCTGGCCAGAGGCACGGTGCTGTCTTTGGCCGAACGGACCAGACTCCGACTGATTCTGTACTGGCCGTTGTCTTCAGTCCCAGCAAAGTCACTGTCGGGACCAAAACCTTCCATGGACATAGTCATGGTGTCTGGGAGAAGACACATTCAAAAATTAAAAAAAAAAGACCACTTCCCTCAGGAGTAAAAGAACAACACTGGTTGCTTGAATTACACACTGCCGAATTACGAAGTTACAAACATTTTACATTACATTTAGAAAACATTTTGCAGTCTACTTCTTTTGAATTGAATTTTCTTTACTTATCTATATTTTAAACCTTCTATTTGTTGCGGAGCAAGGCCTATTGTTCTTTTTTTTTTTTTTTTTTTTTACACAGTTCCCAAACAGAATAGCAATGTGGGATGGACTAATTGAACAGTGTTCACAGCTTTTGTCTGATGTTTCTAAAAGCTGCTGATTAGTAACAAGATGAAAAATGTTCACGTTGATGGGATGAATCAGTCAACAACTAGCATGGAACAGGAGTCTGCATAGACAAGATATTTTTATTTCTAGTTCATTTTTAAACTAGTTTTCCTTTTAATATAGCTCAAAACGTTTAAAAATTAATCTCACAAATTTATTTATTATAGCTATACCTGAGATATTTTACAGACTCTTAAACTGTAAATAATTTTTGGGATGTCGGTGTTAAGCCTTCATTGGTTGTCACTCAATGGTAAAAGTTACAATGGAGTTAAGAACAAACAAAATTACAAACAGAATTACTGTCCCAATTGTGTCTGTAAGCTGACAAATCAGTGTGTAGCAATTACTAGATGGAAAGTCCTACCATAAAAGCATCATGCATAGGTCTGATTACTAAGTGTCTGAAACAAGCATAAACCTTAAAATAATCATAAAACTGACTTAGCCGTTGCAAATTCTTCGTAATTTGGAAGGATTTAAATTACAGGCTGGTAATGTATGTCTTACTTCCCGTCTCTGCTTCGTAACTGAGAGTGTTTGGTTTGTGGACTCGATACTGCTTTAGAAGCTTCTTGTCCCATGCGCCACAGTTTAGTGGGTTCCCCAAGCGCAGAAACTCTCTGAAAAATTAAAATACAGGTCATTATCTTGTAGCAGCAGATCTACAGCTTCGACCAAGGAGCTGCGTCGCTGCTGACTTTTCCAGATGATCAGAGCTCACAAAGACGTGTTTACTTCATCACATGGCACAAGCAAGGATCGCATGCACATGTGCCAGCGGTGTTTACCTGAGCACCACGGGCTGCGAGGCCTGTGAAACAAGCCTCTCAAACACCCTCTGAAGCGGTGGGTGCAGGGGGTGTGCTTCGTCCGCCAGAGCACAACTGCAGCGCTGAAGCAGCCTCAGGTGCAGACCCGCCTCACAGAGCGTCTGCTGGTTTCGCTCCGACTGTGCCCACTGCAGCAGGATGTTTGCCACAGCTAACTGCAGGTCTACAGCATGCTGGAGGAGGAGGAGGAGGAGGAGGAGGAGGAGAAGGAGAAGGGGGACAAGAGACACAATGGATCTTAAACAACATGTGAGGAATGAGACTGTTCATGATGATCCTCAAAAGCCACAAGGATGACATCGCTGTGGAGAACAGGCAGCCGCTCCCTTAAGTAAACATCGTAATTTACTATGCTGTGGTAAAGTCACGTACTGTTTGAAACCTCCACGGCAAGACGCTAAAAAGACAAGCAAGAAGACCTTCATGTCCTTAAGGCAGAAGGTAAGGGATTCCTGTACCTCAGGCTGAACCTCGGAGGTAACAGATGGAAGCAAGTCCAGCATGGCTAAACATGCCCCGGGGTGAATGACCATGGAGTCTGAGAGATGCAGAGGAGGCTCTCCTGGCTGGGTCTTTGACTCAGTCTTAGCTCTCCCAGAAAGAGGTGATGCAGGCACAGACGCCATGGGGCAGCCAGATCTACAGCGAAAGACCACATTGAAGGGAACAGCACACTATCATTTATTCCTAACACTTAACCATACAAAAGCAACATCCCTGGTGATGTTCAAAAGCAATTTGTCAACTTCATCTAAGCTTGTCAAAGCCTACTTGTTCAAACAAAAATGAGTCTTTTCTGTGTCACATCTAATGTGAATGTCTCATAAAACACACTTCCTGACTGATCAACAAATATCAGCTAATTCGAAGCGAAAGATTACGACTTAAGGCTCAAAATGTAACTGGGAAAAAGGGAGTTCTAGAGCAGATGTCAGCAGAGATATGTACTGCAAGCTTTCGGCAGAAGGCGGAAGGGAGCTGAGGACTGGAGTGAAAAGGGTGAGAAGCAGGAGAAGGTGGGAGCGGCTAGTGGCGCTGTACCTCTTCCTGGCCATGGCTGGAGTACCCCAGGGGGAGGGAAGCGAAGCCTCATGTGTCAGGCAGGGAGGTACCTGGTCAGCACGACTACACCCATACAGAGGTCCGCAAACACACAGATGCACGCATCGCAGCGGCAGAGCCAACAACAGCCAGGAAAGGCCCAGAGTTAGTGGGGAGGAGGAAAACAGTGTAGGAAGCAGTTCGACCTTCAGATGGAGCACACGAGCACACACTTCGACACACACAGTCCAAACAACACCTCTGCTACACTGCATTAACCATCTCTGGTCAACAGGGTCTACAGACCTATTAAGGTGTACATTCTGTTTACCCTTTCATGGTATTAGTACCATTCTACCCAATAAGCAAAAGGTGATCATGTCCTTAAATGCAGAGGGATCTAAAAATATTTCACTCACAGGATTCAAGGAAATGTAAAAACTGACAGTAGTACGTCTGGCCGAAACTGATGAACCGCATTAATGTGTCTTGTGTATACGATTAATACTTTAAAGTAAAATGATCATGCTCAGGGGTTTCTTTTGTCTGTAGCTAAAACAGAAATGGATAAATATAATAAGTTGGATGACATGTGAATCCTTATTAATTAAACAGCATCACCTAAATGAGCCCCACAGCACAGACTTCTGTGAGTGACTTTTCAAGGTCCGCCATCCTCCTTCGGTTCTTACACCGCAAGGACAATAAGCTCCTGAACTTCATCACGCATTTACTTAATTAAAACATCCTAAAAAAGCCCATAAAAAGGACCAAATTCTTGAAGTGACACCCTGATCAGAAACCATCTTGAATCTATCCTGAATCTGTAAAAACTTCTACAACGCTTAAACAAAGCACAAAAGCTCTAGAAATGTAAATTCAAAACGGGGAAAAAAAAAACACCTTCGGAAAGCAGCCCTGGTCTTACCTGTCGAAAGAGTCGGTGGCCACCTTGTACAGGTATATGAAGAGCCTGCCGCAGTGTCTGAGCGCAGGGTCCACGCAATCCACCGGGAGGACATCGCTTTCTAGCATCCTCTGAAACGGCTGGGCGTTGGAAGGGAACGCACTGGCCACCACTGTCTTTGTGGACTCCGAGAAGCAACCTAGGAGCCTCACAGCTTCCGCCAGTTTCTCGTAGCGCACCTCTGTTCGGAAGTAGTGAGAGCTGGCGGGCTCGTAGCGCATAGCCGCCACCAGCGTGCACAAGGCCGTCCGCAGCAGCTCCAGCACCTGGCTCTGGCTCACCTTTTCCCAGCAGTCCTTGGGGGGAGAGGCGAGGGACCCCTCCATGGCCACCAGGAGGGATGTGATGTAAACGAAGCCACCCACCCTGCGGAAGACCATCCGGGTGCGATGGCTCTCTCTCAGGGCTGCCAAGAGGGCCTGTAGAGGTGAGAGAGCAGAAGGGTGGCATTAGGTAAGCCGCGACCCGAGCGTGAGGAACGTGGTAAAACAGCGTGCTTCAGCCCGGTAGACCCTAGAAAGGCTGCTCTCACCTCAAGAATGTGGGTTTTAAGCTGCAGCTCAGTGGAGGAGGCCGAGTGCATGAGGCCCAGCAGAGTGCCCATGTCGTCCTCACCGCTGGGAGAGAGCACCAGCTGCTGGATGATGGACAGAGCATGTTTGCGGCACTGCCGGTACTTCACGATGTTGTGGACACACCTGGCACCTCCGAACTCCCGGAAAAGACCTGAAAGACAGTCTTACGTTTAAACTGAGAAATGCGAGACTGCACACTTCAGCAGCCCAGTAAGGCGACTTGAGCTGGAATTAAAGGTTAAACTGTCATACGACGGAACACAGCAAAATACAACAGAGCAAGTAAAAACATCTTAATGGTATGTACAAATCTATAATAAGCACTAGATGCAAAGGCACAACTTCAAGAAAACAAAAATAAAATATATAGCACTAGAATTTACGGATTAATATATTTTAAAATATACTGTCCTCTGCCGTCATCATTCATTAATTTTAAATAACATTTCAGTCATAAACAGTCGAAACCTGTCAATCCATAAATGCAAATAAACTGGCTATTTTAATTGTGAAAAAACATTTTTTCCAGTTCATTTATTTATTTTCATTGCATTTTCTTCACTGATCTATTTTCTGAAATGTATTTTGGGTTGCTGAGCAAAAGTAACCCTTATGTACCCTCCCAGCTTATACGTCTCAGTAAAAGATGCCTAAACTGAAGCAGATTAATTTAACTCATTCCCACTGCATTTATAACTTGTGTCTGGTGTTTGCGGAGTGTTGGTGATAAATACATTTACATTTGAGTTTATTTATTTAGCAGATGCTTTTCTCCAAAGCGACTTCCAATGAACTCTATTAAGTCAAAAAACACAAGATGAGGATTTTTGCAGATGCTTAACAATGAGCAGTGAAAAGGAATTTTGCAAGGACCATGTATTTTTAATGTCAACAATTCTAGTTAGTTGAAATTTTAATGCAGCTCAGTGTTAACAGACTACTAAAATTAAATGTATATTTTTAGTTCGTCGTCTCTAAATTGAAGGTTTTTAGAGAACCGAACCTCCTGGTAAATTTTCAGATGCCTGTATCACACACACACACACTTTCTGAACTGCTTGTCCCATACGGGGTCATGGAGCTTAACCCGGTAACACAGGGCGTAAGGCCGGAGGGGGAGGGGACACAACCAGGACGGGACGCCAGTCCGTCGCAAGGCACCCCAAGCGGGACTCGAACCCCAGACCCACTGGAAAGCAGGACTGTAGTCCAACCCACTGCGCCACCGCACCCCCATGCCTGTATCATTAACCCTTTACTGATTGTGACATTGTAGAAAAAATGTACAAACATGCTGAGTTATGGTCAGTCGTGTTCGTAAGCTGAGAAAACAGCGCACAGTCAGAGGTGCGGCAGAAGGCACTCTTCACCACAGAACATCAAACATCCTGTTGAGTACTGCGGGAGCTGCAGGACTAGTTGTGACAGCGTGAACGCAGCTATTATATCTGACCGATCCCTGGAGAAGTGCTGTGTTTGACTTCTCTTTCCCAAAGGGAAGGAAGTCCTGCCAGTCTGGCAGCAGTCCAACACAAAGTGTAGGAGGGAGAACACAAGAAGCAGTCAAACTGCTTTTGGCCACTGTTCCGATATTGGAACCACACCGCAGCGGTGAATGTTGGCAGGACCTCAGTCCTAAAGAATCGTTCATCTCGTGAAGAAATACATGTCTTCGAAGACTATCACAATAAAAGAGGACTGCAAGTGAGCAGCCCTGCTGTCTCACAGCGCCTGGGTGGTGCGAGAGGATGTGGGTTCGATCCCCGCTCAGTCTGTGCGGAGTTTGCATGTTCCGTCCGTGTCTGCGTGGGTTTCCTCCGGGTGCTCTGGTTTCCTCCCACAGTCCGAAGACATGCTGTTCAGGTTCCCCCATAGTGTGTGAGTGACACAGAGAGAGAGTGTGTGTGTTCCACTGATGTATGGATGAATGACCCAGTGTAAGTAGTGTATCTAGCAGTGTAAGTCACCGTGGTGAATAAGGTGTGTGGGCTGATAACACTACATAGAGTTCATTGGAGGTTGCTTTGGAGAAGAGCTTCAGCTAAATAAGTAAATGTAACAGATGATGTCTTCAACTCAGACATAGGTACTGAAGGGATGGGATTTCCTGGGTCAGTTCACATTTGATTTAGTCTACACTGGGACTCCAGGGTCACAACAAAGTAAATAAAACGAACGATGGTACACACACCTGCATTGGTGTTGGACCCCTGCAGGAGCACAGCAAGAGTCTCCATCACCAGAAAGGCCAGCTCTTTCTGCTCTTCAGACCCACGGCTGCTCTTCAGGTCGACTGACAAAGAAAACCAATTAACGAGCGAAAGAAAACTTAATCCAGCCTTTTGAGTTATGCCAGACTACTTTTAGGAATACTAGAAAACTGAAGAATGTTCATAAATATTTTTAAATCAAATCAAAGACAATCCTACAGATACTCAGAGGACTACAGAAGACTTTTCTTTCCATTCTATTCTCATTATTCTAAAATAACGAGTTTTTAAAGTTATTCAGTTGTTCAACAACCTGCTACCTTAAGCATTAACAACTACAAATGAAGTGAAAGAAATTTTAATCTTTCTCAAATTTAAATCTGTTGCTGTACAAATAGCTTGACTGATATCAACCTCGGAAAATACCAGGAACACAGGTCACTGTACACCGATATAACTCCTACTTACCCTGCTCACTTTGGACCTGCATGGGCTCTTTCATGAACGCAACATACTTGTGCAGCAGGTTGACCATGACCTCCAGGAGGCCCACCTCCCGGAAGACATCACCGAAGACTGGGTGATGCCGGCTGAACCTCAGCAGGGTATTCATGATCATGATGCTGCACTGGTAGGAGCTGCTGGCCTTGAGCATTACACTCAGGCCAAACAGCTCCTTGCAAGGGACATAGTTCAGATTGAAGACCACAAACTCCAGCAGCTCAAAGTACTTGGGCTGTACCTCTGGAATCCTGGAGATCTTCTCACTTATCATGGACAATGTGTGCTGAGTTTCTAGGATGAAGTAGTTGGCGTTATCAGCCATGTAAACTGAAGCTACGGCATCCAAAATAATAAGAGCAAGGTGACTGGTTTTAGCCTTCAGGAAGACGTTCTGAAGAACAGAAAAGGCCTGGACATTCCTCACTGTGTGACCTGGGAGCAACAAAGGAGACAGGCTGTCGAAAACAGAAATTCCAAAATGATTTGAATCGGGTCACATTACCAAACATATGGCTCAATTATAGCACATGTTCATTTGCACAGAATAGAAGGGAAAAGATATTTTTTAAAATTTTACTTATTTAATATTACAACTAACAATATTAAGCTACTTACATTGACTAACCCATTCAAATAGCTGGGTAATATTTACTGTTCAATTCAGGACAAGCACCTTGCTCAAGGGTACTACAGCATGAGCGAGATTTCAACCTGGATCCTTGACATGCAAGGACGCGAACCTATGTCCTCTGAGTGTAAGGCAGCAGCCCTAACCATTGTGGCACCTACTGACATGATTTAGGCATAAATTAAAAACAATAAAAAAGTATTGTTTAGGGCAATTCTATATTAAAGGCAAATACGAAAAAAATGGTGGGAACAATCAATTCAAACACACACACAGATTTTCTGAACCGCTCGTCCCATACGGGGTTGCAGGGAACCGGAGCCTAACCCGGCAATACAGGGCGTAAGGCCGGAGGGGGAGGGGACACACCCAGGACGGGACGCCAGTCCGTCGCAAGGCACCCCAAGCGGGATTCGAACCCCAGACCCACTGGAGAGCAGGACCCGGTCCAACCCACTGCGCCACCGCACCCCCCTACAATCAATTCAGTGAAGTATAAATTTCTTCTTGAAATTTTGCATCTCTTATTTCAGTATTTCATTTCTGGTGGTGTTGTCGGCATTTACATATACTGGCTCTTTTGCTCGGACGTATCTGAAGAACCACACAGAAGACATTGCAGACTGAAAAAGGTACCATTTTTTTTCTTGCAAAGATAGTAAAAAGGAAGGCAGCCGCTAAATATTATAAATTTGGAGGAACCAACCAACTCCGGAGGGCTGGGGAACCACAAATCCTGGGAGAAGGAAAGGAGCTGCAGTGGTGATTCCGGACATCTTTAGTTCACTCACTCCATAGGTTGTCAGGGAGGTAACCAAGTTGACCAGGTCATTCAGAGCATCTCTGGAATCGTTCTGCTCTAACCTGGAATGCATAGACCAAACCCTAATAAACACAGGCTTAAAGGAAGCTTATGTCCTTTGCACACCAAAGAACATTAATAAAACTACTACTGGGTTAACAACACAGATCTTCAGCTGTTATAAACATGTACTATACCAGGGCCAAAGGAAGAAGGGCTAAAGGGCCAAAAAGCCAAATATGTCTATGTCTGAACAAGGAAGAAGTCCCACTGTTTCCGCAGTGGACCATACCTGAGCATCAGATCACAGAGAAAGGAGTAACCTTGGCACAAGCGAAAGTCATCCAATAGTGTTTGGGATTTGGCACTGGAGTCCTTCAGGAAGCAGCACAGGCCTGCAAGCATCTCCACAACCTCCAGGGGTGACAGGTCATCTGACTGCTGCATATTCTGAATGCACGTGGCCAAACATTCTTTCTCTGAAGGGAAAATCGACTTCATATTACATTTAAAAATGAAACATTAAGTGATCACATGCAAATTACATTTGACAATGATGCACGCTATAGTAAAATGTTTCCTACCATCAACTTCACCCTAATCACCAGTGAAAAAGGAACACAATTAAATGTCTAAGTGCGAAAAAGACATATTGTTTTATCTCTAATGATCATTAAAGTAATAAAAATATGTAGGGCTTACATCACATTAGAGCATCAAAACCTTGGCACTCCAAAGCTTTGCAATTCAGTTTCGATTTCAATGTACTTTTGTATAGTGCTGTTCCAAACGCATTGCCTTAGGGTGTCTAACAGAATAATACGAATACAAAAGCTTAGAGAGACATGCAGCAATTAGCATGAGTAATAACAAAGACATACAGCACATTTAAAAAGAAAAAAGAAAAAAGCCAGAAGGCAGAAGAACAGGAAACAAAACCCCCAAGGCAGTTACAAGAGAAAAACTTAGGAGTGGTCCAAATCCAACCTGCTAACATTACACATAAAAGGTGATTCAAAAATCTAACTGCTTAATAATCAGGTTCTGGAACAGACTTGGAGGGGGTGTGGTGGTGCAGTGGGTTTGGCCTGTGTCTGCTCTCTGGTGGGTCTGGGGTTCGAGCACCGCTTGGGGTGCTTTGTGATGGACTGAAGTCCCGTCCTGGGTGTGTCTCCTCCCCCTCCAGCCCTGCACCCTGTGCTGCCGGGCTATGTTCCAGCTTGCCGCAACCCTGCTTGGGACAAGCGGTGTGTGCGTGTGCGCATGTGTGTTCTCCCCATGTCTGTGTGGGTATCCTCCGGGTGCTCTGGTTTCCTCCCACAGTCCAAAGACATCCTGTTCAGGTTCCCCCTTAGTGTGTGTGTGTGTGTGTGTGTGTGTGTATGTGTGTTCCACTGACGTATGGATGAGTGACCCATTGTAAGTAGTGTATCTAGCAGTATAAGTCACCATGGTGAATAAGGTGTGTGGGCTGATAACGCTACATAGTATCCATTGTAAATCGCTTTGGAGAAAAGCATCTGCTAAGTGAATAAATGTAAATGTGTGTGGAACAGAGTGATGCTTATCAAGCCTCAGTGCATCTTCAGTAATTCAGTACCTTTCCATATGTTACTGTCACATGTCTGACAATTTACAGCTAGGCTGTCAATAATTTATACATCATAAATTATAGTGGGAGTACAAAAAAACGGGATGTGGGCAAAAGCCACCCAATGACACACACCGTGGATGTACTTGATGACGTTGGCAGTCAGACCATGGTAGGAGATGGTTGCAAGCACCTCACGGGCACTCCGCCGCCAAGGCAGGTTGTGGGGCGGACACCAGGAGGTGATGGCACTGAAGAGCAGCTGGAGATCGTCCTTCTGGGCCAGCTCCTCAGCAGGTGAAGCAAAGCTGCACAGCTTGATCAGGATCTGCCAGAAGGACAGGCAGTTGAAGCCCACGTCCTGTGACTGACTGAACAACCTGGCCAACAGCGAGCAAGCAGCATGCCTGGTGTCCAAGAAAGCCGTTCGTCTGTTCGAACCCATGCTGACTAAGAGAGATTATGTTAGTCTCCATCAAGCCAAAAATTCCTCATATAAATAGATTCAAAGTCTGGCTACAGAGCCAGCGCAAGCCTGGAAAATGTGAGACTGAATCAAGTGACTTGAGAAGATGTACGTGACTCTACAGTACTGTTCTGGTAAAATGTATGTTTTCCTCCAATAATATATGATTCTGCCTCCTGCCACTAAGAGGTTGTGGTAATGAGGTGTGATACTTTAAGCTGCACGTGGCTCGTGGAAATACCCTCATCATATACGTGTATGTAGCGCCCTTCAAAATGTGGGGAGCGTGGGCAACGTAATCAAAACATACACGGGGCCAAATGAAGAGAACAGTGAAAGCAAGGCAACCACAAGTGCCCTATATCTCGTGGAATTGCTGTAGAAGAGCTGGAGAGGAGCTCATTCCCTGCTCAAATCTGTAAACGATATCTTGCGAAAAACTCGTTTCCTGCAATGTGCAGTCCAGCTTTTGACCGGTACTGGTACTGCACATGAAAGCGCGTTGGAGGGACAGAAGGCAGGACTGTCCAACTGGTTCAGCCACGTCGGTGCGTGAGCATCTCCATCTCACCTGCACAAAAACCTCCTGCAGGAGGGCACGGCGCTCAGTCAGGGGCAGCTCGGCATCCTCGGCCAAGCGCGGCAAGTCGAAGAACAGGTAGAGACACTTCACCAGGGTGGAGGGCACCGACATAGCCGTCATGCAGTCCACCGTTTTCTGAAGAACAATCAACACACATGAGCTGCAGCACAAAGAGTCACACTTTTGGTTTCTAAGAGAAGGCCAATGTACACTTTCACTCAAAGTCCTGGCGTTACAGACATCATTTGGTGATTTTGCTTTCGGCTGCGAGCGAGCGGAACAGCCCACACGTAGAGCTGCTTTGTTCAGAGCTCCTCTGACAGCTCTGCTGAGAGGAATCACAACCGGAGCCCAGATGAGCTGCGCTGTACACGGTGTCAGACCAGCTCATCGCACTTTACTGGTCCGGGGTACGGAAATAGAAGTAGCTCTATGGTAATTCATGCACATGAATCACGTCTCTCGCATCGCTCGCGTCAAGCGCTTAAGCACCGCGCCTGCATCCCTTTCTGAAAAGCCAAAAGTGATATTTCTGTCACTCCCAGCAGACCAAAAAAACACCATGCACATATTTATCTACACCGAGAACAGTAGAAACAAACTGCAGCACTCACTGTAGAGCGCTATATTAACACGAAAGCAAGGCACTGATTCACCACCGATGATGCAACAAAAGGCAAGCGCGTTCTGCACATAACTGCATAAAATTATGAGAAAAATGTTTGCTATTAATGGGGGGTGCAGTGGTGCAGTGGGTTGGACCACAGTCCTGCTCTCCGGTGGGTCTGGGGTTCGAGTCCCGCTTAGGGTGCCTTGGGACGGACTGGCGTCCCGTCCCGGGTGTGTCCCCTCCCCCTCCGGCTTTATGCCCTGAGTTGCCAGGTTAGACTCCGGTTCCCTGCGACCCCCTATGGGACAAGCGGTTCTGAAAATGTGTATGTGTTTGCTATTAGTTACCAGCAGTTATGTCAAAGCTGGATTATAATATACCTGAAAGATGAGCCTCGCAGAAACTTACATTATTATCCATAACCTTTATCTATTCATGGATTTGTTCATTCATCCAAAGCTACGTATTAGGATCGGAATGACCAGCTCTTACAAACTGTTTTTACATTTATATTTACACTTATTCATTTAACAGATGCTTTTCTCCAAAGCGATGTACATCCCACAAATTTTGGATTCTTGCAGAACCCTCCTCCTCATAGCGAGAGCCCTGCCAAGGGTTACCAGTCATGAATAAACCAAAAGACAACGGCACTTTGGCAGCAGGGCGGCCGAGGTGTCCCGCATATCCCACTGGGCAGAGGGGTCTCACGGCTACACCCCCAGATGTACATGTTTATTTTCTGGTAGCAACATAAACCAGAACCAGACACCGAAAAGCCCTTAATTTTCATACTGTCACTAACTAGCTCTGAAATTTAAAAAAAAGGGGGAAAAAAGATGTCTCTAAAGATGAATTAAGTCTGAAACCAAGATCCAGAACCTCTTTGTAACGTAATAAAAGGGCTCTGCTTGGGTGACGTCATTAGGAGCGTAGCTGCCAAGCACAAGCCTTTCGTTATCTAAAGACTGGGTCTCTGCACACAAATAAACAAATTACAACAGTGTGGGTGGCACGGTGGCACAGCGAGTAGCGCTGCTGTCTCACAGCGCCAGGGTGGTGTGAGAGGACGTGGATTCGATCGCCTCTCAGTCTGTGTGGAGTTTGCATGTTCTCCCTGTGTCTGTGTGGGTTTCCTGTGGGTGCTCTGGTTTCCTCCCACCATCCAAATACATGCTGTTCAGGTTCCCCCATAGTGTGTGAGTGACAGAGAGTGTGTGTGTGTTCCACTGATGTATGGATGAGTGACCCAGTGTAAGTAGTGTATCTAGCAGTGTAAGTCACCTTAGTGAATAAGGTGTGTGGGCTGATTACACTACATAGAGTTCATTGGAAGTTGCTTTGGAAAAAAGTGTCTGCTAAGTAAATGTAATGTATAGGAAGACAGGGAGGTTTCAAATTCAGAATACAAAAAAACATAGAGTCAGCCCAATTCTAAAGTGAATTTTACTTCACCAAGCATTTATAAATGGAAAATTTCAGCCCTACTTTGAGATTTGCTGCAAAGGGATTTGAAAGCGTGCAACATAAAACCAAGAAAGATAACTAATTGGACAGATATTGTGCTGAAGAGCCACGGCTGTGCCCTCTTCGGGATTTTCGCGGGAGCAGAGAAAGCGACCCAGGCGGGGGCTGTAAAGGGAGGGAGGAGGAATGCTGCTCCTGAGCCTGGGAGCACGAGCACATAGCGGTATGAACTACTTATGTGAACTGACTCCCAGGAAAACAACAGACAAACACATTTCAACGAAAACTGAGAGAACCGAACCGAGTCAAACCAAGGAATCCCTAAATGATCCATGCACTGTTGCTGACTGAAACCACGGTAGAAACCCTAATATGATGTTCTTCTTTGTGTGACAGACGAAACCATCTGGTATACACTGACTATATTATTCCTTTAGCTGACACTCTTATTCAGATGGGTGTAAATTATTTATTTCCTTAGCAGGCACTGCAGTGATATTAAAGGGTCCGCAGCACTTTTACTCCGAACAAAAAATTTTTTCTATGACAGAAGAGGAAAGAGAATAATGAAGCGGCAGCAAAAGATGACGAGCTTCCCTCGACAATGCTTTTGGTTAAGAAACAGAAACAAAAAACAAAGCAAATACTAACAGACATTCAATAAATTTTGGAAAAATGAGCAAGTACACACATCTTCAGAGCCGCTTGTCCCACATGGGGTCACGGGGAACCGGAGCCTACCCGGCAACACAGGGCGTAAGGCCGGAGGGGGAGGGGACACACCCAGGACGGGACGCCAGTCCATCGCAAGGTACCCCCAGCGGGACTCGAACCCCAGACCCACCGGACAGCAGGACTGTGGTCCAACCCACTGCGCCACCGCACCCCCATAAAATGAGCAAGTACCAAAATATATTTACATTCATAACACATCCAGAAATAATTACATATATTCAGATGCATTTAAATGCAAAGTATTTGCATATGAGTGTAATTGTTTTGGCCAAACGCCCCCCCCCAACGTACCTGACCGGATGAGGCCAGCAGGTTGATGGTCGTAAGCAGCATCCATCCGCGACTGGCCTCCTCGCTGTGCTCCACCTCGAGGAAGTGTGCGATCGCTCGGCTGGCTTCCTCTGCAGAAGCCGAACACACCATCACACTCAGGCGCTCTTTCTGTCCTTATTTTTCAGATAACACGTATACATTTCACCCGCAATTCCGCGTCATGCCAGGGTCATCTGTCCGTACAACAAGCCAAATAGAAACCAATGATTTTTTTAACACTCAGGGGAGAGACTCAAAGAGACTTTTTGGTGTCGTTGCTGGTGCGGTATCAATTTAATAAATGCGTTTAGGGGCATTTAGTGAGTAAAGATGGAGCAATTTAAACATTTCATATGCTTTGATTTTATGGATTATACAATATTTCAAGACAGGTTTCTTGATAATAAACTCAAGCGTTTTGTGGCAGGGGATCAGAGATGTAATCATTCACCATATCCTTTGCAAGACACCTGGGAAGGAGCTCTTTGATGCAGAGATTCTGTGTGCCTGTAGCCTGCTGTGTGTGTGTTGGATGAGATAATTAATTCCCTTAGGTGATTACCGGGAATGCGGAATTAAACGGTTAGTCTGAAAGCTGAGAAGAACTGACATGGGCACATAAGAATAAAGTAATCATTTGGCACCGACAAGCAATATTCACATTCAGAGGAACTCCAAACCACTGGTGATACTCATTACTGTGGAACACTTTGTAAACTGTGCTCAGCTTATCTGCAATTAATTTATCAGATTTTAGAAAAACGTCCACCAATGCGCAAATGGCTCCCTTTGCCTGCTTGTTTATTTCTGACTTTGCACATACAGATATAACAAAATGTTGCATAAACAAAGATTAAAAACACACAGAGTCTGAAACCACTTGTTCCAAGCGGAGTCGCGGTGAGCCGGAGCCTAACCCGACAACACAGGGCGTAAGGGGGAGGGGACACACCCAGGAGGGAACGCCAGTCCGTCGCAAGGCGTCGCAAGGCACCCCAAGCAGGACTCGAACCCCAAACCCACCACGGAGCAGGACCCGGCCAAACCTTGTGCGCCACCGCGCCCCCTAACATTAAAAACACAATGAATGAAACCTGTCGACTTGTTAGATGCTCTTCTTCTGATCTCGGTCACAATCAGTCGTGAAACCTGGGTGGTGAACTGCAAGAGATCGGGGAAGCCCTCCGTCACCGACATGGGAGGAGTGTTTCCAAACACCTGGTGGAGGAACGAAATCATCAGTGCTTGGTTGGCCACGAAATACTGCGATCATAAAATACCATCAAAAACCAAAGACCGACAATATCTATATTGCTGTATCAAAAAGTCAAGTATAGTTCAATGACAAGACTGCTGAAATCACTGTGAATTTCTGGCTTTTCAAAAGATGACTACCACCGACCCCCCATGCTCACTCGGTTGAAGACAGGCAGCATCATGTAGAGCTTCTCCTCCTGTTCCTTTTGGGTCATGTGACGTGCCTGGTGGCACAGCTCAGAGGAGAGGCGGCGCAGGTGCATCATGCCTAGAGCATTGTCTTGGGGGCCGCTCTCCTCCTGCTTCGGCTGGCCCATGATCCTTTTTACCACGTTCATATTGTGTGGCGTCTTCGGGGCAAAGCCAGCCCTGACAGAGTGTCACAGAGAAGAGTGAAAGAACAAGTTGAGGGGAGAAAATGCATCCATTAAAGGTCAAGGAACTGCAGATAATGTTAAAGAATAAGAATGGACATCCCTCAAAATCCTTACCAATTCATATAATACATGGATGACATTCAATAATATATGAGGCAACGTGGCTGAAAGTCATTGAGAGCAGCATAGGCCACTGGTACTTGACCCTCCGAAGGTTTCGTTTCCCAGTTCCTTGGCCTGAAAGTTTCTCGTTTTCCATTTGTAATTTGGCAGATGGCTTATTTTGGAACAGTTCTTTAGCAACTGCCTTCATTTTTTAAAATTTTCTTTGCCTTCTTCAATTACCTATGTTGACAGTATGCTGTGTGTGCTGTGTCGCCGCATCAAGAAGGTACTATATGAAGAACATATTAAACTGTTAAAACAATTGCTTTATTTGTGTTATAGGTTGATATGGTGTTAGCTGCAACAAAATACCTCATCCCATAGTGTAATCAACTGACTTATCTTCTAACCTTGTAAGCACTCTTCACCCCTCTTGTCATGGATCAGGGTGTCAGCCAAAAAAGAAACAAACAGGTAAATAGAGAAATAAATAAATATTAGAATATGAATCCAGGAATGTTCAGAAAAATAGTCTCTTTCAGTTTTAAATCCCCAAATATGAAGTTCCTGCTACTTTGACAGCTCCAACACGAAGCAAGCGGCAAGGGCATGTATACGCTTGGGTACATTCAGAGAGGCTACTGTAACAGTGAAACGTTCAGACAATCTAACACACATCTCGGGAACGGCATCCCCTTCAGGGGCTGGCTGTTCACAACCAATTATTCTCACTTGATGGAATTAGAAAAGCGCTTCTTTTCAACATGAATGCAGCGCTAAAAGCAACTGGTGCTTAGTTTCCCCGCACACTTGAATGAACTTCTCAGCTTTTCGGTTCTGGATTCCCTAAACTCCGCTGAACTGGCCGACACACAACTAGCTGTAAAAGAACGGAATGCAGTTCAGTTAAATGTTGTTTTTTTAACATGGAAAAACACTGTTGCAGCGTTGATGCGATTTGCTGCAATCGTCAAAAAACAAACAAGCCGTTAACATTGAAGGTTTAACATTGAATGTACACGAGTGTACGTTTTTAAGAAGCACAAATAACATCCAGTTTTTGACTCAGTAAAACACCTAAAACATTCACACATATTTTTAAGGAAATTAATCCCTCAAAACTATATGAAATAAATCCTGCAAACAGCAAAGTATCTTTTGTTGACAAAAATGATTGCTTGATTATTTAGGAGATGATCTCTTGAGCTGAAAATCAAATGAATTGTAACATCAACAAAATCTAGAAGAATGGTGTTCACTTGCTCGAATCCACACACCCCTGTTGAACTGTAAGAAACTTTTGGCCATGTAATGTATATGTACTTGCAGTGAATACAGAAGCACATACTGTTTTCAACATATATGCATATATCTTGGTCCATGCGGACTGTATTGTGCCACACAATTGCTGCAGATTTTTTGGCGACAAATGCACCCCGTTCCCCACAACATTTCACCATCATCACCAGCTTGTACCACTGTCCCCATGAAGTATTTCTTGATGAATGCCAAGTTTTGACTTATTGCCACGCCACAGCAGAAACTAAGAAAGACCAGAACAGGCAACACTTTTGCACTCTACAGTCTTCTAGTTTTTCGATCATGTATCTACTGAAGCCTCATCTGCTTTTTCTGAGCCGAGGGGGGGCGGAGCCTGGCATGGTCTTCTGCTGCTGCAGCCCAGCCCCTTCAAAGTCTGAAGTTGTTTTACTGAGGTGTTATATTCGTACTTGTAGCTTGCCTATTAACCTGCACGAGTCTTGCAGTTCCCTCTTATGTTCATCATCAGCAAGGTGTTTTTGGCCCCAGGATTGCTGCTGACTAAACATCTTTGCATGTAATACCATTCTTTGGAAATTCTTCAGAGTATTAATGCATGAAAATGACAAAAGAGCGACAGCGTCTGACACACTGGAACTGGTGCATCTGTCATGAATTATAGCATGTTCAAAAGCACTTAGATCACACATCATGCCCAATCTAACACTCAGTTGAACAGTAAGTTGGTCTCTTAACCGTGTATGAATATTTTAGATGCTGAGTCACAGCCATATGACTCACTGTGATAGAGGTAAAGTGTAAGTGTAAAAGGGCAGGTTTACAGAATAAACTAGCCAGTGAGCACATATTTTGTATGTGTCACTCTAGAAAAGAGTGCATGTGCTAAACAAACAATGACAGTGTCACAAGACTACTCAACGAATCTGTGACTCAGTTACTGAGACACATTTGCAGAGTGTGTAGACAAGCACATAGACACTAAAGAGAGACATGCTGCAGCACTTTGAAAGAAACTGTCAAGCTAACAACTGAAGGAGCCCAGCTAAAAATACTTCCTCCCTCTTCCATGGATGCCAAGTCACTGTTCCAGCTCCTTTGCTTTTACATCAGAAAAGTACTAATACAATAATTTCAAGTGCTCTTAACAAAAGGCAAACACTGCAAAGGGATTTATGAATCTCAATCCAAAGCATATGCATGGAAGCTGTTCATTTGGATAAATGTAATTTTCTAACCTAACCAAACCTAACCTAGATTAAATTAAATTACACACACACACACACACACACTGACTGAAACCGCTTATCCCGAGCGGGGTCGCGGCAAGCCGGAGCCTAACCCAGCAACACAGGGTGCAAGGCTGGTGGGGGAGGGGACACACCCAGGATGGGACGCCAGTCTGTTGCAAGGCACCCCAAGTAGGACTTGAACCCCAGACCCACCAGAGAGCGGGCACAGGCCAAACCCGCTGCATCACCGCAACCCCCCCATATTAAATTAAGTTAAATTAAATTAAATTACACAATTGCCAACATAAACAATCCCTACACCCTAGCAAAAAATGCCAGGCACCGCCACCTATGGCTTCCTGTTTATCTAAACTAGAAGAGAAAATCAGAATTGAAAGGCCCACCATTTATGTCTTAGCCCAGATATTGTAAAAACCAAATTCCCTTTCTCCCTCAAAACTGCTGAATTCCTCCCAGCATTTAAGAACAGTCTCAAAAACCCTTTATTTTCAATCCATGTGGAACGTTCAGAGACCTTTGTAAATTACTCCTTCACCATCTGTACTGTTGTTTACATATTTGCTCTATGAATGACATTTCTGTAGGTACCTACTTGAGTAACGTGAATCAGTAAAATTCTGGTACCAACAAACAAGATCATTCTCGTGTCTTTTACATTTATTCATTTAGTTGAGGCTTTTCTCCAAAGTCACTTACAATGTTCAGGTTACAATTATTACAAATTTATTAGATGTCCTTTAACAATGATATGTCTGTGTCTGAAACATTTGTTGTGGAATATGCTTTTGCGTACCCTGACTTATCACTTCGAAGAAAAGCATATAACAAATACATGTTTAAATAAATGTAAATGATGTTTGTTAACCTACCGCAACTTGTCACTAATCTGATCTCTTAAAAATGAAGACAACAGTCATTATATCAGAACAGCTTCTGTATATTGTACAATACGGACCACAGTAGGTATGCAACTACACATAGTATATAATGCATCTCGGAGAACTACCAACATTTCTTCTGGCTGGATTTGTTTGAAAGGTAAATGAAATAAAAGTAAAATAAAATAAAGGTAAAGCTGAAACACACTACTAGAATCATTTACAACAAATGTGTAAAAACGTATATGTGAATTATATGTATAATAAATGTGTGTCACTGTATGTACGTGTATGTTTGTTATACAAACATAACAAACTGAATGCATAACAAATTGAGATTGTCTATAACTTCAGTTTCAGGCTGCATCATTCTGTAAATAATACTTTTATAAAGCATTAACATAACAAAAGCATTTATAATCTTTTACTTTAAAAAGCCATGGAAAACTATACACTATGTACAAAAAAAAGAGTGTTTAGTCCTAGCAGAAAATATTTCGGTAATGACTGCAAGCGTTCTGCAGGTATCGTATTTTTGGAAACCTCCACATCCTCTGCAGTGGTGACTTGCATTGAAATTTTTCATGTAAGGAAATGCCACATATAAAAACAACCAATTAAAATCTATCAAAACACTTCTTCATTTTACAGCCCTGACATGTTAATCCAAGTCAATCTTGAATACCATGTATCTGAAACTTGCAACAGGAACAACGGAAAGAACATGTACATCAAATTTGTTTCATTTTCATAAAAGAATCCATTACATCAAATTTATAACCTTTGGTCCTCGCTTCCTTGTGAGGAAACTGTTCCAGCATCAAAACTTGCGTGGAAGGAATGTTGAGTACTTTTGATATAAAGGCAAGAATGGCTCTCTAGTTTGTGTAATTCTTCGAGATGCCTGAGAGCAAGCCTTCCGCAAAAGTTTATGGGGAATCCGAATAAAGCAACACCATGGAACAAGTTCAACCCAAAATGGTAATTACAAAGATAACCACAAAAGTATGTCTTGCCATTTACTTATTAACCTAAGTCTTTGCTATGGCAATTAAATGAAAGAGAACTGCAATTACTTTCTCTGTTGTTTTGCAGATATATTTGCACTGATTTCAGGAAAGTGCAAAATTAATTTAAATTGGACCTTATTTTTATGTTATGATTTTTGATTTACCCTTGAATTCATCATCAGTGTGAAGCTCCTTGCTTTCACAGGTTTTATATTCAGTTTAATTTGTTTCAAATGAGGAAATATAAGGGGGTGCGGTGGCGCAGTGGGTTGGACCAGGTCCTGCTCTCTGGTGGGTCTGGGGTTCAAGTCCCGCTTGGGGTGCCTTGTGACGGACTGGCGTCCCGTCCTAGGTGTTGCCGGGTTAGGCTCCAGCTCCCCACGACCCCGTATGGGACAAGCGGTTCAGAAAGTATGTGTATGTGAGAAAATATAACTGAAGTAATACTAAATGAAAAAAGACCATGTTACATGCAATACAATTTTTTAAAGCCATAACACCCAATCTAGCAAATGTACAAGTAACATATGGGTAATTAATCTGAAATTTACTGAAGTAAATAAAAAAAAAAACAACAAGTGTCATTTTTAATTGCTTTGTGCTATCTAGCATTACCCTCTGGGAAAAGCACTGTACATATACATCCAATGGAACAGCATGAAAAAATGATTATAAAAACATATCCAAGGCCTAATTCAAATAGAAAAAAACATATGTTAAATATTTAAAAATATACAGAAAAACTGTAAAAATTTACCAAATTTCTGCACACATGAAAAAATTGGGGCAGTTTGTACAGCAAGTAAAATAAAAACAGAGGCTTACAAAGACATAAACAAACCACTAATCACCATGGTGACAAACAGGTTTCATTTTCACAGCTAGCTTTCTCTTAGCTCTCTGCCAGGTTCCCAAGACCAACATATACATTCCAAAAATAGGCACTCTAAGTTGTCTCTCACCAGCTGTGGGTTCGGCATACTGAAAACGTTTAATTCGACCTCCTGCAGAGTGAAAGAAACCAATGTCACTCAGCAGAATCAGAACACAATGCCGACATTCCAGAGCGATCTGCAGGGACTGGCACTGCCAATTCCGATGGCACCAAACCGTGTGTGCGTGCGTGCAGTTTCTCCTCACTAAGCTAAAGAAAACATTCTAACATTTACATCACTGTGGGTTGTGGCACATTCATCTAACTGTGCAGGTCATGGTAGCACATGTTAAAGTCTCACTTTGCAATCAAAGGAGCTGGGTTTGAATCCCGGTCCTGCTGGAGAACTCTTGAGCAAGGTACTTACTCTGGATTACTCCAATAAACATTACTCTCCTGTATAAAGGAGTAAGTAGCTCAACATGACATTGTGGGATAGCAGGTAGTGCCACTGTCTCACAGCGCTTGGATGGCATGAGAGGACATAGATTCAATCCCTGCTTGGTCGGTGTGAAGTCTGCATGCGCTCCCCGTGCTTGGTGACTCTAAATTGCCTTTAATGAGAGAGAGTGGTAAATTGCTCTGGTGCGCAGATAAGTGATTGATTATAGTTGTGTAATCAGCACTGTAAGTCAGCTCAACTTAATTATATGTCATAGTCATTGTAAGATGCTGTAAAGAACAGCATCTGGCTAATTGCAAGACAGCTGGTAGCAAAATTTACATTTATTTATTTAGCAGACACTTTTCTCCAAAGCAACTCCCAATGAACTCTATGTAGTGTTACGAGCCCACACACCTTATTGACCAAGGTGACTTACACTGCTAGATACACTGCTTACACTGGGTCACTCATCCATACACCATAATGGTCAGAGCTGCTGTCTTTGGACCCAAAGGTTGTGGGTTTGAATCTCACCTCCAGCTATAGCACCCTTGAGCAAGGTACTTACCCTAAGTGCTCCAGTGAAATCACCCAGCTGTACAAACGGGGAAATAATTGTAAAGTAGTTTAACATTATAAGCTCCTTTGGAGAAAAGCGTCAGTCAAATCAACAACTTGAAATGCAACCCTACTGTCATACGTTGCCTTGGAAAAAGTTCCTCCTGATCTTCTCGAGGAGTTAACGGCTTCCCTGAGCGGGCATTTCAGAAGCTGGCTTGATTCAGTTCAAATCGTGAGCTGTAAAATGAAATTCTAAAAATGGCCATTTTTCAATGAATCATCTGACAGTGTTCAGGAGTCACTGTTAGATTCTAGGGGCTGCAAAACCCTACATACAAAAACAAGACTAATATATATAGCAGTTTACCTCATCATGCACGTCCAAACAAATCCACGACTAAGGTTAATAAAAGGTCACAGTTTCACACAATACAAATCTGACATCAATTTTTCATTTGTTCATTCCTAAAGTCAAGTTCTCACTGGTACTGCGTTTTATTTTTGCTCCATCAGTAATTGTTTAAACGGCAAATGTTAATAACAGTGTTATAATACTACGAATAATAACAACTCCGTGGTGCACCTATTGGCACCCGACTTGGACGCCACGCTGCTGTGCCCTTGACTTGAACGAGGTGCTTAACCTGTAAGTTACACATAAATTCCCTGTAAAATGACAAAAATAAAAAGACTCGTTATTGAGGAAAGTTTGTTTCATGTTTGTCGGGAGAACGACGATAACTGCCTGGAGCTCCTGGCTGTGACACAGCGGAGCAGGACTAGCTTCATATAGCTCGTCAGTGGCGGGGGTAAATTATAACCGCAGAAAAAGGTGCTTAGGTGGGAGTTTCAGTTTACCAATTAAATCTCTGAATCCACGCTAAAGACTTTTAATCGTGTGATAACGGAACGGGGGTGTTTGGGAATAGAGCTCGGCGGTATTATTATATGTATACGTGCAGGAACACGACGACGCCTCACGCACACGGCGCACCATCAACAGAAGCGGAGAAGCGGCAGCCTACGGTCTCCCTGCACCGTGTCCGCGGTCTCCAGCACTTTCTCTGTGCAAATGTGAGGCTCGCGGACGCGCCGGAGGCACGTTCTCCGTAAATACGACTGTCGGCCACTCGTTTCCCGGCGGAGACGTGTCCTTAGCCAGGGAGGGAGCGCCGAGCAACCCCGTTCGGTTCCGGACACCCGCTCGGCTCGCCTGTTGTTAACATTCGATTAGCCCAATAACCATGCCATGGTTAAGTGCCATTAACTACGACTGACTATAAAATTAACACTGCGGTGTTGTTGTAAACACCGACTGCAGCACTGCCGTGCCCACTGCACTGGCACTGGCTTCTTAGTTATTCCCACGACCACGGCACGTCCCTCCGCTCGCTCCTTCGTGTGCAAACGCGCGATATCCAAGGCTGAAACATCGCTGTTATCTGCGCGTACTGTCACAGGATCGACTTACCAGTGGATCAGAGCCCGGGTTCGAGGAGCGAGTGGCACATTTTTAAGTAAATACGATTCCAGGTGCCTCTTCACCCATATGTGACAAATAGTGCCGTGTTGTCAAAGCGACGGCCGCTCGTGCCGCCGCTCGCGCTCCTCCTGCTGGTGGCCATTTTAAATAGCGACCCCAGCGTCGACTTCGCAGAAGAGCGGGAGCGCCGTCGTGGTTAAAAGTGCTCCGCACGCATGCTGTTAGTTACACGCTGCTCTTTCGCTACGCACAAGCGCTGAGTGTAATTTCGAGAAAATGAGTAAAGGTAAAATAACACGCAGGGCCACGGTGGTCCTCAGTGTGTACAGGAAACGGGGCCTGAGGCGGTGGACGCTAGGGACACATGGCGAACCGGCTCAGTCCTTCGTGGGGAATCGGTCACAAATTCATTCAAAATACACACTAGTAGAGTGTGGGAGGACTTAACACTGAGGCGAATTACAGAACACCCGGGACACAACATTTTCCCAGTTTTGGGCACATCACTTTATTGTGTGAAACAGTAAAAAGTATAGTGTTAGTCATTCTCCAGGGATACATTCATTAAGACTAATTTCAACACGGATTAAATATGTACTTTCATTAAAAATAAGAAAGTTTAAAAAGTCTGAGAATTAAACCACATACAGATCATAGTTGTCAGACTAATTATTATAAAATACATTTAATTGCAACTGTAGAAGAATAGCAAGGACTCTTGCAACTACTAAAACTTCTATCGATAGAATTCAGCAAAAGTGCCACACAGAATACTGTCTGCAATAGGACGTCACCATCTGCTTCAAAGTACAGTACTGTGATGAACAGGTCAGATATTTATGTCTAGAGAGGCCCATGACCACTACATAGTCAGGGCTCATGAACCAATCAGGTTTAAAACAAAAGAAAAAAAAAAAAAAACACTTCAATAAAGTATGAAAACTAGAAGATATGGTATCAGCCCCCCAAAAAAATTCATAGAGGAGTAATTTATGGCTGGCCAGGGGGTTGATCCCAGGTGCATCTTGGCACCGCTGCCCACAAAGATGAACAAGGCGCTCGACTAATTACACAAAACAAGTAAGGATTCTTCAAACGGAAATGGAAATAGTGATGACCAGGGTTTCACCCTAGGTTAACTTTCCAGAGCCTTCCGCATAACTCATACAGCAATATACCGTTTTCTACAGAACATGCTATCCGGTAAAAATGATATCACAATTATTGTAATATTTAAATAGTCCCAAATATGATCTGATATTTAAGCTCTACTGTATATTCATAAATATTCTGGACTTCATACTGTTTCAGTAAATTTCCAATTTACTTAATCTTAATGAGTAAAAGGGACGTTCTACTGGACAAGTTTGATGTAATTCTCCAATAGTTATTTCCCCAAAATAACAATGATAAGGATTATTCTCAATTTCTTAACAAAACCTAAATAACATGAAATGTTACAGATAAAGAAAAACAGGTCAACTAGCACACTGGTCCTTTGTAAAGTTTACACTGCAATACATCATTATTTTAAATGAGCAAATAAAATTTAACATACACTATTTTATAATGGAATATTAAACAATGGAAAGATGTCCGCATAAAATAGCATAATTAAAATTACTAAAGCCATAGTAAATGGATGCCTAAAACTTACTTTGCTTGTAATTCAAATGAACTCACACACACACATTTTCAGAACCGCTTGTCCCATACGGGGTCACGGGGAACCGGAGCCTAACCCGGCAACACAGGGCGCAAGGCTGGAGGGGGAGGGGACACACCCAGGACGGGACGCCAGTCCGTCGCAAGGCACCCCAAGCGGGACTCGAACCCCAGACCCACCGGAGAGCAGGACTGTGGTCCAACCCACTGCGCCACTGCGCCACTTCAAATGAACTGAATAGTAAAAAAAGAAAAAAAAAAGAAAAAAAACTGCAGAGAAACTACAGCATTATGGAATCAGTGCCCATTTTGTCAACACTTTGCTATGAATTTATGGAACTCCTGTTTGATACACCCAAATACAATGTGGTAGAAGTGCCTGTCCGGTGCCATAAGGTCAGTGACAATCTCAGTGTGGTTCATCTTGGGCAGCAAATAGAGGGACACCTTCGCAGAGAGGGACGTGAGAGCCTCAGAGAACTGGACTGAAGACTCTACAGGAACAACGATGTCATCTGTTCCGTGGAGCAAGCCGAAAGGAGGAAGTCTACAAAATTCACAAGAACAAAGGTTGCTGGTCTCATGTCTAATTCATTTTTAGCAATCTTGTCACACTGTGTCTTCAAATTGGGCACAATCACAGAAAGTATTAGAAATGCATCATACCTTTTCAGAGCACCCTCATTAAGTTTCCCTAAGAAAGTTCTAGGTGAGTAAATATCAAATTTATCCATTCCTCCCATGGCTCTGTGCATTGTGGACACATACTCAATTCCTCGAATTTTTTCGTGCTGGTAATGGTCCACGACATCATACACTCCACTCAGTCCTTGAAGACATTCATAGAAACACATTCATTTTGAGTTAAGTTGAACTGGTGATATGTGTTATTTTAAATTGTATTGCAGTAATACAATTGATGCCTTTACCTATAACCCCTTTGATGGAACAGGTAATTTCCTTCTGTGTTTCTGCCTCTATTGCCAGCTCATCAACACCCTCCACCAGAAAGAGAGTGGTCAATGCACACAGATGAGCACCTGCTGAATGGCCAATCATTACAATACTGCCCTAAATAAAAGGAAAGATAGCAAATAAAGGGAAAGACTGAAGAACAAAATTTCAGAAAATTCCATATGTACAATTCAGCCACTGTCAACATAAATACATTACAGAAAAAATACTGTAATGAGGGGGGGGGGAAAAAAAAAAAAAAACCAATCATTGTACTAAAATGTCACTGTTCATATGACTTACTGTGTCAATATTGAACATATGCCCATTGTTTCTCAGCCAAACCAGGCAGTCAGCAACATCTTGAACCATACTTAAAACATTTCCCTAGGAAAAAAAAACATAAGAATTTACAGCTCATTCTAATGTCCAAATAACACCAAAAACATTACAGAAATCTTATTTTTATTATGTATGAGAAATTCACTGGATATCTCATTTTATTGTTTTGACTTCATCCTTCTGAATTAAAGTAGAATTGCATTGAGCAAGAGGAATGTGATCAATCAGATGAGTCCAGATTACAGCAACAACAGTGTTACATCTGCTGAATGAATAAATGTACATGTATTCTTGTGCTGGATCACGTACATAATGTGGAAACAATTATGTGATGCCACACCTTTGGATAGATGGAATAATCAGGGCAGACCACAGTTGCATTGAGCTCCTTTGCCATCTGAAGGGCCAGTAAACAATATGTGGACCTTTCTCCTGAACCCCATGCACCTCCATAGACAAAAACAACTACAGATGAAAGGGTATTGCTGGATCGGTCCATTTTGGGAGAATAGTACAAATCCAGTTTGTTGCCATGGCGGCCAAAAGAGATGCCCTAATTGAAAGGAGAACAAACATTTGGTAAAACCACAATATAAAACATACTGTAGCATTAGAAATTATAAAGTGCACAAAGGGTAAGACCAACAAAGATGACTGTATATCAACCAACCCCCCCCCAAAAAAATACCTTAGCAAATTTAATATAAAATACACTGGACTGTCATATTGTGAACACAACTGGTACCACAAATATAACTGTTGCCTGCTTTGTTCATAAATCCAAACACTATGTCACAATCAAGTTTAACAACATGCCGAATTAATTGAGTGCCACATTCATACTGTTTGGGTGTTTTACTGCCAAATAATAACAGACTGTGTAAATGCAACTAATTTTTGAAAACAGAAATGCATAAATGAACGGAAAACTGTGGAAACACTAATGCCTAGTGTACCTGTAATGCATTTTAGTTTGTTTAGGGTAACAATAATTTAATGTTGGAGGGAAAGTTATTAACTCCAAAACTACAATCAGTCTTCCTATATAACGAGCCCACGTTTACCTTCTCATAATGTTTGTGATTATCAACATTCTTGTACCACAATTTCCACTGAAAGTACAGTTTGCCGTATTGCAGATATTTCAGAGTTTCCAACACAGCTCGGGTTACATAGTAGATCCGCCTATTGGGAGACAACACATACTAATTTTACATACAGTATTTGGAAATGAGCACAAAGGCAAAAAAAAAACAAAAAAACAAATTAGCCAATTCAGAATGGTAACATATGCATTTTTGATTGATTTACCTGGGTTTTAGGGCTTCTATATACTTTCGATATCCTGGGTAGTTGGGCCATCCATACACCCACTGGGTAAGAAGTGAGATGCTATAAGGAATGGCAATAAATATGGCTCCAGCAGCCAAGGGCAGAGAAACGTGGTACTTTGAACCAATCCTGGAGTTAAAAACAGAAATTCCACATCAACTGGCAAAAACAATGATGTAACTAATGTTAATGCCATGATATATGTTTCGAATGTGGCTATTGATAAAATTATTCAATTGTTAAACTGAAATATACTTACATTGAGATCTTTTTCAAAATGTGACTGAAGATACTAAACCAAAACTTGTGCTTTCAGATGATCTGTAAAAGAGAAAAGGTCTTACAGCCAGATTGAGATTCCTAGGCAAATAGAATATATTCACGCTACCCTGTTACGTAATATCTGGGCCAGTACATCTTCTGAAACCCTAGAGGATCATTCCAGAACAGCAATGGTCATCACACATTCTTGTTGGACATTACCTCTTTGACAACAACTCAAGTCTTCACAATGAAGTAGTTTACATGGTGTACTGCGAGTACTACTCACCAGGACGGCAAACAGAGGAACAGGGGGATTTAATTCCAGCTCGGCACATGATGACGTGACTGCGCTCAGTCAGTTCATTAAGACGAGTAAGGTTAAAGGTGTCTGCTTCATTCGGGCTCACTCTTATTGAACAGAAAGAAGAGCACGTTTAAACTTTTTCATACTAATAGTTAGAGTTGTGCGAAAACGGCACGATTTCATTCTGCACTGAAATACACCGATCAGTCCACGCGATTCTATGCCGTTCAACGCACCTTACAAAATCGAACGCCGGTCTGCGCATATGACGTCACCAAACCCCTGTATCCTCATTGGTCCTCGGTGTCATGAGGCGGAATGTAACGTGCGGACCCGGAAGTTGTGTCGGAATTATCGCTCACTGCACGACCGCAACCAAGGACCCGATTTAGAGTTTAAATAATAAAACACATACGTATTAACAACACTGTATTAACCATGACTATGTAATGAGCGATTTACTTTGTAAAATAGAATGTAAAAATTCACCTTGAAAATATATCTTCATCTCACAAAGGATGTCGCACAAATGTTTCCATTTAAATGTAACACACAAGGTGGTTAAAGATTTTTACTTATCTCGAAAGCAAGTGTACTTATTGCCTAGAATGCACCCTCTCTCTCTCTCTCTCTCTCTCTCTCTCTCTCTTTAAACTGAAAGATTACACTAATTAGATATAGGCTATGCTGTATCCCAGGCCTTGGACCGGGTCCTGCTCTCCAGTGGGTCTGGGGTTCGAGTCCTGTTTGGGGTGTCTTGTGATGGACTGGCGTCCCGTCCAGGGTGTGTCCCCTCCCTCTCTGGCCTTACGCCCTGTGTTGCCGGGTAGGCTCTGGTTTCCCGCGACCCCGTATGGGAGAAGCGGTTCCGAAAATGTGTGTGTGTGTACCCCAGGTCATCTCGTTCAGTTCGACGCACGTCGCTTTGGAGAAAAAAACGCGTGTGAAACGAATAAATACGAATATAACGCTGGGGAAGTGAAGCAGTAGCACTTCCTGTGTTAACCACTAGGTGGAAGCAGTGTACAATGTCTGCTCACGTGGTGCCCGTGACATTTTCCCTCCAGTTCCAGCTGTCATCCCCGAGCAAACCAGATCTTCTGTTTCTGTACTGTGAGGGACAATTTACAGTGAATGTGACGATACTGTGTGACAGTGAGCAAAGTGCGGGCGGCTGCGTTGTTTTTACTGGAATAATGTGAGATGAGTGTTTGTGAGTGCAGCCTGAAGGCCCAGTTTCGTGTGATGCCATGATGAGATGCTCAGTATGATGAGGAAGTGGCGGCACGGCGAGTAGCGCTGCTGTCTCACAGCACCTGGGTGGTGTGAGAGGACAGGGGTTCGATCCCCGCTCAGTCTGTGTGGGGTTTGCATATTCTTCCTGTGTCTGCTCTGGTTTCCTCCCACAGTCCAAAGACATGCTGTTCAGGTTCCCCATAGTGTGTGAGTGACAGACAGACAGTGTGTGTGTGTGTGTGTTCCACTGATGTATGGATGAGTGACCCAGTGTAAGTAGTGTATCTACTTGGGACAAGCGCTTTCAGTCGATGTGTGTGTGTGTGTTTGTGTGTGTGTGTAAGTAGCATCCTGTGAAGCTGCAGGTGTTCCTGCTTATGCACAAAGGGGGATACACAGCTCATCCAGCTAAATGACCCAGTGAAGGGGAGCAGGCGCTGGCACACTGGCTGGCTGAGTATGGATGACTTGAACATGTGTCACGCACACACACAGAGAGAGTTTCTTTGGGTTCATCGTTGTACTTGTCCACTAATGGATTTTAAGGTTTTAACTACATTCCATCAACGGTCTCACGGCGCTATGAAAAAATAAAACCCGTCACAGCTGCCATCATGTGTAGCGACAGGACGTTCTTCGAGGCTCTGTCAATAACAATGGCTGCAGCGCAGGCATCCTTCAGCATCTTTGTTGATCTGAGCCAAATGCGGGAAGCAATCACCAGAGGGCTACATTCATGCTGGTGGAAACACACTAGCCACTTCCTCCCCAGTCTGGTTAAGCTCCACAGACTCTAACGTCACACACATACTAGTGGCCATGGCTGCTGCATTCGGAGGGTATCACATACCCCCCTCGACCAAAACCTTAAAAATTTTTATTGGTATCACTTATAATAACTCAGGGGGGGTGTGGTGGCGCGGTGGGTTGGACCGGGTCCTGCTCTCCGGTGGGTCTGGGGTTCGAATCCAGCTTGGGCTGCCTCCCCCTCCAGCCTTACGCCCTGTGTTGCCGGGTTAGGCTCCGTGACCCCATATGGGACAAGCGGTTCAGAAATGTGTAATAATAACTCAGCATCACAACATGTTTGCATTTGTGCTTTATGGACATTTTTTTTTTTTTTTTTTTTGCACGACGTTTTATTGTTTCTCGTTTCTTTACTCAAGATTTACAAATAAGTTCGGTAACCACTATTTGACAAAAGTTCTGTCCTTGCTTTGTCACTGGGGATTATTTCCATTTTTTCAAAATTTCAGATATTTTAGTCATCTGAAAGTTGGAATTAAGGAATGTAGTATATCTATTTGAGTGTGTCCACATGTTGTTTTCACGAATATCCACAGTCGCTGCAGAAATATCTCTTACTTCGTTGTACTGAATACAATAGAAGGAGATACTGTATATATGCATCCATAATAACTTGAATGATGTCTGAGTGTGATATATAGCTTACGGTCATTTTTTAGTTCCTCCAGGCAATCTTGCGTTGAGCTTGCAGGGACAGTGGGAGAGGAGATTTACCCTGATTTTATATCTTTGAGAAAAACTCTAGTATTCAGTGTTTTTTCAGAACACATATTAATGAAATTATTTGATTTGTTTTCATTTTGTGCAAACTACCTGCTGCTAAGTAACCAAGGCATACAGTGCTGCAACTGTTCACTTGTTTTTAAGTGTTTACTAGTGTTTCACAGATTTAAAAAAAAAAAAAAAACATTGAATGCATTTATAAATGCATAACTTGCCATGCCTGTGAAATTACAGTCTTACTGACCCAGCATTGCATTAAATTCTGAAACTAAAAAACAGCCGAGTTATCTGAAGACAATACTAAAAGCATTGTGACTGCAACATCTGTGGGCAAGGTAGATTACTCAGTTTTACCTTTGTGTTATGGCACCTGTGTTTTACTTGGATACTGGGGAGCCACAGGGTGTTTCTGTTTTGGTCACACCTCAAAAATAAAATATTGTTACAGATTCATATATTCCATACCTTTTAAACCTCTACAGTGACATTCCAGTCGCCATTATAAATCTTCACCTATGACGTTTTAACGCAGCTTTACAAAGAGATTAGTAAAACAAAAGGTTCAGTTCCACGAGCGTTAAGTTTGAAGACCTTTTTCGTTTCTTGACGCCTCGCGTTTACTCCTGTGGCATCGTGGGTAATGCTCAGTTGCTGCGGGTTCGAATCCACCGCCGGATCTGTCCGTATGGTGTATTATGCACGTCCTTGTGTTTGTCTCATTTCCAGTTTTTCCCGTGGCACAAAGACGAGGTTTACGCAAACTACCGACTAATAAATTGCCCTCGGTGTGTCCCAGGTGTACCTCACCTGTGTTTGCTCCGCAAAGCTCCGATGGAAAAAGATTTAGTGGAAATAGCCGGGACGGATGAGCACCGTTTCTCAACGGTACGTAAATTATGGCTAATTAGGCCTGCTGGTTGAACAATCGGAAAATGTGCCCTTCGCCGCAGACCCGCAGGGATCCTGAAGCAAACCAAGTATTGTATTTCAGGAAACTCGGAGAGCGTCGGTTCTCAAGTCGGTTTTGCGAGCGCGGCATTCCAGACGTTAGACGTAATGAACCTTTCAGCCCCGCTACACAGAGCTGACTCTATGGTCATCCAGTAAAACGCCCATGTCTGGGAAACTCCCTTATTCTCCGTGACTTTCCGTCCTTTTTCGGTTCATTTTTTTTTCTTGAAAATGTTATACAAAAATATGTTTTATTACCGTTCTCCTCGGCTGCTTCTGTTATTAGTATGTACAGAACATTAATATGACGTTGCGTGTACACCTCCCGCATGTAGTCCAGTTGAGCCATTATATTTTTATGAACATTTTGGTGTCCGATGCACACAGAGTTCTTCACGCAGCGGTGGGAAATAAGAATCTGTTCGGAAACAGGATGTGACTAATGACGAACTTGAGGATAACGGTGCTTGAAAGTAATTTTCTGAAATAACGCTTTTTTGAAAGACCGTGGACGGTTGTGAGGATATCAGGGAGTATGACACGGGGATGGAATAGTGTACCAGACTTCATTCACGAAGAAAGTACTGACACTTTTTAATGTGATCACGTGTTGTGGCTCTTTCTGGAGTCTGAAAAAAGGTTTTTAATGAACTTGACACACATGCCCATGGGAACATGTAAAAAGTCGTTAGGCAAAAACAGGGCAGTGATTTCGGACTGCTTCAAAAAGCATTAGAGGTAGTAAAAAAGTGTATTTGACAAATATCGGAACAAGGATTCTGGTGTATTGAACTAAAATGCTCTGTGTCCATTTATATTCCTCTATTTTCAATCAGATTTCATTCTCTGCAATGGTTAAATAGTCTGTAAACTGTTTAAATACTTTGTGTTGTCTGATGGTCTAGGACTGTTTGATTTCCTCCAGATGGTTAACATGATGGCAGTAATTAAACAGAAAATATTTGCTGCTGTCAAAAATAAATTACTTTCAACGACTTACATTGCAAAAGCGGAATTACACGACTGTACTAAACAGATCCTAAAAATTGCATACGCATTTTAATAGAGGAGATCTACGGACATTGTTATTGTGGAAGTGCCAAGAAATTAATAGTGAACGTTTGGAAGACACAATTCAGCATGCGACAAACCCTTCTTTCTTTCACCAAATATCGACCTCCAATACATTATGTAAGGAGAATTTTTGTGCATTAAATAGTGCTGCTTCCATACCTTTCAGCACTTGAATTTGCCAGTATAAACGAGAAATCAGTGCTCCTTGCTAATCATCATTTGAAATCGTCACTATTCAGTGCTTTTCCAGAAAAGATACTGAGCAACATCATGGCTTCTCCAGGATGTTAAAGTTCAAAAACACAGTAAACAGAGAACTGAAATTAGAATCTCGAGACTCGGAACAGCAGTCCTTCAGTCCTTCCGTTTGTCTGCATTACAGCTGAGGATCATGCTTATCTCCTTACATGTCATTGTAACTCATTGTAGGATGCTGGTGTGACTCTTTGATAAAAAAAAATGAACCATAGATCACTTTTTGTGTGTTCATGAAATGAAAACTAATAATACGACAGGGGATGCACAGACCGTACATACAGTTACTGCCAACGACTGTCATGGACTTAAAAATGATAAAAACAGTAATAAATAATTTAATGGCTAAAAAAGCCAACAAACACACACCGTCTGAAACCGCTTGTCCCGAGTGGGGTTGCAGCAAGCCAGAGCTTAACCTGGCAGCACAGGGAGCAAGGCTAGAGGTGGGAGGGGACGCACCCAGGACAGGACGCCAGTCCATCACAAGGCACCCCAACTAGGACTCGAACCCCAGACCCACCATAGAGCAGGTCCCAGTCAAACCTGCTGTACCACCACACCCCTGCCCCCACCCGCATTTAAAAGCCAATAGTGTTGCTCAGATGTTTGGATTTTAGAATTAGTTACCGCCTTGCGCTATAGCACAATTTAAAGGTTAAATGAACAAGAAGTAAAACACTTTAATCACATTTGGCTCTTTTGACTTCTGTTCCATAGTCTATTACAAATAGATTCATTGGAGTTTTCCTGTTAAAACCAAATTGTACCAAGTTTGCGACCTCAAACATATTTTGCAACTTGTTTAATTGCTAATGAAAATACTTATTTTATAATGCAGCTTTGAGGACTGGAGCAGATAATCAACGTCTTTTTGGAGCAGTTAAGCCAGTGGAACGAGTTGAAGTACCAACCTGAGCAGCAAAACAAAGCAGAAGGTCGGTGTTTTCATAAGAATGAATTTAACTAGCAATTTCTGTGACCTTTAAACCACGGCAGGGTCGCGACACAAAATGAATTAATTTGCAGTATTTGGTATTTTACTCTTTAACAAATTTTGCTAGCGATATTTTGCAGTACCTTATCCTAAATGTATCATTTTTATCAATTCAGTTATAAGGAACACTTATCTTTATTCAAAGGATATATTCCATTTGTTTGGCCTGTTTTGACCGAAGATGCGTAGATTATTATTATTTGTATACAGTGTCATTTTTATTAATGATCATTTTAACGACAGACAGATAGTCGTAGACTGAACCGTCGGATGACTCAGTCCCTAAATGATTTCAGTAGATGTACATCTGAAACTGAAGACACTTGCTTGTCACACTGGCTTATGTACACTAGTCACTTCGGAAATGGAACCCAAAACCACAAGGTTGTCACCCCACTGCCGTCACAGTTTGACTGGATGAGAAGTAAAGTCATGTACTCGTATTACTCACACTAAGCACGTCGAGCGTGGTTCAACTGCAAACTCTGCACAAGAGCTGGTTTGAGAAAGCCGAGCAACACTTCTATGGGACAAAGTTGAAATCAAAGCAACTCACGAGTGTCCGAAATCTCTGGGAAGCGCAACAGAAGAGCTTAGAAGATACGTTGGCCAGTTTGTTAGCTGAATACCTTGTGTAAAAAAAAAAAAAAAAAATTAAAAACGAAAGTGTACTCAAACTTTTGACTGGCGCTGTGATTACCTGTGGCTCAGGCTGACAGAATTGTCTCCAATCCCTGCCTAGCGCCTCCAACGTCCTGCGGTGATGCTGCACAGAGGGGCTGCGGACGGTCACGTCTGAGCAAAGTGCTGCAAAAGCGGAAAACTTTGACAAAGCCGTGAAAGGTCATCCGGCGGACTTCGTGCCACGCCGCCCTGGACAAAGCCCACCACCGACGACAACAAAGCAAGTCAGCCGACAGCGGTGTTTCCCATTTGGACTCCCGTATGAGATCAACTTCCACTCATTCAGACACTTTCCTCGCGGCCACAGCCGACAGCAAGCCTTGCTGATGATCATACCTCGACGTGCATTTCTAGGACTCTTTCTTACCGTCAATCATTCGTGAGCAGTAGGTGCTGTGCAGTTAAGCCCAACGTCATCTGGAGACTATCTTCTGAAGGACAGGATGTGCGTGTGTCCTCTGATAGAAAACTGATTAAATTAGTTAGATGTTACCACACTCATAGACTGGACTGGATTTTAAAACAGTTTGTACGAGTACACATACACACTCACGGGGGCTTGACTGGGTCCTGCTCTCTGGTGGGTCTGCGGTTTGAGTCCCGCTTGGGGTGCCTTGCGATGGACTGGCATCCCGTCCAGGGTGCGTCCCCTCCCCCTCCAGCCTTGCGCCCTGTGTTGTCGGGTTAGGCTCCGGTTCACCGCGACCCCGCTTGGGACAAGCGGTTTCACCCAGTGTGTGTGTGTGTGTGTGTGTACATACACACCAGTTTGGGAAAATGGTGTGACCTAAACTGGCCCAGTCATACCATCAATAAATCATTCACACTGTAATTAGAGGTATGTTCAGTTAGTTTAGATTTCGCCTTGTATACAGCATATTATGCCTATGGATGCTGATGAGCCTTTGGGACGTTTTGTTCACAAACACATGGATTATTTAAGATGAATCTAATCTGTCATGTCCTGTGTGAAGTCTCCCCCAACCCAGACCACAGTTTAGCGCAACGTACTGTTGGAAAAAAAACAGCAGCCACTTGCGAGTGAGTCACGATACACGAGCAAAAAGTCCATTGTGAATATACCTGCGTTGTCATTTCCAAGCTACAGCAGACGGTGACCGCAGTAACGTAACGGCCAAAATTTCAGGACAGCTGAAAACGGTGCGGAAAGGCTGTAGCAGAGCCCGTTTTCACGCGCGTAGCGACGACGGAACATTTTTCCCACTGGACCTCGGATCTGTAGCACGGCAGAAACAAGCGAAAGGACTCCATCGACAATTTTCTTTTAAAATCTTTCGCACACTGACAAAGCTCTCTGCCCCCTTCTCAGGAAACCACAATGACTCACTGTGAGCAAATGTCTCGGGGGCTTGGAGATTTTACACTCGTAGGCCTTGTCACGTCTAAAATAGCCTTCGTTCACATGACGAGCCTATACACACCCAGGACAGGACGCCAGTCCATCACAAGGCACCCCAAGCGGGATTCGAACCCCAGACCCACCGGAGAGGAGGCACAGGGCAAACCCGCCGCACCACCACACCCCCCATCGCAAGCCTATATATTTGCCTTAATTTTGAATCAGTAAATAATTCACAGTATTTTTAAAGCACATTTTACAATCTACATTAAGCAGAAACAAAAAGGACAAAGCACAGAAAATACATTATTCCTTTACGTCTTTTCAAAGGGTAACAAAAGGTACGCAAGAAATAAAGTAAAAGCTATAATATAGATGTTATTGCCTAGAATGAAACTTCTGACCTTCATGGAAGGTTTACCGAAGTCGCACTGCCCATTTAGATTTGAGATGTGTGCAGCTGAAATGTTTGCTTCCAGTTTTTTTTTTGTTGAGATTTAATCAAACCTTGAACAAATATAATACAAGATCATTACAAACAAAGCAACGGTTGAGGCTTTTGGAGCAATTCCCTTCAAATTATTATAACATTATCATTGTTATCATGGCATTATCACAGCATCAAGTAGTGTACATACAATTTCATTTTATGTCAATAAAAGTAATATGGCACAATTTATGAATTAAAACTGTTTATTTTGTGGTCTATATTTGGAACTGTTTTGCAGTAGTTTAATGGGGAAGGACTGAGACCAAACAGAAACACATTGTTGTTTCCAAATGACTTTAGTGGAGAGCAGTTTCCCATCTTCCATGAGGGGGGAAGAATACAAAATGCAACATTTTTATGGTGTTTTTGGTGCACAGTAATGATTCCGGGAGCCATATTTTAGAGGTTTTATTATAATCATGTGAATTTTTTGCTTTGAATGTGACAGGAGTCAAAAACTTAATTTCGTTCTGGAGCAATGCCTTCAATTCACCTGGCTGCCGTTGTTTCAATGTTCACGTGGACATATTTTTTTTTGTTTTTTTAAGATGAACCCTGTGTCATGTTTTTAATATTCTGTGAAGTTTCCCCCCAATAACATTTAGCCCTTAATGTCCACTTAGCTGCCCAAAGCAGACAAACCTGGTCAGCACAAACACTTCTCGTTTCATTGTGCTGGACTAAAATGGACTGAAACGGCACATTTCTTTTTCTGTAGATCACCGCTAAACCATACAATGTTCATAAGACCATATGACTACTACAACTTAATTCTGTTTCTAAAATATCTGCATGGTTTCGTCAGAAAGAATCTGATTATCACATTTGCCCCTACAATACTTTGGTGTTAGACATTTGTTGCAAAAAAATAGAGTAGTATGGACGGATGTTTATCTTCTGCTACACACTTCCTTGTACAGTGATTTTTTTTTGGCATTGGGTCAGACTGGCCATCACAAACAAAACAGTAGTGTATAAATAATTCTGTTCATAAATAAAACAGGCTGCATGGAAAGCATTGCTCTCAGATGTGGGCACACGAGAAGAACTCGGAATAAAGCTGAGGTGAAGGTGTGATGCGGAGGTGCTTCCCTGGCACCGTGTATGACAGCTGGAGTAGATCTGCCACTGACATCACGGAGGATGCCGCGATTGTGACGTTAGGGTTACATCGCATGGAGATAAAATTTTGCCAGAGCGCCACAGGGGTTACGATCTAGAGATAAGAGATCTCGCACTCTCTCACACACGCACACACACGCACAGTCACCGGAATGGTATGCGAAACCATGACAAGCTAAAAGCTGACATATTGAAAATAAAACAAAACCTAGCTAAACCCAGCAAAAAAATGAAATCCCTACTCTCAGAAAACAGTTTAGTTTTTATTTTTATGCAAAATTAATTATTTCGAGACATGCTTGAGGATATTATTCGGGGAAAAAGTGAAATTTCAGATATGAGCTGTGGAATGTTTCAAACTGAACTTCTTTTCACAAATGCTAGCTCCCTGCATTTACACTGTAGGACTGCAAAAAATTCCTTTTCCATGCCCATCATTCCAAAATTACAAATGTTCATAATATGCTTTTAGCTTCATTGTAGCCAGAAACAAACGTCCAGCTTTGGAAAATGTTTTCATTTTGAATCAGATTAGAGAAATCTGTAGTGTCAAATCAGAGTCAGCGCTGTTGAGCGTCATGCTTATTGTGCCTTCATTGTGCATTCAGTCATTTCCAGAGCTGAAGGAAACTGGTCTGAATGAAACTTATCCCCCTTCCAAACCATTTATCTCTTTAGCAGATAATGTGGGCTCTCACTATCTGAAGATCAAGCAGTTTTATGTACATGTATCTCACTGAAGTAAACATGAAAATGGGAGATTAATTCTCTAGGATAGAGTCCTGGCTGACTAACTACATATCAACGATAGATGTGCTTTTCTGCTTATAATGATGACTAAAGTGAATTGATCTGGTTGCTAAAGAAGATCACTGTGAAGTGGATTTGACAGCACAACAAGAATATTAATAGCGTTTCCAAAAAGAAAAAAAAAAAATTCTTGAAATAAACTGGAGAAGGCAATGCGTCTGAGTTTTGGGAGGGCAAAACAAAACATTATGTAGTTTTCTCCAACCTCAGGTAAAACACCTCCTGGGGTCCAGTTTCTAACTGCAATTCTTTCAACCACTACACAATAATGAAAGGTTAATAGTACAGCTCCTAAACAGTACAGCTCAATCCCTTGTTTTATTTTCAGGTTGGGTTCTCTTAAAAACATCAGACAAATAAATAATGAATTAAAAATTCTTTTGTCTGTTTTCATCAACAGCTCATCCAATGCAGGGTTTCAGGGTTCTTATATGCTACAAACGTTGGGTATGACACTCCTATTTATCTTTATTAACACGAAGCAAAATTATAGTCCCCTGTATAATGGCTGATAATAAATAATACATCATGTCCACAACCTTTAATTCATTCTGTTGTTCTGGCTTGTACATGCAAGATGGCAGGAGGACCCCAGCACTATCAACTCTGGCCTTCTGGCTTTTTGGCTTTCAAGCAGGAGGTGTCAGAAAAGTTACCACAGGGATAACAGGCTTGCGGAGGCCAAGCGTTCATAGCGACATTGCTTTTTGATCTTTTGATGTCGGCTCTTCCTATCATTGCGCAACGGAATTCACCAAGCGTTGGATTGTTCACCCACCAATAGGGAACGTGAGCTGGGATTAGTCCATCGTGAGACAGGTTAGTTTTACCCTACTGATGATGTGTTTCTGTGATAGTTTTCTGCTCTGCTACATACGATCAGGTGCCACAGCAGAATGAAACAATGGAGTATAGAAAGGAGGGTGACTTGGAGAACATATTAAATAGCATTTCACCTTAAAGTACCAACTGTTTATCTTATTGTACCAACTCATCACATAAATGCCCGTCATGATCTGGTGACTTTCAGTTTGCAATCCAAAAAAGCATCATAACAGACACATACCTTTATATATTCTGTAGCAGGTGTAAAACGTCTTGGATATAGCTATAATGAATAAAAATATGCCAAATGAAATCATTCCTGCATTGCTATGAGGCACTCCCCCACCCTACACCACAGAACCATTTGAATTTGAGTGCATTTTGCTGCCAGCTAATGACAGAAAATGGAAACCCAGGCCCTTTTCACACAGCAACAAGAGACATTTTAGGAAATGTAGAAAATGCTATTAAAACAAATGAACAAAATGGGAAACGTTTGTATCTTTGAGAAAACGTAACTTGGACATTTGTAACACTACTTATAAATGTATAGCATATCACTGCCACTCTCATTTGCAACAAAAAACCTGCATTAATCTCAAGAGTTGCACAGAAATATCTAAAATGTTTCTTATATGTGTCATATGCACTATTGAGGATATTTCCATCCAGCTTTAAATAGCCATGTTTATATAGTGTTCATCCTTAATATGCATCTTCTCGTCTGAATATTTGAGTAGTATTCAAGGAGGAGGAGGGAGTATTTTAATTTATTATTCTTAAAAGTTTGTTCAGCATCAGTCATCAGAACAGTTGTAACAGGTCATAAGTCTACAAAGTAGTTCAGCCTGTTGGCACTCCCTATAAAGACTATGTTTTCAGAGACAAGATTATATCTTTTTGTCCATACCTTGTTGTCCAGCCTCGCCTTATGAACACAAAGACATGCATTTTGTATTTAACCTTACCGAATCTAAACCGACAACTCTTTTTACTGCTTTATCTTATGATTAGTAAATGATGATCATTTTTTTCATGTCTTAACATAAAAGATTGAGGTTTTAACAAGTGATATCTGATGCTACTGTATTTTTTTGCAATCTCAGATTTCCTTCTTAAAAAAAAAAAAAAAAAAACTTCTGCTCACTGCAGATGTTTTTCATTAAAAAATGCCTCAGAATCTAGGGAGTACTAACACAGGAACATTAAAACTGCACTGATATATTAATACATTTCAAACAAACATTCACTCTTCCAAATAATGTAATCTGGTTTCTTCACTGAGATCTATAGCGTCATTTTCTTCTGCTTCCCCAAAACAGCACCAGATGTCACAGATCAGCATCTTAAGCAACCATGCAATCTGTTTTCCTGGAAGTCATGTGTGTAAGGCAAGTGCTGCAATGCAAGCCTACCACTCCAGGAGCATGTTAACAGCATCAGAAAGGTCTGACACACACAAGAATGCAAGACTGACTCACTGACTACCCTTTTTCTTTCATACATATGTAACGTTTTAATAAAAACAAAATTGCAAATGAAATATCTGATTTGAAAACTGTAAAAATCCTGCTGTATATGTAAATATAAATGTTAGAGTCTCATTTTCATAAACAAATATAAACACATTTACTTATTTAGCAGATGCTTTGCTCCAAAGCAACTTCCAATGCATACTATGTAGTGTCATCAGCCCACACACCTTATTCACCAAGGTGACTTACACTGCTAGATACACTACGTACTTACACTGGGTCACTCATCCATACAGCAGTGGAACACACTCTCTCTGTGTCACTCACACACTATGGCTGAACCTGAACAGCATGTCTTTGGACTGTGGGAGAAAACACACAAACACATGGGGAGAACGTGCAAACTCCACACAGACTGAATGGAGATAAATCCACATCTCTCGTACCATCCATTTGCTGTGAGACAGCAGCGGTACTCACTGTGCCACCGTGCCGCACCAATACAATTTTGCAAAATACAATTTCACAATCGTTAAAGCCACTTAAAACTTAGGAAATATGTTCTCCAGCTGTGTGTCAGAGGCAGCCTGAACATACATACACATCCCTATAACACGCACAACTAGCCACAAAAAAGAAAGATGAGTAAGAGCCTCTTCAGAGTTAGAATATTATCTTGTTATCTCATGTCATGGGTTTGAAGGGATAAAAAAAGGCACCAGTCAGTGTAGAGGTTCCTCTTCCTTAACTCGCTTCTGTGCTCTTCCCCTTTCTTTAATATATACCAGCTCCTAGCGAAGAGTTAAGACTCAACTGCACAACACAGTCTTACTTTGCCATGGAATGCAAGTCTCACTGGACTGGAGTATGACAGGAAATGCTGTCTGAGCAGAAGCCAATAAGCATCTTTGCAGCTTTTCTTCTCCAGGCACTGTAGAGTAAGGTTTTCAAACTCACAAACGGTTCGTGTATACGCTTGTATTTGCTGAAACCAATTCTGTAGCTTTAATTAACTCAGTCAATTGTTATGTCTCATAAATATTTATTATAGATCACTTCTTCACATTTCCAAAAATATTTCTTAATGTATGTTATATGACTCTTAATTTACCCACCCAAAAAGGCAACTGTCCAAATACAGAAACTAAGTCGAAGCAAACGCAAAATATATACTATTCTTCCGTCTTTGATAAACCTGCCAAAAATTAAAAGCAAGTGTGCACAAAGACACACGCACTCTATAGATGGTACATTCCATGAGTTCTAAGACTTGCCACCATCACACCATAGCCAGTCTTATAACTTCTTGGCTGCAATGTCATCACACAGTAGCTAGTCTTACAACTTACTGAGTGTACTGCACATTTTAAGTTACATATAGAAAGAATAGGCAGATTTAGAAGGTGCAAGTGGCAAATGTAAACTTCTTGTTGATCCCGGAATCTATGCTATGGGCATATATGATAAAATCTTACAAAGGCCTAGCAAAGTTAATTTTCACTGAATAGTTCTTTTATTGTAATATACGGTTTTGTTACTTGATACTTAAAAGCCAATGCCGTATTTCTTCTGACATTCATAAAAGATGTTTTGCACACAGGTGTGTACATTCCATTTAAAATGTATTTTATCAACAGTTCTGTTCAAAATTTTTAGGACTGCAGACTCCTGTACATACTTTGTGTTTAAGAAAGGAGTTTTTTTTTTTTAAAAGAACCCTTCTGAGCCTCAGCCATAAAATCCAGACTTCAGGGAATACAATTCACTTGAACTAGATAAGAATGAAAAACAACACTTTTGCTCTCCATTCCCCTGCAGACTCCACCTTATGGACTGTCATACTTCTGTAGTGCCTCCTCCAGCTTGCTAGTGATCTTCCGGAAAAATCCAATCTGCTCTTGAAGGTAGTGCTGCATCTGGGCCCGGAAGTCGCGCACACGGATCTGGTGGAAGTGGTTAATCTCGGCAAGTGTGGCAAAGGAGATGATATTGCAGCGCTCCCGGATACCCTCAGAATGTGGGTGATCCACCTTGCCCTCTTCTCCGTGCTTTTGGCTTTCCTTCACCTTGGTCAGAGCACCTACCGAAGTGGACAGAGGGTCAATAAAAATGAAACCAGTTACTGCCTGAAGCCACTGACATATCTAACTTCTGCACAAAATGACTTATGATCACAACATTATGGAGATGTATACAAACAACAATCCACCAAGATGGTTAGATGGTCATTAAAGATAAACTTGAGATTTAATTGACAGTCTGGTATTATTTTCTTAATGTTGCAACAGTGTCAACACCAAAAATATTGAAATAAAAAGTCTTACACAGCTCAAGGCTGGATGCATTGGCATGCTGCCTTCCTGAAGCATTATTACATACCCTGCTATTTAACTGACTCATTGTTTGAAAGCAGTAATATCATCATGTTTTGGGGGTCAGTACTACACATGCTTCAGATTTATGATGGTTATATACAGATCAAATTACTTGCTAAAATACTAAAAACAGACACTGAATAAAACTAAATGTTTTAAAGAGAATATTTTTAATACAGTACATTACCTCTCTCTTCTGCCAGAAAATAAAGGTTTACAGTAGTCCAGCCTACTTGAAACAAAACCATGAAACAACTTCTCAGCATCTTGCCTACATAGGTATCGCCTTAATTTAGCTATATTTCTCAACTGAAGGAAACACAACCAAGTCAATGTAGCAATATGAAACTACCAATGACAGGTTTCCATTCAATAAATACCAAAGTCCTTAACACAATCTGTATGCTTGAAGCTTATCCCATTGGTGGCCAAGACTGGTGTGACTGTGTCTAGAGGTTCAGCATCACCACTCACCACAAGTACATCTGTTTTATTGGCATTCAGAGATTAAAAAATTACTCACCCATGATTCTATACTGGTAAAACAGTTTGCTAAAGACACTACATATGATGGGTCATCAGACTTAAAACATATAGCTGTGTGTCATCACAGTGAATGGAAACTTACATCATGTTTGAGAATAACATTCCAAAGGTAACATATAGACTGAGAACAATAATGGACCCAGCACAGAGCCTGAGGCGCACCATACTGAACCACAGATGAGAATGAATGGACGCAGTCATCAGATTTCAGTACAAACTGTTTATGGTTAGCTAAATATGAATGGAACCACTTCAGAACAGCGCCCCTTAGTCCAACCAGGTTTCTAAGTCTACTGAGTAGGATACTGTGGTCAACAGTATCAAATGCAGCATTCAAATCCAGTAACATAACAACAGAGATATGGCAAGCATCGGAGGGGGGGAGAGTATCAATAACAACAAAGGTGAGGGCAATTTCAGTGTTGTGACCAGGACAGAAACCAGACTGAAATTATTGAAATACATTATAATGATTAAGGTACTTTACAGTTTGGGAAGCTAAGATCTTTTCTAATATATTGGATAAAAACGGTAGATTCAAGATTGGTCTATAATTACTTGGGTTATTACAATCAAGATCTGATTTCTTTAGTAGGGGTCTTATAATGGTGACTTTAAAAGCACTCAGAACACAGCCATTCAGTAATGAGGTATTAATGATACTGACAACAGGTTCTCTGAGAATGGAAACTGCAAATTTAAGTACTTTAGTGGGAATTTGGTCTAAAATACAGGTAGTACATTTAATTGAGCGAATTAGCACACTGCATGGTGGCAGTCACAGCCTAAATGTAAAACATGAATGATATGTGAAGAAAAACATGTCTTGTTGTCTATTTTCTTTGTTTTGACTACATTTCACTATCACAGCACAATATTGGCTGCTATTGAAATGAGTAGATGCAATGTTGGCAGAGGTCATTGCCTTGAGATAAAAAGAGCACTTGTAGTGCTATATACGGGCAGTTTAATTTATGAATATGGCTCTGAATCAGATTTAATGTAACATGCATGATGTGAGTTAAATGGTGAAGAATTAGGCTATGTTTTGAACATTTCAGTTAGCAAGCTTCATTCTGCTTTTGAGTGTCAGAAATATTTGTTTTCCAGGTTTTAGTATGAGTTATTCTGACAAAATATTATCGTGAAAAGTGACATTTAGATTTATTCATTTAGCAGACGCTTTTGACCAAAGCAACGTACATCTCAGCAAAAGTATAATTTATGCATTACATTAAGAGGAGACATAGCTGCAGACATGAAAGTCTCAAGCAAACCTAGTTTGTTCCCTACCACTTGCTGCACCAAGGTTCATTGTTCGAGTAGGTGCATAAAACACAGGATAGACAAATCCCGATACCCTCCCACCAAATTTTTTTTTTTTTTTTTTAAATTATAAGATACACAAATGAGCAAGTACAATGCCAGAGTAATGGCTGAATAAAGGTTGTATCTGGGAATGCTTATGGAGTTACGATGCGTGAACAGTTACACCATAAAGTCACGCAGTTACACCCCCCAGCTCTCCAAGAACTGCACTCGTCCAGAGTCAGTAAAAGGGCGAGCAAAATCATTCTAGACCCCTCACATCCAGGCCACTTCCTCTTCGAACCCTTGCCATCTGGCCGGCGCTACAGAGCACTGTGCACCAGGACAGCCAGGCATAAGAAAAGTTTCTTTCCTCAGGCCATCTACCTCATGAACACCTAAATCTCTCCCCTAGAGAGTAAACCGTGCAATACATAATGCTATTTATATTTATAACTATTTATCACATTTCTCTTACTCACACTCCCTTGCATTTGTATCTAGTGACTATTTTTTGTATATTCGGTACTTTATATTTTTAAATATTTTTTATCCCTTGCTCACATACTCTGTCTTTTCACCTGTCTTGTCACTGTCATTCTGTCTGTGCTGTGGTAGTTCCTGTCACCAAGACAAATTCCTTGTATGTGCGAACATACTTGGCAATAAAGCTCGTTCTGATTCTGATTCTGATTCTGATAAATGAGCTGGAGAGACATCAAATTTTGAAACTTTTAAGTTATTCCCTACTGGTCAAAAAATCTGCTAGAAGGAAACCAGGAAGGACACACATTTCAGAACCGCTCGCCCCATATGGGGTCACGGGGAACCGGAGCCTACCCGGTAACACAGGGCGTAAGGCTGGAGGGGACACACCCAGGACGAGACGCCAGTCCGTCACAAGGCACCCCAAGCGGGACTCGAACCCCAGACCCACTGGAAAGCAGGACTGTGGTCCAACCCACTGCGCCACCGCACCCTCTCACCAGGAAGGACAACAAGCCATTTATGTCATTGGGCATACAAAAGGCTAAAAAAAATATCGTCCTGTTTCCTGGAGATGAATATAGTACATGCTCCAAGAGATGATTTACTGATCAACAATAAGGCCTCAAACAGTTTTACACCTACCCAGACTTCTTTGTACAAAAGAAGTGTCTTCTGTGTCATAAAGAAATAACTTCTTGTTAGTGTGAACGAGCTGATTTTAGAAACTTCTTCACTTAAGCAATACCTATGTTAAAGGCAAGGGGTTCAGACATGAGAAGAACCAAACAAATTGCTTTAACACCTATTAAAGGAGAAGTCCATGAAACCAAACTTATAGAACTGTGAAACTGTACACAAAGACTGTTGCACAGCCCTGGGAAAGAAAAAAAAAAGAGCTAAACTCAAAATAAACATGTAGCTAACACCTTTTAATTGTAAGTCAGAACAACAGTCTAGTAGCTGAAATAAAACTATGATACTTTGAGATTTTGGCCTAATTTTTTGTCAGAAAATGAAGTAGGTTAATATTTCAGTTGACATGAAACAGATTTGTTACAGGACTAGAAAGAAAATATAAGACATTACCTTTCTGGACATGGATGATGTCTGGGTAGTTAGCCAGATGTCCCTGATAAAGGGTTAACAGATCCATCACAGGCTCCAGGTCCTGCTTGGGCTGCTCTGTAAAATACTCGCCAATGGCATCATAGACCTCTCCAGTGAATGCTATGGCCTCATTTAAACCCACAGAGAATGGCTGCTGGTCAAGTTCAAATGCCTGACTGAGCACTTTGAAGGACTGTCCGACTTTCTGGTACTCTTTTTTAAACCCCAACATCTGCTTCCTGGCAAATTCACTTATGGTTGCACTGACATAGAGCACGCTGTCATCCATCTTCTTGGTGAAAGCCTTAAACCCGTCAATTTTGCTCTCTACATCTTGCAGATCGAGAGGGACCGCAGGTGTGCTGATGGTCAGGAAGAAACTGGCTCCCACCATCTCATCCTTCTCTGCTTTCCTTTTCCCTTGCTTCCAGGCTTTTTCATCTGTGCTGCTGCAGGTGAGGAAGTGCTGGAAAACATCACACCTGGCCAACACTGGATGACTGGTCATGTGGTTCATCCACCATATCAGTCCTTTCCTTCTCTTGGCAATGAAGTCCTCCTCAAACCTCCCTGTGGCCTGCTTCTCGGGGATATGGGGTATGGAGATGACCGGGAATTTCTCAACCAACCTGGCGTACAGCCAGTCAAAGTGTTTGTATCTCCTGTTCACCGGGTTCTGCGTGTGTGTGGGTGTGAGCTTATACGAAATGTAGCTTTTCATGCCTTTAAACTTGGTCTGTTTCGTAGGGTCATCAATGGTACACGTGAACGGGTAAGGGTTCTCCTGCCATTCCGGACCATACTGTCCCATCACCACACAGATCTTGTCCCCGTCCTTCACGAAGCCGGAGGCCTCCCCCAGTACGAACGCCTCCCCGCCGGATTTCACAAAAGTTGAGAACCTGTTGAGATTCCTGCCCACGGTTCCGGAACTCTTGGCTTGTTGAGGATAGCCTCCTCTCGCCACGGAGGTGGACAAGCGATATGTGGAAGGTCCGTTGCCCTGGAAGTCGGGGTCACCCCCCCCTGCGCCCGCGGGCTCATCCGCAGCGGCTGAGCTGTCATCCCAGTCATCGTCCCAGTCTTCCTCGCTCCCGTGATGACTCACCTGATACTTGTGCTGATTCTGGGACGGAGCAGGCAGGATGGCGAAGCTGGGAGCCACGGCTTTGGGAAAGCTGGGAGCCACGGCTTTGGCGAAGCTGTCCACCTGAGCGTCCGCTTTGAAGGAGGCGGTGCCGCCGTGTCGCGAGGGAGTCACCGCGTCCCCTCTGAGTACCTCCACGTAGGAGGCGGGGAAGAGCCCCCTCTCCCCGCGGGCGTTCGTGCCTTCCAGCCAGCCCTCTATGTCCTGCTCGCTGTGCAAAACAACCACTTCATTCTCCTTCACTGTGATCTCGCCCGGGTTTTCGGAGTTGAACTCATACAGGACCCTTGCCTTCAGCGCCATTAGTTTGGCACGAAGCCGAGAAAACAGAGCAAAACCAGCAAAACGCGCTCTGACGAGGATTTCGTAAAAACTACTTTACTCACAGGCACTATTATGAATTTCCACTTCTCCTGCTGTCAGCACCGTCACCATCAACGCAAAACTCGTTATGCAGCAGCCTCTTCAGGGCTTAACACCAAAAACTAGTTTAAAGTTTAAAATTCTCACTCCAACCGCCGCCCCTTTCGTAACTGTTCAAAAAAATTACCTCAGTGAGACACAAACTCAGGCTGAATAATAGTGGGAGGAGTCAAGCGGGGCTTGGCCAATCAGAGAGCAAGGACCTACTTGAGGACGGGGATATGCTAAATAAGTCGAAGTGAAATAAGTAAAACTGACTGTAAAACAAAATGCGTGACGCTGCTTCTGTTCATTATCGCAAAATCCAAGGTTTTCTTATGAACATAGGACGGAACATGTCTTCTTGTGAACATAGGAAGTACAATTTAACGTGGTAAATGTATAATGAAGCGCATGCACCATAATCCTTTCACCATGGCATGATTACGATATGTCATTGTTGATTGTGCAGGAGTCTCATTTATGCCAAAAGACGTTATTAAACTAAAATGAAGATAGAGTACAGCGCAGCAGACTTTAACTTTTCAAACTCACACTGCAGTTACATGGCACTGGAAATAATTATTTTATCCAATGACTTTACATTTATTTATTTATCAGACACTTAAAGCAACTTCCCACGAACTCTATTTAGTGTTACCAGCCTACACACCTTATTCACCAAGATGACTTACGCTGCTAGATACGCTACTTCCAATGGGTCACTCATCCATACATCAGTGGAACACACACTCTCTGTCACTCACATGCTACAGGTGAACCTGGACAGAATGTCTTTGGTAGGAAACCAGAGCACCCAGAGGGAACCCACACAGGCACAACATACAAACTCCACACAGACTGAGCAAGTAATTGAACCCATGTCCTCCCACACCACCCAGGTGCTATGAGACAGCAGCACTACTTGCTGTGCCACCATGCTGCCCAACTGGATACACCTTTACAACTGGATAGTTGTGTTTGGAATAACTGACCAATGTGTATTGTGTTTCCAGCCTACGCAATCCTTATATTTCATTGTCATTTTGATATCTGGGAGAATACTGGTATGAAAACTCATATTTAAGGAGGTCTAGAACTTAAAATGATTCAAGTGCAAACTATGTGTAACAAATTTTCATATAATGTTCACATTTCTATTATTTAAGAGTGCAATCTGCCTGGAATAAAACCGGGGGAAAACATAGGTCTACTAGTTTTATGAATGGCTGTAGGATCACATTTTAAAATTGTTGGAATCTTCTGGAATTAAAATATACTCTACATCTCAGGCTTGTTGAACTGATCGAATTATTTCAAACAAATCTGTTTGCAACGGATGGCTCTTAAGTAAAATGGACCTAGGAGTAATGTCCACTCTTTACTGCTGTCCAAAAGCTGAGTCTTTGCCTTCAACCTTCGGTATTCCATCATGACACTGTAGCGCCCTGAAGCTACTAATTGGAACAGCTAGACAGTGATACTACCTGGTAAAAGTGTGCCAGACAAACCCATGCTCATCTGTCTTTAGAGCATGTTGAGCTCTTACCAACTGCTGGTCTTCACAGGTCTTCAAAACAATGTCCACTTGTCACAAGTGAGTTATGCCCAAGATCAACTAGAAGGTGAGTTCTCTCCCAGGTTGGTTCCTGCGAATGGCTACCCCTTCAATTTCCAGTCTACACTCCTGGGAAATCAGGGCCTGGAAGGACAAAAAGGCAGTGGCTCTTGCCCCAGTTTTCACATTTCTAAAAGGGACTGGTAGCACACTGGTTCTCTGATCAAGTGCTTTGTGGGGACACTTAATGGGGCTGGAAGGCCTGTTCCTTGAGTGCCCGGTTCGTACTGGAGCGTTAACTCAGTGAGGTCTATAAAAACGTCCAGTGTGTCAGTGTTTGGTAGATGGGTGAGGATTTGATTCTGTTTCAGAGTTGGCTAAAACACGTTCAGATGCTGAGATAAAGCATGCAAACAATACATTTTCAGTTATTGGCCTAAAATTATAATTCCACTTTGTCTTAAAGCAGAGCATGTTATTTACTGTCGATATTCAAAATAGTTTTTTCTCCCTGTACTCTACTGTACCGTAACAAGTGCGAGAACATGGACTCTAAGGGTGAATGGATCTGACCTGTCGAGACATGGGCTCTGGCTGATCGGCGTAAACTGAGAACTGCACACAGTGTTGAAACACAGCTGGACAAGGCAAGCAGGGAAAGGACATTCATATCATGTTAATTATGAAGCTGAACTTTGGTCTTCATTGTGGCAACTGTAAAGATCGATAATGATCATTCAAACCGAAGTTGATGCACAGCAAAGTGAAGGAAATTCAGTATGCTGATTCCTCAAAGGAACATAAATCAGCAGATTTAGGCATATTAACTGACAGATATAATCTGAAAATGCCTTTGCATGAGAATAGCTGAGCCATCCATCTTAACTAAATGACACCTTTTGTTCAAGATGTAATATCCAAAACAATTTGCTTTACAATATGCTGAAAATAAAACGCTTTATTTACAGGTTTCGAAAAAAAATCATTCCTATTATCACCAGTAGAGGACAGTATACATAATGTTACCTTTCTAACTGACTTCATTACTTATTTTTATCATCTGTTAACATGAGGCACGCATGGTAGAAAAAAAATTTTGACTTAAGATTATGTTTGTTTGTGGAAAGTAAAGTAAGCTTGCACAGAGTGAGTAACAGTCGTGTATAAATCTGGGTGGTGTCACAACCGTGCCCGCACCTCAACCAGCCGCACCTGATTCCGAGTAGGCACCTATCCGTAATCGGAACACTCCAGGTATAAACAACAATCCACAGCCCCTTCCCACTTGCAGAATCTCTTTGAGACAACTGTTCCTCCTGCGGTCACGACTCTTCCACAGCACCCTACCTGGTCTCTTTTGTGTACCTCCCTCCTTGCTCCCTCGGCCACCTCCTATGGCACCGAACTTCACAACGCCTTCATTGGCCATATTCTTGATTTCTCCCCTCATACCATGTTTGTGCTTCAGATTCACCACACTTGTCCCAGACTACAAGTATTACCTTGTCCCAAGCAACTTTGATGTAAACGATCCCACAATTGGGTCCACACCTGGGTCTCTGAGGAGAGGACACACCCAAGATGGGATACCAGTCTGTCACAAGGCACCCCAAACAGGACTTGAACCCCAGACCCCCCAGACAGCAGGACCCAGCCAAACCCACTGCACCATCATGCCCCCTAGCTTCAGCAACAACATACAGTACCTAATTGTTGAGTAGGGAGCAAGCAGTGCAGTGATTAGGGATGATAACTTTTAATGTGCAGTGTGCTACTCAGAATCCAGCTCCTGCCACTACTGTAGAACAAAGCACTGATGTTGAATCAGTTAAAAACACCCATTCCGTAACAAAATAACAATAGAAAGTTTTGTTTTAAATATGTTAGAAGACAGTTGTTTTTGAGCAGTTCCATTGGTGCTGCTGTAGCTTTTGAGTACTGACCTGTACGCTAGAGCTGTCTGTAATAAACAGACAGCTAAAATACTCCGGGTAACAGCATGGCTACCAATGTTTCACATTTTTGTTTGAAATGGTACAAATTAAATCTTTGGCACACTTTTGTTTTTGGCCTGTATGCCACCTGGGGTGATGGGAAAAACTTAAATGGTAAAAATGCACTTAATTATAGCGGTTAAAAATGTCAGTTATTCTTTAGAGTTGGCAAAATAACTCTTGCACCATGGTATGTGGAGTACAGTAGATTGGCCAAGAAAATAAGGTCATTTGTTGGTCTTGGGTTTAATTAAGGAACCACTTTTGTTTGAAATCCAGTGTTTCATGAATCAAAATGGTATTCCTTTATTAACAGTGAGAATTCACCATTATTCAGTGTTATAGACTATTACACACGGTTACACAAGGACTTGTCCATATTTCATAGAGCATTTCTACACTGGGATGTTATTTACTGATGCAGTTGGGGCTTAAGTACTTTGTTCGATGTTGCATTAACGGATTGTGAAGCTATTTGCTTCTGCAACTGGTAACAATACTTATTTACATGGCCATTAAGGACTACTTTTCACCACACGGGTGATTGAGCAGTTTGTTCTAGTTTAAGCTTTAGCTCAGGATTTATTTTATAGAAGTACTTATTTTGAAAGTCAGTTCCTTTGGTATTTCATGTATAACTCATGTGCTAATTAAAACATTTCTGCAATACCATCTGGATCGTGGTCGTCTGCATCTGTAATGCATGTTCCACATTATTCTGTGTTTTTGACTTAATGACTCAGGATATGAGTAAATTCTAGTAGCATTTGTTGAGCTTTTACACATCCAGGTTACTGACTCCACTGGAAGTGGTGCAGTAAAAGCCACCGGCGGTGGACACCATAAAGGCCTGTAAGCAGAAAAATTCCACTCAGCTGGTGACTGATTGGCACTTGAATTGATCTGTAAACAGACAATGGTCACTCATCTAACTGCTATAACTGGTGTGGTCCGTTGCTACAGTTATTGGCTTCTGACTGTCATGGGAAAAAAACGAGGTAAAAACTGTAGGTTTCAGCAGCAAAGACGCAAAGAATATCTGATCAGTGTTTCCAAGAAAATGCCCAGCAGCAAAAACTTTACTGCTAACAAACTTATTATTTTTAATAGACCACTTTGCTGACAAGGTCCATAACTGTTTTTTCATACTGAATTTGTTAGTTTAACATACAGTATGCAAAAAAATAAAGAAGAAAATAAAAATGAAAAATAAAAAAAAAAAATCAGGGAGGGGGCAAATACTTTTTCACGGCACTATACAGAAACATTTAACCAGCTTAACTTTGTATTACTGATATGATTCAGTTGCCTTAAGTTGGGCAGCTACTGGCTTAGGGGTTAGAACTGCTGCCTGTGGATCCAAAAGTTGCAGCAGGTTTGTATCTCACTTCTGGCTGTAGTACCCCTGAGCAAGGTACTTATCAAAAACTGCTCCAATAAAATTACCCTGCTGTATAAATGGGTAAATAATTGTAACTAGAGTCATGCTGTCAGTTGCTTTGGAAAAAAGTGTCTTGTACATGTATTGTTTATGATTATTGGGAAAATCTCAAATGTGGTTTATAAATAGTTTACAAAACTTATCGTCACTGGGTATTCCTATAGATATCCTGTCAGCGTTCTTTCAAGTGCTTATCGTAACCCTTCTTTTATCTCGTGAAAATGTTTTAAACACATGCAGTGTATTTGAATACAAACCTCTTTATGAACATAAATAGAACATGCTAATGTATAGACACACACACACACTGTCAAAAACTGCCCCCACCAACCAGGGTCGCAGCGAGCCGGAGGCTAACCTGGCAACACAGGGTGCAGGGCTGGAAGGGGAGGGGACACACCCAGGGGAGGGCACCAGTCCATCACAAGGCACCCCAAGCAGGGCTTGAACCCCAGACCCACCAGAGAGCAGGCCCTGGCCAAATATATAGCCTATATGATGGGAATTATTTTTAAAGGGCATATCCCTACAAGTATAGCTACATGATATTACAGGTGGCAGATTTTGTGTGGGGGAAGAAGGCTCTGGCCAAGCATCATTGCAGAGGACCAGGTGTTATTATTGTCTTATTTGTCTAAAATGAGCTGATTAATCTCTTTGTTTGCCCTCAATTTACTAGTTGGCAGTAGAGCTAATGGAAAATGTGTGATGGATGGGCGCCGGGAAATACGGTCGTTCATATTGTGCAAAAGCAGGTGAACAGGTTTGACCACAGGCGACTCCTAGACATGTAAAAGTGGGAACCCAACAGCCACCACCCTTCCTTCCTCGTGTTTCCGCGCGTGTTTTTCCTGTTTCATTCAGATGTGTAGCTTCTCCATAATCCCTAATCCAATTAATGAGTTTTATTTTGGAAAGCGCTGCCCACTGATCCTTTAATCTCCATCGAGGTGTCCCGGAGCTGATCTGGTCGAGCTGCAGTACGTGAGCGCGGCGCCCAGGGAGACCCGCTGCCTCCTCTTCATCCACATCATCCTCCTCATCCTCCCCTTCCGCGCTCGGCCTCCTTCGCTTTTGCCCGAGTGTTTCTCCACGGGGGTGCGGGCGCGGGCGTGACGCTACAGGCTGGAACCATCATGACCATGTCCGAATGCATGCAGCTCTCCTTGTCCCTTTGCCGGATTGGCTTCTACACGGTAAGGTGAACATCAGTACTACCCCCCCCCCCCCCAACTGGTGGGTAAACAGCCTTTGCTTGATGTGAAAGGTCTTTACTGAATGAATGAATTTTTTTTTATCAATGGACGGCGCGCACCTCCTACACCCACTACTACACATGTTCAGGCGATGTCCGACTGTAGAGGCTCCTCTTGCAGGGTCACGGCACTGAATAGAAAGCGGGCAACGCGACCGTGTGTAACCTGAGTGAAACGGACATCTTCTTAAGGAAGAAATGGCCGCAAATTTGGACCTATGATGTGTGAACTATCCACTCCGCTCCACTTTATTGCAGAAAAGGAACAGCGCTGCATTGAAACACAATAACATACAACATAACATACTTTCTGAAGCTTTTTTTTCTATTTTATTGCAGAAAAGGAACAGCACTGCATTGAAATACAATAACATGCAATAAAGGGAAAAGGAAGAAAAAAATAACAGTAGCATCTCATTCAATACCAAAAATGTGATCACAATTCTTAATAAACTTGTTCTTCTTATTGTTATCAATGAGTTTAACAGAGTTTACAGTAGGGGAAATCTCAGCAAGAAAGGCACCGAATCTAGGCAAAGTCTTGAGAAATTTGTTTTTGTGAATAGAAAATTTGCAATGCAGCACGAAAAAGTTAACAACAAGATCAATAGCATGGTCACTTCCAGAAAAATAAAGAAATATATCTTTCAGTGAAAACCTGAAGGGGGGTGCGGTGATGCTGTGGTGCAGTGGGTTGGACTGGGTCTTGCTCTCGGGTGGGCCTGGGGTTCATGTCCTGCTTGGGGTGCCTTGTGATGGACTGGTGTCCTGTCCTGGGTGCCAGGTTAGGCTCCGGCTCCCCCCGACCCCCTATGGGACAAGCGGTTTGGACTGTGTGTGTGTGTGTGTGTGTGTGTGTGTGTGTGTGTGAAAACTTAAAATCAAGTTTCATATAAGCAGATAAATAACAACTTGAGTCCTCCCAATGAGATTTAACCTCAAGGGTAGAATAAATGAAGCAAAGTTTCTTCCTCAACTTTGCAGAAAACACATAAGTTTGAGAGACATACTTTCTGAAGCTGCTTCTGTTGTGGCTCGTGACATGATGACGTCGCTGGCGCTCTTTATAAGCAACTTCTCCGAGTGGCCGCGAGACCGCGCGAAAGATGAGAGAAGCGCGTCGCCCCTTAAGTCCGAGTGCGACTCTTCTTATGACGAGCAGATCGCATGGTTTCGGTGCATTTTGGTGAACCCCGAGAAAGGGAAACTTGTGGTTTAGGACATTTATGACAGGCGCACTCTACTACTATTAATTTTACCAGAAAAATACCAAAGCTGAATTAAGAAAAAACTTGACTTCTGAAGAGAAACAGCCAAGATTAACTTTAAACACCTTTTCAGCATTAGATATCCAGTAAAGCATGCCATGTATTCAACACTTGTTTTTCATTTAGAAATCATAGGTAGGCTGCTAATATTCATGGGGGGAAATCAAATGTCGACAATTAGTAGCCAGTTCAAATTTGGTTGTGCATTGAAATCTTTGATGCATTGCACATCCAGGCTGAAAAAAAAATGATATGAAAAGCTGTGTATGGACAGATTGTTTGAAGTCTGTTAATTGCATATTGTGTGGATTGAAATGACTGAAATCACTTTTGCCCTTTGCTGTAGTTTATTTGGTGAAAATGCACATCTGAAACATCAGAGACTGTAGACTTTTCTATGATAAATACAGTAGCAAACATCTTTATCTAATAGAGCTATTATTTCTACATTTCTTGAAATGACTCTGGGTTCCAAATTCCACTTTACAACATTGAATGGACTCAGCTGGAGAAAATGGTATGTGACACTAGGGAAACAATGGAATTAACAGACTGGTTTGTGAACTGTAAAGGAACATATGTTTAAAGATAGCAAAACAACATGTTTAATACATGAGTTCTGAAGATGTATAAGATAGAGGAAGAGAAAAAAGAAATCTAAAATAAAATATAGTGTACTTAGATTAATATTTTGCTTATTTCAGTATTTTTTTTGCACCAAACTGTACACATTATACTTTAAAAAGTTTAATGATTACAAAATGATAGCTTGGAGGGATGTGGGAAAATTGTCCCTCGATTTACAGCGACCTGTTATGAGGTCTAGAATACAATGTGTTATGCAATATTTTTTTTCCAGTTTAATTACTTGTAGCACTAACCCTTCAACCATTACAGTGTTTATTGTATTGAGAGCAAATAATTTATTGATAACTGAATATGCTATCGCTCTCCTTACAGCAGAAGCTTTTTATTGGCATAAATTCTATTCATGGAAAGAAACTGTAATTATATTCTTTAAAAAAAGTATTTCCACATGTTCGAGCCTTAAAGGATGTAATGCAACGGGGCATTGAGGATACGGTATTTCCATATTTTGATATATTTTCAGTTGATATAGATTCTACAGAAATTTAATCCTTTGTCATTCCAGGCATTTTGCAATTTGCAAATAAATTGAGCATTTATTCCATAACTAGGCTTAACTATTCTCACAGCTACTGTACCAGGAATTGTATAAGGGAATGTGTATGTTTTAAGTTTTTTTAATATTTATAATTCAGGGACAAAAAAATGCAATATTTCATGTGTGATGAAGTACCATTCACTGAAAAGTCCATAATCCAAAAAGATGTCCAGAGTTTGTATTAGTCCATATATATAGATCAAATGTTTTATAATTAATAAATATTTGCAATTTTTTAGAGTTGCAAGATATGCATCACCTCTCAGAGCACTGTAATGATAGTAGATCAATACAATATCAGTTCTAGAAATGTCTTATAGGCATTTAATAAAACCTTACAATTGAACTGAATGTGAAGATTGAACGTAAAGGACAGCTGGTAGTGTAAGGGTTTGGCTCCGAAGGTTGCAGGTTTGATCCCCGCCTCCAGCTGTAGTACCTTTGAGCAAGGTACTTACCCTAAAATTGCTCCAGTAAAATTACCCAGCTGTATAAATGGGTAAGTGGGTGGCACAGTGAGTACTGCTGCTCTCTCACAGCGTCTGGGTGGTGTGAGAGGACGTGGGCTCGATCCCTGCTCAGTCTGTGTGGAGTTTGCACGTTCTCCCCATGTGTTTGTGGGTTTTCTCCCACAGTCCAAAGACATGCTGTTCAGGGTCCCCCACAGTGTGTGAGCGACAGAGAGAGTGTGTGTGTGTTCCACTGATGTATGGACGAGTTACCCATTAAGTAGTGTATCTAGCAGTGTAAGTTACCTTGGTGAATAAGGTGTGGGGGCTGATAACACTACACAGAGTTCATTGGAAGTTGCTTTGGAGAAAAGCATCAGCTAAATAATTGTAAGTACCTTCCCATTCTAAGTTGCTTTGAACAAAAGTGTCAGGTTAAGGTAGAATATGCTTAGAAAAATTGGTAGATAAATGTGGTCTTTTTCTGCTCATGGGTGAGCATTCAAATCCAGCCCTGGTAATATAGAGTTTGCGTGTTCTCCCTGTGTTTCTGCAGGATTCATCCCATGGCACAAAGATATGTAATTTCAGTGAACTGATGGCTAGATTTGCCTTGGTGTGTGTGTGTGTGTGTGTGTGTGTATACATGTGTATGTATGAGCGCTGTCCCTCCCAAGGACCTCACCTTGCACCCTGTGCCCCCCCAGGTTGGGATTTAAAACGGAGAATAATGTTTATAATTCCTTCAAATTAGCTTTTCAACAATGTAAAAGACTTTGCTGAAGTAAGTGCCACCGTGTAACTGAGGGTGGCTGATAGTGTAGTGATTTGTGCTGCTCCCTTTGGGTCCAAAGGCTGCTGGTTTGAGTCTTACCTACTGTTTGTAGTACTCGTGAACGATGTATTTACCCCAGATCGCTCTGTTGAAAATGCCCAGCTGTATAAACGGATAAATAACTGTTTGACTGCTTTGGAGAAAAGTGTCAGCTAAATAAATAAATGTAGCTGGTTTAGGTTTGAATCAGGTAAAGAAAGGTTAATTAGAAATCCTAAAATGACACTCTGTTGTCCTCTAGTGTTCATGGTCCTACTTTACGTCTACTAAAGTAAAGTGCAGTGTTCTCTTCGGAGCTGTTTCGCGCGTCGGCTGGATGCTGCACCGCATGTTCTTTTTCATCACTTTACATGCAAGTGTGAGGGCTTTTGACAGTGTGTTCAGTTGAAAGTGTGCTTGATTACCATATTGGTGGGTAGCATGTTTTTTTTTTAAATATCGGAATAGAAAAATTAGAATTAAATAGTATGGAGAGTGTGAGTGACACAGAGAGAGCGTGTTCCACTGATGTATGGATGATGGATGAGTGACCCAGTGTAAGTAGTGTATCTAGCAGTGTAAGTCACCGCGGTGAATAAGGTGTGTGGGCTGATAACACTACATAGAGTTCATTGGAAGTCGATTTGGAGAAAAGCATCTACTTCATAAATAAATGTATGTATGTATGCAGAGTCAATGGTAGAAATATTTCAGTTGTGGCACTCTATGAAATATTTTCATAAGTATCTTTGAAAAATTTTTGCTTCTTTGCATCGAGTAGTGCTACTCTAGTCCATTTTAGGTTGCAAATTTGCGTATGTAGACCACCCCACCCCAATTTCTGAAAAATGAATTTATTAATAAACTTGACAGAATTTCATTTTATATAAGCAAGACCTACAGCGTAAACTCATTAGCTCTGTAGGAAATTAAATTGTCTGCATGTGAATCTAAGGTAAGGAAACTTGCATTAATTGTCCCATTTAGCAGAGGCACCCTGGAAGCTAATCTGCTGATAGAGGTAATATTTTGTATTTTACAGTCAATGATGGAAGAGTCACTGTTGCAGGTTTGCAGCATAATGGGCAGCCTATTCAAAAGTCCAGGTAATGTGCTCCTGCTGCAACTATTACAGTACATCGGCGCCCTGGAATTACAAGCGCAAACTGGCACCCGAAGTATGGTCATAAACCAATCTGTTCGTAAATCCAAACTGACGTGGACTATTAAGGTACAATCAATAAAAGGTTAATAATGCAGACTTTCCCGGGTTTATTTATGAGTTAGATTCAGCAGATGTCTCTGATATGGCTACAATAAAGAAATAAATTCATTTAATTAACAAAATACATTATTTTGAAACATTTATTAACTCCGAGTTAAATTAAAATGAAAACAAACAAAAAAACTTTAAAATGACGAAAAATAAAAAATGATTTATCACTGCAACCTGCTGCACAGTGCCGAAACACCGCAGGCCGGAGTTCAGGTAACGTTTTCCTGCACTTGTTTTGTTCTCTGTGAGTTTTTCTAACATCTGCTCTCTCTTTCCATCAATACAGGTGACTTTCACTCTACCATTGACAGAAATCTCAGACAACAGATTCAGGCCAAAGTAAAGAGACGTGAAAAATAGCTGCACCTTAAAAAAATTTGTAACTTGAGCCCTCAGAACCCAAATAGCCAGTTTACATTTTTTTTTCTGCTAACTCCTCTATGAGGGATTTCTGAACATGCACTACATATTTACATGTATTCATTTAGCAGATGCTTTTCTCCAAAGTGACGTACATCTCAGAGAAAATACAATTTGTGCAGAGAGAGAGAGAGAGAGTTGCAGACGTGTGATTCTTAAGTTAATTTAGTTTGTTTCTTTCCAACCAGGGGGGCACGGTGGTGCAGTGGGTCTGGGGTTCAAGTCCCGCTTGGGGTGCCTTGTGACGGACTGGTGTCCCGTCCTGGGTGTGTCCCCTCCCCCTCCGGCCTTTCGCCCTGTGTTACCGGGTAGGCTCCGGTTCCCTGCAACCCCGTATGGGACAAGCGGTTCTGACAGTGTGTGTGTGTTTCTTTCCACTTGATACACTGATGTTCATCACTCAAGTAAGTGCACAAAACCCAGGATAGAAGAATCCAGATCACCTTCCTACAGTTTTTTTTTTTTTTGAAAAGGTACACAAACATTTACATACACTACAGGAGAAGCGGCTGTGTAAAGGCTTATTTGGGCATGGTCGTAAAGTTACGGCGCATGAACATTTACACCATACGTGAGCTGGAGAGACCTCGGGCGAAGTGAGTCCGGAAAAGGTGAGCTTTCAGACCCTTCTTGAATGTAGACAGAGTTTCAGCAGTTCTGAGTGAGAGGGGGAGGTCGTTCCACCACAACGGAATCAGAACCGAGAACCTCTGTGCTTTTGCTTTTGGACCTTTCTTGTGTGGGACCACCAAGTGTAGCAGTCTGGTTGAGGTGTAGCAGATGATCAGGTCTTGTAAATAGCTGGGAGCAGTTCTATTGATGCATTTGTAGGCTATAATCAGGGTCTTAAATTTGATCCGGGCAGCTAGGAAGCCAACGCAAAGAGACGACTGGAGGAGATACATGGGAACACTTCGGAAAGTCAAAAACAACTCGTGCAGCAGCGTTCTGTATCAGCTGCAGAAGCGGGAAATATATACATATACCGTCTCTTTTTTATTTTTTAATTTGCGTTGTTTTATTCCCACTGCTTTTCCCTTCCCCGTGTTTCTCCCAACTGGAACTGCTGAAGTACTCTTTCTTTTCAGTTATGCTTTGACCATGAGTATTTTTTTTTTTTAAAAATCCCAAGTGTTTTTTATTTAATGACAGCTTTTAAAGAAGCACTTGTCGCCATCACTTTCACGCAACATTTTCATGTAACCAAGGCCACGACTTGCAACATCGAGGCGTCCTTTCATTCGGTCGTTTTGCTTTCCCGCGTCGCCACACGACTAGCAAGTCTCGCGAAGCCACCGCGCGCCTTACCTTTGACAGCCGGCAGGGGGCAGTACTGCACCGCTCTTCAGTGCCTGCGCGCGGAACGGTCTCGTGGCTCAAGTAACCTGCTGTGCTTCGCCGCGGATTTGGAAGAACGTCAGATTGTCATTGGCATTCAAGATGTCTACATGTTCAATATGTATATTTGTTTAATATGCTCGTAAAATTAATGCATGTCTTTTTCAGCTACAATGCCGTGTGATCTCATAACATGGGCTGAATAATATTAGTCTTCCTTAGGTGATTACAGACCTCATATCTGACTGTAAACCATTTTGAAGTGAGTGCTTGACATAAGTTGACTTGGCAGAGGGATGTGCCCCCTTTTTATTTGTTGTTCAATTACAGAAATAATTTTAAAAAATCAAAATTACATTTACGTTACATTTATTAAGCAGACACTTTTCTCCAAAGCAACTTCCAATGAACTCTATGTAGTGTTATCAGTCCACACACCTTATTCACCAAGGTGACTTACACTGCTAGATACACTACTTACACTGGGTCACTCATCCATACATCAGTGGAACACACTCTCTCTCTGTCACTCACACACTATAGGTGAACCTGAACAGCATGTCTTTGGAGTGTGGGAGGAAACCAGAGCACCTGGAAGACTTACACTGCTAGATACGCTTCTTACAATGGGTCACTCATCCATACACCAGTGTAACACGCTCTCTCTGTGTCACTCGCACACAAATGTCACGCACGAAAATGACTGAAAGTAACGTGGAGTGTTAACAACACTAATAGAGCATAATAGTAACTTCTGATGGAAAGGTACTACCTGAGCTATGGAGACACAGGGGATGCAGGGTATAGCTGCTGGTTTGGACTCTGAAGAACAGCCTAGTACTTTTTCTTTGAAAGTGAAGGTAAGGAGTTTGCTAAAAATCAGTTCATATGGACATTGCAATGGAGAGAATACAAAGAAGTCCACTGTGCGGTGTAACTTCAGTTGTACTCCAATCTTCTGCTGTTGTGCTATTGTACGTTCGTCCAGTAGCTGGACAGGAATGTTATACCATGTGTAAGTCATTTTGAACCTGGGCAATCAGAAAAAAATATTTTCAAACTTCCTTTGAGAGGGTGTGGTGGTGCAGCAGCTTTGGCCAGGTCTTGCTCTCCGGTGGGTCTAGGGTTCGAATCCTGCTTGGGGTGCCTTGTGACAGACTGGCGTCCTGTCCTGGGTGTGTCCCCTCCTCCTCCAGCCTTGCATCCTGTGTTGCCGGGTCAGGCTCGCTCCAACCCCACTTGGGACGAGCAGCTTCAGACAGTGTGTGTAATTCCCTTTGCTGCAGACCGCATTCCCAGGCAGAAACATTAGGACTGTACCAAAAGTCATTTCATATTATAAAAGTTAATATTTCAGTTTATCATCTATCCAGTACGTTGTTTTGTGAGCTACATACAGCCTGAACCTCCTAAAAATTATCGGTTCAAGTCCTAGGAGAGACCCTGATATTATATCTTTAAGGAATATTCTTAACATTAATTTTTTTTAACTAAAAATATGCAGATTTATATACTGGGACAAATTCTAACTCACACTGGACAAAGGTATGTAAACATTTTTTAGCTCAAAGTAAATACACATCTATCGTATTCCATCGTGGTTCTGGCTTAAATAGTTTTTCATGTGTCTCAATAATTCAGTGTGAAAGAAAGTCACAAGTTCAAGAAGAACAGAACTTAGCACTGAAGAAAAGCTGATGGCTTCCTTCCTTCTGCAGGAGCGTCTCTCATGGCCTTAGACGGATGCTTCACAGGGACAAATCGCGACTGAAGCTGAATTGAAGTCTCTTGTGTCTCCGAGGCCCACAACACTGGTGGGCCAAAGCATCATCTCGAACTTGGCGGTGCTCCCATAATTGCACGGGAGTCATAAGCTGGGGTTTAGCGCTTGCACAAGCATCTCTAACGCAACAGTTTATACTTACCCTTAACTCTGAACATTATCTCCCAGTTGTCCAGCCCTGGTCAGAAATGTAGGAGAACAGTTTTCGAAAACTTCTGCTGTTCTGCGCCCACGTTATTTCAGTTAAAGTGGCGCAAAGCAGGAATCGTTTAACCCACATGGAGTGAACACAGGCACCATGTGCAAAACACGCTGTTGCTGGGCCAGTGTGTTGCGGGGCTGTGGCCCATGTGCTTACCAAAACAGGGAAGGCGGTCTTTGAATCCAGCTCATCTAAGCTCTAGAATGCGTTGCTGTCATGCGTGTTGGAAATATCACGTCTGAGGTCCTTGGCTGCGGCATTGTTCCAGAGGGAGTTTAACAGCTTATTTTGCAAAGCCGAACCTTATGCTTGCAATTAAACTTGCGCCTAACAGCGCGATGGTTGCCATGACGACACATGGGGCGAACTCCTGAAGGAACAGCGATTGTGGAAATGCGGAAATTTTCTAGTAAGAATGAAGGATCAAAGACATTTCGGCGCGAAACTTGTGTAAGAACTCGGTGCTCCCTCGGGTCAGAGTGCCAGTTGCATTGTTTTCCAAAGAGCTGGAGCACAGAGTTTTGGTGGCCAGCTTCCTACTTTTGTGCTGCTTCCTTTCCTTTGGTCGAGCGGGTGTCGGTGCCCCCTTTGTGCCCATTGCTATGGCCTTCGCCAGGTTACTTCCAGGACAGTGTCAGCAAGCAGAAGTGATCAGACCCTACAAATCCATGTACCTGTGCACCACCATGTCATGTAATGACACCAGCTGCTTCAGCGCAGAAAAATCTCAGACCTAAACTGCCCTTAAAGTACCTGTGAACTCAAAACAGCGTTTCCACGGAAACAATGGATACCACGCGGTGTGCGTCGCTCAGCAGCTTAGAGATAAGGTACGCAGAGGACACTCTGTCTGAGTGGGATTCTTTGCGAAAGCCCCTCAAAACATGTTCCCCAAGAGAAGATGTTTCTTCTCATGTCCGTTTGTCTGCGGTTTACGTGAAGTCTTCCTGTTAGTCCGTTCGGCGCGAGCGATGACTGAACGGACGCAAATGGCCAGATATGACCTATTGCGATTGTCACGCTGTTTTATCACACAGCGCTTCAGTGGGTTCATCTGTGGCCACGAGCACTTTGTGTGGTAGTTGGACGAGAAGCGGCGGTTTATTTTTACAACCCCGCGGCTGAAATACAATAGACAAATGAAATTCAAACTCTAATGTAATTAGGGCTGTGTTGCTTTGGGACTATGCAGATCAGAGGACTTCCTGCTTGGCGTTGCTCTCGGTTCAGGACAAATCCTCTTGCTCTCTCCAGAACGACAGCAGCTCTCATCTGCGTTATTATCACCTGAAGCCCGGTCTGGTGGCCCTTCGGCGCACCGCCCGCGTTACCGAATTCCAAAGGTCAGAGATGACGTCACGTTTCCCTTCGGTGTCTTTTTCTTTGTGAAATAAGCCAGTCCTGTGAAGGCAGAACAATTGACTAGTTGTTGGTAAATTTCAGTTTCTCATTGCTGTTTGACAACCAGTGTTTCCCACTGTAAGACTCCCTAGAGCCGGAAAACAAAACTTTCCCGTATGAAATGCGTGGTTCGTTTACTGTAAAGGCTTTCCCGCTTCATGACATTTGAAGCGCTTAAGACATAAAACATTTGCCTAGACACCAACAGCCCTGACGATTTATTTTCTTGGAAAGAGAAAATGTACATTAGGGAACTGGTGTAGGTTTTCAGTGAAAAAAAAGGCTACAAATTTCGATGCAGTCTAGGATTTTTACATTACCGTGCCACCGGCGATCTCGACCTGCCTAAATGAAAGAGTCTACTGGTGTAAAATCTAATTTTCAGCATCGGTTTCTGGTACTTTCAGGAAACGACGTCTCAGCAGATCAGCCCTGTATTTCTTGGAAAGTGATATTACTGGAGGCTCCTACCGTTGTCCTCTTGCATTTAATGGAGACGTGTTTACCTTAGAAACTTTCCCACACTTGGGGGATGAAGAGGCAGCCCCAGTGATTTGTTTTTATTAAAAATTAGAGCCATCCCCAACAAAACAGAAGTTGCATGAAAACGTGTGGCAAGTGCTGAAGCAGCGAGAGCTCCCATGTCCCCCGGACAGCCCTCCCGCCAACCCCCCCCCATTCCACCCCCAACGCGGCCCTCACATTTGTATTAGTCAGGATTTTCAAAAGGGGGCCCTCTGGCTTTGATCCTCTGTCTCGGAGCGGAAAGCATCTTTTCGCTATATTGTGTAGGGAAACCAAAGGTTTTGCCGCCTTATGCTAATATGTTCAAGCTAATCACCCTTCCTAATTAGAAGATTTATATTCCTAAATGCCTAAGCATTGCTCTTCCTCCCTCCCCCCATCCATTATGGTAAATAGGATGCCCTGCATGTGCCCCGGCGAGGCAGGGCTTGAACCCGAATGGCTGTACGAAGGGAGAAAAACATCCAAACATTCCTGTAGGTGGGCCTTTCACCGACGCACTAACCACATCTCCCCCGTCGCAACCTTGCCTCCCTTAACAAAGTGCCTTTCGGTGGTCCACCTAAATCGAAAACGCGTTTCGGGATGGATTTTAGAAAGTAAACACCTTCTTGATTTTCACACAGGCCCCAAGTGCTGCGGAGATGTGCAGTTTGCTTCTCGGTCATCCGCTGCTCCGCGTTCCCAGCAGGCGGCAAGGACCTCCTAACTTGTGTGTGAATGGCCTCTTGCCGACAGCAATAAGAGACTCCTCCGACACAAGCTCCGCTTGTACCGCTGTTCACTTGCATCATGCTACGGCGTGTCGAGTTTTAAAAGCTAGGGAAAAAAAACCATTGTGACATTATTATTATTTTGTTGTAATGATGGTAGTGTTGCGTAACTGCAGCATGTGTTTTCCAGTCTCGGTGCATGGCTGCTGGAGAGCAGCAGTAAAGAGCCCAGAAAGCAGTGCGTATCCTTGCGGGGGGGGTTAGGGGCTCCTGTGAGGCTCTGGCTAGAGCTCCTCCACGTGAACGTCCTCCCGCCGCGCCGTCGCTGCCCTCAGACCTGCCCCGATTCTCCTCGCGCGAACCCTTCGGAAGCGCGGCGCTGGCCTTTGTGCGGACTCTCTCCGGCTCCACTTCGTTTCAGGACTAATTAGACCCGTTAGTGGGGGTGTATCCGGCCCCGGGTGCAATTTGCGCCCGAAGTGGGCTCCGTGGGGCCGATGCATTATTCTTATTCTATTTTTTTATGTCTTAAATTGATTTTCCTCTCAAACGGCATCGTCCCCTCACGTGTGGGAAGTAAACTCAGACGTACGTACACTTAACAGATACGTGCAGCTCAGCACGTTCATTAAAGATGTCCGTTAAATTAGGTCTGGAAACGTTTTTCTAAGTGTGCTGCGTATGGACAAGGGGCTGTCGCCCGCCACAATGGCAATGGAAATCGCTCACTTTGATCCGTCTGCGAACGGCGGAGGCAGCCTCACGTTTCTGTGTCCAGAGGGCGTTACTGGGAACAAACAGCCCTGCTGCAGGATTTCTCAATAGGCTGTCTAGACGGACCTCGGCCCAGACTGATACAGCCTCCCATCAAATTAGCGTTTGTCAGATTTATGGTAATGTCTCGCAACGGGCTTTGCTGTCGCTGACGTGAAGATTTACAGCGCCAGCCCTCTCCGAGACTCTGCTCACCTCCCTCCGCTGCGCACTGCCCTGCTCCTACCGCTACCTGCAGCTGAAATAAATTCAGCAAAACCACGAGTGTTTTACAGGGTACCAGGTATCTTACAACAGTGGGAGGAGCCATGTCTGGAACCTTCAGCAATGAACCTGTGCAATTTTTAGGGACAAAGCCAGGCTGCTTGTTTGTCTGTTGTACTGGATCCCTCCAGTTGTACTGACCTCAAGGGGGGCCTCGTGTGTGGATTAGTAGGTCTTTTCATGGTGACATGCCGGAGTAACCCGATCCAGCCGACTCGGTGGGAATCGCCTTTCGACAGCCATCCTCTCCGTTCTGGGTCCAAATGTTTTTCCAGGGCTGTGTTTCATCTTTTGATCTTACATCCGAGACGGGACTGGAGGGGGAAACGGCTACTGTTTCGGGCAGAAGACTGAGGCTTGTCACCGGGCAAAGTTAGGAAGGACATTTATTCAATGACAAATCTATCTATGCCTTTCTGCCGCACTCAGAGTGAGTGGGATACCTCCCCTCAGCTCAGCTCTCCATGTGTCATCCTGTCCCAGAACCCTGAACATGAGACAGACACTTCTGCTCTTTTCTGGTTGCTTGTTTTTGGACTTCTTCCCCGTCGGCCCCGAGGTTGCGGTGTGGACATCTGTCCCGGATCGTCCCTATCTGTGACTTTAAACTGTAAAACAGGCTCAGTCTCCTCCTCCCAGATACCCCCGGTTCCCGGTATCTGAAGATTTGATCATTTCTGTAACTTCATTCTATAAATCCTGTTATTGTCTAAGCAACTGGATGACATTGTGGGACCTGGTAGTGAAAACAGAGGGTTTAAACAGACACTTCATGTTTTGACCTCTCCCAGAAGAGCTGTGCATCACTTACGGTTGAGTTGTATGTAGTTTGTGTGTCGAAATACAAAAAAACACGTTGCAATGCACTGCCCGAAGTTCTGCTTCTACCCAGGTTGAGTTCATTTTTAGTTGTTGCTAATGAGAGTGAGAAGGAGCATTTAGCCGAAACTGCGTGATCCTCTGTTCTGAGAATCGGATCAGCGTGTCAATCCTAAGCGGACAGCATTTAGCGAGACAAATGACTGAACTGCTACGGAAGTTGAGTGTAGATCTACGGCCTCATGCTCACGAAGCACGGTTTGTGATAATTATCTTTTCACCGGGGTTTTTAAACCAGGTTTTCCTCGATGCTCAGGCTGATCTGGTTTACTTACCAAAATTATTGTTAATATAACTTAGATTTCCTTCCAATGCAGAACAGAGAAAAATTCAAACAAGGACCCCTTCTTTAAGGTGATACTAGAACAGAAGTAACTGATGTTCATATTCATATTAATTTAGTTTATGACACTTGCTTTCTGTACAATTTCTGAATAGCAGGGAAAAACAGAAAAAAGAAGAAACGGAAGTGTTTTTTTTTTTTTTTTTTTTTTTTTTTGTAATAGTGAGCAGGTCATATAGCCTTTGGATGTATGCTGTAATTTTTCTGCCTCTGGAGTGCTGTACTGATTCTCCAGACAATCCAAAGAGGAAGCGTTCTGTGCTGTAGCTCCTGTGCTCTCGGTACTGTTCTGTTGTGCAGGGTGGAGTGGACCTTTGCGGAGCTAGATGGTGCTGTGGCTTCAGCCACAACCCAAGAATCACTCCTTGCAGACGTCGGACCAGCCAGAGCCCCGCCATCGTCTAGATCTCCAGATTAGGGACGCACGAGGGCACGAGCTGGAGGATGATTGCTGAAATACAAGGACATCCAAACAGTGGTTTGGACTAAGAGTTTAATAATTAATATCCTTCTTATGAAAGGCTGAAGCAGGCAGAGTTATGTTCATTTGAATGCACTATCATCGCCAAGCTTTGGTATATGGGGAAAGTTTGGCTCATGGTTTAGTGTGTAAACTTCAGTGCAAAGGCCAGAAGTAAAGCTGTAAAAAATTGTATTACGATAAAGCGTAACCTGAAGATTTGTACCTGACCTTTAGATTCTGTCTCACTGTCTGCTTCTATTTGGAGAGCAGAAGTAACGTGTGGGTGATTAATTGCACCTCCTTAGTGTCCTTAGATGGCCGTTGTCTTCGGTGTGCCATAAATCAGCCATTTCACCACCGGGATTGGTTTTTGTAAGACTGGGACTTTGCGTGCTGCCCAACTGAAGTATCATTCCATTACGAACGCCTTTTCAAGTTCTACGCACCCGGTGCCAGTGTCTGAACAGCAGGAACCGATTGCAAACCTACATTATACAGTTTTTTTTTCCACGCGAAAACAAAGAATTATCGTAATTGAACACGTGAGGGGTTCTTGGCAGTGAAATACAGCAATGAGTGTCTGTGTTTGTAAGACTTCGTAAGCCTGCTTTGGAAAGCCTTAAATCTCTAGCAGGAAGTAGCATGGCTTGCAGGGAGAAAACCGAGGTGCGGAGCAGCACAGAAGACGCTGCTGATGTTTCTGTTCCTCCTCCAAGGATGGCAGAGCGTCATACATATTATATGAAATTCTACTGTACTGTTGTTTCCCATCTTACACCCCACATTTGCCCCCCCCGTACCCCGGCCCCCCTCTCCACCAAGCGCTTCAAAGCTGCGGCACTGGATCGGAAACCTCCGAGAGCAGCTAATGAAAGGAAAAGATGAATGAGTCTCCGCAGCCCTCCTGTCCGTCCTCCACCAGGACCGTAGTGAAGTGCTGTCTGTGTTATGACTGTCGCCGGTGTGTATTACATACATCTCAGTCAGCAGCACTTCTGCAGCTGGAGACTCATTTAGAGCGCAGTCGGTTCAAAGGTCGCGCCGAGCTCTGCAGACGAGTGAGGGTGGCTGTCTGCCTATGCGTGGCGGGAACCGCGGGCCCAGCGCTCCTGTTGCCTCTGATCATTATCCCATCCCAAAAGTGCACACCTCCTCAATGAAACCCCACCAAATGGAAAGGTATAACCTGAATTACTCTATTTACACTGCCTTCACATCTCATTTGATAATTTTGTTCAGTATTAAATCTGCGACGATCCGATCATTTCACTACCCTCACTGTCCCCCCCCATTACCTTCCTGGAAGACAAGGGGGTAATAGCAGAATTATGAGTATTTGGGATTTTGAAACGCAAGTGTTTTCTGTTATGAGGAAATTCTGTCATGGCTGGCTTTGTTTATTTCATCCTCAAGCCATTTCATTTACTCAAATCTCTGTTTCAGTAAAAGGTCGTCTTAAGCCATGCCGGTCCAGTAAGACAGCATTTAATACGTAGTTATAAGTATTGGTGTACGTGGCTTAGAAGTGGTGCTAATGAAATTTATCACCACCGAAACCAAATCATTATTGATTAGGCGGTGCAGCGATCCGAGAGGATCAGAAAGAAAACGCATTAAGTAGGTTCCACCGATGTGGCTTAAAGTAAGATTTGTCCTTGCAAATGTATGTGCCATACACGTTCTATTCCCACAGTGGCCAGGGCAATGGTGAAATGTGAACCAGCTCTCCCTGGGGGTTCCTCCTCATGTGTGGCCTCTAAAAATACTTGCTCGTCTTCAGGATAGAGCTTGTTACTGACAGACAAGTTGGGGAAACAGGCGCTGGGGGGGGGGGGGGGTACAACTCCTCAACAGCACTTCCCTCACTGTTTCCAGAGCGAAGCAATAAGAGGCAGCTCTCTCTGAATGAGAAATGAACTCTCTGAGTGAACTCTGAATAAACAGGGCTTTCCAGTTTTTTTTTTTTTTCCTTCCCCCATGTCAAATAGGCTATACCGTTGTCCCAGGGCAGCAGAAAAAGGGCTCCACAATTCTGTTTTTATCTGCTGGGGATTCAGACAAATCAATACATGACGTGGCCGTCGTTGTTGTTGCCCTGCATTGGTTACACTTGTGCTCATGCTTTATCCTGTGGCTTCTGCGGTGTGCATCTGGCCCAGCTGTGTGGCATCAGGGCTGCGACTGGTAATAAGGCTATTAAATCTTTGTTTCAGAGCCAGTGCGGGCCCTCCACCAAGGGGTCTAATTACTTCAGCCGTTTGATGCAGACATATTTTTTAAAACTGAGAACAGAAGGTTCAGGATGGGATGAGCAATACCCGTTAGAAAAAAATCATTTAATGTGGAAAAGAACACAGCCATGTCAGGGAAGAAGTGATAAATCTGTCAGATTTGTCAATTATATAAAGCCTAGCGAGTCACCTTTTAAAATGAGGAAATGTGTAACAGCCTTGTAAGGAAACAATTTGGAAAAGAAAAATCCCATTTAACCAGCAGGAGTTGTTCCATTAAAAAAAAATCAGCCTCCCTAGGTTTTTAAAGAAAGGTTTTGGTGAGAGCGTAGTGGTGCCAAAAGCATTCGTCCGCTCACCGAAGCACTCCAAATTCCCAAGTGTCACACAGCGCAAATATGAGGAACATTTTTAACAAGGTATCACACGGTGGATTTTATGAATAAGCACAAGGCCCGTGAAAGTGCCGTTACATTTAGGAAGGATAGCCTTGCTGGATGTGCCTTGGAGTGGCCTTAGTGATCCCCTTCATCAAAGGGACATAGCCAGGTGACTGTGATATTCTTGAAAGCATCACAACGAGGGCTTCACCTTTTGGTATTATTTATTTTTCCCTTTGGGTCCTTTTGAACAAACATCCTCGTCAATCACCTTGTCAGCAGACTGGGGCAGGCCCGTCTGGTCTCACGGGGGACCCGCTGTGTCTGGGGCCACAGGGTCGGAGGTTGGACGCTTCTTCAGCAACTGTTGTGAAATTTGCATTCCCCTCATTGCACTGTAAACGAAGGAATGGCTAATCCTTCATGGGAATGATGGCACCGCCGGCTGTGGGGCCCTTTGGATCACTGTGCTGGTGCTCGTTGCAGACAAAGCAGATGTTCTCGTGCCTCAGACTAGGACACTGCAGGATTGGATGACCACCCTCTCCTTGAAAAACCCGTGCTGTCATTCGCGTGAGTAGGAGGATCAAAGGATAGGTTAAGGTATTAGCATCGTGGACATATCATTAGGCAATTACACATGATACGATAGAAATGCATATACTGCGTATCTGTAAAGGATGGAAGTGGGCCACTACAGCAAGTCTAGGAGATACCAAAGGTCTGATAGATGGGAATTTTTGTGTAGCTATAACTAGAATTCTTGGATTTCTCATCTCTGAAGATTAGTTAATTACTGAGCCAGTCACTGTTGTCTTGCCTGATGTTTTTCCGTCTTCTCGCTTCACCCAGAAACAGCATACAGGCGTATGTTGTAAAGAAGAGGCCTCTCCAAATTCTCATCCGCTCATGGACGGTCAACGTGCTGCCGCTTGAACGGTGGTTTTGGTGGCTGCTTAACATGAAGCAGGGTGTCTGCAAAAAGAAATACAGTAATCTAGATTCAGCCACTGGATCTCACCATTCATCTTTAACAGTCAAAAGCTCTACAGTATTAGTGGGCATTAGTAGTGACTTTCTGATATGCCACTGACTGATTGAAGGATACGAGACTTTGCCGTAATTTCTGCCAAAGTCAGGCGAAAACTGCTTTACCAGTTGTTGAGAGACCTGAAATATTCTCACAAAATATGTCGCAAGGCTTCATGTTCATTCAGAGTGGCAAAGGAGAACGACTCAGAACGAACCATCCTTCTAATAAAAGCTGTCTCTTTTTAGTTCTGGCTGCTCATCACTCCATATGAGTCCTAAACCTCTCATTTACGGTTCACACTGTTTTTGCCCTTAATGCTTCACAGCAGGTTCCCGGTCAAAGACTGTGATTCATAAAATGACAGGTCACTGTCTGTTCCTGCTATAAGAGGGTGATCCGATGAGGTGAACGCAACCACAAAGGGAAAACAACACGAAAGGTCCATGACTTACTAATAAAAAAGGGCTGACTTCTTTTGGCAGTGTTAAATATTAAATATATTTTATTGTCTGAAACACATTGTAGGGAGTGCAGCTGGATCCATATATTTTTTCCAGTTGAATGTCAGTTTGTTTAATAGGTTTGCATTTGGTTACCTTAAGCTGTTACTCTATTACATGTAAACAAGCAGTACTGTGGGTATAGCTGGACTGCAGAGAGCAAAACTGCAATAGGGTACGGCAGTAGGTAGCATCATGGTTTGAGCCACTGACTTCAGCTCAAAGGACTCAACTTCAAATGCCAACTCTTGCTGTAATACCCTCAAGTAAAGCATGAGAGTAGTTGCCATGAATCACGTTTGACTCAACAGCCCTAACCCTAGAACTGTATATAAACACTAAGCTGCCTTAAAGAAAGGTGCCAGCTAAATAATTGTGCTGTTTACCACCCCACCCACTGTCTTTCTGCCCTTCCCCTTTTCCTTGAAAATATGCTTTTTTGTTTATTTTTTTCCCTTGCCAGTGTTTTCGAACTCTTTGCTGCAAAGGACCTCCTTCGGCAAGACCCGAGTATGACGTTGTGTGTGTAGGACTCTCTGGTGCTGGCAAAACCAGTCTGCTTTCCTGCCTCTGCCAGGAAGACTGTGACAGTATCACACCCACCACTGGTAAAGACCCCTTTTGACCTGCTCACTTCCTGCACTCACAGTGTACATCCGGTGCATGGTTTCCAGTCCACCTGAATGCTATTTTTGCCAGAATCATAATTCTCAGAGCAGTCTACCTGTGGAAAATGGTCCTGGCAGCTGGACACTTGTCTCTCAAAGCAGCCTATTGTATGGCTCATGTTTTATTGCTTACCGAAGGCCTACTTCCAGTGACCACATGGGCAGAATAAAGGTGCTGGACAGCAGGTTTAACTAACATAAAAAGGGACTTTATTGCCCAAACAAAGCACAACTGAAAATTAGTTCATCCCACACAGACCAAGGTCCATTCTAGGGGCCCTCCCTCCTGTTACCCGTCCCTCGGGCCAGCTGCATTAAAGTCCTTCATGATTCCCCTCAACTGGCAGCAGCTGGCCATCATTATTCTATTAGGGCTGGGGCGGGTCATTGGTAGCTGTCCATCTGGCAAATCCTGCCTCCTACTCCAGGCTGCACCGCCCACCGGCTCACATTACCCTTACATTATTTTCTGTTTATGCTCAACGAGGATCAGATTTTTTTAAAGATACATTACATGGAGAGTGTTAAACAGTAAAGCACTCCACCCATACTTAATACTGTACTTTAATCCATATTTTGTTCCAGATTGAAAATTTTTTTGTAGATTTGTACACAACCAGTTGATTCGTTCAAAGCAGCATAACTGGACAGTCTTGTTTTCTTTATGTGTGCAATGACTTGCTGCTGTACTGAACAATAATACACACACACACACACACACACACACATTTTCAGAACCGCTTGTCCCAGACAGGGTCACGGGGAACCGGAGCCTACCCGGCAACACAGGGCGTAAGGCCGGAGGGGGAGGGGACACACCCAGGACGGGACGCCAGTCCGTCGCAAGGCACCCCAAGCAGGACTCGAACCCCAGACCCACTGGAGAGCAGGACTGTGGTCCAACCCACTGCGCCACCGCACCCCCTGAACAATAATAATATGTTGATAAATATTATTCATGTGACACAGAACATCTTGCTTTCCTTCACATGCAAGCTTTGTGACACAACAAGATGTAATACCAAGAATTTCTCTCTGCACCAGTGGCTGTATGATACCATGGGAGGTATTCCTTTAAAAAAATAAACAAATGTAGCACCAAAATAAAACCTTACTTGGAATGATACCGCAGGCCAAGGTGATTACACAATTTCCCTTTATCCCTTGTGGGTGGATTTGCTTAAGTACTCGGGCCTCTGTTACATGAAAGCAGGGCATGAAGAGAACTGTGTCCAGATACAAGATAACCAGAGGGACATAAAAATTAATGGTGCGTAAGTCAATGTCCTGTGAAATAAACAATTCAGTTGAGGATGGAATGGAGTAAATGCTAAACAGATCCAAAGAGAGCTTATGGGGACTTCCAGTTTTAAACAACAGGTTGGGAATTCTGGAAATTTGGAAGTTCAGAATGTCAAAAAAGCACAAACTCAGTACACAATGTTTTTGGTATCCATGGATTGATGGGGAAGGTCATTTTGCCTCTTAGGAAGGGGTCTAAAGGTCAGCATCCATGAGGGTGGCTATATAGGGAACAGCTGATAGTGTAGTGGTTAGAGCTGCTGCCTTTGGACCCAAAGGTTTGAATCTCATCTCTGGCTGTAGTGCCTATGAGGAAGGTACTTACCCTGAAATTGTTCTAGTAAAATAACCCACCTGTTCAAACGGTGGAAATACCTGTAGGTAAACTGATGTTATAAGGTGCTTTAGAGAAAAGCATCAGCTAAATGAATAAATCTGCTTCTATCAACAGTTCTTCTTGTAAATGACATGGCAGTGCAATGTTTTTTTGAATGCAAATTCACAAGCCCTAAAGATGGCTATTTTCATAAAGACTATCATACAGAAATCGCTGGTCTTTGTGCCTGGGAATTATATATCATATAATTATATATTATACATATCATATATCAAATTGCAACTGACTCCCAGGAGCAGCTTCATCTTCCCTGACATACTGTACTCTTACATTGATTCATGCTACACTGATGGGTGAAAGTGCCATTGAGTTGAGTTTGACTCAGTCAATCACATTCATGGGTTCTAAGACAAGGGAAGGATGGAAGTGTTTTGCTTGTGCCATCTTCTTTGTATGTCTGGGGTGCAAACATGGGGAGCAACATACAAACTGTACACACGCTGAGCTGCACTTGAACCCCACACCAACAGTAGCTCAGGTACTGTAACTTTGAGGTACTGCTTTTATTTGCCATGCCCCCATATCCCCTGTTTGTGTTCTGTTACACTTACTCAGTTATAAATATGTCTTGCATAAAGCTACTGGTAACTTCTCCAGGTTGGCCATAAAAGGATTTTTTGTCACCACTGAATGCATATAAGTTTTTTTTTTCCTTTTAGTAAATGTGTGACTTTTTAAAATATTTCTGTGTTTTCTCTTTCAGGTTTTAGCATTAAAGCAGTACCATTCCAGAACGCCATCTTGAACGTAAAGGAACTTGGAGGTAAATCTGAGTGAACCTTAATCTTTCTTAAGCAAATGTCCTCACACAGTGAATTTCTTTGTGCTCTATAATCCTGAGTGTCATACATTGCAGTTCAGAGGTCATTATTAAAAACCTTTAATAACAAGGGATGCCTTGCATATTGACTTTTTTTTTAAAAGCTATGAATGGAAGTTTCATATCATCAAATTGCATATTTAGTCATAATTCATATTTACATGATATTTACACTTACTATATAACAAAATTATCAGTATAGCTCTGGAAGATTACGTGCGAGGTGTTTTGCAGAAGGGCAGTCCTGCTCGTAACAATTTATATATAAAATATATTGAAAATAAATATGATCATAATTTGATTCCTGAAACAACTGAATTTGCCTAATTAATACTAATGAAAATTGTAGTTGTTACCTAATGAGTAGCACTGTTTATTTGTTTCACAGACTGGGCGAGATGCAAACCCATGTCCAGACTCACAGCTCAAGAGCTCTTTATCGTTACCAGTACACCAACAAACTGTCAAATGTCAAACATTGTCAAAATTGCTAAGATGTGCCACGGTTAGCACGGTAAAGCCTTAATTATATATGAAAGTAGCACTTTCACAATATTATTAATATCCAATTTCTCCAGCATATTTTCACAATTTTCTCCGGCCTTAAAAAAATCACTTGCGGGCTTTTAACTCTGAATACAGAGATAGGAAAAAACTGACAACAAAGAAACAAATTTATTTAAAGAAAGGTAAAATCATCTTTCTCAAAAGCTCGTGTCATTCTCTAAACATTTTCATATTGTAATAAAATTGTCGTATTTGTTTGCTTTTATTGTTAATATTTCATTATTAATAAATTAGCAACAGAATTGAACTGACTCAGATTACAGTAATCAGATATATCAGGTGGTAATAAAAGCATTGTTGAAATCCGTTGGTTGAAGTCTGCTCTGTCTGTGAAGTGAGGAGAGATGGAAGGCGTTGGGGAGTTCCTGGTCGATGAAAGTGTGCTTGGTCAGTGCCGTATAGGGAGTACTGGTTTGACAGGTGTGCTGTGTAGCTTGACAAATAGCCGATCGTCACAACAAGAGCACCGTGGAAAAAATAAAGGCATGGGGTGGTGGTAGGGAGGGTTGCCAAATTTGTCCAGGGCTTGAAATTATAGGGAAGTCCGTCAGGCTGGAAGCTGTTGCTCTGGAGATTTACTGCTTGTCCACTGACAGCATTTAGTGATTTTCATTCATGAAGAGGTTAAGTTACTTTTTTTGTAGTACTTTATTTCCCATGAATGCAGTGAAAAAACTTTTGGGAAGACAGCATAAAATCATCCTTACTTTGTTCCTTTGTGAAATCCACTTAAAAAAATCAGTTGACGTTAAGATTTATGGCTGGAGGCTGTTTGTTAAAGCACAAAAAATGTTCTCACTCACATTATTGAAAATCATCCTTTTCTTTATTTGCATCAGGCCAGCAAGTACATTTGCGTTCAGAAACAATGACACCCTTTACACTCCATTGCATAGTACTGTATAATTTTGGCTATTATTGTAAAAATTACAAACGTTATAATCTATTTTACTATCGTGCTCTTTTAGCTTAGGAGCAGCTACCAGGCACATAGGCTTCACATCTGAATAGTGCTAATATAGTTAGACTTAACACAATATTTACCATGGTAATTTGTGTCGAGACAAAAGTGATGTGTTACCATTTTTTGGGTCGTGCACATACTAAGCATTGGTCTGCCATTGGTTCTTCTGTTTCACCCACACTTGTCCCAAATGGGTCATGGTGAGCCTAACCCAGCAACACAGGGCGCAAGGCTGGAGGGGGAGGGGACACACCCAGGATGGGACACCAGTCCATTGCAAGGCACCCCACCAGGACTCGAACCTCAGGCCCGCCAAAGAGCGGGACCTGGCCAAACCTGCTGTGCCACCGCATCCCTTCTGCTGTTTCACTTAAGGCTAAAAAATTGACCAGCCCTCAAAAGCCCACCTTTGCAGGAGTATCTGATACCATTTATTTTTATACTCTATTTCTATAAAAAAAACCCCCACAACATTGCAGCAATTCTTGTTGCAAAATGGTTTACATTACAATAAAATGTGGTTGAAATGTGGTTTGCTTTACTGATAATGACGACGCTGTGAAGTTGTCTGTTTTCTTATGAAAAACAGAACATTGAACTCACTGACAAACAGTTATTAGGCTCCGAGTTGGGAAACACACACTGTCTTCATGTGGACTTTTCAAAGCAGTGTTGTTTTTCAACAGGCCTTTCCTTATCCTTCACTCCAGGTGCAAGTTTCTGGCTGTTGAGGGATTGGTTTCTGATTTCAGATTTATAACTTTAGACGGATATTACCGAGGTATTGAGCACTGTACACGACAACATTTTGTTATGCTTTGCTTATTATGCAGTCGCACCCCCTCGTCACTGCTGTTTCTGGAGCTACATCCGTAGGCATTATGGAAATCGTGGCTGCGGCTGCCACACATCGGAGCTTAATTTAGTTGTTTGTTTCTTCAACAAACCAAGAAAATACACACACACACACAGACACACACACACAAAGTCTATAACCGCTTGTCCCAAGCAGGGTCACAGCAAACCGGAGCCTAACCCGGCAACACAGGGTGCAGGGCTGGAGGTTGAGGAAACGCACCCAGGACAGGATGCCAGTTCCCCGCAAGGCACCCCGAGCAGGACTCGAACCCCAGATCCACCACACAGCACTCTTAATTAATGTGTACCTATCAGCGAATTCCTGAAACACTTTATTTGGTAGCAGTTACGCAACAAACTGTAGTACTCAGTTTAAGGGGTAGAGGGGGAAGCTGGTAGTGTAGTGCGTAGAGCTGCTGCCTTTGACCCTGAAGGTTGCAGGTTTGAGTCACATCTCCTGTTGTTGTATCCCTGAGCAAGGTGTTTCCCTGAAAGTTACTCCAGCAAAACTACCCGGTTGTATAAATGGGTAAATGGTTATAAGGTGCTTTGGAGAGAAGCATCAGCTAGATGAATAAATGCGAACCAGGTGCCTCGCTGCATGTGAGCTCTCTGGTGGCTGTGGGGTTCAAGTTCTCAGGGCATGCAGAGCTTGTAAGTTCCTCCCTGTGTTCACACTCCAGACATGCACAGAAGAAGGCACTGGCAAACCGCACATGGTGTTGTATTCATAACTTTACAGTCTGCGGGAGACGCTCAAACAAGAGTTTTGTTGTGCGACGTACACCCCTACCACGAAAACATGACAATGAACTTGACTGGACTTGGCCTCTTCTGTTCCTCGGAGCCACACGAATGGTTGCTATGAGTCCGACTGGACTCGGTGGCACCTCCATCCATAAGGCAAAGTGTCGCAAATGGAGATTCTCACTGGAGGGGAATGGAAGGATATATGTATGGTTATTTTTGTTTGAGATTCAAGCTGGCTTTCAGCGTGGATACACAATTCTGGCATAGCAAAGTGCCAGGCAGCGATATGTGCAGTTCATGGCCGATAAAATCATGGCACAAAATTCTTCTTTTACTTTTTATAAAATATAAAACATTTGAAATGCTTATAAAATTTAGAGTTGGAGATAGGAGTCAAAGTATGTACGCTCTCTTCGCATACGCCACAAGTTCTGAATGTGTGTAAGCGCCAGTCAGGAACACGAAAAATCAAGGATTCTTCTAGATCTGTTTGGTTTAAAGAGACGTTGTTGATGCCGTCCTATTGTCAACAGTGAAAATTTTTCAGAGGTACGGCGAGCCTGAGAAAGGGAGGGCGCTGGGAGCCTTGCTGCGTCTTCCTAAAGGCCACAATGATCACGTGTTCTGTCCTTAACAAACATCATAACACATGAGCTCTGACTGTAATTCAAATAAGAAAATATAAATAAATGAGTCCATCCATGCATTTGTCTCTTTCCCACAGCCTAGCGCTACAGGCAGGTTACAATAATGACTAATACATGATCAATGTAAAAAAAAAAAGAATTTGTTGAGTGTGCAAAAAATTTGTATTTATTAGCACTGCTTGGGGAGGCCGTGGTGGTGCAGCAGGTTTGACCAGGTCCTGCTTTCCGGTGGGTGTGGGGTTCAAGCCCTGCTTAGGGTGCCTTGTGATGGACTGGCATCCCGTCCTGGGTGTGTCCCCTCCCCCTCCAGCCCTGCACCCTGTGTTGCTGGGATAGGCTCCGGTTCACCATGACCCTCCTTGGGACAAGTGATTTCAGACTGTGTGTGTGTGTGTGTGTGTGTGTGTGTGTGTGTGTGTGTGTTACACTTCTTGGAAGAGGTCACATGCTTCAACTGGACTTAACTTTTCTGGAAACAGCAAATATGACATGATATTTATTTGTAAAATGTGTAAAATATTGATATAATTACGTACATGAATGAAATCTTGAGGAACCACTAACAAAGTTATCTTTTGTTCCATGTCCAGTGCATAAATTATGCAGACTGACAGCCGAAAATTCACCGAGGACAGCGGAGTATAAACTATGTACAAAAAAACTGAGTAAAACATTACTTTGATTTGACTCGCAACGGTTTGCATTATACTTGTATTCTATATTCTGCATATTTTTTGAAATATGTACAGCAGCATTGCATTTGTCCCTGCACGTTAGGCCAGTGCCAGCCCACTGTCGAGTCTTATTTATGGAGCATGTAAAGTAAAGTATCAGCGCTGTCAATGCCTGTCGCTGTGGCATGCACCTACTTTTTATGCGTAAGGGCATTGCATGTTTAGCAGTTAATGTGGGCCTTCAAATTCAGCAGACCGGCTGCAGATGTGGTGAAAAAAGAAAACAAGCTTGCTGTGATCATAACCAGGTCATGAAAAAAGTACTTCTGACTAATGTGGCGATTTTTAGTACGGTTCATCTGCGAACGCAACCTGGGTCTTTAATTAGATTTGTGTCTAAAAAGTAAAATTATTAGCATACGCCCCAGCAACCCAAGTGCTTTGAACTGTTCAATTATTACATGATTTTCTGTGTGCCATTTATTCGCGGGATTTTGAAGCATCACCATCATTCGCTGCGCGCTCTGCAAATTCATCGCTGTTGACCAGGTCTTTCGGGTTGTTAACGTTGTGTTCTTTGAATTTTTGCAGTTTGCAAGGATGAAGAGAGTAAGGTAAAAGATGAGATGGTAAAAGGCAAGAAAGGGAAATGCAGCTGACAGCAGCGCTCAGATAAATGGTTTTAGTCTACATTTAGTATGTTGACTATTCCCTTAATAATACAGCCCTCTATTTGCATATCTAGAAGTAATGTTTCTGGTCTGAATCTGGCTTTAGCTGTTGTAACTGAGAGGTGTTTGTGGACATTTTCAATGAGATGGCCTTTATTAAAGTACAAGTGCAATATTGAACGAGGGTGTTTTAGGGTATTCTGTCCACAAAACTCTTTGCGAGCCGTCTTTGAAGCATAAAGGGCTTCGGCAGAAGCTGGTGGGCAGCTCCTTGCCCTGGCTCATTTTAGGAATTTCTCTCTACCACATTGGACCACGAGGATTCAGTGGGTCTGGCGCACACATTTCTGATGTCATACCGATACTGGGGTGGTCGAAAAGCTGGTGTCCACACAGTGCCCTTATTGGCACATAATTAATCAAATCCTAGGCTGTCTGTTTCTCCTCCAAGTCTAAAAAGTCACCAGAGGATAAAAGCAGGTATGCAAGGGAGTTCATTTAAATGATTTATTTCATATGACTAGGCAGTTGTCTTGAAATGAAAATGGAGCATGCAGGGCTGTAATGAATTAGACATGAGGGGGTGTGTTCTTGGTTAACCTGTGTCCCTCAAGCAGTTGGAAAATGCAGCAACCAGGGGATGGTGGCTCATCCAGTTGGAACATAGGCATGGTGAAGTATAACACAAATAAGACCATGCACGCTACTAAGCAGTGGTATCCCCATGTGGGCAAAATATGTACGATTTGGATGCGCTCTTCAAATGTAATGAGTAATCTTCAGTAAGCTTTTGTCTTAATGGGATGCAATATGCCTTTGGGAAACAATTGGGAGGTGTGTCCTATTCATTGTACGCTTGAGGCTATACTGTGGTGCGTGCAGTTCTCAGTTTGGTTATGAACAATGCCGAAAGACCTATGCCACTTTAGCTCACCAGCAGTTCACAGCGCTTCATTAAATGTTTATTAAAGCTATTGCAGGGTTTCCTTCAAATTGTACAGTGGAAAAATGAAGACACCTTTTCTGAAGTCCATAGAGTAACCAATAGATGGCAGCACTGAATGCTTCCGCATTTCTGAACAATATGTAAATTAGTTCTGACATAATTGGTTATGCTCCACAAGGGTACTCCAAATGGAGGTGGGATTCAAACCTGCAACCTTTGGAGCCTTTCACAGCAACTGGGTGGTGTGAGCGAACGTGGGTTTGATCCCTGCTCAGTCTGTCTGGAGTTTGCATGTTCTCCCTGTGTCTGTGTGGGTTTCTCTGGGTGCTCTGGTTTCCTCCCACACTCCAAAGACATGCTGCTCAGGTTCCCACATAGTGTGTGAGTGACAGAGAGAGTGTGTTCCACTGATGTACGGATGAGTGACCCCTTGTAAGTAGTGTATCTAGCAGTGTAAGTCACCGCAGTGAATAAGGGGTGTGGGCTCATAACACTACATAGAGTTCATTGGCAGTTGCTTTGGAGAAAAGTGTCTGCTAAGTAAATGTAACGTAAGCTACCCCACTGTAGCCCAGATTTGCCTGATGCTTGTAATAAGGGAGACTTCTGCACCATACTTTTGTTCCTGTCCAACCCTTGAGGACTCTGCACAGCCCTCACAGCCAAATTAAGAGAGGGGAGGCTTTGGAGAATGACTCATTCTGTGAGCATGTAGGTCTCTTCCTCAAATTACTTACACTAACAAATAGAGTTGTGGCGCATTGAACCTTGGTGACGGGATCTGCGGACCCGAGTTACCACACAGAAAAGGAACCATATGTTCGCTGTAAATTGGAGGCATCTGAACTTTGCTGTAGAGTTCCCATCGGAACCCGCACGTGAAAATCGGTGCGCAGGGCGCTTTAATAGGCCACAGGGTTGATGCTGGCTTTGAAGAAGACTTTTCTTTGTCCTGAATTCAGCGAGTTTAGGCACTCGCTTGTCCCTTCAGGCTCGAGAAGCAGGAGTAAAAGCTGGCACGCAAAGCTGGTGTTTTTGGAGCTATCGCTCTGCGACTTCCTTTATGATGCTTGCGATAAAGGCAAACACAATAATAAATTACAGAGCACTTCCTTTTCGCAATGGTCGTGTTCCACAAATGTGAGTATGTCCTGCGTTTATTTAAAGCACATACAAAACACAAACATTTCAATTTTGTCATTTTTAAGTAGTTTTCGGTAGTATATAGGGTTTCTAGTTGCTAACTGTGTAAATAAAAGTCTGCTGAGAGTGACCTGAAGTGGGTATTTGATACTAAATAGTTGTCATGGGGGGAGGAGGCGGTGGCACAGGGGGCTTGACCGGGTCCTGCTCTCCGGTGGGTCTGGGGTTTGAGTTCCGCTTGGGGTGCCTTGTGATGGACTGGCGTCCCGTCCTGGTTGTGTCCCTTACGTCCTGTGTTGCCGGGTTAGGCTCCAGCTCCCCGCGACCCCATACAGGACAAGTCGTTTCAGATGGTGTGTGTGTGTGTGTGTGTGTGTGTGCGTTTGCCATGTTACCAGAAAACTTCTAATTTCCAGCAAGCTCTTGGTTATCTGTCATATTGTTTTTTTTAATTTCACTCCACATTAACTTTCCATGATAAGCCAACAGTAAATGTTCATCAGGTACACAAATGAGGCAGTAATATGCAGCATCTGTCTGTGTTCAAGGGGCAGACAATATCAGAAAGTACTGGAGTCGCTACTACCAGGGATCCCAGGGAGTGATCTTTGTCCTGGACAGCGTCTCTTCGGAGGGAGACCTGGAGGTGGCGCGCATGGAGCTCCACTCCGCCTTGCAGCACCCCCAACTCTGCACGCTCCCCTTCCTCATACTGGCCAACCATCAGGACAAGCCGGTTGCACGCAGCATCCAGGAGGTAACTTTCCACATCAAATACAGAGCTGAGAGCCCCCCTTCGCTTCAGACCCGTTCCACTGGTAAAAATCTTCCTAAAGGTCATTTAGCTTCGCGTAGGATCACACGTCGTCTAACACGGAGGGGTTTGTGTGAAATTAGGAAAGGTTATTGTTTTCTCCTGTTCTTCTTGTTGGTCTCCTGCCCTCCATCTGCTCCCCATCACCAGAGCACCAGAGCAGCATCCCTTAAACTTCTGGGATGAGCAGAGCACAACCACGCTGGGTTTGGTCCACATAAGGAAACTCAAGAAGTGTTTGTTATTTCCGAGGCTGGATTAAGGGTTAAAGAGCCTCAGCTTTCAAAGAAACCAGTATGCATAGGTTACTTTACCAGGGTCTATGCTTAAAGTTTTAAGGACCAACACACACATTTTCTGAACCGCTTGTCCCATATGGGGTCACGGGGAACCGGAGCCCACCCGGCAACACAGGGCGCAAGGCCGGAGGGAGAGGGGGACACACCCAGGACAGGACGCCAGTCTGTCACAAGGCACCCCAAGCGGGACTCGAACCCCAGATGCACCGGAGAGCAGGACTCGGTCCAACCCACTGCTCCACCGTGCCCCTATTAAGGACTAATATTTAATGTTAATTCTCTTAATTCTCTACAAACCAGTTAACTTCCTCAATTTGTTAACTGCTTCTTTTTGTTCAGGTCTCAGTAGTCCAGAACCTACCCAGAAGCACGGGGCACAAGGTCAAGTAAGGTAAAAGAGGGGCACTGGATGAGTTTCCAGTCCGCCACAGTGTAGCTACACACGATCGCTCACATATTCACACAATGCAGGCAATTTAATCAGACCGGTTAAATTCATAAAGGGGGCACGGTGGTGCAGCGGGTTTGGCCGAATCCAGCTCTCTGGTGGGTCTAGGGTTCGAGTCCTGCTTGGGGTGCCTTGTGATGGACTGGCATCCCGTCCGGGGTGTCTCCCCTCCCCCTCCAGCCTTGCGCCCTCTGTTGCCGGGTTAGGCTCCTGTTCGCTGCACCCCAACTTGGGACAAGCATTTTCAGACTGTGTGTGTGAGTTGAATTGATTTTAATTTAGCACAATTTTACAAAAAATCGTCACAAAGCAACAGATTTCTCAGCAGTAAACAAAAATCTAAGTTTGGCCGAATTTTTTCAGTACGTACAAAGGAGTGAATATGAAGCGCATATCACGGACACGTCCCGAAAAAAGACAGTAAGGGAGCGTGAGGTACGAAGTGCTGATATACGCTGCTAAATTTCCAAGTAGTTGAGTAAAGGCCTAAAGAGGTGTGACGGAAGAAGTCATGCAGGAAGAGCAACGCAGGTCAGCAGAGACTGTGCAGTGTGTCGGTATGAGAAACATGCACAGAAGTGTCGTGCTTCTCCCTCTTTAGACCAAGGCAAGAGTGCCCTAAGCATCTGGAAGGTGAAAGGTTACCTGGTCACACAAAGGTCATTAACCAAAGTGTTCAGTATCACCAGTGAGCCGCCTAGGATTTAACCAAAGTCTGACACCTTTTTCGTTCACGTTTAGCCCTCAGGACTGTTGCCTTGCCTAAACAGTAGTTAGTTCACCGGGGGTCGGGAGCAAAGGGCCAAAAGGCTGTAAATGCCAATTAGCAAAGAACCTGCGTACCAGTTTTTATACTCTACCTTTTTAGGGAAAGAGTGGTAAGACAAGATCGTGATTTTAGGGTTAAATTGCCCGTTACCTAAGTTACAGTAAGGAATTTATGGATGGCCTCTTTATGTTTAAAATAACGATTTAAAAAATGAACACTGTGTCACTGCATGAGAAGAGCGCTCTATAAGAACAAATTGAATTGAACTGATTTAAAAAAAGGAATATTCTGAAGACCTTACATACTGAACATGATGTAATTGTTGTACACGCATATTGTCTGAAACTGCTTGACCCAAGCAGGGTCGCGGGGAGCCAGAGCCTACCCGGCAACACAGGGCACAAGGCTGGAGGGGGAGGGGACACACCCAGGATGGGATGCCAGTCCATCACAAGGCACTCCAAGCGGGACTCAAACCCCAGACCCACCGGAGAGTAGGACCTGGTCAAACCCGCTGGGCCACCGCACCCCCCTATTAGTTGTTGTGCAGTAGTACTAAAATCTCTGCCAATAACATGGAGTAAGGCAGTTAAGCACATTTTTATATGTGAGATTGAAAGCAAGGCTGACTGTCACTGATGTGGAAATAGTGACAGACAGAGCTGGACTGTCCCCTTGACCATTCTGCTGGGGCAGCTCTCATAGAGTAACCTGGTGCAACCGGGCAATAATGACATAATGAACACATGCAGTGCACTGCTTCACAAGAGAGGTTTTTAACGTTTGTCGATTCTCGGGAAGGAAGCTGTGGCCGTAGATTTTCAAACGATTACGTAATTTTTTTTCACTTTGAACGAAAGGAACGGACTCTGCTTTAACACGGTGTACCTGCAGCTTGGTTTTATGCTATGCACTGTCATTTCATCCGGTCATGGAATATATATCAAAATCTTTGTACTAATTATGTTGGCACGGATGCTACGAACTGAAGTTTTTCACTGGTATGTATATGTATATGTATATGTATGTACATACGTTATGACATGATTTTAAGGGAATAGGAATGGGGCAGCAGGCAGTGCAGTGGTTAGGACTGTATACCTCTAAATCCCTGTACCTGTTGTAACACCCTTCAACTATGTACTTATTCTGACTGTCTCCAGTATATCTTCTTCAGTTGTATAAATGGTTAAATAATTATAAGTAGCTTAGAAAGCAGACCTATATATTTCAAGTCAGCTTGGACAAAGGCAGCGGCTCAGTAATGCTTAATAGTGACGACTATGGTCTCAAACGTTTGCGAGAAATCATTTTTACGGACGGAAAAACATTAGCAAAGTTAAACAGCTCAGGATAGTGCGCTTCCACCCAGAAATTTTTGCTAAAGCAGATTGAGTTCGAAGCTCAACAACAGTGCCCCGTCCGGACGTAAACCTGCATTGCTTTTGGCTTTCACAAAAGCCCGAGCTTCTTCTCCACATGAAATACTCGATGATTTGCAACGATGGCTTTCATCTTGCCTGGGTTGCCCAGGCAGGACCGAGGATCCCGGTTGCCTACGTGCCCAGAGCGCCTGGTGACTGGGCACTTCTGCGTCAGCGAGCTGCAGCAGAGACGGCGGCTGACATCATCTGGCACCGATGACTTCCACGTCGCTCTCGAACAAACAAATCACGCCCTGTGACAAGAACACGGCGTGTTCGACGAGCGCCAAGGTTGTCTCCGTAAGTGGCATCGCACGTTTGCTGTGCGGCCCTGTTTACGGAGGAGATGCTCCACGTGGGATGTCCTCGCGCTGTTTACTCATGTTTCAGATGACAGACTTCTCGCTTTAAAAAGGACTATTGTGGATTTAGTTTCGACCGAACAGCCAAATGATGGGAACGCTTTGAAATAATTTGCTGTACGTAAACAAGGCCATGCGAGCGCTTACATGCAGGGGTGTGGTAATTCTTTTTACTGGTAAGTTCATGAAAAACGTCCTTGATGCCTCTAAAGGGAGCGTCAGAATTGCTTTCGGAACTCGGTTTCTCAGGAAAGTTTGCTTCCCATTATCCACTGTTTGTCTGTCTTTAATATTGTTGGGTAGCAACACATACACGGTACTAACCCATGAGATGCTACATAGGAAAACCCCACTGCAGTGTATCCTGAACAGGCTACCTTGATCACGCGGATCAGCGTCTGCTTCGGTGATCTGAGGTCGCCCAAAGCCGAAGTTCTTTGATTACCTTCATTAATAGCTCTTGGAGGTCAAGTGGCAAGTTCATGACTGACCAGCTGTCTACATTTCTTAGCGTGCTTCCAGGTATTGACTTTCTCGGTTGTTTGCAAACACCCCAATAACATGTGAGGTCATCTCCGTGGCAACAACCGCGGCCACAGGCTTTTAATTGGCTTTTGGACAGCTCCGTCCCAGGCTGGGGGTGCGGTGTGTCTGCCAGAGGAGAGCGCAGTCACATTGTTCCGGTGTCACCCCCGCACCCTCCTTTCACGCGCACACCTCCGTGTGATCCGGCCTGGAGCGCGAACCTCGGCCGCTGCTGATACAACCCCGGTTTTCGTAGCGCGAAGAGCACGTGATCAGATACATCCCGTGGGAATTGTCCGATTTGCGGGGCGTTATTATTTCCTTTCCCTTTAGTACATTTCAGATGACTGAGAATCGTATCTTTTTATTTCTGTGCCTGGCTTGCCTTCTTTGTTTATCCTCCTGAAAGAATATTTGTCATTGCATTTTCAAAATCAGATTACATTGCGTTATTATTTAACGTTTTCCAACTAAGGTCCCTGATAACCTTTTCGGAAGCTTGTTACACTTAAAAAAATACGTGTACCCTGGAGCACACTGTAAAAGGGTAAGGTGCACTCTGAAAAACTGTGTTTCTACCATAAAAGTCCTTAACCTTAAATGCAGGCTCAGTTTAAGCACATGGCTTTGTGGACAAATGCTGTACTAAGTGGGGATGAGGATGTGTGTGACTGCCCAAGTGCACAGATTGCACAAATCAGCCTGCAAAAGGGTATGAAAAGTTTTCCATCAAAGTGGAGTGCACAAATGTGTATTCGGTACTTGATTTCTTTTCTTGAGATGAAAAACTGCTCAATTTCCAAGACTGAACTGTTACCTGATTAGGACTTAACAAAGTAAATCAGTGCATAGTGTGAACGAAACCACAGGTACACTGTGTCACTTTGAAATATCTGTTCTCATGTGATACATGTTATGCACAGCGTTGTTTCTATACTACCTGATATTAGAGATGCTTGAAAACAAACTTGTGTTAAAGTCTAGCTTACAATTTTGTCTGATTGCTGAGATTGTTTTTTTTCTTTTTTGCGCCTGTTATAACTGATTAATGCTTTATTTAGTACTTTTATTGCTTTAGATGAAAAATTGCTTTTGGCGTTTCATAGGAATGCCTCGCCAGAGACATTTACTAATTTGCCTAAATATGACTCTAAGCAAAATCAGATGACACTGGCACTTTTTCGGGTGTTGGGTTAGCTGCTGCTCAAAACTGTGCACCGCAAAGAGCTCGCGTCCTTATTGTTTTACGAATACGAATAAGACAGAGCACAGAGCTGGAAATTACTGGATGTTGACAAATGTGCCGCAGTGTACGTCACAAACACTGGCTTCCACAGTTACTGCTTGAGCCTCATTGCTCCACGTTCAGATGATTTCAGTCACCAGAGCCCATTTGTTTACAGGAAACAGACTACCTTGTAAGGTGGTATTTATTACCATGATGTGGCATTTGTGCATTATGCAATATTGGCAATTTCGTGTGTTTTGCTGTCTTGGAGAGGCTTTAATATGGCTCTTAGGGGCAATAAAGCGCTCACTGGGCTCCTCTGTCGGGGCATTTTTCTGGGGACCATGGGACAGAACTCCTTGTTGACCTCCATCTCCTGCTCTTGGGGCCCAAGGAAGCCCACGGAGAGCCCAAAGTCCAGCACCTATGCTGTTGATACAACACCTCAACAGAGCGGCTCTGTTCGGAGGGCAAGCCCGGCGGACTGTGCTCGGGACCAGGCTGTTTCTCAACTTGTCGACGTGCTGTGAGCGTTGTACATATTTCTGAGCTGGCATTTTCATCATTTGAAAACGTGTTTCACACAATAGCTTTCCAAGGAAGGTGCCCCTCGAAACCGGGACCTGTTGGCCGGAGTCAGATCGGAGCACGCAGATCACTGAACGTTAAACTGAAGTACTAAAGAAGGACTCGTCAGTGTAGCTTGCAGAAGGTCCCTGTACTTTCGTCCACGAGGAAGAAAACAGTGCCTGCGATGATATGCAGCACATCTGTTTTCTGTGAAATAAAGCTGAAACTTATGTGGCATTGCGCTGTGGCGAAGTTGTGCCACACAGGCAGCAAAGCGTTCAAACAGAATCCACCTCATGGGACTTTTTCATGTTGTAATAAAAAGCAATAGTTCGGCGTCTTTTGCCAAACTATTTTGCTAGTCATTAAAAGCACATTTTTTTTTCTTAATACCCACCCCCCGATCCCTGTGAGCTCAAATAATCACTTTATTTCTTGGTTGCTGCCTTGTTTGTTTGCATGTTTGTTTAGATGATTTATACCAGTGTCCACTGCGCTCTGGAAGCATTCCTCACGTCGGGAATGTTTTTTTCTTGCAGCGGGATTACTTGATTTTTCCACAAGGCATTCACAATTTCCTTGATTATATTACGAACAGAAAACATTCTCTAATTACATTTTTCAATGCAAATAACCGTGCTATGTCATCGTGCAAATGTGTTGCTGAGAGGGACCCTCTCTACACTCCAAACTGCACGATTTCAACTCCGTTGGAAACCCCAGTCTATCCGGTCCTGTTTTCATAATTATGGCTGTAGATCAGTGGAAGTTTGGAGGGCCGAAAGATACTCGCTGCGGCACACAGAGACACTGAGGGATCGATAGTTTTAAGGCAAGGGTAAACCAACAATAGGAATGAGCAACACTTCGGGGCGTTCTTTTGTGTAGACTGCTGTATGGGCAAGAAACGAGGGAAGTTTTACCGGGGAGCTTTGTCACTCGATGGTCCGGAGCGATTGCTCTTGATGGATCTTTTCTGTAGCAATGGAACATGGATGTATGTGGTTGAAAGAAACAACATGTGTTGCAGTGTGAGCAGAGATCTATAAAAATAAACTGAATTGAATTGAATTGAACTGGGGGGGGTGCGGTGGCGCAGTGGGTTGGACCACAGTCCTGCTCTCCGGTGGGTCTGGGGTTCCAGTCCTGCTTGGGGTGCCTTGTGATGGACTGGTGTCCCGTCCTGGGTGTGTCCCCTCCCCCTCCAGCCCTATGCCCTGTGTTGCCGGGTTAGGCTCCGGTTTGCCGCGACCTTACTTGGGACAAGCAGTTTCAGTCAGTGTGTGTGAGTTGAATTGAACCTGTCAGGCATCTGTAACCTGTACAAGCAACCCTGTAGTTTAAATTTAACCTTTAACTTTTAAACCCTTACAGCTTCGCAGATGCACGTTGAAAACAATATTTATTGCGGATTGGTTATTGTGGTTTTGCTTTGTTGCAATATTTATATGTTTTACTTGGTTTACATGGTTATCACTACTGTTTTTTGAAGGAAGTTGTCTTGTGCGGATTAACACCAGTACGTTGTTTTTGTCTTTCAATGATGACTTTATAAGAATGTTTCAGGCAAAAAGAAAAACACAACAACAGGTGTCTGAAAATCATATGTTTCCTGTTCTATTATAAACTGAGAATAAAAACAAAGTCTTCCTTTTTTAAATCAGAAGCAAGTGAAAATTCCATAATGCGTCCTCCCAGGGGCAGTATTCTCCATCTTTACCCTCTCTGCACTTCAACAGTATCTTCTCAATATGAGACTTGCATCTGAGCTCTGGGCCTTTTGCAGTTATAGCTCTTATTACTAATCTTAATCGGAGTTGCTTATCATCAAACTTTGACTTCCTGCATATCCCTTTGGAACCATATCCGATCACAGGCTACAAGAATTTACGAAGGCCGTGTGCCATAATAAAAGGTGAACTACTTCCAGAACTGGCAACTTTCTGACTGATTTGACCTCTACTTTGAGGAGTGACCTCATAACAAATGATAAGTCATCACGAATGTGTCACACAAATACATTCTGACTGCCTATTGCAATGTGGTCACTAAAAATATTTCCATGAAATTGCACCCGTCATGCAGCTCCCCGGTTCTGTTTTAATTCTTCATATGACTTTGCAGTTGCAGCCACAAATATCTCGTAAAATTTCATTGATTTGCTTTAAAACCGGGTGATATTTATTTGCTTTCGAACTGAACTGGTTCTGAGAAGTGATTTTGGCTTTTTTTTGTCACTGTGCATGTTATTGTCATTTTTGTAATATCACACTTAATATTTCTGATTGAGAAAAGTTTGTGTAGAAAAACAGTTTTTATTAAGATCTCACAGTGGACAAGTATTACTTAGAATCTCTCCAAAACCGTTTGACTGTGTAAATGAGAGATCTGCCTACATAACACACCACTCAATTTTTCCTATGATTTGTCTCTGTTCATTCACATTTTATTTTTTACGCCTGGGACTCACATCTTCTCATTTCATGACTGAGTGGAGACACTATAAAAGTCTCTGATACAGAGAGTGTGTCGTGTCTGGTTCCGGAAGGAAGTGGCGGACCCAAGCCCGGAGTGGGAATCTGGCTTTCACGGGGCGATCCGAAAGGCGAGGTCGATATACAGGCGATGGGTCGATGAGCACAAGGATACAACTAGGTTCAAGGGACAGGGTACGGAACTGGGAAAGGATTAAGGGATCAGGGAGGGAGAGGAATGGCCGCAAGAAGATCGCAGTAACTCGGCTGAACAAGGTGCCGCGTCAGCTCCTGGTCTGACGCCGCCTTTCATGCATCCATCTGAGCCGCGCCCCAGGTGTTCCGTGTCGACTCGGTGGCGTGGGCGTGGCGGAGTGGAGGTGTCCTCAATGGGCAGCAAGGGAAGAGAGGTGTCTGCCCACGTATGATAGCGGGAGCGCGGTTCAGCAAAGAAAGGACATGCTAAAAGAGACCCTTACCAAGTTTCAGCAAGCCTGAGTGGCCTTCAGACCAACACATGCCCTGAAGTTCACTGTATACCTACATTCTGGATGGTTGAACCTTTTGTTAATTACAGCTTGGGTGTAGGTTAAATCCATATTTGTGTCTTTGTTTGTGCTGTATTGTATTTATTTTTGCACTACTTCCTCCAGGGTGTAAGGCTTGATATGGGAGAAAAACTCCGGACTTCATTGTCGTTCCTGTTTCCGCGAGCCCTCCTCCTCTTGTTGTAGATGTATTTGTATTTCTTTGAGTACTGGGTAACAAAGATATTGCGAAACTTCTTTTTTTGTGTACCTATTTAGTAAATATACGTGTTTTTCTTAATATATATTTGTTCAAGAAATACGAAAATACAAAATTGTCAACTTAACTGAGTGCGAAATGTCCAAACTATTTCAAATGTTTCGAGAGACACCTGTTTGAAGCTCTTGTGCTAAAGAAACGCTGAGGCTACACGTGCACTTCCAGATGTGTGCTGCAACTCCTTCGCCTGATGAAAGTGGCAAAGGAGTACATTTAATGGCATTGTGAAAGAACAGTAAGTTCCTGTTCGCTGGTGATGTTTCGGGTCAATTCTCATTAAGTCCTGGGCAGCTCTGCTATGAGAAGTAAATTGTTTCAGGGTTTGACAAAGAATGTAGGAAAACGAGAAGAGCGAGAGCATTGCGACCATTTGCTTGGCTGAAGGGAAACAGATGCATATACATACATATGTCACTTTACATGAGGTGACACCTTTACCTATATATTTCATTGGCTAATCCATCTCAAAGGGGGGAAGGGGGGGGGGCAGTGGGTTTGACCGGGTCCTGCTCTCCGGTGGGTCTGGGGTTTGAGTCCCACTTGGGGTGCCTTGTGATGGACTGGCATCCCATTCTGGGTGTGTTCCCTCCCCCTCCGGCCTTATGCTCTGTGTTGCCAGGCTAAACTCTGGCTCCCCCCAACCCTGTATGGGAGAAGTGGTTTCAAATACTGTGTGTGTGTGTGTGTATAATCCTTCTCAGTTTGATTTCACTTTTTCATGGTTCAGTGCACTACCCACCATGTTCCTTCCACAGTCTCTCGGCATGCACAAAAGTAGAAATGAAAACCTTGAAAACCTTGAAAACCACTTGAGTGGTATCAAGAGCTGACTTTTTCTCCATGGTACTCACCGTACCCGATATAAACGTTAATAATTATTTTAATTATGAAAAATATGGTGATGGGCTGGCATCCCGTCCAGGGCGTACCCACCCTCAGCCTTGTGCCCAGCGCTTCCGGAGTAGGCTCCAGATCACCGTAACCCGGCTCAGGACAAAGCGGTTATTAAAATTGGATTGGACTGGAAAAATATGGCAAGCCAAAACTGTGAATGCAGAAATACTTATTGTTAAACCAACTTTGATTAAAAAAAAAAAAAGTTGTTTAATGATTTAACACGGAAAAAAGGAGGTTTTGTGATGTTAGCCAAGGATATGAGGTCATTTACTATCAACAAAGTATAATTATTGTGCAGCAATTTATTAAACTGTATATTTGTACTGAAGCAAGCTTGAGTACATGTGTCAATGCCAGGATTATCACAGACAGCCCCCAGACGGCAGGACTACTGATGCGTAACCCACTGCATGACTGTCCCAACCGAACGCCGATGGTCCGCTTACAGCTGCATGTGGAGAGTGCGTTCCTCCACTTCCGAAATGTACTGCGCTGCGTTTGTTCACACTCATGGCTTTGCGTCCTCTACACCCCTCATCTGCAAAGACTTTGGTTCTAGGTTGTACGCCTTGTTGGACAGAAACATTGGCTAAATGAATAAGGAAAGAAAGCATAAAGTTTCCTTTTGGTGTGAGTAAGAAAACCACTGTTTGAGCATAATATATATATAATGACAGAGAGCAGTCGGTGGTCTTCTCCAGGCTGCCTTGTCACTTTCACTTTTCATAGCTTGTTCATCTAGAAGTATAGGTTTTCAAAAGATGTTAAGCACTGTTATTTCATTAAAATGATTTCACTATTTTATTAATATTTTATTTTTTAAGCTGTTAAGTTGGTACGCTTTTGCATATTCAGATTTATTATTAAAGAAGTGTCAAACCAATTTCTCTGTGTTTTTGGTGGTCATATTCAGACACCTCGTGGCTAAGTGCTTTACAGGTCTCAGATATGAATGCTGCTAATCTAAGAAGAAATGAAAAGCAGTACCTGTTTTATATAGTTTGTAGCTGACATAAAGACATGAAAATAAATCTTCATATTACCGCTTTGAGAGGGGGTGCATTGGCATGGTGGCGCAGTGGGTTTGGCTGCATCCTGCTCTCTGGTGGGTCTGGCGTTCAAGTCCTGCTTTGGGTGCCCTGCGATGGAGAGGTGTCCCCTCCAGCCTCGTGCCCTGTGTTGCCAGATTAGGCTCCAGCTCACTGGGACCCTGCTTAGGACAAGCAGTTTCAGTCTCTGTGTGTGTGTGCGTGTGTGTGTGTGTGTATGATAACCCCTTTGAGGCAAAATGTGCAGGGTGCCTGCTTGTTTTCTTGGCCCCAGAATGACTCCTGATTTATACAGATCCCCAGGTGGGGTTCTTTTCAAAGGTTTACTTGCCTGGTAAATTTCTTTACTGCAGAACCACCCGTCACTGCAAGCACCGTGTCTGCCAGGGAGAACACGCTCCGTGTTTCTAGGAAATGTTGAGGCACGCTTGGGTTGCATTTTCCTCAGTAAAGTCACTTTGTTTGCCAATGTTTGTCATCCCCGCTTGAAGGGTTTCACACAGACAGTTTTGAGCAAACGGCTCTGGAGAAAACATTATGGTCCAAAGTTGCAAACAAAATGTATTTTGGACAGCAACATGTTATGATCTCATTCTAACTCAGGAAAACAGATACACATTGTTACTGACATAGCAGTCTTCTCACCGGTCGTTTTTTTTGCGAGAAATAATTTATTTACAAACGCAGCTATATTTGTGATGATTGATCCCTGCCCTGCACGAACAGGCAATGGTTCGTGCGAAGTCATCGCGATCCGTGAAGCCGCAAGTCAGCGTGGCCCCTCCGCAATGATGACCGAGCTACCACGCTGTCAGGTAGCATCACTACAAAGCAGGTTCTTTGTGACATGTTGGGCATCCTGCCAAAAGGTAAATAACTCTGATCTGCACTAATTGTTGAGCGTGAATCCTATAACAGGGCTTTGAGGTGACACAGATAAAGGTATTGGCTTTAAACTGCGTCAAGGTCTCCTCCACTCCCCTAGGGACAGGCGGGCTCTATTTGTGGAGTAGCCATGCTGGCTGGACTTTAACCGTAGATGCGAGTCAGATCAGTGCCCCAATTTCAGTGCATGAATAGTCATTTACTTGCTTCATAAGTTTCAGCAAGTTTGCGCAGCTGCTACCACTGGTGTCTCACAGCTTCTGGTCTTTGGAGTCAGCTGTTGGCTTGAATCTGGCTCAGGCTGTGTGGGGTTTGCATGTGCCTGTGTGGATTTTCTCATGGTTCTATACTTATGTTCTACAGTCCAAAGACATGCGTTTCAGATTGAATCTAAATTGTCCTTTGGGTGTGTGTGCGTGTGTGTGTGTGTGAATGCACGCATAACCGGAAGTTGTTCAGTGTAATGAATCGAGCGCTGGAAGATGCTTGTTTGCAGTCAATCCAAATTAAATTTCTCAAAATACACTTTTAACAGTTCCCTTATTGGTTTTAATTTATATCAGTTTGTGACTGACATAAATGAACTGTATGTCCTGTGAGGGGTAAGTAGAACGCAACAGGTAATGGTATTTATGAGCACTGTCTCAGTTAGTGTAACATCCACCAAAGGATTTTGCTTTCATAGCATTAGTTTGATGGCATCAAGGGTTCCCCTTTGAATGAATGTATTTGTGTGACTGAGAACACACACACACACATACACACACACACACACACACACACACATATATCTCAATGCAGGGGCCTGACACAGTCGATGATGAAGCAAATTCAAAAAACTTGACAAAGGCTTAACTTGATGAAGAGAATGATGGCCAAGCTCTCTGTGCTCATCTACATCTACAGCAGAAGAAGGTCGTAGATGATCTTAGAAGTAACATAAAATCAACCATACATGGTTTTAAAAGGCAAAGCCAAAGCTAAGCACTTCTATAAAGCCAAAGACAGATGTGAGAACATGTCTTAGACACTGTGTACTTCTCGTCACTGAAGCTTGAGACAACAATGAATCAGAGGTCCCTGAGCTACTTAAACTTTCCCAATAGTAGCAAGAACACAAATAACAGAAAGATGAGACAATTCCAAGAGATATTCCTGACCCTGTTCGATACAATCCCGAGAATCCTGCATGAAAGTCCTGCTGCTTGTCTCATTCGTAGTTACAGAGTTTCGTCCAATTTCACAAATAACCAAGCTGACTTCAGACGTTTTCAAGTATCTGTAGTTTGTTCTGTCCCCAGATAGGGCAAGTGTGTCACCGTTGCTTTGGATAAAGGGGTCAGCGGAATGACAAATTAGCACATACAGTAAATGTCTTTTTGTAGACCAAATTAAATGTGTAATTCTAATTTCTGGCATGTTTCTTCAAAGCAACATACAAATATATTTCACTGGAACTATATTCAATTCAGGGCAACTATATTGCTCAAGGGTACTACAGCAGAAGGTGGGATTCAAGCCTATGTCCTTCAAGTGAACACCAGTAATCCTAACCACTACGTGTAGCCCCAAAAGGTCGGCGTAACCCCGGATTTTCACCATAATTGGAGGAGCTTGGCAACCATAGTTGTCAGCTGAAGGGAGAACTGTAACTGATGGAATCCACAAAAGATTTCAAATAACAGTGTAAAGGTTTAGCTGTTAACTTGTGCCAAATGTGACTTGATAGGTTTTGGTGAAAACTATGACTGACAGCCAACAATGGCAAAGAAAATCCACAAAAGAGAGTTGACAGGTTGTTTCCCTGTATTTTGCTCCATCTTTTGTTCTTCTCTTTTAACAAGACGGCTGGTTCCTGCTGATGAAAAGCAGCTCCACAGCATGATACTCCCACCACAGTTCTTCACTGTAGAGATAGTCTTTCTTGAGGCATGGAAAGTGTTAGGTTTGTGTCATATGTAGAGCTTTGACTAAGAGTCTTTGTCTTGGTTTCAACTGACCATGATGCCTATTCCCACATTATTGTTGGGCCACTGCTATGCTGTCTGGCAAACCCCAGATGTGCTTTAAGATGCCTCTGTTTGAATAATAGCTTTTTTTCTTCCACCCTCCTATACGGGCCAGTATTATGCAAAGCTCTTTATATAGTTGAGCTCTTTGCTCCACTGTCAGCTACCGAACCCTGTAGCTCCTTCAAAGATGGCCTCTCTTTGGACTCCCTCACAATTCTCTTTCTTGATTGCACACTGAGGTTTGAGGGATGACCTTTTCCAGGCAGTGTCTGGGTGGTGTGATATAGCTTTCATTTCAAGACAATTGAAGCAATGGTTCCAACTGATATATCCATACACTTAGATATTATTTTTCACCCTTTTCTTAATTTCTACATACATTTCTGTTACTGTGTTGTATTCTGTAGTATACTTTAGTGGTCCAAAGGTAGAGACCAGTTCTAAGACAACTGTCCTTGTTGAGGCAATTGGGTTTCATCTCTGTAAATCTGGGCTTCCACAGCACAGGTATTGAGTAGGTACCAGATCTGCAAACACCAGAACTGGGTTTTTTAAATTTTTCTTAAGATTGTTCCCAACATAAAAACAGTGTCACAATGTCAAATATCATAACTGAATCATTATTATTTTGCATTTAGCTGATACTTTTCTTCAACGTTTCTTTCAGTGTTAAACTACTTACAGTGATTTACTCATTTAAACAGCTGAGTAATTTTAATGGGCCCATTCAGGGTAAGTATTGTGGTATTGGTTGTATTGCTTTTATTGGTTGTATAAACAGAAATAGTTATCTGTAAGGGATGACATCGAGGTATTTTAGCATGGGAAGGGTTGGGTTCTTCTACCCAAGTCATATGCTCTCTTGCTGATTAGCAAATATCTTGGCTATTTCTTCAAAACATCCATGAGCTAAATTATCAAAATGTCTATGTCCAGTGTTCTGCATACCCTGCCTAACACCTTATGTCCGTAGAGTGGATCACTGCACTACTGCATGAGACAAGGGGTTACTAATAATAATAATAATAATAATAATAATAATAATAATAATAATAATATTTTTGTTACAAATAATATAAAATGTGTTTGCTTTTTCATTGTCATGCATAAAATACCTTTTGCTTTGTATTATAAATTAATTTTATGTGACAAAATTTTCATCCTGCAGTGACTATTTTTTACCTGCAAGAAATAATGGTAATTCAATTCCTTCACAACATAGATTTTCCAAACAAAGTGATGTCACTGAACAAATTAACCCTGTTAAGCAAGGGATGAGTGTGTATAGAAATGCTTCTGAATGTCAAGTGTTCTTACAAATACTATAATAAATGCACAATTAAAGCCTTTTTTCTTTTTAGCAAAAAGGAGCTAAAGCCACAATTCTTGGCCAGAAAAAGAGCCAGCAGCATTTGCCAGCATTTGGTTAGGAATGTTATTCTACCACTCTGGTCATTCCCTCCTTGCTTTAAACTGAAGACTGCATGACAGTTCAAGTACAAGTTGCCTTGATCACAGCAACCCAGGACAAGGGGCTGAGGTATTTTTTGCCAACCAGACAGCATTAAAAAGTAAGTCATCTTTGCTGTCTGGCACATTAACCGTGAATGACGCCTCTGCAAGTTTGAGAGCTCACGTAGGATGCACTCAGGACACAAAGGACTGACATGGTCAGTTACTTGCATGCTTAAAAACCCTACTCCTTCCCCACCTTTCATTCCGTGCACATTCAGGATGAGTAAGTGAGGTAGGCTCACAAAGAGCCATTGAACTACCTTGACTTGTGTGGCAGAGAGCAGAGTCATGAGCATCTTTCTCAGCTGGGGAGGTGGACATGTTTAGCTGGGGCTATCATTGTGGAGAGGTTATTGTTACCTGTAGAGCAGGAACAGGGGTATTGGCCACAGTAACACAAAAGAAGGTACTGTACAGATTCCTTGGCAATCATGCTGTATTTCTCTTTTAAATGTCATATTTCAAGACTACATGGCTATAAAATATGTTGTTGAGATTTAATATTTAGCCATAGTTTTAGTTTTCTTGTGTAGAAATGTAAAACTCTGCACCGTTAAAGGGTGGAGCACATAAAGGGTATGTGACCTTGATTTTATGTTTCTAAATAAACCAGATGCTACAGTCCCTTAATTATCTTCATTAATGAAATAAAACAGCACTGTCCAGTCTGGATTTTTCCACTGTTTTGCCATGAAATTGATAATTCAGACTGGATATTTGTCTTTGTTGACACAGAGCTCCCAGTTGAAAGGAAGAGCAAAAGCAATCAAGTGTGTTTCCATTTCCTTTTTTGTTATCACTAATGTAATTTTAATGATCAAGGCAGCAATCTTTTCTCCTTAACCAGCAGGAAACATGTTCATCTGTGTTAACTTGGCTATATCATGGCTCTATTCCAGCAACACCAAGTATGACATGTCTTAAACTCTTATTCTTACTCTAAGCCAGCTGGTGTTATGCTTTGATTCAATCATCCCATTAAGGTACCCTAAGCAGATGGCAAGGTGTTTTTTTTTCTCTCTGTCCCCACGATGAAATGCTGTACTTGCACTTACCCTGCAGTTCCTGTTCCCGTTCAGGAAACACAACAGTCATTGTGGTTTGAATGCTCCTATGCTTTTGCAACTCAGTTGCTCTGCGTCACAGCAAATCTGTGGACAGGTTTTCTTCATCTTCTATCCATGAATGTACGAATTTTAAAAAGTAACATTAGGTGGGTCCGTACTGGGTTACGAGAATTTGGAGTTAGACAGATAATCTCATCAAACACTTCTGGTGGTATGATCTGTACATTACATATTGCTTTCACAAGTGTTGGTGTCTCTTCTTATGAGTTGCTGATGGAGACACAGGAGCAAGACCATGACTTATCCTTTAGTGGAAATGAATAGTTTTTTATATGTCAAAGTCAGGGGGTTGTGGTGGTGCAGTGGGTTGGACTGGGTCCTGCTCTCTGGTGGGTCTGGGGTTTGAGTCCTGCTTGGGGTGCCTTGTGATGGACTGGCATCCTGTCTTGGGTGTGTCCCCTTCCCCCTCCGGCCTTCTGCCCTGTGTTGCCAGGTTAGGCTCTGGCTCCCTGTGACCCTCTATGGGACAAGTGGTTCAGACTCTGTGTGTGTGTGTGTGTGTGTGTGTGTGTGTGTGTGTGTGTGTGTGTGTGTGTGTCAAAGTCTTGCCTGTCTGCACCTCCCTCGCCATCCAGGAATATAAGTCTGCATCTGGCACTTGGATGCATTTATTCAAGGAATGTGATGGGACATGAGCTTACTGGAATTGAGTTCACACAACCATTCAAAGATAATTAAGAAAAAGTGTGATTTGTCCGCCCTTACATTCTTGCTGTGGCTAATCTTGTGCCACACAGCTCCTGAGATTGTCAGCAAGGAGTAGGATTGAATCCAACTTAATTTGTGTGGAATTTGCATGTTCTACCTGTTTTTAATGAAGTTATGAAAATCAATGTTGACTACCCACACACATTTATTTAATTTTCGCAGTCTATGCCAGAAGCACCCTCTACAAATATGCCCTGGTGGACTCAAGTGTCTAACTTTCCTAAACCATAAATATAACATTTGAACTGCATGAACATTTTAATGAATTTTAGAACATCTGGTCGCACTCCTTTAGAACTTCTTAGACAGTGCTACAAGACGACCCTTGCTAAATATTGTAACTTGAGCATTGTCCTTGTACTATTCTTTTGCATCTTTATGTATTTTAAATTTGTTGGTATATTATTTTTTTTTAAATATTTTGTTTCTTTCTCTATGTAGTTGTTACTTAAGTAACAGTTTGAAATATGAACCTTGACCAGACAAGGTGAGCAGCCTCCACCCCACATGGGGCATGGCTTCTCTTACTCATCTCAGTTGTCTCATAGCTATATACCTGCTTGTTCACCATTCAGAAATGTCATAACTCTTTAAGAGCTATAATAATAATGCCACCAAAAGCACCACATCCAAAAAGTTAGTGTTAAAAGTTGAAAAGCCAAAGGAAACCCTATAAATTTAAATCCTGAAGTGATAAATTGCAGATTTCTCTTCAAAGGTAGCATCATTACAAATTACTTTTCGTGATTTGCTTTACTCTTTTTATTGCAAATGAAACAAATGTTATAAGTGATTACAATAATTACACGATTGTCTTGTTAAGTGTCATAATATCATTTATAAATTACAACAATACCTAGATATAGCCATACATAGTTTACTACACTATATATTATCTATTTATAATATAATTTATAAATATAAATGAAGATATAACATATTTAGAGAAAAAATGGGTGAACATTTTGTGACTCAAATACACACACACACACATTTTCAGAACCGCTTGTCCCATACGGGGTCGCGGGGAACCGGAGCCTACCCGGCAACACAGGGCGTAAGGCTGGAGGGGGAAGGGGACACACCCAGGACGGGACGCCAGTCCATCACAAGGCACCCCAAGCGGGACTCGAACCCCAGACCCACCGGAAAGCAGGACTGTGGTCCAACCCACTGCGCCACCGCACCCCCTGTGACTCAAATATGTGGTATTTATTTTTCCAATTGAAAAGAATGGTAACTATGAGTTTCTTTTACAATAATATACACACACAATTTTCTGAACCGCTTATCCCATATAGGGTCACAGGGAACCAGAGCCTAACCCGGCAACTCAGGGCATAAGGCTGGAGGGGGAGGGGACACACCCAGGACAGGACACCAGTCTGTCACAAGGCACCCCAAGTGGGGCTTGAACCCCAGACCCACCGGAGAGCAGGATGTGGTCCAATCCACTGCACCCCCCACAATAATATACTTTATAAATAAGTATTTGGGAAATAACTATAGTTGCAAGGAAAGCCTGTACATTAATCAAAGATAATAATTAAATAAATTCTGATGAAAATGTTGATTGATTATGAAAATTATGGATCATCAGTTATAATGTCATGTTGCAAACAGATACAAAGAGTATTTATAAAGATTTGGTAAAATTCTGTGTATTTTCTTGGACTTACCTAGTTACATAGGTATAATGGGTGTAGAATGGGGGTATAATCAGGGTGGTAGATGGCAAGTTATTATTCTGCTGTTTAGCAGAGTAATAAATGTCATATTTTTTAAACTTGTATATGTGATAGTATTTGAAGTTGCAGTCATTTTTTTTAAGTTCTGACATTTCACCTTAGAAAAATCATTTATAGAATTGATCATCCATCCATCCATCCATCCATCCATCCATCCACCCACCCATTTTCATTAATTGCTTGTCCTGGTCAGTGTCACAAGGATCTGGCGTTTATCCTACAATCAGTGGGTGCAAGGTTGAGGGGGATACACACTGGGTACACACTATAGGCCAGGTCTTCACAGAGGAGTGATGAATGATTTGAAATAATTTAAAAAAAAAAGTTCAGAATAGAATTTGTACGCAATATCAGATCGTAATTTAACTGCATTTGTATTTATTTTGAAAAGGAATCCAGTAACCCTGTCCAAACTGTTCTTCTGGAAAATAGAATTTGGAAGGTCTCCAGATTAAATTTCTAGGTCAGGTAGCTTAGAATGCATGAATTTTGCATGGATTTGGCATGAATGTTGCATATTACAAATTAATATATCCTATGATTTTTTGTCTAAAGATCATTCATACAGTTTTGTCCATTAAATGTAATATGCGTATGGGTTTATGATGGTGACAGTATTGTAAGAAGTGCTTTTTCCTTTTATAGTGAGGGTTGCCAAACTTTTTATTGCTCAACCAGGAATGCTGGCAATTCCAGGCTTAATTTAATATGTTTACTTGAATAAACCAAGCACAGCATTTATACAGTGAGGCCATATCAGGTTCGCAGTACTGATTTTGTTTTCTTTACTAAAGCATATGTTCTAGATGCATATCTTGTACTTTCTGCACACACTGTAGACGAGGAAAAGAGAGGTTTTTGAAGATGGTTTCTAAATCATAAGGCCAGAGTAAAATCCTGCCTTCTTCTGGTCTACAACCCTGGGCCAACATGAAATCCACTCCGGGTTTGGTGTTTTCATGTTCTAGTAAATCTGTAGCACACAGATTCTGCTGCTGGTGTCTGCAAATGGCGCTTTAGTCAGCTGTCTTTCGAGAGATACAAAACTGCCCACTTATGTCACAGGATGACAAAATGAGTCTAAAATGAGTATACTTCCTGGAAACTACTTTTATGACAATGTATTTGGTTAAAATTTTTCAGCAGGAAATCATCCAATTAGCTCTTCTGCAGCAGTTCCCAGAGATGTAGGACACTTGTGAGCTGCTTTGTTTTGACTTTTCTGTCCCGTTTGACCTATACAAGTGCAGCTCAGGTTACCTAGGTATACTCAAACTTTTGACATGGACTGAACCTTACTTATCCCATATATGTCTATGTGCATCCTCTTTTATTCTCTGAAATCCCATTTAGTTGTGTTTGTTTAGTGTTACTGATAACGAGTATCATATTTGTCCTTGACTGATTTGACAAAGTGGTGGATGTTTCATTCTCCATCCTGTAGTTAAGACAGGGGCAGCACAGCTCCTGAGCTATGGGCTCAGACATGGGTTTGAATCTGGTTCAGTCTATGTGAAGTTTGCATGTTCTCCCTATGTCTGCATGGGTTTCCTCCGACAGTCCAAAAGAATATTTGCTGTGATCTAGTGACATTGACGGGGGATGCGGTGACGCAGCGGGTTTGGCCAGGTCCCGCTCTCTGGTGGGTCTGGGGTGCGAGTCCTGCTTGGGGTGCCGTCCTGGGTGTGTCCCCTCCCCCTCTCCCCCTCTGGCCTTACACCCTGTTTTGCCAGGTTAGGCTCTGGTTCGTCTCAACCCTGCTTGGGACAAGCGGTTTCAGCAAGTGTGTGTGTGTGTGGTGATGTTGAATTGCCTGTAGTGTAAGTATGCTGACTGAACAAGTGTGTGTGTGATTGAACTGTGTTGTGCTGGGATCGTATCCAAACCTCACACCCTATGCTATGGCACAGGCAAGGCCCTAGACATTGAACAAGAGGTTAACTGGATACATGGATGAACAGTGAAGACAAATGAATATTCCAGAACTCTTCGGAGTCATTATATCAATACACAGCATTCAATAAAGTAGGTAGGCACAGTAGTTTGAATCCCACCTGTTGTAGTACCCATGAGTAAGGTGTTTATACCTTAAAGTGCTCTATTAAAAAAATTACCCAGCTGTATAAAAAGGTGGAGGATTCAATAGGACATTAACATTGTAAATCAGGAGGGGTTTGGGAGAGGGGGTGGCATGGTGGCAACCATGTAGTGGTACCTCACAGCTCTTGGACTGTGTTCAGCCATGGGTTTCAATTTAGCTCAGCTTGTTGGGTTTGCATGTCCTCCCTGTGTTTGTGTAGGATTCTTCTTAGTGTTCTGGCTTCCTTCCACAGTTGAAAGACATGTATCAGAGGAACTGGGGAATATGAATTACCTGTATTGTGTGTATGTTTGTTACATGGCTCTGCTGTATAGATGAATGAATGATTGTTAGGAGTAGTGCAGTCATCTAGCGGTGTATCTAGCATTGTAAGTCCTCCTGGCAAAAGGTAAACTCTGACAGCAACTCTATTTCAGTACGTTACTTGTGTTTGCTGTAAACTGTACATTTGAAAACTTTTTCAGTGAAGACAATCTTTTCTAATCTGTGTGAAAAAATCTACCTCTCCACTTTGATCTTGTCCTTGTACATCCCCGAGTGGCTGTGCAAACCTTTTTCCTAAACTTCTCTTGTAAAAAAACTAGACAACAGCAACCTGTGCGAAGACAAAAGTGCTTACGAGGCTAAAAGTCTGCAATGCGAGTCATCATTGATGTGATGTGACAGGATTCGCCCTGCTTGGATGGTCCAGGGCTGAGCTTGCAGGACATGTACACGTAATTCACGTAATTTTAGCACCCCAGGAGTCTTCCGAAGTACATCCAACCTGTTAAAGGTGTTTCTAAATGTGATATGACTGTGGACAGTATGTCCAGCCTGTCACAGCTGATTGTATGACAGTTTAAAGGAAAAACTACTGGAATACAGTATTAAATACAGAAATATACTCATTAGAACCATAATCACTGATCACTGGTTGAAACAAAATATTATGCAGAAAATAAAAAATAAAGGTAATTATTTCACATTTCATAGTCATCTATCTTAACTACACATTATCCATCTTTGTAATACTTTATATTTATTTATTTAGTCTTTAAATGACACTGACACATCAGGTACAGGTTTTGAACAGTGTCATGCTCCTGACCTGAGTTCAGCTATTCATTGTGGTCACAGATTGACGTATTTATATTTTTACATGCAGTCTAGGCCCCTTGGAAGCCTTGTGAGCATTCTAATACCTTGTTTCTGTTAACCTGTCAGACACAACTAGCACTGATTTCCAATTTCAGTGTAAGTCATGGGTGGGCTTCATAAGGATAGAGGTTCAACGATACAAGATTCCTTTTGTATATGTGCCAGATTTAGTGATTAAATTTTAGTGTCTGAGCTCTTTATATTCTCCTAGCATTTAGAAAAGTTCCAACACATCCAACCACCCTGGGAGTATAAAATCAGCAATGGAAACAAGAGTGGATCCAAAGAGCATGGCCATACCAAGGCTCGGGTTCAACATTCCACTGCAATGAAGAGCCAGTTTTTATTCTATCATCTTCTTTTTGTTTCATTCTGCATTTTTCAGTTTATGTTCATTTTTGCCACTTTGCCAAATGTACTTCTTTACACCTCATGGCATGTTCTTAAATCAAATCACTGTGAGATAAGTATCAAGTGCAACTCAACCTTTACTTTCTTCTTATAAAAGTTTTAGAGGTTTCCTCATTACATGATAGCTGAGCATTGCTTCTTCAAAGCATACCTTTAAATATGACTCATAAACCTGAACACTGACATCTTTACAACTTACAACTTATTTCTGATTTAGATCAGAACTTTTGTTGTTGTCTGGTACAAACACGGTAGCAAATGCTGTCAGGCTGGGGTTTTCCATTGCAGATGATACATTAATTAAATTCAGTTTTTTTTTATGTTGCAGGTAGCATTACACCAACATTCAAGTAATCAAAGAACATATTATATTAATATGTTAATATATTATATTTCATAACTCCTCTCAGTCAAGTATTTCAACTGGTTTTTGCTGAGTATTTTGGGAGTATTTTCAGGTTTCTACAGAAGCCCTTGTTGAGTGTTCTTAATGCCTAAAGCCTCCACTACTGGAACCACCCTGGTCTTGGATGTTTGGAGTGAATTAAGCGATGGTTTTTTTTCCAGCTGAGAAAAAAGGAGCACAGCTGGTGGTGATAATAATGAAAAATAAGAAATTACAGCATTTTGATCCTGATTGATCAATCTGTTCCATGCAGGGTAAGGAAACCACTGAAACAGTTTTCAGGTAGGGTTTAGATCTTGTTTCTATGCAGGGCAGTTGTCATGCACACAACAGAAAGCACCAAAGAAAATATTTACAAGAACACATACCTAGCCTTGTGCCACGTCACTTGTTTATATAGTTTCCAATTTCTCTCCCCAAAAGAAACAAATATTTTTAATAAAACAGAGGTGACTGTTGCTCCCATACTGTGAATGAAGATACTTTTCAGCTGGACTACTTTAGTGTTAGAGATGACCACCCAACAACTCTTGGTTGGCTGATTCTTTGACTTTTTCTTGGATCTGATGCCACAAACGTCAAGCTTGTTTTCCTCTTTTAATTTGAATGTTTGACTAATGGCTCCATTCCAGTAATCTTACACTTGGTAGAATTGGATTTAGATTTTAAAAATGGTACTCATGAGACATCACAAACTATGAAGAAGGAAACATGCCAATATATTTGTTTCTTTATTCAAGAGTGTGATCCTTCTCCTTTGTTTTGAGAAGGGTTTTTTTACAGGTCTTCCTTTGTTGTCCTGTGAAAAAACACTGCTGTTTTCCAGCACTGAAAGAATGTTAAGCGTGTCTAGCTTAGCTGGCATGTAGAAATGTAATTGCAGTCATCTCACTGATTTTTGCAACTCATTCCATCATCGACTGACACTCAGTGTCTCAGACAGACGTAAGTACTGGAATGGGTGCAAGGCAGAGGGTGGTCGGACTTCATTTAATAAGCATCATGTGCCTCAAACTATTCTCTTTTTATTCATTTTACGCAGAACTTTTTCTCCGCTAAAAGACCAGACGGTACTTCAGCTATCTACAGTCATCTGAAGCTTGTACAGGTTTGAGCTGTGACAAAATGGTGATTCTGCATGTGTCTTTACGAAGACATTTCCCCTTGATTGACACTTGCTATTAAATCCTTGCTGATGAAAAGTAGTAAAAAATTAATTAATATGAAGACTAGGCTCATAGTGTACACAATGTATACCCAACTGATGATATTCTGATGTTTCAAAAGAGTAGTTTCTCACTTTAAAAAAAGAAAGAAGGCTGAGAAGAAGAAATTCTTGGGTGCTAAGAGGTGTGTTTTATACATTTATAAAATGTAAGTGTCTTTATGGTAGTATTGATCGTCTTCAGTGGGCATCAGAATAAATGGCATCATGTTGCATTCTACAATGGGCACAAGCTCATTGTTTGGTTTGTGGATATCTAGGGCGTCATTCTGACCTTTAGTAGTCTTCAGCTCCTAATGATTTGCAAGAGTGACTTTTAAGACATGAGGCCTGTATTTTACAACACCCACACTCTCAACACTCACGGCCTTTGCTCAGTTTATACTTGGATAGAAACCTATTTAGAAACAGTCTTGCAAAATTCATTTTTTATATATTGAACAGTCAGTGACTTCACCCACCGCCCCCACTTCTCCCATTTACACCTTTACCACTGAAACTCCGTAATGAAGAACCGATGCCCAAGGGTAATTTTTTGGAAGGGCATACAGTTTATTTGGAAATGGGTGCTTCATTAATACCATTTGTGGAGAATTTTCACCAATAGGGTGGCAGTAAATACTTGCACACTCATTTCCGCATGCTGTGGACGGTTTCGTCAGACGTCTAGCATGTTGTGCATGTCATTTTTGGTTGTGACACTGTTTCACCCCGGTGAATCAGTCTACTGCTGAGGACATGAAGCATGGGTCTTTGAGGGGGGCTGGGTAAGTTCCACATTGCAATTACACAGAGAATGTGTGTGTGGACAGCCACATTGGGCCGGTGGAAGTGCTCTGCTTGTGTGTTATGTCTATCAGAAGTGAAAGCAATTGGACTCCTTTTCATATGGATTCAAAGTCACTTTTGTTTTCTGGTGTTTAGCTTGAGGGGGTGTGGTGGCGCAGTGGGTTTGGCCTGTGTCTGCTCTCGGGTGGGTCTGAGGTTTGAGTGCTGCTTGGAGTGCCTTGTGGTGGACTGGTATCCCGTCCCGGGTGTGTCCCCTCCCCCTCTAGCCTTGTGCCCTGTGTTGCCAAGTTATGCTCTTGCTTGCTGCGACCCTGCTCGGGACAAGTGGTTTCAGTCAATGTGTGTGTGTTTGGTTTGAGCGGAATTTCTGTAAAGTAAAACCCTGAGACTGTTCACTTGGTGTGAGTCTGTGTATATGAAGTGTTCCCTAGTAAATGCCTAATGCATTCTTTTTATATCTAGCGAACTTAAAAACTTATTCCCGCATAACCTTTTTTTCTAATGACTATCTATGCACTATATTGAAATATTGTGCTTAAAATGTTGTGTAATATAAGAAATGCCAAAAGTTTCAACAGGGTGGGTAACCTGACTGAAGAAAACCTGTGGAGGACCTTCCTGTCCTTTTCAAGCAGCTATTCAGCAAGATATGCTGTATGAATACAATGTAATCAATGTAATATCATATTTCATTCGTAAGTGTTTTTATTCATATTTAAGCTTAATTACAGTAATTTTTGGGATTTGAAAGTGTACAAGATAATTTGTTGATCGATGTTGAAGTTATTCAGATGTGAATTTATCCTATGGAATAATAGCATACACATATATAAGAAATAGCTGCACTAACTTATCTGATTATATCCATCCATCCATTTTATTTACCGCTGGTCAGGGCCACAGAAGTCAAAAGTCTATCCCAGAATCAGTGGGTGCAAAATTGAAAGGGGATACACCCTGCACAGAATATGAATACATGAATATAATTCATTTTAAAAGTTAAGTATGGACTTTGGCTCCACATAGTTCTTCCATGCTGTGACCTTGTGTCTTATATGCCCATCCTCTTTTCAGTTCAACTTCAGGGAACAGGTAACTTTCCGGCAAAAAATTTGGAAAAATTCATGGTGGGGTTGAAAAAACATTATAGAGTAAATCACCATTATATGGGTTTAAGTGAATTCAGTCCAAAATCTACTTGAAACCATTTGATCTAATACACTTGTTTTTCCCACAGGGCCAAAAAAAGCTCTGTATCGGACATTTCAGAACATTCCTGAAATGCGTCAGAACAAAACATTTTAAGGATGATTTAATCCTTATTTAAACCCTCATCAGAGCTCAGTTGAGCTAACATCAGTTTATTTTTCCAAGTGTTTACCATAATGAGTAATTTTAAATGATTTCAGGCCAGTTCCAGCTCACTGCTGACTTTGCAATTGTGGACCGTAATTATGGCCAGTCCGTGACTCCAGAATCACCAAGCCAAAGTACATCCGGTGTTTCAATTCCTTACCGCTCCTCTTTAAAAATGCTTGCTTATTAATTCTAAAATCAGCATTACTTTTAGTCATTCATAACTTTTTTAATATCCAGTAGATACAAGTCAGGCTATTGAAATTGCGACTTGGAGACTGGTCTTTGTGCTTTCAAGTTGGAAAGTATATATTGACATTAATTTACTCTTAGTTCAGTTTATGGTTCCTTGCTGATTTTCATTAGATGTTTGACACTGCTGAGGTGTTGTCCTTCATCTTACAGCCACTTACTGTGAGAAACTTTTTAGAGGTGTCTGGAAGCACCCGTCCCTTTGGTGGAAAAATATTATAAAAGATTATCTCTTGCAGACATAGTGATGTTTAAAGTACTTATCCCCCCGTTTACCAGTCACACCAATGTTTTTATTAGTGAAGACCGCATTCTGTGAGAGCTCTCTAGTGGTTCAGTTGGCTAAGGCACATTCCCTCTGCCTAGACAGTGACCACATGGCCCAGATCGCAGCTCAGATTGGGACTATATAAATTGCCAATAGAGATCAGGAGTTCTAGTAGAAGAGAAGGAGGTATAATCTGTAAGATTTTATCCTCTGAATACTCACCGCATGTGGTTCTTGTCAGGTGTCTGTGATTCTTGATTCTTGCTAGAAATGAGGAGTAAGTAATTTTTTTAAACAAGAGGCCATTTTTGGATTAACATCATGATTTAATGATATTTTGCATATTGGGGTTTCGCCAGATTGCTGGAAACAAGAGCGGAAGAGTACTCATATTTTTTCTACTTGATGGAAAAATTAATGATGAACCTCCAAACAACTGAATATGTGATATCATGTTTATTTTGAATATACAATTTCTAGTAGGGAATGTCTGATTTATACCAACATTTTTAGAAAGCCAATTCAGGTTTACTTGTGCTGAAATATGTTCAGATAATGTTATTATTGAAACATGATCAGTTAGAAATGAATTTAAGGAAGTAATCCGAATTATATTACTTTTCTCTCACTCACACACACTTGTCCCAAGTGGGGTTGTGGCAAGCTAGAGCCTAACCTGGCAATGAAGGGTATAGGGCTGGAGGGGGAAGGGGACACACCCAGGCAGGACACCCCAAGCAGGACTTGAACCCCAAACCCACCAGAGAGCAGGACCTGGCTAAACCTACTGTGCCACCACACCCTACTGTTACTTTTCAGACTAAGCAAATAATACATAGTTTATACACAGTTAAAATCTGAAATTGTACTACGTTGTTTTGTATTCGGCGGGGGCGCGGGGGCGCGGTGGCGCAGTGGGTTGGGCCGCTGTCCTGCTCTCCGGTGGGTCTGGGGTTCGAGTCCCGCTTGGGGTGCCTTGCGGCGGACTGGCGTCCCGTCCTGGGTGTGTCCCCCTCCCCCTCTGGCCTTACGCCCTGTGTTGCCGGGTAGGCTCCGGTTCCCCGTGACCCCGTGAGGGACAAGCGGTTCTGAAAATGTGTGTGTGTGTGTGTGTGTGTGTGTGTGTGTTTTGTATTCTGTGAGAATTGTAAAGGTATTTAGTCACCATTACAGGTGTTCCATGGCTTTTAGAAAATATGTTACCTGATGCTTTTAGTTTAACATTATCTGAAGTGTGTTACTCATTTTTGAACCCCTTAATCAAAGGCAATTATTCAAAGCTGAGCTTGAACTCACACCACCATAGACAGAGTGGCGAGGATCACGATTGAGAAAACACTGTTGCTTGAAATATTGACCGGACAGACACCACGCACTGCCCTTTCAGCTCTCTTACAATAGCACTGTGTTCAAAGGTGTAAAACTGTTGACACTGCCTTTAGTTTCTATGTTTATATTCACTGCTTAAAAATCATGTCTGCTCTATCAGCATGGGTTCGAATTGCTCTCTGAGACAATGTGGGAACATTCCAAGAACCACTTGTCTGACTCTCCATAGATGAACACTAACCCAGAGAGAGCACTGATTGAAAAAAGTGGTTTTAAAATTGCAGTGAACAATTTCTTTCTGAGTTGTAGCCTTAACCACAGTCAGAATTTATCCGTAGTAGGTTATTTTTTAATTATTAATGTACGTGTAAAGGATTTTTTTCAATAAGCGTAATGTTTTAAGTGTCATGTGTCTCTGTTGTCAATAGAAATCAGAGTCGTCACAGGTGGCTTTATGCTAGTATTCACTGAGCTATGAAAAGAATACATCCTACTATATGTGGCCTACAAGAATAACCAAGGTTTTTACGTATTATGTGAGGTTATTCCAGGAAGCAACGAGAACACACAGCCTGCTGCTAGTCCACAGGGCACCTGTCCATGTTAGGGGTTCACAAAAAGGAGAAACAGCCCTGTATCAGTGCTTGGTGATAGAGGGACCTGGAAGAATTACTCTAGCAACTGGCCTCCCAGAGCCCTGCCTGGGCTGTCTGCCAGCGCAGACGTTGAAGTCCTTGAGACCAGATGTTAGCTGTCAGAACACCCGTGGCCTTTAATAAATTGGGCTACTGTAAATCTGTAATAGGGCCAAGTAAAAAGCATTGATGCTTCTTAGCTCTTTTGCTGTAAAAGTCTGGGAGGTGGTCATGACAGGCCCAGGGGTTACGGGTCTGCAATTGACCCTGCCAATTATTCTTGGCCCCACAAAGGGAATCCCAGGCCCCTGGGCTCAGTGACTTGGCTTCAGGAGAGTGTCTCATGCTGCAATGTATGCCACACAAACTGTCAGCATAACTGAAAAACAAAGCAGTGTTTTTTGAAGAATATGCATATATACAAACACAATGCCTGGATTGGATTGATACAACTTTGATTTGTTTTATTCATAAACTCATTGACTCAGAAAGATATAGTCTTTGCTGACAAAAGTACATGATGCACCTATTTAGATTAACTCTTCAGCTTGCATGGCATGTCATCAAAGCATGTGAATTATTGTTTTTGAGCCTGAAGGAATTGTGGGAAACACCAACTTCTTGACAGTCTATCTTAATAAAGTGAGATATTGCCCATCTTGTTCTCCAAACAGGAGCATTTTTAAGGTCTCTTTTGATAGGCATGAAGTTCAAGAATATAGGCAACATATATTGAAGTCAGCACCAAGTTCAGGAGCCCTGCAGAGCAATGCCAGGGCAAATGGGCTCTGTATTGGAGATATCTTCTGGAAGCACAGGACAGTAAATGTAAGCATAGTATCATAGTAGCTCCAGTCTCAGTTGATACCTGAGTGGAAAAGCACTGCCTCATCCAAAGAATCCCAGTTTCTGTTGTGACATACTGATAGAATAGACACTTTGAGTAAACTGTATGAATCTGTGGATCAGGCCTGCCTAGCGTCAGCATTACAGGTTGGTGGCGTAATGGTAAGGGAATGTTTTCTTGACGCACATTAGGCCTCTTAACACCAACTGAGCATTATTTCATTGACCTTACTGCAGTGGTCTGTGCAGCCTCCAGCTCTCATTCCCAAATGAGCATTTTTGGGATGAGATGGAATGGGATGCTACATGAACACCATATTGTACCTAAACATATGGCATAATAGCTATAGATATTGCCTTGTGATAGGCAGGTACTTGAATCCCTGCTCCCAATTTAGTATTTTTGAGTAAGGTACTCACACAGTCCGAAATCGCTTGTCTAGAGTGGAGTCGCGGCGAACTGGAGCCTACCCAGCAAGATAGGGTGTAAGGCCGAAGGGGCAGGGGACACACCCAGGATGGTATGCCAGTCCATCGCAAGGCACCCCAAGCAGGACTCCAACCCCAGACCTGTCACACAACGGGCACCAGCCGAACCCGCTGTGAAATATTACCATACAGACATCAATTTTCAGTTACTGCTTGTCCAATGCAGGATCACAAAGGTCTGGGTAATATCTTGAAAACATAGGCTATGAGCCAGAGTACGCATATGGGTGGAATGCCAATCCATTGTAGGGCAACACTCATACTATTCACACTACTCATTCATTCACATTATGAGAAATTTAGACTTCCCACTTCATTCGAAAGACATGCCTTTGGGCTGTGTGAGGAAATACAAGCACCTGGTGGAAACCCACACGGAGGAAGCACAGGGAGAGCATGTAAAACCTGCACAGACTGAGCTGGATTCAAAGCCAAGGAAAGGAGCTGTGAAGAACTAGTGTTACCTGCTGCACCACCGTGCTGCCCTGAAAGTTAGTAGCTTAGTATAAAAGGCCATAGTTGTAAATTGCTTTGGACAAAGTAATTGGCAATTGGTGCAGCCAAAAAATGTGCAGGAACTGCATGATGCCATTGAGTCAACATAGGTCATGGTCCTGTAGAACATTTATAGTACCATGTTGCAGAATTCAGCCTGTTCAGGAGAATAAATGTTTATTACATTGTATTAACTAACAAAGTGGATGGTTTATGCCTGAAATATATACGTATGAAATGAAGACTAATATTAGGGGCAGCATAGTGGTTAGAGCTCCTGCCTCTGTACTTGCAGGCTTTAAAGCCACCACCTGCTGTAGTGCTCTTGAGCAATGTGAATGAATGCAAATATTACAGGTATCTGTGGATATCTGAGAGAAAATGCAAAATCAATTTCTGTAGCAAAAAGACTGAATATTGGAACTGCACAGGTCATCCAAGAATTTACAAAGTAAAGCTGGTCTCGGAGAGTTTTTTAAAAAAAAAAAGAAAAACTACATCTGCAAAGCCAAGATCAACTCAAGATGTAAAAAGTTAATGCGTTCAACATCCTGCAATATGAGTCTTTAACGCTGGAAAATAACATCTGCAACAGCACATGAGATGCATTCCAAAGGCAATTTCTCTGAGAGATCTCAAGAGTGTTTTGACTCTGCAATGTGTCCGGAGGAGAGCGTAAGGGGCCAGTGCAGCCTCCTGGACGCTGGCTTGGAAGAGGAAAACAAAGCCACTTGACCTGTCCCGAAGAGGCACTGACGAGAGACGTCAAGAATGACAAGAAAGAGTATGGCCTGACCTGGGAAGGTATCAACAGGAAAGACACAAAACAGAATTTCCGGGGACCTCCCACAAGTGCCTCCTGTACCCAGACTTACGGTGAGGATTGATGGAGCGAGACTTTCAGCCCTGTCTCCAGGAGTCTCGCATGTAGCGCAAGCTCAGCTGGCGCCCATCTGCTTTTATTGCCGCTCGACACCGTAATTAATTTTTAATTGTGACAATCCTTTTTTGTCATCATGTGACTGTTACAAACAAAATCGAACTGTTTTAAAGAATTCTGAAAAAAAAATTGATTAGTCCTGGTTCCGATGAACAGGAATGGCCAGGATGGGTGGGCAGCCACTGGGACTTGGACTCCCAGAGGTTTTTTTTTTTTTTTTCCCATTGGCTTTTGTTTATTTGCCTTCTCCCTTTTTTCAGCGCTCTGTGTCACTGTGTGAGAAGAGCGCTCTATAAAAATAAATTGAATTGAATTGAATTGAATACTCTAAGTAACAGAAGAATATTGATTTAATGGCAAGTGCATCTCCTGTTTGAGTTGTGTGCCTTTATTTCTGCAGGACAGGATAGCAAGCAGTGTACCTGGCTGCCTCTGATAACTGAAGTAGGTGCTTTCGCTCAGGAGTTCAAATTTGTACTGTTTTCACATAGCAAGGCGTTGGTGAGCGCTGTCAAGTGACTGGCTGACTTTTAAAACACAAGCAGCAAACCATGGACTCGGTACAGTTTATACACCTAGCCAGAATTGCTTGATTTTACCTCTTCGCCTTTGAAATGAAATTTGTTATTCTGTCTTACTTAAAAAAAAAAATCTGTAAATAATTATACAATTCACCCGTATGTGTTGCTGGATTAACAGCACATATGTTGCACTGTGGTTCTGTAAAAAGTGTATTACGAAAGTCAGTAACGAAACGACAAATGAAGTCAACCTCTCTGGTCCTTCATTTCCTACAATACCTCTGACGTAAGGCAGTAGTACAACAACAGAAAAGGGTGCGGAGTTTGCCAGCGAAATACGGAAGATGTGTGATTTCTAATTTTCAGCCTGCCGCTGGTGCAACATCCCACAAGCACCCAAGTGAGCAAGATGCGGGACGTGCCGCATGTTATTTTTTGAAAATTTGTCATTGCGGTCTGTGTAAGCGCAGTGCTTCTGAATTTAGGTTTTCACTGCTATTTTGCGTTTGTTTTTCGAGAAGCTCTCACATTTCGCCACTGTTCTTAGAAATAAAGTCTCAGCAGGAGAGGTGGTTTCACCATCATTAAACCACAGTCCTATGGGCTCATCTCCCTATGACAACAGGACACCGGAAGGCATGAAGACATAGCATTACTTTTTGCCTCTTGTACCTAATCCCCTCCCAGTTCTCATACTGGAGATGCGGCTTCATCTGCCAGCTGTCCGCAAGTAGAGGCCGGCGAGTAGGGAATTAGGTAAAGGTGGGTACGTACCTTTCGCAGACAATCAGCTTCCCGGGCGGAACAGATCCAGGTATGGGATCCAGATGGCCTAGACTAAGTGACCCAGTGGTCTTCAATGAGGCCATCTGGCAGTGCGCTGTAGGTCTTACAGGTGCCGCCATCAAACAGATCTCTTAAGCAAACATAATTGCGCTTAGGCATTAATCCCAGAGAAAGCTGGGTTTGTGTGTACTTCTTTCGCACAGTGTGGTGGATTAAAAATGCTCTAGTGTAATATTGCCTTCATCGTGTCCTCGGTAGGTAAGATGCATGTGTGTAAGAAAAAGGAGCACGGCGTCGGGTGGCAAGAAAGCGGAAACTCGGTTTCTTCGTGCCAGGCGGCGCTGTCTGTGCCTGCCTGGAATCCCCCGGAAGGCAGTGTGATGGAGCCCTCTGGCATCGCATTAGCTCTTTGGGTCCACTTAGCTGTGGGCAGAGCTCTAGGCTGACACCGCTCGTGACTTACCATGCTTGATCATCCCAGGTCCAGCAGGTACATTCATCTCTGGCTTCAAGGTAATGTGACGATGTAATAGCTACCAAATAGGAGCTCTAGTTTATAACTTTCATACTCGTTGAGTTCGTACAGGAATAAAATCAGCAAACGCTGGCTATGGTATTTAATCGAAAGGAACGAAATCAAGAAGCACCGAATGTTTAAGTGCTGCCACTGTTTAAAAGTGGCTCTTCCCATCACCTTCTTCATCCAGCTGCTCATTTTTTGCCGAGGACTTTTTAGGCGTTTATAAGAAGATGCTCCAACACCCATTCGTGTGATTTGGAAGTGTCCTCTTTTCATCCCTTTGTGCTTTGCACAACCCGTGTGAATCCGTGTCATCTGCTGAACTGAGGAAATACATTCAAACGTGCTCTTTGGCTCAAACGTTCTGTCCCAGGATGTGATTCTGTCATTTTTTCGGCGAGGTCCGGAGAGAACCGGAATCACGCTCATGTTCTGAGTGTTAATAAAACTACCGTTTTGATCTACAGGGTGTTACAGCTCTTTGGACGCAAAACTTTTTAGTAGGAAAATGCCTTTTTAGCACAATTACAGTAATTGTCATGCACAAACAAGACCTTTTCAATGCAGAGGGATATTGTATTTCTTTTGCATGTCTTGTCATTGTTGCTGAAGTCAAGGCTCTTTAATGGATGGTATTAAATTTACTAATATGCATTTTACATTTGTGCATTTCTACAGATATTCTTGGTTTTCTGTTTCTTTATTCCTATAAATTTTAACTACTATACAATACGTTCAACGTAAATAGTTAAAGTCTTTGTTTAGTTTTTGGTCTAGGAGTAATTTTCTTAGAGTTGCTTCAATGAAATTTCCCAATAAGTCAAAAGAGAGTTAGTGTTCTATAGTATCCTTGTTAAAAATTGAGATACATCGTTTGATATTCCATCAACTTTTGAAAAATATTCCTGATTAATTTAATATGAAATTAAGCAAACACTGAAAATGTGTCAAATTAACTCACATTTCCATCCTAGAAAAAAAAATCAACACATGAATGAATATGAGCTGCATATTTGATAGTGACAATCACTGTCACTTTCTTGCTTTCAAAGCAAAGTATTTACGTTATATATGCACTTCTTGGGCCAAACCACTGTACTTTTATTGTGTGCTGGTAACTATTTGATGAGACATGTCATTATACCCTTTAATTTGATAGAATTCAATCTGTTGGTTGTCTTTCCATTTCACAAGCTAACAATTCACTATATGGGGTCTAAACAGAAAAAGATCAGTAACTGACCTTCTTCTCTATCCATTTTGAGCAGATATTCAGGAAGAGACTGATTTTTTCATTTTAACTGTTAATTTTTCTGTTTTTTTTTTTTCCTAGATAAAGAAGTATCTAGAGTTGGAACCACTTGCAAGAGGGAAAAGGTGGATTTTGGCAGGTAGTTCACTCCACAACATTGAGGCTGTTAAGGAGAGTTTCCTACAGCTGATTAAACTTTTAGAGGACACTCAACCAGTGCCAGGAAGGCTATGAAGAGGAAAAACAGTTTCTTCTTAAAGCAAAAAACAACCCAACCTGTAATCATCTTGCAAAAATTTTCTCTTATTTCTTTCTCCTTATTTTTGCATTTTGATCACAATTCTTGGTCTTAAAATGAAATTATCAAGAACAGCACTCAATGGTTGAAAAAAGGGGAAACACGTTCAGAAGTGACAAGACCAAATGTATGATGCTTATTTAGATCATTTTAAATATATTTGATAAAAGTAGTTTTTCCAAGCGCACAACACTACCAGGATATGTTGTTAGATTTTTTATTGCAATGAAAAGAAAAATTACGTTTCAGCAGTTCGTGAATATTTAAGTAATTGACAGTCGGTTTATTATTATTACTTTCACTGAATAATTAGTTTGACAGGAAATATTGTCAAGTGCATAAAGTTTTCTGCATGCTTAAGTCATAACAATTATGATTTTTATGAGAAACATTATATGCATATTTCTACATTTACGTACATGCGTGTGTGTGTGTCAAGAAATACAGGACACTAATTAGAAGAAAAAGAGGTATTTCATTCATGCTTTAACATTATGTAAGGATTTTTTTCCCAGGCAAGAAGTTGCATATCAAAGACTTGTTAATGGAGTTGACAATATTTTCAGACCAGTAAAGGCTTCCTTTTGAGTGTTAATCGCTTAAACAGAAATCGCTAACTTTTGTCTGCAAATCCGAACACAGAATATTTCTCACCGACACACAACTGCAAGCTTTTCATAACGCACGCTGTGTTTTAAACTGTTTAGAAACTGTTTAAGCTTAAATTTTCAGTGAAACCTATTTGTTTGCTGCTGTTGATACGGTTCGAAATATTTTTTTTTTTTTTTTTTTTTTCGAGAAAACCCTGAATTTCAGCCGTGCGAGGTGTTTTGCTTTGGGTGGAATACAAACACTTTCAATCAACAGCCATGACAGCTGTTCATGACAGGCCCCTGTCTGACACCTTAATGCCCCCAGCGGAGGTAGCGACCCCCCTGTGTACCCACCTCTGTCCCGCTTCCTTCACATGCCATTAATGTGGTTCACGCAAGGCTGTGCAAACACAGTGACGCAGCTCTCTGGATTTCATTTACAACATTACGTGTGCCACGGTTGCGTAAAAGTGCTTCTTTCATTGTTTTATTAAAAAAAAGAAAAAATGCAGAATTTGTTGAATTTTATTATGTTCATGCTATCTACAGAACTGTTTCATATCAGCAGTGTTAACTTTTAAAATGTGTTTTTTAAATTGCTGCATTTATGAGAAATGTTTTTGTTTGAAAGTACTTTCATTTTCTACTAAAAATAAAGTAGAATTTACTGAGTTTTGACTCCCCAACCCAGGATGTGTTCTCTATTTGTGTGATTTATACATGAATCCTTCGCGAATGGGAATAAAGGCCAGATGGACACCTCTCCGCTAAATGAATACTTTTAAATTGCATTCATACTTTTTTATTGCTGCCCAACTTCACACTGGAGCTGAACGGACACGGACATCCTAAGGTGCTTTTTTCAGGCCTCTTTATAGCACTCTCTCCGGTGTCTGTGTTATTGTAGCGCAAAGCACGTGATGGAGGTGGGCTTCCTCCACCAAACAGGCTGCTCTGGTTTCCTCCCACTCTGCTCTGGACCCCACACAGCTCTACCCAAGGTGCAATGCCAGAGACCTGAGAATACCTGATTTACTGCCACCAGACACACCTTCATTTCTTCACAGAATACTATGGTCCTGTCTTACACTGTATACAATGAAATTTTACATTATAACAAGCACATACCTGATTTTGACACATTCTGCTCTATCATAAGACTACAATAGGAGTACATAGTCTAGCAGGCAAGGCATGAAGGATGTTGAAAAATATAAAAATGGTCTGAAATTCACCATGTACACAACAATAAACTGGATATATTGAAATGAAGCACATGAAGAGAACGTAATCTAGTTAAAACTGCAATTCATTTCAAAACAGGTATAGAACACCTTCATTAATTAGATGCTCAGAAAAAAAAAAGAAAAACTCATAAATATTTTCATTTCCCAGTCCGGACAACCCTGGACAATGTCTAACAGATGTTATGCCGACACCCAGCTGGTCCCTGTGACCTCATGTCCTGCTTTTTTCACGATCCAAACCCATTTTGCACTTTCATACCATCACACCAAGGGGTCAGTGCCCAGGAATGTGTTACATGGCATTTGTGAAAAGTGCCGTCAGGACACAGGATTAAAAACAAACAAATGTCTTCACATCCAGAACTGATCTGAACATGAAGTCACATGGTTTAAGATGCTTCTGAACTCAGGAACTTACAATAGGAGATACACACACACACACACACACACACACACACTCTGGCTGAAACCGCTTGTCCCTATTGAGGTTGCAGTGAACTGGAGCCAAGCCCAGCAACAGAGGGCATAAGGCTGGAAGGGGGGAGACACCCAAGACGAGATGTCAGTCCGTCACAAGGCACCCCAAGCGGGACTCGAACCCCAGACCTGCCAAACCCGCTGCGCCACCGTGCCCCCTTCCAATAGGAGCTATTCCCTGTAAAAGTTAACAATACAGTCTTTCTTCACTATTTGCTGTGTGTGAAGCAAAATATTGCTACAATGCTTTGAACAATATAAGACAACTGGGTATGGCAACAGTTGTATCATTGGCCTAACAGTAACTTATGGTGTCAAAGAATTAAGCCAAATGAGCGGGAGTAATTCTGTGTTAGGGTTAGGGTGATAAATGTAAAACAAAAGTAAGGAAAACAGCTAAAGAAACCCTGAAAATCATTCATTCAGTCTTACTGTCAAGAAAACCACTTACGGAGATCACTTTAGAGCACATCTGAGCGTCAGCATTTCTCTATATAAACCGTAGCCAGAACGTTTGTCGGATTGGAGCTATATTGACGGTAATCACGCGTCTACCTTCAGATGTGCTCAGAACACGAACGTGTTCGGAACGTTGTTTTCGTACTCTTTTCTTTGCCCAGTCAAAGCCCTTTTAGCGATTACAGGAGTTCTGAATCTTTGCCAGCGCAGCAAACAAAGCACTTTACCAGCATGGTGCACTAAGTACCATATTGTGGGTCATTTGCGCTCTGCCTCGGGCTAGCACGCTTTCGGCGAGACGCTCTTTAGGTCTGTAACCATGCGAGGTGCCACCGACTGTACACATTATATCCCAGCTCCTGCTGGAGTCACATTGTATGCGAGTCTTGGAAGTAAGTGACCTTTTCCTGCTCAGCGATTATCCCCTTGTGACTCATCCTGTGTCCTAGGAGTGACACGTAACTTCACAGAGCATGTAACTCGAGGCTGACGGAGTGAGCCGGCTTGAGTCGAGACTCCTCTCGGGACTTCCAGGGGTGCAACTAATTCATCTCCGCCGTAAGACAGCAAGAAAGTATTTGAACAGAAACCAAATCTTCTCCCTAAGATAAATGGAGGTGCTGGAAGCATTGAGTAGACCCCAGGGCATACGCTAATAAAATCAAATTTCACTATTAGCACTATGGATTCACATATATAGTTTGCTTATCTTTCTCTGTGACAGACACAAATTTGCCAGTAGCAGATAGTGGCACCATCATGACCCCAAAACATGCGAGAGAGCGAGAAGAAGAGACGTACCGTATGTTCGTAAGAGGTGCTGAGGAACTTCCGTTGAAACAAGCGAGTGGTGTACAGCTTATTTCCACGCTGGAATTATATCTTTAAGAAAGAAACGTTTCAGCAGTTCTTGCTGGACTTCTTATGTTGCTGAAAGATATGAATCCGATTCAGTTTTGGGGACGAAGACCTTGGTGACAAAAGTTGACCGCACACCATTGAGAAAGTGTCCGGTCACATCTCTGCTCTCACACTGCACATTGCCGCTGTCTCATTAGATAATCACAGTGATCAAAGCATGGTATCAGAATAAGGTGATGACCATTGGTAACCTTTCCAGGCTTTTACCAGACAAGTGTTATACTGTAGGTGAATTTCTTAGAATGATCTAAGAATGTAGTGGGCAACCATGGTATAAGTACGACGGGCAAGAGCTCTCATTGAATCAGAATGGGAGTTGTTCTTTTATGGCCTTCAGTGTGGTTTAGGGTATTTAAACGATGTATCGTTCACAGCCTTGCCGGCACTTTCCGCAAGAGTCACACATGTCAGAATTTGGCTCTTCATTAACTATGGAAAATGGCCAAGGTCCAAAATCACTTTTTGTGATACGTAAAGTGAAAGAAAATAAATGTTACACTAAGACCTGGGGATATTTGACATTTTAATTTACAGCAGTGGTAATAATAAATCTCATGAAAAAAATTAAAGATATATTATTTCACGAGTGCAATATATATCACGTTTTATACGTTCCGGGAGGTTTTCAGTTACCGGTTATTTTTCCATGCTCTGATAGCACCTCTTTCTTCACATAAAACTATTAATTGTCGCCCACGTTACCTTACATTCTCGCTGGCAACAGTTAGATATTTACACCTACTGTCTTTGGAGTTGTTGGTGCCCCCCTTAAAAAAATGAGTCGTTCTCTGCCAATTGGAGCTGAGTACCGTGTCCGGATTTACCCAAATGGCCAGTGTCCCTTTGCCAGCCAGACAACCTCGTGAAAGAAAACAGCTGCTTATTTAAAACAGTAATCTGTCTGGGAATCCCTCTATTCCATAAAATAACTCAAATGCTTTGCACGCTGTGATTAGTCAAAACGTCCCATTCATGCCCTTGCAAGGATGAAAAGGATAAAACAACATGATAAGAACTTTTAAGTGTGAGGTTCCAACGTGCGTAGCCAGGAATAATATTTTATACATGAAATAAGTGGCCATTCACAGAGTTATCTTAAAATTTCATGAGATTAACACAGCCTTAGCAAAAAAATTCGAAAAATTTCATAAGCGTACAAATACAAAGCTCATCAAAGTATGAGGGGGATGTAAACTGCAAGTTCGTCATACAAGTCAACTTCTAGCCTGAAAGTAGTGAAAAAAGCTGAAACGAAACTGAAATGAATGACCAACTATGTTCGAACGTTCACATGTCATTTGGACATTTTTATTTACTTTCATTTTATATTGTTATGAATAAAAGTTTCCAAAGCTCATCTTTATCAATATTATTATTATATGAAAAATTCACCAGAATAAATGTTTTATTTACTTTTCTTTTAAACCTATTTATTAATGTATTTCTCCCGTTTTGATTTTTCTATTGATATTCTTACACGAACAAATGATGCAGGAAGACCCAGAAAAGGTCCCTTTTATCTGTCTTTTACTTGATGTCTATACAGAACCCGACTGCCCAGGCCCGCCAAACATGTCAGGTTGTTTCACATACACAAGATTAAGTAGCAAAAGTGACATCCAAGACCAATCGGCCCACCCAGGAGAACTGCGACCAGCGGAAAGGCTGTCAGGGGCCCTCTTTACACCATTAATCTTCTGGGTTTTCCAATGCTGCCAACTTGCATCTTCTTCAAATTGTAAAGGAATGAAAACCGATTCTGCTTTTTATTTATTTTACTTTCTCATACCCATCGATGATACCTTCTAGATCACAGTACCACATTACCTTTGGCTACGACATTCATTCATTGCTATGACAAATGCTTTTCATGTAAATTGTTTTACATTAAAAAGTTTTCAATATTAATGTTTTAAATTTAAGCCTATTATCAACAGTGAACTCAGACAAACACTAGTTTTTGACAAAACATTAGGCATATGTGGAGAAAAGCAAAATACTGCCCCAAATAAAAGAAAAGAACTGACATGGCAAAAGGATTAATTAAATAATACATATTTTTAATTATTTTGTTTACACTGTCAAAGAACAATACACAATGTATTTGGTCCTTATGATAATAATATTATGTTTAAACATAATAAAATTGATGTAGGTGCACTTTAAACTGAACTTGTTCATTTCTCCAGAAGAATTAATTTGAACTGTGCTCAAATATGTTTAAATTGTATAAATACTTTACAAGACAAATGTTGAGACAATAAATGCATAATTTTATAGCTTGTATTAAATATTCCACTAGCAGAACTGGAGACTGATTTATGTTCATAGAAGACAGACGCTATACTGACTGCAAGGAGTACGTTGTACCGAAATAGCTAGCAATTCATACACGCAGGAATAAAATTGAGAAAACGTAGACCTTCAATTAGCAGGAAATGATCTTCCATAACCTTCTGAAATCCAAGCTGAAGTGCCTGAAGCCCAGTTTCCTGCATTATTGACAACAGTAGCTTCGACCTCATCTTTGATCCTTGGACATGCGCACCTCCCCTTTAGAGGAGAAGACAGTGCTGAAAAGAAAAGGAGGATATTGGGGGCTATAAAAAGTGAAAAAACGTGTATCTTCGGCCCTGACGGACGGCCAACCTACACAAGCCCTGAGAACTGGGGGGGGGGGAGCTCAACACAACAGACAGTTGAAGAGACTTGAAGCCAAATTAAACCAAATGCCACAGTTGCTTGCAGTTTTCTTTTTCACTGGTAAAGCTCCTTTTTAATGGGGTAACACATTCTACACAGATTTCACTGGTTACCTGGCTGCTTGTTATGTATACTAACATTAAAAAAGCATTTTTTCTCCTTAACATATTTTTTGACAGAATTTGGAAGTACAGTTGATGGACTATCCAACACAGACATTGACCGAAACCACTTATCCCAAGCAGGATCGTGGTGAGCCGGAACCTAACCTCGCAACACGGGGCGTAAGGCTGGAGGGGGAGGGGACACACCTAGGATGGGATGGCAGTCCATCACAAGGCACCCCAAGCGGGACTCAAACCCCAGACCCACCAGAGCGCAGAACCTGGCCAAACCTGCTGCTCCACCGCTATCCAAATTATAATTATCTCTATTTTTTGAAACTACCATAAAATATAAACTACAGTTTCAGTATTATACATACACACATATAAAGCTTCTAAGGTTTCTAAAATATGGAAATAAAAAGATGTAAGCTGACTATATACGAAAGTAAGGACAGTGCATTATTTAATGAATTCCGGGCCAGATGGCTTGCAACTATTTTCATTTCATGGTAATTTACTGTTACATTTCATGGTTTAACTTTGCAACCTCACAATTAAATATGCGAGAAAACACCAAATAGTTTGTCTTAAGTTGTTGTCAACAACTGATAAACTGTGACTGCATGACATTTACATTTACATTTATTCATTTAGCAGACGCTTTTGTCCAAAGCGACGTACATCTCAGCAAAAGTACAATTTATGCATTAAATTGAGAGGAGACATAGCTGCAGACATAAAAGTCTCAAGCAAACCTAGTTTGTTCCCTACCACTTGCTGCACCGAGGTTCATCGTTCAAGTAGCTGCATAAGACACAGACAAATCCCGATACCCACACCAATTTTTTTTTTTTATTATTTTTTTAAATATTATAAGATACACAAATGAGCAGAACAATACCAGCGTAATGGCTGAATGAAAGTTGTATCTGGGGATGCTTCTGGAGTTACGATGCGTGAAGTTACACCATAGACGATCTGAAGAGATTTTGGGCAAAGTGGATCTGGAAAAGGTGGGTTTTCAGGCCCTTCTTGAAAAGAGACAGTTTCTCCACAGTTCTGAGTGACAGGGAAAGGTCATTCCACCACAACGGACCCAGAACCGAGAACCTCCGAGCTTTACCTTTCGTGCGCGGGACCACCAAGCAAGCAGAAGCAGACGAGTGAAGGGGCTTGGCTGAGGTGTACCGGTTGATCAAGTCCTGTAAATAGCCGGGGGCAGTTCTATTGATGCATTTGTACACAGTAACCAGGGTTTTGAATCTGATACGGGCAACTATGGGAAGCCAGTGCAGAGAGATGAGTAGAGGAGATACATGGGAGCGCTTTGGCAAATCAAACAACTCGTGCTGCAGCATTCTGTTGAAGCTGCAGAGGTTTGATGGCATTAGCAGGAAGGCCACACAGAAGATAGTTGCAGTAGTCCAGATGGGAAGTCACCATCTCAGTAGTTGGGTGGAGTCAGTAGTGAGGTAGGGACAGATCCTACGAATATTATGCAGGATATATCTGCAGGACCGGGTCGTGACTTCAAAAATGATGATTATGAATGATTGATTAAATATTCTGAGATCCTTTAGTTTTTATTTGGCTCTAGCTAAGGGAGGCATGGTGGCACAGCAGGTTTGGCCAGGTCTTGGTTGCTGGCAAGCCTGGGGCTTGAGTCCCGCTTGGGGTGCCTTGCGACAGACTGGCATCCCGTCCTGGGTGCGTCCCCTCCCCCTCCAGCCCCATGCCCTGTGCTGCTGGGTTAGGCTCCCGGTTCGCCGTAACCCTGATTGGGACAAGCAGCTTCAGACAGTATGTGTGTGGCACTAGTAGGAAAAAGAAAAAAAAAAAAAAAATACTGTGCATAGGCTAACGTTTTTTTTACTTAGAGTTAATATTTTGCTATAGAAAAAAAGATTTTGTGTGGATTATATCAGCCATAAGAAAAATACTTGATGGCAGAATAGAACAGGAAGTAAGGTACGAATGCAAATTTGGAGCAAGTAGGCAGGGACAGGAAGTTCATACAGTTAACACTCATGCCAATCAACAGTGCTGTCTAATACTCAAAAAGACACGGTATACTGTTCACTCTCACTCACAGCAGCTTCCACTAATAATATGGATATTCTAGATGTAAAATCTGGGATTCACAGGAATTCCTAGAACTCAGTGTTTAATGAGAACTAAATCTTACAGATACGATTTTGACTTTGTAAATTGAAGTTGTTAAATGCTACTACATTTTCTTTACATTACACTAGCAAAAACCTTTGTCAGAAAATTAGTGATGCAAGTATTAAATAAACATTTTCACCAAACTTCACAAAAATGTCCCAAGTAGTATTACTGAGATTATTATTATTTTTTTTTAAATGTCCCAAACATTTGGGCTTATTTACATTAGACTTATTATAGCTATAATGAAGACAATTGTTTACATGTACCTGCTGTAAAATACCACAAGTCCCTCATCTTCAGTGACTAGCATGGATTACACTGGCCAATCTGGAGAAATAATCCCAAAATGCAAAATAAATATTAAGACTACCATATGACTTCATATTGTTGGATTTTACAGTGATTATCTTGTTGATTATCTAAAGAATTCCTTAATCAAAGAATTCAAAGAATTCTATAATCCAAAATAAATCTTTTCATGGTACTCTCACTTCTCTGGATTGAAATCACAACAAAAGGCTACTTCTTGTAAGTAACTTTATTATGAATATTAACACTTACATACAGGTGTAGGGCATACAAAATACAGTAATTTCTCATTTTGTGGACACCCGTGTTCTTTTGTTCCAAGAGAAATTGGCTCCATATGATTTTGACTTCGGTGTTGGCATCCTCTGTTTTTGTATATCATAACTCCAGCCTGTAAAATAAAATCAAATGTAATCTTTCCACTACAACATATCTATTTTAATCCACATAGGTTAGGCAGCAGGTACAACACACACAGCTGCATCAACAGGCCAAATACTGCAAGACATTATGGATAAATGTCAGCAAAGCAACAAATAACAATGAGCAGTATTAATTACTAATTTTTACAGCCTCTTACAAGCAACAAGAGAAATATTGATGGGTTGTAAGTATGTCTATGTAAAAACACAAAGAACAACACAAGAACAGGATAGCAGTATATAGCCTAACAGAAAACACTGAAAAGGGTTGTTTCACAAGAAAAAAGTGCCAGTTGTCTAGTTCAGTTTGATAGGCCACAGAGGAAGGCAATTATACATCAGTTCCCACCTTTAATTACTCATAACATATAGTCGAATGGGTCAAAATAAGAACTGAGGAGTTCAGCATAAACCTTAATTACATAGAGTGATAGCGCTGAGTTGAGTTTCAAAAGTCTGCATCAGTTGGAATATCTGTTCACACATTTTTTGCATAAGTATCACAACGCAAGACAACTTTCCTATACTTTTAGTAAAGAAAATATTACCATTCTTCTCAGCAAATGCGACAGCATCCTCCTTTGAACTGAAAGTGAGGACCATGTTGGACAAAGGATCAGCCCTGAAACAAATCACAAAAAACCCATAAACAAAAGCAATAAAAGCCATGGTCATAAATACATATAACTAAAAGCAAACCTGTGCAGACCTCTTTGCAAAAAAAGTGGTTGATTCTAAAGGAAACTAATTTCATCATACAGATTATACACAAATACACATGATATGAACAAAATATTTTTAGATATGCAACATATTCTCAAACAATTTTTTCTCCCTGTACTTTTTTGCTTGATATGAGGTTACTGATTCTGTGGAAAAGACAAGACTGCTGTATTAAGGTGGCCCTAAACAAGAGAAAGAAATTAAACAGTGGACATGTAAACTGAAACCACTTTAGTTGGTTTTTTGTTTAGTTCTTCAATTAATTGCACTTTATTTTTTAGTTTACAGCACTGCTCTTTACACCATACGTTTTGTTTTTGTACTACATTTTATTTGCAGTGTTACCCTTTTTAATTTGTTTGGCCATTCTTTTTTGGTAATGAGCCCTTGTCTTTTTAGTTTGCACTTCCCCCATATTTAGACTCAACATTTCCCTCCAGTCTGCAGACACACTTTATAGTCAGCTTGAACGCTGTACTTAAGACCACTGTACTATTTAACTGTGCAAGTGACATGTAAGTATCACAGATAAACTATGAAAATGCTTTCTTCTTAATGCTCTTCAAAACTTGTGACATCAGGTGATATGTAGTATTTAAATACTGAAACAAAAAGGCATGTTTTGTGTCAGTTTTTCAAAAAATTTTGTGCAAAACTATTTCAGAACAGCTAAAACTGAAAAATACTGTGAAGCATTTCAATATGTAATAAAAAAAAATAAAAAAAACTATCTATGCGCCCATCATCAACAACCGCCTCTCCAATGCAAGGTTGCGGCTGTCGTAAGGCATATATTCTGGATAGGATGCCAGTCCATTGCAGAACAGAAAAACACAGAAACAGATTATGCACAATTTAGAACCACCAATACAGCTGAAAAGACGGAAATATCATGTGAACTCAGGGATGACATGCAAAGGATACAGAAACAAAGCGAGATTAGAACCCAAGTCCAAACAGCGCAAGAGCTGTGAAGCATCAGCACTACTTGCTGTCCCACTGTGCTGCCCCATATTAAACTAATTACTTAAATTATGTATTATTACAAATGATACTTAAATATCTTAAATGTAGTGTATGACTATGGATACACAAGAATGCAGTATGATAAAAAACTTAAGAGCATACGTGGAGGCCCAGCCCATTAAAGGATTCTCCCATCGCTCTCTAGTGTCAAAGTCCATCTTCCACTTGTGGGTGTTATTCACTCCAGACTGCATGGCTGTGCGAGTGGGTACGTAAATGCGGACTTTTCGGGTCTTCACGTGCTCCTCGGGCACTCCAGTTAATGGGGCGATGTTCTGTGGGTGAAAAACAAAAACCAAATAGCTAATTAAAAATGACACAACCTAAATAAAAATGTAAAGCAGAAAAACTTTAGCATGTATCACAAATGCACGATGAAAAGACGTCAATGAAAGCGCTGCTCTCAAAGCACTTAAAAAAAACTGTGGTTACCATATTCTTGCACATACTTCAGCACAATTATCAATTTTCCCTAATTCCTCTGGCAAGTTACAGCAAGGTGTAACACAGAGTTGAATGTCTTGTGCTTTTTTTTTTTTTTTAAAAACAGAATTTAATTCAGGATGAAATATCCAAGCCCTGACACTGAAGTGCTGTTCAGTTTCTAACTATGAAAATTACTTCAGACTGTATGTCTCACTCTATTGTGCCTGTCATTATTTCCATTCAGCTGGATCCCTTGCAACTTAAACAGAGTGCAGACCCTTTGTTGACAGAGTAGTGACAAAAACCTCAAACACGCCAAGAGTGCAAACACCAATTTATGATATTAGACTTTATACTTAACAGGAAATCCAGCATATATTTCTGTAACATCCTGATACTTGCATGCTACATTTCTTCACATAATCCCTTGACATAGCAGATATAGACCGAATAAAAGACTCGCACTGAGCACCTAATCTTCCGTTTAGTTTGGCAATGTCTCTCAAATGAAGTGAACCTTCTTAAGGTGTGCCTGTAAAGCACTGTAGCTGCTTGCTCATTAGTTTAAGGTAAGATACAACTGGGATGATGGAAACTGCGCAGTAGTTAGATAGATTTGTACCTTGCCAGGTTGGCATTGGTTTGATAGGTACATTCATGTCCTGTGGGAGGAACACAAAACAATAAAGAACATATTGCTCAGATGAAGAATGACCGCAGTAAGCGTCCTAAAGCACACACCCAACCACACTGCAAATATGAGGGACAACTTTCTAACAAATTGCTTTACATGTTTGCAACGGAACCTGTCGCTTCTACAAAGTTTGTAGATTCTACAAAGTCCAGCCTCGTCTCACAGAACAAATTCTCTTCAAGCTGTTGCTTTAGAGTTACTTTTTACAATGGACTGCCACACATTCTATATACTGTATTTCTAATATTACTTTCTGGGTTATGTGATGCTTCCATCCACAGTGACTTGTTGTATGTGATCTTTTGTACAAGTGGGTAACTTACTGCAGCACTTCAGCGTTACTATCATTCTCAAGTGCCCTAAAGCAGATGCAGGGAATGGGGCTTGAACCAGAAACCTTCTGGTTTCCACAACACATGCTTAAGTGCTACAGTGGGAGCTGGTCATGGACAAGGAATAATGCAGAACAGTGTTGCCTCAGGATAAGACACCAGAGACAAGTTAAAACAAAAACTGTAGTAATAAAACTGAGAAAAGTTGCATGTGGATAAAAGAAAAGAGATGATCTGACAGGCACATGGTATGAAAAAAGAAGGGATTGCCTGGGGCATTAAATGTCAACAACCAAGGGCCTGGCACACTGCAAGATATGCAGGTCAATGTCCTCTAATAGAGAGAACAATGAGGCTCGTCCTGCTAGACACTGAAGCCAGCTCATGAACACGTTTACTTTATACCAAACGGGAGTCCAAATCTTCTCTTTTCAATGTAAGCTTTCTGTGTCTAGACATGACGATTTCTCACACATAAAATACATTTTAACAACCTTTTGTGTTCAGATCCTCTTGGAATCCCTGTCAATGACAAGGACCTTGGGCTTTTTAAGCAGCATTTAAGTGTGAAGCAGCTGAACTGAAACACCAGACTGTTGCAAAACTAAGTACACGTAGCATGGCTAAATATTTAAATGTTGATTTTATCAATATTGATCAATCTAATTTATGTTAGGATAGAGGTACAATCAAAGGATGAAGTTTGAATCATCTAACTGACAACTTCAGTATAATGGCAGCACATCTTTCCACCATACAAGTCCATACCCTTGGATTGTAGAACAAACAAGATATAATTTTCTGCAATGATAAACACAGTTTTCAGGACTCGGATCCCAGAGGCCTTCAGTGAACCTAGTACAATTCTTAAGGGAATTAGGGAACAAGGGATGGGAAGTTCTTTGGCCAAAAAAAGGGAAAAAAGGAAAGAAGAAAAACCTCCCCACATGTAGCCAATAACCACCCAAGACATGGGCCACTCTCCTTTCAATGCAAGAATTTCATACATTTCAATAGCCATTACAACTTCAAAGAGTCAAATTTTCATTATTGTCTGTCATCTATGGGCAGGTTTTTGAGAAAAAGAGCTCCTTTGCAGGGACCCCATACAAAAGCTGCTAGTGTTTGTATTATATAAAATCAGGGTTGTTTCTTATTTTAAAGGCTGAGAAAATACATTAGAAATACATAAAACATGTCATTCATAATTTTGAACAAAATAAATTACAATAATTAACAATAACAATCCTTCTTTGAGTAGCACTTGTTCCATAGTTTCTGATTCATTAAGGTTACTTTTGTATAAGTACCACCAAGTTTCCATGGTTTCCTCCCTTTAAACAAAACAAATAAGGTCAATTGACTAACTTAAGAGCTTAAATATCACTCCAGCGTGCCAATATCTTTATCTTATTTTCCAGCTACATGTTTTACATTTATTGTTCAGGTACTTATGAAGATGGACCCTTAATTTGTAGAAGACACAACTAAACAGTAAAACACAAAAATTCATTCCTGTGTTAATGTAACTACATATAAAATTAACAATATGAATTTTGTACTTTGTAATTTAACTCAGAACAGCATATGTGCCACATTATAACAGATTTTTTTGTTTTTGAACACAGAGAATCTCCACTTCACCAATACAGGGTGTAAAACTGAAAAATACTGACAGATCCTTGAACACCAAGGCAGTGATGCTAATGGACTGTAGCTGCTGACAGCACCATCAGCACTGACATTATATGATCGATTCAGATATCAGAACCAGGATAGGGCACAAATACTTATCAATTTTAGACCAACTTAAAGTGATGCAATGAGGTCTACAAAGAATTACTAATGCAACCACCTTGAAATGGTCTACAAAGTCCCTACACCTACGATGACACGAGCTTCAACTCAGATGCTCCATGACTTTGGGCTAACTGACTTAAATGGTAAAGAGATAGTTCATAGTGTGCAAATCAAACAACTTTAATATTAAACACACTAAAAAGTGTCCATTTCTCAAATTAATATTCCACTTATTATCATCACACCTATACAAATATAAATAAAAAAATGCCCTGTAATAGTGAGAAACCAGCAGGATTTCTCTTTTTAATGATAACCACTCACTGTGTTACATAAACAAGCAGGCATATAATTCTCGCAAACAAAATAAACAACAAAGCACAAGCAATTAAAAAGATATTGTGGAGATAGTAAACAAGTAACTGAGACGGCACAAGAAGTGCATTACCAATTCAGCCCATTCTCCAACAGGGGAGGGAGAGAGAGAGAGGGAGAGAAGTCTAGACTTTTATTATATGCTGGCAAACATTAAGGAAAAGCCAAGCAGCCTATCTTCACAACAGACAACACAACAGCCCAGACAATGATAGCGACTGCAGTGGAATGCAGTGTTCCCAGGAAAATTGGGAAAAGAAGATTACAAAGGGAAAACCCACACCGCAGGCACTTTTCTTCTGCCACGTACAGGAAGCAAAATGAGAACTATGAAGTTTGACACTATTCACAGGCCTACAATACCTGGATATGCAGACAGAATGCCAGGCTTAAGGGTCGAGGGGAAAAAAGCCGGCAAAGTCTCCGTCATGCCAAAGCGTGTCTATATTTCTGACACCTCCAGTGCTTCTGGGAATAAAGAGCCTGGGAGCCGCCTCAGATCGTCAGTCTGCAGGACCCACCACGTAACACATTGTTCCAAGAGCAGCTCCTTACAGTACAGCGGCAGCACCATGGCTGCACGCAGGAGCCGAGCGAAAGTGTCCACCAAGTGGAAAAACCACATTAAACATTTAAAAAAAAAAAAAAATAATAAATTACACTGATTTAAAAGTGCACTTTGTACCAGACAAATGGGACAGTGAGGCAGCTAGCCTCTTTAATGTCACTGCATTATGTAGTTTGCACTCACATGAAGATTTTCATTGGCAGGAATTTACTCTCGACTTTTACACTGAACAAAGTATTTATGTTTAACCATTTCCAAGTAAAGAAAAATATCTGACAGATGTTTAATATAATTGCAATATCAGACTGTAACACACTGAGAAAAGAAAGTGTGAATATGCACCTGAACTTGACTGGCATTAGAACTGCAATTTAAGCCTTTACTTCAAGGACTTTGAACATTCACACCAAATACAGAATGTTTTTAAAATCACAAAAAAAAAGAGCAAAATTAAATGACATTATGTGTCAAAATGAAAAAAGTAAATTGAAAGTGCAAAGACTGAGCTGTGTGTTAAGCAATAAGTAGATATGTACATAACCAAGAACAAATGTCAAGTTATTTGCTCTGCACAGCTGCACGTTCACTTACCACTGGTTACACCATCACACGCCCTTGACATCCCAGTTGAAGATTTTGCCACATGACTTTTTAAAACTCTTAAATTAAAGAGTTTTTAAATTTTTCAAGTTGTAACTGCCAGTCTCCAAAACTAAAAGCGCAAAACAATGGTAAAGTCCTGGCTATAACCATAAGTGCAATGAAAGGGAGAAGAGGTGGTAGCAAACCAGACAATGACATTCAGATTTACCAGTGACACAATACTTGGGGAAGACGACATGTGAAGAGTACCATACGTGAGGAACAACGGTCATCACATCAAAAGGGTTGAACCAACTAACCAACCAATTTCAATAACCGCTTATCCCGAGTGGGGTCGCAGTGAGTCGGAGCCTCTCAAAAGGATTTAAATAAATGACAAATTATTTTTGTCCTGTTCTAGGCTTCTGAATGACTCTACAATGCAAAAAGTATAATTATTCTCTACCTTTTTTTGGCAAAGCACTGTTTTCTAATGAATAATATTTTCATTAACAAAACTTATTGTCCACCAAAACTGTACTAGTAGAAGCTCAACAATATGTTTAGTTAACCTTAATAGCATTTAAAATTAATCTGAGATGTAGGTTTTGTCAAAATATATTATCTGATACAAATATTAAGCATGGAATCCAAATCAGATGAATGAGATGATGTACTTTCTCTAAACGAATAACAAAAATTACACTGTAAATATAATTTGCACTTGACCAGTACTTTTATGTCTGTATGGGGTTTCGGAACATCAACTGACAAGACGGGTACTTATGAGTTTCAGAGGTCAGTCAACCATGTAATTAAGAAAATCAAAACCCTTGACCTTGCAAGAAAATTAACTGCAAAACATGACCCTTGCACTGCCCTGCTGGTACCTCATACCATGGGGGGGCATCCAGTTTACCATCCAACTCCAGAAATGTTTATTAAAATAAAACTTTCTGGGGTAAAGCAGTACATGCAACAAGTGGTGTGTTTACACACTGATGCAAAGAAAACTGTTCTAGCTTCCATGGAATGCTACACTTCAATGTTTGCCAGCTATTATTCAGACACCTGTGTCTTCAGTAAAATTAACTTTTGATGCAACTACCACAAGCAGCCACCAACTAAATGACTGAAACATGTAAAGATAACTAAAAAAAAAAAAAAAAGTTTACCAACAATTGTTCTACATTGCATTATACGGTCTGGACTAACATGAAGAACATTTTCAGAAATTAACTCCTAACTTTCACACTGAACTACAAACAATTTCATTTAAACATTTGCAAGAGAAATTTTTTCACAGAAATTTTATGTAAAACATGGTAGCCTGCTTTACAAAGAACAACTAAGATGCAGTTGGGAAGAGAAAACAAAGGCAAGTAATCCCATGTACTTTAGGGTTAATAAACCATGTTTCCAACCATGTGACATAGATAAATGCAACTGGTCAGGCCACTCAACAGGAATCAATTTCCAATTCATGCCAAAAGGTATAAAGACTGCAATACCTGAGAGTGTATCGTTTTCGAAAATGGGCATTACAAGTTAACTGTAGTGCACTGCTCATGAACCACACAGCCAGATAATCACCCAATTACCTGTTAGTTAACCTAATTACTTACATTTGTCATACAATGAAGTAATCAGAGAAGTCCGTCGGTATTTGCTATTAATCTTAGTTGCACATTTCTGCTTTTAAAACCTGAATGCATGCATTCGTATTTTATAACGTGTCACTGAAAACAATGTTCAAGACAAGACTCCCTTTTAACATTTTTCCTTTAAAGACAAGTGTTTATAAATGCAGTAAGATGCAAATGTAAAACACACAGTAACATTAAATATTTTAGGTATTTTTTGCATGTGTTGATAGTTAAAATGCTTATAACGTGCATTATTAAAATTGGTGATGGGATGCAAAAGAAAAAAAGCCCAGTTGGAGTCGAACAAACAACACTGCCGTGAAGGTGTCAGCCTCTTCCTTCAGAGGTACATAACAGCTGATGTTGAAAGGCCCCATAAAAAGGTAATTTTCTCCTGAGTGTTAAGCAAAAGAAATTCTATTTAGTGAATAATACAGAAAGCCTCTTGTCTGGGCTCTTCAAAGAGGAATCCTCTGACCCACTGCTCCAGACAGAAGCCTTGAGATTTTTTTTTGCACAAGAATGCTGTGTGAGGCAGGCGCAGACAAAACAGCCACTTGAGATATGTATATGTGTGTGTGTGTGTGTGTGTGTGTGTGTGTGTGTGTGTGTCAAGGGAAGGAGGGTGGGTCAGCAGAGCTAGGTCTGGAACTGCTCCTGCCACTGCCTCTGTAACATTGAGACCTGGCCAACAAACCTTAACTTCTTGCACCAAAATGCCCCTGACAACAGCCGTTACTGTTATTTGCATTACTACAGAGTGAGACTTCACAGAAGGCAAATGTTGAGCAATGATAAAAATGCCAGCTTTGAAAACTCAGCACTACATCTAATGCATTTAATACCTAGTATATGAAATCAGAAAATGATCAAGGGACATCTTAAAACGACAGCAGTTTCTGGACAACAATCTTACAGTTATCTGAATTAAAGTATTAGTTTATGTTTGAGTTAAACAACATGCTTTTGAGTTATAGTACACTGAGAGACAGACTCAAAATCTTGTGGTCCCGAGCCTTTTTTTAATGAGACTTTTCCTTGCAGACTGGCATAACTAGATTATTTGCCTCTGCCATGGCATGTATTGTACTCGTAATGAGATGAAACGGTCCTAAACAGAGTGGACAGTCACTGCATGCCTAATCAGCATGCTGGCACAAAAAGACGTGCCCTGAATACCTGTCCAATACATCCTCCTCTGCCCCCTCTCCTGCGCCTCCCCTTCCAGCTTGCTCAGACTAAGTGCTTTTTGACAAGCCCTATAAAAGCTTCACATACTGCAACTGCAACCCTTCCGTTTGTTTTATTCGTACCCTCTGCTTCAGAGCACGAAGGCCCCTCTGTTGTTCTCTAAGCTGAACCGGTTGCTGCCTTTCTCTGAATGAAACTTCTGCCAGACATCAAGGCAAATCTTTAGATTTTGAACTGTATGATTCATTCAGTATAACTACTCAATCAAGCAGAAGAGCCCAAAAAAAATAAGCATAAATACTATACATTGGATAAGAACTAGGGTTCAGAACCACTATTCTAGATTTCAATCAAATATGTAAGAAAACAAGGAATGACAATAACAGCAAAATGATTAAGAAGCAACAGCAATACTGCTATCAATGCATCAGAGTTGTATGAAAGCAGATTTACATTCAAAAATAATAGAATGAAAGTGCTTCTGAGTGATAACAAACCACCTGCCATTTTCCTCAAACAATATTGAAAAAAATTGAGACAATCATCTCTGCTGTACATTTACATTTATTCATTTAGCAGACACTTTTCTACAGCAGTTCTGAGAGAGGGAGGTTCTGCTGTAAAGGTACAATAGAAAAAACACATCTTCAGCTACAACAGGTACGTTAGTACCCACATAAGCCATAAGTAAAATGAACAGCCCAGAATGAGCCATAAATTCTTTGTATTTACATGCTGCTACTCAATTTGCCTCGCTGACATCCCAAAAAGCAGAAGCTCTCGATGGTCTAATGTTCAAAATTCATATAAAGTTCAAGATTAAAGAGGTGGGGATTTAACAAGGCCTATTATACAACCACTTTTGATAACGACTGTATTTTCCAAGTGTGCACATGCATTTCCTATTAACTTCTACCTTTTACATAAAACTAGGCAGAAGTGCATAAAATCTGAAAAAAAAAATGTCTTTCCTTCCTTGCACAGCTGCCCCAACAAATGTCTTTAAAATGAAGAAAGTGACTGAAAAAAAGGGACTAATAACAAAATCAGCTTCATATAAGTTACAGCTTGACAGTCGTCACGCTACGATTCCTTTGTAGAATAATCCAGAAAAAAAAATTTCTAAAGCACATAAGTACCTTGCATTCCAAAAGTAGTAAGTGAAACCTCCGGGTGATCTTAACTGTATGGCTCCACCCACTTAAAGCACAATCACTGAAGCTTATTTGTCAGCAGGGACCCTCACCAGTTTCTCATCGACTGTGATGACCTCAGACTTGTCCCCTTTGCTCTCCGATAGGCTCCATCCTGATGTGCTGGTCAACCTGAAGACAAAAGCAGTTGGAAAAACTTCAGAGCAGGTATACACCAGGGGAAAATATCACGCAAACAAGTAACTTAAAAATGCATACACAGCACAAAGAAAGAAAGAGGGATAGTGCAGATTCTTTTTTTCACCCCCATTAGTTCAGTTTGCTGAGTTTCTGGCAAGCCCCCCATTTACCAGTTCACAACAGACTGCACTTTATGTCAGCCCGGCGGCTTGCTGTCACCAGTAAAGTGCCAGTGGCAAGGACTGTGCCCCTCTGTGCTGCAGCACAGTAGCTGACTTGTCACGAACAGAAAATAATGTGGCATGCTGAAGCTCCATAGAACTTCTCTGACCTTCTTATTCCAGTGAGTTATTAGAGGACGGGGCTGGTTGCTGGCTTGGGTACTGGAATGACCACGAGAAAAACATCCCAAAAAGCATCATAAAGAGAAGGTCTCAAGACACTGATGAAAGGCAAGAGAATGTGAGGGACTAGAGAGGGCATAATGACTGAAAAACTGTCACGCACCCTTCTTCAAGGAAATTCTTGAATAATAGCAGTCTTTGATTAAAAGGCTATTAAAAATATATGTACTGTTTGGGTTAATTCTATCAACTATCTATAAAATAAGCTTTTTATAAATGTCTTTTCACTACTGTAGAATTTTTTTTTAAAAAAAAGTGTTCTCACTGCACCCGAACAATCATGAAGGATGTAGGTTCAACCTCCACTGAGTATGTGTGGAGTTTGCATGTTCTCCCTGCAACTGTGAGGGATTTCTCTGAATTAATTACACCATTAACTGGTGAGTCTAAATTTCCCATAGTATATGTGTGTTGCTTTAGTGTGTAGATGATTGACTGACTGTTAATACTGTACTGCAGTATAACTAGCACTGTAAGTAACCTTGGATGAAAAGGTGTCAGAAAAATACTACACAGTATTCACTAAGCCACTTGGACAAAAAGCATCTGCAAAACAACTGAATATAACATACATATAATATAATATGAAAACATTCTGAAATTTCTTAATTGAAAGCAACTGGCTTCTGCTGTTCAGGTATTGCGAATGGTCCCTCATGTGTGCAAAGAACTTGAAAGAAACCATATTCTTATTTCAACTTTCATACTCGATTCAAAAAAAAATTCCTGGTGCTGCCAAACGTGACAAGAATCTAGAATGTTTTAACCAGTGCAATGTTAAAATTCACAAAACAAAACTGATCCTAATTGGAGCAAGGCAACTAATTTGCTGAAGAGTTTACGGAATACAGTGATACAGCCAGCTGCTTCATATTCTTGCTTAATGTGGTGCAGATGTAATAGCCTCGGGACAGGATGTTTAAATTCCATTTTTCTTTTTTATTAAAAAGGCAGAACAATTGGTGGACAACCTGAGAACTTACGATCATATTTTACAGTAACCACCTTTGTTACTTGAATTGCCATATTGAGATAAACTAGTAACAGCACTTGCTAAAACTAGAGACACTCTGAAAAAATGCAGGCCCACTATGAATTGACATGTCATAACTATAGTAATTTTATATTGTATATTGTTATTACCATAAAAATTAAAAAATTAAAAATAATCCGCATTGCTGATAATTAGAAAATCAGCTTCATATAACCTACACCATGTAAACAACTATACCATAAATATAATGATTTGATATTTCCTTAAAGTAGCAGGTCTCGTAGTAACTTAACACAGCTCAGAGAAAGTATGGTCAGAAAGGTCATAAATCCATGCAAAATTTAGAGCTGTTTATTACAACAAACACAGCCAAACAGCACATTCCCAAAAGAGAACACCACCATGAAACACACATTTCACACATTTTCAGAACCGCTTGTCCCATACGGGGTCGCGGGGAACCGGAGCCTAACCCGGCAACACAGGGCGTAAGGCCAGAGGGGGAGGGGACACACCCAGGATGGGACGCCAGTCCGTCACAAGGCAACCCAAGGGGGACTCGAACCCCAGACCCACTGGAGAGCAGACCTGGTCCAACCCACTGCGCCCCCCCATGAACAATTACACATAACAAAAAACTATGAAGCACTCATCTGAACATTTGGAACATGTCCCATTTTTCTCCTAACTTTTGCTATGGTAAACTTTAATCTTCTTTTTTTTCTGTCGACCTCATTCTATTTTAACTTGTAAATAAAAAAAGAAAAATAGCTTATAACGTGAAGGGCACCAGGTCAAATCCTACTCATGCTGCAGAACCCTTGATCAAGGTCTTTAAAATACAGTAAATACCATACTATATAAATGGGCAAGGTGTTGTAAAGTGCATAAATCAGCTGGTAGAGTAGTGGTTAGTTTCTGCCCTTGGATCCCACAGTCACAGGTTTGATCCCCACCTCCTGCTATAATACCCTTGAGGAAGGTACTTACCCTAAAATTGCTCCAGTAAAATCATTACCCAGCTGTATAAATGGAAAAATGATGGTAAGATTGTAACTGTAATAATACGTAAATGTAACACTGTAAGTCAGAGAAAACCCATCAGTTAAATTAATAAATGTAATGTAACAAATCTTTCAAAATAACTATGGGTAATTTAATAACTAAAAAAATTTTGGCTTTTTTTTTACACCTGATCTATCATCATCGCTGCTCAGAAAGTTGATACCTGAAGACTCACTGAAAATAGGCAGAAGAGATTTGAAGAATGACTCTATATAAACGTACACAATTGAATTACAGCAAAATACAGTCAGTCCAAATCAAATGTGTAACTCGGGAGCATAAATTATGGTGACCGTCGCAAAGCGGGGACGGGGGGGGGGGGGGGGGTCACACATGATCATCTTCATCATGATCTAGTAAGTAAGTCACTGCTGTTATAGCAGTAATCGCTAGTACATACACTTTACTTAGTACTACATCAAACCTCACGTTATTCGCACTCAGCTCGGGCTCTAAACGACATAAATCACAAAATCCCCCGCCGAGGTCGTAACAAGGACAGAGAGAGAGTGTTAGCTGCTAGCTGCTAGCTGCTAGGGGCTAGTAGCACGTCTGCTTGCCTACCAACTTTTATCCAAAAAAAGTCTGATATTTTCACTAAAGAAAGAACGCAAATGCTTTCGACATATATACCACTGATTAAAAGATTTAAAATATAAAATAAATATTGTCACTTTGTCAGTAGCTATTTCAAAACACTGCAGCTACTCTCTGGCTACGTCAGACATGATGCAGCCGGAAAATAACGCACTATTAACCAAGTCTAAACACAAGCGCTATCCAAAAAAACAAGCAAAGCATGGAATCACGCTTAATCTTTACCTGGCAGGGTTTAGCAATAACTTTGAACCAGAATTCAGGACAACACATCGCTTCAAAACCAAGCCCAACATCAAAGACGCCATAATTATCAACGAAACGCAACAATAACTACGGCAGCCGACAAGGTACACACTTCTCCAGCATCGCGATGGCGTTAGGACAGTGTAGGAGAACAAATTAAAAGGGAAAATACTGTCTGGGGTTCATCGCGCTACTTCCGTTTCCGCTCTGGAATACGTTCAAGTTAAAATTCAGTATTGCAATATTGAACGGGGAAATATTTAACTTGTGTTGTTTAACATTATACTAAATATAGTTGCAGATGGAGCGACCAACGTATTTAAGAACCGTTTACTTTCTTTTCTTACAAAAACGCCCTACATTCAGGTTGGAATGCGAAAACTCCCCCCCTGAATAACTCAGGCTACAGTGTCATAATAATCCTTAAAGACCAGACCAGCTGAGAAAATTTTACTGGGTAGTTATTTTATGTTCACTTTAAGGGGATGTTTGTGACCACTTAATGACAGTATCTATTTTTTTTAGATCTGTACTGTGTATTGGGCAAAATACCAGTGTAAATTCTGTACAAAGCCAAATTACAAGGGAAAAAAAATTACCGTTTTAACCCTTTGAGTAGATGCAAAGGGAAACGAAAATCTAGTGTATTTATTGTTTATTTTGTACCAGTATGAATAATAATCATTATATATTATGTGTACTAGATTTTAATAATTATAAAAAGAAGTACAGAGCATAACCAATTACTTATTTTTGACAACAAATTCCAAACCATGATAAGGAAGAAAAACATTTTATTGTTTCACATTTCATTTCTGTACAAATACCATCTTAACTTTTTTTACATACATTTGACATTTACATAAAAAAATACAAAACTATATATTTATAACGGAATTTGTATTTTTGTTTACCTCATTGTCTGAAATGTAAAAAAAAAAAAACGCAGTGTGAGAAACACAAAGTGATAAAATATGATATATTGTAACTTCTACCTTATTCTGTAAGTCCTGCAAGAGCAGTGTGCAGAAATAAAATGATGAGGATAAAACACGTTTTGACAAAAATGGCATATAGTTGTTGTTATTGGCACATTTCGAAAAAACATGTTATTCTGCAATCCCCACTGATATAGAATATATTCTATCACTGTAGAAAAAATACTGCAACAGATACTAATACTGATACTGTGTCCTCTGTTACCAAGATACAAAAGCTCGTTGCTTATTTCCAAGAAAACATGGCTCATTCTTTATTTTGACTGCGCTGCCCTATATAAAGTACTTTTGCAGACCTATGAACAGAGATAGACCCTTTGGTCAGTTATAGTGAACTGTAAACAAAAGCAACAGCATTTCTGTACACAAATGAAAGAAAGGCTCCCCATAAATATACACAGATGTTAGCATGCATTCTTTGTGAAATAAACACCTGTATAACAGAAAACAACCGCATTAAATGTATCTGTAGAGCTCACTGGATGCAATCAACATCTTGCAAAAGATACTTTACATGGTAGCACTATACATCACAATAAATAACACTGTTCATCTTTGGACAAATAAAATTCTTTCTTACAAAACGGAAACAACAGCAATAAGAACGAGAACGACAACAATCATGAAAATCAGGTGAACATACAAAATAACACTGTAGACAATCAGTCAGACACTGTAAAGGTATAAATTATTAATCAGGAACACAGCATAAATAAACCTCTATCAGACTATACTACATGTATACTTCCTTTCTTCTTACAAAATAAATAAGGATTACATATATATATACAGTATGGACAATATTCCTCTGCTAGTACTAGGTGCGGTAATTTATCCATCCAGGAGTGAAGATAAATGGAAATAACTGATGTAGTCCTGGTCTTCATCTTCATCATCCTCCTCCTGGTCTTCAGTAATGGCTATATGGGGAATATATGGTAGCTGTTGTATAAATTAGGACCACAGCAGCGCAGAATCTCAGTGCATGTTTTCACAGCCCTGCAAAAAGTCACTGCAGTCTTGTGATTCATTTTATGACAGCCAGCAGCTAACGATGCTGTGTGACATTTCCAATTACGCAACACTTAGTCTAGGAAGTAAAGACTTTGACTTAAGAGGGGAAATAGAAAGACCTAAAGGCTCATGCCATTTTTTTTCCGGATTCCTGAAAACAGACAAAAAGTGTGTTTTTTTTTTTTTTTTCCCTTTCTTTGCTTTGTTTAGTCATCCCTTGTTTTTGAGCTGCAGCTGCTGAGACTTGGCTGGAAGACACCCATACTACAGCATAAACTCTGCAAGGAAACTGAGGGGCAGTGCCACTGAGGTATCTTCTAACTTTTTACACACAAACAAACAGAGGCAAAGTAACACAAACGGACTTAAAACAATATTAAGAGTTTTGAAATATCCAGAGGCAGCACATCCACTAACAACAATCGCAGATCCATATGAATCAATGTGAATTCTACAAACTTGCATTACTTAACCTACAAACAGCAAAACACCATATCAGACTCATGAGGTGATCATAAAATTGGTCCCTTATATCTTAGCAATTAAATATGAACCAGGTCATTAATGACACTCTGTGACTTTGTAAAACCTATTATTGGCAGCTTGAAATGTTATTTTTCCTTAAGGCTATATCAATTTAATGGCAGTCCTATTTAAAAGATCACATTACAATGTTCATATTCATCGCTGGCGAGATATACAGTACAGACAGACAGACTGAATGTTGAGTTCATTCCTTGTGATTTAGCCAAAAGTGGCACCAATGTTACAATCACCTTATGTACATTATTTAATGCATCTGTATTTTCCACAAACATGTTTCGGAGATGCATGTAATCAAAATCGCACTGCATTTGAAGCAACATCTTAAAGAAAGACCATAAATAAATGTAAAATTAACACAAAATAATTACCAATTATGACCATGGAATTTACAACATTTAAAGAAGTGAGCATACGAGTGATATTATAACTTAACACTACAACAACAGAAATAATTAAGGCAGCATGCTATGGTACATAGCAATTTACCAAAATGACCCCACATCCAGAAGTGACTGTTCTTACAACAGAAATCTGAAGTCATGTTTTGTTTCTTTCATATCCTAAATAAATCTGCAGGTTTCTGAAATAGAAAATAAAGTACTCAGAAAGTATCGTTTTAGTCATATGTTCATTGACGAGGGAGAAGAAGACACGCAAGAGACAAAAGTGCTCCTGTCCCCAAGTCCGTCCTGTTGCTTAAACAGCTAAGGTGGGGGGGTGTGTGGGAGGAGCAGCATAGCAAGAATGAGGACATCTTTCGCTAGATTACTTACAGTTGCAAGATCCCGAGTGCTTCACTTCCAGGAGAACCCCCATTGAGCATGCAGCCTGTTTCATGATGCACTCGCTGGGATACGTGGCGTTGTCGCTGGCACACACAGCTTCATCCGGCCGCTGCTCGGGACACGGCTCGTTGCAAACGGCGCAGCGGCCCCTGCTCATCTTGGCGTCCCACAGACACTTCTTACCCGCACTGCAGCGGATGTCCTCGCAGGACTTGGCCTCTGGAGCAGCAAAGACATGGGAATTCACCATTATCGCAGTGCGCACAGCTGTATATTAAGCCAACATAATAATCTGGATACTTATATGAACCTCGCGCACCTTAACTCAGCAACAGCTATCAAATGTGCTCTCTTTTCTGTGAGTGCAGATTTGATATTCGTAACCTGGAAACCATTATCCTTTTACATATTAAATAGCACACCGCTTTAAAAACAAAACAGGCTGGAAAAGTTTAACATGCCAAATTATTTCAGCAGATGTGGTCTGAGCAGACGCATAAACTTTGCAGCAACGAAGCACAAATCCGGCACTTCAGATTACGTGAAATAAGGAGAGTAATACAATTCGTAAATTTAAGTGTGGACGTCACTGAAGTAAAACTGAGGTAAGCCATATAATATGCTTCAGACACTCACTGACACATTTTCCCTCATATGCGACTCCAATCGATCTTCCGAGAAGGCACGTAGCCCTTCGCAGATGACAAGCGCTTGCATATATGATGCCGTCGTTCCCACACAGGTATTGGTCGGGCGATGTTACTTCAGGGCAAATTCGATTACAGGTCACGCAGTAGGCGTTGTTGGTCTGGTCCACCACGCACGTGGAGCTGCCGGGGCACAGAACATCACGGCAGGTTTCTGCGGAAAAGGAAATCGAATGGTCGAAAGAACGATTACGTACGTCAAAATGCAACGAACTGACAGAAAGGTACTTCACACCTAAGGTGTCGTGTTAGAATACATCTTGTTGCATTCAGATTTATGTTATTCAAGAAAACAGCTAAATTGTATTTGGGAGATAGCAGGGTGTGAAACGACATGTGGGATTTCATTTCCCTGCTGGGATTATCAAAGTACCCCTTTTACCATACCCTACCCTACCCTACCCTACCGTGCCCTATCCGAACCTAAGATGAAAAGTTGGGGAGGTAACCAGCTAGCTTGGGGATCTTGGCAGAATGTGCTGAGTAACTTACTCTTGCATTTGCCCTGATACTGAACCTCGAGGTCGGGGTGGCCCTTGCATTTGGCCTTGAGCAAGGCGCACTCGTCCTTGTAGGTCCTGCCATCCGATCCGCACACGGGGCCCTTCCAGGTGACGTTGGAGCAGTCGGGGGCGCACACGCAGCGCGGTTTACTCCTCTTACTCATCTTGCACCTCTTGCCTGGGCCGCAGTCCACGTTGTCACACGTTTCTACAACGCAATTATTCAATTAGAGCCATGGAATCCAGAAGACTCTCGGGCACCGTCACGTCTGGACGTCTGGTAGCGACCGGAGGAAACATAACCGAACCGCTACCGGCGGAGGAACAAAGACGTCGAGCGCAACGTCGGTTCTAAAGCCGTTTTCCGCGACCTAACATTACGACCGCGCTTCCGCGCGTTCGGCCTTTGCTCCGCCGCACCTTTGCAGAGCATGCAGTTGGGAGCGCCGCCGCTGAAGATCATCCACCGGAAGAGCGTGCTGTTGGGCACATCCTCCTCGGTCCACGAGGTGCCCAGTCTGCCGCTCCGGCAGCACTCCTCCCTGCTCATGCCGGGCATGTAGAGCACTTGGCACCTTCCGTTGCGGCCCTGTTGCAGCCAGCAGTTACCAGCTGAAAAAAAGGCCAGTCGAATTAATGTCTGAGGCGGGTGACCCAGACAGAGCACGTGCAGCCGTATTAGCGTAGAGGGGAGGCCCCCCCCCCCTCCCGGGTATTCTGTCTGACTGACTTTGTAACGATTTACCAGTGTAAGTCCACTTTACGGTTTCATAACTGACACCCAGTCGCGTAGCCACGTCTCTCCGCTCCTTCCAGTCCTGCTCAAGCGTGTAAATTAAGGCGAAAACGCCTAAGAGTAACAGGCAAATAATGAGAGCAGCGAAGAGCTCCGCGTCAGAGCAAAACGAACGAAGCGCACACTCGGTTTTAAATGGGACACTGTGTGTGTGTGTGTGTGTGTGTGTGTGTGTGTGGACTACCTGCCTGGTCCTGGGTGCACTCAGAAATTACTTCATTTTTTACGAAAATATGTGCGCCAAACGGCTTTCTGTTGCTCTAATCAGGAGGTTCTTCCACTGAATAAACAATGTGTTCGGTTTGGTGCTAAACGTTGTTCAGTCGGTGTTGGTTAACTTGGGCTATTTTTTATGTAGCAAAACGCGTCAGGTCGGATCACATTTATTATTGTGCGGCTGGTCCAAGTATGACAGCAGCAGAAGCCGGTGGAAGAGTCCTAGTCACGCAATGTCTCGGTGTGTCTGAGGGGAGCTCCTGCTCTCTCTCAGTCTTACACACGCACACACACACACACACAACAGTCCATACAAAGTGCTCCATTATGACTTTATGAACCAGGCGCTAGCGCAGACCGGTCAGTGACACCTGACTCGCCTTTTGCCTCCGCACGACTCCCAGTCAAAGCGAATCCCTGTAAAGTTGCACACTTTCAAAAAATGACTATTCAAATTACTCGATATCAAGCATACACAACGCCTAATTATACCGTCCAGAGCGAGGACACACATGACTAATTGATGATTACTCTCAGCAATTTCATTTTCACTGCAAAGCCCGCGCTGAAGTAAATAATTTTTTTTTTTTTTTCCATAACTGCATGATTATTATTATTGGACGTCGTGTTGCATTCAGAATCAATATCGCATGTTCACAAATACTGAAGAAGCCAGGAGAAATCCAGTTGTGCGCCCATGAGCTTTGAGTAGATTCTTTGCTATGCCAGTAAATGCGTGTATAATCTGTTACAATAAAAATGTAAAATAGATTAACATTTCCGATGTAGAATTCTTTGTCTGTTGCAGTCTGCAACACTCCGAAGAGCATCTTTTCGTTATATTCTGTAAAAATATAACAGTAAAGTTAACTGGTATAGATATTACTATTATAAGAACAGTTTTCGCAGATTTCAACGGCCAATATATAAAAATCCTTGACATGATGAAACACTACAGAGACAGTAACAATTACACACACAAATGATAAATATTTACCTTGCACCTTTTGGTCTTGAATTAAGTGACAGAGGGATAAAAATAAAAGAATCATGCCCGGGCGCAGCTGCTGGTGTTTCCTTAGCATCCTCAGCATGGTAAAGGCAAAGTAAACCAGAGTACTGACACAGACAGAGTCAGGCAGCGAAAAGTAACCTGCTCACTATGGCAGTGTTGAATGAATCGATGTCAGTGGGAATGCAGCCTCTCTTTTTAAATCTATAAGGGGGTCTCGGGCCGACTGTCTGGGGTGGGCGGTCTTCTAATCGGTGGGGGTGGGGAGAAGATTAAAAAAGTTCATCCAATCGCGGTCAGGTGACAGTGTAGTGGAAACTTTCCCCGCACAGCGCGGTACGTGCAGCTCGCCGAGCGGCCGATCCTCCGGTCAGTGCGCTGCGCTGCGCTGCGCTGAAGCGCCAGCAGCAGATCGGCGCGAGCCGCGCGTCTGAGCGCGCATCGTCGTCACCGTCGTCATCCTCAGCATCGTTCCCCGAGCGAAAACGGGCTTCACGTACAACTGATTCATTCCTTTTGTATTATCTTCTATCTAGTCTATGTCTAGTAACTTAAGAAACCGCACACGGTCCTCAGAACTTCAAAGCAACTCTAAAAGTCACGTTGTTCAGCTATCACAACGTAATTTTTCTTTGCATCTTTCATTTTTCGAAATGTACTTACAAGTGTCGGTACGTTATTAACAGCGATTACAGCCAAATTTTGTGGATGTCTATTTTATTCGTTTGGTATCTGCTGGCCACCTGATGATCTGTATACGTGTTAATAATAGGTACAAATTTCTCGTCAATAAAAATAAAGACATTTGCAGTTGTAATGAATAATTTTGCATCCTCGGATTAATAACGACAATAGCATAAGTGGTGTTATGAAAACTCGAGGCAGCTCACGACGCTGCTGCTGGTGAGAATCTTCCGTACGTCAAACTGATCCGCATCTTACTCATCTGACATCTGCTCGGAAATAACTTGCATCGTTTCCACCAACTGCACAAAATAATGTCAGCCTTAAAAAAAAAAATGAACACGATCTGTAAAAATTCCACCTGCATGGGCAGACAACTTTCATCCGAGAGTAAAGGCATTACATTGTGACTGTCACCCTCAGTGATGCTTTATGACAACATTTAATGTAAAGATTTACATTATATCATTTCTGAGACATGCGTTGATAAGAAGGGAAGGATTTCAACTGCCCGGAATTTCGGAATTGCATATTTAGCAATATTTACAAATAGGCTAAGTGTCCTTGTATGACTTCAGTGGACTACATAGGGGTGGCATTGATTGATGTCACATAGAAATCCTCAGGGATGGCGCTTGAGAAATTATTTAATTCATTACAAGATCGTATCTTCCCGTAAACATGTTTAAATAGTTAACCTAACATTAATAGTTCGAACTAGGAGCGAGAGTAGTGTCCTACTATGATTTCAGGGGAAACCTTTAACTGCTGACCTTCTGTTCTGTCAATCAAGGTGCAGTGAGCGCTTTACTCCACGCCTTTTACTGTGTGCAGGTAAAATCTTATACATATTGTTCCCTACAAACTCATGTAGTGGAGTCCTGGATTTGGAGGCGCTGTGGATAAGGATTTTTCTGTTTGTCAATAATGAAATATCTCCGTTCATTCATTTATCTTCACGCTTTATTCTCATTTTGAGGGACCCCCCCACACAGGAAACACAGGGCGCAGATTCACAAGAGGCGCTTTATTAACGCCTCTTTATTTCCATAAAATACTTAGGCTACGAAGCGAGCTTGTCAGTGATGAAATTTCGAAACAAGTATCATCGTACATTTAAAACGTGCCAAAACAGGAGACAAACACTCGCGACAGACGTTTTAAAATAGAAAAAAAAAAAGCCGCTGGCCTTAATTAGAAAGATTTTTTCTTTGCTTTTTAGGTTGGAATATATGATTATGCATGATTTGGAATGGGATTAGAAAGATCAGCTCCTTTTTTATGATATATTTTTATATTTCCGTACGTGTTTCTGTACTTTTTGTAACTGTGTGTACAGAACGCTATAGGCTTCATTGGACAGAGTTTGCATTTAAATTTGGAAAATGATTTAAAATGCACAAATGATCCGGGGGGGAAAAGCGCGTCTCCGCGGTGCAACTCGCCATATAGAGGCCGGAATATGGAGAGAAATGTTCCGCTTGCGGCCGAACTCCACCTTTCGCCGCCATTGCCTCTTTTTTAACTTTGTCTCAAGGATTCCAGCAAGTGCAGCGCCGCTATACTCGCAGCACTTGGGCCTCAGCAGACGCTAGAAGAAAATCCCCGCTGGATGTGATGTGTCCGTCCCGCTGCTCTTCTCCTGAACAGACAGACTGTGCTGCATCGATCAGTGATGAGAAGTGCGCGAACTGCACTGAAAACTTTTCTCCGCAGCCAAACGGCTGGTTGTGGCTGCTTCTATAATAATCGAGGTTCACGGAATCCCACTTTCTTCCCTAGGTGTTGGAAGTAGAAAAAGAAAACCATTTGGAGCACAGTGACTAGCGTGTATTGGGCCGGACGCGACAGGAGAGCCATGGCAGATACTAGGGCGCCTGGAGGATCGTGAAGTCGGGGCGCCCCCTATCGGCAGACGGCCGCCGCGCACCAGTGGCCCCTCGCCGCTCCTCGCCGCTCCTCTCCCTTCACGTCCGCACTTCAGTCGTAATAGTAGCTGTTTGCTCCCGCTTCACTCGCGCTTATATTCGACTTCTGACTGCTTCGTTCGATGTCGTGAACAAAAAAAGTCGCCCCGATTTAGCAAGTTCCTTGAGCAGTTCTCACATATGAGAAACCCTGGATCAGAAATTCAGTCTTTCAGGAAGCGCACGTTTGCTCCGCTCGCTTATTACATACGTGAATCATGATTTAGCAGACGCTTTAAAGTTTAAGTTTCCCAAAGCGAACGTCTCCTAGAAGTTTGTTGGCAATTGTTTGTTTGTTTACCGACCTCAAGATAGGTTTCATTTAAACAGAGTCGCGCATGATATAGATTTTTTTTTTTTTTCTTTAACCATGGGCAGCAGCTGGAGGTGTTTCGTGTCTCAATGTCCGTTTGGACATCAGCTACGTCGACAACTATTTAATGAAAATCCTAAAAATGTTGACCTATTCAAGTTTGCTCAAACTTCAGTATATGGCAAGACGCACTTTAAGCTCCTTTTGATACTGATTGTTTTGAAAATGCTGGGAACTACAGGGTGCACGTGACTTGGTAATACATGGACATCGACATGTCCAGCTGGGAATAAGTAGGAAAAATGTCCTTCTGGAAACCACGGTTCGCATCTTGGACATATGAGTCATACGGAACAAATTCAATATATTAATTAGACTCACTGTCCTTCCCATTTTCTGATTTAGTTTTAATAAGACGAATTAAAGCACTGACTCTCGGAGCATAATACTTGCACAGAAAGATGCAAGTCTGATGGCTAACAGGGGACAAATTGAATAAAAAATTAAACCAGTAAATAAAAGAGGCCTCTTGTCTCAAGATGCCATGCGGACACAGCTACTTTAAGTACAGTAACAGCGCTGCCTTGCAGACGTGTAACAAGCCTTCGTGTTAACGTGAAAAGTTACCCAGTTTTACTACAAAAGTTAAAAAAAAAAAAAATGAAAAAGTTAACGTGCTCACAGGTTTATTTTTAAGGCAGAGGCGGATCTCAATTTCAACCCTGAGGCCCGAACCACCAGCTGAGGCCCCCTGCTGGTCACACAGCAAATGACAGCTACGAGGACTTGAACGCTGCGCATCACTTCTCACAGGTATTTGGGTGGGCAAAACACAAAGAATAACAATATCATCGAGAACAACGGAGTATCATTCAGTCACATGGCTTAAAACCACACATGTGCACGCTTTCTGGCAGAAAAACTCGCGATTACGTAGTGACCTGAAGGGGCGCGCACTGAGATGTCCCTCGCTGTACGCAGCCAGTGAGGCCACGGACCGGAGGAGCGTGTATCGCTGCTGGGGGTTTAGCGGGGAGAAACAGCAGCCTAAAGCAACTTCTCAGAGTGTCTACAAAAAAAAAAATAAATAAATAAATAAAAAAAATAATAGTAATAATAATAATAAAGACAATCACTTTCTGACAGAAAAACTCACGATTACATAGTGAGAATAAATAACACACAACATTCTTTTTCTTCTTATAATAATAATAATAATAATAATAATAATAATAATAATAATAATAATAATAATTCTTCTTATTATTATTATTATTATTATTGGATGGGGCATATGGTGTACTTGCGGTGTCACACTGACACCTGGTGACAAGGACCCAGACAGCTCTTGTCGCTGGAACTTTTTTCAAATAAAGGCGCCTAATGAGTTTCCGTTTTAATTAACAAAGCCACATTTTTGGTCCACAATGTTTCTCATTTACTGAAACTTTGATTTTTTTTTTTTTTTTTTTTTGAAATTTTGGAAATGTAGCAATTTTTTTTCCGCTTTTGAAATGCCACGGTTTTTACGTTTTAAAAATGTCCGTTTGCTTTCTGAACGAAGTTGAACAAACTCCTCTTTTCACGGATTTATGTATGTAAAAATATTACTAGTCTGGAAGACTTAGAACCTTTATTTAGAAAATGTAAATAATTCCTGCAATTTCTGGTAGTGCTCGTATTTTCTAGAGGTCCAGGAGCAGGTTTTACTCTGCTTTGTAACCCTTAAACATGGAGAAACTCCACTTTTACGCATTATAAGCAACCATGTGATCTGGTGGAGTAAGACATGCCATAGTGAGCAAGGTATATAACCTAGACTGCTCCAGTTAATAAAAATTAATAAAATTAATCAGCCAATCACTTAATTAATTATTAATTAATCAATATTTCTTTCTGAACCGCTTGTCCCATACGGGGTCGCGGGGTCACGGAGCCTATCCGGCAACACAGGGCGTAAGGCCGGAGGGGGAGGGGACACACCCAGGACGGGACGCCAGTCCGTCGCAAGGCACCCCAAGCGGGACTCGAACCCCAGACCCACTGGAGAGGAGGACCTGGCCCAACCCACTGAGCCACCGTGCCCCCCTTAATCAATATTAATTAATTAATATTCAGCTGTAATGAGCAAGTCAGTGTAAGTAGCTTAACAGTGTAAGTGGCTTTGGGGAAAAGTATCAGTTAAATAGGGGGGTGTGGTGGGGAAGTGGGCTTGACTAGGTCCTGCTCTCCAGTGGGTCTGGGGTTCAAGTCCTGCTTAGGGTACCTTGTGATGGACTGGTGTCCCATCCTGGGTGTGTCCCCTCCCCCTCCAGCCCTGCGCCCTGTGCTGCTGGGTTAGGCTCTGGCTTATTGTGACACCACTTGAGACAAGTGGTTTTGGACAGTGTGTGTGTGTGTGTGTGGTATGGTGTGGGACAAAGGTGGCCACATGGGCAGGACTGAGCTGCAAAACAACAGGTTTTCCCCACAAAACAGAGGGTTTGTTTACAAACCAAACCAAGTGAACCTAATCCAACAAAACAGGAAAACAAGCTGTTTTTTTTTATTTTTTGCATTATTCTCTTCTTTTATTGTTACACATGAAATGTTTCGTGCCATTTTTCAAATTCTGACTTTTATTTTAAATTTCTTTACAGCTGTAAGCCATATTGTTGTTTTATTTCAGAAGTTTCTTACAAACGAATTGTAAAATATATTAATAGAACACTACATAAAAAGGTATTACTCCTAACGCAGGTAATCCTCCGCTGAGCTGTTTGTAATGTGTCATTTAGGATAAATCAATGGCAAATCAAATCACGCAAAGCCATTTGTACTGATATTGCCTTTCTTGAAAATTCTGAAAATCACTTCAGGTTTTAATCTGAAAGTTCAGATATTCTTTCACCTTGTCAACCTAGCACTTTATTTAATTTTTTTTTTTTTTTTTACTTTAAGGCTCTTTACTAAGTGGCACCATCATGATATTATGATTGCTTGATGTCTTATTAGAGTTGTTTCATGTGTCAAGACTGTATGGGCCCCCGCAGGAGTCTGCGCAACTGAGTCCGATGCTTACATACACCTGAGGTCTTGGAATGAAAATGCTTCAACTTCAGTTTACAGAAGGATGACCTAAAATTCTCCTCCAGAATTTTCTAATACAGAACAGGATTTGGGGGGTGTGGTGATGCAGTGGGTTTGGCCCGTGCCTGCTCTCTGGTGGGTCTGGGGTTCAAGTCCCGCTTGGGCTGCCTTGCAATGGACTGGCATCCCATCCTGGGTGTGTCCCCTCTGGCCTTACACCCTGTGTTGCTAGGTTAGGCTCTGGTTCACCACAACCCCACTTGGGACAAGCAGTTTCAGACAGTGTGTGTGTGTGTGTGTGAGTGAGAGAATAGGATTCATGGTACCAGTAATGAAGCCAGAACGATGTCGTTTCCGAGTTTGAGCCTTATGCTGGTAAGGTATCATAAATACTATCGAGTAGATGTCCACTCTTGACAACCACATGATCCTCACAGTGTTAGTTATTTAGTTAAAATTAAAACATAAATAATCACTTCATTTTAAAGAGTCTAATCTTGCCGCTCCTGGAAATTCACACACGTTGTTCGATATGTCGTTTAGCTAAAGATTACAACACTCAGGCTGGTTATAGCAATTCAGATTTGTTGTTATGGCAACACTTAGTTTACTCATAGCAGGGTTAGTATGTTTATAGTTACCATGGCTTTACCCGCTGTGGTCAGCTGATTCGGTGATGAAAGTCAGTTTTGCGTCATTGTAGGATCCTTTTAACACCTAACACCTAAATGAGCTAAATCTAATTTATGAAACAACACGATGGGCCACACTTTTAGTTACTCCATGAACCTGAACTTGCCTGTAGATGAAGCTTTGATAAATGGCACCGATGAGCAGTGGAGGAGTGCAAAAGTTGCCCAGGCCTTTAGGCAGGTGGCCAATCTGTGCTCCCGGAGAAAGCAAAAATACCAAGTCCAGGACCTCCCCAAGAGTGACTGGGAAAATGGCATTAGTGTCCACAGCAGATGGCGTTCCATGGGTAAGAGATATTTGTATGATTTTGTTCATGTTTTTAATGAGAAGTTCTCCCTTGACTGTTAAATACGAAGAAAAAAATCCTCAATATAATTAGCGGTAGAAAATCATGTCACGGCTTGGCTTCGCAAACAAAGATTTAGGAAGGGGGCTGCCTTCGGCCACGTCTGCTGCGGGCCCGCCAGCCGCGGTGTCACATTTTTGTCTCCATCTCCTTTTGCCCTCAAGGCCATCCCTGCGAGATCGAAGTACTGGAAAGGAACGAGACTTGACTGAAATCAGAGCAGAGCGGCACAGGGGAAAGTGCTGCTGCCTCATAGTGCCTGGGCTGTTTGAGAGTAGGTTTGAATCCAACTCAGTCTGGGAGGAGTTTGCATGTTCTTTCTCTGTCTACATGGGTTTCATCCAGGGGTTCTATTTCCTTCCGCTATGCAAAGTTACCCAGCTCATGTGAGCTGGACACTCTAAACTGCCAGTAGCGTATGGCCGAATGAGCGTGTGGCCGTCCAAGGTGTACCTCTCCAAGCCGGTGATTTTGGGATGGACTCTGGATTGCTGCAACCCTGAGAAGGACAAGTGTAAGTTGGTTGATGAACTGAGTGAAATCAGAGTAACAGCTAAGGGATCACCCCTGAAGGGCTGTCGGTGGAAATGCTGCACAAGAAACAACTAGAAAGTGTTTTATTCTGTCTCTTCTTCTTAATAAAGACAGACAATCCCACTTCTAAAATGACTGTTTGATAAACTTAGAACACTGCACTCACACTCTCATGTTGTCTGGGCTAGCTTTCTTCTGGTGCACACTCTAAAACTGGCACCTGCTACAACAGCATATATAACAATTGTTTCTGCTGTTATAGAAAAGGCATGATTCGTGATGTGAAACGTTCTGCAAAAAACTGACGAAACCGGTAAGGGTGTCAAATTGATCAAATCCATTTAATCGACACGAAACATCCAAGTGAATCATTTTATACTTCAGCATCGACATCTGGTTTAACAGAAACCATGAGGTGTACATTTCTTAATATTATTAAGTTACTGAGACAGGCTGGAGCCTGGCCATGCATCCTTTGCCCACACTGGCCCCCTCACCTGGGTATCGATTTTTCAGTTCCATTGTAGTTTTCTTTTCTCTGGATAGTGAATAATTTGTTCTTTTTTACAGTTAGAGTCAAATGGCTTATTTACGTTTAAGTTGACTGATTATTATGAGGACGTATAATAGTCCAGCAACTACTACTCCATGTCTGGTCACGCGTTGAACCTGGCAAAACCCTTCATGCCACAGTTACTTTGATCTTGTTTTGAATAATTTTGCAAAATGTCTTTATAAAATATATAATGTTTACATTTTTTCTGTGGAAAGATTCTCTTTGTCAAGACTGATTGGAGCATGCTTTTCAGTATCCAGTAATTTCCAAATCAATGCAACCACTGCCTCAACACCTACATTTATTCACTTTCTGGCACTTTCTCCAAAGCAACTTACAGTGTCAAGCTACAGCTTACAGCTATTGACACAGCAGGGCAATTTTCAGTGGAGTAAGTTAGGGTGCTACAGCTGGGATTCAAACCCATGACCTTTGGGTCTGAAGATAGCAGCTCCAACCACTACACTACCAGCATAATACAAAAGAATTCTCTTTTTTAGTAATAGTGACTGGCAGAGGGAGGGTGTGGAAGAGAGATAAGCCCTTTGCTGATGAGTAATGAAAAAATACCTAAGAACAGCCTAATAATGCAATTGGGCTTTATGCAAATGAGGTGCCCACATGAGTTTGGTTTTCACATTTGGAAATCACATTTAAGTGATTTCTTTTATTGTGTTTATTCCTCTCTCTGTTCATTTAGTATTGAGCTATATCATAATTCAACTATATTCAAGACTTTTACAAAACCGTAATCATATCTAGTCAAGTGGTGTTCATATAATCAGGTTTTTGATTGTGTAGATAATAAAGTTGAAAGTGGCTACAAGGTGACAAATGTTGCATATATTTATGTCACTCCGAAGTGTGACATTTATGGGATGAACCGGCCAAGGACTGAATAGGTAGTTGTCGAGATTTATTTTTGAACCAGTTTTAATTTTAATGTCATTTGACATTACTCTTACAGAGTACTTTCATTATAGCACTGTCTGAGGTTTTTATATAACCTAATTAACAAATAAATAGAGGATCTTTGGATTAACAAATTGAGTTATGAACAGACTTCTGCTCCAAGTTCTGAGGAGCCACTGTACTTAATTTTGCGATTATCTGCGTTTATTAGGATTTGACTGATGTCAGTGTGTTTCTGTGGGTTACTAGCTGTATAAATGCTTATTTAAAATCTGCCTGTCTTCTGTGACAACGCACATAAATTTGCTGCATACCGACAGAGAGCTGCTGGGTGAAGACAGTTTGAGAATCACATACGAGGGGCCATAAAAGGCCGATGAATTGCTAATAAAATGCCAGATTCATCCTATTTATGTCACAAGTTCTTACAAATCCTATTTCCAGATCCTTCCAGGCCACCAGTTCATAATGCAATGAGTCCATACTCTAGTGATTCATATCCTATAATCATCTCAAGTCATTGCATTGGAATTTGTCTTGTGCACTGGCTATCCATTATGAATTTTTCATATGGGGATATTCCATTTTTTAAATTGGATTTTCATCACTGATTATTTTAAATCAAATTTTGTGTGTATTTGAGCTAACATCACCTTTCTTTACACACCTGCTCGTTTGCACTATTCTACAGCTTGCATCTGATATACATGTGTGTTGCTCACCAATGACCAGATGATGAATTTTGCATGTTTATGGGATGAATTAACAATCAGAATTAAATATGAGTTTGTGGAAATGATCTATTTTTGTTTTCATTTTAAGTTACTTTTAGAAATTATTAAATTTACATTTGCATTTTTTCGTTTTGCAGACAGTTTTCTCAAAAGTGATGTACAACGTTTATTAACTATCTTTAAGGCACAAAAACAGAACAGAACAGTAGACGATGAATAAATGAAAACAACTGACACTCATCACATAAGCTGACATCCTTTGGGCAGTGCAAACGGAGGCTACAATTACCGATTAGCAGCCGTGATCACCGAGATTATAACTGGTGAAACTATTAAACCAGGAGCAATGAGTGGAGATGAGTGGAGTGGAGAAGTTATGAAGAAGTTATCAAGCAAAACTATAATGACAAAGAGGACTGCATGGTGGCTCTGGTCTTCTGCTGCTGTGCTGTCATGAGGCACATGAAATCCAAATTAAGTCCTGGTAAATAGAAAGAAATATCTTGCTAAGTATGTTAATTGAAACTCCTAATAAGTCAAATTCTTGCACCCAGAATGTGCATATCTTGGTATGATTAGTGAATTCCACTTACATATAAAATAATTTGGGACAGTATTCATGTAAAATTATATAAATGGTTTAACTCCCTCCCTTAAGCAAATTATTCAGAGAAAACTAATAAAATCCAACAGGAGGGTACTCAGAGGGAGAAAATTACGATATGTAAAATAATATATGTATATGATTAATTTAAAATAAAATTATTGCAAAAAAAACTGTAAATGTGTTTTAAACATGATCACGAGACCATTTTATTTTGAGCTTTATTCACTCTGATGAAGATTAATTTATTAATGTCAAAACACAATTTACAAACCTCTAAACAAAAAGTTGTATACATTGTCATAGATTCAAGCACTGATGGACCATGAGCTCCTATGGATCGGCTGCTCTATAGCGCTATAATTCTTGGCCATCAGGTACACTCTGGGTTGATTACCATGACACTGGCAGTGCCAGATACAGTAAATGTCAAGCTGCATTTGAGCTGAGCTTTACACAAGAGGGCAGTTCAGCAGCCCTTAACTGTCAGTATTAATAATTCAAGTTCTGATATATGTGGCTCTAGTGCCTTCAGAGCAGAAGACCCATGTTCGGTTTATCGACACAGTTTTTCTTATCCTTCGATTAGGGTTAGGGCCATAATGATATGATTCAGACAATGATATTCTAGATATCAACTGAAACATGTAAAGTCATGTACATTTGTCACTGGTGTCTTACGTCTAATCTAAATGACTGTGATGTGAATTTGTTCCATGAGACATCCTCTTGTTGAATTCAGATCTAGATTTCACAAAGAAGGCAGGAATGTATTGGTGGATTTTACCAGTCTTTTTTGTCTATTCCAGCCAAGCTGCACATAATATAGAGTTTATGGGTTTTTAGAAAGAACCACAAGGGAGCTAAAGGAAAAACAACAAAGTCTGACAATTGGTTGTACAGTTTATTGCAACGACAGCCTTTATAATTGTTTTGCTCTTTTCCTCTTATTTGGCTTTGCCTTTTAGACTTGACACCCTTTGTTCAATTGAGAGTTTTAATAAAAGCTGTGATTGCTGTTCATAGCATTTGTATCACGTAAGTGGCCATATCTGCTCCACAACTGATTACAGCATGAAGATATGCATGTATACACTAATGGCTCGTCATGTATTTATGAGATCCAATGCTGTAAATGGAAAATTAGGGCCAAGTCATTATTCTGCTATAGTTACCTTTATTGGAAAATTAAAAGCTTTTCTTCAGTATAAATAGCATGGCAGCAATTGTGTACAAAGCATCTTAAATTGTACATGAGTGAGACATAGAGGCAGGTCAAAAATGAAGCAAAACAAACTTCATGCCAGCTTGAAGCAGTAAAGGACATTTGTTAGTTAAAGAATCTTGGGGACAGACGACAATATTTTAATTGCAGTTTATACCGTATTTGTTCAAGTTATGTCCAGGCAAACCAGCCACTTTAATCGTCATACCCAGAGCTCGTCTCTATAGGTACAATGAATCCTGAAAATACCACATGATCACAATATCAAGGTAAGCAAAGGCCAACCCAACATGAAAAGGTAAATTACTTTCTGAATTGTATCCCCACCTCAGTCTTTTATTAGGGCACATTTTTAACCGTACATTTCACAGTTTTTGATCAATAAAAAACCCAATTTATTGCATCCTCAAGCCAGTTCTGTTCTTCACACACACATCATCTGAAACCGCTTGTCCCATAGAGGGTTGCGGGGAGCTGGAGCCTAACCCAGCAACACACGGTGAAAGGCTGGAGGGAGAGAGGACGCACCCCAGACAGGACGCCAGTCCGTCGCAAGGCACCCCAAGAGGGACTCGAACCCCCCGACCTACCGGCAAGCAGGACCCGGCCCAACCCCCTGCACCGCCACACCCCCCGTGGTTCTGTTCTTTTTCATTATAATTTTGTTAAGGATGAAAAATATTTTTGAGATTTTAGGAAAAATGAACAGTTTAGTGATATGTAGCACCTGCTTTGATCAATGAATCACAAAGCAGTAAATATAATTCAATTCAAACTTGATAGCTGTAAAAATAACAAAGGAGGCTCTGTTATATAATAACAGCAAGAATACCTCATTTCTTCGATAGCAATCAACAAGCTGATCTCCTTAAGGTATATAGTATAGCTCCTGTACAGCACATCAGATGTGAAGGACATTTATCACAATCTATCCAATTTACAAATGAACTAAAATGTCAAAAAAGCACTTTATTGCAAACTACCTGTGGTGTGATTCTACCATGCTTTAAGGTACTTAGTAATCGGTACATAGTAGTTTCCATTCAGTGTGCTGTGAAATGTGCTCTGTGCCACAACAGCATGCCTAAGCTGAGCCATCTTCCTTCATTACCACATGGCGAAAGGTGGAGGAGTGATGACTGACACAGCCGAACACCAAGTGAGGCTTAAAAGGAAACGGGGAGACGCTGCAATGGAAAGAGCGCGGAAATGCACATCTTCATAACTGTACAACATGTACTGCTAAGTTATATTTCTATTTTTCAATATATTTAGCCATAATTTCATTTAATATATAATATTCATATGTATATACAAATCTTGAGCTACATGCATCTTCAAGAAAATATCTGCATATCGCATATACACTGCATTATTTTTACAAATATGGCAACACTCACTTTTAACCTCACATCTGTGTTGTAAGTAATAAGTGCATACTCAAGGGAGAGTTTAGTAAAATTTTACCATACATAATTTTCCCTGTCCAGGCTTTAGGCATGCAACCAGAAGCAGAGTGCAAGATTCTCAACCCTCGGGGGGGGGGGGGGGGGGTCAGTTATAAGCAGGACAATCACTCTACACATCTAGAGGGAGCGCCACATCAAATGCAGTAGTTCCCAACCCTTAATCTGCAGTACACAGTAAAGTAAAGTGTGTTATGTCCACTCTGCAGAGAGTTAACAGTACTCCAAGGGGCCGTCGTCTGGAGCATACAGAGAATGTAAATTCTCAGTGTTCATTTAACACTGCTGGTTTTGCTGTGTACTATAGTACTGTCATAAACATGCACAAGCACAAATGCAATTCTGTACTTAAACATGTGCACACACACACACACACACACAAATGTGTGTGCCTCAAGCAGATGACTGATCACAGGTGTTAAAATCTCATTCAGAGCATCCTATAGAGCTGTCCCTCATACAAGGAGCTCAATTACCCAAAACATGAGATCATATTCTCATATCAACTGGTGAAAATTTTGAAATCTCACTAAGCAGCATTTAATTGCAATCTTTCTTCAGGTCAGTTTGTATGAAAGAAACAAAAAAAAAAAAAAAAAAAAAACACACCTCACTTCCGACAGCTTTATTGCTTCCTTAGACACGTAATTACCACTGATTACTGTAACGACAGTATTCAGCCAAGTGCAAATCTGTACCAAACAAATTGAGCTGAATAACAAAGGAAGGTCATTAAAAGGAAACATCTCATGTATTATAAAACATAAAGTGAACTATGCAGTTATTTTAAAGAACCTGGGTTTATTTTATTTTAATATATTCCAGGCTCATAGATAACATTTGTCACATTCCTTTCCCTCTCCAGTTAATAATATGTGAGTGTTTGCACAAACTGAATTAAACGTGTACATATTTTAAAAACCATTAGATTCAGATCTGTAAAGAAAAAAAATAGATTTTTGAAAGTGGTTTAACATCTGATGCTGAGTTCCAAACCTGTTTAACTAACACAGGACATTGCAGCTGTGTGGCAGAAACTTGTGGTCACATCTGTTACTGTATGTATATATATGATCCTGAAAGATAATAAAAAATTGCCAAAAAAACGGAGTAAGATTTTTTCATATAGTTCTCACGAATGTTACATCAAGTTGGGTAGGGAAACACAGTATGTGACCGACAGTGAATAAGACATCTACTAGATTATACCATATTTTTCCTGCGGGGTGTCCTGTTGGAGGCATAACTCGAATCATGTAGACTCAGCAACACCAGGGCAGGTTTCGGTCAAACTCCTGCTTCTCTACTAATGCACGTTAACACAGATGAAGTAGGCTGGGACTCTGTAGGAGAAGGGATAAAATGGCTTTCACATGGACCTCTCCTTTATAATGGTTTCTTTGAAGCATCCTAGAGTTCCTTTCTCCATGCAGTAGCTAGAGATGAAAACATGACAGTGACGGACAAGGGGATGTTTCAAGTGACACAAAACTCCTAGTTCACAATGTTTCTTAATCCTGGGCACCATCAACAGTGAACTTGGTGTCCCCTGGTGACCTCTAAAGGGCAACGTTGAATTCTGTGACGAGAAACTCAATGTGGTCTCTCTCTTTGGTCTTGAAGGCCTCTGCGATGAGCCGCGCGGCCTCCTGATGCTCCCGTCCCCTCAGTGATATGCCGTTCACCTCCAGGATCACCTGACCCACTCTGAGTTGCCCGCAGTTGTACGCAGAGCCACCTTTCTGTGGTCAGATGGCCGAGCGTGGAGTTTGGCAGGGGGCGGACAAGTAGAGAAGAGTGGAGAGACATCAAAGAGAACAGGTGTAAAAGGGCAATCAGAAAAAAGGGCAAAATTGACATGGGTGGTAAAGAGTGACAAGCAAGAATAATGGATAAGGTGTTTTTCAAGAAGTTGGGAGAGAATAGGAGTAGGAGAGAAGGCAGAGGAAGAAAAGGTACATGCTGGGTTAAATATCATTATTATATCTTTTGGCAAGGTGCATAAAGACATTCTCAAACAAGGGAACAAACTCAGGCGACACAGCGAAGGAACACAAAGCCATTACTGTTTCGGTGAAACACCAATCTGCTATAAGCACCCACTGCCATTGTGATGAACGACCAGAATTTTAAGCATGGGATTTGAAAAACCTTTTCCCATTTGATTAGGATTAGTTCGTTGTTTTTTTCATTACAGACAACTGGACTGGAACATGTTTTGAAAAATCAATTTGTATTTTTTTGCCGTCGTTTGAGCTAATTTGAAATACCTTTTTCCACCAGGTCAGTTTGACTCGAGCACAGCGGAACAATGAGAGATTCCTCATTCTGCTTGTGGTATTAAGCTTATACTACAGCCAGGTTCATTAGCCATCCTAAATGATACAACTAAATGCTAGGATATGAAATCTTCGAGTTGCTTCAAAAGTGCTATTACTTATTACATAAAACAGCTAAAAAATCACAAATTGCTCCTTCAGGGTAGAAGGTAGTATTGCAATTAGAAATGCATTTCAGAGCAAATAGGTAATGAGTTCCAGTCCAAACCTTGCAGCTGTACATTTGAGTATGTCACTTTACTAGAGTATCTAGTATGTTGCTGTATGACCTTTGAAAACATTTTTGCCAGACTGTGATCCTTATGCTTCATCTACCACTGGTGATCTATGAACATAACCAAATTGCTGACTAGTTCAAAGGATTTATCAGATTTTGGCAAGACATAATAGGACACGTTTTCCTTTAAAATAATCACATAATCAGCCCCCAGCGGAAAGTAATGTAGTGAGACAAGCTGAACATCAGAGTCTCAGCTGCCTGGTCAGCAGGCTAAGACCAAATGGTGAAGAAGCAATACTATACTGTATATTATAAATCAGTCTTAATACAAAAATATCTGAAAACCCTTCACATGTCATTTAAGGCTAAAAAATCTTTTTTGATTTTCCAACAGACATCTGTCAAATTATAGTCGAGTCTGTCTGTCTAATGTTCCTGACTGACATCACTAAAGTTTGGGTCAGCTCTGTATTTTGCTGAGAACTTTATAACATTCGAATTACTGCTTAATGTAACTGAAGTTTAAGAACTCAAACAGTGAAATGATGTAAAAAATACTTAGAAGTACTGAAACAATTAAAATCTCCATTTTTCAAAACACATTCCAGTTCAGTCTGTATTTTCTGGTTAGAAATGTACAATACACAACAGCTAATTCAGATGACAGACAAGGTTATTTTTTTTTAACAAAACCCACAATGTACAATGCAGAGTACAGTTTTGAGGTATAAATGGTCAAAGTAAAAATATCCACAAATTATTCATATGAATAACAGGAGTGACATAAGCAGATAAGACACAGCCATCCAAGAGCTTTAGGGATGGTTCCATTCACAAATCCAATACACTGAAAAAAGCAAACCTTTTTTTCCTGACACTAATGCTACAAATATGTGGCATCAGAATGATGCAGGGGACTGACCTGTATGGTGACGATGCGTGGCAGGGGCTGGCGGGTGTTGGCACCCCCTTCAATTGCGATGCCCAATGTGCTGGCAGTCCTGGCTACGCGCACCAAGGTGGAGGTAGGCTCTAGAACTCCAGGCTATAGGAAGATGAAGATGTAGTGAAAGACTGTGAGGGCTGGAGACAATGAAGATCATGGAGTGGGGGAGATAACAAGAGCAAAAGATGGAGTGAAAGCAAAGGGCCTGAGCTCACAGTAGACTGAATCCTGAACTGCTCACTCCCTCCTGCCACCTTGAGAAGCCTGACTGGCATGACAGGATGCCAACCCTGAAGAATTAGCATCACTGACCTGGAGCAGTTATTAATGACACAGACCTGACATTGCCATCAGTGCTGAGCAGTCTTACCGACATTGACACTGAACAGTATTAATGACACTGACACCAGGCAGTCTAACTGGCACTAACTGAGCAATCATAGTCGCCGAGTTCTCTTACTGACAGCGGCCTTGAGAAGTCTTGCTGACATCAGCCCTGAAAGATCTTAGCAACACTGATTCTGAGTAGTCCAAGTGAACCTCTACTAAAGCTGCAGCATAGAGGACAATGATCGTACATGATAAAAACCAAAGTCAGCTCTGGCCGTGTACACAGACTATTGTCGAATGGATCGAGAAGTTGTTTCATGTACCATAACATTTAACAAAGTACTGTAAATTCTAGACTACCTCGTACAACCGGTTGTGAAGTCTTGCAAGAGATGTGGAACTGAAAATATTGTTAAAAGCCACTACTGCTGCAAGAATGAGTGAATATGTTCACTTGCAGTATGTACATATAGTTCTGGGGTTGGGAAGTTGAGATTGAGTGTACCACATTTCTTTCACTGAAGGTGATTAAGAAGAACAGTCTATGGATGGTGGCATCTCAGTTAGCTAAGGTTAATGTCTATTTATACTATATGCCAATCTCACCAACAGGGAGGGAGTCTCTGTTGCAGCACCCATGGCTCCCTGTGCCTCTGGCGGTGTCCGTGGCTTGCCAGCTCGGGGACTGCTGTCCTTGTTCAACCCTCCTGACTCAGCAATGTCCACCCCACTGTCCTCGCTCAGAGTCTGCCCGCCGTCTGACAGTTGCGGGAGGACGGCTCCTGGGCAAGGGGTAAAGGGGTAGAAGCTGTGTCTATAAACAAGTGCACACAATACACATATCCCCTCCTCTTATTACACACTCAAGCTTACACATGCACACAAGCTGATCTTTTTTCCATTTGGCACAATAACACTCTCCACATACAGAAGCAGGCACATGCACTTCCTCACCTCGATCCTTTTGTGCAGGCTCTACAGTAGGCCTGTGCACATCCACCATAGTAAAGCTCTGTTTTGAGGCAGGGGAGGAGGACACTGGCTTCTTAGGGCTGGAAGGAGGAGGAGTTGATGGAGGGGCTGACACAGGGGCAACCGGTGCAGGGGGAGGGGAGGGGGCAGTAGGGCTGGCCTTGCCTGCAGACTCTGGGCAGAGAAACGTCTTCAGAGCCTGCTGCTTTCCTGGGGAAGGATGAGCAGCAACTTCCTTTTTGGAAAGGCCAGCAGTGGGAGACATGTGACTGCAGTCCAGAGAGCCACTGGAGGGTGCAGTGAAGAAAAGTCCCGTCTGGGAACATGCAGAGGAAGGCCTCTTGGGTTGGACCCTTGGGCTAGGGTGTCTCAACAACCCTGGGGGAGGAGGAGGCTTGAAAGAAGGTGGGGAGTCTTCAGCAGACTGCACATCATCCTTAAAGTAAAAGATACATCTGCATCATCACCCACTGAATACAAACACCTATTCAATCCAGCCTATTCCGAACTGCATTAATAAAGGATTTGCAATCTGACAAAACTCAGTGGTGAAACAAGGCAAAACACTTGACATTCAATGTTTTTAGGCAATGACATTTCTATACAAAATGTCAACTTTAACACTGGCAATTTGATGTGGAAAAACATTGTACATTTTACCCAAACTGAATGGGAAATCACATTCACACAAACAAATTCTAAGCTAAACTGTAATCTGAAGAAGAAATTCGTAGCTATTTGATAGGTATCAAACTAAAATTAAAAAAAAAAAAACTGCATCACAGCTCCACTTTACCTGACACCGATTCCTGGAATTTTTTTTTTTTTCCCTAATGCTGACATGTCATTTCAAAGATGTTTTATAGAATAGATAGACTGCTGGAGAAACATGTCACTTCACTGGTTTTGTTCAGCGGTACCACGGCCTCTACGGACTTCTTCACAAAGCCAGTGATGTATTACTCCACACAAGTCTTCAGTCTGCATTGCCTCCCCATTCCCACAGTGCTGCTCCCTCGTTTTTCCACAGAGATCTGCCTTCCATCTCATCATTGTTTTCCTGTAGTAAATAAGCTAAGAGGAGTCCCCAACGTCGACCTGTGCTCACCAGAGAGATGTCCAGTAGGGCACTGTGAGTCTCCAAGGGGCCTTCGCTACTACTGTCCAGCCTGCTGCCATTCTGAGGGTTACACAAAGAAAGGGAGGGTCGAGAAAGATTTAGAAAAAAAAAACAGGTGAAGTGAGTGACTAAAAGAAGGTCTGCAAAGGTTCCCCCACATAAAACTTACGATACTTGTAATACTGAATATTGCCAGCATTCGCTAGCCACTGATCAGCCAGAACATTAAAACCCACACACACACACACACACACACACACACACACACACACACACACACACACACACACCACTTGTCCCAAGAGGGGTTGTGGTTGAGCGTAACTCAGCAACACAGGGCACGAGGCTGGAGGGGCAGGGGACACACCCAGGACGGGACACCAGTCCACTGCAAGGCACCCCAAGCAGGACTCAAACCTCCATGACCCTGTCGCCGGTTCACCGGTTGTCCTTCCTTGGACCACTTTTGGTAGGTACTAACCACTGCATACCAGGAACACCCCACAAGACCTGCCATTTTGGAGATGCTCTGGCCCTTGTCAAAGTTGCTCAGATCCTTACACTTGCCCATTTTTCCTGCTTCAAACACATCAAATTCAAGAACTGACTGTTTACTCACTGCCTAATATATTCCACCCCTTGACGGGTGCCATTGTAACGAGATTATCAATGTTATTCACTTCATCTGTCAGTGGTTTAAACGTTGTGGCTGATACGTATATTTCCCACCAAGGGGTGTATACACAAACTAAGGGCAAATTATGGTCAATAATTTACATGAGCTGTGCATCTTTGGAAGCTGGGAAAAAATTATGACACAAAACATATATATGATCATGGAGAGAACATGAAAACATCACACAGTTACAGTTAGATTCAACCCCGCATTCTTAATGTGTCAGGTAAGCCTTGGGCTTGTGAGGTGAGTGCTACTTACTGAGGCACTAGGTCACCAGATACAAATAACAGTCTATTTATCTGTGTCATCTGTATTTTAAAATATTAGCTTCACAGTAAACACAGCCACCCACTCATCAGTACACGCCTAACGTTGTGTTGATAATGAACAGAAGACACTGAGCAGACATTTAAACGCTGGCTTGGATCTCATTAAAGTTCAATGAAATAAAATGGGCACATTACTTAATTTAATTATTTGTTTACTGGCAGTATAATATAGACTTATGTATGATATTAAGGATGCAGTAGCAGACCTTAAAGGCCAGGACAGAGTTCAGTGCTGTGATGCGCAATCTCTTGCAAACGGCCTATGAGAAACAGCCATCAGCAGCAGACCACAGTGGAGCTCATCAATGGATTCTTTGTAAAATATTATTATACCTGGGATTTTAAATGGATCACAGGGAACAACGGTTTTATAAATCATCACAGAGAAAAGTCTGGCTTTACTGTGATGTACGGCTGAGAACAGTGGACTATATTAGGTAAACACAAAAACAGACAATCAAGAACAAGACAGACAATCCCGACTATTAGAAAGATACATGAAATAGACCATATGACAGTAAAAATGTCTCACATATGTGCAGTACAAAGCAATTGCACTCATCCCCCTTTATTCAATCTACTGATAACTGGTACAAGATTATTAATATCGTTTACTATTAATCTGTTCAGATTGTCATTTATATGGTCTGCTGCATCTGGTTTGGCCTGCAACATTTGGTGTGATAAACTAAGGTTGCATTTGAAAATTCTGCCAAGCAGCTGTGTGAAAGAGACTACGGGACACGATGCATTTGGCAACCATGTATCCACGCTCTCAGCCGTCATCTTACTCAATCCAGCTCATTCATGTTATGGCAAATTTTCTCTTACCCTATAAACCCAGAATGTGTGTTCTATAGGGGTTCTGATTCCATCATCATTAGAATGAATAAGGGGACCAATAAGAAAAAATAGCAACTATAAAACCATAAATTGTTAATTTCTGTGTTTAAAATTTAAAGTGGCAGAAAAAAGAAGTTAAACATAGAATATAATGAAATAAAATGAAAATTCATCATTCTTTTCACTTAAAAATCTCTGAGAATACTGAGGAAGCTTTTTGGATACATGCATGGCATGTTGTAGCATTTGTCCACTGTGTGGCGAGTCGGGTTCGAGCCCTGCTTGGGGTGCCTTGCGACAGACCGGCGTCCTGTCTGGGGTGTGTCCTCTCCCCCTTCGGCCTTGTGCCCTGTGTTGCCAGGTAAGGCTCTGGCTTGCTGCGAACCTGCTCAGGACAAGCGGTTGTTGTCGATAGATGGCTTTTTGGATACAGGCCTATGTTTCTTACTGCAATCATATATGTAATTCAGAAAAGCTTTGCGGACATGCATGGTTCCAAAATGCAATGCAAAGGCGGAAGATTACAAAAAATTCTTTTCTGGGAGAAAGTAGCAAAAAAGGAAAAACTACATAAAATTTTAACATGTTAAAGTACTTTTTCCTTATGATATTAAGCATAATTTAGGGTGATTTTGGGATGAACTTGGGAATGGGGTTGGAACAAAATGAATTTTATCCCATTGAAAATAATGGAATAAGTAATTAAATTTTTTGTTTTTTTTTATATTCAGTCTATTTACAGGAATTAACGAGGACCAGTTAATGGGGGGTAAGTATATCCTTATATTACAGCAACAGTTGAGAAAGGGAGGCTAAAAATTACGAATAACAAAATGATAACAGATGTGGACACACAGAATAAATATAGCAGGAAAAAAGTAGATGTCGCTACTTTCCCATTGTGGCTCCCATACCCGTGCTGAGCTCATCAAGTTGGGAGGTTGGTAGCTGCTGTAGGAGTTCAGGTTGTGGTGGGGTGCCGTGGAGATAGAGTTAGGATTCAGTACATCAGCTCCTCCTTGTCGAGCTTTTATTGCCTCAATCTCATGGTATAGAACCAACCCATCAAATCGCTCCAGATCCTGGGGAGCCACGAGACCCCTCATCTCAGACATTAAAGAGAACTGTGGAGAAGGTGCAGGGGCACAGGTTCAGAGGCAGAGCTGAGCGTCTCAGAAAGCATAAAGCATGCCATTATCAGGTGTCATATGGCCTACCTGAACAGAATTATGAATCCATAAATCAAGCTGATTATTCAGACTCACAGTCATACTAAATTTTTGACTAAGAATGACATTAATCCATTTCAAAGCAGTGATCAGTCTGTAGTTTTAAATATAAGCCAATTATACGTAAAAAGCACACAATGTAATGTATGCCATCCATGATCTAAATACAAAGCTGCTTGAGACTCACCTTGGCATAAGTGTTGAACAATTCAAATAAAGCCATGACAAGCTGTTCTATCCCAATATGGGTCTCCCGATACTCCTCCAGGTAGTAGCTCAAGGTCTGCCTTTCTGCTTCTGTGAGCAGGAGGCGCGCCTGCTCCTCCAACATGGCTCGTGGTTGGGTTGCTAGGCTGCTGAGAGTCACCTGAGAGCCTGCCAAGCCCTTGTAGAAGATGGGCTAAAAGACATACACAAGAACAACATGGCCAGGAGGAAAATGTGAATAATGGGACAAAAACATCTGTGTTTCATATGATATAAGTTCTGTGAGGTAGCTGGAGAGATCCCTTATTTGCCTCAAAAGTTAAATGCTGGTATTAGTGTGTGACAATGTCAGCTCTCAACACCTAGAACATTTTCAGTCCCAGCTCTTTTGCATGTACACATACCTTATTTCATGTTTGAACAACCTCAACCTAGAGAACCTCAATGCATTATATCTTTGTTTAAAATACCTTTCATCAGAGAAAAACATGTTTAACAGCTTCAGTGTTGAGCAGTTCCTTACGGTGTAAAGTAACAACATAACAGACCTTCCCTCCATCCATCCATCCATCCATCCATCCAACCATGTTTTATCCTGCTTCTCCTAGTAGGGTCATGATGGCAGTAGGGAGAGCAGAGAAATGTGCCTTGATACCTTGTTTATGAAGACCACAAACAGGAGAGGAGACAAGGCACAACCTTGGCGGAGCCCAACTCCCACATTGAACAGGCTTGACTTAATGCTGAGTATGCGGACACAACTTTCGCTCCGTATGTACAGAGACCGAATGGCCCGCAGTAGTGGCCCTGGTACCCCATACTCCCTAAGCATCTCCCACAGAATTTCCCAGGGAACACAGTCATAGGCCTTCTCCAAGTCCACAAAACACATGTAGACTGGATTAGCGAACTCCCATGCCCCTTCAGTTATCTGTGAGAGGGGAAAAAGTTGGTCCACTGTTCCACGGCCAGGGCGGAATCCACATTGTTCCTCTTCAATCCGAGGTTCAACTATCGGCTGAAGCCTGCTTTACAGCACCCTGGCATAGACTTTCCCAGGGAGGCTGAGAAGTGTGATACCCCGATAATTGGCACACACTCTCCGGTCCCCTTTCTTAAAGATAGGGATCACCACCCCAGTTTGCCAATCCAAAGGTACTGCCCCCGAGGTCCATGCAACATTGCAAAGGCGTGTCAGTCATGACAGCCCTGCAACATCCAGGGCCTTAAGCAGCTCCAGGCGGCTCTCATCCACCCCCAGTACTTTGCCACCGTGGAGTTTAGCAACTACCTCAGTAACTTCCACCAGGGAAATGGACTCTGACAGCCCGGAAGCCTCTGGCCCTGACTCCTGTAAGGGAGGCATATCAGTCGGGTTTAAGAGTTCCTCAAAGTGCTCCTTCCACCTCCCGACAATGTCCTTATCAGAGGTCAGAGTTTCTCCACTCTTGCTGAGCACAGCCTGAGCGAAGCTCCTCCAACCCCTTCTGAGCTGCAGGATGGTTCTCCAGAACCTCTTTGAAGCCAACCGATAGTCAGTTTTCCACGGCCTCTTCAAACTCCTCCCATGCCCTGAATTTTGCTTCTGCAACCGCAGCTGCTGCTGCCTTTTTCATCTGCTGGTACCTGTCTGCTGAGTCAGAAGTCCCCAGAGCCAACCAGGCCCTAAAGGCCTCCTTCTTCAGCTTGATGGCTTCCCTCACCACCGGTGTCCACCAGCAGGTTCTCGGGTTGCTGCCCTGGCTGGCACCAACAAGTTGTGTCTGGCTGCTTCCACAATGGAAGTTTTGAACAGGGTCCATTCAGACTCCATGTCCCCTACCTCCTCCGGGACATGGGAGAAGTTCTCATGGAGGTGCGAGTTAAAATCATTCCGGACAAAGTCCTCCGACAGTTGCTCCCAGCACACCCTCATTAAACGTCTGGGCCTACCGGGTCTGTCCATCAGTTTTCTCCGCCATCTGATCCAACTCACCACCAGATGGTGATCAGTTGACAGCTCAGCACCTCTCTTCACCTGAGTGTCCAGAACATGTGGCCTCAAGTCAGATGAAACAACTACAAAGTCGATCATTGACCTTTGGCCCAAGGAGCTCTGGTACCAAGTACACTTATGAGCATCCTTGTGTTCAAACATGGTGTTTGTTATGGACAAACCATGACTAGCACAGAAGTCCAATAACATTTCACCATTCGGGTTCAGATCGGGCAAGCCGTTTTTCCCAATCACCCCCACCAGATTTCCCAGTCATTGCCAATGTGAGCATTGAAGTCCCCCAACAGGACTATGGAGTCTGTAGGTGTGGCCCTGTCCAGAACCCCACCCACCCTCTTCAGGAAGGCTGAATACTCTGAACTGCTGTTTGGTGCATAAGCACACACAACAGTCAAAGTTTTCCTCTCTGCGACCCTAAGTCGCATTGAGATGACCCTCTTGTCCACCGGGATAAACTCCAACTGTATGGCAGCCAGCCGGGGGCTTGCGAGTATCCCACATCTGCCCGGTGCCTCTCACCCTGTGTAACTCTTGAGTAGGAGAGGGACCACCCCCTATCGAGGAGTTTGGTTCCAGAGCCAACACTGTGAGTGGAGGTGAGCCCAACTATATCTAGTTGGTATTTCTCAACCTCCCGCACCAGTTCCGGCTCCTTCCCCCCAAGTGAGGTAACAATCCACGTGCTAAGAGTCAGTTTCTGTCGCGAGGGGCCGTGACGCCATGCACCACCCTGCCCTCTCCCGCCACCTGGTACACATTACACCCACCCCCCCATGTTGGACCTTGCGGGTGGTGGGCCCACATGGCCCCCCCATGATGCCTTTTCGGGCTGAGCCCAGCCGGGTTACATGGGCTGCCCGGCCACCAGGCACTCACCTCGGAACACTACCCCCCAGGCCTGGCTCCAGGGGTAGGTCCCGCTGACCCTATTCCGGGCAGGGTAAACGTTCTTTTTTTTCCATTTTCCATAGGGGTTTTTCGGATCGTGTTAGTCTGGATCTTCACTCCAGACCTGTTCGCCTTGGGAGACCCTAGCAGGAGCATACAGCTCCCAACGACATAGCTCTAGAGATCCCTAGATCACGCAAGCCCTTCCACCACGGCACGCCAGGAAGGGATAACAGACCTTACACAACCCAAATCCAATTGCATCTTTCACCAGCTGCCCTGGAAACAATCACCATCTCATATATGTACCCTGCCTGCTCCTCGATGACCAAGTCTACAAAATAATCTTCCAGAGTCTGGGAGGAGCACAAGCTATGCCTCCATCAAAGGTTTGCCTTGAGGTCAAAACACCAAAACTTCATCTTGAAAAAGTTATACAGTTAACTTAGAAGTTGACTCCTGTCACCTTTCTTTCAAAAGCCATTTCAAGTAGACCATGCATGCATTTCTTTGAGCTGCATGTGGTCTTTTTGAAATATAAATCATTTGTCAAACATTATATCATACAAAATTATAATTTTTATTACTTAGATAAAACAGTATCTGGTAGTGATATTAATACTGATTAAAATATGATATAAAATTTACTTGTTTGAAGTACCAAATCCAAGAAATGAAGTTTGAGGTCCAAATGAGATGGCTAAATGTGCATTTGTAAAGCTGTAACAAGGGTTGTTCGTAAACCGTAAAGCTGAAATGGAACCAAAGAGCAATACAAGGCTATGCTGCTGAGTGTGACTCCTAGAGCAGAAAGACACAAGAGGGAAAACAAGGGATTTACTGGAAAGAGAGATGCTTGCTCTCCGGATTGAAAAATCAATACTTCATAAGATTCCACAGATTGCATCCGACCTTGGAAAGCAGCATCTTAAGTTAAAGGTCTGGCCTGAAGCCCACAACACATACTTCAGAAAAACTGGATAAAATTTGAGTCCTTCAGGAGTCAGGTGTAGAGCAGAGTAATTTAGTGCTTCTCTGCTTGCATTTAACTGTAATAAGTTCATTGACTGTTTAAAAATAAATACCTCAAGGAGAAATAGTCCTAACAGTGAAAGCATAATGCCCTTGTATAATGACACTCAAACATTTATTTCACATTACCAAAATATTTATACCCACAAAACTCTGAACTGCAAGGTACATAAAGTGACTGCTTTAGGGCAATAAAACTGTCTTTCTGACAAGCACTGTGAAGTGGGAAGCCAACCCCAGGCATATCCTTCAACTTCATGAAAAAGTACAGTGGTGCAGTGGGAAGCAGAATAATAAGAGGTTGTAAAATTTTTTATCTGCACTTATCATCTCTAGTGCAATGCATCCCACAAAGGCAATTGTCAGATAATAAATATCAATGGGAAATGCAGTTTTTCAGATTAGCTGGGTACTACATACACAAGTTAGATTTAGGGACTTACATTTAGAGGTCAGAAGGTTGAAAGAACCATCAATGACAAGGACCCCCACCTCATCAAAATCTCGTGAATCCCTAAGATCCTGAGAGCAAGGCTGCATCAAGTATAACTAGCTCCTTTAGGATTATCTAAGCCTGAAAGGTTGACGGGGAGGATCCGGACAAAACAAAACGCAAAGAAAGATGTTAACAGTGATACAACTGGGTCATGATAGCCTTTTATGGTTTTGAAGGCATAAGACTCCAGCACAGTAGGATCCAAGATTATACCTATACAATACTGTACGTATAAGCAATACGTATTATATCTCTCAGGTTCAAATATCATCTCTAACCGTACACCATAAAAGTGGCCATGCACAGGTGTTTACAAAAACCCAGGATGCTACTGTTTACCCTCATTCCTGGAAAAAAATCTGTGACAATCTGTTAGTGGTAAAGTAAGGACTGTGCTATCTGTAAATCTCTAAGCATGAGCTGCCCTGTACAGCAGATTTTGCATTTGTATCCACAAAGGAGAAGCCCTGATCAACTTACCCAGGTAAGATGCTCAATTTACCCAGGTAGAGAAGAGGGCTAGATAAGGTGCCCTAAGAAGAGATGACATCAGAAACGATGACTGAATCCATTGGATCTATGGATTTAATTTCAGCAACCAGGTCAGCCAAATGCCTGAGCATCATGTGAGAATTAAAGAATGCTTAATCTCTCTCTAGTTGCCAGACAGTTGTGATTACATTAGTACCAACCCTGGGCACACAAAAAGATATACAAGATACATTTGGTTCAAGCCTGGAAAGAGGTCTGACAAGCATTCCCAACAAGTATAAAATAATTTTCTTTATGGACTTCAAATGTCAAGAGTCAGCCAGGATCACAAGATCTGAACAAGCATCACTGGAAAAGAAGCAGTAGACAAATTGTGAAGTCCACGAATTCATTGTTGCAAATAAGCTCTTCCATCAGAAAATAATTTAAATGTTTCATGGAGGAATCTTTCACTCTGATTTCTTGCATTTCATAAATTATGTACTGTGCTGTAAAAATGATTTTGCTCCATTCCAGTTGTCTCTGTTTTGCAGCTTTTTGACATTATCTTTGGTCAGATGTTCTGTCATTTCTAGTAGTATATGAATGGAGCCTGAGAAAGGAAAGAATGTCATTAGTATTGTTTTTATATTCTGGAAGACAATGAACTGTGCAGTCATAGGTGTGAAAAAGTAATTGCCTCTTCACAGACAATGACTGCAACTATATGCTGCTTGTAGCTGCTGACCAGGAATTTTGGCCCACTCTTCCATGCAGAATTGCTTTAGTTCAGCAACATTTGAAGGCTTCTGAACACGAACAGCTCTTTTTAGGTCTTGCTGCAACATCTCACTTGCAATTGAAATTGAAAAGTTGTGACTTGGAGCTGAAAGCTGCTTTGTGTTGATCTTTTTATATTTATAAGTAACAGATACAATGATTTGCATTGTCACCACGCCACAGGGCAGACTGATGAGTAACAAATCCTTTGCACTGGAGGAACTGACATGACTGACGTTTTTTGGATCAGTACACAAGATCATCTGTTAGAAAATCTAAAGCATTCTTTACTTTAACAGCAGGTGTCTAGAACACTGATCCTTGCATGTCCTTGTACTTCAGTTGTGTAAAATCAAATGTGTTCAAAAGGTACATCTGTATTCCAGTGGGGGAAAGGTATTTTTGAATGTTTTTATCCTTGCCTTAAAACGAATAATGGCACTGAATTGTCACGCCCCCCTCGGCACAACGAGGAGCACCTGTGGCTGATCTGGGGACGGACGCATAAAAAGGAGACGCAGAGCACACACAGATGCGGAACCTTGTTCAGTGTTATTACTCTCTGCATAACTTGTATTTGCCTTCCTGACTTCCCTGATTCCTCATCCTCACTCTTGTCCCCATCCCCATGCCCATCCTCATCCTCATCCTCCTCCTCGTTTCCCTGAACCTTCTCCTGTATCTTCGCGACTTCCTGGCTCACCACGACTCCTTGCTTGTTCCCCGGATTCCGTCTCTCGGATTCTCCCTTTGGATTACATACGCACATCGGTAACCCTTTGCCTGTTTTTTGACCATTTCTTCTGGATTGCCCCTTGAAAGACCTTCCTGTGCTCCGCACTTGAGTCCGGCACTCTCGCCCCGCGGAAACTTAGTGACATGAATATTTCAATTATTTAGCTGTTTCTTAGCTTATAACTACTAAGTTATATAACTAAACTAAGTTAAATGCTAATTCATTCTGTTTTAATAAAGGGAATATATTTTGTTGACACATATGCATTTTTTACAAAAAAATAGTCTAATGCAAAACAAAAAAGATCCTCCGGTGGCTTGTTGGGTTTATTAATCATAAGAGACATTCTGCTTGTAGCCCAGATTCCAGATTCGGCAGAGGGAATGAAACATGTCTGTGTTTGTTATTTTTTTCAGCGATTTTGTCAAGCCAATGGTATTTTACATTACCACTTATAGCCTTGCTGCCCTCAAACAGCGAACAAGTTAGTGCACATACAGGCCATGACACCAAACCACTTTTTGGAGGACTCTTGGTAGAAACACAAAGACAGCCTCATCCTATGCTCCACTACCAGCCAATTTCACACTTGCTCAGCCAGTGACATTCAGCTCCTTTTCAAACAAGTCTTCTCAACAACAAAAAGAATCTACAATAGTAGAATAGCTGGATGACAAACTACAGTACTAGCCTATGAAAATGTAAAATGGTAGCAAGGAGAAAGACGGAAAATGTGGAAGACAGGGACAGGGGCAAGAGCAATCACCTGACTGGTTACCATAGAAGTTTTTTTTTTTTTTTTTTTTATAAACAAAAATCCCTCTTGTGGAGCACAGTTCTAGATTTACTTTAACTAAAAGGTTTGGCTAATCCCACATCTGTGTCCACATTCTGGACACATTCCTCACCAATCTGGTCACAATAAGATGATACTTTTGACAAAACAAGCAGTCCTCCTCAGACAGAAATGCACATAACATTCCTCATTAACTCTTAATATTGAAAGTTTGCACCATAATTGGCATGCACATGTCAGTTCACATTTAAGATTTTCCTTTTCAGCTTAATTTTTGACTCACCAGCATTCCTTTTCTGTTTCCTGATCTTATTAATGACCAGCTGTGCTACTCTAAGCTCTGAGGAACCCTAGTTTCAATGAAGAAATAGTGAAAGGCATATTCAGCATAGCCATTGTTCATATTCACTTCAGTTGTAATCATAATGAAGAATACATGCAGTCCAGATACAATAGAGCAACTAACAGAACTGATGTGAACCAAATATTACTCCATATAATACACCACAAATTTAACTTTAATGAGAGTCATTATGATTTGTAAATATACTTTAACTGAGATGGAGACCTTGTAAGATGTCATATTAAGCATAAATTTGATAGTTACACATTTTAACAGACTATAAACTATAAACAATTAAGTAACCCTTCAGGCCATTTTAATTTCAATATTTACTTTTATGTGAAGATAAATCAAATAATTGCACACAGAACTTCCTCATCCCTTATGTATTCCTTCCTTTCAAGCATTTAATGCAAGCACTATTTAAAAACAATGTACATTAGCATAACCAAAAGTGATAAAGAGTAGATTTACAAAGCCATTCTCACACCGCAGCAGCAGTTTGCTGACCACTGTGGCCAACAGCGGGGGTAACAACAGTTGTGGAGGAAGCTGCACTCACTGTACCGACTGCTCAAGGTCACTCAGCCATCATTACTTTCCAACCGTGGGGGACTTGGGGGGGCGGTCTCCACATCAATAGCATTTAGCCAAACATATAGCACAGTTAAAAATCTGCAGTGCTGCTACTTTTTCATTTCACGACTTCTTGCTCATAGGAAAATCTGCGTTCATGTTTCGATGTGTCCTACATTCAGCCAAGTAAGCACAACATGTGATTGTGTCCTGATATTCGGTTTTTAACAAGTGTGCTAAGGTTATAGAGTGTTAACTGCTTAATAGGTCCACAAAACAGTTAGTGCTCTTGCAACCATATTGGCCAGTGCCAAAGGGCATGTTGATAAAGAATAATTTCTTTCCAAAACAAAAACCTTCACAATGCATTATTAACAAGTATACACAACTTAAACCTTAGGCATCTTAAAACTGCCAAACAGCTTGAAAGCTAGGTAGCAAGTAGGATAATGGTCGGCGCTCCTACCATTGGCCCACAAGGTTGCAGGATCAAGTTTCACTTCCAGCAATAGTACCCTTGAGCAAAATACTCACCCTGACTTGCTCCAGTAAAAAGTACCCAGCTGGATAAATAATTGCAAGTTGCTTTGGAGAAAAGAATCAACAAAATGTAAACCATGTCTAACATATCCATTTTGTTGTCTGTCTAAATAATGACATTCTGAGTGGTACTCTTATTCTTGTCCTCCTCCCATCTGCTGAACTGAAGCAAGATATGTAAAAACTCCACTCTCAACCATTCCAATAAACAACAAAATTAAAAGAATGAACACTTTCATTAAATCCCAAAGAAAAAAAAAGTAGAAGGCACAGCATTTTCTATGTGCATTTCAAACATTCGTAAAACCAGTTTGTTTGTTCCCACCACTTATATTCCAGTGGGAATCGTTCTGGTAGTATTGTAGGACCCAAATTTTTTCTTGTTATCATGGCAAAATGAAAATCATTTTACTAATAGGTAAGGTGTATGTTGTTTCTTCTAAACACCAATACCAAACAAATGTAAGCAATATTATGTTCACATAATATTCTCATATATTAACTAACATGTAAAGAAATGTTACTTTCAGTGACATTCTGAAAATTATTTTTGAGCATCAATAAATTTTTTGTTTGATTTTAAAGTATGCCTTGAACAAATGATACTTAACAGATGGCTGCAGTATGGAAACACTACAGTGAAATTTTCTTTAGTAAACTAATAAATGCTTTTGATGTACATGTATACTGGTAATACTTGTGGATGCTAGTTCTGTCTGTGTGTGTAAGTTTAGACTAGGGGCTTTGTCAGAGGTAATGACCTGCATAAACCATGTCAGTCAAAATGTTTGGATGTGACTGCACAACCGAGCTTTGGATGAAACTGATCACATTTTCGCCGGCAGCCAGATGCAGACTTTTAATAGCTCTGTGAAAGAAACGCTTCCAAATTGACTGGAGTCAATTATACCTGTAAACTTTAATTGCAGGGGATTGATTAGAGCTGAGCTGAGCTGCCAGTTTTGTTGCTCTGCTCAACAAACCCTCACAAAAAACACTGTCCTTACCATACAGCAAAGAGATCAGAAAATAAGTGAGACCGGTCAAAGGAAAGATTTACACTATAATTAATGCACAAATTTTAACAATGCACACAACGAATCATTGCAGTATTGTACAAGTACACAAACAAGTCACTATGTTCTCTCACTCTTAATTAGCCAATATATCTATAAATCTTTGCATTATCTGTCTTTAGCCACGTTAAATCACATTAAAACACTGATATTGCACCCCAATTGACCGCCCTTGCATTGTACAACTTTTATTGCACATAATTCTTTGTCACATAAAGCAGGTCTTGACACACTTGGGTGCATGAGATTCTTGTAAGTCACCTTGGCTATAAATGTCTCTCTCACTCTGAGGATCCCTGTGTCACAGCCAAGAGACTGGAGAGATGGCTGAGAACGAAATCGAGGGTTACAGAGGATATCAAAGGGAAGCTAATGAGGAGAGCAGACGTCAGAGATGGCGCAGTGTCAGTAGTCATGTTGGTGCAGATGACTGAAAAATAGGTTTTATGCAATTATGCACTGAGTGCGGTTGACAGGCTTTTAGAACAAGAACCCCACCTTCTTTCCAAAGATATAACAAAAGAAGGTGTTGCTAGTGTCCAGGGCTGCTGCCCAGGAGGGTGTCATGCCCAGTGTAGTACATGTAAGAACAAAAGTTTAAAAAAAAAGGGGTACTGTTGAAATGGCAATATTTTATTGTGCCAGGTGCTCAAGAATGGAGTGATAACAACTACATACAGAGATGGCATTGACTGGCATTAAAGAGAACGAGACACCCACACGTAAAGATGCTTCCACAGAGAGCGTACTATAGTCTAAGACAAAAGCTCACAACATTATCTCCTCCTCCATGGACTATACAGGGCATTATCTCAGCTCGGGTACACTTGAAAATGACCTTCTAATCTCACAATTCTGGGCAATTTCTTTGCAGTCTACCCACCAATTGCATCTCTGTCCATCAAGGATGCACAGTACTTGGATTCTCTTCAGTCTTTTTACTGCGTCATTTAAGAATTTAAAAGATGAGTTCTTAAATTTTCAGTTGACTACCCTGGCTTTTCTAATGTTTCTACAGATTTTCTTGAAACCAACAGTAACTAATTTTGCACAGATCATTATCATCTGATGATAAAAACAAATTTAAATTTTCTATAACCAGTCTTTTCAGAATTTTTTGTTGGGTATCAACAGATCAAGTGTTTCATTCAAATATATCTAGGGCACATGAAATGATGCATCCATATTTAATGTAAAATTAATTTCCACTGCATTCCCACATTGCAAAAAGTCAAAATAATGATGGTTTGGGACTCTACAACTTCATAACAAAAGTATAATATTTCTGCATATTTGAACATTAAGATGATATGAAACACAGTAATTTGCAGTAATTGAAACAACCTTTTTAATTGCAGATGACCAAAACAAAACATCTTACAATTTCATGGTTTATGAGTAGTGGAAAATACCAGATTTACGAAAAATGTTGTGATCACAAAGGGTCATCACTGATCAACACCAAAAAAATGCACCTACAGAGAACCTGATGCACAAAGCTTTTGCAGTGATTTTTAAAATAAATTTAAAGCTAAAAATGAACCTATCAATCCCAAACTTTTCAACTGCCTTTTGTAAGTTTTTTATTTAATTCATAAAACAATAAAAATTAATTGTGTAGAATCTGAATATTCTTCCCATATTCATAGTCTAAAGACATGAGTAGAAGACAGTAATTGTAAACCTCCTCCATAACCCTCTCCTTAACATAAAAGAACATGCAGTTAGCCATCATATGTTGAATTTGACTTGATGGCACTTGCCTACCTCCACCTCAGTGAAGTGCTTTAGTGCTCATGTACAAAGAAGACCTGTACAAACAGTGGATCTTTAGGGTCAGTTAAAAAAAACTTAACATGTATTCCATGTCATGGTGTTTTCCCTGATTAGGATACAACAACGTATGCACGTGACAAGTTATGAGTGTCACTGGTGGACACATGCACACACACACTTTCTGAACCGCTTGTCCCATTTGGGGTCGCGGGGAGCCAGAGCCTAACCTGGCAACACAGGGCATAAGGCTGGAGGGGGAGGGGACACACCCAGGACAGGACGCCAGTCTGTCGCAAGGCACCCTAAGCGGGACTCGAACCCCAGACCCACCGGAGAGCAGGACCCGATCCAACCCACTGCGCCCCCCTCTGGTGGACACATTCATGATAAATTACATTCATTTTTGTTTTAGACCAGCACTATGATTATTAGTAAGACTATGTGGTTATTCTCTAGTAAATATTATTTCAGTAGGAAGACTTCTTAAATGACTGGACACTAGGTAGGAAACTTTTGTTGTGAAGGTTACTGGTTCAAGCCCCTCGAGGATCTCCGCTGTACAATGGTACGTTCCCTAAATTGCTTAAATGAAAATATCAAGCTGTATAAATTGAGAAAATGGTTATTATGAATAAAGATATCACCAAACCATTTACATAACTACTTTCCACATTCCTAAGTATAATAATATGGCTTCATTTACAACTCCAACTGCAGAAATATTAGAAAATCTTCGTACCTTTCCTGAGCACGAAGCACCATTATCCATAGTCATTCTGCATTCCATAGAGGTGGGGAGGAGACAGAAACAAAAGATTATCTTGCTGCAAACGACACATTGTCAAGACAAAGAGGTCTGTTTTCTTTTTTTTGCTAGAACAATATTCTGAGCTGTCACCTCTTATAAAGAAGACATACATACTTGTGCACCGCCACTAAATATGTCTTTGTACACTCAGGGACAGGACTAATTTATTACCTCAAGAACATTATATCAGCAACTTCACATACTCTACATGGCAATGGAAATTTTAACGTAATAGGGTACTCTCAATCAGCCAATGGTGCAAATGACAGAGAGGTTCTACAAAGTGGAGCAGAGGCATTTTGCTATAAGGGTGAGAGTGGTATCAGACATCAATGTGAACAATGAAACCGCGCATGTCAGTGGTTAAAACCAGCAGCACAGCAATAAGACAACTGAAGAAAATGCCTGTATTGAGCTGACTAAAGGCCTGGATAAATGCTGAATTTTAAAGTCACCATGAAGTGTTCAGATTTTCTGTCCTGCTTTTTATTAAAACTCATTGTTTGTTGACCTCTCCTTTCCCAAAGCAAATCCCTGCAAATGGAGCTTTTCATGAAAAAACTAATTTAGAGTAATAATATGCCACTATCCATATGTGAACCAACAGTAAAAATAAATGTATACAACTTCACGTACTTTTACACTAATCTCATAAAGCCTCATGTAGTATATGCAATGAAACTGGTTACAACATCTTTTGATTTTGATCAGTGGAACCAATAACTGTTAAAAAGAAGTGAAGATTTAATACGAAAAACCAGGTATAATATTTTTCCCCTTAAATGAGTGTATTAAATTGTGTGCTAGTTGAGCAGTTTCATTCAGTGCTCCTAAATTAAAAATGGTGTAATGGGAAGTGAGCGAGAGATCTGCAGGACATAATAATATTTTCACAGGACAAGTATTTCTTTGTGGTGTAGTGCTATTACCCAGCCACGCTGTTGATTGCAGAGCTCTCGGAAATCTGGGAGCTAGGGATCCAGCGGGTCTCATCCACCACTGTACGGGCATGTGGCAGGCGGCCCACATCCTTCACCAGCATTATCAGGTGGCGTGAGGTCTTCAGCACCTGTACTGCCTCGTCATGGGGAATGTTCAGGAAGCTGCATCCATTCACCTCCAGAATCTGGTCTCCAACCTTGAGCAGACAGGGAGGTGGTCAGCCAAGGAAGAGGTCAGCAAGCATGGAGCATGGAGACAGTAGACAGGTGGAGCAGTTCAGGATATGGCAACTTAAGGAGACAAGGTCAGGATTGTAAAGATGGTAAAATTTCCTGAAGGTAAATAAAGATGAGCAATTTTATTTTCTTTGGCCATTATGCGTAATCACTAGCTATATGTGCATTTGATCCTGTTTTTAAGATTTTTTAAGGACGTTTACTGGTTCTCAAGGCCATTGTTGGAGATGTGGGTGTAAAAGGAAATTTTCCACAGGTCCAATACCCCTTATCCATTTTCCCAAGAAGAAGAAAAAAATAAAAGGGGCAGATTAGATATTGACTTCTCCATCCCCATTTGTCCTGGGTGCACTACTGTATTTTCATCTGGGTGATTCAGCTGCAGAGAAACCCCATAATTCAGTGGTGCAGGCTGGGAAAGGGTGATGTATGATTTACAGGTTTCAGAGCCCAAAACACCAGACAGTAGTGAGGAAAAAGCTTCATACATGGGCCATATTTCTCTCTGCCCCCTTTGCCCCTGTCTTTGGGCTCGAAGCAAACTTGAACAAATCAATGATGTGGCAGTTCAGGAAAAAAAGGTCAGGCAGTGTACATTATCCTGGGGGGGGGGGGGGGGGGAACTGATTAAATCATCACTTGAATGCTTGAATGAATCTGGTCTTGAATGGCAGTGTATTCAGTTACCCATCCATTGAGAAGCCTTAGTAGAAAGTAACAGTCTACACCACATGCCATCTTGTGTATTGATCTGGTCAAAGACTTGTTCGTTCACCTTATGGGGCACTCTTCAAGGAGAAACCTTGCTTGAAGACTGTAAGGTGGTGCAAGGTTTTGGTTCAGACACAAGGTTTTTGTGTTTTGTATGTTTTTTTAGTCACCTGCCACAATTTTTCATCTTCTCTTTTCCTTTATCTGGTAGTGTTGATTTGTGTTCAATTGTCCTTGTTATCATGGATTGTAAAAACAACAAGACCTGTAAATACACAAACTTTTCTTGCCACTGTGACAAACCCCTCCCTGGTGGGTCACATACTCTTTCTGAATGAAAATAAATTAATTATTTCCAAAAAACAATATAACTTGTGTTTTGAAGAGAAGCCAAACAAAAGTGGAATTCAGCATTCCCAATTGAATTTTCAAAACCATCTAAGAGGTTCACAGTTATTCCATAAATGTGGATAAGGAACTGGGTATATAACCCTTGCTTCATTTTCTATGAAAAACCTAATCTTTCTCTGTTAAATAAAGTCCACATAATAACCCAATCTCTCACAATACCACAATGTGAATCACATGATCCTACCCATAAAACAACAATCCCTTTCATTCTGAAGCACTCCAATGCCTTATTCACTTTTTTACATGTCAACAGCAGCGAAAATCCAACAGTTAAGTCAATATTTGGAACGCAATTACACTCTAGAGTGACTTAATGACATTAATCTATTCCAGAAATCTGTTACATACTCCATGGGACTATATTTTGGAAGATTTAGAAACAGGAACAACGATTTGGCCACTCAACACTAATAGCACAAGAAAGCTTGGATGATGAAGAACAGTTTTATGGTCAGTGTGGTGTGGGAAAGATTGTAACAGATGCCTACTTTCTATTTACTTTCGAAACAGATTAATAAATCAGTAAAACGCATTTGCACAAAACAGCATAATGTATCCTAATAGCAAGAAGAATGAAATCAGGAACGATTAAAGCCATTGTCAGTGACATGTGACAAAAGCTTTGTGAATCAAACAAAAATTTATTGTTATGGTAAATACTTATAGAGGATTCAGGTATGAAATCATTACTGACAATAGCTAAATAAAGCTATGTCTCAGTGAGAACAGCTGCTGCTCATGACACGTTTTTAATATAGCAAAATTTGTCTGTTCATTTTCAACTAAATGAAGAAAAGACAAACAACATGCCAAACTCATGTTTTCCTTACTTCTTGTCTACCCCAGATAGAGCTCTCAGAAATTTAAATACTGCACGGTGATGGTAACTTGGATAACACTGTTAAAATTCATCACATTTTAAGAACAGGAAGGTATATCAACTGCAGACTGTGCGGTAGGCACTCCTGAGGGAATGAGATGCATTATTTTCAACTCGAGTTCTAACAGAGTCCAGGTGATCTGAAATGCATTTAGAAAAACATCAGCTCAATGATGAAACTGGCATCTCCTTTGCTTTTTGAGATTTGTCTTACATATAAGGATAAATGCATCGAACTAACCCTAACACAAGAATTCATTTAAAGACCTCAATAAAGACCTTTACAAGTCCTCAGAACTCATAAAATCATGAAGCCATTTAAATGTTTTGGGAATCAAAAAAAAAAGTTTGACTGTCAGAGAACTTGCACCATAAGGAGTATAGCTTATGGAGACAAAATTTCTTGGTTCCAGGTAGAAACCTTGAAAAGTCTTCTAACAACTTTGAAGTGCAGCCAGCTAGTAGCTGATGAGGTGACAAATGAATGTGTCAGTGAGCGACTCCCTTGGGGCACCGAGGGAATGAATGGATGAACTGTCTGCTGGTTTAATTAATGGGACAATTTTGCGTAGGTCTCTGACTTTCAATACACTCCTATAGTGTATCAAGGTGTTTTTGATAAAAGCTACAAAGTTTTGTCATGAGTTAGTTTTCATCTGGCATACATACACAAAATGCAAATGCTTTTTTATATTAAACATAATGGGAGATTCTTATATTCTCAGCCTGAAACATGTACTCCTCACTGCTGAACAAAGCAGGAAGTGAGAAAGGAATCCAGAGCACAAGCACTTAAAAGTAATGTACCTTAAGATACTATAACCACTGTGGTAAAGTTAATTTAGCATAAGTCTGTGCAAGGGGAATGATGAAAAGCACAGTGTTATGTCTTCACTTTTGAAGGTATGTATATATCCAGCAGTGATATGTTTGCCTTTCAGTTTGCCAAAAAAAAAAAAAAATCACGACTACAAGGAACATTCACCCCTTCAAGTACAGCATAAACTGCTGTTCTTTTACTATAGTTTCATTTTCCTTTACCAGCCCCCATTAATGTTCATTGCAAGTGTTATTTCATAACAATATTTTTTACAATAGCACTCATCAGACAAGAAAAGAATGAGTTTCTCAGATGATCCACATTCAAATCACATCACTAATTTCAAAAATTATTTTTTTTTAAATTACAGAAAAAATGAGGTAAAGTTACATTTCCAAGATTTATTGTCTGCAGTGGTTTCTCATATTTTGTACAAAAACAGCTGAGCAGCAGACAAGAATAGTCCTTTCGAAGACAAAAGCAAATGGAAAGTATTTCACATGTCCCTGATTTACAGGATACAATATTAGTAGTACCTGAATCTGAAGTGTTCACCAGTACCTCATAACGTTTACTTAATCTTCAAGTCACACAAAACATGGCTGTAAAGGTTTTTACTAGTTCTACAAGTCAAAAAAACAACAATTAGCCTGAACATAACATAATGATTTCCTGGAAGATTTATATCTTATTTTGGCAAGGAGATCCAGACTTTAATTTTATTGCCAATTCCAGGGACAAGGCTATAATTAATGTCCCAGTTAAGTTTATTAGGCAATTAAGAAAAAGTAACCATGTGACTTCAGTTCCCTCGAAGCATTGTAGTGAAGCAACTAAACAGGGAAATATTCTTCTTCCTGTTTGTTTATTTATGTTTGCATTTATGAAAACAAAAAAAATTTGAAAAGGACATTTTCATCTTTGTGCACATTTGCTTGACAGTGCTTGTACCACGTATCAGTGTACTTTAGAGCACGGACTTGTACAGTATGTGTAAATCTGTGTCTACGAAGCCTACGCAGATGGCGTGAACAGCATACAGAAAGTGTTTACACCTCCAGCCCAATCTCTAAAGAAAGCTAACATGCATTTCAAGTTGCTAGAAACCAGCTGTGAATCATAAATATTACAAACACAGTACCTTATGTTCGTAGCAATGAACTTAGCACACCTCACAAAATCTACCGGCTGAAGTCACTTGTCTCAACGAACCAGAGCCTAACCCGGCAATACAGGGCGTAAGGCTAGAGGGGACACACCCAGGACAGGACGCCAGTCCATCACAAGGTACCCCAAGCGGGACTCGAACCCCACACCCACCAGAGAGCAGGACCCAGCCAAGCCTGCTGCACCACTACGCCCCCAGGCCAAAACATGCTTAAAAAAAAACTTTATCAGTGGACAGAGTAGTGACATATATGTATAATGCATGAAAAAAGAACTTCTTCAACCCAATATTAGAGAATTGGATATTTTTAATGAGGTAACATGTAAATAAACTAGTGGATGAACAAAGTTTAAAGCTGAAAGAAATGAAGTCCCCTTTATGCTGACTATGGCTACATGCAATCCGCTGAGAAAACTCATCACTTATATTTTAAGTAGATAATACACACTATGTCTTAACAGAGGGCACAGTTAAAAGTACCCACAGTGCCATAAATTCTTTTTCCTTTAAATGAAGCTGAGGTGTCATTTTGCACCAAAAGTTCCATTCTTTTGAAAATATACAAGTCGTTCATTACGAGCACTGTTATGTATATGGAGGTCAAATACAAAAACAGACATTTTAATAAAATTACAACCAGTTTTATAACACCTTGAGTAAAGCCTGCTGGAGAATAAAAATGTATTCCACACTGAAAAATCTAATCGAAAAAAATTGCAGCCTTCACGCTCCTGATTCTGCTATTTCCAGGAAGCCACAGCCATCCCATTTCCACGGCTTTCCTGTTCAGTGGTGTCCCAAACAAGGGGGCTCAACAACCGCGCTTGGCAGCGGGTGTGAGCCCTCCAGTGGACTCGGAGCCAAGATAGAACGTACAGTAAGCATTCGCTGAAATGCACAGTCACAGTCTAATAATTCCAACTCAGTTTAATTTAGCACATGTGGAAATTCCATTTTCTTCTGAAATGTAGCCATAATTCTTTTATTTTTAGTTGCAGAAAATACATTAGTGAAGAAGATAGGCAGGAAGAAAACTGATGCCTTTGAACTATGGTGCTGGAGAAGAATCTTGCATTTACCCTGGATGGCCTGGAAAATGCATGGGTATTGCAGCATATCAAACCAAAGATGTCATTGTAAGCTCAGAAGACGCAGGTTTGACTCTCTTACTTGGGACACATGCAGAGAGAACAGTCAATGGAAAAGGACATCATGCTGGGCAAAGTGGAAGGATAACATAGAGGAGTGTGGGTAGCACAGCAAGCAGTGCTGCTGTCTCACTGTGCCTGTGTAGTGCAAGAGGACCTGGGTTTGATCCCTGCTCAGTCTATGTAGAGTTTGCATGTTTTCACCCTGGCTGTGTGGGTTTCCACTGCTGTTTAGGTTCCCCCATAGTGTGTGAGTGAGTGAGAGTGTGTTCCACTGATGTATGGATGAGTGACCCAGTGTAAGTAGTGTATCTAGCAGTGTAAGTCACCTTGGTGAATAAGGTGTGTGGGCTGATGACACTACATAGTATGCATTGGAAGTTGCTTTGGAGAAAAGCATCTGCTAAATAAATGTAAGAGGAAGGCACACTATGTGGTGGATTAACACAATCACCACAGCCATGGATGCCCCACTTTCAAGTGTCCACTGGTTGGCGGAAGACTGGATGCTTTTCAGGATAACTATCCAGCTTGATGGCACCTAACAACAATTACATTTTAGAGGCAACTGAGCTTTGTATGCTTCTTTTTATATTTTCACATTAAGCGTCTAAACATTGCCTGGAAAACATTCTCCCAAAAATTCAATGAATTTACCTTCTTCATGACCACTGTTGTTGCTTTTTCTTAGCAACAACAAAAACAAATTTTTATTTGGCATTGCTAAGGGCTGATCCCAGAGTTACAAAGAGCAATAGCTGCATTGCAGGGCCCTATGCCTGCGCTGGTAAGGGGCTGGAGGCATGGGCTGGACACTGGCCAGACCCTTCACCTGCCTGCTCCTCCTTATCTTATGACAGTATCTAAGCTGTCAGATCAGCTCACACCAGCAGTACCATCAGCCTGCCAACCACACTGGGTGTAGTACGACAGCGCTTTGCAAAGTGCAGTTTGACCAAGAGAGCAGAAACCCACAGCCCTTGAAACACATTCACTGAAACTGTTACAAGGGAGAAGGACTGAATGTAAATACCTTTTTCAGCAATGTTTAAAAACACATACCCACGATAACTGTTCCTGTTTACAGGTCTGCGGATTCCGTGTGTGTGTGTGTGGGGGGGGGGGGTGTTCACGTCTATCTCCGAATCCTATCTAGCAAGCTGGCAGTAGTGGGTTTGGCGCTCTGCCCAGCCCTGCCTCCTAGTCCAGTTGCCCCACAAAAGCACACCCCCTCATCTCTCTGCCAAAGGGACAGCAAAAATGTCACGTCAATTCTTTCCTCACTGTCTTGACAGCAAGGGTGGAAATGTCCCATTTAGTATTAAGTGACACTGGCTCTTGAGTTGGGTCATTTCAGCAGTGGCTCATCCACAAGAATCTAAACTTGCCAGTCCCGTTAAACAATAATCACACTGCTGATAAACTTCCAAACCATGTTGATATAAAAGTGACGTACTGGGGCTCTGGTTATCAACATGCAAATCTTACCCATGTCTTTACCTGTACATGGAAGCTATGTGCAAAACTACACGACTATGATGAAATTATTAAAATTGGTTTACTATCAAACCAAACTATAGTACACCTGACTCCAGTTCTAGGCTTTTGAAACATAGTATATTTAATAAAGATGTGATCATTTTGTGTTTTTCTAAACTGTCAGCAAAGTTTGAAGGCAAACAAGCAAGCAGAGTCTAAATGCAGTGAGGAGAAGCAAGAGCGATCAAAACACTCTGTTATTAAGAATGACTTAAAATGATCTATATTATGTCTGTGTGCAATGGTCTCCTCTGGCATATGAATAAAGCCTGATATATGCGGGAATGAAAAAACACAAGAAGAAAAAGATGAGAAGAAAAGATGTTTTACTGGAATGAGTGACAGAGGGTTTGAGTGCTAGAGTTACACCTGTAGCACGAGGTGTGATTACCTACTTCCATGAGTTCGGTTAAGAAATAAATGCTGAATAAAAACACATTTTTTTGTTCTTTTTTTACATTGGCTGTTGCCTGCTACCTTTTTTTCATATCATGCCTGTCTCCGTGAACCAAAATTTGTGTTTAGAAAAATAATGAAACTGAAAGACGGACATGCAACGTTATGAAGCAGAACTGTGCATTCATACCTTGAGTCCTCCAAACTCTGCAGCAGAGCCCCTGTCCACCCCTGTGATGTAGATGCCCAGTGCATACTCTGCCCCTCCTCGGATCATCAGGCCAAGGGAGCGCCCATTGTCCAAAACCAAATTCACCTGCAGAGGCACAAACACAACACAATGTTTAGAAAGAAAGAGATAAAGAATGAGAAGTCAACATTTGTTGTCAGTTCATGTGGCAACCAAAACTTTTTGTCGTGTGATCCTTCACATACACAGCCACAGAATCTAGAAGAAAGATTTGCTACTTACATTATTTCATTACATTATTTGCCCTACAGGTAACTGTTCTTTCACAGACTTTCACTACATGCTTCTCCTGGTCAGGGTTATACCAGTTATTCCAGAATCACTGGGTGCAAGGGCTGGGGTACACCAAAGAGAGGACACCAGTTCATTGCACACACACATTCAGACACAATCGGCAATTAAGCATCACGAATTCACATAAATTCCATTTCTTTGGGAGGAAACCAGAACTTTGGGTCCGTGGAAGGAAACCAGAACACTCAAAGGAAAACCTATGGGGAGAACATGCAAACTCCAGACAAAATGAGTCAGATTCAACCCTAATCCCAAATAGCCCAGGCACTGTAAAGCAACACTGCTACCTGCTGCACCACTGCGTTACTCTTGCAAGTTTACTGGATATGTCAGATTGAACTATGGAATATTATATTTGCTTGCAAAATAATTCACGCTGCAAAAACCTTATTTTCTACAACAACAGTTACCAACTCCTCCTGGAAGAATCTCTAGCTGTTCAGCTGGTCAGTTAAGAGATAAAATCTTTCCAACATATCCTGGATCAGCCCCAGGGTCTTCTCCCAGTTGACTGTGTCTGATGTAGCTACAGTGGAAGGCACATTTTTACAATATGCCTGGACCACCTTAACTGACTCTACGGCTCTCCCAGATCACCAAGTTCCTCATCCTGTCACGCAGAGTGACTTCAGAGGTCTTGCACAGAAACCTCATTTTGGCTGCTTGTATCTGCAATTTTGTTCTTTGGGTCATTACCCAAAGCTGATGACTATAGGTGAGGATGGGGATGTGGACCGAGCATTAAAGGCTCAGATCCTGCTTCACCACCCAGATCTGTACCCTCATAACCCTTATATGAGTGCCCTCATAACTGCTCACACAGCCCGAAAGCACCTTACAATCTCCTGTTCCCACTTTTCAACCCTCGTGAAAAAAACCCTGAGATGCTTAAACTCCTGTACTAGAGGCAGTTGTTTCCCACTCACCTGGAGAGAGCAACCCACTCTTTTTGTAAAAGGACTACTACCTCATACTGGGAGGTGATAATTTCATACCAGCTGCTTCATCTTGTAGCATCAAACCACTAGAATACATTGCAAAGGTCACAGTAAAACAAGGCGAAAAGGAAAACATGATCAGCAGAGATGTCACCCCATTGGACACCTTCCCAGCCTCGGCAGCAGTTTGATATCACGCCCATGAAAATGACAAACAGGAGAGGTGACAAAACACAACTGTGGCAGAGTCCAATTCCCTATCAATCAGATTCTGTTTAAAGCCACAAACATGAGCAAAACTCATTCTGTGCTCATACAGGAATTGAATAGCTTGCATGACTGACCCCAGTAACTCACATTCCTTCAGTAGTTCCCATTGCACATATTGAGGAACACAGTCATGTGCCTTTCCAAATCCACAAAACAGATGCAGATGATAAGCATAATCCCATGCTCCTTTGAAACAACCGTGTCTAGAAGAAGAGCTAGTCAACTGTTCCTCAACGAGTACAAAATCTATATTCTTCTTCCTGAACCTGAGGCTCAGTTATCTGGTGGAGTCTTGATTATAGTACCTTAGCATTACCTTTGCCAAGAAGGCTGAGAACTGTGATCCCCCTGTAGTTGGCACACCTCCTCTAGTCCTCATTCTTAAATATAGAGACCGCCACCCGGTTCACCAAACCAGAGACTCCTTACCCACCTTATAAGAAACACTGAAGAGACATTGATGCCACACTGTTCAGCACTTTTAACATCTCTGTCTGAATTTTTCTGCCCCTGCAGCCTTGCTACTACGGAGACTTCAACCCACCACAGAAACTTCAGAAACATTGATGGATTTTCATTCACTAGAGATGTCAAATATTGATGCCTCACTTTCTGAAAATTGCTTAGCACAGCCTAAGCAGGATTATTCCCTCCCTTCAAAAGGCAGTGAATGTTTTGTCAAAATAATTTTGCGGACACCCAAACAGTCTTTCTCCATTGCCTCTCCAAACTTCTTTAATTCCTGAGCTTTCACTTCAGGAACTGCCTTTGCTGTGCCCCACTTTAGCCTGTCATTACATCTCAACTGCCCTCAAATCATAGCTTTTAGCAGCCACATCCACAATTGAGGTATTGAACATGGTCCATTCTGATTCAGTGTTCATGCCCTCACTTGGAAGAAGCCAAAAGTTGGGTGTTGCGCTTATTTATCACCACTAAGTAGTGATCAGTTGACAGCTCGGCTCTTTGCTTCACCCGAGTGTCCAGACCACACAGGCTCAAGAGAAATGACACAAGCAAAAAGGCAATGATCAGCTTTTGCTCCAATGGTGCTTGTTACGGACCGCCTACGATGAACAGAAGTCCAGTAACAATTCACCAACCTGAGTTCAGAGACAGCAAGCCTTTTCTCCCAGTTATGCCCCTCCAGGTATCTCCATCCATCAGATTTCAGTGCTGATGTTGCCAACACTTGTTTTAAATACATCAGTACAATACTAGAACATGTTCTACTAATAAGTTCCCATACAAACAGTAGCAGAAGTAAATTCTTCCCAAGAATCGCCAGTCATTTTTATTACCTGCCTCTCATTTTCTTTTTTCCTTGTTCAGTTACTGTAGTCAAAGGCACATTTGTATTTGTGGAAATCAATACAGCTATTTGTCTGCCTAAGTCTATCGTCAAAAGTACAGTATTATGTAAATCAAGCAATTATTGCTGGTTCAAAACACTCACAGAAGATGAACATGGGAAGAACTCGAAAACAGAAGTAAGAAAAATATATAAGAACAGATATTTAAAAGCAGAAGAACATATAAAATAAATATAGAAATATATAAAATGTATATTAAAAAAATATATATATATAAAATATGTAAAGGACGTGTTTGGTTTTGAATCATTGGATCTCAATATTATAAATGGATGTGGATCACTTCAGCTTAGGCATGCAATAAATCTTTTTTGACAAAGTAGAAGAAGATGATGAAAGGAGAAGCAACCAGTGAAGTGAGGTGTCATACAGTGTCAGAGATTCATTGTAGTTGGTTTTTTGAAGCATAACACCCAATGAGTAATGCATATGTGAACTTAAAAGGTTCCCAGAAATTTATTCAAGGAGTGCAAGAGACAATTTAAAAGACACGTCACTCTATTTAGTTATAATAGATAATACTTTGTAAAAATTTACCTGTTTAGGTAAATGCTCTCATAAGGCACCATCTACGTCTACAGCCCTTCAGAGTACTGCATCTTACCACGCGGAACTAAAATCATGCTAGAGGGTGACTAAATGTTAACGAAATAACAATCTGCCATTAGGTCCAAATGTAACGCACAGCTGGGTTCTGGAGCACAGTTGCTAGAGCCTCTAAGGTACATCTCCTATTATATACCTGTGTCACAAGGTCCCAATAGCCTTTGGGTTTGGAACTACACCCATCTGCTACCTCCAGATTGGCACACCTCAGAAGAAGATCTTCATGTAACACATTAGACGTGGACAATGAAGAGCATTTAAAATAATGTCTTTCGAAAAGTGAGGTATGCCCTTGAATTTCTTTCTTCTTTCTGTATGTACTGAAGAGTTTTTATTTTGTAAAATTGTAAAAAAAGAGAACCAAGTGTACCATACTAGACCAATGTTTAGCTGAACCCACTTCTACCATGCAAAGCAGATCACTTGAAGGCATGCTCTTTTGAAGGTAAAGCTATGTAACATTACTCACAAAACTCTAAAAGCACATGAAAACAAGAATTTAAATGTGCTGGAGTTAAGGGTGAATAAGTTACTGATTATAGAGCTGTGCTTCACTAACAGCACACCTTCAAAGATATTTGCCATTATCCACATCGCCATGACTCACCCTCTTCTCATCCCCTTCCTGAAGGATGGGCACATGGCTGTGCCGCTGGCTGCTTGTGCGCCGCACAGTGGCACTCTGATGCTCAGGAAGGTCTAGGGGAGGAGACACGCTGCGTCCCTGGGGGTCCACCCATGTGTAGATGTGATTAGTGATATAACCCCCAGGGATTCGCCCCATGGAGCAGACGGACATGCAGAGCTTCTTGCAGCCCTTCAGAACCTGAAAGATAATTAGATGGATTGGAACAGAGAAAGAAAAACTTGAGAAAGCAAGGAAAAGAACAGAAAGTATTCTGAGCATACAATCCAGTACAGCTCCTCAGGTATAAGTACATTCTATAATCACACACATATTCTCCCTGTCCTGATTGGAAACACACAGCCTGTCAAGCCACACAAGAGCCCAGGGAAGAAAACCCTTGGCTGATGACTGCATTTCATTACGGCGTAATAGACTGATGTAGCTGCTGTCAGTTTGTAGGTCAAATTGTGCCAGTGTGATGTAGCAGCACTACCAAACTGGGAAAAGATGCTGGCTATGTTAAGAATGGTCCCAAAAAGTCAGTACTTGTGTGCCATTATAAAATTATAGAATAGACGAAAATTATGCACTTAAGACATTCTAAACCCAGAGCGATTTCCACGGTGTATAATTTTCAAAGGCTCTACTATATTACAATTTACCGATGGAACTTGCACTAACGTGGATACGCAGCATAATCATATATAGAAATGTAATATAAAGTCTTTCTTATTATGGTATATCTGTACTGCACTGTATCGCTGTATTAATTTGTAATAGCAGCAGTGACGCTTTGGAAATGTAATACAGATACAAATATCCACCTGTCTTTCCAAATCACCTACAGAAACAGTAGAGAAATAAAAAAAGTGGATGGTTATAGATTCAGTGAAAACATGCGACTCATTTCTCAAAATGAGATTCTTCAAAGCCCACAATGTAACAATTTTAAAAGAATTTTAACAATTAAGCATACAAGATCTAATTTAATGCGTAGGAAACACTGTGGAAACATGCAAAAACAAGACTCACCCAACTAAATGTGCCACTTACAGCTACAATGACATAAATTTACATAACTTTTATTCATTTGGCACTTGCTCGCCAAAAATTTACAATGTTAAACTACCTACACCTATTTAAATATCTGGGTAATTTTCCAGGAGCAGTTGAGGGTAAGTACCTTGCTCAAGGGTGCTACAGCTGGAGGTGGGATTTGAGCCTGCAACCTTTTGGGTTTAAAGGCAGCAATGCTAACAACTGCCCCCTAAAAAATGTATCCTGTTAACACTCATAGTTACATAACACTAATAGTTTACTATCAGCTTGTATAAATACCATTTCTCAGTCCTCATATATTTGTATTATTTCTTTCAGCTGTGGATTTTTCAAACAAAATGTTCACAGCAAAAAGAGGCTACAGCTTCAAGTGGAAGTAACAAAGGCAGTCCCCAGATTACAGGCAAGTTCCGTTTCCTTAGTCTGTCTTTAAGTTGGATATTGACGCAAGTCGGAACAGTTAGGTGTGGTGGGTGTCTAATGTCAGTTTGTTAAATGTTTGTCTTAGTATATAGTATATTGTGTACCTTTCTATGCATAAAAATCATTACAGAAACACTTCCGCATACACTAAAACATCTTTAATATAACAATAGAGTAATAATACTAATAGAATGTAATAATTTAATGAAAATAATAACCACACACACACACACACACACACACACACACACACACACACACACACTTTCAGAACCGCTTGTCCCATACGGGGAACCAGAGCCTACCCGGTAACACAGGGCGTAAGGCCAGAGGGGGAGGGGACACACCCAGGACGGGACACCAGTCCGTCACAAGGCACCCCAAGCGGGACTCGAACCCCAGACCCACCAGAGAGCAGGACTGTGGTTCAACCCACTGCGCCACCGCACCCCCTAAATAATAACCAATAATAATAAATGTAACTACAGTATTTATAATAGAGAGAGACATAGAAAGAGAGAATAAAAATAAATGTTACTACTGCCATGATGAACAGAGGACACAGAGGAGGCTGTGCAGGAGCGTTTATTCAGAGCCAAAGGATAAGACATGGTCTCGTGGTCGGGGACGAGCGAATGGGACGGTCGGTCGATCAGGAAACTGAACAGAGGCGAGGATCCAAAATCATGGCCGAGGGACAAGGCGGGGGTCGCTATCAAAAAGACCTGGAACGGGACTGGGGAACGATGAGGGACAGGACTTGGAAGAGCAAAGCGAGGTAGATTTGAGAACGCAGTGAGAAATGAGATTCTGCAAATGCAAAGAGGTTGAGAAGTGTCTTTTAAGAAAGAGAGTGCAAGTGCAAAACATTAAAGAAACTTTAATGTTTGCTTTTGCAATTTTGTCGGCATTTCACCTTTTTTCTGATCGCTTTATTATTTTCGCTTTAGTTTCAATCATGACCGTTTCCCTTTTCTTGAATGCATCACCAACACTTGCATCATATTTACACCTTGGTGCCATGGTTAGGAGGGTAAAATCAAAAAAATTAAAGCCAACTACAGTAACACACGAGACACTGTTCACAGCAACATGGTCTGACTCAAAAGAACCAAGTCTTTGTCCTACCTCAGGCTCACGCGCCCTGCCCATGAGCCGACGAAGCACTGTAAACAAGTAATGGTTTGATGCACATCGCAAATCAGTGCCCAATTGCAATTACGAACCATGGTATGTACAGTACCTCGAATTTTTAATACAATAGGCTTAATTATGAAGCTGTCCCTTGATTGTTACGTAAGGGTGAGAAAAAAATTAACTTCCGGTCAGTAAGGGGTGGTTTGTAACTACGGGCTGTGCGTAAGTCAGACATTTGTAACACAGGGATGCCTGTATAAACACGATCAAGCATCTTACACAAATCCACTCCTTTGTTTTATTGTTTGTCAACCATTATAGCTTTGGAATTTTAAACATAATAGCACTTTCTAGAAGGGCTTGCCAAACAGCTGCAGAAGTTGAGAAAGAGCTGAGGGTAGTCCTTTGATTCAGCTTAAAGATACAACATTTTTTGGTAATTAACAGGTGACTATTGTCATTATTTTTCAAACATACCTTTAAGAAGTTTGGGGATAACATTCATCCCTCCATCGCTGAAAACACTTGCTGCCGATAATTACGGCATGTTCATTTTAGGAGCAGAAGCGCATGTCAACACGTACTAAGAAGGGGAACAGAAGTGCTCAGGCTCCAGCAGAGTCAGAGGCAGCGTGAAACCGGTGCCACAGCAGCAGAAAATATGCCCAGATGTGTCAAAACAAAACCCACTTAAGCACTCATTAATATGTGTTTGTGTTCATTAACATAATAAAAGAGGCCCATTACAGGATTATAATTGGATTTGTGTCTGTAAATATCTGCCAGGAAAGTCTTCATCTGAAGCTGATCATCACTCAGGTCATCAGAAATGATTACAGGTCTGTTCTTTTCAGAAACAAAGTCATTTTGTATCCAAACTGTTCCCACCCTTTGACATGAATTGCAAAACAGTGATCCCTTTTCAAAAGGATATCCAGCTGGTACATGTCTGAATTTGGTGGAACTCTACCTGCCTTACGGGGCTCCAGGTCCAGCAAAAACAAAATAATTTTGCATTTCTGTTTATGAGCTACATATGAAATGATAACTAAACCAAATGTTGACATTTTAACTGGAATGTATCTCCCAATGGGGGTGCGGTGGCGCAGTGGGTTGGACCGCAGTCCTGCTCTCCGGTGGGTCTGGGGTTCAAGTCCCGCTTGGGGTGCCTTGTGGCGGACTGGCGTCCCGTCCTGGGTGTGTCCCTTCCCCCTCCAGCCTTACGCCCTGAGTTGCCGGGTTAGGCTCCGGTTCCCCGTGACCCCGTAAGGGACAAGCGGTTCTGAAAATGTGTGTGTGTGTGTGTGTGTGTGTGTGTGTGTGTGTGTGTGTGTGTGTGTGTGTATCTCCCAAATGTGTAAAATGGATTTACAGGTGACTCTGTAACAGGCTATAACATAATATACATCTTCATACGGGGCTTTATCATATATACATATCTATGTGTGAAATCCAATAGGTCATAAATCACACTGAGGAGCAAAGGCCACATAAGTGTCACATACAGTGAACTGAAGGAGCCCTTCCCGGGCACTAAAACCCAAACTGAAGTCACTGATGATGACAGACACCCTCACAATGGCCACTTACTGAAGTCAACAACATCAATCAGTGTAGGGCTGCACAAACTGAAGGAAAATGGGAAGATATTTCGCCAGACATAATGTGCAAGCCCAAGAACATATGCACAGTGTGGAGACTTCTATTGCTTTGATGGGTGCGTATGTGGGGCGGCACGGTGGCAGAGAGTAGCGTTGCTGTCTCACAGCACCTGGGTGGTGCGAGAGGACATGGGGGGGACTTTGCCTCTATTGCAGAAGCTCGGAGCACTTCGGAGCAACCTGCCCATGAGACCATCTGAAAGAGCCCCCCGACCAATGCAGCAGGTAAGTGACCCCCTCTGACCAGTCTTTCAGCTCTTGGTCCCGATCATTTTGTCATGGGTGGGAACTGGGTCGCTATGCACACCTTCATAAATTCTGGAGCAGCCAGCAACTTTATGGATTTTGCTTTTGCTGAAGCACATGGGATTCCTACCTGTGTGTGTGACATCTTGTTGCGAGTTTGTGCGCTTGATGGGCAACCCCTGGGTACCGATGTCGTGGAGTCCCGTACAGAGTTGCTAATCCTTCAGGGGGTACAAGTGGGGTCTGTCACATGGAAGGTCCCCCCTTTTCTTGATCTAGTCCCCTGACAATCCGGTTATCCTAGAATATACCTGGCTGGCCCAGCATGACGCTGTGTTCTCCTGGAGCACCAGGGAGCTAGTGTCGTGAGGCCCACAGTGAGCATCCTCCCCTTCAAGAAGCTCAGCCCTCACTTCATTGGGCCCTACAAGGTCCTCCAATGCTTCTCGCCCGTCTCTTACAGGTTGCAGCTTCCCCCTAATTTACGCATCTGTCCCACATTTCATGTGTCCCATTTGAAACCTTATAGGAGCTCATTGTTCCGGGGACCGCCGGGGAATCTAACACCGCCCCTGATGGAAGTAGAGGGGCACCGAACGCTTTCTTTTGAACTCCAAATGTCGGTGTGGGGGCATTTACTACCTGGTGGACTGGGAGGGGCATGGCCTGAAGAACACAGCTGGGCTCCGGCACGCGACATCTTTGACCCAACTCTCATCTGTGATTTCCATAGGGACCGCCTACCATAAGAACCAATGTACAGACCGGCCTGCACCTTGGCCCTGCAGATGTCCACCCTCACATGGGCCGGAAGGCAGCGAGAACCACCCGTGAAGAGTGGGTACTGTCACATCCATCACTACACCCCAGGCACCTGGTTCTAATCAGCATGACCAGGTATAAGAGGAACCAGTCCACCACACCTTTCATTGTTGAAAGGATTATAAAGTACTTACAGTAACTACACACACACACTTTCAGAACCACTTGTCCCATACAGGGTCGCAGGGAACCAGAGCCTAACCTGGCAACTCAGGGCGTAAGGCTGGAGGGGGAGGGGACACACCCAGGATAGGACACCAGTCCATCGCAAGGCACCCCAAGCGGGACTCGAACCCCAGACCCACCGGAGAGCAGGACCCGGTCCAACCCACTGCGCCACCGCACCCCCCTTACAGTAACTGTTCAACTATAATTCATTAAATATTGTGCTTGAAAGCGGAGGAAGATGGATGGATGGATGGATATTGTGCTTGTTTTCACCAGCATTCCTCAAATAATACCTATTTTATTCTAAAAATTATAAAATAGTTTGGAAACTGGGCAGCATGATGGTGCAGTAGATGACACTATCACCTCACATTGACTTGGCTATTTTGGCATGGGTTTGAATCCATGGCCCCAGTCTGTGTGTAGTCTGCTTGTTTTCTTTGTGTTCAAGGGGGTTTCTTCCAGCTCCTCTGACTTCATCCCACAACCCAAAGACGCAGTTCAGGTGAACTGATGGCTCTGAGTTGCCGATAGTGTATGTGTACTTACATTGCAACTCACTGTTGTCTTGTCTAGAGTGAACCCCCCAGGCTTGTGCCCAGTGATTGTAGGATATTCTCTGAACTGTTTTGACAGTGACTGAGTTTGAATGTTCATTTCAAATGGAGATTAATGTCTCTTTTTAACTAAATAATTAGCTTTAATACAACTCTTAAACTGCACTTTCAGTCAAGATTCTTTTAAATGTTTCTTTTTTTTTCAATGCACTTGTTTCAACCGTTTAAGTGACAGGCAAAATAAAGGTAAAGCCTCTGTCTAATGTGGGAAAAAAACTTCAAAGTGCAATACAACAATTTGTGCTTTTCTTTATAGAGTATTATCAATCTACTGCGTTGTATGACAGTAATAGAAAAAATCATGTTGAAATGAATGTGGAGCAACATCCTAGTCATTCTTATATGAAAAAGACAGCTGTGGAAAAATGACCAGTGGGATCTGCTGTCTCAAGGAAGCTATTAATCTCCTGAGAAGAGCCTCCCCTAGTCAGCTATCAATATGTGTGGGGAATTAATTGAGTGCCTTTTTGACTAAACTATACACAGCTCCCTTTTCCAACACCAATGTGCTTCAAGAGCCATGGCTTCAACAGAGTCAAATTTAATCTTTCTTTTATACATGTTGTATCTTCTAATGATGACCCCCACCCCCACCATCTGAGTCCAGGAAGCTACACATTGAGGCCTGAGCCTGGGTTGTAAGAAGTTGGTTTTGCCCCTGAAACAGCAATTTAGAGATTTCTTGTTCACAGACTTTTCAAATTGTCTACAGAAAAGCTGGTTTTTCCATTTTGCAGAAAATAGTATATTCTTTAATAAGATTTCACAAATAAGTCACTAAACTGTAAAATGCTGTACTTCTCAATTCATGTTCTCTATTGTGCAGTGTAATGCAGATGCATATTTTGACTGAAACATGCCAGTTGAATATATTATGAGTAATGCTGTTTGACACAAGGGGCTGCGGTGGCACAGTGGGTTTGACCAGGTCCTGCTCTCTGGTGGGTCTGGGGTTTGAGTCCTGCTTGGGGTGCCTTGCAATGGACTGGCGTCCTGTCCAGGGTGTGTCCCCTCCCCCTTGCGCCCTGTGTTGCCGGGTTAGGCTCCAGTTTGCCATGACCCTGCATGGGGCAAGCGGTTTCCGACAGTGTGCGTATGCTGTTTGACACTTTGCAGTGTTTTGACCTGAAAATTAGCAGTTTTCTGTCTGCCTGTAAAATCAATTGAAACAACAACCAAACTGACATGCTTCAAAAATCTCAAGCAGAACTTGCCAAACTCACAAGGAAATGCACAGAGATGTACATAAAGCTTTTGCTTTGCTTTCGTTGAACACTTGTCCCACTTGGGTTGTGGCAGTCCAGAGCCTATCCCAGAATCACTCTGCACTAGGATAGGAGGGGAATACCCTAGACAATCCCTCATAAACATACAAAAAGAGAAAACAAAACGAACAAGCTCTGTGTCAGTAATATACTTTGCTACTTCTGTGATACACAAGATATTCTAATTTTTTTTATACATTGTTCTAAATTGAGAAAATTTGGCCTGTTAAGTAATCTCTAAAAATGACTGCATCATTAGTGTCCAGTAAGTGATTAAAAACTTTGTCCGGATCGTGGTACAAAATGCCGCTAAAGACAAAAACTGAAAACTGTCCTATCACTTCACTACCAGCCTGCCTAACAGTGAACTGGATAGATTAAAATATGCTGTCATTAACTGAGAAGGGAGTGCTACAATGGGGAGAAACCTAACAAGCATACTAAACATCAATGAATTTGTAATGACTGCTTGGACCACAGGGCACATATTATTTCATTATTCTGCTCCCTCCAGAAATAAGATTTTTTTGTGTTAGTGGCTTTGAAATAACTTGTCTAATTATGTGTATGATTCTGTCACTCTATGCCACATTATATCTAGTCTCAAAACAAACTGAAGGTTATTCTTATATTCTTATAGCTCCAAAAACTAATGTAATCTGTTTTACATTTCTGCTCCTTTAATAATATGTGGATTTGTGCAGAGGCTCTGCAGTTATATTTTCTTAATTTTATACATGTATGTAAGCTGACTACATTAACCACTGCAACCAGAGAAATCTAAGATGAAAATATAGTAATTTTGGTCAGAACTATTGTTATTTGGGTCTTAAGGTAAAGAAGAAAATCAGTCCAGCTGAATAGTCTTTATCAAGTCTCAAATTATGTGTCCTTTTACCATTGAATTGCTATTACTATTTTGTTTTCCATTGTCCTATCTGGAGCCTTGAGCTGACAATAATTTTCCAGGCAGATAAAGCATTCTTCAGCTTTGTCACAATTCTGTTGCCACTGGAGCACAGTATTAGACTCCAAATTGTGTAGCGTTCAGGGACTCTCCCAAAATCCTTGAAATGTTCCTAAATGACCTCTACAGACCTGGGCTACACAATCCCTAAACCACATGTATCTTGTTCTGCACTGAGCCTTCAAAACCCCATAGGAGATGTGCTGGCCTGTCATTTTTACGCAGGGATGTCACTGAAGTTTGGACCTTGCTAAGCTGAACCTCACCTTCAAATATGAGCCAGAAAACAGAAAGCTGATGAATTTTCAGAAGGTTGATTAAGCAGAATGCATATAAAGTTGAGCAATTTTCAATATTTCTACACTGTAGTGTTCATGAAACTTCAGTAAAACATTTCCCAACTCTGCGACACATACACACAGACCAAACCAGGAATATACAAAGTTGATATGACGGATCTTTTCTCTTAGAAGTCTTCTAATTATCTCATGGCAACATTTAACACCCGTCTAGACCTAGTGCTCCGCATGAATTTCTGGCAACTGCCCACTACTAGATCAGTCTTATAGATTAATGGGTCAGACTGAATCTATCTTAAATGACCACAGCAACCCATTTTCATCCATGTAAGCCTTAATTATAACATCTGATCTACTTTCTGTCTTACTTTTGAAAAGAAAACTTTGCTGGACCAGTAGAGCACTCCAGAAGTCTTGGCATTCTGTTGTCGATGCTTCTGCACATTCCCAGGAGGCTAAAGCCCCAGAAACACACTTTAGTACCAAAGAAAGTAGGTCTGTTCTGCACACAGGGACCTGAATGTGGAGTTTTCATTCACCTATCATTAAAAACACTTAAGGCACTGCTTGCAGTTATACAGCAGACAAAAATATAGCGCAAAGTGGGCTTTGAGACATGCCTCATCCTCCTTGATCCCTTGCCTGTCTCCTGATCCCTGTATCTGTCATTCATAGCTTCTGCCTTCGCTTCGCCTTGTTGACCTCGTCGACCTCGTCATCGGATTCTCCTCCAGAACCCCGTTTGTACATCGGCTTGACCCACGCCCGTCCCCGACCATGAGTTTTACTTGAACTCTTGTGCCTTGAGAATAAAAGATCCCGCATCTGGGTCCACACACCCCAGTGTCCTGCCCGTTATGTGTGACATAAGTAATCCAGATAAATCCCTTATTACACTGTCACTAACTGAGAAAATGGTCAATACGATAGTAACAAATACTCTGCAATCTATCCCCATTTCCTCTTCTGTAATGAGAAAAAAAGCCTAAGTCGCAGACACTATGGCAAGGTGGTTGTAGGACTTAAAAAGGAAACATATTTATCATGCTCTTTCTAATACATTCTCTAACGTGCCGACTTCTCCAGGGTATTCACTCCACATCAGAGGGTAAGTGAAACATGGGTCTTTGCAGACACACAACAAATGGAAAGCTTTGTTGAGCAACTATGAATGTTGTCCTTATCTGCACTGAGGATTCCTTCTGTAGTCTACAGAAGGCAGACTGAATAAATAGCTTCTCAAAAGCACATGTTTATCGCACTGCTTTCAAAAGACTACAAAGTATTTATACACAGCTCAACAAGGTCAGAACAAAAAGCATATGCTTACTGTAAGAGGCAACACAACATGGAACCAACAAACTGAAAATCAGATTTTAAAAAGCTGCCAGCGCAACTGAGAGACGCTGGACTGACTTAATTGTAGGAGAACATTATGAATCTTGTACATGGGGTTGTATGTGTGGGAGTTGAAAGTCACATGACAGGAAATGAGTACAGATGCACTTCATCTCTCTGAGGTTTAGCTGTGTTCCCATTGAGCCACATCACTTGGAAACCATTCGTTGCTATAACTACAGAGTCTGAAATAGCATCATCTGTTGGTTCTTTGAGAATGGAGTGAATCATCTATTTAGAGGATATATCCTTTTGATGTGGATGTTTTGGTGCTATCATTATTATTAGCCTCCTTTTCTTCAATTGCGTTCCTTTGAAATAAAATTGATATAAATTCGTCAGATCAAGGTTAGAAAACCCGCATACTCGAATGTAGTAGAGTATGTGGTAAACACACCTGAACAAACTGTATTATTTTGCATCACACAGTATATGGTCTCCATTTGATTCCTGATTATATAATTTTATCCACAGAGACTAAAACATCATGTACAAAAATGTGGGTTGTTTTGTGAGACAGAACTATGAAGTATGGATATTGTCTCAGATTTGCACCATATGCATTACTCTTAATAATTAACAAAAACAATGAATTAGTTGGTTTACCTCAGCAGTTGCCTGGAGTAAGAAATGAATTTTAATTTAGCATGACCAATTACTTACTACATTCTAGTCTGATGCTTGAGGTAGACCACTGACCAGGTAAAGACGATGCAAAAAAATTGTTTGTTAATAAGAAAAAACTACAATATTCCCTGCCCTTAAGAAAGGTATAGAACAACTCCAGAAAAAAAAAAACCCATGAGAGTAATTAGTACAAATAAATAATTTCAAGTAAGTACATTTAAAAACCTGAAGGAGAGATCATGCACAATATCAATGGTTCACTTCTAAACTCAATGTAATTATAAATTAAGGAACAAAGGATATATTTAGTATAAATTGACATATCAGACTCTCACATCACTGCAAAACTATCTGTTTTATTTATTGTTGCATTCCAATTTGCCAAATGAACCTGGGTTTTAAATAATGCAGGTACTGCCACCAAGAACTTTTGACCCAGATTCAATACAACTGCCTATTTTCCAGGGATCTTTTATCACCTGCTTGTAGAGACTCTGTGATCAATAAATAGGAAAGCAACTTTACATTTACATTTATTTATTTAGCTGATGCTTTTCTCCAAAGCGACTTCCAACGAACTCTATGTAGTGTTACCAGCCCACACACCTTATTCACTGAGGTGACTTACACTGCTAGATACACTACTTACACTGGGTCATTCATCCATACATCAGTGGAACACACTCTCTGTGTCACCCACACACTATAGGGGAACCTGGACAGCATGTCTTTGGACTGTGGGAGGAAACCGGAGCACCCGGAGGAAACCCACACAGATACAGGGAGAACATGCAAACTCCACACAGACTGAGCGGGGAGCAAATCCACGTTTTCTTGCACCACCCAGGCACTGTGAGACAGCAGCACTACTCGCTGTGCCACCGTAGAAATGTTTGCTCAGGAAAGGAATAAACACAATGTAAATAAGTGTCCTCACTTTTGTTTTCTACTAGAATATACTGCATTTAGTCAAAGAGAGAACATTGCCAGTGAAAAGTGATAAATGGGTAATTATCAAGGACATGTTAGGAAAGTGAACAGGAGCTGACAGAAAATATCTGAAAATCTCAGCTAAAAACATAATGCCCAAGTGCCTCATTAGTGCATTTGGGTTGAAAAAAGTACACAAGTCCTAGGTGTCTGTGGCTGGGCAGGACAGAGGGTGATAGATATTTTTAGGCTGAGGGAGGAGAGTGAAGGGACATGCCCGCCATCAGCAGAGGTCAGCTGGTTGTCATCCTTCAGCTTTGGGGTTCTTGCATGACCTTATGGCATACATCCCATGTCCTTCCTCTCACTCCCAACTTAGAATGTGGTAGGCCAGTGAAGGACTTTAGGCTGTTTTCCTTCTCTCTTACTGCTGCCTCCAAGCCACTATACTGGTTCATGATTTAGAGCAATCATAGATAAATTCCCATCTTTTATTTTAGTGCTTAGCTGTTCAGAGACATTGACCAATTTGACACACTGACATTGTTCTTCAGATCTAACATACCACATAAGACATTAAATTTGTATAATACCGCAAAACAGCAAAAAGCTATCGGGTTAATGGAACAACCTTGTTAATTTTCCGTGAGAAAATATCTAGGTGCACAAATCTGTAAAACATTATTTCCAATTTAAAAAAAAACTGACAGTAATAAACAGAAAAACTTCCATTTTTGTTCTTCTCACATCAAACCACATTAAAAAAGTTCTAAGTCACAGAGAGAAGCAGCAAAGTGGGCTGAGCCTCGGGTTGTTCTTGGCTCTGTTTTGTTAATTAAAAATCCCCCAACTTTACAAGAGAGCCAGCAGAAAGAGATGACAGATTGTGAGGGATGTAATTTTTAAAAGTGCAATCCACCCTCTCTTTCTTACAGCAGCTGTGCTAAGCACCTGGCATACTGAGCTGCAGATTTAAACTGTCCCCTACAGCCAGCTCAAAGAGTTGGCATATTGCTTTGAAAAGCCTCTGAGAGCATCTCAGCCATGTCCTGCAGCTAGCAATCCTAAAAATCATTGCTTGTTTTTGGTTATTTCGACTCTACAGCTGTGATGCTGTGAATCCTCGAATACTCAATCAGGTCCCACTAAAAATAGCTTTTTTTGCTTTATAAGCATAGTATAATACAATAAAGCTGACTTTTGGCATCACCACTGATATGATAATCAGAAATAAATGCTTCTTTACACCGGGGAAGCGATAACCCACATATACTGTATGTTATACGGAACTACGTACATCCATCAGACACAACATTAAAACCACTGACAGGTGAAGTGAATAACATTGATTATCTTGTTACAGTGGCACCTGTCAAGGGGTGGGATGTACTAGGCAGCAAGTGAACAGTCAGTTCTTGAATTTGATGTGTTGGAAGCAGGAAAAATGGGCAAGCGTATGGATCTGGAACAACTTTGACAAGGGCCAGAGCATCTCCAAAACGGCAGGTCTTGTGGGGTGTTCCCGGTACGCAGTGGTTACTACCTACCAAAAGTGGTCCAAGGAAGAACAACTGGCAAGAGGGTCATGGGCGCCCAAGGTTCACTGATATGTGTGAGGACAGAAGGCTAGCCCATCTAGTCCTATTCCCCAGAAAAGCTACTGTAGCACAAATTGCTGAAAACCTTAATGCTGGCCATGACAGAAAGGTGTCAGAACACACAGTATATTGGAGCTTAATGCGTATGGGGCTGCGTAGTCACAGACTGGTTGGAGTGCCCATGATGACCCCTGTTCACCACCAAAAGTGCCTACAATGGGCATGTGAGCATCAGAACTGGACTATGGAGCAATAGAAAGTGGCCTGGTCTGACGAATCATGTTTTCTTTTAGATCATGTGGACGGCCGGGTGCATGTGCGCCGTTTACCTGGGGAAGAGATGGCAGCAGGATACACGAGGGGAAGAAGGCAAGTCAGCGGAGGCACTGTGATGCTCTGGGCAATGTTCAGCTGGGAAACCTTGGGTCCTGGCATTCATGTGGATGTTAGTTTGACACGTACCACCTATCTAAAAATTGTTGCAGATCATGTACACCCCTTCATGGCAATGGTATTCCCTGATGGCACTGGTCTCTTTCAGAAGGATAATGCACCCTGCCACACTGCAAAAATTGTTCAGGAATTGTTCAAGGAAATAGAGGGCGCAGTGGTGCAGCGGGCTTGGCCAGGTCCTGCTCTTTGGCGGGCCTGGGGTTCGAGTCCTGGTTGGGGTGCCTTGTGACAGACTGATGTCCCGTCTCGGGTGTGTCCCCTCCCCCTCCAGCCTTATGTCTTGTGGTGCCGAGTTAGGCTTCGGCTCGCTGCGACCCCGCTTGGGACAAGTGGTTTCAGACTCTGTGTGTGTGTGTGTGTGTGTGTGTGTGTGTGTGGGTGGTTTGAGGAACATGACAAAGAGTTCAAGGTGTTGACTTGGCTTCTAAATTCCTCAAATCTCAATCCGATCAAGCATCTGTGGGATGTGCTTGAAAAACAAGTCCGATCCATGGAGGCCCCACCTCGGAACTTACAGGACTTAAAGGATCTGCTGCTAATGTCTTGGTGCAAGATACCACAGGACACCTTCAGAGGTCTTGTGGTGTCCAAGCCTTGATGGGTCAGAGCTGTTTTGGCAGCACAAGGGAGACCTACATAATATTAGGCAGACGGTTTTAACATTGTGGCTGATCGGTGTATGTTGTTTCTAGACCATGTTTTTCTTTACTGTCATTCTTTTTTAACTTTTCTCTCTGTATTACCGCCTGTATTCAAAACCTTCCTTAAATCGTTTGGTTTTATCTATTAATCTTAGTCACTACATCACAAGCCTTGAAGTAGTGGCAACCTGTCATTGCTAGAAGACTTACAACTAATGTGAACACAAAATTATTAATGAAATTTTGGCTGGAATCACAATAGTTCACTTTGTTTCTATAAACCCTGGGTAGAAAATCAGATTTCTGTGAGCCAGCTGCCTGTACTCACTGCACAACTTTATAATATAGTGATTTTTACTATACAGTCTGTTTCCATGTTTTTTAATTTGACATTCATCTTTGATGACAAGAGGAGATACACTAAGCTGCCACTTTTTGTACAGCAAACACGGCCTCACTGTTAATCAAAATAAAATGACATAAATGAGTTTAGAGAAATGATTTAGAGTGCAACAAGATAATGGATATACCACAATGTTATTGCCAACATATTTCTTACTAAAATCTGGAATCAAATACACACACACACACACACACACACACATTTTCAGAACCGCTTGTCCCATACGGGGTCGCGGGGAGCCGGAGCCTAACCCGGTAAGAGACCGTTCGAAAACATAAAAAATATTTACTGCAATTTTTTAAAGCTCTTACAAGGTTTACTTATTTAAAAAATCAAGTTTATTACAAAAATACTGTCACGACCACGCCTTCGACCCAAACGACTGCATTTGCCCTCAATTAGAGCAGCAGGACTTAAAAGAAGCCATGCCAACTCACCTAGCGTAGAATCTCACAGGGACAACTGTCCTCCTTGCGTCTATGTCCTGTTCGCCGTCATCCCTGGTGCATGTTACTCATTTTCTAGATAATGACCATCCACCTTGTCTATGGATCTTCGCTCTCGCTCCGATCGACCGACTCTTTGCCCATCCCTGACAACGAGAACTCGCCTGATCCCTTGGTTTCAGATGACCTCTCCTGCACTTGGGTCCAACCTTCCCTGTGTCCTCTGTTCCGCGTGACAAATACTCATCACATACTGTCTTGTATTTTCACTTAAGAACAAAACGGCTCTCTTTTAGCATGATGTAAAAAGAATATTAGATATACAAAGTATTTCAAAACAGCTGAAATTATTTTAATATAGTAAAAAAGTAGTTTGCATTGAAAAAACATATTAATGAACATACCCATATAAGACAGTTATTTACATAATTAACCACCCCCTTGTTATAGCAGCTAGTTGTGTAGTGGTTAGAGCTGCTACCTTTAGACCCAAAAGTTGCAGGTTTGAATCCCACCTCCAGCTTTATTCCTCACAGGGTCTTTTATTGTGTGGGTTCTCTCCCACACGCATCCTGCTCCCACAGCCAGACGGAGCTCAGTGGGGTAAGAACAGAACCAGCAGCAAGGCAGAGGACCAGAATACAGACAAAAACGACACAAAAAACCTGCATGCTCCTTGTAATCATTAGGAGAAACCCACATGTGCAAGCTCAAGTCAATATAAGGCGATGGCACCATATGGAGCATTTCAGCACGGGTTACAGGATCAAGGAAGAGAGCTGCTGGTAATCACTGGGCTGTCACTTTGAACAAAAGTGTCTCGTAAGCAAGAAACTGCATGAATAAATAATAGCGGAACCATAGTGCACATTCAAGTAATTTACAAGAACACTGTAGTTCTGTACTCCACGGATGTGTGATGGACATTCAAAAATGAACTGGAGGGGGACACAAGTTTGCATCAAACCCGGTAACATCTCAATTCAAGACAGGCCAAGTGAAACCAGGATTCCTCACAGGCTGTTAGTTAGGGCATCATTAGATCATCACTAGGTTCCATTACTCCAACACTGCATCATGGAATGGTGAAGTGGTTCAGCAATGGACTTTGTTAAACCAGACTGCAGCTGGGGCGAGAAAAGATAAATACACTGAGATATCAACAAAATCATATTTTGGAAACTGAAACTAAACAACTATCAGTTTACTAGAATTAAAAGTTGATTAAAATGAAATATTTACACTGCTATAATTCCAGCACAAAAAAAAAAAACAAGACATACAGAAAATAGTTAAAGTGTTGCTGATGCTGTACCGCAATAATCGCCAACGTGTTTATGTGAAAGAAGCACTGACAAGGTGAGTTACTGAAAGCTTAGGAGATCGTGTACTGAATACCAACATACATAACAAGAAAATTTCAAAAGAAACTGAAATGGAAACTAGTTCCTATTTCATCCTTGCCAACACATTTTTTCCACTGGGACAGTCAAACTGAAAGACAAGGAGAGTCAACCTAGAAAGAAAAACATTATTGTCCCTCGACAATGACTACACAATTTGTACACCATGCACATCATTTGCCACAGGCAGTCCTCTCAGTTAGACTGGCAAAACATCCCACCCTGCATATGACGGGCCTAAAACACCAATAAAGAGCCAACATGCTGTACATCAATAATCACACATACACGTAGCTGAAAATAAATGAAACTGGATCAATAAAGATCTTCTAAATAGACAATCTGAGTACCGTTGCCCAATGTGTTCTCAGTACCTGATTTATTCTCTAATGCTTATGGGATTATTATGAATGTGCTCTCTAGGTGATGAAGGTGGATGGAAGAAGGTAGGGGTGAGGGTAAGACAGAAAAGCTGAAGCCGTTCCATTTAGGTGTGAGTGCAATGGGTGATGATACACCCTGGCTGTCCCAGAAACGTGGCAAAGATGTGTCCATGAACAGTTTCAGAGTCACACTGAAACTACGGTCCTGTCAAATTCCAGATAATTCTGTTTTGGTATATTTTGTAACAGTTTGAAACCTTATATTTGCGTGAATGCGCTACAGCGTCATCCTTATTCTGAGCCTATCCTGAAACCTGCTGGTGAGGGATGGCCTCAGACCCCAGGTTCGTATGTGAGATGCAGTACACTGCCTTAGCTGATCCCAGGGTCTAATTAAACCAAGCAGTAATATTTAAAAAACGAAGCTAAAACAAAGGCAACTGGACTTGCATGAGTTTTCCTGAAAACGTTTCACCACTCATCCAAGAAAACTCATGCAAGTCCAGTTGCCTTTGTTTTAGCTTCGTTTTTTCAGATATACCATGACCTGGATGACTGAGAATCTTCACAGACAAGCAGTAATATTGTGATTATATGCTTACCAACCCAGAATTTTGCTTGTTAGATGCTAAGTGATCCCATTTCAGTGTATGCTCATCACACTGATGCAAGAGGGGCTTGCTCCTGGGTGATACAAACAGCATTAATGAGGTTCCAGAAGCGATTAACATTCAGATGTGTACGTGCTCTCCCCCGCGACACTATGCTGTGCTGGAGAACATAAGCACAGTACAAAGTCAAGCTGCTCCTCACCGGTGTGAAAAGAGGCTGTGGAAACAGGGAAGGAGAGACCAATTCCTCTCACTTGTGTGTGGCCATTCTGCTGTGTGCCAGCATCCACGCTGAGTGCATTTCTCACCAAAAGGCACGGGACAAACTGGCTACAATAACATTTAAATATAACCAACCCTCACTTCCCCCAGTCCCCCCACAATGATCACCCCTAGCCACATTGACACTTCTTCCAGATATAAAAATGTGTGAATAGCTGTTAGAGAACCCAATGTAATGAGACCGGAAAATAACTGCGGTCCCACACATGAACATTTTTTTGACAATCCAGACCTTTGAGTGCTTACATAAACATTGCCCCCTTTTTGGAGAGCCTTTTCTAAAATCACCCTTTTGTTAGGCCTTCAGAAATAGCCATCTCACATAATCGGCCCAAAAAGCAGCTGCGTTTCAAGCCTGTTTGTCCTCAAGCAGTGGGATTTCAGAGAAGAGCACTGCTCGCTGATGCACTACCTTTTGTCCTCCTAAAAGGGAAGGCTTTGACATGTGCAGGGCAGGAAAGTTTCTCCTGCTCCCAGACAATACTAAAGCATAAGGTTGTATTCTAATACAGATGGATGGGGCAGGAGTCATATATTTACTGAAATATAGACTACTAAATCCAATTCTGCAAGTGTGAAAGAAACATACATTTTTAATACGTCTCAGCCATTTCTCATTCAGTCCAACATAAATAACAGCACCTTTTAAGCGCCATATAGCATTCGATCACATAAATACTGTCATAAAGAATTGGATGACACAAAATGGTCTCCAGTATATATAGGTTGTGAGGTTTATAAGTTCTGTTATCAAACATGCTTCTGATATGATAAATATGTAAGTGTAAAACTGGCCCTTGAGGTAACCTATGTAAGAATAAACTTTAATACTGAGTGCACTACCATTTCTTTATAATCTTAGTTTGGGACAATTGGACATCAAATAATAAAGTCTATCTTATGTTTCACAATACTGTCATGATACTAAAACATGTCATTTACTGAAAAACATCCTAAACCACCACAATGCAGTAGAATTGCTTTGTTGTTATTAACATTTATTTAGATGACACCTTTTTTCCAAGGCAAACTACAGTGTTAGATAAACCACTTCACAATATTTACCCATTTATAGAGCAGGGTATTTTTAATGGTGCAATTCAGACTAAGTATCTTACTCATGGATACTACAGCAGGTAATCAGAATGCAAGGTGGCAGCCCTAACCAACACAATACCTACAGCGCCAAAAGGCAAACTGCACATGAAAATGGGCACAGATTAAGTTTCGGTTAATGCATGCTGTCTCTTTAAAGTTGACAGTGAAGAAAAAGCATTGACTAAAAGCCTAGGAAACCAGCATTTGGAGAGGAGACAACCAGAGGGGAAATATACAGGTCAATGCTTTTAAATACTCACAAGCACAGCTTTTAAAGGGGGAGACATAGACAGATAAAGAGGAGATAAGGGTCAGGTGGACATAAAGGGATACCAAGTAGCTAAAGTATTACGAAGGTAAATCAAAAAGAGGACCTAATACACATCTTATCCATTCCTTGGAACACAGAAACCTTTCTACCTTCCCATAGAGCAAATGAGGGGGGAAGAAATATTGGGTCTCCCTGCACCTTACTTTAAATGCTGCTTGCTTAATTAAAATGTGTTATGAATTATTTAGTTTATGTAGTAACTGGGAACAGAACCAGTGAATAGCCAAGAGACCGAAATTCAGAAGCACCACAGCCACAGTACAAGGCCTTACTGTATCCCTGCATATATGGGGAATCGTACTGGGGCTGCAACAGATCCATATCTTATATCTCTCTTTTTTAAATTCTTCACTAAAATAAATGCTACAGAAAAGCGCTGCTTTCTGTACGTTACCCAGTTAATAAGAGGGATAAACAGTACAAGTCTCGGCATGCCTGACCAAAGTGATGCTTATTATAAGAATTTCAGAAAATACCTGTAAAGCACAGATCATGACAGGTATGGCCATGGAAACCAAGCTTAATCACTATTCTGGGCATCCAGCAAAGCCCCAGGCAAACCCAGTGGACTGGATTCCCACAGTCCAAATCCAGAATATGCATCAGGCCACAAGATGAAGTAAATTTTCCCACTGGGCCCTGGGCACCAGCAGCAGATGTCTCCTGGCCTGGCAGAGAACTGCCACACACTATAACGCATATAATGCAGAACATGTGTGCCCTTCTAGTCCACAAATGACTCCAGTAGCTCATAGAAGTTGGCCAGTGTACCGTAACTGCTGGAGGCAATCTCTTCAGTCTGAACAAACTCCTGACTGCTGCTGCTGAAGGTTACAAACAGCAAGCTTATCACTGCACTATGTCAATCCCCGAAACCTGTTTCTTTTACCTCGGTGCTCAGTTGGAAAACCTGAAGAGAATTTTGGATCACACCAGAGTCTGCTAAACCTTACATTAACTCTTAGAGGTGTTCATTTTCAGCCTCAACCTGTATTACACATCAAGATATGTGTGGATGAGAGATTTTCAGCCTCCTCTCTATACTGCGTATCCTTTTCAGTAAACACTTCTATAAAGACCATAAGAGCACAAGACCACTTAAGGAAAATTATTAAATTTCAAAATGCACATCATACATATTGTGTACTATTTTGATTTCATTTTTTTCATCAGCAAGAGCCTCATATTTAAATAATTTGCTACGTTGACTGCATTTTGTAGTCTTTCCACAGGTAATGTCTTTTCTAATAATTTTATTTTTAGTTGAGCAACACCCTGCACAAAATTCCAACACTGCTGTTTCTAACAGGCATAGAACTTCAGCACGCAACACAGCTCATCTGATTTCTAAGGCTGCTCGGGATTACAGAATGAGACATTTCTATGGCACAAAAAGGTCTGAGTTTCAAACACTCTGGCAGAACTCGTGGTTAAAAAACTACATTGTGACCACCTCTATTTTCTTTTCTAATTGTGGTTCTGAAACAGCAAAGATGTCCTTCAGTTGATGGACAGTTCCACACTTCAGAAAAACATTTTTTTTTATTTTGAATTTCATGTAAAAATATCAGTCTAATCAATCTGATCAGTTGAATAAATGAAAGAAAAAGAAATATTAAAACTCCTTTTATCATCAAAATGCAGGTGACAGTTTTTTGCCCGAATATGATAACAGACAAATTACAAAAAACATAGACAACACAAAGCTGCAAAGCCATGCTTCAGCACGACGCATAGGGAAATGTGTGCTCTGAACTTTCAGGGATCTTCTGGATGGTTGGCAAGACCAGACCACAGGCAAAGTGTAACAACATAAGTTTGTTTCAAGCTTGTTTCGGGCCTATTATACGTTGATATTTAATAATTATAAATATAAGAACGATGTATGCATAATTGTACAAACTTCACTTTCCTAAAACACACGGATCTCCATGCATGCACAAATCTTTAGTGAGCGATCCATCCTCAACCATAAAACAAATTGAAGTGAACAATACACAGACTCTAAATATAACTAGTACATGCTATTACTGCTGATGGTCACACTACTGCATATGCTCTTGAAGCTGCTGAACCAAAACCCTGGCCTGGGCAGAAGAAGCCAGGTTTAAGTATGCAGTAGGTTAATCTTCTGTTTTAATGAGTGGCGGGAGGAAATGCGAAGGTTCAGCAGCAAAGCAAAGGCACGTTTCACAACGCGGGAAAGCGCACACGGACAGAGCGAGCTCCCACCTTAACCGCCTCGGCATGCGTCACCCTGTCGAACACCTTCTCGTTGACTTTGAGTATCTGGTCCCCGACCCGGAGCCCTTCTTTCTCAGCCAAGGAGCCGGGTTCGACCAGCGACACGTAGATTCCCACGCCGTGCTCGGAGCCCCCCCGGATGCTGAAGCCGAGCCCCTCGTTGCTCTTGTGGCGCTTCAGAGTCACTTGGCGGATCTCGGCGGGCAGCTCCTGCACACACGCCCTCCTGCAGAGCGCCGCCGAGGGAGCTGTCGCCTCGCCCCTGGTGCTGAAACTGCTGCTGGGGGAGGAGAGCGGCGACGCCGAACTGGGACGGCGCTGCTGCTCCGCCGGGGTGCCGCTGAGGATCCCGTTTCCCACCTGGACGAGGCTTTCCGTGGTGCCCGTGCCGGGCAACAGATCCGATTTCAGATAGAGGCCTTCGGATGTGTACTGGTCGAAGAGGAGCTGGTCGGAGCGCGGGATAACGAGGCGCAGCATAGGCAGCAGCTGGCGCTTGCTCTCCGTGTTGAGGATCACTTTGAGAGTTTGCACCAGGTCGAACACGTTGCGCTTGGAGTGGTAAATGTTGAGGCAGTGGATGAACTGCTCCCGCTCCACGTCGGCGAGCAGCAGGTTGAGCGAGTTGTGCAGCTTCTTCACGTTGACGGACAGCGGGCGCCCGTCTGAATCCAGCGAGTTCGCCGAGGACGAATCGAGGGACATGCGGCGCTCCAGGTCCGCGCTCATCCTCCTCAGACTCTACGCCGATGCCCGGGAAACGACGGAGACAGGAAGCACTGGCAGGCGGGCGCGCGAGCCGGGCTCTCCGCTCTCAGTCTGCCGCATCACGTTTCCAGAAGACGGTCCGCTCTGACTGAAAAGGGCCATATTTTCTCTGCACGGCTCCCGAACGTAACCCCAGGCGATCAAGTACCGCACATACTGCAGTCTCGGGGCGACAACCTACAGGAACACAGGACTCCGCATCAGAAGCCGTTCGCCGTTTAAATAAAACATGATGGTGCGGGAAGCGTACGATTACATACTTAATTCGGTTGGACTGCTGAAGTATTTCAAAGGGAATACAATACACCCTTGAGTACTCCCCCAAATTACATAACTTTTGCAAACAGGTAAGTGTATAATATGCTACTTACACCTGTACACAGCATCCATCTAAAGAACTTTGCGTCTGCAGCACATAATTTATAAAGAGCGCGTTCGAAACGCTGCCTGAAGTACTGCCTTCTTGTAGGGCACGCCACGCGTGGCTTGCAGTAGCCACTTTTACACGAGAGAAAAAGTAATCTGCATTTCAGTTCAAAACTTTTCAGAGCGCTATCGATGACGCGAAAAAAAAAAAATTCCTGAAAAGACAGCGAAATGTTCACGGCGAATTAAATATGCAGAAGGCGACAAGCGCGAGAGTTGTGTTTCCTTCGGGTCTCTTGACACACGAGTAGTCAGTGTATTCAAACTGCACGGAGTCCCACTCAGTACTTCTTTTCTAAACGCGAAAAATCAAACAAAAAAAATAGACATGCCTATCTACGTCTAACTGTTCCAGAACACTTGCTTCTGTCGCGTTTGTGTGTCTCGTTGGCTTCTTCTGCGTTTGGCGGCAGCTCGCGCCTGCCCCGTCCCTGCTCGGTTCCCCCGCAGACCGCGCGCGCCGCGAAGTGCCGCTCGACAATTTAGCCCAGCAGGAAATGACGCAAACATGAGTAACGAAAACGTTGCTTAGTAACTAACATCTAACAACTGAGGGACCTCGTCGTGCTCTTGGGATGAGGGCTGCAGTTTCTGCTGTTTTGTGAAACTCCTGACGTCCTCTACATCATTACACGTTTTTTTAAACAGATAAATTAGTATTTTATTGTGTCGCTAATAACTTTTAACTCATTTTTATGGAAGTTACTTTTAGCAAAAGACCAAACATTTGTTGAACAAAGGTTTAGAATGACGTTATTAGTTATTATTCATCAAACTCACCAGGATAGGGTACATGTTTAAAAAAATACAAACTCCAAGAAGTCCCTTAAAATTTCATAACCTGTTACATTTATCTGATGCTTTTCTCTGAACCGACTTATACTGCTAAGCTATTTACAATGATGTAATCCATTTATACAACTGGTCAATTTCACTGGTGTTGTTAGGGCAAGTACATTGCTCAAAAGTACACGGGAGGTGGGATCCGACCCTAAAACCTTTGGACCAAAGGCAGCATCTCTAGACACCAACAGCTACCCAACTGTGCCATACTGGCACGTAATATTCCTTTTGTTGAATTTTTAAAGTTTAGCTGAATCAGCAGGCATATCATCAGTAATGGTACACGATAAATGGCTGTGATACTTTGCAGTTTTAAATTTTTTTGCTGTTCTTTATTTCATTTCGAAATATTAATTAATCGGCATCATTAATGTGACCAATCTAAGACATTCTGCTGTGTATTTTAAAAGGAATGTAGCCCCCTGCTACATGTGTTCATGTGTTGTAGTGCTGTGTGGTTGGGTTAATTGTTATTGATGTTATTGATAGTTTATCAATTGTTATTGATAGTTTATATTGATATGGAAAGGGTTATGGTTTTGTAAGCTGTTGATGTGTTTTTATTTTTGTTTGAATAGCTCTTATCACCAAAATGACAGGAAAAGAACCAAAGTGTTAATTCAGAATGAGCAAATCAATGCAAATGGGAATGGGCTATTTCGTAAGGGCTATGGGCTAAATTTTCCAGGGGGGTTCCGGGGGAATTGCGGGGGGGAGGCGGAAGACAGAGAGAGGAAGACGAAGTGGCGCGAAGCACTGTGTGTGAAAAGTTTGATAATTGGTTACGTTGTCATGATTTATTGAGTTAATAGACTCAAGACAGTCTGTGGTGTTATATTAAAGGGTAACTCCGGGAAAGAAAATGAACCGGGTTTGGTTGGTTAACTCTGGTGAGAGGAGAAGTTGTGAGTGTGAGGAAGACGCTTTCACGCCTAAAAGCTGATGCAGCATGATAAGTGTCTGGGACTTGGGCACCAGGTGAGCGGTACCCGGGACAGAGCGCCGGCCCGGGATTCGCAACCACACTGCCCTTGTTGGAGAGAGAGAGTTGGAGGACTGGTTGTCAACCGTTGGAGAGTTTCGAGGAGCAGTGAGCGAGAGTTTTTTTTTTCTCTTCGAGGAACAGCTGAGCTCCAAGCGCGCCAAAGTCTGAGGTACCAACAGGGTGTCGCTGTGAGTTATCTGATTCTATTAAATATTCCTTCTATTTTTTTATTGCATTTGGATACCGTCATTTTTCTTATTCATCGTGTGTTGTGGTGTTTTTTGAGGAGAAAAAAGATAGGGCTAGTATTTCATGGTCGCGAAGTGTGCTGCAGGAGGGCCGGGGGGCTAAGTTCACAAAACGGTATACCGATACAACACACTAACTGGGCCTTCCTGCACCCTAGCTAGAGTCATACCCCTAGTCCCTAAGCTAGCCTACAGGAGACGTATCTCAAAGTTATGTTTTCGTAGACACCACCAGTTCGCCTCCCATGCTAATACCCAAAAACCAGAATCGAGTGGGTGTGTTACAGGAGTTAACACTCATAAATGCAGGCACTTGCATTTAAACCTCAAAGTGTCAGTCAGCCCTTAAGCTCTTTAGCAGAGCTGCATTAGCAATGTGCATTAACTGTCAATCATTCATACTGTCAGTCATTAAACTGCATCAGCCTATTTATACACACACCCCTCCCAGCAATGGCATACACCCCACTCCGATGTTATGCTACACTTTTTATTCATTCGCCTCTGAAGAACGGTGAACAAGAAATATTGCTAATTTGCAGTTAGACTCTGGGCAACTCAACAGTCACGAATCACTTCCAAGTTATTAATCCACAGCTTCAAAACAAAGAACTCATACCTGGAGCATCTAAGGAGGTAAAATTAGTCCAAATTTTTGAACGCTTTGCAAGGGCTTGGCCTTCTTTTCAGAATTTGAACAGAGTGAAATTGAAATGGATTGTACACAGTGAACACCTAAGAAATGACAAATGCCGACACTTTTCTTCATAAAGCAAATCCATATTATCAAAATATCCTGATATTCTCGAGGTTTGTTAATACATTGTTCACTGCCTTAAAGTATTACTAAAAACCTGTCTCATGCACCTGACTGAGTAGCTAGGAAATACTGTGAGAGAAAAAATTGATTTTACTGAATTGTATAAATTGGGGGAGTGCAGTGGCGCAGCAGCGCAGCAGCGCAGCAGGTTTGACCGGGTTCTGCTCGCTGGTGGGTCTGGGGTCCAAGTCCATCTTCGGGTACCTTGCAACAAACTGGCATCCTGTCCTGGGTGTGTCCCCTCCCCCTCCAGCCTTACACCCTATGTTGCTGGGTTAGGCTCCAGTTTGCTGCGACCGCACTTGGGACAAGCGGTTTCAGTCAGTGTGTGTGTGTATTAATTGGTACGTTCATTATCCATAATAATCTATAGAATTGTCAAGGTTTGTCTTAATGCCGGGTTAGAGTGGTCTGGAGCCTGCTTCAGAATCAGAGGGTGAATGGCAGACTATACCCTGGACAGGGTGCCAGCCCATTAAAAGGCAATAAACACAGTCACTGACACACTACAGACAATTTAGTCACCAATTCTCCTGAAACACATCCTTGGAGTGTGGGAGGAAACTAGAGCACCCAGAGGAGGCCCGTGTGAACATGCAAACTCTAGATTGACTGAGCCTGATTCCATCCAATATTAAAGCCCACTGCTTAGGAGCTTTGAAGCACCAGCACCGTCTGATGCACTTTACTGACTGCAGATAGCAGTGCTAGCAAAATTAATCAAGATAGTAATTGCTCCAACAGATTTGCATAAGTCCATAATTAATGAGTTACAGGGTCAACTGAACCACAAAACTAAACAGGTTAATATTGAACTTCTTTGGTTAACACTTGGCTCAAGTAAAACAGACTATGTCAGCAAATTCCAGCACTCCCCATGAGTGCAAATTGTGGGAAATGATCTGATGGCAGACTGCAGCAGACACGATGTCCCAGCAGAGCCTAGCTGGCCCATTTTAAAGTGAGGTATTGTAACTGGGCCATCCTCATCCTCCTCCCACTAGAGCCATGTGTCATTTTTGCAAAAAAAAACATTCAAATAAACATTTGAATAAAACCTATGCACCTTTTGTGTGCTTTTGTCACCTAACAGACACCAAAAATTGAAAGAAATGCTCATTATCTTGTGCTTTTACAGCACAGAAGGCCTTAATGAATGGCAGTTGTGTTTATTTCATGCAGATGTGTTCCAGCTTCAAGATGAGAAAGGAGGCAGTTGGTAACATACTGGTTAAAGACAGATTTGAGAGGAATCAGCTGAAAATGAAATCATTACAATTAAAAACTACTTAAAATGCTTGTTCCAGTATTAAAGCCAGACAACTTCATACTAAGAATTAGACTTCATGGCAAACATAGTGTAAATGTGCCATGCTGGGTCCCACCTGGTGGCAGGACAGAGGGCACACTCAAGGGTACGTGCAATTGTTGGAAATTTTTTAGTCACATTGTAAATCTTGCATGTGCTTGAGGAGTTTGGACATGCTATAAATATTTTATGGGCTTCTAGTTTATGTGTATCAGCCCTATTAGTTTTGGAAGCAGATTTACAACAAAGCCCTTCAATTTCCATTTTAAAAGACTTCTTTGACACTGAACAGCTAGTTTTTGAACGATACTCTAGCACGTCAGCATAATTAGACAGCTACTATGTATTTAAAACCAGTCATTACAGTTGTCCTAATGTTTGTGTCATAAAATAAAACAAACGGAATGAGAATTGAAGACGGCCGATGCGATGAGCCATCGTGTGTAGTAGTGTGTAAGCGATAAGTAAAAGAAATCTGCAACAGCGAAAGTAACCCGCGCACTCTGGGGTTCGAAGGTGATGTATGGCTCCACACACAGCTTGTCACTTTAATACTTGATGTGGAATCCCTGAGCTCTGCTCATCCAGCTCATGGGAGGGAGAGGGAAAACAGAGACACTGAGTGCAGGACATGGGAGACACCGTGGTTCCCAAAAACCCTACCCAATTATTTATTACAAGAAATGAAAGTATAGCATATACCGTATTTCCTTCTACATTAATTCTGATTTTTTTTTCTGTGTAATATACTGGCACAGTGGGTGGTGCTAGTGTCTCAGGACTTCTGGAATCTGCATTTGGCTATGGGCTTTAATCTGGTTCAGTCTGAGTGCAGTTTCTTTGTTTTTCCCGTGTTCACATGGGTTTCCTTCCCCAGTCCAAAGACATTGTGTTTCAGGTGACTAAATTGATTCTAAATTACCCATAATGTGTAAGTGAGCCTGTGTCTGTAAGCTTTTGTGTGTGTGTGTGTGTGTGTGTGTGTGTGTGTGTGTGTGTGTGTGTGTGTGTGTGATGGGCGTCATGTCCTGGGTGCACTTGCCACACACCTTATGCTTCAAGGATGGACTCCAGACAGCCACAACCCTGCACTCGAGGTTACCAGTAATGTATTGATGGACATTTTGTATACCTTTAAAAAATAGTAAAATAGAAAAACTCCCGGTTTTACACATTTCAGAGTTTCAAAAACGAATAGAGGTCCAGAAGAAAAAAAAAACTTGTTTTGATTAATTTATCAGACCACAAATATAAGTGGAAAATATTATTCATGCTTAGCTCTGCCAGGATGTAATTACGAAGAAATGACCGAAATAAAGTATATTACATGGTACAAGCACTTATTCAGCAGTGTATCCTCGGGTCCCTTCCTAATGTGCTGAAATTAAAAACAACGTTGTAGTGATACAGATATGTGTAACTAATGTATCGTCCTTACTTATCCATTTTTTATAACCGCATTAGGCCGACAGTCACTGGAGCGAATTCTGGGATGTGTAGGATATAAGATCGGATGCTGTCATTAACAAAAGAGAGTAAACAATGGGCTTCAGAACACGTTGCAAACATTTCAATTACCTTTTGCAACATCTCCAGTGTGGATTCATTTAAACTTTTCCAGTTAGTACGAAACTAAACCAATGCTTCATAAAGAACAGTGCCTTTAAGTAAGCGGAAAGTACAACTTGGTTTTTTTTTTTTGCTGATAACGTACTTCGAAAACCTTGAAACACCTCAAGCCTCAAATAAATGAACTTGCATATTATTCGTTTTCCATCATCAGATATCCCGTCTACATACAGTCAATCCTGAGGACTCAGACCTGATGTGTGAAATTTATTTCATAATGCATTTCTCCTGGTTTAACACACAGTCAGAGCTGCCGAATGGAGCCGGTGAGATTGCCAGCGACTCGGCACAGGACAAGCTGGGTATTTTTAGGTCCTTTGCATCAGCCTGAATGGAGCTCTCAACAGCTCCATGGATTCATTTTTCAGAGGCGAATCATTTTTGACAACAGATGAAAGCGCCTGATTTCTCCCTGCCTAATAATTCAAACTCACCCTTAGATCCTTTCCACAGCCAGAGGACTGAAAGTCTCTGCTCAGCTTAGCTCAGATCACCCCTTCTGAGGATGTGGTTTTCCCGTCTTGTCTATAACCACAACACACGATTCTAAAGAAATGGACAGAATAACTTAATTATGATGCTTTTTTACCCAAGTCAATACACAAAGTACGTCAAAAGGGGAAACCTTATTGCTGATTTTGACTGTGTTGACTGTGACATTTAGTTTTAATAGCAAACCAGTGAATGAAACCTATGTGTTTATCTACCATAGACTAGAAAACTGCACGCTGACAGTGTTTGTGGTGCCAAGCAATAAGACTGTCAAATCATTCCTTAGACTCTTTTTTGTTAAAGTGTGCAATAAATCAACGGTTGGTGTTGTTCAAAATGTATGAATTCTTATCTTTGTAGTAAAGCAGAGACAGGTGAACTTTAATTAGTATTTCAATTCCCAAGCCAAATTAGTCGAAGGTACAAAGTCAGATTTCACATAATCATCACAAACTGCGTGGTGTGTCTTGGTGTGTATATGTGTAGGGAGAGGGGTGAGGGTTTTAAATGGCATACTGGATGACTATGAGTAGAATACCAAACGGGTTTGAAATTACATTTATTCGTTTTGCTTATACTTTTCTCCAGTGCAACTGAAAATTATTTACCCATTTACATAGCTGTGTAGTTTTACTAGAGCAATTTTTGGGGGTAAATACCTTGCTCTAGGGTACTACAGCTGGGATTCAAACTTGCAACCTTCTGGTCCAAACACAGTAGCTCTAACCACTAAATATGACCAGCTGTGTCAGCACTTAAAACCACACTCTTCATAGATTCTTAGCCAGGGCTCAACAACATGCATACTCCGTCACATAATCACATAATAGTTAAAATTGTAGCATCCGTCCCTCCACGGCACTGATGAAGAGCCCTTGTCGGCCTCCATGGGCTGCAACAGACACACCCCTATTGGATTCAGCTTACGGCTCTAAGCAGACATCTCCGTTGCACAATAGGTGTGTTCCAGTCACACACCACCTCAACTATTTCAGCTGTAATCCACAGGTATAAAGAGAAACACTCCCAGGTCAGCCCTGTCGAGGTGATAAGGGCAATTCAGACGCTGTGATGTGCGGGAGGTGCCCCTAAAGCAGAGAAGTGTCGCCACCGACGTCTCGGATGCTCTCGCGTGAACTTTCGATGGTGACGACTGAATGCCAGCTAGGAGACGCTTCACTTTTACCAGGCCGCTAAACCTGGTGTGAACTTCGATCGCATGTGGTAGCACACATCAGCAGTATTGAGCACAAGGATTCCACCACGAGTGAGAAAAGCCCAATGTCGGCCTCTTGTGCCCTCTGCTGTCCAATGAGGCGACAGCCCGCAGTGCCATAAAGCTCTGCTCAAGCTGCAGGCAAATCTCTGTACACAATCTCTATGCTACATTCACTTATACTATGAATATGTTCTGAGTGACAGAACATCTACAGCCCAGTTACAACACAGATGTACAGTAATTATACAAGAAAGTGCAATGTAAATATAAAGAAAATAGATTATTAGAAGATGTGCTTGAGGATGCTTCGCTGTCCAAAACGCAGGAGTATACAGAAAATTAAGGAAAGAGATGGGAGATCACGCACCAACTTACTAAAATCAGTTTTTAATTTGCACAACATGAACATGTCTCGGGGGGGTCCAGTGGCGCAGCGGGTTTGACAGGGCCCTACTCTCCGGTGGGTCTGGGGTTCGAGTCCTGCTTGGGGTGTCCTGCGACACTGGCATCCCGTCCAGGACAAGCAGTCTCAGACAATATGTGTATGTGTGTGTGGACATGTCTCAGCAGAATGCCTTCATCATGATGTAAGCAGTGACATATCAGGTACAATGACTGTGTAACAGGTTTATGACATAAAATTTGTATCAACAGTAAAACATAAATCCCTAAAAAGTAAAATAAAATAGTGGTAACTAAAAATGGTATGAGAAATGTCATAAATCATTAGTGCACAACCGAGTAATAAAACCTTTGATTAAGTGGAAAAAAGTGATTAAGCCAGTGGTAGTAAAGGGCAACTGGAATATATACATATTCATACATGCCTGTAGGCATACTGACAACCACATAGATCTAAAGAAATCAACACACATAGACATACACAGATGAAGTAAAATCATGGCAAGTGCAATGAATGATTTAAAAAAGATGGTTTGATATCCATAGCAGCTCATCTATATTTGTCATAACAGTGATTTATTTTTATGTTATTATAGGTGAATTGTAGCTATAACAGAATTCAACAGTGTACCTAAGGCATCATAATGGCAGATAAGACAGTAAATGCAAACAGCATCATATAGGTGTAGTGTTATTCCTGTGTGTATTTCTTTTGGCCTAGGTCACTCCGCCTCTTGTCCCTCTGTGTTGTCGCCAGCTTCCAAATCCCGGTAGACAAAACATCTTGGGAAGATGCCAATGTTTCCACCAGTGTGTCCCTCTAGCCATTCTTCATTGACTGGGTGAAGAAAAGGTGAACATATTCTCATGTTTGTTCTCCTTATCCTCCCATCAGATAGATCATAGCAGCAGAGGTAATACACACCACACAGTAAATGAGAAAAAAGATGGAAAACAGAAATGTAAACCCTATCATGGCTACTGATGATTTAGTGAATGCCAAACACCTTTTTGATCTGAAGAAGACCTTTTTCCCAGTGCATGTTAACCTCAGTCATCTGGACATAATCCTCTCAAGCTGTGCTGTGGACTCTTCTATTTCCACTGCCTTCATGGCACATACACTCTCTCTTATCAGGCCTTTACCTCATTTTCCATCCTTCAGTGTACACAGAGGGTCCTTTTGGTTTGTAGTCTCTGACCTCTTCCTCTGCACTCATTCATTCCACATCAGACACGTTTCTATTTTTTCTTTACTTTTCTGTTTTGCTCGTGTTTTTACTCTAAGTGACACACAATTCTATAAGTAGGAACCTTGATCACAGGTGTTTCAGCGGGGGAATCTCCTAAGATTAAACTGTTCAGCTTTATACAAAAGAGTGACTGTTTTGACTGGCTCACTCTGGCAGGTTCACGCGTTAGCACTAGAATTGTACTGCAGCACGAGAATCTGAAACTGACCATACGTGCATGATCTTGCCTCTTGCAGGTGCTCAAATCTTTCCTTGACATTTGATATCCTCACATTGATTGAATTAAGCCTGACTGAACGTTGGGGTGACACATCCACACCCTTGTCACATCTGTGCCTAAGTACACTAGTTCTGTTGTGCCTTTGTTCTCTTCTTATTCACTAAACCTGCATTACTTGCATTGCCACATAACTAAATATTATTTGTTTGTCAAAGGATTATTTCACTGCTGTTTATCAGTGTTATGCCTGTAATACAGACCTCCTGGGGTTTAAAATGCAACTTGTTAGTTTTAGGTGTATAAGGCATTCATCAACTTATAGGGTTAGATAAGCAACAACAACAATAATTTATAGAAGTGTATTCTTAGGGTATTAATTCAGGGTAATTACCTTGATCAACAGTACAATAGCAGAAGGGGGATTTGAACCAGGACCTTTAAGATTACAAGGTGACAGCTGAAAGAGTACAATGAATCTGGTGCAGAAATATCACACATAATGAGCCAAATCAAACTGTCACTGTCATAAATAAATAATAAATAAGCTCTGGCTATTTGTAATTGATATCAGACTTTGTAGAACATGTTCACAAAGAAGTGAAAGAGAAACAGACACTCCAGTACCATGGGTTTAGAGTAGGAAGACCAGATCGAAAAGTACTCCCTTTACCTTCGCTAAGGATATCAATGGTGTCTCCTTCACTGAACTCCAGGTCCTCTGGTCCTTGAGTACTGTAGTCATACAGTGCCACAGTCTGGTACAGGATTCTTCTGCTGGCGAGTGGGTTCTCTGCCTGATGGAAAACAAGACTGTTGAGTTCAACTCCCTTCAAGTAAACACCACAAAAAAACTGAATACATATTGGTCATTTTCCCATTAGTTTTTTTGCCTCACAATTTAGTTACAAGTAAGAACAAAAGATAAAGCCACACATTTTAGGCAGCAAGATAAAGTACTTACATTTACATTTATCCATTTAGCAGACGTTTTTCTCCAACGTGACATACATCTCATAGAAAATACAATTTGTGCATTACATTAGGAGAAAGATAGCTGCAGATGTGTGATTCTAAAGTACAGTTAGTTTTTCACAATATGAACCAATGCTCATCACACGAGTAGCTGCATAAAGCTTTATCAGAATATCAACAATTCCTGATCACCTTCCTAGTATTTTTTTTTCTTTTTTAGAGATGCATATAAACGTTTACATTGCATTGCAGGAGTAGCTGTGTAAAGGATTGATCCGGGCATGATCTTAAAGTTATAGTGCATGCGCATCCATACCTTAAATGAATTTAAGAGTTTATGGGCGAAGTGAATCTGGAAGAGGTGACTTCTTCATTGGGATGTGTGAATTAACTATTAAAGCCTCCTTACAGTAATGCCAAGAGTCTTGGAGGTTCCTCTGCTGAGTCATGTTTTGCTTTATAATGGCGCTCAACCGAGGCTCAGTTTAATGGACATAAGAGATGTCTTTGCATCAAACTAATCCTCATAAATTGGACAAAAACATTCTTTGTTAATATACCGAAGAAACTTTAGTGTGCTCTATATAGTTTTCCCCCACAGAATACTTTGAGCCCTGAGGCAAAGAGACTATTAATGAAGTCCTCCCCACTCTCATTGTCAATATTACAGCATTTGGGGAGATAGACCTTAGTTCTTCCTACAGAATATCGACATTTTACCTTTACACCCAGTGGCTTAGGAATTCATTTTCCTCTTACTTCATTTGCAAATAACTTCTTTTATGAGCAACCCTAAACCAGAAAGAATTTTAAATTCATGCTGCTGTGCTTAGTCTACTTGATTATACAGGACCGAATTCTATTGATATTATATTACATTTTCTAAACTCAGCTTGGCTCTTTTGATAGTTCATTCAAATACTTCTCTCAAAAGTACATCAACAGAGTTTTGTACTTTTCTCAACTTCTCATGGCCAAACATGGAGTGTTTCAAAGCTTGTAGCCTGACAATAACCTGAAGACAGACGTTTTATATGTTTTCTATTTTGTCCTAGGGGGGTGCGGTGGCGCAGTGGGTTGGACCACGGTCCTGCTGTCCGGTGGGTCTGGGGTTCGAGTCCCGCTTAGGGTGCCTTGCGACGGACTGGCGTCCCGTCCTGGGTGTGTCCCCTTCCCCCTCCGGCCTTACGCCCTGTGTTGCCGGGTAGGCTCCGGTTCCCCGTGACCCCGTATGGGACAAGCGGTTCTGAAAATGTGTGTGTGTGTGTGTGTATTTTGTCCTAGAATATGCAATTTAGCCCATATGGTCGACTTCTACATCAAGAAACTGCATTGTCCAAGTCTTTATTTGTCAGGTTTGATCAGATACGTCACCTCTAATTAGGAGTGGAGTTTGGGTTGGGTTGTTTCAAGGTTACTCTCGGTGCATTTATACAACATAAACAATTTTCTAAAGAAAAACAGAGGCACCGCAAGAACTTCTGAATACCATATGGTATCCTGTTCATTCAGGTATAAGTTTTCAAATGCAGATCCAGAGTAACCATACTTCACCTGCACCAGTCTGCAGGCCATGGGCAGTCCCCACCTTGTCCATGTGCATGCTGATATGTATGTCCTCTCCCTGACTTGTCATTTGCTTAGCTAAGCTGCCAAATTTCTGACTGCTGATTTATAACTTTCCGTCCACCTCACGTTGTGTCTACCTCATAGAAAACCCTTGGCTGCTGCATTTAAATTTAAAACATTTCATTTATTCCAAATATATACAAATCATAGTGATTAACACTGGAATTGTTCAGTATAAAAAATGCCGATGAGTCCCAACGGACCATTTTAATTCCAAAAAACTGAGTTATCCTTTTTCCAACACCTGATGACGTAAAATTGTGGTGCATTTCAGAGGATAACTTGCAGTTCTGGCCACCAAATACAGAACAAACTCAGAGTGCAGTTAATCATAATGTCTTCTGAACTCTTTTATGCCAATTCTGCAGCTTTTCCATGATCACAGCATCACTCAGAAAACATTTATACTGCAGCTACTCCTTCGAGCATTGGTTAAAAAAAAGCATGAATGTGTTAACATTAAAAGTTCTGGAAAAATTATCTGCAGTATGGGATGTATCAGCTTCTGAGTCTTACTGAAAGAGACAAACACACAGAGGGTGAAGTACAGACTGAAAAACTCTACTGTACCTGGCACCACAGTGTGGCCCTGCCCATCTCTGCCCCTTCTAGGAGGGTGCGAAGCTCTTCCTGCCCCTCCAGTGGTTTTAGAACCTGTGACCCATGCAGCCTACGTCTGTGAGAGAGAGAGTCTGTGTGTGCATACAGTCCACACAGGGTGTGAATGTGATCCAGTATTTGCAATACACTCATAAGACTGATTCCTGCCATAGGTATACCTGAGGCGAAGGTGTGTGGGACTCTGCCCCAGTTTGTGTGCAATTTGCTCTTGCAGCGCGCTGTACGTAGTCTCCATTGGGACACGAAGGGACACCGTGTACCTGTAATGTACCTTGAGCACAACAGAGTCCCCGTCCTCGGCCTGCGGTGAACCAAGTTCCTATAAAACAGCAGGACAAATTCCAGCACATAAAAATAACATGTTATTCTTCAAAGAACACCAAAACCCAGTACACTTATACCTCTTCTACCTTACTAATACAACCAGTACTAGAAGTCTGCTCATAACTCAAATTGTTTTAAATCCGACCGCTACATCAGAGTCAATAAAATATTAATAAAACAGCTTAATCCATTAGTTTATTCATGGGTTAGGTTCCTTAAAAACATCAGATAAATCCATCCATCCATCCATTTTCTTGGCCGCTTTGTCCTTCTAGGGTTGTGGTGGCAATAGGGAGTGCAGAGAAGCCCAGACGTCCCGGTCCTTCGCAACTTCCTCCAGCCAAACCCGGGGTATCCCCAGGTACTCCCAGGCCAACTGGGAGATATAATCTCTCCAGCAGGTCCTGGGCCAACCTTAGGGTCTCATCCCAGTTGGCCATGCCCAGTATATCTCCAAAGGGAGGTGCCCAGGGGGCATCCTTACCAGATACCCGAACCAACTCAACTGGCTCCTCTAAATGTCGAAGAGTAGCGGCTCTACTCTGCGTTCTTTCTGCCCAGATGGCTGAACTCCTCACCCTGTTATGGAGAGTGAGTCCCACCACCCTGCGAACAAAACTCATTTCAGCCGCTTACTGTATCCGCAATCTTATTCTTTCCCTCCTTACCCAGAGTTCATGACCATGGGTGAGGGTAGGGATGTAGACCGACTGGTAAATGGAAACGTTTGGCTTATGGCTCAGCTCCCCTGTCACCAGTACAGTCTAGTGCAGCGACCGCATTACTGCTGCTGCTGCTCCTCCACCTGTGGCAAATTCTTATCCACCCCCAGTGCTTTGCCACTGTGGAGCTTTCCAGCTACCTCAGTGAGCTCCACCAGAGAAATGGACTCTGATACCTCGGAACCCTCTGGCCCTGACTCCTGTAAGGGAGGCATATCTCTCAGGTTTAGGAGTTCCTCAAAGTGCTCCTTCCACCTCGTGACAATGTCCTCATTTGAGGTCAGAGTTTCTCCACCTTTGCTGAGCGCAGCTTGAGCAAAGCTCCTCTGACCCCTCCTGCTGGATGGTTTTCCAGAATCTCTTTGAGGCCGACTAAAAGTCATTTTCCGTGGCCTCTCTAAACTCCTCCCATGCTTTAGATACTGCTTCTGCAATCAAAGTTGCTGTTGCCTTTTTTTTGCCTGCTGGTACCCATCTGCAGAATCAGGAGTCCCCAGAGCAAACTAGGCTCTAAAGGCCTCCTTCTTCAGCTTGACGGTATCAACCACCAGGTTCTTGGGTTGCTGCTGTGACTGGCACCAACAAGCTTTTGGCCACAACTGCGCCTGGCTGTTTACACAGTAGAGATTTTGAACAGGGTCCATTCAGACTCCATGTCCCTTACCTCCCCTGGGACATGGGAGAAGTTCTCACGGAGGTGGGAGTTAAAATCATTCCGGACAGGATCCTCTGACAGTCGTTCCCAGCACACCCTCACTATATGTTTGGGTCTACCGGGTCTGTCCGTCAGTTTTCCCTGCCATCTGATCCAGCTCACAACCAGATGGTGATAGGTTGACAGCTCAGCACCTCTCTTCACCCGAGTGTCCAAAACATGTGGCCTCAAGTCAGATGAAACGACTACAAAGTCAATCATTGATCTTTGGCCCAAGGAGCTATGGTACCAAATACACTTATGAGCATCCTTGTATTCGAACATGGTGTTTATTATGGACAAACCATGACTAGCACAGAAGTCCAATAACATTTTACCATTCGGGTTTAGATCGGGCAAGGTGTTCTTTCCAATTACCCCCCTCCAGATTTCCCAGTCATTGCCAACGTGAGCATTGAAGTCCCCCAGCAGGACTATGGAGTCTGTAGGTGGGGTCCTGTCCAGAATCCCACCCACTCTCTCCAAGAAGGTCGAATGCTCTGAACTGCTGTTTGGTGCATAAGCACACACAACAGTCAGAGTTTTCCTTTCTGCAACCATAAGTCGCACTGAGGCGACCCTCTCGTCCCCCAAGACAATCTCCAACTGTATGGCAGCCAGCCAGGGGCTTGTGAGTATCCCCACACCTGTCTGGCACCTCTCACCCAGTGCAACTCCTGAGTAGGAGAGAGATCACACCCTATCGAGGAGTTTGGTTCCAGAGCCAACACTGTGAGTGGAGGTGAGCCCAACTATGTTGGTATCTCTCAACCTCATGCATCAGTTCCAGTTCCTCTCCCCCCAGTGAGGTCATATTCCATGTGCCACGAGCCAGTTTCTGCCGCAAGGGTCCGTGACCCCGTGCACCACCCTGCCCCCTCCTAATGCCTGAAAGGCATTGCACCCGACCCCCATGCTAGACCTTGCGGGTGGTGAGCCCACATGGTCCCCCCATGTTGCTTTTTCGGGCTGAGCCCAGCCGGGTTATGTGGGCTGCCCGGCCACCAGGCGCTCGCCTAGGAACACTACCCTAGGCCTGGGTCCCTGGGTCTCTGTGACCCTATTCAGGCCAGGGTAAACATTGACGTTCGCCATACAGGTTTTTCGGATCATATTAATTTGGATCTTCACTCCAGATCTGGTTGCCATGAGAGTCCCTACCAGGAGCATACTGCTCCCGACGATATAGCTCTGGAGATCTCTAGATCACGCAAGCCATTCTGCCATGACAAGGTTCCGATCCAGGAAGGAACATCAGATAAAGTCATAATAAATTAAATTCAATGTGCAGTGCAGGGTCTCAGCGTTCCTCTATCCTGGAAACATCAGCATAATAATAGACAAGTACCCCTATTTATTAACTGGGTAGTTTCTGTAAAAGTCTGAGGTATAGCTGCAAAAATAATTAAACACATAAATAAATAGCTGAATAAAATCACTCCTGCATAACCAGATTCTGTTCAAAGTTTCAGTTCTGAGTGCATTTTCCTCCATCTAAAAGTAGCAAGCAAAAAAAGTAAGTGAATTTCTTTCTGCATCAGACAAATTTTAGAAAATAAAATGAACAAAATGCAGTTAAATTAATAAACCGGGAAATGTTCACTTTTTGAAAATTCATAACCCAAACGTTCATAACACAAGACACAATTATAATTGGCTAAATCAATAAGTTCATACCGTTAAATAAAAACTAATTTTACAATTACAAGTTGAATTGCATAAAAACAAAATATATACACACGCACAATATAGTATTTTAACAATGAAAATATAAGGAAACAAAGTAATTTAAAATGGCATTGACAGCAAAATAACAAACATAATATTCCTATCTAAAGCATTTCTATAGTCACATTAAATAAAATTTAGGAAGATGACTATGTGTGCAAAAAGTTTTTGAAAACTATGTGTGTAATAATTTTTTCATTCAAGCTGCAGGACCCACGAAGCTCTGCAGGCCACCTGAGAGCAGTGGCAGATTCTCGGCAGGAATCTTTCTCTGAGACTGTCATTGCAAAAAAAAATCATGGGTGCTCCTCTAATATACAAACAATATTCACATGACAGAGGGGGCTGCGGTGGCGCAGTGGGTTGGACCACGGTCCTGCTTTCCGGTAGGTCTGAGGTTCGAGTCCCACTTGGGGTGCCTTGCGACGGACTGGCGTCCCGTCCTGGGTGTGTCCCCTCCCCCTCTGGCCTTACGCCCTGTGTTACCGGGTAGGCTCCGGTTCCCCGTGACCCCGTATGGGACGAGCAGTTCTGAAAATGTGTATTCACATGACTTCAGGTCTGGGGTTTCATAAGTCAGATAAATAGGTTCAACCATCAATACTGTATCTACTTTTTGACGTAGAACTACGTGTTTCTCCTCACTAGGTGGGGGGGTAACTTGGGAATTGACGGTCACGTAAAAATGCAACCCGTCACATAAAAATGCAACCCTTTCTCGCTGCTACTGCTCGCAAATGAAAAGACACAGAGAGATAGCGCATATGCCGTTGGATAGAGGAAGGAACACCGCATCACACGACATATGAACGGCCACTGCCGTTTCAGCCTGAGCAAGCTGGCAACGTTGTGAAAATGTCCCACATTTGGCTCGTTATGGAGTTGCTGAGCGTTGCACTACATGTCACCGCATTCGAACCACATGTCATAGCGTTGACATCGGCACCTCAGTTCATCGCTAGAGAGCCGCGCTATCGGACACGTATCGCGCCGGCAGGAAAACCTACATTTAGACTGAGGTAGGGGGCCCGAAGGCGGATCATCAAAGAAACATTTCAAAGACGCCCAACAAACACGTTGCAAAGTACTATCGCGACCAATGATCTGCACTTAGGGAGCAAGCCAAGGCCTCCAGGATTCTAAAGACACCAGCCAAGACACCGGCTCAGCGAAAGCGTGAGCAGTGTGCGCGGGAAGGTGGTGCGGGAGGTTGCAAAATCGCCTCAGGCGTCCTCGGAGCCACAACCATCGACTTCTCGCATACCCGACATGGCCGTGCAGCACGAGCCCATGGATGTGGATGCAACCGCAACCGACCTGATATCTGGGCTGAGTGGGTCAGGGCTCACCACCCACAAGTAGTTCTATGTAAAGATATGCAGCATAGTAAAGCTATGCACCTGAAAATTTTTCTTTTGAAGGACTTGGACTGCGTTATTCATCTGCTCAATGACAGTAGCTCTAAAAATGTCACTATGAACACAATGTTTATGAATGCCTGTGTCTTCTAAATTCTACTAAATAATTCTGAAGGCATATTGGTAACAACATCACTTTTTACTCACCTGTTCAGTAGAGCTGTCAGCGATGGCTGAGTACTTGGGTGGCGGCTGAGAAGGGAAGGTAGAGCTGGCATAAGTCGGAGGAGAAGACACAGGTGGAGACACTGTAAAGCAAACAACAGAACATCTGTCAGACATATTTAGCCGCCATCACCATCAGTACTCCCAAACCAGCGTGAATGTACCTGGCTGCTGTGCAGTGACACTAGACTGGGTCTGTGGGCGAGTGGGTGGCTTGAGGCCTGGTGGCAATGGAATTCCACTGGGAACACTCTGTAACAGAAAGAGAAAAGCTGTCCCATCCATATACCTTTCATCAAGGAATCAGGAATGAAATAAAGGATAGGGTTAGAATTAAGTGAAGGCCTCATTTCAGTGCCAGCTTTCCTCTCACTTCTGTCCTCCAAAGTGAATTAACCCCTGTTTCATTGGCCCAATTAATCATGATGCAACAGTGCTTAGCAGATGGAGTTTTGGGAAGACCATACTACTATTAAGCCAGATTCTCTCCAAAAAATAATAAAAATAAGGGCCAGCCTTACATTTCATACCTAACTGAAGAAAAAAGAAAGAAAAATGTCTTAATTAATAGAAGCTGCTTAAAGTTTTAAGGGGGTGCGGTGGCGCAGTCGGTTGGACCGCGGTCCTACTCTCCGGTGGGTCTGGGGTTCGAGTCCTGCTTGGGGTGCCTTGTGACGGACTGGCGTCCCGTCCTGGGTGTGTCCCCTTCCCCCTCCGGCCTTACGCCCTGTGTTGCCGGGTAGGCTCTGGTTCCCCATGACCCCATAAGGGACAAGTGTGTGACAGGGAGGCGTGGTGGCGCAGTGGGTTGGACCGAGTCCTGCTCTTCTGTGGGTCTGCGGTTCGAGTCCCGCTTGGGGTGCCTTGCGACGGACTGGCGTCCCGTCCTGGGTGTGTCCCCTCCGGCCTTACGCCCTGTGTTACCGGGTAGGCTCCGGTTCCCCGTGACCCTGTATGGGACAAGCGGTTCTGAAAGTGTGTGTGTGTGTGTGTGTGTGTGTGTGTGTGTGTGTGTGTGTGTGTGTGTGTGTGTGTGTGTGTGTGTGTGTGTGTGCTTAAAGTTTTATTTTATGTGCTATTTTATGTGATGTATAAAACTTCTCTTTATGAAACAGCAGCAGTATTTTATTTGTACTGTCAAATGTTGTACAGAGGGACTGAGATTTACTTTGGAATTTTAACTTGCCAATAAAAAAAGAAAAGCTCACAAATATCTTGCAGATATGTAATATCTAGTGGTTTTTTTATGGATTCTATCTGGGATTACTGGAATGGTCAATACGTGGCCAAAGTGTGCTCAGTGTCCAAACCAGTTTTATGGAGCATGCTATACTTGCTACATCTAGGTCATGTAAATTTTAAGATGTAGCAAGAACCATTGAGTTGAACAACTTTGACCAGGAGCTCCACAGCAGCGGAGCAAAGTAAGAATCCCTCATAATCAATGTGAGTGAGGCAGAAATACATAGTTGTTCTGCTGCTTACTAATAGAGCGCCTCCTTCAGACTAGTGTGACACACTGCTCCTCCCGTTAGCGTGAGGCAATCTGCCATACAACGGCATGGCTAAGGCCTTAGGAGAAGGTATGTAAGTAGAGCAGACAGTGGTGGGGATGTATCTGGTGAAACATGGGGAAGACACTTGAAGAAGAAGAGGAGAAAAGGTAGAAGGAGCAGTTGAACCTTTGTCTTCTTTTTGCCTTTGGACTTGTTGACATCCACAGGGTCCAGCAGAGAGAGTGGAAGCAGGCCTTTCTGCAGAAAAAGAGGATGAAAGAGAAAGACAGAGGAAGTGTGTGGAAAGTGAATCTCTAGCGATACCATGCTAATGATACTAGTGACAAAATCACAGACGTGTATTTGCAGAGAGGATGGTCACAGGATCAAAAAACACTGGTCATTATCAACACCCAAGGTTCCCCTCCTCACCTGTCCATCATAAATGACAGTAACAAGGCCCTCTGCATTTGCGTTACTAAAGACGAAGACGATGCTGCCTCCAGGAACGGACAGTTCCTCAGGACCATGGGCCATATAAGGGCTACGAAGTCGCATGTAGCACGAATCCCTGTGGAAGAAGGGAAAGGGAGTACTAGTGTCCACTTTCATCACAGCACAGAAAAAAGGAAATATTTCGGCGGTTTCTAGCGATGGAATGTATCCTAGATTTTAAAATTTATGTGAAATCAGCTAGAAACAATGAACAATTGAACAAAGCTTTCAGGAACAGCAACAAGAATATTTAGGAGAAACAAACAGCTGAGACATTTTTAAACTTACTCCGTTTAGTGAACCAATTCAAAATGAGAGTGAAAAAGGAAATACGCAATGTGTAATTGTAGAGAAATGTTGTTCTTAAAACGGCTCATTATCGCCCATGGTTTTATTACAGAAATTCCTTCCTTCACTGTCAGTAACTGATTGTCCAGTGCAGGATTGCGGTGGTCTGGAGTAAATCCCAGAAATATAGGGTGTGAGGCTGGGTGCACCATGGACAGAATGCTAGTCCATAGCGGAGCAATCACACACTCATTCACTCACACACACACACACACACACACATACACACACACAATGAACAATTTAGAGTCACTAATTCACCTAAAAGACATCTTTAGACAGACAAGAAAACCATAAAAAGAAAAAAAGGGAACACAAACAATATAAGAAATAAAGATGGGCTAATAGTAGTGATAAAACTTGTAATGCACACACATGATTTAAAAAGTAGTTCAACTTCAGTGCATATACTTACTGAGATGGGTCTCCTTTGGGTTCATAGTATCCAGGTTTCTGCAAAAACGTGATCCATGAACAAATGGAGAAAGCAGTGTGGCACAAGTCAAGTTTCTCATAAGTTAAGGGAACTGACTTACCTGCATCCTGAGAGGTTCAAAGCCACCAAAGTCATCATTAGGGATCATAGAGGAAATTACCTGAGAGAATAATCACAGAGGCACTTGGACTCTGACACATTACCAAGCAGTGTTGTTCAAGTTTTCATGGGTATGAGACATTGTACAGTAGTCGGTGAGTCATAGTACCTTTGCTTTGCCCAGGAAATCTCTCTGCTGTAGTTGTTCTATATCCTGCTTCCTGGGTCGAAACACCTCTCCCTCGGGGACCAACAAAGGGTCCAATATCTCCTTCCTCTGTATGCGTGAGAGACACAGAGAGTAGACTGTGAATAGCTGTTCGCTCATGACATCACTGGTTGCCTTCTCGCCACTGCTAACATTAATAATTGTCCTCATAAAAGTATTTAAAAGATGACCCCATGGAGTTAGAAGCAAAACACTATATGTCGTGCAATAATTTACTGTTCCCGCAATTACTTACAGAAAGACTTTCCAAGGCAACCTCCACTGTCCCTGCACGTCCTCCTTTCTCCTTGGAAGCCTTCTCCAGGATGCTGCCAGCTTTTTCCCACAAACCCAGTCTGCAATGAACCACTGCTGCATTGTACAGGACCTTCCCACATTCAGGGGAAAAAGGACAGTCAGGGGTTTGGCATATTATTAGTTTGTACAGTGAGCTCTATCCATAAAGACACGCTGCTCTACACGTACTTTTATTTACTTACGTTTCTTAACATTGCAACGTGTGTGACTCAGTGATCAACAAGGAACCGATAGACCAATCAAAAAACACAGAGAACAGTGACCTCTTTTGTAGGGAACATTATACTGTGAGTTTCCTGGGTTTTTCCATTTCTTTTTCCACCCCAGCTCTCTCAGTTACACAAACAAACATAAAATGTGTAACTGGCACAGCCAGGTCTTATCAAAACAGATACACATCATGGCTCAGAAATGTTAGGAATTTCTTGTTTGATTACAACACTGTATAACCTTTGAATGTCTTTTGTTCTTTACTTTGAAAAAGCCATTGTCTGTGGGGTGAAATTAGTCTCAGATTAGTCTGTTGAGATCATGGTGTATCATTTTACAAATATTGGCTATGATTTGAATATTTAGATCATGTGCAAGGTAAAAATCAATGTCTCTAAGTGTGCATAACCATTTAGAAATAAATGCAAAGACACTATCAAACATGCAAAATGACGAACTGGTGGAACGAAATTTTCAAATATATATCATGCTTTTCAGATTAACATGACAAACTAAACAAAATGTTTTACAGAGTTCATCTGTGTATAAGTATAATCACTGTAAATTCTTACAGCTGTGGTGATAAATACATTTCAAGGTTACAAATTCAAGGTTAAGTGAATGGTTAAATGAATAAAATTCAAGGTTAAAGTTTCCTCTTTTTGCATGGAATGGAAGTCACCAGTTATTCACAGTATGTGGAACAGAGCATGACAATCCTCACACACACACACAAATAAATAATAAATAAATTATACTGCATGTAAAGTACGTACAAAGTACTATTACTAGTATTTTTTTTTCTCCTAATTCCTGAGAAGTTGTTAGACCCAAGTCTTACTTAATTACTCTCTGTAATTCAATTTCTAAATTCACAATTCACTGTAAAGTCACAATTGCTAAAAGCTACATAATACAGATATACCTTGATTTTTTCAAAGGCTATCATCTTTAACAACCTTAGTAACAAGGTCAACATTTCATGTTTATGAGATGTATCTGTCCATAACAGCCATTGAGTAGAAGTATGTGGAAACTGCATTTTATTTCTTATCATTTTAAATTTGTTTCATTTTAATATAGCCCAGAGTTAATGAAGTGTTTTTGTTCATTATGTCTATAGCCAAGTTTTTAAAGAACCCAGCTTAGTGATCACCAACAATCAGAATCATCATACAATTGCTGCAAAAACCAAGGAAGCGAGTTTAATTAATACGGCTCACGCTAGTTTTCTGTTTGGGTGTGTTTTTCTGCCAGCTAAAAGCTAGGCAGGAAAATCCCTGTCCTTGTCGCTCCGCAAAAGAAATTTAAAAAACAGATTGGTCAAGAAAATAAATTAAATAAGCTAGAAAATATTGATATGGTGAAAAAGACCATTGATAAACATAAGGAGCCGGTACACTTGCTTGTCACAATCTCACATCCCTAAGCAGACAGCCAAGGCGTTTATATCTCAAATCAGTCACCTGCCAGCTGTAGAGCTTGTAGCGCAATCCAAGCTGTCTATAGTCTATGACACTGTTGTCTCTCATGTACTTCTGGGCCCAGATACAGTCACTTAATGCTTCCTCCAGTCTGCAGAAAGGGAGACCTTCATGGCAACAGCACTGACATCACCACATCATCCTTCTTCTAGCTTATCCAACATGCAGTCATCTTCATCAACCTAAATATGTTACTGATTCATTCTCATGCAAAAGTCGAACATCTTGTGAACGACCAGTTTGGAGAAAGTAAGCCTCTTCAAAAACCTAATTAAAAACAACAAATCAATTAATGTATTTTAGAATGATATGTTAGACAGGAAATTTCCCATCCAAATGTCTGCTAACTCCACAGTATGTTGAAGGACGGACAGTGCTGAGCACATCCAATTAGTAATGATATGTAACACAACAAATCTGTTTGAGCAGCTGCCTTCAAGCACAGTCAAACACAACTCAGTCTGAAAACATTAGCTGCTCGGCTGTGATGATATTCTCCTTTTAACACAGTTTGCATTACAATTTTATAAAAAATACTGAATTTGGCTTTAATGCTATTGCTCACGGGGGTGCGGTGGCGCAGTGGGTTGGACCACAGTCCTGCTGTCTGGTGGGTCTGCGGTTCAAGTCCCCCTTGGGGTGCCTTGCGACGGACTGGCGTCCCGTCCTGGGTGTGTCCCCTCCCCCTCCGGCCTTACGCCCTGTGTTGCCAGGTAGGCTCCGGTTCCCCGTGACCCCGTATGGGATAAGCGGTTCTGAAAATGTGTGTGTGTGTGTGTGTGTGTGTGTGTGTGTGTGTGTGTGTGTGTGTGTGTGTGCTATTGCTCACCTGCCATTCAGCGTGTGAACCCCAGCTCTCTGAAAGAAGCCCACAGCTAATCGCTCATCCTTTGCAATGACCTGATCCAGAGCCTAGATGCTCAAGAGAAACCCAGAACAAAAAAAATTCACATGATAATACAATAACAGAATTATAGAGCACAGAATGGGGGAAAAAAAAAATGGATAAAGGAACGGTAAAGGACATGTCCGTGCAGGGCTCACTCCCAACTACTGCTATAGGAACCCTTAAGCAGGGCAGTATTGCGCCAATAAAATACCCATCTGTATAAATGGATCAAATACTGTAAGTCACTTTGGATAAACACATCAGAACTGAAACAAACAAATAAAAATATTCAAGGAAAGCACAAGCACAAATCCAGAAAAACGCATTTACGCTCTAATGTGACATGAAGAAAAGACACGGAACATATACACGAGAAGCCTCCTCCCACTACTCTCCAGGTGCTGTTTCCCTCACCTTGACGGCAGGCTCCAGCTGGCCGAGGGCCAAGTACGCAGATGCGGTAACAAAGAGCGTGCGGGAGGTGGGCTCTGTTATTTGGTTCAGCTTGGAGAGAGCACCTTCCCAGTCCCGCTTATCCACAGCCTGCACTGCTTGGTTCCACAGCTGCAGCAGTTCCGTGTAGAGCATGGCTCTGAGGAATCATGGAAAACATGGAGAAAGAGAGCGAGAAAAGCCACAGATGAGTCAAAGCTTCCTGAAATCCACCGCGGGATGCAAATTACGTACAATTAAAAAAAAAAAACACAGACCATAGCATGATCAGGTGAGCAAGCTTCAACCTAAAACGAATACTAACTAGTATTTAAATACAGGTATTAAGTATAGACACAAAGTTATGTTGTACAGCAGTAAGAGAATAACTGGATGTACCATTTTCTAGCGTTTCAGTCCCGTTTACTTCATCATTACACTAACGAACATGTTTGAACTCCAGGGGACTGAACATCACTTTGTGTGAAACATTTCAATAAAACGACTGTCTGACAGTATAACTTTATAATATTTTATACTGATCAGATCATCTCTATTTTCTTTGAAAGTGTACTGTAGAACAATGCTGTAAAAAATACCAAGTGCTTACCGTAGTGCCAAGCTGTAGCCACAACTGGACAATGTAGAAACTAGCTGAGGTGTTCCTGTGAAGGCTCCAAGTAATGAGAGCTGAAAGGAGAGAACTCACAAGCTAGACTAAGGAGAAAAGGAAACGAGAATCAGTGAGAGTACAAACTTCTGCTCACGGCGAAGTACAAGGAAGTTCCCTTCACATTCCTGAGAGAAGGGGTGGAGACAAACCTGACGGGAGCAGCAGAAGGAAAGAGGAAAATAATAAGACACAGACAAATGAGTCAATGTAAGAGAAGTACACAAACACACCTTAAAACACAATGCTTTACTTGGAAAATTCACTGTCAAATGCATGGTGTCTGAAACCGCTTGTTCCGAGCAGGGCCGCGGCGAGCCGGAGCCGAACCCGGCAACACAGGGCGCAAGGCTGGAGGGGGAGGGGACACACCCAGGATGGGACGCCAATCCATCGCAAGGTACCCCAAGCAGGACTCGAACCCCAGACCCACCGGAGAGCAGGACCCGGCCAAACCCACTGTACCACCGCGCCCCCCCCATCACTGTCAAATAATCACATGGTAATGAATTTTAAAAAAAATCCCAAAACCTGCAATTCGTTATGTATTATTATTCCTTTTTGGTGGCAAAGAAGCATTCTGTCCACTGCCTTGATGTTACCACAAGTTGTCCTTGGAAATAGAAAACAGTTGACTTCAGGAAAACATCCTCATGTTGTATGTTATTTACAAGAACTCAGATTTGTATATCTTCAGGAATGTGGCTTGACCAGAAGGCTCTACAGTGTTACAATAAACAATGGATTTGGAAAATATTTTGTGAGTTGCAAAAGTACACATGTTTACTATTAATTCCGTTCAGTGCAATAAGGATATTGGGATATTTTTCTAAATAATAGATGATGGAAGGAAATACGTGGCTGAAATTAATCACAATATGCAGCTGTATAAACAAGATTGATCAAGATAACTTTTATACTGTACCGCCCCTCTCTTGCTCATCTCAGTGGTACTTGATGAAACGATGAACCTGGCTTTCAAAGAAACTAACCTAGGTCACAAATTTGGCAGCACTTTTTTCCTTAAGCTAATGCAGGTACAAGGAGATGTAGAAGCAATTCCAGAAATGTGTCGATTTCATTTCTGCCAGACTTACGATGATCTGAACCGTCACCGCAGTGTGCTTCTTCACACAAAATGGTGAGAGAGACAGAACATTAAAGCCACAACATGAACCTCCTGCTCATATCCCAAATCTAGAGTACACACTTCATGGATTGCAACATTACTCTACGGGATAGATTTATTGCATTTTATTTTAATATTTGCTTCTAATAAAATGATGAATAACATGGTTTTTGGTTATTACGGTAATGAAAACTAGCGATAAGTTTGACCTTTACATAATCATGTGTTTGTTTTACATATTTAGGTGAACATGGTTTTTATGTCTCAGGGTCTCTTTATACTTTATGAACATTTAAATTACAGTCTGTTCTGCTATAATGCAATAACTGTATTCCCACAAAACACACTGCGGCATGCATGGGCACGCCAGGTTCTGGGAGTGACCAGGTGGGTGGATTTCCAAGTATTTTTAATTTTCTTTCTCATAATAAAAAATGAGACACAAACACAGATCTTAGCAAAGCAGTGGGATGGTTTTTCAGATATCGCAAAATTCATTTATTAAAAACAACAACTAAGAATTAACAGGAAATGAAAAATAAAGCAGTGTGTAACCTAATAAATTAAGACAATTCTAAACATACAACATTATTTTTCCAAATCACAACAAGGCTTCTCTAATGAACTACCCGGAGTAAAAGCCTCCAGACAACACTCTTTCCTCTCTGTATAGTCTCTGTCTTTTAAAGAGTCTCTTCATTATTGTGGCGAGGTATGGGAAAACATGGTATGCATTTCTTGTTAACCAGCTATGTCTAGGTGTGGCGGTCAGTTCAGGTGTGGAATGAAAGTGGCCAGGCCCCAGTCTGGGACAATCACATTTTAGTAAATTGAATTATGAAAAAAAGATTCAGAGAGAAAAATGATGATGGGGCAGAGTACATAAAATAGTCACAGTTACATAGAAAAAAAAAAACTCATGATACTCAAAATCAGGTTAAAATATAAAAAGCCTACCTGAAACATCTACAAAACAATATTCATTGTAAATAGCTATTAAAAGCACAAGAAAATTGTAAAAGAATATGCATTTTTTGATAGTGTACCTTGAGAAGATATTAAGAAGATGGAGAGACAATTACAATATCTGTACAATTACAGAGACTATGGTAGTGGGTCTTTTATATCTTCAGTATCTGATGACTCACTTTCAGGTGGATGTGGTGCAGGAGATACACAAAAGTAAGTAGTCAAACTAAATGTTGATGGCTCTGGTTCTGTAGTTTTAGCTGACTCTTTTGAAGTTTGGGGCTTGAAAAAAACATCTAGTGCTTGTGCTGCTTTGCTATTCTTCTCCTTTCATTGAGGAGGTCCTGGTAAGGTGACAAAGCAGATTTTATAAGGCGAATGACTTTTCTGCTACGTTCTGCATTGTAGTCATTGTGTTCTAACAGCTGTAGTTGTTCATCCACGTTGCGTAGAATTGAAGATAACACAGAAGTGCTTAGCTCACGTGGTGCAGTAACTTTGACCTCTTCTTCATCCTCTTCCTCATCTACCTGTGATCAGCCACAAATTGCTGCAGATCTTCAGTAGATAAGTCTTCTCTATGTGACTACAGCAACTCCTCAACATCTTCCTTTTCCACCTCTTCAAAGCCAACTTGCTTGGCAACAGCTACACACTGATTCTTTATTACAGGAAGCTCCTTTAAAGACTCAAAGACTTTGAAATCCCAGATGAAATCTGAGAGAAGCTTGTACCATACATGATGTAAACAATCCTTTGTGACTTCACCCCAGGCCTCCACAATAATATCAATTGCATGCTTGCTGTTGAATTTCTTCCAGAACTCAGTCACACTTGGTGCATTTTCTCCCTCAGTTGCTTCTAGAAGCTTCTTAAACATGCACCTCAAATAATATGCTTTGAAAGCTATAATAACACCGTGGTCCAAAGGCTGAAGAAGTGAAGTGGTGTTGGGAGGCAAAAAAAGAACATTTATGTTTTCTGAAAGCACCGCAATAGTAGGAGGATGACTTGGTGAACTGTCAACAATGAGGAGAATCTTGAAAGCTAATTTTTTCCCTTTACAGTAGTTCCTGAGAACATCTTCAAGAACTTCCACAACAAATTCTGAAAAAAAATTGTACCAGTCATCCAACCTTGTTTACTTGATCTAAAATAGACACCAAGATTAGACTTGAGATAGCCTGTTAAAGCACGAGGGTTAGCTGCATGATACACAGCAACAGGCTTCAGCTTGAAATCTCCACTGGCATTAGCCCCCAACATTATAGTCAGGTGGTCTTTTGCAGCCTTAAAACCTTGGGCTCGTGCTTTGTCTTTTGAAATGCAGTCCCCTATGGGCATTCTCTTCCAATACAAGCCAGTTTCTTCAAAACTGAAAATCTGGTCAAGAGTATAGCCTTCCTCATCAATCAGCTTCTTTAATGCCTGAGGAAATTTTGCAGCGGCTTCTTCTTCTGAACTTGCTGCTTCACCGATTAATTTTATATTAGGTAAAGCATAGCGGTTCTTCAAGCCCGAAAACCAACCGCTACTTGCAGTAAAAGAAGGCACATCAGCAGGATTTTCAGAGCTTCCTTTTAAGTCTTCATATATTGAAAGTGCTTTCTTCTTAACCGTCTGATAACTTATACCGGAACACTTTCTTGCTTGCTCTTCGATCCAGACACTTAGGAGACGCTCAGTGTCTTCTACCACCTTAGGCCTAGATCTTGTACACTCTTCTTTGCGCTGAAGCTCGTGCCTGCCGTACAGCTATCTTTTATTTTCTCAGCATTGTCTCTAACGGTTCTCAGCGTTGATTCGCCAAATACCTGTTGCTCGCACAATGTCACAGGTTCTCTCATTTCTTTCAAAACGCTTGATAACGTCTAACTTCAAGTGTTATAGCCTTTCTATCACGACCACCCCCTGCACTTAGAACATCAGAAAACTTCTTTACACTGTTGTTGCCTTGGCTATACATGTTAACGGTATTATAGTACAGATTACAGGGCATAAACAAGCATTCAACACACACCGCTCATCATCATCACATCTCAACCACCGCCAAACCTGAAACAACGACGAAAGTTCAAAGTGGCACGAGCTGAGCACCCCCTACCTGCCCAGCCCACCCACGCAGCTTTCATTTTCAGAACGGGCCACCTCGCGTATTCGCCGATCGCATTCACCATAGTTCCTATCACAAAAAATATGTCCCTCTACTATTCATTATCGCCTTATAAACACGCGCTATAAACGCCCGTCGCAGAACTCACTAGTAATTTAGGCCCGTTATAATAAACCGATTACGACCCAGATCAATCCAAGCAGCACATCGTTTTGTATCGGTAGTCAGTTTTCAATGTCTGGCATTCACTTTATTGCGATTACTATTATTATTACTATTATTATTACTCTCGACCATCGAAATCGTGCTGTACGATCGGAACAAAATGCAGTTACGGCGCAATTACAAAATTTATTGAGTGGGAATAATAACAGATACATGTTTAAAACAGAGATTAATAAAGACTGAGTTTACATTTTGGATAGTAGTGAACCACTGTTAACGTATATTAGCAAACATTTCTACTTATTAATTATGTTGCAGATACGTTTTTTTTTTTTTTTTTTGCCAGAAAGTACTTATGCACGCTCTTTGCGCAAAACTGATGCCCTCGAACGCGCGACGAAACCAACAAACGTCTTCGTCACGTGGGCAGTGTGTCACATGACCTGCCTGGACTTTTCGAAACGCCGTAATTCGCCTTCGCTTGACCCACACTGAGGCGCTTCAGAGATGTCTGCGTTAGCGCTTGTGATTTTGTCTTTATTTTTTTGTTTACATGGGAACATTCGTGGGTTCCCTTACAGGGGGTTTATGACACGGCAGTTCCTGACCCGTTCTTCCGAAAGTGTGAGTTTTGTTCAGGAGCTGGATGGGGCCCGCTCTGTAACACAGTCTGTAAGTAGTAAGATGCCGGTTCTGGACGAAAAAAAGGAACTTGAGCCAGGCTGCAGTTCAGTTGTTAAAACATGAATTGTTCGTTCCAGGCGTTGGGGAAACATGCTGAGCCAGTACCCCACTTTAAAGAGAAGTATTTCTCACAAATACTGGACCACTTCAACTTCAACAATATGGGTAATGGGACCTTTAACCAGAGGTATTTAATCACAGGTAAATATGTGGCCGCGCGCTGTTTGTAACCAGCCTCCCTGTTTGAAAGCGTGTAATTTAAAGTCAGCACGTATTCAATTGTTTTTATACAACAAAACAACCCTCAATGAATGAATTGCTCGACTAAAATTACCCAGCCTGGTAAATTATTTGTCGGTAGAGTACTATTGTAAGTCGCTTTGATAAACTAAAGGCGTCAGCTAAATTAATACATGTAAATGTGTAATTATTGTAGCTCTCGGCTGTTTTACAGCAGGATTCGGATTTGCTGGCGAATCAGTTGTAATGTTTTGAAGTGCTGCTGTGATTCATTTATTTTTTTTATCATTTAATGAGTCCTGACACGTGACGTCACTGTGTGTGTGTGTGTGTGTGTGTGTGTGTGTGTGTGTGTGTGTGTGTGTGTGTGCGCGCGCGTGCGTGTGCGCGCGCAGATGAGTTTTGGGACAGAGGCGTCGGGCCCATCTTCTTCTACACCGGCAACGAGGGAGACATTTGGGAATTCGCCCTGAACTCTGGCTTTATATGGGAGACTGCAGGCCTGCAGGGGGCGCTCGTCATATTTGCAGAACACGTAAGATCGAAACTCCTGTCACGTTTGTAGCACGTGACTTATTGTGTTAATGTCTGTGGGATATCAGCTTCTCACATGTTTGGTGGGAAGACACACACACACACACACACACACAGTCTACAACTGCTTGTCCGGGTTCCTGGCAACACGGCATACACCGGTCGCAAGGCACCCCAAGCAGGACTGGAACCCCAGACCTGCCACATAGCAGCCCCCGGCCAAACTCGCTGCACCCTGTGGGGAAGACCAAAGATGTATCTGTAAAACTACCCGTCTTTATAAATGGGGAAAATAATTGTAAGTACCTTAACGCTGTAAGTCGGTCTGAAAGAAAGCATCAGCTAAATGAATAATTGTAAATGTCAATATAAAGTTACACTGAAATACTGGGAATCGGACTTGCTTGAACATTGAGAGGACATGTCCCCTCCGCCTTCTTCCTTCATGCATCTGTGGCAAAGACATCATAAAATTTGTATGCAGTGGAGCATACTGCTTTCTCCTTGTATTCCTTGATGCCTGGATGACTGATCCATTGTAAGTAGTGTATCTAGCTGCATAAGTCACCTTGGTGAATAAGGTGTGTGAGCTGATAACAGGGCCGTAGCATGGGAGTTCTAGTCCCCCTGAGAAAAATATTGATGTGGGCCCCCGCCTGACTCAAATGTAAAATAAAGCCACTGAAATTACTCATTGTCTTTTTTTTTTTTTTTTTTTGGTGAAGATAAGATGGGGAAAATAATTAATATATTGCATAATATATTGTAATGGTGCTGAGGGGAGCTGGAATAGCTCTGTGTAAATAGTTATTAGTGTTTATGTTTGTACATAGTTGTGTGTGTGTGTGTTCTGATTTGGTTGTTCTGTTTATGCTTGGTGCATTATGAGGGGAATTCTGTGGAGTTGTAAGGGTGGCCCTTAACCATTGGGCACAGCAGGAGGGCTGGGAGTGACTCAGGGATTCTCCGGTGTTCGGGATCACTTCTACTGTCTGAAGCATCTTTGTTAGGACTGCTGTCAAAAGACATGTCCCCTGTAAATAAAGAGGACATTCCTTTTACCCTGATTCCCGAGCCTGTTTCCTGTAGCTTCATGGGGGATGCTATAATATTATTAAAGCCAATGAATGTATCCATACACCAGAAGTGATGCTCACATTTTCTTGATAGTATTATCTTAAAATGTATCACATCAGCAGCTGCCACGTCTGTAATCCTTGTGACATGGCGCATATCCATTTTTCAATGTTATATAAACCAACTTTATATAATAGCGCAAAAAGACAGGGACTTTGAGCGTGTATCGTTTGGTGAGCGCGCACCAGTACAGTAATGAGAAAATGTGACAGTACTGGCGGGGGGGGTGGCAGCTCTTATTAGGTGTCCTGTTCCCGCGAAAACATAAAATTGGGCGGCAAAATGATCTGTTCACGGCATCCTATCGCACTGACATCCCTACAGTGTAGTAACCTGTCTTATTAAAGAAGGTCTTGATAGACTTCATAGACTAGGATCCAGCAGTTTTCCTGGCCTCCTCCTTTTCATTATGTTTCTGGTACCCAGATTTATGCCCCCCTGACATTTTCAATCCCTCAGTCTCTTGTTCTTCCACTGCAACTTCTAACTTCAGCTGTTCTCAGATCAGCCTCAACTCTGATTGATGATGTTTGCTAGCTGGGGTGGGACTTACCATTTTATTGGGTCCCTCTTCTGTTTGTCGCGGACGGCTGAACTAATTAACTGTCAGACTAAACCATTTTTAGGGAGGGGAGAGGAGATATTTGGAAAACTTCTTTCACGAAACTGCACGTTTTTGTGGTTTTCATTAAACTCTCAGCCATACAAGCTGAAGCTGTAATATATATCTATAATTATTCATTTATTCAATTATTCATGGGGGGGCGCAGTGGGCTTGGCCAAGTCCTGCTCTCTGGTGGGTGTGGGATTCGAGTCCTGCTTGGGGTGCCCTGTGATGGACTGGTGTCCCGTCTTGGGTGTGTCCTCTCCACCCCTCCAGCCTTGTACCTGGGTTTGGCTCCGGCTCGCCGTGACCCTGCTTGGGACAAGCGGTTTCAGACTCTGTGTGTGTGTGTGTGTGTGTGTGTGTGTGTGTGTGTGTGTGTGTGTGTGAGAAATAGCTATTGATAGAGTAGGGGCCTATATAGTGTAACTACTGGATTTAGTGGGGTCCCCTGAGCAGTGGGGGCCCCTATAATTGTCACCACCTTTCACCCCACTAGCAACAGCCTTGGCTGATAACACTACATAGAGTTCATTGGAGGCCGCTTTGGAGAAAAGCATCCGCTAAATAAATAAATGTAAATGTATTCCAGTAAAATCAGTGAATTTTCAATTTGTGCTCATCTTTCTATATTTTGTTTATACTTTATGCTTTTCGATACAGTTTGATGCATTTCACTGCAACAGTGTAGCATAATACATGTTTCTCTTTTAACCTTGGTAGAGATATTATGGCAAGTCGCTTCCATTTGGTGAAAAGTCATTCAGGATCCCGGAGATTGGGTTACTGACTGTAGAACAGGCACTTGCAGACTATGCTGTCATGATCACAGAACTGAAGAAGCAGCTGGATGCCACAGAGTGTCCAGTCATTGTCTTTGGTGGAAGGTAACTTGCTGTTCTCCGAATGTTGTAGTTTTAATGGACTTATCTGATGAGGGATACAATGTAAGTATTTAAGTGTATAAGTTAAGATTATGTTGTGCCTTTGATAGAGAGGTACTTTTTTGTTTATAGATAAATGGAAAAATATTTGACATTTTTCATTTGATTATATCATATATGCAGTTGGCCCTGACATGTAAAACTAGGATGAAGAAATTGTGTTTTGAAAATGTTAAAATGTGCCATTAAAAGGCTCAAGTTGATTTAGAGCTCAGAAAACAGGAATGAATCAAACAATTTAAAGCAATGCATAGGGAAAAAATGTGGTGTTCTGGAAATAAGGAAATATTCTCTCTGTCTCTCAGCTATGGTGGTATGCTCAGTGTATACATGAGGCTGCGCTATCCCAACATTGTAGCAGGGGCTCTGGCAGCCAGCGCCCCTATCCTGTCCACTGCTGGACTGGGGGATTCAAGGCAGTTCTTTCGGGATGTGACCGCAGTGAGTTCACATTAAACTGAGATGTGAACGTGAAATTTTGGTGATTATTGCATTAGTATTTTCAAATTAATAAGTTCAGTTCACACCTTGTTTAGGATTTTGAAAACTACAATCCGTCCTGCAGAGATGCAGTGCAAGAAGCATTTCAGCAACTTGAAAACCTTGCACAACATGAAGGTAAGCTCTGTGCCATAATTCTCAGACCAGCTACTATCTGATGAGATGAAGCAAAATAACCATAGAGTTTCAGCATAAATACCACTGTACATTTTCAGTGAACTAAGCATTTATAAGTGACCTGCTTGCTGGTACCTATTAAGAAAAAGTCTGTGAACCCTTGTAATTATCTGGATTTATGCTTGAATTTCAATGCTATTTATTTTTTATACATTCCTTTTCGATTTTTTAGAGCACTGTACAAGGTCATTAAAAATGTACAAAATTAGTTATAATAGATGTAAATATTAATATAGTAAGACAGTAGCCACCAGTGGAGAAGACAACTCACAATCACAAAGAAAGGGTGAAAAAGAACTTCCTGAGGTCCAAGTACCAGTGGCTGCCCATACCTCCTGGGCATTTTACTGTGATTACAGCAGCTCCTAAAAATGTGATCTGATCTTTAAGTTATAATAAAGACAGTTGCATTTAATAAACAGTATGCATTTTTTTTACATTTTGCTATTCGTATTGGACAAATAGTTTAAACAACCAATGCCATTGATTGGGGGGAGGGGGTGGGGTATTTGAACCTCTAGGATAATTGCATTTGGAAAGCAGGGTAAATGGACTCAGGCATTACACTCAATGAGTGAGGTGTTGATCTGCTATGCCATGCAAGAAAAATTAGCTTGGGTTACCTGCTCTTAAAAAGAGAATTCCGCTGAAGTGCAGTCAAAAGAGATTTCAGAGGAATTTGGCAGAAGAGTTGTTGAAGCTCGTAAGAATATAAAGGTTTACAATGAATTTGTGAAGACTTGTGCCTCCATCAGTCTACAGTGAAGCCGATAGTTTAAAAAATGGAGAAAAATTCAACACTGTTACTACTCTCTTCAGAAGTGGGAATCCTATAAAGATCACTGCAAGGACACGCCGTACAGTCCTCAAACAAGTGACGAATATCTCTGCGATGACAGCTAAGGATTTGCAGGCATGTCTTGCACTTGATTTCTATATTCATGAGTCCACAATAAGAAAAACACTGAACAAAAATGGTGTTTATGAAGGTTACTGCAGAGGAAACCAGTGCTCTCCCAAAAACATTGCTACCCAACAACAGATATTCATGTTCAATAAAGGTAACATACAAGGATAACGTACAACGTTGCGTGTGTTTCAGTAAGACTGTTTATTATGGCTTAGATGATCAGCTCACAGTTTAGGTGTCGTTCATGCAGAAATCAAGATAAGCACAAACTTTTTCTGACAACTTTGAGTAGTACTTGAAGCCACTTGTTTTTGTGACTAAATTAGTAAACCTCAAGTCCTACAACACTGATGTTTGGCATGAGAGTTACCATGTGAAACTCTATTAAACTACTCTTCTGCAGATTATGGACATATCCGATCAGCTTTCACCCTCTGCAAGACACCAGGATCCAGCCAAGACATTCACCAGCTGAAGGGGCTCCTGCGTAATGCCTTCACTCTCATGGCCATGCTGGACTACCCTTACAGCACTCACTTCATGGGTAACATGCCTGCCAACCCAGTTAAGGTACTGTTACAAGACGACAACACAAATAATGATTCAGATATTGCCGACAGCTTATTTTTTTTGTATGGACATAACTTTGAGAACCCTCTTTGAAAAATAATTTACTGTCATTATAAATTGTGTCCTGAAGTACAGAAGTGCAAGTCCACAACTTTGTGTTTTTGCAGGTTGCCTGTGACATTATGCTGAGTGGGAAGAATTTACTTTCTGCTTTAAGAGATACTGTGGGTATGTAAAACGGATTGTTAGAACGGATGAATGGGGCAGGCTTATGAGACACTTAAATTATAAAGCTGTCACGTTCTAAGTTTGAATGAATTAGATGCTTATATGTCTGATTAACACACTATTAGTTCTTCCAGTTGCATTTCTGACTAAAACACAACTTACATTTATTCATGTTGCTCACTCTTTTCTCCAAAGTGACTTAGTGTTAACCAACTTAGAACTATTTACCCATTTATACAGCTGGATAGTGTTACGGGAGCAATTTAGAGTAAGTACCTTGCTTAGGGGTACTACTGCCAGAGGTGTGGCTCGAACCTGTAACCTCTGAGTCCAAAGGCAGCAGCTCTAAGCACTACGTTAACAGTTGTCCCTTACTTATAATTTACATATTACCAGTAGCCAAATAACAAATTTCAGCTGGTTTCAGGGCTTGCATTCTCTAGAGTGACTCTTTCGACCATATGATCGAACCGGCATTGCGATCTATTCATTTCGGGGGTATTTAGCCCACCCTTTCTTACCATTACTTGTATAGATGAAGACCCCCCAGGTCTCATGGTAAATGTGCAGGGTGGTTTTTTTTATTTTACCAACAATAGAGAACTGCAAGTCGCTGATGGTCAGGCTTAACTCACACACACACATTGGCTGAAGCTGCTTATTCTGAGGGGGGTGGCGGCAAGCCGGAGCCTAACCCGACAAGACAGGGCGCAAAATGGAGGTGGGGGGGACACACCCAGGACGGGCAGGCTTAACTCATAGCATGTAAGTGGAAAATCTTGATGGTGGATCCTTGTTCAGTCTTAGGGCAGTAAAGTGTTTACATGTACCCACTTTTTGTTAGTCAGAATCCTAAACTTTATGTGCAGGAAATTTATGAGAAATGGGGAACAGGGAGAGCCTCTGTAGACATGAGGTTTACTGTTCAATGGCATTTGAAAAACATACTAGGTGGTACTTTGAAAATATCCTTTTTCTAAAAAATTGATGCCTCCCCAGTTTCAATAGGTCTTTACCCGTTTCTGATTTTGACAATGTGTTGGGTTTAATTAAACATATGCACTTGGAGGGAAGCAGCTAGCCCCACAATCTTTCAGTAGGTCTCAGTTACCCTTGGTATACTTCCTACTGTTCTGTACAGTAGTCATAATGCTGGTGTACTAGGAGAATGTTGGTTAACTATCCAGCAACCCATTCAGGGCTGGAAGGTATCTTTTAAGGAATCTCCCTTGCTGTTGTGAGAGGGAAGGCTTTCGGACTGTAGGATGTGTTTTATAACATTTATAAACTTGTAGTGTCTAGTGGTAAAAATGGAGAAATTCGGGTTAAACACTACAGTGACGTTAGTGACAAAGCAGAGTGGTCAACTTTTAAGATGATGTGGCCCACTGCCTGAGGCCCCAACAGGCACACAGGAGCCAGTCTGGCCTCCAGGAAGACTGAGAGCCAAAAGGTGTATGGTAGTAGCTACGGTCAGTTTGCCTGCAGCATGTCCTCATGCTCTCCAGTGAGTCTCACGTTGCCTATGTAGACAATACAGCACCCGCTGCAGGTACCCTCTATGGTGCCCTCTGAATGTGTAGCGGTATCTGCTAGCAGATTCCAGGACCATTCTATGGCTGGAGAACCACACACCCCCTGCCTCCAGCATGATTTAATACCAGGCCCCCTCCTATAGGCCTGTGGCATGAGTCTGACTGCAGCTGACCCTCTGTTTTCTGCTCTGTGTGTATGTTTCCACAGAGGAATAATCCCCATCACAGTTAAGGCAGAAGCAGCATATTTTTTTACTGATTCAAAGAGCAGTACTCCAACCAGTTGTGCATTAAGAAAAGATGCACATCGCATACCCAAAGAAGCAGCAGACTACACCTGTAAAGCTCAAGAAATGTTAGTCTTGTGATCCCAGAGCTGAGTAATTGAGTTCTGTCTACTCTGATTTCACATACTTTCTTGTCCCACCATTAAGTAAGGATACTTTTGAGAGCCATTCATTTATATTAAACTTAATTTTTTAGGAAGATACTGCTTACAGTAATAAACTCAAGCTCTTCTGCTGTTGAACACAGCTGATTTCTGTGCTGTTAGAAGCTGTGATGAGGACAGTCTAAATTCTGCAGTGTGTGGGTGCTTCATGACAGGAGCTTTAGCTATGCTAGGTGTCAGATTACTAGAAACATGTACTCTTGGCTCATGTTTAACTCAGCAGGGTGGGAACAAACTTGGCTCCACAAATATCTTTTATTGTCACAGCATCTGCATGTGTGGACCTATCTGTTCCTTGTGCCTGCTGCTGCCTTGGTAGTGAGAAACCAAAGGGGGGATGATTTTTTTCTTCTCCCTCTTTCAGGAGACAATGTGTACCTTTGTCTTTTTTTTTTATCTGTAAATGGGGAAAATTAGAATAGCTTCTGATAACATACTATATTTAGGATGTTATTCCCTGGTAGATGCAAGACTGCTTTCTTTGAACTTACCATACTTCACTTTTTCCAATAGGTATAGTATACAACTCCACAGGGGATGTTCAGTGCTATGACATTTACACCATTTATGTGGAGTGTGCTGATCCCACTGGGTGTGGCCTTGGCTCAGATAGCCTGGCCTGGGATTACCAGGCAAGTGGCAAAAGTCTGCATTTCAGAACAGTTGTAGTCTACTGCACACCACCACAGCGCTAACAAGGATGTTTAAACTCCACTCCAAATGTTTTCTGCTGTTTGTTTTGAAGGCCTGTACAGAGATCGAGATGTGCTTTGAGAGCAACAATGTCACAGATATGTTCCCCCCAATGCCCTTCACCGAGCAGGACAGAGTGCAGTATTGCACAAGGAAGTGGGGCGTGGTGCCACGTCCAGGATGGCTGAAAACCCAGTTCTGGGGTGATGGTGAGGCTCTGTTCCTTTATTCACGCACTGGAGGTTGGTCTCAGCTATTTGTCTGTCATTTCAATGTATTGATTTTGCATTATGAACCAGTGATTTCACAGTACCTTTGTTTTCTCCAGCTCTCTCTACAGCAAGCAATATAATTTTTTCTAATGGTGATCTTGACCCATGGGCAAATGGAGGGGTAAGGAGGATATTGATATGCTTTGTTGATAATTTAAGATTTGAGTATTAAGGTCTACAGCATGACTGATTTATTCATTTTTCCTGCTTTTTTAAAAATGTATTGTTTACATGTATTATGACATTTTTCAATATAGGTAAGGAAATCCATTAGCTCATCACTGATTGCAGTCAACATTCCTGAAGGGGCTCATCATTTGGATTTAAGGTGAGAACAGATTAATCTTTATAGTTGTCACAATAGTAGAGTAAATGCAATGATATTAGGAATATACTGCTTCCACACCATCTATACATCTTCCTGACACTCAGCAAAAAGACTTTAGCAAAATTACTAGAACTGCTAGAAAGCAGAACCCTATACCCAAAAATGCATGGCTGTCATAAGAATGTAGCTGAATAAAGAAATTGTGCAAAGTGGTCTGATGTGGGTGCACAAAGTAAAAACTTGCATATTTGAGTGTTAGAAAGAAGTCCTTAACACTCCCCCCTCCTATTTTACAGAGGGTCAAATATAGCAGACCCAGTGTCAGTGCGTGATGCTCGAAGAAAGGAGGCTGAAATAATTGCAAAGTGGGTGAAAATGGAAAGTAAAAAGATGTTCTGAAAATGAAATTACAGTGCAGTTGTATAAATTCAAATGTTTTGTAAAAATTTATTAAAGTAATGCACAAAGTAACATTTGTACAAAGTGAACATCCTCTTTCAAAAATTTCCCAAAACTTTTAATATGTACACAAATACAAAGCTTGTGGATGCTCTTTTCTTACAGATTTAAGTAAATAAGCATGAGTTTTGAGGGAGACACAGTTTAAAATCATACCCAGAGTTCTTCCAGAATGTTCATACTGGGGCAGTTGTAAAGAGGGCAGTCTATTTCTACATAAACTTTGTGTTATAGTATGGCTGAGTTGTTCATTCCTCAGTCAAATGATACAAGCTGTCTTTGGAGCATATCAGGAAAATCTTTGGTTGTTTTGAATAAAACATCCAAGGGTAAATTGGTATGTCTGCAGCTTAACTATTTAACATGGACATCAGTGTTAATTTTGTTTAAAGATATGCAACCCTCGGATAACTTTGGAAACTTTTGACCAGATTTCAATGCTTCTGATGTGCAAATCAAATTGCTAGTCTTTCCATGAAGATTTTATACTGAGAAGGCTGAGCATATTGACAGCCAAGCTTCATTCAGTATAGGATAGATGAATATTAAAGTCACTTGGAATAATTAACAATGGAAATACAAATCTGTCCTTCCTCCAAATAAGAAAACTGTAAACATTAACCCCAATGCACATAACACATTGCAGTGACTCATGAGAGGGAGAACATGGAGAGTGGCAGACACACTGGATTCAGTTTAACTAAAGGCACAGATTAGGGTGAAACTCCACCATAAGACTTAACCGCAGATGACACTATTGCTCTCAGCTATCCAAGGGCCAGTATGGCTCTATTCCTTGTTTGTAATGAATTAGCACAACCTTGCTCACTTACCCAATTTAGAAAGGGTAAATTCCCATATTTCATGGAACAGTCACTTGTACAAATAACTCAAATGGGGGGGGGGGGGGGGTTGGTTTCCCTGTATTTCTGAAAACCTCTAAATCTGCTACAATTTCTGCCACACCACCACACAAATGCAGGGAAATAATTGATTAGGAAGGTATGAATAATGTATGTAAGGTGGTGTGTTATCACAAAAACACCCACTAGTTCAAATACTTGTTGCAACAGCAAACTGACCACCGTTTCCCACTCTAGCTGTAATTCAGTGTTTCAAACATTGAAATGAAGCAAGAAGCTAAACAAATTACGCAATGGACCATTTTAGCACCCCTAGGGCTTATCTGAATTCGTTAATGTTAAAGGAATTTTCACAATCAGACACTATCATACATGCCCATTACAGAATTATAAAGCATTATATTACAGGAATGATGACTGCCGGAGAACCCAGTTGCACACGAGCCATAATTAATACTCCTAGCACTGGTGCCAGACTACTATTCCAGCCCAACACTGCACAATTCTTTCAAGCATTAAAATTACATAGCTCTAGCTTGACCCGTGTATTACAGCTTCTTCTGTGCACAACATTATAGATTTTTTTTTTTTTTTTCCCCCCAATATAAATTAATCTCAAAACACACATCTGGGAATATTTTGTAGGTCTTAGAAAAGGTTGAATTTGATAACTATTTTGATTTTAAAATTTATATAAATATCACCCAAAGGGTTGTTACAATACCTCCTTACACTAAAAGAGTAAAAATTAGCCATCTTGTCACCACAGTATGGTCCCTGATTCAAAGATGATGATTCATTGAAACTGACATGGCAAGGTTCAAAACAAAAATATTCATAAATATACAATAGCAGCTTATTGCAAAGTCAAATAAAATCTACACTTTAGCATTTCCATCCAAAAGAACTTCACAGTATGCAAGTTCAGTTCCGTGGCTAATGACCTCAGACCCTCCTGGTTAACAGCATGTGATGGACTGGTACATGACTATTTTATATACTAATGTTAAAATAGTCTGGGTGGGACTAAGTTTCTTAAAACACTGGAAAAAAAAAGTATTTGGAATTTGACATTTTTGTGTTCCGCAATGTTTGCCTATGCCTTACATAAGCAAGACAGTACTGATCAGGTCAATTGTGCCCCATCTTAAGGAACATAAAGGGAATAAACAGTTTATCTTTTTTTTTTTTTTTTTCCTCGCAATGCCCTCACGACATGAAATTCTGGTGTCATAATGGCAGTGGAACAGCATGAAAGACACCAAAGTCTTCCATCAGACATGGAATCATTGCTGCTTGCATTTTAACACATTGCCAGGTGCGGTCTATGACAATAGATCTACAGCATTTCTGTGTTTCACTAGCATTTACTGCAGATACATGTATTTGAAAATGCATAATAAGTCTCCTGTGAGCCTACAGTTGTGAGCTGCATACAATTCTAAAGCTCACATACAAATTTTCACCACAAAAACCTTGCATCCATCAGCAACGTGTTAAACCTGTTTCAGCTAATGAATCAAACCAGAGTTTAACAAAAAGCAACAGGGTTATATCCAGAGGGAAACGTTGGCAGCAGGCTAACATAATTATTGTCCACAACAAAGAACGGTGGCATTTCTTCTGAACCCTGAGCCGTGTGCAGTGTGCGTTCCGATTCCTGTCCCCTGCCTGTGTCGCTCATGCTGCGGATGGCCAGATTGGTAAGGGGTGGGCCTCTGTGTTGAAGACATACCTGTCCAGGCTGATCAGATTGGGATCATCTGAGAAGAGCAGGTAGAAGTACTTGAGGGTCTCTCCTAGGAAAAAGCTTTCCATCTTGTCCCTGGGGCTGGGGTACTCGCGATCACGCACATTATTAATGGAGGTATACCCTCCAGTTGGCACCTGGAAGGACATGACATTTTTACTAGTCATGTATTAACTGTGGGGTGAATCAGAAAAGCAGGATACAACACTGTCCTCCTCTTTTTACAGCTTCCTTGTAAAATACTTTGCACAGAATTACTTGCAGAACTAAAAATCAGTCATCCAAAACACTAGTTTGTGGCTAATTTTCTATCATTTATTATAAATCTATATTAAGAATTTTTGACAGTTAAGATTGCATGGATGCCTGTATTAGTTTGATTTACTTTTCCGCAGATTCACACATGTGCTTGCATGTCTGTCACCTACTGGTGCCTCACCCTGGTGTACTTGTTAAAGTTTTGAAACATCTCCCAGCCCCACTCTTGATACTTCTTGTCCTGAGTGAACCTGTACAGGTAGAACAGACTCTCCACCGTCTCGGGCCGTAGGAGGTTGTGTCTGTCTGCTGGCTGCAGGAGGAAGACAGATGGTAAGCAATGAAGCACTCAGCCAGTGATGAGAGCTACACACAACTGTGGCCTGCACAAGGGTGGTGTGGCTCTGCTCTGTGGGAGCACAGTCACAGCTCACCTTCACATCCACATCCAGGCCCTCGTGTGGCACCATATTGAAGTGGACAATCTCAGGGCTCAGGCCTGTCTCCATCTGCGCATACATCTGGTAGCAAGTCTCCATCAGGCGCTTGGCCAGATCCATATGCTCTGCAGACAGGCCATTGTGGGCACCCAGAGCCAGCGTCCCAGGCAGGAAGCAGACCAAGTGATCCTGAGAACCGCAGGGAGGCAATGGGAGTGAATGACCGCTGGGGACTTCTCATTTTTCTGTGTCAAATATAACACACATAGTATATGCATACATGGCAGCACAGTGACTCAGCAGATTATGCTGGTGTTTTACAGCATATGGATTCCTGCTCAGTCTGTGTGGAGTTTGCACGTTCTTCCTGTGTTTGCATTTCCTCTGGGTTCTCTAGTTTCCTACCACAGCCAAAACACATGTAACTCAATTCCCTATAGTTTGTATGTATGGGTGTTACATTGCTGTGATGTAAAAATGTGTGACTGATTGTATGGCATTTGGTGCAGTGTATATAGCACTGTAAGTCACTTTGGACAAACGTCAGTGAAATACCATACTTGCATGCCACACTGTAGAAAAACATTTCCTAAATGAATAAATGTAGATGTTCCTATATCTGAGATACAGATCATGTTTAATGTTACTTTCTACAGGAACTAATTTCAAAAGTAATCTCCCCCTAAGATATTACTCATCTTTGTATCATTTTCCAAATTAGCTTTGAATAAGATCTTTCTTTGTAACTTTTTCCTTACTCATTTAACTTAAAATAAATCAGCTAAGCAAGAGTGCTGTCAATTCCATCTGTTGAAATAATCAAGTGCTGTGAGATTGGACATTTATAACTATTCTTAGCCAGATTTTAACTTGAACACATGAGCACTTTCTATACAGCCAAAAGGTAGCTATAACCAAAAAAAAAAAACCTAAAGAAAAACCTGAGTGGTGGATAGAATTGTGGTGAAGGAGCTGGCACGTGACTAAAGAAATTGAAACCCTACTGTTTCACTGAACACTTTGCAGTGATCCACAGATCATTACAGCAGATGGTCTATGCAAAGTTCTTGCTCAGCTCGCCCACACAGACCCTACTTCTCATCTAATCATTATCCCACGGTACTTCTCACATCACTGTGTAGGACACTCCCAGAAAGCAACACACGGACATTAATTCTTTTCATGTGTTCTCTGAAAGCTCTGTTTGCTGTGAGCTCGGTGGCAGCTATTCTACCTGTGGTTCAAAACATAAAACTTTTGAAACATGGATACCATATGCAAAAATATTTTTGAAAAAAGAAAAAAATACAGGGGCGCAGCGGCCTTGGCCGGGTCCCACTCTTTGGTGGGTCTGGGGTTTGAGTCCTGCTTGGAGTGCCTTGCAACGGATTGGCATCCCGTCCTGGGTGTGTCCCCTCCCCCCTTTGGCTTTACGCCGTGTTGCTCGGTTAGGCTCCAGCTCTCCGCAACCCCACTCGGGACAAGCGGTTTCAGACAGTGTGTGTGGAGGGAAAAAAAAAAAAAAAAATACAGAGAATACAAAGGAAAACAAAGTACTAGCATATGCATTAGTGTCAGGAGCACATCAAAGGATTTTCAAATACCATTGTAAAAAGTCTTTGTGATAACTAAGTATGTAATTGTAAAGACTGAGATAAGTTTTCCATGTCTGTTACACATATGCATTAGCTGTACACATTTATTTTGATTCTGTAAAAATACAGTGATTCATTTTGCTGTCACCTCTGCAATTTCCCAAATGTCAAACTGCTTGTGAAAACTGCAGAGAAGCCATTGAGACAGCTGAGAACACCCCAGAAAAACTTACTGCCAAGAAGACCTACAGTGAAAGTATTCCAATTTGGTTATATTGCAGTCACCTTTTCATCCACATCAAAGCTAACAACATGAACACATAACATCTATATTTTGTACTTGGATGCATTTGCAAAAGTAGGTTGAATACAATTATCGGTTAGGCTTCCAGATGCCTTTGGCTTACTAATGTACGCTAATAATTTGAGAGTGTATGGATTCCTTCAAATTTTACTGATTTACCGAGATATCAGTGACTGGCTGGCTCTTAATGCAAACAGCCTTAGCAGTCCCCACTCACATCCACATGAGCACCTGCCTACACTGACCATTTTAGGGCTGAAGTGGCCATGAGACAGCTCTCCCACAAAGGTTAGGCTGCGTGGAGAGGACTGCTTCAACAGGTTCTTCTTCACCCCTTCTATTGCTTGCATGTAGTCCTCCAGCAGTCTGGGGACAAACAACACAGGGGCTATTAAAGGGCCATTTCTTAGTTGTCATTCTTTGTTTTCTTTATACAACTGGATGAAAAAAGTGGATTGGAGAACTTTGCCATCTACAATCTAGAAGAGTTTGGTGACAACTGGTAATGCTCATATTTGATTGTAGTTGACTACATGATGCAAAGAGAATGTCAGTTCTGCATAAAAACTGACAGCAGAACACAAACTATAGAGAATGAACAGCTCCGTTGGTGAACAAGATGAACCATTAACAATGTCGGAACATACGTACACTTGCCGGGCCTTTTAAATAAAAGCACAACTAACCAATCTGCCAGAATTTTTCTAACCAAAAACTATTTCATTACATTATTAAAATACAATTAGAGAACTGCATCTGAAAGTATATGCCGGACAGCCTAAATTGTTGATGAAATTATTAATCTGAGTCAACAGCCTTGGAAAGATGATATACTGTATAAATTACTCATGAGTAACATCTTTAAGACTACCTACACAGATGGGGGGGAAAAAAAAAAATCCATATGAAAAGGTAAATAAAGCAGTAAGAATTAGTTTTGATGCAAAACAAATACTACCAGTGTGGACACGTGTACATGAGTACTTAAGTTTCAGGCTAGTCTGAATTCTCAGCTAGTAAATGGATTTTCACAAGCAAATTAAGTCAGACTAGGTTTTCTATGGGCAATCAGCTTTCCAAAAACCTTCATGCAAGAAAATGATAATCCTGAAGTCCTACAGCTCAGGAAGTCAAACTCACTCAGTTTCTTTTTTGCCTCCTTGGATCCACTGCTTCAGCAGGTACTCGTAGTAGCTGTCAGCCCGTGCTCCCAGCGTGAAGACTCCCAAGTGTGTGAACTGGCCAGTGTTAGTGTTAATGAACATGGGCACTAGGCCATCATGCTTCCCATCTAGCTTGTGCACCAGCTTCATCACCTCATCCACAGCTTTCTAGAGAGAATAAGGCACAGAACCGATTTGCTTACACTAAACTTTTGAATTGAAGACTTTGTCATTGTACTCCTGCGCAATACAACAAAATTATAGTGATGACACGTGACTACTTTGATGACATACTTTGAAAGACACGCACTTTAGTAAGTCACTTTTGAATCTACCCCCTCTGACACCTCCAAAATCAAGCACTTGCAGCAAATGTGTTCAAATCACCTGGTATCGTGGATCCTGGGTCAGGCGGCTGAGCTCCCTAAACTCCAGTTGGATGCTGGTCACTTCAGCCACTGTGCTGTCTGACGTCCAGCGAGGGGGGTGTGCTGTGCCCTTCCCAATATTCACATCCGAGAAAGGTATTTTGGAAGGAGTGTTGAAGGCAGGTAGTAGCCGGGACCCTATGTCCTTCTATAGTTCAGTTCAGAAATTAAAAAAAAACAATCCAGCATCTAATTTAAAAACATAACTAACACGATTTATAATGAATGTTCACATAAGCTCTAAATGGAAAAAAAAAAAAAAAAAAAACTTCAACATTGGGCACCACTGACAAGCCAATGGACTTTACATGAACATTACCAAGATGTAATGTGTGAGCACTGCTAGATACATAGTCCTGCATTCTCTCTACTCACAGCTTTTTCCAGGAACAAACTATCCCCACTCAGGTGGTACGTGCTCAGCAGGCCACCCACGATCCGTATAGTACTTTCAAACAGGTTCACGTCCACATTCTTATCAAAAGATAGCTCTTTAGCCACCCAAGTCCTAGCCTCCTTAAATTCTGTGGCAAAGAAAGAAAACACTGTTGATACAGATTCCTGAGTGCAAATGAAATATTTATACTCTTCTAATTCCAGCACACAAAACACTAACACCTGAACTGTATATTTTGGAAACAAAATCTAAGATATCAGAACTCTGCACAGTGCTGTCACATTTATTGCCATCCACATAGGAGTAAACACAATGAATACAGGATTATCTGTCACTGTACTCATTTTAAAGAATACAAATCTATATGTGAACACCTTCTTTTAAGTTGAGGATCCACATGGTATCCAGAGCATCAATCAGTGTCAGGCCCAGTCCAAACCACTCTCCATATGACTTGGATATGGGCTTCAGCTCATCATGGCCCCAGGCAAACTCCTTGTAGCCCTTCCAGGCATGCCTAAAGGCCTCCTTCACTGCTTCAAGCCTATTTATTCCATGCACTAAAGCCACACACAAACGCAAAGATAATAAGCAAGAACGTAAGTATCTCATAGTCAACTGCTCCATTTTCTTGTTACTTCAACCAGCAGGAAAAAGACCTTTTTCAGTTTATCCATTAACACATGTCCTTGTGTGATTTAAAAATAAATAAATGAATGAATAAAACTGAAACTAACACTACAACACCCACTCTGTGCTTTACACGTAACAGCCTGGTATCCAGTTGATCTTATTCACCACAACACTTCTGACACCAACAAACAGTAAAGAAATGAAGAAAAACAAACAGTACAGGCCTTCAGAGACTCAAAAGACTGAAATATCAAGATGAGACAGAGAGACTGTGGTACACAGACCTGGCCTCTGCATACCCGTAGTATCACCTGGCTTTGGCAGAGCTCCATCACCCTTCTCATATTCAGCCTCTTTGACAGAGGGTTGCAGCTCAGTACCCTGGTCTGCCTCAATCATCGCCCCTCGCCAGCTGTGCAGACACACGTGTAAATATGGGGTTACGGTCTCCTTAGAGCTTTGTAGGGTAACTTCAACCACGGAGCGACTGTGCCCATGGAAAGGGCTTAGAGTCCTCCTAATAAAATGGTGGGAAGACTGGCATACTTTGCCCTCAATCTTGTTATGTAACCTACCCCTAAGAGACAGTTTTGTACAAATATATTGTACCACTCTCCTGTTATTTCTATTTTAACTTTTCAGTTGCAGGCTTTGAGGAAATTATCTATAATAATTCATTCCACGTGGCAAGATCTCTCAAAACACGAACAGTGATGTAAAGCAAAGTTTAACACCCAGAAACAGAATCTTCCCGTTACAGTCTCACCTAATGACTGGTTTCTCTCCCTCTTCCCTGCTTCCTGCCACAGGTTCCTGCTTCGCTTCGATCTGCAAGTCTGTCATATTTCCTTTCTTCTTCTGCAAGTGGTTCTGTAAGCCAGGGGGGCCTCGCTTATTGAAACCTTTCTTCTGCTTCTGGGTGGTGAGGCAGAGGCAAAAGCACAGCTAATGACAAAATTCATATTCAACAGAAAAGGATAACACAAAGAAAGAGGTGCCAAAACAGCAGCCTCAGTTATGATGATGATGATGATTTGCTGGGCAGAACCTACAGAATTAAAGCAGTACACAGAAAAATGCATTAGCAATGTTAAGTTAAACTGCTGTGCAGTTTATTTCTGTAAATAGAACAGAAGCACTAGGTTCCAACTGACCACAGGTGGAGGCTCAGGTAAGATGGGTATGTTCTGTTTCTGAGGTGCGGGGATGACACCTGGAGCAACTCCAGGCAGGGCCCCTGGCATCACTTGCTCCGGAGGACTGTTATCCATCCTGTGCCATTCCTCCTTCGGGGGTTTGTTGGACAGGCCTATGCACACACAGCACTCAAGACCAAACGGAGGACCAAAACAAGCAACCAGTCACTATGGACACCTTTTCATAACGTGGAAGAAGGACCCTACCTTTCCAGTGCTCCACCAAGGTGGGGTACATGGCAATGACAGAAACCAGCAGCAACACCAACAGGAAGAGGATCAAACTACGCTGCAGCCTGGAAAGCTGCTTCCATTTCTAGTTGAGAAAACATACAGACACACCACATTTGGGTTTTTTTTTTTTTTTTTTTTTTTAAAAACAAAAACATGCCATACTAATGCTTTTAAGTGATTGCAGAGAACTACCACACAGTCATAACCCACCCTCTTTGTAAATTGTTTTTCTCAGGTAAAACACTTAACTACCTAAAAAAATACACACGAAACATAACATTCAAGAGCCTATAAGGAACTGTTTTCTGACATTTTCATCTGGACCCCACCATTTGTACCAGAAGTTACTTCGAGATCAGTGACATTGTCACCACATAAAAAACTGAAAGGTCCATATACAGCAGTCAGGCTGCGCTAGATGACGCTATCTTAAGCAACATTTTTATTAGTACATCTTACATTCTTAAGATGAAGCAGCCTAAAATAGTACAGAAGACTAATTCAAGTGCAGCACATACACGGAATCCAAAAGGGAGGAAGGAAAAAGCCAACAAGTGTAGCAAAATACCCGCCTAGCTTTTCACAACCCCAGCTGCTTGCGAGAGGCCTCAAGAGAGATGCAGCGCTAAAGAAGAAATCCCTACAGGCACCTAACGCTGCAGAATTGTGCCGTGCCTGGCTCAAAACGACCAGCTGCAGACAGTGATGCAATCCCCAAGGCCTGTTTGTTTAGGTTAGTATGGCATGAGTCACTGCACACTTGCCGAGCAAGGCCTGCCCTGTGGGGAACATGGGGTCAAGGTCTGAGATGGTTCTTCTGTTAAACTGGAATCAACATACACATCAAAAGCTCAATCACAGCATAAAAACACAGTTACCAACCAATGCTGTAACGCTACTTTAATGAGTTCATCTAATCTTATCAGAGCTGTCTCAGCTTTTTCTTTTTTTGAAAAATGGACAGTTGTGTAAAGGGGGAGGGGGGTGCAGTGGGTTGGACCAGATCCTGCTCTCTGGTGGGTCTGGGGTTCAAGTCCTGCTTGGGGCGCTTTGGGATGGACTGGCGTCCTGTCCTGGGTGTGTCCCCTCCCTCTCCAGCCTTACGCCCTGTGTTACCTGGGTTAGACTCCGGCTTGCCGTGACCCTGCTCGGGACAACCGGTTTCGGCCAGTGTGTGTGTGTGTGTGTGTGTGTGTGAGAGAGAGAGAAAGCTGCGGAAAGAACTATTCACGCGAACAGGTCCATGAACCCTCCAGCCGGGCCAGAAACAGCGGAAGACGTTTAAAGCTATACGGACAGCCAAAAGCCGCGTCAGTACGCACGGACAAGCGGCGGAACAGGAAAACCCACCCTCCAGCAAGACTGGCGACGCCACTGCTTGCTGTTGTTGTAGCTGCGGCCGTCCTGCTCGGTGACGGTTAGGGTTATGAAATCTTTCCTCGCAGGGGGGTACATCTCCGAAGACCAGTCCAAGCTGGGGGGGCACAGAAGTAATGCTAAAGGGCAAGATTGTGGGGAGAAACAAGAGAAACACACACTTAAACATTCATATTGCCTGCGAACGCCTTTAACATAAAATAAAACACATACAGGTGTACTGACACATATGGGGATGTGAGGTACAAGAATGACTAGGAAACTGGTCGTGATTTAAACACCAAAGAACATCTGCGCTGGGGGGAGAAAGACACTTCCACGGACTGACTCAAAAAACTTGTACGAAAATGACAAGGGAGGAAGGCAATCGGTTTGCTTTGCCTCGAAACGTTTGACCACACACAGTTCGCAGACGGAGCCCGTTTTGAAAAGGCCACTTTTCCCCACATAATCATAATGTCATCTTTCGCTTTGCATTCATTCAAACGTGAAAAAAAAAAAATGTTCCTCCTGTTCCAGAAGTCGTCCCAACCAGCCAGCGACTTACGGCAGACAATTCACATTTCCTCTCGGTTTCTACTAAAAATGTACAAGCTGCAAATGTTATTTTTAAATACGCCAGGAATGATCAGTACAGTAGAGTGCGCGGTTAAGTGTCCGCACCTGTCCGATACGACACAGGCTGTCGAGAAAACAGACACGTAGAAAGGTAGCTAGTAGGCAAAACTACAGCAAATTGCTGCAAAGCTAAGCGTAACCTCCTCAAATGGTGGAAATTTTTGTTTGAAATTGGGCGGAAAAATTCGTCTGCAGCCTAGGCGACATCCACATAAAGTATTCCAAGTGAGTGTACAGAAGAACACGTCAGCCTTACCTTTTTCTGAGGTGAGCGCTGCTCCGCCGCTAACGAATGACGCACACGCCTCCCGCGGCACGGCGCTTGACGGCTCACGTTGTCACGAGAGGCCGAGGCATGACGCGAGGCCTAGCGGGCTGCAGCCGAACAGCCGGGTACCGCGCAGCTACAGGTCACTGAACTCTGGTCGTGGGAAGCGTCGATATAATACAGTGTCACTCTTGAAATCAGTGCTGTAGCACTGTAAACTGCTGGACAGTTACACAGAATAATCATGTGTGTCACGTTCTGCTTAGTTCGCCTTGTATCCAACTCGGCCAGATCAGAAGCGAAAATAGAGAAAGTGTCACATCCAACAACAAGCGAGGATTACCGGCCACATTTCTCCAAAAAAAAAAAAAGCGAACGGAAAATGCTGTATTTCTTTTTTCTTCGTAGTTCTCCTCGTTAACCAAACACGAAGCGGGTTGGGATGTGTAAAAGTGCAGCGTCTTCCTGTATTTTTCCACTTGTCGGGAGCATGCCGTTCGCGTCTCAGCTCAGGGCTCCGCTCCCTCAGCCAATGGATGTCCAGTCCGCCGAAAAGCTCGACTCCGCGCGCACTCCACGCACTCTACCATGGATGGACATCTGCCGCGCGCGCGCACTGCCACTAACCACTTTCCTCTAACCCGGGAAATTCAGACACCGCTACTCGGTCATATGACAGTGGTCCCCCAGGCATTACGCGCCTTTTCAGTTAGCCGCGGTCCGAAAATAATACACGGAAAATTCAGGAAATAAACAATTAATAAGTTTTAAATTGCCCGCCGTTCCGAATAACATGATGAAATCTCGCGCCGTCCCGCGAATCATTCTTTTGTCCGACGTATCCACGCTGTACGCTACCTGCCCGTTAGTCACACAGCTTGTCTCCGTTATCGACTGTGGCGGGATTGCAGCCCTTGTGTTCAAGTAATCCTTTTTTAACTTAAAAAAAACTTTACTTAAAAAAATCAACACTTATTGTGCCTAATTTATTAAACCATCATAGGTATGTATACGATAAAACATAGTATATACATATATCCGCGGTTTCAGGCATCCGCTGGGGGTCTTGGAACATATCCCCGCGGATAAGGGGGGGGGGGGTCTGCGTATAGCTGTCGGAGTTCCCCGTACGTTTTTATATTACACACCACTTTCTTGCGCTTGCAGTGATAAGTACCATACACACACATTTTCTGAAACGCTTGTCCCATACTGGGTCGCGGGGAACCGGAGCCTACCCGGCAACACAGGGCGTAAGGCCGGAGGGGGAGGGAATACACCCAGACGGGACGCCAGTCCGTCGCAAGGCACCCCAAGCGGGACTCGAACCCCGGACCCCCTAGAAAGCAGGACCCGGTCCAACCCACTGCGCCACCGCACCCCCCCTTCATAAGTACTACTAGTCACTAAATTATTTTGCCATTTCAAATAGCATTTGGCTAGCACTTAATAAAGTTAAGGATAAAAAACCAACTTAAAGCATATTCACAATAATTATGATGCAATTATAATACATAACCCCTGTTAAATTAGAGTAAAAAAAATTACGCTTTGCCGAATAAGACTCATTTAAGAGACAACGTAATAAAGCCCCATACACAATGATACAGGTTTATAAATAAGAGAAGCTGTTTCCGTTTTTTGGCATATAATTCTGTAGTGCTAATAAAGAAAATTATGCAAAGCGAAATGCTTATTTTACAAAATACTAAATGAGATTAAAAGCTGGCCTGCTGTTTAAATTTGAAACCATCATCATATCATAAAACAATAGAGAAATCAGAAATCACAATGATTCAATCTTTACAAAATCTGATGTTGCACAAAATGTAAAAAAAAATTGAATTTGTGTTGTATGAGGGAGCACAAATTGTTTCAACCAGCTAAACTGTGCATTCACTCTTACAGATAAACATGGCATTTAGAATATTTACTTAATGTTTTGTCATTTTTGTTCCTTGATTAAGGATACACTACAGTGTTGTATAACCCCAACAAAACTGAATGTATGTTTCTCTATTTCTAGAAAGGAAGATCACCTTAAGGGTGTAATAATTTTAATATTCAAGACCAATTTGTTAATGGTACCTGAACGCCCAGCTGAATGTCTTCTAGTCTTATTTGGTTGCTAAACCAGACTACAGACCAGCAAGGACCCAGAATGTAATAAACAAAATTGTACAACCTGTAACAGAAGGTTTGATAATCTGTAAAAGCCAAGTGATTCTCATTAACATTATACTTACTCATTTTTGCTATAGCTGAACATGATGTTCCAATTAAGTGTGAATTTAGACTCAAGGTAATTTTTCCTGAGGGCATCATGATGGTTTAGCTGGTAGTACAGAGGCCTCACAGTGCTTGAAATGCACAGTTGGACATATGTTTGTGCCAACATCAGTTTAAGCAGAGTTTGCATGTCCTCCCTGTATCTGTGTGGGTTTCCTTGAGGTCCTCTGGTTTCCTCTCACACTCAAAAGATGTGTTTCAGGTGGACTGGTGATTGTAAACTGCCCAGAGTGTGTGCATGTGTGAGTGAATGTATCGCCACTCTGCAAGCAGTTCAGGGTGTACCCTTTGTAGCCAGCTCTCTATGCTTCCAGGATAGAGTCCAAACCCCGACTTCCCTACGATAGGAAAAGCAGTTATTCATGTTGAGTCAGTGACTCAATTTTTCATCCATTTCACTTCCATAAATTCAGTGTAACAATGTAGCTTTGACCTACGAATCACATAAATACATGTTTCTCATTACAGAGAAACATAACTTACCAAAATTGTCAACAAATAACCTGTAAAATACTATGTTGTATTAATAATAATTTTAAAATGACATAAAACAGGTTATAATTGTTAATGCATAGCACATGGGAATGAAGGTATTGGTATAAAAGCATTAATTTCAATTAAAATACTGGTGGGTGAAATACAACACAAGGTTTCCATGTACTGAAAATTGTTGTGAAAGCTAACATGAATGTAAAGCTTCCCACAAGTTTTGGTTTCATAAATGTTTAAGTATCACAAACACACACACCATCTGAACCGCTTGTCCCATACGGGGTTGCGGGGAGCCGGAGCCTAACCCGGCAACACAGGGTGCAAGGCCGGAGGGGACACGCCCAGGACCAGATGCCAGTCCATCATAAGGCACCCAAAGCGGGACTCAAACCCCAGACCCACCGGAGAGCAAGACCCGGTCCAAACCACTGCACCACTGCACCACTGCGCCCCCATATCACAAACAGTCTGAAGGAAAAACCCAATGTGCATCTCAAAAGGCGCAAGAATGAAAAGTTTCACTGTGCTCCAGGCTGGCTGAAAAATACTTTGTCTTAGAAATATTATTTGTTTCACCAATAGTTGAATGTTGTATGAGCACCTAAAGACTGTTGTCTCCTATGGAGGTCCTCTCCAGCTGAAATGGACAAGTCCGATGATGATTCCAAACAGGATCACTTCTGCTGAACACAGCTATGTCTCTGAGGAGGAGTAGATTCAGACTTTGTGACAGAAAATACTCAACATTTAAATATTTAATAAAGCAGCAACAGTAAAGATAATTACAGTAGATTCAACTGTCAAAATGATATACAGAGAGATGCACTATAAATGTTCATCTGCTACTTCTAACTGTCCTCTGGGAACTTAATTAATGGTTGACTAATGGCAATATCTTTAATATGGTTTTTAAGTAACTGACGTCAGGCTACTTGCATGCTGTCCCGTCTTTTCTACTGGTCCCACAAGTCCAGTAAATCCTTTTAGCCCCTGTAGGTAAATATTGAATAATGGATTTGAAATGTAGTTCATAAGTTTGCAATTAGACACTCTGAATATGAAAATACCCAATTTTTGGAACAATAAATGTACGTAACGCAGAATGAAATAATATTCATACGGAATTGTATATTGTCTAAAGATCATCTTAAATAGAGTATCACACTTAATTTTATATATGGAATAGACATTTCTGAAATCCTCTGGAATTCAAAGGTATATTTGAAAGAAGGTCTGATTTCTCCTGATTATAAACAATTCAAAATCACAATGGCAGTTTAACATTTATAGAAAAAATGGCCAGAAATCTCCTTTACTACGTCACTGTTGTATATTTATATTTCTATTCTACACTAAACAAAAGAGCAATTCTAAAGGCCACCAACAGATTGTCTGTTTAGTATAGGAAAGTAGGGGTGATTTTCAAATGACTTTTTTTTGGAAAAAATGTGCAGATTTCAGATCCCATTTTAGTGTAGGAGGTTCTCATTCAAGTTTCTATGTGTTAAAACGGAAAGCTTATTTCTGCAACTTGCTTTTTGACCCATTTAAACAAATAACCTTCCCCTTAGCTACAGCACTGTACAGAACACCTAGTCCCACTGTGCAAAAAGCAACCATAACGTGATAAATGTGTACTGTGTGTCAACATCTTTAATTGGGTTTTTTGGACAACCGGCTGGAACTCCCCAGTTGCCACTGGCCTATATTTTGATAATGTCATTTATTCACATTTTAATAACTAATAATTTTACATACATTTTCTTCAAACAAGAACCATTAAAGAAGTTTTTAAGAAGGTACTGGTTCATTATACATTTAACATTAATTCACAATTGTGATATCCTGTGCAGTTGAACCAATACATTGACATTTATTCATTTAGCTGATGCTTTTCTTCAGCTGGCATCTGTTGGATCCAAAGGTAGCAGCTCTACCCATTATGCTCTCATTTGCCCCAATATTCATAATCAACACTTGTAGGACCTTTAATCTTGATGGGAAAAATGTGGCCAGTAGGGGAATAGGTTAGATCCTTTAGATCATCCCATCACAAAGACAAGAGAAACTGAAGTTACAGGCAATCCAGGAAATCTCATTCCTCCCCTTGGTACAGCAGGACCGATATTACCCTACACACACACACACACACACACACACACACACACACACACACACACACAAAATCTAATATATAGGTGTAGAATCAAAACAGAAATTATATCTTTAAGAATTACATATATTCATATATATGTATCCATGAGAAATATATAAAAATAGCCCAAGATGGTATAACTTAGGAATCCCCTGCCTTCCTTAAAAGGTCTTGACTCCCATGAAACACACAGTGTATAACGAGGCCTGTGCAAACGTATGGTATACTTTCTCTACAAAACAAGAACACAGTGGAGTGGTTTGTAGGAGCACTTCAAATCAAATCTGTGGCTTCTGTGAAGAGGGATGCTACTGGGCTAACCCTAACCTTCAAGCCCTAAGCATCTGGTTGGGCAGGCAGTCCCAGTGAGCCCATACGCCTGTGGTCCTGATGGGTCCAGTTTCCTTTTCTATCCCTATACAGAGCAGCCAGTGAATAGGAGAATGTGTGATGCACAAACAAAACCCTTTAAGGGACATCTTTAACAAGCATCTTTAGTCATAGTAGTCTATCATTTAATCGATGAATGACCTCCAAATCCATCTCACCTTTTATTCTTGTAAACCTGGGACGTCCCAAGAAAGTGAGTTAAGTACAGATTAAAAAAAAGCTCTCCAGACGGGCCCTGCTGCCCCCTTAAAGAGGAAGCCATCTCAGAGACAAACCACACTCTGCCCTGCTCTTTGTCTAGGCTACAGACAGCAAAACTATTGCAATGCCCTCCATTGCATCTGCATCTATAACTCTTTGTCTGTTAGCAAAATGTGCTTTGGTTCACTCCGAGTTGCACATTTCTGAGGATAACACACACTAAACAAATAAATATAAATATTTATAATTTCATAAACATAATTTCAATGACATAAATATGTACAGTCCACTAGGGGGAAGCATAACTGAGTTTTAAAAGATTAAGGAGTAAAAACTGATTTAGTATGACATACTGTATTATCTTTTGTTTGACCTACTTTCACTTTATTCTCTCCTCTCTGTCCCCTTTGTCCAGGTTCTCCACTTAAACCCTGTGGATCCAATCTCAGTATTGGCTCTAACACAAGTGAAAGCAGCTCTTACTGTCCGATCTGACAATATCAGTTCAACTTCAGTGAAAACTATGCACCATGTAAAAATACAGAAATATTTTAGTATATATCATTAAGTATTAATCAAGTTATTTTCGCTATATCTATCAAAGAAACTTCTTTTACATGCTGCGACACACAGAACCAACGCAACTTCTAAATGTGAAAGTCCGAACAAAACTTGTCTATTGAATCATTTACATGTATTTGTTTAACAAACGCTGTTCTCCAAAGTGACGTACATCTCACAGAATCATCACACATGTAAATAACCTCTTGTTGAGCATTGTTTCCCTGCAACAGGACCTGAAGAGGCTGGCCAGCCATTACACAAGCACCCCATGCTAATTGAAGTTGATGACCAACCACCATGATGGATGAGATGTACCTTGCTGAACTGGGAAATCGAGCTATCATACAACAACAATGCTATTATTAGCTGTAAACTGAGCTGGAAGTCTTGTTTATTCTAGAATGCCCAGGAGGGGTGGGCAACCAGTGGCCCTTGGACCCCCAGAGGTTTTTTTTTCTCCCTCAACTTTCAGTTGTGAGTTTTTGTTCCTTTCCTCTGTGGCCAGTAGGGATACTTATAGCTTTATAAAAGCACTGATAATGTATTACGCTAGTCTGTAGTCAAGTGTCTTCTTTGTCTGAGGTATTTTTTTCTTTCCTCTGTGCCTGTGTTCAAGCGCTCTGTGTCACTGCATGAGAAGAGCACAGTATAAAAAAAACTGAATTCAATTGAAAGAACCTGTTCACCTCATTGCCATTCTCCCCCGGAGGGTCCTATTCTCCTCCATGTCCTGGAACATTGGCCAGAAAAAGATACTTCTGTCATATCTCACCCTGTACAGAAAGCATATACTGTAAATCTCGTATCTTTGTTTTGTCTCTTCATGTTAGCAAATGTATAACATAAAGAAATTAACACTGGATGACAACATTGTACCTGCGGCCCACATTCCCGTTGGCCCTGGGAGACCATCAAGTCCACACTCTCCAGCTTTCCCATTGCGCCCCTCTCACCCAGGTACCCCATTGGTTCTGGGTCACCCTGCCACACAAACACTGATAAAATTAAGGACTGGTTATTTTGACAATGACAATGGGATACAAATTTTTAATACATATCTGTACCTGCAGTAACTCACTCACTTTTGTTAACTACTTGCACTTGTCAGGGTCACGGGGGTCTGGAGCCCATCCAGTGTTACTGGGCGCTAGGACAGGAGCAGTAAACCATGGACAGAATGACAGTCACTACAGGGTAGCCACAAACAATCATCCACACATTCACACTGTAAGCGAAATTAATAGTTAGCAATTAACCTGAAAGATATCTTTGGATTGTGGGAGGAAACCCATGTAAACATGAGTGAACTGGGTTCAAACCCATTCCCAAACAGGCCAGGCACTGTGAAGTGGCAGTGCTACTCATTGCACTACCATGCTGCTCTGCTGCAGTAAATCAAGGTAATATATTATCACTGCAAAAATCCTTACTGAGGCTTATGTAGAACTGTGACATCATAAAATCTGTATCATATGTAGATCGAGAGACAAAAATAAAACCAATTTATGTCAGGGCCTTTCATTCTTTCCTGAGTTGCTGCTCTTTGTTTTACCAATGTGATTACACGAAAATAACACAGGACACATTGGTAAGAGTGATAATTTACTGTTGCAGAAACCTTCCTGGACTTTGATGAAACAGTGACAATGTATTAAGAGCAATTTTAGCTTATTTCCTAGTATCATCCAAGGTCCATGTGAATGAAGTATGACAGTGTTTTCAAAATTAAATCAAATTACATGTTTGATTACTCGAAGGGTAAAAAGGCTGGAATAGCAACTACTGAGGATCAAGAAAATTGACAACAATACCATACAGATTAGCTGAGGATTGTTTACAGGGTGCAGTTCATGATACTGCCTTAAATTTTCAAAGATGTAACTGAATGCTTATGCGTCAGGAAAAAGTTTTTAACCATGATAACTGATATAGAAAAAAAAGTACAATTTTGAAAAATAACTAATGTACATCTTAAAATAAAAACCTGCACTATATATGAAAAAATTACATTTATGACATGCTGTATTTGCCACATAGTGTAAAACTGCAAATGAATCACAGGTCACAGTCTTTGCTGGGTCCATTATCACCCAGCAAAAAGTAGAAGAAGGTGACACCCACTGGGGGTAAGGTTACCACGTCTTCTCTACTCTCTCCGTAGCCTGGGTTTCCCAGGATGCCCTGCAGACAGAGAACACATAGTGATCAGCGTCAAAGCAAGTAAAAGTAAGTGCTGTGGGAAATGAACATAGTGTACATTACTGGCTGGGAGTACTTTTGCTTTTTAACCACTGACCATGGGTAAGTTCTGTGGCAAATTAGAGAAAACTGCATATATGCACACAAGGGAAACACAAGGAAAGAATAAACATAGAAGGAATTTTTTTGAAAAAGACATGACATCCATCAATATGAGCGATCCCCATGTGTTAACTGTTTTCAGGTCACACATAAATGACAGTCCTGAAATTTAGAGGTCAGAATGCACTATTTGTCTGATAGTTTTCAGATCAGGGACTCAAAAGAGGTTAATGAAGATGGCATGGAAGCACAGTGGATGGCACTACTGCACCAGGATTGTGTGATTGGAAGTGGGTCTGTGTGCTGTCTGCAAGTTCTGTTGATGACTAGTGACTTCAACTGATGACTCAAAATTGCCCATTGTGTGTGTTACATTACTCTGTATACATGTGTAAATGATTGCATGGATTCATTTTTTTTTTCTGAGCCGCTTATCCCATACGGGGTCGCGGGGAACCGGAGCCTAACCCGGCAACTCAGGGCATAAGGCTGGAGGGGACACACCCAGGACGGGACGCCACCCCATCGCAAGGCACCCCAAGCGGGACTCGAACCCCAGACCCACCAGAGAGGAGGACCCGGTCCAACCCACTGCGCCACCGCACCCCCCCCCCGCATGGATTCAATGCTCTGGAGAAAAGTGTCTGCTAAATTAATAAGCGGAAGAGGAAATGTTAGCAAAATCAGCATTAGGCCAAACCCATTGCTTCACTTTCATAGTGTCTGAGTTTTTTAGATAAAGTTTGTTGCCTAAAGTTATAGTCCAAAGAACTCATGTTTCAGTTACTCAAGGACAAATGCAAAATGTCATGACGAACAGAGGATGCAGGGGAGGCTAGACCAACTGCAGGATTGTTTATTCAGAACCAAGGGATTAGACGTGTTCTTTTTGTCAGGGACGGGCAAAGAATCGGTCGATCAGCGAACAGGACAGAGGCAAGGCTCAGAAGTCGTTTTCGTGAGACAAAGCGGGCGGTCGTTTTCCGAATGGGCCGTGGAGCGGGACTGGGGAACGAGGCGAGTCAGACAGGACAGTTGTCTCAATGAGATTCCGCAAGTGAGCAGGGGCTGAGAGATGTTTTTAAAGCAGAGTGGCTGATTAATGCCAGGTACTTAATTGGAGCCAGGTGCTACTGGTTGAGATGCGGGCATGGTCGTGACACAAACGAGCTCAAAACATTGAGAAACTTGAAAAATACTGATACAAAAAAACACTTTTATTACACATTTTAAAATTATGCTCTGTACTATACACTCCTAATTATAACAGGGGTCTTTAATAATTTTCATACATCAATGTGACATTTGCATAAATGGAGCTTTCAGAATTTTATCAAGTGTTCTAAGTCATTCGTGGACAGCATAAGACACCAGATGGAACAAAATAAGTCAAACTGAGCAGAGAATATGCCAAAAATGCCACTTTAAAGGCTATCACTAAACCAGTAAACACAGAGCTCTAAGGAGATGATAGATGTCACAACATGAGTTTAGAAGACTTGATTATGCTCATTTTCCTGTGCTTTTAGTTTTTAAAGGTAAGGCATGGGGTGTATGTTATTGTATGCTATACCACACATGGGGTAACAGCTGCACACTGTGTCGGCTAAATTTACATGTGTTGCAAAGCAAAATCCTTCTAGATACAATATTGAATGACATGTTCTACTCTTGCCATTTTTTAAGCACTTAAGGATACATGATGAGGACTGTATAGGTAACTCCAAGGGTTGGGATGTCTTATGGGTTCATGGCGTCTTGACTGATCTCCTACACACAGGCAGGTGGAGGCGACAGTGGTCCTTAGCAGCATTGGGATCACCCATTACAAAGGTCAACTGTCTGAGATCTCCCTGAAGAGACAAGGAAAGATGAGAATGAGTCACATTAAAAAAAAATGTCTTTAAAAGGAAACCACCAAAAATTTCAAAGGAATTGTAAGATCTTTTATTGCTATACGGCTATTCATCTTGCTGATTCACAATCCTGGATACAGTACTTTCAGTTACTTACAAGTTCACTTACAAAACAGGGAAGTAAGAAGATCACAACATATGGACTTTCTGTATTTGTACTATGTAGTGTTAAAAACCCAAATATTTTCATTTTAGAATAAGACGTGACATTGCTTAAAGTAGTCTGTGCAGTCAAAGTATAGTTCTAAAAATGATGTTTCATCACTTTGTTGAGTCTAAGTTCTTAAAACTCACAGAGTGCCATACTGGTAAGCCAAGCCAAGCCAATAACTGGTCTGCATTTTCAATTATTTTCACTTTTTTGTAATCATATAAAAAACTGTAATCATCAATGTTGCTATTTGACTATACACAAAGTCTTGACATACATAATACAATATTCAGTGGTATACAGTTACGCAGCAAAAAACCCACATAAAAAGGAAGGCAACCAAACATACAAACATTCAGAAATGAGATTTAAGTATACTATCAGAATAAGGTGTCAAGAATGTGAACTGAGGGGCCCCTAACCTCAAATGGAGTTTCAAAGTCCTCAATGATGCCTCCTACCATCAGCAAGCTATCGGTGATGATGTCCAAGTCTAGGTAGGTCCAGTCCACACTTTCCACCAGCATGCAGTCTACATAGAGGGCCAGACTCAGCACTGATACAGCGAGAGAGACATGGTGCCACTCGCCATCTGACAGGAACACCACCGGGAACCTCGGAGAAGAGCAAGGAGAGGGGGACAGTGCATCCATTATGCCCTGACAAATTTTTACATAATGCTTGGCTGTTATGTAGTTAGTACTGACAAACATCTTAAGTGCATCTTTGCAAATGCTGACACAGTATCTTAAGTTTGGAAATAGAAAAAGTGATGAATGCACTGCTTTGTATTATCACTGTAACTGTAGGAAATGCAAGAAATACACACTTGTTTTAAGGCATCAGTTACCTGTTCTGTCAAACAGTAAACCGTGGCTCAAATGTGTGGAAAAAGGCGGTAGTACATCCGTTTTGTCCTGTTGGCTGTTAAAATCATTGCAACACATTCTTCCATCAATCTACAGTTGTGCACTTTAAACAAACTTCACATTTACATGAATAATTTTACTTTCTCCAGGCTGATTCACAATCCTGGATAGAATACTTTCAGTTACTTACAAGTTCACTTACAAAAAACAAACAGGATCGGAAGTCTGTTTGTCACTCTATTTGTTCATAAACCCAAAGTCATTTTTACAACTAAATGAAAACCAACAGAAGCTTAGTAATACCATTGTCCCTTGAGTTATTTGCTGCTTTGGTTCTGTAAAAACCTCAGATAAAGCTATAATAAAGAAAAAAATCCCCGTAAGGCTTATTCTTTTTTTTATTACTATTATTATTAATGTCAAACAAATTAGAATTGATTTAAAATTACTGAAAAATAAACTGTCATCTCAGTCAATTCCAGTAACTGATTCTTCCCATAAGCATGCAATGTTCATCAAGTTATTTACTTACAGGTTAGTTTCTGTAAAATTTTCAAATAAAGCTATAAAACAAAAATACGTATGATTTTTATTTTTTAAAGTCTTTTATTTACATTAAAAGTAAAGCTAATTTAATATAAATGAAAATAAAAATGTTGTTGCCACAAACCCCTATTTAATGCTGTATGTGCAATATTCATAATTTTGTTATTGCTCACCAGCACTCAGGAACACTACACAGGATATGTAAACACAGGATGTGAGGTGAATTAAAGTTATCTCATAATCTTGTTCTGTTAGGGTACATTTTACTGCCAACTAACATGTGTACAAACACAGGTCACTAGCTTTGCAACAGACTTAAATTTTACTATATAGGTAAGAGAAAAAAAGGGAATAGAGCAATATGGAAAATATTTGTATCGTAGAAATTTGCAACATGGACATTGGTAACCCAAGTAGCTACGGTATTTACCTGTGCACACAATAGGACAATGTAACCCACACAACCGTCACACAAACCCAATGTAAGCCATCACTCACTAAGGGCAATTAATTCACCTGAAATACACATTTTAGGATTGTGGGAGGAAACCCATGCGAAATCAGGTAGAACATGCAAACTGTGTGCAGACTGAGCCAGATTCTGACCTATGTCTCAACTCATAGTCCAGGAACTGCAGGGCACCAGTGCTGCCTGCTGTGCCACCCCAAAAGATAATATGCCCACAGAATAATTACAACTATTATACATTAAACTAGAAAGATCTAAAGCCAATAAGGTGTCATGGACTAGAGACAGCATGTCAAAGTGTTAAGATAATTACTCGTAGAGGCGCTGCTGTGTTGTGATGAAGTTCAAGGCTCTGGGACTAAGGCGGACCTGAAGCAGAATGTGACCTTGAGGACTCAGCACAGTCAGCAAGCTGCGGTCCTCCTGCTGGGAGCTGCGCAGCTGCATCAACACACTGAACTCATCTGCAAAACTATTAAAGATAGTACAGTAGTCAATATTCAATATACTGAATATGCAAACAAACTGGCTCCTACACAGGCATGCAACAATTTCAAACTGGCAATATACAGTACAAGTACACAGAGACACATAAATCTCCAAATACACTGCCATAAGTGACATTATGTTTCTGCATCACTTTATCTATGGAGAGTAATGGAGAGCACTTTGGAAAATGCTATTTGACAAGGGATAATGGCACTTACTGTACCTGGTTCCAAATGCCTGGTAAGTGGGCAGAGCAAGGGTGGCATAATGGCCGATGTGCAGATTCATACATTCATCAGGCCCAGTGGAGAGAGACACGGTGTCGCTGTTTGCTGCTTGCCAGGAGAAGAACTCCAGTAGATCTATTTTCTCTACAAGAGAAAACAGTAGTTCAGTCCAGTAAAACTAGATGTTTAGTCCAGTTTGGAAGGATCCACACACAGCATGGAAATTCTTTTGAGAAATAGTCCTAATGAGCTTTAGCAGAACAAACCTGGAATCAAAGGTCAACTCATATCTGGTTACTGAGGTTTTAAATGAAGTTTTCAGTGAGATATTATTGTTGCACTACTTATTAAGGTTTTCAGATCTTGTGCATTCAACCCTTAAATCAACCATACAATACCAAATATGGCAACAAAAACTCTAGGGCTCTGCCAGTGTTAATGACCATGTTGCTCATTCATTACTAAAGCAAATATGGTGCATTAATTTTAACTTAGAGCCAAACTGCTCATTGGCTAGATTTCCTTGATGGAGAGAGTATCTGACTACTGCAGAAACATATGTACCAAAACCCATGTGCTACATATTTGTTCCCACACACTATAGGTAAGTGGGTTACACACACAAACACATTGTCTGAAGCCGCTTGTCCCGAGCGGGGTCACGGCAAACCAAAGCCTAACCTCGCAACACAGGGCGTAAGGCTGGAGGGGGAGGGAGACACACCCAGGACGGGACACCAGTCCATCACAAAGCACCCCAAGCAGGACTTGAACCCCAGACCCACCAGAGAGCAGGACCCAACCAAGCCCGCTGTGCCCCCACACCACCCCGGTAAGTAGGTTATAGCACTATAAAAAGTTAAATTGAAAATACCCCAGTTTCTGAGAGAAATGACTATGAAGATGTTTTTGCCTTGAAGCAGGGCCCCTTCAGGGATGGACTGAAGTGATTTCGCCTTCAAATGAATGAAAGACATCTCGTCCAGAGTTTACCCCCTCCCCCACAGTCTTGCACCCAATTCTTCCAGGATAGACTCCGGGTCACCGTCACCCTGCTCAGATGAATTGGCTGGATGAATGAAAGAAATGTATAAGCCTGAAGGAAGTCCATGAGTGTTGTGGTGGACATGCATAAAAGGATTAATGGCCAGAACTTCATAGATATTTATTCTTCATAGATTATTATTCTCATTCTCACTTAAACAGTGATCAGTTGATGTGCACGTTTGTTGGTCCACTGACAACAAGATCCAGGGAAAACATTCACACACACACACACACACACACACACACACACACACACACACACACACTGTCTGAAACCGGTAATGTAATATGGAGTTGAATATATGACAATTCATCCTTTAATGTTAGCATATATAGTATGTGTTGTGCACTTATGGTTAGATATGGTAACCTAAAAATTATAATGAAAGGTCATGAGCAGATATGACAACCAATGGCTGAACACAAATAAACTATATCTAGAAAGTCTATATAACTTTATAAAATAAAGGGTGACTGAAATAAGAACTAGGGATTTACCACTTGGTTACCAAGACACAAGCAGGACATATTTGGCTAGTTCCTAGTTGGATATACAACGAAGCAGACTACAGAACTCAGATTTTCTCTCAAAGCATCCATGGCAACATCGTTATAATGTGTGCTGAATTTTCTGCTTGTATCAATAATGCTTGCTAAATGTACCTTAGTGCACAGTAGTTAATCATATGGTAAACCTAGGGACTGTTCATAGAAGACTGAACAGCAGTGTCTAGGGAAAATTTAGAACAAACTTTTTAAACACAATTTTAAAATCTTAGAAGAGTAGAGATATCAAAAATTCATATGAGTAAATAGTTAAATAGGGATTTAAAGTAAAAACATTCATAATTTTTGTGTTTTGTAATCAAATTATCATGTAATTATCAAGCCTTTGTCTGGTAAAATTAAACGATCCAATACGTTAATGAACCATAAAACATTTTAGATAAACACTGCACACATGAGTATGACAGTCATTAAAACAGAATCTTTCTACAAAGGTCTTGTATCATAGTTCCTCAAAAATGTTTTCAAGACTGGCATTTATTAGTTTAATGGAACAGCAAACCAGAATACGCCTTATTTCACAGGACTTTTTGTAGAGGAAATTACGGATGCATGCCATTAAATGTCTTAGAAATAATAAGTCACCGGGCAATAATGGAATCACTGCTGAATTTTATAAGCGCTTTCCTGAGTTAATTGTGCCCTTTTTGTTTGAGATTTATTCAGAGAGCATTGCTTAAACTGCTCTTCCCGCTAGCATGATGCAAGGCATAATCTGTTTAATTCCTAAGTCTTAAAAAGACTTGCTCTTTATTGACAATTGGAGACCATTTAGTTTACTTAACAATGACTATAAAATTTTTGCCATTGTGTTTGCCATATTTAAACAGGTTAGATTCAGTTATTGATGAAAATCAATCTGGATTTATTAGTAACAGGCATATTTTCAATAATATAAGATTGGTCCTAGACCTCATTGATTATTCTGATTTCATTGTAGATGATAGCTTTATATTGTTTTTGGATTTGTACAAGACTTTTTATACTGTTGAGCACCCATTTATTTTTTACTGTTTAGAAAGTTTTGGGTTCAAGAGTTACTTCTGTAGCGCAATGAAAACCCTCTACGCAAATGCTAACAGCTCTGTGAAGTTAAGTTATGGCACCTCCCAAAGGTTCTCTCTCAAAAGAGGTACTGGGCAAGGTTACTCAGTTTCTGTGTACCTCTTCCTTCTTGTTGCTCAAGTCTTTTGTCACTTTATTAAGTTAAGTAGTCTGGAAAGTATTTCCGTTGCAGGAAGAAGTATTATTATAAGTCAGTTGGCAGATGATACAACTTTATTCTTGAAAGATGTTTCACAGGTACAGCCTGCTGTTGAGTTAACTGAAGTGTTTTTGAAAGCTTCAGGTTTATGCCTTAACCTTAAAAATGTGAGCTGCTTGCGTTGAAGGATTGTCCTGTAACATCAACTAGTGGCATCCTTGTTAAAGAGAAAATAAATTATTTAGGAAGATAACTAAGGATCCACTGGACAGAATCGCTCTAAACCAGTCCCATGATTGATAAGACAAAAAAAAATGTAATCTTTGGTTACAAAGGGACCTGTCTTTAAAAGGGTGGGTCATTCTGTCCAAAGCAGAAGGTATTTCCAGGCTCACTTAAGTTGCAGTACAATTATACATGGAAAAACCGAGTACCCGGAAGTCTGTTGCTGTCAACTCATATAAGAATAGTGAGCTTGAGTTCTTGGATTTTACTACCTTGGATTTGACTCTTAAAGTGAACTGGATGAGGCAATTTCTGAGAAATGATGTCTCCATCTGGAATTTCTTTCCATAATTTGTTTTTGACCAAATCAGTGGTCTCTCATTCCTTCTGATGTACAATTACAAAATAAAGAAATTACCAGTTAAGTTGTCAGCCTTTCACAACAGGCTCTGTTGGCATGGAAATTAATTTACAAGCACAATTTTTCTCCACATCAATATTATATTTGGAACAATGATGAGGTCCTGTCTAAGGGTAGGAGTATCTTTTTTAGTATTTGGTTTGACAGAAATATCCTTCTGGTGGGCCAGTTGATGACCTTAGAGTTCTTATGAGTTACACTGAATTTGTGTCATATTTTGGGTTTCCTGTCACAAAGGAAGAGTTTGGTCTGGTAATGAAGGCTATTCCTAATGGCTCTATGACTCTACTTAGAGAGGTCTCTTACCCTGCTGTTGTTTCTATAGGGAATCCAGTCGATACTCATTGTGGAAGGATCGGTTTTACACGGTCTTTTAGAAAGAATAACAGAGCTGTTCATTCTTTGTTTCAGAATGAGGTTGCCACCTTATCTTATGTTACTGCTTATTGGAATACCTTTGTTAACAATGTCCCATGAAATAAAGTTTGGCTGCTGACTCAAATACTTCTTAACAAACAAGGTTAAGGAAATCTCTTCAAGATTATGCACAAATTCTACCCTGTAAAGCATTTTCTCAGAAGATTCAAGGATGGGATTGATGTAAGTTGTTCTTTTTGTAAACTGCACCCAGAGATGGTGCCTCACCTCTTTTGGCACTGTCGTTATACCAAAAAGTTATGGAGAGATGTCTCTAAATTTATTATTGATAAACTGTGCAAGGATTTTGCTTTGCACTATGAATATGTACTGTTATGATTCTTACATTTTGAGTGAAGTACAGAGAAACAGGCTTATATCACCTCATTTCATCTCTTATCTCATCTTCTGTCCCGCTTGTCCTAAAAGGGTCGCGGTGGCAGCAGGGAGAACAGAGAGGCCCAGCTGCCCCTGTCCCCCGCAACTTCCTCCAGCACAACCTGGGGGATCCCCAGCCGTTTCCCAGGCCAACTGTGAGATATAATCCCTCCAGTGGGTCCTGGGCCGACCTAGGGGCCTCGTCCCAGTTGGCCATGCCTGGTATACCTCCAAAGGGAGGCGTCCAGGGGGCATCCTTATCAGATGCCCGAACCACCTCAATTGGCTCCTCTCAATGTGGAGGAGTAGCGGCTCTACCCTGAGCTCCTTCCAGATGTCCGAACTCCTCACCCTGTCACAGAGAGTGAGTCCCAGCACCCTGCAGAGAAAACTTATTTCGGCCGCTGGTATCTGCCATCTTATTCTTTCAGTCACCACCGAAAGCTGATAATCATAGGTGAGGGTAGGGACGTAGATCGACCAGTAAATGGAGAGCTTCACCTTATGGCTCAGCTCTCCCCTCACCACTACAGTTCGATACAGCGACCGCATTACTGCTGTCGCTGCTCCCAGTCTGTGGCCTATCTCACGCTCCCTTCTTCCCTCACTCGTGAACAAGACACCAAGATAATTGAACTCTCCCCTTACCTGGAGGGGGCATACCATCCTTTTCCATGAGAGAACCATGGACTCAGACTTTGAGGTGCTGATCCTCATCCCCATCGCTTCACACTCGGCTGCAAACCGTTCCAGTGTGTGCTGGAGGCAACCATGTGATGGTGCCAAAAGGACAACATCATTCTCAAAAAGCAGAGATGTCACCTTCCGACTGCCACACAGAATGCCCTCTTGACCTCGACTGCGCCTTGATATCCTGTCCATGAAAACCACAAACAGGAGTGGAGACAAGGCACAAACTTGGCGGAGTCCAACACCCACACTGAACAGACTTGACTTAATGCCGAGTATGCGGACACAGCTTTTACTCCGTATGTAGAAGGACCAAATGGCCTGCAATAGTGGCCCCGGTACCCCATACTCCTGAAGCACCTCCCACAGAATTTCCCGGGGAACACGGTCATAGGCCTTCTCCAAGTCCACAAAACACACGTAGACTGGATTAGCAAATTCCCATGCCCCTTCAATTATCTGTGAGAGGCTAAAAAGCTGGTCCATGGAAAAAGTGAACAGGAGATTGTTTACCCTGCCTGGAATAGGGTCACCAGGACCTACCCCTGGAGCCAGGCCTGGGGGTAGTGTTCCTAGGCGAGCACCCGGTGGCCGGGCAGCCCGAAAAGGCATCGTGGGGGGGCCATGTGGGCCCACCACCTGCAAGGTCCAGCATGGGGGCTGGGTGCAATGTATAGCTGGTGGCGGGAGGGGGTGGGGTGGTGCATGGTGTCATAGCCCCTCGTGGCAGAAACTGGCTCTTGGCTTATATCATAAATTTACTCATCATTTTAGTCAAATATCATATACACAGGTTTAAATTTGCTAATAAAAACCTATATTTTCCATTTTTCTTAAAGAATTTAAGCAGTACATTAACACTATTGAGGACTGTAATAATAACAAGACCATTAAGACTGTACATTATTGTAACATTTTTAAGGTGTTGATGTAATGTCTCTGGTTATTGTAGTGTTTTGTAATTTTTGTGTATTCATTTTTTCTTTATTTGTTTAGTCTGTTTATTTCCCCTGGCTAGGTTCTATTGTTCTGGATTGGTGTTCTTGTAGTGTGAGAGTTTGAATTGTTTAATAGAAAAAAACCTCTACTTAGGTAAATTCGATTTACGTAAATCCGAATTTCGGTTAAAAAAAAAATTCCCGGCATAGACATCATTTACAGATAGCGCTTACGCAAAACATCTGAAAGACGTTAAGCACAAGTTGGCCTAACCAGACAAGGCAGGTTTTGAGCCGTAAACGCATCCTTAGTGTAGTTCTTTTTTTGCACATTTTCTACCCTTTTCGTTATTTACAACGCCTGCACTTGAAGAAAAATGAGAACCATCTCGCAAGCGTACAGCAATTGATCTGGAAATGAAATTAAACATAAGAAAATATGAAGGTGGACAAAGTTTCATCTATAGCACGGAAACCAGGTTTAGTCATATCGACTGTGAATACAATAGTGAAGGATGCTGCACGTATAGGGAGCATGTGAAAGGAACAGCTAGCATGAAAACAACAATAATAATGAAGAAACTTCCAAGGTGCAATAACTGAGATGGAAAAATTACAAATTATGCAACAGCAGCACCCTTTGTGTGTTAGCATACTACTAGATATAAGGTAAGCACGCACAGTACAATACCATATGCGTACCATATGCAGTAGTCTATTTTTTAATTAAATTTATGCTTTATATAGATGTAAAAATTTATTTAATTGACTAGGCTTATGTCTTATTACAGTATTTAATATGTCTGACATTTCCTAGAGAATTATACTGTGTAATTTCTTTATACCCATTTTTGCAATAAGTGCAGAGGAAATGAGAAGGCTCGGCTCTGTAACGGAGGGGGGGAGGGGCAATCCGACATACGTAAATTTCGACTTACATTTACATTACATGTATTCATTTAGCAGATGCTTTTCTCCAAAGTGACATACATCTCAGAAAAAATACAATTTGTGTATTAGGAGAGAGAGAGACATAGTTGCAGACATGTGATTCTTAAGTAAATTTTGTTTGTTTCCACTTTATGCATCGATGTTCATCGAACGAGTAGGTGCATAAAACTCAGGATAGAAGAATCCTGATCACTTTCCTACATTTTTTTTTTTTTTTAAAAAAGGTACACAAACATTTACATACAATACAGGAGAAGCAGCTGTGTAAAGGCTTATCTGGGCATGATCATAAAGTTACGGTGCATGAACATTTACACCATACGTGAGCTGGAGAGACCCCGGGCGAAGTGAGTCCGGAAAAGGTGAGCTTTCAGACCCTTCTTGAATGTAGACAGAGTTTAAGCAGTTCTGAGTGAGAGGGGGAGGTCATTCCACCACAACGGAGCCAAAACTGTGAACCTCCGTGCTTTACCTTTCGTGTGCGGGACCACCAAGTGGGCAGAAGTAGATGAGCGAAGCGGTCTGGTTGGGGTGTAGCGGTTGATGATGATTGACTTGGGTAGGGGGTTGAAGAACGGTCAATTTGCGTAAGTCGAGAAGTGTCTGTATAGCCCTTGCCATTTAATCAGTCCTTTATCTTTTGCCGGTTGAGTCTTCATTTATGTATTCTTCTCAAACGAAACAAGGAATGCACTGCATTCCACGCAGAATTTCCTTCGATGCTGGAGAAAGTCAAATAAGAAATGCACTAAATCCCCATTCTCTTTATACCTAAAATATAATGTTGTACATTGAAGAGCTTCTGCAATAAAATAGTGGTGCTGTCAGTATATCTATTGCTAAGGCTAAAAAAAGACACAAATGACTCCCTCTCTTCTGGCATGGGGAGAGAAAGTGAAGCAAGCTCAGAGCACAGCCTTTTTCTTTTATATCACAGACTTCCAAGCTCTTAGAAGTATTTTAGCACCCAGGAAGTGCCATTTTACAGCAACAGTGAATCCCTACTTATATTCTCGGTAAGCAGTCAGGACATAGCCCAAATGACCTTGGGCATAACACCAGCACAGTAGCACTGAGGCCAATGGGTTCTTCTTGCCTTCTTCAGTCCCAGTGCTGAAATCCTTCCTGCCAAGGCTACAAAGCTCTACTGTTCGGCTCAGTTTCACATTAAATGCACTACATATAGAGGCATTTTCACTTGCTATCAACTCAGTTTTTGAGGGATTACCATTAAAATTGTGTACTATCTGGAAGAATTTTCTTTAGAAAAATAAACTTGAAGGATTGCTGCAAACAGGCTTTACTCTGAAAAAGACATATCGGCAAATGGTTCACAGCAGGAGAAAACACAGAGTCCTTGCATGGAAAGTCTGTTTTAGAGTCTGTCGCTAGGGAGTGATTAGTATCACACATAGGGTTTCCCACATACTCCCATCTACGCTGAGAATAACATTATCTACACAAGGCAACAGTTTCAGTGAGGTAGTTTCCATCTCATATTGTTTCTAAAAACAGTTCTACACTAATTCTTTAACCTTACAAACTGGAGGACAGGTCAGTATGGCTTCTATACTTGTGATATTTTAAATATAAAAGTTTAAATATTTGTAGCATACACAATACTGTGATTTTAGAAAGCATGGTGCCGAGTCAAACCTGACCCATAGCGACCGCTTGAGTGGTTTTCACGACAAGTCAAGGGAGGAAAAGAGGTGGGTTGCCAGGAACCTTCCTCTGCCTGTCGGAGGAGGCAAACGCAGTGAGAAACACAGAGCTGCCACGCACCCCAAGCAGGACTTGAACCCCAGACTTGCCACACAGCAAGGCACCAGCAAAACCCACTGCGTCACCACTGCTAAGTCCAGAATTGCACCATTCTGTTTCTATACAGTAATTATGAGTGCCCTTGGCTGCAGATAATGCTAAGACAAATAATGGTCAGAAAAAAAAAAAATCAAGATACCATTCTTTCACATTTCTTTGACTTATAGAACAGTACTTCGCAGATAGCCACAGACCATCTAACGGAATTCTGAAGGATACCACAAGAGAGAAAAGGACTAGACTCAACATAAAAGGTTTATGGGGGAAAAGGAGTACATGGTATGAGGCATGGTATGTTTTCAGCAGGACACTAATCCATCACACAAATATACACACACATTACAGGCAATTTAAAGCCATCAGTTCACTGGAAACACACGATTTTGAAGTGTGAGAGGAAACCAGAGTATTCAGAGGAACTGTGAGGCACCACTGCTACCTGCCCACTAAGTGGTTCTTGTGTCACTTGGTATACAGTTACTTCCCAACTTTGGGAGAGCTGGTTCGTTACTTGAAAAGTTTGTAAGTTGAATGTGACACAGGCCTGTAAGGGACTCATCACTAATTCAAACGTGGTCATATTGGACTAAGTGACCGTACTTCAAGAATACCGCCTGCATCTGTATCTCTCCTTATGTTGGAGAAATGCACTTTTTTTTTTTTATTGTGAGTTTCATGTCACTATCGAGGAAAGTATCTACTAAATGAATAAATGTAATGTAAATATTAGCAACCCTGTCTTGGTGTGCTGCATGTGAGATCAGCTCCCTTGTTGCCCGGCTCAGGTCGTAGGAAGGCAACAGCAAGGTTTTTTGGATGTGAGGAGAATGGCTCAGTGGACTGTCTCTTTCTCCCATTCGGCAGATCGTGGACAGCGAGCAGCAAGACAGGCCCTCTCTCTGGTGAGCCGGGACACCTCCCGCACATGCCTGAGTCAATGGGCCTGAGTTTGACAATTTTTGTTTTCAGGAGTCCCCTGGACCCGTCTGCAGTGCGTCCCCTCCCGCTTCAGCCTTGTGTTGCTTGGTTAGGCTCCGGTTTGCTGCGACCCCGCTCAGGACAAGCGGCTTCAGCCAGTGTGTGTGTGTTTGTGTGTGTGTGTGTGTGTAAAAATGGTGGTCCCGCACACGAAAAGTAAAGCATGGAGGTTCTCAGTTCTGGTTTCGTCGTGGTGGAATGACCTCCCCCTCTCACTCAGAACTGCTGAAACTCTTCATTCAAGAAGGGTCTGAAAGCTCACCTTTTCCGGACTCACTTCGCCCAAGATCTCTCCAGCTCACGTATGGTGTAAATGTTCATGCACTGTAACTTTACGATCATGCCCAAATAAGCCTTTACACAGCCGCTTCTCCTGTAGTGTATGTAAATGTTTGTGTACCTTTTTAAAAATAAAAATAAAAAATTGTAGGAAGGTGATCAAGATTCGCCTCTTCTGAGTTTTATGCAGCTACTCATGTGATGAACATCGGTGCATAAAGTGGAAAGTAACAAACTAGATTTACTTAAGAATCACATCTGCAGCTATGTCTCTTTCTCCTAATGTAATGCATAAATTCTATTTTTGCTGAGATGTACGTCGCTTTGGAGAAAAGTGTCTGCTAAATGAATAAATGTAAATGTAAATAAGAAAGCTAAAGAATCACAGCCCAGAGCAAAATCTAAGTATCGGTGCTCACCTGATGCTTCCGGACCCCTCTTTTTACCCCACAGAACACACAAAATTCACAAATACCCAATATACGAATGATTAAAAAATAAAAACAACCTTAAAAACAACGGAAGTAATATGTTATCTACCTCAAAGCACAGACAACTGCTCATCAAGTTGGTGCCGGGATCATCGACAGCCTGACCACCTTCCCTCTGCTCCTCTCCCACATCCCCACTCTTGGAAAAGTTGGGGCATCACTCACTGTTCACTGAGTGTTCATTACAACACACACGAATGGCTTGGCATGATGGGGTCTGAGCAGCAGGTATGAGTCCCGGTTTCTGAGAAATAAATACTACACTTCTTTAAAAAAAAAAAAAAAAAAAAAATTGCTTCAAGAAAACGAGTGGAGCAGCTGCTGCTTTCCAGTTTCAGTTCGATTGTTGGTGTCACATATCCGTGTATGTTTCGCCTCCGTGGTACTCACTGCGTATTCAGGAATCTAGTGTTCTCTTTAAAAATAGCTTTGCTACGAGTGAAACAGAGAATGCGGGTCGTGACTAAGAAGACATTTACAGAATGTTTTACCAAGTTAGTTTTTGTAGACGCGCTGTGGTGTGTGTGTCTGTGGTTTTATTCAGCAGGAAAAAAATTAATTATAATGTGTAGGCGCAGAAGACACGACGTGGAGGATGTAATTTTTAACGGTTTCCCGGGAAAGACAAGTTGAAGTTGTGTGTGTTGGGTCATTTCACCGCCTTCGCAGAACCAGGTTAAAAAACTGCGGGTTTTTCGGGCGAGCGAAGCGCTCGCGGTTCAGCTTCCAGCCCCGCTTGTAGCTTTTCCGTCGGTGCGCGCGAAGGCACGTCACAGAACGCAGGAAGGGGAACAGCTCAGCCTTCACCTGGCTGTCCGTGGTTAAGTGTCGGTGAGCAGACAGGTGGCCTTACCTGGGAGCGCTGTCCCCGACCCCTCCGCGGCATCTAGTCTCCGAACGAGAGCGCCACGCGCTGCGGCCGCGAGCGCTACCACCGGAAACAGCAGCGCCGCGCAAACAAGCATGACTCGATTTCTTTCGAAAAAGTACAGACACCTAAAATCGCAGCAGGCGGTATTTGTTAAGAGTTTAAAGCTGCCAAACTGCCTCGAAACCCTTAACTGATTCGTGCTGTTGCAAGAGTCAACTGCCATCACCGAACGCTGCCTCGCTTGCTACCAGGCGCGCGCACACCAGCGGGTCGCGCGCTCTGCGGTCTCCTCCCGCTCGATTATCTCAGACCAACGACGTTACGCGTTGTCCCACGATGCCGATGGGCTCTCAGAAAGGGAGAACCTCTTAATAAAAAGGACTGAAAATAAAAATACAACCTGCTGGCTGTTGATTGAGTAAATAGAGTGGTGTTCAGCATCTTGTTATTGATCATTGACAGTGCAGAACACCGGACAAGAGCTGTAAAACGGCACTGAATTTCTCCTTGAGGAAGTGTGTCGGTTCGGTGCTCAGTGCACTTTGGGCCCACAAAAGGAGGGAAAAAAATTAAACAGCAGGATAGAAGAAAAAATAGTCAAAAGAGGCTTTCTGTCAATAACGTAACTGTCGTGACTGTAAATAACTCGTTCTGGCACATGAAACAAGTTCGTGCTTTGTGAAAAATATAGTGTAATTATAAGAAAAAATTTTTAAAAAAGTTAAAAAGAAAATAAAAACACCAATGATAATGCCATCTACACAGTTTTGTATAACTTCTGCCTAAAAATACTACAGCTAATAGTAGTAGTAGTAACACAATTTTCAAATGGTTGGTATAATAATGGGAGAGAACATAACAGAATTAATAAAAAATACTGGAGTGCTGCTGTGACCATGTAAGTTCACTGTATGTCAAATGTGACTGTGCTGTAGACAGATAGAGAAAAACCCACAAGGACCAAGAACTGCCCCCAGCTTTACTGCTAGCTTCAAATGCATACTGAAATAGTGCTTGTGTAATGTGCCAAAGAATGGTCCTGCTCTGCTATAAATATAAAATTTAAATTTACAGGAGGACTGAGGCTTGGACAAAACTGGTTTTGTACAGTCACACAGAAGAGGAAATACTTACAGTAACTCAAGGCACAGAAGTGTCACAGTCACCCTGTTTTATATGTCTCTTATGCTGTTGGCAGTTTCTTGCAGATTAATTACAGAAACTACTGGGAATTTCTTGACTTTGACCACTGTTCATAGTGCTTTCATTTTTGAGTAAATGGCAGCTTTTATAAAGGTTCTGTTGCGCAGAGTGAAGACAACCTGCATTTTTGTCCCTAGCTGTTAGTGGGGAGCAAAGTGCAGTCAGACAGACATTACATTTACAAGTTTTTATTTATCTGAATCTCTCCTCTAAATTGATGTGTAACTCAGAGGACAATACAAAAAGTGCATTATACCATCAAGAGAGATATTCTGTAGACGCAGACACAAAATTCTTTACATATGGTTTGTCACAACCCACAGGGACAATAATCCTAGGACATGTCACTCAGTGCCACTAACCCAGACTTGTTGTGCACCTGTTCATAATCTGGTGATCAGTCACGTATAAAAGCAGCAAATACCGAGGCGAAACTGCACGTTCTCGATCGGCGTTATTTTGTGACTTTCCTTGCAAACCGTAGCCGTTTACTTATTTCCCAAAGTCTTGTCCCATAGGTGTTTGAGGTCCAGTCACGAGTGCCTGTCCCATCTATTCCCGCCTTTTTGTGCTCCTGTCCAGGTTCAGTGTTCCAGTCTAGTCTCACTCACGGATTCCTGGTTCACTTTTCACATTTGTGAGAATACACTATGTCCCTGTGTCCATCACTCCTTCTCTACTCTGTGCTTTCCAGTTTGCACTGTGCACTTATACACACTGCACGTGGGGTCATCATTCTTTACGCCCGCGTTCGGACGTTACGGCAACGCGCATCCGTGTCGGACTCTCATCCGGATGCGACATAGTCAGCTAGTCTAAGCAGCATACATTATACAAGTAGTTTCATTTAGAATTGGTTGAGAAGAGACAAGAAATAGAACCCCTAGAAATAGAATATATCTGTCATGATCATCATTGTATTTGATAACTTCCTACTTTATTCAGTTATATAGGCGGGTATTTGTATTAATGTACACTGGCAAAAATGGTGGTTTTGAACAAGCTGTGCTTTGACAATCACGTGTCTGCATCTTAAGCCTATTGTGGAATACACTTGTTTGCACCACGTTTACATTTACATTGCATTTATTCATTTAACAGACATTTCTCCAAAGCGACGCATGTTGTTGCTTTGGAGAAAAGTGTCTCCCAAGCAGACAAATGTAAAGGCACTGTACTACCTACACATCCACCCTAACCTTAGATGGCATATTGACTGTAAACGCAGCAACACTTCACACGTGTGTTGTGATCCGTATCAGTGTACGCTGTGATCCACTCAACCGAACATGTTACGGTAAATAGTTGCTTTTTTTTTTGTTGTGTAGCTGCCTTGCTAACTATTAACCACTAATTAGGTAACAAGCTCTGCCTGCTTTCTATGCAGAGAGACGTTGTCAGCATTAGCAAAGCTCCTCACTTAAGTAGCTACGCAAGGCCCTTAGCTGGAATTAGCAAAGTTAGACACCATTTATTTAGTTGCAATAAACTATCTGTATAATTTGCGTTCAAGCCAGTGCTTGTTACTTGCCAGATTTGATGTCCTAAATGAATCATTAAGTAACTGTTCAAATGATAAATGAATAACTGTTGCTCCTTCGGTGCAGTAGGCCGTATAGTGGTTACAGCTGCTGCTTTGCTATCCAAAGGAAGGACATAAGTTCAAGTCTGCACTGCTGTAATACACTTGATCGATATACTTACCCTAAAGTGCTCCATTAGAAATCACCTAGCTGTATAAATGGCTAAACAAGAGCAAAGTGCACAAAACTGATACAAACTGCCTTGGAAAAAGTTGTCTTGTGTTTTGAATTTCAGTTGTCTAATTGCCAACACAATTTCATTAATACAGCAGATTTATTGAAACAATCCTCTGTGTGTGTGTGTGTGTGTGTGTGTGTGTGTGTGTGTGTGTGTGTGTGCGCGCGCGCATCTTATGCAGTTATCCTCCATATATGCCATTCGAGTTACGAAAATTCATGTTTACAGGGAGTTTCATTTAATAACCCTGCTGCTATCTCATGCTGTGATTGTGTTTGAATTTTACAAGCTTCCCGAAGGTTGGGTAAGATATTTCATTTATTTATAAAGCAATATAAAATGATTATATAATGATTATATAATATTTAGCTGATACCAAGGGGACTTATTCGTAGATCCACTAAACTATGTAGTAATTCATATGTATACAGCACAGCGACGTAACAGACACGCACACGTACGCACAAAATGGGCATATAGAGACACCAATGCACCTGAAACAACTTGTGGCCTGTTGGGGAAGTCTGAGCAGTTGAAGGAAGCCCACCCTTTAGATCAGGGGTGTCCAAAGTTTTTTTGGTGAGGGCCAAATACAGAAAAATAAGCAAAGGCCCGGGCCACACACAAGAGGTGACATATTGACACATGATTACTGTGTGTATTTCTAACTCACCTATAATGTGAAGAACATTGCTCTCAGTGGGAGCAGTGATGCTGTCCTTTGGATTGAAGGATGGCTGGGATGTCAGGAGAAAGTTTGGTGGTTGAGACACGAAGGACTTCACAGAGATGGCTATCAGTCATTCTGGATCTCAGTCTGCTTTTGTTCTGATTTAACAGAGAAAATGTTTGTTCACATATGTATGTTGAGCCGAACAGGCTCATCATTCTTTTTGCGTGGCGTCTCATCAGAGGAAACTTGGCATGATCCAAACTCTGATAGAAGTCAGGGAGGGAGAGAAGCTGATGTTGACTCTTCAGAGAATCATCACATTGCATTTCAATCAGTTCTAACTGCAGACTCTCCTCCACTTCTTCTGCATCCACCAGGAAGGGGGTCGAGAACAGCTTGATTTGTTTTTCAATGACAGAAAAATCTTGAAAACGCTGGTTGAATTCTGTCACGAGAGATGTAATTACAGAAGCATATTTCTCCTTTTTAGCAGAAAGGTCTGCCTTTGGAAAAGCAGACTTGATTTCAGACAGCGCAGGGAAGTGTGGCTCCATCTAGTGTTGAAACTGAGAAGTGCAACAGAGTTGAGCTCAAGCGCCATGTGCGGGCCATATTCAATTATATTTTCAGAATTTGCTGCGGGCCAATAAAAACTGACCCGCGGGCCGCAGTTGGCCCGCGGGCCGTAGTTTGGACACCCCTGCTTTAGATGTACAGTGTGCAACAGGAACATAAGAGCTGAACAAGTGCAGGTAAACAGTGTTAGAAAAAAAAAATGAACAGAAATTGTCATGTTTAATACTGAATTAATCACTTTTGTCCATTTTAATGATATTTGGGATATTTAAGCACTAATGGGTGTCACAAAAAAAAATAATGCTCTCAGAAACACATAAAAAATTTTTCACCATAATGGTAATTACATCTTCAAGCTGTGACAATTCACCTTACAAAGTGTTTTTAGGAAGGTGGGGAAAAAACAGGATATACTACATGACTGCATGTTTTTCCCCAGGAGCACTATGGACTTAAACTGCATTTCTGGTGGATCAGAACAACAAAAACTTTAATCAAAGTAAGTCAAAGTAACTTGATATTGTTACTCAGGTAAATTTTTGTAGGAGTATTTGTACTTAATTTTACTTAGCAGGAATGAACATAGTGATTTTTTTAAGTAACAGTGCTTTTACTACTGTACCCACCTCCTCTTCCCCTTCCCAGGAGCCAAGCAATGTATAAGAAAGATTGAAATGCAAATAGTTCTGTTGGTTTGACTTCTACTCCGTCTAAATTAATTTGAAAAGCAAATGAAATAATTTACTAAAAAAACATTACATCTAGTTTTAGAGAAGGTAATGACACATTTTTTTTCCTAAATATCCTGGTTTATTTTAGTTCAAGGACTGTTGGCTTCATACAAAATGTAACTGTAGAAACAACTGCAGAATTCAAAATCTGGCCAATAAACAGAAAACAGGCAGCAAATGACTCAATCCCAGGACCTACATGGCATCAATTCCACCTGTTACATGAGTGGAACTTTAATTTCGTTCAACACTGGTTTTATAAAGTTTTTTTTTCTTTTTCACAAACCCCCTTTATTTATATCAAAGGTCATTAAAAATGAACAACAAAAAGAAATACATTGTATCAAAAAAGTACGAATTTAAACAATATTCTTGTTTCCATGCACATACATGTTTCACATGCAGACTTTTACTTTCTAATGAAAAACAGCCACATCTCAACTGGAATTAGTATGCAAAAACAAACTGGAGCAAATTAACATTTGGCAATAAACGGTGACCAAATTGTTATTTCCCTCCTTGTAAAAATGACACAGGCAGAACATGAAATGAAAATGTTACGTAAGTAGAGTACTGACTCTGCCTGCTTACGGCAACACACAGGGGCAGTGATATAAGGAGGAAAATTAATTTCCAAGAAGGTGTCTACAAAGAAAAAGCTTCAGTCCCGATTACATAAGTAAATCCAGTTTTATATGCATTCTTTTAATAAACTACCCACTGGTTGGTCAGCCTGGAAGGGTATAAGCCAAAAATCATGACTACTTTCTTCAGAATTTTCTTTTGGTGGAGCCAACATAATTACATCTGAGGCATGCAATTTCAAATATATCAACTTGTGGAAAAGGTCTTATTTTTTTCTAAATATGCCTTTTTGTATTTTTTACACTTTATATCTTTTTTACAATTTTTTTTTTCCATATAAAAAGATTTGGTCACAATCATGCTGAAGCCTGAATTTGGGAGATACTGGTACTTTAAAGCTACAGAATGGATGAAGGTTAATTTTCAAAGTGTCATCTCATTGCATAGCCCTACCTTCATAGAAAAGCTGCACACAGAACTTTCTGGAGCCCTGGCAAGTTTGTGGTCATTCACAGCTGGTTCTACTACTTTTCCCTCTAGGTTTAACATTTATTCATTTAGCTAAAGCGACATACAATGTTAAGCTATCTACAACTACTTACCCATCTGTACAGCTGGGTAACTTTCCTGGAGCAATTAGGGTAAGTTCCTTGCTCAGGGGTATTACAGCAGTAGGTGAAATCTGAACTGACAACCTTCGAATGTAAAGGGAGCAGGTCTAACTGTTGTGCTATCAGCTGCCCCATTACCCTCCCCTTAAGGGAAAGCCTAAAGGAAGGTGGACTTGGAAGAGAAAAAAGCAAGGGCTGTGATTGCCAAAACTGTAACGACAGAGACAACTGAAATCTGTCTCAAGAGCAGTGAAAAATTTTTGGATGTAACCACATGCATACTCTTTTGACAAGCATGGTGTGACAACTGCATTGGACAGCAAAACTAGAGGTCACAGATTCCCCCAGTAGATTCCCAAAACATGAGCGCTTTAGGTATACTCAGACATAAATAAGGCTACATCCTCACTAAATCCGACTACAGCCGATTTTGTATAGTATTTTACCCTAAACAACATCGTTAAAATGACTACAATTCATTTGTCATCCCTTACAAATCTTACCAAGTCTCCAGTGTAAAAGTGTCCACAGAAATGTTTTCCTATAAACCAGGGAAGACTTAGGTAAGCCTGCCTGGTAGAAATAAACCAGTTTGGAAAACTCTGCAGTACACTTCACTGTGTGCCATTGGAAACGAGAGACTCCGACTAAGTCACGGGTCCACTATGCTGGTGCCAGGGCCTTCACTGAAAGCACACTTCTGCCAGGGCCCTGCATCACCTTCTTCACAAAGTACTTTCACCATAAATTGCATACACATTTTTCCCTTTGTGGTATAGCACTCTAAAAATACAACATTGAAATAAATAACAACAGCTAGCAATCCTTTCTCCAAGTACCCTTATGAGAAAAAGAAATGTACATCATTACTATATGTGTTCATAACCTTTGACAAACGGGTTAAAGACTCAAACATGCAATTGTGTTACTCTGGTTACATAATAGTTCCTGTTTGACTGTTATACAACTAATGCAGTTTTTATATTTGTTTTATATTCAAATGTTTATATATAGTGTTGTCAGGATTCCTTTCTCCTATTTTGCCTTAATAAAAATAAAAACAAATGTTAAAAAACCCCATGTTTTCTGTCGTAAAATCCAGTTTAAATTCTAGATGTCAGTCATTAAACAGTTCTCCTCTGGCACCCAACATCTTTTACCATCAATAGGCATAACTGATATAATAATACATATGCCTTGTGGCCGTGACCCCATTCCCTCCCTCCCTCATGTGTCGATGCACTGAAAAAAGGCTGAGGTTGCATCCTTACTACAAGATATTTAAAAGGTTAGGCACTTGGTAATTGACAACTGGAGCAGTACATATACGAACCTTTAGACCTGACATGATAGTGAACTGTAAGCAATTTACATAAAATGCATTTCCTCTTTATAATTTACAAAAAGCACACAATGAAATACAACTGTATACTATAGCTTAAAAAATACACTCAAGAGTTTTTTTTTTTTTTAAAATACGCAAATTACAAGTAATGATGATGTCTGCAAAAAAAATATAAACAATAGCAGCAAATTAAGAATCATCTCAGGATGTAATCTGATGAATATTGTTCCAACTGTATTGTAATTGTTCTTGTGTAATAAGGATAATTACTTCTTTTATACAGACAGGAAAATTCTGAAGTGTGGACAAAATGAATGCAGGGTAAAGTAGTAGTGCATGTTCAAAATTCTCAGTATTGTTCGAGTTTCCTGGCTCCCACTAAAAATGTCTCTTGAGACGAATTACATGTAAGACAGCGTGCAGTTTCTAGACTTGGTCATCAACGTGACAGTATATTTAGCAGGACACTGATCATTTTCACACACTGAAGAGCAGGGGCCCTTTATTTGAGTTTTGTGGATGGAGGACCCGCCGCCTTCACTTTCACTGGAGTAGGAATTTTTACCTTTTTTCCTCCTACTATTCGTCTCCGCAGAGCTGAGTATGAAGCCAGACACCTCACATGCACTACATTTTCCTCGGTTTTCCCACATCACCAGATTCCATTTGCCTTCAGTGCAAAAAAAAGACAAAAACAAGAAGGCTGAATATTTTCTGATTTTAAAAAAAAAAAATTCATCTGGAAATGCATCTGGAAGGATTTCTTATGGCATTCAGAAAGGACACACTTTTTACTGTATGCACGTTTCCCCCTTCTTTTCCTTGAAAATAGATGTATACACACACAAGCAAGACTGTAAACTACATCCTTCGCAAAGATGATAAAACTCATCACATTTCCCAGAAAATGCATTAAAACATCTGTCTGCATTTCCACGTGTTAAAGCCATGCTAGCACCAGTCGTCCTCTTCGCCCCTCTGGTAGTACCTGGTGCCCTTGTACCTGGAGCATGAGGTGGGTCCCAGTGTGCAGTGGTATCCGTTGGGGACCCCGCGGCTCTCCTGAGGGGGTGGGGGTAGGGCCACAACATGAGGAGTGCCGGTCCACGGAGGGGGCTCATCCATGGGGACGCTAGGCTCCTTTGGGAGGGCGGAGTGCAGCTCAGCCTGCTGATCACTGTGGCCCAGGTACGGGTCAGAGCCAATGCGAGACACAGGTGAGGGCTGATCCGAGCCACTGTGCTGGAGGGCCATATGCTCCGACAGCCCGCGGCTCAGCCTGCCCGAGCACAGGGAGGGCTGGCCGGCCTGGGCAAAGCCAAATTGCACAGGGGAGGAGTTGGCGGTCCTATAGGCCACGCTGGGGCGAGGGGTAAGAGGGGTCTGGGGAAGCTGTCTGCGTCCACGAGGAGTGCTACCCCCTGATGTCAGCATCACAGGGCCCCCTTTAGCTGAACCACTGCCCTACATGAAAATTGGAACAAAGCAAATCAAAACAATAAAAAAGATGAAGAGGACACACAGGGGAAGGATGTGGGACCGAGGTGTCAAGGCAGAGGGTTGGAAATGAACAGATACATAAGAGGGGCACAGCATGGATGACACAGTGAAAGCAGTTGAGGAAAGAAGGCACGCAGAGACAAGACAAGATGCAAACATTGCAATAAGAGCCATAAGGACAGAGAAAAGAAATCAGACAATAAACAGACAAAATGCACAGGGATATGGTGGAGGAAAGAGTGGAAACAAAAGTAAACAATCATGAGCTGTTGTACTGAAAGCAGTGGGAGCTGAATTTCACTTTCGTACAAGCGGTAAGTGGACTGAACGTCGTTTCTCAAGAAAATAAATGCGTCAGAAAAGAAAGAATCCCGTCTATTTCCAAGCATTGATTTTCTCAACCACCAGCCATCAAGCCCTGATGTGCTGTCTTTTTATCTGTAACTCAGCACATTCATTTTAACATCTTAAAGCTAACAATATTTTCCAGCGTATATTTAGAATGAAACCAGATTCTATGCTATGTACCTTAATTATGATAATTGCATACATAGCGGATGCTGAAACTTATTCTTATTCCCTCTCTACAAAGAAAATCTGTGACAAAATCTAAAGAGAGCTGTTTTTTTCCTTTGGGAAAAATCTGATGCACCATCAGTCTAATTCTCCAAAGGAAGGGAACTCTAACTAGTATCTACAAAAGACTCCACTCCACAGTGTCTTAGACAGGTTTGGCAAACTAGGTGGTTTGGATCAACGGTATTGTCTGATGCACTAGGCATTCTCACCGAGTCCTGCTCTCCTGCTTGTAGACCGTTCTCCGACAGCCAATGTTACACAATCCTGACCCCCTCCCAGCCAAGCTCCTGCCTTCCACCTTCAGCAATGAGAGTAGCCCCCCGCACCTGCTTGTTAAGACTGGCCTCTGGTGCCTCGCCAGGAGATGCAGCACGGCTGGCGGTGGCTGACTTGGTGTGGCAGCGCTCACGGCTGCCGTAGCGGTCGCAGGAGTAGTATCGCTGCTTCTCTGAGGAGGAGGAGTGATGCTTCCTTTCATGGGAACGGCCTCGGTCGTACACCCTTTCCTGGCATGAAGAGGCTCCTGGTGGCTCTCCTGGGGTAGCCAGAAAGAAAAAAACCCTTCATCTGAAGGCCTGGGGCAGTTGTACTTGGAGCACTGAGTCCAGATGGGTTTTGATCCTTCCTCACACTGCTGAGAGCTCAGAAAGGAACCAATACAGGTTCAGTCAGAACTGAAAGTTGAAACCGGAGGTTCTCACAGGCAGTCTCAAAGAACAAGCACCTGCACCCTGGTCTCCAGGAATGTGATTCGAACACACACACTGTCTGAAACCGCTTGTCCCAAGTGAGGTCGCGGCAAACCGGAGCCTAACCTGGCAAGACAGGGGCCAAGGCTGGAGGGGGACACACCCAGGAGGGGGACACACCCAGGATGGTACACCAGTCCATCACAAGGCACTCCAAGCAGGACTCAAACCCCCGACCTGCCAGAGAACAGGACTCGGCCAAGCCCGCCGCGCCACCGTGCTCCCAGTTGTGATTCGGACAGCTTCAGACTTTACCAGTGACACACTGGCACTTCACTGATGATGCCTTATCAGTACAGTTCTTATAAGAAAAACAGTATTCATTGGGATACTGAAGATTCCTGGAGTCAGTCCTCCAAGAACGTTGTTACAGAGTTCTGATCTCTACTGACTGGAATGTCTAAACTCATACACGTTCATACAGATTACAAATTACTAAAAAAAATTTTTTGATAAACTTTAAAGGAGTCTTTTTTCATATATACAGATTTACCAACATTTCAGACATCTTTTAAAGTCCTTCAATCATCTTTACCTTGGAACAGTTTAAATCATGGGTACCGCAGCAGAACTTTACAGGCACTGCCAGGATCTTGTGACCTTCACTGACCTGCCGTGCCAGACTGCTGCCTGCCAGGAGACCGATCCAGCGAGCGCTGCTTCCTCTCTCTGCCCCTGCGGTGGTGGCAGCGGTGATGATGGTGGTGGTGGTGGGGTCTTTCCTGTGCCGGCCGCTCTGAGCCTGGGTCACGCGTGCCGGCCTCCTGGTGATGCTGTGGTGCCAGGGTGGACACGGAACGCTTCATGGGGCTGCCATCAGGAATAGGCTGTTGAGATATTAGCAGATACAATGTTATTTTTAACATTACATTGTTTATATCAATAAGTCTTTTAATGTCTCAGAAGAGTTTAACACTTTTCACAGCATTGAGAAATGTGAAACAAATTTATAATGCAAAGGTTTTTTTTGCCTGCATTTATAAATCAAAGCCCTGCAATTCAGGAATGTGCTCTTTAATCCTCTGTGGCGCTGACAATCTTTGTCTGCACTACCTTCCTGCCAAGCAAAATACTAGTAGCAACCCCTCATCCGTAGCTGGAAAAGACCTTTAAAATGTCTGATTATTTCGAGCAAGGAGACCCCTTCATCAGGCACACACCTGTTCTAAAAAGAGAGGGAAACTCATTCTTACTGATCACTAATTCAAATGGTGTCACGTTTGCTTTTAACATCATGTTAACACCACCGTTTGCACATTTCATTTGTATCACAGAGAGAAAAATGACAAGGGCAGCTTCACATTAAAAGAGATATATTTTGTTTTTCAGTTAATCTGGCAAAATACTAATCTAATAATTGCTATACATAAAGCTAACAGCCAATTTAGACTTTTAAGGCCAATGCACTTGGAAAGCTACACAGCAGTAAACAGTGCAAAACACAGTATATATGTATTTTAATATGTCTGCTGTTTCATTTTACATAAGAAATGCAAATGTCTGAGTAATATCCTTGATGTGCTTCAACTTTCAAAATAACTTTTATTCTCATATCGCTCGAGTACCCACATATACGTGAACCTACAAAAATGTCAGTGGTTACTGTGCTTAAAAAAATGTCAAATGCAATTTCTCTGTCTACATTTCCACCTAGACTAAAGCCAAATACAGAGAAGGGGTGATTACCCCGGAGTCCGTATGCGGTTGTCAGGGCACAGGTTAAATGAAAGCCTGTGTAGCGGTTGGGCCCCAATGGGTTGCTATGCCCTGTAGAGACACTGCAAAGAGGCCATGCTAGAAGTATACTACATAGCTGCAAACATCTGATCTGTAAAATTGGCCACTGAATCACCATCAGAGGCCTCTGCCTCTCAACTACCATAATGCATTTGGCATTTGGCCATCTTGTACACAACTGAAGTTGAAAGTAAGTTTGCGGATTAGTCCCTGACTGGTAGCAGCTCTGAGAGAGGGGTGCGGTGCGGTCGCTGAGAAAACATGAAGGGCGCACGAGAACGACTAGAAGGCGGAACAACGGTACATACTGCTAGGTACATCCCCGGGGGGCCACGGGAGTGGTTCCACTGGCAGTCAGGACGTGGATGGAGCATTGGCACACAGCAGCCACAGGGGGCGCCACAACAGGGGACACATATGGCGAGCAGAGGAGGAGACGTGGCGTGGGAGGAGAGAGAAGGACGAAGGGCAGGAAGAAGAGACAGACAGCATCCAACAGAGACGGGTGTAAGATAAGGAAGGATTGAGGGGCAAGACACAAAATGCAAGACAGCAGCACAAGAATGCCCAAAATGTAAGAAACATATGTGAGGAGTCAAAATGGGAGAAAAGGAATGAAAACAGGGAGGTAGGGGAACATAACCAGTAGGAAAAGTCAAAGGTTCCAAAGAATGTGCTCATGAGAAACAGAAAAGAATGGAAGAAAGGATGATGATTTTGGAGATGAGAGAGCAAACGGTGTAATCATGTTTTGGAAAGCGGGACGGTGAATGAGACAACAGGCAGAGGAAGTGAGAAAGACCACGGAGGAGAAAGGAGACATGGGGAGGGTTATCGGAAAAAGGACAACAGACCAGCGGGCACACAAGGGGAAGCAAGAGTGGGAGACAGACAGCAAAGCAAAACAAGACAAGACAGGAAACATATATTTAGACACATGAATGAAAAGGACATTTGATTGATCTGGTCAGAAAAAGCCAAATGCTCACAGTGTCACATCCTCCAGCATATGAACAGAAACAAATGAAGGCACTGAATCCAAAATGCGGAACAACACAGGATGGTACTTAAAGAGAAAAACAAGCAAAGCAGAAAATTTTGATAATTCAAGGGAAATAAAATGGTAGATGTAAAGAAACACTAGACCTCAAAACACAAGCACAAAATCTAAGCCAATGATACATTAAGGAATATTATTAAACAGAAGAGGAAATTCTTTGTTAGCTGGGTGAGAATCAAATACCCTTTTCAATGTTTCAAGGAATTCCAGTAGCAGAGCATGTTTTGTGTAGAAGAGCCTCATAAAATAATTCTGATAACTGAGAAAACCATGTGCCCAGAGTTCATATATATTTATACATATTGCATCCGCTTTTGGGATTTGCTTGTTTCCAATGTCTACAAAAACAACTTTCTTGTTGTTAAACCGTGTGCTTATGCACTCAGGGTTGTAAGATGAAAACAAGAGTGGAAATATGGAAGATGCAGTTATAGCACTGTGAGTTGCTTTTATTGGGAAATGCCCCCAGGAAGAGGAAATTGTGCACCGCTGCCTATGCTCCAGCACCAGGTCTGACACCATTCAGTGGCAAACAAGGTACCAATCCTAGTAGCTTCTGGGCTGCTACAATATCTACAGTTTAAATTAAAACTGAACATGAGAAACATGAGAAAGATGTTTTCTGCTCACATGCTGTGTGTCTGCCATCTCTGGCTGCATGACCCTTCCTGCCACCATCTATACACATGGAGAACTCTACAGAGCTGCACCACAAGAACCAAAGCCATTTCCTGCTTATTATCAAGTGGTGAAAACAAAAAATGAATGTCTAATGTCCTCTTCTCATCAACCACAACTGTGAGGAACATTAGGTGAGCTTCAATCAGGTAGACCAGCTACAGAAACGCCAACAAGGAAACTTCAAGACATCTCAGCTCTTGAGAGATGCCTGGAGAGCCCTTGTTGGTGCCCTGTGCCCCAGGAGGGGTGGAAAGCGTAAGTATGTTCAATCAGGTAGAATAAATGAACACCTACTGCCCTCTCTCCCTCTCACTCTCTCACTCAGAACTGCTGATTCTTTGTCCACATTTAAAAAGGGTCTTAAAACTTACCTCTTCCAAACTCATCTCGACCATGATCTGCAAAGTTCATGTAAGGTGTAAATGTTCATCCACTATAACTTTAAGATCATGCCCGGATAAACCTTGACATAGCTACTCCTGTAACGTAACCTAAACATTTATATGTATCTCAAAAAAAAAAAAAAAAAAAAAAAGGACTAACAAGGTGATCCGGAATAGTCTAAGTTTTATGCAGCTACTCTTGTGATGAACATTGGTCCATATGGTGGAAAGAAACTAAATGCACTTAATCACACATCTGCAGCTAAGTCTCTCTTTCTCCTAATGTCATGCACACGTTGTATTTTCTCCGAGATGTACGTCACTTTGGAGAAAAGCATCTGTTAAATGAATACATATAAATGTAAATGCACTTCCCATACATCTAATTCCATTTCAGGTGTCCTATGTCGTGTGTACAGAAACGATCTGGAGAAGGATTACCCTTCTCTGTAACATGACATAACAGAATAAAGGGTAAAGATGAGCAGCTGAAAGGGCACCCCAGTTCAGCTGAGTTGACAGCGCTATCCTAGCACACAGTATGGGTTTAAACTACTGTATATGACTCTCTTGAAAGCTTTAATTTCCGTTGTAGAACTAACCTCACAGTCTCTCTTTTGAGGGTTTGAGGGCTTTTCAGACCCAGATAATAAATGATTCCCTGCCTTTATCTTTAAATTGCAAGTAAGCAGTGATGTGAAAAAGTAATTATTTTTGGCTGTTTAAAAACAAATATTGCCATCATGTGAATTTTTAACATGCAATGCCATCCTGGTAAATCATAGTATTCTTTTGGTGGGCAAGAAGGGTTATAGTACAGGATGACACAGTTTTGATCCACAAGGAACGCCAGGACATCATTTTGCCTGAGAAGGGTCTCTCATCCTTTATACCACAGCTCAATGCAGCTTCGGCATGGTTGGCATGGATCTCTAAAAGCTACCACTTTTGGAAGCCATCTGCTTTAGATTCTTCTCCAACCCTTTATTTTAGCTGGCTGCTGCCCAGCTTACAGATGGTCCCTTCAAGTCCAACGCACTTCTCTGATCATCTTTGGCAGAAAACAAAAAACTACAGTGAGCAGCTCCCTGAAGGGAAAACAAGTACTTAGGAAACTTGCCTGTTCCACAGAGAATGATGGGTTTGAGTTTACCTGGGTCTCAGTGTTGAGCCTTGGCATGGATGCTGCTCTGCCTTGGCTCTCCAGACCAGAGTGGCTTTCTGCACTGTCACTCTGCTTCATTTTCTTCATCTCCACTGACTCCTGAGAGGCACAAGTGTACACAGAAGCACATGCGGACACATACTGAAATACACGTAGATGCACATTCCAACATGTGTGCACTCAGATACATATGTTAATCACTAGAACAGGAAAAAACTGAATCAGAAATATACCAGATCTTTGCAGCCTCACGCAATCAAACACACATTGAGTACCTGAGGTCTGGGTGCGTTTGGGGTTTCCTCTGATTGTCCTCTCTGAACTTTCTGTTTATTTTTGGTTCTGCGGGAATCCTGCGACTTTTCCGCAACCCAAGAAGTTGAGACCTTCATCACGTTGTCTTGGCCTTGCCTGATCATTTACAGGAACAATTACATTGAAAGTAATGAGTAATGACTACCTCAGATCCCAGTATATGTTGAGGTTTATGTTACAAGCATGATGTTCGGTGTCTACATCTAAGTAGTGGGGTACATAGCTCATTTTAGATATTTGGACACTGGACATTCATTTTATTTTGGTAACTTTACATATTAATCCTATAAATGTCTGTAGAAGCATGTACTGCCAAGTATGTGTGCTTGAGGGGCACCCTAGAACTCACAAGGTGCCACCATTGTTGAGAGAGGTGGTGGTGGGTGGAGGTCTGCCCTCAGGTGGAGACTTGGCGTGGCTCACAGGTAACTCCTGGTCCGACACAAATGGCACTGACAGGATGGGCTTGAGCAGGGCACTAACTTTACTCTGGGGAGCAGAGAAAAGAAAAAAGCCTCAGAGGAGCAGTTCCAACACCACAGTAGGATAGTTGCCCTCTCCAAGTTTCCTTCATTATAACTGATTCATGATTAATCAATCTTAAGCTTTTAACATGTAGTCATGCTGAGAAACAAAATGTTCATATACAACGGTTTGACACATGGTCTTTCCAGGATGGTAGTGTTCATTGCATTTTTAATGTTTAACAGCAACCAACTAAATGTTGTTTGTAAGCGCAAGTTAAGACGGACAAGTGTGCGTTCCCAGCTGGCTACGCATGGCTGGCCCTCTGACGGGACCTTGGCCGAACCTGAGTGTCTGTGGTGGACGATTGCTGCTGCTGCTGTTGCTGCTGCTGCTCCTGCTGCTGCTGCAGTCTTCTGGCTCGGTTCTGCTTGTAGTAGTCAAAGATCATGAGGGCTGCGTACACCTTGCCCACTGTCAACTCGTTGGCTGGAAGTAAGACAGGGAACAGCAGCACATGGGTGAAAATCCACACCAACAATCAGTCTTATCCAATGACTTCATGGCCCAAGGGTATGGGATTTAAATCTACAGGTTCTTGAAGGGGACACTAAAAGCTGGTGCAGTTGTGCATGACAACCGTACGTAACCATATGTTACAACACTGACATTTTTGTCTATAGGTAAATTTAAAACCTCCTTTTAAAGCATCGTTAATGATTTTTGACATATTATGGACACTACTATTGTCACCCTAGTTTCCAAACATAAGCAAAATATTGTGTTATTGTGCAAAAGATAAAAAGGAATCAGATACGCATATTTTGTGCTGGGACGGTCTTAACTTTGGTTCTGTGTCAGAATATCACTGATATGTCAGTACCACATGTATTAACATCAGTTGCTTGTGTATGCAAAATGGTGTTCTTTTTATTTTGACCTGCAGAGAAAGCATTGAGTCAAAGAAACTGACTAACAGAGGTTCCCCTTCTCCTATACTTCCTGTCCTTCCTTCAGTTGTCCTGCTAAGACTGCCAGTGTATATTTCACATTCAATAATGATTAAATGTAAATAATTTATTAAAGCAGACTTGACTTTTAAAAAAAAACACATACAATTGGAGGCAATGCTTGCAAATTCCACCTGGCAGGCAGTTAGGCAGCTGTTTGCAACCAGTGTTTTATCAAGGTGTCTTGAGTGTGTACTGACACACAGTTTATTTATTTATCATTTATTTCTATGATGAGAAAGCGTATGGCCAGCACTACGAAAAATAGTGAAATGGCGGGCCTTGTTCAGCTCCTAAGCTGGTCCACATTGTTGGCACTACTGAGACTAAGCTGGTCTAGATACGGGATCTGATTCCCCCCCTCACTGTCTACAAGGCTGCACCACAGAATGAAACTGATGGTCTCGGCCATCCTCCCCACAACAAATATAGACTTCTCAAGACTTTTCAAGGCTAATTTCTGCAGAAGTTGCTCTCCCCACATTCCTGTGTGTCCCCTTCCTCAGTTCAAAGTCATGTGCAGGAGAAGGTAACGTTGAACCACTTATACACTCTTCCCTACCTTCAAAACCCAGTGAGCGATTGCCGTGAGTCCACTTTGGGGACACTTACACTTCCCTATATTAACCAGAGGTGATTTTATGTGATAAAAGGAAGAATAAAAGCAAATAGGAGAGTCCAACTGAATTAAACATTCTGCTATATGGAGATTTCAACACCAGATGTCAGTGTAGGTACAGCACCGTTAAAGTGCATCCATGCAGTCTTTTGAATGTGGGGGTTGTGAAGAACAAGGATAGTGCAGCAAGTAAACATAGGTTTACAGTAACAGTCAATGACTTGGAGTGACTGTAGACCTGATCTGTAGATGAGATCAGCGTGTCTTGCATTAAAGGCCAGAAAGCAAGATGTTGGACCCAAAAGAAGAAGCAACCAGCTTAATGCATCTAGTACATTGGTCAGTTTTCAGCATGTCCTACCCAGTCAACACGTCCTCCCAACACAATAGTGAAGAGCACACATGCCTCCAACATGACCTGCAGGTCAACGTCTCCCCGATGCTCACATGCTGAAGAAAACCAGTGAGGGTCATACCATAACAAGCCAAGGTCTATAACAATAAATGTATCTCCTGGATCATTGGTTTTAATGATCTGTGCAAGTAACATTATTGTCTAAATGGCCGAAACCAGCAGACGGAAAACAGTCTGAATTTGATGGGGCCACATCCCAGGCACGTGATAAGAGCAGTGTGGAAAGGATGTTACGTTTGTGTGGTGTTACAAGTAGGTCCAAGGTCTTCTGGGATAGGTTTGGCCAGACTGTTGCAAGTTCCTTCTTTAGGTCAGCATCAGACAGGCGCTGTGCCACCATCCCTGCAGAGAACAGAACCATGTGACCAACACAGAGAGACACAGTGCAGCCGGACATGGATAAGTCAGTGCTCTCACCACTCATTCTAGCGCATTTCAGCATAAGGGGGCATATGAGCGTAAGTACTGCTCAGCTGCAGTTTAGGCTACATCACGTTTTTAGTGTGACAACCGAGCTTTGTCTGGACCAGTTTTGGGTTTAGCTACAGAGAAGCCTTTAAAAAAGTATTGTTCCTAACAAGTGTGCATTCTATGACAACATTTTGGCCGGTACTTTGTACACAGATCTCCATGAAAATGTGATGGATTACCTAATGACACACACAATTTCTGACCATCCTCATCTATCTTTCATAATAAACAAACAAAAAAAAAAAATCCAGTGGCACCTTGCAAAATAATACGTGCAATCCCGCACAAATAAACAGATGAACTTTAGCATACAACTGAGCCGCTGCTAATTTTCCTCTGCAAAGGTCATTAACGGTTGTTGAAAACATATTACAAAATGTCATTAAAAAGGCAGAATACAAAGGTTTGTCATGCTCTCCATTTGCTACAACTATTTGTACAATTCTAGATCACTCCAATACATGCTGCAATAATATTAAGGTAATTTGGCTGCTGCCACTAATGTTTTGACCCCTGCATGCAGATGGGGCTGTCCTCACGCACATGCAAAGCTCCATCAGACTATATAGGTTTTTTCTACACTTATTTGTGAAGAATAAACATAGAAATTTGACAGTAAGGACTGAAGTTAATCCCTGGGCATCACAGGCAGGGGCGAGGCATTGCATCTGGAGAAATAGGGACAGCACCAACCTTCCCGTGTGTAATTGCACAGCCCTCTCTAATGAGACCAAATGGGATTGGAAGAAAACACATTAACCAGTCCTTAGGAGTACAAGATGAGCTGCAATACTACCATCTGTGATGAGAACTCAAAGCAGCAGTGAGATGAAACATATTGCTGTGCATTCTGAGCAGCTATATGGTTCAGTACGGCTTAGTTTAAATTTCTCTATCTGTTAGAAAATTTTACGACAATGTCCTTAAAACCTTATGAGACACATGACCACTTCCAGAAGCATTCAGAAATCCACTATTATTATCCTGTTTGGTATTTCTGTTATTTGCATTCTGCTTGGGCTGCCATACATACAGTCTACACTCTCCTGTGAATGCACACTGGTACTTGGTTGTTTTGTAGGAATCCAGTAATGATGTTTTTGTTTTCAAACCTCAGTTTTATTAGTCCAGCAGAGCTGAAGTGAGCACAGTGAGCTCTTTGTTTTGTTGTACTTTCTTTGTGAACACAAGTAAAGTATTCTACTGTTTAACATGTACTGAGACACTCCAGATGATTCCGTAGGTCAAGTAAGTCAACGGCAACGGCGACGGCACAGGACAGAGAATGTGTGTGGAGGGAGGCTCTGGACCCACCTGATGCAAGCTTGATCTCCAGCGCAGTGCGAATGAGGGCCATGAGCGTAGAGGTGAAGTGCACCGTGTTGTCATCAGCGATGGGCATGTTCATCTTCACCAGCCGCTGGGGGCAAGGGGGTGGGGGTGCAAGAAGCTGCTCAAAAACACCCTATCACCAGACACTATCTCAGCATGTCACAAACTGAGGAACCTTCTGTGTCCTGGAGGCACCAACTCATTTGAAACCTATATTACCTCTTCTACATTTCCTGTAATGTGTGACTACACACAAGCGCGCTTAAGGAATTTATCCACTAAACTGTATGTTGCCCCTGCGCACAGAACGATTCCTCAAAAACAAAAGGAAAACAAGGGTATAAATGCATTCACATCCAATGCAAACAGCTACAGGTCATATCGCGTTGTAACAGTAAGTGGATTGGTGAGGAAGACAGAAGGATGACAGTCAGCATGCACGCATAACCATTATGATGCACAGAAGAACAACTGCAGGAGCCCAAATCTACAGCTGATATTAACGATGTGAATGTTTTTGTTACTATTTAATATTCTTTATTTTGCTGACATTTTTGCTCAAGGCAACTTGCAATGCTAGAATTCTGGATTAATAATGTTTGCCCACGGAATCTTGAAACCAGTCAAATATTAAGCACATGCAAGCAAATAAAATAAATGCAGCACAATGCATAACAAACTATTAAGCACATCATAATTTCCAACTTCATTACAGGTCTGCGGTCACGTTATGATTTTGCAACAGGGATGGAGTTATGATTTTGAAAGGGAATAATGAAAGCTCCTTGTTTGTTCTTTATTTCATTCCTGACCATTCGTAGTACGACATCAAATAGCACTGCATCATGTAAAGCTACAACAAAGTGCTGTGTTTTACAAAATACATGCTGCAATACACATTTGTTTGCTCCCCCAGGGAGATAACATTGGTATAAATGTAACATAAAATGGAAGAATCTGCAACATCATGGGTTAAGTAAGTAAATGAAAACTCCACTGCAGGAATGTATGTTACCCATGTTAAAACTACATGGATGCATCTTGTCTTTATCAACATAGCACCGCGCTGTGGAAGAGTTGAGCTCCCTTGAAGACAACGTAAACCTACACGTCTACATGGCGGCACACGGGCGGGACAGAGGAGATGAGGAATCTCAGACACACACACACACACACACACACAGAGAGAGAGAGAGAAAAACCATCATCATGCTCACACAGCTGAGAAGCCACAATGGAAGGAGGAAAGAGAGAAGGAGAACAACCCCAACTCAGTATGAAAAAAAGACCTAGCAAAAAAACAGTCTTGAGATTCAATCAAACAGCCACAGCACTTGTATGTGGAAAACGTGTTATACGAACGTAAAAAAGAGCATCTTACGTCAGCTACCTAACATAAATGCTACAGAAGTTTGATTGAAGAAAGATAAAAAAAATAAAACATGAATTCCAAAGAAAATAAAAGTGATAAATACTACAACTGAAAGCAGGTCTGGGTGCCATAAACACATAAGAAATGGAAACTGTATAGTTGCGACAAAAGGAACAAATACTAACAGAAAAGGCTCGTAAGACTTGCTGTATGACTGCAGCTTTATTCTATAAATGTTTTGCTCGCGCTCTATTGCATTGAGCAGCATACCCTGTGAAGAAAGCCTTGCTAAAAATTAACAATTGTAGATACAAGTTTCTGTAATTGTTAATTTGTTGTTTAGCTGATGCTTTTATTCAAAGCGACTTTATGCAGGCGGTATTCACCTGGACCAGTTCAGGGTAGGAACTTTGCTCAAGGATGCTACAGAAATACCCTGGTGTGAACAAGTAACCCTCAGGCTACAAGTCCAGGCTCTTAAGTGCTACTCTAGATGCTGCTTCTATAATTATTTCTACTATATCTTTATAATTTCTGTATTGCAACGTGGCGGAAAAGCTCCTTAAAGTGACTCAACAACATCAGCACAAAACACAAAGCGAAAGCTGCGACAACATCAAGTGTCAGGTGTACAAATATTAAAAACGAAAATGTCAAAATACAAAGGTTAAAATATAAAAGCGGATCATTTCTCCCGCCCTGCTCTTGATGAAAGAGTGACCTGCTGCAGTTGACCCAGCATGAAATCATTCACCTAAATTCATATCCCCTGGGAGCTTTTGCTCGATCAGCGCACGTCTCGGCTGTCCTAGGTGGGGCCATCCCTCATCCTGTCAGACCTGTTGCCCTGTCAGCGCTTGTCAGCACGTCAGCTCTTGCTTGCTGAGTGCAGTGGAGTATAAAACGAGGAAGGGGAAGCCACACCAGAAAGATCAGAACAGCGGCAAAAACAGAACAATGAAAGAAAAGGAGGACCGCCACAACAGAGCACAGGGACTGGCCCACTGTAAGCCAATGGGGAAGGGAGGGACGGAGGGAGGGACGGAGGGAGGGAGGAAGGGAGGGACAGTAGGAGCAGCGTGGGGCGGCAAAGGACGGCTACCTTGTAGGCGACTCTTGGCGGACATTTCTTTCCCAAACCTAATGGTGGGGACATGTGGAGCAGCATCTCATACATATCGAGGTACTTGATGCGGCCACTTCACGGAGGTGAGAACCAAAACGAAACAGGTAAGGATGGGGAGTCAGAGAGAGGAGAGAGAACAAAGGGAGAAAATGGAACAAATTAAAAATAGACGAAATCAAACAAACAAAATAAAAACAGAACACAAACAGAAATCTGAGTTATTTAGATTTCCAGGAGAGGAGATGAAGGGCGATGCCATTCTTGCCCATGCTGGGCAGGGATGGATCCGGAAATTCAGGGGGAGGAGCTTGAGCGTTCTGATCCCTGAGGGAGGATATGGAATGGAAGGTCTTAGTGAAGACACACTGGATGTGGAGGGTGACAGGATGGTTGCCTTGTTCTGAAGATGTCTACTTCTGCATGCTGAGAGACATCAGTGGGTGATTGCCAGGCGCTTGGAAACAAAGCTTGCAATGCCAGCCTGAAACAGACTGAAATAGAAAAGTCTCGCATCTGAAGTATTAACAGGTCCAAGACCAAGTCTGAGAAAGCACTGAAATTTATCATGACACGTAGCCATGTGACATTCGCCGTAGGTTGGAGAGAGCTATTTACTGATTAATCTGTTGGATTCAGCTAAATAGGGGCTGAAATAGGACTTTGAAAGCTTTGTGCCCAATTCGGCATCATTTCCCACAAGCCAGTCAAATTGGTAGGGCAGGTGCTTGTGTATGGGCAAGTCACTGAAGCATAGTCATAAAGTTAAGTCTTTGGGCAGGTGTCTAAAGTGCCCTCGAGTGGAGAAAACGTCTGGTGTCGCAAACCTTGTATGCCACCCTATTAGGGCAGTTCTTTCCTAAGCCAAGGGGAGGCGAGATAACGCGCAACAAATTGTACATATCCTTATAGCGTATCCGTCCGCTGCAAAAAGAACAAGTAAGTTTAGAACAGAATTTCAGAACAACTTCAGATGAAGAAAGATAGATTATAAATGGAAGGAATGACTGGCTGATACAAATGCCAACACATCAGAAGTACCCAGTACAGTAGCAGTCACATTTTGGTATGATTTTTGAATCACAAAAGTGCTTGCAGCATTAGGGCTGATGATTCAAGTGAAAATATTGTATTATATACTGACCTAATGTATTATCTGTCAACTGCTTTAGCAAAAAATGCAGTAGAAGAAAAGGTAAACATGAAACACCTTAAAAATCACAAAATATAATTTTGCAATTTAATTTGCTGAATAGTATGGCCTGAGTGCGGCAGATGCATATTCAAGGCATAAGAGGATCACACAAGTAATTGGTAAAGTATTGGTTGCAAAAGACAAAAGAAAACATGCCTTTTCAGGGTTCATATCCATCCCATATGGCTAAATTATAGAACTTGTAATAAAAACACACCAAAGCCATGTGATAATATTTCATATCAAAGCTACAAAATGACTAAAAACATTTTAATTTATAGATTGTGCTCATGGATCTCAGCAAATATTTAGTTTCTGAGTTCAGCGTGTGTTTTGTGTTACAGTCAAGAGGTTTTTACCAATCCAGCTGAATTATAATATTCTAAGGTTTCAGTGAAGCAAGGTGAATGGGTTATGTTATATGAAGTAAACAGAATAGAATGAGCAGTACCAGACAGTAACTGCACCCTATACTGCTGAGATAAATTAAACATGTTCAGGGCTTCTTCTTGCAGCCTGTAACATCTACAGAGAGTGTCCGTTTTTCATTTTGTTCTCCCTCTAGGGCAAGAATACCTTTTCACTGTGATCCCACTTCATTTAGCTGTGATTCAAACATCTGCATCATGACAACAATCCCTCCTTCCAGACTACTGCTCCTATACACGTGACTAGAAAGTCGTTTTATGTTCAAGCTACTTTTCTTTGCAATTTATCAATCCACTTTATTAATTCCTTTATAAAATGGGTTGTTGTTTTAGCCCTGCACCACTGACTGCCCTTAGTGGCACTTGGTACAGTAATCTGAGCAGGTTGCATAGCCAGATTTACCCAATAAATCTGAATTTATATGGAGCTTTTATAATTGAGAAAAGGAAAGATGTTAGTTAATTGTCTGCATTCATATTGTGTGTACTAACTCATTATAGAACTGTCTTGGAAATCTACACGAGCTTGAGTGAAACAGGACACAAGAATACTTAGAGGTTATTTCTCAGTCTCGTTTTGTCCTAAGACCAGTCTAACACAGCATTACTTTCACCCCCTCAGAAATGAGGTCTATCCATATGTCAGCTGGAGACGGGAAAACGTACCAAGCTGCGGGATCGTATTCAGCCCAGACACGGATGAACTCGTCCAGGTGATGGGGTCCAAGTATGGAGGAGTCCCTCGTCAGGTACTCAAAGTTATCCATGATGACCGCCACAAACAGGTTCAGCATCTGAAACGAGTTGAAATGGGTTTCATCTCATAGAACCTCATGTCAAGAAACCTAGTTAGTGGAAACCAGTATACAAATAACCTTTTTACACATCATGTAGGCATGACCTGCGCTCTCTTCTTTTGTGTTTCACCCCTTGATCATTTGTACTGAATTATTCATCGAGGACGAGCATGAAGTTTCTCGTAAGAATTTCATAAGAGAAGAACATTCTTCAAGAATGAACACGAGCAACTCAGACTCCCAGAAAAGTATGTGCAGTGCAATGCTGCTGAAATCAGCGTAACGGTGTACTGTCTATGTAGCTGTCCCAGCAGGACGGAAGTAAAGCTCTTCCCAAGCACCCTTCCAGACTACGAAAACTGAGTGAGGTGCTGCAGCATCTGCTACAGACATTGCGGTACGAACAGCATGCATAGGAGGCGTGAATTCTGTGCGTACAAGAAGCACTGACCAGGAAGGAGCACAGGAAGATGAAGGAGACAAAGTAGAAATAGGCAAAATCACTGCCACACTCCTTGCCAGTGGTGCCGGAGTCCACGTCGCAGGGCCGGTGACTGAGACACGACAGCATGATTTCATGCCAGGCTTCTCCGGTAGCACTCCTGTATAGAGAGAGAAAGGCAGATGTGCAGGCACGAATACATTTACATTTATTCATTTAGTAGATGCTCAGAGAACAATACGATGAGTGCATCACATCAACAGGAGGAGAGATTTGGGCACAGACACGTGCTTCTAGAATACAGTCAATTTATCAGAATCCATCATATGAACCAGCATACATCACACAAGTCGCTGCACAAAGGTTTATCCATTATTCAAAAATACACACCCACACACGCCTGCACGCACGCATTACACACAACCATACATATACAGTATACTGTACATATGCATGCACACCCACTCATACACATATCAATGTATTATTAGGACAAAATAGGTGGAACAGAGTTTTTCAGGTCACAGCTAACATCTTTGCCCCGTCCCCCTCAAATTTCTTTTTTCTTTCATCATTGGAAAACACACAGTAGGATCAAACGTCTTGAGATGGACATGAAAAAATGTTCTCGAAATTATTGACTGTGTTCCTTGTGCAAAAAGCACCTAAACAGCTATGCTAGCGCGCTGCGTGACGGGAACTGCAGCAGGCACTCACGTGTACGGTATTCACTGTCCGAAACAGGCGGCGCTCTAACAAATCGTACTGTGAGCGCAGCTTGCGCTGCGGAAGATACGAGGAGAGATGGGACGACATGGTGCAGAGAACGGGGGAAGTGGGTAAACCGAACCACCGCCTTCCCGAGTGGCCCGAGTTTCATTTATCAGGGTGGAGCCTTTGCCTAGAGTTCCTCTGCTCTTAACCCCTCAATTAGCACAATTAGCAGCTTATGTACATCTCCCAAATGGACAGCTTTGGAGGAGTCATTAATGGATGGGTGGAGAAGGCAGTGCTCAGGCCCCCTGTAGCGAGAAGTGCAGAAGGAAGCAAATGGCTTGTTTTGAGCACTGCTGCGACACTAAACTAGCATTAATCAAACCATGCGATCCCGATTTCATTTGCTGGTTTACACAGATACGTGTCATTTAAGGGAGACGAGTCTAAAATGTACGAATGGATCTTTCTAGAATTGTACAGTCCCCCTTTCTAGAATGATACAGCCCACCTTTACCTGAACAGCAGCATGAGCGCCTGGAGAAAAGTGCGGAAATTGTTGTGATGGTTGATAGCCGTGTCCTCATTGAGCTCGATGTTTCCAAACACCTGGAGAGGACGGATGATCCACGTTCAGGGACAGTGATACCGGCTACGGGTCGAAGGCCAAACCGTTAAAAGCGGTGAAGTTCAAAGCTGAAAACTACACTGGGAGAGAGTACAACAAAAGGCGGATCTCCTGCAGTGTTGAGGATAAATCACTTTTAGGGCCCTATCAATTATTTACAGCGCTCCAAAGCCAGGCCAGGTTTGGCAAACATGATAACTGTTAAGGGCTTTCATCTCATGGTTACACTAAAAATCTGTAAAATACAGACAGACATCCCGGTGATGTTCTTTTACACTATATTCAACGCTCGCTATTTATTTCTCCTTTGGCCAGATTTTATAAATTAAATTGCTAAAATCTGAATTTTAAAATGAAAATAGAGTAAATGAAGTGTATCTAAAAATGTCAGACAAAAAAAAAAATCTCAAATTTATGAACACACACATTACCTCATGCTTTTCTCCAAAGTGACGTATGTTGAGCTACTCACAAATATTTACTTATTTATACAGCTGGGCAAGGTTACTGGAGCAATTTTTTTTTTTTTTTTAAGGTAAGTAACAGTAACGCGAAGACAAAGCTGTTAACAACTGTAACTTTTTTTTTGCATTGTTCACATTCTTAGAAACATGAAAGGCACAGGATTATGTTTTGAAGGATAAACTTTTTGGAGACGTAGGATGGTTTTTGTACTTTAAATATTTCCTTAAAAAAAATTCTCTCAAAACAGTAACGCAAATGTGGGACGTCAAGGAGCTGCGATTGTTTCGGAACAAAAATGATTCGGCCCAGTTAGATTGCGTCATGTTAACGTAAGGGCGATTATCTAGTGGGTTCCGAACCGGGAATAAACATGCTTTTAAATTCTCTGATCACACACTGTCTTCAGTATAGCTACTGATAGCTGTAATTAACGTAAGGAGAACAAATGAAATAATAAATTCTTTCTAGTTCAGATTGCGGTGGTACCGTACGCACTGCCCACCTGCCGTACGCAGTGTGTGTAGGGTTTTAAAGGTTATTTACAGGTGTACATATTGTGTACATGTGACACTTCTTCAGCACAAATATACCCACTTCTGGACACATATTTTAGAGTGTGAATAAGTCAAATAATGGAAATAATTCATTGCTACGCCATACAACCTAGGGGAGTGCAAAAAACAGATTATGCTAAGCAAGCAACAAAGCCGACAGAATAATGCGGAGAATAATATATAACTGCACAAAATATTTAACAACTCATTTAGTACATATTTATTTGTACATTTTCAATTCTGTAAACATTTGCATATTGTGTTACACGCTATTTTGTACATGTTAAGTTCCTGCTAACACAGGCTGCACTCACTTGCATCCCAATGATAGCGTAGATGAAAAACAGCATGGCAATCAATAGGCAAACATATGGAAGGGCCTAAAAGGGAAAGACAAAGTATTTTCATTAAAGCAGGTTTCAGAGGTTTCTATGGCCACAACCGGAAAAACAGCAGAGCTTTATCAGAGAATGAATTATATATACGAGTAGGTGACCTCCGTTCTCACACAGGCTACCGTCTTTATCACTGGCCCACACTGTAATTCAGGGGGTTGCGTGGAAGCTGGAAGGTCAAAGACCACCCGGGATTACTATTACTCTGCTGCCTTGATCATTAGCCCATCTATAGCGGTAGACTGAGCAGACAGTTTTAGCCATTCACAGCATACTGCTGGATACTTGAGATGGAATACCAACGTTAAATACGTTTAATGAGCAGTGCCACAACTGGAAGTTGAACTTGCAACCTTTTGTCACCGTTTGTAAGTGTGAAAAATGTCTATGATATGTGACGGGCCTGGCTTGGCGATGCCTCACCTTAAAGGACTGCACAAAGGTCCACAGGAGGATGCGGATGGTGTACCCCTGCCGCAGCAGCTTGATGAGCCGTGCAGCCCTGAAGAGCCGCAGGAAGCTCAGGTTGATCAGCTTGTGCTGCAAGAACAGCCAGACTCGTGAATGACCATAACCAGATATGGTAACTGAGAGCTCAAGGTAAGCACACCTGTCTCTGAGTGCTGAAAGCAAACACACCCATCATTCAGAACTAACCATCACCTCACATGGTCATGGAGAGCTGGAAAATAACGACAAGTACCATAACCACTCTGGAGGACTGAGGGCTGAACACATCCACAGCGTTCAGGTCTTAAAATCAAAATATTTAAAAGTTTTCCATCCTGCGGGTGAATATTTGTACAGTGACGCACAATGTTCTGCTTTTTTCCGCCTGCATAATTTTTAATGTCACTAGATAATAAAAAAAAAAATACAAATACTGCTGCCTTTCAAAAGTCAAAAGAAGACTTGTCATTAATTGTTTTTTTTTTGCCCTGAAATTATACAGTTCCACTTCAAGGGAACGTATTACTAAAATCAAAACCTTCTGAGCTTTTAGTATAAGCTGCACACTATACATACAGAATATTTTGGAAGAACTTGACTTGAATGAAAGTGAGTGTTTGAATATAGAATACTGCGAGATACCTGTTGCTCTGGATGAGGTGGGCTCACAAGTAGAAGATGACAAGCTTTTCATATTTTCTCTTACTTTGTGACCTAACAACGTAAATTATGAGCTACAGCAACCAACAGAATTCTGGGATATCAAGTAACTGACAAATAAGGCAGATAGGCACAATATGACATAGACTGAAATTTAATGACAAACTATCATAATAGGATATTTCCATCGAGCCTATTTCATCAGTATCAAATTTTTACTGACATTACTGTAGCCTTCCTATTTCAACTACCGTTACTGTCAGTTACGACAGCCAGCAATCAGATTTTTGCATTTGCTATTTTAACGAGATTGGGTCTGTAATGTCTTCAAGCTGCTGTTTCACTGGCACTGTTTTTCCCCAGAACTATGCATCGCTTTACTTTATTTTCCTGAAACCAAGGCTTTCTGTTAGTTTAAACTCATATCATCCTATACCATCATCTTCCCACCAAGACTAGATAGCGCAAACAGTGCCACAGAAATTATGGATGTGCTGGTGCACAAAACACTCCCTTCATAATTAGTGTTATACAGAAAAGTATGCTTACTGACACTGAAGTACAGCAGGTCCCTACTATAAGTTATTTTGCAAGACATGTTCCATATTTGCAAATTTCTTATGTAAAGCTGTCTTTTCTGATTATAAAAGATGTTTCTGGAGAAGATACTGTAGCAGGACACTAGTTCCTTGTGTTACAAATATCTGAGTTACACATTTTAGAATAAGAAAATATTTTCCAATTTCTAACTATAATTACATAAATTGAGATGCTACTTATAGATTGTTTTTAAACATTATATAGTTTAGAAAAAACTGAAATGAGCCAGAGCCTAATAAAAATTATAGCCTTTCACTAAAAATGATTTTAACACTGTTTTAAAATACTCTCTTGACAGCAAATAAATCACATAAAAATATCCCTAAATTTGACCACGAAAATTTATTTTATACTGTGTTGTAAAAGAATGCTGTGTTGCCTTTTAGCTGGTTCAGGAAGCACCAGCTGACATTATCCGAGAACAAATCTTAAAATAACGTAAATAAATAGCTATAGCTTGCGGTTGCCCCGACAGACAGAGATAGGGTGAAGAAAACAACAGTTGAGCAGGATAGTAACTTACCGATGTCTAAAATTGCAACCGTTTAGTTGTTTAGGTAGGACGACAGGGATCAGCCAAGATTGAGTGTGGACATTGAGGAAGACAGAAAAGAGAGACAGAAAGAGAAACAGCGAGAAAAGAAGAAAAGGAAGGAGAAAACAACAGCAATCGCATGAAGCAACAGAAAAAATCCAGGAGAGACACAAAAATACACTTTAAACAATCACAGCTCTCAACAAGGAAATTTAAAATGAAATCAATACAGAAGCAGCACAGGGACACTATGAATCCAATACAGACATCTGTGATAACACACACAATTGAAATAATGCTACATATTTTTATATTTGCAGTGCGTTAAATGATACTGACAACATGCCCTGAAAAGCACAACCACACAAACATGTGATGTGTGGTGGAGAGGTATAACAGTGTGTTTGAAGAGAGCTCCTGATGTTTTAATTATCGGAGCAAAGGTATTGACTGATGGCTGGGAGAGAGAGCCTACAGGCCTCGGTGATGCTGCCTCCCGCTCTCCTCCTGCCTGCTTGCAACACTCACACCCGCCATCCCTCCCGAACTGGACCTGGTCACCCCAGACAAGCCTGGTTGCAGCCCTCCCCCTCAGTCCCAGCTCACCTCACACACTCATGCCTGGCTCCCAATTTACCCGAAAACCTGCTGGCTGCGTGATCCGTACTTACCTTGATCTCTGTGACCAAGATATCAGTTATACTGCCCAACACGGTCACAAAGTCGAACACATTCCAAGCATCCTTGAGGTAATTCTGAAACAAAGGAAACAAGGGGAATGTGACAATGCCTCCGTATTCCACAGTGCTAAGATTCCACTTTGAGCAACGTACACTTTAATCAATGACTACTTTAAACGAAACATCATGACATTGTGCCCTATACGCTAAAATGACTGTAACCATCCACAGCCCGAGGAAGTGCTTCCTAATTTGCTCCAAACTGCAAGGAAGTGGATCTCGTGAACCAGAAACATTTTTCAAGCCTTGCAACAATCCACTATTGCATCTCTGGCCATTTGTGTGACGAAAGGAAAGCAGAATAAAATACAGGCAAATACTTCTTAAATTCACGATAAATGTCAAATAAATGAAATAAAATCAATTAAAAATTAAACATTAAAAAAGAAAATAAATTTTACTCAGGCTCGCTGGGGGGGGGGGCAGTGCACAAAGTAGGAGGTCGCATCATACTACTAAACTGTATGTGAGTAACTGAAAGGATGAAGGAGGGAACGGTAATGGAGAGCCCTGCAGCAGTGGTAAATGGGTGGTGCTGCGTGATGATTTATTCCTGCTCGGCTCACTGCGTCGTCAGCCCTCCGCTCTGTTATTGCCCTGCTTGGCACCACTGCCACATTTGTCTTGTCATTTGCTAGGTAACATGCAGGAGCTGCCTTCACTTGGCAGAGTAGACACAAGGTCTGGAACAGCAGCGCTCAGAATTTCCTTTTGCTCTCAAGCTCTTATACTGAAACGTTCTATATGTTCTTGGCAGTAGGACGGTGTGCCACGCAGGAGCATAGCCACACCTAATTCTGAGATAACCCGCTGCACCGAATCGATGAGGGGCAGGTGCAGCAATAACATTTTAATTAAGTACAGAAGGACAGGAATGTCCGCACTGCAGAGCTTACTGTGCTTTGGATCGTGCCTGATGCTCCTGTCTCGTTTCATTTTTGTATTTATTGCACTGCTTGATATTTTTGAATAAAGACCTCTGAAACTCCACCCTGTAACTTTTGCACAACCTACACAATGGAGTCTCAGTGACACCATTTAGAGATATTGACCAGGCATATACACTCAGCATCCCACTTGACACCTCTGTCTGTCAATACTCTGTCAGTGTATGAGGAGGGATACACCCTTCCGCTTTAGACAGTGGGACCAGCATGGTGGCTGCACCAGAAACAAGAAAAGGAAAGCCTAACACAGAACCAGAAAAGGTATTTCCACATGTTCCTATAGCCATGAGTGGTGGCACGGAGCTCTAAGGTCTAAAACTGCCATACTTTCTTATACAGTAAAAAGTGAACTCCCAAAGATATTAACAAATCTGACAATTTTGTCAAGGCTGTGCAGTTTTAGAAGTTAACTGGCAGCTTCAGAAAAGCTTGAGCCTAAACCCTACAGCTAGTGAAATAATTTCTGAAATGTGAATGCATCACAGGGAATTATGGGCACGGATGACAAAATGGGGCACAGGATGTCTTACCCTTACAGCACTGGGCACTTATGGACATTTTAGACATATCATGTAATGTAGTGTGCCTCAGTATCAAAAGTCAAGTTTAAATGTGTTCTGGGGAATATCTAGAAGTTCAGAGAATACCAAAAAAATAAATTTGCTCCATTCAGATGAATACCTATAAAATAATGTGTTATAGATCAGGCACCCACCAGTGGTCCAAATGCTATGATTTTGAGAATGCACTCAAGAGAGAACAGGGCTGTGAATACAATGTTGAGATACTTGAGCATGGCCTCGTAGACTTCTGGAGCTCCGTAAAACTAGAAGCAGAATAGAGTCTGTTAGATCATTTCAAATCATCCAGCTCCGAAGTTAAAGACAGAATGCACATTATTAAAATATATGTATACAAAAATACTTCCAAGGATTTTACCAAACAATTCAGGTACTTCATCTAAAAGCAAAAACTTGGAAAAACTTCAGCTGAGTGCTTCAGTATAGTAAAGCAACTATAATAAAACACTGCTATTTTTGTATATATCACTGTATTCAATCCCAGAAATAATTTTAAGGAAGGTGCCCTTTACCGGGATCATCCAAATCATGACAAATTTGAGTATCACACACATATAAACAGTATTTGGGTGAGATGTGCCACTGACCTTCATCATGAGCACCACAGTGTTGAGGGCGATCATGGCCATAATGGAGTACTCAAAGGGTGGAGACACAACAAATTTCCACATCCTGTACTGGAAGGACTGTTTGTTCTCAGGCATGTAGCGTGTCAGAGGTTTGGCGTTGATGGCAAAGTCAATGCAGGCTCTCTGCTCACAACCAAAATAGAAATACACAATTCGTACACCCTCCTTCCAAATCCTTGCACTCAGCAGTTTTCTGCGATCATGGTCAGCATCACAATCAGTTTTGATGTCGCATTGCAATTCACAATAGCAAATTTTTTCATGCATTTTTCTATCAGCACAATTGAATACAGACCAAACCTGTATTACCCATTTAACTGACACTTGTACTGTACATCTCCAAAGTAACTGAGATACTAACACATTTGTAAATCTGTGTAACTATTACTTGAGCAACCAGGGGTAAGTTCCTGCATCAAGGGTACAACAGCAGCAAGTGAGACTTGAACCAGCAACCTTTGCATACAAAGGTAGCAGCTCTAACTATTATACTACCAGGTTTCCCTGCCCACAGCTAAATCTCCACAACAATATATTAAGTTGTTCCCATTTTAGCGGTGCCGTTTATGCTCTTGTCATCTTCACCAAACTTTAATTATTTCTTGTCTTTATATTCCATCCATAAGCTTAAGTCACATGGGTTCTAGGGAAGTGCACAGACTTGACTGGAAGGAACAATGCAGCTCCCACCAAGAAACCCCAGGTTGTTTGACAGATCGGTAGAAGCCAGAGGAGTGTGATGTATGCATACCCTCCATATTTCTTTTGCCCCACAATGGCTGCATGCCACTGGCAAACACCCAGCGACAGCCTGCCAGCTACATAGCTCAGCTAGAGCACAGCTTATTGAGCCGATTGATCATTTTAGCGCAGGCTGAATGTGCTCCCCTTACTGTTTTGAGGATAAGAAAAGAAGGATAAGTGCAGCTATTTATGGCAGCCAATTATGTTATGTACATAATAAGAATGCACAGCTATTATGTACAAATGATTATGATTTTGATGGGAGCACAAAAACATTCACTAATGCCAAAGAGAAATAACATGGCATACTTCCAGAAATAGTCTCTTGCTAGAACTTTTCTCTAAAGGCTGCTCTAGACAACAGAACAATAATCGCGTATGAAAGAATATAGAGTATGAATAGAAACAAGTATGCACAGTGGATAGATCTAATTAAAGGATCAGCCATCACTGTGCCCTGTAATATCTTCCAGAGCATATTAAATTGCAGAGTGATTTTTTTTGATAAACTGCAAAATAATAAACAATCAGAGCACAAGTACCCAAAATTAATTAAAATGACAAAATATACAACAAATATATACATATTTGCTGAAGACAATATCAGGGCTTTGTATATCAATGGATTCAAAGGACTCCTTTGCATCAAATGAAAACAAGGAAAGTCATCTGTAAGAATCCATCTAATGTACAGATATGTGAGGGCTGATTGATGATGTCTTTCATGGCTCTGTTCTTGCAAACAGCTGGTGAGTCATTCTAGCTCAGCATATGGGCAGGGAGATTTATTTTTCCCTACTCCACACGAGGGCACTAACAGCCTTGTGGGATCACCGTGGAAACGAGGTGCACACGGCTCATTGGCTTTGCTCCCTTAGAAGGCACAGAAGGGGCCACCGTAATCAATCCCGCATCACCTGGGATCTCGCATCTTTCGAGTGTGGAGTATCATGCATTGTCAGCCAGTTGTGTGTCCACAGAACCGGAAAGTTTCATTACGCCAACCAGGGGTGAATGTGTAGGCGTTAATTCAGCAATAATAATAGAAAAAGTATGTGCTACTATAGAGCAATCTATTTGCTTACTATAATGTATACCAATCTTAACTGAGTACTTGTTCTAATTATCCCTTTATAATTACACAAAGGGTGGTATGACTTCTACTTGAAAGTCCACGCTCAGGAAGTAATGAGAACTTTAAGATAAGGCTAATTCACCAAGCTGTCCAGTGATATGCTTGAGAGGTGCCAGCTAGGCTACTTTGGAGCTGAACGTGAATGCAGCAGGTCATTTGAGGTTAGTATTAGAGCCAAGGCAGAGCGCTAGTACAAGGATAAGCTGACAGAAAATAAACATCTCGCTAGACAGAAAGGATGAAGGTCAGGTTCCTGATGAAGCGTAACATCCCACCTCATTTTTCTCAAGGCTGCACTCAGACAAGGCCTTGTCTCCCTGTTCCTGGAAGGTGATGATGATGAGGGCCACAAAGATGTTGACGAAAAAGAAGGGGAAAACAACAAAGTAGACCACATAGAAGATGGACATCTCAATGCGGAAGCCCGGGCTGGGACCCTGGTCCTCAAAGGTGGCATCCACTGAGTGCTTCAGGACCCTGGACAGAGGACAAGGCAGAGCAGCTGTTTACCACGAATAGATGATATGTGAAATGACATGGTAATAATGCAGTCCAATAAGCTATTTAGGCTCTGTAATAAAATATTTTTACTTTAACAGTGGCACTACATATGCAAGCTGTGTTGCCTATGAAGATTACCATCATTCTGTCATATTATTTATAACAAGGTTTAATATACATTTTGACTTAAATGGGGGTTTGACATCAGTACTACTAAAATTTTGAATCCAAGCCCTTCCAAAGGGTATTGTGGATATTTAACTTACTCCTAGCCCTACACAGCTGTATGTGCATCAATTTTACAAATACTGTGCAAGCAAATTTTCAGTTTTTCTCATTTGAAATAAATGTTGAGTCCTTATAACTGAGGAGGGGTGGGAGGGAGAAGAGAGAGATAGAGAATTATGGGTAATATGGAAACTGCGGTGATGAGAGACTGATATAGTGACCCATCAAACCTGCATTTTTGATAGAAATCAAAAGCAGTTACAACCCTGGGATAGAGCGTTCTCCAAACACACCTCTGGGCACACTCATTGCTCTTCTACAGCTAACCATGCACACACATTACAGCATCTCAAAAGACTTTATTAAAAGTAAGTAAGTATTTATCACTGTGGCTCTTGAAAGGACCTTCAAAAGGGTAACACTTCAAACACATTGACAGGGGAGCTCTTTGATCAGAGAGACAAAGGCCAGAAGCCCAGGTGAGGGTGGACAGCGGCATGGAAGGAGGTGCAGGTGAGAGCCAGGAAGGAACGTTCCAGAACATCAGTATACCATGGATACGGCATCCATCAGAGCTCATATACACGGCCAACTGTGAAGTGCAGGACTTCACGGCTCTTCTAGGGAAGCCATCAAAGCAGCACATTCCCCTACTCTTGCTAAAGCAGACTTTAAAGCATTCAACCAAATACTGATATGTAAAATCCAGTCAAATGCAGCAGATATTAATGACATCATTCACATACAAAGTTCATCATATGTTTTCCAGTTTATTCCTAATCACATTTTCTGCTGGTATCCTTTATCCTTTTCTAAAGTTACATTTCGAGGGATAATTAGTAATCTACGTATGGTGCGAAGCTGTCAAACCAAGGATGTCCAAAGATCTGTATCAACACTGCTAACTTCTGGAATGTTCAGATAACCTAAAAAGTAGTTGAAACTGCCCAATCTTGTCACGTCTAATTAGCATATAACATTTTGCATGAACGAAGAGAGTTAAAGTAGCCTTCAGAAACTTGAGGCCTGCTCTCCAATGCATTCTTCTTGACCTAAGCATATGATTGATGGCTGGCAATATGAACTCATTATATATCCAAAGCATGGGTTCACAGGATATTACAGGGGATTTTCCCCAAGAAGTCAGATTGTTTGGCACAATAAAACTCACGTTGGCCAGCCTTCTCCTGTGGACACTGTGAAGAGAGTGAGGAAGGCCCACAGCACATTGTCATAGTGGAATTCATACTTCTTCCACTCACGGGGCTCAGCAGAAACCTCGTCATTGTCGTAGTACAGGAACTGACCCCTAGTAGGGAGGAGTGAGAAAATGTAGTCAAAATGCAAAACAAACAGAGGCAGACAGGCAAACCAATTATACAGTTAATTTCAACATCTATAAAGCCATTGCAAACTTTTGTCTTTACAGCTGATAGCGAAATTAGTTTATTGCTGATTCTTTCTGTGTCCTTGTAGCAAAAAAATCTCTGCTGGCTACAACAAAAATACATTGCTAGGAAATTCACAGTGAGATATGCGTTTAACGCACGCTGATGAAAGTGTCTAGAGCTTCACACGGGAGCTGGCTGTGGATGACATCTGTAAATGCGGGCAGTACATGGGTGTGATGAGTGACACAAAGGCAGACTGAGAGCTCCTTGTACCTGCAGTCCTTCTCCAGCCCCTTGGACTCATCAGTGCAGAAAAAAAACTTGCCCTTGAAAAGCTGCACGGCGATGACGGCAAAGATGAACATGAAGAGCAAGTAGACAATGAGGATGTTGAGCACGTTCTTCAGGGAGTTCACCACACAGTCAAACACAGCCTGAGGACACACAAATATACACGTGTGTGGTTATGTTAAATACACACTTTTGGGTCTTAATTTAAACATAAAAATAAAACATTGAGCATTACTCAAGAAGGTTCAGAATCATGACTTTTGGCAAATTAAAATAGAGAACTATGGATTAGGGTTATTTCATCTTACAAAATAACATCTATTTTGATGTTGAATCCTGGTATCACAGGTAATGTTAGATAAAAATTAAGTTGAACAGTAAAACCATTTAAGGCACAAATCAAAAATAAGTCAGGTTCACCTGCAGTGTGTGAGTGACAGAGTGTGTGTTCCGCTGATGTATGAATGAGTGACCCAGTGTAAGTAGTGTATCTAGCAGTGTAAGTCACCGCGGTGAATAAGGTGTATGGGCTGAAAACACTACATAGAGTTCTTTGGAAGTCACTTTGGAGAAAAGCGTCTGCTAAATAAATAAATGCAGGTCGCTAAAAAGTAATCAAGTTTTGTATTTTAGTTATGAATAAATTAAAATTAATCAATGGGCAAAGTATCAATAAAGAGTAGTAACTGACATTGTAATTAGGGAGAATGACAGAGATACATGGTGTCTGCCCTTTCCAAACACACAAACAGCTTCATTCATTTTAAATATTCATTGTGATGCACAAAGAATAAAATAAGCCATACTGTATATTTCATGCTGCTGTTCAAATCCATGCATTTTTAATCTGATACCATTTCAAGATTCTTACTCAAACTTGTTCAGATGTTGCTTCTACATCCATGGAGAGATGTCTGACTTACAGTACCTTTAACTTGGGGAGCCGCTTGATGGTCTTGAGAGGCCGCAAGACACGTAGGACCCTGAGGGACTTGATGGTGCTGATGTCCTTCCCTTTGGTGCCTCTACACAGAGCGAGCATAGTGTCAGTCTGCGCGCTCACAACAGGAGAGGAATTAAGCAAGAAAAGACAAACATAGAGACACACAAATGCACAAGAAATGTCCCACACTCAAAGATACGTACACACACGACAATGTCCCACACTCAAAAATACACACATACACTACAATGTCCCAGTGCCTCCTCAATAAATGCAGACATGCTAAAGAACACACACACACACACACACACACACACACACACACACAGATTTTACACTGTGAACAGGAACAACTGCAATAAGCAGATGGATTGCGAGAATGTAATATTCCAGGCTAAAAGGCTCCTTGTTATTTACTTAGAGATAACTATGCACATTATTGTTTATATAGAGAATTGCAAACTTGCACATTACATTGAATTACTTTTACTGTTACTACTACTGAAATATGGATTTATGCGATAACCTTTGCAATCTATGCTTTTCAAACACACTATTACCCCAAACTATTGCAAGAAAGTAATTACATAGAACTACAGTTACATAGTTACATAGAAAAGCTCAACTCTAAATTTTACTCTGCACATCACGATAGGCACACACACACACACAGACATACACAATGAATAACTACAACATTACAGTAGTGAATATGAATGGTCACACATACAGATCAGTCATCTACCACTCCCAGAGAGTAAAGGATTAGTAGTCTCACAACAACACATGCCTCTCCAGACCATTCTGCTGCACAGGTCATGTAATTCTGGATTACATGGTTTAGCTAAATATTTAAGCAATTAGCACATGCAGATAAAAAGATTACTCTACAGAAAGGTATTAATGTCTTCCTTTCGCAGTACAAAAGCTAAAAGAGACAAGTCCTTTCTTTCTGCTATACATTGTGTTTCTGTAGAGTAGCCTGTAAACAACGGGAGAAAAAGATCAAAAAAGAAACCCCCCAATAAAAGGGGATTAGTTTCTTTTCAGGAACCATGGCTGTTTTTTTGCATGTAACCCTGTTAATTTTAAAGGTGGGATGTGTGAAGGAAGCTGTTGAACATAACAGAAACAGGCGTAAGTTTTAGAAGGTATTGCTAATAACAGGTGAATATTTTCTTCTGTTTAGCAAACAGTTATCAGTTTACAGTTAAATATCACCAGTTCACATTCCTTATTCCTCAAAAGAGATTATATGAGCTTAACCTTATTCAGGACAAGATATACATGTTCTATTCTATGAATAATTTACCCTTGAGAATTTAAAAGGAATGTGTCTGATTCCCATCAACTGAAAGTAGCTGTGCACCAAGACTACCTGAATTCAAAGTTCTTTCCAGCATGATACTGCAATGCAGGTCATGTGTCTTGTTGTCAAAGGGGAGATAATTAGCACAGTGACTGACAAGCTCAAGCCTGAGAAAAGGTGGATCTCAGCACAGGATGCAATGATGATGTTATTCAAGGATGACAGTCACGCTGAACTGACAATGTACTGCTTGGGATTCGAGGGGAAGAGGTTTTGGGAGGCAGGAATTACACATATTAAGTTCAGAGTAAAAAAGGAAACCTAACATATGGCATCAAATAGCAATGGACATTAAAGGTATATATAAACCGCCTCTATATAAATCCAGCACAATTGCATATGCATGAGCTCTACGTACTGTACAATGAAGCTTGAGATGCTCAGCACCCATTTCTGAAAGGGAACAAGTTTGATGCAAATCATTCTATCTAGACGGGCAGTGCTGAAATGTAACACTGCAGAGGAAAGACTGACTTAACGTTCACATCTTTAACGCACTTAATGGCCATAAAATCTTTCTTTGCCCATTATCAGCAGGAGTAAATAAACTGTTTGGGATAAACACGTTTTCAAATAATTAACAGCAGCTACAAGCTGTTTAGTCCTGTGTGGTCTCTTTTTCTGTCTACATATATAGAGTCCTCTTGACCCTGAAAGCTTGCTGTACAGTACTGATTTTAAGACTTTTATTAGATTAACTCCAAAGCACTTTGGCATTTGGAGCAGTGGCAGTGCATTTCACAGTTTTTATATCTAAACTGAAGTTACCGAAAATGAGTCCCTTCCCTTGGTTTTAAGGGAGAACTAGCCAAAAAAACTCATTCTACTCCCATGGTATCATGACTTTTTCCTTCCTCTCCGGGTTCTAGACTAAGACACTAGCATGCAGGTCATGCTCTGATGCACATTAGTCTAGCATGCACTGATAGTAGAAAGGGCCCTCCAGTTAAAGATCAGACAACAGTAGAACACGTTGAGAAGAGATGATCAGCACAAGACATTCTGATAGCTTTCAAAAGAAGGCCTCAAAAAGTTCAGGGAGGGTGTTGTAACATGGGATGTAACAGTCACCTGTAGTCTTCAAGATTTTGTGTTGGTACATGAAACCAACAGAGCAGACAAGATGGTTCAATTTTCTTCACATTTGTGCAAAACGAAAACTAGGAGTGATTTAGGACCATATAGCGGCACTGCCCAGGAGCAGCATGCAAACTGTCATTATAATTTCCCCATACCGTAAAGATGATGGCTTTGTATTCTGTTTGGCAAGGCTAAAGTTTAACTGTAAAAGGCATAATGGACACTTTTTCGATGTATCAAAAGTTTTGTAATTTCCTGTATACATGATGCTACCATGCATCAGCGTTCCATTTTTGTCCTTGGGGAGCCAGAACACTTCTGGTTTCCATCCCATCATAACCCAGTGCAGCATAAATCAGCTTCTTAATTGGATACGGTTGACTTGTTATAAAGAAACTAGAGCTGAAGCAAGACCAATAAAAGATGCGAGAGATAGACCCCGGGGGACTTCATTTGAATAAATCTACCTTTTTTGGTTGTATTTTCTGTGAGGATTAGACATCTTCTGGAAGGCAGTGAATATCCTCTGAGGTTAAATACATGCAGAGTGAACTCTGGTCATACAGCAAAACTTATGAGTGGAGTTCAAGAACGTTTTCGAAACCACCCCTGTGGTTGTGGAGGATGAGATGTGCCACCCAAAGGCTACCTGTTGAAGGCTATCAGAGTGACATTGCTGTGGCTTCCACAAGGTACAGAAGAAAAGGCCGAGAAGTGTTATCCTGGCCTAACCAGGTAGGGCGTAAAGTCAGATAAGGTTGTGTCTGAGGGGTGGGGGAGGTCCCCACCTGGTCACACCTTGTTGCGATCTAATGAAGAAAATCAATAACAAAAAACAAAGGAAGAAGAATTTATGGCCGCTTCACAGACAAAGAAAACAACAAATACACACAAATAAACAAATCACACAGTATTGTATAATGGAAGCATTCGTGTAACGGTTAAAATAATTCTGAAACATTTTCTTAATTTAGTGAAGATTAAGCAGGTGGAAATGATGTTAATGACTTTATGATGCATTAGCGGGAAAAAAATGTTTAATTTAAAAGCTTCTAGTATGGCAAGGAAATGCAAAGAAGATTGGCTGCACTTGATTCTGAATTAGTTTTGAAAAATATTTTACAGGGCAACTTTTTCTTTTCTTTTTTTTTTTTTTTTACAGTAGACAAGACAATTCAGCAGTGTTTCTTGTAGTAACCATCTGCAGAGCTTTGGTTTAAAATGCCAGAGATAAAAGCTCAACAGAGACAAATGAAAGAGTGGAACACATAATAAAACCATGGATCAGTGGCAAGGTAGTTCAAATTAGAGATCTAAAGCATATAGGGGCATGCCTACTGCTTCAGCCTCCTACTCCTTCTTGCATGCGACGCATAGCTATGAGTGAGTCGGAGATGGAAGGTATGAAACATGCAGGCTACACAGTCAACACCCCTTGCCATATACAGGTGGCCTGTGGACTGAGGCCATGCACCAGAGCAAGATGAATGGAACCCACAACTGTTCAGGAAAATACTCATGGAATGACTTCTAAAGGCAAAGCCTCCACAGTTGTAAACCCAGTTGCCCCTTTGTTCTTCACCTAGTGCCTATTATATCATTGTGGCCTGAACTAACCCAATACACTGCATAAACATCTCTTTTATAAATGAACATGGTTGAATAAGTGTTAAAATATTTGACATAATTTTTGCAAGAGAAATTGACTGGTCATAGTCAATAAAATGTATTTTTATGCAACCAAAATCAACCAAAAGCCTTTCAGTTTTTGCACTAAAAAGGACATTTAAATATCAGACTCTGGGATTTCCACAAGCAAATTCAAAATTTTTCTACTTTTGCTGTTGGGCCAGTTTAAAATCAGTATAAAGAGAGATAATGACCGTTTGCCTTGATGCAATAAGATTACAACTGCCATGAGATAAATTTTCAATAAGATTTCGATGGGAAAAAGTTACAAGGGGGCACAATCTGTTTTGGCAATCCAGATCCATGAGGACCTAAGATGTAATCGGCTGTAGAGACAGATGTAGAGAGATGGGGGTAATGATGGAAGCGTACAGACAGCGAGCGAGAACGAATTTGCTGGACTTGCTGCATGCTGCACCACTGGGTCTATAAGCCTCCATAGACCCCCTGCTGGTTGACACAGAGACAGGTAAAAGGACAGATGGTTCAAAGGCATTACCCCATGAAGCTCCTGCAAGCAATCCCGGGCACAAGGAAGCAGAGGAAGAGCTACAGTCATTAACAAAGAACCCCCCCACCCCCACCACCACCACCCACCCATATCCCCATAGCCCACACTCCTGTTGCAACTGTGATGCAACATTTAATCAGAGCATAGAGAGAAAGGAGTCAGAAGGATACACAGATGGCTGGACAGTGCTGACTGCAATAGGACACACAGCACTACATAATGCTACACAAAACAGCAAGTTATGATCAACAGCAATTTATCTGTATCGCCAAGAAATATTTAGTGTTGGTGACTAGAGTAAACCCATTCACTGTGGAGAGAAAGTCATATTTATTCATTTCCATCTATGCACACGTTAGAGCTTTGTAATTCTGAACTTGCAATTACACATTTACACATTAATGAAAATATAGGATGCTTCTCAACACCCAATAGATGTGAAATGAACAGCTGCGCTAAGCACAGCAACACAATGATTACAACACAATACCAATGAAAAACACAATAACATTTCCTCTAATAAACCATGAGGAGCACGGACTTTGTAGCACTGAGAAAAACTTCTTCAAAAAACAGCAGTCTCCAAGAATTAGCTGACAGTTTTAGAAAAAACACAAAACTGTAAATACCAGTACGTGTATGTATACTCAGCTCCATTACAGTCATGAGCCACTTAACGAAGTTTTGCTTAACGACTGAACACATTATGGTACGACGGTGGTCCCATAAGGTTATAATGGAGCTGAAAAATTCTTTTGAAAAATACTTTGTTATTTTAGTGTGTATTCTTTCTACTTATAAAAAAGTTTATTGTAAAACAGTAGGCCTTTGCTGTGTTACGCCAGCAGCAGTGTCATAAATCTTGTATTTACTGCGTCTCTTGACTGCATCGAGACCATACCATGTAGGTTTGTATAAGTACACTCTATGATTGAGGCTATACCATCTAGTTTTGTATATGTACACTGTGATCGAGGCTATACCATCTAGGTTTGTATAAGTACACGCTACGATGTTCGCACAACGACAAAATCCCCTATCCCTGTCGTTAAGCAATGCATGTCTGTATAATTTTCATGGAGGGGGCGTTGATAGCTCGTATGTTACTTCTTACTGAGAGAAAATGAAAGGAAAAATAAGATAAATGAAATTAAATAATAAAAAGACCTGAATCTGCATTTAGATATAGCGCAGCGTCAGCATACAGCCGTGATCTTCATACCTGACTTTTTATCCGGTTAGAGAACACTGCCACTAAAACAAAACACACTCCATATGCAGGTCGACAAAATGCAAACACTGCACTCAAAGGCTCATTCATGGTACTTCATGCTTCATCTTTGCAAGTATGGGGTCTATGACTTCGCATTGTGGCGAGACTGTATATATTTATATAAAAACTGTGTTTCCAAGAAGATAATAACAAAAAAAATGCAATTCCGTTCTGATAGGGTTGACATTTTTATCTATGAAAGAAAAACCGCAAAGACGCATTAAACTTATGCAGTACTTACGAAAATGCAAAGGCTACGAGTGCTCCGCTGACCACAATGAAATCCAGGATGTTCCACAGATCACGGAAGTAGGCACCAGGGTGAAGCAACAAGCCTAAATCCACCATCTCGGAGAAGTGTAGAGCAGAAAAAGACAGAATGAGGACTTGCACTGGTACTCAGTCCCGTGTCAAGTGCTGCAGGGCTCATGTCCCTACTCTACTCTGTTTGGTAATGGGGCTGCCCCCCAGACCCAGACAGGTGAAAGGAGGACATCCTGCAATATAACTGTGTTCTCTGCCTTGTTAGATGGCCATTTTTTTATGTCCTTTGGAGTCAGATTTGATCCACAGCGTGGCACACTTGCACGGGCGCAAGCACTCTCTAGGGGTCCATTTGGATGCATAATTTTTGACCTGAGATTACACTACACTTAGACAATATATGAGTAATTTACCAGACTTAGATAAACTAGGACACATAGTAAAAGATTATTTGAGGTCTGCTGTGATTGATTTCAGGATGTTTTTTTTTTTATTCAAACCACAAGTGAGTTTTCAGAAAACACTTTATGTCAGATTGTGATATTGGGGAGAGGGTTTGAAATAAATAAAAGAAGTAATCACATGCAACAGGATCAGATCACCAAAAAGTTTTTCTTACCTTGATCACCATTTCAAATGTGAAAACCCCAGTGAAGACATAATCAAGGTACTTCAGCACCTGAAGAAAATGTACATTATTTACATATATTCTGTTACAAAATGCAGGACGACACACTGGACACTCACACTGTTTTTTAAGGTTCTCAAATACATACTGATTGTTAGAATTTATAACTAAATGTTTTTATAAAACAACTAACCAAAGTTAGAAATATTAACCGTTTTCCGACTTTGAAAGATTATAAATACGGTAATTTTCACCAATAAATTTGCTTTCCTGCGTTCTATTGAAATGGCACAAATTAGTACGGATTAGTCGTTCAGAATGTGTAAGAGCACTTTGGATGGTCCAGAACTCACATTGTTTCGTGTGGCATTGGCATGTACGGGGTCTTCGGCTGCCAGCGCTATGCTGCTCATGGCAATCACCACTAAGATGCACATCTCAAAGTAGCGCAGACTCACTATGTAATGGCAAAGGCGGCGAACCCTGAAGGCCGACACCAGGGCAAAGCAGAAAAGACAGAAGAACAGAACTTCCGCCACCAAGACCAAGACCAAAAAGCCAACCTCTCCAAACTGAAACCCAGACTGATGGCACCCTGAGACAGAGACTCAAATCAGGAGAAACCTAAGCATGGCAAAATGAAGACAAATCACTTATGTATATGGAGACGATACACATGGAGTCATTTTCCATACCATTTAATTTACAATATGTACATGACTTCACCATCTAGTTACGTGCATTTACAGTATTTTTAAGTTATAGTCCCAGAGGTTTACATGTTAAAAATAATGAAAAGCTCTCTTTTCTTTTCAATAGCTGCGGGTTCAAAATATATACAGTATATATAAAAACGCTGTTAATCATGACATTTATGTTGCATTTTCAATTTAGATCATTCATCGGTAGTCTTCAGAAGTTCAGCCACATCATCATCGGCCCACCCACCCAGAACACTCACGGGTTGGTCTGGCTGAAGACAAACATGGAGCTGTAGGGCAGAATCTGTTTGGGTCCGTTCTTGGTCTGATCCTCCAAGCTCTTCTTCTCCTCGTTCATTGGAAGGGTCTCACAATCAACGTTGTTCACTGAACAGATGATACCACAGATGAACCACATCTTAGACGAACACACTTGGGTCTGAAGCGGTCGAGCTTTTCACCAAGCTACAGCTATAGTTTAACTTTTGGGGCTTTCAGTAGAAATAGAGCAAAATGCATTTTTTACAAAAATATGTGGGACCTATAAACCCATTTAACTGTATATGCAGTACAACACTTAAGTGCGAATCACCCTACATCTGTCAAATGTTCTTACCACTAAAATCGTATCAGGAAAAAGCACACATTTCACTTCATGTGTTAAAAATGAAAAATAAAACGTTGTTAGCAAGCAAAATCATCCATCCCCATTCATGTCACTAACTCGATAAGACAGTGGTTTCTCCAGGCGGGGATGTAATGGTGACAGGGATGTGAACTGGGTTTGTGTTGATGCCCATCTGACCCGTCCTCTTGATGTTCTTCTGATTATCTGCATCCTCCACCTTGTCGCCCACCCATCTTTGACCAGCAGGGATCTGCTGCTGAGGGGTGATGGCCAGTGAGTCTCCTTCCACGTCTGCTTGTCTGTCCCTGTCAAAAACATCATTATATTGGAGCCAAGTGGGTTGGTGAAATGATTAAAAGGAAAAAAAAATTAACATGACGACACAGCATAAGTATTCATGCAACTTTTCCTAATTTCCACCATTTAGCTCCTTAGGAAAATGTTTACCTCAACCCACTACACAAAAGACATGAATATTTCATGTTCTGTGAAGATCACTTGACCATGGCACACTTTGAAATACTTTTCATGTCAGCAGATACCAGTATTGCATTTATTCATTTAGCTGATGATTTTCTCAGATGCAACTTAGGATGATTTATTCATTTATTCAACTGGGTAATTTTTACCGGAGCAATTTAGGGTAAAGACATTGCAATAGGGAACTAGAACTTGAAGTGGGTTTTTTAACCTGGAACTGAGTACGAATGCAGTGGCTCTAACCACTACACCACTTGCTGTCTTGCAAAACACATGGTCATTAGTAGTAGTGTGAGGAGAGGATGGTCTCACCTCTGGCCAAAGACCCTGCTGTCCTCTCTTTCCACGTTCTCCCTGTGTTCCTCTCCCTCCACTGCGGATTGGGTCCTGGGGCCGCGAGGCCTGTGCCGCCTCCGCTCCCCGTTAGCTCCGTTGTCACCCTTGCTGCACCCCGGCCCCTTGTCGCCCTCCCGATTGGTGGAGCGCGATCCATCCTTGTGCCGTGCCCGGCGCTCGCCCTTCCCTCCATTGCTGACCGTGCCATTGCCCTCACGGGTGTGCCGGTGCCCGTGGTGCCGGCGGTGTTCTTTCTCTCCTGTTCCGCCTCCCTCATCCACAGATGTCTGGTGGTGGTGCCTCCTGCCCCCCTCCCGGCTGCGGCTACGCTCACTCTTGCCCTCCTTGCCCCGCGAACTGTCGTGTTCCTTGCTGCGGCTGTGATGGATGTGGTGTCTCCCCTCTTTGCCGTTGCCCGTGTCGCCATTCCCGTTGGTGTCATCCGTTTGTCTGTGGCGATGGTGCTTACGCGGGTGTGGCACAGCCTCTGTGGGGGGCCCGCCCTCCTCAGGAGTAACCCCCTCTCGCTCAACAGGCTTGCTGCAGGGCTCCACCACCAGGGGGCGATCTAGATGGGTTTTCATGTCATGTCGAATGTGGAGGGCAGAGGACATTCGAAGGCGCTCCTCCGGGTCCAACTCACTGTACAGGGCCTCACAGCTGGCACGCATGTTGTGTCTGCGCAGCTGCGATGTTCGCTGCTCCCACACCGACATCATCTTCAGGGACTTCTGCTGCTCCTTGCTGGGTGGAGGGGAGGGGCCGGGAAGGGGACAGGACGGGTCACAAAATGGACATGGCAACCTTAGGGGTATCAGTTTCACTCATTGTGGTACATAACTCACACACCTTCATCCATAGCAGGACCACCTTTTGCCATAACTTCTTTACACTTCATAGTATATATGTGACTGCATAAGTCTATATGCATAAATATAACTAGAGGTTCCTATGTATGTATGCTTAGGTGTCTATATATGTATAAGTGTAGCTATAGGTTCCTTTTAGTCAGTTGCCAAATACGATTAAGTGACTGAAATAGGATCAAATACGACTAAAATTTCTTTTAGTCAGTAAGACATTTTTTCTTTCACTCTGATTAAAATTAATGTTAATTGTACAGTGTGTAGCGTTTCACGGCTAAAAATTTGTTATCGCTATTATACCGAGCAGCTCAGCAAAAACACATTTGCCCTTAGCTTTACCAGAAATGCTTATTAATGAGTTATTACTTTGGTTCTTTGTTGTGTGACAATTTCTGCAACTGCAAGTGGCTGAGGAAATTGTTAGAGTAAAGAAAAATTAATCTTGCCTTAAATACTTTAAATACTTTTAAAAGGTAAGTGCAAATGTCTGCTGCCCATTTCTATGATGAACTGCAATAAAAGACAGCACACAGCTGCAGTTTTTGCTAATACTATGAAAAGAAGGTCTCTATGGATGGCCCATACAAAAGTTTACTATGGTAAATCTGCAGCCTATCATGCTGTCTCATGCTCCTTTTATTCTATGATCAACACTGGTGACGGCTCCATGCATCCTGAAAAATGTCAATTCAGCACGATGTCCAGCTCAGACCTAGTCTACAGTTCTTCAAAGGATTCGACTCTGACCAGGACCCTCAAGCGGATCCCCGAAGCACTTCATCCCATCCCTGACTAAGTGTCTCTCCGTCATCAACAGGCAGATTACAGTAATTTTTTCCAGCTTCATCACCACGGTACCTTCCTGTTCTGTGAATCTAGCTTTTCCAAGACTTCACACCATACACAATTACCAATAACTAAATTGATCTTTTTCCACTATGGCTTGTACAGCTGCATTATTTTCATAAAAAATTCCCTGGCTTGACACAGGCTGGATTTAAAGAAACACGGGACATGATAGGGGATTCTAGAACCTAACAGCAACAACTTCCAGTCTGTTGGTGTTTTAATAAGCTATTAAACTGAGAGAAGAACAAGACCTCATGAATGGCACAATTTGTCACTTGCTTTTGGATGTTTTCCTTGGTTACGCACCCCTTCTGCATAGAGCAAAAATTAATCTTACACTGAAGTAATGAATGAGTTCAACAAAAAAAGTAAGAATTAATTTATACTTGCAGAATGTTTTAATCTGTTCCTGGTATACAATATGGTTCCTTATTGAAACGAATATTTTCAGCATTAGAGAAAAGCAAAACTACAGTGAGCATAAGGCAACTGTTGACCTAGCATGCTTAGGGTCATTAAGGGCACTTCGTCAAATCTTTAAATGCCTGCTCTTTTTTCAGGGCTGAGTCATGGTCGGACAGCTACGGACCACCGCTGGCAGAAATGAGATAGGCAAAGTGAAAGGTGGAAGGAAAAGCTTGGCGGTTCTGTAAGCTGGGGTTGCTAACGTCACTGTTACTTTCTGCGCAATTTTTTGAGTTGCCTCATCACTACGGTACTGCTCTTTGGCACAGTTGTGCTGATGAATGACTGACAGAGCAGGCCCTCCCAGAACTTCATGGTCCAAACTTTTCAGCATTAAAAGAAATATTTTGTCTAAAACATCCTTTCATATAGAATCCTCTGCCAAAATCTGCCAATAAAATGTAATACAGGAAAATCATAAGCTTTCAAGCTCCTGGACATGCCCTGATGACACTTATGGATGGCACTTCCTGGCCAAGATCACGATCTGTTATCACCTTGTTGATCCACAGTACATGAACATCAAAGCACTTCACACAACCAGAAAATACAGCAAAAAGACAACTGAGAGCAAGGCTTGAGCATAACAGGATAGGGCAGAAAATGTTTCTGCTTATCCTGCTTCAAGAAGCTAATGTGATTGAAATAAATTTTAAGAAACTAAGGTGTCAGTAAGTATTTTTTTTTTTTTTAAACCATATGTATGCATGTATGTATATATGGAGGTATATCAGCACACATGAACATTAAGATCATGATGACTAAGCTAAAACCAGCACACCCCAATGGTACCTGTAGCTCAAGAAGTGGCGAGCCGGGGAGCAGACAAAACTCCTAAAATACATGGGGACAATACAGCGGAGTGCAAAGAAACACACGGAGACAGACAAGTTTAATAAGGGACAGAAGCACGTCAGTACAACATGGCCAAAGAGACGAGGAGAGAGGGAACAGCAGACAGACTGACAAAGAAAAAAGGGGAGAAGCACAGAACAAGACAAATACACAGAAATCACTGCAACAGAAAACTGAAAAGTAAGAGTCTGACTCTGAACATACAACCAGATGTTGGCAATGCACTGCAAAGACTTGACATCAGTTATCATACCCCAGCTGAAAGGAACTGATCCGTTGCTGAATTTAAAACAAAAACCTCAAACGACCTTTGATCCAGTCACTCTAAAAGAGAGGTTGGGGGCAACTCAGCCAACTGTAGCTATAACCTCTATTACTGTAAACCATTTGCAACTCAAAGGTCAGACAGCAGCCTTGGATTCTGTGCATTTACATCCACTGGTGAAAACTGCAGGCCTTATTTAAATACACATGTTCCCCTGCTTACCTTTTATTCACACAGGAAGAGTAAAATGCTCATGTTGCAAGTCAAATGCTGAAACTGCCTGTGGGTAAACAGCTTTAGCTCATGAAAAGATTTCATGGGCTCATTTTAAATATTGGGAGCGGATGTAAACAAGTTCTTTATGTGACTATAAAGAATGAAAACATATTGTGTAACTGCAAGGCAGCTGAAGAGGTTGGGGATTGGATCTGGAGTCACTGCAAAATAGCACAATGCAAAATCGAAATGATGCTTGCTGCCACAAGCATGATTCTAGGCTGACACTCACACACTGAAATTACTGTCCTCATCACATTGTATGATTCAGATCAAATCAAACAAGTAAGAAAACTGACAGAAATGTCGGGATCAAGCACAGATTCAAGCTTGCTGTCTATGGAAAAATCTGAATAAGAATGAGAAAAGGAAAGAACAGAATGGAAGCAATGGAACAGAGTAAGAATATTTATGAAAAACACAAGAACTGGGGCTTCTCAGACGATGGGTCACATGTACAGCAGGCTCATCATGAATCTGTTCTCAACGCACACTGACCTCATGGGATGCAGGGCACAGAAGCGATGACAGCATGTGGTGCTGGAACAGTTTTGTTTCGGGAAATTTCCCATTTTTATTCACTGATTTATTAAATGGTTTAATCTTATATGAATATACAGACTCCCCATGTTTCCACTTTAAAAGGTCCCATCAATCTCTCTCAGAACCTCTGCACTTTCTACTCCTTGTCCTTTCCTGAACACTTTTCACTGCAGCTGGACGGCAAATAAAACAGAACCCAGTCACAGCCAATACAACACGAAGAAGAACCTATCTTGCATTGCGCATTCAGAGCAGGTGTATTGTTAGCTACACTGGGAGACATTTGAAACCTGTACGGATCCTGTTCAAATATATAAAGGGTAATTGCATTTAATGAGGGACAGGTTCACTGTGGATCCTGGTAAACTGAGGGTGGCATGACCCTCTATGGCTTCTTATTCAAATGTCCAGAACTGTAAACATGTTAAATGCAATTAATTCATAACAAAAAAAAAAAAAAAGAAATCTGTCAAACAGAAAAGGTCTGCTTTTCAAAGGTCTTATTTAGGGTACCTGGATCATGATTCATGACTGGCTCATGAGACGTGTCACATATTGAGCTGTGACAGGCATGTTGGTAGCAAAGAATCGGTCCGGCAAAATACCATCAATAAAGTGCTGAACCTTGTTGCTCTTGTTGCCTGTTCACATGCATTTCACGTTGTACTGCTACACTGCTTGCTTTGGTCCAGTATTCCACTTAACATTTTCGGTTTGAACTAGACTGGGTGCCGGGAAAGGCCTACCGGTATCTGTTTGTTTGTCATCAGCTATTAACATTTCTTTTATAAAAGTATGACAAGTGCATGCAATTGGTTGTTAAAAGTAAATACATTTATTGTTTTCAAAAATCATTTCTGTAATTCTTTTGCTTACCATTCAGCTATTGGGCATTCTGTGGTGTTTGGTACCTTGTATTGCAAACTGGATGGAGTGAACCATTTGAGGTATTTCTAGGTGGGAGTCCTTGGGCACAACCAACTTCATAGGCGTGTTCTACTGTGCAATGGGATAAATGTTTTTAGAAGTTGTAACATAGGGATATTTATAGTAGAGAAATGTTTTGTATGACTTGTATGTGTTCGTATTTATGTTGGATGTAATTTTTGGGGAAATGTACTTTGGAATAGTTGTTGAGGCTGTTATGGTGTAGCCAGAAGGGCAGAGTTATTGCTATATAAGCTTGTATTAGGTCACTAGTGGGTGGTTGCCAACTGATGCAAGCTTAAGGAGACTCAGGTAGACAGGCATTCACATAATATATAGGAAAGTTGTGTATTGCTGTTGGTGCAAGGGGTTAAGCCCATTGCTCATAAGCCTTCTGTTCTTTTGTAACTTAATGTTTGTTTTTGTATTTGGCTGGGGTTAATGTGTTTTGAAGAACATCTTTTAAGTAAAGAAAAATAAACCTTTTTGGTCCAACTACTTCAATTCTCCACTGCTGCCTCCATCCGTCGTCCATACCCTCATGAGACAATTTAGGCGTCAGTGGGATCGTCAAAGGCAGTGCTAACCAGCACTTGTCTCGAAGACAGGGTTATGCCACTTCACTCCATCCTCCACCTCAGTTCACTACAACAGGGCATTTTTAAAACTTTGGTTCAATTATGAGGCAACCATGTGTTTTAAAATCTAAAAGGCACAGTTTTACCTTGTAAGACTTGCATCTTGGGCAAAAAAAATCGTCACATGTTTAGATTCTTCAGGAAGTGGAATTGCTTCCTTGATGATGGCTTGAAGAGAAGCTTACATACCCCTTGGAGCATTAAAGTATGACATTTGGCCGCCAGTGCTTTAAAAGGTACCTTCTTGATAACCCAGAAGACGCCAAATAACAGGCCGATTTAACAGCACGCAGTGGCCATCATCAGACACCGCAAACAGAACTGCTGACTCACTGAGGAGCGACAGATTCTCATGGCATTGGCTATTAGGAGTGGGACAGCCATGTCTAATCCTTCTTCAGCATATGCCAGTCCTTAGGGGCGCAGGATTGCCGCCAACAGTATTGGCAAGTTGTCTGTCTGCTCTGCTATGAGGTATTGCTCCAGGAAAGGGGCAGGCTGCTCTCAGACATGCACTGGCAATCTGAGATGAAGAAAGCTAGGGCTTTGGCATGGGGTCTACTGTTAGGGAGGGGACGGGGCTAGGAATAAATCAAGTCTGAGCAACTACACATGCGCCTGGAGGGAGTGTATCTATAAGTGTAGCCATAACACTGTCCACAAACACATGACTGACGTGGAGACAAAGATGTCAAATGTACTTGGATACAGATACAGCCACATAAATAAACACGTGTCATTATGGGCAGATGAAATACAGCTTGCAACAGTCACACCTCAATCAGAGGTTGTATGTTTGGAAAGTGCATGTTTCACTATGATGGTATGAGGCGTGACAAGAGAACTTTAGGGGAGGTGTCAAGAAAAGAAGGTTGATGGGAGTTTAGATTATTGTAACGAGAGCAAAAACTCACGGTGAGTTAACGCTGGAGACAGATGAGCTGTGTGAGGTTGCACCTCGATTTTGCTTTACAAAACTGTACATGCAGAAACAAAAGGTGAGAGAAAAGAGTAAGATTGAAGGACATCCATGTCAATCCACGTCAGGGAGGCAGCCAAACGTCCATCTGGCCCTCCCCACTGCGAGCCCATTTTATGGACTCTTCTGCGTTTCACAAGTTCAGATGTAAAATATAAACAAAAACAATGCAGAACAGCGTAACGACAGACATAAAGACCTTCAAAAAAAAATAAACAGGAAAATATTTAAAACATGTAAAAATGAAAATGCTTAAAATGAAACGGATATTAAAAAGTTTTTAACTCGTGTTAGCCAGCATTTGCAGAAGTAGCCGTGCTGCTGGAACAGCAAATTTTGTCTAAATTACTGAAACAGAGTAAATTAAATGTGGTAAATGGTAAAACTATGTCAATCTACATAACATTAGAAGTTAAACTCCTGGTCTATCCTTAGGCCTTTCTGGTACTTTCCAGTATTCTGACAGATCATAGATGTAGGGTAGAGGTGGATTAAGCACTGTTGAGTCAAATTTGACTCATGGTGAGCCCTCAGATGGTTTTATCAAAAGGGAGGGTACCACTGTTTTCTTCCTTTAATGTGTTTGAACTCAACATGTGGGAAGAACACACAAAGTTCCTAGAAGAAGAGCCACATTCAAACCTATTTCCGAATTCCAGCTCAGGTACTTTGAGTAACCAGTGCTACCACTGGAGAGAAAGGAACCTCTACAACGTACTGTTATGGTAACAGATGTGTGATGTAAATGGGAGTTTATATGCTACTTTTACATTTATTCATTTAGCGACACTTTATTCGAAAGCAACTTACAACGTGAAGCTACTTACAGTTACTTACCTACAGTACTTATACAACTGGGAAATTTTACTGGACTTATTTAAGGTAAGAATCTTGTCCAGGGTTACTACAGTCAAAGGTGGGATTTGAACCTGTGACCTTCGGGCCCAATGAAGCAGCTTTAATCCCTACACTACCAGCTATTGCCTAATATCTTCTTCTGTTAGAGTCAACCTACCAAATGGTCGGTTCGATACTCTGCTATTGAGGGACTGTGACAAGGACTTCTAATGTCCTTCTAGGATTTTAAATGTATTAAATTTACTTTCAAAAATGACTGATTAAAACACACTAAAACTGGGCAAACAGACACAGAGATTCGTATTTATAAATGCATATTTTAAAAAAAATGTCTACTCTGATTTTAAAAAAATATGTAAATATATATAAATTGCCTGAATTTCTCTCAAGATTAAAATACACAATAGAAACATGAAGGAAGAAATCCTATTGTAGTGTATTTCCTCTGTAATCTATTTGTAACATAGGCATCAGCATTAGACCAAGACTCAGATGGTGTGTACACCAGAGCCAGTAAATGTCCTTGCTGCCCTCATATTCTCTTCCTATCTCCCAGGTAGCAAGCATCCCCCTGGGTTGTACACCACTGTTTAGTACCCGGAGGCAATCGCTGCTGTCATCACATGTACACCAAGCTGCAGCGGAAACACACTGGACACTGAACAAGTGAGTCTGCTGCCCCTGCGCTGCTGCTCATTTTATCACTCTCCTGTCAACGCTCTGTAAGAAACCCATTGAGTACACATGCTCCAACTGAGACCTCCTTCCAGGAGACATTTGGTGGGGACTGTGAGGTGGAACGGCACAACACACATCAATAGCTGCAATGCCAACAAGTGGGTAAAAGTAGGCACAAAATACACACACATTTAAACACAGCTACACAATATAAACGTGAATAGAGACAGATCCTCTCTCTCAGAGAGGAATGAAGATGCAAAATAATGTGCAATGTAGTTATAGGTGACAGACGGAGAATCGATTATTTCGGGGTTGCATTTCGGGGGGCTGTGGGCAGGGCAGAAAGACTGCAGGGCCAAAAGCCGCAGGACTTACGCTGCAATGGAAATGTTAGCTGCCGACATGGGGCTGACCTCCTTTACCTCCTTGGCCTTTTGGAGGGCAAGCTTTTTATTGATTGCTTCCTCCTGCTCTTCTTCATCCTAGTTAAAAGGAAAGCAAGAAAGGGCACTGTAATAATTATTCACAGGGCAAAGTATTAGATGTAGGGAGTCTGCATCTGGTTAAGATTGCCCCTGACTTCTGCAGATTTTTGTAAGAAACAATGTTCCATATAAAATGATCAAGAAGATCTTGGATAAACCAAACAGTGTCAGACAGCCTTCAGTGCTTTTTTTTTTTTTCCTGTGTATCTCTACTGATGCTCAAGAAATGAAAAAGAATGAACGGCAAATGAAGAGAGGGCAGAATAAATGCTTTTCAAAAGGTTAAGTTCACTTTTAAAAGTTGGGAACATCACAGTCATCGATTATCCTACCTTTGTGAGTTCTTGTGCATTTGCAAGGTTGTCGACAGCAATGGCCAAGAAGACATTGAGTAGGGTATCTGGTCAGGGATAGACTCAGAAAAAAATAACCAGCTTCCCAAAAGCAAAAACAATTGAAAAAAACCGCACAGTAAACACTTGCCAAGTTCACTGCCACCTAATGTAAATTATATGAGCTCCAAGCCATAAATCTAGTCAGTGGCAATGCTTCATTTGCTGGCTGCTGTTACAGATGAGTGGAAAAAATAGGATACAGTTTCCAAAGAGAGTGAGAACAATGAAATAGATAGAGGAAAACATTCCACGATGAACTCCTCCCTGAGACTCAATACCATGATACATCACTGCATTCCAGTCTTCTCCTGTCAGAATCTGAAAATGGCACATGGCCCAGAACATTTAAACATTTAACAGACAAGTACAGTTTGTACAAGGGACATAAAGGCACACATTCTGCTCTGCTCTGCTGCTGGGCCTTAACATAACACGTTTGCTTTTATTAAGCATTTGGCAAACCAAACCAAGTGTGTGTTGCACTGTCAATTTTATAATTTTTTTCCCCAAATTAGCATTTTTACCTGAAAGACTGTAAGAATGGCTGCAGGGAATGTGTCAAAGTTTGTTGTAGGTGTCTCTTCATCAAAGTTAAACCTTGGGGAGGAAAGAGAGAGAAAGACATCTTGTTATCTCCATACCATGCTCCCAACAGCTGGAAGCGTATAATTTTCACAGCATTTGTACAAGCTCACATCTAGTCTGAATGCCTTCCATGAGGGAAATGAAATGTTTTAATGCCCAGCAAATATATTTCATTATAGGTCATCTCCAGGGTTCAGAGCCGTCCTCCAAGTATTCACATAAACACGGAAACAGCTACAAAATAAGTCCTTAGGTTACTCTGACACTGTCATTGAAAGGAATGAGAACCAGAATATGCAACAGCAAATGTACCAAAAGCACGCTTCCTTTTTTTCTTTCCTTCAGCCATTAGACACATCATGATGTCTTTCTAGCTGATAAACACAACACTGACAGAACTGGGGTCTTCGTGGTCCAGCCTTCTTTCAGGGCCTCCAGAGATCCATCTCAGCAGCAGAATTCGGAGCTTAGAAAATGGAAATAAATTGGTCCTGTAGCTCATCAGACAGATATAACCCTTTCCCAGCCTTGGAAGCCATCAGTAATAACACCTATCTGTCATACAGACATGGCCAAAAACCCACTTTCTGCTCTCTGCCTTTGCTGAAGGAATATATCTGCATGACTGGTAGCACGATCCCACTCACTATACAAGCATGTAACACTGACCCATTGCGTCGGTATTTTCATTCATTACTTAAACATTTGTGCTGTCTTTAAAAGTCTTCATTGGTGAACCTAGCCTCACTGAAAAAAATTTTACCGCTATTCTGATTTCCGGTGACTTAGCAATCTAAGAAATGGCCGAAGAGTCATCTACACTGTCAACGCCCAGTCTGTAGCCTAAGGTTATAGTTTTATACTGTTCAGTTTCTCACTTCAAGAGCTAAATACAAAAAGTATTTACTGCAGGTGCATTTAAAAGTGTTTCAGATTGTATTTTCTGCATTGTATCAGCTAAAAAGCTAGTAATTCTCATTTTGGGGTTTCATTGGGGTACAAACAAAACCCAGTGACAAGAAGTGCTTATACAGTATAAAGGCAGTCACAGAGGCTGTATTGCAAAACACATTTGTAAAAAAAGAGATATTTTTTATTTATTTATTTAGATGAGATCTGCTTCTGTGAGTGTCACAACAAAGTCAAAGCAGTTGAAGGATGTTGGAGGAGTGCTTGATGCATTTTGTCAAGCATGGCAGAGGAAGTGTTATGTTATGGAGCTGATTTGGTGCTGGTAAGGCGGGAGATTTAAGCAGAGTGCAAAGAATAATGAACCAGAAAGGTTACCACTATTTTACAACGTTATGCCATCCCCTGTGGTCAGCACTTTTCATCACGTAGCAGGAAAACAATCCAGAACATAATTCTAAGCTATTCAAAATTTATTTGTTGAAAAAATAGAAAGCCAGAGTCTTTGATGTCCTGGCTGGCACAATGGAGAATTGTTTGATGAATGTAAAGTTTGATGAATAGAACAGTTATATGAAATAAAAATGTTTAATTGTTAATCTATTGACAATCATTTACATTTATTCATTTAGCTGATGCCTTTCCAAAGTGATTTACAGTGTTAAGGTTACAATTACTTACCCATTTATACAACTGGGTAATTTTAAGGGAGCAATTCAAAGTAAGTACCTTGCTCAATACGCCCTGAGTTGCCGGGTAGGCTCCGGTTCCCCGCGACCCCGTATGGGACAAGCGGTTCAGAAAATGTGTGTGTACCTTGCTCAAGGGTACTACAGCCAGAGGGGGGATCAAACCTGGGACCTTTGGATCCAAAGGCCGCAGCTCTAACCACCACGATATCGGCTGCCCTGTCTCTGAGCAATCAAATGTTACCTTAGTAAATTAAAGCAAAAACTTCTATGAAAAACATTAAAATTTCTGGCTGATTCCAAACTTTGAACAGTAGTAAGCGTGAGTGTGTGTGTACACACATATCTTTTTTCAGAAGCATCTTGATTAATGCTAACACAACTGCAATATGCAATTCAAATGATTAACCTTTTTTGTAATATATAATACATTTCTGCTATTCTCAAAAAAAGGTCTTATTCCACTGACTTACTGGATAATTTTTGTTGCTGTCTTTTTTTTTTTTTTCCCCACAAACCTGGGAACAATATATATGGTATTCAGCCACAAAGAGAGAGAAAGGAAAAGTCAAACCTTTTAAAGTACTCTCAATCAATCCCTGGAGTCCCTTTAAATATTTATACAAACACTACACTGAACGAAGTGACAAATGCAACCTGTGGCACGGTGCAACACATGGTGAACCAACAGGGACTGATCACATGAGCAGCTCAAAAGTAGCTCCTTCCTTAGAAAAAAAATAAAATGACTCACAGTTGCTATGAACCAATCCTTCTTCAACAAAAGACAATTCTGTTTGTCTGGCCCCAAACTCCTTCTGGACCAGAGTTTCGAAAAAACTAAACAGAAACTGCCTCTGTGGAAATCCTAGTATAACCTACAGACAATGAAATGGAGTAAGATAGGTCTTCAAAGCAAAGATAAATACCCTTGGGGGGGAGGAGGGTGCAGTTTTTCTATTTAGAAAGTCATTCCTTCCAGCTTCTGTATCAATCCCTATTACCTTGAGAGTCAATGTGACATACTGAATTTATCTATGGAGGGACAATTAAACCTCTTCACAGTTAAAGGTACTGAAGATCTCTAGGTTCTCATATGCTGGATCAAATAAGTTTCAATTTTTTGCAAATGTAAGGAAGTGTGATACAGTGTAAAGTTTCCTACTTTCTTCTAATTTTTCATCAGAATTATAGGATTTGCTACTACTGGCTGAAGTCAGATACAGTGGCAGAAGCTGGAGAGCTACCCTTTTCTACAGTCCATAGAATTAAAATGGTACAGTGCTTTGAATGTGTAAGGGGGTGCACAGTGGTGCAGTGGCGCAGTGGCGCAGCAGGTTTGATCGGGTCCTGCTCCCTGGTGGGTCTGGGGTTCGAGTCCTGCTTGGGGAGCCTTGTGATGGACTGGCGCCCTGTCCTGAGTGTCTTCTTCCCCTTCCAGCCCTACACCCTGTGTTGCCAAATTAGGCTCTGGCTCAAGCGGCTTCAGACAATGTGTATGTATGTGTGTGTGTGTGTGTGTGTGTGTGTGCGTGCTTTGAATGTGTTGTAAATCAGTTCTAACACTTTAACTACATGTTTAAGCTGTAACAAAGCTAATATACAGGTAAGTTATTACCGGTTTTTGTGCATTTCTAACCTGAACGTTGATGTTCTAGGTGGGGCAGTGCTGCTGTACCTTTGAGAAAGGCATTTACCTTGAACTGCTCCACTACAGATTTATTTAAAGAGGTTAAACTGTATGCTACTTTGAAGAAAAGCAATAGCTTTGCCACAATATATTGACGAAGACTTTTAAAAAATAATAACAGAAAGGCAGGGAGAGGATACATACTGCCCCCCAAAGAGCTGCATTCCAAGCAGGGCAAACACCACGATGAAGAGGAAGAGCAGGAAGAGCAAGCTGATGATGGACTTCATGGAGTTAAGAAGAGAGACTACCAAGTTCCGCAGGGAATTCCAGTACCTACAGTGAAACAAGGGTGAGAGAAAGAGGCCATCATAGAGCAAAGCTTGTACTCAGGTAAAGGACAGGAGGATTTCTGTTGAAAACATCTCTGGAGAAATGAAAGAAGAGAGAAGGTCTCTGAGAAGAGTGGCAGTAGGATGAGACAGGGTTGCACAAAAAGACTTGGTGTCAGTCATTGGTGTGTTTCAAGCCACAAACTGAAATAACAGACAGAGTCATGTGTTTCCGGGATACCACCGATCCAGCATAAGGACAGCACCTGACGAACACTCCAGTTTAAGTGGACGATTAATGGGGAACACTTACTTTGTCACTTTGAATATCCTGAGCAGTCGAAGAGCCCTCAGCACACTGATGCCGAAAGAGGCACCTGGCTTGATAGCTGCCCACACCACCTCGAAAATACTGCCCACAATCACCTGGGTAGCAAACGACCAGGTACACCTTTTAAAGCAGTTTCATTTTCAACCTAAGATCCACAAAATTCAGATTTCGCTTAACTGTCTTCTGACACATTAGCTGTTCCCAGGTTCTCTAGGTATTGTCTTTAAATTAGGTTGATAAACATCAGCGGTAAACAAGCCCAGATGAGGTCTGCTTCTGTAATTCTCACCCCAAAGTCAAAGCAGTTGAAGGAGGAATGAAAATAGTTCCGGGGTCCCAGACCATACATCTTAAGGGTCATCTCCGTCAGGAACAGGCCCAAGAAAACAAATTCTGCCAAGTCTGCCGAGATAAGCAGCACATAAAAGTGAATCAGCCGCCCTTAAGCCATCAAACCCGTACATCCGACAATACATCACTCAGCAGCTGGATTACATGAACCAAGTAAAAACAACCACTTTTTCTATTTCATTCTGAGACTGTTTCACGATAATACTTTTCTCAGCTGTTGATGCGATGTGATGAGCCAACTATTCCCTTAGTAAGCCTGATGTAAGTGCTTTAATGTCATTGTTTTTCCATTTGAATTTTGATTAGCAAACTGAATTCTGGCTGTAGCATGAGCAGCTGGACTTTGTACGGTCTGCAAAACAATTATTTTTTTGCAGAATAATTCTGCATAGATGAGCCTAGTTTTAAAAGTGAAAACTTCAGAATATGCAGAAGTATGTAACTCTTCACAATTGTAAAGCCCATTACATTATTATAATCTAACACGAAGCCTGCATTTTCCACAATCACAGATGTAACATTACAATAATAATTCTTTTATCATTTTTATGTAAGGACTGTGATTCAGATAGATAGAGACTATTAATTATTCGAGCAAACAGATAAATTTTGAAAAAGGCTTCCATCCAACAAATAAAGGATTATTTTAGCGCATTTACCAATTCAGCCTTTTGCCCCCGAACTTTTAGTTAGAACTCCTAAGAGGACCAACGGTTGCTATCATGCAGCACTTATTATTTGTTGCTTTACCAAAATGTTTCAAGCAGCTTCAAGCATCAACTATTTATACAAGTGGAATACTCATATACACAAGCATTTAGAAGCCCATTTTCCTGCTTTTCCACATTTGAAGGAAAACATTATTTTGCATTTACATGTATTCATTTAGCAGATGCTTTTCTCCAAAGTCACATACATCTCAAAGAAAATACAATTTGTGCATTACATTAGGAGAGATTTGCTGACATACAATATTCAGTGTGTGTATCTCAACAGGTGAGCAGGCAGTAAAGTCCCAGGCTATCCACGGGCCCATAAGCGTAACTTACAGAGTGCGTAGGTGAGCCAGTGGGGCTGGCCGTAGTGCACGATGGCCACACACAGTGTGTTGAGGCCCACCAGGCACAGCACCACCCAGTAAAAGCTCTGAGACTTGACCATGCGGCGGATGAAAAAGCGCAGCCGCTTTTCCTTGCGACGGAGGTAGGAGGAGCTCTCATTCTTGCTGCTCTTCAGGCTTGTGCGGGCAAAGGGTGACCCTGGGGGTGCAGTGGGAGAAAGCACACATAACCAGCAATAAAGTCTCTGCATCGAAGCCTTCCTCCGCACTCATTTTTCATTAACTGCACAACACCAGCCTTTATTTCGCCAAGAGAAATTCATTATCACAAGCAGTGGCCTGTAAAAAATTATTAGAATAATTTTGTGATAAACTTAAGAACACTGTTAATATACAGTGTACCTGGGGTGAGTGGATTCAGCAGAACTAGTCCAATTTTTGCCTTGTATAAACATATTCCTGTAAGTTGCTTCGGATAAAGGCATCAGCTAAATAAAGTAATAACAAAAAAAAAACATGTTGCACTGGCAAGTGAGTGAATAAATAAACTTGTACATTACAGTAATATTTGCCACCAAAACTGTAAGGCCTGTCACTTTAACATTTTTAGATGTCCCCCAAAGCAATTCAAAGCTCCCAGTATTTATTGTGTCATCTTTCATGACAGTCATCACTGATATTGGACAGATCACTTAACAATATGCACTGCGTATCATAACGTATACAAAGTACATGACTTGCTGATTTTCTTCCATCTATCTTAAATTCCCCTACAGCTATTCTAATTTTTCAACTTGGCAGATTAATCTTGCATAAATGTAACAAAAATTTGCCTTGTTACTATGTCTAAACGGCACAGAGGGTAATTATTTTTTGACTATTTTAATGTGAAGTCAGATTCCTGTTATGCTTCATATACTAAGTAAAAATCATGGCCCAACTCTCACCCTTCTTCACTGACTAGATTGTCATTTAAGCAAATGAAAAATCCTCACCAATTAGGACACTTCAGCTCAGATCTAATCAGTAAATGTAAAATGACTTATGCAACAGTATTCTGAGTTGAAGGAACAAATCAGAGTGCAAAATGTCAAAGCTTTGCACTACATGCCATTGTAAGTCAGTGTAAAGCCCTGAGTCAGAAGTAACTTCTTTACACAAAGATACAAATTTGAAATCACACACTGAACATATAATTTACTATTGGTGTTGAGAGAATGAATTATCAAGTTCAACATGCTTTTATTGGAATGTCACTGACTGTAGGAAACAAAAATAGCCTTAGATGTCCGTATTTAAGAACCACACAAAACTTACGTACTTTTAATGTGTGACCCTAGTACGTCGAACGAGCTGTACTCATCAACAGAAGAAGGACATGATCGGATAGAGCTACCTTTCACAAGACAGAAAATCAAGAGCTACCCTTACCTACAGAAGAGATGTCAGTGAAATGGTCCTCACCCTCTTCAGCACTGATGAGGTCATTGCTCTTCTTGGCTTTAGCTCTTTTCAGCACTGAACACAGAAAAATGAAGGAATGAGAGAGGCTTCCTAACCCAGCTCATCGAAAGCAGTCTAAAGTCTGGTTGTTGACGCACGAGAAAGAACAAAATCATCAGTTATTCGAAGGTATGCTGTTAGGAATCAATCTTTTTCAAACAGTTCCCGGTTCTTCGAAGACTTAATGATAAAGAACAAGAAAGTTTAAATGTATTTTAATTCTACACGGAACTTCTCCATGTTTAACCATCAAGCAGCTGTAGACAGAATACTTTCAAAAAATGCTGAACATACAGCACTTCCAGTTACAGGGGTGCTTTTCTCTGACCTTTCTACAGTAGTACAGAGTTGCATCAATATGAGCAATCAAATTAAGAAATCAAAAGACGCAAAACACATAAATGTGTAAGATGGGATAACCAATCATGAAAAATACATACCTGGGTAAGTAAGGGTTAATCATTTAAAAAAGAAAAAAAGTGAATACGCACCATTAGTACACGTGACATCTAGCTTCAAACCCACAAGTGTCAGATTCCTCAACGTATATCCAAATCGTACATTTTGTTTGAACCAAGCAACAGCAGCAACTATACAGAACATTGAGTTTGCAGTTCACCCAACGCAACTCGTGGGTTTTTGGGTTATGAATTATTATTTTGACAATAATGTAAAACTGTTTATTCAGTTGGGAGACACACTCATGCTGATCAGTTTCATGAATATTATGTAGCAAGAAATGAAGAATATATTCAAAAAATGTACAGTACCATGCGATTTCCATTTGAGGATTCATTTACTGCACGGCGGTCTTCTAAGAATTTAATTTCACCTCCTGCATTACACACACACACACACATTTTCAGAACCGCTTTTCCCATACGGGGTCACGGGGGAACCGGAGCCTACCCGGTAACACAGGGCGTAAGGCCGGAGGGGGAGGGGACACACCCAGGACGGGACGCCAGTCCATCGCAGGGCACCCCAAGCGGGACTTGAACCCCAGACCCACCGGAGAGCAGGACCGTGGTCCAACCCACTGCGCCACCGCGCCCCCCTCCTGCATTAGTCACATTAAATTAAATGAGTGTTTATATATCACCTCTGTACAGCTACGTTCTCCTCCTTATGCGCAAAGTAAGCGAGCCATTTTGTTCCAGAGGCTGAAAAAGGCTGACGCAGCAGCTCTCCCTGTCCCCATACACTTTTATTTAAATCACTCAGCATCGCAGTAAATCCTCACAGTAATATATAGCGGTATTCATTCTATTAATATGTGCAATGCCGGTGTCAGGATCGTCACATCTGATACAAGAGACTGCAACCTGTTAAATTCAAATACCCTTTCCTACACGTGCCGATAAGACACGAAAATGTCTTTTCCTACTTTCACAGCGGCACAGAGGGTATGGGCTGAAATGAAGACGGACGTGAGACTGGCAGAGGTCCTGTTCCGACAGGCTAGGTGCACAGGCACATGCGGCTTCCTGCAGAACGGCACCTTTCCCACTACAGCGCTATATGAGCTCTGCCCAGCTGTAATCCTAAATTCCTTAATTACCCGAGGCTCCCCATCGGTAGCTCAGCGCACATAGTAGCACAGATGAGATTACGTGTCTGTGACACTGCGGGGCACTTTTATGTGCACAGTAACCCATAACACACCCACCTCACACATGCCGTATGACCCCCGAACTGGGGAATTAGCTGGATTATGCTGCACTAGAAAGAGATTCTATCGCCACTCTGTGTCAGCCCGGCTTCCCAAATTCAATCAATTTCCTTTTACCCCAGTGGACCGCCGCTCCAGCAAGTGAGCTGATGAACGAGATCTAATAAATGTTTAATGAACCTATTTATTATTTCTTGACAGCCATTTTTGTCATACAATTAGCACCTAAAAGCAACATAAAATATAGGGTGGTAATGCTTAGACTACTCGGAAATGATAAAAGCAACTTTGCCATTTGTTCCTGTGGTGAGAAATGCAAAACCATATGCCTTGTCACCTGGGTTGTTATGCTTCCTCTTGTACCAGGCACCATCCAGGGGGGACTTCTCTTCAGCATTCTTGTCCTCCTCTGCTAGCATGACCTCCTCTGGAGCCAATACATGAAAGCGGAGTTCACACAATCTCATCCGCCAGTCAAGGGGACATCATCATGCTCACAGCATCCTTCTGGTTTGCGTTGTGTCACGGCCTCATCTGAACCTCATTCACTTTTCTGATGGCCTGTGATTGCACAGAAACTTCCAGCATACATGTTTTTTCAGTTCAGCAGCAAATTCTTCACTAGGCTGTCAGAGCAATATCTATCTGATCATTCTCAGGAAAAAAAAAGACCATGACCTGCTGTTTAAGGCATCTTGGGAAAACAAAAAAAGTGGTTTAGCTCACAGCTGGTAACTTATGTGGGGGCTTCAGCTCACCTGACTGGTCTTGTATAGACTGCAGTTTGCCAGAGACTGCATTTAGCCTAGGGGGTTATGGGAACAGAGCGATACCCCCAAAACCATAAGGCCAGGTCCAGGGACGTCTTACAAAGCACTAGCCACAGCGCAGGAAGGTGTAAGTGTAACATGAGATGAGATGAGATGGGATGGGATGAAGGGGAGCCTTACCTGCCTTGCAAATCCATTCCAGGTATCCGGTAAGCTCCCTCTCAATCTGTTGTTGTCGGCGCAGCTTCAGGAACTCCTGTCTCTTCTCCACTCGCTCCCGCTCCTTGGCAAACTCTCTGCCAACACAAGTACGCTCACCATAGTGGCAGCTATTCCCTTTAGTCCCAAGTATGCTGCCTTTGGAGCGCAATTAGGACCATAAGTCTGTTCGCAATACATCTTGTATGTAAGTCACAATGAATAAAAAGCTAATGATACAGATTTTATGCTGTGGTTAGGCTCAATTAAAATCTTGATTATAGCTTTAATAAACTTAAAAATTATTTGAAATACTTTGCTTTAATGCTCCAGTCCTGGGCGTGCCCCCTCCCCCTCTAGCCTTGCACCCTGTGTTGCCGGGTTAGGCTCCGGCTCGCCGCGACCCCACTCGGGACAAGCGGTTGTAGACATTGTGTGCGTGCGCTTTAATGTTTTTATTTAATTCAGGATACATTAGGATTAAAAATAACTTCAAATTATTGAAAATAGAAATATGGTGTCTCCACAAATTCAATCCAATGTCGACTGTAGTCAGATCCATCGCATAAGGCTGTGTGCAACGTTCGTAAAAATGGCACCACTTTTATTTCCACTTTTGTCTCCATAGCAACAGTACACCTCTTCTTCGTAGAGCTATTAGAATCACCAACGCTCAGGAACACCCGCTAGGAGCTGTAAATACTGAGAAAGTGAGCTGAATTATGGTACTCCCACATCATAGTTTGGATGAGTTTTGCTAACATCTGTCAACTGGGCACATAACTACAGCTCACATTTGCTGTACAACAAACAAATTTTAGAAAATAGATAACTGAAGAAAATGCTGTTAAAAGTAAATAAACTGAGAAATGTTTCACTCAGCTTGTTGTACATTGACATTTATTTATTTAGCAGACGCTTTTCTCAAAGCAACTTCCAATGAGCTCTATGTAGTGTTATCAGCCCACACACCTTATTCACCAAGGTGACTTACACTGCTAGATACACTACTTACACTGGGTCATTCATCCATAAATCAGTGGAACACACACTCTCCCTGTCACTCACACACTATGGGTGAACCTGAACAGAATGTCTTTGGACTGTGGGAGGAAACCCACACAGACACAGAGAGAACATGCAAACTCCACACAGACTGGGTGGGGGTCAAACCCATGTCCTCTCACACCATCCAGGCGCTGTGAGACAACAGCGCTAATCGCTGCGCCGCCGTGTAGAATCTCGTAGTCGTTTGTTCATTACTCAAGGACACTCCAGTGAAGCAGGTCTTGACCACATGTTGGTGTTTTTGACAACATTATTTGGGTAAATGAACTATACATTATCTGAATCTTGAAAACAGCTAACATTGGGTGCCTCTGAACTTTTCAATTGCTATTTAAGTAGTCAGGAATACACAAATTTTAACGTGATTCTTTCAACAAAATATTATCACTTTTATTAGCTACTGTAGAGTTAATGCTGCAGTCCAAGGTGACCTGCAAAGCTACGTTTGTATACTAACCTACTTACACTTATTTACGCATTTGTACAGCAGGTATTCTTACTGGAGCAATTCAGGGTACTTTGTTCAAGGGTACTATAGCAAGAGTAAGGATTCAAACCCAGGGCCGTTCATTGGAAGGTGTTGGCTGTAAGCACTATGTTGCCCACTGCCCCGTTTGCATCCAATATTTAGTGAACTATAACAGATGTCCCTGGAATACTTCAATTATTTAAACATTTTTACAGGTCATGAAGAGGCAGTGAAACTATTAGGTAAACAAATCAGTGTAAATAACTGATCAAAAAAATTAAACTGCAACAAATATTAACAGCGGTTATTTCTCACACACATCTTGAGAAATACACCTATATACAGACACCCCTCTACTTACGTGAATTTGACTTACGTAAATCCGGATTCGCGAAAAAAATTCCCAACATACACATTATTTACGAAGAAGGCTTACGCAAAATATCTGAAATGTGTTAAGTACAAGTCGGCGTAGCCAGACAAGGCAGGAAGGTGCCTCTTCCCAGTTCTCGCGTGTTTTGAACCGTGACCTCTCCTTAGTGTAGTGCTTTTTTTGCATATTTTTTTACCCATTTAGTTAGAACAATGCCTGGTGGTACACACGCACATGAAGGAAAACGAGAATCATCTCACAAGGGTGCAGCAATTGAGGTGGAGATGAAATTAAACATAATAAGGAAGTATGAAGGTGGACAAAGATTATCATCTATAGCACGGGAACTAGGTTTAGCCATATCGACTGTGAATACGATAGAAGGATGCTGCACATATAAAGGAGGACATGAAAGGAACAGATAGCATGAAAACAACAATAATCATATGACAGACATTTGATATGTCTAAGATTGACTAGAGAATTATATTGTGTAATTTTTTACACCCGGCCAGTCTATGTTGAATGGTGGGGGGAGGAGGGGGAATCCGACATACGTAAGATTTGACTTATGTAAGGGGTTGAAGAACGGTCCATTTGCATAAGTTGAGGGGTGTCTGTACTTAAAAAAAAAAAAAAAAAAATTATTTCTATTTAGATAAATGGTTCCGTAAACAATTCTAATTGGAATTAAGCGTAAGCTACTTTTGATGAAGGCATCTGCCTAGCAACTAAATAATGCCATATTAAAATGAGGGACTTCAATTTTTCACTCCTATGTAGAAATGTTCATATTGGAGCCACCGTTCTAATTTAGAATGTGCGTCTTCCCGCTTTTTACCTCCCCGTGCCATTAGCCCTAAAGCACCTCAGAGACAATATCCCACATCCACATCAATCTAGCATCAAGTGCATCCCACGCAGAGCTGGAGGAACCTCCCACTCCACACTGCAGTGCCTGTACCCCTGGCAGGGTGGCATGAGGGGGCGCTGGCTCTCCCTGTAGCCCTGGCAGTCCCCACCGCACCCGGAGCGGCCGCTCAACACAGTAGTGGCACCCAGGCACAGCGGCAAAAACAGCACCAGTGCAGAAACATCCTGGGCTCTGTGGAGACAGCAGTTTCTCCAAGACAAAGAAGCTGACTCTCAGCAGAGTGAGGAAGGACAATTACCTTGCCGTAACTGACTTGTAGATGCGTGCATGGTTTTAAGAGCTAAATCAAAGCACTTGTAACGATGTTTTTATGTTGTTTTCATAATGTCACTGTTGTGTCCTTGATGCATTCACCTTTATTTTAAAAAAAGAGCATGAATGAAAGAGCGTGAATGCAGATAAATAGAACCTTGAAGGCCGAGCACAGTGTGAGCTCTTGCTGCTGCGCTCGCAGTAGATCAGAGGAAGCTGAGCCTGGGGACAGAGGCCTGTTGCACACAGGTTGGGTCACTGTGGCTCTCAAGCAACAAACACAGCAGGGTGCTTCGCCACGGGGACCCTTGACAGACGACCCGCCAGGCTACAGACGAGACATACAGCAGTGAAGAGTATGTGTGTATGCGGTGTGCAGAACAACTCACGGCACATTCAGTTATAATGACCTTTGTGCCACTTATAATACTTTAACGATTTATGCGCACCAAATTCCAGCCAAGCATGTTGATTAAAAATATTTCAAATGGTATCTGAGCTATTGTAACAGCATCTGTGCTTGTCATCTACTGTTTCTTCTGCAAGTGCTCAGTGACTCAGATCCTGCCCCTATGAAATGCCTTCAGGATGACCTGGGGCACATGGGCTTATTCTGTGCCACTGTGGCAATCGGGTGGTGATAAGGGTCAACGCCCAGCACCGATTTCTGCCACAACCCTGCCACTCTCTCCTCTGATCCCCAAGTGTCTGCAGCCCCGTCCTCCTCACAAGGGATGCCTTTCATCTCCACCGTTACCGCCAGCAACGCAAGCCACACGTGCGCCCTGCCAGACCCGCCTGAATAAAGCATCCTGACAGCACCTGTGGCGCTCAGCACCATGGAAACAGAAAGGTCCCAGGGGTCTGGACGCCGCTTGAAGAAGGGGCGATGTGCATCGACAGAGAGCACTAGCACAAGGCACCAGTGGCCCACAGAGAACCTCCACAGCAAAAGCTTATGCGATGGAAGGACAAAAAACATAAGAAAGCCCATCAGAAGGGGCAAAAACAGGGCAAATGCACTGGAAGATTAAGCACGCGTGTGCGCCACTCCTGTAGGGTGCTTGGCCATCAAAGACTCCATTTCAGGGCGGTGGGAATGAGGGACGCCACAGGATCTTTTGAAGGCCATGCCCTGACAGGGAGTACGTCATCCACACCACGATGAGAGTACAACCCCCACCGAGGGACTGCTCTCCAGCCTCGCCCAAGGGCCCAGCCCTCACCACCTAAATGTCACATGTCTGGTTGTGGCGAGAGCAAACTGGACCAGAGCCTCCACGGATCCGATGTATTGCCTGCTGGGAAGTACTGCTTAGCTCTACCAGTGTAACAATAAGCCTCACCAGAGGAGAGTCTCTCGCTCACCCTCCTTGGTACTTCCTACTGCAGCTAAGCCCTGAAACATAAGCAGCTATGGAAATCGTTCTGTAGCCTTGTATCGCTTCACCTCCAAGTGACATTCTGTTATTGTCACTTGATCAGATCACCTCCAGGCACCAACAGCCTGGGTTATTTGGGCTTACAACTGAAGAAGGCAGAGCATTTCAGCTGTCGCCACCTACTGAAACAATCGGCTCAAATGAAGCTGCCGATCAGCGTCTTTCTTGCAGGTGACACTTTGCAAAACCAAGGCACGCTTGATGCGCTCGGTAAGTAAGAGCAAAACACCGATTCCAGGGCTGCTACACACAACCTACTCTTTGTTGCACAAGACATCTTTATTTCCCTCCCACTGTGAGACAAATAGATTATTCTGCTTGCACAGCCGCAGTCTCTCTGGGATGTGCAGGTCAGCGCAAGCTTTCCTACAAGGGAGTACACCTGTTTTGAGCAGACGTTTTCATGATGTATTGCAGCATGGAACCCAAAAGTGGAACAACGTAAGAGACAGGAGAGGGGCACACAGCCCCACTGAAGTGTCCGATGGAGGGTCCACAGTCTGACATATTATTTTGCATCGAAAACATGGCACGAAGGCATACTCATTCATACAGTCATCCATACACATGCATACACCTAGCAGACACATAAACATAAATGTGCAGACAAAATATAATGTCACATAAACATAGTAAAACCTGAGGTACACAGATATTCAAAGAAAAATGCAGCAACAGACATACAAAAGATGAGAAAAAATTCACAACACTGTAGACATGGTATCTGAAGCATCTTAACAGCACTTTAAAGTAAACAGAAAGCCCTGCAAGTACAATACCTCTCAGGGGGTTTTTCACCTTGAGTGTCTAATATGTAAATGAAAGGATTTCCCGCTGTGAGGCAGGAGGAGATGGCTAACTTCTGATCAAGGACAGGGAGACATGCAAAGGGAGAGTGAGTTTCTCCCGTTTCTTCATTATGAACAACAAAATGACAGTTTAAATTAGGCTTTACAAAGGACGGAAAAGAAATATATACATATGCATAAAAAAATACATACTACATAAATACATATCCAGCAAACAATTTGCATATTGAATGTTTAATCCAATAATGGCAAGGTGGCGCAGCGGGTATGGTGTCTTACAGCTGCGGAGCTCAATCTGTGCTCAGTTTGCATGGTATCTCCATGTTTATGTGGATTTACTCCCGCTGGCCAAAGATATGTGGAAGAAGGCAGTAGTTAATCTCCATGCCCTCTCCTAGGGTAAAAGCCAATAAAACAGTCCCCGAGATTCAATTCTGACTGCAAGACGTACAGCACTTAAATGAAAAGTTTTCTCTGTATGTATAGACATGGCGTCAATTTTTGTCCCGTTTCATTTGACATTCTGCTAAGAATGACATAAAACTTTACCTGTATTTCCTTACTTAAAATACATATGTCGATTTATTCATTCATTCATTCGTTCGTTCGTTCATTAATTTATTTTCCTGACCGCTTGTCCGACTAGGGTGGTGGTGGCAATAGGGAGAGGCAATAAGGAGAACGAAGGAATAGGATTTAGGATACAAGCGTCTAAAATGAGTTTTCTCCGCAGGGTGGTGGGACTCACTCTCCGTGACAGGGTGAGGAGTTCGGACATCGGGGAGGAACTCAGAGTAGAGCCGCTACTCCTCCGCATTGAGAGGAGCCAGTTGAGGTGGTTCGGGCATCTGGTAAAGATGCCCCCTGGGTGCCTCCCTTTGGAGGCATACCAGACACAGCCAACTGGGATGAGACCCCAAGGTTGGCCCATGACCCGCCGGAGAGTTTATACCTCCCACTTGGCCTGGGAGTAGCTGGGGATCCCCCAGGTTGAGCTGGAGGAAGTCGCAACGGACAAGGGATGTCTGGGCTTCTCTGCTCTCCCTATTGCCTATGTCGATACATACATACATTAAATGCTACACTGCAGGCATAGTGGTGCAGCAAGTAGCGTTGTTGTCTCACAGCCCCTTTTTGCATGTTATTCCCCTGTCTAGCCATGCAAGCCACCTTGGATGGAAATATGTCCACTAGTATTCAGTGTAAGTCACCTTGGAGATAAGAATATGCTCAAAGAATAAATGTAAATGCAGAATTTATGAACAGAACATGACAATAAATGCTTAATGTCACACTGACACAACTGAGAGCTAGAAAGGCATTTTGGTTGAAAAGCAGTAAAAATTAGATTAGATTTCTGGGAAGTAATAAAATCGGCTCTCTGCAGAAGCCGCAGTGAAACACAACGCAGTTGCCAGGATGACTTCCATTAAGCTCAGCATGTGAGAAGTGCATTCCATAGTGTGTGTGTGTGTGTGTGTGTGTGTGTGAGTATGCATGTATGCAAGCTCTGCACTTCTGAAAGTGGGAGGAGATGCTTCAACAAATCAGACAAAACCATTTGTGTCTTTGGTGCTTGGCTCCAGCACAAAGAACAGAAACCTAATTCCATTTATGCAGCACTGGCAAAAACACTGCATATTTAAATGTAGATTTTACTTTATTAAGATACATGTAAATTGGGGTTCTGAAGCTAAATTGGCAAATCATTTAATACTGACAAATTTCTTTGAGTAAGGGAAAGGGGTGACTGTCATAAATCTCACTGTGTATCTTCACAACAATTATCGTATTTGTTCACTGCACTAAGTAAACATATAATTCAACATTATTATTATTCAAAGACTCACAACACACCGTTAGGTTTTCCTCACAATAAACCATGAGGTCTGTCTCTTAATTCTATTACAGAATTCTGAAACCTGAAGCCAATTGTCATCTGACTCGGAAATGCTTCGCCGATTTCACAAACATGCACGTTAAAACATACTGCGACTATGAGTTCTCTTTAGCTAAATGAATGGATGTGTTACAGATTATTTCCTGCTTTATACCATTTTAATCAACATATTTTGCTCTTATGAAGCATTTCAATTTTCTTGTTTTTTTTGGCAAAGTTTATAAAAATTGGGACTTACCCTGACAAGACTCCCAGAACAAGGTTGAGCATGAAGAAGGAGCCGATGATGATGAGAGGGATGAAGTAGAGCCAGTTCCACGTGTTCCCTGAGGCGTCATTGGCCTGCGGACAACAGAGGGAGCATCAGCAGAGCCAAACTATCGCTCAGTAGTTAACCTGTGAATTGGCTCAGGGATTCTGATGACATGGTTACTTTTACGCGAAGGCCTGTGATTCGGTGTCATTACCTGGATTAGGTATTTCAAAGTTAGTGGCTCAAACTGCAGGCAGGGAACATGCAAACTGCACACATGGGAAAAATTTTTTTTGAATTATGTTGACAAGAAATACACAATTCATGCTTGATTCCAACACATACATTACATTTACATTTATTTAGCAGACGCTTTTCTCCCAAGCGACTTCCAATGAACTCTATGTAGTGTTACCAGCCAACACACCTTATTCACCAAGGTAACTTACACTGCTAGATACACTACTTACAATGGGTCAGATTAGATCAGGGTTAGACCTGATCTACCTGATTAGACCTATCACATTAGGTAAGTCAGATCAGAGAAAACTAATATGAAGAGAGCATAGATTATTACATAATATTGCGGTAAATTTGCAATACACCATCTGGCATGATCATCCTAGCATTTCCTATCAGACAAAACTCTATAGGCAGCTGCTTGCGAATTGTGCATCTGCATAGTATCAGACAAACCGTGTTGAACAATTGTGTCTGCATCTGAAGCTCTTCACGTGCTGTGGAATGCCTTTTTTTTTTTTTTTTTTACTGTGTCGTACATCGCTTTAGACGAAAAGTGTCTGTTAAACACAGAAAAATCTTCTGACGTATCTACATTCCACAGTAAGGTGTTGGGTTTTTTCAGGTAGTGCTGGATGTTTAACGCTGCATTTCTTCTGCAGCCTTGTTGATAGGAGACACCATATAATTTTCTTCCCTTCATTTGACTCCATCAGAGAATTTGCAGCAGCAAAACGGAAAGTGCCAAAGAAAAACGGTGGAATTTATGGAGTGTGCAGCTCCTGAACAGACCTTGTGATTGCAAGTAGGCTCGGGGCTCGCTGACTCAGCAGGCGAAAGCGTGTGCAAACTGGTGTTTAGCACATCTCCTCTCCCCCGTCTCCCCCACAGCTGCTTATACAGCAACAGATTCACCAAATGAAGCCTACACATGTTTACCTTACATGTCCATGTTTATTTTCAAGTGGTATTTTCTGATTAGGGATCCTCGTTTGGAGTCACGTATCTTTCTATTTTTTCTACATTTTTCAACGTCTAGAATACCAACTTGTTCTTTACATTCAGAATGTAAATGTCTTATATTCTTCAGTCCAGTTCAGGCACCTATGGTTGGTTTTAAGGCCGAACATGTAATCTTGCATTTCACCAGTTTCTTCAAAATGCTGGCACACAGTTCCACACTTTGTCTATTACAATACAGATAACTTTCAGACTCGTATGAATTTAAGGTTATTTTTGGCCTCAGTGACAAAAGTGAAACATAAAGCATGGCATATTTCTGTGAGTTCCAGTTACCCAGTCTTATTTGCATTGTCTGTTAAAAACTATTATATAATTTGGTTTTGATCAAAAGGTATTCCTCACATAATTTAGCCAGTTCATCATGTTCACTATCTTTGAACCTTACTGGGGAAAAGATCACAGGCCCTGAGGGCTCTACATGCATCTCTACATGTTACAAAGCCTATTGCATCTTTGGTAACTGAGGCTAGTTTACCATCCCAGATCTCAGGTAAGAGCACAGCAACAAACCACTGCACAAGTAAGGCTAACAGCTTCAGAAGCATCAGAGAGCTGTTTCAAAGTCCTTATGATGAGGGCAAGCTGTTTTGAAGAGGACGACTTCTTGAAAACCAAACGGTAGACTGCCTCTGAGCCCCTATTCATGCAGGAAGGAAATTAAAAGAAGAGCTTTGATGTATCCAAAATCAAAATCTTCTCCTGCATTCACTGGCCGAACTTCGATTTCAAGTGATACCCTCTGCAGGCTGATCTTAGGTTTTTGTTCACTTTTCACATTCCAGATACACCACACAAATGCTTTCTGTTGATGGCAAATGTACATTTAGCCTGTCCCAATGGTACAGATTAATGAAATATTGCTGAGAAGTTCAGGATTGGTGCTCTGAGTGCCAAGACACTGTGCTAAACCATGATGCAGAGATAATGTCTTTAGCTCATAAGGCTTTGGGAGGTCAGATTACTTTTCCGGGCAGGAGCTCAAAAGGGTTGCATGTGGCAGAGATGTAACAACACCGGTCTCTAAATGCGAGGATCGTGACTGGATCCTGGCTGAAAACCTGCTGCTTGGAACTTTACCTCAAATGCCCTACAACATAAATCAGACATGCAAATAAGGACTGCGGTTGCTGGTTTCTGATAAAGAAATGCTAAATAATCACTATAGCAATTCTTGTGTTCCACTGTGAAGGTGGTACAAAATTTTATTCAGAGAGAAGCTATGACCTCACTGCAGCAAAAGGGGAGTATAAAACATCCGGAAAAGTGAAGCCAGATCACAGTACGTTTAAGCATTCAAGAATTTAATAGATGGAATTTATTATGTCAGTTACATTAAATATATAACAAACAGCATCTACCACCTTGTATCATTTGAAATATGTAATATTTACATCTATTAATGATTTCAGGTAGTTTTTCAATTCTCTTTATCATTTAAAACTACTGCAGTTAACTGTTAACCGAATTCCCTTTAAAGTATTTTCAAGTCACGTGAATAAGATACCGGATAATTAGCGCATCCTTGTATACCGCAACGAATGCAGCCTTAATAATCCAGCCAACGCAGCCATAACAAATGTCACAATCATTATCCAAATGAGGGCATTGTCCATTCCTCTATTGTGATCTTCAGTTCCTGCTTCATTGGAAATACTCATTAAAATAAGATCTGTTGTCACTAAGCAGGATCAAAACAAGATTAATCTTAGAATTCTGTTGCTCCTCTGTAACTGTTTCCTAAAGACCTATATTATACGTTACATTAGAAAATAAGTATATTTAATCTGGTCCAGGTAAAACTTTTCTCTTTTGCCATATTAATTACTGCTTATTTAAATATTTTAGGGTTTTATTCTTGATTTGTGCTGGTGTTTCTTTTGACCCGGACATTCCGATTTCCAAATAAAGCAGAAATTTCTGTTGTTTCCACCTTGGATAAGCGATTCAATTTCTTATACATAAACCACCCTTTCGCAATGAATTGTTAGTGTTCTTCTGCTGGTATACACTGAGTCAAGAAAAAAGAAAGGGCTGCGTTATGGTGTAATAAAGCAGGCAATGTCTGACAACCAGAAACTGTAGCATGACTAACACCCAAGGAGCAGTTAACAGTGGGAGGACCCTATCGGTACCAGATTCCCTCCCTCTTTCTCTCCACTTCGTTCGTACTTGCATAAACAATTGCTCTGAGATCCACTGCATCAAACTCGCAGCTCCAGCTTCTTTGGCAGGAGGCACGTTTGCTGTCCCAGAATGCAGCACTGATGGTTCAGAGGTCCATATTTAGAGAACATGCAGGCATGTATGTGGGGGCAGCAGGTGGGATATTGCTTACGATTTCAAATCTCACCGTCTGCTGCGGTACCTCTGAACCATGCATTTGCCATGAATTAGAGAAAAATGTCAGCTAAATGAATAAAGAGTAAATAATCACATACACTGAACTACTTCACAGCATCGCATGCTTGAAAAGTGACTATTGAAAGTCATTAATGATTCTTATATAAAAGATCTAAATTCAAGTGTGTAATGCCCCATTATACACATATCTTGCTTTTCTAAAGGGATCAATATCTGTTTTTTGTAATTCCCAAAAACTACTTTGACAGTCATTTATTTTTCTGTCAGGGAAGACTATTTCATGGCTTTCTCCAGACATATTATTTGTAATGGTTACAGTAAATATGTCCATGCTGTATACGAAAAGTTTTTAAAGAATAAAAAGTGTGATTACAAAGCACAGTAAAGCAACAGCTGGTATCAGTTTATTATATTATACCAGACAAGCTTAAATTAATGTACAGAAAAGGCTGAGATAAAACACTGATGTTCTAAGGTAGCAGATGGCAACATAGGGGAAGTTCTTGTCTTGATAATAACCGCAATATTTCTTTGGAAGGGGGAGCGTGTCTAGGATAATGCAGGGCCGTGTCATTCTCATTACGCACCTCATCATGGATGAAGACTACTGCTCCTCCAGCAGCTGAGAAACCCAAGAGCCAGGCAGTCAGAGGACACTTACAAAAAAAACATGTCACAAGAAAAAATGGCCTCCTTTGAGACAAACTAGCCAGCAGCAGCTTTTCACCTGTAAAGTGCAAGTACAAAGCTAGGTATAAATATAAGGAAGGTGTAATCCGTTTCCTTTTATAAATTCCAAGAAACTGTTAGTGATAACAAAGACGGATGCAACTGCATTACCTTGAGGATTAGCCCCAGCACACCAAACGGGCTTTCTGCGTTCAGCACCCCGGACAGCAGCCACCCACTAAGAACCGACCATTATTAGTTTAAGCTAAAGCATATTTGCCTGCCAATTGAAACAACTAATAAGTCCATTCACAGCTGTGATTATACTGGATTCCAAGGAGGGGAAATGTGAGGAAAATACATTGGATTGCAAGGCCTGGCTATATAATGCTTGCTTTGGCTACATACACACCATATAGCAAAACTGATGTCCTGCACTAAGTTGGCACCTGCCATTTTTCTTCATTTCCTTTCCTATTCCCTGAGCATTTGCTTTCTAGTGGCATGGGACATCATTTTCGGCACACAATTAAGCTGTCACAAATATTTGCACTAATCACCCTATTTCAATTATCAGACTTCTGCAGCACGATGAAAATAGAGGCAAAACAACAAATGACAAAGACGACACAATTTGAAATCATTCTTATTAAGCAGAAATAATGGCTTGAAATTGACGAGACAAATTAATAACAAGTAAGCCAAATCATTACAAAATTTACAAATTCAAATTCCTGAAATGTACAGATAACACATATCATTGCTGATTATTGCACTGCCACACAGAATAATATACTGATCCTCAAGGCTAAATGCTGAGAATTGCCTTTTAAGACTTAGATGGAGTTTTGTTATTGTTTCCAGTGCTGTAAATGAGCGGCTGTACTCGCTTTGACACAGGGCCTGTTCGTAGGTCATGTCAAGCATGAACTCTGCTTCAAATATAATTGCAGCCAGAAACTACTGATGTTAAATAATTTATTAAAATCAAGGAAAGATAAATATAAGCTGATCAACAAATAAAAAAAAAACTAAATTGTTGCAATACAGACGTTAAAATGTTTAATAGATTAAGCAATAGATGTTAATATTTTCTTGTGTTTGTACACAAAAAGGAAAGATTTTTGCAAAGACAGTAGATCAAGTGAAAAAAGTGCATTAAAACATCTTTCCCGTTAGTAACTGCACTGATGGCAGTTTACCATTTACAGTACTGCTTGAAAGGATGTGAACCCCTTGTGTCCCTTAGTTTTACCACGAAATGATTATTCAATGAAAAGCAGACTTTCTCATTTGACATAATAGGTGTGTAATGACCAATTACATATGTCGATTTAGAGGAAATCATGTGTGCAGAAGAAAAACAAAAGCAGTGCAGGTGCAAAAAAAAGTGACCCCAAGTTGCATTGGTCAAACCAAATGGGTAAACAGAATCAGGTATGTAAATCATAATTATTTGTGTATTTTATGTTTATTTTAAGATTTAAATTTTACAAGTCAATTGTAATATTTTATACAATATTAACCACCATCCCTATAGGGTTCACATACTTTCAAGCAGTCCTTTATATCAGTCAACAAGGTGTGATGATAATATATCCATATTTACCCGCAAAATCCCTCAGTGATTGATCGTTGACATTTAACTGCTAACTGAACATATATCTGATACTTACAGAAATTATTTGATGAGAAATCAATATAATACTGTAATCAAGCTTTAAAATGTCAGAATAGTAATAATGACCTGGGTTTATATACTATAAATGTAGTTCCCACTGCAGCACACAAAGGACACAAGCATATTGTATAAGAGGGTCCCTCACAGACATGCATGGGTATCTTATATTTTGAAAATGACTGCAGAATTACCAGGAAATTACTAGAAAATCACTACAGTAGTGAAAATGGAATGACAGCTACATGTGAGCAGTTTTAGTAGACCACTTTTGGCTGCCTCTACCCTTCCTACAACACACACTTCCAGTTCAAAATGGAGTAAAAAACATCATGTAGCTTCAAAACTGCATCCCTTTTTAGAGCTAAGTGACCATCAATATCTTCTGGCTGCCAAAATGCTGCAGTCACATTTGTTTCATTTCCAGTCATCAGTAATAAAAAAGATGGACTCTTGAGTGCTAAATCATAAGACATAAGACACTGACAAGACAGACCATATGATGCCTTTAAATAGGATTATTCACTGGTTAAAAATCGTTTGTATTGCTAAGTTGTACAATACTATGTTCCTGTAACTCTGTAGATCATTATGATAATTGCTACAAATGATTTCTTACAATCACCTCAGATGATTCAGAGTCTTTTTCCTTCACACACACACACACACACACTGTCTGAAGCTGCTTGTCCCAATCAGGGTTACGGTGAGCCGGAGCCTAACCCAGCAACACAAGGCACAAGGCTGGAGGGGGAGGGGACACACCCAGAATGAGATGCCAATTCATCACAAGGCACCCCAAGCAGGGCTCGAACCCCAGACCGACAGGAGAGCAGGCCCGGCCCAAACCCGCTACACCACCATGGCCCCTCTTCACATATTAAATGTATACCTATATTTCCCACAAAATAAATTTTCAAAATCGTTAAATAAATTCCGTCACAACTTTTGAAAATTAATTTAGTCTCTGTGACACATGAAGAAGTATAATTCTATTATCAATAAAATGTATATTTACTGCAGCCAGAACACTTTGTGCACATATTATGCACAGGTTTTCAAAGACATTGATGCTATCATCAGCAGGACACGATAATAAAGCTAAAATGAACATATTACGCATACCTTTAGTCAATGCTGTGTTTCCATTTCAACTAAGAGAATATTCAATAATGAACTTGTTCATCAGACTGAGTCATGTTATACCCTCTGTGGTGCTTAGAGAAAAGAAGAGCACAATGGGTCAAATGACAGCAGCCTACCTCCAGGGAGTGGGCAAACTCGAGCGACAGGTAATGCAGGTCATGGGGGCGGCAAGGATAGAAGTGTATGGCTCTTATATCAGTTTCCATTCTCCCTTATAATTAACGCAGATAATCTCTTCAAACATACCAACTCCAGGAAAGCGGAATTATGTGAAACAGCAGTGAGTGAACATGCTGCATTTTATGAAGTACAGTTGTAGCAAAATCTTACGCTACAACAGCGACTGAAGCGGACAGAATGGGTGTCTGTCAGGGGAATCAAGTGAATAATGTCATTTATGAATGTCAGCACTTACCCATGCAAGTCTGGTGTTTTGACACAAGTTTCTGTCATATTTATGTAAGCTCTTGTTTCCACGATTCTACCGCATCATGGAATCTTTGAATTGCAGGCCATATGAGGGAAACCAAAAAAAAAAACCAATATTCTTTATCTATCTTTACTTAGGGAAGCCATCCACTGATAAACACATGCTTCCTCTTTAAAGAGCCTGTCACACTGGCATTATTATCTATGGAATTGTTTGGGTTTATATGCCCTTAAATAACCAGGGCAGGTAGCCAAAAAAAAAAAAAGACCATAGACAAAAGATTAGTGAACAGCTGGTGTGCACCTCAACCAAGCTCCGAGCCATCCCCTTACAGTAGTCCCACACAGACGACAGGACAGAGCTCATGGCACACTGAGGTTAACCTCTCGGACCCTAACAGTCACCTTAAAAGAGGATCGTAGGACCAGCTATTGACCTTGCTCTCAACACTATCGTTATTTTATTTATTTACATTTATTCATTTAGATGACACTTTTCTCAAAAGTTACAAGATGTTAGGCAACTTACAAATATTTACACACTTGGGAAATTTTTACTGGAACAATTCAGGGCGAGTTCCTTTCTCGAGGGTACAAGAGCACTAGCGTTGATGAACCCAGGGCCTTTAGTTGCAAGGTAACCGTTGTAAACAGTATGCTACCTGCTAGTATTTTAAATTTAAATACATTCAAATACACTCAAATACATACATTTTTAAATTCAAATACAACATTGTACATACTGAATTTAAATGGCATCTTTCTGCGTTTTAATGTCATAATTTGACTGTTCACTGTCAAAAAACGTCAGAATAACAGACCTGAAGTGATATTACATGTAGCACCTTGGGGGCACACTGAGGACAAAGTGAGAAATGATCTTAAGGATATTTGGAAAATTTGTGAAATTGTTTGAAAGGGTGAAATGAGTCATACCTTGAAGAAGAAAAACAACTAAGTCACTACTTTAATGATAATAGTGGCTCTGTTCACCAGCACCCTGGGGTTTCACAAGCAAAGCAGTTCAACATACAGCACCAACCTACCAGTTAACATATAATCAAGTGCTCGGCAATCTGATTGAGAGAATGTTTCTCTACTGCTGAAAGATGAATGATCACACAGTTAAGAACTACATAAAAGAATAACACCAGCAATGTTTCAATGAAAGTACCGGTATAACAATACCTCTATATTCCCCTCTTACTTTCATTTGTTGTTCCCAAAAAGTGGCATAATACACACACACACACCTTCAGAACCGCTCGTCCCTTACGGGGTCACGGGGAACCGGAGCCTACCCGGCAACACAGGGCGTAAGGCCAGAGGAGGAAGGGGACACACCCAGGACGGGACGCCAGTCCGCCGCAAGGCACCCCAAGCGGGACTTGAACCCCAGACCCACCGGAGAGCAGGACTGCGGTCCAACCCACTGCGCCACCGCACCCCCTAAAGTGGCATAATATTACTACATAAATCTAGCACCAATTAACTGCTGCCAATACAGACAATTTAAAAAATTCAGTGGTATGTATACATAAACATACAACTACCAGTCAAAAGTTTGATAACACTTGCTGGGAAAAAAAGTTTTTTCTCCTTGAGGATTTTTGGCAGCTCATACGTGTGAGCAGGAAATGAGCCAACATGTCAGAGATGTTGTTGGTATGTTCCTTTGTTTTCACCACTGATGCACCATACAAATATTGCTTAAGTTGTCCACATGTACTCACACTTTTCAGTGGGATTGTATACTGATTTACACACATGCAACGGCCTTACCAATTACATGTGCATTTGTGCATGACACATACGTGTACATTTCTATATTGGGACAGGTGGTAGTGTAGTGGTTAGAGCTGCTGTCGTTGGACCCAAAGGCTGCAGGTTTTAATCCCACCGCCAGCTGTAGTACACTTGAGAAAGGTACTTACCCTGAATTGCTCTAGTAAAATTAACCAGCTGTATAAATAAGTAAATTATTGTAGCTAGCATAACATTGTACGTTGCTTTGGAGAAAAGTGTTGGATGAATGTATTTGTACACACAGTATACAAAGAGACAACACACTGTATATTGCGTAAACTAAATTATAAACAGAGCACAACACCAGGTCTAATTAGAGCTTTTAATTACTGCTTGTAATAATTACTACTAATCAACAGCTCTTAACGCCTACAATTTTTATGCCCCAAAAAGCGATTAGATGTAATCAGAGCCGTGCACGGCCAGCAGTCTTCTTCTTTCCCATAAGCTACCAGCTGCTATGAGATTAAGATAAAGGTGGGAACTGATAAAGTGGTTGCAGAACAATAACAGCCAGAGACGAGATGGTTCCCCGTGCCCCATTCAAATCAGGGACACTTCAAATTACATTTGGTAAAGCTACTGGAACCCAGGTCATCGTCCCCCTGTGCAGCCAGGCAACCATGAAATGACACACACAAGGTATAGAGCAAAGAACTCAGCATCCGCCATACATTAAGGTTTCAGTTGCAAACTCTTTCTGTTTGGCAGAAGAAAATGGAAGCGGCCACAACCAGTTATCCCGAAGTCCACTCCCAGAAACCTGTTGGGAATCCAACTGATTCACTGTGTTTTTATACTTGATGAAGATCTCAGTCAGAAACATAATGCTGAGCTGGATATATGCATTTCCAGTTAATGCATTACTCAGAGAAATCAGAAAAAAAGAACTAAAGGCATTTATAGTGAGTATGCAGAGATCAATTACTGGGTAATGATGGGATGTAATGTGATAGGACACTGGGAACAACATAGAACACAGAAAGCAATTAAAATAACATAGCAATTTAGTACAGCAAGGTATTCGCCGTAAGACTGCCTCAGAGATGATGGTCAGCATATTCTATTATGTCTGCGAAAACATCATAAATTAAAACAGTTTGAAACATTAGACAAGGAAAGTTAAAACTCTGGCAAATCAAACTATCACCCTCCACAAGACACCTGTCAGCCAAAAGGAGGTGCAAAAGGGGAAACAAAGGCCTGAGGAGATATCATGGACACAGAAGGAAAAGGTTCTCAATAAAACCAGCATCTTCTGATTCCAACACCAAAATGCAAGTGAACACCTCATAACTCACAGCCAACTAATTGAGCCATTTACCCCTTTCATTCATTTCTATTGATGAATTTTTAGACCCATTCTCTTCCAGGAGCTCAAATGATTTGTGTCAAGATGTAGTTTACAGTTTCATGAAACATACAACTGGACCAGGTCTCCCTTGGAAAAGAAATATAATTGTCTTATGGAAATTCTGGTATATATGGGATACGTTGAAAACTTCAAACATATTTAGTTTTAACTGAGCTGAAACTGATTGCTCAAAACAAATTTAAAGTCAACCTGTGTAAAGAAATCTTGCAAAAAAGCATGTTCATGAAATGATTTCAAATGTGTAATAACTTTGTGCCAAAATAAAATTTAGACTGCCCCTTGTGAGGATGAAATCTTTTACAAACAAATACAATATAAATAACTGACAGCAACAGATGACTGTGCAATTTCCAAATTGTTCCAAAGTCTGATGTAAAAATATACAGTGTGTTTAACTTAAATAACATAATATAACATTTCCAACCCATGAGTAACTGCATTTGACTGTATGGATCTGGGTGACATTGTATGGACTGAAGGAGACACTCAGAACTCACATTGTACAGGATGTCCACCCAGCCCTCCATGGTGATGCACTGGAAGACGGTTAGCACTGCAAAGAGGATGTTGTCGAAGTTGGTGATGCCAAAGTTTGGGCCAGTCCAGTACTCCTGGCACTTGGTGCCGTTGGAACAGGTCCGGGACGGCGGCTCCTGGCCACAAGGGAAGTCTGCCACCTGCTCTCCTGCAAGCACAGATCACGCAAAACCAGGTGAAGAGAAGCATAATGGGATGCACAACTTTGTTTTTCAGACATACAATTGTGTCAGTGTTTACCATAAAGTGCTACAGCATATAACTAAACAAATTTCTTTTTTCTTTTTCTACAATGTATTGATCTGAGGTCCAGATCCAAAACTAGGACCATCATTTGTCAAGTCTTGCCATACAACTGTCTGCTGGCTAATAGCTTCTGCTCATCAGAACATGCTGCCTGCGAAATGAATCTTCCAGCAATCCAGCAGTTTCTTTAGCACATTGTCTCAACCTGATTATTACCATCACTTATCTCTTTATAGTCACTATGTAAAAAGGAAAAAGCACCGTACTATTGTAAGCCTAACCCTGTATGTTGCCTTGGAGAAAAGTGTCAGCTGAATGTATGAAGCTGTATGAGTGTTCAAATCAATGGGAGACCGAAGGGGATCACCTTTTAAAAATTATGCTTGTAATTAGAAAGGCTGCTAAAATGACTGCAAATAAACAATCTCTCCACCTTCATGCAACTTTCTGTTACAGCATTCAGGAATCTTCCATACCTTTCTTGTACTATAGTTTTACTGTATACATGAGGAAAGAAAATCTTACGGGATTATACTTGAACAGTTTTCAACTCCCAAAGGAGGTTCTCCAGTCCGAGGTCTCCAAAGACATCTAACTGAAGGTTGCTATTCTGCTCCATATGCTGCACACATCTGATAGTTCCTTCAATATGATCTCTAACTCCTATAATGAGCAAGCAATGGATCCACAGTAGAGACCAGATGAAAGCAACTAGTCTCTAATTGTCTATCAGATCATTGAAAGTCTCCAGCCGTCTGTCAGATGAGCAGCCATCTAGCCTAGCTTAGACCTGTGAGAGAGGCATTGAGTGCTGGTCATTTCCTGTACAATGGTCAAAAGATATCATGGTTACCATCATGCTAAGACCTAAAGCATAGATGTCTGATCTCAAGGTGGGGCAGAAGAAGATCACTGGAATAATATAGCTGTCAGGTGTTTTGGTAGGGTTTCCTTGGGCCACTGAGCACACAGGGTTCAATATGTACATATTGCTGACGTTACTGGATGTATTCTCCCTAGACTCTTATGTAAGCGCTCCAACGATTAGTGCTTATGTAATTTAAGGTATATAGTCAGGCTTATATACATAGTGCTATAATATATCAAAGGATGCTCGGTCTGCAGGTATGTTTGGGTGCATCCTAAAGATATGTTGGAGGTCAGGGAGTATTACTGTTCCTTTTCTGGATGCAAACAGTAAACACTGCAGGGTCCATCATTCACAAGTGTATGTGTGAATGTCTGGGACAACTGGACAAAAAATCTGTACCTATTTAGTGAAGACAGCATAACGTATCAAAGCCACCCATTCTCCTCTTTTTACCTCTTTTGATTATCTGAAAATTATATATGTTCACATACAATGAGATCCACACTTATAAACTCAGTTTTGCCATGCAGACAGCTAAATCTGAATTAGTCACACCAAACTACAGTATCTGTAACAGTGCAGTGCAAATTTCCCTACTGGTGTCCTAAATCTTCGTACTGATGTATTATTAATGTAAACAAACTCCAAAATACACAACCTTTACAATGAATTTTTCAAAATAAGATACAGAAAAATATATAAAATATTGCACATCAAAGGTAATAAATATTCCTGTTTTCCGCTATCTTCTTCCCTTCCTCACATGGTTCAGTTTTTAAAGAAAACAGCTTTCCCCATTTCAGGATAATACAAATACTGTATGAACCCTGAAAATAACAAAGGCAGCATTTACAGTACATACGCATGCTTAATGTGCCAACAGTTTCAGTACAAATCTGCCACTCAATTATTTATCAATATATGGATACTGATATTGATATCAGATATAGATATATTATCAGTATATACTGTAGATACTGATTATATGATTTAAATTTGTTTAACAAACAGATCATTTAAAAGTGTATCTAAACATTCTGCTGTTGTTTTCTGTTTCCAATAAGAATATCACTGGAAACCAGGCACTGTATATACTAATCAATAAATTTTATAAAAAAAAAAAGCTGAAATATAGTCAGGGGGGTGCGGTGGCGTGGCAGGTTTGGCAGGGTCCCGCTCTCTGGCGGGTCTGGGGTTTGAGTCCACTTTGGGTGCCTTATGACGGACTGGCGTCCCGTCCTGGGTGCGTCTCCTCCCCTTCCAGCCTTACGCCCTTTGTTGCTGGGTTATGCTCCGGTTCACCACGACCCCAGTAGGGACAAGCGGCTTCAGACAGTGTGTGTGTGTGTGTGTGTGTGTGTGTGTGTGTGTGTGTGTGTGTGAGAGAGTGAGAAATATAGGACATAGTTTTGGCTACTACTAAAAACAGTTTCAGGGGATCGCTAACACCACAATGTATGTTTATACATACAAAAATATAGTCACATTGGCATTTTTTCAATACTCACCTCAACCTTATTATAACGCAAAATATTACAGGAAACATTTAAAAAAAAAATAAATTGGCCACGCTTCAGCATTACTGTATTAGTGGGAAAATCTGGATATCCTTATAATGTGACAGACAGAGTTCATACCCGTGTCAATCCTGAAGCAGGTGTAGTGGAACTTGCCCATGTAGAACTCTACACCAATGATGGCGAACATGACAATGGCAAAGAAAAGCAGGAGACCTATCTGGAGCAGGGGCACCATGGCCTTCATGATGGACTTCAGCACTACCTGGAGGCCTGAAAGCAGAGAGAGAAGATGAAAACATCCAACTGAAGAAACAGGCCAACAGGCATTCCTATTTCCTGAGCAAAAATTAAGATAACCAGTTCAGATGTTATTTTTAAGGGCAATACTTTGGGGGGGGGGGGGAGATTACTAAATAATAAACAGCTAGGTAAACAACACACGCAATGGAAAGAACAAGTGTTACTGGGCAGCTGATAGCATAGTGGTTAGACCTGCAGCCTTTGGACCAAAAGTCTAAATCCCACCTCCAGCTATAGTACCCTTAAGCAAGGTACTTACCCTTAATTGCTCCGGTAAAATTACCCAGCTGTATAAATGGGTAAATAATTCTACGTAACTGAATAATGTAAGTCGTTTCAGAGAAAAACATTAGCCAAATCAATAAATGTGATTTCAGGAACTTTGCACGTTTATATAAATGCATTCAACTAAATACTGAATATTAATCAGTTTATGCTGGAACATATGAATATCACTCACTTGGAATTCCAGACACAAGTTTGAGAGGACGTAGGACTCGCACAGCCCTGAGGGTCCGCAGATCAAAGTCAGAGCCCACAGTGGCCAGAATCCTACAAGAGCGCAAAAAAAAACATTAAAAACTGAAAGAAACCTTACATTGTTCCATCCAGCCATCCATTACCAAAAAGCACTTTACAACTTCAATGTCAATGGGGTCACCACCTATCCTAGAAGAGGAAAGATTGAGGCAGGATACACCATGGACCATCTAGGGCAGTCACACACACTCATTCACCCATACAAACACACACTAAGGGCAATTCAGTCTTTAATTCACCTGAAACATGGGTCTGTCTTTGGACTGTGGGAGGAAACCAGAGCACCAGGAAGACCCAAAATGAATACGCAGTCTCTACACAGACTCAAAAACACAACCCAGGACCTGTGAGGCCATCATGCCACCTTCTTTACATTGTTTAATACCAAAAAGAATAATAAAGTCACAACTGGAGGTTGACAAACCATTGCAATGTGAAGAAGTGCAGAGGAAAGGGAATGCGAAAGAGACAGAATTGTGTCAGACAACTGTCTTCATCCCAACACATTCCAAAACTAAACTTGATTATCAGTCATGAGCAGACAAAAGACCCTGTGAAGAGCTCTGCTATGAGCTGTCATTGAGGACAAGCCTGTCACAGAGATTAAGGGTGAGATTAATGTGGGAGCAGATACTGAGAATATATATGTCCTGCAACAGTGGACTTGTGATCAGATGAACCTCAAGATGAATAGTGACGTGGAGTATCAGTTCTTGCAATGCCTCATTAAAGTAAATTAAGATGAAAACCATCAATGATTGAAACTAGGTGGGCTTCCCTAGTAAATGAGTTGGTGCATCTTCCTTCCCCATCTTGGAGTTTGCATAATCATGAGCCTTAGGCCTTAACAGTTCCAGTCCTCATCGCTAACAGCCTAATATGTCAGCACTCAGGCTTCAGAAGCAGAGGAATGCAGAGGGAAGGGGGGAGCATCTCTGTGGTGCACTCCATCACCCAGGACTGTCTGCCCAGCAGGTCCCTGCCTGTCTGGGCCCTCCCGCCAAGCACTGGCTGCTTCTGCAGTCCTCCTTGCCAAACGAAATGGCAGAATGGTGTCCCACCCGCATGAGCAGCCTGAGGGTAAGGGCTGTGCCAGACAAAGCAATGGATTGAGGAGAGAGGAATAGCATGGGAAAGAAATAGGGGGTGAGGGAGTAGGAAGAGAAGGCAGGTGGTGGCAGAAACGAAACGAGTATAAAAGGGAGCAGAATAACCAAAATGTGCAACAATAAGCAGGATAAGAACAACAGAGCAGATAACACTCAAAGGGTGGGAAACAGAGTGTCTTTCTGTCATTGGATGACTAGCTGATTGATGGAAATCTGGGTAAAAAGGGCCATGGCACTGAAACACATTTAAAATTAAGCTCCTTTTATATCAGATCCCATACTTTCAGATTACATTCACAATCCCCCCTCGTCAGTGGTCATTTAGCTCAGCGGTACTCAAGACAGTGACAGGGACGGGTCTCAGCTCTGCTCTGGCACACAGATGCTGGCCCGAGCAGAGGAAACAGAGCTGTCTCCTAAGATCCCAGACAAGCCATGTCTGTACAACCTGCCTCCCTGATCACTCACTACTAAGCTCTACGTTCACATGAGACTTTAAATCGTACCACTGTGGACAGTACTGTACAATGAAAACCGTATTCCTTAATGGCAAGGAATGATAGGATGTCTTCACACAGCTCTTTTTCCTTTTCTGCTATACCCTGTCTCTTACTTTTCTTCTTCCATTCACCTTTAGCACCACTGGACATCCAAACACTAACTCAGACTGGCAGAGTAAAAAAAAAAAAAAAAAAAAAAAAAATACATCCTCACTGAGAGGAAATAGGTATCCCAGGGACATCCCCATTGGAGACCTGTTAAATTATTTAGAATGTCACCTATCCCTTCCCTTATTTATTGCAACAGCTTTGACAATATGTCCATACTGGTACATTCATGGAAAATTGTGCTGTTGCTACAGGAACGTATGTGGCTATTGAAAGCACGTTCAGCATCACACATGCATACCAGCACAAATCGCCAGCCTTGAGCAGCGACACACTCACTAATGTGAGTCTTAGCAGAATGTTCAGAAAAATTACAATACAAACTGCATACAAACAGATACAGAAAAAGGAGTCAATATTTCAAACTTTTTGCTTTCTGAAGTGCCAAACCAAGAATGACTTTTTTAATGTTTTAATCGCTTGTCTCATCTTGGACCATCTTCACACCAATTCAGTTTTCACATCGTCTGTTTACTCTTTACGTCACCATGTGCTATGCTAACTGGATCACAACATATTGCTATAAAAACAAATTAATTTTTGATACTCAAAGAGATAACAGACAATGCAATGCTGTTTGTCTTTTTATGATTAATACATATTCAGAATTTACAGTATATGCCCATAGAAATGAAAAGGAGCAGGAACTATCAATGGCCAGCTGACTGTGATTTACTCCCTGCAGCCACAGCGAGGAGGGACGCCGTCATCTGTCATCCATAATGTTGATTACTTACGCAAACAAAAACAGCACTTTGAGCTGTATTTGTGAAAAAGGAACTAGTCTGCTCAAAATAACTGCATTAGTGAAGGAAAAAAAGAGCAGAATAAGGGAGACCAGTGTTAAATTATCATTCAGGCATGTTGCATACTGTATACGATTTCATTTGGGTAAAGGGCACAAGCAGCTACGCAGCTGTGTGTTTCCTAAGTTTTTGAAGTAAACAGATGCCCGAGTAAGACACAGCGTGAGAGGCAAGGAAATGAGCCGAACACACATGCCTAATCCCACCACAGCAGCTAGAAGAGTGAGAACAGGTCGTAAGAGCAATGGCTGCTGCACATCCTTTACCTTCAACATAAAACCACCTTCAGATACAACGTAAAACCACCAGCAATGAGCATTCATCCATCACATGCTCTCTTGTCATTTGCATCATTGATCACAGGATTATTGTCATCACGCACAATGGCTTTGAAGGTTTCAGTCAGCTCTTCAGTTCTGATCATGAGCCTCTGCTGGGCACAGAGCACCAAGAGCCTGGCTACCGACCAAGGGTGATACGAAGAACTGCACAGAAGAGAAACACTTATCTCTTATCTGTGCCCTGCTTCAAGTGGAACTCTGCAAGGAATTAACGCACACAATCAATGAGCTTCAAGTGCATGTAAACCTCATTAAACAAGAGGAGGAGCATCCCTGAAAGGCCACTGAGAACTCTTGGGCTCTCAATTACCTCTGTTGCAATATAAAGGGCAACACTGCAGTGAAAGGTTGTCATAATAAAGTATTACAAAGCTCTCAGACATCAGCACAACAGCCCTTGACTTAACAACTGCAAATATTCCTTACAGGACTTCGGGCTACTGACAAATGGAACTGCCAATTGTAATGGTTTGGAACTTTAGTATTTATGAGGTGTATTAAGGCTCCACTGCAGGCGTGAAGAAGAGGATTATAACAGAGTGGTCCGTGGTGACTCGTCATGGCCAAAAATTGCTCTTTTTCCACTTACTCTAGACCAACTGAAGTATTGAGGTCAGGTTAATCCGCCAATAGGGAGCTCATTGTAATCAGGGGCCAGTCAGCATCAATGTAACTCATGTCTGTTCCAAAATATCCAATTTGTTTGTTTTCGGTGTCAGAATACCAGAATCACTGTCCAGATTGCAGCTGTACTCAAAGCCTGGGGATATTAATTACACCATACTTTCTTGACCATTGCAAGAATATAAATTAGGGAGAGAGGATTCTTCTCACCAGTTTCCTATTCTGCACATCAATTAATCAGTTACGTATTTGTTCGAGCACATTTTCCTCCAGAGTGAATCAAAGCACCAGAAACAAAAAAAAACCCAAAGTCAAATGAGGAAAACTGGAAAAAATAATCCCTAAACCCAGGGCCTGACTGAAATTTCAAACAAACAAACAAACAAACAAACAACAAAAACTGATTAAAAAACAACAACAATGGATGAATGGACACTTGTACACTAAGCCGTTGATAATATATTGTGATTTTGTGAATATATGGCTTACTCTTGCTTAGATTTTTAGAATAACACAAACGTTAATGCAATGTTTCTGGTTAGTTTTGGATAAGTTTACAAATTAGGAGTGCAACTTGAAGTGTCATAGTAAAAAAAGATGATGTGCTGACACCAGAACGTTTAATCACCTCACAATCAACAGCCTAGTAAAGATCATTAATATCTCACTCCATCTGTGCTCATTGCCCTCCTTCCTTCCCTTCTCCTTCCTTCACTCTCATTAGGAGGACCATGCCTAAACTGTCCCGATGAGGAAAAAACAGGCCCAGTAAACAAGATTCTCCCCAGCCTGCAGCTAAAAGTGGAGCAATGAAAGTTCTCAATTTGCTCCGTTCACAGGAGTAATCCTGAGTCTGGAACATGCACATGTGTTGTGAGTACGAAAGAAATCATTTAGATACAGCTAAAATTCCAGAATGGACACGAGGGTGGAATTCTGACAAGACTGGCCCATAGACAAGATGAGGTCGCTTGAGCTGTAGGAATCATCTGGACATGTGTGCTCACCTACTGAGTCCTACTGAGAAAATTGTGTTACACAGTAGATGAAATGGCAGCCATACTAAAGATCTGACAATGCATACAGTCTTTTGGCAAAAAAAATTCTTTAAAAATTTAATTTGATTCATTTTTCTAAATGTCAGCACAAACCACTGACCGGTTTTGCAGCACTGCACTATGGGTTAGGCAAACAGAATCACATTGTCATCTCAGAAGAAGGGAAGCCGAGGAGTTGTTATGGTGAACCTAATCACGGCTGCGTTTATTTCGAACAAATCCGAAAGGGCAGGGAAAAACCGTGGTCGGGGACAGGGGGTGGGTCAGGCGATGCGCGGGCATAGTTTCGTAGGATGAGGCCAGGGACGTAGTCGGGAACACACAGTCAGGCTCGGAAGCCAGGAAACAGAGAGCAAGAGAGAGTCGATGATGCGAAGCACGCGGTGGTTGCTCAAGATGAGGCTCCGTGAGCAGGTGTGGAGTCCCGGCCCCTGTATACCGTGCCTCCTTGATCAGAGGCAGGCGTGGGTGTCGTGCGCAAGGCCGTGGGCATGACACTCATACCCCTCTGCGAAAAGATTATTTTACTGTACACTGGTACTTACGAGCGTACGTTGTAAGTTACGGATTCTCCAAGATCTGACCATTTCCAAATAAAATTATTTACATTTCATAGCCTTTCCTTCACTATTCTATTTTCTTTCCACAATGACAATACATACAAATAAAAACACTGCAGCTGAGCCTTAATATAAGCCATGAAGTGGTACTTTGCTGATCACAGCAGTTTAGAGGCGGCCACCTATGTACTGTGGTAAAAGCTTCCAGGTCAGCAACTGTTAGAGGGAATCTGGCATTAAGCCTTCCACGGGTCTTTCGCTGGATCTGAAACTATGTAAAATGTTAGAAATATGGTGGTTTTGTTTGTTCCTAAGCGTATGTGCTGTTCTCATGCCAAAATATAAACACACAATTCTCACGCCTTTCTAGATATGTAACTAAGAAAAAAGTTTAATCTCTCATCAGCTGAATGCATAAATAAATACACATATAACAGGCAACATTGCTAGACAATGTGTCACAAATACTCCAATGTCACACTGGGGCTGGCGTGGACACAAAGACACCCCTGTGCAATAATACTTACTACCTACCTGAGATAAATGCAATAAATGCAACCCTTCAAAATATGGATGGCATGGGTCAGCTCACATCCTGCCAGTGCCTGTGAAGCAAACAGCTTTCCAGTGCAAAAAACACTAACATAGCAAAAAGGTTGTCCTGTCTCAGACCAACCCATGCTGACTTGTAACTCTTTTCAGCAAGTACTTATGGTGTGTCGAAAACTGCGATCCAAAGATGAAAACGGAAGTTCTCTTCTGGCAGGAAAGAAATGGTGAGCAGTGGGATGCAGTGGTCACCCTAGAGAATAACATGGTGTGCTGCATTAGCTCTGCCTGCCTGTGAGGGTGGAGCCGGAAAAAGGAATCACACAATTACAGGACCACAAGAATCTCTTAACACCGGAGCCGCGCGCCCAGGGGCCCGGAGCTGCTCTAGCCGTTGTTACACAAACGCACATCCATTGACACAGTGAAATGTGACTCATCATACAGTCTCTTGCCACACTCATACACCTCTTCAAGAGCCCACTGTGTCCGTGTGGTCCCGACAACTCAGTACAGCAGAGTATTCTTACTGGAGTAAACAAGGGTGAGTACCATGGTTAAGGATATTGCAAAACGAGGGGGGATTAATTGTGAGCCTCTGGAGAGCAAGACAATGAACGTAACAACCGCAATACCCAGTGCCGCCCAACAGACAGGCTTTGTCTGGCTATAGTATCCCAGTCTGGTGACAGTTAACTACTGCTCTTTTGTTTAGAAAAAAAACAAGATTAGTCTGAAGAAAATAAATTCAGTTTATGCTGTAAAATTTATAGCACATTTTGTAGATTATTTCTTATTTCTGTCTTATTTGGCCTGTCACTGGGGGCTAAGTTACTGCTATATCAGCTTCAAAGATTTTGATGTGCAAAATAAATACTGCATTGAATTTAAAGTGTAACCATGAAGGAGGACAAGAAATATTCTGACCGTAGTACTAGTTTTATGACTGCTTAAGGCCAAAGACTGAAGACAGCGAGATCATTCCATTAATTTAACTTCATTTATTAATGTATTAACTCATGGCTTTAAATTACAATCTGTTGAATCTATTGGCCTTGACATGGAAAAGAAAAAAAAAAAACCAAACAATTTCGTTGTTTTCTTAAGCGGGAGACATAAGGTCAAGAAATTCGTGAAGAGGTGAGAAAATTATATGCTTTAAAGGCGCAAGACATTCTCACTTCTGCTGTGTGACACAGCCACATAAACAATCCTGTGAGCTTCTCCGGCTTCAACTCAAAGCTAGCGCTCTTGCCACTCAACACTCCCTTCTGTCACGTTCACACCCACAACTCAATCGACAGCACCTGACTGCAGTCTAGCACCTGACTAACTGCTTACCCTTTAAAAGACCCTCCTCAGCTCCCATACCTTTGCGGAGTCTCGTCAGGGACAACCGCCCTCCTTCGTGACGTCCAGTTTACACGCAACCCTTGTTCTCAGTTCTCGTCCTCCAGTTTTCGACACTTCGCTTCGTTTCCCGACCACGTCCACGGATCTTCGTTCCAACGCCGACCGTCGATTGACCGACCCTTTGCTTTGTCCCCTGACCAAGCCCATGGACCCTCGCTCTGACTCTGACCGCCGATTGACCGACCATTCACCCGACACTGAGAGCTTGCCTGATCCCTTGAATCCAGACGAACGACTCTGCACTTGGGTCCAGCCGTCCCAGTTCCCTCAGTTCAGCGTGACACCTTCATTGCATTTGGCTCTTATGAAGAGGCAAACTCATCAACCAGACACCATGGGGCTTAGCTACGCAGCAACTGTGCCCAGTCCTTGCGGTCCGACCTGCATGGACCACCACCCTCACATGTCCACTCTGTCCCATGATCCTCAACCTTATAACTTCAACCTCAATGATCTACAGAGTTTGGTTATGAATTGAGGGTTCAAAGACAAAAGTACAATGCTGTACCAGTTAACAGTAGAGAATAAATTTAGCAGAACTTCTAACAAAGAACATGCTTGGTTTTGACACCAGACAACTCAAATTTGATGGCAATAAAAATAAAAAGTCAACAATGTCTTGTACAACTCGGCAATGTAAATGATTTTTAACCTGTGAACAATCCTAGTTAAAGGTCTCGGTATGGTCTCTCTTGTCAGTGCCTTAAGTCTTACAATTTATCACTCAGGAGTCCATCTTCTCTATTAACGATGACTGGAAATGAAACAAATGTGACTGAAGGATTTTGGCAGCCAGAAGATATTGATGGTCACTTAGCTCTGAAAGGGATGCAGTTTTGAGGCTACATGATGTTTTTCACTCCATTTTGAATTGGAAGTTTGTATAACCCCAAACTCAAGCCAGTTGTTGAACTCAGACAAACAGCCATAATCAGCTGTAGTCTAGTCTGGCACTCACAGAACCAGGGGCAACGAGCAGGAAATAAGAGTTACCTATGACTAACAGCCTTATAACTTGAAGTTCATTCTGTTACCTCTGGAGTCACAAAACTGTAGCTACCCGGATCAAATTCAAGACTCTGGTTACGGAATGTAAAACCATCAATGGATCTGCTCACCAATATCTACAAGATCTGATCGCTCACTACACCCCAAGCAGACTGCTGCGTTCCTCCGCCTCTGCCAAGATTTTCGGTTCTGGCTCCGATGTGGTGGAACGACCTCCCCCTTTCACTCAGAACTGCTGAATCTCTCTCTACATTTGAGAAGAATCTCAAAACTCAGCTCTTTCGGATTCACTTCTCCCCTGATTTCAGAAGCGCAGGATAAACGTGTGTTTGTGTTTAATAATTGTATGATAATTTGGATAATAATACAAAAGCTGGGGGGGCGCAGTGGCAAAGTGGGTTGGACCAGGTCCTGCTCTCTGGTGGGTCTGGGGTTTGAATCCTACTTGGGGTGCCTTGTGATGAACTGGCATCCCGTCCTGGGTGTGTCCCCTCCCCCTCCAGCCTTACGCCCTGTGTTACCGGGTTAGGCTGCGGTTCCCCGCAACCCCGTATGGGACAAGTGGTTCTGAAAATGTGTGTGTGTGTATATGTGTGTGTGTATTTTTCTCTAAGATGTACTTCGCTTTGAAGAAAAGAGTGTGTTGAATGAATACATGTAGATGTAAACCAACTTCAAAGGAAACAGAACTACATTTTCCATTGGATCCTTGAAAGAAGTTAAACCCAATCTGTGAATGATAGATTCGATCAAGTAAGTTCAATGCATGGATTTAATTTCACATTGACTCTTTTAAAACTGAACTGGAATTTGAGGCAATGAACTGAAAAACTATAACTTTCTTCAGGATAATTAATTGCTTTTTTATTAGAATTCAAAAACTGCAAAGTCACGGTAAGTAACAATTATTTAAATTCTTAATAAATTAACCAAGTTAATAAGGATAGCATAGTACAAAAGGGGGTGCGGTGGCGTAGTGGGTTTGACCAGGTCCTGCTCTCTGGTGGGTCTGGGGTTCGAGTCCTGCTTGGGGTGTGTTGTGATGGATTGGCGTCCCATCCTGGGTGGTCCCCTCCCCCTCCAGCCCTGCACCCTGTGTTGCTAGGTTGGGTTCCAGTTTGCTGCAAACACACTTGGAACAAGCGGTTTCAGTCACTATGTGTGTGAGACCATAGTACAAGAGAGTTAGTAACAAAAACAGTGAAGGGCTAATCTGTCTGGGGCAGCACTGGAGAACAGCCACATTCAGCATAGGTATGTACTGCAGGGCAGCCCAGAACAATTACAATACTGGCCTGTACCCACTACATGTACACAGTATACTTCTGAGCTTTCCAATGGAAGTACTACAGTATACCAGTAGTAGCTGGAAGAGGTGATGTTGGGGAATACTAAAAGCAGACATCAAAGATGTATAATCTTGAGCTCCACACAAGATTATACTATTGGAGGATATCAGTTGTAGGTATATGGTAACACTACATAGTATCCATTGTAAGTCGCTTTGGAGGAAGAAAAAAATTAATTGAATAAATAAATGTAAATGTATATACTGTAGGACAACTGCCAAGATATACCAGGCACTAATGGAAGGTGCAAGCAAAATATACTATGGAGCTATGCAAATAATGTACTAAAAGATATCATTAATAGGCAAGAGAGGTGAACAGACTACCCATTGATCTTATGTGAGGGGGTTCTTAAACAGAATAACCTAACAAGTATTCTGAAGCCTTGCAAATTATCCGAAGTTAGTAAATACCCTGTGATAACCTGGACAATATTTTATGTTGCTGATCCTCTTTTTTTATATGTAATCACTGCAATATGTAGTCACAAAACTACATAAAGCAATCCTAAACTACTCTCTACTCATATTAATCTCACACTCTCAGAGGGTTTAAATGTAAATTGTATTGCACAACAGCCTACATTTCTCCATGTGTGGTATTTGAGTCAATTAAAACTGCTAAACACTACACCCTCGCTCCGTGCGTAAATGTTAATTAGCACTGGTCGACTAATGCATCCCAAGCTGATCTTGTGCTAATGGCACAAGTTTTTTTAAAAAAAAAAAAAAAGAGGGAAAAGAACTGAGTCATACATTTTAAAAGTCACTTCTAGTTCATACAATTACCTGTAATGATGCTACACTGTAAAAGCACTGAAAGTGCAAAAGCAATTAACACCTGCCAAGATTTTTATTTATTTTTCTTTTTCTTTTAAGTTTAATGTGGGATTTCTCAGAAGGAAAAAAAAAAAAAAGAAAAAAAAAAAAATCACTGAGCTGTTCTCCAAAAGTAATCTATCCTAAGGAGGTAGTGAGTCTCAGAAATATTGATGATTATTTAGTTGCTTACTTGACCTTTTAAAAATGTACTATTTCACCAATCAAAACAGTCGGCATTTTTAAGCACTACACATTTATGCACATGTTTCGAGCTACAGTATGCAGAAAGCAGCATTGTGCTTGAATGTGATGTAATGGATCGGCATCCACTGTCAGTGACGTGGAAAGTCTGGCTCTCCAGAGCCAAGATTCCCTGACCGCACTGCCCAGGCTCAGACACAAATCACATTTCTACAGACATCGCCTTGGGGAACGGCTGTGGTGCCATTACCTCATTAGCAGGTCACTGTTCAAGAAATCTGGAAGGCAGCACACGAATAAAGCTGGCTTGCTGACAGGAGGAAAAAATAAGGTGTCCCCTTAAAGACCCCTGACAATTTCCAAAGACCACAAGTATTCAGAGGCCATTCTGGACTTGTTTAAATGTTATCACCAGCCCAGAGCTTGCACATGTAGGGTTTTCTGGGGACTGCAGGTAATGCGGCTTTTAAAGCCGTAGGAGAGAGTTCAGAGGCTCAGCAATTTGATTTTAAAAACGGCCTAGCCATGTGATTTATGAAGGTACACAGGTTGCTACACCTGCTCCACATCCTTGACACCCAGAGTAGAGGAACAGCTCTAGACTGTCACTGGGTTCTTCATAACGCCAGACCCAACAAACACAGCCCTCACAAGACGTCGTTAATACACAGTGTACCAATCGACAATCCTTTTCTAGCTCGGAAGGGAACAGAAGACATAAGAATTGCACTGTCATGGTAATATAAAGTGGCAGTAGAATACATTAACACGTCACAACTTTACTGAAACAAAGCATAAATGCAAAGCAGCTTCAGTTCTTTGCAGGCTGGTTTTTCATGGAGGAGTAATTACTGTGCAATTTAAGAGTAGCGTAGTGGTTAGTGTGACTGCCTTTAGACCCAAAAGTTGCAGGTTCAAGCCTCATCTCCAGCTACAGTACCCCTGAGCAAGGTATTTACCCTGAATTGCTCCAGTAAAATTACCCAGCTGTATAAATGGGTAAGTAATTCTAACCTTAACATTGTAAGTTGCTTTGGAGAAAAGTGTCAGCAATTTGATGTGTAAAGAATCATCTTAGAATTCAGCAAAGGTTTCAAATAGTAACATAAAATTTGTTCAGTGGTATCTGGTATGGGGGGGTGTGGTGGTACAGGAAGTTTGGCTGGGCCTGCTCTGTGGGGGGTCTGGGGTTTGAGTCCTGCTTGGGATACCCTGCGGCAGACTGGTCCCCCCCTGCGCCCTGCATTGCCGCATTAGGCTCACCGTGACCCGCTTGGGACAAGCAGTTGTAGACATTGCATGTCTGGGTATCTGCTATGTGGGCAATGCAGGAGAAAGTGTTGCTGCTTCACAATGCCTGGGCTGTGTTTTAGGATATGGGTTTGAAGCAGACCCTTTTGGGAGTTTACCTGGTATCCAAGACAGTGTGTACCCTGCCATGAACTGGACAAATGGCTGCTGAAATGATTATCTGCAATTGGACTTTAAATGACGAGTTCGGAAAATCTGCGGGACAGACTTGTCGCTTCATTTCTATTATTTTAACTGGACATAAAATGGCAAATACAGTGTCATTGTGTATTCGCTACTGACAAATGCAAGAGAAATATTGATTTAAAAAATGTAATGCCAGCGCAGGCGAGGAACCAGTGAGGACTGTTGCTTGGTGAGGTAGCGGAAGACTTGTGAGCCTGAATATAGATTACGATTTTTAATTATCCACACATGCTTTGTGGAGTTTGGGAATTATTTGTGGCTTCGGAAATCTTTGCGTCTTCAGCACTACGCACGGGAAGTCTTGTCAGAAGCTCTTACATTAAATGTCTTTAATTTTAGCATTTCGTACCTTCTGCACCCATCGTTGCCCCCGTATTCTTGTAGCGTGAACCTTACAACCACGAAAAACCCTAAGACAAAACTAAACGTAACCTCTATTCATAAAGCTGTGATCCACCTCCGGCTTCTAGGTTGAGCAACTGAGCAGAGCGTTATATATTTCACTGCGTTATTTGTTAAATAAATATGCTCCTGAGGTGAGGCTTTTCTTAAATATTCCTGAGAACTGCAGTTTTGTGATGGATGCTGTGTCATCCCTTTGTGCAAAGAGACAACAGCTGTGCAAAGTCGGAGCAAAGAAACCTTCTCCACCCAGAAGCGCATGGTTATAGTAGGAAATTAGTCACTTAATGGACCCTCTGATAACTTAGACAGACGAGCCCCATCATTTCCTTTATTGCATTTCTGCCTGCATCTGCAGCCAGGCAATTTAAAGCAAACCACTAAATTGATTTTCATGTTTTAGTTTGCTCATATGTGAGTGAGGCATTAGGAAAGTAAACACCCAATATGTTACAGGAAAGGATGCCCTTTACAGATATTTTGAATCAACGTCACTGTCTGAAGGATCTCAGGAAAAATAAGTGTTTTTTTTTTTTTAATTATTGCTAAAATTTAATTATGTTCTGCTGCCTGATTGCGGCGACGTACTCCTAGTTGACAGTCCTTTTATTACCGTGTGTTTATGACAAGGGCATAAACCCTGCTATCAGAGAATATCTTACGTTTTGCGTTCTATATTCTCTGAGTATGACAGTCGTCATTTCTGGAGAACAATTTTCTGATTAACTGAAGGAGAAGGACAACTAAAAAGACTTCAGTTCAACTCCCTTCGTAATATTCTATGCACATGCACAACTTAATGGATTTATATATGGATGGGGCAAATATTTCTCATCCACTTAGAAAGAATAAAATGAGGAAATAAACGTAGCGAGCCTCTACAGATGAGAAAACTGAATGTTTAAAAAAGGGCCAATTAAAAAGAAACAAGACACACACAACACACTCTTAAGACAATTGTGAAAAGTAGAATTATGCTGATATTCTACTACCTATAATAGGAATGGCAGATAAAATGTTATGGATAACAATATGTTGATTACGCCGGTAAGCACACATGCAAGTCGTGTGGGTAAGATTTCACTATGTGTGTCACTGTGTGCAGAAGTATGACGTTAAAATGATACTTTGGCAAATGCATTATGTAAAAATATGTGTTTGTGTGCTTTTTGGGGGATATCCATGTTTCGAGTAAGAACGCACTCCCTGCACCCTACATCTATTTGTAAATGTGTCAAGACACTTATCAAAAAAGAAAGAGAACACTTAGATAACATGCAAGATGGATCTCTGAAAGGCAAACACATTAGCGTGAAAGCCCGGATCATCATCCTGTCTGCGTTTTGCATCCCTTGAGCATGCTGAAATGGGAGGACCTTCCCCCTACCATGTGGAGTAAATAGCTGAGGAAAACAGAGCACACTGTGTAAACGATCTTGAAAAGCAAATGCCTTAACATCACCAGGGCTTTCATTCCATATGATGTGGAAGAGCATAGTGCTAATGATCATGTAAGCAGCTACAAACTGGCACTTCTGTTTTACATTAATTTATCACACGCTTTTCTCCAAAGCAGTTTCCAATGAACTTTATTTTGTGTTACCAGCCCACACCTTATTCACCGCAGTGACTTACACTGCTAGATACACTACTTACAATGGGTCACACATCCATACATCAGTGAAACACACTCTCTCTGTCACTCACACACTATGGGGAACCTGAACAGCATGTCTTTGGACTGTGGGAGGAAACCAGAGCACCTGGAGGAAACCCACACAGACAGAACATGCAAACTCCACACATACTGAGCGGGGATCAAACCCGTGTCCTCTTGCACCACCCAGGCGCTGAGACAGCAGCACTACTCACTGTGCCACCCTGCTGCCCTGTATCACCCTACATTTTACTACATCACCAAAAGTGAGTACGTTCTAGCATCTGCACGAAGTGTTCAGATGTGTACCGAGGGGGAAAGGATAACTGAGCGCTGGATTATGAAAATAGCTCTCCCTAAAGGACTAAAGGAGAACCATTCCTGGTAAACTGACCATTCCTCAAAAAGGAATGGGTACTGGAAAGAAAAACATACTGAGAGAGAGACAGGAACAGAAAGAAACAGGTCCCAGGGAGAAAGACTAGGAAAGGGGCAGAGAGACTTTTGCTAACACAGAGACTGAATGTACCAGAGTGACACACACACTTTTAGAACCGCTTGTCCCATACGGGGTTGCGGGGAACCAGAGCCTACCCGGTAACACAGGGCGTAAGGCTGGAGGGGGAGGGGACACACCCAGGACGGGACGCCAGTCCGCCGCAAGGCACCCCTAGCGGGACTCGAACCCCAGACCCACCGGAGAGCAGGACTGTGGTCCAACCCACTGCGCCACCGCACCCCCTTGGAGCCAAAACAACTGCAATTAAATCTCAGCATTGGCTCACTGGACTCCAGGAGGTCAGAAAAGGGGTTAATGGGTTCAGTAAAGACAGTAAGTTGAACCTAGAGCTCATCTGTTCAGCTGTAACAAGCACTCTTCGGATTGTAGCTCCAGGAGTGTAGCTGAATAGCTCGACTATAAATGCAAAACATATTGCAATACATGACACTGTAATTCATCATGTATGTGTCTGAGCCACGTGAGGACATATTCCACTTCTCTGCGAAACAGCAACAACCGGGTTACACTCAAGCTGCTTTTTTCGTTTCATCTATCATACTGATCCGTTTTCTTTTTTACATTTCCCTAAAAGAACACTAACATTTCGTAATAATACTACTACTAAAGCTTGCATCTGGGAGAGAGGAAGCCATTTAAAAATATTTAGACATGCACAATTGTAAATAGAATATATTGTGCTGCATTGTTTTCAACAACTCAGAACTCATTTTAAAATTCTTTCAAAAATCAAACAACAATAAAAAGAACCCATGAACCTGTGGTGCCAAAGGCCTTTTCCCTACTTCCCTAGTACAATGACAGATTATACAGGTTTGCACATAATTTAACTAACTACTATTTACTAATGGGGGGGTGCGGTGGTGCAGTGGGTTAGACCACAGTCCTGCTGTCCGGTGGGTCTGGGGTTCAAGTCCCGCTTGGGGTGCCTTGCGATGGACTGGTGTCCCGTCCTGGGTGTGTTCCCTCCTCCTCTGGCCTTACGCCCCTGTGTTCCTGGGTAGGCTCCGTGACCCCGTATGGGACAAGCGGTTCTGAAAAGGTGTGTGTGTGTGTGTGTGTGTGTGTGTGTGTGTGTGTGTGTGTGTGTGTGTGTGTGTGTGTGTGTGTGTGTGTGTGTGTGTGTGTGTGTGTGTGTGTGTGTGTGTGTGTGTGTGTGTGTGTGTGTGTGTGTGTGTGTGTGTGTGTGTGTGTTTTTACTAATGGGGTGGTGCGCTGGGTTCGGCCCGTGCCCACTGTGTGGCGGGTCTGGGGTTCGAGTCCTGCTTGGGGTGCCTTGCGGTGGACTGGTGTCCCATCCTGGGTGTGCCCCTTTGCGCCCTGTCTTGCTGGGTTAGGCTCCGGCTCATCGGGACAAGTAGATGCACACATTGTGTGTGTGGGTGGTTCAGTAGGCTGTAAATACATTGTCTTTTGTTGCATAGATGAACAAAGCATGGAGCCATTCAACATGAAAAGTTCATTTTCACACATCTTACTTTCAGCAGCATGCTCAGCAAATAAGTTATCTTTGCACCCGATGCACCGTGTTCATTAAGTGGAATTTTGAAAGAGGCCAAGAGAATAAACCACTGATGCTCTCAAAGAAAAATGCTACATGGCCATCAGGCTCAAAGTGGAGGAGCGAATCTCAGATTGAATTATCAAAAGCATTTAGCTAAAACTCCATTGGCAGCTATGTTAGATTGATTTTTGGCTCGTACATATGACGCGATGGAAAAGGTTCCAAGCATCTGCAAACAACAATAACAGAAGAAGAGTGGAAAAAGTGCAGTGCCAGCGTTTTTCGCAATTAATTTAATATGGTCGGCTGCAAGGGTTTCAGAAAATTGATATAGTCACCAGCTTCCTAATTTATTAGATTTCTGAGACTGATGAATTATACATTTCTAATGCCTTTCAGGGTAGGCTGTGGAGCTCGCCTTTTTCTTTAAGCAATATTAAATGTACGTAAAGCACTCTTCCTACTCGGAGAGCATTGCAGAAACATGTCTTCATCGAGCTGCATTCCTTCGGTTCAAACATTGCGAGCAACTGACGTCAATAGAACGGTTTAAATAAATCCAAAACCAGTCAGCAAGAGCTACATGGACAGAATTTGACATCAGTAAAGTATTTAATGATTTGTTATTACTGAGATCAAACACCCATCAGTATTTCAGTTTAACGGAATGTATTAATGAAAGATGGAATAAATGTTACATTTTGCTTAAAAGAAATCTGCACTGAGGGTGGAAACAGGCATTTCAACTTCCCCAGAGTCTTTAAAGCAACTACGTGATGCTAAAGTACAGGTATCATTAGTCATGTATTTGAATGACTCGCACAGCACGTACGTTCTTGGTCATATAAAATCACTGCAGGGACTGTAGCATCAATGAGCTTTCCTGTTTTTTGATGGCTGTGAACATGCACTTATGGCTTGCTGACAAGTATGGCAGTACAGCACACCTCACTGCTGGTAAGACTAGTGAAAGAGGGAAGGAAATCATTTTGCGTATAAACATGCATATATATGATTGTGTATGTATGATTGGGGCGGCACGGTGGCACAGTGAGTAGCTGACCCAGTGTAAGTAGTGTATCTAGCAGTGTAAGTCACCTTGGTGAATAAGGTGTGTGGGCTAGTAACACTACATAGTATCCGTTGTAAGTCGCTTTGGACAGAAGCGTCTGCTAAGCGAATAAATGAAAATGTAAATGTGTACACAATTCATACACATTCATCAATATCATAAACATTCAAGTGCCACACATTTACACTACATTTAATAGACACTTTTCTCTAAAGCAACTTCCAAAGAACTCTATGTAGTATTACCAGCCCACACACCTTATTCACCAAGGTGACTTACACTGCTAGATACACTACTTACACCGGGTCACTCATCCATACATCAGTGGAACACACTCTCTCTGTCTGTCACTCACACACTATGGGGAACCTGAACAGCATGTCTTTGGACTGTGGGAGGAAACCAGAGCACCCGGAGGAAACCCACACAGACACGGGGAGAACATGCAAACTCCACACAGGCTGAGAGGGGATCAAATCCATGTCCTTTCACACCACCCAGGCGCTGTGCCACCGTGCCGCCCATTTTTATTTAGTCATTTAGCAGACGCTTTCCTCCAAAGCGTCGTACATCTCAGAAGACAAAACAAAAACGACATTATATCAACAGAAGGAGAGATTTGGATGCAAACATGTGATTCTAGATAAGTGATGCCATAACTCTAGCTTCTGAATCCTGTTAATTCCACTGTGAACTCTAGTCAAACTGAACAAAAACATACTGTTCTGACTGGAGATGAATGCACACGCTAAGATCCATACCACAAATAAACTGGTGTAGTTTATATTGTAATTAAGGGTGGCATGGTGGCAGAGAAAGTAGCATTGTTGTGTCACATCTCCTGGGCTGTGGGTTCCAACAAGGGATTAAATCCAGCTCAGAATTTGAGAAGTTTCTATGTTCTCCCAGTAATTATGTAGGTTTTCTACAGGTACTCTGGTTTCCTCTCCCAGTCCAAAGATGTGTTTGAGGTAAGCCAGTGCTTCTAAATTGTCTATCATGTGTGGCTGTGATTTCCCTGTGATGGAAAAGCACTGTGACAAGTGTGTACCTGCCTCATACCCTGGGTATCCCAAACAGGCTCTATAAAACTTCAACCCATAACTGGACAGACAATTACTGATAATTAACTGATGGATGATTTGCAAATAAAGTACACTGTAAAACAAACTTAGTGAAAGTCATACACATGAAGGCTAAGTCTTAGTAGATGCTTAGTGAAGCGATACAGACCACTACGAGTAAGATCCTGCGGCGAACACTATTTCTACAGTTTCAGCATTTACATTTATTCATTAGCTGATGTTTTTCCCAAATAAACTTGCACTGTTAAGCAACCTACAATCATTTACTCATTAATACAGCTGGGTAACTTTACTGGAACAATTTAGGGTAAGTGCGTGACTCAAGGGTACTACTGGAGGTGGAATTCAAACCTATGACCTTTGGGCCACTACCAGATGTCCCAGTGCTGCCCCAGCATGAACGCAAGCTTTAAGAGGTACTGAGCAGAGACAAAGCATTCCTCTAAATCTTCATTCTTTCGAGGCTGTTAACATCAAGACAGCTAATTTTGAAAAAAGACCTTACGAGGATGGAATGACATCTCTAGTATGTATTTATTATATCTAATGAAACACACCACTCAGTACACCCCCTCTGTTGAGTCCTGGCATAGACCGTCTCTGAATGCGGCAATACAATCTCTTTGAGCTGTCGTTTGAAACGACTGTCTACGAAGAACTTAAGTCTGTGGTTCTAAGAACACGTTAAACAGCTATACGAACTCATTTTTGACATCTGACAAAAGGTAGTTCACTGGTTGATTAATTGCACAGCTGTGGTTGTCATGCGGCCCTATACAAACGCACACTCTTCGATAGTTTCTCCTGTAATGCTCCCCTTTCTTCTGGTCCGCTTCGCAGACTTCAAGACGGAATCCTCACGGTCACGCCGAACACTTAGGAGCGTGAACTAAACCAGATGAAAATGAGGTGAAGAACCACAGCTAAAGCAGGCAGGATTGCGTTTTGCCAAGATCTCCCTGTACAGGCCTGACCCCTTTGCTCCAACCAGACGGCCGCACTTAGCTACATGGAAAGGTACCATTACGTAAGAGCCACTAGCCAGAGCAAGAGATTTAGTCTGCAGATCCCCTCCGATTTCACCGACTGCTTCTAGACACCGCATAACCCCGTCTCCCCGTTCTTTGCACTCTCCCTTTCATTGACGTGGTGTCTTTTCCATAAAGAGTTCCAGGGATCAACATAGATATTCCAGGGTGACCGGTTCATTGCAGACAGATCAAGGAAGTGTTCGTCTCCCTCCGGAGCCCCCACATCTACGTTAGTAGATTTTCTTTCTGTGGTCACACATCTACTAAATATCCAGTAAGTAAAATTTATCTGCAATGCATTTCAACCCTGTCAACCAGATAAGGACTTTTATTATATACAGACAAGATTAAAAATAGGGTGGCATAGTGGTGGAGTCAATATACCTGGTGTCTTGCATACTCCTGGTTTGTGTGTTTTGCCATGGGTGTTATGGAAGAAATGCGACATAACGCAAAGAACCCAAGATAGGAGAAAGTATCTTACTTTATTTCACCCCAGCTGGAGGGAGAGTCCCTTGTCCCCAGGGTCAGAGTCTAGGGAGTTGCCCCGGGCATCCAATACACACATGACTGTTTATAGGTCTAAAAGCGCATGTTACATATATGGTAACATTTCTCATTGGCTTTTGTTCTGCATGATCAACGCGTGCTCAGCTCGTGTTTACCTCTGATTTGTTACTTGATTTAGCCTATAGGAAATGTAGTAGAAAAATTAAGGTATGTGCATCATAAAGCAGGCACCCTACACCCCTTCAGCTCATCCACTAAAGCTGTCAGTATTTTATTTTCTTTTTTCTTCAGTACCTGCATCTGGTAATTGTCTGAACTGAGTCTAAGTTCAATACACTCCTGCTTGTCAAATAATGGGCTTTCTGCAACAGTTACAGAACACATCAGTTGGATATTTAATTCATACTATCATTTCTGCTCAGTTTTCTTATTTTAAACCCCTCACAGTGTGAAACCATTTCTGTAGGGGCAGCTGGCAGCATCGTGGTTAGAGCTGCTGCTTTTGGACCCAAAGGTTGCAGGCTTGAAACCCACCTCCACCTGAAGCCTAAATTGCTCAAGAATAACTTCCAAGCTATACAAATAGGTAAATAATTGTAAGTTGCTTTAGAGGACAGCATCAGCTAAATGAATAAATGTAAATGTATGCAGAAGTCCTCTGTTCTCCCAGGTTTCCTCCCGCAATCGAAGCTGTGAGTTGGTGACTCTAAATTGCCCTTATGGTGTGTGTGGGTCTGAGATGGAGTGATTCCCGTCTAGTGAGTGCCCTACCTTACACCCTCTGCTTCCAGGATAGATTCCAGACCACCACAGCTCTCATCTGCACAAGTGGTTACTGACTATGCATGAAAGATATGGATACAAAGCACAACTGATGGATTTTACGCAGAGTTTGCAGATACAATATACTGTCTCTTTTGGACGACCGTGGCATTGAGGAAAATTGTTTCAAATTGAAAATTGTATGGCTCAACTTGAAAATCACTGAGGAAATCAACACAAACTTAATTTATTCTCACAGGTCATTATTTATATTTATATGAATTCCCTGATGACAGAACTCACAGGTTTAATACAACAGACTGCCCTGGTGACCTGACCCATCATACTATATTTACGGAAACCTATTACTCATGCAAAGTACCATCTCCTGAAGCTGATCATTAGGTCTGAGTCCTGATCCATTCATAGGAGCAGTACATGAGCTCACACATTTTGGCCAAGGTGGCAAACACGTTAACAGAAACCAGTCTTACAACCTAGAGTCTAGTCATACAAAATGTGCCTCATTCTAGCACGAGGGTCATAACTTGCCAAAAAAAAGCACATGAACTTGTCAGATTCAAATGCAGGGTCCTGTTGCCAAGAATGAAATAAGAATGGTTTATAACCAACCTAGCACAAGGCATTTATAATTCATTGTTATATTCTGAACACCGCAAGCAGTCGAACGAATGCATAAGCAATTCTGTACATACAGTACGGAACCTATACGCAATTATACATGCATTTTAATTTGGAATTCTGGAAAGCTGTACCAGTGTATGATTCTTTCTGCCTACCGCAAGTGAACCGTCGTGCTTCGAAGCAAAACCAAGGTATGGGCTGACACATATTTTAAATGTCATTCAAATGTAGGTATTACAACATTACATAATAAACCAAACAAACCGGCGTATAATATAAATCTGCTGTATTTTAGCAGAAATAATATATTCCACCCAATATGTACCATGGTATTGTACTTCTTGACAACCTGCAAAAATGTTCATTCCCAGTGTTAGAGAATCAGAAAATAACTGTAAATGAGCGAGATTAGAATTTCATGAAGATGTATGGAGTGTTGGCAAATATGGCAGAGCACACTAAGCAGAGAGTCAGTGGACATTGTGGCAGGCAGCTAGTTGCTAGAAGTGAATGTGTGGGTAGGCAACCCTTATTCCAGTAAGTACCCCCTTCACCAACATTGCATACACATCAGCACAAACACTCACCTCTACCTGAGTGTGTTACAACTGGGAGAAGATCGGAGGTCCCCCTCTCCAGCATTCTTGCAGCCTTCTTCCCCATCTAACCCACATCTGCCCATCAGGACCGACTTTAAAAGGAACCTGTCAGAAGCTATCTTTGCAATGTCTTAACTGTTTACTTTGCTGGCCATGCTCCTGTTGAGCTGCTCCCCTGTCCTTAGGCATCTTTCATCTGTTGATCCTGCTCCTTAGTATGTCTTCTGTCAAGAGGTTCATTTACACTTGAATATCTGCATCATTACCATTACTATTACATTTGAGTTTTTAAATAAACTGGGCACTTGAGTTCATCCTCCCCTTCAGAGTTTGTGCAATTAAAGTCTGCTTTGACAAAGCTTATCAGTGGGGTTAAACTGGAGGAAGCCTTCATGGAAAATATCTGGGAAATGATTCTTGTTAATATAATTGTCATGACACTGGGGAATAATACTTCAGATGACCATGAGAGGGACCGCTCTAGGTCCACCCAGCTTCCTCAGTGCACCTGACCCCCAGTCTAATTCCCAGCCCTATAAAAGGGCTGAAGAAGTACCATCAGATTGTGTATTAATATTGAGCTCTCTACAGCCTTGCCTGGAATAACCGAATGATACTTGTTTACTACTCTGTTTGCCGAAGTTCCATTCCCAGTGTATTTCTCCTTCGGTTCTGAGCTCCTCTCCTGTCTGTACCAGTCTTGCATGCTTCTGCCCAGGTCCTACGTTCCAGCCCTGTATACATCACACCTCTGTGCATTACCTCTGGTCCTGTACCCATGTTCCACCTATTGTCCTTGTGAGAAGACTCTGTACTTCTCCTCCTCTCATGTTCGTCATATCATCTATGCACTTTGTCTAGTCTGCACTGTGCACTTGTATATAAACTCTGCATTTGAATTCACGCTTTACATATATATCCAGATATTACAGTAATACACGTCCATGTTGCATCCAGGCGTTACAGTAATTCCCTGCACATAACAGTTCAGACAATTTCTCACTATGCTTTATATCAGTACGATCCACCCACTGTCAAAACCCACTTGTCACAAGCGGGGTCGCGGTGAGCCGGAGCCCAATCCGGCAACACAGGGCGCAAGGCCGAAGGGGGGGGGACACACCCAGGAGGGGATGCCAGTCCATCACAAGGCACCCCAAGCAGGACTCAAACCCCAGACCCAACACACAGCGGGCACCAGCTGAACCCGCTGTGCCACCACACCACTGCGCCCCCCTACATCAGTAAGAGAGATACCAATTAGTCAGAATATATATGTACTACTAAAAGTGATAATTAACCATACAATTCTTTTACTACCTAAAAATTCTAGGCTTTGACCTTTTCAAACTATGGCTCTTTCAAATATGTAATAACATAATGAACTGTCTGTAAAGAACTGGAAAAAGAAGACGCTCTCCTTACAAATCATTTTTTTTTTATACCTAGCAGGCCAAATGACTCATGAATTTCTCTACATTCAGTGTTAGCAGAGGCAAAAGTGACCGGACAGGCCAGTGTGAGACAAAGCCCGGCTTCCCCCCGTCAGAAGAGAGCGCTAACCAGTAGATGTTTGTGTGTGCGTGCGCATGTGTGGGTGTGTGTGTGTGTGTGTGAGTGTCTCTGTATGTATTTTAAGAGGGGGAAGCCACAGAGGAAACCACTTCCACTACATCACCATAGAAACAAGAGGGCAGACCAGCAATGCCTCCACTGGTCTCATTACAATGTGACAGTAGGAGAGACAGAAGCAAAAGAGAGAAAAGAAAGCAGCACAGAATAATATGAGGGAAATGTCAGAATTAAATGCATTTTTATAAGTCTGGCTTGACTCTTCATATAAGCAGAGACAATACACACTGCATTTTGGTACTGCTGCGTCATTCAACCAAAAACACAACGACCAACTTATACACTTTCTCATCAAAATGAAAAATTTCCTTTCAGTCAGTATAAAGAGCTATAGGACTGGATTTTGTTTCGATATCGGCGTCAGCATTTTAATTTGCAAGTATGAACTGTACCAGCTCAGTGGGCAAGGAGAAAACTGTTGTCTAGATCGTGGTGTCAGTAACTGCAGGAGATGCTTAGTAATGTGATTTGGGTGGGTTTCCAAGCTGCTCTGGGAAAGTTAAACCACCAATGCACCCAATCCTGCACAACGGAACACACATCGAGCAAATTACATCACCTGCATGGCTCAGATAACTGGGCATGCATAAGGAAAATTGGAATCCGTTCAGCAACTTAAAATAATCTGCGTCTTGGCAGGCAAGACAACGCTTATGTGGAGAACTTGAAGTAGGTTCTATGGTATACACGAATCACATTGAAAGTGATACAAGATGGCGATTCGGAAGATCAGACTCTCTTCTTCGCCATGCTTATTCATCTTGAAAACTGCATTTGGAGTCACCTGCGCACGAGTTATATGATCCAAAAATAAAAGTGATGGTTGAACCGAGCTGTAATGTTTGACAAGTTACCAAGAATATCAGATGTCAAAAAAACTTGACTAGCATTTTATACAGGGATTGTAACTTGAAGCGTAATCAATAAGGAACAATATCTGAAAATTGATTCAGACTAAACACGCAGACTCCGCATTCTATTTTAACATGGACATAGAACAAAACAACACAGAACAGCCAAAAGTTAAGCAGATACCAAAAATGGTCTTTGGATCACTTGCTGTTCCCATTGCTAACATAGAAAGCTGTACTGAGTTTTTCTTGATTTATCCTTTCAATTAACTGTTTCCTTATTAACAACTCATGAAGACACAGTTAAAATATCTTGAGAACTTTCTAATTCAGAGTTATTTTATTAGTTCCCCCAGTACAATATGTTGATACCCTGTGCTTGCTTTGTGTACCAAGTCCCTGCAGCAGCAATGTGACTGCCACCATTTCACCACAGCACTGCAACGCTCTCCAGCAGCACCTCCAAATCAATCACCGCCCCTAGAGAGTGGTGGGCTGGGAGGCCTACAGTCATCGATCCTCCTCTGAGTGGTGTTTCATGAGCCAGAACTTCACAGCCACTTAATAATTGAACATTTTGTGTGAAGCTACTCTGTATACATTCTGTCTGTTTTGCTTTCATGACATTTGAAAAGTCCATGTGGATAAGGTCAGCTATCTCTGTTCTGGTACAGATGCCATAACCCCTCCAACATAACAATCCTGAATCCAGAAATCAGCTGTCAAGCGCAATGCAAAAAAAGTATACTTGTGGGGAAGCTGCCAAAAAACTTCTGAATACCAACTGGAGGAAAAGTAGTAAATGTATTTTTTCCTGTTTAAACCATAAGAAACAACTCATGGATCTTTGCTCTTTCACCATACTACCAGATTTAAGATTAAACGATCTAGTAAGTGATCACTTCCAGTCTGATTTGCCTGACTTCATTTCAATCATTTCAATTCATCTGTGTTAGTGATTATCTGGTATTTTCAATCATGTGTAAAATTGGCAGTTTCAACAGAAATGGGTTTGTTATTGGTGAGAGCCATTGTCTTATACTTAAAGGACTGAGGTTCAAATTTCCCTTCTATTTTGGTACCCTTGAGGAAGGAACTTACATGTAGCAGATACAGTAAAAGTTACTCATCTGCATGAATGGGTAAACAATAGTAAGTCACTTAATATACAAACCTGATACTGCAAGTTGCCTTGAGAAAAGCATGATCTAAATGAATATATATTCACTTCACATATGCCAAGCATCATCTGCAGACCAAAGATCACACAAATTAAGAGCCAAAGGATTTTAACTTATGTACATATAGATTTAAAATGGCTAAACCACAGAAATACCATATGGTGGATCACCTGTGTGTATTTCAGAAGTATACAGGATTAACTGGCATGTGGTATTTCTGCTACTGTAGTTCACTCTGTTCCTCTTGTACAACAGGAGATGAAGCTGCTGGCACCCCCAAAGCATGGGGTCCTATTGTCTTATTAAATATTCAGTAACATCCCTTTCTGCTGACATGAGTGACAGGTGTGCATAGTCATTCTCTCCATAGGAAGCACTTGTTGCTGTAACTAGGATTACCCCAGTGTGAGGGTGAGCCTTCTGCACTACTCTTTTAATGAGTGCACAGTACTCTAATCAGAGCACACATCACTGTGTTGAACAGGGTGTGAGCCTGGTGGGAGGGCACAGCACTGTCAGCCATGTGGCCTGGCTGAAAGGTGACACGCTCCACAAGGGCCGGCTACCCAGTAGGAAGCCATTAGGGAGCTGTTTCAAGTACCACAGAATCTCTCCATCACACCGAACTGCTGGCATCCCCCCACGAGCCGCTACCTTGAAGAGTCAATCAACAAGAACACCGACATTAGGCATCATAGTTGGGATGAAATACCAGTGCTGACTGTTTCCACACTTTGGAAAATACTGTAACACAAAATCACACACACACAAAATATCAGTTCACCTGAAACACACATCTTTGGACTCAAAGTAAACTGGAGCACCTGAAGGACACCCATGTGAGCATGCAAACACCACAAGGAACATCTGGTAGAGTAGGGTTAGAGGTACTGCCTTTGGACCAAGAGGTTGCAGGTTTGATCCCAACCTCTGGCTGCAGTACCCTTGAGGAAGGTACTTAATGTAAATTGTTCCAGTAGCATTAGCCAGCTGTATAAATGGGTAAAATAACTGAATGCCTTAACATTGTAAGTAGTTTTGGAGAAAAGTGTCAGCTAAATGTAATTTAATGTAATTCCACACATGCTGAGCCAGATTTTAATTCATTTCCAAACCCACAGCCCAGGAGCACAAAACACTATTTTTCATTAACAACTGAACAGAACTGGGTCACAACAATAGAGAATAATCAGTGTACCAAGAAGATGCCAATAACTACAGATACAAGTAAATACAGCACTAGGGCAGACGGTTACAGTGTTTAGCACAGAGGTCAAGTAGCACAAAGAATTTCCAAAAATGTGGCAAGATCTTCCACAATTCCTCAAAAACATGATGCAGTTCAAATGTTGTCTTCTCTAATCAAAGTAAGTTTATCACCTGAGCCAACAATATACTGTTTTCATATAGGTACTTTCTGGTGTGGACCATAGCAATAAGGTACATTTTTTTTGCCAAATACGTAAGGAAAATAGCATACGTTCCATGGCCCATTAAAAAAAAACAATAGAAAAAAAAAAAAAAAACAGAACTGTGTATTATCAAATATATGTAAGAGGACAAATAAAAAGTTTTTAATAATGAGCAGTTGCACAAAGTATATCATCCAAATAAGCTTTTGTCATATCCCATTCCCAGAACAGATTAAATGTACAAAAGTACCATGATTGGCAGTATTTCATGCATAACTGAAAAGGCCCTGCTGTGAAGGCATACTGGAGTAAGGTAGATTCCCTGAACGTGATTAAAATTCTGTTCCTTGACACAAAAAGAAGTGGAAAAAAAACTTTATCGCATTTTGAGAGCCAGTCATCGTTACTGAAAGACAAGTTCAGATCATGCTCCAGATTCTACCACTAGCACTTGGCACAGCTGCAATGAAAGATCTTAAAAAAAAGATCATCAAATGTGCTGTGTGTCCACAAGACAAAGATCAAAAATACCGAAGCACTCGTATTTTCTATAATACGACGTTTATGTGAAAGTTGGATCAGAAAACAAAGACTTTTGTGAACCATGGTGCTGCAGGGAACTTGTAAGGACACCATGTACTGTTAGCAAAATAAACTGATGGATACTGGCTCAAATCAGGCCAGAACTCTCTCTGAAAACATCAGTTTTATGCCTTTGTAGAAAATTACATTAAATGTAATGACAATAATTCCATATACTTGTCATATCTATCTTGAGAAAGATTCAAAACTTTGCCTACAGTGCCCTAGAAGACTGTCATGTCATATTTTTGCCTTGTATTCAGTGTTAACACCGTAAAAATTCACTCTCCAGAGGTTCTGCTATATTTTGCACTAATTTTCTTTGTAGTACCTCAATATCTTGGCAGCTGTCTTAAAATATAACGTATTAACACAAAACTTGGCATCTGAATACTTGAAATTCATAAAAAAAAAGGCTGAAAGAAACAAAAATTCCATGCTATTAAATTGCCAGGAAGGCAGTGTGGACATGCCCATGACAGATTCCTTTCCAACGTGATTCATGTTCCAAAGCAGAGTCTAAATCAATGTAGCCCAACACCTTCACGTACTCATTTATTGATCCATTCACTTCTTCCAGCAGACTTGTTAATATCCCTCCTTACCTAGGTTCCTAATGTCTTCTGCAAAATTTTGAATGCTTGGGGCCACACGGAGATGTACTACTGTACTGCTGACATTTCGAGCAATTGCTCGTTGCCTAAAAGTGACACCCATTTTCAATAATCTGAACCAACCATGTGTAAAACGGACCTGCCAGCCATGTGCTTCATTTCAAGGCCCTCGCTGCCAGACTGCACACAAATGATATGCTTCCTTGTAGTCTCACTCCCTCCTTTATCATACAGGAGGGCAATATCAGCTTGGCAGCAGACAGACAACCAGATGAAGTTTGTACATCATACCTTATTGCTGGAATGACCTGAGGATATGAACGCAACTCAGAAATGGATACCTAAATCAACAGATTTAGATGATCTCATCGAGCCTCATAGTCACTACCAAATAGTGGCTCTCAACTATGGGTCAAGGTGGACTAGAAGCCTTTATGTTCTACTTATAATCTATATTAAAGACATAAATCACTTCTTATGGTCGACATTTTAGTGCAATAGCATGTTTAGATGACAACACTTCTACAAAATACCAGATTTCAGCAATCCAAACCTTTCTGCTGCAACCATAGACATGAAAGGATAAATCAGCTTCTTCACTCCAGATAACTCGGTAACTCATGTTTTGACACCTGCCATCTGCTCGGCTCGTGTCAACTTTGATACCAGTTCAGAAAAAGGCGTCAGTGCACAACAATTATGTCCACTAAACAGGACATTAAATTGGTTTCTTTCTCAGAGCCTTAGATGCTTCAGTTACCTGACATCCTCTGGTCTCGGTTAATTATTAAGATGGAACAACTAAGCATTTCATCATCTCCGATTTCTCTAGATATACTGAAAAAGAGACAATTTATGAGCTTATGTTTCAGAAAAACAGTTTCTTAGATTGATTGTTGTGCTGGAATTTTGTTTGCTGTATTGGAGAAACGCAAATGTAATAGAACTGCGATCAGTGGTAAACTTTTCTTCTAAAACCGTGGTCACACACTGTGAATCTTAACAGACAGCTTTCAGAAGTACTAGCACACATGTGCACACATACACATTGCATTTCAGAAGCTCGCAGTGATGGCACAGGAGACTGATGGTTCTATATCAGCCACTGCAAGTAAAGCAGTAATCAAAATACGCATTTTGCAAACAGGAAAAACATATCATTTCTAGTACGATTCCATGAGCTGAGAAAATTCATCCCTCTACTTTAAGTGGAAAAGACGGTGATCCATTATCTCAAATCGTTTTAACATTCTGTTTATCTTCAACCTTTCAAGATGTACAGAAACTAAGCAGTGAGCTGATCATTTCCATAGCACCTAGATATGTACATGATTTTCTGCTGACATGAATGACAAAGGTAATTACAGCGCTGTCAATTAATTCTGTAAGGTGGCATTTTCATCACAGAACACATTGATAATTCAGTAGAGCAATCCAGCCCAGAGCCAAAGGGAAAGTCTGAATGCACTAACTGAAAGGGCAAACCTTGTTGTGATATAATATGTGAACATTTGTAAACGAGGTGGGATTCATTTTCTGAAATGTCTAATTAAAGTAATTATTCAGTGTCAACTATAATGGAAGGGCCCTTTCACACTGCTACCCTACCAGCAGAAGTGTCTCTAACGTTCCACTTAAATTTGCTGAATCACATTTCTAATGATATACTTTGGAAAGCGAGGCAGAAACTGGAATATTCAAGTTCAAAATTATTTTAATTATTATTTAGCTGATGCTTTTGTCCAGGCCATTTTACAATGCTAGATATATTATAGGAAACTACCTACAATCATTAACGTATTTATACAACGGAGCAAAGTAACACACTAACAAGCACAAAAACAAAGGCGATTTAAATTCACAAATTCCCATGAAAGACATCTTTGAACTGTGGGAGGAAACTGGGGCACTTGAAGGAAAGCGTCCAGGAGTTGGGTGGCAAAAGTGCTACACGCTACACCACCACGTACTTTCAACTTTAAATTGCTGTTGGTCATTAACCTGATTTCTTGGCAAAGATTTGAAAAAGCAAGAATACAGTCCAAAAATAATCCAGATTCTCAAAGTATGCAACAAAGTGAACACAGTTCCATTTCTTAACGGCAAGATGTACTGAAGCCAGTCCATCAATTACTCTGAATCCATCTAACATCTTCTTGCCCTACCTGTATCTACCTACTGGTTCTTGCTTCAGATAGAAACTGATTTATTCTCTGACCCAACACATTATTCAAACTGTCACTCTGCATTGTAAAGATGCCTAAAGTGTTTTCTTTAAGGAAAATCTGTACTTTGAAGACTCCATACAACTGCATTGCTGCCTAAAAGGAACAATCAGTTAATTTTGTTTCGGAATAACTGCATTCAAAAATACGAAGCTTTCAAATGTACAAAGTCTGCAAGCAAAGCTTAGGCTTCATTTTGATGTGTGTATTTTTGTCTGTTTTAGAACACCTCCCACCCTTAAACTATTCTGCAGTTTTTTTTTTTTTTTTTGCCAGCCATTTCCTGGCACATCATACCACCTGGTCAGCTGAATTATCGCAACAAAATTTTAAAAATATTTTCCCCAGTAATAGTTTTCTCCATCTCCTTTACTGTATAATTAATTTTAAGGGAATTGTACTGGAAACACACTTCTAGATGAATCATACCAGTAAAGAACTCTGGAAACGTTAAACTGCCTTGCTGTTCTTCCGTATCTTAACGGTTGAACCCGCAACCTCCAGCATGGTCACACACATAATTACAATGAAATGACCCAAGCAGCTGCCTTATTGCTCTATGTTGACTGATGGGATTTCAGCGTTCTGCTACAGTGCTATGCACCAGCCACCACTTACAAGGTACAATGAAAGAAGGCAAACACTCCACTGTACCGCACTGGCATCAAAGAGCCAGGTTCCGTTATAATTCGTCACACTGCAAAAAAAAAAAGCATGAGCCTCAACAAAGGTGCACCTGCTCTTGGTGTTCGCACTGGGGCAGGTGCTACTATACAAATGCACAGAGACAAGTCCTCTGCTAACAGGGTGCCTTTTAGCCAGCACTCATGTGCCAACCCATCCCAAGCAACTATTTACTGGATGCACTAGCACCTTTGCACAGAGGGACGGGTCTTAAATATAGATCCTTCTCTAACACAATAAGAAAGGCAAGGTGATATTTGTAAACAGATCAGCAAGTATCCCAGTGCTGGATTAAAACCAAATGTGGGGGTGGTGGCATAAATTTTAACTTGGGGGGGGTGGAAAATGGTTTAATCCAAAAAAATGGATTATTGTCCTTAACTGCTTGTGCAAGTCACGGTCTCTGAAGTCTGGAGCCTAACCCAGAAGCACGGGGCACGAGACCGTGCAGGGTACACCCCGGACAGGACAACAGTCCATCACAGACTGCTTGGGCACCTTTATCTCCACATGGAAGTAGTGGATTAACATCTTCTTCAGGTCACCCCGTCTCGATCACAGCAAAAGTAGGTAAGACTGTAAAAGAGTTTTATTTAAAAAAAGTTACCCTGTCTGCCCTTCAACTTCTAGACTGGTGTAGACCATCTTTCCAAGGTGACTAATCTGATAAGATCACAAGTTCAATCTTTCACATCATTTCTCTGCAGATACCAGTGTTGGCATATGTTCAAAGTACACAGAGCAGTACTGTACATAATTCCAGAATCCGTACATTGAATTATTGAGTTATTTATTTATATCATTAGCACACATTTAAATCGAGGGCAGTTTACAGTTCTTTATTTATATGTGGCTGTATGCATTCATCCATATTTACACAGCTGCTCAGAGGATATTTACCCAAGCAGTTTATGTAAAATGTTCAACTCCAGGGAATAAAAGCAGAGTCTTTTAGAGAGATTTGTCTGCAACGTGTTCTCTTGCAAATCAGGGTCTGAACACAGAACCTGGCTACTGAGACCATGCCATTTGTCTAAGCTTCATGTTTACCACAACAGAATCACTATGCTGACTTGCACGCTGCAATCAACAATTTTCATTAAAGAATTTTCAAAGGCTTAAAGTCCTTCAAATGATTCTGAAATACATAGCTATTTTTAATTACCTGTAACACGCTGGTCAGAATTCAAAATGTTAATATACTTCCCGTTCATGAAACTTGAAACTTACGGACTGTAACAAGGCACAGATCAGATCGCATACATCTGAGACAGACAGCGAAGTCAGAGAAAACAGGAGTGAGCTCAGTGCAGGGGGTCGCCAGATCTGACACACACTTCTAGGCTCCTTTTTTTTTTTTCTTTTTTTTTTACATGCAGGAAAAGGCTAACTCCACTCGCCACAAACTATCTTCAATACACTGAGGAGCGAGCGGAGAGAGTGGGAAAGCCGGCTGAGCTCAGGCCGCCTTCTGGCTGCAAACAGTGTGACCAGCATCCTCCCCCAGTCGCTAAAATCGGCCCACTGATCCAAGGTTTCGTGTGGGCAGGGAACACCACCTCATCTTTAGTCCACTCGTTTCACTGGATAAGAATTTGGCATCAAGTACCAGGGCTCATACATGTTCTAAAGAGTACAGATATCCATTCCCACTAGCGAATATGGATTATTCCAAGGAAGAAAGGACATACCTCTGCGAAATGTGTGGCCTGATGAGCACACGGCAGGAAGTCTAGAAAGGAAACCCTACATTAAGCTAAAGACTGAGTGACAACTATTATTATTGTATTCCTTTTTAAGGAACCCTGGAATGAAAGTGATCTGGATGCCCGGTGTCCAGCTTTTATATTTATTAGCAATGCAATAAATGTAATGTGTGTATACACACACACTCAGTAACTGCGCCATTATTCTCTTTCTTAGAATGATATAACAAGAGAAATAGACCTCATCATGATTTTTGTATTTTATTCATTAAGTTGACAGTTTTCTCCAAAGCCAGTTAAAATATTAAGATACTTCTAATGGTATACCTATTTATAAATTGGTCATTTTCACCAAAGCAAATAAAGGTAAGTGTCTTTCTCGAGCTGTACTGCAGGAGGTAGTACTCGAACCTGGATTCTTTGAATGCAAGGCAGGAACACTTGTGAACAGACCACTTGTTGCCCTAGGAAGTATGACAAGCACCATAAAATAGGAAAAAGGGTATTGTCATCAGGGGTCGAAGTGCAACGGCCAAATTGTTGTAAATATTATAATTAAGAGACTGTAAAAGGTATCAAAATTCAAACCCACATTCAATATGCAATAAGACTGATTGGCTGTATGAGCATGCCATTTCACAGAGTGCATTATCAAAAAAATGATGTATATGCTGTGTTATATGCCTTCGCATACAATACACATTATTATTCTGCAGGTATCTTTATAAACAAGACTGACCAGTGTCTCTCTGTATTTGAGATTCGGGGTCAATTGGCTTAAATGACACAAAGTGTCTCTCTTAGTGTCTTTTTCAACTAAAATTAAGTCTGATGTCTGCTGCATAGCGATTTCTGCACGCCGCATGCCGAGTCTGGATCAATAAAAAAAATGTTCGCGTCAGATAACAACTGAAGTAACAGCAACGGCTCGTATGCTTATAACTAACAACTCTTCCCTGCAACGAATACAGATGATGGTACTAAGGGCAAGCAATAGAATCGAGCACCCAAATGAAATGAGACTAGAGTCTACTTGACGGATCTTGAGAATGCATTTATGAAAGCCCTTCCCCATTAGCCATCAGTACCAGTCTACAGTTGAACCACCGCTGCTTTAACTTGAAAAGGGGAGGGAATGTAGATGCACCCTTCCAGGCAGAGCTACCGAGTGATCCATTTCATCTCCCCAGAGAGCAAAGAGGAAAACTGGCATTGTGCAGGAGATCCATTCCCCATGAGCTTATCTCAGAGCAGTATTGATCTAGTTGTGAGCAGAGGGACAGATTTATTCTCTTATTAGCCACTGCTAATGTCTGATTGGGACAGATTAAAGGTCTGCTACTGCCAGGGGGGACACAATCATGTAAAGCCCATGCATTAAGGAGGATGAATATGTAATTGTTCAAAGAAGAGGCTAACTGTTTAAATGTCTTGTGGACAAAACATGGAAACAGACACTACAAACAAGATGAGTTTATATGAATGCAACATGAGTCTGAATATTATGTAATTAATGCTGCAGTCTTTTCTGTTGTTCTCTTTAACAACTTGGGGAGACTATAAGGACTGCATCAGCAGCTTCACCGGTGTACCTGTGTCACTGAGCAAAAAGCAAACTAAATAAATAAATTTTAACCTACAAAACTGAATGATTACTCAATATTCCCTGAGGAAGTTCTGAGCATGTCTTTGAAGGAAAGGTCAACAAAACGACATTCAGCAAATTCCTGTTAACATACAGTGCTCCTCGAAAGTATGTGAACCCCTTGTGTCCCTCTGTTTTACCACGAAATGGTTATTTAATGAGAAGCAGACTTTCTCATATGACATAACAGGTGTGTAATCACCAATTCCATGTGTTACTTGAGAGGAAACCACGTGTAGAATAAAAACAGAAGCAGTGCAGGTGCAAAAATAAGCGACCCCAAGATGGACTGGTTAAACCAAGTAGATAAGTAGAATTAGGTGGGCAAATCAGTTCTTTATTCATTTTATAACTGTTTTAAGATTTAAATTTTATTTTAACATTTTGCACAAGAATAATGACCAACCCTATAGGGTTTACATACTTTCAAGTAGTGCTGTATACACATTTGAGCAATCAAATTCATATATACTGTACTTAGCATCACACCACCATTCCCATTGCAAGGTTGGAGGCTATTGTCTGATCTTTCCTCCTTTTCTCGGGTTTCTTTTTGCTTTCTCAGCTGAGCAAGAACATTTTAAATTTGCCCGTGTTACTTCCAAGGGCTTGTCCTGAATGAGTGTATCGATAACCTCTTGGTCAATGGTAATTACCATCATGACACATTTCTCCTGGGAACGGCCCAAGTCTGAGTAGGAATGATTTGGCAGCATTTTGGTGCACACGCAGCACATAGTTTTTCAAAAGCCACACTGGACTGACAAATAAGCCAATCAATCACTGCCACATGACACCTGGAACATTAATGGGCAGATAGGCACCCAGGTAATAGGCTTCACCCAAGACTGAATGATGTCGTGTCAAACTGGCCCTGCTTTAGTGTCATTTTGTCAGCTCGCTAGCCAGCACAGCTCGTTGCTGCCAAAATGAATATGAAAACGAAGCAGAGGTAGGGAGTACGGGAGAACATCTCACGTTAAAGGGCAAGGACCGAATCCACATATACAGGGCTCCACCGGTCAGACACAGGAATTTTCAAACTTTGGCTTTGTTTTCCCCAAAAATAACTCATTCAATCATCTCATTGCATTCCAGGACAGAGATTAACTCTCAAACTAATTTAGCAACGAGGCTTCCTGGGGATCATGCCCATTACAACAGCACCAAGTACAGCCTTCCCGTTGGGTGAAAGGACAGAATCATCATGAAGTATTCCAGAATAATCATTCTGCTGCAAGGCATTTTGCAGATTCCATTAAAATTAATAGATGCTCTAAGCACTGGGTCTTTGCCAGTTATTTAACAACTGAAGGGTATTAAATTACAACATATCCCACATCAATGATAACATACTCAAAAGAGTTCAGTCCTTCTAGTTTGATGAGTCTGTTAAATATCATGTTAAAAGCATTTTAGTGAAACTTAAAGGTTCCTCGTGATCCTAAAAGCTATTAACACATTATGAAATACTATTTTTAAGAAGCAACAACAACCCATTTAGTCAAAGTGAAACTACAGCAGAAGCAGCAATTTAAATTGAGTTATGAACAAAATATTTTAAATCACAATCTTTCAAACCATGAATTCACATGGTAAATAGGTTCAGATGCATAAACTAAAACTGAAGTGTAAAACTGCAAATAATACTCAAAACAACAGTGTGAAAGATGGAGAAATTATCAGTATTATCATTGCTTCTCCCTTTACAAGGCAGACCTGATTATGTAGAAACTGATGTAAACTGCTCTTCATCCTAAACATGATGCAACAGACTGATGTAAGACAGAGGGGTTATATAAATCACGAGGCCATTGGGACTGGGGCAATACTACAGAAACCTACCAGGAATCTACTGATGCATGGATGAGTAACCCCTTGTAAGTAGTGTATCTAGCAGTGTAAGTCACCTTGGTGAATAAGGTGTGTGGGCTGATGACTACATAGTATCCATTGTAAGTTGCTCTGGACAAAAGCGCCTGCCAAGTGAATAAATGTAAATGTAAATGTACTGGGGAAACCCATGAGCTGCAGCAATACTGCATCCGAGTCTCAGCTCCTCCCAACTGCCTCCGAATAGCAGAATGATTTATTATTCTACCCATGGGTCTATCAGTGTTGATCTCCTTTAATACGTAAGTTAGGGTAGTATGGATCCTTCTAGGAACGGTGAAGTATTGCAGTTAGTTCCCTCAATGCAAATTCACCTCACCATACTGCCTGGCCAGTAGAGGCAGAGTCATTACTGCTGTCTCCTGTGTTATTCTCATGTACTGAAACCACATCTTCTGTCTTTCATCTTAGGCATCTATGATTATGGGAAACCTCTTTGTGCAGTCCAGTTCATGATGTCACTAACCATGTAGTTTCTTAGTCAAAGGCAGCAACCAGTGAATTTCTTTTCATGGGACTCACCCTGTTAAGACGACCACGAAATCCATTACGTTCCAGCCATTTCGGAGGTATGAGCCTTTATGAAATGCAAAGCCGAGGGCGATGATCTTAATTCCAGCTTCAAAACAGAATATTCCAATAAAGTAGGGCTCTGTATCATCCTGTGAGGAAAAGAAGCATCGATTCAGTAAAAACAAAAAGACAGAGTGAAGGAAAGGACCAGCTCAGGGTGAGAAGAAAAAAAAAAAGTCTAACCATCAGACAAACATGAGCATGTTTCTGAAAAAAGAAAGATACAAAGCAGTAGAGTGAGAGCAAGGTTACCCACACGTGAAAAGGCAGCCTCATGCTGTAAGAATTTAATGATGGCGTGATGAAGAGGTCTGACACCTCAGCAACAGCCTCCATCACTGAAGTGGCAGATGGAAATCGCCCAACAGTAATTCCTCTCTTCATCTGTCAATATCACAACCATACCTGAGCGAACGTATTTACCAAATCTTTGTTTGCATATATGGTTATGCAGAACATCCATGAAAAGCACAACATATATGTCTCTGTATGCCTACATGTGTTTTATGATAATCAATGAAACGCATTATGTGTGCTTATGGTAATCAAGTACAGCTTTTTTAATATCATTGTCATACTCTTTCCTGTGTTGTCTAACGGTAGTTCCATCAGCTCGCAGTGTTTACTGAGAAACAAGCAGATTCCAGTGATCGGTCTTCTGTGCTTTTCCAACAAGGGAATCACTACACCATTATTTCTGATATGCTTTTCGCACGGAGCAACCGTTTACAGGAAACTTTCTCTACAGCGCGTCCTTAAGCATCAGTGATCAACCATGATTTGCATGCATAATTTCGCCAGTGCACAGAAGGTGCTAACTAGTTGTCAAACAAGAGAAATTAACTGGCATATTAGCCTTCAGTTGTGTAATACATTTAAGGTTTGATGACACACAGGCTCTGGGCACAAATGGTTACTTTAAAAAAATAATCAATGAGAGAAGACTAAAATCAAGCCAAGAATACAAATTAAACTAAATTTCAAGCCAGAACATTCATTAGCATGATCTGATTAATGAAGTAAAGTGCCAACAGAGGACAAAACCTTTTAAAATAAAACCCAACTTTCTTTTGTTTCCGAACATCTAATACTTTAATAGCTGGACCTTAGTGCAAAATCTTCCATCTATATGCATAGGTTTGTCTCAGTTGTACTAAAATGCTGCCTTTCAACTCCATCGGTATCAGAGCCTCACTTTTACTAAAGCACTTAAAGAGAAGCCTTTGAGAAATACAAGCTGTAGGCACAAGAATGGAGGTCTTGGTGGAGCACAACTCGAAACTGAAAAATACAGTGTCGCTCTCCGTTATTAGCAGTCAAAAATGCCATTAACCAATTTTTTCAGCATGTAAACAGAAAATCCATAAAACTATATTTGTATCTTGACCTTCACATACAGTCCAAAGGCAATGGTCATTAACTTGTATTAGTATTCATTAGTAAGAGGCTCCCCAAACTACACCCACAAACACTGTACATTGCTGTGCAGATCATGGGCTTCTACAGCAGCAGAAGCTGCAAAAGGAGCAGCTCCCATTCGCCAAAGTGAAATTGAGCTGGCTGTTGGTGCTGGGCCGCTCACGCAGCAATGTCTCATGGGTACTGTAGTTTTTAGACTCTTAATGCCATTGTTCTTAAAGCGGCAGGGTGGATTTTCCCTGCTTTCTCAAACAGCATGTGGCATTTTGATAGGCACAGTTGATCTAATGCATTTATGGCGGATGTGGGACAGTGTCGAACCACTGCTCTAGCAACATGGATGGGGAAAATAAATTATTCCGTGAACCTTGAACAAGAAAACAGCTAATTCCATTTCCTTTGATTTACACTATCCATAACGGTTATTTGAATTTACAGAACTTTCACAGAAAGAGGTAGAATCATAACAATTAGAATCTCATCAAAGAAACACTCTTTAACACTCTCTAAAATCCTATTTATCTCCAACCACAGCAATTCCCTCCCGATGCCATTTCTACCCTCAAGACTCTTCCCATTTTAAACTGCAGACAAACAACAGTTTTGTTCATTTCCATTTGTCAGGATACTCCCCTCTCTCTGTCCCCACAAACCAAGACGTTTTCTGCCTTTTCCTCCTTCAGTTCATGGGGGAATGCCAAAGAAAAGGAATTGAAAGCAAAAGGTACCTGACCGATCCCTTTCTTTTCCACATCTCTACAATGATAATACTGTACCAATTTTTTTATGTTTTACATCTTTAGTATTTGAGGAAGCACATACAGCAACCCCACACACACACACACCGTCTGAAACCGCTTGTCCCATCCAGGGTCATGGGGAGCCGGAGCCTAACCCGGCAACATAGGGCGTAAAGCTGGAGGGGGAGAGGACACACCTAGGATGGGATGCCAGTCCATCGCAAGGCACCCCAAGCAGGACTCGAACCCCAGACCCACCGGAGAGCAGGACCCAGTCCAACCCACTTCACCACCACACCCCCTCATACAGCAACCAAATCTCATTAAATATGTGAAATGCAAAAAGGCATCCTAATTTTCTTCTCCACTGTATGTAATCAATTACTGTAATGTATCCAGACTATCTATTATTAATTATGCAAAGTCCTAGAAAAATGTTAATGGCTTATTAACAGTCTTTTTTCCAAGTATGAGGATAAAATAGAATGCTGAAAGAGTCACAAAGCAGCAATGCTCAACAGATATTTTTGTGACAATATTTTGAGATATCAATAACAAAGCACCTCACAGTTCTGGATGCAAGGATTCTTAATTTTGTATTTTTTTTTTTTGGGAAGGAAAACAACAGAGGTAAATCTGGGCAAAACTGTGTTAAAAAGCACAGTACTGAAACCTGTTATTTACTCCCTTTGAAATGTCAAATCAAGCACACCTGTCACAGCTAATAAAAAAGCCAAGGAAGCCAGGCAGGCTGTAGTGGCCTCTGTGCTACACACCATTCCTTTTTCTTAATGTGGCCCAGTCACAAGCTGCTGAGCCTCTTAGACTGGACAGAAGGTTCACAAGCATTTACCCCCTTCGTGGCACCGCTTGACAACAGAGAGGAATTGGTAGATTTAATAGCGGGGGGGGGGGGGGGGGGGGGATCAAAGCCAGCTCTGTGTTTGAGGTTTGTGGACTTACAGAGCAGAGCTGGTGCAAGATCCCCGCCTGCCAAAGGAACAAGTCCAAACTCCTCAGCACGCTGAGCATTGTAAAGATTACATAACCACTTGGCTATAATGCAAAGACACGGACATGTCTGACACGCATTTTTTATTTACAGCTACGATGACACTGAACCCTACCTGTTCTGCCAACAAATCACCTTTCCTTAGCTGTCAGATGTCTGTACAGCAACAACCAATCCTGAACTCTGAACCAAGACAGAAACTCTGATTGAATATGGTAAATTCAGCTGTTGCTCATCCTGTACCGTCATACTGACAAAGACAGAAATGCATCAATAAGAAAGAAAAAAAAACGATTATTCTCCATCAAGACATAAATGGAAACTGACAGAGGTGCACACATCAAGATGCCAAGAAGAAATCTTAAACACTCACCAGGCGCTCTGACATGGGGGTCTTGTCATTGGCTGGTAGATGCTGCTCCAAAGCCAGAACGATGCAGTTGGCAATGATGGTGGCTAAGATCATGTACTCAAATGGAGTGTAAAAGTCAAGGAAGGCAAATTCTCACACTGAAATCCATACTAACTAAAACAAGGCACGTAAAAAATATGGGCTTAGACAGTTTGGCTGCAAAGGTTATGATGACAAAAAAAAAAAAAAGAAATTATTCAGATACGTACCTTCCATTGCAGTATTATTGTCTCATTGCATTTTTCCCAGGCACAATTTTGCAGTGCATTTACCCTGTCACATGTGTGTATTTGGGCCATTGTGTTGGGTGTGGAGGCTTCCCCCCCACCCCACCCCACCCCACCCCACCCCACATACTGAAGCCTCAGGAGGTGGTAAATTAGAGAGAAGATTCCTATACGGCACTAGGACAGGCAGATGTACTACATCTTGGGAGAGGGCGGCCTGTGACAGGTACCCAACTGGCCACCGCTCCCAATTATCTCCGACAGACTCATTCAGGGGAAAAACCACATCCTAGGCCAAAGAAAGCATTAGTCACTTCCCCTGTTCTCCTAGTTCTATTTCCTTTTTTCTGAAGTACGGTTTGCCACAGATGTGCCATTACTTTTCTTTGGTTTTCATCTAGAACTATGTATGACAAAAGTGGTTTCCTCTTTTCCCTGTATAACAAAAAAGATCGAATATAGGAGGTGACCATTAAAGCCTTGCTTTAACAGCTATAACATTATTTTTAGCCCTTTAGCACCAAGGTGGAGTTCTAGAAGAAAGACCAATTGAAACGAGAAACTTTGAGCCAGTGTGCTTTTGTTCAACAAACCAGACTATTTGTCACAGTCAATTAAAGAGCTAATTTTGGTAGTTTCACAAAAACTTGACATTCATGGAGAGCAACAATTCAGACTATGATGTCATCACAATCAATAGGTGAACAACTTAGTGCGACATCGGGCATAACTTCCAAAATATTAACATTTTCAAAGTTCAAAAATAATTTGACATTTGTCTACTAATTTTTTTCCAAATTTTTCTGTGTATTTCACTCTAACACAACACTAAACTACATAAGTGGGAAGGGGAATCCAGTTGGAACTGAGATTTTTGAGGAATTACCTGCTGCAGATTGCTGGACGGTTTCCCAAACCTTTTTCTACTTGTCATCTTATTTCAAGTGTGTTGGCAGGGAGTGTTGCTCTTTCTATGCAAACTGTTAGCAGTAAGAACAGCTCGGCCAGGGTTTTTCACTGTCTGCAGCAGCACCTCTAAAAGACAGCCAGCTGACAGTAATGGATCATGCTATAATGGCTCAAAAAAAAAAAAAAGAAAAATTGTTTTTAAAATGATTCTTAGAGATGCATTTTAGCTGAAGGAAAAGGAAAAAAAAACCACACGTGTTTGTAAATGCAAAATATTTTGATGTGGGTTTGAATCCTGCTTACTCTGACTGAAGTTTGTATGTCCTCCTCATCTTCACATGGATTTCCTCTGGGTACTCCAGTTTCCTCTCACACTCCAAACACATTTCATGTTCCATTCAGGCTCTACTCTATAAATGGTTGAATGACTGTAGGGAGTATAGTGTAGTATATCCAGTATTTTAACTCACCTTGGACCAAGGTTACTGCTAACTACTAGTTCATCATTGTACTTCATTTTGAATAAATGCTAAATAATTTAAATGATAAAATTCCAATCACCATCTATAGTCAGAAGTGACTTCTACACGATTAAGTCATAAAATACAGAGCAAAAGCATAAATGTCCATATGGAACACAGCATTCACACAAGGCAACAGATACACACACACACACACACACATTTTCAGAACCGCTTGTCCCATACGGGGTCACGGGGGAACCGGAGCCTACCCGGTAACACAGGGCGTAAGGCCGGAGGGGGAGGAGACACACCCAGGACGGGACGCCAGTCCGTCGCAAGGCACCCCAAGCGGGACTCGAACCCCAGACCCACCGGACAGCAGGACCGTGGTCCAACCCACTGCGCCACCGCACCCCCTCGGCAACAGATACTGTACAGTAAAATTTTATGTCCTCTTGAAGACTGAGGTGAGTACAATTCTAACAAAAAACTATCTACTCTCAATTTTTGTAATTTTAATGTTTTCTGAAGTCTCTGTCTCTCACCATTTGCAATTGGCCAGAACCTGGCACTCTGGAAAGGTTCAGGACCCTGGAGAGTGCTCATACTCTAGAAAGCCTAGATGGGAACAAAGGCAATATAAAGTTGAGAAATGCAGAGAAGCCTCTAAATGAGAATATTACCTGCAATATTAACTTCTGTTTGAAATATATTTCTTGGCATTGGTGAGCTATGATTAGACTTTCCCCGTAACACAAAAAATAAACAATACAAACAAAAATGTGAAAAGTAAATCAAGGTAATGGTTCACTGCAAAACTAGACTGATATTTACATACTTTGAGTTTAAACATATTGTAGGGTCAAATTTTGTCACAAAGAGTCACTCTTGCTCAACTTGTGTGCCAAAGACCATTGGATAACATTCTTGAAGGCCATCTTATCATTTACTGTGAGTTTTAGTGGATGTTGAGTGTATGTGTGGATGCTTTTCCAAATAAAACATTCTGAAACGCCTGGAAAGCAAGGGAAGGGGGTGCTGGGAGGTACTTTGGGTTTTGATAAAATTTGGCAACCCAAAATTTAAAACTCCCTCAAATTAGTCTTTTCTATGCTTTTCCATTTTAAGTGAAAAACACTCGGCCACACACACTACAAAGACACAAAAAAAAAAATACTCTTGCACCCACTAGCTAGTAAGTCATTTGCAAAAGAAGGTCCTGGTTATCTTCTCTGCTGGTCTACTTTAATGCAGCATGAGAAGAAACCTGATTATTTGGTCTGATATATCCGGGGTAAAATTTCTCCAATATCACTTATAGCTTAGACAGGTTCTTTGAGCTGCTCAGCCGCAAAGGAGGTTCTGTGGAAAGAGCAGCAGTACAGTACACACGACGAGCTAGATGCAACGGGTGGAACCAGGCAAGAGTAGAGCGCTGCAGGTCTTTTCTCCATGACCATCCCCTGTCCTTCGAGACGCTGGCCGCAGACGCAGGAGTGGCAGCGCTCCCTGCAAGCCCAGGTCGGTTGCTAGGAGCGACCGGAGACCCGCTGCTTAATACAAAAGGGGTCGATACGGCAGTGATCGGATGTGAAAGAAAACCACAGCCTCCCGGGGACCAGAACAAGAGAACATTATGACATGTGCCTCCACCCAGTACTGCTATATATACACACTTGTTTACACACACAAATACATATGTGTACATATTGACACACAACCAAGCATATACACTATAACACATCACAAATCAGTTATAGCCCTTAGGCTTTACAAAGTACATTAAAATCACACACATAGGCAAGCGCTTGCGCTGCTATGCGAGACGAAGGAAACCACCCCGGCCATCCAGCGCGATGCGTACTGTGTGATGCCCAAAACCCCTGGGTGCCAAACCACACTTCGCAGTGTTGCGCTGTGCCCAATGAAATTACCTGCACAGCCACCACCCAAACAGATTCCACCCCCCCTTTAACTTGACTGCGCAGTCGTCTGTTTCCCTGCGCATTTCTTCCACTGCTGCCTGGAAGGATCGTGCCACAGTGAGAAGAGCAAGTTGCACCAAAGCAACGACACCTTTTCTTTTCAGGAAGTGGCACTGGGGGGGGGGGGATGCAGAATTACCGCACGTGTTTCGATGAGGCTGTCGCTGCTAAATAGGGGAAGTTATTGCACTGATGATGCAGGGCGCCTATTGAAGAGATGCAAACTGAGAATAAAGTGCAATGAGACACAGTTACACATAATAATGAATGATCAGTAATGTCGGGAGCGCACGCTTCACAAGCGCAGTAAAGGATATGGCCATTCCGTTATTTTCTTGGCGTACTTCCGTATGATGTTGTCTTCGCTGAAGATGAAGAGAGAGCGGTTGACGGTGAAGCAGTTCTGCTTGACGGGAATCGGGTTGTATATGGCCATTGTCCGGGCTCTCTGAGCCATCGTTTGCTTGTACATCCTCTGGCCGCCCGGGGGGCCTCCCTGCCGGCTCGCCCCTCTGCCGGCGCCCGCCGGACCGCCGCCGCCGCCGCCTCCGTAGCGGGCGGGTAGATCGTCTCCGAAACGAGCCATTCTAGAAACGCGCAGATCCCGGAGAAGAAATCCAGCAATGTGACATCAGACACGACAGGCAGAAGAAGCATCACAACACGCGCCGTTTTCCCAGCTCGCAGTCCGCATCGGTGTGTCACTGTGTGCCCCTGTCCGCTCAGAGAACCTACTGTTCGTTTACACCGGACGAATTATTGTATTCAGTTTTATTAACGTTTTCTCTTTTTTTTTTTTGCTTGTTTGTTTGTTTGTTTTTACACCTGGAAAATCGCCACTCTTCTATATAGCTCCCTTCTTTTGTTGCGTGATCCCAAGTCGTGGCTGATAAAAAGGAGAAAAAGTTTAAAATTCAGATTCTTCTTGTATACAATCCTCGCAAGATGCGCTCCGGGCTACAGGGTGAAGACGAACTCTTCTTCATCCCTGCTCCTAGATCACAAAAAGGCCCATCGCTTACCGAAAGAGCACCAAGCAAACACGAGCAAGCCAAGGTGCATGCGGCATGTTGACGCGCATCTGACAATTATCATTCAATTCACAACAGAACGACGAGCGCCGCTGGGACGGGGCTTCCAGCTCTTCTCCCTCCTCTCGTCGTCGTTCCGCTTTATTCCGGGCGAATGCGAGAACCACTCGGGCTTTTCTTCCATCTGCTCCTTTCTCCCGCACATTGTCAAAAGGAAAACAATGGAAGTCCCGCTCCCGCCACTTCCCTCATCCTTGGGTACAGATATATTAAATGTAACCAGTTTCCACAGCAGCTGCTCCTTATGAATTAGCGCACGTGACCGACGCGGGCCAATCAGCTGCGCCACCTGTGCCGCTACGGAACGCTCGGTCTCGAGCGAGAAGAACGCGCACGTTTCCCTCGAGCGGCTGCGAAAGGCGTCCTCGCGGAGAGCGCGCGCGCGCGCGCTTTCCCCTTCGCCGCGGCTCTCGGGACACTTTTCGAAAGGTTGTGTCGGATCCTGTGAAGTCCGCAAACGTTGCGAGCATGACGAGTTGGAAGGGGGTGGTAAATTGGTGTAAATACATAAATAAATCGCATCTTTCAGACTTAGATGTCGATATTTACCCCTTTTTTTGTCAGGATCAGTATTTTCTGTTACACTGGCCTGTGGAATATGTCTTTTATTTTAGTTTACCACAGATGAAACAAGGGAGGTGCAAGAAGGCATGACCCCCCCCAGTGTCCAAGCAAGTCTAATCCCCCCCCCCCCCAGTATTTCATATCCACTGAGTACCACTGCTACGTTTTTGAAGCAACCTTGCATTATGTAACTACTTATATTCAAAGTAAATTTTTTCTCCTTCTTGGAAGCATATAAACATATTTAAAAAAAAAAACATATTTTTATGTGGTAGAAACAATATTAAGGTAAGACAGATTTCCAATAACAGAAAGTACCTACGTAATGGTTTCAACGTTCACCTGTCGGGAACTCACTGTCAGACTGGACAATTCACTTATTTCACTTACTCTGTTGGTTAAGAGCCTGGGAGTAACTCAGATCTACTCTTTTCTTAAAATATTGATGCCAGAACCTGGTCTTGTAGATACATCCTGTATTACATTTGCAGAATCTGGCCTTGTCTCACAGCAAACCCTCCAGCAAGACTGCTGCGCTTCTCCACTTCTGCCCGCATGCTGGTCCTACGCACAAGAGGTCCAATTTCAAAAGCATGAAGGATCTCCATTCTGGCTCCAATGTAGTGGAATGTCCTCCCTCTCTCACTCAGAACTGCTGAATCTCTCTACACTTTCAAGAAAAGTCTCAGAACACACCTCATATGGACTCACTTCCCTCCAGATCTATGTGCTCTATAAATGTAGACAGACAGGCACACACACACACAGTCTGAAGCCAGCCATCCCAAGTGGGGGTCACAGCGAACAGGAGCCTAACCCGACAACACAGGGTGTAGAGCTGGAGGGGGAGGGGACACACCCAGGACTGGACACCAGTCCGTCACAGTGCACCCCAAGCGGGACTCGAACCCCAGACCCACCAGAGAGCAGGACCCAGCCAAACCTGCTGCACCACCGCACCCCCCATTCCATAAATGTACGTTGTGCCAGTTGTCACAAATGTTTGTATTTCCCATCAATTCTATTAGCGCTATTCATATTAATGTTATTGTAAATGATATCTGTTTTTAAAAAGTTGTACTCTCTCCCAGCTGTATGCTGGTCTGAACAGTGACATCAGACTGTACTTTCTCATGTCTGTGTCCATGTCTCTCCATCTGTTGTGAAATGCACTTTTGTTGAATATGACTTGTTTGTCACTTTTGGAGAAAAGCATCTGCTAAATGAATAAATGTAAATGTTGTAAGTTTCATTCAGAATTAGGTTTTGTTTAAAACAAATTGCAGCCAAAGTATAATTCCTGAGTTTTAAAGCCATGGGAGAAAAGATACCTGACAGAATTTTATGCAATTTTCCTGAATGTATAACTTTCACTGTTGGCCCAGTGTTATTATAATTGAAAAATGATAAAAATTAAAATAATTTTAGCCTATTTTATTTTTCTAACGTCTTTGTCTCTGGCAGCTTATAACATTAGGTTTGAATACTAAAGTACGGTACTAACAATTACCTAACCATTTATACAGTTGTGTAATTTCTACTTTATCAATTGAAAGAAAGTGCTTTGCTTAAGGGCACTAGAGCTGCAGCAGGGATCCAAAGCTGGTACCTTCCTAATGCAAAGCGACAGCCCTAACTGTTAAGCTACATGCTGATTTAGAATGAAAAAACTACAGCTTAAAGAATAAAGAATTTAAGAAAAAAGAAGAATTAAAGAACTGACACTACCACTTGATCAAAACTCATACTCTAAGTGTAAGCAGCATGGGTTTTAACCTGTCTGGCTGATGTCGGCCTTCAGGCGTGATCACCATAGTCAACACACATAGTGAAAACACACACACACACACACACACACACACACACACTGTCTGAAACTGTTTGTCCCAAGGGGCGTCGCAGCGAACTGGAGCTTAGCCCGGCAACACAGGGCACAAGGCTGGAGAGGGAGGGGACACACCCAGGACGGGACGCCAGTCCATCACAAGGTAACCCAAGCTTGACTCGAACCCCAGACCCGTCAGAGAGCAGGACCTGCCGTGCCACTGCGCCCCCCAACATACATACATAGTACATAAGCTCATTATGCACAACTTTTCCTGGATCCAAAATCACTGAAATTTGCATTACAACCAAGAGATCGTGCCATAAATAAATGAAAATACAATAAAACAAAACATTTAACGCAAAAGAGTAATCACTAGTACATCAGCATTAAAAGCAACTTTTCAGCATCACAGTCACCTTAAACGATGCTGAGACCCTTCCCACATAATGTACAGCAGGACTGTGCTGCCTTCACTGGAGCGGAGATGTCACCCTATGTCACCAAGAGGCCACCGATGAGTGCGCTGGGGGAACTGAGTGCAGCCTCAGTACCTCGACCGCCTCGCTCACACCCTTTCACGCGCTGCTCCTCAGCGCAATGAGTCATCTGCTCGCTGCGCCTTCGAAAGGGAGACGGAAGGCTCCGGAGAGTCGTGGAGCCAGAATACAAGATGTTACAAAGTGTTGGGCACAGCCTGTGAGCCACACAGCACACGCGTGGCTCCTTTTTTTTTTTTTTTTTTCGTTTGCCAAACCATAGATCATTTGGGTTCAAGAACAACGTTAATTTCACACAGAACATGGGTTTGGTTTTACCATAGTCAGACCCACACCGGTACATTTTAACTGAGTGCTGCTCAATAAGAAGTGCACAGAAAGGTGTAAGCCACCAGAGAGAACTTATCAGAACTATTTAAGATGCAGTATGAAGTAAATACAAAAAGAGCATCAATGCCAAGGCAGTCTGATCCAATGCGAGACAGACTGTTACATAAGTGCCCTGCAACAAATATAAAATGGGTCGCGTATCATCAGTCTATGTCAAAAATTTCCCTAACGTCTAATTCAAGAGGTCGCTTCGCAGCATTTCCAACAACAGTTTGCACAATTCAGCTTTGAGGCCGTTCTTCGTTTCACTTCCTAGTACACGAGCGCAGTTATTACTCCAAAAATTGTTGCCCGGCGCGGACACCGCTTTTTCCTTCAAGTGCTGCTATTGATTGAGAGCGAATAACCAAATTGAAAGGTGAGAGAACTCGGTGGTAAGGAAGAGCTTCCCACTTTAGGATGATACACACTCAGTCTGGGCATAGCACCAGCTGGAACCTAATGGACGTTCCCAGAAAGAACACACTCCCACTGGTACTCGGCTAGTTATGGAAGCTTACCGGAAAAATCTGGTCAACCGTTCTGTATGAAGTCAGGCAAAAAAAAAAAAAAAAAAAAAAAAAACTCTGTGACCTAAGCCAGAGGTCAGCAGTTCCGTCCTCGGAGATATTCAGGCTGTGCTGGATGTGCGGTACATCCGATCGTGATTGCACCTAAATTATTTGGAACGCAAATCACCTCGCTATAAACCCTTTTTTTTTTTTACATTTATATCCGCATAAGGAAATACAGTAAATTTAACCTACCGATGGACCACACTGGAACAGACTTGGATAAAAAAAAACAGCTAAAAACTGCTGATTCCATGTTTTCTCAATTTCAGGCAAGAGACTTAGTTAATATGACTCCATTGTTATTGCAGTAGGGGGTGCGGTGGGTTGGACCGCAGTCCTGCTCTCCGGTGGGTCTGGGGTTCGAGTCCCCCTTGGGGTGCCTTGCGACGGACTGGCGTCCCGTCCTGGGTGTGTCCCCTCCCCCTCCGGCCTTCCGCCCTGTGTTGCCGGGTTAGGCTCCGGTTCCCCGCGACCCCGTGTGGGACTAGCGGTTCAGAAAATGTGTGTGTGTGTGTGCTATTGCAGTACAGTGTCATAATTTTCATTATTTGTACTATTTCTGAGATCTGAATGCTTTGTTGAAATAGCCAAATTGCAGTGGACCCCCTTTCCTCGTTTTAACCTGTTCAAACAGTCTACTGCATGCAAAAAATTTTGGAGAGCATTTTTATATTCCCACATGAGATATACAAAAACTTGTTTTCTTTTGGTTCATTCGTTTTCACTGGTCTTTCAAGTTCCCAGTAAATATATCATTACGCCCTACGACGGCAATGAACTCTGCAAACACAAGACTAATTTTCAAGAAATTCCCCATATTGAAGGAAAGCATGTATATTGAACAGATCATTGTGTGCGCATTTGAAACACAGCCTACAAAAAAATGCAAACCAGTCTAACAGTAGTTATGCAAGAGGAGATGTACAGTTGAAGTGTTCTGTTACTCCCCCTGAAGGCCACCTGTGTGCACAGCAGACAGTTGGAAAGACAAAGTGCCAGGCAGCTGGCACAGAGGGGTGAAACCGCTGAGAATGTGGAAATGACAGCCGTTAGCGCAGTTCACAAACATCTAAGCTACGGGCAACACAAAGATCATTCATTTTGTAAGAATCAAAACATGCAGATGTGTGAAAACCAAAAAAAAAAAAAAAAAAAAGTCAATTTTCTTAAAACCTGTAGGGGAGGGAACTTGCTTACCCATTCCTCAAAACTGAAATAAACAGGATTGTGGGACTGGCTTCATTCAACTCGGTTCCACTGTTTACACTTGTGTCTGGAGTTGGTGAATGCTGGTGATCATAAAGTGACACATGGTACAAATATTTAGAGGATGAAGCAATCAAAATCAAGATTGTTTGTAGAGACATTTTAATAAATTTTACAATAGCTCAAAGATAAAATATTACAACGTTTTTATTATACGCAGCCACATCAAATGCTTTTACAGTACCAACCAATAAATAAATCAAGGGACATCTGTATTATTAAGCTTTTATTGATTTTGACTTAGTGGTAAATGCAACTTTTACAAACAAGTCGACTTAGGAACCGATGTCCAGCCCAACTGTAAAAGCTGAGGAGTCTGCGTAAAAATAAATTCCTTCTTGCAGCATACCACACTGCGCCTCCTTGTACTGTATATGTGCTACTGCTCTGGATTACAACTTTCAGTGGTAGGGAAAGTTATTGGGGGGGAAGCTCACTCAGAGCATCACTGCATTTTCATGAAATAAATGACAATTTAGAGAAATTTCATTTTATTTTTCTTCTTAAATTTGCATGATACACACAACCACATACAGAATTGAAAAAGTAGGTAAGCAAGGTTTTGACAACACAGCAACTGTATATGTTCCATAAGTCTAAGTTTTTAAAAAATAAATGTTAAAAGTGGACTTTACAACGGACGAAAAATACTGCTTTGTCAGCACTACAATCTTTAACCTTTCAAGTTTATACAGCATTTTCAGTTGAAATGGTATAAAGATTTGCCTCATCTTCAGTTTCACATTTTGAAATTGTGCTTTTTGTACTTGCGCATTATGAAAGTGGTTCTGTTACTTCAGGCAGCACAGTATACAGTATGTGGAATGGATGGTATTGAGTTAGACATATGGTGAGTGTATGTAAACTTGTGACTTCTACTACAGTGCTGTGAAAAAGAATGTCACCATCCTAAATTCTCCTGTTTTTGTGTATATCTCATACTAAATTGTTTCAAAAATTAAAACTAACAAAGTGTCACGCCCCGCGCACCCACCTCATCAGCGACACCTGCAGATTCCTGATGGAAGCTGCATAAAAGGAGACGACGTGCAAACGGGTGCGGAACCTAGCTTTTGCCTCGTTTCCCAAACGACGTGTACCCGTGAACTCTGTCCGCGTCTGACCGCTGCCTGTACTATTCGACCCTGATCTTTGCCTTCGCCCTTTGTACCCCGTCTGCTGATCGCCTGACCCTCGCCTGTCCCACGACCTGCCTTTGGATAACGATTCTTAACTAATAAACCTCTCTCACACCGCACTCTGCGCTTGAGTCCGTCCTGCCTCCGAGCCGTCATGACACAAAGGCCACCTGAGTAAACACAAAATATTGTTTTTAAATGATGTTATTTATTGAAGCAAAGAAGTTATCTAATACCAACTGGGCCTGTGTGAAAATGTATTTCCCCAGTAGTAGAATTTCCCAAATCTATGAAACTGCATTCATAATGGGATTCAGCTGCACTAGACACAACCAGGCCTGATAACTGCCAGTCCTATTCAATCAAATCAAGACTTAAATAGAACTTTTTCAACAGCATGAAGTTGGTTAAAATGTCTTACCCAGTAACACAATGCCAAAGTTGAAAGAAATTCCAGAAATGAGGAGGAGGAAGGTGAGTGAAATACATCAGTCTGGGAAGGGCTACAATGCTATTTCAAAGGCTCTGGGACTCCAAAGAACCACAGCGAGAGCCATCATCTCCAAATGGCAAAACTTGGCACAGTAGTGAACCTTCCCAAGTGGCTGACCTTCCAAAATTCCAAGAGCACAGCGACAACTCATCCAGAAAGTCACAAAAGAGCCAAGGACAATGTCGAAGGAACTACAGGCCTCTCTTGCATCAATAAAGGTCACTGTTTATGACTCCACTATCAGAAAGACACTAGGGAAAAATGGAATCCATGAAAGAGTGACAAGGTGAAAACCACTGCTAAACCATAAGAACATTAAAGCTCGTCTGAATTTTGCCTAAACAAACCTTGATGATCCTCAAACCTTTTGGGAGAATGTTCTGTGGACTGTTGAGTCAAAAGTGGAACTGTTTGGAAGACAGGGGTCCTGTTACATCTGGCGTAAACCAAACACCAAATTCCACAAAAAGAACATCATATCTACGGTTAAGCATGGTGGTGGCAGTGTGATGGTGTGGGGATGCTTTGCTGCTTCAGGGTCTGGGCAACTTGTAATAATTGAGGGAAATATGAATTCTGCTCTCTACCAGAAAATCCTAAAGGAGAATGTCCGGTCTTCAGTCCATAAGTTGAAACTCAAGCACAACTGGGTTATGAAGCAAGACAATGATCCAAATCACAGGAGTAAATCCACCTCTGAATGGCTCAAAAAAAGCAAAATTAAAGTTCTGGAGTGGCCTAGTCAAAGCCCTGACTTGAATCCAATTGAGATGCTGTGCCAGGACCTTAAACAGGCAGTCCTTGCTCAAAAACCCTCGAGTGTGGCTGAACTAAAGCAGTTCTGCAAAAAAAGAATGGGTCAAAAGACTAAGCTCCAGTTATCGGAAGCATAAGGTTGCAGTTATTGCTGCTAAAGGTGGCACAACCAGATTTTAGGGGGGCAATTAGTTTTTCACATGGGTGGTAGGTGCTGGAAAGCTTTTTTTTTTGCTTCAATAAAAAAATAAAAGCTCAAAACTGTATTCTGTGTTTACTCAGGTTGCCTTTGTTTTATGTTGTATTTCGTTTGAAAAGCTAAAACTATTTAGCATGAGATATGCACAAAAACAAAAGAAGTCAGGATGGGGTAAATACTTTTTCACAGCACTGTATGTGACTTGCATCAACTGTTGATAGTCAAAACAGTTTCCATACATGTCAATGGCAAAATTTATGGAAGATGTATTTTTAAAAATACCCTTGAACTACAGCAATAATTTGGGAAAGTGTGACAGTGGATTTAAAAAAAAAAAAAAAAAAATGCAGTGAAATTTCATTTCTGTTCATTAAAAAAATACTTTGTCATCCAGTAATTTCCAGCAGGAATGATAGTGAAAAAAACATCTTTTGAATAAATTGCGGAAGTAAATTCAAATAAGCAAAATAAGAATAAAAGTGTAGCCTTCTCACTCTGAAAAGACTAAGAGCAGATGACGTCACAGGCTGTGATCCGTGGGGGGGCACCAGAAATCTGTCACTGTCAGCGATACTAGTGCACATCACACATCCATGGAGAACCTGGATGGCAAGTGTAGCAAAAGGCAAGATGTGTGGAGGGACTGGTAGAGGTCCAACCCGTCTTGTGCAGGGCCTGATTGAGCCCTGTTAGAGTATGAGTTCCTCAGCTGGGGCTGGATGGCACCATGCAAGAGTTGGTGTCAGGCAGCGTACTGGGTCCTTGGCTCCCGGGCATGCTGTTGGTCTGCCTCTGAGCCACAGTGGCTAGGGAATGCCTGCACTTAGGTGAACCACACTGGCAGCTGAAGTACCTGCTTTTGATCTCCCAGAAGTGGTCACCATAGTCAAACCTGACATGAAGCAACACAGATATGTCAGACATGGTGCCTGTAGCAAGTGGTTCAGTAATGTATAGATAGCAGTTCAAACACACTCAGCATCTCCAAGATTTAGAGATAAGCAACATGAAAGAAAGGTATTTAGCCATCTTTCCAGATTTAAACATTAAATTGCTGTATGTCCCTGGCTGCAGTAATACCAGAGACTTCTGAACAGACAACAATTGTGAAAAAGACCATGCTTAGCTGAGAGAAAGAAGACTTCACTCCTACCCTAGTTCATCTCCTGCACGGATTAGTTTGCTGGCAAAGAAGGCAACGTGGGGGAACCTCAAATCCTGGTGTGTGGTGAACACCCGGACAGGAAACAGGTTGGGTTCACACATGTGGTTAATGAACCTGCTGACGTTGCCATAGAATCGGGCATCAACACAGTACACGTCACCCACCTGTGAGAAGGTGCATACAGCAATATAAAATCTCCAGAACTACAATGACTTTCCAAAAATATTAAAAGAAAGCCTGATGACATTTTTCAGCTTTACCTTCAGTCCCATCTATTTTTGCAGTTCTTCACCAGAGATGGAGATGTTTTGGAGTATGATTCAGCAGATTATCATTTTGTACAACAAATGTATCTTCATTGTGTACCACTGTGCTAATACCTATGCCCCAAAATGCCTAGAACATATGATAACTTAAGAACAAGATACCTTTTTACAGCAGCCTAGTTATCTTGAGGAAAACCTCTATTTAAAAATTAATCATGTGTACACTATCAGTTAAGGATGTATTGTGTGAGAGAAAGGAACCAGCAGACCACATCAATATGACATGATAGTCTAGTACTAGTAAAAGCAACCCAGCCAAAGTGTGTGTTGGGCAAACCTGTGCACTGGCCAGCAGCTCCTGTCAATGCAAATCTGTCCTTTTTTGGGGGGGGTTTACCCTCTGTGAATTGATACCTATTCTCCACACATCTCACTTGCTGCTCCTTCACAGTCCGGAGTGACTGAGAAATTAATGCTTGACATTGATCTGCCTGAACGGAGTTGAACCACAGGCTGAAGCAGGATTGGTGTTTAATACATTCTGGTTTTTCGCTGTACTTCAACAATAAACTTCTTCACTAAAGGAATAATTTGGTAGCAACCCTTCACCTTGTGCTGTAGGTGTATATCAGCCATAAGTAAACCAGTACTCTGAAATGTATGGGACTGAGTCTTTGAGGACTAAAGGGCCTGACCCGATGCCACAACTCAATCCCACGCCACAGGATGTACACATCATAAAATGCTTAAATCTAAGTGTTAGCAAGGTTTAATTCTACTCTTGAAATTAATGCGGAGGCTGAAAGTGCAATACAAAAACTCAACAGGAAATGGTTTGTTAAGAAGAGAACTGAAATATTCATAATAAAGAAGATATAAAATAAGACATGGACAGGAATACCATGTTAAACAGTCTGCAAACCATTTATATGTTATATCCTAACTTCTCACAACAGGTATTACCTTATTGTCCAAATTGAATAGGTAGGAATCATCTTCTCTGATATCTGCGTCAGCATCAGAAATAATCTCTCCTATGTACCTACGTAGATGGGAAAAATCTTAAGTTTAAATGCAAAGTATGAAGAAAAGAATCATCATTTCTTGAAGCATTCATAATTCTATCATACCGTACTCCTGTATCTCATATACCGAGTTGCTAATTCAAATGTTGGATTTCAGTTCAAAAGACACGATAGGGCTACAGGATGAGAACATTATATTCCAACTGTAAATTTCTAAAAATGCATCCCTTTTTGTCTAGAATCATTATTGCTTGCAAATAGGTAATTAACTGTCAGCACTATGGCGAGACCACCACACTCATAGATTCCATCTGAAAGCTCCATTTGCAAGCAGAGCTAGGACTCACTCGCACACAAAGGTACCCTCGGGAATATCCTGCAGCGCCTTCACTCCCCAGCCCATCTTTCGGGTACGGAAGAGCTGCAGTCGGACCCTGGGGGTGAAATAAGTCACAGTTATATTTTATCAGCACTGTTCCGTCTCTGCACTTCTTCCGTTCAGTTTTTTGTATTGTCTGCTTGTGTTCAATTATCCCGACTGTTGCGACATAAACACTGCTTTAGTTTATATAATTATTTCAATTATTCTGTAACATAGAACATTTCAGATGGATAATCTAACAAAACATGCAATGCTAGAAATACGTATTTTGAGAATATGCAAATACATAAAAATCGGCCAAAGTGTCAAAGCTTTTAATCAGTCTTTTCAGAACCATGTCTGTGTCACGTGAAGTAGGCTGAGAAGGCCCCCTTACCGCAGCCCATTCTGTAGTACGCGGTTCTTGCAAGTCCTCCAGCAGGAGCAGGCATGATTGCACTCAAAGATAAGGGGGGGCTCCTCCCGGCAGAATTCCCGGAGCAGACACCCTTCCTGAACCCACGTATTCATACACGCACACCCACATATGCACAAACAGAGCAGATCATATTACCGTTGTGTTCATGACCACTGAGTACCAAGTACTTCTCTATTTTCCCCTTTGCACCCACACACTGCAGACAGCACATCTGTACTATGACCTACCTTGTCGTACCAGCAGTGCAGGCTGAGCTGGCCGCACATACAGCTGGCAGATGAGCATTCATCTTTACACGTGCAGTACTGTATTGGGGAGAGTGTCACCAGTAAATCAGAGGAACAGCAGGATTTTCCTCACAAAATTCCTAAAAAGTTGACACTCATCTTATCTGGGTAAATGCATGCAAAATGTGGGAAATAAGTTCTTAAAGAAGAATTGCTTTCATATATGGTGCTGGTGTACCTGTAAGTGTGTGATGTTCTTGTCAATGTGCAGAGGGGTGGTGACACAATTTTCCGGGACGTATCTGTAGTTGTCCGGACAGGGCTCACAATCCACCCCATTCACACACGGGATTGGGATCTTCTCGTATCCCCGTGAGATATCCCTGAAAAAAACACAAAAGAATATTAAAAATAAGGAAGAAAAAAAAAAAACCCTGAATACCCAGTGATGCATAAAGATTGAGCTGTACAGTATTATATACTCAGAAGCCATTGAATAATTTTCAACTATCATACCAACAATGCTACTTCCAGCACAAGCATCATCAATGTGTGCTGAAACGGCGCCATATATAGGAACTGGGAGAAGTCCCTTCTTTAACCCATGGCAAAAATGTGGTCACCTGCTGAGGAGCTTCTCCCACTGCTGTCCCAGAATGCTTCCAGCCTCCTTCAACTTCCTGTTAGTTTGCAGGGCTGCCCATACCTTGGAGCTCTGGCTAGCGCACTCCAAAGGGGTCTGCCCTTCATGGTTCTTCAACTTCACATCTGCCCCACGTGACAGAAATAACCTGGCAGGGCAAAGGGAACACCAGAGCCTAATGAGTCTCTGTAGGTATATACCTTCCTGTCACACAACAAATCAGTATCAGAATGTTTCCTATCTTCACTCTACTCTATGTCAGCAATTTCAATGTTATCCAATTGATAAGAGATTCACATGAGGTCTAGACCCTAAAGCCTGCAGGAGTTATCACATCTAGTGGTTTACAATGTATGAAGACAGACTGTTTCTGTGAACGATTTGTAAGTGTGAAGTACATTGGGATGATGTCCTGACCCCATGGCCTTCAGAGCACTTACTCTACACAGTCCAGCTGATTCTCCCGTGCAGCAACGTGCAGGGGCGAGTCCCCATGGACATTGACTGCATGGAGATCACATTTGGCATCAAGGAGAATGTGGGCGATCTCCATGCAACCAGAAAATGCAGCCCAGTGGAGGCAGATATTCTCTTCCTGCATAGGAGATTAATACTATCAACATGATCTGATCAAAAATCACCACAAGCTATACTTAAAAGACTTCCCAAAAAAAAAAAAAAAAGCTAGTCTGTAATATACAGAAAATCAACCTAAAAATCTGCATGGTCACAAAACAAACTGCAGCTGGGTTTTCTTCAAGGGGAAAAAAAAAAGAAAAAAAAAAGTACGTTAAATAATGCACAAACTGCACAATGCATTTACACAAAGTACACCACTACCCCTAAAGCATGAAGTTGTGGGCAATAAAATCATCTGCTTGCAAATGCTTGTGGGGGACTGTAACATATAAGACATTCTTGCAAATATGAATTACACAGATAAGTTACAGGAAGAGAGTAGTTTTCTTGATCGGATTCAAACTTTCAGCTCCTGAAATAACATTCAACGAGGCAGAAGAGTCCTACTGTCTAATACACAAAGAAACTGGACTGAGAACAGACCAGCTATAAGGGCTGTGGAGGGCATTCACTGGCCCTGACCTTGTCTCTGATGTTCACGTCGGCCCCTCGAGAGAGCAACAGCTTGACCTGCTCTTTGTGCTTGTACTCTGTAGCCCAGATCAATGGGGTCCAGCCACCATCATCCTGAAACCAAACAGTGGATTTTATGGACATCTAGTCATGTTCTCCAGTTTGAAACATTTAGGAAAATCAGTGTGTTTTGTAGCTGTCAAGTGAAACATATTTAAAAAAAAAAAAAAAAACCACCACACTAATGTTCTTAATGGCATACTATGCAAAGTTGACTTTTTCAGTTTGAAAAGCTGGTAAATCTAATGATACAACCATTAAAACCTATAAGTGTGGTTTGTAAATTATAAATCACATTAATGCCTCCTCCCTTTATAGCTGGGCAGAGATCCATGTCAAAACACACTCAGCAGGTTCTACAGCCTTCACTAATTGCGCCAAGACCCCAGCAGTCCACCCTGGCGCTGACGATGACACAGAAAGATGGCTCCCCGCAACAAGGAGACGCCCAGCACAGAGTCTGGACCAGTGCAGAAACCTGGACTCTGCACAGAACTCTTTGTACCAACCCAGGCCCACAGCACAAAATGAGGGCTAGAGAGACCCCTGCTGGCACACCAGAGTTCTGTGGTAACATTTCCATGGACCCAAAATTCTCTACACATCATAGGGATACAACCTGCCTACTGAGCCACAGGTCAGTTTTCGTAAACATGCCGGCGTTTGAATATGACACATTTTATAACTGCACTTGATTATTCACTAAGGCTCATACTGAAAACAAATCCATTTACCTGACAGTTGATGCTGATCAGTCCAGTGGAAAGGAGGTATTCCACTACGTTGTAATGACCTTTTTTAGCAGCCAGGTGTAAACAAGTAGAACCATCCGCATCCTGGAATAAGGGCAACAGGAATATTTCACTCAGTTCCCTCACAGAGAGTCTGTATGCAATTGGGCTGAAAGCTCATACAATAGACAATTTAGACTATTATTTTTCGGTACAAATGCAGCGCACGGGCTTAACGTTGTTGATGTTTTTATCACAATTATAATACATATAAAACCTGTTAAGCCCACTGTGTGCAGCTGCCAATGATGTATGCTTGATGGAGTGACAGTAGAGGCTATAACTTTTCTCAGACCCAGACTGGCTATTCAGGCAGAAACAAAATTAGTTGACACTACCACTCAGGAACTGACTTGGTACAGGCAACTTGTCTTACTCTGTGCACTTGCAGACTATTCAGTCGCAATGGCGTATCTGAATAATGGTCTGTGGCAATCCTTAAGTGAACTGAAGGTATTACTTGTTATATAACAAATGCATTAAGAGTGTTGTCCTCTTAAATAATTGATATGATACAAATTCTGATGGGAGTATTTTCCAGTTCCACACGAACATTAAATAAAACGGGTAAAGTAGGCACTATTTTTCCAAGAACACAATAATTCCCGTGTCTGGGAGTCAGTACTGACCCAGCAACAACTCACACAAATCTACACCTAAAAACAGGGACCTGAATGACATGAGGTTTCACTACTCTTGAATGCTTAAGTACAGAAGAAGCTTCTTAAAAGGAAGGGCCTGAAGTCCTATAATGTTTAGAAGCAAAAGTAAGATAAGAGCAAACCTGTCTTGTATACGGAGGCAGAGCAGTAACACAACTCTGGTCACTGAGACCAACCTTGTGCTTGATGATAGCTCCAGCCCTCAGCAGGTACTCGACCGTTTCCAAGTGACTGCTCTCGCAGGCCTCCATTAAAGGTGTTCGCTGGTCATCGTCACACGCATCCAGGTTGGCACCAGCCTAAGCAGCACAAGGAACTCCAAGTGTTTAAAAACGTATATGAAAGTACCGTACGTAGAATGAAAATGAGCCAGGTTACATTTCATATCAATGTTAGGAACGTAGCAAAACCTAAATCCAACAATCTCTATAAATATCTATAGTGAATTTTGTATTTTTCTCTGACGTGTAAGCTGCTTTGGAGAAAAGGGCCAGCTAAATGAATAAATGTAAATGCAAATCTGAGTTAGGCTCAGCTGAAAAAACATTTCACAGATTTAAAATCACTTGTAGTAAAGTGGAGAAGTCCTGATTAAAAGCAGTATGATACAGTTGAAAATTAACTCAAAATACTAAAACGTACTGTACTTGAACCTATGAAACTCTAAATAAACGAAACATTTATTCATTTGGCAGAGGCTTTTCTCCAAAGCAATGTGCATCTCAGAGAAATATACAATGAATGCATTACATCAACAGGAGGAGTTAACATTTTCAATTAGCTTTGAAATAATCAGTAAATTTATCTTTACTGAAAACAGTGGCATGTATGCTATTCATCTCCAAAACATAGCAAGGTATGCCCCCTCACCTGAACCAGCATATGGCAGATCTCTCGATGCCCTGATTCTGCAGCTGCATGTAGGGGTGTGCGCTTTCTCTGGCTTTCCATCTTGAAGTTGGGATCTATTCCATCAACTAGAGAGGAATGAACAGTTTCTGAAGCATACGAACACATTTAGGTCACTATAAGCTGTGTTACATTTTGATATGCATTCCACTGAACATTTAAGATAAAAATCATAACACTAAATTATAAATTGATCAGAGCACAAGACCATGTGTGACCATTTAACTTGAGGTAAGACATGTAATACTGCTGAGAAAAACCCAGGCTGAGGCAAGGAGTGGCTGCATGATTGCAGAGCCCAGCAGTGGCCTTACCCAGCATCAGTATGACCTTCTGGAGCTCTCCCAGCTTTGAAGAGATATACAGCTGCTTCGGGTGAAACCTGAGCTTCTTAGGTCTACAGAGGAAAACAGAAAGGTGGACATATGCCGTCGAGTCAGGCATCAAATTGCAATTGTAGTAGGCACAATTTTCACATGCATCAATGCTCAGATTATAGACAAACTTGAAACCTCCCATTACTTTTTACCTACAAGCCCATTACTTTACTTGCAATAAAAAATATTTGTATTGCTACATTATTTTGTAACATATCTATGACCTGATCTTTTTTTTTTTTTTTTTTTGAGTTGTTTTGGATGTAGTGAACAGTGTTACTAGTTGTAGTACCTGAAAATTCATTTAAAATTTTGTATATTCTACTGTCCAAAAGAAACCATCAGTTGAATTTAGAAAGGATTATGCGCTAGGTATATAAAACTGTGGAGTAAATTTTGTTAATAAAGACTGTAACAGAGCAGAAAAGAAGTTACACTCCATGTCAGTGATCATGAACAGTCTTACTTTTCAGCATCCAAAGACATGAGAATAGTCTCCAGATTTTCTTTGGCTGCTTCCATTCCCAAAGCAACAGCTGCAGGGCCCATGTTTGACCCACTGGGAGAAACTGTGTGTGATGTGTCCAAGCTCCTGGGCAAAGAGCCATCTGCTTTTTCACTGCGTATTCCAAGGTGAAGCAGGCTGAGACACAACAAACACAGCCCTCACATAACAGCCCAGCCAACTGGCAACACTAACCAGCCACAGTGGCTTAGAAACAACTGGCATCTGAAACTTTCTTGAGAACCACAGAAGGAAAGAACATAGATCCATTGACTGGACACTCGTTATATAGACAATCACTTATCTGAACTTGAATCTGTACAACTCATTCTGGGATGAGGACTCCATCCCCTGGTGATCCTAACTTTTTTGTCTAATAAGTGCACCCAATCTGGCGTGAACAATTTCAGACCACTGATGCCATATAGAGTTCACTGGAAGTCGCTTTGGAGAAAAGCGTCTGCTAAATAAATAAATGTAAACCATTTGAGTAACTCGCTCAGGTTAGTAACTAGCCCCAGCAGATGACTACAAACAGGCCAAGAATGATGGGTGTGGGTGTCGTCTCAATTTGTGTTTATAGGGAACAATACATTGCGATCTCATGCGCACATCCGTATTTTCACAGCTTTTAGTGGATACTTTGAATTTATTCTGACTTCATCGTGGACCTAAAAAAAGCAGGTGTGCAGGGTTTCTATTCCTTACTTTGATATTCAATTTCAATTTTCTTTATTACACTAATACATTCCTTAATAAAGACAGCTATTACTATTTGGTCTTGCGGAAATGTTTCCATTGAACTGTGAAAATTATCTTGAAATATAAGAATATACATAACGCACCAACTTCAGTCATGTCAAAATACACCAAATGCAACATGTTATGAGATACTATAATAGGAACTGCTAACAACAACTAGCTTGACAAGGAAGACTCTTCTTCGCAAAGCTTAGAACTATATGCTGTCCATGTTTTTGGGTCACATTTTCGGTCATTTTCAAGTGAATTTGAGTAGGCGTAGGAACACATTACACACATTTTCAGGAGTAAATTATTTTCGAATAATTTGACGTGTTATTTGGTAAATCTGTAAATGCTTTATATTAATATCTTCTTTGTGATTTGATGCAATATGTAAAGCATTATGATGTCTTGGATGTACAATCCTGAATAGACATACCCTCCAGATGTGGTGTCAGCCTTGCCCTCAGAGGAGGACACTGCTTCTGGGCTCGGGGTGGACAACATCCTAGAGGTGGTGTCAGCTTTGGCCACGGTGACCTCTTTAGCTTTGCTGGACTCTTCCCCACAGTGGGGGCAAAAGCTCTGACCGTTCATGGAGGAAGCACAGGCCCGGTGGAAGCGGTGTGAGATATTGCTGTCAGGCTGGCACTCCATGAATGTGCCCTGTGTCAGTCAACAAATCAGCAAAGAGCTTAATTTCACATTCCTATCTGCCGAGTTGTAATTCAGAAAAATGTCCAGTTCAGAGGTTAAAAAAACCATGGAAGCACAAATAAAAAAAAAAAAAAAAACATTAAAAGTTATATTACAGTAACCTTAAAAATGGATTTCAGTAATAAGCAATGGTGAAGACTAAAACACTTGGTTGGTCACAGCTTCCCACTCACTGCTCTACAGAAGAATCCACAGCCAGGGCAGCACTGATGCTTGACCATCCCAGCACGGTGGTCTTCACACAAAACCATGAGCTGGACTTTGTTGGAGGGTCGCATCATCTCATGCTTGACTACATTACTCTGACAGCAAATAAGCTAACAGGCACAAAGAGAGAGGGAGAGAAACAAAGACTATGTTATGCAGACATTACACTCTGCTAGAGTGCAGCGGTAGACAAAAACCAGGTGATCACTAGGGCCAACAGCAACAGGACGTTACCTACCTGCCCGTCTGTGCTTTCTGTGGCCATGCACTTCCTGTCTGCCATCATGAGAATTTCACGGCTCCTGGGTGCCTCCATGCGGCAGCTACACAGAGGCAGCTCATGAACCAAATCAGTCTCCACGCCTTCCAAGTTACAGGACACATCTGCAAGAAAGCAATGTAAATGAATGGATAAAAAAGCAAAGTGATATCAGTCTCTGCCCAACTGAACAAGATCAGATGGTGTTAATTCTATCGGGAAGTGGTCAGTGTACTATTAATGTCCACATGATCTCCTAAAACACTAGTACTTTTACCGACTGTTTGATGTGGATTTTTTTCTTTCTTGTAGGAAAGGCATACAAGCTCTGTGCACCTTGAAATCAATATGAGTGTATATGTAAGCGGTAGAGCTCAAACTCTTTCTTTTTCTTACAAGTGCAAGTAAATTGTTTTTGTTTGCATTTCAGAATACATTCACATATTCATCCAAATGTTTAACGTGTCATGTATTTGGTTAATACAATGTTGCTTTTATTATAATCAGAGATGATACTGACAGAATCATCTAGCAAGATGATAAAATCCCTGGACATGTTGAAGGACTTCCCTTCCCTAAATAGAGACAGAATTGTCTATAACTCTGCAATTGAGCAATAACTGACATAAGCTGGTAGTTTTGCATTTATTGAGACAGTATGGCTTCTGAGGGCCAAAAAACCCAATTAAAGCACGGTGGCACAGTGAGTGGGGCTGCTGTCTCACAGTGCCTGCTAGTGCAAGAGGACATGGGTTCACTCCGGCTTCCTCCCACAGTCCAAAGACATGCTGGTCAGGTGGACTGGTGACCCTAAAATCACCCATAGTGGGTGGATGTGTGTGTGTGTGTGTGTGTGTGAGAGAGAAAGAAAGAGTGTTTCACAGGTATATGAATGAGTGACTCATGGTAAGTAGAGCATCTAGCATTGTAAATCACCTTGGACGAATACACTTAGGGTTACAACTACACAATGTTCAATGGAACAATAAATGAACAAATGTAAATTAAAGACATGATGCAAATCATCTGTTTCAGCAACACATAATAAAGGCAACTAGAAGAGCCTCAAGGGAAACTGGCTATGAGGTGTGTGCTGTAACATTACCCCTGGGCCCCCTCTCACCTGTGTGTTGGGACAAAAACAGCTCCTCCTGTGTTTTTAGATCCAGTGAATCCAGGGGCAGTTCAGTGTATTCCTTATTTCTAAGAGCTTGGATGTGAGTTTCAGCCTCTTTTGATTCGAAGACTGAACATAGAAAAAGAGAGACAAACTTGGGACACTTCCCTGGCATTGTAACAACTTTAGTTGACTGGAGTTGAGCCACTGGGCAAAGCTGCCTTTTTAAAGGCATTTGAAAGTTGTGCCAATAGTAGTAATCAACACTAAATATCAAAAATAAAAAAATATCAAACTGCGCCTTTACAGAAATGCCACAGTAAATAAGAGATCTCTTCTTACCAGCTATCGCATCAGCCTTAGACTTTGTGTTTCCTTTGCGTTTCCTGGGGGATCTGACCCAGGGGTTGTCACCCTTTCCCTTTGTCTTCAGACTGTCCTTCAGCACCACCTCTGAGTTCTGCTGGAGTCAACAGAAGATGTGGTACTTTTCACTTTTTTCCTTAAGTTATAATACTAAGAGCAGCTCACATAGTGAGTATTTCTTAGCCTCTTCGAATCTTCTACTCTTAAAATAGACAGGTGAACTCAACATAGTTCACCAGTTTTCCTTCCATTTGCCTCATTTCTACCCTTTGCAAAAGGAAGACATCAAGGCAAACAAGTCAGAACATGGAAGGCTAAAAGCTGAAAGATGTCATCTCTATGTTCAAATGTACACATTGATTTTCAAATCTGCTGTAACTTATGGATTCTGCCAGAGAGAATACATATACAAAGCTCCAAAAACCTTACCAGATCTAAGAGGTCTCCTGTTTCATTGCAGTCTTCAGTTGATTCATCTGATCTTTGTCCTTTCCCAAACTCAGCCTGGAAAGTAAGGAATTATAAGGCACAATTGCATTGTTTTCATTCAGCACTTGGGGGCTGATGGTCAAAATCATTTGGAAGTGAAGTTAACTGACCTGAAGGGTACTGCTATCCCCTGTCCTGGCTTCCTGGGTAGCAGTGCTCCTCTCCTCTCCACCAGCTCCTACATGTTCCTCCTTCTGCTCTCCATCATCGGACAGCCTGCCGCCCTCAGACTCCTCCTCAGAGTCGTTTCTCCCTATATTCCCATTCACATATGGGCTCTCTTTCTGGGAGAGGTTTTTTTTTTTTTTAAAAAAAAATCAATGGCAGGTAATAAGTATGACAGCTCAACACAGCCTCCTAGAAACCAAAGTTTTAAGGTACACTGGCTCATCAACTGGGACTGGAAGTCTGTTTCTTAATCAGTTTTGTTGCTGTTTGAAATTCTGAAGTCACTCTTCCTTACTAAAGTCACTATGGTAAGGTAAAGCAACCAAAAACTTAACACAGATCTCTTTCAATTTAGTTCCTGGTTAGGTTCTGTAACAGTCTTCTATATAGCCACAGTAAACCAATACTTTGTAAGAATTTTTATTTTAAAAAGTAAACATTTTGAGTAACTTTGAGCTGCGCTGAAAAGATTAAACTAATTTTAAATGAAAACATGAAAATGTCTCCAGAAACACTGTTAAGTGCTGAATGTTGACTGATTTGTTTCACAAACATGCATATTTGCTCATTTTTTAAATTGTCCATGGCTGTAAAAATGAAAATGAGCTGAATACAGTCCGAAACTGCTATTTTAGTTGGGTATTACTGACAGCTTTCAGCTCAGCTAATTAACGCAGGTCGCTTTTACAGAAAAGAGAGAAAAAGTTTTGGAAAAAGTGCATTTAAAAATAAACCTAAATATCTTTATCCTTGAAATTTTGTAACAAGGAAACTGATTTGGGGCCAGACCTGAGTTGTTGCGCTGGTCTGAGAGATGTTACTGAAGATCTCCATTAGGGAGCATTGCTTCAGCCCTTTGGATTTTTTCTTGGGGCCAAAGCTGTATGTCCCCATTTTCCTCCTCTTCTTTCGAATCACAGGTGCTAATGAGACCAAGAGTGGTTGAAAAGAAGACAAGTTTAAAAAGACCCTTCCAAGAGATTCTGTGAACGACAAAATCTCTCTCAGCAAAAGATAAGTTAAATCGAACTAATGTACAGCTATGAATTAAACACTCCCCCGTTTGTTGCGAGACCAAAAGCAATGAATAAACTCTTTATGTAGCTTCTAAAAAGCGCTGCCATTACTCTAAACAACAATATTTGATGTTTTTTTTTTTTTTTTTTTTTTTAAAGTCCCAGAAAGAAGCAATGTGGACTGAACTCAAAAACTCTCTATGAGATGGAACACTGCACACCATCTCATGGACCTGAGAGCAAAATGACACAGACCACTGCCCTGAAAAAAGATCTCTCAGCATGTGACACCATGAGCACTGACCTGTCTGTGGCTTAGCAGAGCCACTGTTCATGCCGTTCTGGCTCTGAGATAGCTGCTGCTGGGATGGGGCCATCTGCTGCGATTTCCTCAGTTCCAGCTCATGCCCACTCTCATCATTACAACTCTTTTTTGATTCTTTGTGTAAAAACTACAGATAAATTAAAAAAATACTAATTACATGTAAAATACAAAGAACCTTAAACAGGACTTCCTTAATATTTCAAAAGACGTATACGAAATTTGAGCAAATGTACGGAAACATCTGAACAGCGGTCGTTCCATACAGCATGAAACCATCGATATAACGCAGCATTATCTTACGAGACCATCAGAAACAGCAAGGGGAGATGTTCATTAAATTAGCAAACAGCATACCTTCAGTGTGTTCTGGCCAGAAGCCGACTTGGCCATGGTCTTCCATGCTCTGTATACAGGCACAGGTGGCAAAGGTTCCTGGTCTGTGGTGGTCTTACTCTGAATCTCCACTCTGGTCTCTCTGATAGACCTCCTGACTATGTCAGGGTAGCGGGCCAGAGCCTCGGCAGGAGATGGGAGTGACTTGGCAGCATGTCCGGTTAAAGAGCTCACAGTGGCCCTGCGTGGGGGCAGTCCGTCAAGCTGTTTGCTGAGTGCTAGTCCATTGCTGCCAGTGACAGACCCATGTGGGGTGCTGCTTTCCTCTAGACCATTCTTTCCGACTCGTAGGCGGCTGCTCATGTTGCCCAGTCCTCCTGTTTCTGACTTCATTCGATCACAGGACCCATTCTGCTGCACCTCGCTGCTGGACATATCCCCTGGCTCCTCCACACTGCCTCACCCTGGTTGAAAGGCACCATCTGTATTTAGCACTAAACCATAAAGAAATACTCAACATGCCCATTTAATTAACGCAGGCACACAAAAATAATTTACAAATGTAAATCATAAATGGAAAAATGTGAATTAAAGGTAAAGGGAAATCTAGTATGACTGGTAGTGAAAACAAAGGTAACTGTACCCTGGACATTGAGCAATAATTAAAGTGATCTTTGATGCTCTACCAACTCTAGAAGTTTCTAGGCCAAACTAATGGGCTGTGGCACAAACTAGTATGACTGACCTGGTTTAACCAAGTGCAAAATTCAGAATACTACTTCCAACCAAAGGCTACAAATAATGAGAAGTCTCTGCTCATATTGGCTCATCCTGGCCTTTAGAGTGGTAGATTTAGCAAATGTTAGACATATTCCACTGGCCTCTGATGTGTGTTCTACTTCAATTTAGTAAGGGGCAGCTGGTAGTGGTAACATACAAACTACTTCAACGATCGTGCATTTGGATCTAATGGGTTTTGTCTCTTGCAAAATTAACTTTTATATATATTGAATTATATGTAACTTTGGATAAAAAGCATCTAACGGAACAAATGTAACTGTAAACACTGAAGTTAGTTAGGTACCACACTTATTCTGTTTGGCTGTGTTTACTGCCACCAGTCAGTTGTTGCAAAAACTCTTTTTTTTCCACTTCTCTGTGCAAAGACATTTAAAAAAAAGTTGATTTTTAAAGAAAATGCAATTTTAAATTAAACAAGGAAAATGTACCTTCTAAAACTTGTAACTCCACCAACTGCCAAACAGGTGGCCACCGCATATGCAAATCAGAGGGATTCCCTTTGTGTAATGACAAGGCTTTAGTTCACAGCCTAGTTTTAGGTCAAAGATTCAGTTTCAGAGCTAGGCAGGAAGCCCACCAAAAACTGCTGAAAGTTAAAGGGCACAGGCTGAAAAAAAACACATTGTAACACACTGTGATATGTTTCTTTACCTCTCTCGGGGTACTGCACATAGAGGATCCCTGTAATTTAAAACCAAACGCACAAGTTTTAGCAGCCATATGAAGCCTCTGTTCCACAAACCTGTCCCACCTGGCTGACTGCCCTACCATCAAAACCGATACCCCATTTCAGAGGAACTCAGCTCTGATCCCAGCAGTGTGCTGCGAGGCTCACTTGGAGCACTGCTAAGTGCACCATGGGACATTGGTGCAACAAAGCATTGTGATTACAATACAGTACAGATGAATAAGGCATCAGTACTAAAAGAAAAGGGAAAGGAGAGTAGACACGTCAGAGAGCTGAGTAGGAAGATGAGACCAAGGAGAAGAGACGTTACACAGAACTACCAGGCTGCTCTTCACAGCTGAACAATAAAATATTTGTAAGAAATATACTTTGCATTACCTTGCAACTGTCATATACTACTATCCATTCAAAATTTTATCGAGACAGTATCACTCCACTAAAGATAATCTTACCTGGATTTCCTATTAAAACCTACATATCTTTTAAGCAACAGCACCCAATATTTTTACCAAAATGACATAATATATATGAAATAGAACTTACCAATGACCAGAGACAAAGCTGGTTCACAGAGAGATGGATCTACAGCTTCTCTGTAGAGTATCCACTGAGTAAAGGTCTCTCTGAATCACAACTGGTTGAAAGAGAAACAGGTAGAGTAAATGAATGAAACTGCTCAAACAATAAATACACTTCTTTGTGCTACATCATGAACTCACAAATAAGACGGTGACACTCCAAAAATATCCAATTAACACATATTCTATGAAAGAATAGCTAGGATAATCGCATAATTAGGCTTCTCAAGCTGTTAGGCAAGGTGCTGCTCAGCTTGTCTGCATTCAGTTGAATAAGATGGGATTTACTGCTTTGGATATTTCAGTCTGAAGAATCTGCTCTCTGGTGATGTGTCATTGGTGTGAAGGACACCAAATCCCAAGAAAAAACCACAGTGATTTCAGCAATTCTGCCAAAGATGCTTTATTACAGCAAAGTTAAAAAGGCATTTAAAATGCTCAAGGACATAACAAACTGATACAATAACAGAGCATTGACATTAACTCTAGTTCATGTTATCTTTGTAACCAACAAATTTAAATGACTAACAAAGAGTAAATGTTACATTTATTCATTTAACTGATGTTTTTCTCCAATGTAACTTACAATGTTAAGCTACCAACAATTATTTACCCATCTATAGAGCCAGGCATTTTTACTGGAGAAATTTAGGCTAAGTACCTTGCTGAAGTTGGAGGCAACCTTTTGGTCCAAAGGCAGCAGCTCTAACCACTATGTTACAAGCTGCTACTCTCAAAATAATTCTCAATGGCCCTCTGCCTACTGGTAGATTGGGTACTTCCTCATAGGAACATGAACAGACCCTTACAGAGATCAGTGGCAACAGTACAGCTATTAATTCAAATTTATATACCAAAAAAAAGCTCTTCCAAAATTGCATTTTCATCAGTGTCACACCACTGTGTCCAGTCTTCCAGATGTTAAACCTCCCTAACCACCGGATCAAATTATACATTTTGAACTTGCAGTAAAAACGATTAGTGAAACAATTCTTTAGAGACCTTAAAAAGAGCAGCATTTTCTATGGTTATTCACAAAGTTACAGTATAACCAATATTTGACTACAGGAAAACTGATTAGCACAAGTACATTTATTCAAGTACAATCCACACCTCTGCATTTTCAGTTCATGACAAACAACTATGCTATACCTTGCCAAAAAAAGAGAAATGCTTCACAAAAAGTTCTCTCTCTTAAGGGTATACTGACCAGGCATCACTTACTGTAAGTCTGCAGGGCAGTCTTATTTCTGTTTGCTGCATGAATATGACTTGAATGTCTTTTGCAAGGCGTACCAATAAACAATGCTGACTGGATACGCAATACACAAAATACAAACACTACACATTAAGCATAACACACAAATGTAACAGTATAACAGAATGGCAGTTTGTGTGCATGTGTATGACAACAATATAACCAATTAAGTGTGTGCGTTATAAGAGTTTGGAATCAGTTTCCTGCAGACACTTCACTGTAGGAGACCTGCTCTGTCACAAATTCCCCGCTACAATCTCAGTTTCAGTCAGAAAAAGTAATTTTAAAAATTAATAATACCAGTTTCACAATGACAGCAGCAAGCATACTAGCTGTTTTTCCAAAACACAATTATTCTCCAAAAAATATTAAGTGCTTTTGTGTAGTCTGCTTCAGTTTCACACCAGCTAGCAGAAGCCAAACAACTCAGTTTGTCTTGCATTCAACATCTACCTTTGCTCAAAGAGACCTACAACACAGGTCCTTAGTAACCAGACATGAAAACAAACCACAGCTAATCCAGAAAAAACATTTCAGCAAGATAAGTTATTTACATACATTACAGTATACCTACAATACTGTGGGTAACCTAGCTTCTTACATTCCTTCTCTAGGGTAAAGAGTGAAACATTCCATGTAAGAGAGCAGAAAAACCAATTACAATGAGCAGTTGTATAGCTGGAAAATACTGTCATAAGCTGGTCAAAAAATTGAAACACTGAGGAACTTTCACATAAGATGTATGTACGTTACCAAAGCTTGTCCTTGAGTTTTGTGCTACAGAAAGACCTGGATCCTCACTCTTTACGTATTTTAACAATGTCTGATCCTATTTAATGTACTTTTAGGCATTTCATGAAAGTTAGATCATCATGTCCACGACAGCGGTAAGAACCTACAACCTGAAGGGAGACCGCAAAGTTGAAGAGGCTAGAGATAAAACCCCTCATGGGTTCACCACCCAGAACTTCATATGTCCATTGATCCCACAATTCTCCTGTATGTCCTCTGTGTGGTGGTGCCAGCCCAGCCACAATTTTATGTCGATACACTCTGGCTTTTCATTTACGAAGAGCATCAAAAACAAAGACTTAATGTTGTCACCTTAACTGTATGATGCAGAGGGTCCAGGTTTCAAGAACGTCTCGTAAGTTACTACAAAAGCTATAAACCAGCAAATTTAAAATCCAGAACAACAAATGTCACCTACCAGATTGAATCTCACACTGAGGGGAAAAAAGATAGAACATATGGAACACTGAAGCTTAATGTACCAAGGAGGAACAACAGAACATCAAGCAAATGTTAAATCAGAAGTACGATCCAACCTCTTCTGTCCCAACTTAGTTCAGTTAAGCAGACAGCATCATACTTCCTGTCTCTTAATGGCTTCCACTGGGATCGAGACAAAGGATGAGAGAGCTGAAGGTTCAAACACATCGTTCCTCTTTCCTTCTCCACCACGGATATGTTCAGCTCTGGCCGTGTGACCCAGCTGCTCCCTCTGCTGGGTACTTTGAACAGGTTGGATGGTACATGGTCAGTGTGTGCTGCCCCTTGAGGAATAGCAAAGGGCTACTGAGGACCACAGTAAGCTCAGGCCTACACTTCATGGCATGGTAAGGGGTAATCCAGACACCCTTGACTGTTTCTTGAATACTATTCTTGGCTTACCCAGACATCCCCATTCAAAACAAGCACCAATTCATCCTTTGACGTAAAGGCTATTGTATTGACTTCTGCCATGATTACTTTGATAACCTCTGCTCTGTATGTCTGAAACAGTTACAATTTTAATTGCACTTGGATTCCAGGCCTTGCTGTGTGCGGTCCACAGTAATAACACTAATCATGCTCTATCAAGAAAAATCCTTTTTACCACTATTAGAGTGAAAATGTGTCACAAAGATGCATTGTTACGATGCAAACACACATTTGGGATTATTGTTCTATTACATATAGGAGACTGGGAAACTCACGTGTTGCAGAAATACTACTGAAGCATATTTCTAGCCTACAAGCCAGAGGGGCTCACAGTGATTGAAGTTCTGCAAATATGGTGCAATGCAGTGGACCAAAACTAATACATCTATGCTGAATTAAGGTGTTTTGTACCACAGGTGAGAACAAAAAATGGCAAAGCATGTAAGAACTCAAAGACTTATTCTAGTTCAATGGGGTCTTTGGAGCACCATCCTTTTTTTTTTTTTTTTAAGTAACTGCAATATTCTCGACCGATCTGTGCACTAGGGTAGAACCCCACATGTACAGCCAATGTCCAAAGGTCTCCTCAGTTCTGCCATGGGATAAAACACACACCACTAGTACACCAGCAACTGTCCTCACTTTACCATCCTTCACGACTTCCTGTCTGCATTTCCTTTCCCTCCATTCCTTAGGCCAAGGACACAAGACTCCTGTTGAAGAATCGGATTATTTGTGTCCATTCCAGGACAATGAATGCTTTTTCTTAATGACTAGAGGAAATCTGTAAACTAGGTACAGCTGACAATAAGGCAGTACACATGAAAAATCTGGATAATTGATTCTTATCTACACATAAAGCAGAAAATTGGAGACTGTGACATTTTCAGTTCTTCACTGGCCAAGATTTGGAGTACACTAGCTCTCTGTGGACATAAGCACATGGTCTATAGTAAGGCACAGCTGATTCTGAATTTGGAGTACGTTTAGTGTTTGAGCACCAGTACAGACACCCCTCGACTTACACAAATAAACCGTTCTTCAACCCCTTTACGCAAGTCAAAATTTATGTATGTCGGATTCCCCCTCCATTACAGAGCCAAGGCTTCTCAATTCCTTCACATTTATTTCAAACATTGGTATAAAAAAATTACACAATATAATTCTCTAGTAAATGTCAGACATTTACATTTATTCATTTAGCAGACGCTTTTCTGCAAAGCGATGTATATCTCAAAGAAAGACAATTTGTGCATTATATTATGAGAAAGAGACATAGTTGCAGGCATGTGATTAAGTAAACTTAGTTTCTTTCTTTCCACTTTATGCACCAATGTTCATCGCACGAGTAGGTGCATAAAACTGAAACAAACATTAAATACTGGAATAAGACATACGCTGATCAGTCAAAGCATTAAAACCACGGACAGGTGAAGTGAATAACATTGATTATCTTGTTGCAATGGCACCTGTCAAGGGGTGGGATATATTAGGCAGCAAGTGAACAGTCAGTTCTTGAATTTGATATGTTGGAAGCAGGAAAAATGGGCAAGCATAAGGATCTGAGCGACTCTGACAAGGGCCAAATTGTGATGGCTAGACGACTGGGTCAGAACATCTCCAAAATGGCAGGTCTTGTGGGATGTTTCCAGTATGCAGAGGTTAGTGCCTACCAAAAGTGGTCCAAGGAAGGACAACCGGTGAACCGGCGACAGGGTCATGGGTGCCCAAGGCTCATTAATGCGCATGGGGAGCAAAGGCTAGCCCAACTGGTCCGATCCCACAGAAGAGCTACTGCAGCACAAACTGCTGAAAACCTTAATGCTGGCCATGACAGAAAGGTGTCAGAACACAGTGCATCGCAGCTTGATGCGTATGGGGCTGCGAAGTTGCAGACTGGTCAGAGTGCCCATGCTGACCCCTGTCCAACACAAAAAGCGCCTACAATGGGCAGGTGAGCATCAGAAGTGGACCATGGAGCAACAGAAGGTGGCCTGGTCTGACGAATCATGTTTTCTTTTAGATCACGTGGATGGCTGGGTGCATGTGCGCCGTTTACCTAGGGAAGAGATGGCAGCAGGATGCATTGTGGAAAGAAGGCAAGTCGGCAGAGGCACTGTGATGCTCTAGGCAATGTTCAGCTGGGAAACCTTGGGTCCTGGCATTCATGTGGATGTTAGTTTGACATGTACCACCTACCTAAAGACTATTGCATACCACGTACACCTCTTCATGGCAATGGTATTCCCTGATGGCACTGGCCTTTCAGAAGGATAATGCGCCCTGCCACACTGCAAAAATTGTTCAGGAATGGTTTGAGGAACATGACAAAGAGTTCAAGGTGTTGACTTGGCCTGTAAATTCTCCAGATCTCAATCCAATCGAGCATCTGTGGGATGTGATGGAAAAATAAGTCCAATCCATGGAGGTCCCACCTCACAATTTACAGGACTTAAAGGCTCTGCTGCTAACATCTTGGTGCCAAATACCACAGAACACCTTAAGAGATCTTGTGGAGTCCATGCCTCGATGGGTCAGAGTTGTTTTGGTGGCACGAGGGGGACCTACACAATGTTAGGCAGGTGGGTTTTAATGTTTTGGCTGACCAATGTAGGCCTAGTCAATTAAATAAATTTTTACATTTCCATAAAGCACACATTAAAAAAAATACTGCATGCAGTACGCATATGGTATTGTACTGTGCGTGCTTACCTTATATCTAGTAGTATGCTAACACACAAGAGGGTGCTGCTGTTAATTTATAATTTTTCCACCTCAGTTATTGTACCTTGGAAGTCTCTTCATTATTATTGTTGCTGTTTTCATGCTAGATGTTCATTTCACGTGCTCCTTTATACACGTAGCATCCTTCACTATCGTATTCACAGTCGATATGGCTAAACCTGGTTTCCGTGCTATAGAAGATGATCTGTGTCCACCTTTATACTTCCATATTATGTTTAATTTCATCTCCAAATGAATTGCTGTACGCTTGGAAGACAGTTCTCGTTTTTCTTCAAGTGCAGGTTTACCACCAGGCAGTGTAAATAATGAAAAGGGTAGAAAATATGTGAAAAAAGCACTACACTACGGAGAGGAGATGCGTTCATGGCTCAAAACACGCAAGAACTGGGAACATGCAGTTTCCTGCCTTGTCTGGTTGATTTGCACGTAACGTATTTCAGATGTTTTGCATAAAATAAAAGCGCTATCCGTAAATAACGTGTATGCCGAGAATTTTTTACGTAAATCCCGATTTACCTAAGTCAAGGTTTGTCTGTACAGGTGGTCCCCGATTACGATGGTTCGACTTACAATTGTTTTGACTTTATGATGGTGAGCTGGCAATAGACATTCAGTAGAAACTGTACTTCGAATTTTGATTTTTTTTTTTTTTTTACCAAACAAGCGATACGCGGAGCGATACTCTCTCGTGATGCTGGGCAGTGGCAGCAATCCGCATCTCCCATTCTGTCACGCAGAGGTGTGTATTGGGTATATTAAATGCATTTTCGACTTATGACATTTTCAACTCATGATGGGTTTTGGGGAACATAACCCCATCGTAAATCAGGGACCACCTGTACTTGGCACAGAGAACTGTCACTGACAATGGGGCATTGTAGCTCAAATTATTCCTAGTCGTTGCATTGTTTTGACCACTCCTTTGCGCCCAGGGGGACCTCACAGGCAAATGGTGAAAGATGTGAACCAGATTGTGGTTCATTTTCTACCAGAAGAGAAACTGATCTTATTTCCACCAAGCTGGAAGAGCAAACTTTCTTTATACACAGCCCTCAAAAAAAGAGGCAAAATAATCCATTGAGAGCAATCTGACGCGGCCATAAAGTGGAAGTTATTCTCCTAAATAATGCATGGAGCACAAACAAGATATCACCTAATCTTGCTCTCCAGTAGGAGTACACACAAAAAAGAAAAAAATGTTCTGAATTGTTGCACTGTCTGCACCCAGTGTTGGAAACATTACAAGAAGAGAAGCAGCTGTCAATCGGCAAGTTTAACTCAGTGAAGAAAAACAGGCCAAACTGATTTCAATCTCATCTGATCACGTTGCTCCATCCTAATAAATGTTGTATTCAGCAGTTCAGCAGACTAATATTGCATCTTCAGTTGGTAGACTGGATATTTTAAAGATTCCATGTCCAACTTTGTTATTCCTCCACTATTTGTGGCATAAGCCTCTCCAGTTCTGATCACAGAGACCAATTTCAGGCAGCAGCAGTTTGATAATCCCTCTCAAATCTTTCAGCGGTTACAGAAATAATTCAAACAGTGGATATTTTTTTTTTTTTACTTTTAGCCACGGAGACAAGACTAAACTCACTACGAATCAAGTACAACCATCCGTCTCCATTAACACTGAAATCAAATATTTGCTATTAAAACAGCACTTCAATGAATTTAAACAGAAAAACAATTTGAAGGTAAAAAGACCATCTGCTATAAACCAAATCAATACAAAGAAACAATTTACAGTATATCAGTTTGAGAGAACAGTACATACAAACCTCTCTGTAAGTTACACAAATGACCAGACCTAATAAAAACAGGAGCAATACATTAAGTATGTCTTTGCTCAGACTGTGAAATACAAATTCTAAGTTTCATCCATCTAATTCAAAATACTGGGACCTGTGACCAGTAATTAAGACACAGATTCCACCTCTACAGACAACTCCTTAGTGGACAGAAAATGAGGAAAATCAAACGCATCATCTATCCTTTTACCGTTCTCCTCCACTATCACAGCAGTTACTTATTTTACTTAGTACCAATCTATTGACCAAAAATAAGAGGAGAGCTCCACACTAACTAGTTTGGTTTCGACACAAGCATAGCAAATGCTAGGGTCACACGGCTAAGGCCTGTGCTAAAAACTCCCCAACACTGCACTAGGCATGCTCACAAACATTACTGCCGTTGTCATACCGAAGAAAATAAACGCAGTCATTCTGTGAGCCTGTACCAAGTGCTGGCCATAAGGGCCCCTTGTAACGCTATGCATTTTCAGCTGTTCAACCTTGTTTCTAACATTGCATTACATGCAATGTGTATTTTTTCTAGTTTAAAAGTGAGAAGTACCAGCAGTTTTATATATCTACATTATTTTGTTGATTGAGCTTGTGGTCATCAACAGCAAAGCCCTTGTGTTTTCTATATTGTTAAAATTATATTTACATTTATTCATGTAGCAGACGTTTTTCTCAAAAACAGCGTGCACCTCAGAAAAATACAGAGAGTGCATTAAACCAACAGGAGGAGATATTTGGATCCAGACACGTGATTCAAGAGTACAAATGTCAGAAGAAAAATCCAGGACATAAAATTTATTTACAGAAATATTTCAAAAAATGCATTAATCATAAAAGTTCAGTGTCTAGAAACAATAAATGATGAAAATGAGGAAGTTACAAAGGGCCCAGGTAATTAGATTGTTCCTAAATTACTGGGGACCTCAGCACAACTTCTGCAAATAAATGTGTGCACACAAACCAAATGACATGAATGTATCCAAAACTTGATGACTCACAGTACAAGGCAATGGTTCAGATATTTCTCCAAGTTAAAACAACAGACAAAAAGGAATCAACATTTTCAACACTTGTTTACACTGTTCCGTTCACAGATGAACAGACCTCATATTCAAAGTGTACTCACCATGTCAGTATCTCCTGCGTTTGCCTTGCATAGCCTTAGGGAGGTGGCTAATAAAATACATCATGGTCCCCTCCCTCTTTTTTAAACAAACAAAATCACTATAGCAGTCAAGGCTCAAACATTACAAATCTCTAGTTCTGGTTACTAACACTAGCTCAATGGTGCTTGAAATTTTAAGTTAAATTTCCAAGGTAGCTACAACTAAAAAGACAGCCTTGACAATATCAATTCCAAATGAAGATGTTTAGTAAAGTCAATAAATTAACTACCTAGATAATGTTTTGATTTTTACAACTGTCCTCGAATATTGGAGAAACCAATTACTTAAAATTATTACATTGCACAGGAATTTTAACTGTGTAGTAAAACACATTCAAGTGGACAGACAAATCCAGATAATCATAAACGATAAATCTCTACTAAAAGTTGCTCAGCTCATACAGACCTAAAATGGTTAGTTCCGAGTCCTACAGCACACATCGAAAAACTCTTCATGTGCAGTCAAATATCAGCTAACATGTACAGGTGGTCCCGAATTTACGATGGCTCGACTTATGATTTCTTCGACTTTACGATGGTGAGCTGGCAATAAGACATTCAGCAGAAACAGGACTTCAAATCTGGAATTTTTCCCAAGAAAGCAATATACGTAGCGATACTCTCTTGCAATGCTGGGCAGCCGCAGCAATCCGCATCTCTCATTCTGTCACGCAGAGATGTGTATTAAGTGCATTAAATGCATTTTCGACTTACGATGGGTTTCGTGAAACGGGACCCCATTGTAAAGCGAGGACCACCCGTACGTTATTCTCCTAAAAAGTTGTAAAGGCCACGGGGAGTTCCTCTACATTATTGGTTCTCAGCCCATGTATATGTGGATTTTGGCAAATATACGCTAGATGTAATACTCTGGGGACAGCTGGTAGTGTAATAGTCAGAGTCACTGCCTTTGGCCCCAAAGGTCACAGGTTTGAGCCTCATCTTCAGCTTCAGTACCCTTGAGCAAGGTTCTTACCTTAAATTGCTCCACTAAAATGACCCAGCTGTATAAATGAGTAAATAATTGTAACCTTAACATTGTAAGTCCCTTTGGAGAAAAGCATCCGCTAAATGAACAAATGTAAAGAGATAAATGTGTCAGTCAATGTGGAGTATGCTGGTACCAGTGAGACAGTGTGAGAAAAGGGGAACAGCCCAAGTTCACCAAGTGCGCTCAGCACTTAACTGTGCAGGAGCCAGGTGTGTTCACAATGCCACAGTACACTGCTACTGCCCTCAGGGCAGCTGTGCTGTTGACAAGAAGCCTAAGGTGCACCTATTAATACTTTTTGTTCTCTAATGAGGTTGACACACAGCACTCACTCCTGTATTCATTTCAGGGCCTCTCTACACTAGCTCAGTTTAAAAGCCTGTTGGGCTGCTTCCTGCAAAGTTGACAGCTTCAGGAAATGTGTGTAGGACAGAGTTTGGCTCAAAAAGCAAGCAGTCACTGCGGTGTCATTAAGACAACGTTCTTGGGGCAGCACTGTAAGGAAGCACTAAAACAGAAAGACAAGCCCCCCCATGCCCTACTGTGCTGCAGCACCCTTGAACAAGACACTTACAGTGAATTGGAATAGTACAAATACCTTCTTGTAGAATCACTTTCTTGTAAGAACTTAGAGATGTTAAACAATCCAAACAATAAGAAATCCTTTTGGTTATCAAATTTTGTTGAAAAAATGTTACATTATGCATTTTGTACTAAACTTCTTTAAGCCAATTAAATAAACAAATCAGTGAAATTACCACCACATTACGTATTCTACTCAGGGGGGTGCGGTGGTGCAGTGGGTTGGACCGGGTCCTGCTCTCTGGTGGGTCTGGGGTTCGAGTCACGCTTGGGGTGCCTTGCGATGGACTGGCGCCCCGTCCTGGGTGTCCCCCCCGCCAACAGCCTTACGCCCTGTGTTGTCGGGTTAGGCTCCGGCTCCCCGCGACCCCGTATGGGACAAGCGGTTCAGATGATGTGTGTGTGTGTGTATTCTATTCAATTTTGCACTATTTAGCTCTTAAGTCAATTTTTTCCTCCGTCTTTATTTTTGAAGGCCAGGATACTAAAAAAACCCTAATAAATATAACCCAGTGAATCGTCTGCAAGTGGCTTAACTGTACTTGTGTAACAAGCGAGGGACAAAAGCAGTGGACTTGGACAAACTGTGCACTGAAAGTCATGTATATAACTCCTCTATGACTATAACTCCTCATGTGCTGTGGAATGTGCTTTTGTTTACACTCAGTTATATGTTGCTTTTGATAAAAGCATCTGTTAGATTAATAAATGTACGTTGAAAACACCCAACTGAAACGCTTTAACGCATTTGCAGCTGTACAGTACAAATGAACTGTAAACAACCCGAATGCCTTCAGATTCTAAAAGTGTAAGCAAAGTAGTCATTTTTAATAACAAGCTTATACCAAGTTAAATCTGCAAAGGAGTTCAAACACAGCAGTAGTATAGACAAAACACATGCACAAAGGCATTAAAAGGAACCACCACATATTTCTTAAGTGCTGCGGTAAAGTGACCACGCAAAGTCGCTCCTAACCTAGTCATCTGTGCAGTAACTGCAAACAAAGGCTCCAGTGTCACAGGAGAACTCAATGCGTGTAGCAGTAACGGTTACTCAAATTCATTCATTTTCCACTTGTTTCACTCCGGTGAATGCTAAGACTTTCAGAAACTGGAGATAAATTGAACAATCTTTCTTAAAACCTAGATGCATCAGGGATTAATTTCAAAATATCTATTCATCTAGAGCTAAAATTTGAAGCTACCAGGGGGGCCCACCTTTGGCACAGTAAAGGAGCAAACTCTTACAATAACTGGGGAGAGTCCTTATAGCAGGATGATGGTATAAACTGTCAAAGCCCGGATAAGTGACAGTGTGTGCATACCGGGGTACAGTACATACTGCCATACCTGTTACCCCTCGCTTATGGTGAAACGGCGACGTTCTGCGCATGCGCACTGAAGCTCACATAGTGCGTGAAGTATAACAGCTTCACTCCGTCGGCACCATTACCTCCCTCACGCGCTCCAGTACTTACAGTACTACTGCTCTCCTGCGACTCACAGGCGCCACCTGTTGACGAAGCAGTGTCCCTAAGCTAGGCTTCAAACTTCGGCACACGTTTCATTTTTAACACAAAACCCTGGAACGTGTGAACTTGCTTTGAGTTTTTAACACAAATTAGCCAAATAAGGACGCTGTCCTCGCGTGCTCTGGGAGATTTACATAGATACAGTCGATGCCTTGCAGTCGTGAAGAGCGGAACCGCATCCAAAGCCGAGCTCACACTTCACTCAGACACACACCTTGGCTTGGAAAACAACAAGGGTTTCCCTCCACACAACTGGTCCACTCTCGGCCCCCGGTGTCCATGACTGCCTCGGCTAGTCGGTACAGTACAACTCCACCACGTCCGTCGCCCTTAGCTTAGTTGAGGCTGAGCAGACCCCTCAGTCTTTTTTTTTTTTACAAGGCAAAACTGTGTAACTTGGATTCTGCTAACAAGACTGCGGGCACAGCGAGAATAGTTTTAAAAACGCGTTTCCGGGTCTTGTTACGGCCGAGCGAACGCGCTAAAAATGAATATTCCGTGCACAAGCAACTCTACTGAAACTAGAAGGGAAAGTGCACAGCCGGGTAGTGGTGGTGTGTGGCCCAGCACTCTGTATGCCCGCAGCAGTCTCCGTATAAACACACGGTCACATTATGCCCTATACAGATGACGGGGCCCTGCCTTGAAACTGCTCGTTCGCGAGGCCAGCCCCGTTCCGGCACGGATTCACCGCTGACCCCGGAGCCTAGCACGGACAAAGCGGGGACACTTGAATTGAGGAAGGCAGGCGGGTAGTTCGAACGGAGGCAGAAATACTTCAGGCAACCCAGCTCATGGCATCCGTTCAAGAATAAACGTGTTTCGGAGTGCGCTACGACGTTCCAAATCAAACGCAGGCCATAAAAAGCTGTAAAACAAAGTAGTGTATAAAGTTAACGTTTGTGTTTTCCGCCTTACCTCCGCTTCCACTGAAGCCATTGCTCCCCAGCCCACACGGAGTCCCGCCCCCTGTCCGTGACGTCACAACGTTTATCCGCCAACCTCGTGTACGCGATACAATCAGAAATCGACGCTAAAAACGTGAATTTCTGCGCATATTTTGTGTCCCAGTCGTTGATATAACCGCAAATGTCTGATTTTTGTGGAGAGTTTCTCCGATAACGCCAAGCGACTAGCTAAGCTTGCAGTGCACTTCATGTAGCCAATGGTGCAAATGTTAAATGATTACAAAGTTCTGTGTTCTGCAACTATATTGAGTATATGAGTAGTGAGTGTATTATTGTACAGTATAGTCTGTGTATAAAATTATTACTTGCTTAATTTCAGCAGCTCAAGTGTCGGAAATACAGTTAGGAAGTGGAGCAACCAGTGTAAAAAGTTTGGAAGTTGTGCAGAAAAACAGGAAAGCAACGTCTGAAACAAATAACTCCCGTAAATCTAAACGTTTCTATGGTTTTATAATCATGTGTGTTACGATGCATTTTACAAATTTAAAACGCGAGGTATACATATATATGAAACGAAATTAAGTCATGTCATTCCACCACTGGGAGGCAGTAGGAGAAAAGAAAGTAAAGGAAGGAAGAACGCAAAAAAAAAAAAAAAGCATACGGCAAATAAATTAAAGCGAATGCCAAATATTAGTGGAGTAATTATTAGAACAAAATATTTAAATTGGTTATTTATCTTTAAAATTGGGTCTTCCACGGCGGGCTGGTGTCCCGTCTGGGGGTATCGTGTCTTGTGCTTCTGGGATAGGCACCGGGCCACAACGACCCTGCCCTAGGACAAGTAACGTGATAATCAATGAGAAAGGCAGTGAACTGATGACAAATACTAGGGTTCTTATTGGCCTTTGGTGGGGAAACCTAACCCTGATTTTTATATATATATATATATATATATATTTTTTTTTTTTTTTAATTTGTGAGGTATTACAACCAGAGTCTTTAATGTACATATGTGCGAAAGGAGGGGATAATAGGCTGGAATGAACGAATGGATCATGCTTTGTCCAGACTCTCCCGTCAGACTTGTTTGCCCCCAGCACCAGGCTCCAGCCAAAGCTCTGAGGTTCACGGAGACACGCTAGCTGTACCACCACACCAAGGTGACGGTCCCGTAGCAGGTTTCTCGCCAGTTGGTTCAGATTCAGCTCAGTTCTATTTATTCTTCTTAACCACTCCTCTCAGCAAAGTGACTCAGAGTGCTGAACAACAGGAAGCAGGAAAGTGACAAGAGTAGCGATAATGTGTGGCACTTTGACAAGTAAGTCAGCTGACAGCTGAGGAGAGGAAAACAAAAAACTCCCAGCTGCACAGAAAGGGGGAAAAGTGAACCTCTGCTGGTCTATGTGCCACTAGTTGAGCACCGCTCTTGGGCAGTCTAAATGTGGTGGTAGAGGACCTGTATCGATGGGTCTGTAGGACCAGTACAAATCCAGGTCAGCCTCTTTGCAGGTTGCATCTTCTCCCTGTATTTGCAAGGCTTTCCTCCAGGTGCTCCTGCTTCTTCTCAGTCTAAAGACATATTTCAGATTATATGATGACTTTAAATTGTGTGTATGCATGAGTAAATGAGTGTGTGACTGACGTGTGATGGCCATCCAGGGCATACCCTGCTTCCCATCCTGTGTTTTTCAGTGGGCTGCAGATCACCATAACTCTGCATTGGATGGATGGAAGTACAAAAGAATGAATCATTACAAATATATGACAATTATTTTACATCTAGTATACTATATGCTAACAACGATCTCCAAACCCCTTTTTATGAAAAACTAAAAAAAAGTAGTCACTAACCTGAAATACTGCCTTTATTTGAAAGGGATTCTTGGTAATGCATAGATAGAATGTCTTATATGCATTGAATAATTATATATTTTATCTGTCATTAAAGCATATGATTTCTGTATGAACTGGAAAAATTCTTACAATGTAAATTTTAATAGAAATATATACTTTTCATACAAAATTAAAAAAAATATTAAAATCAAGTATGAATACATAATATATACTTAAAATTATATTTTAAATATTAGTATCTTCTACACTACAAATCCAACTTGGATAACATCAGAACTACAGAACTTGAAATGCTACAATATGAATATTCATGATAGGGCTAGATGCATCTCAACACTATGTGAACATGACTGCTAATGGGTTTAAAAAAAAAAAAAAAAAAAAAAAAAATGTACACACACACACTTTCTGAACCGCTTGTCCCATACAGGGTCGCGGGGAACCGGAAACTGTACCGTAAAGCAAAAATGTGCAAAAAACAAGCTGGTGTGCATAAAGCCATGGAATCCTCATTTGTGTAGGAAAATGAAACAAATAAAGGTACTAATTAAAGGCATGCCTGGGTAAAACATTTACTACCCTTTAGTTTCTATTTAAACAAAAATGTTTTGAACAAGTTTAACCATATGGTTTACTGTCATTGACACAGTTTTGTTTGTAATTTGTCTGTGCAGTATTTCTATTGTCCTTGCCCATAGTCTGAGGAGAAGCATTCGGGAAGATTTTCATGATACATGTACATGGTACTTGTATCTATGACAATAAACTTGAAACTGATGCATGAATTAAGTCAAATTTAAAACATGAATATCTGTCAAAAATCTAAATTGTTATTTTTTTGTATCAAAGCATTCTGTTGCCAGTTCTGTTGAGTCACAAGATTTATAATAATAATAAAAAATGGGGGTTGATTAAAGTATGACAAAATACGAAACGAGTAGAGAAGAACTGAAATCACCAGACAGGAAGTCAAGATAGTGGTTAGTGTGACACAGAAATACGATAAAACGAAACCTGTGCTCTCCCCACAAAAAGTGGTCATTTAAATATTGTATAACAGCCTAAAAGACAACACTAACCCAACCACCAGTGACTTTATTCATAAATACAGGAGTAACACAGGAACAATGACAAATTCAACATACTTAAAAACTTATTAATCTTTTCAAAGTGCTATTTGGTCTGTTCTTGTAACTACAAACAAAAGCAATACCTATAAAATTCAATTTGATACCAGTTTTTAAAAAAAATGCTTAAAATGTGCAAGACAAAAAGACAAAAAAAAAAAAAAAAAAAATATTCTGTTTGCAAGAATGTAAGGCATTGATGGTCGTTGCTTCGCGACTGGGGCCTTATTCAAAAGTGGCGTTTCCGATCCATCGCAGGTTAAATTTCAGTTCATTTCAATTCCATTTCAGTCCAACAGTCCCAGGACCGAAATGTAGGTATTGCCATCAGTATCCACAAAGCAATCAGTTTTATTGCAGCCTCATGACCACTCTAGACCTCACATCACTCCAAGTAACTTAATGACTCATGCTCCTTGGTAAAACCTTTGCCAAAAGTTGGCATAAAGATCAGCTGGCTGCTATTTACTTAAATGGCTCTTGCGACAGAAAAGTAAGCATAGACACATTAGAGAATGTCCAAGTAAAACTAGAACAAAAGTTAGTGCTGCAACAAGGTATTTTGGAGCAAAGGCATAGAGATGAGATTCTGTTTTGCAAAGCAGGTAGTTTGTGCTGTTATACTGGATATGTTAATCATATATAAAATAGGTTTAGATGGTTTTAACACCTGATGTAAAGGCCACCCTTGGGCATTAAAAAAGTAGAGCTGATGCATCACAGATGCTATTATGCAGTGCATTAAAAAGTATACACTGTACATTCTATGAACTGCGCAGTCTCAGAGTCCAGCTCCAGTTCTGTGACTTTTGTACACCTGCGTGTTTTGTCAAGTGGAAAGGCTGGGCGGCAGCAAAAATCACTCAAGCTCCTTTTGAAACCACAGAAACGGAGGTGAGGGCAACAACACGCAGTATCCTTTCCCCAACTAAAGAGGAAACAGCGTTGTCCGAACTCTCCAGTAGTGGTGCTCTACGCTGGTGAATCATCTACGGCTCATTTCTCGCTGCCGGCTTGCCGGTCCCCCTCCTGCGTTGATGCCAGAACCACCGTTGCTGTCGCAACTCTCTTCATACGTGGGAGGGGGCTCTGCAACAGGGAGCACATACATTATACCATAAAACCAACTGGGAATAACAAGGACAATTCCACAATCTTACCACCATCCAAAGCATCGGGGCAGGAGATCTGCCAGAGCAAAACCCCAAAGTCTCTGTTTCTGACCTGTCATGGCGTTCTAATCTACCACTGGTTTGAATGGACAACTTTGTGAGACTGAGCTCTCCTATAAACTAACTTTTGCACAGTGTGCTTGACAGAAGACTGCATGCACTACTTTACTTTGCAGACTCTCTCATTGATCTACAGCAATGCGATGTCTAAGGAAGTCACCTTGTGGGTACCCCGCGGTGCTGTACTCCGGAGGCAGGATGAGTGGGCTCACAGTGCGGACGGGTGTGGAATTCCCTTCGGAGAAGATTGGCGCGGTGGGTCCCGTGGACACGTGGGACAAGGGCCCAGAGGTGGCTGAGGTGCCACGTTGCAGCTGGGCTTGAGTGCAAACCTGACTGGGTGTGTGTGTGAAAGAGCTGGGTGACATGACCGGTTGGCAGCCCCAGGGGTCTTGCTGGGAGTGGTTCTTGGTGGAGACTTCCTGCGTGGCGATACCCGCTGCTACTAAAGATACTGCTTCTTCGGCGGGGGGGGCAGTGGGAGCCACCCCATGGGACCTGGACCTGGGCAGTGGAACTGGGGCTGGTGTCGTGCATGGGGCCGGGGTGGGTAGGACTGGTTGCACGGGAGTCCTGGGGGTGCAGGAGACTGGTATGTTTCCAATATAGATGGGAAGTCTTACTGACACCTCAGGTGATTTTACAGACACCTGCAGGGGGGCAGAATGAGAAAGCTTTCTCTGACTAAACCATTTTTTTCAAATGTCATTTGTAATATAAAATTCACCTTGAATTTTTATCATCAGTTTACATAAGAAAAAACAGGCACCGAGAGCAACACTACACAAAGTAGTTTACAAAAATGAGGCATGCAAATTTGCAGTGTAATCTTTGCAATTAACCGCAGCTGAAATCCAAAATACATAAGGTTTCATAATGAACTGATAAGTTGCAATTTTCCCCCCCCAAAACAAAAAAAGAAACCATTAGTGCTCAGTGATACACAGGAGACACTTTCCAATAACACTGCTGACCTGGACGAAGTAGTCTATAGTGATGAGATTACAGCCCGCGAGCCCTGACTGGGGGAGGGCTGGCACAATGATCTGCTCCTTCCACTCGACGTTCTTGCCCGCTTTGACCCCTGCGCCCTCCACTTCCGCGACCATTCTCTCATCACAGGTGGGACGCTTAGTCTTGTAAGTCACTTTCTACAAGGGAGTTATAGAGACATTAGGTCGAAACACACTGCTGACGCTGAGGATTTTTGCCAGTTGTGCAGTTCTCTCGGTTTCATCTAGTTCAGGACACCGTGAGTGCGGCATTCTTTTAAACGTCCACTATGAGCCCGTACCTGCATGAGACTGGCTACCATGTAGCCCGTGTCCTTGCCAGACATGTTTTGAATATGAGCAGTCAGTTTGATGACCTGGCCAGGAGTGTAGCCTCGCATGTCACTCTGAGCCTTTAACACGATCGTCCCCGTCTTCACCAGAAGATACGTGAACTTCTTTGTTGTCTGAGCCGAGCTGGGTTGCTGTAGAGATGAGGAGAAATATCCTCAAAGGCTAGAATATAATACCAATCACAATTCTGAGCATGTGTCATGCCGGTTCCCAAACACTCAAATTGGTTGCATTTTGCTTAATATTAAAAATCAATTTGTTTACCTTTATTTGTGAGAGTATAGAGTATCGTTATAGCGTAAGCATCTATAAGAGTTTTGATGATAAAGAAAAAACAAAAATCAATAGTCAGGCCTAAGAAATTGCTAGTGTGGTTCAAAACGTAGTCATGGGTTCTGCAAGCTGACAAGTTGAGCAGAAGGCTGGCAACTGGATGGAAAATCTAAAGGAATGGCCAAGTCATTATTACAATGATCTTTATCTCTTTCATTCTCCATTTAAAATGTTTGCGCTCATCATATGAAACATATGAACAAACATACGAAATCCACGTAAGTGGTACCGATACGTACGTCCACTGTTGTGACTTTTTTGCCCTGTATTACTGTAACTGATTTGTGAGCTGCATAATATTTTTTTGGTTAAAAAACAAAGCATTCACATGTTTTTGATACCATATAAACATTTGCAAAAATACGATAAATTATTGTATGTGTGATTCTGTAGCTGCATGAATTTTTCATTAAAAAAAATTAAATGTGCATATATTTTATAGAGCTCAGAAGTGAAAAGTTGCCATTTCCTATACGTTTACTGTAAATGTATTACACCATAATATAAGTGTTTTCAGATCTTCTCAGCACACTTTCCAGATGTCCAACTGCATGTCAGCACAGCTCCTTCTAATACTAATAAGCTCCTATTGTTCATTCCATTCCATATTTGTAGGGCTTCATTATGGGAGCACTACAATAGTCCCGTGTGAAGTGTTTTTTCCTCTCTCCCAACTGTCTAACCTGCTAGATACAAAACCATCAATTCAATCTTTGCGAGTGCATAGTATTTCTGCATTATTCTATATTTACTAGAGAATACTAGGAAATACTGTGGTATTCTTCACTATTCAAATTGTCCTGCCAGAAGTGTTGAATTACCAACTAACATTTTTACATGATGTAAAATCCAGTTGTGTTAGAATATCAGAGGTACTGGAAAAGACTTTAAAGGCGAAATCTGAGGACCGCGCAAAGGTAGGTTCAGGTAGGTGTTTTCATGAACCCTACTACCTCAATGTGAGCCACTTCGTTGAGGTTGAGGTGCCTGAGCAGGAAGAAGACCATCTGGGTCTCGTAGTCCTTAGAAAAGCGAGGAGTGTCTATGGTGGCTTTCAGTCTGTAAACAATCTTTCCAAATGCCCCCTCATAGGACGTTGGAGCAGAAACTAGATGTGGAGATGACACACAAGAGATCTTGGCACACGGGAAACTAGACACAGCTCATCATAATACACAGTATACACTATGATTCTAAACCCTCTTAAAGGTTTGGCAAATCTCTAATGTCTTACGCACGTAACGTTTCGAAAGACGGCACTTGAAACACGAAACACAGTATTTTTCCCAACTTTTAAAAGGTCTATATTTCTCAAACGAACCTACTAGACACTTATTAGTAATTACATGCAGTCTGTTGTGTTGCCCTTTACGTTCCCTTCTCAGACGGGTTCAGAGAACTAGATGTAAGAGCAGAAAGTACTACATGTTACATATGCGTTCGTGTTAGTTATAACAATAATCCACAGGATAACAGCCTCTGGGGGTCAGAGGGCAGCTGACTGCCCACCACTTGACTTGGTTAGTATTATACGCAAAAAAAAAAAAAAAGCTTTAAAGTGTTTTGAAATCCACACTTTTACAAAAGTATTGTGCATGTGGTGTATGGCTGTATATTTTACACAATGCCGACTGACAAAGAACTAGAAACCAGCAAGGTGTAAGACATCACCTCATCACATGACAACTATCATGATCGAATGGGGTCAGCTACTGTACTGTCCATTATCCAAAAGGACGAGCTGATTTCTCTCTATGAGAAAAACATTAGCCAAATAGCTTAACTAGCACTTAACCCGCGCTACAGTCATGTAAAACATCTGGCCAAAGCTCACTAAGAGCAGTGGTTAAACACCACCCACCTCTATTAAAGGCAAAAATGTCAAGCTGTAAAAAACATCACGTAGACCTATTTTAAATCCATTCTAACTACTAAAAGCTGGTTTAGTGCTAAAGATAAATTTCGGTTACAGTCACCGACTGACTTGTCACAGTACCGGAACAAGGGCCTCTTTTATTCCAGTGAAACGCGGTTCTGCCAGAAATTGAGTTATTCCCGTCAACGGCACCACGAGACACTGTCACTTCTTAACAAGGGGGAATGCAGAAGAACAAGTCTGCCCAGACGTATCAGATAACATCATCTCACCTGGAATGAGAAACTGAAATGGAAGACTATGTTCTCCTTTTGTTAACGTGCCTGGAGGGAACAATGCAATAAGAAAAGAAGAAAAATTAGCCTGAAAACTCTTGTCTTTGATTATCAGCATATGGCTTTCACTCTATTAATGACAGCACTAGGTAAGATGTTTCTTTGTTCTGATTTATTTTTCTTGCCTTATGCTTGTGTTAAAGCGCTGTGTCATTGTGTGAGAAGAGAGCTCTATAAAAATAAACTGAAATTGAATGACTCAGACATGTCCAGAGATTGTTTTCTCATAATTTTATAATGAAACACGGGGGGGAATGCCGTTAGCTAAATTTCGAAAAGTTTGAAAGAAACAGAGCAAGAAAGGAAATTAACACCCCAGAGAATTGAGATGACACTTGACAATCATGACAAAATATACACTGTTCTCCAGGTTAATCAGTAATCTCTACAAGTTGTGTACCTTTATAATAATAAAAAAAAAAAAAAAAACATTGCCGAAAAAACTCAAAAGGAAATAAACATTATTCTTTACACATGAGAAACGCCTTTCTTCTTCCTATACAGCTAGTTGAATGCCAAACTTGAAATTTCTTGTAAATATTTTGAATGAGCTTAACTGTACAGGTCATGCGGCGGCTAATGATGTAGACCTGGAGCTCAAATTTCTACAGATCTCTTGCTGTGCGTAACTTAATTTGCTCCAGTAAAATATCTACCCGTATAAACAGGTGATAACAATGACAGGTATAACTGAAAATGTGTATCGCCTTGTCTCAATTCGGGTAATGCATTCCACAGACGTCTTCAATTGATCGGTGGCGTCCGCCTCTGCCAATCTGAACGACAGGACGACCTACCTTTATCCGCCAATGACAGCGTGCTGCTGAAGTACTGCTCCTGCAGGTCCCAGGTGGTGTCATTCATCCGGCTGGACACGCCGCAGGTGCCCAGGCAGTTCACCTTGACAGCTGCACAGAGAAACACAGGTTACAGCACCCCCCCATTGAAAGCACCGCTCTTAGTCCCAGTATTTTTACTGAATTCAGATACATGCTTTTTCCAGGTCATTCTAGCACATATATTTAGATAAGCAAAAGCACAATACTGATTGAAAAGTAAAAACCCTAACTATAATGGGCTTGTGTAATAGAAGGTTACTGCACTGAAGAGAGAATTAAAATTTTTAAACCCCTTATACCACACACACACGTTGAAACCGCATGTCCCAAGAGGGGTCGCAGTGAACCGGAGCCTAACCCGGCAACACAGGGCGCAAGGCTGGAGGAGGAGGGGACACACCCAGGACGGGACGCCAGTCCGCCACAAGGCGCCTCAAGTGGGACTCGAACCCCAGACCCACCAGAGACCAGGACCCGGTCAAATCCGCTGCGTCATCACACCCCCCTCCCCTCATACTAGACTTTCCTAAATCTAGAAGTCAACGGGTATTGATGGTCATTGCTGTGCAGGCACAGAGCAAATATGTGTGTCTCAAATGATTATTAATATTTCAGGGTGAGCTCAACTTTCACCGAACAGATACATTTCAACAGCAAACAACACGTTCAGTGAACCATTCCAGGTCCTCCTCCCTATTAACTCGGTGGAGGTGGACAGTGTAAATAATGCGGTCCAGCACATCAATTCCTTACTGACACTATTTGTGAAAGTAGAGGGAAAAAAAGTACAAAAATATCAAAGGCAACACTTATTTATATCTTTACTTAATAATAAATAATAGAGGAAAAAAAATGAAGTCCCACACAGTAGTATATAGAAGCTTTAAAATGTAATAAATAAGATCACTGATTGACATCTCACATAAAGACTTATTGCACTGGTATATTTCATTCACTAGTGCCTGACAATGTTTATCTAGTTTCCTGTGATTTGCATTCATTTTGGAGCCGTTCCATGAAATTTTCTTTTCACTGCAGAGTGGATGAGCTGAACAGGTAATTAAGAGGTTTGTCAGGTTCTGACACTTTTCCCATTTCCACCCCTGCAAACCTTGAGCACATGAGCAGCATCACGGCACAACCGCCCACCTCTTTATTTACAGTTCACATCTCGGGGAGGGGCGGGGGAAACGCGCATACGCACACACAAAACTGACCACTGAAGAAAACAGCCGACGCGCGAGAGCGATCATCGCGGCCTTCGCGTGGACGACTCATTTAGGTTTCGGCTCCAAACGACAGGCTGACGCAAAGCTGGTGCCGCAGTCTGAGCGCTGCACAGCGCTCTACAGATAGCTCAACCATCAACCCGAGCTATGAAGACCACCAATATTCTCTACGATCTTCAGAGAGCTCCATGCTTCGGACCATCATAACAACGCATCAAACGTTCCCTGCGAAGCGGTGCATTCACGGTCATTCCTTCCAGCTTCCAGAGGCAGGATTTTAGGGAGACAATAAGGACACCGTAACGTGCCACTGTACGTGAACACGGAGGCAAGAACTCTTTCGCTCACGTGACCCTCCGAAAGCAGGAGCCACACTTAGTCGGTCAGCAGTGAACTCGGGTGCTGCACCGAGTAACGGCGGAGCCTCGAGGGCCTGGGCTGTGTGACTGGACGTGGGCTCCACCCAATTTAGTCTACAACGGAATTTCTACTTTAACCCAGTTTTCACATTCCATTACTAACCATCCTCTGGTTTCCTCCCGCAGGCCAAAGACATGTTTCGGGTGGATATGTGGCTAAATGGTTCATAAAGTGCAAGTGCGTGGGTTACATTGCTCTGCTTTGTGGGTGGGTGGGTGCATAACTAAGTCGCTTACTGTAATGTGTCTATCATAGTCACCTTGGATGGTGTCAGCTAAATACTATTATTATTAGTAGTAGTAATAAGAAATAAGCGTAAATTCAGGGTTCCACAGAGTGTAGGTTAGTTCATTGTAATGCTGGTACTGGATGGAGAGGGATGATATTTTTAAAGAGGTTTATTAGAAAAACAACCACATGCACACCCCTATTTAATAAATTAAAAAAATTATAAAAAAAAAAATCCTCCGCCATTCTTCCTCACGCTATCCCCCTTACCGAGCGCAGCAATCTTTCTTTCTCAAACACAAAAAGCTATCTGACAACCGAAACCGCACGTCATATAATTGTATAATTTTGGAAACAAATTATAAACGTGTTAATACCAATTCAGTCAATCCAAAACAACTTGAAACATGAATGATCTTACAACAGCAGCAGCAGTTTATCTGGAAACGTAAGTGCTGTGAAACAAAAGTAAATCCCCGCTGCTTCGATCTTCACGAAACCGCAACGGGGTGTCGGATGTTGTGTAGCTTTGCGGAATAACTGCACTCATTTCCTCTGTCGCTCAAGGAGGTCAGAATGGCAACGCAAAACAAAATCTCAAAACAGCACGAACACACAAGAAGCAAAATTTTTTAACTTTCGACATATTCTTTTTAAAAAGACATATATAGTGCACACTATATATTATACGTATATGACATATAGAACTATATAAAATATATGCATATATACTACAGATGCAAACAAGGTTATGCATAAGTAAACATATGAAAAGTCTCTTTAGAAACCATTCTTAAAGTTGTCCATTAGAAAGTAGAGCTGGGCTGGATAAAAGGAATTGGCCCAAAGCTCTTGGTCTTATTTTTCAGAAACACAAACACTGCTGAATGGACCTTTCAAAGTACACAGTAAACAAAAACAGTGGCGCCCCATACTGCAGCTGTACTGGGAATCTCTGCAGGGGTCGGAAGCCACACAAAGCACGGAGGGGGACCCGCTCTGCTGGCTGAGAAGCTGCCAAGGCTTGGCACAGGATGCCGTGTCTCTGGGATGATCAGCTAAAAAAAAAAAAAAGGGAGCACCACTCTGCCTTCTAGTCATTTCCATAGGCCTCAAATGATCCAAGCCATCTGAACACTTTGAATTCTACATCAGTGCAGCTGGTTGGTAGTCAAACAACCAGTTATGGTCAGAATATCCCATCAAGACAGTAGGCTAATAAAAGAAATGTTACATATTTAAAGCTGTTAATTACCTTCCAGCTTGTTGCCTTCACTATAAATAAACAGGGTATACTGTGTACTCTAAAAGCAGCAGAGCAGAAACTGCTGCGATCCAGTCAGACAGCGCATGAAGAACAGATGGGTCTGGTGGTCCTTCCCGCAGCCTTTTGAAACTGAACCAATGAGGCAGAATAAAATAAAAATTATTTTTTGTAAGAGCACACACCTCACACCCGTGTTCATGGAACACAGAAGCACTAACAGCTGACATACACAGAAAACAGATTCACTCCTCCTGAAAACTTTATTATTATTACTATTACTACTATTATTAATTTAGCTTCTTCCAAAGTGACTTACAATGAGAAGTTTTTATGCTATTTACAATTAACTGATTTATTCAGCTGGGTGATTTCATTTGAGCAACTGAGAATAAGTACCTTGGTCAAGGGTACTACAGCAGGAGCAGGATTCAAACCTGGGTCCTCCGCATCCTTACAAAACTATAAACACGCAAGTATTTACTCAGCTATTTACATCGACAGTCAGGCCAAGAGCTCAGCCCAAAGTCCCAGAGTTCCAGTGTTGAAAGTCCTTTAGCTAACCTTCAGCCAAAGATGTCTGTACGGCACCAATAAACACGTGCGACTAAACCTTACCTAAGTGAAAGACATAGGCAGTGATCTTATTATTAACTTTAAATCATAAACATCCATGCGCCAAATTGATCAAATGTCTCCATCCAGGGTATACCATGTCTCACACCCTAGCCTCCCGGGGCACAATTCAAAACCACCGTGACGCTGCATCGGACAAGTGCTCACTATCAACAAACGAACGAACGAATCAAAATATACAACTAAAGGCAAGCTAGAAAATTTTACTTCCAATATTATAAATCATGTTAGTGCTTTCATAGTCATGAATGAAAATATATTTCATTTTTGCATTTTAACTGATCTTAAGTGACATTTTTCATCTTTTTAGCAACTATTTTTTCCCCCATAACAAATAATGGTTAAAGTTGACACCTTCACAACAGGAATTTGTCCAACGAGAGTGATTTCACTGAACGAATTAACGCCCGTGAGAGGAACGACTACAGTAAAAGTGCTGCATAACGCCAATTCAGTAATGAACAAAACCAGAACGGGGGGGAACAGAAGAAAAATGGATATTCATCTCATAACAGCAGAGAAAAAAAAATTCATAGAAATTGGTAGACAATGGCGGCAACATCTAAGGTATAGTAAATGAGTGCCGTTACTATAAACACATGGGGTAAAGGCAGTACTGCAACACTAGCAGCTACACAGGCGACGTAACCCAGCTGTGCACCCAGACCACGCAACAGCAGCACGGCAAACAGAAGCCGTATAAAGTGGTTACGTTTTACTTGTTTGGGTTAGCCGTTTGCACCACACCCTTAAACAACTGCCACTGCGACTTCCTCTCTTTCCAGATAGCATTTGATTCTCCAAAAAAAACCCAGAATCAGTTACTGCGAGGCCTCGAACAGTGAACTGCACAGCACTGCTACCTCCATGGACTACGGTAGAACTACAACTGGCACCGTTTTCACTTGGCTCTTTGATAGAAAGAGCGCTGCGCATCACCTTCAATCTTATTTAATCTTATTTAACGCTGAGCAGCTTTAAGAAGTTTCTCAATTAAGTGCGGCCTCCCGCCCAGCGAGCGGCAAGACGCTGCGTCCGCGTCCCGCGCAACACCCCGGACTCCTTCCAAGTCATCTGAAAACTAGAACCATCAAGTTCACCAAACGTGCCAGGCAGCAGCGCTCCTCTCCAACGCGCACTGTCCGGGGCGCCGGCACAAGCATCGACCAACAGTGTTTCTTTCCCCTCGGCAGAGCCGCACGCAAACCGGGCCTTAAAAATTACACGTAACCAGCCTACATGACGCGCTAAACATTTCAAATGTCGCCAAGTGCGGCATGTGTTATGCTCCAAGCAAGCACTTCCTTTTCTCAAGAAAGCGTTTATATCCAAAAGATCTCGCTATAAACACCCAGAGACCGGAGCAGATGCAACAGACACCAGTGTTGAACTTACTGAAGTAGCTATAGCTCATGGCGGTTTAAACATTCGCTAAGAGCAACGGAAGGGACTGGCAGCTTCTTTCTTTCAAAAAAAGGCTAAAACGATAAAATGCAAACGCATCGCTACAGTTCGGTGAACCAGGGCACCGTCATAAAACCGACCCGAATCCACCACCGCACAGTTGAGGCTTGTGGAGCGGAGTCACGGCAATCTTTCAGACCGGAAACAGTCCGCGAGGAAGTAAAGAGCCATGAGAAAAACGTACGAGTTGCTATGTGGCTCATCGTCTGGATAACCATCTACCAGAAAGCTTTGAAGACAACCAAAAAACTGCTGAACTACATGACACCCCAGGCATAAGGCTGGGTTACTAGACCCTCTTCTGTTGAAATCTAGCATCAGATCTCCAAATGGAGGGTCAAGCAGCTCACAGGCATTTCCAACTCAGACAAAATTTACAACAATCCACACAGCAGACTAAACAAAATTACCACGTTCTGCGCCTAGGCACAGACAGACAATCACGCTCTGGCTTTACATTAGTTAAATTCATTCTAATCTCCGACCAAAACGTTAAATAAATTGCAAAAAAATTAAGGATGCCAGACAGACAATTTTCTCCATGCATGATGTTTACAAAAACATTGTCTGATACTGTTTGCAAAGTGTTTGCCGTTAAGCTTGAATTTAACCACACTTCCTTCAGTTGGCCAAGAAAAGAGTTTTATTCACTGTGACTGGCAGGCGAGTTCTCGTGTAAGAGCGCTTGCTGTTGATTAGCATCAGAGTTAACACATCTAGGTGATATAAACTGCGATGGGTTGGAGTCACATTCAGAGTGCGCCCCGTGTAGCCAGGACCCTATGGATAAGCTCCGGACCACGGTGACTCTGCAATGGATCAGCTGCACTGATGTAGAACCTGAAGTGTTCGGATGGCTTGGGTCACTTAAGCCTGTGGAAATGACTAGAAGGCAGAAAGTGTTGCTACCTTTTTTAAAGTGGTTATCAACAGTGAGCGAGAGAACGAGGTTATATACGCTGTGGCTACAAGCATTTCCACAGATACAAACATGCCGATTTCCCATGTGTCCAAAACAAATAATAGTTTTCATACGGGGTTACCTATGTCACTGTTTGTGTGGGAACTAACACCAAATGTCCACCCTCAACAGGGTATGAATTAATTAAATGTTAAACAAAGAGCTGTTATGACAGTCAAATACACACACACACCGTCGGGGTCACAGGGAGCTGGAGCCTATCCGGCAACACAGGGCATGAGGCTGGAGGGGGAGGGGGACACACCCAGGACGGGACGCCAGTCCATCACAAGGCACCCCAAACGGGACTCGAACCCCAGACCCACCAGAGAGCAGGACCCGGGCCAACCCACTGCGCCCCCTTGACAGTCAAATATTCAAGCAGAAAAAAAGAAACAGCAAGTTAAAAATTAAGAAACCTAAAATATGTAGCAGACTCAGGAATTTGTTTGGCACACCACTGTTTGGCATCACTACTACTCAACCCTGATGCCCAATTTCCATTTTAGTTAATGAAGATATGGCACCTTTCAATGTCATACTTGTGTGTGTGTGTGTATAACAACTCCTGCAACGTACTGCTTTTTTCTGATGAACGAAGTCAATATGCATTCTGAGACCCCAAAACGGACAACAGAGAAGTTCAGAAGAAACACTGAATCAAGGTGCACCCAAAATTCAAGCGGGTTTCCCCAGATGGCACACATGCAGCGATCTGCAGGCAAATGCCAGCAGGAGATCCCTCCACTGGGCCCACGTCATGGTGGCCAGGGCCCAGCAAGGATTACGACTATAGCTGGAAACTGCACAGCTGCCAAGGAAAGGTCACTGGAGTTCATTTCCAGCATGGAAACCACCCCCCACCCCCCCAACCCCCATCCACTACCTTCTCAGATCGCACCATCAATACATGCCTTCCTTCAAAAATAGCATGGGCTCTATAATACCTTCTAATATTCTGTGCTCAAAAGGTCAGCCATGGACTTCAGTGAGTTGACATTTTGATCCAAAATGCTATAAGACTGCAACTTTGTGACCACTGAGAGAAATCACCTCGGAAAATGTCTTTCCTCTGTAAGCCTGCGAACCCAAGCAGGAAAGCGGAAAGGTTTTGTGAAGGGAGCAACCTGATGTGGGGGGATAAAGGAACATTGATCGTCAGCCACGGTGACATGGCCTATTCAGCAACCCTCAGGTTGCTAACATTCAAATGGTCACCGTATTCCGTCACCCAACTTCAAATGCACCAGTGAATGAACCTGAAAGCAAATAAAAATGCAAAACCTTTAGACATAATATGCATATATGTTGTCTTAAACATGAGTGCAGCACAAACGCACTGCGCTCAGCACCGCTGCCGACTGACCGCATCGCCTTGTCGTTCCGTGGGGTTTTGTGACGCTATGTTGTCTGCAGATCAAGTAGTCCGTTGCGTCACGGCCCAGGAGGTAGTGCACTTTGTTCTCTTCGGAACATTTCTATGAAGTGTGCAATGGCAATTAAGTGAACCTTGAATGCGGTCCAAGGTTTTACAGCAAGCTGTCGGACACGCAGTAGGCGATACTTGAATTCATCGACATTAAGGAATGACCACAAAAACCACAGCCGGACCCAGGAGAGAGGTGTGCCCACACAGCTTGAGGACTGTGCACCGCTCACCATGACATGGGCCCAATGGAGGGATCTCCAGCAATCTGCGCTCTCGCACTCAACGCGACACGACTCAACATTCAAGAAACACGTGAGGGCAGGTAGCCTGTGTCTTACGTGCACTGACAAACACAGCGGCTAAAAAACTGCCCTATGACCACGCACCAAGACAAAATTCGAAATTTCACAACACAAATGTGGGTTTCGTTTTAATATTTATAGAATAATACGAACAACCACTACTTTGTTTACATCTCCACATTTAAGAATGATTTTCATTAATGAGCTGACCGAGTGCAAGCACTAGCGCGGCACTAATACTTTGATATTTAATTGGTTTGCTCTTTACCTGTATATCAAATGCCATAAACCGATGGGTTACAATGGTGCATTCTACAGGCCTAAACCTGCCGTTTTAATAAAAACCGGTAAAACTGTACATATCTGGTAAAGTTCTATGCAGCAACTTGTGTGATGAACATCGGTGATTATGGTGATGGAAAAACTGTACTTAGTCACATCTGCAGCTTTGTCTCTTTCTCCTAATGTAATGATCACGTTGTATTTTCTATGAGATGTATGTCGCTTTGGAAAAAAGCATCTGCTAAATGATTAAATGTACATGTAATAAATGTACTAATAACAAAGACTTTATCCAGGAACTGAAAATCATTGTGTGCTGTTAATGGGTAAAAGACTGAGAACAACCAAGGCACATACACAGCTTCTTATTAGAGCATTGAACTAATCCAAGTCACAGAAAATAGAAAATGTATTCTGTAACACTAACACCATTTCCCATCACACTATGCAGCTGCTGTTCCACTAAAACACACTCAAAACCAATTACAATATTGATAATTGAAAGCAATTACCCTGACTGTTAGACTGATTGACAAATCGTAATATAATTATAAAGAATGACAATATGATAAGAACCTATAAATAAAATCTGCGAGAATATTCTATGACTTATATGACACTTTGGAGAAAATCTGCTAAATGAATAAATAAAATCTAGGAGCAAAGAGTGATGTTTTCAGGAGATTTCTGCAAGCAAAGAAAGCTGAATTGCATCACTATTTTCATGAAGGAGCATTAACTCTATTTATATGCTGTCCTGCCAAACAAATAAGGTTAACTTCTCTATTTTCACAGTGGCCCTGAGCCACTGGCAAATCATCATCTCTTTAACACCTTAACACCAAATCAACAGTGGGGGGGGGGGGGGGGGGGGGGGGACTCAAACTGGGTGAGAAGCTAATGAATCAAGGCTCATCTGATGAAACTGCTGAAGTGCTTATAAATGTATTAATTTAAAAAAGTTTTTTGTTGGAAAAAATTTTTCATCAACAGGCTCCAAACATACCTTGGGACAATAAACCTATAATAATCAAAGGTGATAACTGGAAGACACAATCAGCCATGATTTGCAGGAGTAAATATCAATAAAGTGCAGCATGATTAATGCTTCCGGTGTTTCGAAACAACTGAGGGAAAAGCAGTTTTAGTGGCTCTAGCACACGAACGCCAACAAGAATATGACGAGAGCAGCACCGGTGTCTGCGGGTCAGTCACTTCCACACAGAGTTCTTGCAGTTTCACGACGGACGTTCCGAATCCTGGCTGGACACATTACCTTTTAAGAGCGATTCCAGTGTAAGTATGGTGCTGTTCAAACTGTGTGACATTTCAGCCAATTAAGACTAAAAAAAGTGAACATAAATAGCTGTTTCCACAGAATATAGAATACCTGACAGAAAATACCACACTGCAGTTCAGGAACATTTAGTCATTTTCAGGTGTCACAAGGATTACAAGGTATACGCGGCAAGTATGGGCACCACCGATATAAAAAATGTTGAGTCACTGTTGGGCAAGTTGGTTTCTCGGAGCAACAACTTGCAGTTTGTACTGGTTCAACGGGTGTGCGAGTTTCGCTGCATGAAAGTACGTCATCGTGTCGTAACCCAATCCCGAGAATACACCCTGCATAATATCCACAGGATCTGCCCTTATCTTAGTAGGAACTCTACACAACTCCTGGTCCAGGCCAAGGCGATACCCCGTCTGGAACACAGCAGCTCTCCCCTGTCTGGTCTTCCCGTCTCTGCCATCAGACCTCCCCAGCTGATACACAACACTGCTGCACGAATCGTGTTCGACCTACCGAAGAGTTCCCACATACCCCTCTTCCTCGTCTCTCTCCATTGGCTTCATGTAGCTCTCCACATGGAGATCAAGACTCCGGTTACGGCCTACAAAATCAACAATGGATCCGGTTCCCGATACCTACGAGTACCAATTGCGCTATGCTCCAGCCAGACAGCTATACACCACCACCTCTGGTCACATGGTGGTCCCAAATCAAAAGCCCAAAGGAATGATCTCACTTTCTCATTCAGATGTGCTGAATCTCTAAACATTCAAGAAGGGTCTCAAAATGCATCTTTTTCGGACTCGCTTCTTCCCTGATCACGTACGTGCTGAGCAAACATGTTATCTTTTGACAAAAAACACTGTATGTGCCTGCTCGTGTGATGTGTACTGGTTTACGAGGTGGTACAAGAACAAATTGACTGTGCTCAAGAATCACGTGTCTGCATGTAGACCTCTCCGTCTGTCGGTGTAATGCGCTCTTGTATCGTTTTCCGAAATCTGTCTTGCTTTGGAGAGAAGCTAAATGAATAAATATAAATGTATCACCGTTGCCACATCCCCGCAGTGGACAGTGCCAGCGCAAAGGGTTTCAAAATTAATCACGTTCCTCCATTTCCAATAAACGTGCTTTAATGGGATGGCACAGTGAGTAGTGCTGCTGTCTCGCAGCGCCTGGGTGGTGCGAGAGGACGTGGGTTTGATCCCCGCTCAGTCTGTGTGGAGTTTGCATGTTCTCTCCGTGTCTGTGTGGGATTCCTCTGAGTGCTCTGGTTTCCTCCCACAGTCCAAAGACATGCTGTTCAGGTTCCCCATAGTGTGTGAGTGAGAGAGAGAGTGTGTTCCACTGATGTATGGATGAGTGACCCAGTGCAAGTAATGTCAACCATATAGTCTGCATTCAAACAGCATTTGCTGCAACCAGAACATCAGAACTGTGAAACCTCAAATTAGAAATCATGTCAGCCATCCAGTCTCGGCTTTTCAAGTCACATGTGAAACTCAGGAAATTGGTACTGGCTTTTAGACAAACAACAATTCAGTTCTTCCTCAATGTACTTACAGATAAGGTGCCTCGGCACAGGTTGGAATCCAGCAGTGTGTTTTAGGAATGAAACCAAGTACTGACATGATAAGGTTTTTGTAGGCCTACTTCCAGGATTAAAAACATAACTTCTGAACTGACTTGCACAAACACATCCTGAGCGGCCTTTCCAACCGCATACGCAGCAGGCTCAACTAAAACGCAAATGTGATATACCACACTGCTGTACCAGTGCAGAGAAGGAATTGTGGGCAAGGAAAACTAGAACCAATTTTAGATTTTTCTCCATCCTTTGTTCTCCTCCAATCATTAAGTCCACGAGTTCTTCAAATTGACACGAGTAAACATGCAAAGAGAGTTTCACAAGAAGATTGCCTTATTTGGGTTGATTAACTGAAACAAAAAAAAGCTTACAGATTATCCTTTTCTCTTCACACATGGAAGGTGTTTCTGGAATTTTTTGTTTGTGTATTATGACTGGCAGTCGGCAGATTACTTGGAAGCCGTAATGCAGAGGAACATCATGACGTGCTACACCTGGTGTACCTTACCCTCTTTATCAATACATATTGTGGTCTTAGGTCCTTGACTTCCAAGAATATACAGGAAAGGTGACTCAGATCCCAGCTGTAAAATTCACAAATCATGCCATGGAGCAAATTATGAGTTTCTTCTTAGTCAGCTGGGTTTCTCTGTCCTGCGTTTAAAGAGCACTAACCTTAATGGTTAATGCCTAAACTCTGAAAGAGTCTATTAGTTACTGTCAGCAATGCCCTGTCTGTCTCTGCCTTTAAATCCAGGCTACAGACTTACATGTTCACTGTGGCATATAAATAACCAGTGTAATTCTTGTTGGCTGTCCTTTTTTCTTTCTGTATTAACCTCTCCAACCATATTAAGTCATCATTTACTATCAATTTCCTTCTTGTTGAGCACTGTTTCACTCAACAAGGAGGCCAGCCAGCCGTGATACCAGCACTCCATGCTGACTGAAGCTGATGACCGCCTGCCATGATGGACGTGACATGTCTATGTGAACTGAGACATGAAGTTAACGCTCATCTACAACGTGATTACTAGATGTAAATTGACTTAAGTCTTTTTTAATCGAGAATGCCCAGGAGGGGTGGGCAGCCACTGGTACTTGAACCCCCAGAGGATTTCTTTTCCCTCAGCTTTCAGTTGGGAGTTTTTTGTTCCTTTCCTCCATGGCCAGTAGGCATACTTAAAACTTTAATAACTGCATGGATAATGTATTACTCTAGTATAAAGTCAACTGTCTTGTTTGTCTTATGCCTTTGTTCAGAGCTCTATGTCACTGCGTGAGAAGAGCACTCTATAAAAATAGATTGAAGTGAATTACAGGCAGTCCCCGGGTTACGAACAAGTCCCGTGTCCTCAGTCTGTCTTTAAGTCGGAACAGTTAGATGTGGTGGGTATCTAACATCAGTTGGTCAAATGTTTCTTACTATATCGTATACCTTTTTAAGCATAAAAAACATTAAACACTTTAATATAACAATACAATAAAAATAATACAATGTAATAATAATTATAACAACAATAACTAATAAATGTAAATACAGTATTTATAATAGAAAGAGACATACAACGAGATCATAATGAATGTGACTACCGTCATGATGAACAGAGGATACGGAGGAGGCTGGACCCAAGTGCAGGAATGTTTATTCAGAGCCAAAGGATAAGACATGTTCTTGTGGTCGGGGACGAACAAATGGACGGTCGATCAACCAGCAAACTGAACAGAGACGAGGATCCGAAATTGCGGACGAGAGACAAGGTGGCGGTCGTTATCAAAGAGACGTGGAACGGGACTGGAGAACGATGAGGGACAGGACTTCCACAGAGGTTGAGAAGTGTCTAGGTGAGTGCTCTCTCAGGGAAAGAGAAAGAGAGTGTGCACGCGCAAAATATTAAAGAAACTTTAATGTTCGCTTTTCCAGTGTTCGTTGGCGTTTCACCTTTCGCTTTACTATTTCCACTTTAGTTTCAATCGTGATCGTTTCCCTTTTCTTGGATGCATCACCATCATTTGTATCACATTTACTCTTTGGTGCCACGGTTAGGTGGGTAACAACAAAAAAATGAAAGCCAAATACAGCAACACAAGACACTTAACGGGAAAAGAACGAAGTCTGTCCTACCTCGGGCTCACGCGCCCCACCCAAGAGCCAACGAACCACTGCAGACGTGCAATTTTAATGCGCGCCGCAATGTAGCGTCTGTTTGGAATTACGAACCATGGTACGTACAGTAACTCGAATTTTTGAATAGGCTTCATTATGAAGTTTTCGCTCGATTTTTACTGAAGGGTGACAAAAAATTAACTTTGGGTCAGTAAGGGGTTTGTTCCCAACTACAGTTTGTACGTAAGTCGGACGTTTGTAACTCGAGGACTGCCTGTAAACTGAATAGTGGCGAGGCCTGCATCGACAGGCAAACTCAGTTCATTTCCGGTTTTACAAACTATAATAGACAACCCATTAACCGCAGACTTCAGTAAGCGATCGCGCAACATAAATAACTGCCAGTGTGACCACACAACTGTAAAATGCCTTCAAGCAAAAACGCAAAACACATTTAGAAGTTCCACAGCACGATCCTGTCCTGCGGGCAGAAAACCAGCTCTGCTGATACCAAAGCAACGTTTACATTCTTTCCAGCAACATCAGGCATTTCAAAGGACAACTTCGCCTGGCTTCGAATACACCTGAAAACAGATGTGCATTCCCACGTACGAAAGGCAGGCTAGTAGTAGCAGGGTGGTCAAGGCCACAGCCTCAGAACTTGGAAGGTGAGTTTCGGGTCTACTGCAAAAATCTTGAACTGGACGCTTAACGCGAAATGGTTCGAAGAAACACCTGCTGGACACATCGACAAAATTTATTTAGAAAGAAGGAGCCGGCAAAACTGTAAAAAAATGATAAGTTACGAAACATGGAACAATTTTCTTCGCCAAACATTCAGAGCAGTTTCTTGCAGCACAAAGCCAAGGCAATCATGAACTCTTCATAAACTAGTAACACGGAAACACGAGAAGCCTCAAGCCTGTGCTGTCTGCGGGCATCGGAGGACGTCCCTGGGATACCGGCGCGTGCCTGGAACCGCAGAGGCCCCCGAGGATAAAGATCAATACTTTCCTTCATAAAAACATGTCACGAAAAAAAAAAAAAAAACGTGTACTGGGATTTAATTACTTGTGATGGGTGCCGTGGGGTACAAAGCTCGTCGTCATCATCACAATCGGCTGCTTTGTTGCTTAGGATGAGAAGCTGGTAAACAGAAGAGAGAAGTTGCAGCACTGAAGAGGAAGAAAGTACCTATGAAGCACACACACTGAGGACTAATATAAAGCGCACACACACAAAAGATTCCACAGACCACAGACACACACTAACTTAGGACATCTAATTTATTACAAAGCGCACACACACACAAAGAAAGGACTCCAGGACAGTCAGGCAGAAAAAGTGAGACACGTTGCGCTGAGAGGGGAGAACAGCTATGATCGCTGTGTGTGTGTGTGTGTGTGTGTGAGAGAGACCTTTGCTCACACGATCATCAGCCGAAGCACATCATGATGTAGCTCCATTCACATTCGGTCGGGCTCCTACAGGAATATTCAGTTTTTTTTTTTTTTTTTTTTTTTGTCTCCGTGTATTTCCTTTTTGACTAATTTAAGTAATTTAAGAACTAGAAAACACGTGCTCCGTTTTAAAAGTGAAACACGCTTTCGTGTAGATCATCTTCTTGGATCTCGCTAAGTTCAGATCGACAACACGCGGCTCTTTTCACAAAACGTACGACCAACTTAAGTTTTACTCAGGGAGGAATGCGGAACGCACGGCACTGAAAATTAAAGACATTATGATCATGTACTGTGTCACTGAAGGCGGAACTGCCTGCTCCGGGGAAAGTAACACACACGACACGAGTCGAGTTTTTCCTCCTCCTCCTCGTACCTTTACACTGCAGAGGCTGGCCCAACACGATCCTCACAGAGCCAGAAATGGACTCCCCGGGGCTGTACACAGTTTTGTTGTTGGTGAAAGAGATGCCGAACTCCTGGAGCTTCCCCATCGCCTTCCCGCAGCTCTCGCTTCCCACGAAGCGCAACAAACAAAGCGAGAGTCCTTCTGCCAGCCGGGTTCCCACCTGCTGCCTCCGCCTTCCTCCCGTGGTGACGTCACAGAGTGGGTGTGGCTACCCTCTTCTCTCGCGCTCTCATTTACGGGGCACGTTGCGAGGCCCAGCCTCTAACCACTGCGCCACCTGCTGTTGCAAAACGATGAAACCTCTGTTCCCCCTGCGTTTCTTTTGAGAAACTTGCAAAGAGACTATATATTTCTCTTTATAATGCAACTGTTTGACCTTTTTAACGAGTGCAAATATGCACAGGAGCGTTCGTTTTTGTTTAAAGGGTACAGTACTAATTTATTACCACATTTTCAGCGCTGCCCTGATATCATTTTAATTGTGTGAAACACTGACACAATTTTGTTTTTATAATTACGTCAGTAGGGTAGCTAATACTGTTAGGTGACAGTCTGTCCTGTACATCATTTCATGGTACTGTAAGTGATGGAGTACATTCGCACCAGAAGGACGACAGGTTACTGACCAAATGGCAAACAAGTTGCCTAAGCCTTTAACCCGCCGTGTCCAGAACATTGCATATACTCATACGAGCTGCTTGCCTCCTCAAAGGCACAACTTATTTATACCACCTTTATTTATGGGCTAAAAAAAGGAGTCGAGGTGGTACGCAAAGCATTTTAGGCTGGTAAATCTTCACCACAGTGGCAAACTCATTTTCTTGAGTGCTGGTTTACCATCCACTTCCGGCATCACTGCGTGCTGTGCATTAAAAACACACTTTTCCCTGTGAAATATTGCCGGTCAGGATCATTTCTGAAGCCTTACACCCACTGGCTCTCAAAGTGCACTTTAAGGATATATGAGATGCCTAGAAACATTGTATTCCTATTTAGATCAAATCTTCTCATTGCATTTCTGCTATGTAGCGAGAAAGTTGTCTTTCTCAAAGGATCCAATATTAACAATGTTTTAGATTATTGGTAGTCTGCAGTGCTATGTAGGATTTATGGAGTTCTTTAGTTCACTCAGTATATGGAGGCCCTTATTGTAAAGTCTTTAGAGCCAGTCCTATAACATATTCCAGTACCATCCAGTTCTGTTTTGATGCATCTTTATTTTTTTCAATAACTACGCATCCTTCTTTGTGATCCACAGTGCGCTCACAGCGCCATCTATAGGTCACTGTCAGATTTGATCGCTCTGGTGGCTGCGGTAGGGCGGCAGTCTAATTGATAATATTTTGTTAAAAATTCATTTTTAATTGGTTAAAGCATTTAAAACAATTCCCTTCACTGCTGTAAGATTATGTCACACAATTACCACCTGCAATAGCACTGTAAAAAGGAAGGAAGTTGAACACAATTTCTCTAAAATAGTGCTATTAGATTAGATCCCAGAACTCAGCATAATATGGTCAGTAAAAACGAACAGAGGCTTAGAGCAGAATCTGTCTTTTGAGATGATTTATTTTTGTCGGGAAAAATCATTATCTAGATTGTATACTGAGAACTCTTAGAAGTCTTTTAATGTTCTTACAGCTCAGATTGTGAATTCACAGTTGCAGAAGCGCCAAGCAGGCAAGTCCAAGAAAATTCAAGTACTGTTACTAAAGGACTAAGAAAGTGTGAAATTAAGCACTTTGACACATTCATCCTGGGAATGTGATAAAATAAAGGTTTACTGGAATGGGGTTTACCCAAACATTTTAAAAAGCCTTAACAAAACGTTTGATTCGTCTCCATGTATTTCCTTTTTTAATCACGATGCACTTTTTTTTTCTGATGTTATCATACTTAGGATAACTAATTTTACATATATGGCAAAGACATGTATGCCCAGCCCAGAAATTCCTTCTGAAATAATGTGGATGACTGAAATGTTTACATTTCTTCCACAGGAAATCTTGACATTTGATTTGCACGACAATTTTAATGAATCCTGCAGTGTGCGGACACCTTTCTAGGAGTTTTCTGTGATCATACCGTAACTTTTTGACCTTGAGCCCTAGTCATATGTGCGTGGACATATTTTCAATCCCTTGGTGAACTGTCTCTACCTGTATAGTATGACTGTGTGTTGCTCATAAATTCAATAAAAAATAAAATTAAAAACTATGTGAAAATCTATAGATAATTTTTATAGTTTTATTAATTTTTTTCTAGAACATATTAACCCTTTCACAAAATACAAGGGAAATAGAGCTTCCTTTATCAAAAGAAGCTTTGGGACTTTTAATTAACAATACGTATCAGCAACAACAACAAAATTGGCAGAATTAGTATAATAGGAAAAGACAGAAGACACTTTATTTGGACAGCTTACAAAAGAATGAGCAAGAATTTGAGATTATGTTGAAAAATCGTAATGCATGAAAAATGGAATGGATGCAAAAGGTAACAATACTCAGCAGAACTGGTCATGAAGGATCTGTAGGTGACAAAATCTTCCAAAATTTTTTAGGTCAACAATTAACTTTTCTACTGGAAGAGATTGTTGAGCGAACCACATATAGGCGGTAGCTTCTGGTACCAGTGTATCATAGCAAAAGAAAAATGTTTGGCCAAGTATACACAGATCAACATATTTTCTATAGCTTTGTCAAAAAACAGGTTGTGATGTAACAGAAATATAAAGGGGGACAAGTCAAAGTTTATTTCAGTGATGTTTTGTATAACTGAATATTGTTCTAAAAAGCTTTTATCCCATCACCTTCCAAAAATAAACATCTCAAGCTATCAAGACCTGCCTTACATTTAAACCACACCTTAGACTGTGCCTATAAATACCCTCTGAAGGCATAGTGGAGGTGGTTAAATTCTGCAACGTTAATGTGTTGTTCCTCATTGCCGAGAGAAGCAGATGGGGAAAACTTGAGGATCCGTGAAAAGCCATTCAACATTACTGCAAGTCATGATAGCTCATACTCCCTATATCTCCCCCAGAGTACCATAAGAACTGACACAGCAATGCAGACATCATGCTCTGTTTGAACACAATACCAACATCAACATCTGTATGTCTACACTCAAAGCTGCAGTAGAACTATTCTACAGTATGTACAGTATACAACAAACTGGTAAACTAGTACCTTTTTCAACAACATACTAATTAGAAGAGAGTGAGAAAGTAGTGAGGACAGTAACATAGTACAAAACACATTTTCTATTACATTTGCTGAATTTCTGTTGCATGACAAAACAAACCATGGAAGTCATTATAAATCCTCTGTTTATGAAAAACACTCTTTACAGTACTATTGACTCTAAAACCCCTGAGCATTTCAGAATACTACTGACCCTAAAATCTTTAAGTACTTGACAGAAATACTACCATGTGACATAATAGGGGGCAATATACTGCAGCTAGTAGCTGTGTGTAAAAACATTACCTTCGTCACAAAGGGGTGTATGTAGGAAGTAGGGCAAACACAAAATCAATCTGCTAAACAAGAAGATGTTTTATATAACAGGAAAAGAGGCACATCATCTGCACATCATTTGCAGAACAGAAAACAAAACATGCATTATAAGAGCACATTGTGGTTGTCTAGTTTTTCAAGCGTTTGTACATTACGTGCATTGACACAATCCTCTATATGTATAGGTAGTACAGGTTTTGAACACGTTTGAACAATTCAAAATAAGGATCTGGAGGCTCAAACTTTTGCTATTTCAAACTGAGGCGGTTGAATGGGTAACCCTTGTCAAGTCCTGACTGTCTTGCCCTTGTTCATTGGAGACATCTTTTTTGGGAATAATTTTAAGGGATCTTCGCATAGTCTTGTTGAAATTCTTTGATCCAAAGCAGTAAAGTAGAGGATCCAGGCAGCAATTTGCTCCTGCAAGGATCCAGGAGACATAGTATGCGGTCTCTAAATGCAAAAGAACTGTGCAATAACTGGGGAAAAACATTTTGACCACAAGGCACACAGACCGAACCACACTGAGTGGCATGAAGCAGACTGCAAATATTACCAAACACATTGCCACCATCTTGCATGACTTGGACTTCATGGCTTGGCCTTTGGCGGTGTTAGTTTTAATGCGAGAAACAGAATTGACCAAGCTGGTGTAGCATACCACTAACACTAAGAAAGGTACAAGGAACCCAAGTGCAACCAGGAAAAAGTTAATTGTGAAGTAGGTTGTTATGTATTCACTTTGGTGAACGCTAAGACACAAGGTGTGGTTGCCCACTTGACTGTCGTGGAAGAGGACGAAGGTAGCTGACCCACTTGTCAGCAACAGAAGCCAAACTCCGCCGCAAAGCTTATGAACAAATTTCGTCTGTTGCATGGGCGTGGACTTCTTGTAATGTACCACAGCCACATAGCGATGGATGCTAATGAGCATGAGGAACAAAATGCTGCCATAAAAGTGGATTGTAATCAAGGCAATCTTCAGCTGGCAGAGAAAGGGACCCAATGTCCACTGGCCCATGGCAAAGTAGACCCCAATCAAAGGCGCAGCTGGGGCAATAATGGCATCACTCATGGCTAGGTGAAACTGCAATATGTTGCCAGAGCTCCACTTGGAAATGCGGCAGCAGAAGACCCACAGGCTAAAGCCATTGAGTAGAAAGCCACCCAGGAAGACAAAGCAGAGGAACACAGTGATGGAGAGGTGTTGAGGTTCGATCGGACAGGATTCCACGTTGCTGGGGCTGCTTGTTGCATTGTTCACGAGCTGCAGGGACGGAGGATTGGAGCCGTTCATCTTGAAAAGAGTTCAGGATTACAACGTCCTTTTCACCTTTGGGGAAAGAGGAAAGGTTAAAGGAATTACACACAGGCCTCGTACAAGCGGGTTCCATACCCTGTCCTTTAGATAAGATAAGAAAAGATAGAACTTTATTCATCCCGAAGGAAATTCTTGTGCCAGAGATTGCTCAAACAGATTAACCACAACAATTAAATGTAAAAAAATAAAAAAGTACACAAAAAAGTAAGAAAGCAAAGTGGAAGGTAGAAAGTGACACAGCACATGATATTACACCTTATATTACACACACACACATTTTCAGAACCGCTTGTCCCATACGGGGTCACGGGGAACCGGAGCCTAACCCGGCAACACAGGGCGTAAGGCCGGAGGGGGAAGGGGACACACCCAGGACGGGACGCCAGTCCGTCGCAAGGCACCCCAAGCGGGACTCGAACCCCAGACCCACCGGACAGCAGGACTGCGGTCCAACCCACTGCGCCACCGCACCCCCACTACCTTATATTACATTATTATATTAAAATTTGAAACAATTGCACATGATATTGGATGGTTATATTGCTAGTAATGTTGAAAGAAGTAATGATATTGCACATAATAATTATACTATTACACTCAATGTCTCGATGTTACCACTTTATTCCCTACAGAAGGGGGAAGAGTTATACAAATTGATGGCCACTGGTATAAAAGACCTCCTATGGCATTCTGTGGTACACCTCGGTAGTCTTAATCTACGGCTGAAGCTGCTCTGCTCTACTTCTAACGTGGCATGCAGGGGATGAGAGGCATTATCCATAATACTGAGTAGTTTCCTCAGCATCCTCCTCTCTGACACCTCCACCAAAGACGCACAATGGCACTGTTACTCGCGTTAGACGTTTTGGGACAGATACATACTTGGTTTTTCAAACCCATAAGATTTCTGACATTCAGCGTTTTCAATGTCACGATTTTCTAGCTGAATCTAATGTCACAGTGGGAATTTGCCTTACAGGGTCATTTCACTAATTGGATTAAAACCATTATGTGAGGAACAGATGTGTTTACAGTTTTTATAGTCTAATTGGAGTTTAGAGATTCTTAGTTTTGCTCTTTAACTTAAACATAAAGCATGCAGCACCTCAATATAAACATATCATGGATCAATGGATGAACTGGCTACATACTGTATGTGTTCAGGTGTTGCACTGCACATCTGAACTATTTGATAAAGTGTTCAAAATGTGATGGGTCAATAAACAAGGCAACCGGTAGATGCAAAGGCAATTAAGAACAAAAACTGTTAAAGGACTTATGACATCACACTGTCAGGGTATTTGAACTAAAAGGTCATATAGGACTGCTCTTCTTTTTAGTACAGAATTACAGAAGAAGATAATGCTCTTCTTCTGAGAAACTCTATCGTCTCCCCCACTTCCTCCTAAACTCACACTTACAACTCACATTTTACCAGAGATAACGTTACAAGTCACAAGCGCTCAGACCCCCTTCCCGTACATAGCAGACCAGTCTATGGTTGCACGACTATTTACATTTCCCAGCAGCCCCCTTATTCACGTCAGCTATTCACATCCAAAATCTGTTCCCGCTTCAAGAGAGAGCTCTTCAGCGGCGTTGAACGCACGAAATTTCTCTGTACCGCCCCGGGATGTGCGCGCAGAAGAGAAGCGCGCTCTGTGCTCTTGGCGCGAAGAGGAGAGCGGAGCGCTCAGCCAACAGCTCGCGCACCCGGCGTGCGCGTGCGACTTTTTACACACACGGCGCGAACGAGTGTGGAAGTAGTCCAGTTCATTTAATTGCGCTCACTGCACGGGTACCTTATGCATGGGCACATCTAATAAAAAACTGTGGTATTTTTAACAGCTTAACGCGAATAAATGCAAATAAATGTATGTGACACAAACGAATAGAATAGGGCTTTCGAGCACACTGACTCACTCACTTCTCCGTGACTCATACAGCTACTTGGACCTGCAAGTAACGCCTGCGATTCTCTAGTCATTTTTTCGGAGGATGCGCCCATGATCGTGGAGAAGCAGCTGCTGTGAGAGATTTCAGTTTGAGGGAGAAAAATGTAGAGCACACACAGCGTCGCGCTGGGGGGCACAAACACACACCGCCAGCACGTGCCCGTCCCCGCTGTGTCTCAAAACGCATTTGAGAGGCACTGACCTGAGTTCCAGCAGTGTCATCTTGGGAGAAGCATCCGGAAAGTGTCACAAACTTGATCTGGAAAAGACGGGACTCTGCATAGGTGACCATAAGACTAAAGGCACATGCTACGGACATGCGTGTTGTGCACCGGAGCTACACGCGCGAGACCTACACCGGTGAATCGCCTCGCGCTGTAGCCGACGGCTCAGGCTGACCTTTGCCGCAAACGTCTTCGGCCTCGTCACAATCATTCACACCCACTGCACTGTCACATGTGGGTTTAAGAAGTAGAACAAGCTGTCGTCGTTCGCAGGAAGAAGATTTTTGTCTGACTGAGGCGTTAACGTCAATGTCTGCAGCGAGCAGTGAAACCCTTCGCCTAACCCTTACCCCTAAGTAATTAAAAATATAATACCAGTACAAAGTTACGTTCATTCATTTATATAATAAACTTCTCTTAACATGCCATGGCATGCATAATCAAATTCAACCCATGAGATCTTGTAATTCTTCCACATGATTTATTTGTGGCATCATAAAGGTCATCAAGCTGTTTCTTTTGCAATTTTACTTGTCATGTTTACTGTTCTCAGACGGTTGCTTGCACACCAGCTTCATCTTTACTACATACCATACAATACAGCACTGAAAATGTGAAGATGTTCAATACATATTTAAAGTATTCAAGTTCCAAATGATCAATAAGTGTGCGCTTCCCATGAATGAAAATGAATATTTGACAAAATATAATTTCTGTAATTTTGTTTTATTTAGTAATTGTGTCTTATGCCATCCCATCAATCTACTAGTCAAATTTAATTTAAAAAAATAATTGTAAAGGATTTTCATTCACTTCAAAATGACTAAATACGTGTTTTACTAGTACTTGGAAAAACTGTATTTCCAATTATTTGGACTTCAGCTTCTGGACTGTGTAGAAACTGAACTCAGTACAAACTCACACGCAACATTTGACAGACATTCTCTAATTCCCAACATAACCTGAGGCAAAAAGTTCAAAAGTAATAATAAAACAGATGTGAATAAATACAATACTCCCAGGAAAACCCGTTTTCAGACAAGAGAACGTTTATGTAAACCTCTTTGTTCATTTACATTTATTTATTTAGCAGATGCTTCTCTCCAAAGCGACTTCCACTTAACTCTATGTAGTGTTACCAGCCAACACACCTTAATCACCAAGGTTCCTTAGGAGATGATCTAAAAACAGAAATATTTACATGGCTATGAATTCAAAGAGTTTATATTGTTGTTGGGGGACGCGGTGGCACAGCGGGTTGGCGAGGTCCTGCTCTCTGGCGGGTTTTGGGTTTGAGTCCTGCTTGGGGTGCCTACTGAATTCCATGATCTGGACAGTGTTGTAGTTTCTTCTTAGCTCTCAATGTTGAGATGATGCCCTTTACATCGATCCCTTCGGGAGGCACATTGGGTAGGGTTTCGTCCTGTTTCGAGAGGCCAGCGGGCCTTGGCTGCCCACGTCTTCGTGGCCCATTTAGGGTTTTTCAGTCGCCATAGCTCCACTTTGGTGGTAAACCACTTCACCAGACTGTTTAACCTGGGAACAATTGAGCTCAGTTTCCATGATTCCCAGGTTTACTCACTTCTTGGCATTGGGTACTTTTTTTATTATTACTTTATTTTTCAGGTCTCTTTTTTGTTTCCTGTTTTCTCCTGGTTGTGTTAGTGGTTTACATATACAGTCATACCCTCAGAGATACCCATGTGAGTTATGAGAATTTAACTTTACAATAAGATTTATTTAATACCCCTACTCCAGCTTACCAGGCATTTCGTCATATTTAAGAGAGCCGGATTACGATGGATAAACATCCCGCAATCATCTATTTATACAGCAGAACAAGGTGCTTGGGCAGCAGAGTGGAGCTATTTAAACCTCCGTCCAACTCAATGGATCTTTAGAGGATTTCTCCTGCTGCCTGCAGCGGAAGTTCAGCTGGTAAAGTGAAACTAGAGGCTCAACCAACAGAAAGCTGGTACCCCTGTAGTCAAGAAATCAGGAACCGGAGAGGACTGGAGGGTATTTCCAGGGAGAGCTGAATAATTTTTTGCCAAGTATTCACTGATGACCTGGTATAAAATGGCCAGACATTTTTATGATTGTCTAGATTTTATACTGAAAATATGTCACTGTAAAAATAAAATTCAGTAAATCTAATAACACTCACAAACAAGGCCTAACATTAAATGGGGACAAAATTTGTATTTACATATTTCCCTGTTTTTACTTTTTGTGTGAAGCTTTTTGAAAATTTATGTATTGAAGGGTACTCATTTTAACAACAGCTGATTTATCAGACAATATATCAGTGTGCAAGAATTTTCAAATACAATCATTACCAAACAGACTGCAATTTTTCACATTTGAAGTATAATATGAAGGTAAACCACAGAAAAGTAAAACACAGAAAAGCACTTGCACTTTGGCTTTTCACCCTTTTCACTGTGTCTTGCTTTCAGTGAAATACATTTTAAGAAAATTTTTGTCTGCAAAAGTAGTTTCTCAGTTATCTGAAACACGAATTACTGCTTATTCTGCTCTTATTTTTAACATCATACTATTTTAACTTAAACTGTGCTTCCCTTTGAAAAAACATGAGATTCACAAAAATGAAGTTATATCAACTACTGAAAAAACTGTCTATAAACGGAACAAATGTCAAAAACTAAAGGAATCTATGAAAAATGTAAAATGCAAGGAATAGTTTTAAAAAGCAAACTGACAAACAGAACAGAAAAATGCTTTTATTAGTCTTCACATGTGAAATTTGACTGCTACATGTAGAATATATAGATTTGCAGAAAAGTTAACATTAAGACAATTAAACTTATATCCATAAGCTCACCGCCTGCCAGCAATTGAAGTATTGCACATATAAAACAGTCAATAGTGAACAGATCAGTTAAGACTATTTAAAGGCTGTGCCGGAACGAAAACCAGTATACACTGGGCGTTCCAGGACCAGGACTGGAAACCACTGCACATTTCAACTCCATTTCTAACATTTCTCTCTAGCAATAAGAAAGGCCAGCATTTCTATTTTGCATCATTAGATGGCAGAAAAACGCTGAGATAGAACAGAAACTCCATAGCGGGTAGGACAGCAGGTTCACAAAGCTGGCCAGCATCGATTTCATCTACTGTCTTTCCTATTTGTTATAGGCGTATCCCACACTCGTAACAAAGCTACCCAGTGAACAGAGATGTGTCTGTTCTCACTCTTTTCTGATTGGAAACTGAAATTGACCAGATACTGACAAAGATGCATCTGTCTCTTCCTTGTAGCCGCTTTAGTGGAACTTTTCCACGAGACACATGGTTGACATTCACCTTGAAACACTGAAAATATTTTCCCTACACAATCCTCCATTGCACTGCACCTCACCCTCCTTTGTTTCATGCTCCCGTGCCCCCCACACTCGGAAGTAACATATACATATAAAGCAGAACAAAACACGCTGAATAGGAGGCTGTGGACATTGTATATTTTTTTCAGTTTTTAATTCAAATAGACATTAATGTTGCATCATGTTAATAAAAGATACCTTTTATAATATTCTGCTCATAGGGCTCCCAGTCTCATGATCGATGTTTGTAGTATCGAGGAACACTGAGAACCTGTATTGCATGAGCTTTTTTAATAAGAATAAATAAGATCTTACACCAAATTTTTCATTCATTATAGCTTTATGTCATATTTTGACAAAACCTAACCCATGAATAAATGTATGGATTAAGCTGTATTATTGAGTTTGGTGGCTTGATGACACTGCGGCTTCATCATACCTAGGATTGTTGGGCATAGGTTCCAATCCAGCTCAGTCTGAACAGAGTTTGCATGTTCTCCCTCTGTCTGTGTGGGTTTCCCTTTTATTGCCACAGTTGAAAGACATGTGTTAAGGAGACTGGTGAATCTAAATTTAAGAAGTGTGTGGTTGGCTACATTTACATTTATTTAAGGGGACATTTTTCTCCAAAGCAACTTCCAATGAACTCCATGTATTGTTACCAGCCCACACACCTTATTCACCGTGGTGACTTACACTGCTAGATACACTACTTACACTGGGTCACTCATCCATACATCAGTGGAACACACACTCTCTCTGTCACTCACACACTACGGGGGAACCTGAACAGCATGTCTTTGGACTGTGGGAGGAAACCCACACAGACGGAACATGCAAACTCCACACAGATCAAGCAGGGGATCAAACCCACATCCTCTCGCACCACCCAGTCACTGTGAGACAGCAGCGCTGCTTGCTGTGCCACCCACAGCTAATTTGTGATGGCCTGGCCTTCCCTCCTCCTTAGCTTTACACCTTGAGCCTCTGGGATGACCTGCAAACTGCGGCAATGCCACCCCAGACAAGCAGTTAACAAAAGTGAGTGTGACATTGTGACACAGCGGTTGAATTTACAGATGACTTGCATTACACACAGACTTCCATTCCTAAATGAAGTTCATAAGCTGAGGTACAAATGTATTCATGTAACATTCAGGGAAGGTCACAACCAAAGATGACAATTTTTCCAAGAAAATTAGGTATTTATAAACAGTTAATATTACATTAATTTAGTATTTCTTTTAATAAGTTCAGTCCTTATCAGAAAAACATTGTCATAAATAGCATACGCTGTATGTTGTTATTTCTACTGCCATTTAGCAGACACCTCTTTCTACAGTGAATTACAATATTTGGTCTGTATACCAAGCCGCTAACAACTGTTCACACTTTTATACAGCTGGGTGATATTTACTGGAGCATTTCAAGCTAAGTACCATGCTCAAGGGTACTACAGGACAGATTCGAACCTGGGTCCTTTGTGTGAAAGGCTCCAGGGTAAGGGTCTGAATCTGCTATAGATTGATCCTTCCCGTCTATATTTTACTCAGTGCCTGGTTTTACCGTAAGGGCTGTGGATCGTAGACAAGGTCCATGAGTTCCAGGTAAAGAAAAAAGGAACATGGCTTTGTTCCCTAAAAGTATAAGTATCTCGCAGATGACTTGCAAAAATCACATGGACTTTTATGCAGCACTCAGCTAAGTGCCCTTTAGCAACAGTCTCCAGACTAAGGTGGTCCTTTCTGCTGAGCCTTTGCAGTTCACGCCACTGCTTTCTTTGTCTTTTGTTTTTCTTAGGCTTTCCTGACAATCCTCCCGCTCTTTCTCCAGTCTCTGAGTCTCTCCATCCTCACAGGCTGGCTGCTGACCCTCAGACTGCCAGGACAGATGTGGAAGCTGACCATCGGAAGTGGAAATAGAAAAAAAGAGGTCGATAGCGGTTCTTACCTGAAATCCTAAAATGCCGGTTATATAAAATAAAATAAAAAAAAAAAAACATAGAACTTTGTTGCTCATCAGAAAGTTTCTTAGAAAAGTATTAATATAATATAATGTGAATTTTAATTGCTGTACTGTAGTACAGCCCAATAGTAAGCAAGCACCCACCTCGAGTTCCACACTGGGCTGGCTCGTTTCCGAGGTTTGGCCGCCTCTCTCTGATACTGTATCCAGCCGCATACCAGCTCATGCGCTATCATAACGTACAGGAGGAAGATGAGCACTGCAGGATCCATCCTGTACGCTTGGATGGATTTCGAAAGCATACAGAAAGGACAGACTGAAGATGCAAGGGAGGGAGGTTGAAAGGAAGGGGAATGAAGAGCTGCATGAATTATAAATGCGTGGGAAGAGCAGCATTTACATCCTAGAGAGGGATGCCTGGCTAAAATAAAAATTTCTCTTTATAAGTAAGCGATTTTATCTCTTTGTCAACAATTATTGAGCGGCTTCTTCTGTTTGTGATGCTGTCACTATAGCAACCAAATAGAAAAATACAGCTGATGAACTGCATATATTATTCAACACAGCTAACTTATTGGTTGCTTGATTTCTGATAGCTGTATGTGATTACATATTTGTTACATATAGCTGTATGTGATTACCTACTTCCAATGACAGAAAATTTTAAAACTATACACAAAGTGCATTTCTAAGTTTTTTCCAATACAGGCTACATTGGATGGTACTGGAAGAAGAAAACATTTTCCAGAATGCTTGCTAGTGAAATAAATGAGTGTACTTTAGAAAACCAACAAGCTTGATGTACCATTGATGAAAACTCCAAGAGGATGTTGCCATGGAGACACTTGACGTTGCTAGGGTATAATGTCGTCATGGTAATGTTCCCCTAGATATTCTTGAATGGCTAAACAGCAACCCTATTTTAGAATCTTACCTTTATGAGCAATATATTATTTCAAATCATACAATATTCAACATATAGACGGAGGAAAAAAGTTAACCTGGGAAGATAGGTATGCTGTGGCTCGCATACTAATTTATGCAAGTACATACATACATACATTTTCAGAACCGCTTGTCCCATACGGGGTCACGGGGAACTGGAGCCTACCCGGTAACACAAGGCGTAAGGCCGGAGGGGGAGGAGACACACCCAGGACGGGACGCCAGTCCGTTGCAAGGCACCCCAAGCAGGACTTGAACCCCAGACCCACCGGAGAGCAGGACTGTGGTCCAACCCACTGCGCCACCGCACCCCCCAATTTATGCAAGTATTGTAGAGTAAATATGAGCAACTACACACACAGGCTGAAACCACTTGTCCCAAGCAGGGCTGCGGTGAACTGGAGCCTAACCTGGCAACAGAGGGTGCAGTGCAGGAGGGGGATGGGACACACCCAGGGTGGGATGCCAGTCTGTTGCAAGGCACCCCAAGCAGGACTCGAACCCCAGACCCACCAGAGAGCAGGACCCAGCCAAACCCGTTGTGCCACCGCACCCCCCTCTTAGGAACTAATGCATTGCTAATACTGTTGGGTTTGACTGAATCACTGTAAGGGTATAAATGAAGCAAATAAAGCTAAAATATGACACATACAATATACTTATTTTGCAGTCTGTCATAATTAGGCAAGCATTTATAAATAATCCACCAAATCCTTATTAAATGTCTTAATTGCACAAAAGTCAGGACACACAGAATTAGCACTTGGAAACCTTCCTTTTCCTGTTACAGACACATAGAATCAGTAACTTGGAAAAGGATTATATCAACATACTGTATGAATGTGTAAGAGTTCCACATGCCAAAAATGTGATATTTTTATGTTTTCCTAAATATAGTATAAATGCCTGTGACATGATTGTGGAAATCCTTCCAAATCCACAATTTGACTTCATCGTGGCAGATTTGTATCAATCTTGTTAATGCAGACCATTTCAATGGTTTTAGTGCTCTGGCTTCTGTACGTGTTTCTCAAAAGTCATCCTGTAAAAATCAGCAAAGACTACAATACTCCAGCCTCCTATAGGTACAATGAGAAAACATGATCCAGAAAGAACAGCAGTTCAGATACTTGAACAATATTCTTCTGGAGTACCTGAATAATAGTGAGAAGAGGTCCCTCACCTACCTTAGCACCATGCTGCCTTTCTGCAACAAGTCAGCTGTAAACGCTGCATAACGAAATACCGAACACATGCAATGTTTTATGGACTAGTTTTTGACAAAAACTACAACACCTTGAGTTGCTGATCGTTTCTAAGGGCTCATTAGAACTGCTTGTAATTGCTGTTAGACAATTCATTTCTAAACGTGGTTTATGCTAAACAGGAATAAGAGGCATATACACCTACATTGACTGAGTCTCTAAAATGTGCTTTTATCTGTAGTTTTTAATTCTAAAACAAGTACAGTTTTGGTGTATGAGCAATTAGACTCTCCCTTTATAGCTAACAAGGTAATAATGATTACCAAAGAATTTATTCCCTTACTTTCCTTGTTTTCTCTACTTTCAACAAACAGCAACAGATTGTACATTTGAGAGCAACTTCCATTCCCAGCTCAACAACTTTGTTTTTGGTAGCACAATACAGTATGAAAAACAAAATCTTTCCCAACAGAAAATCTTTTCAACACAAAGTCACAATAGAAAAGTTTTTGTCAACCACGTTCTACTCATTCCTTTATTTACATATCGCCTAACCACAGACACACTGCTAACTATGGTTCTCACATTCAGTCTGATAGAAAAAATGTTAAACTTGTCCACTTAAGTAAGGCTGTTTTTCTCTGAAAAAAATGTACACAATCAAATATTGGTGTCTGAGTACTACCGCGACAGTCATGTTTCAAAATGGCAAAAAGGTACTCATCTGTGGCCATGTGTATAATCTGTTCGAAGAAAGGTATGCTGTACGGAACTCATTCAAACCCAGAAACTTATGAACTTGGAGCAGACAAGTGGGGGATAATGTAACACAACACAGTTCAGAACACAGTGACCCCCACCCCATGGCCCTCAGAGCGGTGTGGTGGGTGTGGCAGCCGTGGTGGGCACCGTGACCGGGTGCAGGCCCAAATCCAGGGAGGGTGCATCGGCTGCCTGCGGGGGACTCTTCTTCTGAGCCTCAAGCTTCTCTGTCAGCTGGGTGTAAAGCTCCTTTACAGGATCACTGCTCTGTGGACACACATGGCATATAGCATGTCATAACAACAGTTCATCTCTAAAGAGAGTTAAAGTGCCTCCAGATTTAGTTACCTGGAGGAAAATACCCCAATATCATCTCCAAAAGCTTGGATGAATCTAACACAAATTACTGGTTGATCAAACTAAGGTTTCCAAAACAGCCAACCTGCTTTGGGGGCTCCAGGGTCTTGACAAGGGTCTCCAGACGAGATGGCAGCACTTTTTGGTGGAGGTGCAGCAGCAGGCGCAGTGTGTGTCTGTGTACATTCTCTTTACTGAAAGAAGCCAAGCACAACAGACACACATTGCAATGTAAGGGAGACAGTACAAAAAGGTTTCAACTTATGTGACCTATGTAAACCTACTGGCTTTCACCATTGTGTACCTTCCACAAAGAGAGAAGCTCTCAAGAAATACACTTCCACACAATAGATGCAAACGTGGATTTCAGACATTTTGGTTATGCTGCAAGGCTAAATGATCATCATACACCAACTTCACGAGCGTCAACGAATTACCACCATGCTCACAAATGACTCGAGCCATTTCAGACCATCCAGAGAAAGGTAAAACACTTATCACTTATTTCTACAGTCAGACCTGGAAAAGGAGGTGAGGAGGAAGCTGTCAAAAACGGCCGAGCAGAACTCCTCGGTACCAAATTCATCAGACAGAAGGGTGAGGTGTCCCGTGAGGAGATGCAAGAAGATATCGCTGAATGCTGCATCGTTGTGCGTTTCCACTGAGAGAGTAAAAAGACAGCCTCGTCATGTCAGTGTCATAAGTTTACCACAGTGACTGAACACTTAACTCATTCAAAACATATCTTATCAAATCATGGTTTCCAAATATGTACTATATGAAAACACAGTACCAGTCAAAAGTTTCTGCTCACCTGGGCAACATTTCTGTTTGAACTGTTTCATACAAGAGTGACAGCAAAGCTACTCACAAGTGTCCTATGTCTCTGAAAACTGCTGCAGCACTCAAACTCAACTGGTACTGAGTTTATGGCATTGTTATTGACATTAAGGTAAATTCAATTACATGCTGATGACCAAGTGAGAAAAATTTCCAAGAGACCAAGTGAGTTTTTTTCTTTTTGAGCAGAACCTGGGCAGAGAATCGAAACGACTACAGTGTTGCATAGACTTTGGCTGCATATGAAACCCAGCAGTACACAGACTGAGATTCGGGTTCAATACTGAGTGTGACACACAGGGTAAACCCTCACCGAGCGCAGGCAACAGTCTCTGCAGGGCATTTTTATTCCTCTGTTTGGTGATGTGAAGCACAAAGTACAGGCCCATCTCACAGGCCACTCTATTCTCCTGCAGGTACCTGAGCAGGGCGATTAATACAAACAAGTTAAACCACACTGTCTACAAATAAATCATGAGCAGCAGTATGCTTTTTATCCCCATTTTATCCTTCAGTTTCATTAAAGCCATGTTCAATAACCAAATTCATCATTTGCAGACATTTACAATATGAAGTATGTGTACATGCTTTTGGACTGCAACCACATGATTAATTATAAAATGTGCAACATTTCACACGTAAAACAATTTGAAATTGTAATGTAGTCCAATGCTCTCCAAAATTTGCAGTGCTTTCACTGTTTCTGGTTACTTACTTGGTGAAGGCATCTGGCAAAGTGCTGGGGTAGGAGAGGGAGCTCTTTTCTTCACTAGGCAGCTTCTGCTCTACATTGTAAGTGTAGTCATCCACCACCACTGACATCATGGCAGGCAGGAAACGTGTCACCACCTCCAAATCCTGAAGCAGAAGAAAAAAATAACAGGGATGCACAAGTACAAATTGCCCACAAATGAAAGCCCCCAAGTGTAATAAAATATTTTGTTTACTTGGTAGGAATAGTGGTTTAAACTAACTTGTCTAAACAGCTAAGGTCAGGTATGTGCACTAGGGGTTGCACGACTTCAGAATATTTAAAGTCGACAGTTATGCGAGGAAAGTCGAGTCAATGTCGACTAGTCGCTGATGACATCATGAATAAAAACATAGGAAAAAGGAATGTTTTGCAACAACTGACAATCTGTATTCTCTAACTGAATGCATATGCTGACAACAGACAGCTCATACATATGCTTTATATGTATATACACACACACACAAAAAACAGATAAGATGGGACATCGTACCTGGGTTAAAAAAAGCCTTTTGTTTTAAAAATTAAAAACAAATTATGAATTAACTGTTTAAAAACTATTTTTTGATCAAAATGTAAAATATTTAAAATATGTCTCATTTATAGCTTATTGCCATAATATTTTTTATTCATTTATTTTTTTTAAGTTATTTAGTTTTGTGGTATTCCTGAAGAACCCGCATGTAAACGAATTGAAACCGCACATAATCCATCAGTAGCTTCATCGAACATGCTGGCTTTGCTCCAAGTTATTGATCATAAGTTAATATGGGTCACTAGGTGCTTTTCAAAAGCAGCGACAGTGTGTCCTCTTCTTACAATGTTGTGCCGCACACAAAATCTTCATACACTCATTGTAGAAGAACCCCACACAGCACCACGTTGTACTAGATTGTCTGCAATCTCTGAATATGCTGCTCTAGTTCGTAGTATTTATCATTTGTGCAAATGGCTCCAGAGTGAACATTTTTTTCCGAAGAACAGACTGCAAGTAAAGCTCACTTTTACATCCAGGTTATGCTACTTATTAGACGTTTACATTAATTTATTTAGCAGATGCTTTTCTCCAAAGCAACTTCTAATGAACTCTATGTAGTGTTGTCAGCCCACACACCTTATTCACCAAGGTGACTTATACTGCTTACGATGGGTCACTCATCCATACATCAGTGGAACACACTCTCTCTCTGTAACTCACACACTATGGGGGAACCTGAACAGCATGTCTTTGGACTGTGGGAGGAAACCAGAGCAGACACAGAGAGAACATGCAAACTCCACACAACGTATGGATTGATACGAATGAATCGTAACAGATCGAACCCATGTCCTCTCGCACCACCGAGGCGCTGGGAGATCGGAGCATTACTCGCTGTGTCACCGTACTGTTAGACTGGAAATACTGCGCACTTTAGGGCATTCATCATGCTTGGTATTGTGAGATTTTGATTTGTACACTTTGTATGATTAAACAAAAAGAGAAAATTAATAAACAAGACCTTGCTTTCTTTTTGTGTGTGCTTAAACAATAGAAAGCCGTTCTTTTTTTTCTGCTAGTTAATTCATAATTTGTTCTGCATTTTTAAAACAAAAGACGAATGATGGCATCATAATTCACATTTTGTTTTTTCCATTTAGAGTAAGAAAACAAATTAACGTAACGTACACGGACCGATTTGGATCGTTCCTCTGCTAGTGTTAGCGGATTTTCAGATGAGTGTGTACATTGCACCTGTACTTTTGTTGCACTTCAGGATGGACTTGCATATTTTGCAAGTGACAGTAGCACAGGCTTCATCTTTAGTGAAATGTTTCCACACATTTGATGAACCGTTGCTTGTCTGCTGCAATGACCCACCAAGCTCCTCACCTGTTGTCTTCTCGGAGGCATCCATGTTGTTAGTGTCCTAATCACATGATCAGTGACTAGTTGACGTCAAGCTTAAAGAGTCATCGCAGAGCAGTTGACAAATCAACTGGTCGACTAATCTGTGCAACCCGTAATGTACACAAATATCAGGTGTGAGCTATGGCACCGGCTGTCCCTCAGAATGCTGGGTAACCTCTTGATAGGCATACCAGTCGGGGCTCCTTGAAGACCTGGCTGTCAATCATGTCCCATGCACCTTGGCCCAGCGAGAGCATCCTCAGCAGCAGCAGCAGGTCTGGACTGTCCTGTTATATGCGTGCGTGCGTGCGCGCACACACACACACGCGCGCGCACACACACACACACACACACACACACACACACACACACAAACACACACACACACACACACAAACATAATATATTCACACAAACACACACAACAGTGTAATAAGCAAGCGGTTTTCTACTTCATCCTACCCATCACATTTCACTTTACACAAATCATGTAAATTACTCTGGTAACATTCCTTTATACTGACTTTCTTGCTACACGTGAACAAAATGAAGAATTACTGTACTACCACAAACGATATTTAATTAATAAGCAGATTAAGACCTTCCTGCAGCCCAATAAATCCATGCCAGTGAACACAAGGCCACTGCTAGCTGCACCTTCCGCTGTCTCTCACCCTTGGCAATGCATCCTGGCCCACCAGCTCCTGGAGGTTTCTCACAGTGCTCAGTACCAGAGTGTTACTAGCAAAAGGGTCACACAGGATCATGGAGAGGTCCCTGGGAAGAGTACACACACTCACAACCAGAACTTTCACCACCAGCTGGTGTCTGATCTGCAAAGACAATCACCTCCTTTTGTCAATTTTTCAATTCAATTCAGTTCATTTTTATGGACCACTCTTCTCACACTATTATACATGTATAACAGATATAGTTAACAACGGAATAAGCCCACTGGAAAAAGCGGAAAGGAAAAAACTCCCAATCCAAAAAGAAAGAGACAAAAACTTTGGGGGTCCAAGTACCAGTTAATGCTCACCCCTTCAGGGCAACTTAAAGTGGCGACCTGTGAGGATATTCCACACTCATCGCCACTCTCCATCTCTCCTCATACAATGCTCACCCGAGCACCTGCTCCTGGCCTTTCTTGACCCCATCCAGGAAACCCTGAAGCTCCCTGGCTCGCTTAGCATCCACAAACTTCTCCCGAATGCATGCGTCCAAACACCAGGTAAACTACCAAAGAAAGAAAAGAGGCATACAGTCAAATATTGAAACAGAAAAACAAAATCTAAAGGTCAAAAACTAATACAAACATATGATTTAAAAAAATTAAATGAATGCTCCAAGATTGCCACAATTTGTTTATTTAGTTTGCGTGTCTATATGCCACTGAGCACTTCCACATTCGAGCACACTGTCCTGCATCTTCTGCCTTTCTGTCAGTTTGATTTGGCAATGTTCAGCTGAGGAGGGGCAGGTTACTGAGGTACAGGACCCACCTTGTGGCAGGGGTCCACAGAACAGATCTCGCTGATGTCCAGGTCGTGGAGGGACATGAGTAGCTCTGCACGCAAAGTGCAGTAGTGGACGTTGCGTGTACGCAAGAAAAGTGTGCGCAAGAACTGCAGCACCATGTCGTAGAGCTTCACGTTCTTGCCAATCATCTGCGTGAGCTTCAACACCACCTACGGAGGGAACCGGAGGAACTTCAGCCACAACAGCACACATACATGTCCTTTTCCCATTCAACCGGCACATCTGTGACTGACATTAGCAAGACATTTCTTCTTTCTTGGATAGAGACTATTGGTCCTTACATCTGTAGCCACAGATGAACAGATGTAAAAGCTGATTTGCTAAGCTGTTCTGAACTACCAACTGTCAATAAAACAGCATTTCTAAAGAAACGTCTGTCACACACCCTTTGAAACTTATTGATCACTCGCCACAATCCAATGTGCATTTTATATTGACCTAAAGCCATAACTGTTAAAGGCAGGCCTGAGATGTTGGGGAGCATGGTACGTAGCAGCTAAGGACATGGACCTCAAGGTTGTCAGTTCAGCTCCTGGAAAGGAGCCTGCTCTTAACTTATAAGTAATATCATTGTTATTTTCACTACAGCTACAAGCAGAATTCTGACTTAAACACATTGTGATCTACGTGCACCGACCTCTCCTTGGCGGCGTGTCTTGGGTGAGGGGCTGAAGAAGTTGTGCAGTACAGAGAGGTCGCTGCTGAAGAGGGCAGCCTCCTTCTCCACAATGTACTGCTTGAGCAGCGGAGACACCTCGTCTCCAAACAGGGCCTGGTTGTCCTGCCAGATCTGTCGCTTCACCTCCACAGCGCACACCTTGTACAGCTCCTTGTCAGCCATCACCTGCTTCAGCTTCTTCTCTGGCACCTGGAGAGCAGCAGCACAGGGGAGGAAGGACTCAGCCATAGAGGAAGGTACGCTTGATGAAAAACGTTTTGCACAAGGGAGATGAGGACATAAGGCGCTAACGGCTCCAGACGGGGTCTTGCCTTGGGCAGGTGCTTCATGACCTGCATGACCACAGGCTGGATGGAGGGCATCTTAACCAAAGGAAAGCTCTTCTCGAGCAGCTCTTCCAGTTTCGTGTACCTGCGGAGGGAGAGTAAACAGCGATCAGGAATGAAACAGGAGTTAAGAGCGCTCCTGTCTGAGAAGGGAACGCATCTCACCGGTCCTCATCCTTCCCCTCCGCGATGAAGGCAACGCGCTCCATCAGCTTATCCCGAAGTTCGTCAAAGACAGACTGGTGAAACTCGAGGCGCGGCGTGCCATGCAGGTCCAGGAAAGGCAGCGCGGACTGGAGGGTGGGCAGCAGGATGCCGTTCTCCGTCTAGGCAGGACACACAGCGCAAACACATCTCACTGTACCGTGGTGAAGACCACCACATGATTCACCACACACATTAACATGGGGCTGAAGGGTGCACAGTTTACCCTGAGCGGGGAACAGAAGCAACATTTATAACATTTAAATCTAACACTTATCATGTAAATCTCTAATGGAAACCTTACGAACAGAAGTGGAGGGAAAACAGGAACGCAGAACCTGTCTGCACCGTTCGGGTACAAAAAACGGTAAATAATCACCTCAGGCTGAGCCTCAGCTGTTGTTGTTTTCATACCTTTAGTTTTTGTACTTTATTTTTTTCTTCCTTTTATTTACCTCATTCTTTTCTATACTTTACATTTATTGATTTAGCACACACGCTTTTCTCCAAAGCGACGTACTACATCTCATAGAAAATGTGAATGCGTACAGACAGACGCAGATGCAGACGGGTGTGATTCTTAACTTTAACTTTTCTTAGTTTCTCCGCGATATTCATAATTCAGTAGCTACATAACATAAAACTTATCAGACTGACTATCTGCATCAACAATATAAACACAGAGAGACAATAAATTACGAATAAATAAAACTATTCACACGAGGTGACTGCTTAAGATTCGTGTGAACAATTATTAATAGTTGACGCAAAAAAACTGAAATAGGTGAACGTCGCTCGAGCTGGACTGACAGCAGTCGGTTCCGCGCGCCTTCCTTCACTGCAGCGCGCCTCACGCGCCGCCTCGTGCGAGAAGAAGCGCGAATGCGGCGCGCGAAACAAGTGTTCCATGACTGACAGCAGGCGCCGTAAGCCGTGCGTGTGTGACGATATGGCGGAACGCTGCTGGCGCTCGGCTGTGCACTGACCGGACGCGCACCTGGAACTGGTCGATAGCTTTCAGTGGCTCCGTGCAGTTCGTGAGCGTCTCCTTCAGGTCCTCCCCGTTGGAGATGCCCAGCTCCGGCAGACCCGCAAACATGTTTCACTGCCGCACACTTAGAACCCGCTCGATCTGCAGCTCGCCGCCACTTCCACAGCAGCACCGTTTCAAACTTCACAGCAAAATTGCCCGAAGCTGTGCCACTTCCTGTGTGTGCTTTGCTATAAACATTCCCTCGTAGAGGGCGGAAACAAGAGTCGGAATATTGGTTCCGCTCTGGCTGAATGCCTCTCACTGGACAGTTGACTTCGCTTTGCTTTGCGTGTTTTCTTTATTCAGTTTTACCAAACTATTTGATGCAAAACAACTAATCATGTATACGTAGATATCTGAAATACGTGTATTTTGCAGGAAATTTAAATAGCATTTTCATGTAATTTTATAATTTAGTGACCCCTATACTAATACATGACTGTAATCCTACTAAATTAGTCTAAGTAAACATGGTAGTTGTGTATTATGGTAACAGGTGTTAAAAAAATTCAGTAAAAATAATGGCACGAAGAGCAGAGCAAACAAAATATACAATTATACCAAATGAAAAGCCCCCCATACCCTTCATGAACAAAATATGAGATTTAAAATACATTAGTACAGTTTGCATTTAGTATAAATCAGACATTTATTAAATGAAAATTAAATACAACTTTAGTGTAGTTGCAGTTTATGTCAGTTGATGTTGCAGTCAGGATTTAATTATTGGTAAGAAAAAGAGAAATTTGGTAAACATTTGCTAAAATATTAGAGTATATTGTAATCCTTTTAGCACTTGAGCTTTTTCTTATTTTGTATTTTTCAGAAATATATTGTGGCAGAAATGCCTTCAGCTGTGAACTGGCCATTTCTGCTGGTCACAACAGGCCTGTTTCTCCCAAAGGCTGACATGAAGTTCTCTATGAACTAGAACATGTTTGGTTAAGAGGGCAAAGGGAGTCTAAATGGTTAAGGCTCCAAAGCAGTAATTACTTTCAGTGTGCTTGAGGTATAGCAAGAAATCCCAATTCCTGCTTCAGGCTATAAGCACATCTTAATGGCATACTCAGCAGTCATACATTGCCACACGTACCTTGCTGTCTATAAAAATAACATGCATTTTAAAAAGACCTAACATATTAACATGTAAAATACAATTTTTGGCTGTTGGGCTGTGTAGCATCTTCTTGTCAGCCACATGATCCCTCAATGATGACTGTTAAATGAAAAACAAGCAGAAGAAAAACTTTAGACATTAAATGCTTTATTTCATCCCTACCTAAAATTAGTGACAAAAAAGTAAATATCTCAAGGTCATAAACAAAATGGTCATCATTCGATAGTGGTAAAGGCTTCAGCAATGAGTGCACTCCCAGACCCCTGGTTTGGATCTCTATGCGCTTCAAGAGAACTAGTTGCAAGTGGCCCATTCCCACCCTTCCCAGTGCATCAGTAGCCCTCATCTGCCCAGGTCACCTCATAGTCAGGATACCGAATCTTCAATTTCTCAGTGGAAACTGAGTGATTAGCTCTCCCAAAGCCCTGCAAAAATGTTAAAATTCTGTTATTTGCCAATGACAGTTTGCAAAAGTTCGATTTAGATGCCAGTTACAGAACTTTTCCCAAAGGACAAGGGATTATTCCAGATGTTCTGATCCTGCTGACTGGTTATAATTCAAAACTAAATTGATTAATTAAAGGCCACATAGCTTCTTCATTCTTCACGCATTAAAAAATTAGATGTCAAGTGTAAAGGCATATCTGTTGCTTCTTAAAGTCATACATTTTAGACCATTCAGAAAAGTTCTGCACCAACACACAGGATAGATGCAAACAGATCTCTCGACAGACAGTGGCATAATGACTACAACAAACTTTAAGTACAGCAGACAACTGAATAACCATTAACACTTTTTTTTTTTTTAAATATGCATTTTGAAAAAGCCATTTCTGTCATCAGTGTTGTTAGGTCTACATAGTTAATGCCCAGTGAAATGCACATGTAAATCAAGGCCAGAGAAATATCACCCACAACACTATTAACAGTGACATTATTCTTTACTTTAAAACTGAGCTATAGCAATTGTTGCTGTATATTTCTGGTTGTTTAAAATATTCTGCTGTGCTGAAATGTGCTAAGACATTTATTCCCAAGGACATTTACATTTATTCATTTAGCAGACGCTTTTGCCCAAAACGACGTACATCCCAGCAAAAGTACAATTTATGCATTACATTGAGAAAGAGACATAGCTGCAGACATGAAAGTCTCAAATAAACCTAGTTGGTTACCTACCACTTGCTGCACTGAGGTTCATCGTTCGAGTAGGTGCATAAAACACAGGATAGACAAATCCTGATACCAAGAGGATTGGGAGAAACACTCACCAGAGAGTAGCCATAAACATGAATTTTTTTAGCCTTGCTGTCATGCTTGATTCTGCCTCCTCCTAAACACATGCAGTCCAGGGCCCCTCCTTTCTCCAGCTCAGCAGAAACCCGGTCATAAATATCCGCTAGAAAGAACCAACACAGAGGCACAGCAAACAGCAAATAGTTATTCAAAAACACATCCATTCCTCATACAAGTGTTAAACCTTATGGAACAATCACCCTGTTCCATAAGGTTTCACACCTGGACAATGTCCCAATGTGAAATGTCAAAGTATCATTATTTATTATGGGGGTATTGGCTCCTGGATGAAAAATATGCCATGTAAAATTTATTATAACAACAGAATAAAAGGTATTTTTTTCCTAAATGAAAACAGTCACCAACATATTTCATGATATTCAAAACAAAAATATGACCTTCACCTTAACCTCTAATGCTATATTTTCATTAACTCATTCATTGTCAGTATTTCCTTGTCCCAAACAGAATCATAGCGGTTTGGAATCTACCCTAGAACCACAGGGTACGAGACCCCATCGGAAGAGGCTCTGCACAGTAACATTTTCATCATTTGACTCATTGATGTTCATCATGGTACACAGAAGAAGTTCACTGATCACTGCCTAGGTCTTTCACTCTGCGAGGCACATGATGGACACGATGCTGCAGACTTAAATTGATTCCAGCTACTGCTTGTAGTTCCCTTGAACAAAGATAATATGTTGTCTGGATTTCCATGGGGCTTACGAGAATCAAGCTACAACCTGGGATTTTACTACTCTCGCTCTTAACCATTACTCCTCTAAATCAAAAATGGTATGTTAACTATAGTTTTCAATACGTGTTTTATATTATTCTGAGCCAGCACTGGGTGCTGTCACTTACGACCGGAAGGTTCTGGGTTCTAATCCCAGGTGGATCAGGAGGCTACAACCAATCGATACAATAAAAATTACCTCTTGCAGCATAATAAATCATGGTAACCTAGTTAACTAAGTTCATTATCGTAAGTGACCTTACAACACATAACCTATAACTAGGAGTAATAATAGTATTATATATATTTTGTGCCAATTCAAAATGGTGCCTCTCGAAACACTTACTCAGTCACTCTTACTTACCATGGTACTCTGCCCACGCATAACCCCGCACGATATCGACACTAGAATCGTCACCCTCCTCCGTGCTGTGCACCCTGATGAGAACATATTTAAACACGCCGTCCGGGTCGATGTCAACCGCGGGAACCGCTGCTAATCGCGCGGCGGCAGCCATGATGGTCCATCGAATCCTCTTCCGGGTCGTGGATGTCGTCTTCCGCCTCCTCTTCTTCTTTTCTCTTCACCGTCGTCATTTACAGACTTCAATAAAGGGAAAACGTGCTGCGACACTTAGTGGCCTGGAGTAGTACTGCAGAAATAGAAACGTCAACTCAGAGCTCAACCAGTTTTTAGTTTAATAAAATTGTTGTACGTGTGCATGTACTCAGCGCTGCTTCAAAGTATATGAGCTCCTTTTGTGTCTTAGCTTTACCGCGAAATGATTATTTAATGAGAAGCGTTTCTCATGTGACATAAGGCGTACAAGGACCAGTTCAATATGTTGCTTTACAGGAAATGGTGTGTGTAGTCGAATGAGGGGAAATAGTGCAGGTGCAAAAATAAGTGAACCCCAAGTTGTACTGGTTAAACCAAATGGGTAATTAAAATCATGTGTGTAAATCATTATTATTCATTTTAGATTTACAGTTAAGTTTACTGTAATATTTTATACAAGATGACCATCCCTACAGGGTTGACATACTTTCAAGCAGGCTAATACTTTGTGTGGGTGTAACCGCTAAAGGTGTTTTTGTGTAAATAAAATGGCCTCCTTTGTGATCACTTATAAAGCTTGAAAGAGAACGCATCAACCTGGGACTTAAAAAGGTTGATGAATACGTACCAAGCAACCGAGGAAAGGATGTGGTCATTGTAATCATTATAATTTTTTCTACATTGGTTTTATAAACAGCACAGGGCCACAACAGCAAACTGTGTTTTGTTTCAGAAGATAAAAAGATCATTTTTTGACTTGTGTTCTCACAGCAACGGGTGGCGTATTTCGTAGCCAGCGGAGATCTTCGTGAGCTTCTGGCTGAAGTTTCTATTTTAATGTGATGTAAGTGTTACTAATAGAGCAAACAGCCCAGTCACAAGCATACAGGGTGGCAGGTAGTGCAGCGGTTAAAGACCGAGCCTTGAAGCCCAAGTCTTACTGCTTCTCTCCACCTTACAGTGACTGTATGATGGCCTTGGCATTACTTCTTCTGAAAGAGGAAGATAATCAAACCTATCTCAACAAAAATTTGCTTGAGCAATCCCTTTGTTTGGTGGTTACCACTAAGGCGCACAAAACAACTCTACAAACAAAGCGGAACAGAGACCTTGATGCTAGTACACACAGGAAAGATGTTTGTGTGTGTGGGAGTTGAGGCTAACGTGATGTAGGCCTACTGATCTGCTTACAGTCAAATGATAAGAATACACGCCTCTGAACTAACCTGCAAGTCAGTGAAAACACGACCTAATACATATTCGCAGCCAGCCAAAGCCATCTGATTATCTTGTTATTGCAGTGCTTTTTACCACCAGTTTCAAATGTGCACCAGAAACTGGAAATTCAGCAGGACCACTATTGTTATGCTTCCAAGTTGTCTTGTGGCACATGTAACCCGAGATCTGTAACGTGAGAAGGCGATACCAGTTAGCAAAAAAACATAACGGTGCAAATTTAAACGACAGGCCAGGAGATATTTTAAAAACAGTATTTCATTGTACACACATTTAAAAAATAACATTTTAAAATAGTAAATATTTTGGAAATTAGCACTGAAGAATACACCAGCAGTTAAGAGAAGAAAAGAATGACACAAACACAACTTGTCTCAAACTAAACGGCATTTCCCCAAAAACTGTCAAAAACAAAATAAAGGTGATGCTTGAAATACTGTGGTATCCCAAATCTCACTCTTGTCTCTCAACTTTTCTGCATCCCTTATGGGTTACAGTCGACGTAACATGCATAATGCGTTACTGCTGATTATACTGTTTTTCTAGTAAACAGTCAGCACCTATGATAACATTACAACTGTAAACATAACCGATCTACACGTAAACAATAATAATGTGTGCCAAAATGTTAGATATTAGAAAACTTAACTTCCAAGGCATTGTGAAATGACAGGGTTATAGTAATAGAGAATACCTTCAAGGTTACACGGTACCAATGACAATGTCATCCTAAATGTAGATAACACCATGCAGGACAAGGCATTAGACAGGATTAAACTAAACGAAACTATTAAAAACAGAGTCAAATACAAAAACCAGTGTGAGGATCCAGTATTTACTAAAAACAGACTCATAGTACCTTGTATCTTACATTGACACTGGGATTTTGGTAGCAAACCACAAAATATTGCCAAGGATGCAGAAAATGTAAACTTGCCAAAACGTTTAAAGACTTATGAAAGCCATTGATAACAGTGTGAGACCTTATTGCAAGATAATTTTGATAATTTTTCTGATCAAAATAGTCACTTACTGAGAGTGATTTGAACTATGACACAAAAATGGATGGTTACAAACAGATTGATCAGAAATGTATATGCAAACACATGCTGTATGTGTGTGTAGGCATTGAACAGCTGTGTTATTCAGAGCACGCACTTAGTAAACACGTGAACCTTAGTAAACATGAGCCCAGGAGAGTGAAGCAGAGCGGTAGAGCGGAGTTGTGTCATTATAGAAAGACTCCCTGAAGTTATTCACCATCCTGATAAAGGTTTCTGTTTTCATGAGGTTAATAACAGCCATGAGCTAGGGAAAAAAAAAACAAACAAAAGGGACGTGACGGGTCTCCTGGATCAGAATCTTCATTAGGCAGTCAGTGCTGGACTTGGTTAAGAACTGTGACATGCTGAACACTAACATCAGCAGCTCAGCATGAAGGAATGAGCTGTTTTGGCCCCTAGATGACATTGCTGCTGCCCTTTTTCCTGCGGCAGGTCTGTGACAGCAGGTACATCACCATTATGAGGAGCAGTAGGGCGAAGATAAAGAGGAGGCAAACCCAGGCCTCCGGCCGCAGCGCCTTCCTGAGTGCTACGCTCTCCCCTGGCAGCAGGCTACTCAGGCTTAGCATGTAGCCCAGTGCCCAGCCTATGGAGGTGTCCCCCACCTGCACAGCACAGCCACACAACAGAGTCACACACATACACACCGAGTGTCATGAGCACGGAAATGAACCAAAGGGCAGTGCAAAGTGTAACCAGTGGGCAAAAATGAGGAAGGAAACCCTCCAACTACAACTAAAAGACGAGGAGAATACAATTCTTCAGGACTGATGCCTTATGAGGTTTTTAAAAAAAAAAAAACCTACATTGTATATAAACAGATTTAATCTTCCAAGCAAATAAACTGTATGTAAGAGGACACACCAATGTAAAAACAGTTAATTTTCAAAACTGATGATAACCAGGTTTGAATATACGTCTGTGACAGTGCAAGGAGCCCACCTTTCTTTGGAAGGAGACCTGCGGGAAAGAGAACTCGTCAAACCCATAGCCACGCACCATCAGCACCTGGAGAAAGACAGAGGCTGTACAGTAGTCCTGCAAGCGCTTTTCCTGGTCCGGGGCCTTCTTCAGCATCTGACAAACAAGGAGAGAAACAGATGGAAGAAGAAGAAAGCCCCTGTTGATATGAAACCACAAACTTAAGCACCTGGAGTTTGCAAAATCATCTTGATTGGAACCAAGTTTAACGGTCATGATGAGACAAAAAGAGTTTTTTGGCAATAAATACCAGAGATGAGTTTGGGGTGTTAATTTTAAATAAATAAAAAAAAAAAAAGCATGGCGATGCAGAAAAGAACCTGATGCCCACAGTGAAGTACAGTGGTGGATCTGTAATGTTGTGGAGCTCTTTTTCTGGAGCTCTTTCTGCAGTATGGACTGCATCAAAGTCTGCATATTTTATGTCAATCCGACTGCCTTTGCCAAGAGGCTAAAACTGGGTTGTGGGTAGATTTTCCAGCTGGATAATGATCAAAAGAATGCCTCCAAATCCACACAAATATGTACACCCAACAACAGAATCAGCTTCTGCAATGGTCATCCCAGTCCATAATCCCTGACTTGAACCCACTGAAAATCTGTGGTATGAGGTGAAGAGCAGAGTCCACAAGTGACGAGTCTAAAAAAGATGGAGAGATTAAGTATGGCGGAACGATCTCTTGTAATGTGTTCTCCCACAGCATCGTCATTAGAGAAGAGGACTGAGTGCTGCAATCTTGGCGAAGGGAAGGTGCACAACCTACTAAATGGAGTAATGGCAATAAATAAAACATGAATTATTTTTCCCTCCCACAATAACGTCACATGACCAGGTATAAGAGGAGCCAGTCTACCACCGACCCTTTGAAGAATCTCATTAGAGACAACCATCCCCTCTGAGCCCCTGAGCCTACTGTGTTCCATGTCCTGTTCTTCTTCGCTCCCTAGCCCACCTTCACGTCTCCCTCGTCCCAACTATTCGCTTCATTCCTCGTCTTCGACTTTGGATCTTCGCTCCAGCCCTGATCGCCGAGCGACCGACCATTTCGTCATCGTCCCCAACCACACGAACCAGTCTAACCCTTCGGATTTAAATAAACAATCCCGGACTTGGGTCCAGCCTCCTTCGTGTCCTCTGTTCGCTTTGACAATGAATTTATGCTTTTCCATCAATATTATTTTGACATATCGCTGAACATTCATAAACAATAGAGGAATTTTATCAAGCATTTTTTGTTCATCTTTACCAAGGGTGAGAAATAATTCTGGAGGCCACTTTACAGTTATGATATTTTTGACCTGTCCCCATTTCTGAACATTTCAACTTCACATGAGAGTTAAAAAAACACTTTAGAATGGAGCAGCAATACTTGTGTGCATGAGGCCTGCCAGTATGTGGACTCTGACATATACTGTACACTCCATAACAACTTGTCCTTATAATTTCTGAAACCACAGGTGCAGAAAACTGTGCTTCTCCCAAAACAGAATGTCAACATGACCATGTAGATTATATTTAGATTAGATTTAAAAGATTAGGAATTTGACTTTGCAGCTATAATAAATATGAACATCCTGGTATAACTTTTACATGAAAACAAAAAGTTATATCCCTTCCCAAGACTGATGATAAATGCTCACACAAATTTAGTGTAACTATAACCTCACCAATTTAAACCAGGTATATTTACTAAGGATTTGCATAGCTTAACCAACACAAGCAAAGTCCTTAGTTTTCTATGGGAAACTGAACTCAGTTGTACAAAGCAAGAGAATCTGACTACAGTTAAAATATATTTTTTTTAAATCAAAGGCAAAGAATGGGTGGTGACTCTTCTGATGATAATACAGACCAGCAACTACATTTCACTATAAATCTTTGCATTCTTGTCACGCCCCCAACTCTGTGCGTGATGACCACACCTGTGGAAAATTCAGGAGGCAGGGTATAAAGAGGCTCCCCGAACGACATCTGAAGATCGATCGACCCTTGCCTGTCCTTGACCACGCTCTTTGTCTGCCCCTTATCGGAATAAATGCACCTGCACTTGAGTCCGTCAGCTTGGTTTCCTGAGTTCAGCCATGACAGCTCTAATACAACTGCAAATATGTATATAGCAGGAATGATGAAAGCAGTGCAGCAAAATGTATTGTTCAGCGTTAATGGCGAACAATTACAGATTTGTCTAAGATGTACCTCATCAAAGGTCATGTTGCAGACGGCACGGGATGCCCCCTCCAGGAGGGAGGGAGATGCAGCTGTGATGCCTGTGGTGCGCTGCAAAAAGTAGTGAGTATAGTAGAAGGCAGAGAATGCCTGACAGGCAAAGCGGGAGAGAGAAAAAAAAATTATTTCTGTGCCAAGAAGTTGCTAGTTGCCATGAGGAACAACATGCAGTTCAGATCACTTTGGCATTGCACTTATCTTTGGGTAGCAATGTTTTCTCTTCCCAACAAAATATCTGTAAACTTTAAGCAGTGCAGTTTGCAGGGTTTAAAAGGTGGATGTTTCTCATTAATGGACAGCAAGACAGTCCCATTTTGGTCAAAACGCAATCAGCTAGGACCAAGGCATGACCTGCCAACCATCGACTCTTACCATAAAGCTGCCCGTCGCCTTCGGCTGGAAGACACCATCAAAGGAGCACTTGGAGAAGCTGCAACTGCTGAAGGAGAAGATGGAGCTCACGTTGCCTAGACAGTGCTGGTAGTGACCAGTGCCCATCACTATTACAGCTGCGTGAGGGTTGTAGGGGTTAGGCTTCTCCTTCAGCGTGCATGGGGACTCAAACACTTTGTCCAAGGTGATAGAGACATTGTGCCCTGCTGGATAGCAGGGGTGAAATATGGAGCTGCGATACTCTTGAGACTGCATGGGAGAAGACGGAAGAGAGGAAGGCACTAGCACCTGTAAGTACAGACTGAGACTGACCTACTGACACTCATTTTAATGTACATCATAACGCTCCAAATACGAGCACCACCAAGTAAAGTTTTAGAGCTGATATCTGTGGCTCAGGGTGTCCCATACCTTCATCAAAAAAGCCAAAAGGCGGCGCAGCATCTGGTCTCGGCCATAGCAGAGGAAGCTCTGCGTGTACAGGGTATAGTTCCGACTATATAAACGCAGAATCATCTTGTTTTTTTTATCCTCCACCGCATCTTCGGTCACAAAAGAAATCTGAGTGGAGGCCCCTCCAAAATCCAGGGCACCGACCGTCTTCTTGCCTGGACTCAGCCAGCGCCCTACAAAGTCATACTGGGGACAAGAACCATAAAGATTAACACCTCGAGGAATGAGACACATCAGACACAGACTGCCAAAATACCCTGGGGCTATAAATAATGTAGCACTTAGTGCTTTTGCTTTGTAATCTGAACGTCTTTTTTGACAACTGAGTAACCTTGATGAAGTTCTCCAGTAGATAGTTGACCGTGACCCAGCCGTAAGTCCCCTCCTCCTGTCCGGTCAAGATGGCTGCTCCACGAAAGCTAAACGGATACGAGCGAATTTTGTCCTTCACATATTGCAGGATCTTGTCCGACTCACTTGGACTCGTCATACTTCGGGGAAAAAGAATGACAGGGAGACAAAATACACTGGATGATCAATTAATAAATATACACATAAAATCCAGCTTTTTTTCGGCACCATTAGGTGATTCTGTGCGTCTGCTACAACATACGACCAACAAAAATCAAAGAGGTTATGGGAAAAAAAAAAAAAGTTGTGCACCCTTTGGACCGGTTTTCAGGATAAACACATCACCTTGAAGAACTAACGACATTTTTGCATGATCGTTTCACACTTCAGCCTAGGTGTTGTAATTAGAGAATAACTGTAATTTTCACATAACGTTCAGCTGATTTTCTCCCGTTTTAATTAATCGTTGAGCTGTCCGAAGACCTAACATGACAATGGCTCTTTCGTGCGACAGGCATAGCAACTCACTTTAGCAGCCTCATGCCTGCGGTAGCTCCCAGGTAAATGGGAGTAAGATGGTGCCGGTACTTCGGAATGTCTCGAACAGCCTGTTTCATGCACGTCTCCAGACTGGCCCCAGCACCATCTGGAGTTCCTGCATAGCTGGAGATGCCACCTCCTATCCAGGGCCATACAGCAGCGAGTGAAATAGGATGTGCTCGTTGTGTGACCGCACTTTGCAACACTCAGAACACAGGTTTTGTAACCGCTGACAGCTTCAAACCAATCGAGACTGAGCTTGCAAGGCTGAAAAACATCCCTGCACAGCAAAACCATACACTTTATACACAACGCTCGTTGGCACATCCCTAGAAACGTGGAGCATTTAAAGAGAAACAGAGAAAAAGGGGAACGACCACAAAGGGCTAGAGGGGTTCAGACAACCTCAAAAAACAGGAACCTAAAAATATAATGGCATCAATTTTGAAATACATATCTGCTGCAAAGGCACCACATTCTGAGGACAACCCTCGTTCCTGCCAGACAAGCTGGCATCAGCGAATTAGTTTCCCCTAAATGCTTGCAAAGTGCTGACAGTGTTATAACTGAGCTGTCACTTATGTTATTATGGAAAAATAGTGTGAAAAGTCCAAAGTTCGGTGACAGAATCCAGAGCAGTATGGCTCATATGGTGACCAAGGTCATGGGTTTTTAACTTGGTAGTAAGTCTCTCTCACCGTCTACATGACACTCGCTGTGCTGGGTAACGATTCCTGTGCCATTCTGCTTGTCTGAGGGCCACTTGTAGACGTACATCGCCGTGTGCGAAGAACCTGCATCCAGGACGATGCCATACTGCGAAAGCACAAAAGAGGGCAAAAAAAATCATAATAAAGACAGACATCAAGACACAGAGATTCTATAGAACACATATGAAGAGCCAGATCTAGGAATTTGCATCATTACATCCATTCATCCGCTTCCTATAACCATGTGTCTGGTGCAGGTTCACGATGGTCTGGAGCCTTATAGGCACAGGGTATGAAGCATGGAAATAAATAGTTAATTACAGGAAGAATGTAACATAACACCACCCTACATAAATGCTGCACACTGTGTACTAACAGGTTTCAACAAGAGTTCGGGCATCACCCTTCACTACGCTGTCGTCTACCTGCAGAGACTTCTGTGCCCTGCTAAAGTACATATATTTTCAAAGACCTTTGAATGCAATTTAAAATAAATGTTAGCTTTAAGTTTTTTTTTTTTTTTTTAAATGATGGGTGTATGTGTGTGTGTGGATACTCATATGCAGAACAATTTGTTGTAGTTTATACATTTCTTATTGGGGTCTATAAAAAAAAGGCAGTACGGTGGCACAGCGAGCAGCGCTGCCGCCTCACGGTGCCTGGGCGGTGCGAGAAAATGTGGTTTTAATGGCCGCTTCTATGTTCTCCTCATGTCTGCGCGAGTTTCCTCCTACAGTCTGAGGACATGCGGTTCAGGTGAATTGGTGATGCTAAAATTACTGTTAGTGGGTGAACGGCTCAGTGACTGTTTTTGGCTACCCTGCGATGGCCTAGCATCCTGTCCAGCCCCACTCAGCCCTGCACCCAATGCTTCTGGGATAAGCTCCAGTTCACCACGACCCTGCTCAGGACAAACAGTTATTCAAATTGGATGGATGGATGGACGGACCATATAGACCCCGAGTTGTTATCTTAGCTAATAATAACAGCTGGAATGAGAGTTTGACTCAAACAAAGGATGAAAAGAACAAAATGCTTTCAGTGAAATTCTAGAATTTGAAAGTTGTGTTTAAAGTTTATTTTTCTTTTTTAATGGACCCAGAAGAAATTATGGGACACAAAAAACAGACAACTTATTTACTTATTAGAAAGCACAACATGGGTCAAAATGACCTATACATGCTTAGTAGACAATAATGCAGACATAAACAATTCTTTGGCCGCCTAAAGAAGAACTGTCTGTATCTGGGGTTGTAACATGGCAATATTCTGATTAGCATTGGGAAATAAACTTTTGTTCCATTTTGACCCATTTTGTGCATAAGTATGTATGCATACACATATTTACATTTATTTAGCAGATGCTTTTCTCCAAAGCAACTTCCAATGAACTATCTAGTGTTATGAGTCCACACACCTTATTCAGCAAGGTGACTTGCACTGCAAGATACACTATTTACACTGGGTCACTCATCCATACATCAGTGAAACACACTGTCTGTCACTCACACGCTATGGGGGAACCTGAACAGCCTATCTTTGGACTGTGAGAGGAAACCAGAGCACCTGGAGGAAGCCCACGCAGACACGAGGAGAACATGCAAACTCCACACAGACTTCAAATCCACGTCCTCCTGCACCACCTGGGAGCTGTAAGACAGCAGCACTACTTGCTGTGCCACCGTGCTGCCCTTTTATTTATTATTTAGCCGATTTTTTTTTCCAAAGCAACTTACAATGTTATGGTACTCACAATTATTTAGTCATTCAGACAGCTCGGTAATTTTACTGGCACACTTTAGGGTAAGTATACCTTGCTCAAGGGTACTACAGCTGAAGGTGGGAATTGAACCTGCAACCTTTAGGTGCAAAGGTAGAAGTCAATCCACTACTAACCAATAGTCCCTGATAAATTAGAAGCAAATAAAAATTGTTCATATACATTCATTTTGGCAGAATGAACATTGATTTATTTTTTCTCCTTCCTTTACTTAATGACTGGCTGAAAATGTGTGGAGTGCTAATGTATCTTTCTTTAATGCAACCATAACAGAATGTTGTACTTTGAAGTGGTTTAAATTGTTGCAATAAACTAGAAAATAAATTCTACAAATGAAACTAGCCCGATAGACTGTTTACATTGTGTATACTTTGTTTACAAATGTGAAATCTTAAATGTGATAACACAACGACCGGAAAGAATTTTCCTTGTCAAATTACAGCAAATATAACTTTATGGCATCACCTGCACATCGCTGGTCAACATCAAAAAAAGACACACGGAATCCTCTTTTCTGTTGAATAGAAGCAAGTCTTCAAACGAGACACTTCAGTGCCAAACAAACAATAGTTACCGCACTCTGTTAAACTGTAGTACATTTAGCCTACGGAAATTTGCTCTTCCGTAATAACATGCCACAGTATTTTTGCCCTTCTTCTACCTTCATCACTGCTTTTGATTCCCTGTTTTACTGAAAAAAAGGGAAGATTAACGATTTTGCCTGAGGATAGTTACACACCTGTTTCATGGAGATGAAACAACCATAACATCATTATTTAAAAATAAGCCTTCCCCCCCATCATGTCAACATTAATTATTACACACCTGGGTCACAGCTGCCCTACGTAACCATCACATGCACAGGTCAAGCACATTTACGACTTAATCCCACTGCACGACACTAAAAACCATCCAGCTGGCAACACCCTATTATACAGGCCATACTCTCACTTTTCATGTGGTTTGCAATTCGTCTTTCAGACGCTGATTAAAATTACAAAAATGAAAAACTCTTCAGCCTGAAACAATGTTTGGATACTTCAAATCCCTGTAATCGCTGCACCACATTTAATTAAATATTAATTAGCAGTAATATAGTGCAGCAGTTGAGGGCTGCAAAGGAAAAGTACAATAATATCAAGTTCAAGTTGTTTTTTATTGTCATTCCTTTATATATAGCTCGCGGGGGTGCGGTGGCACAGCAGGTTTGGCCGGGTCCCGCTCTCTGGCAGGTCTGGGGTTCGAGCCCCGCTTGGGGTGCCTTGTGATGGACTGGCGTCCCGTCCTGGGTGTGTCTCCTCCCCCTCCAGCCCTACACCCTACGTTGCCGGTTTAAGTTTCAGCTCGCCGCGACCCCGCTTGGGACAAGCGGCTTCAGCAAATGTGTGCATGTGTGTGTGTGCGTATAGCTTGTATACAGTGGAACGAAATGTCATTTCTCCAGAGATCATGGTGCAACACGGAACAGGAGTACAATACAGTAAATAAATACACAGGACAGGACATGGACACGGATACGGGCTGTGAACTGTAGGCAGTTTGTAGCGTATGGAGTCATGCTGGGTTCGCTGTTTGACTGTGCCAGGTGAGCATTGGGAGGCAGCAGTAATATGCAGTTCACGTGTGTCCTTATAAAGACAAGGCAGCCAGTCGAGCTGCAATAAATCGCGCGTTATCAGTCACGGCAGGTAGAAGGTCCGAGTGTGCCGTTCACCACCCCCCTCGCAGGGCAACGTCACTCTGAACCCACCCGTAAGCGCTCTTCAGCTGGGTGTTATCCAAACGTAGCACACCGAACTGCACGCTGCTTCCCACTTGCACCATTTCTTTCTTTTTCTTTGCTTGCCACCGTTTCAAAATGGTTTTTGTCCATTTTTGGCACGTGTTACACACTTACGGCGAACATCTGTATAACAGTGAGATTTCACCATCGTTACTGCAACGTGCTGTTGAAAAATTTTGCACGCATCTCGGGTTCAGTGCAGCCTGGCCTTGATTCTTGGGCGAGTACAATGGTGGCAAGCAGAGCGCTGAAAGAGAATGCAGCGGAGTGACTCCCCGAGCAGTGCGGACTGTGCTTTTTTACACAAAAAGACAGGGTTCCACTCATCAGTCTGCAGCACATTTTGGGCTCTGGTTACTAGGGTCTCAAGCATACGTGAGGCGACTCAGCATATGTTACAGCATGTTTTATATTATGACGCAGGACTTTTCCACTCCAACACATTAACCCTGAAAATCCATTTCCTGTAAAATTCACAATCTGGTACAGTCAATTCTCCTTTTAAAAGGAACAGATTAATAACCTGACAGTTATATTTATCAATAAATAAAGTCTTTTTTAAGAATTACCCACAATGTTAAACGAACCACATTTAGGAAATATTTATGGTAGCAATTCTGTAAGCAGTCGCTCTCGGGTGGATTGGTCAGTCTGCAAGGCCGTGAAGTTCACCTCCTAGCAAAGTAATACCACATTATCCTATGTACATTTTAACAGTATGTAGTATTTGGCTGTATCATGCAATAAATGCTGTTAAATGTAATCATTTTACTAGCATTACATTTCCAGGTACATATGTTTTTCATTAAAAATATATATTCTAGTTGCCAGTTATTTACAAAATTGCAGGCTTTTTAAAAATATTGCAAACTACCACAAATTTTGATTTTAAGATATGGAACATAGGCTGATTATTGCTAAACATCTTGGAAATTCATCCTACTGTTTATGGTCCGCATCAGAAGGTTCCTCCACAAAAATTCAGACTCCTTCCTTCAAACAGAAAAGCCAACTTTTGACCTGTATCATAATTTTAAGAAATTTTAGAGGATCTGGCCACATTTTGGAAAAATGAACAGTATTACATGACCATCCCTGCTTTAAAAAAAAAAAAAAAAAAAAAAAAAAAAAACAGTAACCTTTCACCCTTTGCTGCATTACTCCTTTCTTTGCATTTGCATTCTTTTGGAATTGCAATTTCATAGTTGTGACCAATTTTTAGTGTGATTTGTTATTAAAATAAAGTATATTTTTAACTTTATAGTAAAATATATTAAGTACATCTGAACAGCACATTTCCTTTATGACTGATATGTACAAATGAGCAGTGGCTTTACAAAAAGAAATTTATCCTCCAGTTGCTGCCTATTCTATAACACATGTTTACTTGCAATTACCATGCTGGATCACGTAGGTACTTACTAACTTTCAATAACCGTTTGACTTGGTCAGGTTAACTGCTTTCCGGAGCCATCCTGGAATCACTGGGAGCAAAGCAAGAGGGGGAACACTCTGGGCAGGATGCCAGTCCATTGCAGGGTAGCCAAACACACTTATTCACCCATTCACACAGTAAGAGAAATTTAGCGTCGCCAATTCACCTGAACTGCACGTCTCCGGACCGTGGGAGGAAACTAGGGCTCCTGGAGGAAACACAGGTATAAAGAGAACATGCAACACACCAAGACTGAACCGGATCCAAACCTATGCTTGCTCAGCGCTCAGGGTCACGGTGGTCCGGAGCCTATAGCAGGAGCGGGGGGCACAAGGCTAGCCAGGGTACACCGCGGATGGGATGAGTGTCCATCGTATCAATCTCTAGTGGGAAGCACATTTAAATTAATGGTTTCTGTTACTCGGGCTCCGGGGAGGATGTTGGCATCCTTTGCGTTTGTGCCGAGGCAGCAGTCCAATGTGGAGGAGAGCCAACGAGCCACTTTCATCACTTAATACAGAGGAAGTCAGAGAGGAAGAAATGCTGGAGCCACTTGGTTGGAGAAGGAGTCAAGGACCAGAATGATGATGATGGAGAAGTCCGTAGGGCATGAAAACACACCCGCTGCTCAGTTTCTCGCAAGAGAAGCACACACTGCGACAGAGATGCGTTTAAAAATGACTGATTTTAGAAAGAATACAATATTACGTGACCTACAGTGTGATATTTCTTACAAGTCATGGGTGGATTATGGGGTTTTTTTGCTCCAGATCATAAACTTTTCTGTGTGACTCAGGGAACAAATTAAGCATCTAGTTTAACGTTAACAGTTCATTGCACACCAACCGACTGAAAAAGAGTGATATTCATAACAAACTCTGCCTTTTAAGCGGAGCATTTATTTAATAGCTCGACCGTCGTGATGTTCGGTGTTTTTGTTGCAGAACTGACAGAGACAGGCAGCATAAGAACAGTATAACTTGTAACTACGTGAGTGAGAATGAGATACGACTGATCTCAACGACTACAGCTCAGCACCGTCCTCTCAGGTGAATGACCATGATTTTTTTTACATTTTTATCATGTTTCTAGCTGCCTGCTTGTGTACTTTTTCGGCTGGTCCCCGCGCATCTTTAACGAAATAATTAATTGTCACGGAACAGTTTTCGCAAAAATCGGATTCGCGGTAGTTGCCGCTCAATTTCTCGCGCAGCCGTTTCCGTTTCCACGCCGAGAGTCCGTGACTGCAGTGAGCGAGAAGGAAGCGCGAGGGCGCGAACTCTCTTACCGAGAACTCCGGCTGTTCCTTCATGTCCAGTGTTGGAATGACGAGCAAAAGAATGCCCACAATTCCCAGCAGCAAGAGCGCGACCGGGGCGACGATTCCGCAAGACTGCATGATGATGATGGCCACGGGCTCGCCGCGAAACCGCCGCGGCTTCACGTGCGAGGCGCGAGCGCGCGTGTGGCTCGAAACGAAGCCGAGGAGGCTCGTGAGATGGGCTTGTATCTCAGTTTGAGAGCGGGACCTGCCTCCGCCTCACGCCTCCCTCTTTCCCCGCCACACACACACTCAGTTCCCCCACACACTGCGCTTCGGCAGCATTTCACCTGTGACCCCTCCTTCCCTCTCCGATGGGCGTCGGTAGAAAAAAGCTGTAGCAAAAAAAAAGGAGAAGGTTTCAGCTCGTCGGGGCCGGGGAAGAGTCCCACCTGACACAGCTGCGAGGACGGAGATTTTTGTTTGGAAAAACTGTCTGAACGATCGATTTTGAACGTGTAGAATTTTGTACCATAGGATGTTTTTATTTTTAGTTGTGTGTTATATGAATGTTTATGGTGGTTAATGACAGAGCAAAACCAGTGTAAAAGTTTGACCTGGGCGCTTGGGTGCTTTTCTTCATTCTTGTGGGTGGAACACATGTATTTTTGATGTTTCTTTAATAATAATAATAAAAAAAAACACTTCTAATGGTTAAGGGTTCTAAAGTCCCAGGTTTTTTTGTCATACTGGATATTTGTATTTTTTTTAAAAAAACTCTGATGTTTATCACTCTTTGTATTAGTAAAATGAGATGTTTGGATGAGTCGTGTTTTTTGTTGAGAAATGTCTTTATGATGGAATGTTTGGATGTTATTTTGTGTTTGTGATTTGTGATGTAAAGTATTGAAGGGTTTTAGCTTTTATTCTTATGGTATCAAATAAAGTATGGGGGGAAAAAAAAACGCAAGGAGAAATTGTTGCTTTAGAGAAGAGCATCTGCTAAACCAATGAATGTAAAATGTAAATGTGAATTGTCATTAATGGTTGCTTGACAAAAAGCAACCGATTTTTTGCTTACTTGTTCATCCAGACTCATTTACAGTAATTTACCCAATTACCCAGGATGGTATTCTTACTGGGGGCACGGTGGCGCAGCAGGTTCGGCTGGGTCCTGCTCTCTGGCGGGTCTGGGGTTCGAGTCCTGCTTGGGGTACCTTTTGATGGACTGGCATCCCGCCCTGGGTGTGTTCCCTCCTCCTCCAGCCTTGTGCCCTGCGTTGCCGGGTTAGGCTCCAGTTTGCCGCAACCTCACTTGAGACAAGCAGCTTCAGCAATTGTGTGTGTGTGTGTTATTACTGTATCAGTTCAGGGTAAGCACCTTGATCAGGGACAAACAGCTGTAACCTCCAGGTTTCTGTGTAATATCCTTAACTGCCACACACTTATCCACATAGCAGTGATGAACTAAGTATAAATCTGCTGATCGTTATTAACTAGGATTTATAAAAGCAGGCTGAAAAAAATTGGAATTATAAGAGACAAAAGAAAAACAGTCATTCATCATCACAGACATTTCTCTGTCATTGATGCCATTTCTTTAGTGTTTTTTTTTAAGAGTATTTGAATAACTTGACACAACACTGTACCTTTTCAAATAGGGCTATTGTATAAGAAAGTTTTCTTTAACATAATGCATCATTTGATGCGTAGTAACGACCCGCGTTACCGTGTGTTTGAGCAGGAAAATGTTTATTAAAAATAGTTGGATTCTGGATAAAATCCGAAATGTAAGCGTTCAACCACTGGGGGGACTTATGGGGATTATGAAAAGCTTGAGGGGTGTTAAGTAAGCTGCTTTTTAAACTCTTCATGTTTAGTACTCTTTGCGTTAGAAAAACTAGATGATGCTTGGATGGACTAAGGTTTGTCATGTTTATGTTGAGAAATGTGTTCATGCTGAAATATTTGGATGTGATTTGTGATGTAGAATATTGGAGGGTTTTAACTTTTCTTCTTATGGTATGAAATAAAGTATGGGGAAAAACATTAAAGACAATAATGAACAACAGGACAATAACATTCCCTGTGAAAGAAGGTTCTTCAAGGAGACGAATTAGTCAGAATACAATGGATGGTGTGCAACATTTATAAGTGCTTCTCTGGCAGGCAGAGAGCTGTTGATACATTGTATTATGGCAATTATTAAAACACAAAATCAAACTAGATAATTATAAGTGTGGTAACACATCAGACAAAATTAATTAATTTTGATCATTTAAAATCTTGATGAAAAAATAATCCATTTCCAAGAGAAGTAATAGATTTCACCTGAAGTTTCATGAATTTATCTTATTTTGTGTCCATAATAAATTAATTTACTCTTTAACAAAAACATGCTTAAATGCGTTCGTGTCCACACATCCAGATTTTATCCACTAGTTGCATCTCTTCATTAGAAAAGAGTCCCAGAGTTATTATTGAATGGTGCTTTTCATCTACACAATTTATTCTTACAAATAATAGGGTTCAGTGATACAGCGGCACCATGGGTAGCTCTGCTTGGGCATAGGTTCAAATCTCATTAAGGCTTTGAGGGGTTTACATGTCCTCATTGTGGTTATTGTTTATATGACTTGGGTGGACTGATGACTCTAAATCGAGTCTAACTGTATGTTTGACTACCCTGCGATGGACTGGTGTCCCACCCTGGGTGTACACTACTTTGGACCCTTTGTTTCTGGTATAGACTCTAGATCCTGACTTGGAAAAGCAGTTAATACTGAGTTACTGAGCAGTAATAGGCTGAGGAGGGAGTCGTTCACATTCACACCTACTTGAATGAGCCAGAATGCTGCAGTCAATACGGAGAAAAAAGGACGCTTTTCAACAAATGTGGCCTTGTGATTCTAATGCCAGGCTCGAAAACGGGGCCAAAACTTTTCTTCTTTTTCGGGTTCCAATAGCAGCACCGAGGTGTCCTAGTTTATCAGAATTTTAACATTAGAAGTGCAGTAAAACGACACAGAATAAGAAAGTTTTACGTTCTTGCTGTTTAAAGAGAAAATAATCTGTACTCCATTTAACACATTAGCCCGCATAGTAAGGCATTAAGCAAAATTCCGCTGGTTAGTGTCTCTTTCCACTGATGATGTGCTAAAAAGGCCCAACTGCTGTTCTGTGGATGGGATCTGTGTTCTGTCTCAGCTCCTTTTTGTCGTTTTGCCCTTCGTGGCGGTGCTGCATGACGTGACCCTGGTTCATGTTCTCCGAATCAATCGGAACGATTGTATCAGAGGTGTAAAAAGTGGGGACAGGCGTAGTAATACGTGCACAAGTATGCACGCAGCTTCAAAATGTACATTCACACCATTTAAAATGTCAAATATTTCTCCGGCTGACGCTAGCACGAATACTTCCGATATTAATAGTTCCGGGCCTAATTGTATGCCGTAACCTTGCCAGCTGCCACAATGTGGTTCTTACCATGGGCCAGTGTGCGGAAAGCAGCTGCTCCAAGGTAGGGGGATCCCTTCCTTCACTGGCGTACAATGTGTCTGAAGGCAGAGGGGAAATTGTGCCAGCGACCGACTTGCTGATCAATAGGGCCTTTTTTGAGCGTAACACAGAAAACGCTCTATGCCTCTGATGTCGAAAAGCTCCGAAGCCAGACGGCCCGCTCACCCCCGCCTACGGTTCCTTTGTGTGTCTGTAAGGGCCTGGCGCTGAAGAAGTTTTCATAGGCCCCGGGGCATGAAATGTGGCTCAGAGCCAGCACGGAGCAGATGCGGCGCCGAGGAAGCCGCTGTGCGCGAAGCCTGTCTGCACGCAGGCACGAAGGACCCGCGGGCCGCAGCTCTATCGTTCCGTCTCGTGGGGTTTCCTGCAATTTGACTGGATTGCACAGCCACCCACATGGATCATTTGTCACTCACTGTACAGCGCTCCCAACATAGAAAGCATGGGGAGAAATACCAGGAAATGATGAATGGGTTCATTTGATAAGCGTGTGCCCATGTGCGTGCTCGTACGCCAGGGTGCCAGTGAAATTTCTGGTACAAATTGAAACTTAATATTTTGTAGGTCTTACCTGATTTTAATCCTTTTGACGTAAAGCTCAGCCGGGTGTTGTTTCCACCGAATACTTAAATGTCTGATGGTTGCTTAATAATTACATAATCTGTAATTAATACCCATTTCTATTGATTCAGAATAACTACTGTATGTGTCCTTCAGAACTGACTTCTGGTGGAATATACTAGTTTTTCTTACTTATTTAGAGCGCCATTGGTTATACTTACATTTACATTCTTATACTTGGAAAAATTTAGCTGTTCATTGGTTGTTCACTACCGGGCAACACAGGGGACAAGCGGTTCAGAAAATGCGTGCGTGGTTGTTCACTGTTAATTTTATTGTAAAACAGATAATTGTTTAAAATATGTGAATTGTTTCAAGCACAGCATCTGCAACCAATGTTACAGCAGTACTAAACTGAATTTCCTACATTACGTGAGTCTGAAATTTAATTTCTTAAGCATTTTCAAGGGCTTTCTACCTGCTTTTAGGCAAGGCCACTAGTGCTCTTGTAATGTTGTCTGCATCAGCTGTGTGCAAGTAAAATACTTCTACTCAAGAATGTTGTGAATTACCAGACAAAGTACTGTGATGTCTTGCTGGGTCACTGACCGTTAACTGTTCAATCATGCTTTCATGTATGATCCCCTTTTAGAACAACATTTTAGATCAATGGCAACTTTAAAAAGAGTAAAAATAACATTACATTGCAGCCCTTCTATCAATCTTTCATAACATCATTACTATGGTGGCACATGCATACACAAGGTGTGCTTTCAGGAGTCCTTATTTTGATTTTGCTTTTCACCTTTCATAATTAACCATCATAACAGCAGAACTCTTCTCTAGTCTCCATAAAGGACTCACTGCGTTAACTTTTCATTGCCTCCTAAAATTCCATATAAAATGGGAAACCATACGGGAGACACCGAATAAAATATTATATTACAATCCATTAAGCAGAGATCTCAAGGCACACAGTGGTTCAACTAGAATCATTATACATAGTGATGTAAATTATTAAGACAAATGATAATCAAAACAATAATCAAAACTTGTTTTCCTGGGGGTAACGATAAACTTTAGAATTTATATTACAAAAAATGGTAATCGGATAATCTTTGCCACATGCCTCCCTCTTGTGGTAAAATTTTGAATTAGTAAGCAATTGTATACAATATGTTACTATCAGATCAACAACTACAACAGCGAAACAATAAAAATAAATGAGGGGAATGGTTATTGTTTAAAGTCATAAGAGCCAGATTTTTTCCTTGTGTGCCCACTTCTTAATATGCTTATTGGGCACCAGGTTTGAGTTTCCTGTTTTCTATTCCCACTATTCCTCCACTGCAGTACACTCTACGAGTCTAGATAAATATAGTTAAATACAGGAGAACGGCCACAGCCCACTGACTCCCCCCTCTCAGACCTGCTTTTCTTTGGCAAGATTTTCATCCCAGTCTCCAAACAATGGGAACATGGAGCTTTCCTCCTTGCCTTGGCACAATTTATCAACAAGGGTACACTGATAATTCCAGAACAGAAGCAGCACCATGAAAATCAGTGCTAACATGATGACAGAGCCCATAATTATCCACCTCCGGGCTGAAAGTGGAGGGACTGCCTCACACTCCTCCTTCAAGACTCGTAGATTCTGGTAACGCCACAGCCATCGCTTCAGCCAGGACGCAGGAGGGGCACAAAGGAGTTCTCCTCTTCTTCCGCAGTCCTCTGTGTGATCACCCCGCTCAGCTCCACTCATCCCGAATCGCAGCGGTAAACAGATTGCTGACAGACCGCTGCTCAGGTTGTACCTGTAACCCTACAGCATGGACACAGAAAACATATCACTGATCCATCTGATGTAGGTTCGAAGGTAAAAAAAATGAAAGAATCAACAAATTAATACTATTGTTAACCTTTATTTAGGTGACACTAGTTCAAAGAAACTCACACAGTTAAGCAACTTTACTATGATTTACCCATTAAAACTGCAGGGTGCTTTTACTGAGTTAATTCAGGATAAGCACGTTTATGAAGGGTTCTATAGGTAACAGGGGATCCCAACCCAGGACCTTTTGATCACAGCAGAACGGCTCTAACCAGGATAACACCTGATACCAGAATGCTTATGCCTGACCTCCAAGTAAATGTGAAAAATGGGTGTGTATACTATGTGTTGAAACTTACACGTTTACATCACAGATGCTAAAATTTGCCATACTGATTTTCCAATTATGTCTTTTACTTTCCACATTAGGGGGCACGGTGGTGCAGCGGGCTTGGCCAGGTCCTGCTCTCCGGTGGGTCTGCGATTCGAGTCCTGCTTGGGGTGCCTTGTGACGGACTGGCGTCCCGTCCTGGGTGTATCCCCTCCCCCTCCAGCCTTGCACCCTGTGTTGCTGGGTTAGGTTCCGGTTCACCGCGACCCTGTTTGGAACACGTGACCTCAGCCAGTGTGTGTGTGTGTGTGTGTGTGTGTGTGTGTGTGTGTGTGTGCCTTTCCACATTAGCCGTTAGATCAAAGCAGAGCCTTTCCTGTAAAAAAATCAAAAATGTGCTCCCCGGGGGCAAAAACTGTAATTGTGGAAACTTCCAAGTTCACAGTGCAACTCTATCTAGCATATTATGCCAGTGTTATGAGCTGTTGTCTTGGTAACTCTTCCACCTCTTGTCAGTTACTGCGGTGACGCATCCTCATGGGGTCACAAGGCCGGACTGTTCAAAGAGAAACACATTATTACCATGGTGGTCAGTGAGTGCTGAGGAGGTCCTGCAGCTCACAGATCAGCTTCCCAGCAGTCAGCGTCAGAGGTTCGAGAGCGGCCCATGCGCCAACAGGGCTCTCGCCACATGCGGAGAGCGTCTCCCTCTCAGGCCACTGGGTCTCGGACCGCTCCCCTCCACCGTTCGGGTACCACCGATCCACACACTCTACACAAAGGTGTGCCACCCACCCCATGCACATGCACACACACCATTTAGACACTAGTCTTCCACACACTCATTTTTACCATGGTGGTAATTTTTGTACAATCAAGTCTCAGCATATGATATGTAAACTGCAGATTCACCGTACTGTACACACCCCATGAGAAATGTTACATACAGATGAGCTCACACACATTTGCTGAAACCTCTTATACCAAGCAAGTCAAGATCACCGCAGACCGGAGCCTAACCCAGCAACACAGGGTGCAAAGCTGCACGGGGAGGGGGACACACCCAGGACGGGACGCCACTCCATCGCAAGGTACCCAAGTAGGACTCGAACGCCAGACCCATCGGAGAGCATGACCCGGTCAAACCTGCTGCGCCATCGCACCTCCTCATTATACAAACAGTATTCCATAATAATAATGAAGATGTGTACGGAAAACGCGCCGTCTTGTAATAAACACCATCATATGCACTGATTTATAGGGCGGTTCTGCGGTGCAGCCGCTCGGGGCCCCGCGTTCAGCGGCGAGTCACACACCTGCCGAAACCCATTTCTCCACACTTCACTTGTTCAAGAAAAAAGAAAAAAATAGAAAAAAAAATCAGTAGCGGCCGCCTAAAGTTAAAAGTTAGAAGCGTACAAGCCTCGACTCACTGCAGGGGTACAACATTGAGTGCACCGCACTTACCGTAACGCAGCGTTTCCGCGGACGGAACTGCTTCTGCAAGTCAGGTGCGTTTCGAGTAACGCGTCAAGCACAGTCACAGTGCGGTGGGGGGGCGGTTTCTCCGCGTGTGTGAAGTACAGTACGTGTGCAGGTGTTCTGACACTGCGTGTGTGTGTGTCCGCTGCCGCAGGCGGGGTTTCTCTCGTCGCCACCCTGCTACAAACACACCGCCGCAGAACTTTCCCGCATACGTGTAGAATGAAACGGGACTGAAATGGAAGGAAGACGAACGAAGGGAGGGCCGCTGCCCTCTGTCCCGTTTTAAGAACTACTGCGCCACTCGCGCTCCCCCCACAAATAGTAACGAGAAGTATTAGCAAAAATACTAGGTCTGGTCTGGGTACGAGTGAAGATGACCACTGCTACAAATTTTAGCGTGCGATGACAGTGGTTTTATGAGTGTATGTAAACGTTTAGGTATCTCAAGAAAACTACTAGAATCGACGAATTCCGGTGAAGTTTATGCAGCTACTTGTGTGACGAACGTCGGTTCATACGGTGAAGGAAACTACTAGAACCACACATCTGCAGCTGTGTCTCCTTAATGTAATGCACAAATTGTATTTTCTCAGATGTACGTCGCTTTGGAGAAAAGCGTCTGCTAAATGAATACAATACGCACGTAATGTAAATGTTTGCGTTCAGTTTGAGTTTACAAGAAAAAAAAAGGAAGACGCAGCAAAAACACGGATCAGCTTGACACAGGTCTTAGCAACCGAAAATAAATCATGCGGTGCGTGGCTGGAAAAGAGTAAAGTATTATAAAGTGAGGCAGTTTGGCCTGGCTAAACAAGCACGGAAATCATATAATATATCTGAACAGGCTGCTGAAATGTACCGCCTTTTCCGAAGGCTTGTCCTGTTCTACACCGACCGGGTGTCGCGTAAAGATGGCCGCCTTTCTCTTCGCACTCGGACAAAATATTCTAATGGGTTGCAAGCTCAGTGCTCCAAAAAATTAACCGTCTAAAGTCATTTTACTACGTCTCTAAAGTAGAGAATGCGTGTGAATGATATATACCCGTGAGTGCGTTGGCTGGCACTGGGTAAGATGGAAGTGAGATGGGCATGCTCCATATCTGGGAGCCAAGGTTGGTGGTGTGAGGTAAAACAGAGGTATTTGACTTTTATTCCAACTGTAGGAAAATGGTGTTGGGTTTGTTTGATTGTGGATTTTTAATGTATTGTTTTGGTTGTGTGTATTGCTGATAACATTATTAAATAAAGTTTGGATGGAAAAAAAATTTGACTTTTATTCCAGGCACCTAAGCTACTATGGGGTAATAAGTGTCCTTGACCTTGTGTCGGGATGAGCTAATATTGAAAAACGCTTCAGCTCCAATGGCTCAATTATGTCACGTTCCGAGGTTTAAATAGTCACAGACTTTAGCCCAAACTTCTACCGCAAGTCAGAAACTTGGTACGAAATTACATCTTATGTTTCACACATAGAAAACACGAGACATAATAAAGCAACTTATATTAAATAACTTCTATAAAAATATTCAAAGCAAGCCGGGATCTGCCATCTGGCTATAGGAAGGTCAACAACATCCACCTTTTTAGTGAAATACTGTAACAGTCACCTTTTCTAAAACTACGTGTAATTTTAAGCCTTTCGGTATACATTTTCAGACTGCGTCAATTGCTGAGGTCAGTGGTGAAATTGTAAATACATTTTTCGTCAACTGGAATATCCCACTGGCCACTGGAAAGAAAAGAGGTTAACGGTTGTTTCGATGTTACTCTGAGGTTAAATGAGTACAGGGCAGATTGCTCCATGTTTGGTGTTGCATTAAAAATTCTGAGAAGTACTAAAATAAATCATTCACTTCAGTGGGGAAAAAAAAAAACAAGACAGAAGGACAGAAAGAGCAGAGGAAAAAAAAAAGCTAATATGCTTAGGACAGTTGTAAAGCACAGAGAATGTCCCTGCAAATAATGTCAGGATAATTTTTAAAGTTACCTTTATTCATTTAGCCGAGGCTTTTCTTCAAAGCGACGTACATCTCACGTTTTTCAGTATGCGGTTTCATTTAAAAAAAACTATTATTACCAGGAGCAAGCAAATTTTATTAAACAAATGAAGGCCATGTTTTTGTGGCTAAATTAAATTAAGTCTTTTCAGTGGTATTCAGAAAACTTCAGATATACATTCAGTGCAGTTATAACCTAACAACTAATATAAGTGATTGGTGCATGATGGTATAGACAAGAAATCAAGTAATTTTATTAGGAATAGGAAACACTTTTAACATTTGTATTACATTTATTTATTTATTTAGCAGACACTTTTCTCCAACGCGACTTACAATGAACTCTTATGTAGTGTTATCAGCCCACACAGCTGATATCGGCTTTTAATCAGCGGATGTGTAATTGAAGAAATTAAAGAAAGTTAAGTACACATTTTCCTTGTATTGCAAACACACTGGCCGAAACTGCTTGTCCCAAGCGGGGTCATGGCGAGCTGGAGCCTAACCCAGCAACACAGGGCACGAGGCTGGAGGGGGAGAGGACACACCCAGGATGGGATGCCAGTCCACTGCAAGGCACCCCAAGTGGGACTCGAACCCCTGACCCACCAGAGATGGGGACCTAGCCAAACCTGCTGCACCACCACACCTCCCTCTATTGCAAACTCTTTTTACAAATATTTGTACTTACAATCAAATGTAGTTTGCATCATAAAATCAGCGTAACGTGAACTCACAGTTACTATGAGCACAGTTTAATTTCAGTTTAAAACACAAGCACTTATGATGGCCAGCACCATACAGTGGAAGCAGCCTCCCATCCACCTGCTAATCATGTGCTAGTTCACGAGCATCTCCCAGAAATCTTGTGACTCTTTAGCACGGATAATAATCTTGAACTCTAAAGAAAGAAAAACTTTTAAGATGCAGAAAGTTGAAAAGGGAAAGGAAAGCTTCCATCACCCTGAAACCAGGCAACTGGTGGTGTAGTGGTTAGAGTGCAGTGGCTAAAGTAGAGAATAATTGTACAGAATAAATCAGAATCAGAATGAGCTTTACTGGCCAGTGTGCTGATGCACAGAAGGAATTTGCTGTGGTTCTAGGTGCCTCCAATATTTACAGAGAAACAAACAGCTGACACATAATTACAGAATAAATAAATAAATAGCCTATTTACAGAGCATACAAACAGGAGAGTATACATAGTAGTATAAATACAACAAATGTAAATGAATAACAAGTAAATTACAAAAGTGATGAGATTTTGTTGCACTGACAGGAGACCTATAGAGGAGTGTTAACTGTTTATGAGAGTGATGGCCTGAGAGAAAAAACTGTTCTTATATCTGGTCGTTGTGGTGGACAGTGCTGTGTAACACCTGCCAGAGGGGAGAAGTGTAAAGAGTTTGTGCCCGGGGTGTGTGGGATCATCGACAATTTGCTCGCCTGCTTCCTCATTGTGGACTTGTACCGGACCTGACGGGTAGGCAGGGGTGCGCCAGTGATCCTCTCAGCCGTCTTCACTGTCCTTTGTAGCCTGTTTCTGTCCGATTTGGTAGCCGAGCCAAACCGGACAGTTATGGCAACGCACAGGACAGACTCAATGACAGCTGAGTTCAAGTTCAAGTTCAAGTTTATTGTCATAGGTACAAGTACCATGTACAAGTATTATGAAATTCTTCCTGAATGCTTCTCCACAGACTATGGACAAAGACAATAGAGATACTGCACAAACAAAACAGTGACAATGACAATGAGTAGTGCAACAGCAATAAATAATGGTAACACACACACACACACACACACACACACACACACACACACACACACACACACTTTCTGAACCACTTGATCCATACGGGGTCGAGGGGAACCAGAGCCTACCCGGCAACACAGGGCGTAAGGCTGGAGGGGGAGGGGACACACCCAGGACGGGACGCCAGTCTGCCGCAAGGCACCCCCAGCAGGAGTCGAACCCCAGACCCACCAGAGAGCAGGACCCAGTCCAACCCACTGCGCCACCGCGCCCCCCTAAATAATGGTAACAGTAGTAATAATACCAGTTGACAGCCAGAGAACTCAGAACGTGAGAGCGAGAATGTGAATGCTTAAAGTGATAGTGTAATTTACCAATGTGCTTGGAAGAAGCAGTCCAACTGTATTTAGTAAAGGTGGCACATTGGTGATTGTTGTATATTCTTATAGCACTGGGGTAAAAGCTGTTCCTGTACCTATCTGTGCGGGTTCGAATAGACCTGAGCCGCTTTGCAGATGGCAGAGAAGAGAAAAGTGCCCGTGTGGGGTGACTGTGATCTTTCATGATGCACATCGTCTTTCTGAGGCAGCGTGTGGTGTAGGTGTCCCGGACTGCTGGTAGTTGTGTGCCGATCATTTCCTGAGCTGTTCTGACCACCCTCTGTAGGGCTTTCTCGTCCTGTATGGAGCAGCTGCCACCCCAGGATGTAATACACCCTGTGAGGACGGACTCCACAGCACACCTGTAGAAAGTGGTGAGGACTGTAGTGGGCATCCTGGCTTTCTTCAGACGCCTGAGGAAGTGGAGGTGTTGATGAGCCTTTTTGATGGTTGATGCTGTGTGCTCAGTCCATGTGAGTTTGGCAGCGAGGGTGACCCCTAGGAATCTGAAGCTGTTGACCCTCTCTACAACGTCCCCTCCTATGTAGATGGGTGCCTGAACGGTATCCTGTTTCCTGAAGTCAATCGCCAACTCCTTAGTTTTACTGACTTTGAGAGACATCTTGTTGTCCTGGCACCACTCTGCCAGGAGCCTCGCCTCCTCTCTGTAGGCCGTCTCATCGTTGTTGGTGATCAGACCCACAATGGTGGTATCGTCAGCAAACTTTTTGATGGTGTTGGAGCTGTGACTGGCCACACAGTCATGTGTGAACAGGGAGTATAGCACTGGGCTCAGGACGCTTCCCTGTGGAGTGCCAGTGTTAAGGATCAGTTGGGAGGAGATATTACTGCCAATCCACACACGCTGGGGTCTGTTGGTGAGGAAATCCAGGATCCAATTGCACAATGCGGCACTCAGTCCCAGCCCTAGTAGTTTCTGGATCACCTTGGTTGGGATGACAGTGTTGAATGCCGAGCTATAGTTCACAAATAATAGCCTTGCATAGCAGTTTTTATTATCCAGGTGAGACAGAATGGTGTGAAGTGTGTGTGATATCGCATCTTCAGTGGATCTGTTGTGGTGGTAGGCAAACTGCAGTGGGTCCAGAGTGTCTGGAATGGTGTCCTTAATGTGTCCCAGCACCAGCCTCTCAAAGCATTCCATTGCAATGGGGGTCAGTGCCACTGGGCAATAGTCATCAAGGCAGCTCACTTTATTTTTCTTAGGAACGGGGATAATGGTGGTGTTTTTGAAACAGGTGGGTACAGCTGAGCTTTTTAAGGAGATGTTAAATATGTCCGTGAAGACAGCAGCCAGAGTAGAACAGGATCAGCGGTTCCTGGGGCAGGTTGAATTTCTTCAGTTGGCAAAGGAAGTACATCTGCTGTTGGGCCTTTTTCAGGATGGAGTCAATATAGGTGTCCCACTTTAGGTCCTGGGAGATGGTAAGACCCAGGAACCTGAAGGACTCCATGGCTGACACGGTGCTGTTGAGAGGGTAGTAATTGGGGTTGTAATGGGGTTGCGGTGCTGGGGAGTTCCTCCTAAAGTCCACAGTCATCTCCACTGTTCAACCTCCCTCCTGTATGCAGACTCATCGCTGTCCTGGATGAGGCTGATAACTGTAGTGTCATCTGCAAACTTCAGGAGCTTCACAAAGGGGTCCTTGGAGTTGCAGTCATTTGTGTACCAGAAGAAGAGTAGTGGGGAGAGCACACATCCCTGAGGAGCACCAGTGCTGACTGTGCAGGTGCTGGAAGTGGATTTCCCAGCCTCACCAGTTGCTGTCTGCCTGTCAGGAAGTTGATCCACTGACGGATGGTGGTGGGCACAGAAAACTGCATTAGTTTGATCTGAAGGAGGTCTGGGATGATGGTGTTAAATGCTGAACTGAAGTCTACGAGTAGGACCTTTGCATCAGTCCCTGGTCTGTCAATGTGTTGCAGGATGAAATGCAGTCCTCTGTTGATTGCATCATCCACTGACCTGTTTCTTCTGTAGGCAAACTGGAAGGGATCCAGTAAAAATGTACTTTTTAACAGATTTTCAGGAATGAATTACTCTTCATAATGGAAGAAAACCTTTGCTGGATATTTCAACACGTTCATCATTAGAACCGCTGTGAAGACCTCGCATTTGTGTTTCCTTCTAGTCTGGTATTCAGATCACATTGATAATAACAAAAAGTGTACCATATATATGAAATTGAGTCAGTTTCAAGAATTTAGGATACAGTTTCAATTGTTCAACATATTCAAAGCAACATGCATTTCAGTTTACTGAAAAAATTCAGTTTTCATTTGATGATTCCGTTGAAGGTTATGCTTGAAAAGGCTCTACTTGGGATTTCATTCTGGAACCTTTTGGTACATTTTAGCAAATATGTACCATGATTCAAGTTGCATACATGGTATTTTGTGGATCAATCCAGGTAGGAAATCACTTTCAAAGAAATTATAATTTTGAAGACATAGCATTTATAGCTTTGTATTGACATTAAACTGTTAATTTTGCATGAAGGTATGGAAAACATGTAAATTACATATTATTTCTTTATTTTACCTTCCCCATACTAAAACTTGAACACAAGCTGAAGAGCGCTGACTAAGTGGAGTAATCCTGTACAAAAGCATTACAATCCATCAGTAGTAACCTTATCTATAACTGAGCTGAAGTTTCATTCTACCCCGACTTAGCTAATGGTTCAGTGCCTTTTTATCCAAACAAAACCATGACCCTTGATAGATATTAGAGGTCCTTGCCCTCTTTTGGCTTCTGCTGTGTTTGCTTTATGATTTTAGCAGAGTTACAAAAATCAAGACCTTCGCAGACCACTTGTATATCCAGAAACGTGAAGTTTTAATTTCTTAACATTATTTTAGTAACTTCCAAAAATGGATAGACATTACTTTTATGTGTATTTACTTTTTCTTTTGGTTATATAATACAGCAAAATAAAACCCAGAGGAAAAAAAGCCAACAAACTGCACAATTTTTGCTGTACATGCAAAGCTATAGAATATTCACACATGTAATTGTTCTTTGCTGCAGAATCTGTTGTGAACAAACCAACATTACTAACATTGCTTGCTTAATTTCTCACTGTTTCTTGAATGGGTTAGGTCCTGTAAAAACAAAATTCACAACAAAATAGAAGATGCAGTGAAAAGAAAAGTTTTAAAAGAGAATGTTTTAAAATGACAGTTACTTTTACTTCATTGCATAGCTGGAGATTTCACCCAAGATCCAAAAGAAAGTCCAAAGAGATTTACAGTATTTGACCTACATCTACAGCTGGCCAATTTTACTGCAGTAAATCAGTGCACGTATCTTGATCAGGAGTATTATAGCATTAGCAGGAAGAAGGGTTTAACCCTTTAGGTTATAAGGTCATGCCTCTAACCAGAACACTAGCTATCCAAAGTGGGTGATGCTGAATTCCTAAAAAACATACAGATTTAAAAGTGTTGTCATTATTTCCCAATGTTACTCTAACTTCATATTCTTGATATGTGAATTTGAAGTCATATGAGTGTGGAGGAAAAAAATCACCATCCCAACTAAAATGGTATTATTAGCATGTGTTTAATAAGCAAGACATTTTATTGGCACATAGAAATACAGTTGATGTGCAATTTCTTTTACAGACAAATAAAGAGTTTCATTTACAAACATTGTCTTAGCTGTTATGCAGAAAAGGAAAATTCGTCAAAAGCACAGTGATGGCACTGTACATAATGTTGAACAGTAAACAGGCAAGGCTATCTTAGCAATATTTCTGCAGCTCTAAATAGTAATGTCAAGTGTCTCAATATCAGTTCCTCCAATGGGTTGTATTTCAATGGAAGCATCTTGACACTGTGCCATCATTACTTATGACCATGTTGCTTGGTAACTTGAAATGCTCTCTCAAGACATGACCATTTCTAATATGGATATACAAGGGCACATACATTTTTCCTGAACTGACAAAGCATTCATAATAGATTCCATGAAAAAAAATCTTTTTTGCAAGCAATAAAGAAATTGACACTGGAAAGTAAGTTTAACTGTTTCATTGTATGATTTAATATCGGAAAGAAATGAAATAGCAATTTATTCATTATTTATCGCTTGGCAGGAAACAACATTATAGGAATGGATACTGCATACATGACAGACATGTATGACTTACAGATATTGCATACATGTATTTCTGATCTGCTTGCAAAAACAATAACTACATAATCACTTTAGTTTTAGAAAACATATGCAGATGTTTGTACTCTTCATATGTATTTATTTCATATTTATTTAACCAAGTTCTCGTGCTGACTGTGTAAGACAAAGGTGGCTTAGTGTTATTGTCCTGGAATAGTGGACAATATACATCAAGTGGCAGTGATAGGAGTTTAAGAAACTGGCAGTTTTTAAAGCAGCTAGTGTAGTAAATTAAGGTACAGTAGGGAAATTATACTGTGCACTAGGTTTTAAATTCACCTGCATTCATTTATGGCTCCTTAGATATTGAAATGCCTTCTGGACTCATGAAAGACTAGAACACATTACTTTCCTGTTCCTTTATGCAGACTAGCATTTAGAGATGGAAAAACAAACATTGTGAGCAAAGAAAGTATTAACAGCTCAGTGATACAATTAAGCAAAAACCGTATTTAGAAAAAAACACTGAAAAGACAAAACGGGAATTAACAGTGTATAAATCTGTACGTATAATAGTTCTTGTACTTGTTCCTTTGGAGACAAACATATGCATTCAAGAATATAAATATGTGTTTAATATTCATAACCTGCCAATCACTTTGGATCCAGAAAAATAATAAATATTAGCATAATAAAAATCCACAAAGCCAGACAGGTTCAGTGAAAACATTATAATCACACTAAGTGAAGGAAGGGAGCCAGGGAAAACAGGACCAATCTGGAAAATGAGTCAAGGAGCAACTATGGTAATGAAAAAGCCGATCTACTTTCATATGTACTTCAAAAAATATACACTGTTCTATGCTACCAGTTTTACCATTTTACCATAGTAGATCTCTACATGATGACTTATTGCACTACGTAATACCTTCATTACAAAAAAACCTTTCAAAATTAACATATGGGACACTTTAAAGTATTATCACTATTATAGTGTATCAAATAGGCTACATATCTAAAATAAACTTTATTTAAATATGGAGGTAGTGATACATATACATTAAACGACATGGCAAGAATACATAGGTAGCAAGAACATAATACAGCTATATTATAACTAGCAGTGAAGTGTTGTTTCATTTAAATAATTTATACAGAACTTTCTTCACTTCCTTAATCAAGCCAAACTCAGTAAATCAGTGCAATGCAACAACTCATACACAATGTGTACATTATTTTAATATCTGCGAAAGGTGTAAATGGAGATACATATAAGTGCTGTTTTCCAAGACTTATTCCAACAAGGGTTTCAGTGTGGGACACGCACTGATAGTTGTACTAGGCATGGCCTCAATGGTAGGCATGGCATTGGATAAAATAAAGAAAGTTTCTCTGATGGTGTGGCCTCAGTGTAGAAAAAGTAGTCACCCTCTGTCTGTGGTTTTAGTCTTGATGTGATGTTCTGCATGCTGGTCTCAAATGGATCGATAGGCGGGAGAGGCCGAGATGGGGTGATGGACAGGGACTCCCAGGGGTTAATGCTTCCGATGGCTCAGTACCACAAGTGGAGAACACTTGGGTCCTACTGGCTTGCTCTCACACCACAGTACTGACGGACGGGTCCGAGAGGTTCAGCTGTCCTGTGATGTCTGTTGGATATGGCTGTAAAAGTGAAGACACACACATAACATGTGGGAGATATGTTACTCCTGGCACTATTACTTGGCATTGCATAAATGCAGATTTGTATCAGAATTTTACCTATCCTCCAACTCCACGCACAGAAAGTGGTGGAAAAGACCCGATTTAAAATGCGTGACTAAAGGAAAGCACCGCACCAGCCTGTGACATACGGCCAGTGGAGCCATCAGAAGGCTAAGCCAGGCCATGTAGGTCACAGCTGAGCAGAGCATCATGCCTCCTAATCACCTGAAGATGGATGTGACTTTCTGTAGAGCTGCACCAAGCCTTTTGCTTCCTCACCTGCTTTTGAATCTGCTGGAACACTGGAGGCTTTGTGCTTACTTACCTCAGGGATATTATTCTGTAAAGGGGCATTTCATTTAATATGCACATTTTATAATCTCTCAAGGCAGTTCAAGATTCACTTTAGTAGTTTTTTTGCTTAAATTAAGGGTAAAAATAATCCCTGGTTTCACTATTATTATTATAACAATGTTTTCAAACACTGAAAATATTTATTTGACATCTGCCATTTTTCCACTACTCATTTAGTCTTTATCAGTGTAGATTGCAAATAAATCCTTACCCGGGTGGAACGCTGTTTTTGTGTGTTTGTATTGGTGGTGTTTGTAACAGCAGGAGTCTTGAGGGAGAATTACTGTTCAAACAAAATCTTTTATTAAATGTAAAGTTTACGCGTGATGAAGTTGGTTGTATTTATTACCAATGTTTACTTAAATGAAGGCAGGCAATATCTGTTTCATATTCATTATTACCAGAACCCATTGCATCTTGGCTTTAACTGTTTATGAACTGGAGTAAAAATCTTATTTATGTTATGCTTAAGCAAACTGAAATGAAAATGGAGCAAAATACAAACAATTTTTTTTAATTGTCTATTACATTATAGAATAATTCTTTTTCAAATAAGGCTGAACAATAAGAACAGCCCAACAACCAATAATTATTATTTATTCATTCAACTGATGCAAAATCAGTTAAAATCAGTTGATCCAAAGCAACTTAATGTTAAGCTAGTTACCATTATTTACCCATTTATGGAGCTGGTTAATTTTCCTTTTTTAAGACAAATTAGGGTAAATGCCTTGCTCAAAGGAACTATGGCAAGGGTGGGGATTCATTCTTGTGGCCTGGGGCTGCCATGGTTAAGACAGTGGCACTAACTACTACACCCTACTTAAGGCTCTATACTCAGTTAAAAGTACCTATATGGTTTTTTCTTATTATTATTTTATAACAGGTATTTTCAAGTATTATGTCACTTACTAATATATCTCTTAACGGCTCCCTCACATCAGAGTTATATATGTCTTTAGGTCATCACATAGAAGTATAAATGAATAATTCCTTTGTCATAGAATATCAGCTGCATTTCAGTACAGTGGAGTCACTGTTATTTTGGGGACTGAAAATTGCATGTAACCAGTTGACCATGATGACTTTACAGAATATGGCACCATAAGCTTGGACTAACACAAAGCAATACATTTAATAAATTATATTATAATAAATATCTATATAACAACTGCAAGAAATTACGCAACACTGTGCAGTTTTGAGATGTTAATGGACAAGAAAAAAAATGTGCAAACTGAGAAAGAGCAAGACACATGAAGGGATATCTACGAATATCACAAGTGACCCAAGAGAGCCAAACTCAGCTTGCCTGTAGTGTGTCCACAAGCGTTATTCACATGGAAAGCCATTCTTTGTATATTTTTAAAACCAAACAAACAAACAAATAAATAGATGTTCACCCGTTTAAAGCTGAGGCCAAATAAGTTAAATGCATGTAATATGCGACTCCACAGCACTTCTATGCCCTGTTAAGCTTGTTGATAGTGGGGTTTGGTCTGGAGTCACAGCCCACAGTGCCACCTGCTGAAAAACAAGTGAGCAGAAACACAGAAGTGTATTCTAATAAAACCCAACCATCATGCCGGCAGAGGATGACAGAAGTAGTGTGGCATGTAGTGGGGACAGCAACACTCAAAATCCATTGAAATCCATTTATAAAAATAAACACTGATATAAAATAAAACAATGACTTCAACTGAAGATGGTTAGGTTCTATTTGAGGGGTATTTTTGCCACCCAATATGTCTAATCTTACTGTAAAAAGCCTAAGTAACAGAACTTCAGCTTGTATTTTCCCTTTCAGGATCTACTACAGTATCACCCAGGACTGACAAATATATCACATATAACAATTGCACAGAATCACTGTTAAAAACAAATTAGTCCTGGTCTCCACCTATTCCACATCTGGACCTTAAGCTCTGTGCATTAATTTCGGGACTGATGGAACAGTGACAAATATAAACCCTATGTCTTCTCCCTGTCTCATCTTCAAGGATGAAGCCTTGTTAACTTGTCCAGTTACAGTCAGGGTTTGTCATCTCTTTGCTTTTTAAAAGAGGACACTGTAATAGGTTTCCGGTGTGCTTCTTACTAGTTATTGTCCGTGCTGTATGAAATTATAAAAATTCTTCTCAGGTAACAGTAACGCTGATGCCAGAGAAAGCAGAACCAAAACTCAATGCATTTGAAGTGATTCCCATGTTGCAGTCAGAAGGCACTTTATCTGCAAAAGAAAACTAGACATGCAAAATTAACTTGATAAACAGTAATATATGCCATCTCATGTTTATGGTCCTGGGAGTAAACTGTCATTCCAGGTTTTTGATCAAATTTATCATACACCACTGTAGCACACCTCTCCTGTGACATATCTCACAGCACACCTCTCCTTTGAAATTTGTCATATTTCACAGTACACTTTCCAAATTACACAGCACTTAACATCAACCATTTGTGGAAGCTTAGATATTCTTACAAAATAAAATTATTTCTTACACAATTGAATACCTGGAATGCTGGTGGGTATAACATTTACAAGAAAATGAACACTTTCTAGTTCTTCTCAACATCCAGCGTGAATGAAAAAATGAGTCTCCCATTACAACCATAAACATATTGTCATGCAACAACTTTTCAAAATGTGTGATGTCACAAGAAACAGCCCAATTACAGCACTGTAAGACAAAAATGTGACTGCAAAACAGCAGAATGGTGGTAAAATATGGCAGTGCCCCATCCTCACATGGACTACCTGAAAAAGTCAGCTAGGGAAAAGGACTGAAGTTAGATTGCTTGAATGACTGATGATGCTTGTCTTTGTCTTTGACCATCACACTTAAGGTGTACACTCTTTCCTACAAATTCAGCATGTATCATTACATAAACCATGGAGGAAGAGAAAAACAAAAAAGGTACTCATAATAACAAACATCCTTGTGACTGAACAGAAACAAGCAGTAAAAACAAAGTGGATGGCACCCACATGTACACAAAAAAGGAACAAAAAACAGCAAGAACGTCAACCACAACCAGGTTAACCACGGCAAATACATTGAGGCAAACTACTTCACTTCCGTCTCCCAACTCCTCCTCCCTCCAAGAGACCACACCCACTACCCCTGTCCAGGCCTGCAGGTTCTTAGCGGCCTTTTAGTTTGTGTGTGGTTTATACGTGGCTGAGTGACAGACATGTGGCTGTGACTATAGCTCCATGTGTGAAGGTGAAAAAGCTCTGAAATGGGATGTTTTTGGCGTTAAAGATGGGATGAAAGAATAGAAAAAGAGAGGAGGGAGAGAAAACAGGGAGACAGGGTGTAATTTCTTCATCTCCTTACCGTGTCTTTCGAGGACCTACGTCTCTTGATGCTGGAGGCCAGGGTGGAACTGATGGACCTAAAAGAGGCTTTCTTTTTGGGGTCGGGTTCTGCTCTACCACTTTTCCTATCCTAAAATAAATATATATGTAGAAGAATTATTTACGTTCTCCTGTGGAGTGTATTTTGGTGTCAGTCTCGCACCCCTCATTACCTCCCCCTGCTGGATCAGGGGCTGGAAAGAGCAACACCTCTCTAACTACTTTGCTCCAGGAGAGCTTGTTCCCAGAAGGGACACAGAAAATTGTCAGTTTATCTTCCACCAAGGACATCTAAAGGGTTTCACTTGTTTTGTCTTTGAATGTCATCTCACAGCTACCAGTTCTCAAGGCAAGAAAGGGACAGCAGAATGCAACTTGTCACATGATTGTCTGAACTAACAACAATGTGACTCTGACTGCTGCCTGTCTTTTTTATACCATCCCCAGGACTGCAAGTGTGGACGATGAGAAAGAGGCTCACGCATTCATGCATCAGGAGCCCTTTGAATTGCTCCTCATTTCTCTGATGAATGAATGAGGGGCTGTATATCTGGAAGTCATTTAGACAGAATACCTGTGCCCCTTCGTCCCCTGCACCACCACACACTTCACCTAAGTTACAAACTGAAATCCATTTGTTTCTGGTTTCTGCCTTTCTAACTTGTTCACATTTCTCAGTTCATATAAGCCTGCACTACTGCATAAGACACAGGACTACAATGTATACACAATGACCTTGGCATTCTTGGCAGTCTCCAATCTGGTCCTTGTGTGTCCCTTCAAAAGGTCTAGTCATATAACTAAATTTCACATTTGTTGCAAAATTATTGTTCATGGTACACCAAAGGCATGCAATCATTCTCCTTCCTTTCTTAACCTTAGTATGCTTTTCACAACAATGGTAAACTTGCATTAAGATACCCCCTTGTAGAAAAACTTAGGGCTTTGAAAGGAAACAATACCATGTTGACACCAACATCCATAAATCCTGAGTCTCTCCGAAAGAGGAGTCCTACAGTAAAAGGGACAGGAAAATAGAAAAGTAGGAAATAGGAAATACATACGCATCCTCTGCTACAAGGTTGGTTCCCTTAAAAATAAGAGGCTAGTCAAAATGAGAAAATGAGAAGAAATGAGTAAAATAAAAAGTATTCAAAGAAAGACTAAATGAACCAATGGGCCAAAATAAAGATGTTTAGGGGGATAAGAAAAGAAACAAGAAAGACACACTCTGTAGGAATTATTGGTTCATAGAAATGCCTCCCATAAATGGTAGGAGTGGGTAGGGGAGGGGTGCATGTGTAGAAAATGGACTTTTGAAAGGGGAGCAACAGAGTGGACTCCATCAGAAGACATGCAACAAAGGAAAAGCAGAATGAATGGCATGAGCGTTAATTCAGGTTACCATCATCCCTCTGGGCTTACAGTGCTTATATCACATAAAAGGGGCAGCTGCACCTTGCATCACAGGTAGGTCATCCCTCTGTTCAGCATTTTGGTTTGTGCCAGGATGCAAAGATCTTATTACATATGTAGTATACAAAGTGAGTGAGCATTTCACTGTTGCAATGCTGATTTTACAAAAATACATGCCAGTGGAATATGAGCACATTATTCCAATTTGCAAATCCCCTGTGCAGCTTCTTTACTCTCCTTTGTTGTCTTGGATACTCACTTGTGTCCTTCTTTTGTCCCCATTGCAAGCTGTGTTCAACAATTACATTGTGAAAGCTTGCCAGAGGTTCCATGCCAATCCCACTGCCATAATCTTCTGCATGTTTACTGCCCAAACGCTTTGCTCTGATGTGAAAGACAGTGCAGCAATTGAGTACTTTAATCTTTTGCAAGCCTAGCCTGAACAACAGGCTAATTTATTCCCTCTATTTCCAGAAACCAACTCAAGCTGTATATCAGGAAAACACACACACACGCACGCACGCACACAGTCTGAACCGTACCATACAGGGTCACGGGGAGCCAGAGCCTAACCCAACAACACAGGGCATAAAGCCAGAGTGGGAGGGGACACACCCTGGATGGAATACCAGTCCATCATAAGGCACCCCAAGCGGGACTCTAACCCCAGACCCACCAGAGAGCAGGACCCGGTCCAACCCACTGCGCCCCCATCAGGAAAACAAACAGTATTAATAATGAATTCCTAAGATACAGAATACCAGTCAGACCTATACAGAGTGAGCACGTATTACCAAAACAGGAAAATTAAAAACTTAATGCCCTGCTATTGCTATAATGTTTTTGGGGTCTCTCTGAATGTCTGGATACACATTCCTTAGTTTTTACAAAAGTTTTATAAAACACAAAATATACTTAAGAGTATATATAAAAAAGTGATGACTACAACTTTGTATAACAAGAAATGTTTTTCTGTTTAAGGAAACAATACAAATCTATCATATATTGTACACCTAGTAAATGTTTTGAAAATCATTGCTGCTACAAGGTATGTTTTGAGTGCCCTATTCTGTCTGGTGCACTAATGCAACAGGACAATAGAGCAAGTAATAAAGACAACAGCATTCCTGTCACTGACTCATCAGGTTTTTCTGATCATCGCTTGGCTGTCTTATGTTTTTTCCTTCAATAGACTAGGTTATTTTGGCAGCTCAACATGATTCTTATTTGTCTGGGAAAAGCTCTGTTATAAATGTTAATATATCCCCTGAAGTAAAAGCGAAAATGTTTTTGTAAAGACAAAACTCTGCTTACCTTGTAATCTGATATGAAATGATATGGTCTCATTATACAATATGTATCCTGATTTATAGTACAACTGGTATATGTTGAGCATCTGTATGAAGTAGATATGCAAACAGAGGAAAATTAGTGCAACTTGGCAACCTGTTAGAGTAATAACAGCAATACCTCAGGGATTGCTGCTACAGAAGGATGACCTCTTCTTCTTATACCTTTGGTCCTTGACTTCCCTCATATTATCTAATGCGTTTCTTTATCACATTCATACCTACAACACACAGGTGTACTTCTAATTTCTTTCTTCCAACTGTTATAGTATATTTTCATTCTATATTGTGAAAATCCTCCAAGGCATCTCATCCTGAACGGCTCAGCATCACTTGAAATTAAATCTTTGAGCATCTGATATCCTTTACTCGCCTTCTACTAACCTCTCTATAAACCACACAGAGATTTTTCCTAACATCACCTTCTTAACTTCTCAAGTCTTGACTTGACTCTTGACTTCTCACCCACACTGTCATGACCACGCCCACACCTTAACCAGCAGCACCTGGCTCCAATTAATCACCTGGCTCCAATTAATCACCTGGCTTTACTCGGAGCTTGGCTATTAAAGGCACCACTCAACTTCTTCCCAGTTGTGTATCTCACCCGAGACAACTGGCCCCTCTGCAGTGTCAAACCTACCTCACTTTGCTTTTCCCAAGTCCTGTTCCATGTCTCTTTGGTAACGACCGCCCTCCTTGTCCCCCGACCACAACTTTGGATCTTCGCCCCTGTTCAGTTTGCTGATCGACCAACGATTCGCCCATCCCCGACCACGAGAACACGTCTAATCCTTTGCTTCTGAATAAACGATCCTGCACTTGGGTCCAGAATCCTCCGTGTCCTCTGTTCGCCATGATAGTTTCTTTGGAAAAAACATCTGCTAAATGAATAAATGTAACTGTTGTCTATGTGAGGGTTGCGATGATCTGGAGTCCTTGCCAGAACATAGGGCCTCAGGCCAGTAAGAGGACATCCTGGACAGGGTACCAGTCCATCACAAACTGTTTCATTTTATAATATTTTGACTTTTGTTGGTCCTTGAATTTTTATAATTGTTTGACTTTGGTCAATTCTATTAATTGTGTCTAGTTGTATGTTAAGTTTAGCTTTAGCACAGTATCTCATTTTATTTTGTCCTTATTATTATTATTCTTTATTTACCCAGTGCTTTTGTTTCAGGTGGCTTATACTGTTATATATTGTTTCATTTAAGTAGCTGGGATGTCATCTTAATGCTCGCCTTTAAACTTGTAAACACTTTTGTGTTGTACAAATTTAATGTTGTCAGGAACCCTGGACAAAGACGTCAGCTTAATAAAGAATACAAATAAATATAATAATAAACATTTGCAGCATCAGTCACTGAAGAGTAATTGCCAACTATTGCCCAAATATTGTGATATTAACTGCTTCTGTTTCGTTGTTTTCATTCAATATTAAACCTGAAGGTTAAAAAATTAAAATTTCCAGATTGTAAGCAATATACACAGTGTTGTTACAGCTATTTGCATCACCCTGGCCTTTTACCTAGCAGTGGGCAGTATGTAGGTGTATCCAATACACAGACTCTGCTCTCTGGAATACGTAGGTGGGGCTTTATGCAAATTGGAGCTGCTGTCATATCCTGATATATAATTTGTTTCTGTTAAAGAATAAATCAGGAAATAAATAGTTTTTCATCTGAAAGTTTGCTAGAATTTAAACAAAAAACATTCTTTTCAGTTGAATTCATTACTGCACTTTCTATGTAGCAGTTAGTTACGTGTACATGCACTTTGTGACCAATTTTACTTAAAATGCAAGGGTTCGCACTTACTAACCCACTGACCTATTCTTTACCATTGTTTTTTGTATTTTTTTTAACAAATATTTTTGCAGCAGTTGTAACCAATACAAATTTCCTTGTTTGAAACATCAGTCCTTCACCCAAGCCACCACATTATATACATTTCAATTGAGTGCTCACTATTGATCTATGATTTGATAAAATACAGTAGTACAATGACTATCCATCTCTCACAGAAACAAAGGACACAATTAGCAAACACATATATGTATTTTTATACTGTCACATTATATTAATATAAATCTAATCGTTTTAATATGTATTTTCTCTACCTTATTATTTGGCTACACGTGTTATACAAAACGCCCATAGTAAACAGCAAGGAGTTCATCCTCTTTAATCAGTGACTGTACTTTTTCTTCTCATATTATCAAAATGCAAACAGAAAGCAACATTGTCCAAATACACAAAACTGCCTGTCAAGCTGAGAAAAAAGTGAAACGAAAAAAGCTATAAATAAAATTTTAAGAAAAATGTAACCAGTAACTGCTGTGTTCTCTACTTGCCACACACATCTTTGAAACAGAAAGGAGAATGTCAAGCACGGTATCAAAAGGACACTTGTCAGCAACACAGACAGGAGACACTGATCTCTTCTCACCAGCAGAGTGGTGCTACACACTGCCCATGGTCTTTGGAGATTGCGTGGCCCAACAGGCATACAGCCAGCACCACAACAACATCAGCTTTACTGTCCCTCATTCATAGATTGTCCTTTAGAGACAGCCTTCTGTCCTCCACCCTGCTGCAGGGGCTCAACAGCACGATAAGCTGGAATGCTTGAGGAGGGGAATACTATGGGCAGCAAAATGCCTTCTTAAGAATGCAACTAGTACAGTATTCCATCCAGAAAGTGTGTGATAAATTGAGAAATAAGGCACAGTTCAAAAGAAAAAGAAATTAATCTAACCAATCTATTACTCTTCAGTTTATCTTCGTATGTAATTAAAAAGCACTTAAGTTGCCATTGTTTATATTTTTATATTTAATTGTGCCATCTAAACATGAGGAGCAAAGATGGATTATACATGATTCTTGGAAATCAATAAAAGCTGAGTCATGGGCCTTTGCCTAAAAGGAATATGCATTACACATATCACCACAGCAGTAAAAGGAAGGAGGAATAAAAAGACAACGGTATCAGATCCTTCAGGTGATTCAAGCTTCTTAGCATCCTTCAGCGGAATGAAACTGACTGTGCTGAAGCATATTATTGACTACTAATCTCCATATATTAAACAAAATGGTTCCATGCCCAAAAGACATGAAAAGAAAACTGAGCAAATATTTCTGCATTGTTGCCATGTTCATGTACATACATGTATGTGTATTTCAGTAATTCATTATTATAATATGCATGAGTATGAAAATGACATACTGGAAAGTATAGCAAAAATAGGAGTAACCTATTAAAGGTTATTTTGGTTTTTGTTCATGTGTTTATATTTATTTAACCTTTTTTCATTAAACTCATCACAAGCAACACAACCACAAGTGGACTGTAATGGTCATGAAAACACATTGGAATAAACTTCTACCTATGATCATCATTTTAGTTACTTTAGTCCTCACAAGGTGTATGGAATAAGATGACTGATATGTGCACTCTGACCAAAACATAGTCCACAACTTCATTTTATACTGCTACTTCAGTGTTCTTAGATTGGCAGGACCCTTGTCTGGGACAGTGCATACTGGTAGGGCTAAAGAGCTGAAAGCTTTGTGTAGAAGCTGATTCTAGTGTACAGTAGTTGTGCTTGCAGATTCAAACTGACAAATTCCAGGAATATATATGTCTTCCTCTTGACTTGGGAACTCAATCAGTGTGCAAACTCAGAGGGACAGGAAGAATCAGTGAAGTCCTAAACCTATGGTCTGTTCTCAGACAAGATGAGCCTTGACAGACCATTCCCATCCACTCTGCTTTGCCGTTCTTTGTGAAGAGCAGGGAGTAATCATACCTGCAGGTTCTTCCTCCACACATTGACTGCTGCGAAGGCCAGTTGCATCTGCTTCCTGCGGGCATCTTTGTGACGTTTGTAAGCAATTTCAATGAAGATGAGGAAGATACCTGCCACTATGCCCCCAGCAACCAGCATAAATACACCTGTGATGAAAAGGGTAGTCAGATAGCCACTTCTTCACTGTCCAGGTAGACACAGTAATCAGGAATCCAGTCTTACCTACATAGCATCACACTGAGATAAATAATTCCATCTCAGCATGTTTTGTAATTTAAAGTCCATATGTTTGAAAGAAATCTTGCTTTTTTGCTGCTTTTTTTCACCAAAGGGAGTAACATTTTTTGCAGTAGAGAAAAGTGAACATTTTCAATAAATATAAAACTTACCTGAATGTACAGTATGGATTCTTTGCATTATTGATAGTAATTTATTCAGATTGTTAATCGAGCAAAAGACTTCTGGTTGTATGTAGTGTGTTCTTTCTTAGTTTATAACACAGTAGAACATACCTGCCATATTCTCAAAGGTGAGTGTGGCAGGGGCATTGCTCCTTGAGTCACACTCCTGGTACCTCACCCAAGTTTTATCGAGATCCTCCATGAAGCCATTTTCATGGGAGCTGCAAAAGGTGAAAGAGCTGCAGTTTAGTCCATGTAAAAGAATCGTTCATTTTCATGATGTGGAGAGTCACAGTAGGGTAGGAGGCAAATTGAGAACCAGACTGGAAAACCTAAGAAAAGACTGTGCCACTTTGGTGGGGACTGACCTGAGAATAGCCAGGGACACATTCTGCTTCCAGGGGCTATCCTTCCGCATGCCTATGCCAAAACCTGAGCGGAAGAAAAGCTCTCCTGTTGTCACCAGGTCACACTTCTGTGAGGCTTCAAACTCCAGTACTGCCGAGTCCCAGATGAAAGCATGGAGCTTGCTGTGAAGTAGAGTGGATTGCACAGCTATATAAATGAACAGTCATCCCAGTGGGATCATCACCTTTGACACTGACATTACAGTCATATACATCAGAAACTGAAGGCTTCCTCACTTCATTTTTTTGCAGTTTTAGAGTGAAAATCAAATCAGGTTTCGTTTCTTGCTTTGGTGAAATGAAATTCATCGTAAATGTGGCAGAAGTTCAGCTTCCCTGTGATCACAGATCTGGAACCATCTGTCTGGCCATCGTTTTACACATCAGCTGCTAAATGGCATCTACTGACTCACTTGTCACGCACGGCCTGGATGGCCTCAGCCGCACTCTCATAGTTGTGCTTCTCCATGTGACGGTACATGGTGCTCAGTTCCACCTGCCGCCGGAAGTAGATGTCAACTGAGCTCTGCTTCACTGTGGCATAGATGAACTTGTCTGATGGGTTCCGCAACTGACAGAAAACAAAACGCAGAGATTTTTTTATTAATCAGCTTTGTAGTTGCACATGTACACTATCCCCGTCCAACACTGATTCATTCTCTACCATTTTCAGTTGTGTTATTAAATGTCAAAATACAAATATTTTAGAATTTTGTAATTATCATTTATCTTTGGAAGGCTCTGCAATAATTTAGATGTAGCAGTTAGCATGTCTTTTGGGATAGCACAGTTCACAGATACTGTAACTTTCTAACTTAAGAGTCCTTTGTGGATCTATAAACCTATTTACATGATGGTAGTAAAGGGCCTTACCCGTGGGTCATTGATCCCAGTAATGCGCTCTTCAGGTCGGTCCAAGACCAGGAAAGCAGCCAGGTTGGCAGTGTAAGATGCCACAATGATCATGGCAAAACCAGCCCACACCATCCCCAAGATCCTTGCCGAGAAGCTGCGTGGTGCACCTAGAAGCACACACACCCCACAAAGGTAAACTGTGGACTGATAAACAGGCACTGAAAAGTACACATGAAAGTCAGTGATATGGCACGTGCAGGCTTAAGCACATAGCATCAAGTGAATTTAAACCCAGAGATACAAATATGCACAAAATCGCACAAAGGAACATAGCAGAACCAGATTATGTGCTTGCTTGCATCTGATTTGTCATGCACAATGGTCTGTTGCAGTGACAATGCCTCCCTGCAGAGGCAGATGATACACTCTCAGCAAGGGAAATAGAAATGCATAGCTAACTGGTTACCCTCCCCAATTCCAGAGTTCAGAAGTACTCCCCAGGAGAACCACATTGCTGAAGATAAGGTGAGGGCATCTTCTTCTTCTTCTTCACTATTCACTTTGAACCTTCCAAAAGGGCTGCAAGGCAAACAGATATTTCTATGACATGGTTTAAAAAATGCCATCCCAAGCTATGTAGCCCTAGCATTCCATTTACCTTTATCCACTTAGCTGATGCCCTTCTCAAAAGCAATTTAAAATGTTAAGCTAGTCACAGCAATTTGCTCATTTATACAGTGGGGCAATTTTTACTGAGGCAATCTTGGTTGCTTGGGTACTACAGCAGGATATGTGATCTAAATCTGGGACCACCAAGTCCAGAGGCAGCAGCTCTAACCACTACGTTACCTGCTGCCTCTTTTAGTTCTTATTTAAGCCCATTGGAAAGTTACATATGTCTTCTTCTGTTGGGCTTTGAGTTCATCACCTCAGCCTTCTACCTCTAGTACTATACACCAATTTTAGACAATCTTGTGATGTGCTGAAACCGAATAAGGCAAAGACTGACACATCAGCACCTTACCAACACCAAAATCATGTCAATAGGAGATCAAGGTCAAGACCCAAACAGAAAATTTAAAGGAATTAAAGCAAAAAGCCAGCTGTGACAGTTTAAGTACAGCGAACAATGTTTCAAATGTTATGCTCCACCTCATTTCAATGGTTCAGCTGTAACAACTTTACAGTTCTTAAATGTCGTTGCGTAATTGCATTAGTTGTATGCACATAATGACTTCGTTTATGGTTTCCCACTACAATTATAGTACAAATACAGTGTTTCACAGAAAAGCAACCTAATAGTACAAGCCTGAGCAAACTGTTAAGGCAGTAGTTGACGTGCCACTCCTATCATCCCTCCATACCTGAACCGATCCAGCAGGTAGAGCATCACTGCTACCACGTGCACTGAAAGTCCCACCAGGAGCCACAGAGTGCTCTGGAAAGGCTGCATGAATGAGTCCAGTGTGCTCCGGGGGATTTCCTGTGACACAAGCCATAAATATATAATGTTTAGTCAGGTAAAATCCTTGTGTTATGCACTATTTAAAAGCAGTCTCACACAGCTGAGGGAATGAGGGGATGTTTGGTTCACATGTCTCTCTGAAACAAACTCCTCAATACTGATGAAGATCAATATGTCTTAGAGAAAGACAATCACCTTCTTCACAAGGATGGTGAGCCCTTGGTATTTGAATGGCTTGGAGAACTCTATGTATTGGGCTCGCTCATTGTTTATAGTGAGTGGTGCCACAATCATATCCGCCAGACCCCCAAGTAGCTCTCCCATCATGCCATTCCACTCTTTCTTGTTGCTGTTGTTCACCTGGGCCAAGGAAGAGTTCCAACAGGAACCAATTTATGTACATTTTCATAATGGGTATTAAAATACAGTATTGGTACACGGTATATTTTAACTTGAAGATATGAGTACAGCTACAAATCAGTTCCTTATATTAAATATCTACAGTCAGAATTTTCTGAGTGAATTAAATAATTTGTTCCATTTTGTTGAGGAAATTGTTCCTTATTGTAATTCTTAATTGAATGATTTAATGTCTCCTTTTTTAAGCCTTTTAATTTTTCCAGTTTAGGCAGTCTTAGGTGGAACATGACATTCTTTCTTTACCGGCATTGCAGTAAGAATTACCAACAATTTAACAAACAAATAACCTATCACTTATGAACAGTTACTGTAAATTATCTGAAAAAAAATAAAGCCACAAACCCACCGAGTCATACATTTTTGAAAAGTGCATATTAGACTTCAATGCATTTTTGTTAAATAAAACTGTATCTTAATCATTTTCATTTTTAAATTAGGCTGCTTTTCTGTTCCTCTGCAGTGACATGCTGTCCTGTTTTCCTTTAAAAACATAGAAAATGCAGCACAACAACAATGGAGAACAACAGAATACAAAAGCCAATATTTGGTTAATGGAGCTGTGTTTAAAAGACCCAGTCTCTCTGCCCTGTGTAGCCTAGAGGAACTCACCCGCTCTTGTGTCCCAAATTTCCCATCACCCACTAAATGCACCTCATACGTGAAGTTCATGGTCATAGCCAGCTTGATTAGCAAGTCAATGCAGAAGCCATAGCAACACTGTGGTACAATTGGGCGTCCTGAAATCCAATCGACATAAACAGAAGTTCAACGGAAGCTCAAAAGTGTGTGTTAAAGACATCCATTACAAACACTTAATGTACGTATATACTCAAATACACAATACACTGTACCCATGTATAGGCACCTACATACCTTTGGGTATAAATTACTGCCTATCTAGCAATAAGTAACTAAACACTCTGGGACATCTTCAACCATTTGGTCCAGTTACCTGGGATGGTTTCATTGGGGCCTGTGCAGATCACTTTCTTGATCAAGACCCCATTGACAGTATATTCTTCTTTGCAGGTACCATCTGGTAAAGTGGGTTTAACATACACAAAGGGCTCCTGATGAATGGTGACAATCTGGAGAAAAAGTAGGAAAAAGATGTTTACTCTGCAGTGGTTATGTTGCTTGCCTGACCCTTGCTTCTAAGCAAAGCTGGTCAGCTGAATTACAGCAGCTGGAATGACAGAACAAATTCAGATAGGAAGGTGAAGAACAAGTCCAAGAAAATAAGGATCAAAGCACATCATGTTAGGCTTTGAGTGAAGTTTTACCTTCAGTCGTGTGGACATCTGATAGCCTCTGGGCTTTTCTGTCTCTCCTCCAGGCCAGATGATCTTTCTTTGAGTGTTTAATACAACCTAAAATCAGAACAATGTACTCATATGGCTAACAGTCCAGTACTGTCTTTGAAACATAAACAATAATTAGGAACAAGGACTCATGGTTGGCTCATTTTTTCCTACTTAATTAATTGAAAACACTGTGGGCACACATTATCTTCTAGCCTACTAAGCAGACTTCAAATGCATGAGGTGTGCTGTACCCAACACAGGTCATTATGTTTCACAAGTAGTATTTATCAGTGAAAACATCAATGTTTGAATTTTCTTTTCCCACATCAGTCTCAAAAAAAATAATTTTGCTGTATAATTAAATTTTGCTGCATAATTCAAAGCTTGAGGCCACTTTTGAAACCATGGTGGCATTTCAATAGAACACTTTATTCAGGACTGTTTTTTTGTCCTGTTTCTTCAGTTCTATGTATAAAACAATGGACCAGGTTTTCCAGTGCACCTGAGACACCCCCCAAATAAAGAAATACTTGCTGAAAGAAAGCGGCCTATGGATTTCATTGGAAGAAACAAGGCCATTTACTGACTCTTGTACCTGGGTGCCATTGAAAACTCCAACTTGAACAAGTCTGCTCTTCTGGTAGTTCAGAATGCTGTAGTGTGCAAACTTCCTGTCCCCATCATCATTGAATTCCACACGACCTGTGAGACCCTCAGGAAACTTGGAAGACATCAGTACCCTGAAGGTCGAAGTGGAGCAAGTATTGGTATGTTGAAATATTTTGTTAAAGGGTAAGAAACAGTAAAAATGAATATAGTTTTAGCATTTTAATTATATCAGGTTTGTATTGCATCAAAAAGTGCTAACAATGCAACAACACTTTATGTATTAGATCTGGAAACTACATTTCACTTTTTACACCATGCAACAGAAACCAATAAGTGTATTTGTGTATGTTTCTATGCATTCCTGTCTGTATGATTCATTAGTCTGGTAAGGATATGTCAAGGTCTCCCCGAAAAACATACTGCATGAGTTTAGGCCCTTTCTTTACAGTTATGGCGACTTCTGACAAGTGCTTATATGATGTAGCAGTCATGCTTCTGCTGTGAACCGACCGCTTGAAAAGAGGCCCCGTCTTCCAAATATTGGTGTTGCCCACACAGCCTCGTGGTGGCTCTGTGATATTCTCTTTCTCGAAGAGCTCCTGGATGGACTGCGCCACAACAGCAACTGCATCGTTGATATGTGCTGACTCGTTCTTGCCATTGATCAGCTGGAGGCCAATCAGTCCTACAAAGACGACATTGTCCAAGTACTATGCTCTCAACTGTGTTTCAGTTATATGATAACCATAACCAAACTTCAATTGAGTATGTATAGATAAAAACAGAGTGACTGTAAGCAAGAATCAAGAAAATTTTGTCTGAGATCACATTAAATAAAATTTTTTAATTCCTTATGGTCAGGCAAGAAAGAAATATTACAACTGATACAACTGAGTTTCATTAGCAGTCAAAATCTCTTAACTTTTTGCTTCATGATATGCAATATCACTTCTTAGATCCATCCAAAAGTTAATACTGAAACACCTAATTGTTCAAATGCGTAACTGCGTTTCCCGAAAGCTCTGAAAGCCAACTTGTTAAGCTCTCTGTAGCCAGTTATGAAGTAGCACAGGGCACTGGAGGGCACATACCATCTGGAGCTTCACTCAGGGCCTTCCCTGACATCTCCCTCTCTCCAACCAGCCACACATAACCAGAACCAGTCATGTTGAGCTGCCGTGCAGCCTTGTACACTGCAGCTGCATCCTCCTCGCTGGAGGCAAAAAAAAATCGTTTTAGTCCTGCATTGGGCCTTCACTGCCTGATGGATCTCAGCATCCATTTTCAATGAACACATTTGCCTGAGAAGTGAAATATGACTTTGGGTAAGAGGTTCTCCTTACGGCGTACGCATGGTTACTGAGCCTACATAAAGGATGAAAGAAAAAAATATAAGTTATAAAAAGAAGATCTTCAAACGTGAAAGCGCAATGTGAATCATGGGACTCACTGACCTGTCTTTACTCTCACTAACCTGGGCTGGTGAGGTGATAGAAGGCTCCTCACCTTGCAGAGAGGATGATGACACGGGCCTCCAGCTCCCTGGCCTCCTTTAGCAATGCCGTAAGATTCGTATCTTGGTTGAAGAGTAGGACTTTCTCTGCCTGCGAGTGGAGCACAAAAACCAGTCACGTTCACTGCTTACACCCTTCTCACACCATGCTCTGATTAGCTTTGGCTTGGCATGGATCTTTATGCTTTTGGGTAGAAAAACGGAAAGAGCTCCAGAAGGGTCTCTTTAGCAAAAAAATTTAAGCTCGGCAGGGGAAAAAGTTCTGCATTTTCTCATGCAAACTGAAGGTTATCAAGACTCCAAAGAAGGGCGTGCATGTTAGAGGTAGAAGGGAGAAGAAGATCGATGCAATCGGAAATCAAAAACAGGTGAAGGGGTAGCTTTTTTCCAAAGGAAAAATACTTCAAAGTAAGAAATGCGGCAGAAAGGTAGGAGGTAGTATCTGGGTGGTACCTGCCCCACACGGCCAGATCTCCACATAGGAATAGACTTGCAAACTTGTTGTTCTGATCGCATGCATTCCTTCACAAAAACAAAAAGGTGGGGCATTTCTTTATTGAAATCATGTATTTTTCAACATTAAAAACATTCTCGATTCAAACCATAAAAAAAAAATTTGAACATAAAAAAGACGTGCCATCAGGATAAGAATTTCGGGGTCGTTTTGCTGACCGTTTGTCTGGTTCTAATTTCTACGTTCAGAGAATTGGTGGGCGGCGTGCATTGACCATGCAAAATATACCTTGGGTCCTCGCTTGTTGTCATAGGACAGTTGGTCGAGGTTTTCATAGTTCCTGTTTTTATTCTGATGAATAATGTGCACAGAGAAAATATGCAGACACAGAAGAATATTATAAACAGTTGAAAATGGTGTGCAGTAAAGCATTCCAACAAATCTCCACTTCCCTGCTTCAAATTTGAATCCCTAACACTGGGGCTTGCAAAAACATCAAAGAGGGCCTCGACTTGCCGCATGGCACGCCTGCACTCAGAAACTAACTCACACAGGCACTGTTTCATTTTCCTCTTCACGGTTATCAAACAGCAGAACACTCTTTTGCCTCTTCAGCTGGAGCAGCTTGAAAATGATCCACAAGACCAAATTGGCACTATGTTCCACGAAGACGGGCAGTCTGCTCCTTGTGGAGTCGCATACCATCAGGTTATAAAGTGAGTTTCACCAGCTGTCACAATTGTGGCCTGGAAACTCACACATTGCAGTAGAGCTGTACAGTCTTAATGTAGAAGTGTCCCACACTCTGTAGAAGTGTTGCTGCATGCGGCCAGAAATATTGTAGTACTTCACACCATTACACAATGTATCATGCTCCTGATAATAACATTATACTTTTTTCATGTAATCATTTTTTCCAAATACATGAGAAAGTGTTTTTATTTCAGGTAGAGAGGCAATGTCAGATAATTACTGTTAACAACATGAAACTTTAATTTTCAACAAATGTATATACTATATGAGTACTAGAGTAACAAAATTTATTCTTTTTCGAGTCTTCCTTGAAAAGCTATAATTGAGTTTATTGCAATTGTCAGAAAGTGAAGCAATTTTTCACTTTCAGGTTGGTTTTTTTCCAAACTCTTCTTGTTTCACACATTTCTCAACTCCAGTTTACCTCTGAATATTTACAGTAGCTAAAAAGAGGACAAGAACAGACACAGGATCTAAATATCACTGAAAACGTGAAAATCTAAGTCTAACATAGTGTAAAAGCAGAAAGTGCTTGCAATTCCAATACTTCAGGGCTGAAAGATGGCAATATCCGAATATTTTTAAATTTGAAGCTGACACACCAAGAGACACAATTTTTGATTCACTTTTGGAATTATTAAATAATTTAATAATGAACCAGAAGAAAAACATCCAAAGACTGGAATTTTTCCTGGCAAAGATCATCAAAAATACTCTTCAGAAGAACCAGCAAGCCACAGAAAAAAATATATCAACAACATGTCATAAGTCTGTATCTAGAAAGTCTTTATAATTTATAGAGGCTATAAATGATTTTGACAAGGCTAGCTGCAGTCTGTAGACCACCAGATTTCCATTCCTTTCTAACAGAGCACATCCCACATACTGTATCAGTGGCAGGTAACAAACCCAGTGTTTCTTCTTTTTGGTACATTTGACATTTTCAGTGACAAAGACTCTACTTGAAATAGATAGTATAGATAGATAATATTTTAAAAACAGCAATATCTAGTCCCAAAGATATGTTCTTGCAGACTATGAAAGATAAAGCACATTTCTTAATCTACCTTCAGCCCTTAGCTCAATAAACCACAACCCAAGCCAGAAATCAGGGACATGTTCTTGCCGTAGGGTGACAGACTGCAAGCCATCAATAAGGTATCGCTTTATACTTCCCAAAAAAAAGCATCCTTTCACTGAGAAAAAGCTGTTCAAGATATCTATCTTAATAAATAAAATTTAGCTTGGTGAGCCAGAACATAAGATGAGGAGAGCAGTCCAGGAACACACTGTGTCTGAAATAATTTAAGAGAGGTACTTAGCTAAACGTAATTTAGTTGAAGCCGAAAGGCTCATAGGAAGCAGACTGAGTGTGTGACCTTGAGAACTGGGAGGGAGCTCCATGTTGCTAGGCAACAGAGAGGGAAGGTTTTCTGCACTGAAAAGTTGATAAAAATAATTTGGACAGAGAAAAGTGTTGTCAGTGGATCTTCACCTTGTTAAAGGAACATCTGAATACACAGTAAATGGGAATGCAAAACAAAAAAATGTAATCCTTAAGCTAAAATAATATTAAGTATCAAAAACAGGGAAAATAAGAGAAACACCTGCAACGAGACATCAGGTAATTCAACTGGGTGCACTCAGTTAAACCATGCCCACTTTTAAATAACATGTTAAAATGATAGATGCTTTGAGTAATTCCAAACTGGAGGCAGAGGTGAAGGCAGAGATTGAAAAGCTGAATTCTACATACACAAAATCTTCTAAAGTTGAGGGCACGACATAGATCATGTCCCGTGCAAAAGATGTCAAAAAGAGGCACAATGGAACAGAAATGTTATCTACAAAAGGCTGGCAAAACAAGCTGGCAAAAGACCTCGTCATTTGCTGTGCATTTTCTCTGAGTTCTTCCAGCACAGGAAACAATGTCAAAGCGGTTGTCTTGACATGCTGAGAGAAGTTCCCCTCAAGCCTGGAACACTGCACTGAGAGCGCCATGTGCAGGTGATCACTAATGCTCTTACTCAAAAGCAGAGCATTTCAGTAAGCAGACGGCACAAGGCACAACAGAACAAATATCACTTGTAGGTATAAAACATCCCATTTCCATGTAAAGGAAGCAGAGAGTGTGTGAGACAATGTCATACAGGCTAAAGGACCTCAGACATTGAAGGACTGTGAAGCAGAACATGTCCCACAGCAAACTGCCTGCATTTATGGTTTACGGTGTTTATAAACATATCCTCAGTTTTGGACCAGTTCACAAGCAAGAAATGAGACAGACAACAGGACAAAAAAAAAATCAGCCGTTTAAAAACTCCAAGTGTTAAAAAGTTTTTTTGCATGATACTTTTGACCCTCCATTACATTCTTCTATCATTTCAGCCGTCCCCACCATTATCCGTCCCCACCATTATCAACAACCGCTTGTCCAGTGCAGGGCTGCAGTGGTCCGGGGCCTACCCCAGAAGCATAGGACATGAGACAGAATACACCCTGGGCAGGACTCCAGTGCTTTCCAGGGCAATTACACACACTCATTCACTCACACATACACACACTATGGGCAATTTAGAGTCACCGGTTCACCTGAAACACATGTCTTTGGACTTTATGAGGAAACAGGACCACCATTAGGAAACCCACATTGAACACGGGGAGAACATGCAGATTACACACAGACTGAGATGGATTTGAGTATAAATCCAAAGCAAGGGGCTATTGCAAAAGTGTGTATTTACATGGTGCGTGTAAGGGTTTAAAATGATGTTCAATTGTACAATAAGTCATTAAACCTAGTCGCTGTCTTCAGAAGAACCTCAGGAAATTATATTACTGTTATCAGTGTTTCTAATTGCAGCTGCTTGAATTGCTTGAGGTACAGCTGCATGAAAAACATATGAAGGTGTTTCTGAACACCCAAAGCATGTTTAATGGTAGAAGGTTTGTATACTTTCCTCTGCTGTCCTTGCATTTATCAAACACACAAGTTATTACTTTTAAATACCTTGTAAATGTTCTCAGTTTCATACAAATGTAAATTCTGCACATCCACTGCGATCTGCAGGTATAACTATGTTGCAATGTTTAATGATTTACCACCCACAAAATAATGAAAAACATGTCACCTTTAGCATAACTTAACCGCCAATACACAAATGCCACCGACAGTTACCGCAAATGTGACACACAATTAGCGTTATATTTGTTTACAGTTCATTGCATAATACTGACCCATTTGAATCTTCCTTCATTCCCCCGCACAGATGTTGTCAAATCACAGCATAAGAATATGTATACAGAAAACAATCACTGAGCATGCTCAAATCCATGATAATTTGACATATATGAAACAACAAAGCTATGGATTTCTTACTTTTTCCTGAAGCTTGCCCAGTTTCTATGCTAATTTTGTGACCAGAAATAAGATCCAGAATATATATATTTAAAATAGCAATGCTTTTCCTTTATATATTGTTTTTCAGCTGGTCTTCCTTTGTATAAAAAAATAACGTAGTAAATGTGCTGCTAATTCTTGTCAAGTTAATGTTCTTTGTTAAAGCAGATAGCAACCAAGCTATATGACAAACTAATTTACATTCACATTTAATATCCAAGCTGTGCATATATGATTAATTATAGGCATAAAATCTAATAAGATCCTTGACGGTCCTTCTCCGCAACAGTTCACAAAGTAACTCGAAATTGATTAAAATACTGAAGCACTTAAAAAACAAGGAATTAACTTTAAGATCAGAAAATCTTCATCCATCTTCCTTACTTATGCAGTAAGTTTAAAAGTAACTTTGAAAGCAAAACAGGCATCCTTTAAAAGTTAACGTGATCAAATCTAGAACCAGCCATAATGTTTTAAACAGACAATTATAACTGAAAAGCACAGAAACCACCAGGTAAAAGGAGGGTAAAAAATGTGTCTGATTATGATTTCATTGATTTTTTGCACAGCCCCAGGTTAAGTCCTTCATTTTGCTCCCGTTGTGGATTGACACATAGGAGAATTTGACAATGGCTAACGGAACGTGAGATGGGTAGAGAGTACAAAGTCTTGTAAGATAGCCACTTATGATGCCGTTGATGCCTTTAGCATAGGAAATGTCTGCCAGTGTTACAAATGAAGAGGGATGTGTTAACATAACATAAAAGAAAACAGTTATATACACAAAAGATTTTAAAATACGAATTACATATAAACGCATACAGACATGCATACATACACTCACACACATACACTCACACACATTCAGGCATGCATCCAGACCCCAGGTGTCTCACCTTGGTCTCCCTCTCCTCCAGCAGTGTCTCCAGCCTCTTCTGCGCAGCACGGCCCTCGTGGTCATCACTCACAATCAAGATGATATGGTTCCATCGAAACTCACGCATCAAGTCAAACCACACGTGTGCTTGGTGGGAGTAGGGTGGCACTGTTCGCAAGAAGGACAGGTGGATACTCTGAAACCAGGGAAAATGTCCAAGGATTAATGTCGGCATATATCTCAGGGAGGTGCAGGTATGGGAGGTTTTGCTTCAGTTTGGAAAAAAATAGTCCTCAGATTCTTTGTACCCCATGTCTCCATTGCTACAACTCTGGTCATGGGATATTTGAAATAGCAGCTGCAAAACCGAAGCCATGCAGAGATCTTGGAGAGAACCGCAGTACTGGTGCCTTTTCATTTCTGTAGCAACTCTCATGAAAGACATAAAGCGGCTAATTACAGACGTTCCCACAGCAAATACCTCAAGTAGCACAGCTGTGGAGACTCAGAATTATGTGGCTCCTCAGACAGTTTCCTCACATATACATTTACAACAAAACAATTAAACGCTAGGGCCGTGAAAATCTTCTCACTTCTTCACTTACGCACAAGCAACAGCATACTTAAAAATGCCTACTATAGGAACTACTACCTACATGAAATGATCAATTATCAGGACACAGCAGTTGAGAGAAATAGACTTAAAAGCACATTAAAAAGCAACAGTCAATCACAGCAAGTTATTCATATCACATTTTGAAAAGAGAATTTGAATTTCATCTTCTTCCTCTTTGTTAAAGCAAATATTTACTCTAAGATCTAACAAGATGACATTGCTTCATAAATATCTACTGGACTATACAAAAAACTAATACTGTAAATCTTCCCATGGGGCAGCTGGTCACGTAGTGATTACAGCTGCTTCCTTCGAACCTAAAGATTGCAGGTGTGAATCTCACTTCCAGCTGTAGTACCCTTGAGCAGGGTACTTACCCTAAAATTGCTCCGGTAAAATTACACAGTTGTATAAATGGGTAAATAATTGAAAGTAGAATAACATTTCAAGTTGCTTTGGAGAAAAGCATCAGCTAAATGAATAGACAGGTATTACACACATAAATATTGTTAATGTAAGACTAGTAAAGTAAATGCATAATTGCACTTTGCATTGTAAATTAATGCAGGCTTTACTACACATTTTTTACACTTAGGACTTAAAGTAAAGAAAGTTGACATGTCAACAAAGTCTTTCACACCACAAACCTTAGGGGTTTAATCAGAAATCTAAAGCTCCCAATTTTCACTTAAATCTAGTTTATTTAATATGTATATTTTTAATGAGATGACCTGTGCTGAAAATCATTTCGTCATCATGAAATATTATGAAGTAATTTGCGGGGCGAGAAACAACCTAAATTTTCCTTTTATCTTTTAAGATCTAATGCAAAACTCTGTTGTGCTAAACGGCCACACAAGGCAGGCTATAAATTCTTTAAAACAGAAAGAAAACAGACTTGAGAAGTACTTGTCTTTTAAGATACTGATACATTCACATACATATGATGCTACTTGGGGCCCATAAAGAGGAGAATCTTCCAGCATCCTTGGGTATGTGACATAAGCTAATACATGTGAAACATGCATAATCTCCTCTTGGCAGTCTCCTCATCATGTATATTTAAATAGGCTGGGCCTCTGGTTAGAGGCTGGGGGTGGCGGGTTGTAATTGTTCTTGCACATTTAGCCAATGCATCAAAGACAAAAGGCAAAGAATGTCTTATGTTGTTAATGGAGGTAAAGTTAGTCTGAAAAGGAGAGAGTAAGGGACATTATTTAGAAATTCGCAAACTTTTGTTCAGAGGTTGTACAGACGGAAGATCATAATGCAGCATTAACAGATGGACGTGAGCCTTGGAGGGTGGTATACCATAGCCTTGTGTTGCTATGCAGAAATGGCGTTAAAGGAACCATTTTCTTTACACTGCAGAAAAGAGTAAACGCTACAGTTAAGCCATACAGCATGACATGAGCCAACTGGCTTGTGAATGTACTGTATTATTATGCTTCTTCCTGAAGTGCCAGGTTTTAAAATTGACAGATTTTGATAGTTGTATTTTGTCTTGGAAACAGTTTCCTGCCGTGGTTTACTCGCATCATTGTAACACACAGTCACCGCTGCGCAGTTCTTTAATACACATTATCAGTCAGTTACATTTCTAGCATCGGTAACTTCCATGAACCGTCCAGGACAAAAGCTCTCAGGCAGAGAAGACAAGAGGATGAAGTTACTTCCCTCTGCGGTCCAACAAATTGAATGACTGAAGGAATAAAGATCTTGACTTGTGACAATGCCTGGAGAGCTGCCAGAAATGTGTTTTTCAATCACAGCAGTCTGTTTTGACTCACCTTGTCTGAGTAGATGGACATGCGAGTTGTGAGCCCCACCACGGGAATGCGGTAAAACCCAGCTGTGTAGGACACGGGTGTGGGAGTCAGGTGGTCGTTGGACTGGGGCGGGTGACTTACGAGGATTGCGTACACCTGCGGAGGCAAATGTTCGCTTTAGAACTCCGACTTGCCTCTAACTGGAGTAGGCAGCCATAGATTCCTGGGTGCTCCACAAGAAAAAAGACAAACTGCAAAACTCTTACCTTTTTCCTCATAGCTGTAATTACAGAGGGAAAGCTGACAACAAATTCCCATTTGTTCCTTGATTCCCATTGAAAACTGCATTTACACAGCCCTAGTTCCAGCAATTTTAAATCTAAAACTTGATGCGATAATGATTAAGCAAGTTTTTCTTTCATATCATTCCTTTAATGTCCCTGTTAGATGATGTGGAGGGAAAAAAAAATCATTTTAAATGCACATAAAAATGGTTTCAACGTCAGTTGTGAACTAATCTCGTCGGAACTTGGCAACTAACATTTTTGTTCTGGAAGAACTAGATCACTGGTTGACAGAGCAACAGCGAGGTCTAACTATTGATTCGTAAAATGTGATTCTCGCGAATGCACAGGTGCTATAATTCACCGTGCCGCCGTGGTTATTTTAATCACGGTGGATGAAGCTGAAAAAAGCGCTCCTACTGCTCTCCATTCACCAAAAAACGGGTGTTCGTGGTTCTTGCCGCCATTTTGGCCTCAATTTACCAAAGTGAGAAAGCCCTCCGGCACAGCCCATAAACACTTTTCCAATATTTATTCCTACACTAACCCTCGTCACCCACACGGTGTTTTAAAACAAACACGTCGAATTGATCTTTTAATTGTCTTCTGCCCGTAATCTCGTTGGTTTGGCATGATGTTTAAGGCAGCTCGTCAAGCGCTGAACTCTCCGGTCTCGTTGAACCCAGAGGCTCCAGCGCCGAAGCTCCGTCGTCATCGCGTCCTGGTGGCTTCGTCGGCATTTACTTTGTTTCACCGTGGTGAAAATCGAGCACGTACCGTATTCACGAGCTTACTGCAGCTCGTTTTCGTAATTTCTCCTATCATTCAGTGTTGTGACTGAATGATAACAGACTGTCATTACCCAAACCGCGTATTAGAGAAAAAAATGCCCGCCCAAACACTGAACAGAGAGAACTGTTCATCTTTCTGCCCAGCATCAGTAACTTATCTTATGCTACGATTGACTGACATTTTTATTTCATCGATTTTTAATAACGCAAGAATTCAGCGGAATAAGTTGACAGGACAGTTGAGTGACCAAATGTTGAGGATGAGTGTTAGTGTAAGCGGTAGGCGTCATCATTTGCTCATCATCATCATTATCATCATCATCATCATCATCATCATCATTTTCAGCAGCACTACAGTTCATGAAGAAGGTAAAGCTCGCGTTATGTAAGAGCAACAAAGTTCCTGCATCATGGCTCATTTTTAAGTAAATGTATGGGGACCGCAGGATGTATTTTACAACTGGTTGCATAAAAATTTGCGCGAAGGAAAAGTGTGGAAGAAAACCTGGGCTGAGCATTCAGACAGGGGGGACTGTCTGTGTGCGAATGGTTATAATGACTCTATAAACATATGTTTTCGGGGGGCTTTGAAATAATGATGCTCTCGCGCATCTTCCAGTTTTATCAAATTAGAGCATCAGAAAATTACAGTAAAATCTAAAGAACTGAGCAATATCAATATTAGAAATTTGGTCTGGTGTAAAGGCAGAAAACAATTTAAAATAAGATTATGAGAACTTGGATTGCGCCAATGCTGGGCATATACTGAAAATATAAATGTTAAATGTGCATTTATTTTTAACAACTCTGCGCACAGATGAGTGCTTTTATAACCAACATGGATTTCAGGCACCGGGGGCCGAATTCATGCAAGTAAAATATTTATGGCAGAAAATGAATGGGGTTCACAGATAGACCGATGTGTCATCTCTAAATAACTAATCGGCAGAATAATAAGATGCTTGGATGGAGTGACATTCGATTCTTGAAATTTCCGTCGTTTAAGCATCAGTGCAGTGGTATTAATTTAACCGTTACTTCTTTATAATAATGTAAATGTACAAGTACTACTGAAACACGTGTGAACCGGCAAAAATTTCACATGCAGCCCACTTGTAAAATTGCTGGGAAACTCGCTCCGTTGTAATTAAACACAACGAGAGTTTTGGCAATAAACTGTTATATGAATGTGGGATGAACGATTTCTGCTGGCAAGTTTAGCGTAGCATTTTTAAATCGCGTCGTTAGGTATTTTCACAAGACGTACAACAGGTTACTGTGTGAAAGATGCGAATGTGGTTTTAAGAAAGTCTTTTTTGGCTGGAAGGATAAAGCAGACGCCAGAGTGTCGGGATGAGGTACCTGGTTGGAGATGAGGTCTTCGCAGACCGACAGAGCCATCTGGATGGCGTTGGGTTTGTGGGTGACAGAGATGGCGTTCAGCTTGAACTTATCTTTCCCGTAGAGGTGGTTGGCTTGAGTGACCGCGTCCTTGAACACCTGCTCGTACCTCTTCTGACTCAGGACGGCGCCGATGTTCACTACCTTGGGCTCACAACCGCCCCGTGCGCAGGAGCAGCACAGAAACACCGCCAGCAGACAGAGACGCATCTCGAAGAGCTCCAGACGGCACGGTGCTCTCGGCTTCTGTCGCTCCGTTTCTTGCCGTGTTAGAGGGCGCGCTTCACCTGATCCTCATTGACCACCTTCCAGCCGCCCCCCCCCCCCCTCCCTCCCCAACCTCCTCAGCAGCGCTATTGCTGGAATTTGCTTAAATCGATTTGAAAAAAAAAACCTGCGAAGGAATGCTTACACTTTTCTTACAAAAGTGCCGGGTCGCCTGTGACACATTACCATGATGTGACCCTTTAATACCTTTCAGATTTTCTCCTTCGTTATCATCTTGTTTCCGTTACGAGCGGGCAGAGGTCCTCCTTGTGGTAGCAGTCAGATCACCGTGGATCCCGTCGTACTTTTATAGCGTGCTTAGAGAAAAGCATGTCGCCGGCGCTCCGCTCCGCTCCGCTCCCTGTCTTTGCGGTCCTCGGTCGGGATGCGCGCCGCCGGCCGACCTGCCGCTCGCTCACAGCCGCTGTCCAGGGTGCTGAGAGCCCAACCTGCGCAGTGATGCTCGTGCCCCCGCGACTCCGCGCAGCATTGCTTCCCTGTTTCGCGAGAATGAGAGTGCGACTATGGAAATGAAACGGACGCATTACTGTCACAACGCAGAATGTCGCTCTCGCAGATGTTGCGAGACGCGTCGAGCGTTCGTTTTTAAAAAGGTCAGTTTCAGGTGAGACAGGTGATTTTGACACTTGTCGGTGTGACTGAATCGCTGTCATAATTTTGAATAAGAGGCGTTACTAAAAATCATGGCAGAGATCAGATATATAAATCTGCAGTAATATTTATTACGATTGTTCTCGGCACTTTTTCGTTTGAATCAAACTGCAGATCCCAGTGCCAAAAAACACACTCTAGTCTATGATATCGACGTTTACCAGCTATTTGTTCCGTATATGAATTAACGTTTTACAAATAAAGATGCAATTATTTTATGTTGAATTTAGAGAATTGTAAATCTAAATGATATTTTTATTGTACAAAATCTCAGGCAAAACGATATTTAACTGTTGGTCTGTTCATCAAAAGCGCCGAGCAAACAAATAGAGGGCTCAGTTCCAGGGATCCACGTTTTCACAATGATCGAGCCCGGGGTATAAGAGGGAGCACAACTAGACCCTGGTTACCAAGGAAACAAGCATCCATGGCTCCAAGATTAAGATGGGTTTTTAAAAAACGATTTTAATACCGAACCTTGGATTTTTAAAGCCTCTAAGCAATCAATAAACTGAAAAATAAAGCTTTGTAGGCATAATCACTCTCTCCTAAACAATTAAAGAAAAACATTGTCTGTAGTCCTACAGAAGAAAAGAAGCATAAAAGGCTGAAAGAAAAAAAGTTCAAATGATTACATTAATGGAATAAACAAGCGTTGTGCCCAAAGCAATATATGATTTTTTTTGGTAAAGATTCATTATGTAACATAAAATCCAGCAGAGGTTTTAATGTATGCTGGCAAATCCGTCAGTGCAGCTTCCAGTTTATTTATAAAGAACACATTCACACACCAGCACTGCCACAGATGGCATGTGCAGTCATGCTGGCCGGTCCAGCAATGGCCCGGATTCCCGCCTGCTGAGAGGCTCACGGTTAAAGACCTGCCATGGTGCCCAATGGTTGTATTTCCAGCCCATCCCCCACTCCCTCTCCAATGACTTATGTACATCAGTAGGACAGCAGTCATCAGTATTGTGGCCACTGTTTAATACCTCTGGTCCCTGCTGAGGGGCAACATTACATGTTCAGTTTTACAGAAACCCCACGTCAAAAAATACGAGGGAACACAGGTTCACAATGTCTTGAAACAATTTGAAATTCAAGATGTTTTGTTATTTGAGTAGATTGAATGGAGGGGGAGTGCGGTGGTGCAGTGGGTTTGGCCAGAGCCTGCTCTGTGATGGCTCTGGGGTTCGAGTCCTGCTTGGGGTGCCTTGTGGCGGACTGGCATCCCACCCTGGGTGTGTCCCCTTGCCCTCCACCCTGTGTTGCTGGGTTGGACTCCAGTTCGCTGCAACCCTGCTTGGGACAAGCAGTTTCAGACAGTGTGTGTGTGTGTGTGTGTGTGTGTGTGTGTAGATTGAATGGAAAACTCACAATTCTCTACATAGACAGCCAAGTTGTTTCCAAGAACACCTTTTGTATTTTACAAATTTGCAGAATGGTTTCCTTACCTCAGTGACTGATTTCACCGAAGAAGGAGCATGGCAAAACACTGAAAAGAAACCAAAGATAGCTAATCACGATCACTAATGTTTTTCCATCATTATACTACTGCGTAGATCTCCATTAGATGTTTAGACCTTTGGATATCTCCATTGGGGGTAATTCTATTCACTGAACAGCTCAATTAAGCAACTGGATTCACTGGAAAGCCGAAGTCAGTTGATGTAAAGTGCACTAAGATGTGAAACCATGCAGATAAAACCAGTTTAACTACTACAATACAAAAGTGCTCCAGGCTTCTATAAATAATGATGGTAAATCAATCTAAAACTGGATTGCAGTCACCACAGTGTTGTGTTATATAACATTATCTTGCAATGATAAGTATTTACAGCTTATGAAATGAAATGCTAGTACATAGTAATAGTGCATAAAACAGTAACAAGAAAATTTTTATAGCATGTGTGCTGTGATTGGGGGTTGTGGGTACGACAAATTGCTTTAGTGGGCTGAGAAATAATAAGGTATAATATCCAGATACAACCAGTGAAACATATATAATCTAAACATATTTCAGAACTTTTTTACTTTGAGATACTCAATGGTTTATTGAAAGTAAAGGTGTTACAGGTGACTATGTCATGAATGAAGACGAACACTTAAGAATTCCACGTCTTCCATGTCTCCAGCAGGTTATTTAGAATTAAATTCATTATGTCCTAAAAACGTTGTTACTAACAAAAGCTTTGTTCCATTAGAAAGATGGACATACACTGTATTAAGAGAAAAAATCCTCATTAAGATTTTTCATTTTGGCATTCAGGTGATTCTTTTCTAATAGAATTTCATCACAATTTAAACATAGTATTAAAATAATAATAAAATACAAGCAAATAAAGAGTAACAATAACGCTACATTTCAAAAGTTAATGAAATTTAATCATGCAGTTTTGGCAATGAAATTGTGTTGACAAATTAAAAAACACACACACGTCTACATCCGCTTGTCCCAAGCAGGGTTGCAGTTAACCAGAGCCTAACCCAGCAACACAGGGCACCAGGCTGAGGGGGGAGGGGACACACCCCGGACAGGACGCCAGTCCATTGCAAAGCACCCCAAGCAGGACTCGAACCCCAGACCTACCAGAGAGCAGGTCCTGGCCAAGCCCGCTGTCCCACCAGACTTCCTCAATGGAAAAAATAGAAACTTCGAAAAAGTTGATGACAGAAATCATTTGCAATGCTCTGTGTATGTGTTACTGTATGCTGTAGTAATGAACATATGAAAATGTAATGCACAATAAACATTTGTCCTGTTTACCTAACTTTCTATTCTGATTTTTAATTGCTTTTGTCACAAGAGGTACCCTGATAAGAGCACAACTTAATGCAAATATAAACCACTCTCATATTTGATCACACACACACACACACACACACACACACACACATCTTCAGAGCCGCTTGTCCCATACGGGGTCACGGGGAACCGGAGCCTACCCGGCAACACAGGGCGTAAGGCCAGAGGGGGAGGGGACACACCCAGGACGGGACGCCAGTCCGTCGCAAGGTACTCCAAGCAGGATTCGAACCCCAGACCCACCGGACAGCAGGACTGTGGTCCCACCCACTGCGCCACCGCACCCCTCGCTCGTATTTGATCACTCCAGTCTTATTAAATGACCAGTATCAAACCATATACAATCCTAAACACAAGAAATATGTGGCAAAAAGATAAAGGAAACATAGTCACGGTCTAATACAATCGACTGAAAAATCAGCTTTGCTAAACAGACCGGGGTATTTCATGATGAAATCCAACACATGATACTTATTATTTATACTGGGAACTGAGCAACATTCATGTTTTAGTTTGGGAATTTCCTAAATGAGAGTAAGGTTCCAGTCTATTTCAATTAAACATGTATTCTGAGATCCTTTGTCTCAGTAGTGTAAGTCTGGCTTTGTTCCCTTTCTTTTCAAGTGAGACACTTTGAACAGCGCACAGTTTTTGTACGCTAGATACAGCACTTTACTGTGCATATTCTCCTGTTCCAGTAAATATCAGCACAAATCAACATTAAGAATTAAGAGCCAGAGACACCTTGTGTTTCTTTGCACCAGGGGACAATGCAAGAATAAAGTGAGAATAACAAATAAGACAGTGAATCGGTGCTTAATTTATTAGTGGATACAGTTATTTCAACTACTTAGAACTTTACCTTAAGAGCCCAGACAACACACACACACACACACATTTTCAGAACCGCTCGTCCCACACGGGGTCACGGGGAACCGGAGCCTACCCGGCAACACAGGGCATAAGGCCGGAGGGGGAGGGGACACACCCAGGACGGGACGCCAGTCCGTCGCAAGGCACCCCAAGCGGGACTCGAACCCCAGACCCACCGGAGAGCAGGACTGTGGTTCAACCCACTGCGCCACCGCACCCCCTAGCCCAGACAACAATGATGGACATTTCACTGAAGCAATTCATGCATCTTCAACTGAGTTCCCTCCAGTGAACTTGTAATCCTCTGGTCAGAAATCCAATTACCTAACCACTACACCTCTAATGCTCTACTTAATTGCTCAAAAGGATGTATATGCTCAGCACAGTCTTTTACTGAAACATACCTACAGCTGTGACTTAAAAATAGCTCACATTGTATCAGTCCATTCAGCTGTACATTTTATCGGTACAAGCTATATGAATAGTCTTGTTAATGAGTGTAATTAAATAGCTGTTTATGGGATTTAACTGCTAATATTTTACCATAAAATCTTTTTTAACCCCTTACCTCCCTCCTGTCCTTATTCAATTATAATTTTTTATACAGGAGCTTGCCAGTGGTGGAGAAAAACAAACATGTACATTTTTAAGAGGTAATATAAATAGACAAACCAGTCTTGTTCAGATTCCTTTGTGACTTAATGTTTCAGCACACCATTTTTAGTGTTATAGACACAAATTTGTAATGCAAGATTTTGAATATTTGGATGTAATGAAAAATTGTTCGTTCCGACATTACAAGAATTCATTTCTTGAACAATAACCATTTTACATTCTTATTCCCAACAGCATCTACACCGTACGTCTGATAAACAGTTCTCATTCCAGGCAAACGAAAGCAGTGGGGGCTGTGCTGCAGCTGGTGATCTAAGGGGGGTATCTGCATTACTGGTGTCTGGAACTTCAACATTTAGATGATGTTTTTCTCCGAAGCATCTTGCAATATTGAGGTGCCTACAATGATTTGGACATTTATTCAGCTAAATAACTTCTATGAGAGCAATTATAACAGCAAGTACCTTCCTCAAAGGGATTCAAGCCAGCAACTTCCAGACTCTAAGCCAACAACTCTAACCACTATGCTGCCTGCTGCCAAAGGTACTTCTAAATTAAATATTTAATAGAGCTAGGTTATTCACACTGAAGGACATTGGTTAATAACAGCGACATTCCAGAGATGTTCACACAATTTTATTTCAAGGCATGGCATTAGATAGAGCACAAACTAAAACAGGAGATTGTCCTCTAATCTGAAGTCTCATACAGCAGGAGTCTGAAGACCTTGTTCGAAAAAAATCCCTGTTTGTCAGTGTGTTCAGGCTATGTGGGAACCTGCTGTTTGGTGAGCCAGACATGCTGATAACAAACAAGCTGTCAGGATGCATGAGGAGCGAGTAGGAGGGAGTCACAGGACAGGATCTGGGCTCCAGCCAGCCCATGTGACCCAGAATCTGAAGATTACTACCAGATTAAATCAGAAAATGACAATTCCAAGCTTTCAAATTTCCCAGCATGCAATCATAGAAAAATCCAGCGAGTCACTTTGAAAAGCTCTTGGAGACTGGCGTGAAAAGCATAATTCAGTAAAGTGCAGCATTACACATGTCATGTCATCATCTAACAAATATTCTGCATTTGTATTAATCCAGTTTTAATTAAAGTTAGCCATTTGCTCCGGAAGGTCTGTAAAGGTCTTTTTAGGTAAACGTTTGGTAGTGTATTGTTTGGCTCGCACAAAAGCACATTTGACCAGCATTGTACTCTCCAGGAATGCAGTGCCAGACTTGGATGAGATCAGCTGTTCTGGATACAACCGCCCATCAGGGTCTGTCAAACTGACACACTGTTGGAGGCAGAAGAACATCTCTGTGTGCCTGGAATGGGCCAGGAGCACTGGGAGGCTGCCTGGCAACAGAGAGAGGCAGAGAGATGTGACGGTCTCCCTACGCTCAGGGTCTCCATCATGGTTTATTTTCAGCTCTCTCTCTTTTCTGACATTCCCCTACTCCTCCTCTCACTTATCAATCCACCCTACCACTTACTCAAAAAGCAGCGCTGGATTAGAGACATATTTCAGTACTTGTCATGTGTACAGCAGCTAACAAAGTCCTCAGGACACAGAGAAGAGCTACACCAAACAGTGTGGGCTGTGGGCATGTGGGCAACAGAACATTGTATAATACTGTTTAATAGTTTGTAGAATTACACATAATAGTAGCGTTACAGCAATCTCTCACACGCACATTGCCTGAAACCACTTGGTCTAAGTGGGGTCATGGCAACACAGGGAGTAAGCCTGGAGGGGGAGAGGACACACCCAGAGCGGGACGCCAGTCCATCGCAAGGCACCCCAAGCGGGACTCGAACCACCAAACCTACCACAGAGCAGGCAGAGGCCAAACCCACTGCACCACCACCTTGTTACAGGGACGTACAAATTTAATGCTCCAGTCCTAATTAAACTGGAGCCCATCTTAGCAGCTGACAAGCGTAATATACTGTATATTTATAATTATTACATTGTAAAGCTTCAGGGAAAGACATTCCACAGCCTGCTTTCCTACACAGAGAAATGTACAAATGACTGATCACAAAGCATTTTTTTTTAAACACCAAAGATTCAAAATGTTTAAATTTAAGTTGCACAGTCCATAGAAGCGGTACAATTAGAATTGTTTTTATTCTGTAACCAGGCTTAATCTGCATCCAGAAAAGACCGTTTTATAACAATACAAACACTAACTGTCTGCACGGAGTTTTATAACTATGCAAATACAACTGGTGACAGTCCTCACAGTAACTGGCAACAATGAGTGAGAATGGCACTTCGATTCATCGCAGGTGTTGCATCTCATAAACTGGATGTGTGAAGTCTGACTGACATTGTTTCCATCGTGCCTCGCCAGTACCCGTGCATAAATAAGAATTTCTATACCGCCAGTAGATCATTTGTTAATGTATAACCACAGAAAATACCTTGCCAGATTTAACAGATATCATTAAAAATCTGTACATATTTATTCCTATTAATATTATGACTAATGAGATCATTTTGCAAACACGTATGCCGTCCTTTGCCCGATGTTGCCGATGGTAGCCCTTGTATTTTGCAAGGAACCGGCCCACGTAGCTGCAGCGTCTGCCAGAAACAAGTGAGCTGCATTTGCATCATTGCTGCAGTGCATTGGCATGAAACTGTACATGCAGCCTCTGCTGGAGCAGCAGCAACAGCCAGTGCGATGTGACAAAGAGAGGTAAATACCAACTGCGCAAACAGAGACACTGAGTGTGTCTTGCTCAGGTCAGCTTTTGGAACAGCTGTCCCAGTACTTTGAGACCAGGTGGCAGCAGCAATGCCACACTGTGACAGGGCTATACTGCTGATGCCTGTGCTTCTGCTACCTTGAGGGCCTCAGTCCAAGGGCAAACACTGCTTGTCAGATGGCTTCAGACAGAATGAGAGTGCTGTACTCAAGGCATGCATGGGGTCGGGGTAATGCTGGTGTACAGGGTGTGGTGGCTGTTCCCGTGTTTCAGCTTCATAGACCCGTAGATAAGCTGTTTATGGTTGTCCTGAACAGTTTCTGAGAGCTACAAACATCTGGCAATCAACCATCTATCATTGTTTACCGTTCTCCTTTTATTGATTGTTTTTATTATCTATAAAATAGTTTTTAAAAATTAACCAAGCTCTTGCTCAGGACAGATTACAGGTCTTTGCTAAATGTACAGGTCTGCAATAATCAGTTGTTCTGCGCTAAGGGTGAAGGTCAAAATTCGGTTATATACCAAGGATCAATATGGAAAAGAAACAAACGATGACGGTATCATGGACACATTTGATAATCTGCGCCATCACACACACACACACACATTTTCAGAACCGCTTGTCCCATACGGGGTCGCGGGGAACCGGAGCCTACCCGGCAACACAGGGCGTAAGGCCAGAGGGGGAGGGGACACACCCAGGACAGGACGCCAGTCCATCGCAAGGCACCCCAAGCGGGACTTGAACCCCAGACCCACCGGAGAGAAGGATCGTGGTCCAACCCACTGCGCCACTGCAGCTCCCCATCTGCACCATCAGTTTCAAGAATTTCAGAATTTTCATATTGATTTTATTTACAGTAGCTATTTAATTTAAAAGATTGATTTCTGGACACAGATTAAGGACAGTCGTAGACTAGAGAGGACTTTCGTTACTGACCAAGGTGAGGAATAATCAGCTCTGCATCTTACAGGATTTTTTTCCATATTGAGTCAAGAGTTCTGATATTTCCCTAAAATCATTCATTGAAAAATGTACAATGTCAATGCAAATTTCATGATTTTAACATGACAGACATGTAGTGCACATGCTTAACAATGCACAAACCCTCTTCTTGTCGTTCAGAGTGAAGAGCACTTCCTGCCGTTTTCGAGCTTGCCAGTGTCAATACCCCATCTGCCACACATCCAGTTATTCAATTCTTATATTGCTGTACTGATTTTTTTTCCTGTTCATTATGCACCGCAAAAATACCTCCCACTGTATCTTCCGAGCAGCGATCGGCGAGCAGCGCCAAAAGCAGAGGGTCCCCAAATGAGCACACGGCGGTGACTCATGGACACTCATTGAGATCACAGCCTGCACAGGGGTCATTATGCCTCTGCTCATACAAAGTGAGTGTCAGTTTTACTGCTCACTGTGTAGGTGGAAAGTACTCAAAAGCCCCCATCAAAACAGCATACTTAAAAACAAAAGTTCACCGTAACAGAACCAGGTTTACAAGCTTTTCAAATTATTTTAGAAAATAAAAAAAACTGAGAGCTGAATATTCACCACTGAAGCCAGTCACAGTAACATACTGCATGAATTCTCTGGATTCCTGACAACAGAAAGTGGGAAAATAAGCTCACGCACAGCATTCGAACAGTGACAGGTGAAATACTCTTGAGCGCCATCCAAACAGGCCACATGACAGCCAGCCTACAAAACATGTCCTGTAGGACCTCAGCTGTAGAAAAACAAGCTCCTGATCTATTTATGCACCTGGAACAAAGTTACAAGTTATGTGGAAATAATACATCAGTTTGGAAAAACAATTTCTGATGAGCAGCTGTAAAGTACAGTATGTACCTAAATGCAAGTATAATAAGAGCAAAAGAAGCACAAAATTTAAAATGAATGGATGGATTAAAACATATTGTGTCAGTGGTGGTACAGTGGATTTGGCCTGTGCCTGTTTGCTGGTGGGTCTGGGGTTTGAGTACTGCTTGGGGTGCTTTGTGATGGACTGGTGTCCTGTCCTGGGTGTGTCCCCTCCCCCTCCAGCCTTGCACCCTGTGCTGCTGGGTTAGGCTCTGGCTTGCTGCAACCCTGCTTGGGACAAGCAGTTTCAGTCAGTGTGTGTATCAGACTGTGCTATTTGATAACACAGTGCTACATGATGTCTTGCTTTTAAGCAAGCGGCTCACTTTTGAAGGTGCTGGACGCAGAAATGCCTGAAAAGGGAACCAACAATACCAAAGACCACACCAGGCTGTTGGTAAAGCACACGAATGCGAGTGCTGACCCGGACACCGATACACCCCGACACAGCCAGATGGAGCTGTCTCTCAAGAAAACTGTGTGTTGACTGGAAGTCCTGACATATCACCCTTCAGCCTGGTTAAGATATTAGAACTTCAAAGTTAAACTGAATTCTTTTCTAACCATTGGGTTCTTGGCAGGATACTTTGCATTTTTTTAATACAATAATAAAAACCAGAACAAGACGAGCAGGAAAAAATAGTAACACTTGTTGTAATGTAACATTGCTAAATAAAATGAGCATAAAGGTATGGTAGGAATGAAAAGAAAGGGCAGAACAGAAAAAAACATCTCCTAGTTCTATCTGGAGTTATACCTCCAAGGGACTGTAATCAAACTGAAGACCCCAGATGAGGCCTGAAGCAAGGTAGATTACTGTAGATTACTGTAGCTCTGACTACCTTTAGACACAGAGAAAGATTACAAGGCTACACTCTTATTTGCATTGCTAAATGTTAGTTGAGATTTTCTTTTTTATTGACAAAAGAAGTCTGCCAAGGCCTGGAGATGCTTTAGATGAAGCTCTGGGATGAGCAATTGACAGATACCCGAAACACCAGGTGATTTGACATGCCAATTCAAAAAATTGCTTTAGAAAAGCATTTAAGATCTGAACATCTTCACCCCCCAGAAGTCAGTTAGCATGATGATGGGCCTGCCTCTGGACAGCCAGTGTGGTAGAGGGGTTGGCGCTGCACCTGAACACCATCCGAGAGTCGCAGACAATGACAAAGCCTGGTGAATCATGATGGTGTCACTGTGTCAATGCCTTGGATTGAGGGAGAAAGTTCAATTAAAACTTTACATCAGAAATGTTTTATAATTATAACTGACCTCAGAGAAGAAATGAGACAAAAAAATGTAAGTTTGTAAAAAAAAAAAAAGCAATGAGCAGTTTAAGAGCACTAGGTTCCCAGTGGCAGACTGTATACCATAGTTAATATTGCAAAATGCCAGACGCAGGGCAAGCGGTTAAAGAACTCCATTTTTGACTTGCATTCACTCAGTCTCAATGAATAATGCATTTAACTAAGACAGAGCAATTTCCGCAAGCTACAATTAGCACAGCCAAAGCGAAACATTGTAATATTTATAAGTTATTTTGTAGCAATGCCACTTTACAAAGACAATGTATTTAAGAAAAGAACATATTTTCAAAAGGATGAAAGCTTAATTAAAAAACAAAAAAATGCTTTCACATTAATTTCATTCATCCAACTCTGAGGATTTGACCTATTTATACAGCTGGGTATTTTCATTTGGGTAATTCAGGATTTGCATTGTACAAAAGAATACTGTACCAGTAGTAGGGAGTGCTGCTCATACCCGAAGCCTTCAAATTTCAGGTCCATATCCGTTAACCACTACATTACCCGCTGCGCCAATTTTTTTGTTGCAATATGTTTTATTACGATATTTTCTTGCAATATTTTTATTTAACATTGAGCACAGACGTTTTGCATACCATCAATAGCTAATGCCCCCAGTTTCCAGCTTTTTCATTACTTTGACTCACAATAATTTTCAGTTAATATGTTTTTGCAGTTAAAAATGTCTCGTAATGATAGATACCGTATATCTTGTAAAGTGTAAAGAACATATTTTTATTCAGATCAGTATTATACCCTGTATTTCAAAAGACAACAGTAAGGGCCTGAATGTGACAGAGTTACAGCACGAAAGGTCAAACTTTCCATAATTTCAGATCAGCCACAGATCAGATTGGAGATAGCAAAAGGTAAGAAAAGATACGATACTTTATTGTCATTGTATCCAATACAATGAAATTTTGTGTGGTATCCCTCAGAAAACAGCAGCAGAAGATGGACTCGGGTCATCTTATTCACGTTAGATTGATCACAAGCCTATTGGGCAGTACAGCAGTACGTATACCCTAACCAACATGACTCAGAAGACAGCTTTGCACACACAGATTGCGTTGTAAATATTAAATTAAATATTACTTTAAAATTAATACAAGTTAAATTCTCATATCAATTGTGAAAAGGGTAACCTAGCATCCAAATTCTGTTTTGCATTCCTATTTATTATTCAGGAACAGTAACATGGTGCATTGTTGAAAATGAAAGGATCATTGTTAGAAAACACCTTGCGATGGACTGGCGTCTTGTCCTGGGGGTGTTCCCTCCCCCTTCGGCCTTGCGCCCTGTGTTGCCGGGTAGGCTTCGGCTTGCCGCGACCCCACTCGGGACAAGCGGTTGTTGACAATGATTGACTGATTGATGGACTGATTGATTGTTAAAAAATAGTGACATGGCTTAAATTATGCTCCAATACATCAAAAGCACAAGAAACTTGACACGGCTCAAATACTACATTTAAGACTCCAATGGAATTAGATCACCATTATGTAAATCTTTAAGTATGAGATAAAATTGTCAAACATGAATATTTTCTAGTAACTTTAGTTTCAGTACAGGCAGTCCCCAGGTTACGAATCTCCAACTTACGTACAACCTGTAGTTACGACCACCCCCCCCACCCCCGTAAAGCCTGTTATATTAAAAATTCAAGCTACATACAGTGTAAGTGAATGGTAATAACAAATGAGCGCTACTTTGCAACATGCATCAAAACATTGCGTGTCTAAGGCGGTTTGTTGGCTTGTGGGCGTGTGAGCCCGAGGGAAGACAAAGACTTCCTTCTTTTCAGACGGACCACATTGCTGTTAAGTGTCTCGTGTGTGTTACTGTATTTGGCTTGAATTTTTTTTTTGTTTTTAACTTCCTAACCATGGCACCAAAGCATAAATGTGATGCAAGTGATGGTGATGCATCAAAGAATAGGAAAATAATCACAACTGAAACTAAAGTTGAAATAAGGCGATCAGAAAAAGGTGAAAAGCCGATGAAGATTAGGGTACAGTCGGTCGATGATCAGGACAATTTACAGGACAGAGCGAAAATAATGGCGCATGTAATGGCTCTGTCCCGATGAAATCTACAATTATCTGACTTGCGTAGAAATTTGATTTAAGAGACAGGCTTAGGAACGGAACTCGTTCGTAATCCAGGGACTGCTTGTATTACAGCACACATTTGGGAGGGAATATGCTAGCCTCACCTATACCACTGCATAACGGATATAGATGGCTTTGTTGTTAAAATATAAATAGACAGGCTGGTTGAAATGTGGTTAAATAGAAAAGTGACGTAAATCCTTAAAGATATAAAACATAGTTGACCACAGACTTCAGCTTCAAGGATTTAAATGATCAGTTGTAATTAACACTTGCTCTAATGACATTCCTACAACAGGCTTTAAGAGAAATTATGACAGCAAAACTAGAATTTCAGGCATATCACAAGATCACTTCTGCTCCAAAGCTTGTATTGAACTGCTGCCACGTGTTTATGTAGTTAACTTTTTGGCACTTGTGAACCCTGCTCTCCAGATAATACCACAACTTTCTCAAGCCTGCTGTGTCTCTGTGCTGCGCATGCGCAGGCCGTCTGAGTCACGCGAAAGCCGCGTCACCATAAACGACATCACTCCACCTTGGGAAAACAGTAAACAGTTTCGAACAACATGGAATTCTAAAAAGTTGTACAACTTATAAATGAAAGCAAAAATCAGATAATTAAACTAAGAAAAAATACAGCCACATGCATCTTGCGATTAAATTGCTTCTCGCTGACAGGGAAGTAAAATTGGACGCGTGGGGATTATTTTGGCGTTGCGGCGGCGGAGGAGGACGGCAGCGAGAGGAGTGGCAAGGCGTCCAAGATGGCGGCGCCCTGTGGAGTGCAGCTATTCTAATGGGTAAACAGGTATATTTAATTAATGCGTTTCGTGTTAACGCTTTATATTTTGCCAGACAGAGCAAATTCAGAGGTTTTCCCATTGTCTCTTTTAATGCGTTTATTATTGTTGCAAAGACAAGAGTTACCTTGATTTATAACCACCTTTGCCTTGAGTGGAGCCAGGATAGCATCGAACTGCAAAAACAAGTTGGGTGAGGTTGCAACTAACCATGTTGGTTATTGTGTCAATACGGTGTATATATTTTAAAATAATTTCTCTGCTTCTCACGCCTTGCGTCGGCTGTGTGTTGGTGTGTATCCATGGCTTACCAATTGCAAACAAACTAGTAACTAGGCACTTATCAAATGAAAGAAAAACTCACTAAAACTTTGTTGCTGAGTGACTGGAGGGTATTTACTTGTAGCTTTAGCATCACTACGAAGTTTGTGATTCTTAATAGGAAGGTTTTGCTGTTTGGATGGGTTAGAATGACTATAGCTAAAGTCTAAGTGAGTTTGCTTTGAAATTAAAGCAAATTGGTCATAATAGCTGCTTTGTCTTTATGTTAAAACATGTTTAAGATACCACTAGTGTAGAAATGCATTTCTTCCCTCCTTATGAACCCAGACCTGTTACAAGTGAGAGGTCAGTTGCTGGCTTAACCGAGAGTTTTCTTTTTATCAAGTCATTTATGACGAGGACTGTGTGGATAATGGTTTCTACACACATTTTTCTGCAGAAAAGTTTCCAAAGCAACCTATAAAATTACTCTTTTGGAAGTGGAGCCTTTTACATAGAGTGAGTGCCTGTGCACATTAATAACCATTATCGGTTATACCTGATGATGAGGTGTAAACTGACCTGACCTCAGCAGTTATGTGTTTGAAATGCAGCACTTGCTTGTTCTGTTTGTTGCAAACTGCATTAGATTGCATGTATATTGCAGATAAAACCATTCCAACATCTGATAATGTTGGGAGAAACTCTCTATCTGCATCATGCTGACAAGAACTGCGTTTTGGAGGGGTGTGCAACATAGGATCTTTTAGGCCATTTCAGAAGCCTTAAGTGCTTTCACCCTCTGTTTCATATAAGTTCAGTACTAATTAACATTAGTATTTTAAAGCTGTCGGGACTCCTGCCATGTGCCGTTATATATGAGCACCTGGGCCATAAGGACAGTCAAATTCAAGCTGTTTGGGTCCTATGGTTTTATCAACTTTAATTGTGATACAGAGGAGGGGTCTGTAGTGTGTCTTTATTGCCAGCCCTGTTGGCCATTAATGTTTCCGTGGTTGTGTTTATCAAGTACATGATTGAAGCATTTGAAGTTCCCTCTCAGAGAAAGCTGACCAACTTGTTCGGATTGTAGTCTGCCAGGGCAAGGAATGTACAGATAGGACTAATACTCTGCGTGTGAATTTATGTATAGCAGGGCCCCAGCCTTTTTTGAGCCAGTTATTAAATACTAAGAGACCTCAGCCTTTTCAGGTATCACTTGGATGCATTTAAAATTGTCTTCTAAAATGTGTATGAAAATTGTTTAAATGTTTTCTCGTCTACCATAAATATCCCTGTGTCCATCCAGTTTCTGTCGTTTAGTTTTTTTTTCTTTTTCTCTCAGTGGTTTCATTGATCTATGAAGCTTCCAGGAATTTGGTTTCATTCTCTGAGCTGTATAAGCATCAATGACCTTTAATATTAATGTGCTTGAATACATTTTTGGTTGAACAATTTACTTCATAAATGCAGGAACTCATTTGCATATAAAAATGCGTTTACCTCCAAAATGATAAGTTTATATGTTTGATCCTTCTGTAGATGTATTCAAAAGAGAACTGCTGGAAGTTAGTGAAGGGTGCCACTGTTGCAGTGTGCAACACAAAGGCTCAGTTCTGCCCCTTATGTAAGCTGTACTGTCAGAGTCCAGGAGGTTTTAGCTAGATCTTCGCTCAATGCATTATTTAAAACGGGTGAGGGGGACCGTTTGGTAAATCAGTCGAGTTGCTTAAGACATGCTTTTTGCAGGGGGCACGGTGGCGCAGCGGGTTTGGCCGGTTCCTGCTCTGATGGGTCTGGGGTTCAAGTCCAGCTTGGGGCACCCTGTGACAGACTGGCGTCCCCTCCCCCTCTTGCTTTGTACCCTGTGTTGCCAGGCTAGGCTCCGGTTTGCCACAACCCTGCTTGGGACAGTCAATATGTGTGATACTTTTTGCATGTTTAATTCTTTAAAGTTGTTGCTCTTACACTTAGTGCATAGGTCAGAGGTTTTGTTATTTTTTGCGGTCATGCTCATAAGCTGAGGTAAATTTATTTTTCTGACATTCAGGTTCAGTGGCTTAACTGTAACCCATTCTTTTGTTTTTGTAAAATCACAATTTAACATTGGTATCTTGACATGGTCTTCAGCGGGTTTATATATTTACTGTTCAATTTAGATGTCAACAGTGATTAATATTCAGCATTTCATTATTCTGGAATGTGTAGAGCTCAAATTTGCAACAAACCTTTGGACACAATAGTAAGACATTGGAGTTGGAGTGTGAATTGCTTTACTACAGATGGGTACTAATAATCAGTATATAGGATATCCTTTGTGTAAAGCTGTCTCTCTTTGAAGAAAATAGTCGTGCACACCTACAGATTGGCAATACTGTCGTTGTAGCCTATGAACCAAGTGTGTTGTATGATTCAAGTCATAATCTTTCCTGGGTATGAGCTACATTTCCTCTCCCAGCAGTGATGCCTGGCCCTGGGACCTCGCCCCAGCCAGACAGGACACTGTGAGACCCCATCCCCACCCCCTTTCCTGTGACGACACAGGCCTTTCCTCCCACCCCTGGGAGCCATGGCTCGGGAACAGTCCAGTATTGGGGAACTCCTTCCTCTCCTGGATTCCTCAGATTTGCACCAACTGGATGAGGTCAAGGGCTTAATTAATGAGCAGCTCAGCACAGGTCAGCCTTCCTCACATCCCCCTTTTTAGCATGGCTTACAGTTCACTCACAGACCAACACACACAGCACAAAATACTTTGACCATGATGTAAATGTGGAGACTTAACATAGTTAGACACCATTTTGCAATATTCATTTTCCCAAATGCTTTTTTCCAAAGTGAAGTGCAAAAGTATATAAAAGCTATACACAGCTATATGTATACAAAATGTACACAGTGCACAAAAGCGTGTTGCATTTTTCAATAATCCTCCTTCACTACATGATATAGTTCTGCTCTCTGCTTTACATAGTAGGGGCTCTGCACCTTTTAGCTAATTTCAGTGACGTACAGGCATTTCCAGATATGTTTTTTTAATGTAGATTTTGCTCAATGTTTATGTGAATTTCTGAAGGTTACAATAGCAGTTTGCATGCTCAGATTTGATCCTGCAGTCTTTGCTCATAATTCTAGTACATTAACTACTGGACTTCCTTATCCCCACAATGTCTTCTGAGGGTTTTTTATATATATATATTTTTTTTAATGCTGTACTTTTCTCTTTATGTGGAAGAGCGTGGTTCTGCTCTACTGAACAGCCTGGTGGACTATTACCTGGAGACCAGCTCCTCCCAGGCTCTGAGTATCCTGTCTTCAGTGAGGGAGCCCCATGACAAGGTGATACACCATCAGCAACAGCTGGCTGTACTGCACCTCCTTCACATCACCTGAGCAAGTGCCTGAAGTAACTGATGGGTTTGTCACCCAGTTCCTGTAAAACAAACGTTTTTGACATGTTCATTTCTGTTTATTTGTTCACTGATCTTACCATGAAAGAACAGATTCTTCTGTGAAATGGAAAAGCTCTGTGTCTGTTAAATTTAAAGAATGGTTTGTGGTTGAAACAGCCACCTTTTCCACAGACTTGTAGTGGTGTTTTGTGTTCTTCTCTAGCACCTCCTGGACAAGATGAGCGAGTGTATGACCAAGCAGTCCTGTCGGCTGCACACGCTCACCCTGCTGGGCCATGTTGTCCGTAGACAGCCCCCCTGGATCCACAAGATCTCCAGATTCTCCCTTCTGCCCTCGCTGCTCAAATGCCTCAAGGTAAGTTGTGGAAGTCATGGTACAGTAGGACTCTGGCTGCATGAACTTAAGATTGCATTCATTACACTGCTTACTTTGCCATAATTTTTTCCATTTGCAGAGTTTAAACAGAAAATTGATATTTTTTCCAAAACTTTAATGTTCTCATTCCTTGGTGTTTCCTGTAGAAGCACTTGTTGCCATGACAGTGTTTTGATTAGAGAGCTGCTTTACTGGCTGTTCATTGCATTTCTTTTCACGTGGCCTAAACAGACAGACTCCGATGTGGTCATGCTCATAACTGGAGTCCTGGTCTTGGTCACCTTGCTGCCCGTAATACCACAGGTCAGCAAACAGCACCTTCATGAATTCTTCGACATCTTTGGACGGCTGGCAGCCTGGAACCCTAAAAATGCAGGTTTGCCACTCAAATGGTGAACATGGAAGTATAACATCATACATAGCCTATGTGGTGTTGCCTAAATATTCTGTAGCATGTTGGCAAATTTCCTTGCTGTGCACATGCATCAAACAAATGTTAATACTGCATTATCATAGGTGTTTGCAGTGTCAGTATTGCATTCAATATTACAATGTCAGTTTTTCAATAAATCATTCAGCCCTTTTATAGCAAGGAAAAAGAGGTTTGCGTATGTAGTCCATGTAATGAAGCTAGTATTAAGAAAGGAATTACACACTTTAATTCAATTTTATCTGCCAAGCTAGCAGCATTCTGATCTTTTATCTCTCTGACCCTTTCTTCGTTGACCACGCACAGGACATGTGCCAGAAGTGTTCCTGATCCACCTCCATGCCAGCGTGTATTCTCTTTTTCACCGGCTCTATGGCATGTACCCATGCAACTTTGTCTCCTACCTGCGCTCTCATTACAGCACAAAGGAGAACATGGACACATTTGAGGAAGTAGTTAAGGTACACACTGGATTTGTAGCACAGTAAGATGTTGCATGACTGAGTTTGTTTCATGAAGGATGGTGGTCAATGTCAGTGGTATTGAAATTCAGCTTTATAAAACTGCTTCCTGACACTTTCTCTTTAAAAGGAGAATGGATAATGTTGCTGATCTTTACTCTGAATGTATTTTCCATGTGTGTTTCCTTGGTAGCCAATGCTACAACATGTTCGGATTCACCCTGAATTGGTGTCTGGGACCAAGGACCATGAGTTAGACCCCACTAGGTAGCAGGTTGTTTTCTCTAGAATAGTTTACAATGATCAATGTGCATCTCAACTAGTTAAATAGTATTTTCCTTCCTGGTTCTTCCCTGCTACAGATGGAAGAGGTATGAGATCCATGACATTGTCATTGAATGTGCCAAAGTGTCTCTGGACCCCAAGGAGGCATCCTGCGAGGAGGATTACTCCACTGTGCCAGAGCATTTTTTGTCCCATCTGCAACTCCGCCCCCTAGAATGCACTGCAAGCTCCTTTACTGACCTGCACAGCAGCTACGGTCAGACCTGTTCATCATGTATTATTTGCATAGATGGAGCTGTAGCCTTGCGATCAAAGGATCTGGGTTCAAATCCCCATTCCTACAGTAATACCCTTGAGCAAATTACCCTGAATTGCTCTAGTAAGAATTACTCAGCTGTGTAAAAGGGTAACTGATTGATTGTAAATGGCTTACAATATAAATGTTACATTCCAAGTTGCCTTGGACAAAGGTGTCACCTAAATAATTATTAGTAATTAACTGCTTTAACAATTTTTTTCCTTCAATTTCTGTATCACTACTTATAGATTAAAATATACAAAAACATCATTTTTAATACACTAAGTTTGTTTCAATGCAATGGTATTTTTACCCTAAATTTTACTTCCACAACGGGTGGAAAAAGTTGATACAAGATCACCGGTCACCTTTGTTTTTCCTGTTTCAGCCAGTTGCAGATTTTAATTTTTTTTTTTTTTTAAATTTTAACCAATGAAGTCCCATTACAACATAGTTGCTGCACATCTTTCAGGCTAGTGCAAACTGGTATAAGGACATTTCCACAAAGTCAAAACATTAGAAATGCACTTCATAAACATTTAAGATTCCCTTTGGAATTTTTCACTGATTCTGTGTGCTTGCTCTCATGAGTTTTTCCAGTGCTGTTTAAATACCTCACTCCCCTCTAATGGCATCTCAAAGGTTAAAAACTCCTTAAAATGCTTAAAAGCAGACAAAGCAGTGTAAAACCAAGCTAAAATATGCTCCTCACCTGATTCAGGAAAGGAGTCTTGTAATATTAATTCAGAAAGTGAAATGGAACATTAACAGGCAAAGCTCTTCAAAATAAAAACCACTCAGCTGCAAAGACCAGCTCTGCAGGAATAGGTTAAAACAATGGTTTTCTTCAAAACAGAGATGTAAAGAGCCTAAGATTCCACCACTTTCCACTGTTGTTGGTAAGGAGTTTCCCCAGCAGGGGGAAAAAAACCTCCATACTTGTTTGTTCAGCTAGTGTTCCAACCACATTTAAGATATGAGTATCTATGAGCTGAATAGTCAATGCACTGGACAAGTGGTTATTCCTGCAATGGACTGGCATCCTGTTAAGGGTGTACCCTTACTAGGCAGCTTGAAAATCTTTGTTTTGCTAGTTTTTTTTTGCGCATCCCCCCCCCCCCCCCCCCCCCCCCCAAAAAAAGAAATTATTGTAGTTCAACCCCCTCACAACAAAAAAAAATCTCCTGACAAGGGGAGTTTACAGACCAAATTGACCTCATTAAGTGAGCAATGGCTATACTGGTGGAAAAAATGGTTGGTTTTGTTTTTACTCTCTCCTTCCTCAGGGAGCTGCTCTTCAACCCCCTTCTTAACTCCCCGCCAACCTTTCCCGTTACCTCTAACCAGCTCGCAGCCCACCTACCGTAGCCCTCAGAGCACCCTTTGGCAGGTACAGCCACAATCATAATTTATCTTCTCAAATCATAACTTATACATCCCTAGTGTTATTTCTTTAAATGACTCTCCTGTCATGTTTTTGTTTTGTGTAGAGAAGTATTGCATAACTTAGTCCCGGTAAGTATGCATTGTATAAGTGCAGTTTTTCAGTCATTGTCATTTGAAAATTCTTGGAAGTGGTTTTTAAATATTTCCACAGAGAGAGTTTACTTTACCAAAGGTCTGTTTTGATTCAGTTTGTGTGTGGCAAAAATTTTCTTGTAGTATGTAGCTACAAATAAGTTTTAAAATTGAGTACCTTTACCAAACTTTTTGTAAAATTTTTGAAAATGGTACACTGTTGGGTTCCTTTCTGCACAGCATAGAGCTATGGCCCAGAGTTACCCCTTTTTTTTTTTTAAAAAAAGTAATTTTGGAAGACTTGCTTTTGATGCAGAGAAGTTGATGCACAATCTTATATAATGAAAGCTGCATAGGCGTGACCCCTTTTGTTATAAACTAATCTTCACTAAATGACAATGAGTTACTTGGTGTGGTTAAAACAATTGAGTCAGAAAATATGCGAAAAGTCACTTATAGTGAAACTAGTTATCAGGAGTTATTTAATGTCCATTATGCAGACCAATGCTCAGTATTTCTACATTCGTTTCCCTTTTACATCTTTCTGCTCCTTTGTTTCTTGTGGGATCAAGACTCGGAATCAGAATGGTGAAGTGGGCTCTTCCTGTGTAGTGAAGGACATCATCTGGAGCCCCTCCTCTGTCTGCAGCATGACCACACCCCCTTCCTCACGCGGCATATCCCCTGTCTCTGAGCTTTCTCATAGTGCCCCTCACTTTCTGAGTCGTGTCCACACTTCGTTGGGTGAGCTCTCCTTTGGTCACTTCGGTGAATGTGTGTGTGTGAGGAAGTGAGATTCTAGCCACTATTGTCCCCACCACCTATGTTCTTGGGGGTCTTCTCGCAGCAGGTGGGAAACGCACCCCATCCTCCAGCACCCCTGGTACATCTTCCTCCACTCCAACTTTTTCTGAAGATTATGTACACATTTCTCTGCCCACCAGCACATCAACCCCTCCGTGCAAGGTACTGAAAAGGTTTTGCTTATAAAAGTCAGTGTGTGCAGAAGAGTGTTTAGTTCACTACAGTTTCCTGAAGGGATTATCTGAGTGCTGCTCTTGAGAGCTGCAGTGTAGCAAGCTCTAACCATGAGGGCTCATGCTTCTGGCAGAGTTTCAGCATTCCCTGTTCTAAAGCCTCTGGTTCATCTGCAGGATACCCGGCCCACAGAACATGTCAAGCCCAGCATGGTACGACAGGAGCCAGTCAGTGAGCTGGAAAGGAACAAAGCTGAGCTGTCCCATGCTGGAGGTCTGCAGCAGAGTGCATGTTTACTCCTACTGAGATTCCATGTTCTAATCAGAGTTTTGTCTGCTTCTGCATGAAATGCAGAGCAGAAAATATGGCTCTTGTGTATTGTGGGTGATTCCAACTACAGTCCTGAGGGTCAGTTCTAGTAGTATGTGTTTTCTTCCCCCTCCTCCTGCTCTCTGAACCACAGTAAACAAATTAGTTTTAATTGGGTAAGTAACTGGCTGTTTAGAACAAACTTCTGAACTCAGCCCTTTGGGACCATGGGGTTTTTTTAAAAAACCCTTATGTGAAAACTGGTGTATAGATTTCTCAGAGCTGCAAGTCAGTACAGTCCATCTAGGATCATACCCATTTTCAGATCCACACACCTCTACCTTCTTACTTTCAGATAGTGAGAGTTCAAAGGCTATGACCCTGCCAGAGTTGTCCATTTTCATCAGGAAACAGGAACTGGAGCAGCATGAGCACACAGAGAAGGAACAGGAAGAGGGTGAGTAGCAAAGACCTGGAGGAGTCTGGATGTAGGGCATCTTTGTAGTGGGTGGATTTCAGTGCCTGTGGAACTGACTTGCAGAGCTGTAAATTCTCCCACTAAATGAACAGTTGCAGAAGCTGTCGCCAGTATTTGTGCTGCTAGTATTTTCAGTCCTTCCTTTGTACTGTATCACAATCTATGTTGCTTTCTCTAGATGCCATCAGGGAGGAGTTGCGAAAGATAGCAGAGGAGCAGCAGGATCTCTCAGCTCTCTGTGGGTTTCACTCTCCATTTTGCCATGCCACTGAGACACTGACCGAGAAGCAGGAAAAGGTGCTCGTTGGCTCAACTCCAAACCTCCACAGTGAGCCATATCAGGCTGTGTCTACGCCAGACCAGACTGCCAGGCCAGTTCTGGGCACTAGTGCAAGGACCCTGGAGCAGCAGATGTTCACCCCCATTGACCACACCCCCTCAAGACATATCCGTCTCAGCCCGTTAGTCCCAGATGAAGAGATTTCTGGCCTGGCCAAGCATGGTTTTTGCCCCCTCAGCACCTGCAGGGAGGCAGCCCCAGCCTATGAGGATCTCTTTGGCCCGGCACTTCCGAGGGCAGCATCTCTGTTTGTGGCAAAGAAGACTTCTGAAGCAAGGTGGGCAGCTTCTACAGAGATGGAAGAGAAGGAGAGTGAAGGTGTGGCTGCTGCATCCCCACTAGAGGTGCTTGATCGCCTTATTCAGCAGGGCAGTGATGCTCACGACAAGGTGCTGAGGAGGTGAGCTGGAGAACTGTACTCTTTTCTCCCTCCCCCCCATGTGTTGGTGGAACTGGGTCAGCACTCTAGGCTCATGCCTGCAGAGGTTGGGTGGAACAGCAGTCTTTGTCCAGATTTCCCACATTGCTGCCAAAAAAATGTTTATTTACATCTTACAAGGTTCACAACCCAAAAGCATGGGCACTTTTGAAGTATGTATCTGACTATTTCCCCACAAATATTGTCTTGCAAAAGGCAGAACTATAGCATGTCGTGCTTTAAAGATGAAATTTAAATGCAACAAGGTGTTGAGGAGAGGTATGTATAATCTCCATCTTTGTGGAGAAACTAAGTACCATATGGATGCCGGTGTAAGGGACTTCATCTACATTAGTGTACATTTTATTTTTTATTGTCCGTCAGACTCCTTTCAAATGTCTCTTTACTTCTTTGCAGATTACCTTTGCCTAGCAAGTCAGCTGACTGGACGCACTTTGGAGGTAAACAACAGAATATTAAAACAAAAGGTATTGCAAAATTTGTGAAAAGCACATTTACTTTGAGAAGTGTAAATGTATTAATATGCAAATTTACACGTGGTGATGTAAAATTTAAGTTTTCACTCTGAAGGGTTTTTGAAAAGGTTTTTTGGTATATTTAAATCGTCACAAAATGTATTCCCTGTGTAAACTGCATATCTGAATGAGTGTCGTCTTTCAGCCTCGCCTTTCCTGGCCACTTTCTCCTTGATTCTCCACCTTGTCTTCTTGCATGAGTTGAACCTCTTCCTTGTGTCGCCAGCAGGCTCCACTCCTCCTGATGAGCTGCACACCCTGCGTAGTCAGCTACTCCTGCTGCACAACCAGGTGCTATATGAGCGCTACAAGAGAGAGCAGCATGCCATCCGCAACCGTAGGCTGCTGAGGCGGATCATCAATGCCACAGCACTGGAGGAGCAGAATAACGCAATGGTATACCTGGCTAATGTGGAACTACTTCATAACAATAGGGTACCATGTTGCAGCCTCTTCGGCATTGGTTAGAGTTGTTTCATTTCAGTTGTTGAAAAAATTTTTTTTCTTTCATTTCTTGAGAGATTTTGTACTTGTTGGGGACAGTCAACTGCAGAGGAAATGGTCCCAGTAGTGAACCACTGTGATGTTGATGTCAAGCTCTGACTTGAGTGTGTCATTGTTCCTTTGTTCTCCTTGTGCAGAAGGACCAACTGAAGCTGCAGGATATTGAAATCCAGTCCCTTCAAGTGAGCTTGCAGGAGGAGCAGCAGTGCTACAGGCAGCTGTGGGAAGACAGGGAGTCTGCAGTGATGCAACTGCGCAGCCAGATCCTCCAGCTGCAGCAGGGCCGTGATGAGTACTATACCAAGTATCAAGAGCTGCAGGTACGCATCGCATGTCTGAACAAATGCACTCGCCTACATTTTGTGTGTGTACCTACCTACACCTGCGTATGGGTTTAAATTTCATTCTGTGAACTGCACCCAAATGAAGTTTCTTTGAAACCCCACTGCATCAAAACTTGCAACTTTTTTTTTTTTTTTTTTTTTTTGCGCACCTTTGTTTAAGCACCATGTCACTTTTTAAATAGCAGTTTAAGTTCTTAGGTATATCCTCATTATGACAAGTCCTCTCAAGGTTAGAAAAATGTGTATACAAATCCCACTACTTGAAAAGCTGCTGCCTCCAAATCTGGTCCAAAGGAATTAAGGTTTTCATTTTGTCTTGCATCTAAGGTCACAAAGTATAACTTCAATGTAAATATGTTTATGATGGCTGATTTAAACAGGCTTGCTGCAGCTCTGATTAACTTTTGACATGTATTCAGAGCAAACTGCTGGAGTCTCAGAAGAGGATGGGTGAGTTGGAGGCCAAGCTCCAGAAGGCCAATAACAAGATTTGCAACACAGGGCACCAGCTGAGCCAGTTGTCCATCAAGGTGAGGTCTATTGGCCAGGTCCAAGGTACAGCTGTTAAGCCTTAGCTGATCTTCAATAGATCCTGAAGACATAGCATTTTTTGTGAAAAGTTTGAATTTTCACAAAAACTGTTTCTGGGGATCAAATGAAAGTCACCTTTTGCATGTGTTTTCAAACTATGTAGTAGTCCAGATCAGAACAGTTACTGCATGATTTCTACATTGGCTCTGCTGTTAACCCAGTTTGATAAAGGTTAAGTATACTCCTTCAGGAAGCTGTTTGTTTATTACCCTAACTTTGTACTTTATCAGTCACTGGGTTGCTCTGAATTGATAAAGTACAAACTTGAGGTACTTAAATCAACGTTCTGATAGAGCATACTTGTTGCGTTTTGTTAAATTTTATTTTAAGCCTAATTTGCATCTTATATTAAAACTATGCATTTTAAGCTGGGTTCTATGAGGCTACTGGGTAAAAAGTGTGTGTGTGTGTGTGTGTGTGTGTGTGTTCACACTTTCTGTATACTAGCTGACCAACAGCGAGACCCTCCAGCAGCAGATGGGCTTCCTGAACAAACAGCTGGTGCTGCTGAGTGAAGTCAACAAGTTATGTGTGGAAGAGCTGCAACACGTGGACCCTGTAAGCAGCAAGGTAAAGACCGTGAGGGTCAGGGGCTTTCAGCAGGAGCTGGAGCTGTGGAAAGAGGGCACAGCAGTCTGGCAGATGTGAGTGTGTCTCTAATATGGCTTGCCAGCTTTGGTGTGTTGAAGGGACTGTGTATCCTATCTTACATTTATAGCTATTTGCTTAGATGCTTTTCTCTAAAGTGACTACAATGGATACTATTTAGTATTAGTAGCCCACACACCTTATTCATCAAGGTGACTTACACTGCTAGATACACTAATTACACTGGGTCACTCATCCATACATCAGTGGAACACACACACACACACACACACTCTCTCTCTGTGTCACTCACACACTATGGGGGAACCTGAACAGCATGTCTTTGGACTGTGGGAGGAAACCAGAACACCTGGAGGAAACCCTCGCAGACAGGGGGAGAACATGCAAACTCCACACAGACTGAGCAGGGATTGAACCCCCATTCTCTCACACCACTCAGGTGCTGTGAGACAGCAGCACGACTCACTGTACCACCGTGCCACCCAATCTTGGGCATAAATGATGAACAGCTGGCGCAGGATAGTTGGTTTTTAATCGGAGTCGTCTTTGTTCTTGTCCAAAGTGTTAATACACAAATTCTAACAATGGAATTCTATAGTTATTTCAATCACTGTTTATTTTGAGTTGTTGATTGCATTAAATTTTGACTGTGCGTTAATATCTGGTGTGAATGCTGTCTGTGGCCCAGGAGGTGGACATGCTCCAGGTGTCTGCAGAAAAGGAACTGGAGAAGTTGCGGCAGAGCCTGACACAGCAGAGCCAGAGGTTGGATGCAGCACATCAGCGCATTGGGGAGCTAGAGGCACAGCTTATCAAGAAGGAGCACCTAATTGCAGAACAGAAGCTGTTCCTTGAAGACGTCAAGAGTCAGGCCAAGTAGGTCTATAGTTCTGACAGCCATAAAGTTCAGGGCAGGGTTTTATGATAAATATTTTGTCCTTTAGATTGAAACATGCGGAGTGTTTTATGTTCATTGCACTTTTGTGGGGCTAAAGGCATCTAACCATTGTTTGTATGTCCTATCTGTCAGGGAGCAGCTGCAAGCCTCAGAGAGTAGGTACCAGGCCCAAAAGCAAGTCTCCCAGATGCTACAGGCAGAGCTACTCCAGCTCTACAGCAAGCTGGAGCTTGAAAATCCTGTTGGTGGAAGTTTACCAACAGGTGGCACTCCTGAGTCATGCAAGCTCACTGACTCTAGGTGAATTTTTTTTTTTTTTTTTTTTTTTTTTTTTTTTTTTTTTTTCCCCAAAGAAATCCGAACTTTGTTTTGTTCCGGGGACAGGGGCAACCGCTATTAGTCAGTGAATTACTGCTGAATTTCCTTTAATGGGTTTTATTAAAGGCTATCTGTATACAATATTGCTTTATAGGCATTTCTTTTCCTTGTCTATTCCAGGCCAGACAGTGACTGCAGTCTATTGCAAAGAGGACAAGTGATAGAAGGCACCCAAGGTACAACAGGTGCTTCATCTGTGCCTCCAACAGACACTGGTTGCACTTTACCCACTGGGAGACTCCAGACCAGAACAGCAGCAAACATCAGTGATTGCCCACAGTCACCTGCAGCCCCACTGGAGTCATCCCCATCCCACCTGCCATTTCTCATGTCACGGCCCTCTGGCACCCCTCTGGCTGTGGGCTCTTACCCCAGTGCCAAAAGCTTCCTGGGATTGCACTCCAGGGAGCTGTTTCGCAACAAGAGCGAGAGTCATTGCGAAGAGGGATTTCAACCCTTGGCGGGGCTTTCCCAAGGCCTGAAGACTAAGTGTGTGGAACCCACAGAGGACATCCCCATGACTTGTTCCCTTCCAGGTATCATCCCTGCACAGGCCACAGTGGCCAACCAGATCCAGCCGGATGCAGAGCAAAGTGCCATAAGCGAGTGGGATTCAGGGTCCGAGCCTGGCAGTGCCAGGCAGAGACAGGAACGGCTGAAAATCATGGACTACAATGATCTCCATTAGTATGGAGATGCAGGTAGTGAAGAGGGCTGCAAGCCAAGAAGGAAGTAGTGAACTCATTTTCTCATTCCGTGAGTGGGCAGCAGGACTTCAGTTGAGTGTGTGCGCGTGCGCGCTCTAGGAAAGCAAAACAAAACGGTTTCTCAGAAAAACTGAAACATGCAGAGCAGATGTCCCCTACATGTTCTGTTTAGGTATTTAAAGATGTCTCATACAATGGTTCACTGTGTTGCAAAAGGGCTGCAGTCATAAGGCAGACACAAAAGGTTGAACTCTTCGCACTGCGTGATAGGCATATGATATCTCGCACTAAGTTTCATCTACAAGTTCATTTTTCTTTTGTCTTCCCTTCCCCCACTGGTGGAAATTCTCAACTGGGACACCTAAAGGTGAAAAATGTGTTGATCTGAATTTAATATAATGTAACAAATATATTTAAGCCCCAACGTAGTTTTAAGATGTGAGTAATGCATCTGGTTGTATGGTCTGTTCAAGTTCTAATAAATCCAAGCTCCAGACTGAGGTGCTCATCACATATATTTTAAACCTTTTTTTGCACCCTCAACTTTTTTTAGGATCCTTTTTTTTTCTCCTTCCTGGTGCTTAATACAATCTTTCTGCAGGGATTCAAAGAATAAGCCACAAGTGCAATGTATTTCACATGAGTTTTGTAAGATGAAAATGGTCACAGATTGGATATGGGTGATTTTTAAAAATTAAATGACTGAAGGATAAAGATTTAGCTTTCCTTTTGCTGCATGTTGAAGAACCCATTGCGGTGTTTAACAAAATTTTTGAACCATTTGATTCAGTTGGTCATTCCGCCCCCAAAAGCTTAACAGTGCCTCATATTTTAACATTGCATATCTGAAGGCCTGATGAAGTTCTTCCGCTTTGGTCTTAAATTTGACAGTGTGTGGTCATGATATGCTAAGAAATGTGTGAAGAATAGAGTAGCATGTGTTGGCCTGGGATAATTTCTTATGGGCAAACCACAAAAGTGAAAATTAAGACTACATATTTTGAAACTTAGTGTAACGGTCTCTTTTTACCAAAATCTTATTTCAGTATAGGGCATGCTATAAGATTTCTTAGAAGCAATGTCTGAATTGTTTACACAGTGGTCTGAAAGTATTTGAAATGATCAATAATGAATGCACTACACTGTGGAAGTACGTATTCCTAGTAGCTAGGTTAAATTAAGATTTCTACAGCCTATAATTAGTCTGTTTTGATGCAGTGAGAATGACTAAGTGCCATGAGTCTCAACGTGTGGTACTTGACTGCTTGTTTGGCCACATGCTACCTTTTCTGTATCTCTACACAGTGATCTCACAGTAAATTGCCCAGTCCTGTATTTTGACAATTAAGGATTTTTTTGGGGAGAAATTCCAGATAATTTAAAGAGCTATTAAGGAAATATCATACTCATGACACCCACAGCCTTTTTTTTTTTTTTTTGTATAAAACATCCCTTTTTCATGCAGTAGCCCAGAGAAACTTGTATTGACTTTTTTTTTTCCCCATCCCTCCCCCCCCCTTCCTCTCTAGACATCAATGAAGCATCCAAACTTTAAATAGTCCTGATTTAAAAATTTGCCTATTTTATGCTGTCTTTACAAAAGGGATGTTGCCTGGTATGGAGCTGTTTTATAATGAGAACTTTAAATGGAGTGAACCCCTCATTCTAGCTACTGAACCCTTTGTAATTCTAGTTTTTCTGTTCACTTTTCCCCTGCTCACACCTGTGTCTTTGTTATGAAGTGAACTATGAAAGTACAGATGTCCCTTTAAGAACTAAAATAAAGCTGTGTCAGATATCATTCAGCCCTTAATCTTTTTCTGAAATAGACCCAACAATTCTTAAGTGTCAAAGTTCATAATTAAACTTCCTTGTCACTCCCCCCCTCACCCCCCGAAGAGTATTTATTAATTCAGCTTGACAAACCTGTAAAAATTTGTATTTGTGTTTAATAGATTTAAAGGGAAAAAAGCAGTATTCCATAATCGTTAGATTAAAATATTCTTTTCTTAATACAAATCCTGTTGTCCACTGAACGTTTGCGGTTATACAGTCTGCCTTTCTATTCTAAGCATGCACAACAATTCACTTTTAATGCCAATAGAACTATGGTGAACCAAGGGACTATGGTACGGTACAATCTGAAATGATCATTAATGGGGATTCCTTCATGGGTGTGGCATAGTGAGTTCTGAACATTCTAGTTCTGAAAGCAGTTGCTTGTGTTTAACTGTGAATGATAAATAAAATAATCCAATGTTTTGCACTTGGTTTTTTCTTTTGGTATCTTTATTTTCCATTATTGCATTGTCATCTTTGATTTTTGTATTTTGGTTTGGCTGATAAATGGGTATTGGTTAAAGTGTTTTTTTATTCTGGAGCCATGATTCCTAATTTATTTACAATTCTTAGTTCACACTAGAGTGTGAACAGTCAGTAACTGTAAAGTTCCCTACTTCTAGCCTGTTATGAACAAATGAAAGAGGTTGAGAAATACTTTTAAATGAATGCCTATAAGAAAAACACATTTTGTGTCCAAGAATATGGTAGTTGTCACTATTACAAGGTTGCAAGTTTGCTTTTCTCAAGCACAAATAATACACTTATATCAACAATAGTAAATACACTTGGACTTAAACGGAATGACAAATTACTGGTCTGTTTCACTCTCACAGCTACAGCTTCTTTAACATTACATGCAAGGTAGCTCATGAAATAAAGCAATCATGAATGTAATAATCACATTTACATAAAATATGTAGAACTTTAGATCCTTGTTCGTCCTGGTGGTCTCCAGGCTGGTTTGCCCATGTGCCATCTTCCTAGCCTTTTGCTAACAGGTTTACTTGAATGATCACACTTGTTCCCTGTAGCTGTGGCTTCATCAGACACTTTCTCTCTTTCAAAGCTGCCAGAATGTTGCTGAGATGCAGTCTTTAGAAATTCAGATTTTGGGGTGCTGGCATGGATATCCTCCCAGTATTGGACAGTGTTGGAGCTGGCTGCCTTTGTCAGATGTTCCAGTGCTAAAGGAATCAGGCTCACCACTCCACCATAGTAGTTTCTCGCCTCATTGCAACTCAGCCGGTTCACCTCATCATGCAGGTAACTGCAAGTGAGAGAGGATCATGTATGTTTAAACCTTGATAAGTGTCTTTTGTAATGTTTTACACTTAATTGGCTCATCCAAAGCAGTTTCCAGCTCAGACCATTTATGACATCAAGGTGAATATTTTTATAAGAAAAGAGCAGTTCTTAAGGGAGGCATGCTGGCACAGCGGATAGCAATAATGCCTTACAGCGTCATTGCTGTAAGTTTGGAAGTATGTTCAAATCTGGCTCAGTATGTGTGGAGTTCTCCCCATCTTTGCATATGTTTCTTCTGGGTGCTCTGCTTTACCCCTAGGTGTAAATGGGGTAGCTGATGGAATAGCAGTTGGAGCTGCTGCCTTTGGACCCAAAGGTTGCAGGTTTGAGTCGCACCTCCAGCTGTAGTACCCTTGAGCAAGGTACTTGCCCTAAATTGCTCCATTAAAATTTCCAAGCTGTATAAATAAAGTTGCTTTGGAAAGAAGTGTCTGCTAAATTTTAGTAAATGCTTTTCTCCAAAGCAACTTCCAATGAACTCTGTGTAGTGTTATCAGCCCCCACACCTTATTCACCAAGGTGACTTACACTGCTAGATACACTATGGGGGAACCTGAACAGCATGTCTTTGGACTGTGGGAGGAAACCCACACAGATAGAGGGAGAACATGCAAACTCTACACAGACTGAGCAGGGATCAATCCCATATACTCCCGCACCATCCAGGCACTGTGAGACAGCAGCACTTCTCTCTGTGCCACTGTGCCATAAATTAATGGCTGAGTCATTAGCTGGTAAAGGATTGGTCCCCCATCCAGGGTGTGTCCTGCCTACCATCCTATGCTTCTGGGATAGACTCTGAACCACTGTAAGCCTGCTGAAGATGAGTGAGAAAGAAAATGAATCAGTTCAATCAGCTGAACAGGCAACCTTCCTTATTCACTATCCTATCTTCTACTCATGTAACAGGTGGAAGTTTTGTCGCCATGAGAGCATGTAATTTAACCCCATGAACCAATTAACTTTCACCCACCTAGCCCGAAGCTTGCTGATGTCAAAGCTGGGCCTGAGAAGTGCCTTGCATGCTTCCAGGCTGCTGCCAGCAGACTTGCTCCCTTGGGCTGCCAAAAGTTGCAGTAGCTCATCGAGTTCACCCACAATCTCCAGGAAGAGTGAGAAAATGCGGTGATCTGTAACATTACTGCAGTGGTGGTCCATGTAAGCCTGAACCTGTGGAAAAACAATGGATGGCAATCCTTTGCAAAGGTCCACATTTTTTAAAAAAAAAAAACAACATGAGACGCATGGTTGAAGACACCACCCCGCACCTGTGCAACAGAAGAGACTGGCTGGGTCTTGTGGCGCGCATGCTCCCGTGATCTCTCCAGAGCAGCAACGAAGATGAACTGCTGCTGCTTGAAGATCTTCACCTTGTGCTGGATGACCCTCAGCTTCTCCTTCACCTCCTCAGCCATGCCCATGGTGAACCAGTTCAGCTCAATCACACACTCCTGAACCCTTTAATGTGAGAAATCATACTTTTCTTTGCTGGTAAAATGTGTAATAAATACTAATATGAAGAGTGAATGAGATGAAAGGTCATTCGATTCTCCGAGAATTATACACGTTATTCCGGATCGAGTGAGTTCCACATTAAGCGCCACTGTTGTTTACCGTCGCTAGGCAGCGAGACGTGGCCTGGCAACGGTGAAACCCTTCGCCTGGCGGACAAATAAAGCGCCGGAAACCTGTTGCCCTTTCCTCAGAAGAGCCTTGCGCGAAAACTACAGCGAAAGAGCGGTTATGACGGTAAATGTGCGAAATGGCGCGCGGACTTGACACACGTCACGAGACGTTCGTTGGCAGCGCCGTGTTGTTAGAAACCCGCCCGTAACCCTCATAGCGCTAATAATGGTCTTTTTTGTGACCTTATCGTCAGTTACCCGACACATTGTGTCTAACGTCTCAGTCAGTGTCTAATGTCCTACCTTGACGTAAAGAAAACATTGAAAAAAACTGAAACCTAAAGAAAGTTGCATATACAACTGTTATGTATTGTACTAGTACGACTAATAAAATAAATATCGGTAGCCGACGAGTTGTTATGTTTATATTTTTTCCTGATTATGCTCCTATTTTTCTCTAATAAATACAGACGTGCTGAGCCGAAGACGAATTCCGGCTGAGTTTCTCCTCCTGTCACACTCTGTAACTCACGGTGAAGAAAAAGACGACGTTTGCTGTGATGGACGGGGCCGCGGAGCGCGTGAGGATCCCGCCAGAAATGGCACTTTATGCGGAGAAACATGAAATATTTGATTTGCTTCAGGTGAAAGAAATAACACGCAAGCTAACGAACTTCTACAAGTCAGAATTGTTCCACCTTTAACTTCTCTTCAACGTCTATTCACATTCGTTCGCTTAGCAACGTTGCCGTCTCGTCCATAGATTTACCTCAGCTGAGGTACTTATAAAATATTAAATAATCAAATAATGGTGGTTCTGGATTCGAATCTCAACCCTACTTGTACGCTGGATAAGGTATCCTGAACTGATGCAGTAAGAATACCCAGCTGTGTAAATACTAGGTGTATCATTGATTGTAAAGATGATAATGATATATCCAACACTGTAAGTAAGCCTGGAGAAAGTGTGAGGTAAAGATCAGCAATAATGTTTAAAAAAAATAAATAAAAATCCTGAAGAGATGCAGAGTTCATGCAGCTGTGTGCTTTTTTTTCCTGTAGTGCATGGTGAGGAGCCTCATGGTGGACAAGCCAGAAGAGCCCATTGAGTACCTGATCGAGCTGCTCAGCAGAGGCCGAACGGAGGGTGAGCTCAAATCCCGCCATTCCACACACTGTGTACACTGCACATTTCCCTCAGCGCGCCTTCTTTTCTGAGAATCGCATCCCGAAAGGGATTACATTTCATAATAGTCTGCTACATATAGAGTCTGTTAAGAAACCACTATGACTGTAAGTTTCTGTATGAATTTACATTTATTTATTTAGCAGATGCTTTTCTCCAAAGCAGTTTCCAATGAACTCTATGTAGTGTTATGAGCCCACACACCTTATTCACTAAGGTGACTTACACTGCTAGATACACTACTTACACTGGGTCACTCATCCATACATCAGTGGAACACACACACATTCTCTCTGTGACTCAAACACTATGGGGGAACCTGAACAGCATGTCTTTGGACTGTGGGAGGAAACCAGAGCATCCAGAAGAAACCCACACAGACACGGGGAGAACATGAAAACTCCACACAGACTGAGCAGGGATCAAACCCATGTCCTCTCGCACCACCCAGGCGCTATGAGACAGCAGCACTACTCACTGTGCCACCATGCCACCCAAAGCAACTTCTAGTGTTAAGCTACTTACAGTAAGTACCTTCCTCAGTGGCGCTACAGCTGAAGGCGAGATTGTAACCTGTAACCTTTGGGTCCAAAGGCAGCATCTCTAACCACTACAATACCAGGTGAATTTAAAGACTTGTCCACAGTCTGAGAAACACATATCATGGGGCTGGGGGTCTTCCTGAAAGTCGGAGCCTTGAACCAAAAGGGAAAGATCTGGTTGGACCGAGTTTGATGAAAACTTTTTACACTTCTGGGGAGTAGCTGAGAGATTACACTGTTACCAGACATGATAGTTTTGGTAAAATGGTATCAAAAATGGGATGGGTAAGATAATAGCAACAGAACAGTTATCGTGTGGTGGTGTGGTGGGTTCAGCTGGTGCCTGCTGTATGGTGGGTGTGCAGTTTGAGCCCTGCTTGGGGTGCCTTGCGACAGACTGGTGTCCTGGGTGTGTCCCTTTGACCTTCCGCCCTGTGTTGCTGGCTCTGGCTAGCTGCAACCCCGCTTGGGACAAGCAGTTGTTGATGGATGGAAAACAGTTATGCATAGATGTAAAAAGGGGAGTACATATCCTGGCAGTTTCAATCGCACCTATGTATACTACACCGAGCACTATTACTAGCCTTTTTCAAGCCGCCAATAGCTGACCAGTTGTTAGCCACCTGCTATAAGAGCTCTAAACTTGAAGTAGTGAAATCCCAATTAGAAAGGTAGCTGCACAAGGGAGTCTTTGAAATTTGAGTACCCATTAGCAGAATGTGTCAACAGTAAGAGAATTCTGACTCTCAGAGCTTTAATACATGAGTTTATAAAGCTCTCCAAGACAGCTAGTAGTTTGAGACAAAAATAATTCAGGTCTGCATTTCAGGTATATTAAAACTGCGAAACCGTTTAATGTGACAAGGGGAACAGTGTCACAAATCATGATCACAAATAACAAACAAGGAAAAACTGAAGCAGAAAAAGTGCGCAAGTTGGAGCTTTCCAGGAGGGACAGGCAGGCACTTAGCAGGATGGTTACTGGAAAATAGCAGCCTTGGAAGTCAGCACAACACTGAATAAATGCAAAGCTGGTACATGTGCTAGGGATGGCGGCACTGTGGTGCAGCAGATAATGCTGCTGCTTCAAAATGCTGTGCAGTCCCAGGTGTAGGTTTGAATCTAGTTCAGGGTGAGTGGACTTTGCGTGTTCTCCCAGTGTTTATAGTTTAAAGGCATGCATAGAAGACAGAAGACAGCAATGGAAAAATCACCATCCAACTCAGTGGCTCTTACCCCTCCTCCCCATGCTGTTCAGAAACCATGTGTATCCAAGAGCAATATGCAGAAATGTAAGCTGGAGTCAAATAAGCTGCCTGTTACTATCTTCACTATCTGGATAGCTTTATGTGTGAAGAAAATCAACATTGTCTGTTGTCAAACACACCGAATATGAGAGTGGAATGGGCAGGTATTTAACTTTCTCTGTCCAATGTTAGTTTTGTATACCAAGCAAGGAAACTATTTTAGGACATCAGATACTTTCTGTGGTAAGAACACAGTTTCCTTGCATTGCTCCCATATTCAAAGACCGCAAAAACCAAGTGTGAAATGCTGAACAGATTCAACACTGGTTTCATGAGCACCACCACAATAAAGAAAAATGCGTTTTCATAGCCTCTCCAATCACCAAATTTTAATATACACATAGATAATGGGAAACTATGGAGCCCAGTGTGCAAAAGTAAATTTCCACTTCCTTCATCCCACAAAAGATGAAGGGTTTCCATTATATCACTGTCATTATTCCAATACAACCCTGCAATGGACTGGCATCCCGTCCAGGATGTAACCACCCCTGTTCAGCCTTGCGTCTGGTGATTATGGGATGGGCTCCAGACCTCTGCAACCCTGACCAGGACATGTGGTTACTAAAGATGAATGGATGTAAAATCCCAATATAGACAATTGAAGACCTGCAGGGGGATTGTAAGGAACATTTTATCTTGCTTTGTAAACCTCCATGTATGTTCCACTATTTTCACAGTGAACAGCTTTGGAATAGCTGACTGTAGTAACACCACATGACCACTAGATGGCAATGTGCCTCTAAATAAGTCTATAAAGTCTATAGAGGAGCTCTCTGGCTCAACGCTGAAGCCCCAGCAGTGAAAACTATAGTAATTCACACCATCAGTGTCCTCAAAAGGCACATTTACCTTCATGTCAGACACTAAGCAATACTAAGTAATTTATTTCAATTCTCACTCTAGCCAGTAACTGAACTAAGATTAAACTTGATATAACTAATTCACAATAAAATTCTACATTCAGCTGCTGAAATACTTGACTTTTGATAAGTCTGAATTTGGCTTGAAAGAAACAGTTACACTTTAGTTGCCAGAAACATTTATGAAGTTATTTTCAGATTTTCAGTTAAAATGTGTGCCTTAGTTTTTGATACCTGTGTTTGTTGATAATATTGAATGTCTTACCTCTGCATTTATTGGAAACACTTTTATCCATAACTGAAGAGACAGGTTATAAAATAGTGAAAGAAAAAACACAGTTTGCACTATTTTTTTTCCCATTTATCATTTTTAACTCCCATGAGACTTGTGCAACATATCTTTAGATAAATAAGATTTATTGTGTAATACTGGGGGGGCGCGGTGGTGCAGCGGGCATGGCTTGGGTGCCGTACGACGGACTGGCTTGTTGTGCTGGCTGTGTCCCCTTCTCCAGCCTCGTGCTCTGTGTTGCCGGGTTAGGCTCTGGTTCGCTGCAACCCCGCTTGGGATGAGTGGCTTCAGACAGTGTGTGTGTGTGTGTGTGTGTGTGTGTGTGTGTGTGTGTGTGTGTGTGTGTGTTTGTAACACTGTACAAACACTTTCAGTAACTGCACTGTGGTATGTTTCTCAGTTATGCTCTTTCTATGAATACATACATTGTTTCTTTACGTTGTTGCTACATAGAAGAAACTGCCTTTACACAGCCACTACTCCTGTATTGTATGTAAATGTTTGTGTACCTTTTTTTAAAAAAAAAAAAAAAAAAGAAAAAAAGTAGCAAGGTGATCAGGATTCGTCAGTTCTGAGTTTTATGCACCTACTCGTGTGATGAACATCGGTGCATAAAGTGTAAAGAAACAAACTAGATTTACTTAAGAATCTCATGTCTGCAACTATGTTTCTCTTTCTCCTAATGTAATGCACGAATTGTTTTTTCTCTGAAATGTACCTCACTTCGGAGAAAAGCATCTGCTAAATGAATAAATGTAAATGTAGACTGGAAATATGGTGTCAAAATAAATTAAAACAACTTAGAACATTAAACACGTAACTTCATATTCTCATATTTTCTTCAATCTGTGAATTTTGAAAAAAAATGTTAGAGAGTCTCACTGCAGTTATAGTTCTCAGACAAAAAGAAAATCTAGCTTGAGAATGTCCATTTTTTATGGATAGTTATTATTCCTTTTCAGTTCCCCGGATTATGGTGTTGGGTCCTCCAGCATCAGGGAAAAGGACAATCGTGAGTATAATTTAACTTATCGTATAAGTTATCAAAAGGGTGCATATGTACTTAGTGACTAAGTCAAAGACTATGATTAATTTACAAGCGCATTCCAAGTGGTCAGAGAATTGATGTAAAATAATTGGGCATCAAGGGAATTCAGACTAATTTGTGATTTTGAGTGTTCTTGAGAATTGGATCTTGACACAAATGTAAAATTACTCTTCAGATTTCTCAAAGAAATGTATGAATTTTACATGTCTGTTATGAAAAGGAATTCATTTTCTCTTTCTACTTTAAAAAATATTTGGTAAAGTGATAACAGTTGATATAGTTATGTGGTTGCAGGAAGGGAGTTTCTCTTTGAGGATAATGTTTTGTCAGGGGAGGTGTGTATTTTAAGAAATATCTCTTAAATCTAATTTTTAGTGAACATTTTTAATGGAATGCTTTGGTAGTATACACGCCTACATGGTGTTTTTGTAGCTGAAGATTTGTAATGAAGATTCAAAAGATGAACAAATATGAATGCATACTGTAAAATAATGAAACTCTTAAGAAATGTTAAAAAGATAGCTAATGGAGCAGTCCCACAATAACATAATGTACTTTATATTTGGGTTTTTGTACATAACCTTAAAAATACCGCTTTTTCCCAGCGCGCATTCTTGTCATGTAGCTGTGCGGATAGACAGAAACAATGGATTCGTCTATTCTTCTATTCTGCATTTTATGCACCTACTCGTCTGATGAACATTGGTACATAAAGTGGAAAGAAACAAACTAAGTTTACTTAAGAATCACACGTCTGCAACTATGTCTCTCTTTCTCCTAATGAAATGCACAAATTGTATTTTCTCTGAGATGTAGGTCGCTTTGGAGAAAAGCATCTGCTGAATGAGTAAATGTAAATGTAAAATACAATGGTTACCAGCCTAACAGAAGTTGTCAAGGAAATGGCAACAAAATGCTGACAGCTGGTAGCATAGCATAGTTAGAGCTGCTGCCTTTGGACCCAAAGGTCGCAGGTTCATTTCCCACCTCTAGCTGTATAGTGCCCTTGAGCAAGGTACTTACTCTGAATTGCTCCTGTAAAATAATCCTGCTATATAAATGGGTAAATAATTGTAAGTAACATAATATTGTAAGTTGCTTTAGAGAGCTAGCGTGCACCATACTTGGGCCCTGCAGCCAAAGCTGCGATTAACACCCCTACTCTGCTGCTCCAGGCCGTCCAGCTGTGTGAGCACACCAAAGCCGTTCACATCACTGCCAGCAATGTGTTGAAGGAGGACACGAGACTGACCAGGGAGGCAAGGCACCTCAGAGACATCCAAAAGGTGAGGGCATACATGGGCCACAAAAACACACTCGAGCAGATTTACATGTCCTACAGGGATGCAAGCTAGACACCCACAAAGTGACATGCATACCTGGATGCGCCAGTGCATCTGTGTGATCCAAAAACAGTCTTTTCTTTTAGCCCTTTTAAAATTCTTTGAGCAATTATCAAGTTGGTTTGTTTAGTTAACTCTTTCTAGTCTTGATGTTGTTTTCACTGTATACACTTTTAACAAACTGTTCTTGGCAGAACTACACAAAAGCATGTCATTGTGTAATTGTGTATGGAAGCAGTTTTACGTTAGTTTTAAAGGTTGAAATGGGCGTTGACTCACACTGTAAGAAAAGTGCAAATACTGTGTTTGATTTCACTCTGCTTTGGCAAACGCTACAGAGAATACAAAACTTTTTTAGTAAGCATGCTTCCTGACAATCTTGAAAATTATTTAATTTGTCCTCATTAAAAGCTTAAAATGCATAAATAAATAATGGTTAAGTAGAAGATGTTTTCTTTTTTATCTGGCTGTATGTAAAATATGCTAAAGTAGACTTGATAAGTATTCTTTATAAAGCCTGTTTATACATTTGCCCTCCCCCAGTTTCTAATGTAGACAGTTAGATCAAGCTGAACATTGGCTGCTGATGAGGAGAAAAGAGGCTTGTTTAGTTGGACCTTTGAGAGGAGAGACACTGCAATTTAATGAGGGCGGTGTTGCACTCCATACTTTGAATCTGTACGGAAGCACAGCCAGAAAAAAGTGAGAAGAATCTGGAAATGCCAATCCCTGCGGTTTAATTATTTTAATTATCATCCACTGTCTGAGTTTTTTTTAAAAAAGGGCCATTAAAAGATGCCGATTTGGGGTAATCTGATTAAAAACTCTGATGGAAAGAAAGATGAAAGGCCATGAATGTCAGAGTTAATCAGCCAGGCTGAAATTGACATTTGTGATATAGAACTTTAATGGATTTTTTCCGCACTTTATGAATAGAACAGTTCTTTATGCTTTTTTGTGCTGTTTTTATACCTGTCACTGATACCTCTAATTCTTAAAGAATTTGATAAAATGCGAGAAAGATGCTTTAGTTTGGAGAATCCTTTCTGCCTGGTGTATGCTCTTTGTGTTTGGGAAGGGACCTTTTTGGTCAGTTATGGACCAGTTTATATCAGGTTATATATAAAACCTAAATGTTTTTTAAACAAGATTCTGTTGGAATTGCATGTAAATGCAGGATGTTGTTATATTTAATACATCTGCACAAGTACTTTAAAGTACAGGACTGACAAAATTGAATTTAATGGAGAGTTATTAAATGACACAGTAGCGAAGTACAGACTGATTTGAGAGTGGTGTAAAGTCTGTGAATGAGAGGTGCGCTGTGAGGAGAGGGAGCGATGTGAAGCGACAGGGAGAGTTCCGGCCGCCGGCTCCTTTCTCAAGGTGATACTTCAAAGCGGGCCTGGCAGCCGACACTGAGCCCCCTCTCTCCCATCTCGCCCTGCCCCACTCCACCTCAGACACGCTCTGTGCACCCCACTGAGCACGGTCAGCGCCAAGATCCACGTCGCCGACCCTGTGGGACCGCCTGTCAAAACAAACCCTTCACCCCTAATATAGAAAATCCCACTCACGTTACCCAATAAAGCTTGCACACCCGAGTTGCTGTATTTTACACTGGTGTGTGTGTGTGTGTGTGTGTGTGCGCAGTAATCTGTTCCCATGTGTAGGGAGGCAAAGAAGGGTATGATGGCAGGGGGTGCAGAAAGAGGAATTTCTTTTGATGTGAGAATATGAATATTAAAATTCTAATGTCCCCTCTTTTCTTATTTGACCCCCCCTCCACCCTCCGTTGCACTCTATCTCTTGCCCTTCCATTAGGAAATCCCTTGTGAGCTCTGGATCAAGCTGATTCAACAATGCCTCTCAAAGGTGGATTGCATCAGACAAGTAAGGTCTCTTTTGTCTTTTCAAACCCTTAACCGTAAATTACATTACACTCTCAAAGACAAACATATGCAAACAAGCACATGTAATTACATCATTGTTTTGAAGTTCAGTCACAAACACTGGTTTGTCTAACATCCTGCTTATTTCGGAGTAGAGATAGGTTGAAAAGACATGATGAGTGTTTCTCTTCATCAGTTTGAGGTGTAACGCTGATGTCTGAGGTTTATGTGCCCTCTTTTTTTTGTGCAAGGAAATGTGCAATCATCCATCCATCTATCCATATCAGTGTTGCTCTAATTTTTGTGTGACACCATCTGGTCTTGTTTTACATTATCAGCTGAGAAGCAAGTTAAAACTGTGGAGACAATAAATTGGATTCATCTTGCTAAGGGGAAGCACATTTAACCAGTCAGGGTATGTCAGAAGGTTGGAGGAGCAGGTGGAAGTTCTTCATTGGTCTCTGTTTTATAGCTGTTGTGCTCTTGATCTAACTGACCCTCCTTTTCATACTAATTGCATGTATTAATACTAAATTACTTGTAATTAATAGGAGGAAGGAATATTTAAATATATACAATTATTTGAGTTCTGGTTCTTTAGGTGTAATAGCAGCTGTTACACATCAAATATCTGTCAAAGTGGCTTAGATGTTTGTTTTGGTTCATATTTTGTTCTGAGTAATTGTACAGTATAATATTTTATGAGGAAACTGATGTCAGTAAAAAAAGTTCTTTGTGACAACAGTATTTGTGAGTGTGGTAAGCATTTGTGAGGAATCAGGTATTGCAGGTGTTAAGAGCTGTGCAATCGAAAGGCCTGAGATCAAGTCTCCACTCCTGCTGTTCTTAGTCTGAACTGGTACAGTAAAAAATACAAGGCTGTGTAAATTGGTAAATAATTGTAAGTTGTTTAGTACAGAAACATGGGAGGGAAGGGTACATTATGAGATGTACATCGCTTTGGAGAAAAGCATCTACTAAATGAATACATGTAATGAATAAACATAACATTTTAAGTTTCTTCGGACAAAGGTGTCTGATAAATAACAGTTACATGAAACCATATAGGGTGTGTTGTTGGTGTTCAAAGCAGTGTGTCTGTGGTCTTGTGCTGACAGAAGAGAGCAGTGTCCTGGTGACAGAGGTAAGAAGTAGCGTGGGAATGGTACACTGTTTGTTATTCATTCACTGGCCAGCACTCAGCACTTGGAAAGGTGCTTTTTATTTATCGTCAGGAGAGCTTGGCTGTCGACTTTTCAGCAGACAGAAGGGCAAGCAGAGGAAGAGAGTGTGCATATGCTAATATACCAGCTGAACGATGATCAAAGAGTGCAACAAGCCAAGCCCTGCTGCTTTGCCTCGGGGCTAACAGTGGGCTTCAGCGGTCATGGGAGCCTATAATGGAAGTAAACACATAGTTAGAAAACCAATATGTCAAATCTGGGTTCTGTTTGGGAGGGAGGGTGATACGTGGGTGTAGAGTCACCTAGAGCCTGGGTTGCCCATTGGTGGAGATATTAGTGGAGGATATTTTCTTTGTTACCATGTAAGACGTTCTACAAATATTTCTTCACACCTCTTTTGGTAAAATCACTGAACTGGATCTACCTGCTACTTTTCTGTTACCCTAAAATTACCTATCTGGACCCACCCCTGAAAGATATGATGTCAAAATGATGGCGGCAAAAATTTTTTTTTCTGTGAGAACTACACAGGTGGTCCTTCACTTACGACGGGACCATTCCAGTGACCCCGTGTTTACTTAACTTTGTTGTTTGTTGAAAATGTCCTTATGCTGTATAACATGAACCGCAAGGATATGTAAACAATTAACATGCATGGCTATGTTGTCTATATATCAGGACTTTGGTATATGTCACTATTGCACAAATTTTTCACGTTAAAATACTGACTGAGACCCTAACAATAATAATGTGTCCTCATACTTCATGATGTGTCATGCATGCTACTACACTTTGGACATTGGGATAGAAAAACGAACCTGTGAACTTGCATATGCTGCAGGATGGCGGTAACCTTGGGAAGTAAACTAGTTTCAATTTCAAGATGAGCAGAATTAGAAGCAACGCGTGCATTTTTTTATTTGATCGGTTTGTGTATGTTTTCTTTAATAGGCCCAGTTGCATATGTACACCTGCATTCCCTGTGGGGCACCTACCCCTGTCCCAGAGGATCGAGTCCATTTCTGATGAACATGATGACTCTTTGAGAGGTTCCTCAAGCTGCCATTGCCCCTCCTCCACCTCCCACTGATCGTAGCAGCAGTGTCACAGAAATACCCCACACTGATTCCTCCATAGCAAAAAAAGCAAGTCTTTCATCCTGCCATCTTACTCCACAATTAATATGCCTGCAATCAAAACACACAGCATCAATTTTCTTGATGGGTATCTTCTTTCTGAAGTGTCAGCTTCTGTGTTGCTAGAGAAAAAAATATGTATTTCATTAAACTGAAAGCAGCTTTTTTTCCTTTCTAAACTCTGCAAATTGCTTTGCTTGAGCTGAATAAATTACTAAACTTTTTCACTTGGCATCCTTTAACTCTCACCTTTTAAGCTTAGTAGTTTATGATTATTATTTCCTTTAATCTGGTAATGGATGTTTATCCCCTCAGGCTAAGTGTCTGATGATATTTATCAATTTATTTCTTGTTAATGTAGATAAATGCAGGGAATTCAGCCTGGAATAGAGGCTATTTCTCTGTAGCTGCAGGGCGCTTTCACCCACCAGACAAAGCTGCTCAGACTGCTTCAGCTTCAGGCGGAAGTCGCTCCGTCAGAGACGAGGGCTCCTTCATCTCGTAGGCTGCCTTCTCGTGTGCATGTTAGTGTGCTAACAAGTGAGTGATTGACACATCGCATCAGAGCCTGTGTCAAGACTCCTCGGCTTAATTACTGCGCCGTTAGCATACCTGCGTGCGTGCGTGCGTGTGTGTGAGTGTGTATGTGTATGTGTATGCGCATGCGCACTGATACGCGTTCTCTGTCTACCTGTTCTTCAAATTAAACAACTTTGAATGTTAATCATTTGTAATCTAGGTCGCTGGGTTCATCTGTCTGGCAGCACTTTCCCAACTTTTATGTCTCTTTTCCTCTCTCATGAGGCTCCTGTTTGTAAAACTTTGGACTGGTATTCTATCGGGAAATCACAGAGGGGAAAAAAATGAGAGGAAGTATTATAATGAACTAAGCAGTAAAGTGAAATAACAACTACATTAATACTGAGGTAGACTCAAATTAGGAAGAACTTAATAAAAAATAGCAAGGGACTTGTGTCAGTCACTCGTCTAATGAGATTTTACATAAAACAGTGCTTTGAGGTAGTGAAGGCTGTCTGTAATTCTATTTTTAAGTTGGAAAAATATGCTTATTGGTACACAGTTGTGCGTAGTGCAAACAAGAGCTTAAATTTTTTTTTTACATTTATGAACACTGCCTACAGTCACACATATATACAACACACAACATACAGTTTATACATGTGGATGTATGTGTGTGTATGGTTAAATATACATACACATATGTATACACAAATTTGACAAACACAGAAGATTCTTGTTTTTCCCGTTTTAGAATTTTTATAACCATTTACCTTAAGATTTTACATTTGAACTCATTATATTAGCATTATTCAGTGTAAAGTATTATATAATATCTTTACGGTCAAAATACACAATGAATTCTATTAATTCTCTTTTTACTGTCATTCTTTTAGAAAAAGGAGACAAGCTGGTTTTGCCTAAAGCGGCACTTTTGTTAGCTGTTTTTTTTGAGACACTTTGTTATCAAAACACTTCACTGAACTTCTAAATGATGCAGTGCAAAAATGTATTAATATTTTATTATACAGGCCAAATCAAAAACAGGACAAAATTTTGCGTATCCTATTTGGATTTCTTTAAAAAAGAGTAGATTTTGTGATTTAAATTTATACTCTGGATAATTCTTTTTGTATATTTTTTTTTGCCCGTGGTAATTTTTCCCCTTGCCTGTATGCCTCCCTGTATTCTGGTTTGCAATTACTGCATGGAGACATTGTTCACGGAGAGAAAAAGGTTGAAATTGAATAACAGGGAAAGAAGGCTCCTCAGAGACCGCCCATGGAGGACATGCCTTTTTAATAGAAAAAACACACAGACAATGATGAGCTGATTAGCGGCAGGGTGACTAATTGCCTAATTGTGGAGTGGAAAGGGGGGCCGCAGCAGGCCGTGGGTCTGGGCTCACAGCTCTCTGCGCAGGAGGAGCAGCAGGCTGCACGGGGATCTCTTCAGCTTGTCGAGCGCTACTCCCCGTGGCCTTGCCAGCCTGCTGTTCAGCGCCCTGCGACATCTGCTCCACGCATGTCCCTCCTGTGATACGGCCCCCCGCTGCAGATGTTACAGTCTCCAGGTCCTGTCTGAGCTGAGGGCCGTGGGCCCTTTTGATGTGTGATGAAACGGAGTGGAGTGAGCCACTGTGGGCTCTGGAGGCTGAAGGGCTATGGGTGTGTGTGTGTGTGTGTGTGTGCTCGCATGGGTCAGTTAGAGCTTGGGATCATGGCTATGATTCATTAGAATTTCACGTAGGCCTGGGCTCCGTGCCATGACTCGCCACTTTGACACCACATTTTGGGGTGGGCTTTTTCAAGAGAGCACAACAGAGGTACAGAGATCAGACCCCAAATTCTTGATTCACACTGATGCTCCTGTTCACTAGCGCATTTAAATGCTCATGCTGACCTCTCTCCTCCTCTCTTCTCCTCCCCCCCTCCGTTTTCCTTCTAAATCTAGATCACTGGCTCTGACTGATTCTGTGACCCTTAATGTTATCATAACCATGCACACCACTGTACTGCTTACATGCACTGCTACTACACATTCACTATTTAATAGTTCCTTTCTCACCTCCTCGCAGTCATACATTGCATACAAATCTCCACACGTATCTTGTAGCTGCTGTAACATTTTGAATACTAATAGGGCATAGCTCTTTCTCTTTCTCAATCTGAAGATGGGCTTTCATAGTACTAATAATTGGGACGCTAGGGAGCTAGATTATAAGAATTACCCAGCAACGATTATAACACCCTGTAGCTCTGAGAGGATGACCACTTGGATGCAGGGTGCTCACTCTTACACACTATAGCATTGTCAACATTTCTAAGTCCCTCTTTACCTGGTTTCTTATTAAGGCAGGTCAGTGCCTTGTGCATATGTGACATATTGCAGCCCCCCCAGGCACAGTGTGGGCAGCTCCAGTGTGGAGGGAAATGTGCACTGGGAAAGTAAGTGGGAGACAGCTGTGGGGGATCAGGTAAAGCAGTGGATAGGTTAACAGCTCAAGATCAAAGCAGAAAACAAAGGCAGATTTCAAACAGGCCGCGGAGGCTGAGCAACCAACCCGCTATTCCTCTGATAATACTTAGATCTATAAATGTTTGTTTTAGATATTTATTTATTTCTAAGATTATTCATTGCAATAATAAGTTGGCCCTAACAAGCACTTGAGGGAAATGGTTTCTTTGCCTTCCTTCTCTTTTTTTTTTTACTTTCCCGCTCCATTGCGCAGTAAGCTCTGGGATTTGGGGGACTATTAGAGAGAATTTCTTTTATTTGTAGCTAATGAATGATATGCATTCTGTATTCCTTCTTCTTATGTTCTTTTTATGGCTAAGTGAGAATTGAGAATAGGAACTGGAAAATTAGGCACATTTTCAAGGCTTTATTAATTTAACCCTCCGCAAGCCATGCTGTGTGCAAATCTGAAACTTCAAGCTGTTTCTTCCTCATATTTCTTTCCTTAGTTATCATAGAGTCCAACTGTAAATAAAAAAAATACGTATACCATACATTTATTATTTTAATGTGTGATTGTAAGGAGGAAAAATGAAATGATCCTAAGGATATAATGTAGGTGTATTTGGTTTTTTTTTTTTTTTTTTTTGCAGCTATGTATGGTTAATGCATAATTACAGTGTTTTTTCCACAAAAGCATGTTCATGTTATATTTTTAACCTTGCCGATATAGTGTTTACTTATTTTTGTTGCTTTAGTTAATTCCCTCCTTTTTGCTTTTTTTTAACACTCATTTTATTTTTATTTTTGCAAGAAGCTGTGCTTTTATAATTATAGAAAGCAACTTATTTTTGTTGCTTTAGTTAATTCCCTCCTTTTTGCTTTTTTTTAACACTCATTTTATTTTTATTTTTGCAAGAAGCTGTGCTTTTATAATTATAGAAAGCAGAGAAAATGTATTTTAGGTGCTGCGTTCTTACCCTCTGTCAACCCAGGGTACTTAACAAATTTCTTATTGTTGCATCCCCACAATTCACTGCTGTAGCATTCCTGCACAAATGTTTATGATGTACATTGTGTACAGAAGGATGTACAATCGGGTTTGCCAGAGCTGCTCTTTCACAGCTATAGGTTCTTGGCTTTTGTTTGATGCCCATCCTTGATACCTTGTAGATGCTTCAATACTTTTATTTAGATGGTCACCAAGCCTTGTATTTCAGACACTAACCTCTCGTTTCTGTCAAACCTACGGCATTGATGTTGCAGTCACCACTGGCCTACTAGCCTTCTAAAATTTACCAAGTAACCGTTTACATAACCTATTGGAAATTATTACACCCCTTTTGTGTGCTGATATTGTTAGTGTGTCCACACTCCGTACTGCATCTACAGGGCTGGGTGCTGGAGGGGATACCCCATACTCGACAAGAGGCCTTGCTCTTACAGGAAGTTGGCATCTTCCCCGAACACGTAGGTAGGGGCCATACACCCCATCACTGTCCCCTGTGTCTTACAACTGCCTAAATTTTCAGGAAGGTTCCCCACAATGCTCTGCCTGAACTGTAAATGTTTTCTTAATGTCCACTATTCTTTGTCAAATTTTAAAGAGCATAACTGCAGCTGTCGCTTACTACACTTCAGTTTTTTCTAAACTGACTTAGTTTTCTTTTTCAAGTGACCCTGTGACACTGCTTTTTAGAAACAAGAATTCAGTTACTGCAGGAATATATTTTTGTGTGACAAAGGGACTTCTTCATCTCTCTCAGTGATGTTGGAGGCTCCTGATGAAATCCTGATTAAGAGGAGCCTGGCTAAGAGAATGGATCCAGCCTCAGAAGGTAAAAACCTGGGTCCTGTCAGTAACAAGATGGCGGTCTTTTCCAAGAGGATGTAGAAGCCAGAGACTAGCTTGTATCGCCCTTGTATGCTTAAAGTACACCCTTGTTATAATGCATTTCATTATTACCAACCCTCTGAAATATTGAACATTTTTGCTGAATCCCAACTAAGGTTCTGTATAAAAAAAGTCCTTTGGGTATAGCAAAGCCTGGCTATAATGAACAAAAGCCTTGGGTCCCAGCAGATTTGTTATGGTGAGGTTGTGCTGTATCCTATAATTGCCATCTCAGTTTCCATTGTTCAAGTGTCTCACTTTGCCTGTTTCTGTAGATGGCTGCACATAGTCTCAGTATATCAGAAATGAAAATATTTCTTTTCTATGAGCTCCTCAGGTATATGGAGATTTAAAAATACAAATTCATACCAGCAATAAACAAAGCAATACCCACAGTCAGATTATGACACATTATGACAGTACAGCAGTTTTGTAGTTTCATTGACTCATATTTTCTACCCCACCCTTCTCGTTTCATCTCCCCTTGTCATGTTCTGGAGCCCAGTGGATATGAAGTTAGAGCAGCAGCAGGGGTTTCTATCAGAAGACGACATTGCCTCCCAGCTAATAAAGTACCACCAGGAGGCACACGCCTTGCAGAGGACGTACAAGAACTGTCTTAAGGTTGTTAAATCTGACCAATCCCAGGATGAGGTGTTTGCACAAGGTAAAGTTGTTGTTGTACCTGGATGTTGAGTAACATGGAGTTAGTAAAAAAATAAATAAATAAAAAATGCACACACACACACACACACACACACACACACACACACAGAAACTAGCAGCCTGTCATTTTAGAGATATTGTCTTATGTAAGAAGACAAAGGCGTAAGAAGACGTAATTGAGTGCCAGGTACAACTGCCAAACTTCACAAGCATCAGCAAGCCTCTTTCGCCAGGTTTGCAGCACCATCTGTTGGTGGGAGGCCAGTGTTGCGGTAGGCCCACTGGGAGGCCAGATTTACCCTCCTTGTCAGCCTTCCTGACGGCTGAGGGGGATTGCCCAAGGCAGAGCCACAGGCAAGGAGCGCCCCGTGTGGCCCTCCACTAGGATGAACAGTCGTCAACAAGGCCATTAGAGCCATCTGAATACAACCTGTCTCTGTATTATTCTGCCTCACTTGACAAAATAATTCTGTCACTTGTTCCGCTCTCGTCTCCGCTGTTATAAGATTAGACAGGTGTTGGCTCTAGAATCTTTAGGTGTATAGTTCTATAATGCTAGCTGTGCTATATTCCTGAATTTCCATCTGTGGTCAAATCTCAGGTGTATGATTTTCTTAGTGGGTGCTTTGTCAGTTTTCCTGTGCGTCAGGGATTCCTTTTGGTCGACTGTAAATCCTAACAGGTTTCAGTCACTTTTTGCTTTTTGTTTTTTGTGGTTACAGTGTCATTCCTGTTATGCTCAGTTGAAAGGTGTAAAAGAAATTATGATGGGTGTCATTTTGCTTTTTTCATTATCTGACATCAGTACCCTCGCTCCTTTAATGGATATAATTTAGGCTGAATGGAAATGCAGGACTCCAACAGGCTCTGCATGAGAATCAGCTGTGGATTGCACTTTAGAGAATCACAAGGGCAAATGTGTAATTTTTTTTTAGAAAATTTGTGTTTTGGGGTTTGAGACGCAAATGTGAGGTTTGGGGGTATGCTGTAATAGCTTAATTTATAATTAATAACGTGATTTCCTTGATTGCCTTAAACAGAGGGAATAAAAATATTCGTGGATATTTTTTAGAATTAAGTATTCATGGATCTTGATTGAAATACAAATTGTGATAAAACTGTCTCCTTGAATATTGATTATAGCTAATTAAAAATGCACTTTGAAGTTGACATTACTTACAACTTCAGATTCACCTATTTTATTTTATTTTATTTTATTTTATTTTATTTTCCATGTTGATCATTTATCACTGCTTTTGGTTTGGCATACCACTTAGCTGTAAAGAGCATGGAAACGGAGTCATTAGTTCTAATTAGGCTGTGGTTAATTACTGTACATTAGACTACTAAACCCATCATATTGAATAACGGCATTGTTGTGGCGAAACCCAACTGAAAACAGCTGTTGGCTTCCTTGAGAGGGTCACGCTACAAACAAATGCTCCCACGGACCTGAGAGGCCAGGGCTCATGATTTATTGATCTCTTCTTTAACTTCCAGATTAGCCAGCCACATGTATTATGTCAGCAGCTAGGATTTTGGAGGCTCATGCACACCTTACGAACACTGATTTATTTCTTGTTCATTTTCTCATTTCCGTATTTGCTTGCTAGCTTCCCTGGCTGCCTTTACATTTTCAGACACTGCACTGATAAGCATCCCCATTTACAGTGAAATGAGGAACACTTGTTTTGTCCTGAGCTTTGTTGCATTCTGCAGGCCCTTTTTTTTCTTGTTTTTTTGGACTCTGCAAAATGGGAATGGGATGTGAAAATGTTTGTCAGAAATTATTTTGGTAAGGAGTAGCAAAAATAGAAATTGGCAAACTACAATCTGCTTTTGATGCTTTTTTGTTTGCTTTTGACATGGAAAATTATACAGACACATAATATTTTGCCCTCAGAGAACTGCCTTTTTTCCTTGTAATAAAGAGGAGGAAGGCAAAAGCAGTTCACTGCTGAGATCGTGGAAAAAAGAAGAGAAGCTGCAGCTTGTTGCTGTTCTAACAGATGTGGAGCTGAACAAATGTACAGCTTTAAAATGAAGTAGATCGTCTTCAGTGAGCTGAGACTCATGCCTGTTCTGTTAGAACATCACCGGGCACTGCAATTTCATCAATCAGGGAGACTGCTTCTACAGGCAGCCTGCGGATGCATTTCTGACAGGAGCTATAGTTACCCCATGCTCATTTACTCTTCATTACTCTTCATTGTTAATTTTACAGCATTTAACTTTGATTATACTGATGTTATCTGTTTGCACAGTGCTGAGCCATGTCCAGTGCAAGCCTCGGTCCATGGCCCCCCACACACCCAGGGTCCTCCTCTTTGGGCCCCCAGGCTCTGGGAAGAGTCTGCAGGCTGCATTGATCGCTCAGAAGTACAACCTTGTCAACAGTGAGCTCTCAATTACATTGATATTATGTCTCTCTTACTGTCTCTCTGTCCTCCCACAGCTATTTCTCCCTGTAGCCAGCTTCTCCACTGTTCTCTGCTGATAAACTGTTGCACTGTGCTACTTTGTTGTTTTGAATGTCTTTTCAGTTTTATTTTCCTTTTGTACATATCTTCATCATTTACGTTTCTTAGTTGTTCCATATTATTTACAGTTTGTTAGCCCAGCTCTTTCCCCCATTCCCCACCCTCTATCTTCCTCTTCTCTGAAAAGAGAGAGAGATTATGCCATATTGCAGCTTGGTTGCTGCAGTATCTCAAAGGACAGGTGGACAATGATGAAACTAGTTAATATTACATATCATGCCTCCGCAAATGTCATGCTTACAATTAATTCCCTACTTTCGGTTTCATATATTTAAAAAACACAAAGCCCATTTAGACTTTATTCTGACTTTATCATTTATTCAAAAACTATAGATTTTATTTTGAGTCTCAGAGGTTTGGAGATCATTGTCCAAAATTGTGCCAATTATTTTTATTCTCCTTCATTTTCTTGTGTATCAGCTACCTTTTTTGTTACTCTAGTCTGGTAACAAGTGTAGAATGTATTTTTTCCTATTCTGTTTACTTTCACAGTCTGAAAGGTTACATTACATATTCTGTTTATTTAAACTTTTATATCCTACTTTCACTCAATCTTAACCTCTCTCTCTTTTATTCCCTTGTAGTTTGCTGTGGAGAGCTTCTGAGGGCAGTTTCTGCAGACGAGACAAGTATGGGAGAACTCATTAAACCTTACCTAGCATCTGGAGAGCCAGGTATATCTGCAAGGGGAGTCAGGCCGGGTGGCAGAAAGGGAAGTGCTTGGGGAGTGAGCACTGGAGGAGATCATTGTATGGAGAGATAAGAATGTGTTGTTTTCTTAACATCAGCTGAGAGCCTTCTGATACCCTAACTTTACTAAGTAGTGGATTGCTGAGGAGTTTTTTTGTATTACAGCGAATATGAAAAACCATATGGTTCCCATCTCAATTTGAACCTAAAGTACATACCGTTTTAGGTAATGGTCTTGATAACTGACCTAAAATGCTATAGTCCTCACTGATCTCAGCTATTCAGTGCTTTATTCAGTGCTCCACCAATGAAAAATTCACAGTTGCTAAAGCCGCTTGTCCCAAGCGGGGTCGCGGTGAGCCGGAGCCTAACCCAGCAACACAGGGCGCAAGGCTGGAGAGGACACACTCAGGACAGGATGACAGTCCATCACAAGGTACCCCAAGCGGGACTGGAACCCCAGACCCTCCAGAGAGCAGGACCTGGCCAAACCCACTGTGCCACTGCGCCTCCTCTCCAGTGAAAAATCTCAAAAATAAGATTTGAAAACAAAATTAACCAACTGATGCAGAAATCCATACATGTAATGATCTATGAGATTAATCACATTACTGTCCACTTTTATAGAAGGTAAAATCTTATTTTTAGTAGCTACCTATTTAGGGCTTTGTGTGTCTTTTGTAAGATTTCCAAATAGATACTGCTGTTTGTCTGCAGATAAATGTTAAACTGCTGATTTCTCATTTTATGGGAAAATGGCTATTTTATGTAAAGCATAAAAAATAATCATGTATTTACATAACAGGTTATAGGAGCATTCTTCTTGTGCCCCTGCTTCCTTCTTGAAGGCATCTGTTTCCAGGCATTCACATATTCTCAAAGTTCCATAACTGCTTGACTAGCACTTTAAGTGAAGTAGCCAAGAAGCTTTCATTTTATATCCAAATTAGCTCATGGGATGGCAAACCTGATGTTTAGAACCAGCATTTTGTGCATTCTTAACAGTTAGCCCTTTAGGCTCCTTGTTTCCCTGCTTTACATGACATCACAGCTTCGGTGTAAGCAGCATTGCAGGGGGCCAGAGTTGCTTAGTGTCTGTAGAGGCAGTGGGCAGAGCATGTGACCAAATGACAGTGTCTCTATACTGATGAAATAATAATGAACAGCTTTGGCATGGTTGTAATTTGCACATGAAAATCGGCGCTACTTGCTTCTCCCCATTGAATGTACCGCAGATGACAATCCTTCCTCTCAGTCTACATGTTAATGACTAGTCAAGGCTTCCCTCTCTGATATTCTGTAGCTGGGAAAGAGCGGCGTTTTTGTCTTGTTTTGTTTTTGTTTATGTTTATTTTAAAGTTTATGTTTTAATCATGCAGCTTCCTTTTTTGTATGTACTATGGTAAAGCAAATTTTTTTCATTGGAATTCAGTTTCCTGAAAGTAAACATTTGGTTACAGAATAAGTGCTGTTTCCTCTCGACCCCACACTTTCATATTGTGCAGCTCACATTAGTATTTTTCATACAAATATATTCACTAAATGAGAAATAGAATTCACTAATTAACATGGAATATTTTACCATCTTGTTTGATGTCATTTTTATCATTGTGATCACAGTAATATGCATTGTAAATGCAGTTTTCAAAGTCAGTCCATAGTAAAAATAAATATGGCTTTGATGTAGCAGCCAATGGGGTCAGTCAGCATAGGCATCTCTAGTCAATAGGGTAACTGTAGCTTATATGGCACAACTTGTAGAATAAAAATACCATAGATTATTAAATAAAAATAGCCATGAGTTACTTATATATAGACTTTCAAATAATTGGCATGGAGTGTGTATATACACACACACTCATTTCCCATTATTTACTTTCCCGATACTCGATTTTTCACGTTTGTTTATTAACTGGTCTTTATTTTCACTTAACCAGTCTGCAACATTCTGTCCAGTCCTGCAACACTGAGTTGCATTGAGGGAACCGGGTACCTGCACTCTAAGCTGTGTTTGTATCCTCTATTATTCACCATTGCACTTTAATTTAGTATTTATTCATGTATTTAAATGTGGGATAGCCTTCATCTTACTCAAGCCAGTCAATGCACACTATCACAATAAGCTTACTGTATGAAATAATTATTTTTTAAAACATATTTTTATACATTAGACCCTTCATGTTCACCCATCATGAGAATTTTTAGGAATAGTCCATTTTTACCCTATAGACCTTGAAGACCTTAAAATATCGCAACTATAAAATAACATCTTTAATATTTGCATTTATTTACGTTAGCATAGAAGAAAAAGGAAGCTATAAAATTATAAAATATATTATAAAATTCATTGTTCTCACCTCTGTTCTAAATAATGATGTTGTTTATACATCGGCAATGTTTGCTGCCATAATCATATGCGTGATTCAAAAAAGCTTTGCAGACAAATGTGATTCAGAAAAGCTTCACATTAAGCAATAAATTAATTACAAAATATATAAAGCCCATTTTTCAGAACAAACAGTGAAAAAGTAAAACTATTTTTAAAAAACACAAACATGAAGGGCTAAGTGTATAATGTTGTCATTCTCCATCCAAAACAGCAATATTTCACAAATAAGCAAAAATGTTTCAATGAATACTCTTCATTAAACCACAGATTTCTCATCTGTATTGTATACATCTCACAGATTTCTCCCATTCCAGGCATTCTGGTACCCCTGTCATGATCAGACCCTTTCACCCACATAATGTAAGGCTTTCGCAGCAGAGATGAGTAGATGAGGAGGAGGACTTGTGGAAGGAAGGAGCGAAGTACTGTGTTATCCTGTAGTCCTTGGTCACCGCCAGTGTGCTCAAGCAAACAAAGTCGCCCCTGAGACCCCTCAGCTCTACCACAGGTGCCAATCACCTGGTGTGTCCGGGGTCTTAGTGTGTGCCACTAGCCTTAAGCAACTTTTTATTAATTTAATAAACATCCCTCAGAGACCTGCCACTCTGTGGTGTGCACTGCTGTCTTGCCTCAGACACATGTGAAGCTGAACTTTAATGAGAGGCCTGAATGCAGAGGCACAGAAAGACACTCAGGTACACAGAAGAAATGAGGTGCAACTCTAGAACTGGACAGAGCCAAACTGTACCCAGGGAGAGCCTTAGTGGTTTCTGAACCCTGAACTCCGAACTCAACGTAAGGTCAGCCTTTCCCAAAGCCCATGAGTCTGAGGGGGACACTGGCTGATGTGCCCGGCTGTGAAAATTCATTTGAACAGTATTATATGATACACAACTGACACTACATGTCATTGTAAACAAATTTCCACGTATCTCTTTGTTACCTAAAAGCTCTCCAGAGATAATATTAGCAGATGTTTTTACATGCGCTTTTATATCCTCTTTGATTAACACTTAATTCAAAGGACCTTTAAAGAGGCACATCCTTTCGTGTCAATGAAAGGAAGTACAACACACAGTAATTCTTATGCAAGATGGAACTTCACTGAACCTCCAAGGGCTTAAACAATGAAAGAACAAAGGGATGGACAAGATGATAATCTGTCAGTGGGTTATTAAAATATAATGGTAAAGAGTAATTAAACCATTACAATAGAGCCAAACAACAGCAAATATATGCCACAAGATCATTTTTTAAAAATTTGTTTTGCAGTCATTATAAGAAAATTAGCTTTACTGTAATTTATGTGTATTATAATTAAGGAGGAACAATTCAGAAAAATAAGTAGAACTTTATGGGGAATCTTTGAGAGACCAGTCTTAAGAGTTGTAGACCTTTAGGCTGGCTAGTAGCTGAAAGTAAGAAAAAAACAGTTGAGATTCAGGGTACTAACAATTAAAGTCCTTCCTACACAGGGGAGCCAAGTTGGCTTAAGTGTGAAACACACTAAAACATTGCCTGCATACCTGTAATAAGATACCTATCTATCAATCATGTCGCCACATTGCTGGATGTATTTATGGATTCATATTATCGAAAAATGTTATGCGCAAAAAACAGAAATAAATTTTGACTGAGTTCTGTCTCACTTGGGTGTTGAAACAGTAGCAGCGGGCGGTTCTGAGGGACCTGACAGTGTTGTTTGAAGGCCCTTCGTTCTCTGTCTTCCTCCCTTTCACGCTCCCTCCCTCCCTCCTTGCCAGTGTCAGCGCGAGTTGCAGGGAGAGGAGCTCTGCCTTAAATAATTTACAAGTTGATTAATAGACTCACAAGGGTATAATTAGGCAGGGGAGAGACAGTGGCTACTGTAACCAGTACAGTGCTTTGGGGATTTGGAGAGCAGGATTATTAAGGAAATAGAAAGATAGTGTTGCGAATAGAGGCGGCGTGGGGGAAGAGTAAGGAACCCTTTCCAGAGCCCATGGTGTTTGAAGGCGCCTCGGCAGGAGCAGAGAGCCCCGCTTTGTTTGATGTGGAAATTGGACAGTTTGAATCCGTCTCCGTTAATTTTTCACAAGCTTCAGGCACCCCCTGGGTGCTGCTCACTTTCCTTCTAGAAAATGAATTATTTTCTCCTTCACCGCCATTCTTCCCCCTTGTTTTTATTATACCTCTCCTTCCATATTATATATTTCTGCCCCTCTGCTGACTGAATTTTCTGTTTGTAAAGAGCCACTGACCCTCCCATGTTCCGCAGTCCCTTTTCCAGCATTCAGTTTTCTTATGGAGCCTATAAGGGTGCAATTTGTTGCATTTATTTACAACATTAACGCACAGTAGTAAACTTTTAAAGTAAATGTGTGTTTAAATGAATAAGACTGCCCTGGTTTTTCTTTTTTGAAGGTTATTGATTTCATTAAGCATTTGTGTGTATAGTGATGTGGTGCCAATGTGGTGTGGTGTGTGGTGTTAATGGGCCAGGGGTAATAGGACCATCATATGATGGAGCAAATATGTAACAAAACTTCGCCCAAGATCCAGCTCATGTATGCTGTAGATGTTCATGCACCGTTACTTTATGATCATCCCCAGATAAGTCTTTACACAACCGCTACTCCTGTTTTGTATGTAAATGTTTGTGTATCTTATTTTTTTTTTTTTAAAATTGTAGGAAGGTTATCAGGATTCTTCTATCCTGCGTTTTATGCACCTACTCAAGCGATAAACATCGGTGCATCAAGTGGAAAGTAACAAACTAGGTTTACTTAAGAATCACATCTCTGCAACTATGTCTTTCCTAATGTAATTCACAAATTTATATTTTCGCTGAGATGTACATCGTTTTGGAGAAAAGCGTCTGTTAAATGAGTAAATGTAAATGTAAAACTTTATCTAACCCTTTGCTGTAAAAGTTTCATTGTTTTCATACGTTTTCCCGTGTATCTACATTTATTGTTTCGCATTCTCTCACCCATTTGATTTCAGACCATCTCCATTCCCAAAAATAGTAAAAAAATACTAAAGATGACGTACTGAAATGAGTCCAGTGTGTCTGTAGATGTAAGCTGGTTGTTGTAGTGAATGTCTACCTGTGTACAGGCTTGTCACCTTTAATTAATTCTCTGGTTCTTTCTGTTTTCTGCTGTCTTGTGTTTCGCAGATGCTGCACCCTGTGTCAAAATGTTCCTTGACTCAGAAAAACCTAAAATCTCTGTTTGTTCAAGCTGATGCATTTTGGAATTCAATTCCATTTTGTGGCACCACATGACCTGAAAAGAAGGAAATTGAATTCACAAGAACCTGATCTCAAATTTTTGACTGTGTTTGCGACTGTGTGTTATCAGACTGCGGAGAATGTATTCATTTAACAGGAGGCAGAAAATAATCTTTTTTCTTTTCTCTGTCTTTGATGAAATTATAAAAAGGACCAAGACAAATATGTTTGTCTGTGTGGGCACGTGTCTTTGTGTATGCTGTGGCGCGCTTGTGGTGAATGTGTGTCTGTGTGTGAGGCTCGGTGTAATTGATTGCTCACTTTGAAATCTCTAGGTAGTGATTTTTCACCAGCCAAGCAGCCTGTGCCCTGCCCTCCCTCCTCTATTACTCCCCACCGCCAGATGGAACCAGAGCAGCCAGTAACCGTAGTGCTGATTTATTTATCTCCGCCAAAGCAGACCAATGAGGGGAAAAAAAGGATGGGGGGTTTGACAACTGGGGTAGCAGGGTTTATGCAATTCAGCTGGTGCTCTAATTAAAAGTGCACGTGGCACCTTTGATGTCTGTCAGATGAGACTCCAGGACTCTCAACAGTTTCCTCCCAGATAATCCTATGGCAGGTGCACTCAGTTCTTTTTGTGATCAAACTTTAATTTGTTTTCTTCTGTTTTTAATGCAAGCCATTCACACAAAGAATACCTAAATTCTGAGCTGTTTTTGTCAGACATCTCTCCATTTAAGGACATTTGAGGAAGCAAATGCATTTCGAGAAATACGGCGTGACGTGATGGCACGGGCATCAACTACCCCCTACTGCCCAAATAAAGTAAATAAATAAATGAATAACCACAGGTGCTGTCTACAAACTGAAGAGGAGAGAGAATAAGTCTTTGGTTTTGAGGACGAATGAGATTTCTCTTCCAGTTCGAGGTCTATGCCACTGATGTGGTTTCCCTGTGGCTCTTCCAGTGCCCGACAGCATGGTGCTCCAGATTATGACAGAGCGACTCAGCAGGCTGGACTGCACCGCCCGTGGCTGGGTGCTGCATGGATTCCCCCGCGACATCAAACAAGCCAAGATGCTCTATGAGGCCAACTTCATCCCCAGCAGGTACCTTCAGAATGGCCCAGCATGCATCATGTACAATACAACAGCTCCCACACCTCTGTCAGTCAGACTCATTTCTGATTATCAGGGCTGTGGCCACACCCAGCTTCTCATGGCTTTTGCATAGTGTTAGAAGTAAAGCTCTGAATCCTGGTCAACAGACGAATGTCTCTGTACCTGAGACCAAGCCAGCGCTTGGCTTTCCATAACATGGTAAAGGGAACAGCAGGTAGCATAGCGGTTTGTGCCACTTCCTTGTACCAGGATTTGAATCTTCCCATCCAATTTATTCCCCTTCAGCCAAAGTACTTGTAATGAAGTGCTCAGTGAAAATTACCCTGCTGTATAAATCAGTAAAAAATTGAAAGTAGCTTGTTATACAAACCTAATGTTGTAAGTTTTCTTGGACAAAGGTGTAAGCTAAATATATACATGTAAATGTAATCATGACTCCTTAACACGTAACCGTCTTACCCAGTGAAGCACAAGCATGGAAAAGAAATGAGACCCTGAGTTTAATCCTGAAAAAACAGAGTATCAAACTGTTTTATGCAGTGTACAGTTTACATTTCCATTTCCATTTACATTTAAGTTAAGTGAAACTTGTTATAAACCAAGAGAAATTGTTACAACACAAAGGTGTTGCTACATGCTTAAAATACTTTGAATACAAACAGTTCACCAGATCTGACCCACCTTATTAATTCTACCTTTGTATTAATATTGTGCTGACAGTTTTATTCCTTTGTATTTTTTATGTTACGGCATCTATGTAAGCATTTCGAGCTTTTTAGTTTACCTGTTTATATGGCTAGGCACTGTATTCAAGTATCTTTCTTGGGTACGATAATACTTCATTCCACCTGATAAGAACTAGTGTTTTTTGCTTTGTTCTGTTCTGTGTTTAGTGGGACAATATAAAACCCTTTATAGAAGTGCATTTATATGGTTCTCTCTATATTATGCTCAGTGTGCAGAAATATCGACCTAGTGCATGAGATACCTTAGATGGAACCATTAAACACAATACCCCATCCGGAAAAAAATGCCAAATCCAAAGGATGACTTATAAAGACTACATTACATGTGGAACCTCTCATGACTGCTTGGTGCTTTCTGCCAGCATGAAGACAATCACAGTCATAAAACAGGCAGTCAGTCCCATCATAGCTCTAATTGGATTCTGGGTAGATGTGAAATTATTGTCCCACAGGGATCATTGTAGACGAGCAAGTGCAAACAAATCACTCTCAAGCACACCTGCTAAAAAATATGAGGAAAACAAAGTGTGGAAGAATAACACATCCATTGCAGCAAAGAATGCTCCGTGAGAGACGGTAGGCTCTTTGCTAAGAGTATGTGTCCAAATAAACTAAACACGACAGTAGTTCAGATGTGGTAAAACCTGTTCTGCTGAAACACCTTTTATATGAAGTGCTTGAGATGTGTTGTATTAAAATTTTGGTTTATTGTTGTGATATTATAGGGGGTGCGGTGGCGCCGTGGGTTGGACCGCAGTCCTGCTCTCCGGTGGGTCTGGGGTTCGAGTCCCGCTTGGGGTGCCTTGTGATGGACTGGCATCCCGTCCTGGGTATGTCCCCTCCCCCTCCGGCCTTATGCCCTGTGTTGCCGGGTTAAGCTCCGGCTCCCCGTGACCCCGTATGGGACAAGCGGTTCTGAAAATGTGTGTGTGTGTGTGTGTGTGTGTGTGTGTGTGTGTGTGTGTGTTGTGATATTATTGTTTCCTTTTTTGGGTATTTGTTAGGAGACATTTGATAAAATTTTTAGCACCTCATGAAAATTTTCCCAAACAGAAATGGGTTTGTGTTCTTACCAAAGTGTTAATTATTTTTTATATCTTTGATGTTACTGTTACTGAACTTTAGACTTTGTTGGTGCTTCCATGCCAGAGTGCAATGATCCTAGCCATCAAGGACTCTATTTCCAATTGTGATGGTCAGAGCTGAGATTTAGACCAGCGGAAAGACAATTACTTTCTTAGGAAGAAAGCTGCCCTCCTAGGAAGGAAGTCTCTCTCCTTCTGGTTCTCATTCCTGTTCGTTCCTCGTTTGGAAGAGTTAGCAAAGACAGAAGGATTTATATTGTGAAGGAGCAGCAGCAGTTGGAGAGTAAAGTATGAAAGTGCGCAGGGGTTAATTACTCTATTACTGGGCAGCTCAGCTAGGAGCTGTTTAAACATGGTGGTGTCAGCGGGGGATTAGGTCTCATTACACCAGATAAAGTAACACCAGCACCCCCATCCACTGCCTTTTACTGCACGTTTGTTAAGCGTGCTGAAGAATATTCATACAGCACAGCACCAGAGGAAGCGGGAACAAGAGATGAGAGGGAAGAAGCTACAAGAAGGGGATTCTTGAGGCTTAGCGCTCTTGATCTGTCACATCATCACCTGAGCTCGGCAAGACTGCAATTATCCCAAATACATGAGTACAGGTAGACTCAGATCTCTGACTCAGATTACCCTAAAGCATACCATCCCCCTGGGGATCTGATGGCACTCTCAGATTATGCAGCCCATTGCTTATGAGCAGTGTTGGGTGCTGTGTGGAAACAGGTATGAGGTCATCAGCAAAAGCAGCTTCCAGGATATTTAATATTGTTTGTCCCCATTTAAACCTATCAGTTTTCACAGGCCAGTAGGCTATGGACTTTCTCCAGTCTTTACCGTTTTAACTCCAGGTCTTTAAAACACATTATTCCTCTTCAGTATGACTGAGTGCCACATGAGAAAAGACAGTAGTGATTCCCCTCTGAATTGGTCTGAAGTAGGGCTCTTTTCATACATCCTTTTCTCAGAATGATGAGTAAATTTCAGTTGGAGACTAAGCATATGTCCCAGTCTATGTGATTGTGGTCTTGGATGGTAATGTTTAAATAGAACCTGATGAGAGGGACATACCAGTAAATCACAGCAGACTGCAGAGTAGATCATGTTTGACTAGTTGTGGAACCCTTTCAGTTTTAAATTCAAATAGCTTTAATGAAGGGATCCGTGGCGAGTCCGAGTCTGTGTCATAGATACTTATTTTACTGATATCCTGTACTAAGCTATTTATTCCGGTTAGTCATGATAAAATTGTCATACCTTTGGATATGGCTATTAAGTTACTTCCACAATATGGATTTTGAGCAGTTTTTCTCAATTGTTTTTAATCAAATCGAAAGTTTTTCACTCACTCTCTCACCCCCTTTTGCTAACCACTTGTCCTGCTTATGGTTGTCATAGTGCGAAGCCTGTCCCTGGGCACAAGGCCTGGTGGAGGGGTACACCCCAGACAGAACACCAATCCTTAGCAGTTGAAAGTTTCTATAAAGTCAAAATATATGGTATACATACCCCTGGGGCATTTGAATCTTTTAGTTACCCTTAAAAAGAGTCAGAGTTTACAATGTAATATAATTAAGAATCAGTTATGACTGAAATTATCCACCCTATTGCAAAATGTAGACTAAGGAGCGCCATCAAGAGGCAATCACACTGTCTAAGAGTATAGACACAGTTTTCCAGCTGTGTCTTTCACTATAGTTGTGATTCAACTCCATTACATGGGATGTATTCATCAGATACATTTACATTGCATACATTGATTTACCAGACACTTTTCGCCAAAGAACTCTATGTAGTGTTATCAGCTCATACACCTTATTCACCAAGGTGACTTACACTGCTAGATACACTACTTACACTGGGTCACTCATCCATACATCAGCGGAGCACACACTCTCTGTCACTCATGCGATGGGTGAACCTGAACAGCATGTCTTTGGACTGTGGGAGGAAACCCACACCGATAGAACATGCAAATTCCAGACAGACTGAGCAGGCATTGAACCCATGTCCTCTTGCACCACCCGGGTGCTGGGAGACAGCAGTGCTACTCACTGTGCCACCATGCCCCCCAATAACACTGATAACACTGTGGCTTCATGAGCTGGATGAAAAAAATGTTTACACAACACTGTTCACCTCCTTAACTATGTCTTCTATTTCTTACCTTAATACTCCATTAAAGTTACTAAAGTAATTGATGGTTCATATTCCATCAAGCAGAGACTTCACTCATTCCAAGGGCAGACATGGAGAGAATGAACTAGGGTTTAATAAGAAGTTAATAGAAAACAATCATCATCCAGAAATATCAGTGGCAGTTGAAAAGTATTGTCAGTTGGATAATAGTGGGATTCACTCAGATTTTTAAGAGCCATAATAAATAATAACAAAGCACATGATAGTTAATCCCAAGACTGCTTTGGTTTCTGGTATGTTGCTTGTTGGGGAATGAGATTTTAAAAATCACATCTTCATGCAGATCAAACATAATAAGTGTTACCTATAAGAACCTTCAAGTGCAGACTGATGTCTTCACTATTATAGTTTCTTTTCTATTAATTCCTAAAACACAAAAATTGTGGTAAGAATTTCAAACTCAATTATACATTTGCATGAATTATTGTACTTATTGAAGACAGTGCAACACATTTAAATTCCATTCCTTAATCGTTGCATATTTTATAGCTAGAATGCCATGAAATTCGTATTATCAACATCTGTAGGTTTCAGCATCTTTTCACGGAACAATAGTTCTCTGAAAAAGATCTGAGAAGTTCTTGGGGTTTACAGTTAATAACATGTGAGAGGATGGATGACATGTTTTTCTTTTGGATTTCATATACAAAGTTCCATTTTACAGTTATGTATTTGAAACCCTCTGAAACCTGCAGAGCGTGTAACATAAAAATGTGTATTTTAGCTGTATGTCTTTTGAGTGTCACTCAGTGTGTTTGCTATTTCCACTTTTTATCACTTTCCTTTTTTACCTGTAAACTGATTGTTAGTGTTCATTGAACTTACGTGGATCAATTTTGAGAAATGAATAGATAACTTAGCATAAAGGGTTATCAAAATCAAGTTCACAAAAACAGATAAACATGCAGGTACTTTATTTCTTAGCGGCATTTGTGGTTACTACGGAAGGAAAATCACTGGGGGGTGCTGATCCTACCTGTTTTCACAGTAGCACTTCTACAAATATAGGTAGACTTGTTATTGATTAATATGAAATTATTCATGAGGGTCACTGTTTGATTCTAGTTTCTTTCAGTGGTTCTATTATATCACAGAAGAAAATCAATAACACCATCTGGATCTGAGTGCACTGAGCAGGGACACATTAATATTGAAAGTGTGCAGGTCAGATCTCTCTATGGGATTCGCTCAGCTTATCCGCTCCAATCACACAGATCTTGTCTACACTGTGTGGCCATAGTCCGTCAGCACTGAAACCACAAGAACGCAAGCTTAAAACTGCCCTTGCTGAGCGCGGTGTAGAGAAAAGAGCTCTCTTTGCAAATGGCATGTGATGTGCTTTTCAGATTGGTAAAACTGCACAGGAGGAGGCTTTTTTCACAATGTGATGCCATTGACAAGTCCAAAAAGAATAAGCATTTTGTTTTACTGCCATTAAGTGCTGTAATCGTTTTATACAGGATAATTATTTTCCTCATCTATGTAATAGATGAATTATCTTATGTGTCAGAGAGGGGTGGAACTCTTGTTTTGATTACAGGTGAGCTGGATGGTCACCTGTACCTCAGAATTATTCGTATTTTAGATACATTAGATACGTTATGTTCATCTTTTGGACCCTCACCATCTGTTATTAACAGCATTTAGAAATGTTGGTTAATAGCAAGAGTGCCCTCTTATACTGGCATCCGGAAAAGCTCAATTACTCTGTAAACAGCCTCTGGCGTTGAAGCTAATAGCAAGAGACCTCATTTACATAACATTATCTTAATTGAGCTGGAGGCCCATGGCTGGACCTAGCGTGAAAAAATGGAGAGATAATGTTACTGATGGGATGGTGATGGTCGAATGGCAACAATTTACCTGACAGATTTATTAATTAACAGCTATCCAGTTACACAGGCTTTAGAACAGATAAGTCAGTCATTGACGCAGTGGCATGCTAGTGCAATTGCTTTTAATGGGGTGCCTTTCACAAGGTCGGAACTATGAGCCGGCACACGCTGCAGGGACTCATCTGGATCCCTTTCCCCGTTTCCTAGAAGGGTTCCTCTGACTGTCCCAATGACATGCCTGGCACATTCAGTATAACAAGACCTTTGTCACAGCATCTGCTTTTTAAGAAAGAGCAGTAGGCTGTATTCAAATCGGGGAGAAGATGCCAGAGTTGGGACTAAATAACGACTTTGTTATTGACTATGATTTGGATAGTATTAGGCTGACATGAAATACATGGTTAACAGGGGCTCGGTAGTTCAATGGAAGGTGGGCGCTCAAAAAAATTGTTACAGACACAAATAGTGTTGTTTTCCTTTTTTACTTTCACTTTTTTCATTTGACAAACTAATGTGTCGTAACAGCGAACACTGATATTTCAATCCCATTCTTGACCCTTTCTTTTTCTCTGCATCTCATTCATTTTCTTTTTCCATCTCCTCCCCTTTGTGTTTGAGGTTGTCGTTAAGCTGAAAGATTCAGTTCCATGCAGTTCTATGGACTAGGAGGGGACTGGAGTAACTTAGACTTTGGTCAGGAATGATCACAGTGACTTGGGAGAGTTGTCTACTGTTTATGGAACAGCTGCATCTATTCCCCTGGTTCTAAATAACTGTGAAAGAGAAAAGTCAAATGTAATATTTCTTTGGTCCTAAGCAGACATGGAAACCATGAGATTAATGGGTCCAAAAAAGATGTGTTTTCAAACCTTTATTGAATACTTGACAGGGATTCTGCAGTTCTGAGGGAGAGGGGGCGCTTATCCTGGCAAATCAGAGCCAAAACCAAGAGCTTACTGACTTTCAATTTTGTACCTCTCATGACTGGATGGTGGAGGAAAATAGCACTCTTGCTGTGGTGTAAGGAATGGTCAGGATCATTTCAATTTCTTTTCAAACAACATAAAAATTGGTTCATAAAGTCCTAAGCAAGTTACTGTTTAAATGTGTCACTAAAATAATTTAGAAAGATGACTGAAATATTTATCATCTTTCATGTTAAAATGTTCTAGGCAAATGGACATGCAGAATTCATTTGCAGTTCAAACAGTAACAGTAAAATAACATGGAAATCCCATATTTAAATCCAAATGCAATTTTTTTTTTTGCAATTGCTACAACTGCTTGTCCCAAGTGGGGTCACGGAGAGCCAGAGCCTACCCAGCAACACAGGGCACAAGGTCGAAGGGAGAGGGGACACAACCGTGGACGGGATGCCAGTCCACCGCAAGTCACCCCAAGCGTGGCTCGAACCCCGGACCCACCACAGAACAGGCACACACCAAACCCGCCACACCACTGTGCACCCCCTTAAATTCAAATGCTCTGACTTTATTTTTTTAGAAATTCAGTTCCTATGACATGTTTGCTTTTTTGGACAATGTCGCTTGACTGCTTTGAAATGCTCCGTTTTACTTTGTATGGTCAGTGTATTAGTGATAAGTGTTTGCTGTTAATGAATGTGTAGTGTCTGCTGGGAAGTACTAGGCCAATACAGATTCAGTTTCCTAGTGGTAATCCAGCCTTTGGCCCCACTTCACCAGGCATTGCCTTAATAAGGGGTAACTGTGGTGTGTGCGCCCCCTTACTCATCCCCTGACTGCCGTCATCTCTCTCTCCAGCCCCGCCTGCTGCCAGTCTTTAACTATACTCCAGCTTGGCTGGTCTTCTGCTTGTTACAGCCGCAACACGAGTGCAGACAATCAAAGTCTTTGGGAACAATGAAATATGCATGGGCATCCGTGACAGGCAGATAAAGCAGGGCAATTAGCCACGTAATACTAGAGAGTTGTGGGCAATCGTCAGGTTCATCCGTCCTCTGGTCTCTCTCGCTCTCTCTGCCTCTCTCCACTTGCATAGTACTCTCCTGCTCTCTATTAGTTAAATGTATCTTGTGTGTCCGCTCCCCATCAAATCAAGCAACACTTCCTCTAATTGGCTTATAAATAATACAACAGGGCCTGCATTATAATTTAATCAGCGGTAAACATTGGAGGGGCCTTCTGTAAAGAATCTATCCCTCATTAATTTCTTAATTTGGGTAGATGGAACGGGAGGGAAAAGAAGGAGAGGACGGGTGGGGGGGAGATTAACAGAGCATTTCGGATTCACCTTAGCCAATGAGGCACAGGTAAAAAAGCACGAGGGGGGAAAGTGCCTCCGGCACACTGAATTGAAGTCGGTGCCCCCCACTACTCACTCACACGGACACATCTCCGGCAGCAGCGGTGTCACTTCATGCAGTGGTCATTGCTGAGAGACGACAGACTGCTGCAAGTTATCACATGTCAGTTGTCTAAAAATCAAACTGTTGAGTAAACCTCAGCCGGTGTAAATGAATTCCTTTCATGCAACCCCCCAACTATAACACACCATAACGCACATACGGCACCCCCCAACAACCCGGCAGTCCCCTTCCTCATCATCTTTTTTCCTATCAGCTTTATGAATATTTCATAATAAGGCATAAATATTAATTCTAATAGCTTTGCACAGTAGTTATTATTTATTTTTAAGACAAATATTCATTAAAATTTCAGGATATTCTTTCTCTTGAAATAATTACATATGCTCACACTGCAGTTATGGGGTTACCTAAAAAACCAAATATAAACATTTATGCTGTGAAAACACTGGAAGCGCAGAAATCCCCAGAGTTGCAGTGCTACATTTAGGTCTTTTTAAGAAGCCAGTCAGCTGTCATTCAAACATGCCTCAACATAAAGGACCGGAAAACAAGGATATAGCAGTCAAAATATACAAACAGATTGAAAGTCTAAAACAATTGTAACTATAACTAATTATGTTATAATCAATTAATAATTAAGAATAAATACTGTCAGTTCTGAATACAGTCCTGTCGTTTATAATCCACAACTTATATTTGTTTTTGAGCTCTTGCGAAGTAATTTTGGTTTTAAAGTTTGAATGAGATCACAGTGAGAATGCACTTCAAGTGATGTCCAAACAGCCCACATTAGAGGCAACAGCAGCAGTCAGATTACTCCTCCTGACCATCACATAAGAGCCACCCCATGTCGAGCATCTTTTGTCTTGCAGCATAAGCCTTTCGTGTTCATGTAGCCACCTATACATGGAGTGATATACTCTTGCTCTGCTAATTATTTCAGCTTATATGATATTTAGCCATGAAGATTATTGTTCTCAAAGGATATTTTGCAGCTTGTACCATGCATGTATGGTATATAGGTGTTTGAAGCCAGACTCTTTATTGTTAAAAGGAACATATTAAAGCTGACCTTGAAATGATGAGGTTCTTCCTCCTTTACGGTCTAAATATAAAATAGTGGCAAGTGTCATCTCAGTCTTTGCCATCTCTCATCTTTGGGGAAAAGAAAAATGAAAAGACGTTGAAGTGTCTCATGAAAGATTTTCTTATGACGTCTTATGAAAGATTCTCAGAAAACCAAAGGTATTCCCATACTGCTATGACGTACTTTGTGTTTAACATTGTCATTATTAAAGAAATTTTGCTCTTGTTTGGACTCAACATCATGTTCTACATGAAGAAAGAAAAAAACAGGACTCTGGAATATTTTTTGTTTCTTCTGATGTGTCCAGGAAACTCACATGAATCTTCTCTTGGGCCTGAATATGATGGTAGCCAAATCCTACTGGACAGAGCCATCAAGCAGGATATATTGCAGGAACAGCCATGACTAACTGCATATAAATTATTTTTTGTGCCTGATCAATGGTTAAATTAAAATGCCCATCATACATTAAGCAATCTATTATAATTACTCACGAGGCTTAGTCGACTAAAGGATGATTTTTGGTGGGACACTGAAGGGGCAACTGATGACAGACTGATTCTGGGAAATGTGAAAACATGACACCTTTGCTTGACCATGATGTTTTACAGTGTTCCTGTACTTGAAAGCAACCCGGTTTATGCCATTTAGAGTTTTGGTTACAGGAAGACTCACTTCTCACTCCTTAAAGAGTATTGTATTAAAACAGTATTGTTTAGCTCTTTGTTTTAGTTGAAATAAAGATGCTGAGGAAACTACATACAATGAGGTCTTTGTATCTTGGAGATGTTAGGGATGTACAACTGGCACATAGCCTCACTGATTGTTTTGATGTCTCTCTTTCTTCAGGGTCTTTTTCCTGGAGGTGACTGATGAAGTTGCAAGTGAAGTAGTTACTTTAAGGGCAGTCGATCCCATCACTGGTGAGAGGTAAGCAATCATACTGTGATGTGTCCGACTTGTATGTAATGTCAGCATACTATACCTCTCCCTGGTTTTCCCATTATGTGCTTATGGATGGTTCATCTTTGCTTCCTCTAGGTACCATTCATTGTATAAACCAGCCCCCAGCCCAGAAATAGAAGCCCGTTTGCAGCACAACCCACGGGACTCAGAGGACCGGCTGCGGAGCCAACTGAAACAATACTCGGCCAGTGTCCCGGCTTTGAAGGCCATGTACCCTGGCGCTCTGAGCATCAACGTTGACCAGGACCCCCACGCTGTGTTTGAGACCCTGGAGAGCTGGCTAGTACAGCGTGTGACCACCGCAGGACTGCCTGGTGTTGTGATGGATGTCAAGGAGGGAGGAAGCTTGTAACTTGTACATAACATAATGCACTGCAGACCACATTACAGTTAGCCCTGAAGAGTTTTTTTATACGGATCAATTCTCTACATGCTTCTGTGTGGGCATGTAGAGAGGGCAGCTGGTGCCTTTAGACCCAAAGGTTACAGGTTTGATTCCCCCTCCTGCTGTAGTACCCTTAAGCAAGATACTTACTGTAATTTACTCCAGTAAAATTACCCAGAAGTATAAACAGGGAAATAATTGTAAGGGACTTGCATTGTAAGTCACTTTGAAAAACAAGATCAGCAAACTGAATAAGTGTATGTGGATTACACTGGCTTTTATGTTACAAATTTTCATAGATACATCTAATTTATTTGGTTAGTTGTATTTTTTTTTTTTAACTATTCTCTTCACTTTTCTAAAATTTCTGTCTGTAGTGGAGTTGATGTAATCTGTGTTTACTAACTGAGCTGAGAGATGTCATTAAAACAAAGTTAATAAAGTAAAAATAAGTGTTTTTATTAGAGGCTTATTTCATAATTGTTAACAGAACAGACACATTTTGACACAACTGACCTCATAAATAAATTTGGGACATCTTAAGCTTTATTGTCTTAGTACAGTGACCAGATTTATGAACAAAAATTACAAACAGACTCCTGCTCCCAATTTTAAGTGGAGTAGCCAGTGTGTTTTAATTTTGTACAAGGTTAAATTAGTCTTTTCCAATTTTGGCTTGTTTCACATAGTTTAAGGTTTATTTTGTTTATTTTATGTCTGTAAATCTGACATGCAGTGCCCCTTGAGAGTATGTAAACCATCTAGGGATGGTCATTATTCTTCTATGAAATGTTAAAATAAACTTATAAAATGAATAATTATGAGTTACATTACATGTAATTATTTAGCAGATGCTTTTCTCCAAAGCGACTTCCAATGAACTCTTATGTAGTGTTACCAGCCCACACACCTTATTCACCAAGGTGACTTACACTGCTAGATACACTACTTAACACACCTGAGTCTACTAACCTACTTGGTTTGACCAATGTAACTTGGGGTTCACTTATTTTTGCAGCTGCCCTACTTTCCACTGCGCACAATTTCCTCTAAAGCAACATACGGAATCCGGGGTCATTACACACCTCTTGTGACAGATAAAGAGTTTTTCATTAAATAATCATTTAGGGGTAAAACTGAAGGACACAAGGGTTTTCCAAACTTTCAAGTAGAATTAAGGGTCTGAATATGTCTTTGTCTGATTGGCACGATACATTACTCATTTTTTTTGTCCACTCCACTTCATTAATCGATACATTTTTCTTGCCAGTTTAAAGTATAACGTTCAACATGAAAACAATTGCAAGCTAAGTGTGTGCACTATGTGGTGATCTGTTACAGAAGTGAGCAGGACAGAGTCTTATTTCTCTAGACCACTTTATAATTCCCCATCGTCTCACAGCAGCCAGTAAACATCAGGGAATAGGCAAAAAAAGGCCCCTATTCTGCATACACACAAAGCCCCTTGACCCACTCCTGTCACGGGGCAGACAGGATGCTCGTTAATTCTGAGTTTGTTTAATTAATGTAGCAGTAAAATACAGTCTGTTTGGGCCTGTGTGCAGGGAGGTATTAGTTGCGCTTCAGTGGCCACACGCCGAGAACGAGCAACGCGCTGGTTATTGACATCTCCTGCTGGCGTTCCTCTCACTTGCTAGGCCGTCACGGGTCAATGGCTCTCTTCCATTGGGACAAGCGAGCTAAGTATAACAGTTAGGAAAAACATGTTAACAGACACATTTTAAAACTCCCCTCAGATGCATCTCCATGACAGTCCAAGACTGACTTAATTACAGCATACGCAGTCTGGGACACGAAGCTCTTTTGCATACTCCAACATGGGTAAATGTATCTTCATTAAAGAGAGGAGGGGGAGGGTGTTACGTTTATGAAAGTTTAGCCATTTCCCCCCCCCAACTCTCTTTATATTTACAGTCTCGATTTCCCTTGCCTGTTCAGATCCCGGATTCACTGATTTATTTAGTAGGCAGGGCTTGGTATCAATGTGGGGAATTGCATGTTTGATAATTATATGGAATAAAACGTAGTAATGGGGTAAACCTGAAAAAAGATATCACTGTCAACATGTGAGAAAATTAAGTTGATAATTACAGAAGAATTGTGTTTCCTCAATCCACATATAAAATGGGTTTAGAAATTCAGGGTAGCCATACTGAATCATTTTAGATTTTAAAGAGCTTTTAGAACCCTAAAAAGAATTTAACAAGACAAATTTAATACTGTCAAATGAAGAAAATTGTTAAAGTGCCATACAGCAATACTGTACCTTAAATCTGCTCCATGTCTATTTTGGGGAGACTTTACATATGAAAGACAAGTATGTTCAATGTCTATTTATAAATTGATCACAAAATAAAATAATTTCTGCTGTATTACTCATATTTAACACAAGTAGTAAACATGGGCAAAAGGAACCCCTGATAATTTAACAAACAATTTCAAACAGTGCCTTGGCAGACAGCATCACTGACATTGTAGTTGAAAGGTTGAACGTCAAACCAGGGACACTTGAAATCACAGATGTTCATTTTTGATAATGACACGGAATCGCATATAATTAACTATAAAATTGTGGAGAGCGGAATGTTTGCTAGGAGACCATGAGCATCCTGGAAGAGTCACAATAATGCTCTGCGTTATGCATATGGTGCTGGACTACAGAAATGGGCATCATCTAGTGTGATGTATATTTAGTTTCTAAACTGCTGTGCTCTACAGTAGGCATCCAGGTTCAAGTACCCACCTCACCATACTAGCCCTCTGCAGCACAGAGGACAGGGGAACGAAAGGTGTCCCCTTTAACTCTGTGGGTGAGATGACTGGGGACCTCTTCCCTTCATTGCCACAGCAGCGGTCAGCCAGGCACCTAGAGGGCTGAGGTAAACTGGAGGAATACTACGCTCACCGCCAAGCATCTTCGTTACACAAGAGAAGCGTACAGCCCACTTAGTAAAAACCGGGCAGCTGACAAAGGGCACAACCGTGGAGCCGTTCCTGCGTTCGTCCGCCCAGAGTTACCTTACGTGTGCGTATCAACGGAAATATAAGGTTTCAATTAAGTGGCGTAATAATGGTGGGAAAAAAAAAATGGCAAAAAGTCTCATTGAATAATTATATTTTTAAATTGTCCGTGAAATTCAAGTTCAGTCTTATGTGTTGCGCATGATGCCGTGTGTGGCTAAGTTGATACACGCTATAAGTAACGACTGCATACGAATAGCCGATACTGACAAGAATAACTTTTAAAGCACAATGATTTTGAAGGGTCTCTTTGGAGTAAAATGGAATTATTTACTGGAAGGATGCAAATCAAATTAGTACAGGACACATTTACATTACGACCGTCCCACCGAAAAGGCAACGCTCTTTAGCCGGGGCTTCGAGAAGGCAACGATGTAGCCATCCAAATGAGGTATCACCGTTTGAATTCCACAGCACTCCTTGCCCCTTTGGCCCTAAGCGGAAAGAGAGCTCCCCTCTCTGCCTGCTGTCAAGAGTGTAAGTGGAAACAGAGCAAATGAACACACATGATGGGGACGCCCAGGATCACAGCAGGTCTCCAAAGTGTCCCCGGCTCTTTGATCAGCCGCGGTTCACCTCCGTGTTGGGCAGCAGCGGCCAGGGGAATATGTGTCACGTGGTTGGGGAAGATCTTGCCCAACCCTTGTTCTCAAAAAAGGGTTAATCATATTTAACAATATGCACTCTAACCCCATTAATTAAAATTAGTTTCACATCTGCCAGCAGGGTCTGTCCCTCATTACTGTGGAATCTTATTAGAGGGCATACCCTTGGGATGGCCGCAGCATACTTTTTTTTTTTTTTTTTTATTCCCCGTCTCTAGCCTCATCTATATGAAGTCCTTGTCTTAGTTCTTCAAGTGAACGGTTGCATGACTAAGGAAGTGCCTGTTCAACACAAAATTTTCTCAAGCCAATTAAGTCAAATGTGCATTTAAATAATTTGGCACTTGAAAATTACAGTTATCAAAGGCATACAGACAAGAAAGACAACTTTTTTTTTTTTTTTTGCAAATGTGAAAATAGGGGTAGAAGAAGAAATAAAGACGGGGGGAGGGGTGAGCTTACTTTGTTCTGGCCATCAACCCCAAAAAAATTATACAGTAACAAAGACTTGAGGTGAAGATGAGCCAAGTGTCCATTTCCAGGGTTAGTGAAATTCTGTACATTAAGAAAAAGGCTCTGTAGTATTTATCTCACAGTCTTCCTCAAAATGAGGAAAGATCCTAAAACTCAATAATAAAATTCATAATAAAAAGCATAACTACATTTACATAATAAAGTGTACTGTCCGTGGAGTCTAGATAGGCTTGTGTCACGATGCCTGAGACGATGCAGCCGTAGCGTGGTACGCGAGCTGGCTAGAAGAGAGGCGAGTCACAGAAGGTACAAGGCCCCTGCAATATGCGCTTGATCCAGTCTGGGTCTGGGAAAGGTTAGAGACAAGAATTTCAGTTAGTTGTGCCTTCCTGACTTAGTACCAGGAAGAGAAAAAAAAGAAAAGAAAAAAAAACTGCTCGTCTCCACAAACTTAAGTGCTTCAAGAACATCCATCCAAGGAAAACTAAGTCAATTAATTATCCGCTTCCTGCTTTTACAGAGCATTTGAATTTAGTGACGCTGCAAACAGCAATCCAAACACTTTTGACACAATGAAAGCTCGTCCTTTACAATCTGAAAGCCTGCCTTGGAGCACAGAGGATTAGCTCCCTACCGCTCCCAGTTCAAACAGGCATCAAACGGAGGTAGCGCCAAAGCCGTAGGAGGGGAGGAGGATGCGCACCTTCAGGCACGGGGTGTCTGGCAATGCTGTCTTGCAGAAGGCAGCGTCTGAACGTGAGCGTTTGACAGGCCTGGTATGACAGCACGCACCTAGAAGAGAGAGCGCACACTTCACACTCGCGGTATCATTGGAGCTGTAAAAGAGCATAAAGCACCTGACTACAGAGCACAGGGGGTGGGGGCTGAAGGGGCGGTGGGGGGGCTGGAAATATCAAGGGTGGGAAAAAAGTGAAAGAGAAGCGAGATCCTGCACAGCCATTAATACACATTACAAACAAACAAAAAACAAGACATCTGGCGTCAAAATGCTGCAGGTTCCTGATCATCTGAAATGTGAACAAAGCCTGTAGACGACTGCAGTTGTGTGTGTTCCAACACTTAAACGACAAGCATGAGAGAATGGGAAGGAGAGAGGCGGCAAAGTCTGGAAAAGGGGCAAAAAATAAGAACCGAAATAATACAGCAAAGCAGCAGATGAAGCAGATGAACAGTTTACCGGCTGAAAAATAAGTGGGCAACATATGCATCCAGCTGATTATAACAAAAGCAATTACAGTCACACTGTACAAAAAAAAAAAATGCATAAATAATTTAATTGGCGCTTTGACACATTTCTAACAGATAGAAGCACCAAATCCTGATAATTAATTTCCCTGCCTTGACTGCTTCGTTATTTTGGCCGCTCATATCAAACTAAGTTTCTGGCACAGTGCACGTTTGTCGCCTCTGCTGTCCAGTAGTGAAGTATATATCATTTAAATATTTGTATTGCATGAACATAGGCCAAAAATTGGTAAAGAACACATGGAGTTTTGAGCAATCACAAAGCTGCCAACATGTAGAAATTAATTTTCTTCTGAAGCGCCGGAGAGAAAATGTCACATGTGGCCATTCAGGAACCGACTGTCCTGGACTGTAACTCTTACCTGAACTAATGATTTCCTTAAATCAAATGATAAGGTTTCGCTACCAGTTATGAAGTTATTCAGCAAGCGCACAACAGGCCTGGGCCACATCTGGAATTCCTGCTATAAAAGACCACAACGTACCACAACGGTTAGAGTTGTCACTTCAAAAGGTCATGTGTTTGAATCCCTACTCCTGCTATAGTACCTGCTGTGAATTTATACAGTAATACTGTAAAACCCCTATTTAACGCCCCCGGGGCATTACATTTTCCAAAAGGGGGCGTTTATTAGAGGTCATATGGACTGCAATTACCCCAGATATGATTCTGAAGTCTTTCAAAAAAGTGCGGGATAACAGCAGCCGTGGATGGGTGAGAGGACCACTTGTTCGGACAACTTTCAGACGGCGAAAGCGAAGAATCGGTGGCAGACTTCAATGGTTTTGACCCAGATGAACTTCACGTGAGTGAAATGTGCTTGAGAACGTTGCCGGGGGTAGTACTGGTCTTGCCGGGTGTGAAATTTCGGACTCTGAATCTGACCACTCGCATGCGACGGATGTCGGGGAGGTGTCGGATTACGACAGTCCCGGACATAAAAAACCAGCGGACTATCTTTGTTGTTTACAGTGTGTAAATGTGTTAATACGGTTAAACAGTTGTCAATGTCAGTGTTTTTCACGGAAGTTTGACATGTTCACATAGTTATTAATGTGTTTGTGGATTGTTTCATGTTATGGACTACGGAAGAGAATGCGATTTAAAACTTGGTACTGGTAAGTTTTTCCCCCCCCCATACTTTTCTGCCAACTCGAAAAAAAATATACCGGTATTTTCAAAAATGGGTGGGGGCGTTAATTAGGGATTTTACGGTACTCTCCTGTATAAATGTTTAAATCATTGTAAGTAATACAGGAACCCAGCAGAGTTGCCTTGGTCAAAGGTGTCAGCTAATTTATGGTTATTAATAAGAATAATAATAATGAGGTCACTTAGCAAACCCCTTGGTGTTTCACAGAGAATAACCAGGGCAGTAATAACAGCGTAAAAGTGTTTATAACCGTTGAGGATGCAAGTGAGGGAGAGGTACCTTAGCCACATGTGTCCGTTGCTACACACTGCTTGTCTGCGGTCAGTGAAAGGAAGCACCTCCTTGCAAAGACTGCAGTATTCTGGAAAGGTCTGCTTGTTCATCTTCTTTAAGATGTGTCCAATGAGGACCTAAGAAAGAAAAAGATCTCAAATGTCACCTTAAAACACACAAGCTCTTCGGGCACATCACATGCCGTCTTGGACCCAGCCAGGTCTTGCAGAGCGCAGTTGGACAAATTCTCATGAACCCACTCACATCCACCATACCAAGTCAACAAACGTCTCGGTCCAGTTTCTCACAATCATCTCAGACGCACCATTGGAACCAGGTGTGTCTTTAACATCCCAGCATCCCCGAGAACTACTCGGACCTTAACCATTTCAAGCAATTCCATTACCCTCCCCTCACTGCTTCGTGGTTCAACACCTGCTCCTATACTTTCTTCCTTTTCTGAAACTGACCCTAACCCCACCAAAGAGAAGAGGCCCAAATTTTCTGAGCCGTTTCATCGATTAACGGCGTGCTCATACCGATTACGCTCAATACGCTTTACGTTTATTTTTGTTGCAAAAAAACCAACACCAGAACGGTACAGGAGTCTTGAAATATGTTGTGCAGTCACTTTTTGAATCATGCTTGAACTTACAGTTAATTATTCTCTAATTACGATTTGGCTGTAGGCTCTTGACACTCATTTGCTGGAAGAGCAGCCTTACCCTGGCAGCCCGGTCCTCATAGGTGGGGTCACTCATAAGGAAGTCACACACACCACGGGTGGGGATGCTGGTATTCTGAGTGATCCAGGTGTGCAGGTAAACCTCCCCCAGCACCCTCTTCATATGCTCACGTGTCAGGTGAGACTCCACCGCCTCAATCCAAGCAATGACCTCACTCATCTGCTCCTCCGAGGCCTCGCTCTCGGCACCCCGTAGTAGTCCCGTTCCCTCCGACGTCCCGGCGGCGGAGTCTTCTCCGTCCTCCTCGCTGTCCTCATCCACAACGAACACCTTGATGTCATCGTGCGACGGCAGCCAACGTGCCCCCGCTGGGGGTTTCTGCAGAGACTGGTACAACACGCGGAACAGGAAGAGCTTGAAACGCCACAGGTAGGTGGAACCCGTGCTGTGCACTTTGTCGTCCAGTTCCTCCAGTAACATGGGGGGGATTCGCCTGTCACGCAGCACCTTCCAGCGCACCAGATCCAGCAGGTCCGTCTGCTTGAACAGATTTTGGATAGCGGACTCCAGCAGCTCGGCCGCCGCGTCGTCCGGAGTCTTAAGCGTGACGAACTGCACCTGATACGTCCGAGCGACCAGATGCTGGCCGTTAGTCACCCCCTCCGTGGTGACCATGGCCAGATAAGCCCCGTTCGGGCTGACGGCAATTCCATGCGTCCTGCAGCCCTCCACACCCCTGGGCAAGTTGATTTGCTCCTGTTTGAACATGACAGCCACGTCGGTGAATATTGGCGTGAGCTTCTTGACGACGCCGTTCGCCGAACACGTGAAAATGGAGCCCCCGTAGCGACTGGCGGTCATGGAAGTGATGGGCGTGCAGTGCAGTCCGGTGACGTGCGAGTTGTGCACGTTCAGGCCGGCCTTGGTTATGAGCAGAAGGCACCAGAAGAGGTGGCAGCCGCGCGCCGCGACCACCAGGCTGCAGTTGCACTTCTGGTACGGGTGGAAGAGCGAGACGCACTTGATGTTGTGCACCGGGATCTGGTCCGTCTCCTGCCACAGCACCACGGGCTGCCTCAGGGTGAAATAGCCCTTGACGGCCTTGACGTTGACGGGAAGGATCTTGACGGGCCCCACCGAGCTGCCCACGATCAGGCCGTTCATCCTTCGCCCGCTGTGCTCGTACTCCCACCAAGCGAGCACGCTGGGCGCGGATACGCCCGACTGGATGGTGTTGCACGAGAGCACCGAGTCTCTGCCCTGGAAGGGAAGTTTAAACTGCCAGATGGCCAAGTCCCCGTTCTCCATGAGCACGGCGAGCAGAACCGTACCCACATCTTTGCACTCGTTGTTCTTCTGGACCTGCTGCGTGGAGCACATGCTGGACCACTCCATGCGCACGGGGTTCTGCATGCGACGGCGCCGCTGCAGCTCCGACGCGTCCTCCGCCGAGCCCGACGCCGAGCAGTTCTTCTCTTCCAGCATCTCGCGGTACAGCTCGGTGAGGTCCGCCAAAGCCACCCACTGCAGCCGGTTCAGATTCCCGTAGACGGTGAGGCGGCCGTCTAAAGTGAGCGAGGCGAGCAGGCAGCGGCCGTTGGCGTCGCAGCCCAAAGGAGACCAGCTGGTGTACCTGAAGCCAGTCTGGGGCAGCTGGCCTCCGGCACCGGGATTTCTGTCCCCATCCTTGTCACTGGACAGTTTTCCCTCATCCTCCAGTCCGTCTTCGTCCAGGCCCACCTTAGCGAAGGGCAGATTGAAAGAGAATAGAAATGCAAGAAAAAGGTTAGAAACATCTCAGACACACTCAGCCACTGGTGAAGTTACAAAGATCTGCAACAACAATACATATACACACACACACACACACACAGACTGTCTCTCTAGCAAGTCAGATCGCGTACCGTGAGCTCACACACACCGTCCGGCACGGGGATGGAGGTCCACTGCATGATGAGCTCCTGGCTGCAGCTGTGCACGTCGCACAGAATCTCCATTAGAGAGATGTTACTGGTGCTGGAGGCCGACAGCCGGTGGTCTTCAGACCACGAAAGCGGCTCCAAGCCGCTCACCGGACTGGGAAGCTTCACCGCCGGCTCCCTCTTCACGATGGGTCCCTGTCCGAGCCAAGGGTCTGACTCGTGCTCGGACTCGGTGCCGGGTTCGGCCTCGTCTCCGTCGGTGGAGCGCCGCGGGCTCGAAGCCGCCATTTCCATTGGAACATAAGAACGAACGCATCCAGGAAGTTGCGTCACGGTGGGCGGGACCTCGCTGCTCCTCGCGAGGGCACGAGACGGCGGGCGCCGTACTAGTCAGTAAGTGGCCGTTCGCTTTTCCGTCTGATCGAAGGAGTTACGTGGAGTGAAAAAATGGTATTTTGCGCGACACGCGGACGGCTCTGTTCACTGATATGCTCCATGTATTTGAAATACTGCTGTTAGACCCCACTGGAAACCTCAGTGAGCCTCATGTTACTGCTGTGTGGTGGCTAAGGCTAAGATGATCATCATGTGTGGGGAACTACTGGACCATGATAAGTGTCCACAGACTGTCCACGGCACTGTATGCGAAATGATACCGTTGTCACGCAGATATGGTGATTTAAGGAGGCCCGGGGCACATGGCCAGCGCTCGCACGTGCGGTGCAGTTGTGTGTGTGTGTGTGACTGCCTCCTCCATCCGGTTCCTACTTACACACGTTCACGGGAATCCCGCACGTCTGGGTTTCCGTTCTCTACCCTCAGCTCTCTCCTGTGTGTCAGCTTGTACAGGTCTCGAGCTCTTTGTTTGTGTGAATATTTAGACATCATTCATTCTGTTGAAATATTACCGATATCAGACCCCCCCCCCAATCGCCGCTCACCGACGTATCATCATGTGTGTTTTTACAGGAAAATGTCCGAAGACACGTTGATTCTGAATGTGGCGACAGTCCCATCGTTCCACTCGGGGAAGCGGCCGAGGACACCATACAAACCTTCAGACAAATGGGTACTTTACACACTTTCATCACATTATTCGACTAGCGTATTATATATTATTAGTCCTAAAAAGCTCGTTCATGATGTAAATTGCATAACTTGCAGCTATAATTATATTGCTGTGGTGTATCTTCTCTGGAATGTCTGCTAAGATCGAAGACTGCGATACATTGGTATTTTTTTGAGTGTCGTAAAAGCGGAAAACTTGAGATAATATATGAGGGAGTTGTGCGAATGTCGGTTGGGGGCGGAGCCGAGTGCGTGGGGGCGGAGCCGAGTGCGTGGGGGCGGGGTCAACTGTGTAGGGGGGGCGTGGTCCGTCGTTTGATTGACAGTAGCCACGCGCGACTTTTTGGTTACTGTTGGGGCAGGAGGGTTCCTCGTAAATCCCTGCCGGGGAATTCGCGCACGCAGCGTCTGAGCACGTTATCTGGCCACGCTTGTGTGAAATACAGCTTCCCTGACCTAATTATTCAACTTAGCCGTGACGCTGATTGTGTCTGAAGTATTACGTCAAGCAGGAGGGTGCGCACGTGCGCGCGTTCGAATGGAGCGGCGTGGCGCGCGCGGGGTCCGGCCGCAGGCAGCGTCTCTTTGAGCTCTTTTCCATCGCTGGGGATACAGATATACATTTACATTACTTACTGTCCAGTACAGTATTGCCCTGTGACCACGTGAGCAATAGGTGTCCAAGCTGTGTTACAGCACAAATAATAATTTAGCCTGAAAGCTTTCGTGATACGTTTCAACAATGTATCTGGCTGTTATTTTCATGTTTTTGCGTTAAATGTAGCTGCTTGGACATGCACAGTTTTTGTGTTACTAGTCTTTACTTTAATTTTGCCATAAGTACAGAGAGAGATGATTTGTTTACGCAGGATCCACTTGCTGAAACCACACTGCCCCTGCTCTACGTTTTACGAAACGTCCTTCCCCCGGTATCCTGCACATGCTTGCGAGTTTTGATCACTCCTACTAGTGTAGACTGTAGTCCAGTTTTGCCACCTTTGGGATGGACATTACTCAGCAACACACCTTTTAGCAGCGTTTCCCAAGTCCCGACTTCTCTTGTACCCGCAACAGCAAAACTCCCTCTGTTTTCGTTTCTATGATTCTTGTTGCTTCCTGGATTTATTGGGGCCAGTGCAAATGTATAACATAGAGACAGCTGGTAGTTAGTGGCAGGGGCGTAGCTACATGGTGGCCACGGATGGCCAGTGCCCCCCCTGACTGAAGCTTGGCCACCCCTGTTGTGCGAAACACTCTGACCACGCTGACGGGTGACTTTTTTTCGTCGCTCAAACTTGTAAGACGCGCACAGTGTGCGGCGCTATTAGGCTGAAGAGCTGCGAACCGCCCGCACGGCGCAAACCTCTGTGTAGGAGGGAGGAGTAGGAGCGGGAAAATTCAATTTCGGTACCGTTACTGCAGCCAAGCCCAGCGCAAGTGCGCAACGCAAAGGGATACGGTGTTCAGGAGGGTAAAATCAGTATACGCTTATATTATGAGCCTGTCACTGTTTTTTGTAAGTAGCTATTCAAATTAATAATAATAAAAGTGTTTCTTGATAGGTGTGTTTGTCTGAAAACTGTGTAGAGAGCATGCAAAGGAAAGTACTTTGCTTTTTTTTTTTTTTTTTTTACAGATTGAGGGCCATACCCACACACACACACACACACACACACACACACACTTTCTGAACCGCTTGTCCCATACGGGGTCAAGGGGAACCGGAGCCTAACCCGGCAACACAGGGCCAGAGGGGGAGGGGACACACCCAGGATGGGATGCTAGTCCGTCACAAGGCACCCCAAGCAGGACTCGAACCCCAGACCCACCAGAGAGCAGGACCCGGTCAACCCCGCTGCGCCACTGTGCCCCCCCTTAGACCCTCTTAGGCTTTTCCTTTTCCTCTTCCTCACCCTGGCCAACGGACACTCACCCCTTATATTCCGTGTGAGCCCCCATAGCAGTTGAACACTTAAATCACATTTTACCCACAATTCTCAACTATTTACAATAAACCCATTTTCCCACTCAAATATGGCACTTCCCAGTAATGCAGGTCGTTGCAATACATTGTTACATTCTAAGATGGAAAAATATTTGTTGTACTGTTATTCCCACACAGTGGGTGGTATATGATTAGGGCTGGAGTTGAGATACTGTACAATAATACTACGAAAACCTTTATTTTTCAGCTTTGAGATGTGTCCCATTTGTATAAATTATGAAGTGAACTGAGGCTTGCCATATCTATAAAACAGTTCTAACATGGATATTACACCATCCTGTAGGGGGCGATATACAGTTTTGTTTATTAAGACATAAGTTCTCAGGTTTTTAAAAAAATGTACTGTATATAACATTATTAACAGGTATTCAGTCATTCAGCATTTGTTTGATTATTGAAAATTATAACTGCCACTAACTTCAGTAAGTCATCTCACCAATTTTTTAAACATAAATTCATGTTATATACCTCTCTCAAGTGTGCAGAAGCAATATCCTCCCAGGGACTTCAGTGTTGATCATATTGGTCAGATTTCATTTAAAAATTGCTCCTGCAGTTGCATGTGATTTTCGTAATTCATTTTACAGCAATTACATAATATAGCAATAATAAACCAGTAGGTAGCAGAAGTGTAGAAGCATTCAGGGTTTTGTTTGGAGCTGCTGCCTCTGGACTCAGAGGTCCTAGGTTCAAATTTCACTTGTTTCTGTAGCACCTTTGAGCAAGGTACTTACTCTAAATTGCTCCAGTAAAAAAAAAAAAAAAAAAAAAATATACAGCTGTATAAATGGGTAAGGCATTGTAGGGAGCTTAATATTAAGTCACACTAAAGACAAGCGTCAGCTGTTATGAATGAATGTGAAAATGTCTGGGTAACGTGTGGCTTAATCCTTTTCCTTGAAAATTAAAGCTGCTATATTGGACATTTGTATTTGCAATCCTGCTTGCTTATTAATTTTTTTTGCCATTTCCAACTCCATCCATCCATCCATCCATCTTCCTCCGCTATCCGGGGCCGGGTCGCGAGGGCAGCAGTCCGAGCAGAGTCCTCCAGACTTCCCTCTCCCCGCACACCTCCTCCAGTTCCTCTGGGGAAACCCCAAGGCGTTCCCAGGCCAGCCGGGAGACGTAGTCTCTCCAACGTGTCCTGGGTCTGCCCCGAGGCCTCCTCCCAGTGGGACATGCCCGGAACACCTCCCCAGGGATGCGTCCAGGAGGCATCCGGAACAGATGCCCGAGCCACCTCAACTGGCTCCTCTCGATGCGGAGGAGCAGCGGCTCTACTCCGAGCTCCTCCCGGGTGGCTAAGCTCCTCACCCTATCCCTAAGGGTGCGCCCAGCCACTCTGCGGAGGAAACTCATTTCTGCCGCTTGTATCCGCGATCTCATTCTTTCGGTCATGATCCAGAGTTCATGACCATAGGTGAGGGTAGGAACGTAGATTGACCGGTAAATTGAGAGCTTCTCCTTACGACTCAGCTCCCTCTCCACCACAACAGACCGGTACAATGACCGCATTACTGTGGGCGCCGCACCGATCCGTCCGTCAACCTGCCGCTCCATTTTCCCCTCACTCATGAACAAGACCCCGAGATACTTAAACTCCTCCACTTGAGGGAGCAACTCCCCCCTAACCCGGAGGGGGCAATCCACCTTTTTCCGACTGAGAACCATGGTCTCGGATTTGGAGGTGCCATTTCCATCTCATATTGTGATATGAATTGTGTCATAGTGCCATGTGCTACTAACAAATTTGTAAGCTGTTCTTGTTGTACTTTTCAGAGGTGAATTTGCCTGCGTGGTTCTAAACTAGCCATTGTATGTGACCTTTTTTTTTTTTTTTTTCCAGAAAAAGAGAAAAGCTCAGAAAAGAAAAGCAGCACAGCTAACGCCAAAGGGTCCTTCTGCCAAAAAGGTGGCACACATCCCTGAGAACACCTCTGATCATGTCCACCAGACCCTACAACATGATCGAGCCCCCAAACTCACTACCAAGGACAAAGACATCAGCAAAGGGACTTTACCAGTTTCAGCCAGGAAGCCAGGGAGTACAGAGAAACCCAGCTCAAAATCAGAAGGAACCCCAGAACTCCATAAGAAGAGCCAGCAAGAAGACAGAAAAGGAGAGGATAGGCCTTTCATCAAGACCTCTTCCCTGTTCAAAAATAACCCAGATATCCCAGACATTCACAAGTAGGTTGTTTAATGCATATTAATTTATATCCAACTGCTTAGTCATCACTGAATTCCAGAGCAAGATTTAAACTGCTGGATATTTTTTACTGGAGATGAACTAAACATTAAGGTTTAGGCTAAATGCTGAGCTCAAGGGTGTTACAGCAGGACATCTCCAGGGACTCAAACCAATAACCTTCAGGTTGCAAGTCCATGGGATTACTCATTAAGCTACCTGCTGCCCAAAAACAGGCTGTAAATACAGTGGCCAGGCCGTCAGAAGATCTTTAATAGTCCTGCACCAGGCCTGCTCGTCGGCTGTGCAGCAGAAGGAGCAGTCCTTTCTGTTTGCTGATTGTTGAAATAATTTTAGACAATCCCAGTTATTTGGGGAAGATTATTTTGGAATCTTCCAGGAGGAGGTGCTGGGAGGGAGGAGGAATGCTGTTGATACCATGTGGATTTCGTTACCTTCTGTTGCTGGCTCTGACTTCAGGCCTGCGGTGACCCAGCTGAAGGAGACAATGTTCACAAGTGACTCCTTTGCAGATCTGGAGCTACATCCACATTTGGTGAGTGATGCACTGCTTCTCTCCCCTTGCTGTCTGAGGGAGTTCAGCACAGGTTTTCAGTACAGGTCTGGTTGACAGTTTCTGTCATTAGTAGTACGAGGGTTTAATCCGCTATGCTGTTCCTTAAAGGTGTAATCCTTCATTTTCTCTTCCCACTTTTTGTTCCTTCCTTTTTGGATTTCACAGTTACTGAGCTCATTTACATTTGGTAATTTGGCTGGCACTTTTCTTCAAAGCAACTTACAATGTTAAGATATCTATAATTATTTACCCATTTACAGTAAACAGCTGGGACTTTTTTTTACTGGAGCAATTTTTGGGGTATATACCTTGCTCAGGGGTACTACAGCTGGAGGTGAGATTCGAACCTGCAACCTTTTGGTCCAAAAGCAGAAGCTCCAACCACTATGTCACCAGCTGCCTCCTGTATTTCAAGCTATTTATTTATCAGAAATGCACAGTTGTTATTAATGCCTGTGTAAAGAGAATTAATGTCAAAGATATATTGGCATACTGAAACTGCTATTTGCTTAGAGGCAAATCTAAATGCAATGTAGTGAAGAATTTATTATCAGTACTTAAAGTATTACAGTATTAAAAGTTTTATGTAATAATGCTGGGAAAACATATGCAAGAAAATTGTTTGCTCACTTACAGAAAGACTTTAAAGTATCTATCCTCCAAATACATACAAACTGAAAGATATTGCCAGTATAAAGTAAGCAAAGTACCAACTCATAAACTGAAATGTTAAAATTGTTATTGTTTGTCGAGAAGATGAACAATATGCTTACTATAGCTAAAGGACACTAGTGCTTTACTATGGTAGTTTCATCTAATTCTTTATTTCACTTTACATAATTCCTTGCTCATTGTCTGTCTTTTGGCTCCCTTCCCAGGTGTCTACTCTTAACAATGTCTTGAAGGTGACGAGTATGACAAGGTACATTATTACTCCATGAAGCATTATGTAAACCTGTTCCGTATGAAATTTTGTCCTGTTCAGTTATTCTGGGAACACAGAAATAAAGTAGCACGCTTTAGCTTATGTGCATCACACAACTGTGTGTTTTGGATCATCAACTGGAAATTGTTTTATAAAGGTTGACCACTGATGGAAATAACCTAGTTCATTTTAACCAAATTTCCACCTTCCTGCTCGGCTTGCTTACCTGCAGTGTCCAGAAACGGACCATTCCTGTACTCCTGGCTGGAAGGGACGCGGTGGTGCGCTCCCAGACTGGCTCAGGTAGGTTTGGACCATACCGAGATTAATCCAGGGGTTGTGCAGATTTTTCATCTCTGATCATTGCTCCCAGTAGTTAATCTTTTCCTGCTTCAGAAAAAGGCAAACAGGAAGGAAAATACTGTTTAAAATTATTTGACGTCAGAGGAGGATTGTTCTTTGTTCTTTCCCTCTTTGTGCTGTTCTAGGCAAGACCTTGGCTTATGGGATTCCACTGGTTCAGTCTCTACAGGCAATACAGCCAAAAATCAAGGTAAGGCAGTCCTTTGAATTAAATGTACGTGTGCCTCTTGTGTGTTCTCGTGCGCTGTTGGTTTGAGCACAGTCTGTTTATTCAAACTTCGTGATGAACGCGACGCATTATTAACCATTCTTACGTATAGTAGTGGTCTACCTCTGAAGTCCCCCCCCCACCTGACATTCAGCATCTGTTGATGCCAAACTCAGTCTTATTAACAGTAGGTAATTTAAGAACTGTGGGGCGGGGGGACAGATGATCGTTTCTGTTGACTGCGTCTTTCCATACTAGTGAGCCACAATGCAAAAGGCTCCTTGTTGCAGGGAGAAGAGAACACTACTTTGATTAAACCGAACAGCAGTATCAGCTCTGCCCAAGTAACCAGAGACACCCAGACCTGCTCGCTGGACGAGCAGCAAGAAAACAATGCTTTTAAAAGGCTTGAATTATTCACCTGCCCCATGTCTTTTGTATGTTTTTTATAAATAGTGACAGTGCATCACTAAATAAAGCTAAATACCCAGTGGGGCTGGATTGGCGGGCTGTAATAAAGAACACTGACAGATCTATTGTCGTCTCCTGAAGCAGCCTGTCCCCAGTGAAGCAGCGTTGAAGTACTGACAGCTGTCTGGCCCACCGAAAGGCAGACAAGCCTGCGTCGCTTGCGTCTGCTCTGAGGCCTTGCAGTGAGCTTTAACCCAAATGAAGAGATGGCGCGTTTTCATGTCAGCACAATTGTTGCACGGCTGAGCTGAGATTCGCAAACAAATAGGAATAACACGCATCAAAAAATATTTGTAGAATAAATCATTTTTTGCACAATGTTATTTTCTTTTGCCGCTAATCTAATTAATAAATGAATGAAGGCATTATGTCGCATTGTTAATGATCCATGTAGGCTATTAATATTTTAGAAATGTGTAGCGTATCACTTTTTTTTTCCCCCTGTTGTTTTTTTTTCTAGCGAGCAGACGGTCCATTTGCAGTCATTGTTGTCCCCACCAGAGAGGTATGAGAATTGGGAATGATCTTACCCTCCCCCTTTGCATTTCTGTTGCACATTTCAGAAGACACAACTGGACAGCACCTAATTTCAGCACGCAAAAGTCTTTGAAATGATTCTTACAATTTTTGTAATTGGTTCCTGGGGAAGGTTTTCTCCTCATTTATTAATATGTTGGGAACACTAGGAACACTATACCTAAAGGCACCATCTGTACATATTATTGGTGTTCCTTCCTTTATTTGAAGCCCCAGCATTGCAAGCACAGTGTTCAGTGTGTCATGCTTTTTTCTTTGTGCAGGGGCACTAGGTGGTCTAGCAGGATGTTAGTGTATGTTCCCTTATGACAGAATGCAGTGGGTTTGCTGCCCACAGCTCATGAGTTTATCGTTGTGTTCTGTAGCTGCTTCTTTAACGTTCATTCATTCCTTCCTGAACACTTAACAGCTAGCACAACAGAGCTTTCAGATCATCCAGAAGCTACTGAAGGTGAGCCTGCATGTTGTGCCCATCTCAGTGACTTGGTTAGATCTGGCTTTAGACCAGGATTTCCCTTCTGTTTTGGACCATCGAATGTTTTTGTCTCATTTTATCCATCTTTGTTCTTGTGGGGTGTTTTTGTGCTGGACCAGCCCTTCACATGGATTGTACCTGGAGTTCTGATGGGTGGGGAGAAAAGGAAATCGGAGAAAGCCAGGTCAGGTCCATCACTGGATGAATTTCAAAATGGTTTCGCTATATAGCACTTGGTCTCCACTAAACTTTGTTTCACGCTGTAACTAATACAGGTATGTTCATGTCATTTTCAGTGAACGCATGTTGTGTTTTTACATATCAAACTGAACTCATAACGAATTATTGGGCTCAGGTTACGCAAGGGGATCAACATCCTGATTGCCACGCCAGGCCGACTGGTCGACCACATCAATAACACCCTGAGTATTGCCTTCAGTGCTGTCCGCTGGCTTGTGCTAGATGAGGCAGACAGGTAGGTTCATGCCCCCAGGCTCTGCTCATGCTCCTTGTGATGCCATTGCTATGTAATTACACACAGCTTCATTAGCAACTTGACCTTCACTTCTGACGATCACCACTAGCATCAGAGTAGTCATTACCATGCTGGGCATATTTGCATATCAAGGAAGACCTTATCTGGTAAATAAACGGTTTACCACTTATGCATAACATTTTTTGGTGTCTTGCAGAAAGATGCAGAACACAAATGTTTTAGGTCTGTTCCATTAGTTGTAGAGTCTTTGAGCTGCAGTGACTGTGTGTCTGAACAGAACTCTGGACCTGGGGTTTGAAAAGGACCTGACGGTGATCCTGAACGCCATCAACACCACCAGCCCATGCAGGCAGAATGTGTTGCTGTCCGCCACACTTACTGAAGGCAAGTTGTCTTGGCGACTCTCGTGAAGGGTCGGTGCACGTGCCGGCTCCTACATCAAAGCCTTCCCAAGGGCTAATTTGTTCATGAGCTTCCCTGTAGGTTTGTTGCCTCCTCTCTTCACTATCCTCCCAGCTTGTTGTGTTCAAAATGGCACTTTGTTGTCAGATGGCTGTATGCGACGCTAATGTGCATTTCGTCAGACCTCTCCGGGGATCATCTGGCATGCACCTTTTCTTTTTTGATTTACTGGGATATGTGACCATAGAGAAATTCTCGGAAGCCTTTGTTGCTGCAGAACATGCAGTTGTTTTAAAAAGAGCCTGTTGGTATTCATGATAATGGCGAGGATGATGGTGATAGCAGCGATAGGGGTTTGTGCACCTTTGCGAGAGTGAACAGGCTCTCCTGCTGGCAGCTCCCCAGCAGCCTGGGGAGGACTACTAGTGCCCTCCAGGCTCCCAAGTCAGGGATTACAAGTGGTTACTACCTGTGCAGCGTGCTGTTAGCTGGGCATGCCTGATAGGCAGAGCTCTCCATCAGAGCGGGAGTGTGTTTCCGCGCTCAATACTTGCTCAGGGGCACTGAGGTTCGGGCAAGAGCTGGGACTTGCCCACAGAGACACCTCAATTTGCCTTCAGCAAGAAGGCAACGATTTTCTATGGGCAAGATAAACAACCTTCAGAAGACTATGCTTTAGAGTACTGTGGGTAAAGACCCCTGACGGTGCACGCTCCTTCTAAGAGACACAACAATTATCTCTTTTTGTCTCGCATTCTTTCTCAGAATTCTGCTGATTGCTTTGTTTGCTTGTGTTTTTGTTTTCCGATCGTGGGGGACACAGGTGTCTCAAGACTGGCTGGGATCAGCGTAAGGGACCCGGTCAGCATCCACGTGGGTGAGGGTACGGAGGAGTGTGCCGCTGCGGTGCCACAGGCCTCAGGCATACCTCATGGCTTTGCCGTTCCTGAGAAGCTCAAGCAGTACATGGTATTGGTGCCCAGCAAGCTGCGACTGGTGTGCCTGGGAGCGTTCATCTTGGGAAAGGCCAAGGTGGGAGATGTCCACAGTCACCCAGCTCTCTGTGTGCATTAGTATTTACTGTGTGCATTATTGGTGTTTACAATCAGAATGTTGTAAAGGCAGTGTTTTGTGAGTTTGTGTCAGAATATTTTAAGCATATAAAAACCGTTGATTTCTACCCTGGTGAAGAAACTGAATAAGACGGCAGAAGTTGGTTAAATTTTTGCCAGTCAAATTTTATTTTGTTTTATTTTCCTCTGTTTCCCAGTTTGAAAAAGGCCACAAGCTTATTGTGTTCCTGTCAAGCTGCGAAGCTGTGGAGTTCCTGCTGGCACTCTTCACCACAGTTCTGTGCAAGGAAGAAGACCTCTCTCCCTCATCCAGTCAGCCAGCGCCTCTCCTCTTCTACCAACTGCACGGCAACATGATGCAGGAGGTGAGTGTTTCTTTGTATGTACTTGTGTGTTTGGAGGGTGGTTTGAGATTTAGTGTGTCGCATGGGCAGCGTGGTCCGACTTACCACTGCTGAACCCACCGGTAGCTCCATGTGAGTACAGTTGCGGTTGGCTGGGTGCAAACGAGGTCTGGGAGTCCTGTTCTGCCAGCTGTTGGTAAGCAGGCCGTGCCCGGTGGCGGTGCCAAGGGAGGGCCGGTGGCTCAAGGACCAGGCCTCCAGTCACCCTTGCCTCGGGAGCACTAATGGGCCTGGACCAGGCCTGGCCATATGGCACTTCTGGGAGGCTGACCCAGGAGGCTGGCACATGCCGCTGGCCCCTTCTCCTTTGATATTGGAGAGGACGGGTCCGAATCAGGCCTGCCACATCGGGCAGCGAGGCGGCGTTATGGATGTGTTTGCTAATGGGACAGCGCAGGCCAGGCCTGGGATTTCTGCTCCAGTGAAGGGGTCTGCAGGAGATGTACAGCTGTTCCAGTTCGGAGCAGATTGCTCTTCACTAGTGCTGATACAGTTCATTGTGTGGCTGTTCTCCTCGCAGGGGGCATGCATCTTGTGGTCGTAATTGAATGTGCTTGAACAGTAACACCTTTAGTACAAATTTAGTTTTATTTTATTTAAATAGCACTGCTTTTTGATTTAACACAATGGAAAAATTATTGCAAGTGTTGCTGTTATGTGATTTGAAATGTGCTCTGTGTTCTAATCGCTACAGTCCATATGGTGTAAACCCTAACACCTTTGTGCACATCGAAAGTCCATGTTTGTGTGTGTGAGAGTGAGATTTGCTCTTAGTTCTAACCACTGACATACTGATTTTAAGTTATACACATTTTTATAGCTACATATGTGTTGCTGAGGCAAATTGGGTTATGGACTAGGTTTTACAGTTCTCCTGGGAATTTAACTATTAATATTTATCATAAGCTCCTTATCCTTAACTCCTACACCACCTGCTGTCACATTATTTGTTTCCAATTTTTATGGTAGAACAGTGTTAACAGGTACAAAGTTCAACTAAAATGATTATTGTATCGACTAGTTTGTATACTGGTCATATTCCTTTAAGATCATAGGGACTTGATGGTCTTTGACAGCTGTAATTTAGTCTTTTGAGTGTTTTTATTCATTGATATTTTTCAAAGAGATGTTAAATGCCAAGAAAGTCAGAACACAACTATCAAGGTAAATTTTTAGATTTTATTTGAAAATTTTTAAATGATACAGCTAAGTATATCAACAGTACTAAAGAACTTCAAGTCTGACTAAAAGGAAAATGTCTCCAGGATGATGTTTTAAGCACAAAGACTTGTTTGTATGGTTCAGGAACTCACACTACAAATTGTAACAGCATGAATGTTTGTCACAAGGGGATATAACCATGACAGCAATGGCATCATCACACATGCTTGTTGTAAGATCTTCATTCTTCATCGCGGCGATGCTCCTTTTTCCTATAGGAACGAATGGAGGTGTTCAAGGAATTTTCTCAGTGCAAGACTGGCATTCTCCTTTGCACGGTGAGTTTGCTCTAAAAAAAAAAAAAAAAAAGAGTGGGGGGCTGGGAAGGCAACAAAATCAAAACTGAGAGGACGTCCTTTCAGTGTAGGTCAAGGAAAAGGTGGTTGCCAGAATCCATCAGATGATGGCGCCATGTGAGGACCAGCGTGGTCCTGCGCAGGGGATGGGGTGCACGGGGGTAGCATTCTCCCACACCCTGGCACATGGCCCTGCTGGCTCCTCATCTAGCCCATACAGCCTTTGCTTTTTACGGCGTGCTCCTACGGGTGCTCGAAGGCTGCGCTGAAATCCCACACTAATACAATATGCTCTTCATCTGCCACTAAGAATGATGCCTTAAGATTAACACAAAGTCTTAAGTCATTTGTACAGCATCCACTGAAGTACAGTTAACATGGAAACCCCACAACGGAAGGAAGAAAATTTAGTATACATACCAGCATAGGGTAAGTATTCATTATGGCACTTAGACATTCGTACTGAAAACATTTTTAAAAAAATGCAGGCCTGGTGTGAACAAGTCATACTCTCCACAGCCTGAAAGTGGAACAAAGTCCCTGGCTGGCCCTTGTTCTTTGCCCTCCCCCAAAGTCCCCCTTTCACTAGTGACAGCTGCCGTGAAACAAACTCGCGGAGTAGAGGAATGATGTGTCAGTGAAAGGTCCTTTAGCGTGTGCTACTAATCTGTCACATGCGGCTTGTTTACCGCTCGCCCGCTCGCCCACTGGCCGTCACTGCAGCCGCACTGTAATGGCGACAGATGCTGACCCACACAAGTGTGAATCTTCCTGTTTTTTTTTTTTTTTTTTCCCCTGCCACCAACTTGTAAATTACAGTTTTCGAGAAAAATTAGACCTGATAAAAACCCTTCAGAGCTCCCTCGTTGTCACCTGGCCGCAGCGTGAACAATTGGAGGTTTGTTGGCGTTGATCTAACTTGGCACTAAGGTTTCATGAAAAAAAAAAAGTCTTCTTTCCTTCTAGCCTTTGTACATCGAGGTTGAGCTGGGAAAAGCTGGGGCCATTAGTCTTTCTTGAGAGATTTGGTGTTTTCACCCACTCTTACAGGTCTTACCTCACCTTGCAACAGTTAGGAGCACAACAGATATGTGTACAAACAGCTTTAACTTCACATATTACTAGCAAATGCTTGTTGCACAGAGTGTTTGTCGCTGTGCATGGTAACCCGTCCTGGATGATTCAAACGTGAAAATATATTCATTAATTTTTTAGGTTAATTCTAAATTGCATTCATTCATACATATTTGGAAACACCTCAGGGTTGCAGTGCTGTCTCTCTTTTGGAATCCACACATACAGGTAAGAACAATTAAGATTTGCCAGTTAATGCGAAACACATCTTTGGATTGCCGGAGGGAATCGGAGCATCAGAGTACATTGTGAAAAGTTATATATGTGTTAAGTATTTACCTAGAAGTTGTATCAAGACTTATGGTGGTTTTGTAGGAGCAGATTAGCCTGGAACTTAATCCGGTTTCACACTGAGAAAGTCATGAGTAAGAGGACTAAACTGAACTCTTTGAGATGCCTTGTGATTCGCTGCTTGTTGAAGGTTTTGTCAAGTCATCGGATATTACGGTAAAAGCTTCAGCACAGCAGGTTTTGTACCGGTAACCAGTGAGCAACGTCCTCATTGGATTGGTGCTATTCATCACGACAGTTGGTATGCCATGAGTCTGTGTTGCAAAAAAATAAGCAAATGTAGCAAAATTGCTGCATGCTGCTCTACCTCTCTCCTTTTTTCATGCTTGGGTTATAAAATGTACCATCAGTGCCATCATATTTTTTTTCCCATTGCATGTTAAGACACTGGTATTTGTAAATTTTGCATATTTTTACCTTTAGACAAATGTAAACATATTTGCTCTTTTGCTGGTGCTTTTATTAAGAATGATTTATGTAGAAAATATGCTTACATGTTCCCCATTTTTGTAGCTTGATATTTATAGTGAAGAGATTTGCGTTACGCATGTTGTTAAAGTGTGCTGGCGCATGTGAGGGTTGTAGTACTTTATGGGTTGTGTTACCAGCTGTCCTAAGACATAGAGATGAAGTAAGGTTGTATTTGTTCCTGCGAATGCTGTCTTAACATGCGGGCCACTGTATTATGATCATGCAGCAGGCTTCTTCCTCCTAAGCCCACGCTCTCCCTGTCCTCCTTCCATTGACTCCTTGTGAGCTTTTCCCCAGCCTAGGCTATGTTCCCACAGGACATCGAGCCCCCGGGACGTTGGGTTCGGCCCCCCGCCCCCACTCCCCAGTGCTTTGACATCTGTGGAAGTGCTGCTCGCATTGCAGAACCTGCCACTGTAAGGCACGCTCACCAAAATGTAGCAGTTGCCTCTTTAAGTAATTCACCTAATGCAAAAGGTCGCACAGCTAGTTCTTGTCATCATCCCTCTGTCTTCCTCCTGCTCCTGCTTCCTGGCCACCTGAGCCAATCGCCTTCCATTCTCACCTCCTTCGCCACCCATTTTGGTTTGCAATCTGTCGCCCAGGCACTGGGGGGCGCCACCCTGCTGCCAGTCTTCTGCTCGGCACCGTAATGACTTCTGGCAGTCCTGGAAGCGTGATGAAAGGCAAAAAGTGAAGCGGTGATATGATGGGGTAGTTTAACACCCTCCCGTTCTGCCCCCACCTCGTTCCCCCTTCACCCTCGTGTCTGGTCCAGTCGCTTTGCAAGATCCTTCAGTGAATAAATGAGTCGTTTTAATCCGACTGACAAGCTGGCATTGCCCAGGCCTGCCCTCCATCTGCACAAGCGGCCAGCGCAGCAGCAGACCCCAGGCAGCCTGACGCGCCAATCCAAGACTCGGCTTATCCTGGCTGCAGCTTCAGGGACAGAAGGGTTAGAGCTCCATGCAGCAGCTCCTTCACTCCACCAAGAGCTATTTATACAAAGCAGAGATTACCATCCACAAACTAATAAATGACCACAAGGAATATGCACAGCACGTAGCGCTTTCCTGCGATGGGTCTTTGCGCTTCAGTCTGCGCTGGCTCGCGTGCGGTTCATGTTAAACCGGCCTGTGCAAATAGTGGAGAAAAGTTAATGATTTTGTCGTTTATTACAGACATTTTACTTGACAGACTGTCAGTCTCCGTTGAAAGCGGCAGTTGCCACTGAATATGTCAAGGCCTCTGTCTCAGTGCTCTGTGTGTTTGACTCTTTGCTTTGAAGGACGTGGCTGCGAGAGGGCTGGATCTGCCTCAGGTGACCTGGATAGTGCAGGTGAGCTTTTCCATCAGTCACCTAATCTTCATAACCCAGCCTGGTTTAAGCCATCTGAGCCTAGTCGCTTCGCATTTCGGACTGAGAGACGTAAAGAGCTCGTGACATTGCCATATGGGTATATTAAACGACAAATGAGTAGCAGGCAGTATTAGCAAAGTCTGGAGAATATTACATTTGCTTACATGAAGTTCAGTGAAATTTCTTTTCTCTGCATCCCTGCATAATTGAAGCTCACCAATTTAACCTTGCTCATCCCTCTGTGTGTGTGTGTGTGTGTGTGTGTGTGTGTGTGTGTGTGTGTGTGCATGCACGCATTACACAGTACAACCCCCCAGCGTCTCCTGCAGAGTACGTGCACCGTGTGGGTCGCACTGCTCGAATCGGAGCTCAAGGCAGCAGCCTCCTCTTCCTCACTCCTTCTGAGACGGCTTACATCAACGTGTTGGCAGATCACAACATCAGGTCAGCTGACGACCTCACCACACACCTCCCTTTCAGGGTCTCTCTTCCGTTTAGTTCATTGATTGATATACAGTTGCAGTCATCACGTCCATAACCGCAAGGGTTAATTGTACTCGGTGTGTAATACGGCTTCGTAGTACTGTGATCTTCTCGCAAAACGCAGAAACGGGAGATGTAGTGAAGCCACATCGCCGATGGGCACTGTTTTCAGAGGGCCGTGGCATCGTGTGAAGCTCCCATTTCCTTCTGCCTTCTCGCTTCCTGTTCTGGCTCCTGTTTTGGCCTCCACTGCTGTGTAAGAGCGCAGTGGCTAGGTTGGCTGATCAGTGTCATTCGGTGGCACACAGTGCCTAATTAAGCACAAGCGCAGCAGTTTACGTAAGGGCCCCTCGCCGCCCCCTTCATCAGAGTCTCTGGTGCCATCGCGGGTGGGAGAAGTATTTCGCAGGCACTCCGCTCTGCTTCAGGCTCTGTTTGCTGCTCCCTGCACCCGTCGCTCTGTTTATAGGTCCCCCGCGGACCCCATTGCGGAACAGGAGGTTATGGCTGTTTGATCCAACGGTGCTAAAGCTGTGCCCGTTATCTGCTGTCAGCTCGCTAGTTTTTGATTTTGTGTATTCATACGAGAGAGACTATGAGAGAGAGAGAGCTGTTTTTACCCTTTTGGGTAAAATACATTGAGCTATTCTTAATGTTTCTTTACACATTTTCACCGATATGCATTTTTTTGTTGTAGTAAAAGTGAGACAGTACACAAAACTTGGAATACAGTAAAATAGAGAGCTACGGTAAAATGCGGAGAAATCACAATACGGGCACAATGCAATATGTTCCAGGAAAAAAAATTAACAGATGTATTATATTACCAGCATGCCTTGCATCATTATTTCAGTTGAATTAAAAGGGCAGTTAAATGTTGCAATTTTAAAAGGCCCCTGGACTATTGGGCAAATATGGCTCCCTCTGGTTACACCATTTGGCAATGATGACTCCAGAATTTTTAGTCTACAGAATGAATGATTGTAGTAGACCTATAATTTATTGTGTTGTACTGCTGAAATTATTACAGCAGCAATGGAAAAAAATTGAACGATGCAGTATTGTGATGACCTTGTAGTGTGTTAAGAGCAGCGTTCACCAACTGCGTACCTATAGCCATCAGTGTAAAACAGCTAAAGTTCAGGAAGACTGAATCCTTGTGTCGAGAGGAGTCGTTTCAGGGGCACCTCTGAGTTTAAGGCATAAACTTAGTGTGCTGCTTTTTCACATATGATGGCACTCACAAATATAGAATTGACATCGGTTCTTTAGAATAGTCTGCTTAAATGTAGCCTAATCGCCTGGAGAATTAAGGCCTCTCACAGGCAAGACATTTATGTGTTAAATCAGAGTTGTGTTTTTTTTTTTATATGTGTGTGTGTATATATATAGCAATCTCTTCTACGTTTCCATTTGGCAGTTTCTTTTTTTTTTCTTTTTCCATACCCCCATCACCATCCTAGCATCAGAATACACAGCTGAAGTGCTGTGCCCTATAAATGTGCAAAGTTGGGTGTTTGTCACTGTCCAGTTTGTTGCTCACTTACAAATTAACTTGTAAATTTACTAAGCTTAATTTTTCTGATGAGGGCAGGAAATGTGCAACTGTTTCTGGTTGTAACATAAAGTAATGACGCCTTACATCAAAAAGTCAGGGTATTACTGGTTTTCAAACCATTAAATTAATTTTTAAAAAATCAACATTTTTATAACAAATTCATTAAGTTCAAGTATCTCTTAATCTGATAAAATGGTTAGTTTCCCATATTTTATGCCCCTTTGTTATTGTCAATATTTTTTCCCTTTCTTGCGGTTTACATGGTACATTTCACCTCGCTTATACTTTAAGTCTTTTTTTATGTTACTTTATGTACAGTATGTTTTATGTGGAAATAACACTCCATCATTTTAGTATGCTCAGCAGTTACAATTTGGCAAGGTCAAAAGGGTTCTCAAATAAAATATGTAATAAATATCGCTTTTATCGCTTTGTTCTGAGAGAACCCTGGTTGACCATTTTCCTCCAAATGCCACGAAATATCTAACGAATAAGTTAACATATCAAAACGTGTTGTGGGTGCTTCTACATTTTAAACAAGAACACTACGGGGAGACCATTTCGAAGTGAAATTAACAAATCTGGGTGTGTACGGTGATGCTGCTGTGGCTTCCGAAAATGCGTAGCGTGACGGGTACAATAGAAAACGAGTTCTTTGTAAGTATGCCACCTTTATTTTTTTATTAGAAATAAATAGTTAAGCGCAGAAAGCTTGTTATCCCCCTGTTCAATTATGCACTTCGCTGCCCTTGTAATGTGTTCCTATGGCCCGTCTTTCCAGTACTGTTCTGGTGCCCTTCAGCGTTGCATCCTCTGAGAGGGTCACTGCAGTCCTGCGCGTGTCCCTTTCTCACTGCTCCGGTCTGTGGCTATTGGAGGTTGTTTCTAGCCCCTGGGGTTACAGCCTCTTGGAGTTACTGGCCCCTGGGTTACAGGCACAGGTGTTTTTAGTTCTCTCTCCAAGCGGGCAGCGGGTGGGAGACTCGTTCCAGTAGGGCCATCCTGTCTCCTCCATCCCCCACCAGGGCACGGAACCTCCGGCCTTGGCCTCGGGGTTGCCGGTGGGGCTGGACGGCCCAGCCGCTAGTCCTCTGCGGTACTTTTGGAAGGTGATCCAGTCTGCCTGGCCATCTCTCCAAACGAGCGGCGGAGAACAGACCTGATGAATTGCCGAAGAGATGCGGAGCGGCAGCCGTCGAGCGGCCCCTGTGAGCGCCGTCACGCAGGATTGCCGTCTGCCTCCGTGACAGGGAAAATCGAGGAGACAGCACTGACAACTTCATTTAACTCTAGAAGTACAGCACCACTCCACTCTGGATAATTGATAATGCTGCCAGTTCCACCACTTCAGAAGGGGGTGGACGAATACTCCAGAGTAAAGGGTTCCAACCCTCCCATTATACTTGTGCTGCCTCTTGCTGAAGCTTGAATCCCCTATACCGAGTCCTAATAAGCCATTATTTTATTAATCATATTTTCTCTTCTAAGCGTTGATTATAGCAGAAGTGAGGTTTTGTCTTTAACGTATGAACAGAGTGCCAGAGTCTCATCGCTCATCTGCCAGGAGCGTGGCTGAGTGGCAGCAGGGAGCAGCTGCTTTGTTTCCTACAGGAGCGTCTATCAGTTGCAACACATTAATTACCTAATTGCCACTCCGAGCAAAACTCATGACGATATATTTTCTTACGGGTTTAAAGAATAAATAGGGAGAAATAATTGGGTTGCCACAATGCTGTTTCTCGTATTTGTGTACATGGACAAAGCTGTGACCTGAAAGTGATGTGTTAAGAGTTCTTTGTGGTGCTTATTGCTTCTGCCTGTTGGTTACAGCATGTCAGAGATGAAGGTGCAGGATATTTTGGCCAACCTCATGTTGGATGACCAATTCAAAGGCAGGGGGAAGTGGGGCAACAAGGTAAGGAACAACACTGTTTACTCTTAATATAATAGCACTCAGTTAATAAAGGCATTTAACTGAAGATGTTGGACTTCCATTTAACAGCACAAATAATTTCACAAAGGATATTTGTATGTAGGACAGTTTGTAAATTCCCTTTAGGTAGAATTGAATAGGAGCCCCAAATTTTGCTACTAAAATTGAAAAATTTTCATCTTGGAAGAATTGATTTAAAAATCTTGCTTAATTGTAAAGAAAACATTTTATTAAGAAATTTAAGATCTGCTGCCTTGTTTTTCATGTAAACCTCATATAATGTCATTATCATTCCATGTCCTTGAAATGTTGCAACTTTGTAGGTAACATTTTCCAACTGTTAGTCTATGCAGTGGATAGTATGTGTTTGTTCCCTTTACAAATTTCAGTCTGGGTAATAAGTTTCGTTTTCAATCAATAAAGTATAAATTTGTGTGCTGTGCTTGTATAATCTTTACGTGTTAACAGTAATACATTGAAATACACTGATTTACATATTATTTTGTTTTCCCTTCATTGTCCATATGTATCTATATCTAAAAATAATTTGTTTTGTCTTGCCTAAGGGCTCCAAAACCACTAGCATCAACCCTGCTTTAGGACAAATTCACAGTCAACAATTGCCAGCGTGTGGTGTGTTAAGTCTTGGACAAGTAAACATTTGGCATCACATTCATACATCAGGAGACACTCTGCATGTGTAAACACTGAGCACTACCTGCTCCATTTGAGTATTTATTCAGATCTTTATTTAAATAAATTGCACAAAGTCTTAAGAGTCTCTCTACAATTCTGAAACCCAAGTGTATCAGGAAGGTTTTTACACCAAAAAGCTGGTAAAGCCATTCTTATGCCAATTTAATTGGGTTACACATTACCCTACGGTTAATGTAGTTACTGGTCTTTTTTGACATGTTGACCGTGGTGATGTTTTTAATAGAATGTTGCAGTGTGTTATTTCAAGATTATGTTCAGAATCTGTTCTAAGATAACATGTGCACTCTGTGTGTGCATTAGAACATCATAGCGGCGAGCGCCATACCTCGAAAAAGGACGTCCTCCAAAGCGTCAGCTAGCCCTAATCCTCCTTTAATTTCCTTTTCGTACTCACAGTGGGGATTTCTAATGCCTGCCGATGGCTGTATTGCAGCCCAGGAGTCAGGGTGTCAGTGAGGGGATTATAGTGAGTCCAGAGAGAAAGCGTATACAGTAACAAGACGGAACACAAGCGTCGCTTTACCTTTCACGTGCCAAACAACCCCATAACCCTCCGTCAATTCACATCCGTTGTATTGTATGTGATCACCTGCAGGAAGGTAAATGTATTTGTAGAAGTTACACGTCACCATACAGATGGTCCTTTCTGCATTTTTCTAAATTAGTCAAATCAATTGCATTTATATTTGTCTGGCAACCTTTCCACTATGACTGCCCCCGAATGCAAAAAAAAAAAAAAAAAAAAAAAACTTTACCTAAACTCTGAATCCTTAGTCTAGTCATCAATATTAAACAGCTCTGCCATATAGCATGTGTACGCATGTCTGTGCAGTCCTTTCTTGTTTATTTGTACGTCGTGCCATTTATGTGTGACTAGAAGGTCATAGGTTCGGATGCCAACGGGGTCACTGGTGTTTTCCCAGTAGAATTCATGAATAAAGAAAATGAAGTGCAGAAGTGTGTGTGTGTGTGTGTGTGTGTGTGTGTGTGTGTGTGTGTGTGTGCGTGCTGAAAAAAGATAGCCCTGCGTGAGGGAATTTGCTAAACAAATAAATAATGTGATGAATAATGTAATGTGCGGAAATGGCTAGATGGAGAGGGCTGCGCTCCCCTGTTTTGACAGATGGAACCTTTCGAGGGTAGCTGGCACCCTTCTCTGTTTATAAGCACCAGCAAAGTGTATTTTTGAATGTGCTAGCTTACTGTAGTGTGCATAATTAATGAGTGCCGATGGTAGAAATAATTAGCCGAAAGCTTGTTCACTTGTATTTCCTAGTTTTTTCGGTGATAATTGGAGCTGAATGTTGTTTTTGAGCATATTTTTAGTGAAATGCAAGATTTTTCCTGCCCCCCCCCATGAAGTTCTGAACTTGACTCTGAATTTTATACTGTTTATGTTTGCACGCAAGGTGGGACGGCATGTTTGTTCTTGCCATTCTGAAACACAAGTAACTTGGGATATAATTGCCTCAGTGGAACATGTCCCTTACTGGCCTACCCACCCCCACCACACACACACACACACACACACACACACACTCTCTCTCTTCCTATATGCTGCTTATTTTGAGTCTCATAATATTGAAAGGATTAGCCTTGTGACCTCCTACAGTTTCATTTTATTCTTGTTAGAACCTTATTAAAATTATTTCTTCAAGTGTGTGTGTGCATGTGTGTGCTTGTGTATGAGCGTGATTTGAAGTCGGTTATTTTGTGTCTAGGCTGTGCAGTTTCCCCCCCCCCCCCCAACATTCTCTTTCTCTGCATGCAGAAGTCTGCAGGGGCCATTGAGCAGGAAGTACGAGAAAGAGCCACGGTGTTGCAGACCGAATTTGAGAATGCTGTTCATGCCAACAAAAATTCTGTCCAATCTGCCAAGAAAGGTTTGCTCTCACCAGTGTTACCTTTGTTTAATCCAATTAATATGAATCATTCTAACATATGGTGTACAAATTGTAACATTTTCCAGATTTTAGGAGAAATGTTCTACCTTAGAGTAAGTTTCAATGGAGTATGGTCCTAAAGGTTTTCTCCCCAGAGTTAAGGTATTTATTTTTGCCCACATTTCATATATAGAATGTAAAACATATATAATTTATTTAAAATAAATAATTTTGTTTTGTCACAGCTCAGCCAGATAATTCCTGTAATGATAGTAATGTAGAGTAACATGTCTTGCAGTAACAGTCCTATACACCATACTACAGACTACACTTGGACCATGCATTATGTTGGATAGCTGCAGATTCCATAACCTTCCATCTTGTTCCAACAGATTGTGATCGGTGCCTCAATGAAGCAATAATGTTTGGTTTTTTTGCTGCTTATAGCACAGTTTTCTTTCCTCCTGGTTCCGGAAATATGAAATGTATAATGAGCGACATTATCCTGAAGATGTAGCTGTGTCCCAGGCCATGTAATGTGATGGGTAGCAGTGGCATTACTAGGGTTGGCGTCACCCAGTGCGGTAACTCATGGTGTGTCCCCCAATGGACCTCCTCCCATACCAGACCATACAGAATCCTTAGTAATGTTTTTTTGTACTAATGTTACTCATAAATTGTAATTCCCGTATTTCACTGAATGTAGTGGCTATAGTAGGGACATAAACAACTAACCAACCAATGTTTACAGCCGCTTGTCCTGAGCAGGGTCGCGGTGAGCCAGAACCTAACCCAGCAGCACGGCGCAAGGCCGAAGGAGGGGCGGACACACCCAGGATGGGATGCCAGTCCGCCGCAAGGCACCCCAAGCAGGGCTCGAACCCCAGACCTGCCACAAAGCGAGCACGGGCCAAACCTGCTGCACCACTGTGCCCCTACATAAACAACTAGCAAAATTAAAATTTTACGTTTAAATTACAATATCATATGCACAGCCTAACTGAACTGAAGACTTTGTCATTGTACTGCTGTGCAATACAACGAAATTATAGTGGTACTCCCTGAGTTCTTTATACAACAATATAAAACACAAACACTTAAGTATAAAAATAGAAAATGAAATAGTTTAAACAGATAATACAGTAAATAAATAGATAATACAGTATAATACAATAAAAATCAGGCCATGTTCAACTGTTTCACAGCTCTGCGGAAGAAGCTGTTTTTCTTTCTTGTGTGTGAGTGAATTGTTGTGTATCGCCTTGCAGAGGGACCAGTTTAAAGAGGTCGTTTGCAGGGTGAGCGGAGTATGTACGTTTACATAGTTTCATGTGGTTAAAGTGAAAATTCTGTAAGAAACCAATAGAATTTGAAGTAAAAACGTTTAAGAACTACATCAAAATTATGTTTATTTTAACATTATTGATATAAGTTCACAAATAGTAATTACCACAGTATTGTAGCTAAAACACGGGAAAATTTCATGCAATCACTGACTATTAAAACACCAGAAGCAACGAAAATAACAGCACGTGCAAACGGAACCACGTGATTCGAAGCGTCATTGTAATTGGGTAATAATGACAGCTCTGAGCAGAGCGCATTAGAAGGTTCAAAAAGTAAATGAGCATAGAGTTTTAGCCTTGTAGGTATATTGATACATGTAAGCTGGGCTTACGAAAAATGTTTTTGTTGTTATAACTAACTGCAGGGATTTATTAAAAAGAAAAAACAATACATTTCTGCTGAAACACTGCACAAAAATTTTATAGAAAATTATTTTGGTGTCACCCCCTCTGAAGGCGTCACCCGGTGCGGTCCTCACCCCTCTAGTGATGCAACTGGTCAGTGGCACAATGGCACAGCGGGTAGCGCTGATGCCTCACGCCTGTGACCTGCAGCTTTGGACATGGGTTCAAATCTGGCTTGGTCTGTGTGGAGTGTTCCTATGGGTTTCCTCCAGATGCTTTATTGTCATCTCACATTCTGAAGACATGTTTCAAGTGGATTCCTGATCCTAAATTGCCCCTATTGTGTCTGTGTGTGTAAATTAATTACTGTATAAACGAATGAATGATTGTAGACAGTTCAGTGTGGTGTAAGGTGCCTTTGACAAAAGTGTCAGCTAAATGCAAATTAATATATTGTTTAGAATTTGGAATGCTCTCTGCTGTGTAAATCCAGACATAAGGCGGGCACGGTGGTGCTCCACGTTCTTCTTTAGTCCCTGAGCTGAGCTGGTGCCTGTCTTTCCCCTCGCCCCCAGAGACAAAGCCCAGTCCCCCCACCATGACCCAGGTGCCGTTTGGTCAAAGTGTCATTATTACAGTTCGTAAACACTGCTGTCTTGTGTAAGCACATGAAGTCTGATCAAACCGATATTAACCTACAAGTTAAAACCACCTCTCCCTCTGCATAGAAAAAGTCATCATTCATTTGCTCGCTGGGAACATGGAGCCAATGCAAAGCTTATACCAAGGAAAGATAAAGTACCAAGAAGTGCTCACACCGCACTGTGTGTAATGCCTTTGCGGTGAACATTTGTACATCGGAGATGAAGATTGTGAGGTTAACTGGATGTGACTTGGCCGAGAATGCTGTCTGTGGTCGGGAGCGTAGCCAGTTCGCACATTTTGATGCTCAGTCGGAAGAAATTTCATTCAGCTGCAACAATGTGGTTTTCTTGACACAGATTTCTGCCGCTGGCCCTTTGCATAGTGGTCTCAGTAAAAGTCAGTGTTAGCTTGCAAAGGTGCGCTTCATAGCTGAGGATTGTCTTCTCTCTGAGAATGGCCATGAAGTCTCGGAGCAGATGAGCCGAGGGAAAAGTGTAGCCTCGCCTCGCTGCTTGGCCCCGGGAGCCTCTATGTCAGGCCCAGCATCGAGGCACCCTGCCCCTGGTGTTCTCAGTCTCTCAGTGGTCACGGTGGTGCCATGATGGAGTGGAGCTGGGAATACATTTAAACTCTTTAACAGTTTTTAACTCTTTCTGAAGAAAGGTGCGGCATCTTCGTGCTCTTGATATAATCATCAGCAACACACTGCAGCTTATAAAAATACTCCCCAAAATCTTCAATTTCCAGATTTCAAATATTTTAAGTTTTATTTTGAAAAGGCCTCCATGGCGGCATAATATTTAGTGCTAATGGCTCGTAACATTCTTCCCGTGTTTGTGTGGGTTTTGTCCAGGTGGTTTCCTCCCGCAATCCAAAGACATTTGTTTTAGCTGAACTGGTGACTCTAAATTAACTGTAGTGTGTGTGTGAGATTCTCCTGCTTCTGAGATATGCTTCAGACCGCCACAACCTTGCACTGGACAAGCATGTACTGATACAGGATGGGCGTTTGGTTTAAAAGCTGTAAACGTAGCATTTTTCATGACTCCAAAGTCTTCAGTAGCCTTCTAACAGTTTATCCATATTATGTGTCTTGATGGTGTTCTATAAAAAATACACTTTCGACCTTCATAACTCTCACCCTTGTTATGTATTTGAGGGCAGTAAAGTTAGTTTCTTTTAATGAGTTTGATCTTTTCTGTAGATTTTTGCCGTTTACTTTGCCTCCGTGTTTCACTGTGTGCAGCTTTGCAGTCCTTCCTGCGGGCCTACACCACCTACCCTGCCGGCCTGAAGCGCATTTTCCACATTCGCAGCCTGCACTTGGGCCACGCAGCCAAGAGTTTCGGACTGAGGGACGCGCCGCAAGGTCTGAGCACAGCTGCGGGGGGGTCGCAGAAAAGCCGGAAGGACGCTCCCAGGAAGACGTGGTAAGTCTGGGAAGGGGTGTGCTCTTGCCTACCAGGCGCAGGAGTTTTCCCTGCATCATCCACATGATGTAAAGTCTGTCGTGTCCATAAGGCCATTTTACTTGTATGCCAGTGTTCCTACGAGCAAGGGGCTAGAATGCGTCTTCCATAGTCATTCCCCCGACTTTCTGCAGCTAGTAGGGAAAGTTCCTGAGCCCTTTCCCGGAATCTCCTGCAGCTGCCAGCTTATTCAGACTGTTTCAAGAGGGCCGGTAACTCAAGGCACATGCAGAAATGTCTCAACCACGTGTCATGTGGTCACTGTAGGGTTTTCCTCCTCTTTCTGCACTTCTACCCCTTCTTGCTATGTGGCACCCCACCCCCAACTCTGAGAGGCAGTGACCTCCTCAGGCTCACCTGGCCCGGCGAGGGAGCATAATTGTAGGTAATCTTCATCGTACCTGCCGTAAGGCCTGTTATATAATGTATATGTTCTGATCGCATGCGTCTCTTATCTTGTGGTCTACCCTACTCCCTTGTCCTCACCTCCTCGGGCAAGGAGGAAGGGAGACATTTATGATTCTTTTCACTCTTCTGTTATTCCAACTAGATCTTGTTCTTTAGCATCTCCCTGTCTACAGTTTTCCATCATCTACTTTTCTATGAATCTCCTTGTCCTTCTAATTTTGGAATATCCTCACCGTAGGTCTGCTGTCCTGCTCTTCTGTGTCTCCTGTCCAAACACAGCCAGCAGTGCAGCTGGCCAGTGCTCGTTGGAAGGGGTGATGTTTGGTTGTCAGGAGGCTTGGCTAGTGTCCAACAGGGAGCCTGCTCTCTGGAGCAGGTTGAAGAGCCAGGGACAAGCAAGAGGAGATCCAACCTCACCCCACATTGCTTGGTCTAGCTCCTATTTGGCAACCAAAAACCATAAAGTTCCACACATTCATGTATGTTTTTTTTTTAATGGCTTTACATTGATACTCGTACCAATTATTTGTCTTTTTAATTTGGATTTGAGCAGACATGCTCTTTTCGTCAGATATTTTGCCTTCTGAGCTTCTAGTAGTTTAAATATTGAACACGTCAGTTGATGGGCGCTGAGGATCTCACATGATGGCCTCACTGAGTTCTCCCTTAAGGCTATGTGAAGGGGATACTGCTGAATGTTCTAGCAAGGGAGGGTAGTGTTTCATGGATACATATCTGTTGTAGGCGGTTGATCGGTTGCTAGGTGTCACTCTGTAATGAGTCTGCCACTGGACTTGCAGCCCCCCTTCGATTGCAGTTATTAGTGGACGTCTGGAGTGCCCCCAGGGGTCAGCGTGCAAGTCTTGACCTGGCCGCTGTTACCACCGCCTTCTTCCAGACTAGGTTCACTGCGCTTAGAGGGTCCATGTGCTCTGCAGGGAGGGGTCCGAGCGACACCTTTCTCCCCAAAATTAGCCCAGCAGTTGTCTGGAACACAAGTTCATGTAAGGAGCGCTGTAGGGCACTGTCACTGCAGGAGGCAGCAAGCGGAGAATTGCCAGCCCTAAATGAAAGTGGTAGCAAAACCACCCTGCTTCAGGTCCTTGGGAGTACTCGCACTCTCCTCATCACTGCCACTTACAGCGTTCTTTCTGTTCCTTTGCATTTCTCCACTGGCTTCCCATGCAGCCACTTCTTGTGGTGATTTCATCACTAAGGACTTTTCTTTGTCTTTGCTTCCCCCCCACCCACAATTCCCACAATCTCACCCACTTTCTCTTTGCTTAATAAAAGACGGGCATAAAAGCAGACGTGTACAAGCAATAACTGAGGAAAGATGTCTCATCCAGTTATGGGGACCCTTACAAGTCAAAGTAGTTTAGCTGTTCTACATGGCAAATGCAATTTAATTGATAACCATTTGAAGTCGCTTCCTCTTTTATTCTGTTACATATAGTCAAGCCGCTGGATCTTCATTCTTATTGCCACTGCTAACAAACGTCAACAAAGGAGAATGAAAGCACCCTTTTCTCCTTTCAGGGGCTGGGAAAGCAGCCACGTATTTTTCTTGCATTGCTTCAGTTCCATAAATCAGCGCTCTGATCTCTCCAGCAGAGTGTCTGCTGCTGACTCTTCCCTTTCTTCGGGACTTACGTGGAGAGGAAATTTTCAGTATCATTTCTCCAGTAATGAATTGCATATTAGTGCTTGAGATGCTTGACTGTTTCCGTGCCTGTTCTGCAAGTGAATTGGTCATCTTCTGCTTTCAAACACATACCAAGACTTTACCAGCCAGCAGTGGCTCATTTTATGCCTGCTTCCTTCGAGCTCCCTGCAGTCCTGTAACTTTATTGCCCTGCGCCTCTGTCTGTTGCACAATCCTCTCATTAGCTTTGGGTGACAGCTGTAGCTCATGCTCTAAGGTTCTCGGGTCCAGCTCAGTGGCCTGGCTGTCGGCGAAGCCCTGGGGCATTCCATGGCAAGTACAGAGTCAAAATATGGTCACTCACTTGTCACGCTCAGTGTGTCAGTTGATGGTCACTTGACCTTAGTGGCCCACCATTCGTACTGCGCTTCCAGTCATCCGCCCCTATGGCTTCACCCCCTGGCCAGTGCAGTATTGATCGCTAGAGGCAGTATGTGTGGTGTTTTTTTTTTTTTTCTTTTCTTTTCTTTAAAAAAAAAAAAAAAACACTGATAATTGGCCTGCTGACCTGGATTAAAGTCTGCAAATGGAGCCCTGGGGGCAGACGAATAACAGTGCCCATGTCCCCGAGGGGCACGTGAAGGGACAAATGTTGCAGTGGAGCAGGAGTGAGGTGTGCGAGGTGATGTCGCTCAGCTAATGTGACAGGAATTGCGACAAAGGTTATAGTCAGGTTGTCGGCTCAATGCTCCAGTAATGGGGCTGCACGTGTACTCCACCCTTGCTCCACCCAGGGCCTCCTGTGCATTCATCTTTGTAACTCCACTGTGATGCCTGCTGTGATATGTCCTGAGGGTCTGTTGAAAGGCACTCTCTCACACAGCTGGACTGTGACACCCAAGCTGTCAGCACATTGCCCAGGACTGAGCTTGCTCTTCTGTCAGTGGAGACTTCATTATCAACGTCTGTGCCATGAACTCTCCTGGTCCAGGCACACACCCTTTAATGAGCTAATTACACCCAGCAAGACATAATCAAAATCAGGGACACGTGAACACATCTTCTTCATGTGCAAGTCGTACACACACCCTCGGCACAATAGCACTGTAAATAACTGTGTACCACCACACTCTCTTCACATAGCGAGGTTTTCTCTCAGTCATTGGGTGGCCAAAAATGCTAAACTCCCGTTTTCCCCCTGTTGTTTTTAGTTCTAAAGGCTGAATTGGTAAGAATCCCTGTATTATATTTTTGAATGATCACTTAGCTTATATTTGCTAAGAACGAAAGATGTTTTTATGTGCCGTGTCACTAAAGCAACCCGATCGCATGACAAAACCGTAAACTATTTATGCTTGTAACATAGATTATTTATGTTTAACTACACTGTATTCTACAGCCAGAGGTACTACCAATACACATAAATTTCTGGTCAGTGAACACTGCCCTGATCCCTTGTGCTTTAAATGAAAAATTAAATACATATTTATCTTTTAAAAAGTATCAAACCATACACACATTCAGAAATGATTGGGGAGATGGAGTTGCCATAAAAGAAGGCTGTGGAAGAGTGTGCGCACATGTACCTCCCAGCCGCCAGGGGTTCCTCTAGAGTCCTGAGGGTATTAGAGACACAAATCTGGTTTACAGGGTTTGTTGGTTGGTGTCATTGCATTGGGTAAATGACTCATGTTCCTCATGCTCTTGGTTCCTCCAGGCTCCTCAAGGGAGGTTTGTTGTGGGGGAGAAGTGGGATGTGAGCAGATCTTATTCATCAGCCCCCAGGAGTTATAGATTAGATAAAGGAAACCTGCCTTATATTGTCTCCATCCACAGGGGGTATGTCTGTTATTACCTGCTGAGGGAATCCTTTTCACAGTGCCTTTCCTTCATGGGCCCTTCCTTTTCTTCCTTTCTCCCCATTTGTCTTGATATAGTCCTTTGACAATCATTAATTGTCAGCCGGAGCCGGTCACCCTGACACTCAGTTCAGTGTGTAATTCTCTTTCGTTGGGCAGCTGATTGCTGGATGCTCATTTCCTCACCCCTTCTATTCCTTCCTCATGTTTTCAGGCCAGGCAGAGATTTTTATGCACAGAAAAGAGCCTTAGGGAAGTCGCTCTTGACTGACTCGGGTCATTTAACTCACCACGCTGAACCATCCGTCCGTTTTGCAGCCCTTCCAAGACGCTGAGCCGTAAGGAGCGAGCGGCGAGCCTCCTGCACTCTGAGTATGCGAGCGGACTGGAGGGCATCTCCGCTCCCAGGAAGAAGAAGCCGAAGCAGATGGAGGAAGGGACGCAGAGGGTCAGCTAGCAGCCAGCCAAAAGCACCTCTGCCCTGTTCAACCGCAGGTGGAGCCAGGGGTCAAACACGTCACTGCGCGAGCGCTCTGAACAGGGCTGCGGCGTGCTCACCTTGACCTCGTCAGCTCATCCACGTACCAGACTTTGAGCGCTCTCACCACAGCCAGAATCATGGCAGCGCTGGAATCAATGGCCTGTCGGGGTTGTCTTCTGGTATACCATTTCTGTTGGGCTGTTGCTTAATGATGGCTATTCTCCAGGGAAACTGGGGTACATTAGACTATGTTGTATCTCTGAAATGATATGCTGAATACCAAAACGCATTCAGATCTCACAAAACTTGTTTCTGTTCTTCAGACGTTTAGTTACACAGAGAATGTCCGTTAGCCTTGTCTGTGGTTTTACTCATGTATCGAGGGTCTGTGGATTTGCACGGCAGACATTGTGCCAGGTGGGCTTGACTGCACATTGTGAGTCCGCAGGCTGTGTTTGCTGATGTTGATCACATGCAGTTTGCTTAATACCTTTTGTGTCTCCCCCCGCTCCGTTCTACAGTGGATATTGTCTGCATGGACTGTTTAGCCATTGCTAAACCTTTCTGCATCTTAAAGAAGTCGTCTCCCCCCCCCCCCCCCGTTTCTCACAGTCAACAATTAGCAGGCAAAAACAACATTAAGAAATGTGTACTATTCAATGTTGACAAGGTAAATAATATTCTAATGGTGATGGCTGTGTTCCTACTGCCTTCCACTGAAACAATGAAAATCATAACTGATTACAGAAATGTAAAATTGTTTACTACAGCATGTTTAATGGGCACTGGAATGACAGCGTAAACTGTTCTACCCCTTTCAACAAACCAGACAACAAGAAAGCTTGTTTCCCATTTGTTAAGCTCCCGAGAGATTGTGTCATATTTTTCTCATCCAGGAATAATTTGCATTGTTTTTAAAACTAAGAATTTTTGTTAGTTTGCAAGTTTTTTTTTTTTCTGTCATAACGAATATTATGAAACTTGAAATTTCTGAGCCTAAATCAAATTATTTCAATTTAGTACATTTTAAATGAGTTTTTTTTTTATTTTAATAGAAAAATATATGTATAAATGGTCTTACTAGAATGCAGTGCAATTGAACACAGAATTCATATTTATTTGGTTGTGCTTTCTCCGATTTGGATAGTACAGGCACAATTTAAAAGAAAAAAAAATAGGTTAAAGATGTCACAGGTAACTCGCTCATATGCTGCAGAAGTTTCTAACATTTGGAAAGCAGCGTATTAGAGAATAGAACATCCTGTGAAGTGTCCCCTTGTTTACATGGGCAGCCTAGATACTATGTCCTCTTATCTTTACTGTGATCACTGACATGGAGAGTAAACATCGGCTGCTTTGCAGTATACACTAGTGAGTCCAATGGTTAGAAGACCAGATTAAGGTTTACTCTGCTAAATCCAGAGGCCAAACTCTAGGAACATCCCGTCGCCAAGTGCATCTTGCTCTGGTGCCCGCGTCCTGGTGCCAACGAATGGTATGTCTTCAGAAGCGCTACCCTGCCAGAGCGCGCAGATCTGTGTTCTGAGTAATAGGTTTCCTGCGGTTTGATGAGCTCTGTAGCTTTCCATTCGAAAAAGTGCGTTCGTGCCGGAGTTTAATGAGTGCGCGGTGAGCTGAGTTCTGCTGGGCTAGCAATGTAAAAGTCTCCCCCTGGTTTCAGTGGCCTGACTTGGGGCTTCAACCCTCTACATTAGATTCACCTTCTGAAAATACTGGATGGCAGCCTCTAATATGTATCTGACAATGGTTTCACACCTCTCTTAATTTCTTCAGCGCTCGGCTGCTCTCTAGGACAGACGCTCTTTGGTCAAACTGCAGTGGGGGAAATAGGAACAGACAGTAACTGCTGATCACATGTTGGAGATGTTCTCATTGTGTCCAAACCCACGAGAGAACCAATGTAATTTGCAGGGCGCAGAGCACCAGCTAATATCCCCCCTCGGCCCTGTGTGCACATGTGCGCTGCAAAGTCGTCTGTCATCACACTCTTCGTCCGTCGCGATTTCTGTTTGCTTATCTGCTTTAAGGAGTCGGTCTGGGAATTATTCTCCCTTTTTCCCACGCAGCCTGGCTATCCGAGCCCTATGAAATACACACATGATTTCTGGATACTGATGACTGCTGATCGTTTCTTGATCGAGGAACTCTGCTAAAGTATTTCTTTTGCTTTCCACTCTGATTGCGCATTTTTTCCAAGAAATGCCATTAACGGAGTATAAAGCCATTAATGTACCCCGCGCAGACGCTGCTGCTGCTGTTTGAAGAGCTCTTCCTAATGAGGCTTGTTGGGATCGCTGCGCTGCGCTGCGCTCTTCTGAAATTGCTCTGTTGTGTAATTTGTGATATAGTAAAGGATTAAATCGCGTTGCTCCTTTTTTGGGGTCCTGTGAAAGAACACGGGCGTTTTTTTTTTTTTTTTTCTCTCTTTTTTTTTTGCGCGGACGCTCTCGGTCCGCCGTGCAAATTGCCCTTTGATTGACTCCTAATTCGACGTGAAGGCTGTTTTGTTTGGTTTTATTCCGAATCAATGAGATTAATGAGAGTCACTGATCCTCGGGCTCTCAGTCTCCCCGTGTTGTGTTTTGTTTGCCGGCGGCTCAGCGCGGCTCTGCGCGCACTTCATTAAGGCTGAGCCAGCCGCAATCCGCCCCGTGATCCCGGGTTCGAGCCGCTCTCCTTTCACATGCAAAAACCACCAATAACCCCGCTCATTCTCATTAATACCGAGAGGCAGTCATCCTCGCCGGCAGTGGACACAAATCCCTTTGATTGTGTCATTTTTCTGGTCCGAAGGAATACAAAAAAAAAAAAAAACGATACGCATTTTTTTTTTTTTTTGTTCAGCAGTATTTTATACGTGTGTGACTGCAGCTGAAATTGTTTATTTTATACAAAAGTGGATTTGATTGTGCGTTTATGGGGAATACGGCAAAAAGAGAGAGAAGTGAAGTACAACAGCAGGGGGCGCAGTGGTTAGAGCTCACAGTCTGCAGCTCTTCCGTTCCAGTCCCAAAATACCCTGCTCTTTCAGTGGGCAAATCACTGCGACCTCATTAGCGAACACTGTCGGCTAAATAAAGGTTGTTGATGATGACGACGATGATGGGTGCTGCTGGTGGAGGTGCAGTACCGACGATGGCTGGACAGCGCGGGCACTGGAGGCTGCAGGGACCGCGGGAACATGTGCGGGGCGAGGGCAGCAGCGGGGGGCAGCGATCATTCCCATCTATCGACTTCCCATTAAAAACCATTAATGTCTTTTGTTTAATCGCTCGAAAGCCTTTCATTTAGCTCTGTCAGCTTGACTCCTCAAGCCCAGATAGGAGGGCCTGATAGTGGGGCTCAGAGCACAGGCTAGGGGCGTCCTGCCGCACCGCCGACCAGCTGTCCCCCCCTCCTGATCCGGCCCGCTGCGGGTCCTGTCCGGCCACCAGCTGCTGGAGCCGTTGGCCAAGAGCGTCGAGGACACGGGTGCGAGAGAGAGCGTGCGAAGAGGTGGAGGCCATCCATCCCCAAACGGCGCAGTTTGAGGCACTTAAACAATTAGAGATCCATTAATATTTCATCGAGGAAATGTCTATGAAAGGAAGAAAAAAAAAAAAAAAAAACCCGAATAAAATGGCATAATTAAGCCAAATTCATTTTCTAAATGCATTGATTGTCAGTGCGCGATTGACTGCTTTATGGAAACTGTGCTGTTTGCGAAGTCGCTCAATTAACGGTGAAACAAAACTTGTGTCTTTACTCGCAGCTCTTCAGACGCGTTTAGTGGCGTTCGGCCGCCGATTACAATAAAATTGCAGTTTCAAAAATGTGCGGAATGCACGTCTTTCCAGTCGCCTCATAATCTGGATCCCATTTTTGACGTTTTGTGAAATTGCTACGATAATTAAAAGGGTATAAAGGAGTTTTTTCGTTTTTCGGGGTTTGTTCAAATGTATTTACAGTTGTTCATATTTATAGCGCCTATTAGGGTAAATACACGTCGATTTTTCTCTTTACGGGATGAATCCGACGCCCTTTGTTCTCGGTTATGCCTTGAAGTGGTACTAAAATTAATAGTTGGTATTAGAAATGATGAGCACGTTTCCTTTCCTTTGTTACCCTCTTTCCGTTATGTAGAACAGTCCATAACTTGTCGCAATATAAATAGTCAGTTGTGAACTTGAAGAACTCGCAACTAAATTTGAAATGGAATATAAATCGAGTATTTTGAACTGAGAGGAGAAAAAAAAAAAAACAGAAAAACGATACTTTCTGAAAGTGATAATTCTGTAACTCTACGTGAAACTTACGGTTTAAAATAACGACTTCTTGTATACAGTATTTTTTAACAACTTGTACCATTATTATATTACACTGACTAATACGTGTAGTGTAATAATATTATTAAGCAGTGATGTGATAAGTAAGAAACTTTAACACGATTTGCCCATTTAAGCAGCATGATGATGGTGTTCCGACCGTTTCAATTCAGATTAAGTACTTTGATCTGGGCTGCTTGTGTAGAAGTATTTTTAACAAACTGTGTTATTAAAAAAAAAAAAAAAAAAACGTTTTTTGAGGTAATTACTATTTTAGCTGAACGTTATTCAATGTGTTCTTTAATGACCGCTTCTTGACGATTTTTAGTTATTAGTCCGGCGCTGAACGGACTCGCGCTCCTGTCCTGTCCAGCTCTAGCGAGCGACCATAAAAGGAGTAGCGCGAGCTGTGCGAGGAGCGCTCCGGTTTCCGACGTCCTTTTCACGGCGTTGACGAGGCCACATCCGGGGCGGGTTTCGCCCGAGCGCAAACGATCGCACCCTGTAACTTTTCCGCACTCACTCGCTCATAACCCCACAGGTGCCTCCTGGTGTTCGGCGTCTTTCACGACACCTCCCATTTCCTTCGCGTTTGTCTATGAAAGAGTTTCATTCGTGCCTTGTGTGTTTTAAAGACGCTCTGGCTTCTCCGCATTTTGGCTTCAGACGATGAAAGGTGACACGTTGATGCGTGTCGGGGGTGGAGGGACGCGGAATAATATCCAGGAAAAGAGGAGCAGTTTCACAGTCAGAGGAGTCAGACTAAGCGCATCTGGCAGCCAAGGAGGAGAGGGAGCTGCTGGAACGAACGGTGTGTGTGTGTGTGTGTGTGTGTGTGTGTGAGAGCGATGTGACCCGCGACACACCTGCTGTTTCCACAGCACGCGGGCCATCCTTGCTATTCCAGTTTTCTCATAACAGCCATCGCGAACGAAATTAACACGCATGATGGAAGTTGGTGAACTAAAGCCACACGGAAACGATCTCCCCCCCCCACTCAAAACGTCCTTTTAACTGCAAAGTATCGGTTATACATCGTCGTGCGCGGCTTACTTAACCTGGAATGGGTTGCAAAATAAAGTTCTAGAAAATAAAACGGCAATTAAATGGCTTTTATTGGCAGATGACTTTTTTTTTTGCTTCTCTCAACTTTTGCAATTGAAGAAGCCTAATAATCCAAATGAGACACTGGACAATGATTCTGCTTCCGCTATAGTCAGTTTATTATTTTTGGGGGAATACAGTTATAAAACAGTCCTGTGTGTGTGTGTGTGTACCTGTTTACATGACTTGTCCTCCATCCTTTCAGCCCAACGAACAATTAAAAAGACAGAATATGCAATGCCGAGAAAGCGACCCGAAATCAGGATTTCTCTCTTGATATAACTGACTTTATTTACAGTGATTTATATGTCTGTAGAACATAAAGTCTGTACATTCTTTTAAAAATTACGTTAAAGATATTATAAGATGTACTTTTGGCTTTTTGATCATGTAAAACCGGGAGAAATGTGCGTTACTGTTTATTTGAATCACGTAGGCTTTGTTAGTACAGGTCCTCTAGTGACTCCTGGTGCAGGACTCCAGTGACTGTCAGTGCCGTTACCGCATTTTACCTCGACTCGTGTCACAAACTGCCACCGGTGCCACCGGTGGTGACGAGCGACAGGTCGCGGGAGCACCGGGCTGCACGAAATCCCACAGCCTTTTCGTGGTCTAATAATAAAAATGCTTTTCTGGCTCTTTTGCCGCCGTTCCCGTGTCGTCAAAGAACCAGGTCTGACATATAAATATATAAATACGTAAGGAAATAAATAAATAAATAAAAATAAATACATAAATAAACAGTGTCATATATTGACGCTCACATGAAAAAATTCTCAGTATATATATATATATACCGACCGCTGGAGTCCAGCGTGAGTTCCTGTTGTGTTTATGGGATGGCGTGTGTACGGGTCGTCATCACCATGGAAACCAAACCCTCTCCCGGCGCGGCCGCGGGTCCGAGGGCGCGGCTCACCGTGGCTGTGTCCCCCGGGGGAGAACCCCGGACAGCGGCGGAACTGGCTCGCTGCCTCCCTGCAGTCCGTGCAGCAGAATCCGCGGGACCAGGGGCCGCTGCAGGGGGGGCGGGGGGGCCGAGGGTCCGCGGTACAGATAGAGAGCAGCTCCCGGGTCCAGGTTCGACACCAGGTTCTGCGGGTAGAAGTAGGGCGACGGAAACATCCTCTGTAAGGCGGAGTAATTCCCAGCTTCGGCCAGGAGTTCGAGTCCCACCGCGGTCTGCCTCTTCCACTTGGTCCTTTCCCACGGCGGAAAATATAATACATACATATTATACAGTATATGCAATTACGTAGGAAAAAATAGCAAATATTATCGCTTCAAGTGTGCTTCTGCATGACCCGCTAAATGAATGTTTGCCAGCTATACATTTCAGGTTTGTATGTCAAAAAAAAATACAGAAATTCCTCATTAAGCAGTGCACAAGGTTATAGGTTGCTGCGTCGAATCCCCCTCTTCTTGTAGTACCGTTGGTCAAGGGGGTCTGCGAAATAAATTCCAGTCCAGCCCCACACACAGTAATTCTTCATCAATTCTGTAACCTGTTGAAGGGATTCCCGTTTCTCTCTATTTTTTTTTTTTTTGATTCTATTAAAAAAAAACGTACAAAATATCTTTAGCTGTGTCCAGGAAAAAAAAATATTTTTCCAACTGTGGAAACTTCAAAACCCTTCACAAAGCGCGAAGCTCAATTCACACTTTCATGAAAAACGTGTTGTAAGAGAGTAAACTGAAAGGTGTAGTGATTTAATGTTGTGCACCGCACACAACAGTCTTGTGCTTCCTTTAAAATAAAATGATATAAGAAATAAATGAGACGCTGAAGAAGGCGGAAGGCCGAAACGCGTTCGTGTTACAGCATAAATTCCGTGTTTTCACGAAATAAAAAGCATAAATGTATATAGTTACTACAAGTGCTGGCTTCATAACACTTTATTTCATGTAAAATAAATAAAACAATAAAACTGTGCAAGCTGCCATTCTACAAGCGCTCCTCCATTCATTTCAAACTAAGTTCTCAGTCAGATTTTTGTGGACAATAGAAACTCATTCCAATCGAGTGAATAATTAATAATTGTAATAATCGTGTAATTATGGCACTCTGGGTAAATAATTCATATGGCATGCTGTAATTTATTATTTACGAGGAAATGTGTTGTGCTGTATTTATTTTCTACTCTTTCAGCTCGTCTTAATGGAGTCGCCTGTATTAAGAAACCACATTTTTATTTCTAATTAATGCAACGCAAAATTATTTAGAAAGACTTAAATTCTTAGTTTTCACTTGTAAATCCCGAATCCCATTGATTAAGTATTACCATACCATTTAAATATCTATAAAATATAAAATATCACTATATGTAGTATAATGTTTTCTCGTATATTAAATTTCAGCGGATGCTTGACTTTAAGAAACCGTCGTTTAAAAAAATAAAAAGTCGGGTTTTAAATATGTTTAAACAGCAACATTTACTAATTTACTGAAATTTAACATGCAATGTGTACTTTGTCCAGGCGGCAAATGTAGTTTGTCCAGCAGGACATCACTAAATATATCGTTAGAGTGACTTTACCTGACCGATTCGAACAGAATAAAGTACACGGCTATTTGAAAATATGGGTTTTTAAATAAAAGAGTGGTTTTCTTAAAACTCTATGGCAACGTCATTTTGCCTTAACGTTTCTGCGCGTTTTTGTTAAAAAGAATTATATTAGTAAAGATGATAAAGTAAAGGTGAGAAGATGGTAAAGCTTTAACTGACCTGTAGCATCTTCCAGGTGATATATGCGTTTTTTTTTTTGTTTCTGTATCAATCATACATTCTACATCAGTCTTTTCCGTTAATGCACGAGACAATATCATATTTCATAATCGAAGCGTGTTAAACTGGGGCCAGCAGGCAGTGTACTACTATTCAGTGTTGTGTCTTTCCAATCTCAGCATTCTGGGATGAATCCCCCTCGCACCAGAGCAGAGTAACCTTCATCAAGGACCTTTTACCCTGAAATAATGCAGTAAGAACACCCTGCTGTATAAATTTGTAAATCTCTGCAAAGTTGATGGCTTCATACCGCAGGTCACCTTGGACAAATGCGTCAACGAAATAAAGAATAATGAGAGAAATGTTTGGCTACAAGTAACTTGCTATTAATAAAACAAAAGAAATTAAAAAAAAAAAACAAGCCTGCGTGTTCCGTGGGCTGAAGCTCACCTCCTGTTCTGGTACCACGTCTTGACCTGCGTGTCCGTGAGGCTGAGCGACGCCGCGAGCTCCATGCGGTCCTGCACGCTCAGGTACTTCTGGCGCTCGAAGCTGCGCTCGAGCTGCGCGAGCTGGTGGTCCGTGAAGGCGGTGCGCGCCTTGCGGGGCTTCTTGAGCCGGACGGGGGGACTGTCCCTGCTGCTCGAGATCTCCCTGTCGCCCTCCTCTTTCACTGAAACGCAAGGAGGAGAGGAGCCCGAGTGGCTTTTTACACACCGCACGCATGAACCACACAGCACCGTCGTCCCACTGCAGGTGTAGTGACTCAGCTAAAGTGTCACACCTCAGATGGACTGATATCACCCGAAAAAAAATCACAAACGTTTATCTCTTACGGTCGATTAATAATAATAATAATAATAATAATAATATTTACAATATTTAAACAACGCTTTTTTTGCATTTGGAAAAAAAGCGCATCTCCGTTAATTGGAAATTCTCCTTTATTTCAAGTAACTGCCATATTAAAGACACCATTAAATAAATCCCTGATCGTTATTAATTTAAGTATGCTTGCATATAAACGTTCTGACTGGCACTAAGTTTGATGTAAACTTTTAGTGTACGGAAAGTAATTTTCCAGGGAAAGCAATTATTTCAACGCGGAAATAATATTCCTAATAAGATTTTCAGAACTTTCTGTACATGATGTGAAAGTGAAAAGGAGCGACGTGCTGGAGCTGGACAGAGAACATGTAGATTGGACTCTGGAGGAGCACAATAAAGCGGTTTAATTGAGTCACAGGGGATGAGAAACCTTTCAAGCAGGACCGCTGAAAGAGCTCAGAGGCCGGGGATGAAGCCGAAATAAAGAGTTGAACACCCCCCCGTCCCCGTTTCCCCCCCCCCCCCCCCCCCCCCCCCTCCCCCGACACAAATCTGATTATCGGGAGACAAATTGCATCAAATCCTTAAAAAAGTGCAGTGGTAAAACCCAAGACCACAAATACTCAGATGAATAAAAGAGTGGTTTTGAGGAGGATTCATGCAGGACTCCAGTAGCGCACTTTGCGAGCAACAGTAGGATTTTTTAAAAACAGGATTACGATTTTTATGACAGTTGTATCAGTCAGTGTGTTAGATTGTTTACCTCGGTCACGCACGACGTCGTTTCCCACGCAAACCGTTCCGAAAGGGAGAGAAAAGGGTGGCGCCATTGTTTATCTACTGTTTTTTGGGGAGGATGCATTTTCTTAATTTATAAGTTTTAACTTCGCCAGATTTATTATTGTGTTTTCCATAGAAACGCTGCAACTAAATTCGATGTGATTACGAATCCATTCAGAGCATTATTTTCCCTTATATTTTTTATATTCTGCAAAACTGGTGAAATTTCTAATGGTTAAAAAATATGGCTTTTCAAAAGCGAGCGACAAAAGGTTGTTTATCTGTTTTTAATTTCATGAGTTATTCTTGCTCACTGGCAAATAATACCCGATGTTTAAAAAGACAAACGTTTTTTTTTAAAAAAAAAACAGAGGGCTGTTTACGCTGAAAATGCACATTTCTATCCAGATAAAACACAACTCGTACAATGTAACAATGTTTTTCATAAATAAATGTAAACCCAAAGTATGTGAGCAGTTTATTAAAATCACTGGTAGCGCAAAGGATGAAGTGATTCCAATTTAAAAGCGACTCAATGAAGTTGCAGCGAGTACAATAAATCACGCCTTGCACTGCAGGTGTGAGTCGAAATAATAAAAAAGTAAAAATTAATAATAACAGTTAAAATAACTATACCGCAATAATAATAATAATAATAATAATAATAATAATAATAATAATAAAAGTGATGTTTTCATAACATACTGGTGCGGTTATACTTTAAATGCGACACGTACGGTGCTAGATTGGTTCAGTATATATTATAAAAAGGCGAGCGCACACACCGTGTGTGGCGGCGGCACTCGCCGGGGACTTGCCGGGCACTTGCCGGGGCCACCGACCGACCGACCGGCCTGCTGTGGCTCTTACCCTTGTACTCGCTGTCAGAAGACGAGTTGCTGTGCATCTTCTCCATGAACTCGTCCGGGATCTTGGAGGCGAGTCGCTCGGCCTCCTGCGTGGGTTGCCCGTTGCTCGAGTAGGGCGCGCACGCGGCCAGCGGCTTGCAGTCCGCCAGGATGTCCCGGATCAGGAAGGAGGAGGTGACGGTCCGCGGCTGCCCGTGCTGCACGTGCGCCTCCAGCCCGAGGGGGCGGCCCGCTCTCTGCGCGGCCTCTTCCACGCAGTCCCGCCGCGGCGACGGCGGCGACGAGCAGCCGCTGCTTTCCGCGTCCGAGCCGGGGCTCAGCTCGAGGGGGGAGCCGCAGTCGCCCCCCACGCTGTCCCCCCTCGGGTGGATGGGGCTCCCGGGTCGGTGCGACAGCAAGGAGTCGATCCCAAAGCTGGAGCCCGTGGTGGAGCCCTCCATGGCCAGTGAGCGCGCGCTGCGGACCGACTGGGTTTCGCTCTAAAGCACCGGCATGTGGACCGCGGCGGAGCGCCGTGGAAGTGGGGCCAGGTCTCCAGTGGGAAATCCCGACATGCAGCCCCAAGGACGGCAGCGCTCCTTCCTCTTCTCCCGCTCGACCGCGTTGCTGCGCACGCAAGTGCCTGTCAGGTCTCCCAAAGGTGGGCAACGTCTCACTTTTCGTTTGTTCGACGAGGAGGGGAGGAAAAATCGAGAAGAATCCAAACAACCGCGTGCTTAGTTTTGTCTAAGTATTGGTGGCGGAGACCAAGAATCGATGTGTTCAATTTCACCGTTCGGCTCGACTGATTCTCCGACACTCAGGCTGACTTCGGACAACGAAAAAAGTTTTTCACAGAAAATTCTTTGTCGCGCCACAGCCAGTCTAGACACGCACACACACACGCACACGCGCGCACACACACACACACACACACACACACACACACGCGCACACACTGAGTAAGAGAGCTGGTAAGTGAGAGGCTGTTAAGAGCAGCCAAGGTGCCGCGGCCGAGTTTCAGCACCACGGAGAGCCGCAGCGCTCATGACCCGTTGCCTGACGGAGGAGGAGGAGGAGGACACGGAGCGCTGCAACCCGGACGAGGTTAAACCCACTTTACTATAGTAAACCGAACAAAGAGAGGAGGGCTGTCTGACACACGAGCATTCAGTGTGACAACGAAGAAAAACACAGGGAAAAAACTCCAAAAAAAAAACACCCAAACGGACGCCGGAGAGCGGAGTCGAAAGCCTTGGCGGGTCGGTCCGAACGCAGCCGTGACGAGTCCGCGGGAACTCAGCCACACCGACCGCCAGCGAAAACTCAACTCGCGCCACACGCAGGAACTACTTTTAAAGGTGTCCCGTCCGCGTGCGTCCCCGACACCGGGACCCCATTGGCTGAGCGCGCTTTTTTGGGCGATGCCCGCGCGCGCGAGGAGGCGGGAGCTGCACGCCCCCCGTCACGAGCACTCCTCCTCCGCTGCCCCCCCACCTTTCTTTACTTGGAATAAAAGAGACACGGAATTAATTAGCAGACCCAGATCCAAATATTTACAGGCCATATTCCCACTGTTTGTGCTAATTACAGTATTTTTGAGCTGATAATGGGGTTATGTGGAGACGGTGGCTCGTCTCATGCTGCACATTCCAAACTGTAATTATTGAGGCTTTATTTGTGTTCTCTCTGCTTACATTTATTTATGTGCAATTTTGTGGATGCAAGAAAGTTAACTGTTAAACACATTTCCCAGACACATAATTGCAGCGCGCATTCACTGGTTCCTTTTTTACATTTTGAAACTAGTTTGCATCCCGCTTCTTTTCTCATTTTCGCTGCCGTAGTCTTAAACATAAAAAGCATGCAGCAGTGATGTATTTAAAAGCTGAGAAACACATTAAAGCGGTACATGTGGAAGCATTTTTAAACAAAAAATGGTGGTGCCAAAAATGTGGCTGTGCAGTCAGTAGGCCTCCAATTTCACGTATCGTTAACACGGTTCACAACATGTGGATTTTCAACAAGCCCCGACAACTGAAGGCAAGACTGGGAATGTTTCACCTTGCTGCCCGCTCCCATGGGCCTCAGCGAGACTCCGTGCTGTCAGAGAGAGGAAGCCACACATGCGGAGAGTAAACCGTGCCATTTGCACTTGGATACTAGAATTAGTGTTCTCTGCATGCCCTTCCGCACAGAGCTGGCAAAAATGACTCCGTTGATCTTGGAGAAACTCCAGTAGCAACAGTCCATATATGCGGTGACGCAGCCTCCGATAGCACGTCTTGTGAGACTCGCAACAGTTCTTCTCTGTCTTGCGAAACAACTGCTTGCAGCAGACACACTGGAACGGTCGGGCTTCGTGAGGTTGCGGCGGACATCGTCATCAAATTGTTTTGCACACATATAGCATGCTTCATAAACCAACTTTGTACCCCTTTCTAGAACACATCTCAGCGTTACAGTATTTGTAGTTCAGTAGGAAGTCAATGATCATCAAAAGGTTAACATGGTTTTGGGAAATCGACCCACTGAAGGCAAACGACGACTTTTAAGACAGAACGGTGGTAGGAAAAACACAAATGCGGTATTTTACAATTGCATTCTTACACGTTTACATTGAAAAAAAACTTGGGGAAAAAAAACTACATGAAAATATGTCATTTTGAGAACAATCTAATTATTCCTATTTTACTGGATCTTATCATACCTCACCCACCCCTACAAAAAACTATATATATGTGCGTGAATTATTGATCTATTCTACAAAAAGTTTATACAAATATATTTGACCTCGTGTCCTCTTTCCCTGCCTTTCTCTCTGACTGCGCCGCTTTAATTGACATTGTAGGTGCCTTGGCCAAGCTGTCCCCGTCGTGCCACGGAATCTGAGAAGTGGGCTTTGAAGGCTCTCTTCCGAGCTTCAGGATCACGGAAGGTATCCAGCGCAGGTCCCACCTTCACAGTAAAGACACGGAGGACACTTTAGGATAGTGAAGCTTTCCACTGCCCAGGCACGGTGTTTAGCTGTCGGCTAAAATAAAATATCATTAACTGTTCTACAGTCATTACCTTCACACACCATTTGGATGTACATGCATGTGGACATAAGTAGTGACAATCTAACACTGGTGTTTATTTTACGCTTTGTTTGCCCTGCTGCTGTGCTCCTTCTCAGCGCTTACCTTTATTTACCATCAGACTCTTGGGGCACCGTTGAAACGGACCTGGCTGAGTTTGGAAGGCGTCTGTTATCGAGGCGTGTATTCCTTCGCAGGGGCTTGACGACAAGTGTGATATTGCCACGAGGTCATTGTGAACCAGTGGAAATGGAGCTGAGGTACTACAGACACTGTGTGTTTATGTGTATGTGTGCAGGTGTGTTAAATCTCAGCTGGGTCCGTGGACCCTGCACCTGCCTGAGGTGAGTGACTCCATCATGCACGTTCAGAGCCCCCTTGTGTTTCATCAGTACAGAATCAGTAGCAGCCCACACTCCTTTATGTAACATTACCCAGTCATCAGTCATGTATAATCTTTATGTACCACACACACACATTCTGAAACCCCTTGTACCGAGTGGGGTCACGGCGAGCCGGAGCCTAACCCAGTAACACAGGGCGCAAGGTTGGAGGGGGAGGGGACACACCCAGGACGGGACGCCAGTCCGCTGCAAAGCAGCCCAAGCAGGGCTCGAACCCCAGACCCACCACAGAGCAGGCCCCGGCCAAGCCTGCCGTGCCACCCCACCCCCCACGTACCACCCATCACCCAAAAAACATGGAAATAACATTCAAGAGCTGTGTGATGAATCCTATAACTTTAATAAGGTGTAAACTGAATAAAAATGTCAAGGAGTGTCCAGGACACATAAGCTGGGTTTCTGGGGGCAGAGACCAGACTGGTCCGGAAGCTGAGCTGTGCTGTGTGAGTGAACACTGTCGAAGGCAGCTCTGTCAGCTTATGTGTGCCACCTCCCGTATTTCTTCTCGCTCAGCTCTTCATTTTCCTTCAGGCATTCGGATTTGATATGACGCCTGGGAACGCATTTGACACAAAATCGTAAAATGTGTCTTGTGACAAAACTAACTTATAAATATATATAAAAGTTGTAGCCCACAGAAATCTCTGTCAAGGCACTCACTCCAGTGCGTTTGCTTACACACCGCCCCCCCCCCAACATTTAACATGTAGCAAAATACTTTTAGGACGCTTCAAAGATTGAGGAACAGTTTCGAACAGTTCATGCCACCCCATTCACGGGAAAAGGAAAAGCACAATGAATTTTGTGCCTTTTATTTATTTATTTAGATGTTTGTTAAATATATATTTTGTTTTGTAAGAAGCAACGTCGCCTTTGGAGGAATTTTGGCATCTCAATATCTTTTTGAAATAGAGAAGAAAAACATGCATTTCAACAAAGGGAAAACAGAGAAATGAGAAAAAAAATTGACTTCACAAACAAACAATGACGAGGAAAATGAAAGAGGCCCACTCCAGAGGAGTCAGGGATGCAAATGTCTAACCTACAGCCATCAGATATGGTACTTGACAGAAAATAATGAGAATTGCTAAATCTTTTATAAGGTTAACATTCGCCTTTCACAGTCAGCTGTCATACAAGAAAGAATTTAGCACATGCATGCAGCCAAAATAAACCTTCATCATCTCATTAAAGTTGACAGGCTTGGACGGCGGGCCTTGCCGGCAGCATGCCATCCCGTTTTGTGTTGGTAATTTGCAGAGGAGAGACATACAGAAAAAAGGAAAGATGGGAAAAATGGGGCAGGAAAAAATGTGAGGGGAAGACGACGGGATGCAGTCTGTGTGCCTGTGTGTGTGTGTGCGTGTGTGTGTGTGCGTGTGTGTGTGTGTGTGTGTGTGCGTGCGTGCACTTGAGGGAGGGTGGAAAGATCGTTAGCGCGCCAGGAGTCTGATTCTCCCCTAATTGGAAGCGTTGGGCATTGTCAATGGAGGATTTTCTGCAGCTCCCTGTCAGGTAGAGCCGTCAGGATGATAGCCCACTTGTCAGCGCAAAAGACCAATAAAAACAAACCGCTTTTGATTTAATTGGAGGCTTGTGCAAGCCACGGGGTGGATAGGCGAGGAAGGGGGTGGGGGGGGTGGGGGATCACTAGGAGAGGCAGAGGGCTTCGGAAGGAAATCATCACTTTCAATGGAAGCTATCTGCTAGAACCTCGGCTCACCTCCCACTCCACAGACACAACAAAGAGTGACGGGGAGACCGAAGCCACTCAAACCTACAGCTATGAGATTCCAAGCCTGGTCCTGCGGTATATCTCAGGCCCCTGGAAAGCTATGGTTGAGATCTGACTGTCTTACCTCAGATGCACTTTGGACAGGAGTGTCTTTGAGAGGAAAGGCGAGGAGAGCAACTGGCCCAGACTCACAAGATCGGACATCCATACCAGTACCTATCGGAGAACCTTGTGGTGGGTTATTGAACCTAGGGCATGCAACCTCGTGTGTGTGTGTGTGTGTGTGTGTGAAAGGGAACTCCTGTTGTTTCCTCATCGCTCTGCCCCCAGGTGTGTTTAAAGGCAGCTGTTTAATTGTTCTGGACAGAGTTCGTCTAAGGACACGTACTTAGGAGCAGGTGAGGCACAGTGAAGGCTGAAGGGGCCCAGAGCGAATGCAGGAGCTGAGGGGCGAAGACCACGCATTATGTGAACCGCGAGCTGGACAGCGGAGGTGAACGTGTCTGGCTATATGAAGCAAGCACCCAAAATGAGTCTCAGTCCTAGCGTCCCCGTGCTCCTGCGGCCGCCCCACCGGTGCTCTTCTTCGAGTTAAGCCGCTTGCTGCTCCACAAACACCACTCATGCACAAAGCTGTATTGATTGCTCAGTGGGAAGGAAACTTTTAATTTGTATGCCCCGTGTCGCTATGTCCAGTCTCTAATGTGCCCATGAGCCAGAGAAAAACAGGGAACCGCAGCAGTGACACCGCTGACTCTGGCTCACAATTTACGAGGCAACGGGGGGGGGCATGAAAACACCAGGTATTCTCAGAGCGCTCACACTCGGGCAGTGTCCGCAATTCCCAAAGCAAACGAAAACCTAAACTAACCAGAAATGAAAGTTACATTAGTAATTGACAAGGTGGCAAGGAGACAGAGAGGAAGCACCCCCACCACCACCATCAGCACCCACCCCCCCCCATAATGAGGGTTGAGGTTCAATGTGAATCCCTCTGCACAGACATTTCTGTCTGGAGAAGTGGGGTAGACTGAAAGCACTGGGGGTGGGTGGGCACAGACCTCTTCCAGCTGCTGCGGGGAGACCCACGCAAGCTGTCAGACAGCGCTGGGGCGACCCGACCCAACTACCCCCCAACTCTGACGGCCTGCAGTCGGAGGGGGCAAGCGCAACCGTAATAAATCAGCGCACAGACATAAGAGGGCGATGGACAGGAGCTGAACATCACATGCCGAGGAATTTCCACGCGGCGACTTTCCGGCAGATCCACTATTGTTACGACCACGATCTCCATCAACAGAGCACAGGGCGCCTGCAGTAACTATATCTATAGTTTTCAACATCCAGCTCATAACTGACAGCAAAAGTCCCTTATAACGAAGGCGGGAAATTGTCCTTGTACGTGCCGCACTGTTCCTGGCTCTTTACCTTCTGGAAGCGGGGTATCTTCCACAGGGCGGAGGGCTCGGCCGTGGGCTGACACTTTCTGAGCAGCGTGGTGCGTGTCTCGCGGATTTGACCCAGTTGGCTCTGTGGAAACATCACTGCGCGTCCTCACACACTGACCCAGCCCTACGCAAAGGGACCCAACCTCACACACTCACAGTGCTAAAGCAGCCAAAGCTGAGTGATAATATCTTGTGAAAATAAAAATGTTACCGTCCTCGTTTATTCGTACATGTCTAGTCACGTTCTGCATTATCTCATCATTTGCAGCCTTCATTAACTGCGCTGTCAGTCCGCTTAGATGAGTATGAGTGTACTAAATAAGCATAGTTTTAAAAAATAACACTATAAATATTATTATTATTATTATTATTGAAAGAATAATTGCAACAAGAATGATAACGTTGACACGAGCATGGTGCCTTCTCTCTACTGCGGTCCACTTCCCGCTGACACCTTTACATTCTCTCACCTTCTTGTGCCGTCTCTCTAGCAGCATCCTATCCTGTGCCTGCTGCTCCTCCAGCCAGCTTTGGGCAAACCTGTACTGCAGGAGCTCCCAGACTGGGTTGGAGGTGCTGAAAAAGAGGCAAGGGGTTGGCGGAGTTGGGGCGGGTTGGGAGGGTCAATTAACGGTTATGCACACCCAAATGAAAAGGAAGCAGCAGACATGTTCCTGCAGCGCAGACTGTGATGCCCCCATAAGACCAGGGGCTCTGTGACACTGGAAGAGCACTTTGCTATAAACCCAGCCATGTGCAGACAGGTTCCTCTGCCTGGCCTTTAATCTGTGCAATATGCAGGTAATATGTGGACCTGGAACGTCTCAATTATCACCCGGATCGTCACTGGTGACTTGGGCATCCCAGCCCGCACCCCCGCAGTGACTTTTATTGCTTCATTAGTACGTGCCACATGCCCCACTGCACGCTGCAGCCCGTTGCCACAATGCCTTAATGAGACTGGACAGGGGTGCTGGGTGAACATCGCTCTACCGCCCCTTCCTGAACCTCAACCGGAGACACCAGGGCCCGGTCAGGCAGAGTCGGCAGACTTGCGGCACTTGCCGTTCCGTCCAGTCTCCTCCAGACCCGACCCTGTCCGGCAGCCCCGCAGCATTCTGGGATGGCGACTTGACCACACCCAGTCAAAAAGAGGACTGGTCCATTTTCGCCCGGATGCCTCATGCCATCTAAAGGTAGTGTGCTTGAGAGGGGCCGTGCCAACTCGACATCTGAGAAGAGGACTGCAGTATCGCTGCTGTGTACATTTCCAGTTTGTCTACAGCTGGTGCGAAAAACTTAGTTTGACTTCATCAGAGAATGCATAACATAGCGTAGTCAGTAGTTAAATCCACTCTGAAGAAGCTCATATGAACATGAAGTTGAACTGATGATTTCACCGTGCTCTAGTACGTAAAGGGTTAGGGTTAGGGTGCAGCACTGTAAGGAATATATGACTCGTAAAAAGTACAGTGAGTTTCTACAACTGTCACACTGTTCTTGTGAAGGTGAGAACCCGGTGTGTTTTCGGTCAGATTTTTTGATAGCTTTATGTAAATTAAGGAATGTGTGTGGAACAGCTGGTAGCGTAGTAGTTAGAGCTATTGCCTTTGGACCCAAAGATTGCAGGTTTGAGTCCCACTTCTAGCTGTAGGACCCTTGAGCAAGGTACTTACCCTAAATTGCTCCAGTAAAAACTGCCCAGCTGTATAAACAGGTAAATGATTGCAAGCTGCTTCGGAAAGAAGCGTCTAACCTACCGTATGCATCGAAGTTCTTGTCGGTACAATTTTTTTTTTGGTTTGCATGTGATGTATGTAGGTGTACACACATATCTGGTGTTTTGCGTGCGTTTTTCCGTAGCAAACATGTAGGGGGATGGTCTGAGAGTTATATCCCGGCACATGCTCATTAGAGTTGACCTTGGCACCGGGAACCGGCGTTTGATGGATAGGGTGCAGGGCCAAACAAGTCCCTGGAGAGCCATGATCTTATCTCATATCGTACGCTCACCTCCCTCCTCCTGACCCTGTCCCTGCTCCCTCACACAGCCGCGCTCCACACGCGCTGCAGGCCGAATAAATCTACACCTGACACGTGGGCAGGGAGACAGAGAGAGGGTGAGAGGGAGGGAGAGCGAGAAAGAAGAACAAGGCAGAGAAAGAAAAACATACTGGTGCGGACAGAGACCAATTGCACACGGGGGTGTTATTGGCTAAGTCATTGAGCTCCATTTTCCAGCGTGCCACTGGCTACGAAAAATGAGCAAAGAGGGGAAACTAGATGAAGAATGAATAGGGAAGAGTCCAGTCTGCCCTGGCGTAAGCGGAATGCATCCGTGATGAACGCCGGCGCTCTTGCGGCTCTTCTGCAGACACGGAGGAGCTCACGATGAATAGGCTTCCTCCCTAATCTGTCCCTAAGCCACCTTTCTCCTGCTCCTTCACTAAATGCCAGCTATGATCGTGAGGGAGGCGAACTTTCGAGAACGTTTACGGATCCGTCCGAACGGCGGCGTACTTCCACGTATTCTCAAAAAAATGTTACATTTCCCCAGCTGCTGTGTCTCGGCCGAGTCGGCGTAAGAGCGTAACGCGGCGACGGCCGCTTTGCACGGCTACAAATTTCGTCTTGTCCGCCGGCAGCAGGTGCTGCCCGCCTATATTTATGTCTCGTGAAAATTGGTGTTAATTTTTCACCGTTGAGTTAATTTTGTGTTAAGATGCTGTTGAGGGGCTGCTAATTGCTTGATGAAAGTGCAGGTTGAACCTCGCCGCTGCATTGCTGCGCAGTGGATTGGGAGCGAGAGCGAGAGCGAGCTCCGTGTTTCGCTCAGCACCGGGGATTAAAAGCGCTTTGATTGCACTTGCCGGACTCTGGCTGTCACGGCTCGGAGAAACCTTGCTAATGGAGATGAACATCCTCCGCGGCGTCTGCGAACACAGAGTGTGAACCAGCACAGCCAGCAGCGTCCGATAAACTACGATGCCCGGTACGAACGCAGCCATTAAGCATCGCTTCAAAACCTACATGACAAATTTCCCCGCACAAAGCGTTGACATTCACTCTGGCTAAGGACTGTTTTCTGGATTAGCTCTTTAGCAATTAGACCCCTATCTGGATCTGGCTCCTTTGCGTAAGCCGAGAGCAGATCCCTCAGTAAGAAAAACAGAATCGGCGATGGCATTTCTTCATGTTGCTGTAGTTATGGTATTATTATTTCAATGACGGCTTCTTTCTTTAAATCTAAAAATACCACCCACCCTGTCACGGAACTGAAAGGGTTGCTCCCTGGAGACAGACACGGAGATGCCTGTGGCAATCGTCTTGTGTGCGGAACTGTACAAACTGTATTTTGTGTTCCCAGGCACATGATGCGAGCCTCTCCGAGGACCTTCCGCCCCCTGGTCCGCAGAGCCGAACCACGGAGCTGACACGCTGATGTCATTCTAACTTAAAAATTAATTAAATGTTTGAATTTAATTCCGCCACTAATTCCCTTTTCGTTCCCGTGCCAAGGAAACGGTACTAAAATTGGCGACGCCTCGCGAAACGTGCCGGCGACGGGTGGAAATGCGCCCCGGTGCGCGGCGCAGATGAGGACTCACCGTGTGGACATGCCAAAGGTCACGTCGGGGGGAAACCGTGGGTGAGCTGCACTCCGAGAACTCCCCTTGGAAGGGACGAGCCTGATGTCGTGGGTAGAGCGGTACTGGTAATGCTCTTTGGCTGTAACCAGGCCCGACTTGACCCCCTCCCGGTTCAATGCCACAAAATTCTTTTCCACGCGCCGGGTGCGAGCCCCCGAGCCGCTGCTGCGGGAGGCAGCCGTGCGCCAGTGGGAGATGGCTGTCAAGGGAGAGGCAGACGGGAGAGTGCAGACAGAGATGGGGGTTCAGTTTCGGTGCTCCTAAAAACACCTCACGACTCTCACCTGCTCGCCACCAGTTGGCATTCTGACTCATTCGAAGAAATTCTGTCCAGGAACCATCATTTCAGCACAGTGACGGAGAACTTGTTAACAAATATGCATTGTTATTACAGACAATACAGGCGGTGCGCTACGACTCTTCTTTTTTTTTTTTTTTTTTCCACTCGTATATATTTACCCACGATCTGGGGTAGCAAATCGAAGATACTCCATTTGAGACTAAACACGATTCATTCAAACAAACGAGTCTTCGGTTACGGGGGTTCGTGGAATTAAAGAATAAATTAAAAGGGTCATTGCGAAATTACATCCCGTCTGCACATTTTCATTAGCTGTGAAGCAGCGATGCTTTCAAACACATTCGACAGAGCTTCTCACAAATTCCCATCGTTCTGACAAGACGGAGGTGTGTTCCCCAGGTCTCATTAACACCGATGCCGCATGCAGTATTTGTCATTCATGTCACAATTATTGAAGTCCAACCTTTTTTTTTAAAAAAAAAAAAAAAAAGAATAGCTCTTGAGTTGTTTTTTCCCTCTCTAAAGTCAGTAGTGACAGATCTGAGGGGGGTTTAACTTCAGGAAGCAGGGTGTTTAAACAGTTAGAGTGGCTCACACTTGACAGTTCATCCTATTCTGGAAACATTCCCACTGGGTCTGGCTGGCACAAGCGCATGAGCTCACAGGGGTTCAGGGGAAAGCTTGACATTTTCAATGTCTGCTGGTTGTTGGCGATGTATAATTAAAACGGCGGTGAGAGGAGCGGGAACAGAAGGTGCGGCGGCCATGCGCTGCTCGTGCGAGTTAGGGTTAGCCAAAGGCGAGGGCCACATGCCTTCGGGAGTCGGTATGTGAAGGCACGGGAAGTGACATCATCCCTGGACAGGAAGTTTAGCGATCATCCCTATTGTTTGGTAGCTACGTCTGACGGAGGCGCGGAGCTGTTCATATTGCACCGATCTGGGTAACGGGTGCGTGAGCGCTCCAGAGTGAGGAACGGGTTTCCTACCTTCAGCGACCCCGCCATCGTTGACGGTTGTCACAGCTCCGTACACGAAGTCAGGTCCCGGAAACGACGACCCTTTCGATCGAGTCTTTCCCAGCGTGGGCTACAGACAAGGAACAAAAGCACCCAGTCATAAAAATACTCAGGGACTTCTGAGTACTCCTCACGGCCCTCATTCAAAATCTCCACGCACTTCGGTCTAGTACCTATACAGGGTCTGTTGTGAGGGCATCTCAAACGCTCTTAGAGCACATGTGGAAAAACTGTTGAAAACTCAACGCATCGGCAGCGGTTTGCGTTTTTGCCAGATGCATTCGTTTTGTTTACAAAGGATAGTGCCTCGAGAGACACGGGATAAAACAATCGCATTTACGGCATTTTTAATTATGCAAAAGTCTTAAAAAGCACTAATTGCAAATACAGTGGAAACATGACCTAAATTATTACTTTTTTTTAAGTGCTGATTGTCAGCAACACGACGCCACTGTAGATTTTGCGCACGAAACAGATGAATAATGGTGTAGAAGGTGAACCCAGAGGAGCTGTAACCGCAGTCGAAATGATCTTGAGGAAGTCGGCTTCGGTCTCTATTGCTTGCCTCATGTGATGTGAAATTTGTGTTTTATGAGTCATCACCAGAGAATGATTGACAGAGACAAGAGAACGAAGAATGTAGCTACGCTTTTCCTTTTGGGAGACAGGTTTCCCCAACTCTCAGTCATCTCCCTCTCTGGGTGATCCTAGGGGGGATGGCCCGGGAGCCGGGAATAGGTGCCACATAGCTTCCTCCTGGTTTCAAACCTCTAAACTGCACTGAGATGTTTCAAGGAGGAGTCATTGCAGTGATGGCGGAAAGTGGGAATCAAACGACAGCGAGGATGACACGAGAGGAAAGGGAACGCGAGCCACACGGCACTACCTGAATGCTAAAGAATACACCTTTGATCTGGAATCCCGTTTAATGAGTGAGGGAACACGGAGGTGCAGAGCCGGTGTGTCAGTTACAGAGCACCGCGCCCGCCACTGGCTCTCTTCATGTTGTCTTGTATGATTTACGGATAGAGATGAAACGGCGGAGGATGATCGCCTGTTTTGTCAGAAGGCAAGCTTTTGTGTTCTTTTATTAATCCAGCACAGGCACTTGTTCCACTTAAAGCACCAGGACTTCAGGTCTTCAATCATCGTTTTCCAGATTGATATGTTAAATCTCAAAATGTCTGAATTAAAGGAGCTCGTTCGCTCAGCTGGTTAAATATGACTCAGCTACGAGATATAATCGCTGCGCTCCGGATTGGTATCTCCAGCGGGGTGCAGGTCCAAACCGCTTCACCACGGACGGAGCAAGAACCCATCCCGGGGCTTGTCTTACCGGGATGGAAAAACACTTTGGAGACCACATGGAGTGTAATGTTCATCAGCTTTCATGATTGACCTCTAATGCAAGACCTTGGCAAGCATTAAAAAAATCGGGTGCGAAAAGGACAATCTTCTAGATTTGTGCTTCCGTGCATCCCGGTCCAGCTCTAATCCCCACTGCTGTTTTAATCTGCGGATCTGTTTCTAATGCACTATTTAGAGACGCTCGGAGAAATGTGGTGACCGCTGGCAAAACATTTCTCCCGACTCCGTCTGCCATTTTTGTGCTGCCCAGTTTCAATACGCGAGGAAAAACAGACAAAAATGTAAATGCCTTCCACACAAAAAGGAGATTATGTAAACCAAAAGCTCCTTTATGCTCTCATTTACTGATGACCTGTTCTTTTATTGTGCTTTAATTAACCAGCCATGGACTTGCTCAGAAAAGCTGGGCCCACCCAGAGAATGGGGCTGTTTCAGGCCTGTCCCAGGATGGGTCACCAGGAGCAGATTGTTCACACAGTCACAAAGCGTCCACGAATGAGGGAACATAATCATCCCTTGCATCACGATCTCCCTGTCCTCTCCTCTCCCTTTCTCTCGTCTCTCTTTTCACTTCTTCGCGCTTTTATTCCATTCTGGCCTTGTGTGCTTTTCGGATTTCCACAGTTGCTGAGATTAGCTGATCTGACCCCGGAGTTCATGTCTCTGTTACATCACTTCCCCTGTTCTCGCCCACACACACACACACACACACACACACACACACACACACACACGCACACACACACACACACACACACACACACACACACACACACACTTGCATTGGCTCCCGGTGCTAAAAGCGACTGAACGTAAATCACGTTATTTACTCTTCAGTTCTGTTTCGCTACTACAGGTACTTGCCATTGGTACTAATTACCCCTACGAGCACTTCATTATTGACTTGTGCTTGGTCCACCTTTAGGAAGGTCATATTTTGACACCGGCTTCGGGGATCTACATGCAATCTGCCAGCGAATGCAGGTCCTTTGCCTTGCAGCTGGTGGTGGAAGGGAGCTGTGGCTCACCCGGTGAATTCCACAGGGGAATCATTAATTAAAAGTCCATTACTTAAGGTTTGATGCACTTTGTTCACTCATTAGCTTTGTTCTGCATGGTCTTCTCCAAAACCCCTCCCCGTTCTGTGCTGTCAGATGGAGCAATTGCTTTCCCCTCGTACCCCCTCAGTGGCATTTAGCCTTTCTCATTTGCATCTACACACCCTTGCTGTGCAGCTCATAAACTGGGAGGATTGATCAACAACGCAACTGTGTCAAATTACACGTCAGTCCGGCACGCGGCGCACCGCGTACGTCCACGTCGTACCGCGCACGCGTGCGCGCTCCGCAACTGTAAAAGCGGCCTCTTTCAGGCCCCGAACATCTAGAAAGCGGAAAAAACCGAATTCGCAGGGGTGTTATCTTGATCTTTGTCAGGCCACACCAGACTGGCAGAAATCTCTACATGTACCGGATCGACCAGACATGGATGTCTTCATGCAGCGGGAAGCAGGGAAGCATCTAGAACTCTAAAGCACCTACACAGTACATCCAATTCAGCAGCGGATTCCCAGTCTGGGAACCTTTGACACCCACCAGTCTGCATCTCCATCTCAGCACAAATTTGTGCTCTCCCCGAAGAGAAGGCGCGTAATCCATTCTCTGAGAAAGAATGCTGAGCCAAGATAGCTGGCTCCCTCCACGCGGCTAACGGAGGCTCACCGTGCCATCATTTTACAGAAACTTAAGGATAAGCGCTTTGCCGGAGAGTAATTAGAAGATAATAGAAAGTAATGCTGCCCGATCTGTCTCGATTAATTATCTGCTGGCTCCACCAGCACTGCGCCATCTGGTGCCTGATCTGGGGACAGCAGGTCCACCATCATTTCAGAAATATGGGGCTTAAACCTAATCTTGCCTCCCTGCCCATTTGCAGACCCAGCATGGTGCTCGCCTGTGTGCCTCTGTTTGTGTGCGTGCCTCTGTGTGTGCCTGGTGTTGTTTTAAGGATGATGTGACTTTACATGGCCCTCTGCGGCTCTCCTGTCTACGTTTGGCGGGAGCTCTGCGGGCGGCGGGGTGGTCCGTCTTTTCTCGGTTCAGAGACACTTGTCCGCCTGAGTCAAATAAGCCACTCGACTTTCTGTGAGGCGCCGTGCGAATTCGGCGACATCAGCCACGGTGCGGAACCCGGGGTGGCGCCTGCCAGTGCGCTGTGTCAGAGCTCTCCGCGTTACACGCTCGTTGGCATTCTTCGAGGGTACTGTTCAGCCTTCTCGCATAAACCTCCAGATGTTCAAGTCGCCTAATTTCTCCGAAAGTACCAAAGTAGCTGGATTCCACGCACTGAACCGTGCAACTTTTTGAAGGGAACAGGCTCCTTTTTCGCCACAGTACAGTTAATTCAAACAGATAAGTATTGCCATCTCATAATCATTCCAGGAGATATTTTTCCACGAACAAAGTGCTAAATCAAAAAGTATAATTCTGCAGTGCACTGTCAGCTTATTCTGCAGCATACACATATTCATAAGGATTAGAGCAATTTGCAAGGTGGGGAGAACAAGGACCATCACCTTGGTTATTTATCACCATTTTCCTGTTATTTACAGGGACTCCGATGTGCTTTTGGCACTCAATTACTCTCCTCTACCTTCTCGCCCATCCCCTGCAAATCTGTCCCACCTCTCAATCACTCAGTCAAATGCAATTTGCTCCGGCACTTTCTGTACAAGTAAATTGTCACAAAGCGGCGAACCCCTTGCGACCAGCCTCACCGCGGTACCCTTTTACCCCTTGCCCATCGCCAGCCCACTGCCCCCACCCCTTTCCTTTGTCTAATTCGCACTCCCTGCTCAACCTGGCTGTTTATTGAGATGCTAACTCTCTTTATGAGAGCCTAATCCTGGAGCATTGGGGATAATTTATGAAGCATTTACATTAAGAAGGCCAGCTAATTGGGAGCATGTGTCTGGGTAAGCCTCAGCAACGCTGGTGCACTACAGATGAGCTGCCAGGACTCTCTGCCTCTCCTGCAGAAGGAAAGAGCAAACATGCACAAACATAAGAGCATGTGTCTTGCAGGGGTGGAATGGAAATGTCCTCCTGCTTTTAAAGCACAACATCTTGGCCAAACGAACGCTTGGGGTGAGTTGCAGAACTCACTGAGATGTGAGCCTTCTATCAGCTGTTTCGGCTACGTTTGAACACCGTCCTTTTGTGTACATGTTTTGCCATCCTTCCGGGGGACAATTTTGAGGAAAACATCCCCACGAGGCCAGAAAATCATGAAGACCTTGAAACGTATTATCCCATCTTATCTTGTCCCGAACTTGACTTTTCGGAGACGTGCCAACCAAACAAAATGCTTATTTAAAAAAAAAGGTTCGCTTTTTAAAAATCTAAAATTACACAAAGTTTTAAATCAGTTTTTATGGTTTTGAGTTTTGCTGGGGTCAGAATAGAAACCATTTCCTGCATTAAAGTGGGTCTGCGTGAATCCCACATTAAGAGACGTAAGACAACGTGAGTATGAGTGTCTACGCGCGTGACAGAGGGGAGGTGGTGGGCATCTGTGAAAGAGAAATGGTACGCAAATTTGAAGAAATCCTGGCTTGGCGCTTAACTGATTGTATTGGAGGCGACTCTCCAAACAGGAGAGGCCTCTGGGTAGCGATTCCCAGGCAAACGCACTCGTTCGTCAGTTCTGGAAATAAAACAAATATTTGGCGTGGGCTTTCTGCACAAAACACGGCACCGCATCGCTTGTTCGGTGCGGTACATTAGGCGGGAGAAGTCTCTAAGTCATTTGATTTACATTACTTCCAGGTTAAGCACTTCAACGCGGGTAGCAAATCCGGAGGCCACCTTTCCCGCCATAGAGAATCAATAAATCAATGTTGTGTAGCTGCAGTTTCTTTCACTGTGACTGATCTGCTTAGTAAGCTCCCAGCGCACCTTGCAGAGTACATTGCAAAAACGTACGTCTCCGTCCCCATGGTGTCGGTCCCTTTACTGTTGCCACGCCGACTGCCAAGTGCCCAGTGGTCCCCAGCACCTCGACGCGCACCCCTCATTTACATTATTATTCTGCAGTTGTATATTGTGCTTTGTCTGCCACTGTTTGTACCTGCGCTGGTCCCAGCTGGTTCTCATCAATAACAAGCCTGGACGTTCCTGCGCTGACAGGGGAAGATGAAGGAGCTTGTTACTGCCGTAGCGGGGAGCCGCACGGGTGCGAACGGGGTCTGCGGGGGGAATTCTGCGTTGTACAGAGCAGCCGCTAGAAACAAACGCAGCGCGGCCAGGCTTCACGTAACAATGCCATCCCTGTGTGCGCACACGTGTGTGTGTGTGTGTGTGTTTACATTTAAGTTTCTTTTCCATCACAGTCACAATGCCAGTCATGGACTGACGCAACAAGAAACTGTGCACTGAGACCAGAAGCTGCCATCAGTGGTGTGATGTCTTTCAACACTACACTTTTTCATTTCCTTCTCTGCACAAACGTATATATGAGGGAGTACACATTGGCACACGAGGGTCTTCATATGTTTCCCTGGCCATGTGAGGAGCAAAAGCACAAGGGTCCAGTGTGGACCTTGGACTGACGGCATGGGGGCCGCCTGCTAATGAGGCTGAATGGGAGACAGGGATGAGCGCAGACGGACCCCATTGTAGCACCACACAGGCTCAACGGCCCTAAATCTGCTCCCCTGATCTCTCGTTTAGGAGCCAGGAGGGAATAAAGGCATGAAAATGGGATTTATTTGGCATGCCTCATCAAAAGGGAATTAATAGAGTTTGGGGTGGGGGGCAGCAAAGGGGGATTCAGTGGAGCTTGGGGTATGGCTGGCAAAATCAAACTCAAACTCACCTCAAAAGGATGCTCACCCATAAATTTGATTAGAACCACCAACGCCTGGCTCAGTCCCAGGAGCCAATGCCTGGCTCATCCCTGTAACTCTACCAGATTATGACCATATGAAAATGTTTTGTGTCATAGGGTCACAGCTTCATGTACTAATTCTCACTCTCGACAAAGCCAACCTAAGGTACCGATACATCGTCCATGCGACCAACCAAATCGATTTTGTTTTTAAAGTAAACATTTAGCTTTTGCAAACAGATAAGAACTTGTATTGGCCCCATACAAAAAGCACTACAAGGATTGGATGCCTGACGTCACATGATGCCTCATCTGGCGAGTTTGAACGCTTTATTCTATTCTTCTTACCCGTACAACATAACAGTCGCTGTCAAGCATAATAAGGAAAGTCATGTTAACTAAAACAAATAGGTGCCTCTCCACATCTTGAAAGCTTCCTCTCCCCCAGCTGCCAGCTTGCAGCGCTGATAAAACCGTACAAAAGAAGGAACAAAGACGAACCGGGCGGTGACTGAAAGATTCTCCTCCAGAGGAGGTGCCGGAGCGCTGTCGTTATAATTAGCTGCCTGATATTAATCGCTCTCCCAGGTTACTCTGATCCAGACTCCTCGGGTCTGCTGAATGGCCCCCTCCGTGGATCTCATCCTGAGCCGAGAGGAATCGACTTAGCTCAAGAGCGGCACTCTTTCTGGAGTTAAAAACTACATCCAGCTGTAAGTGCGGTGGTTAAGCACAGACTTGCAACGCATGTTTGCTGGGCCCCTGCTGTGACACCCTTGAGTCACGTGCCTATGCTATATTGGTCCATGAAAACATCTACCTGTTTAAACAGGTAAAATTGTAAGTCACTTTGGATGAAACTGTCAGATGAGCAATGAAAGAATAACAATGAATAATGAGATCTGCGCCCTTAGAATTCAACACCAAAAGCCTGCAGGACTCGCTGCGCGGCCAGGATTTGACCCCCGCCTCTTGAAGTGCACAGCATGAAGCTGTGGTGATGGCCACGTCCGCGCAGCACGCGATCAAGGTGCCGTGGCTAAATAAACTCGGAGCGATTAGGTGAACCTAATAATTTGGCCTCATGCTGTTCAAGCTCACCTGTCAGTCATTTATAGTGTATTGGGGGTATTATCCACACTATTAACGGGGGGGGGGGGGAAGGCAGTTTGTATCTCCGCAGCATAAAACGCTCCATGTGCATCTGCACTACATCAGCTGTTGAAGGCTCTGTACCATTAATTTTTATCAATCAGCAGATGAATTAAAAGATCAGAAAAAGTCGCGTCACGCTGAGCCATGAAGTGCAATCTTTTTGCGACTACCTTATCATCCAACACAACCCTGTTCCTACCACATTCATCATCTGTTATATCAAGCAGAGGCTCTACTGAACGCCCGTGTCCGGCTCTGTTCTCCCGTGCTGCCTCCAGACACCCAACATCCACCAGAGATCCTTGATGGAGTTAAAAATGCTCACTGTAATGACCCAGGCAGAGGGAACGGGGTCTGCCGAGAGACGCCCTACTCACACCTCCCTGCCCTGCCCTTCCTCACGTGCACATGCACACCTGACTTCTGCCTGCTGGCTTCACACCATCCACCCTGTGCTCCGTGCTCCGTCACCACCCCACGCTTATGAAAACCAATCGATTCAAACAGCAACGGGGAAGACAGTAGAGTGTGTACTAACAGGAGGAGGAGGGCCGGCACTGGGGTGCCACGAAAGACCCACAGATGATCGAGTGCTGTGAGCAGGCCGTCTGCGGCAAATGTGCAATCACGCTGCCGCTCCCTTTCGCTCTGGTCCATCCATAACTTTCCCCGACACAGCCAGGACCGTATCTCGCTCTTTCTCCCAGCCAAGCAGGCCCAATGTTTATTCCATCCTGACACACTTACTCCTACAGACTGAGCTGCACACCGATGTGCAAAGGCTGTTATTGCCGATGAGGATGGATTCTGACTGCCATTCATTCACCAAAGATGCCCACTTCCTGCGCTATGCTGTCTCTCCTGAGCAACACCTGCTGCGTTAGCCTCCGAAGAGGAGAGCTCACCGTGTTCACCTTTGTCCGAGAGCGAAAGGTAAAACGTGATCTGAATGAGACTTCACAAGTCCATGCCATGCTGCCTTCTTACGTGCAGCAATACCTGGTTTCTGCTCACTTTGAGGGGGTCAGCTCCCCATACAGCTCTCCCTGAGCGGGTCTGATGGCCGAGCAGGTCCGAACGTGGCCCCTGCAGCTTGCGTCTGGAGTGCGGGTCAGAGTTCCGGCAAGGCTCTGCTATGCATAGGGGCTGCAGGGAAAGGAACCGGCACAGCGCTGGAAAAGATTGGGACAAAAAGAAAAGAGCCTTCCAGATGACACTGCCATTGTGCCGGGGCAGCACGAATGTGGCCAGCAAAACTGCAAACAATACCAAGAACGAAAAATCCTTTATCCTACCCATGTGTAGCCGTGTATGCGCTCTTTATTATCACGGTGATTTAAATACAGTAATCTCATTTTCTGCAACAGTCAAAGAAGCATGCAAAAGAACCCTAAAAAAGAGAGCGAGGCTACGGTTAGCGGAAGGGGGACACATGTTCCTGTTTTCTCTTTCTTCAAGGCACAAGGGGGGCTTGCTAGGGGTATATATTTCAGGAGGGGTGGGAGTGCAGAGGGAAATTAGAGAATTAAATCTGGCAACATAAAAGGGGAAGAAAATAATGTCACAATCTGGCTCATTCACCTCCTCTTCTGGTCCACTGGAAAAGTTGATGAAGTTTAAATGAAGCAGAATTAGGAGATAAAGAAAAGCCTGAGTGCTGCTGGAATCAACACAGCTTCTGCACGCCGGCCCGGCGGCCCCGCAGCATGGGGAATTGAACGGGAGGACAGAGAGAGACCGAGGGAGGGGGCACCCTAAATGTGATAATCTCCAATCACATCTAACATCAATTCTGACAAGGCTTCTGTTAATGAGCCCGGCCGACGAAGCGTGCACAGGGTCCCTTTCTGCTGTTGTTCTATGATTTAATCCCTCTCACTTCAGCTGGTTTTAGCTGGGGATCGAGGGGCGGAGAAAGCCCATTAAGTAGGCCTCTGCGCTCTCGCCTATCTAAATGCTAACGACATGAGGGGAGAGAGCCGCGGAGACACGGGGATATTACTACGATGCGAACGGCATGCTTATTTGCTGCAAAGGCTCATTTAAAAATGATGACTTCTGTCTCTTTGTACAGGTGAAGGTGGGGTAAGGTGCTACAGTTTGTGCCGAGGAAGCCGATCACTGATCCATGAGGGACGGAGAAGCTTTAGCAATGGCAGGCTAAGGGAGGATCAGACATCCTCCTTGTAATTGTGTTAGATTACTTTACACAGCTTCCCAAGGGCTCCAGTCTGCTAATGCTCTCTTCTATTCCGGAATCATAACTGTCTCACACTGCAGTCCAGCTCACCAGTTCTTCTTTTCCCCACCATTCAACTTTTTTAGACTCATAATGTTGTAAAGCTAGGACCACTGAAGCTCGACTTTCCCAACAAGTGGATTAAAAAAAAAAAAAACTTGACTTCTCATCAATGATTTGTAACGACACTGTTATGGGCTCATACGATTTAGGCATAAGTTCCACGAGTACTATATTTCATAATTAAGAGATTACTTACATACTGTTTTAATGATCTATTGATATTCATTCATGTGGAAGACTTGTTTATGGACATTATGTGATGCATTCATTTCCCCACACAGTATTCAGTTGATTAATGGCACAGAAATTCCAGGTTTCACAGTTACTAGTAACCTGGGCATACGCAATAACCTATTAGGGTACAAGAAGAGATCAGTTATGTTTTTATTTCACTCATCTCGTTGTGGAAAATACACCCCCCCTTTAGAAACCCGTAAATCAGGAGAAGATGAGATGTAAGCTATTTATCTTTGCAACTTTTAACTCCGTTACAAAAAATATTTTTCAATCTACCTCCATCCACAATTTATAGAAGACAGATCTGACTCGGTAGAGGTTGGGTAAGTAGCGCATGGTACTCCAGTGCAGACAACACTTTTATATATCTTGTACTTTTATGTCTCCGATACAACTATCCTAAGGGAGAGCTGTGCCAGAATCTATAACGACTGCGCAGACATTCAAACCCCTGGAAGACACAGACTTCATTTACTAGGATAAGATGAACAGAGTATAAAACCAAACGTGATCCAACGCAGTGGCTGTTGCAGAACTCCTTGTCACTGCAAACATGTGAACAGAATAACCAACATAACAACCATAAAACACACAAAATGAACAGCAGTCGCTTGCAAAGGTAAGTAAGAGAAATGTTAAATTATGTATTTAATTATATTCGCCTTCACACAATTAAATTGCCAGATAGATTTTCTGGGTACAATTTTTAATTTTCCTTCCGTAAAAATATGCAGAAAATGTTGCACGAAACATGCACGATACAATAACAGGTTAGGTTTGACTTCTTACAACAAGTACAAACGCTACAGCAAAGGCGCGCTGCATCCTGAGGGTACGGAAAGGCCGGAGAAGGCCTGCTTCGTTCTCCCTGGCTGGAAAACTTCACGCTCGAAACATTTCAGCCGCCGCAGACGAGGCCCTCGCCCTCGCTGCTGCAAAAATCCATAATGGATACAGGAAGTCTGTCTGAGGGAGAGATGGGCCACGGCAGCAGATGAAAGGTGAGGAGAGACACCACACAATGAGGAACAGGTGTGGCTGGCAGTGAAGGCAGAGCCCCCTGCCAGCACACACACACACACACACACACACACGTGCACGCACTCACACAGACACACATGCGCTTTGGTTTTATATATGGGTCTGACACGCAGTGCCACCACCAAGCGGGGCGTCCTCCGCCCGGCTCGGGTCATCGATTACCGCGCTTTCTGGGTCACGCAGCCACACCACGTTCCGAGCTGCACGCGGGCCCTCGGCCCCATCTGCCATACCGTGGCACTTTCGGTACGCACCGAGGGGCTCAGATACATTATGCATAATGATGCGTTGTCGTCGTCATCTGGTAGAAACTAGGCAAATGAAGATAATATTAATGATCTTGCACCGTGCTGACCGACAGTCCCCAATATTATACAGTGTTCGTACCTTGCGCTCCCAGGTAAAAAATGGATTCATGAATGGCACCTGTTCATTAACTCAGTTCATTTTTTACTGCTGTAAAGTTGTTTACGGTCAGGTAAATAGTGCTCGTGGGCTCAGACAGCGTGTCATGTCCAACATAACAGGTGGTCTCCCATTTCGAGAACAATACTGCCCCCTAGAGCTCGGCACTGCAATTATTCACTGTGGACGTGAAAATACAAGTGAACGATTTTTGCTTCCCGAAATACTCGGGCATTTGAAAACTCATCTGTACTGTGCTCCGTTACACATTTTACAGGGAATAATCACATCATTCCAGTCAACTGAGAAGGTTTCCTTCAATTGTTTGGTATCCTAGCAACAAGTGCAGACGCTTAGCTACGAGTTACACACTTGTGTTATGACGACGGGTTATTTTTTTTTAAATGAACGTGTTCGCCGAGCCTCAAAACACAAAATTCGGGTGGCAAGAAGTCTTTATGAACTCCTTTCATCACATTCGGGTGTAATGTATAAATGTGGCTGTTTTAAATCCATCAGATTTAACTGTTTCGGTTCAATTTCAGTTTCAACTGTCGGACCAAGAAGACAGTGAGTGTTACATAATGAAGACAAAACTGATTTTCATATTAATACTGTAAAATGCTTACACATCTCCGTTATACATCGGCACTGGGTTCGGCTGTGTACAATGTACTCAACTTAGTTTTGTCCTGCTCTGTGCTCATGAACCATTTTTGGCATCGAGCACCTGGAGAAACCCAGTATCTTACAAACAACTGTGTGTGTGTGTTGTATTGTCTCAATTTTGTTACACATCGGTTACAAGAACAGTTTTTAAGTGTCCAGGCAACAAACACCTCAAACACGGACAATTATAAAATAGAGGTTGAGAGAAGCGGAAAAAAATGAACAGTTAAGCTGGAGCTGTTCTGCTCCATATGTGACAAAAGCGCAGTGTGACAACAGTGACTAATTGTATTTCACTGCGCAGCAGTTATCGAGACTTCCGTCTTCCTTGCGCCATGCTTGCCGTGACAAGGGAAGAAAAGCGGCGAAATGAAACGCGGCCCTTCTCGGCGACTCGTTCTTGAGGGTCACCTGTGACCAGACGTCTCTTAGTAATTAAGGCGAAAGCTGCAGGAAGGGAAAGGATGGGAAAAGCCTTTTTTCTCGCATCATGATAACGTGTTATTATCCCTATCTGGCCCACGGCAGCTAAGACAGTATACTTGTCCCAGCTTGGTGCTTTGTCAATGTACTGTGACTAATCCAGGAGTACCCCCACATCCGTGCTCCTTACCCTAATTAAAAGAGGATTAACCCGCATGGAGTCCCTGACCACTCCGACTTGAGTAGCCTCCTCCATTTCCCTTGGTATCCGGGATAATCAGACCTCAAGGAATCACGGTGAAGAGCATTTGCTGGACCTAGGCCTAAAAATAATGCAAGAGTGAAAAGCGATAAAGTTTCAGCGAACTGAACCGAGCACAGACCTCCTCTTTTGGAATAGTGTGTTTTAATGAACTTTCAAGTGCATGCCACTTAAGTTCAATCATGCACACCTCAAGAGAAATGTATTATTACTTTTAACTTACCATTGCCATTCACCGACTGTGAATACAGTTTTGCCTGAGTATTTTTAATTAATTTTGTGCTTTAATTTTCCTTTGTCAGTCTATGTCACAGAACTGCATTCCAATAATTCCTGTTGTACCTCGCTGTACACACTGTAACACTTACTCCACTACGCAGTCATTGCCAGATACTTCAGATCAGTGAAATGCACATCAACTGCATTGTCATCTACATTTTGATCTTTTTGACATATAGCAAAATATGTTGCAATATCGGGGGGAAAAGCCTTAACTCACCTGAGCAAGACGTCCTCGGAGCGTAATGTTACTAGGGCTGGCAACACAAGCTCTTGGACCATAAAGAGGGAGAAACCAAGTATAAATTGATTTGTTCCTTCATGCATTTCTCATTTTACACGGCAAATACACATCCTTCACGAATATTTGTCTGTGCTTCAATTTTCTGTAGACTTTTCCCACACAACAGTAGAGTAAAATGTTTAAAACTACAGACTTATTTAGATGGGAGTCCCTGTGCCCCTGTCTGGTAGAGTCCGTTGTTATGGGACTGAGGCTCCCAACACCTAGTGAAACCAAGAGAGTCTGGTCACTGTCTGCACAATTTTCGAAATAATATAACATCATACTTCTATTTCAAGGATGATTGTTAGTTATTAAACGTTGCAAAATATTATGTTTACATTGTTGACAACGTACACGGTAATCTACATTTTATTTATATTCACACACATTTTTTTGCAGAAGTGTGAAGTGGAGATGAAGGAACAGGGTGTACATTTTCAGTCAATAAGTAAAATACCATATGGTCAAATATCAGCTCCATCTGTTATATTCCTGTTTGACGCACACAACGTGACTATTCTTGCAGACAATGTCCTGGACATTTTTTCCCCCATAACATTTGCAATCCCTCGTTTGTTGTATCTAGTTCCATAGCAACGAACTATTTCCGGTTGACCTTTTGAATATTTACTTCCGGGCGTTTCCCTTTCGTTTTCCCACGTGGTATACGGCGGGGAGAGTGTGAGTAAAGTACTATGACTATGCTGTTATATTTACCCACCGTTTTTGTCTAGAAAGAGTAAAATACTACATGGACTATGGATGAAAGGCACTGTTATTGTACGGGAGTCGTGCAGCGGCTAAGAGTTGGTCACAGTGTAATAATATTAATACGACTGGGTTGTAATTAGCAGCACTAGCTTGTAGTCTCTGCCACAGGGAGAGAGCAGCAGCCCAGACAGGAGCGTCGGCAAAAACGTTTCACATTTTGTTTTGAGCCGCTCTATAAGGTATTGTATGTATATCTGCACACGTAGATACGTAAAAAATATATATATATATAGATGTACAGATTATTATGAAGTAAAAAAGCAGTGAGTGAGTGGTCGCGCTACCGACATGATACGTCATCATCACTCAGCCAGCGCCACAACAAGCAGCTTGTTTTAGTCAGTTTATCAAATATTTACTCGTTCACATCATCGGCTCACTGACTCGCCTCATCATAATGTCGTTATAATAATAATAATAATAATAATAATAATAATAAATAATAATAAAATAAGAGGAGCTGTAAATACATAGCCTATGCTAGTATGTATGTCAGTCGCAGCGGCAGAGCATGCGCACTTGACAGTTGACGTGTTCGCCGCGTGGACAGGAGCTCGCAGTAAACGTCCGGTGTTACACTTCAAAGCGCTGCAGTGGTCTTTATTCTCTGATTTGTGGACTAAGATACATGTGTCATTCCTCATGTGTGTTTCCATGATGCGCCAACAGCTTGTATACATTTTAACGTTTGACTCATTCAAACTCATTATGAGTGGTCTTCTGAAGGTCTTAAACTCCAGTGAAGTATGTATTTTTTTTTTTTAAAATATAATCATATTGGAAAGTAGCTTCCAGAGGTTGGTTGTGGCAAAGAAAAATCAGCAAATTCTGTACGAGCATTTGTAAGGTCTTCATTTGTTTTAGTTGAACTCAAGGTTTTAAGTCAACCTTAGTTCTGTGTTCGTATTTTGTAGCCGGAAATGGGACTCCTTAATGATTAAAAGCAGTAAAAGGGATTTATAGAAAAAGGTGTTAATGAAAGCAATTTCTGATCATCAATTTCTTTTGATTGTAGTGTCCGAGATGGATGTTGTCGACTCAGGAGCATCGTTTGAGTCTGAAGAATACTCGCAGGAGCATCAGAAGATGATGACGAAGAAAAAGAAGAAAAAGAAAAAGCAGAAAGAGATGAACAACAGTGAATGTAGTCTTTTGGAGATCTGTTCATCGTCACTTGTTTTCCTTGAATCGCCAAATAATGATTTGCCAGGTAGTGCAGAGACACAAGAGGAGGAGCAAGGAAGGCATCTGAAGAAGAAGCAGAAAAAAACATATTTGACTGAGGTGACTGAAGAAGCCTTAGCGATGCCTGATGGGGAACCTTTAATGGCTGAAAAAGGGGTTCGAAAACAGAAGAAAAAAAGACATCGAGAGAACAGCATAAGGGAGAAAGGTGTTCATACAGAAGAAGAAGGGGTGAAGAAAAAGAAAAGGCTACGTGAGAAGGAAGCAAACAATGCCGATGAGGGTTTTGCAGTGGGGTCTTTTGAAGATCCGGAGGAGACAGGGGTTCAGAAGGGCAAGACGGCTCAAGGAGAACTGAACACAGGCAGCAAAGTTATCTCTTCATGTACTGAAGTGTGCAAGGTTGAAGCTGGCAATTGGACCAAGGAAATACAGCCAGAGAACCATGAAACCAATAGGTTAGTGCTCTGCTTGCTAACGGCCGTAATGGGGCTCCACGCTGTCTCTCAGCGCCTGGGTGGTGAACGAGAACGTGGGTTCAATCCCCGCTCAGTCTGTGTGGAGTTTGCATGTTCTCCTTGTATCTGCGTGGGTTTCCTCCCACGGTCCACAGACATGCTGTTCTAGGGGTGAGATTTAGGTGTTCATGAGGTAGATGGCCTGAGGAAAGAAACTTTTCTTATGCCTGGCTGTCCTGGTGCTCAGCGCTCTGTAGCGCCGGCCAGATGGCAAGGGTTCGAAGAGGAAGTGGCCTGGATGTGAGGGGTCTAGAATGATTTTGCTAGCCCTTTTACTGACTCTGGACGAGTGCAGTTCTTGAAGAGCTGGGGGGGATGTGCCGATGATTCTTCCAGCAGTCCGAACTATCCGCTGTAGTCTTCTGATGTCTGACTTCGTAGCTGAGCCGAACCAGACAGTTATAGAGGTGCAGAGGACGGACTCGATGACTGCGGAGTAGAATTGCATCAGTAGCTCCTGTGACAGGTTGAACTTCCTCAGCTGGCGAAGGAAGTACAACCTCCGCTGGGCCTTCTTCACAATGGAGTCTATGTGGGGCTCCCACTTCAGGTCCTGTGAGATGGTGGTGCCCAGGAACCTGAATGACTCCACTGTTGCCACAGTGCTGTTTATGATGGTGAGTGGGGATAATGCTGAGGTGTTTCTCCTGAAGTCTACGATCATCTCCACTGTTTTGAGCGTGTTCAGCTCCAGGTTGTTATGACTGCACCAGACAGCCAGCTCTTGGACCTCCTGTCTGTAAGCAGACTCGTCGCCATCCCGGATGAGGCCGATGAGTGTGGTGTCATCTGCAAACTTCAGGAGTTTGACAGAGGGGTCTTTTGCGGTGCAGTCGTTGGTGTACAGGGAGAAGAGCAGTGGGGAGAGCACACATCCCTGGGGGGCGCCAGTACTGATCGTGCGAGTATTGGATGAGAATTTTCCCAGCCTCACTATCTGCTGCCTGTCTGTCAGAAAATTGGTGATCCACCGACAGATGGAGGTGGGCACAGAGAGTTGGGTTAATTTGGACAGGAGGAGGTGTGGGATGATGGTGTTGAAGGCTGAGCTGAAGTCCACGAACAGGATTCTCGCATAAGTTCCTGGTTTGTCCAGATGTTGCAGGATGTAGTGCAGTCCCATGTTGACTGCATCATCCACAGACCTGTTTGCTCGGTAAGCAAACTGCTGGGGGTCCAGCAAGGGTCCAGTGATGTCCTTCAGGTAGTCCAACACCAGTTTTTCAAGTGACTTCATGACCACAGACGTTAAGGCGACAGGTCTATAGTCATTAAGTCCTGTGATTTTGGGTTTCTTTGGGATGGGGATGATGGTGGAGCGTTTGAAGCAGGAAGGAACTTCGCATATCTCCAGTGATCTGTTGAAGATCTTTGTGAAGATCGGGGCCAACTGGTCAGCACAGGTTTTTAGGCAGGCCGGTGAGACACCGTCTGTGCCTGGCTTTCCTTGTCTTCTGTTTGACGAAGACCCGACGCACCTCCTCTGCACAGATCAAAGGTGCAGGAGGGGGAAAGGTGGGGGTTACTGGAGGTGTTAATTGATTCGTGGAAAGAGGGTCTGAATGGGTGTGGGGTGTGAGACAGGGTTTATCAAACCTGCAATAAAACTCATTCAAATCGTCGGCTAGTTGTTGAGTTGACACGGTGCCGGGGGGTGGTGTCTTGTAATTTGTGATGTCTTTCATGCCTTTCCACACTGATGCAGGATCGTTGGCTGAAAACTGTTTCTTCAGCTTTTCAGAGTAGTTTCTCTTAGCCACTCTGATCTCTTTTGCCAGTGTGTTTTTGGCCTGTTTATACAAGACTCCGTCCCCGTTCTTGTAGGCGTCTTCTTTGGCCTGACGAAGCTGTCTGAGTTTTGCAGCGAACCACGGTTTGTCATTGTTGTATGTTAAACGAGTCCTGGTAGGGATGCACATATCCTCGCAGAAACTGACATATGATGTTAGAGTCTGTGAGCTCATCTAGATCGCTAGCAGCAGCCTCAAAAACACTCCAGTCAGTGCACTCGAAGCAGGCTTGTAAGTCGTGCTCTGCTTCCCCAGACCATCTTTTAACAGTCCTTATTACAGGTTTAGCTGATTTCAGTTTCTGCCTGTAGGTCGGTATAAGATGAACCAGGCAGTGATCAGAGAGCCCCAAAGCTGCCCGTGGAACAGAGTGATATGCATCCTTTACTGTGGTGTAGCAGTGGTCCAGTATATTACTGTCTCTGGTGGGACATGTAATATGCTGTCTGTATTTTGGCAGTTCACGGGAGAGATTTGCTTTATTAAAGTCCCCGAGAATGATTATAACAGAGTCCGGGTGTTGTTGCTCTGTGTCAGTGACCTGGTCGCCCAGCTGTTGCAGCGCTGCGTTCACGCACGCTTGCGGTGGAATGTAAACACTTACGAGGATGAACGAGGAAAACTCCCGCGGCGAGTAGAAAGGCTTGCAGTTGATGAAGAGCGCTTCTAGGTCGGGACAGCACATCTTCTTCAACGCTGTCACATCTGTACACCACCTTTCGTTGATGTAGAAGCATGTCCCACCGCCACGTGATTTCCCCGCTGATTCCGCGTCGCGATCCGCTCTGAACAGCTGGAAGCCCGGCAGATGTAGCGCGCTGTCCGGGATGGCTTCATTCAGCCAGGGTTCCGTGAAGCACAGAGCAGCAGAGTTTAAAAAGTCCTTGTTTCTTTGGAACAGGAGGAAAAGTTCGTCCATTTTGTTGGGTAAGGAGCGGAGGTTCGCCAGATGGATACTAGGCAGCGCTGTCCTAAAGCCGGGCTTTCGGAGCTTGACAAGCGCGCCGGCTCGCTTTCCGCGCTTGCGCGTCTTGGAGCGCTTGAGTAGCGCCGTTGCACCTCCGACTACAATGTCCAGCAAAACGTCAGAATAGTCGAAAACCGGTAAAATGTCGGGTGGTGTGTACTGCCGAATGTTCAGCAGTTCTTCCCTGGTAAAACTGATTGTCGGAGTATAACTAAAGACAGGGTAAACTAACAAAAACAGTAAAACAACTATGGAGCTCCACACCGAGGCGGCCGTTCGCGGCGCCATCATGATAGCGACATTGCGTGTCTACAGCGGTTCGTCGGCTCGTGGGCGCATGAGCCCGAGGTAGGACAAACGCCTCCTTTTCAGTTGGACCACGTTGCTGTTAAGTGTCTTGTGTGTGTTACTGTATTTGACTTTACAAAAAATTAAAGCGAAACACATTAACGCACATGAAAACGATCAGGATTGAAACTAAAGTGGAAATAATAAAGCAACTGGAAAAAGGTGAAACACCAACGAACATTGGAAAAGCGAACATTAAAGCTTCTTTAATGTTTTTTATATCTACATGCACATTCTCTTTCTCCTCTCTCTCTCTGTTATAAATGCTGTAGTAACTATCTTTCTATATGTCTATTATAAATACTGTAGTTACATTTATTATAATTGTTGTTGTTTTACATTTTTTCATTCATATTATAATTTTGTTAAAGATGTTTAGTGTATGCGGAAGTGTTTCTTTAATGTTTTTTATGCATAGAAAGGTACACAATATACTATACAGGCAGTCCCCAGATTACGAACGAGTTCCGTGTCCTCAGTCTGTCTTTCAATCGGATTTTGACGTAAGTCGGAACAGGTAGGTGTGGTGGGTATCTAACGTCAGTTTGTCAAATGTTTGTCTCAGTATATAGTATATCATGTACCTTTTTATGCATTAAAAACATTAAAGAAACACTTCCGCATACACTAAAACATCTTTAATATAACAAAATTATAATAATAAAATGTAATGATAATCATAATAATTAATGTAACTACAGTATTTATAATAACGAGAGGAGTAGAGAGTGAATGTGTGTCTGTAGGTACAAAAAAATAAAGAAACTTTAATGTTTGCTTTTCCAGTGTTTGTTGGCGGTTCACCTTTTTTCCATCACTTTATTATTTCCACTTTAGTTTCAGTTGTGATCGTTTTTATGTATTACTGTATTTCGCATACATTTTTTTGTAGAAAAAGAAGATGCAGCCAAATATAGTAACACACATGAGAGACTTAACAGCAATGTGGTCTGTGTCATACTGAGCGGGCAGGAGCTTGAAATAGGTGTATGGACCCAATTGCCGGATCTTTATTGTCGGTACACATGGGAGCAGGTGAGATTGGTGGTCGGGAACAGGTGTGGGTCGGTAAATGTACAAACTTAGGTGTTGGGGAGAATCCCATATCGTAGTCAAGGAGGCGATCCAAGTGTTGGGAGCCGTGGACGACAGGAGCGGGGACGAGGGATTGAGGAGGACGAGGGATTTGGAAGTACTGGTAGGTTGTCGTGGGTTCACTCGAGAGCACTGGAGAGACAGGTTTCTCAAATGAGATTCCGCAATCAGGGTGTGTGGGTGTGGCTTCTTTATACCTCGTTGCTCTCATTTTGGGCAGATGCGGACGTTCGGGGCGAGGTTGTGGGCATGACAGTCCGACTGAAAAGAACGAAATCTGTCCTACCTCAAGCTTACGCGCCCACGGGCCAACGAACCGCCTTTCTACTATAAGTTTCTAGATATTAATTTATTGGAATGTAACATACATCCTTTGTCTTCCTCAAGCTAAACCTCAGTTATCACAGTTAGTTAATATTATGGAATTTTTTTAAAAATTTCTTATTTACATAATCCTTCATGAATTTTCCGAGAATTTTTTTAAATTCTAAATAATTTTATTGTTATTGATTTTTAATGTGCTACACTACTTTTTCCTTATGACATAAGGTATCATTAAGGGTGATTTTGGGCTGATTATGGGCTGGGCTTAGTGTGAATGGGAAGCAAATCAGGGCCAGTCAACAGGGAATAAGGGTATTTGTGAACTTCAAACCTGAGTGTGATTGTGAAAGCTATGTTTAAGTATACTGGGTTAAGATAATTGAAAATATTAAAGTGGGTACAAAAAACTGTTGCAGAGTAGAAAATGGATCGGCTCATTCCGGAGCTGTTGAAAGGATAGTTATCAGTGTTAGATACTGTTCTTAAGAGCTGAATTTTCTGTGGGAAAAATTCTGAGTGAATGAGAGATACTCAGCTTGTCTAAATGTGAAGTCTTGCAAGCGGTTTCGGTTTTGACTGCTTTATATTTGTTCAATTTCTTCCTTCTCTGTATCATTCTCTAGTATGAAGAAAGCTGTGGAGGCTGGCATGGAGTCGGCAATAGAAGAGCTAAAGGAGTTTATTCCAGAAGTGGACAAAAAAGCTTTTTCAGTCGTCAGCCACATGATTAAATATGACCTGCCGAGATTTAAGGCTTTTAAACAAGAAGGTAAAAAATTGCATATCTGATCCAGTCACAATTTAATGTGCTAAAGAACCATTTATGGTGGCCACACATTTTATTATTGTAACAAGCATAAAATCTAATTGCATGTATCCACATACACTTCATGCATCATACAACGTACTGGAAATGGAATTTGCAGAGTTTAATGTTTAGCGGGCAACTTTGTCCAAGGTGACTTGAAATATTAGGTATACTGTACTAAGCTGCCTACAGTCGTTTACCCTATCATGCCACAGATCAGTGTAATTCACTCATACGTGCACACACGAACAGCTATTTGGATTGACCAGTTCGCTTGAAACCAAACAATTAAAAGGAACTTTAGGCTGTTTTTTTTAATCAAACTGACTGAAAATGACTACCTTAACCCCTTTGTTTTAACCAGGTCTTAGTCTTAGACGTGGGAGGTTCACAGCAGAAGAAAACGAAAGATTAGTCCAGAATGTTAGTGACTTCCTGGCTCTGACAGGCATAGACAATGCTACCAAGCTCTTCTTTCCCCAACGATATCCTGAAGAAAAGCAGCATATTACAAAGATGAAAGCCCAGTATGGATTCCATTCAGAACTTGGTGAGTATTTCTGAGACACCTCCCTGAGATTGTCTTTTCTTGGCATGTGCTTGTATCTAGGTCATGTAGTTCAGGTGATGTGAGCGACATGAATTTAATAGGTAACACCCTCCCCCAACCCCAGCTGTTTTTCGTAACCAGAGGGTGATCATCTCTGCTGATGAAAAATAGGAATTAAGTGTATGCTTCTGTTTAAATTGTTTCAGCTGCTGGCATTCCCAGGCCATGGCATGATGTTTATAGTCGAGGAAGGAAGTTGTTCAATAACTTTCAGCACCAGGGAAGGTGAGTCTCCTGAGTGTGCTTTAACTTTTGGATTGATGGAGTTAACAGCCCTTGTCACATTTACCTGCCTTCAGCACTGTAAGTTACATTTCTTCGTGGAAGAGTTTTAGGAGTCTTGAAAAGGTGATTTTTCTTCCCTTAAGGGAAAACTCCTATGGTGCATAAAAGAGAGCCAGTACTTTCTATGTATATTTCTTTTTAGTGTATAAATGGGTTGGTTGCGCAATGAAACTAACTTCACTTATATTGTAAAATGTTCATTGGACATAATTGGATTGCCATGTATCCTTTCAGTTGCTCACGCCGAAGTTGATTGAGTGGAGATCTACAGGATATTGTCAACAATGACTTAACCATATAAAGTAAACTTGCTTTGACTGATTTTTAATATTTAAAATTACAGGTAATGTTTTTGTTTCCCAAATCAAATAATTTACTGAATCACAGTGGTTATAGGATGAAAGTTGTCCTTGTTTCTGTAATAAATATACATTTGCTAGAAAGCCCCCCCCCCCCTCCTCCTCTCCCCCAAACCAGTTTTTTAATCCAGATTGTCCCCATATATTGATCTGGATTCAGAATATTGTTAAGATAGACTAGCAGGAGATAGCAAGGTACAACAGTACAATTACATTTACAGTCAGAAATACTTTGATTTTACATGACTTCTTTAACATAGGTACACAGAGGATGACCTGAAATCCCTGCTGAAGTTTCATACGCTGTATGGTCCCAACTGGATGAAGATTTCCGAGATCACTGGCCGGAGTAATCTGTCCTTAGAGAAACGCTTCTCTCACCTTGGTTAGTTGGCATGAAGCACTGGCAGTTAAACCCCTTAACAAAAGTATTCTTGGAAACTCCTTGGATTGTGGTAAAAATGGGTCTCAAGGATTTGTGGGTACCTTGTTCAAATTAAAAAAAAAAAAAAAAATTGCTGACATTTAGTTCCAATCTCAGCCTGTCTGGTACTAAGACATAAAGAGCAATAAACAAAAGAAGAGGTCAAATTCTGTCATGCAGTGTTTGCCTTTTGTGTATTTGTGCATACTTTCTAATGTTCATGTGAAACTTGTTTTAATGCCTGGTTTTTATGAGAGTTTGCATGCATTTGACATTCTACTACTTTGTTTTGTACAGTGTTTTGGTTTGCTCCAAATGTACTCTTAGTAATACTGCCTAATATAAAAATTCAAAATGTTAGCTGCTTTATTGCAGACTGAATTGTGTTTTTTAGTGGTTTTCACTGACTGCTGACAAGTACTAACTTTTAACTGCTGGTGTATCTGTTGTAGCTTATAGCAAGGGGAAGTGGTCTGAGGAAGAGGAGAAGAAGCTAGTCAGAATTATCAGGAAACACTTGCTAAAACAGGTAGAGCCTGGGAGTGCCGAAGATGGTCAGGGGGCCACTATAAGGAAGGAGAAGCTCTACAGCAAGCTGCCATGGATAGAGGTGGCCCAGGAAATGGAGACTCGCAGTTGGAGTCAGTGCAGAGTAAAGTGGTAAGTACTCACCTCAACTGAAAGCAGTTCCTACTGGCTTTATGATGGTGATAGTGAAATTGATTAAAATTCTTGAGAGGCAGAAGGAGCCTTGAAATGTGTGCAACAATTTTTTTTTTTTCTTTCTCCATAAATATAAACTTTTCAGGATGGGAATTCTTAAGAAGAAGATGACATCAGGACAAAAGGTGTATGAGGGAAGAAAGTCCCTGAAGGCCAAAATTAAGTTGATTGAAGCGTAAGTAAACATTTTGAAAAGGTATTTCAGATGTCATGTATTTCTTGCACACACAATAGTATAACTGGTAGGCAGTAACATTGTTTTTTCCATCCCGCAACTATGATATTTGTCAATGAAAAAGATTAAGATGTAAGGTACGCTTGAAGGCATTTGAAAGATCCCATAATCCAGTAAACTGAAAGTGAACTAAGAGAAAATAAATGAGGCTTCACTTCAGTGGGAATTTATCTAATTTCTTTCAGGTTGTATTCGATGAACGTTGAAGATGTAGCAGATGTGGATTGGGAGAAACTCACTGGCGCAATTGGGTATCACAAAGACCTCTATTTACATATTTATGTTAAAGCAAAACTTATTGTGATTGCACATTTTAAATAACCCAGGGAAATGACATATAGTGGCATCTGCTAAAAAGGCTGGTGTTCTAATAAATGTGAAACTTTTCAGTTGTCTTATTACAGTTCTCTGTGTATTCAAGAGTCTTCAAAAATGAAAAATAGAGATCATCATATGATGGATTGTCTGATTGCTCCAACCAATCCCACTCATAGTCATAGCCTAGTTTATTTCTGAAGTGCAGACACACACACACATTTTCAGAACCGCTTGTCCCATACGGGGTCACAGGGAACCGGAGCCAACCCGGTAACACAGGGCATAAGGCCGGAGGGGGAGGGGACACACCCAGGAGGGGACGTCAGTCCGTCGCAAGGCACCCCAAGCAGGACTCGAACCCTAGACCCACCGGAGAGCAGGACTGTGGTCCAACCCACTGCGCCACCGCACCCCCTGAAGTGCAAACAGTCTTGTTTAATTTAAGTAACGTTTTAAATAGGATGTGTAATTAAAATTAACACTGAAAATGTTTAGTGAAAAACTGGGTTCGTTAAGTAAGTACCATCTCAGCCTAGCAAGCAGTCCGCTCTCTGTAAGTAATCCTGAATGTATTCTTATTTCTATAAAATATAAAGGTAATGTACTTTTTAGGGCTGTTGCCTTGTCTCCAGTTTGAATCTCACTCCTGCTGTAGTCCTTGATCAAAGTACTTCCATGAATTGATACAGTAAGAATGCCCTGTTGTATAAGTGGGTAGATCACTGTAAAGTTTCACATCTACCGCTGTAAATCACCTTAGATAAAGGTGTCACCTATGAAACTATTAGCATTAATTTTAATTTTCTGGTCTTAATTGGCATGCCTTTTTAAAGCTGAGATTTAGTATTCTAGTGATATGATTACTGCTCTGATGTTGAATATTGTCAATTAGTGTAAAATGGCAAAAGGTTTAAAATATCAAGCGATACTGTGTACAACATAACAAAGCAGATTTAGTACATCCTGTTAAAGGTTAAAAGTTGTAACTCAGCTTAGTCTCTTCCGCATTAGTTATGTAACAGTATGTTTTCCATGTTATATTTTTGAAGGAACGTTCCTCCTGCCTACGTGCAAGCAAGGTTCTACAAGCTGAAGGTCACTACGGTGCCAAAGTGGCAGAATATGGATTTTGCTGGTATGGGACTTCCTTACAACTAGCAATTGTGTTCCATATGCATGTCCCTCGTAACTTGCAGATCACTTACCTTGGTCTTTTCACAATTCTAAAAGCAGGGTGATAGATGTGTATGTAAAATGGCGGCATGGTGGCACAGCGAGTAGCGCTGCTGCCTCACAGCGCCTGGGTGATGCGAGAGAACGTGGGTTTGATCCCCGCTCAGTCTGTGTGAAGTTTGCATGTTCTCCCCGTGTCTGTGTGGGATTCCTCTGAGTGCTCTGGTTTCCTCCCACGCTCCCAAGACATGCTGTTCAGGTTCCCCCATAGTGTGTGAGTGGGAGAGAGAGAATGTTTGTGTTTCACTGATGTATGGATGAGTGACCCAGTGTAAGTAGTGTATCTAGCCGTGTAAGTCACCTTGGTGAATAAGGTGTGTGGGCTAGTAACACTACATAGTATCCATTGTAAGTTGCTTTGGAGAAAAAGTGTCTGCTAAGTGAATAAATGTAAAAGAATTTCCAGAAGCACCACTGAATATTAACTTCTGTTTCATTGTTTCAGATATAATTGATTTTCTGTACAAGAGCATCAAACCTAAACTTGAGGAGGAGCTACGCTGTTGTAAAACAGAAGATGAGGAAGAGTCAATGGACTTGAAAGAAGTGTTCAATTTTTCTGACATTTTTGATGTCGATGATGAGCAGACAGAAACCAACACCCAACAGCTGGACTGATCGAAAACACTCTTGATTATCAGATTTTTTTGATGTGGAGAAAAATGGGTAACGACTGAAAAAAGCTGTATTCGTTTTAGCTTTTAAAAATTCTCAGGATCCTCAAAAGAGTGTTTATATATATATATATATATATATATATTTCTATAAAAGCACAGGTTGTCTTTTCAGCCATGACCATGTACATCATTTATAGTTTGTAAAAATATTGTGCAGTTTAAATTAAATAGCCTCATGTGAATCGCTGGGATTAGACAGCTGTTTACTTTGCAGACCCCTTAATGTTTACCTGCTAATTTGTTGAAATTTTTTTTGTTACACAGATAAGCATTTGTGTCCTGTTTTTTTTTTTTTCCCCTTTTTCTTTTTTTCTTATATTTTTGTGTGGCCTTTCCACATGCCTTACCGCAGCAACACAACGTGAACCCAGAAGGTGGCGTGTAAAGAAGCAGAGCACATTTCCAGCCTGAAAGGCGGTGTGTTTGTGATGTTGCGGGACATTTATTCCCTCTGTTGTGTTTTCCCTATATGGTCTCCAGTTGAAGGGCCAGCAGCAGACCGCGTTTGTTGGAGGAGGTTTCCCCTCTCCCCTTCTCCCCCTCTCCCCCTCCCGGGGGATACAATGGCAGTTTCCCGCAACCGTGATGCGGCGACCGTAGTTCCATTTCCGGGTCACTGGGGACGCGAGGAGGGGGCTGCGGGGGTCAGAGTGGGTGTGGGTGTGGGTGTGGGGAAAGTAGTGAAACGCAGGGGGAGGGACGGAGAGACAACGCCACACTGGGCCGAGTGACTGTCGGGGGACTTTAAACGGTATCGCCAATCGCTTTTAACTGTGTTTATGTTTGATTTATGTACTTTGTGTAACGATTTGACTCGTGTGTGAAAGGGGATGTATTCGCCTGTGTGTGGCTATTTTATTTTTTCCCAGAATTGCAATCCCATGTAATTGTCATTTATTATATGTAAATATATACGTGCACACTGAACGAAGGCGTGGTCGTAGATGCTGCGTGTGACAGGAGGCGTCAATCTTCAAACTCGTGCTGAGACACAAACGGCTCATTCTTTCCCTTGCTTTTGGCCCTCCTCGCATGCTGCTCCTTGGACGTACTTGGTGAAAAGAAATACTGAATTTTTGACTGCGGTTAGACTAAGCCATGGAAGGCGACAGAGAAACGACCGAAATGAGAGCGACGAAGCGAAGGGAACGTCAGAACGGTAAGCGATGAAAAGAGCGTTTTGGAGGAGACCTGTTGTGGGGACACATGCATGGCATGGAAACCCAGGTCGCCTTCGATCTGCAACAGACAGAAAATTAAAAAAAAAAAAAAAAAATCACTGAAAAATATTTGTAAAAAGATGACCCGGTATAGATAGATTGTATTAATTTCTGGTGAAGTTACCCATAATTTACATTTTACATTTATTCACTTAGCAGACGCTTTTCTCCACGGCGACTTACAATGAATGAATACTATGTATGTAGTGTTATCAGCCCCACACACCTTATTCACCGTGGTGACTTACACTGCTAGATATTATGGGTCACTCATCCATGCATCATGATTAAATACTTTATTATTATGGTCCTTTCTGTTGTTTGCATTCTCATTCTTTTTATATTGCTCGATAAACGTGTACGTGTTTAATAATTTTTAATTGTTTGTTTAATAACGGAGAAGCCTATGCACCTGCTCTATTGTACGCTGGACTGGTTCATTTTCCGAGTGAACAGAAGCGCATTCGGAAACAGCTTCGGATGCGGAGTTCAAGTGTCAATACGTTATTTTTTTTTAAATTGTGGTCTGTATCTATTTATTGCCCCGTTTCCTGGAGATCCTGCCCGTTGTCCTGTGGGCCGAGACACTTTTTTTTACTTGGCGCCCTCAGACTTTTCCCAGACAGTCACCCCATCATTTCCCCTAGAATTGCTCCTGCTGGTTACACACGCTATTTACAAGTTACCCATAATGCAACTATTTACATTGAACAGGTTTCCCATGTAGAACAGTCACGCGGGTCGTTACAATACCTTCTCACTTCAGTGTTATTTTCCCCATGTTTGGGAATAACTGTGATATAAACAGTAACTGCCCTACACAATGGCTTGTTCACAGTGAGTGCATGAGGAGGATGGGCTACAGGACCAGGACCGGGACGAAAGGGGGCCACGTTACTCGTGCTGCAGCAGTGTTTCACTCTCTCGTTGCCCCGAAAACACAAATCATGTGTAATATAACATGCAGTTACATTCACTTTCGCTCATGGCGCTTCCTAAATGACTAATATTTTGAGCAATGCTTTGCCCACTTCACTTGTATTAAATGGTAAGTAATGTAGGTAGTTTAACAGTGTTAAGTTGCTTTAGAGAAAAGCGTCTGCCAGTAGTGAAATGTAAATGTTTTGCGGTTTTGCTTCCGCAGTACTTGTTATCCTGCTACTTTACATTTTTATATAATTTTCATGTCATTTTATGTGATTGTGAAACACGAGTGTGAAGCGGCTGTGTGTTGTCTAGTCATTGTTTTCCCTGCTCCAAATACTCTAGTAAGACATTATACTCTGGAGAACTGCCCTATATTAATATTTTACTACCCGTTTAAAAAGGTCTTTCTAGTTCAAATGGTAATTTTTAATAGTTTTTTTTTTTTTTTAATTCAGCTTAAATAAAACATTTAAACACCCAGTACATATCCACAAATACAAAAGAAGAATCAAATACCAGCTGAAATGTTAAAATCAAGTAACCTTTTTTTCCGAAAATAATAGAAAATGTAAAATTCCCTCATGGTATGAGGAAAACTTTAAATTCACTCCATCCCCTCGGAGCTCGAAGACAGAATATTACAATACATACAAAAACCATTCACAAACAAATCCCACCATACACCAAAACTGACATTACAAACAGTGGAAACCTGTCTGCAACTATTATCCATTAAAAAAGTGTGAAACATTTGTGAAAGGGGGTGCGGTGGCGCAGTGGGTTGAACCACGGTCCTGCTCTTGGGTGGGTCTGGGGTTCGAGTCCTGCTTGGGGTGCCTTGTGATGGACTGGTGTCCCGTCCTGGGTGTGTCCCCTCCCCCTCCGGCCTTATGCCCTGTGTTGCCGGGTAGGCTCTGGTTCCCCGTGACCCCGTATGGGACAAGCGGTTCTGAAAATGTGTGTGTGTGTGAAACATTTGTATTTTCCATCTGCTATAAAAGATGCACTACAATTTGAAACTTCCTGCTTCGTCTTGCTCGGCCAGTAAGATGGAGCTAAATTTCACCCCTCCAAATAATGCTGCTATAGCCTATACCTCTGTTACAAATGTAGTTATTCAGTTCTGAAACCATTTGTTGTGAGGTGTGTTCAGCATCCAGGCACTGGTTTCTTACGGCATATGAAGTCAAACCCCACAAAGGAGTGGTAATATTTATATATTTATTGTATCCGTTGTGATCTTTTTTGGAAACACTGAAACACAAAGGTGAGTAAAAAGTATCCACAATGATCTGCCTTTTTAAAAAAATCCAGATAATTGAGAATTTTTTGTCACTCGCCCTCGAAAATCAAATTCTAAGGTATAGTATTTTTTGATTTTAATAGAACTTTAGTAAAATAGTGTGTGTTACTTCAGCTCATTTATGAGTTAAGGCTCCTGCTAAAATCAGAAACCTGTTTAGGAAAATGCAAAATCCTTGGAAAAAGAAATGGAGTTGATTCATAAAGGACACAATATAAATAGAGTCACTGTGAAATGGTTTAATGCATTTTTATTAGCTATGTCGATTTGACATTTTCTGCCATTATTTCAGGTAAATTTACAATAATATATAAACAATGTTTAAAGTTTTTAGTTTTATTGTCACGTGTATTCGATAAATGCAGGGAAATTTTTGTGCTACAGTTCTATTTTTCGACAATACAGAATGTTGAGGGCTGGGGTGGTGGAGGGTTATAACCAACAGGAAATAAAAATGCAAAGACAATACAATCATGCAATTCACAGGGATATAGGAAATGGATCTTTATATCTTAGAGTATGTGGTATAAAAATACAAGGCAGCAGTGAGCAAACTGACAGCAGAAAGAAACTATTAAAGTGCAAATGGAAGTACGGTTTGGCAGTAACAAGGTTTGTAAGTCTATCTTGAACTGACAACTATACGCTGTTTAGTTTTCTAAACCTTGTTCTAACCTTTGAATGTTAAGCTGATTATTAACAGCCAGGCCTGCAAAAAGGAGCTGTGTCTATGTAGTATGTTTGGTCTTTTTTTGTTCATTCATTCATCCATCGTTCAGAAGAGGACAGTCAAATATGTTGTGTTGCCTTTGGATTTTCTTCCGCGTTGTGTTTATGTGTTGCTGTGTGTCTTGCAGCTCTCGAGCATCCTGACGGTGACATGGGGTTTTGTGGATGGGTTCTGGTGATATTTTCCATTTTGTTGCTCCTGATCACTTTACCCATTTCTATATGGATGTGCATAAAGGTACAGATTTTATTTGCACTTGTAATATTGTATCCCACAGTACAGTCACACATTTGTTCAACTGGTGTACCTATAGAACTGCTGATGATAAGTGTGTAAGAAAGCAACGCTCAGTCTCTCTTCTCGTCATTAGTGGAAGGGATGTGCTTGCACACTGAAGCTCTTCTGTTCTGTTTTTTTCAAGCAGCATGCTAGAAACTGCACTTTACATGTCTTGTTCTGTTGAATATTCATCTGCTGATCGTAGCTTATACAGTTTATAAACAAATGCATAACATCTGCCTTACTTCAAGTCAGATTATTCATATTACAAATTATCTTCAGTGCCTCCGCCCATGTTGCCATTTCATTAGTTGTTCTGTGTTTTGGTATGGTGCAGATCGTGAAGGAGTACGAGCGGGCCATAATTTTTCGGTTGGGACGCATCGTACGAGGTGGAGCTAAAGGTCCAGGTAAGCCATGATCTGACTGGTCTTTGATTTCCATCCACGCTGATGTGAAGGCTCTTGTGAAGTGACCGGTCTGAGAAACCTTGCAACAGTTGAATTCACCAGATAATGGACAGGTTGTATTGACTTTTACTTTCTCTCAAGAGTTTACAGTAAATGGGTTAGCATTGTAAATCACCTTGGGTGAACAAGGTGTGGGCTGATAACACTACATAGTGTTCACTGGAAGTCTCTGGAGAAAAGCATTTGCTAAATTAATAAGTGTAAAAATGAATTTTTCTCCTGTGCTTTTCAGTGGCAGTTTTGTTTTCTATAAAACATACTGCTGTCTTTTTACATCTTGAATGATTTAAGTGATGAAATCCATACAATGTTGGGAAGCAACACCTCTATAATTTAAAATGTAATAATTGGAAATTTGTTTGAATCACATTTAAGGCCAGTGCCACCTTTATTACTGTAGTGGTATGAAAATCTGTTGGATGGAGACAGTGGGTGCTGGAACCTGTGGCTCATTCATAGGAATATATGTGGATTGTTTTTCTCTAGCTCCTCAGAATGACTGACACTGTTAAAAAGTATTTAGTAATGTAAGGTTGCAAAAGTGACAAGTGACAAATTGTAGCTCCACACTTGCTGTACATTTTAATAACTGTAAGAATGTAAGTTTTAAAGGATGTTGTTTTAAAGAAATCCTATAAAGTGTCTTAAGTCACAGAAATTTTCCACAGTCCATTTTTAGTCATACGAACAAAGGGACTGTGTTTGTTTGCGTAGCGCACAAAATCCTGCTGACTGGCAGAAGGAGAAGTTTCTTTTGCTGATGACGCCTATTGTTTTGGCTGCGAGTGGGAAATCTTAACAAAGAAGTTTATAGAGGCTCAATGTATTTATTGACTGTATAAATGGAATATCAAATTGGAAAAGGGAAACACAACAGAGAAAACTATAAGCATAGTTTGAACGCTGCCGGAGTGGGGACTTGGGGTATGATGTAGTGAAGTTAAGTAGGAAACATCAATGAAAAGGATGTCCACTGAGAATACAAAAGCACTGTTTCATGAAAATACAAACTGGTTGCGTCTGAATTGATGGACGCTGCTCTCAGTGTGTTCATCTGCTGAAACTAGTTACTAATCTGAGCGTCTGGCTTTTTGTATTAAATTGGTTAGGGACACTATCACTGTCACACAGTCACTTTTTGGTGCGCTTATGGATACAAGTCTGCATAATCAGGCATGGAGACCTTCGACTAGGAGGGTTGGTGTAAGTAGTTGAAGTTGTGTTGCATGTAGGTCTGTATACCTGTCCGTGTATGCCTTAGTTTCTGGGTATGGGTGCATGTATAAAAAACTTCAGATACTTATAGCATTTTAAGAATATGCATTTTTTTTTTATAACTAGTGATTAAAATTCCGTAATGTTTGTACAGTTGGCGCAATTCAGAATATTTTGTTCACCTTTATAATATTGTTTGTGTGTCATTCTGTTCTGCAGGTATCTTCTTCATCCTTCCCTGCACTGACAGTTTCATCAATGTGGACATGCGCACAATCACCTTTGACATCCCACCACAGGAGGTAAAACAGACATGGAGATTATTTCTCCCGAGAGGGAACATTCCCATTTTTCTAAAGCTGTCATGCTGTATACCTCTTCTCCGGTGTAGTCGATTTCCCCTGGCTGCTCTGGTTTCCTCCTGCAGTCCAAAGACATATATTTTATTGGTGAATTATGTGTCTGTCTATTACATTGCTCTGGTGTATAGATGGGTGAGTGAAAGAATATAGGGAGTTTGCTGTAGTGGCTTTAGAAGTATAAGTAACCTGGGTAAAGATATCAGTTAAATACTAAATAATAGTCAATGAATGTTAGTTTGTAGAAAAAGCATGTGCTAAAAAAAGTAACTGAGGATGTTTTTTTTTTTCATAATGTGTAAATTTTATTTTGTTTGTTCAGTGGCCCTAATAGCACTTATTTTTCTCCACTGGAACATTTTCCTGTTACTGCTTCATATAAAAGGTCTTAATGGTTTGACTAATTTATGTTATCTAAGCACTAGATAAAGGCAAGCTTGACAATATATTGTGACAGTACCTCTCATCTCTCTTATATGAATAATCCAAAAAAAAAAAGATGGCATATCTGTCAGTTTCTTTTTTCCTGAGTTTCCTGCTCTCTGCTCTGTTTGTTACTGGTCAGGTTTTGACCAAGGACTCCGTGACCATCAGCGTGGATGGGGTTGTTTATTACCGGGTGCAAAATGCCACTCTGGCAGTGGCCAACATCACAAATGCCGATGCGGCCACGCGCCTGCTGGCCCAAACCACATTGCGCAACGTGCTGGGCACCAAAAACCTGTCTGAGATTCTGTCTGATCGTGAGGAGATTGCTCACAGTATGCAGGTGAACCTCTGGGAGATTTGTGCCTCTTTTGCTTTTTATGCTTTCACCCAGTTTAGTATTTGCATAATTATGTATGCGCTCATGTATATACTTATTTCTTTTCCTTGGCCTCTACAGTCTAGTTTGGATGATGCTACTGATGACTGGGGTATCAAGGTGGAGCGAGTGGAGATCAAAGATGTCAAACTGCCACAGCAGCTCCAGAGGGCCATGGCGGCCGAGGCAGAAGCTACTCGTGAGGCTCGGGCTAAGGTATTCATCCACTGGCCTGCTAATGTAACATGATAGGAGACAAAGGAGGGAAGACTGGAGACAGTATACACTTCATAAAAGTGGAATACCTTGTGCAGCGTTTCCGTGAACAACACAAAATCACACAGAAATTGGTAAAAGGTAATTACGTTTTGTTGTAGGAAAAGATTAGGGTCAATCACACAATTGAGCCGCACCAACTATTTCTAGATTCACTTCATAAACTCTTGATTTTGTTGTGATACGAAAAGGGAATGGTGAAAATTAAAGATTTATTTTTATTTCAAGTAGTTTTTATTGTCATTCCTCTATACAGCTTGCGCACCGTGGAACGAAATGTTGTTTTTTCGAAGACCATTGTGCGACACAGAACATAGCACAAGACAATAAATAAATACACAGGACATTACGTGGACGCGGGTATGGCTGCGAGCTGTAGGCAGTTGTGGAATAGCGTAGTAGTGTAGTGCTGAGTTAATTCCATGATTGTCTCAAATTTGTGTCTGTTGAGGCACAACTTTTTTCACTAGCTAAATGATACTGAAGAAAAGGAAGGTTACACAAGTTTTCCTACCCTTTAGCAAAAGGATCTCTCTCGCATTTCTCATCAGGGAGCCTTAACAAGGAGTCCTGCAAGGCCAGCAATAATGTTTTTTTGGGGAATTGATGAAATCAGGCAAGCTGCTCAGTCCATTATAATCCCAGTAATTGATGAGTTCTTATGTGCCTAATATGTTTGAATATTTCCTTTCAGTTTTCAGATTGCTTAAATGGGATGTAAGGCATCACTAATGAAAGGATTAAATCGCTTAATTTTTAGCGGAACAGAAGGTCAATGAAGCTCATAACTACATCCATTGGCTTTCTAAAAATCACACCTGCAGATTAGCTGCTTGGTTGTACAGAATGTTTTGCGTCATCAGAATGATTTATCTTTGTGAGCATTCTCTGTGCACCAGTCAAAGAATGCTAAAAATCCATTGTGGTTAAATACTTCAAAATTTCTTAAAATGCTTTATTAAAAATACACTACTAGGATGATAATGGCTAAACAAAAGGCTTCTATACCATATACACTTTTCGCAAAGCAGCATCATTTCAAGTTTTATGTTAAATATTTATAAACTCATTTTGCCCTATTTATAACCATATAATGAAATTGCATATAACCTTCTAAAACTGCCATGCCCAGACCACCTGAATGGCTCTACATTCTCTATCAGAATGTCTTTCCCAACTCTTTAAAAGCAGCAGGTTGTGTGAAACCCTCGAAGGAGAGCTGGTACGCATTGTAGAGAGGGAGCGATGTCATACTGCTGTACTGTAGGCAGCAGTCTGCAGCAGAGCAAATAGTTATATGTTCTTCTGTAAAACTGCCCGTGGCAATTGGTGCATGTAGTAATAGCCCAGCCTTGCACAGCAGTTACACAGGTTCAGCTGCAGTCTAGCCAAGGACCAGTACTGCTTAACACCATAAGTAAAGTCAACAGTGATCTCTGTGGTATCAGTCACAAATCCACTTCACTACATCTCACTCTGCCTGCTGCTCTGACTTTGTCTCCCATCACTACCCTGTCTCCTCCCGTCCCTCCTTCAATGTCCCCTTCAGGTGATAGCAGCAGAAGGGGAGATGAATGCCTCACGAGCGCTGAAGGAAGCCTCCATGGTCATCGCAGAGTCACCTTCTGCCCTTCAGTTGCGCTATCTGCAGACCCTCAACACCATTGCTGCAGAGAAAAACTCCACCATCATATTCCCACTGCCCATAGACATGATGCAAAGCTTCCTGAAGCACTGAGGTCTGCTTTATTCCTCCTCCGTGGTCAGGCCTGGCTGTAGTCAGCAACTAGCAGCTTCTCTTTTGATAGGATCAGCCTTGTGTGTTGTGTTTCATGAAATGTTATCTAACCATGCAATTTACTCACATAGACCTTAACACTGTACAGGTAATTCTAACATACTAACACGTGTCCTAATTGTGTAGCATGAGCATGGTCAAGGATGGATCAGCAGCCTGTTGACATTGGATCACCTGAGGTTTTTTCCTCTTGTACCAAGGTTAGGAGTTTGATTTCCTCTCCTCCACTGCCTTCTGGGTTTTTTTATTCCTCTCCACACTTGTTTTCCACTACTTATCGTCACTACTAAGTAAAGTCATTCCATGCTGTTGTATTTTTTGCTTTGCGTTAGCTGCTATTAGGCAATATGCTTGTAAGTCTGTTATACAAATTCAGTATTAATTGAACTGAATAAGTAGAGGTCCAGTTGTGCCTGTATTAGATTTAACAGTTTGTTTTCATTTGTAACTTTGACGTTATGCTGAATACTGTTAACACCCAAGTGTCCATAACAACATAACATGTAACCCTACAAGTGTGGGTGAAGTTGCAGCTCTTTAATAATGAATGTTTTGCAATTGCCAAAATGGCATATCCGTATATTTTTGCCATTAAACTGCAGAGTTTAATGGCAAAACACAAACTACATGCATATTGCTAGACCTCAGGACTTAAACTAAGTGCTATTATGTCATACCTTGACCTTAGATATTGTTAAAGTATCAATATTTGTAGTAATTTCATGGAATCAAAACGAGCTCTGTTAACATAAATGCTAGGAGAGTTTGAGATCGTTGTTTCAAGGCCCATTTCCAAGATATATATCAAACTTGTACAGATATAGATTAAGATGGTGGATAAACATACACAGTCTAGTATCTAGCTTTTATTCAGTGAAATTATTGATTAGTACTGTATAAATACCCAGAAATTAGGCCATAAACAAATGTCATGCTGTTTTCTCTCTGTATGTCAGTCAGTCGTGCACTTGGCACAGTAACACTATGGATGTTGCTTTTGATTGTCATTACTGTAGATACAGCTGAAGAAGGGGAAGGGTGTGTAGAAACTGGTTTGTTCCATGCATAATATGACCTGTTTTACTTTGTCTTTTTGTTTCTCTATGCAGTAGTTTGTACCGTTACAGTACACAATTATTGTAGCAGATGCTCAGGCTAATCTGTGGTATGCACTATATCGCATCTTTAAATTCCTAATGTTGAATGTTGCCAAAGAACATCTGATCTGAATTGCTGCTAAAGGTAGAAACATTTTATTCATTATCATTTATCATTGTCTGTTACCTTTTATGATTATAAATACATATATTTCAGACATTTCTACTAACTATTGAAAAATTTAGCCTTCTGTACATTTCTGTAGTTTGGAATTTGGTTTCAAGAATTGAAAGCATGTTTTGCTTGCTGTTACTGAATGATTTAATACATTTTAAATCAAAATATGTTGCAATGTGTTTATTGGTTTCTAAGGAGAACTCTGACAAATGTAGTACAGCAAACACAAAATGAAATTGAACATTGTAGAGCTACACATTCGCTAAATTTATAAGTGACAGTATACTATAACAACATGCTTTTCTGAAGAAATGAAATTTCTTTTTAACAGGTTGGCTCCTAACATTTCCCGCCACTTTATTATATTTAATATATTGCCTGGTAACAGTTCTCGAAAAATATTTAAGGCAGATAGCCACTTTATTACTATGCATTTCTGAAAAATTTCACAGTTGCATACTACCATGATGAGTAACAGTCAAAGCCATATTTTGATAGATTAGTCTCTTTTTATGTAGAATTTCCACCATTTACTAAGCAGACCTTCAGAGAATAAAGCCCTTTGAGTTACCATAAGAAGGGGAACCATTTAAGCGATGTTAACCAACATACACCTCTACCTATAAGATCATCCCCACTCAAAATAAAACGTCTAGTGCAATTTAACGACAAACAGCATCTTAACGCTATCATTTGGGTTGTTCTGAGTTGTGATGTGTTGTATGAAGCAAGGCGGATGTTTATCAGTCTACATCATTCTGGATAAGAGGATCAGTGGAAGGTTGAAGATCAGATGCAACACCTCACATGTCCAGCTCAGCAACAGCTCGTTCCAGTGGGTCAGTACTCCAGTACTCGTAGTCCCACTCAAGAAACCAACCAGTAAAGGTGGGTGGCTCGAATCCCTGTTTGACCTGCACAATGGGCGTTCTGCAGTCCCGGTTGGCAGGGTCTGTTTCAATGTAACGGGCCGCTAAAGAAAACAACAACAGGATCAAGTTATTAAATGCAGGGCTCCCCCAATGACTTCTTTTGTTCATCCTGCCTGAGCTACTGGCATGGGAAACTTCTGTCCTCAACCACTGTCCTCAACAGAATGCAAAACCCGCATGCCCTGGTTTAGGAGGCCTTATGTAATAGCCCAACAAATACAGTGTGGTGATGGAATTCTACCTGCCCTTCATAGTTTCAAACTCTGTCAACCATAAATGTTGCAGAAAATTTTCAGTCACCTGAGGCCATTGCCTCACTCTTCTCCTCCTCACTGGCCTCATTTCCAATCCAGACAAACACCTTCAACAAAGAAAAATATCAAGGCTTAGTTTATTTCAAGCAGTATTTCAAGAAGCTTTGATTTAAGTAGAGGAATATATAGTAATCAAAGTATAAAACATGCATTACTATTTACCGTATATCTGTACTCTTTGTAGAACTTTTGGTAAATACCACTGCTACAGTAATTATTATTATTCTTTTAATGCTCTAGTCAAAGGCCTAGGTCCTTAGTCATGATGATTATATGGTAAATACAGACTATATTTAGCAATACAATTGTCACGCACTGAATATACTGTGCTTTACCTGTTCCCAAGTGTCCAGGATCATTACATCATCAGTTGCCAGATCTTCTTGGGTCATCTCACCTGGTACCTCCTCAATCTGAGAATTTGACATTATAGAAGAAAGACAGGGAGCAAATACTGATGACACAACTTCTTTGTTGTCCTATGTCAAGATAAGGATTTAGTGTAATCAAAAGATATGATTATTCTATCTGAAAATAATTAGCATTGTTTGCAGTTGTGTCCTTTAATTTCACATTTCTTTTCCACTGTGGATGCACTATGTTAGAGTAGGATACACTTCAGTGTACTTGACCTTCTTTTGTCTGTACTCTCCCCCCCCCCCCCCCCTCTTGTGTGAGCCTATTCACTTTATCTACAGCTCTTAAACTAGGGATCAGCAATGTGTCCAACAAGTAACAAACACCTTGCAAATTAGATTTTAAAGTCAGTGATACTAAATTAAATTTTTATGCAGCTGTACTGTATTCAGTGTTGAGATCAAAAATGAAAATTATGCTAAATTATTATAGAGAAAAGCACTGAAAACACATTTTCTGAAGAAAACACTAAGACAGAATACTTCATAACACATTTCATCCCTTCCACCACTTTACATATAGCGACACAGATGTGTTTCAGCTCGTTTCACGGTACCAGCACTTCAAAATTTAGCAAGCAAATATGTGTACAGCTGGTAGTGTAGTGCTTAAAGCTGCTGGTTTGAATCCCAAAATTGTGCAGCTGTATAAATGGGTAAATACAATGTTAAGCTACACTTACTGTAAATTGCTTTGGAGAAAATTGTCAGCTAAATTTACGTTTATTTATTTAGCAGATGTTTTTCTCCAAAGCAACTTCCAATGAACTCTATGTAGTGTTATCAGCCCACACACCTTATTCACCACAGTGACTTACACTGCTAGATATACTACTTACAATGGGTCACTCATCCATACATCAGTGAAACACAAACATTCTCTCTCTAACTCACACACTATGGGGGAACCTGAACAGCATGTCTTTGGAATGTGGGAGGAAACTCACACAGACATGGGGAGAAGATGCAAAGTCCACACAGACTGAGCAGGGGATCAAACCCATGTCCTCTCACACCACCCAGGTACTATGAGACAGCAGTGCTACTCACTGTGCCACCGTGCCACCCCATTTATTTATTACATTAAATTAATGTAATAAGTGATTCTATAGTTAAGGATACTTGGAGGCTGGAGCTGTAAACCACTTTGGAGAAAATCATCAGCCAAATGACCAAATGTCTAGATGCAGAACAAAGCGCAGTACCAGTGAACTGTAACACACTAAGGGGGTAGCGCCACCTTTTGGGCAGCAGACCACAGTGACACGTGACCAGTGTTACTCACTATGAAGCGTCCTGTCTTGTTGGAGCAGGCAAACAGGCGAGGCGGATGAGTGTCCATCTTGTCCTTCAGCCTAGGGGAGGTACGATACTGGGCCTTTCCTCCCAGAGCATCCCAGAAATCATCTGAGCCCGCAGAATACACACACAGAAGCACGGATACAGGTCAAGTCACAGTTTTAAATTCACACCGAGTAGCAGCTGTCATTATAACACTATTCACAGCGCACTGTGCAAAAGCAAACCAAACCGAACTGATGTGGACCCATAAGCAGAGTATTCTTTCCAGTTCTGAGAGTAGTACTTCTTAAGTTATCCTGGGTTTTCCTGAACACACCTGGAGGTGAAAACTGAGCAAAACTCCACAGAGTTTTAACAACTGTCAGGGTACTGATGGTAAATATAATAAAAAGACATTGCATCATTTTCGTTGTGGATGGGAAGCAAAATGACACATAAGGTCAGGCCCTCTGTGAAAACAGGCACACGCACGTGCACCCGTGTAAGACAATCCAAAATGCATTAATACATCCACTGTTCATAATGCACCTAAAATTCTAAGAGAATGATGTGCAGCAAAGTTATCTGTGATTTGAACATGTGCCAACGGCTGGCTCAGTAGTACCTCAAGAGCACTAAACACTTCCATGAATTTCACCTGTCTTTGTGAAAGCTGACCGTTATACGTTATATTTCGCCACATATACTGAGACTTTCATTTTGTAATGTGCATAAATTCAGAGATGACTGCATTGCATTTTGAAATTCCTCAATAACACAGCACATGCAGGCAGACTTTTTTTTTTTTCCCTTTTGTTTTTGTTTTTTTTTTTTACCTGCTTCACCTCCTTCCTGCAGCTCAGAAGGAGACACCCCCAGCAGGTCACACAGCTGCTGGGCTCCCTGCTTCTCTGTGTCACTGGAACCCTGGCCCAGCCAAAGGAAGGAGGCTGAGGGGGTCACTACGACAAAGGCATCGTTGGAATTGAGGTCGGAGGCTATAGCGTCGACCTTTGAGAAGTGAACATGTGGGCAGAAGACGCAACAACGTGAGGAGTGGGATGGGACAAATGACCACAGCAGTGAAACATGAAGCAAACACCCTGCCTGCAGCCACAATCTGAGAGCCATAAACCTTTGCAACCTAATCGACTCCCTCGGCCATGGTTTCCCTGCCATCCCACTATGTTCCTGTCGCTTACCTCCACAACACGTGTGCACCCGGCGGAGGTGGAGCGCGACTGGAAGAGCCGAATTTCTTCAGAGGCCGACTGGCCCCCTCTTCTGGAAGTGCCACCCTTGTGTACCACCATAGGCTGCCCCCCAAAGAGGCTTATGAGGTGTGCTGGTTCCTTCCCCTGGACCACCCGCACCTTCCCCAAGGCAAAAAGACCACAGGCCATTTAGTTCACATGGTAGCATCAGTTTACAATAAAATCTGCCTATCTGCAACTATCCCAAGCGGGACCCGAACCCCAGACCCACTGGAGAGGAGGACCCGGTCCAACCCACTGCGCACTGCAACTATCCAATATACACACACATACACACACACGCTGAAACCACTTGTTCCAAGTGGGGGTCGCGACGAACCGGAGCCTAACCCAGCAACACAGGGTGCAAGGCTGGAGGGGGAGGGGACACACCCAGGATGGGATGTCAGTCCGTCGCAAGGCACCCGAAACAGGACTCGAACCCCAGACCCACCGGAGAGCAAGACCCGGCCAAAGTTGCTGCAACACTATGCCCCCCTATCCAGTATACGCTCACAGGAATTAATAAGTATCTTACAGAAACAAGGTTCTTTCAGTCACCTCAGAAGTGCTGAATTCCTTCCAGCAGTGATGAAACAAGTCTTTTGGACCCACCTCTCTCCTCACCTTAAACTCGAGTAATGTGCTCCGCTAAAAATGGTACTGTCAAACAAACCATCTGTGCTTTGATAATCACGTGTCTATATCTAAACCTCTCCGTCTGTTGTGTAATGGACTTTTGTTTACTCTGGGTTGTAGGTCAAATTGGAGAAAAGCATTTGCTATATGAATAAATGTAAACATAATGTACTTTGACCAAGATCACTGACTCTCGCACCTTCCTTAACCACTTGTCCAAGTCAGGGTCGCAGTGGTTCAGAGCCTATCTTGAAAGCATGGGGTGCAACACTGAGTAGGGCAAACCCTGGACAGGACATTAATCCATCACAAACTAGTCTCTCTCTCAACAGGCAATTTAGCCACTAATTAATCTCAAATGCATGACAGTGGGAGGAAACCAGAGAACCCAGAGGAAGCCCACACAGACACGAGCAACACATCGAAACTCTACAGAGACTGAGTGGGATTCAAACCTACATCCAGATGCTATACAGCAGCAGTGATACCACCACTGCATCACCTTGCATCTCCCTTCACCAAGACAAGATCCTTTTAGAAAATTTGTGCTCCTATACACTGGGGGGGGGAAATCCAGCAAATTCCCATTGTGAGGGAACTGAATCAGCATTATTTTTTATGGAAAAAGGAGAGGGAAAAACTTCCTAGAGAAAAACGTGTCACGTAAAATTGATTAAAAAATCAAAATAAAAGGCGTTTTTTTGCATGAGGACAGGAACATATTTTAGAATGTTTGTAACAATCATATTGTTTCTAGTTTACCTATTAAAGGTATAATTTCATTCATTTATTTACTAACAACTGTTTGACTCTAGATAATCTTCATTTGATCATGAGATAAAGACTTTATTTACACTAATTAAAGGGTGTTCATGTTATTCAAGCTGCTCATACTGTACAGTCGTCTGAGTGTGGGCACAGCAGCATGAAGCTAGAAGGGAGGTCCGGTCTTTCACCGTTATCCCTCAGCAATCACAGTTTCAGTAAACAGCATAAATAAAAGCACAGGTGTGACACGCACTTTGAGTCCATCCTCAGTGCTGTTCCCTGATTTAAGTAAAGTTCATAGTTACATGTTTATAGTTTATTTCTATAAGGACTCAATAATGAATCCAGGTGCAAATCTCACCTCTTGCTGTAGTACCCTTGATCAAGGTGTTATGCTATCCAAGGTTCCATCCTCAGGACTGTGGGTCAGTGACCATTCGAGCACTTCACCTGACATCAACATCATGGTTACGTGCTTTCACAATTCACCTGGATAGAGAAACCACCGGAGGGACCCAACCCTCATCTGCTGAGAGGCTATTAAACTATCACTTACGGGCAATGTTTAGCATTGCCAATTCACCTGAACTGCATTTTTATGAGTGTGGGAGGAAACCGGAGCACCCAGAGAAAACCCATGCTAACATGAAGAAAACATGCAAACTCCACACAGAATGAGCTTACATCGAACCCACATTCTCTCGTACCATTCAGGCGCTAGAGGTACTCGCTGCGCAGCCACCCTGCTCCTTGATTAAGGTACTTACACTTAATTGCTCCAGTATAAGTTAACCAGCTGTATAAACTGTTAAATAAAATGTAAGCAGCTTAACACCATAAGTCTCTCGGGAGAAAATCACAAGCTAAAAACAAAATAATAATAATAATAAATTTGCTGTCACAACTACCATATAGTCAAAGTTTCCTTTGGAACCTTAAATGTCCTAAAAATATATACTATACATACACATATATATATATATATTTTCTATTCTGGCCCCTCAATTTACAAACAAATTGGGTTGTGAAATCTGTTAGTAAATTGATTTATTCTTACTCACTATTACCACTATTAAGTCAAAAAAGTTTAAGCAAACAGCCCTCAGTTTAAATAAAAAGACATTTACATAATTTTCAGTAAGTTCAAAAAAACAATGAAATTAATGTAATATAAAACTACTCAAAATGAAAAATTTGTCATCTCCACAACCTTTTATTCTATCCTAATTGCTGAGCCGTTCAGCTCACAGGCATGTGTAGGTTTGGTTAGCTTCTGGCCACTTGCATTTTTCTTATTATCTATGCAATCAGTATAACGATAATACTGAAGTACCTTGATTTATTTGCTGGTCATATTCTGTGAAAGTCTCAGCTATAGCTATGATAAATTAAAAAATGCATTTTTAAGACTTAACATTTTTAGTAACTGTGTTCTATGAAAAAACTAATTTATAATGACTAAAAATAAAAATACCTAGTCTCCACAAATTCCTATTCAGTACTGTTTGTTCAGCAATTCATCACGTGAATCTGTGCAATGCTCCTTGTGCTAGTGATTGTCAGTATTCAGGAACGTTAGACATATGCTGTAAACACTTGTGGTCCTATTTTTGTTCAGCGTACTTTACGAATTTTCATATAACACAAGGAGCCAGTGTGTAAGATAACATGAAACTTCAAATGCAAATACAACACTAATCTTTATACCGGTGACAGACTAATGGAGAACATAAGGATGCAACTCCAGAACCTAGGGCAGATGGGTAGTTAGAGAATTTACAGAAAAAAGGAAAGCAAGTAAAGAAGATAAAAAAGGAAAAAGAAAAAAGTACTTGGCTGAGGAGAAGAGGGTAAAATATAAAAATGGTGCCTACATACTACTTCTTTAGGAAATAGAGTGAGCTGCGCAGACTTGTGGTTATAACTCAGCAAAATTTACAAACAATAGTGTATCAATGTAGTGTATATGAATCCATGTCACCTGTACTGGACTCCCTCCCATTTCCTCATCGAGCTGTGCAGCCAAAATAGCAGACATTCCAACTTCATCTTGAGTAGAATCCAAACCCTGCCTATGAAAAATTTCTTATTGTAAGATCATCTGCTAGACAAGTAATTAATGCAACAATTACCATTTGTTTTTGACATGAGCGATCAGAGACAGAAAGACATCACAGACACCAAAGTCATCTATGTATCCATTTCCATTTCCTCTTTTCAGTTGTATACTTTAAAAATTATGATTTGCTAAGACTTTTAAATCCAGGAAAGGGCACATCTCTTACCAGATGTAGATGATTTGACCCTGTCGCCCTCCATGCTGGTAGTTGTAAAGGATGATGTAACTGTCTCCCCCGTAGAACTGTCCATAGGTGGAGGGTTCCACAGGCACCTTGTCTGTACCCTCAATACGCCAGATCTACTGATATAAGGACACAGGTGAGTCCTGGGCCCCTCCTTAGTAAATATGGGAAATGTGAAACCAGGGTCAAGAAATGCATGACTGCACTCTCTATTGACACACACCTTTTTCTAAGCTGCCTCTGTAATTCCATCTGCCGTTTCGGGCTGTGAGCACTGACGTGACTATTGTGTACCTGGACTCTAAATACCTTGCCCCCCAGGGATGGAACCGATCACTGTACCTCCTTTTCTCCTTGTCCGTCATCTACCATCCCATGCTGAGCAGCCATGGCAGCGCAGTTGTGCAGTGTGGAAGCATCAAAAGGCACCTTTTCTATCTTGGCCACCTTGTTGGACACACGGACTGAGCCCAGGTCAACTGTCTGGTCAACGTCTCGCCACTGCTTGAAGAACTGCTTGAACAGAGCGGTTTCCCCACTGTCGGGCAGGATTTGGACCTGGGTGTGTTTTGGGTAGCCCATCTTCTTGATGAACTCATCTGCAGCCTTCATCGCTGCTTGCCTCTCCTCTCTGTTGGCCTCCTTACCTGCAGATAAAAATGTCATTCCTGTAATCACAATGAGGACTATCCCAAGTAAACTACTAAACAGTTCACAATTAAAACTAAGCAGAGCAAAGCTTCCATTTCAAAGCTGTGTGGATTTTTGTGCTGAATAAAAGCAGGTGGTCAATGCTCCACTCATGCAGATTACCCTTTCAGCTATTTTCCTGACTATAGTGCCCATGGGAACTCCACTGACCTTTCCACACAAAGATCCTGCCATCAGAGCCATGATCCAGAATGAAGCAGTCACTTGACTCCAGTGCACTCTGGGAAAATGGGTTTTCTGCAGCTACCATGGCAATGGTCATGTCTCCAGTGGCATTGGATACCTAAGTTTGGAGAAGAGTATGAAATTACATTTACCATTAAATCAAAAAAAAGCAATAATTGTTATGAGATACACTGGTATTTACTGCAAGTATTGAATAGTTTCAGATTTTTAAAAAATGTGTTAATTTCATGCTTTTCAGTGAAAATACCAGTTGACCATCATTCTCATGCCTTGTATAACTTTGCCAACTTTCTGTTCGAAGCATCAGCTTTGACATCATCAGCCTGTCCATCAGGCAAATCTGGTTTTGGTCCAAGAATCTGAGAACACATCAGACACTGGTTTTGCCAAAATGTAAACAGTCCCATAAAATACATGACGCAACAACATCAAATAAATAACAATCCCGTCCAGTACATGTCTAAAAAGAAACTTGTCAATTTATTTATATGTGAACCTTATTAGTGTCTTCATACATTGCCAGGTTTTTTAATTTTCTTCTACTGTACTGACCTATTGAACTACGTATCTTAGACAACATCTGAAAGTAATTTATTCATATACACTGGCTGAGCACTTTATTAGGAACACCTGTACACCAGTTTATTCATGTAATTATCTAATCAGCCAATCATGTGGCAGGTGTACAATGCATAAAATCATGCATGGAGCAGGGTTTACTCAGAATGGTGCAGAAAAAACATAAAACATCCAGTGAGCAGCAGTTCTGCACATGGAAACACCTTGTTGATGGGAGAGGTCAGAGGAGAATGGCCAGACTGCTTTAAGATGACAGAGAGGCTACAGTAACTCAGATAAGCACTCTTTACAACTGTGGTGAGCAGAAAAGCATCTCAGAATGCACATGTCGAACCTTGAGGAGGATAGGCTACAACAGCAGAAGACCATGTCGGGTTTCATTTCTGTCAGCCAAGAACAGAAAGCTGAGGCCACAGTGGGGCACAAGCTCAACAAAACTGGACAGTTGAAGACTAGAAAATCAAAGCCTGGTCTGATGAATCTCGATTTCTGCTGAGGCACACAGATGGTAGGGTCAGAATTTGGCATCAACAGCAATAATCCATGAACCCAGCCTACCTTGTGTCAGGAGTCCAGGGTGGTGGTGGTGGTGGTGGCGTAATGGTGTGGGGAATGTTTTCTCAGCACATTTTGAGCCCGTTAATACCAATCAATCGTCGCTTGAATGCCACAGTCTATCTGAGTATTGCTGCTGACCATGTGTATCCCTTAATGGCCACAATTTACCCTTCTTCTAAAGGCTACTTCCAGCATGATAATACAACATATCACAAAGCAAAAGTCATCTCAAACTGGTTTCATGAACATGACAATGAGTTCAGTGTTCTTCAACACCTTTTGGATCCGGTAGAATGGGACCTTCGCAGCATGAATGTGCAGCTGACAAATCTGCAAATCTGTGCGATGCAGTCATGTCAACATGGACCAGAATATGAAAGGAATGTTTCCAACATCTTGTGGAATCCATGCCATGAAGGACTGAGGCTGTTTTGAGAGCAAAAGGAGACCCTACCCAATATTAATATAGTGTTCTCAATAAATTGCTCAGTGAGTATATATTCATATTAAATGTATCCATTAGTAAACAGTCATCGATTGATCAGTATTAAGAGCGTTTTCTATTAATATATAGTAGTAAAAATACTTCCTCAAGATCATAGACTGCCAATAGATATTTTTACCTCCAGAATTTTCTCCTTCTCTCCTCCCTCATCACAGATATACAACTGGGCCCGTCCACTTCGCTCGTTGTCACGGATTCCCTTGGCAACTTGTGTGGCTTTTAGCTTCTCAAAGCTGTTGCTCTGAGAGCCACACCACTGGTAGATTTCCTTTCATGAGGATGGAGATCATTGCAGACCACAAGTACAGCAACAGACATCAGTCAAGATCACAATAAAATACATGAACAGCTAAAGATTCCACACTGTATTCCATAACCTTAATTCCCCACCGGTCCAAGCATTGAACCAGCTTTGGAAAATATCATATGCAATTGTAGCCTACACTGTATTGATAAAGTAAGTGTCCCTATATGTCTGTCCTCTGTACTCACAGAGCCCAGGTCAAGGATGAAGCAGTCTCCGTGGTTGAAGCTGTCCCAGCTCACTGGCACCTCTGTCGCCCTGACCACACGACGCCCCTTTACCTGCAGCAACCGCTGCACTTCAGATTCGTTCGGCACTGTGTGTCTGAACCCTGACGCCACACCCCCTTCCTGAGACACAGGGGCAGAAGATATACAAGATGAGAGATACAATATTTTATTCACTTTCTGGGAAATTAGTCATTGGTGCCATTGACTACAAAATTCTCACCATATACTTGATTCCAGACTTGAAATAACCTAGGAAAGTGTGTGACTCGTGGCCCTGGACCTCACGGTATTGGACAGGTTTGCCTCCCAAATGGTCATCCATCTGCACCGCAAAAATGGCTGCCGCCCCGCTCTCATCCGAGGAGCAGAAATCACCTGTGAGGGAGACAGCAAGCAAGGACACCGACTGCAGGTCTTTCCACTCTGTTTTAGCGGTTTTAAAAACACGTGCAAAAAGGCAGCGGGGTAAAGAACAGGACAGAGAGGACGGAAACACAACGAAGCCAGCAGACCTCACTGTTGGGGAGGAGCACTTCCATTCTTTCCCGGTCGGCCCCAGTCTTACCCAGCCAGAAGTGAAGGTCGTACTGGAGGTTCCCAGAGCGCTGCTTGATGGTGTTGAGGACGATGTAGGCATCCCCTGTGTAGAAGCCTCCACAAAGATTCTCAGGCACTTCCACCAGATCCATCTTTTCAACCCTCCACACCTGGAGGCCCGGCACCTGGCCGGCCTGTTCGAACACCGGGTGGTACACCATGACTCCTAGGCACAGAAACACGGGGATCGAAACGGGAATCGAAACGTAACTATAATGCTCTTTTGCCTCCTAATATTCACCAAGCTGCCCTCTTCTGCTATTTTCACACACTGACCTTCTTTCACGGACATACCAACAGAACAAGTCATGTTATCGTTTGTTTTTTACAACTAGAAATTGTTTTGATCTCCTGAAATACCGAGAAACCACTTTTCACATTATATATACACAAGTATTCGTTGACGTAACGCACTCATCGTATTGTTCTCTGAGATGTACGTTGCTTTACAGAAAAGCGTGTGCTAAACGAATAAATGTAAATTTGAAGAATGTAACATTAATGTTTCCCACCAGACATTTCATTTAGCGGTCATCCCACCACCGGTAAATATAATTCCCCCTGCACATATGTGCACTTTTTTTTTTTTTCCAGTAACGCTCTTGATCGATAACCTTCCCGCCACGCTGCAGGCCCTGGAGACGCACAGCATCTGCCCCGAACGTGTCGGTGCATCTGCATAAGGGAACAAGGCAGCGTTTTCAGATCCCAGGGACTCGGCCCACTGGTGGGTACATCAAGTGACTGCGATCTGCTGAGCCCCTTGGCGCTCCCGCCTCCGCCTGCCCGACCTTGTGGACAAACAGCAGCTCAGTCTGGGCCGCTTTCCTCTTGTTTACCACTTGCCTGAGTGCCAAACAGAGCTGGGGGAACAGAGGCATGGGACCCGACCCGCCGGGCAACAATGGCCAATTGTCACGGACGCATACAGCATTGCTGACCCAGTGTGCTTCCGACCAGGAGTCGAACACATGCACAGGGGGTTGTTCATTAGATCGGAGGCTGCTCCCACACTCCTACCCTTGGGAGGACATCTTGTTTACAGAACAGAAGTGAGGCAATTTACAGGCTCACCGCCAAATGGCTCGTCTCTTCTAAGGGATAGAAGTCAGAGTTTATTTCAGCAATAAGTTCCGATTTTCTTTGAAAAGGCAAAAAAAGAAAAAAGAAAGACAAAAATTGTACTGTACGTGCCACACACAGCTGCTCTCTACATTTGAAACCGACAAAAAAAATCCATTATACGCAAGTACCCTCTGGGTTGTTTACTGGCTGTTTCGGGTCCTTGGAAATTACTCTCGATGGTACCTAGATTTCCAAAGGGAGTCATTTTAGCTACATCAAGCTGTTATATTAATTATATTCCAAGGTAGTTTCACTGTTAAAAGAGAATCAATACGGAGAATGTGAAATGTAGCTATTATGAAGCACAAAGCTGCCGCAAACAACTTTATCACGTACACTATGTGGTGAAGAAAAAAAAAATTACCCAAAAATTACATGAAATCAATTCTGCGACCTCCAGAGAATAAATAATAGAAATAATTTTTAAAAATTACATGTGAGAGCAAGGAGTGCTGGCACACACCTCAAAGGTTTCACACTTTACATCAGAAGGCAAACAAAGTGTAATGAAAGTATGCTGTGACAAAGAAAAGACAGTGTTCTTTACATTCTTTTCCTTCATAGATTTTACCCATTTGTACACATTTATACACATTTATACAATTGGTACTGGGAAGAGTTCAGGGTAGGTACCTTACTTAAAGACACTCCAACAATGAGATGCAACCTAGAAACTTTCAGGTAAAAAAAAGTCTATGCCCGTGACCACTCTACGTTCCCCACTTCCCCACATGCATCATCCTTGGGCCAGGATTTTTCAGTCATGGACCTGGGAGACCCATTCTTTTCTATCTGATCTCACAGATTTTTTTCTGCATAAAACAAGAAAGAAATTTTTGATCATTTTGAAATACAATACAGTATCTTGGCCATTCTAAATTATGTATATGAGATTTTTAGGCGTGTGGATGTTTGCATTTTTAAAAATAATTACTTGGGAAAAATGGGAAATATTTTATTTATAATTATATTTCATTTATATTTTCTTTTAAAAATCATTACTATTTTACACTGAACAGAAATTTACAAACTAAATACTTTTAAGTCCCATGAACATCTGCACAAACGAATAAACTATTTTTTTGTAATTACAGTTAAAACGAAACTTTGAATACATCCTTTGGAGAGCAGAAACAAATCACACCAAGAACTCATTTTTAATACGTTACGCAGAAACTTTAAGACTGTAGCTTGTAAACATAAGACGTGGTATCCGTATCACTGAGTTACCGCAAACCAGTCCAACAGGGCAAAGCTGACTCAACAGCATCTGACAAGAATGAGAGCAGCATGCAGAGGTCCCCTGAGACCAGGATGGGCGAACTGCAGTGACGCACTTATGTGCTGCAGAACAGCCCTTTCCTTGTAGCGCACACCTGTTTACCCTGCCAGCTCCACTCCATAATGAATAAAAGTGCAGTTGTTGCAGAAGGTCAAAAAAGTGGACAAAGTCTTACACTCGTAACAAATTCACATACATTATACGTAGCAAATTTCTGTGTTAAACAGCAATTGCACAATAGAATATATTCCTCTCTCTTAAAAACATTTTGTAATATTTTCACCTTCACTTTTCTGGATAAGAGTTGGACTTTAATGAAATATTTTTTCTGGGTTACCGAAGTTGTATGCTGAATAAATTGCCGAAATTCACATTTAGTATTTATAACGTAAGAATAAAAAAAGATAAGTGCAGAGGGAGATAATTTGTCAGGTATTGGGGGACCAAAAAATATTAGCAGTACTACTCAATGGTGTTATACACAGGCTTGACTGAGCAAGGGGGGGACACCCCCTTGTTACTCCTATGGTATTTAATATACAGTTTTCATACAGACAGAGCTGGGGTGGACTGAAATCCAAAACCTCGGAGAAGTGGTCTTCAAAAACACAAAGAAAGATGCCCATATGTTCACACGTTAGGCTTTACACATTATGTACCTTTGACGGAGATATTAAGCCAGAAGTACTTTGTTGTTATTCTACACAAAGAGGAAAATACAGAACCAGATCCCCACAGCGAGGTAATGAATAACAGACGTCCCAAGGGCAGATCCCCAGGCAAATCATCAGTACCATCCACAGGACATGTGAAGGAGTCACTTGTCACCCAAAAAAACAAAATGCAAGAGACCGAGGACTGTTCCGGGGGGGACGCCCCTCTGAGACAGGTGCTTCAAGACGAAAGGTCACACCATCTCACTGGGACGCTTACAAGTCACACTATTTCTGAGTCCCCAACAGCTCTGAAGAAACATCTAAGAAGTCAGTGCTGTCAAACTGCTATTAGAGCAAAGCAGCACATTACAAAAGTGGCACAACACAATACAATAATAATCACAAAAGTTAAATACAATGGTCGACAATTTGAGATGGTTTTATTGCGTTACTAATTAGAAACGGCACGGATCACTAAGAGAAAACTATATGCTAAAACATATCCTGCAGCTAGTATTTTCCCTAACACTCAGCCCTTCAGTGTTGATATATTCACTTTTCACTGATGTGAAATAGTACCAGCGCCATTCTTACCTTGTTTTCCATGAGAGGGAATAAAAGACGAACCTTTCTATTCACAATCACATACTGTACTGATGATCATGTGGATTCGATGGCACAGGCCTTTGGTGGTTTTTATGACTAAATCAATACCAGGGATAGATATTTACATTTTCAATCATTTATTCGAAAACACACAAATCGGTCGCTTCATTATATATTATACGCAACTGCGATTTTTTTAGAGCAATTTGCTTATTGAATAAAAACAGCACTGAATAAGAGCAAATGAGGTGTGGCTACCCTTAGCGACACGCAATGCAGAAGCATTTTAAATGATTTAATTTTACACACATGTATGTTTGCAACACACAAACAATAATAAAGACATGATGATGTAAAAGGGAGCGATTAAGATGTGAGAGGTTTCCATAGAAAAGCAGAGGCTGAGTGAATGACGGAACGATGCTCGATGTGTCAGTATGTGCGCCACTGTACCTGGCGGCCTGATGCGCTGTTTGGCAACCGATCGACGGGGGGTCTGCTCGTGCACAGCTCGTCTATAAGCGCGCGGGTGCGCTTCTTTTCACCGGGCGGATCTCAGAATTCCTGGGCGGGGCCAAAGAAAATACGAGCTTGATTGACAGCTTGGCTGCCCAATAGCGAGCGATAAACATGACACGAGCGCAACAAAATTTATAGTCAACACATACAAGGCAGCCATTCTCAGAGGCCCATGGAAAAGCTCATTGTCACATGGGTGGCGTTCTATAAAAATCAAACTTTGAAAGGTTTTTACTCCTTAATCCACTCACTGAGGTAAACAGATGGTGTTTAACAGGAATGGTTAGGGCCACTCTGTCAAAATCAGAATATCCCTGGTTTAAATCGCACTCTTTCCCCAATACACACAATCAAGGTACTTACCCTAAATTTCTCCAGTAAAAACAGCGTGCTTTAAAACGGATTAATTCTTCTAAAGTTGATTATTTAATATTATTAGTCTCCTTGGACACAAGGGTCAGCTACATTCACATTTACATTTATTTAGCAGATAGGGGGGCGCAGTGGTGCAGCAGGCTTGGCTGGGTCTGGTGGGTCTGGGGTTCGAGTCCTGCTTGGGGTGTCTTGCGATGGACTGGCATCCTGTCTCGGGTGTGTCCCCTCCCCCTCCCCCTCCCCCTCCAGCCTTGCACCCTGTGTTGCTGGGTTAGGCTCCTGTTTGCTGCAACCCCGCTCTGGACAAGTGGTTTCAGCCAGTGTGTGTGTGTGTGTGTGTACTTAGCAGATGCTTTTCTCCAAAGCAACTTCCAACAAACTCTATGTAGTGTTATCAGCCCACACACCTTATTCACCGCGGTGACTTACACTGCTAGATAGACTACTTACAAGGATTCACTCATCCATACATCAGTGGAACACACTCTCTCTGACACACACACTTTGAGTATGAGCTAATTAAAGAATGACTGTACTCCAAAACTTCCCATAAACATTGTCATTCATTACATAGGTTAAAGTTTTATTCAAGGGGACTTGTGATGTAGCTGTAGTTTGCAGTTATGTTCAAATGTGGTGTTTGGAAGTGCTCGTAGAAGGCACCTGACAATTCTGGTGATCATAAAACAAGTTTTGAATTCATCTGAATGTATGTAAGAGTTCATACAAGGGAGTTAAGGTTTTGGAAGAGAGGAACACAGAGTAGAAACAGTTTTACCACCATAAAGTGAACACAGTCATCTAATATGGCATCATATGGCCGTTACAGAGCCATGCAGAGCAGTCTCCGGGAGCCAGTGATTCCAACCAGATGGCTGCCCCTATCAGCCACCATCCTGAGAGCTGGCAGCAGACAGTGTGGATTACTGTCAGCCTTTGGCTTCCTCCAGACATAAACCTATTTGGATGGAGGAAAAAGGCAAATCGGTACACCACATTTCTTTTATCCAATATAAATGGGTACAGGCTTTACGCTCATTACAGGGATGCTTGAAAGTATATGCAAACCCTATAGGGATGGTCATTATTCTTGTATAAACCATTGAAATAAACTTATAAAATTAGTAAATGATAATGATTTACATCTGATTCTACTGACCTACTTGGTTTGACCAGTGCAACTTAGGGTTCACTTATTTTTGCACCTACGCTGCTTCCGTCTTTCTACTGCACACATGATTTCCTCTAAAGCAACACATGGAATTGGTCATTACACACCTATTACCGTATGTCAGATGAGAAAGATTGCTTCTCATTAAATAACCATTTTGTGGTAAAACTAATGGACACAAGGGGTTCACAAAGTTTAAAGCTGCGCTGTATGTGTTTTTGTGTGACTTTGATAAGTTTTCCAAGAAGAAGCCCTGTCTCTTCACAACACTTGTGAAGACCAGATCACAGCGGTGTTCATTCAGTTCAATGCTCATTTTGAGGCCTTTGTTTTGTGTGTTTAGCAGCTATGCTGGGCCCACTTTAAGACCACTACAGTATGATCCCAATGTATATGAATTTTACACTGTTCTCCGTACAAAATTAAATAAATTGGACTGATTGGGGTTCGAGTCCTGCCTGGGGTGCCTTGCGATGGATTGGCGTCCCGTCCTGGGTGTGTCCCCTCCCCCTCCGGCCTTACGCCCTGTGTTACCGGGTAGGCTCCGGTTCCCCGCGACCCCATATAGGACAAGCGGTTCTGAAAATGTGTGTGTGTATGTGTGGACTGATTCAATTCAGTCACCATTTAGCCTCTGTCATAGTGTGTGAGCTGCGCTGTTTTTACAAAGTGCTGGTTGCCAGAGTTCTTTGATAAGATGCATATTGATAATCTGTGTCCATTTTAATATTATTTATCTGTGTAGCATCTTTTGCCTTTATGAATTTGACTTATCTGTACTGAAGTTCTTTTTCATGTGGTGTTTCCAATATTATATCCATCTCAAAACATGACTTCCCTAGCAGCATAACCTAACAACAAATTTATCTTTCAGTTGTTTGAGAGCTGGGGGGCACGGTGGCGCAGTGGGTTGGACTGCAGTCCTGCTCTCCAGTGGGTCTGGGGTTCGAGTCCCGCTTGGGGTGCCTTGCGGCGGACTGGCGTCCCGTCCTGGGTGTGTCCCCTCCCCCTCCGGCCTTACGCCCTGCGTTGCCGGTTAGGCTCCGGTTCCCTGTGACCCCGTATGGGACAAGCGGTTCAGAAAATGTGTGTTTAAGACCTTGTTTTCAGACTTTTGTGTCTTGGTACTGAATTATTAACCCTTCAGGCACTGTGATATTGCATGCAGAAGAACCCATGAATGAGTCCCTGTACTGTAATGTACTCCATATCACTTGCCTTGTGTCTCCCCCTACAGACTCATAGAGGAACTTAGACGTGACAACATAAACGACTTTTCATAAATGGCTCTGATTTCTAAGAAAAACACTCTCGTGACATTCAGATAATGTAATTTGCTTAATGCAGAACGCTGAAGGAATTATTATTATAATCTACGATGTGCGAATTTAATTTTCCAGTTAAGACTATACATTTTGACATTATTTATTTGCTAAGGAAGATTGACGTTTTTATCTTAAGGAACAAATGGATTTTTCCAAGCAAGCAAATTGGAATAGCTAATCATTAGTGGGCAAACATGATTAATCTGTACAAAAAGCAAAGGTGTATACGTAAATGTAGCGTTGCCCTGCACAGAAAAAAGTACAGCACCCGCGTTTGCTGAATGTGAATCTGAAACATTTACAAGCATTTAAGTTAGTTTGGAAAGTTTAAATTATTTCGGTTGTAATACCATCATTAGTACTATCGATGCGGGTTGATCCCGGGTTTCTCAGCGGCGCCCCGCTTGGCGTTTGACGCGCGTGCGGTGAGTTCCGGCGTGCACGTGCCCATTGTCTTACGGAAGGCCCGTGGAGCGCATTCATACGGCGGAGGAAGCGCAGCGCTGGCCGCCATCTTGGACAGACGGACACTTCGCCGGGGGCAGCAGTCTGATCTGCTGGCAGAGCTGACGGGAACAATTGCTGTCAAACCTAGAAACACGGTAAGTGACTTAGTCTGGGGGATGTTTAAATCGCTTATAAAAGCGACGTCAGTGGGTGTGCGCGCGTCATCTTTGACTTTGTGATAAAATAACCGCAAACGGGCCAGGGACTACTAGCGAGCCGGGCGGGCGGTAGCTGCTGACGAGCAGGTCGGACTCGGTGTGGACGAAAACCGGTGGAAGAGCAGCTGGGGAGCTGAATGAGGCAGCGACTGGACGCATATCGGAAACATATGCAGCGTGAATAATAGAGCGTCAAGTGTGTTTATTTTGTTACTGCATGATTATAACGGTGGCGGTAACGCCTGTTCAGTCCTGAGGTGAGGTGTCGTGTCGTACTGCTGTGTGACCACTTCTCTTCCGTATTCGTTAGCATCGCGGTCATAATATAATTTTTTAGTCACTGCTGTCGATAGCATCATGCAGTGCAGTAACTGCGGTAGTTGCCCGCGGTTGGCCGCACGGGACGGGTGCCCGCTTGCTCTTGGTTTCGTTTCGCCGACGCTGTGGCCGCATCTCGCCGCCGGCACTGAGTGAGTGACTGGAGCCCCGCTGTCTCTCTCTCTGCACGCGGCAGGACGCTCATTATCGTCCGATGAGCCGATCGATCGATCGCCTCTTCAACCATGCTTAGTTTGTAAAGCTGGCCGTGGGTTAAGGCTGGAGACACGTCAAGGCCTGTCTCTTATTCTCTCGCACACACACAGAGTAGCAGCCTCCTCTTATTCACGTTTTACTGAGTAACCCCTCTGACGTGAGCTCTTGACCCCCAGGGTAACTGGCTACAGTAGCAGGCCACAGTTTTATTATCCTGCGCGTGTCCAGCATTAGCCATATTATAATAATATTCACCAAAGAGTCTGGTGTGTTCAGTCTTACTTGTTTACTAGCCTACTAGGCCACTGTGATTGTTACCCCTCCCTCGGTATGTAAAGTCTGCACTGGGTCCAGAGCTCTGTGCTTCATCATCACAGGCTTTCCACTTATCATTCCATGATTGCTCCCCTGCCCTATAAATATTTCCCTAATGATCATATAATTAGGTTCATGAGTTAACCAGGTTGCGTAATGTAATTTGTGTTTTATGTGTACTTGGTATAGGGAAGAGGCCACATGTGGTACAGCTGGTAGAGTAGTGGTTACAGCTGCTGCCCTTTGGACCCAAAGGTTCAATTCTCACCTCCAGCTGTACCCTTGAACAAGGTACTTATTAAAGCAATTTACGGTAAAAATTGCCCAGCTCTATAAATGGATAAATAACTGTAAGTAGCTTAACGTTGTATGCTGCTTTGGCGAAAAGCTTAAGCTAAATGAATTTAAAAAATAAAGGACTTTTCCTGCTGGTGAGGCATTGGTGAATCTCACTGGCATTTTAACACTGGTATGAATTTAGTGAAAGTACATTTGAAAGTGGGGGGGAGCAGTGGGTTGGACCGGGTCCTGCTCTCCGGTGGGTCTGGGGTTCGAGTCCCACTTGGGGTGCCTTGCGACGGACTGGCGTCTCGTCCCGTCCTGGGTGCGTCCCCTCCCCCTCCAGCCTTACGCCCTGTGTTGCCGGGTTAGGCTCCGGCTCACCGCGACCCGTATGGGACAAGCGGTTCAGACGGTGTGTACATTTGAAAGGTTGCTCACTCTGTCTGGTCCTCAGATGACACAACATTCATGTCCTCATGACAGTATTTTTTTTTTTAATGGGCTCTTTTTTATTAATCTTTCAGCCGATGCCATGGCCCAAGGTGACTTGCAGCACTAGCTCCGTACACTCGGTGGCAAACAATAATTTACTCATTTATTCAGCAGGGTATTTTTACTGTGCAGTTCACAGTAAGTGCCTTGGTCAGAGGTACCACAAGAGGTGACCTCTGCCTTGAACCTTCAGATTACAAGATGAGAGCCCTGACCGGGACATTGCCTAATGTCCCTTTTGTCACACACTGAAATCACATTGTTCTAGGTAAGAACCACACTTTCAGCTTTTAGAAAAATCATTCTATTAGTTGTTCCATGTATCTGCATATCTGAACACTGTTTGCAGCATTTGTTTTGTGGAAAGAACTAATTGATGCAAATATTTAACTTGAACATTTTTGTGTAACAATTGCAGAGCAGCATTTGCCATTTAATGTTCATTCACGTAGCAGGCATTATATTCAATATCTTATTAATTATTTTTAATTATAAACAGTATGAAAAGCAGATTGTTTTCCCCATTTTAAGAACTTGAGCTTGCAAAAAATGCAGCCATATTATACATTTTGAATGATAGTAATTGAACAATATTCGAGGTGTCATAGGAAACATCGACATTTGAGAAAGACTAAATTTGTTGTTTTCTGGTGTATAGTGTGTTGCAAAAGCAGTGTAATCGTTTTACAGGATGCCTTGCCCTTAGGTGTGAAAGAAGGGCCAGACTGCATTATAGAAATGGTTCCGTTGCTGCACACTTAGGAAGTGCGGCAGGAGAACTCAGAAGTGCTGAGATGGCAGCCAGGTCACATGCTCTCGTTGCCTTTCTGCTCCACAGCTTCCTTTGGCCCCATTTTAGAGGAAATTTTTCTCCGTTTATGAATGCAAGGATGGTTCGCTATTTGGCAGTTGTACAGTGTCATGGCCATTGAGGAGGGCCGCTTGTAATCGTAATCACGCTGAAAGTGCTGGGGTTAACTGCCTGAGAAGCAGACGTGCAGCACGATATACATTTCATTGCTCAAGTCACTTTCCATTTTAATTTTTGTGTTTTGTGTGTAATGAAGCATGAATATTTGATTTGGGCAGAATTATGCATCTCTTTAGATGGTTGTGATGTAGATGTTATTACTTCTTGCTAAGTGCATTATTTTGAGAAGCGCGTTCTTAGAATGTCCAGAACATTGAATTCCCCTTTTTTTTATTTTTTAAATGTTACTCTGTTTGCTGTATTATTTCAGGTTTGGCTAAATGATGCTGTCAGAGTTTTGTGGAAATGGTGATCGTAAGTAGCTGTTCAGACTTGAGCGTTTGGTGAAAACTGAGGTTACTGCATGAGTTTAAAAAGGACCATCCAAGTCATTTTGCTGCAGCTTGTCTTAATTTCTTCTTTTGACAGTTCCATAAGATATTCACAATAGTTCTACTCTTGTTTCCCTGAGAGAAACTTGATATAATAAGCAGTTCAGTTTAAATTAATCTCTATTAGATTTCAGAGCTACTGTTCGGTTAGATTAGTTTGATTTAATACTGATGTCTTTCATTTTGACTACAGAATTATTAATAGAAAGCATCCTAAAAGCAGGATTTTTTGACTCTTGTGGGTGTCTAAGGTGTAAGAAGCTCTTTTTAGTGCAGAATGCATCCCATCTTTCCATTGTATTTTAATAGTTTGACATGTCACAAGTTGGTTATCTGGGACGGTGTGTTTCTCAGTAGTTAATTGTTTTAGAATGATTCCCCTGTTTGTATTGCTGCGAACAGAGTACAGATTTTTTTGGGGTGCTATTGAAGGAAATGTAATTTAAAAATATGTAAGTAAGTAAATTGGGGGGGCGTGGTGGCGCAGTGGGCTTGACCGAGTCCTGCTTTCTGGCAGGTCTGAGGTTAGAGTCCCGCTTAGGGTGCCTTGCGACGGACTGGTGTCCCATCCTGGGTGTCCCTTCCCCCTCCAGCCTTACGCCCTGTGTTGCCAGGTTAGGTTCCGGCTTGCCACGACCCCACTCGGGACAAGCGGCTTCAGCCAACGTGTGTGTGAGTGTGTGTGAGTGTGTGTGTGTGTGTGTGTGAGTGAGTGTGAGAAGTACAATGTCTGTTCTTGAATTGAATGTCATGTGACAGGGGGATGATGCCTAGCTCAACTTGTTCCATCTTCACTTTCTTTTCACTATCTGAAATTTGACACGCTATCGTTTTGTAGTATTGCTTTCAATGTAGGCGAAGATCAGTCTGTTTAAAAATAGTTTTTTAATTTTTGTTTTTGTGGTTAATTCTGTTTTACCTATTAATGTCTAACATCTGTCATAACAGACATGCAGTTTTTTATGTTGGCAGAAAGTGTATTCCAGGAATCTGCAATGGTGTTCAGAATGACTTATGTCCATAGTATATCAGATAATTAATTTGCTTATCCAAAGCCATTGACAGTGGAATGCTAAAAGATTTTTGAATGGTAAAAAATTAGTACGTAAATGAACTTTCCTAAGTGAACATCTTCTGTATTTGTCTCCCAAATGTGCCCCACTGGCTGCCGTAACACTAGTTGAATAATGATGTTTATACATGATGGTTTCACTAAATCTAGTCTTATTTGACTTTTTCCACTATGTTATCATTGGTTAGTGTACATTTACTGCACTGGAGTTAGGAGCAGTGTCTCATTTTTGCGTCATTCACCAAAAACATACAGTTTGCAGCAGATCTCTGTGCAGATGGATACCAGAGTTGTACTAAACGTTTAATTAAAAGCAAGTGAGACGCAGTGAGACAGCTTATGGAACACACACAACCATCTTCTAATTTCAGTATTGATATGAACATTCAAAGGTTTGTTGCTGTGTTTACTCTTAGTTTGTAAAGGATTTGCAGCATGCCTTGTGATTTAACATAGTAGTAATGTAGGGCTTGGGATTTTTTCTGTTTGGTTATCCACAGGACAAGTACATTTTGCTTGTCCCATCGGAACACAGCAGAAGAACCAAAAAAATTAATGCCTAGGTTTATTATATTCTTTAACGTGCAGAAACTCACCACAAACATTTATTGTTCACACTCTGACCAGTTACAATTTTTTTAATCTTGTAATGCAATTTATATCCATAAATAAATTTTTATTGCAATTTCAGTGACTAAATGTAAATTTAATTGAAGAACTACAATAGAAACAATGGAGTTTTAACAGTATTTCCGTAAAAATGATTGCTCAAAATAGCCAAATATAAGGTTTGTTCATTTTATTTTTGACAAATTTGGCCTTTCCTTTGAGGAAAAAGGTTGAGGAGGAAAATTCCACTGCCATGTGTTGCATGAATTTTCTTAATTTCTTTCTTAATTTATTGTGCACCTGTTCATTGGACAAGTATCGGAATGTTTTATTTAGTCGACTATGAAGTTTAAGCAAATTATTTGTCTCAGACAGTTCGACAGCCATTTAATGTCAGACTTTGTAATTATGTCCAGGATACATGTATTGCCTAGTTGTGCCCTGATGAATTTGGTACAACATACCTTTGCAAGTTTTCCAAACATCATAGTTTTGAAACATCTGTTGAATAGTTTCTAATTTAACTCCTTGCTGTGAGGTCTAGTATGACTTCTAATTTACATTTCCTCCCCAGAGCCACGATGGCCACTGCTCCATACAACTATTCCTATATTTTCAAATACATCATCATTGGTAAGTGTGAAATGTCTTGGACGTGCGAGCGTCACACTTTGCTGAGATGGTGAGAAGTAGTGGCTGGCTTGCTATCAAGCGCTGAGGACATTAAAATAAAGCACTCCAGAGTGCTTCAGGAGGGGGTGTGTGAGATACCCTGCATGTTTTTACATGCACACACTCCTGTAGCAAGTTTTCACCTTCAGTGTCGCACTAAAGGCAGTTTAGATTCATTTACTCCTTGAACAGAATGTCTTTATGTGGGTGGAAACTGGGTTCCTGTTCCTGAGATGGAACTTGCAAATTCCACAGTGAACTGCTGACAGCCTTACGACCGTGAGGTTGTGCACCACCACATACCCATCATACGCCACATCACACCTGAAAACTAATGCATTGTTCTGTCTCTGAAAGCTCTGAACAGCTACTACTTAATGTACTATAGTGAAGTAAAATGCAGCTGCCTTTGCTGTTACATTGTTTCACTAAGTTGACTGCAGTGCAATTGCACAATCAGAGCTGAAACTGCAGAACTTACTGAACTCAGCACGTCTACTTCCACTGGAGAAAATATCACATAGTTCTTTACCCTACTGGCCCTGTTTAGAGTACATGGTCAAAAGCCAAAACACTTGTGTTTTTTATGAACTTGCCATTAAATGCTTCTGAGGTTTCATTTGGCTAGTTGACTAGTTTCTCATTGGTTAGTGTACATTTACTGCGGTTTTATGCTTCATTAAATTCCAAGCTTTTTCCAGCATATGTTGGCAGACTCTTAATTGGTTTTAGCTAATGTGTTTTTTTTTTTTATTATTATTATTTTTTATAAAAGTACTTATACCACTTTTTCTCAACAGGAGACATGGGTGTAGGCAAATCATGTTTGCTTCATCAGTTTACGGAAAAGAAATGTAAGTACATATACGCTGCCGGATTATAACCGTCCTGACCCATCACACTAAATCTAGTGCCAAGAATATTTTGTATTCTGATGGGAAGATAGACTGCACAAATTAATCGATGGGCCGTTTGAGTACATACTCGCTGTTGTGAATGTCCAATAATGTAGTTCACTGGGATATTTTATTATTGGAAGATACGCTCAAGAAATGTCTGGTGTGTTGTTACAATCATTTCACTTATACTGCATTTCTTTCAGGGAACATATTTAGGGCCTCGTATTTGTATTACGATCTCTGTATCTTTTTCAATGTTTGTCAGTTATGGCCGACTGTCCGCACACGATTGGTGTAGAGTTTGGCACAAGAATAATTGAGGTGAGCGGCCAGAAAATCAAGCTGCAGATCTGGGACACGGCGGGTCAGGAGCGCTTTCGGGCCGTCACACGCAGTTACTACAGGGGTGCTGCTGGTGCGCTCATGGTCTATGATATCACCAGGTAATTCCCAGACTCCACTTCCCAGTTACAATCTGCCACAGAGGTTGAAAAGAAATCTCAATAACTGAGATTTCAAAGATTGGGTTTAAAAATAGAAAAATTACGCCAAGCAGGTTCTTATGGAGACCTTTGAAGTAAGGGGATAATGCACAACACATTTGTTTAAATAGAAACGTTATACTTGTTTTCAGGATCCTGAGCGGAAATCTTGTTTTGTGCTCTGCAGGAGAAGCACATACAACCACCTTAGCAGCTGGCTAACTGATGCCCGGAACCTCACCAACCCCAACACTGTGAGTGACTCTACTGTAATTTCCTCTGAAGAGCATGGCTATGAGTAGTACCAAAGAAGGGCCTGCATCACACAGTCGTTGAGGGCCCTGACTTCCCCATCTGAGACCTGGCTAGCTGACAGAATAGTTTGTTGAATGGTATTTGTATGTGTCTAACCACACAATTTTGAGAGGTGTGTATGTGTTGTGCAGTGGTTATTTGTCTTGTGTGCTTTTGTCAGAACACATAGCCTTTCCCTGAAATTCTTTAATGGGGCAATAGTACAAGTTATCAAAAGTTTCTGAGGTCTTGTTCTTTTTTTCCCAGTCTTGTATGCAAGACTGTTGTGTGTGTGTGTGTGTGTGTGTGTGTGTGTGTGTGTGTGTGTGTGTGTGTGTGTATGTGTGTGTATATATATATATTTTTTTTTAGGTTACTATACGTTGTTTTCCTCCCCCCATCTCTATTTGGAATTTAGTAGCCTGAGGATGTAGGAGGGTATAATACCATAGTCAGAAGCAGTTGGATTGAGATCTTCAAAGCCCTTATTTCTGTCTTACTTGTGTATGTGCTAATGTGAATAGCTGAGTCCTAATGCAGTTTTGACACCCCCTACCTCCACCTAGGTGATCATTCTCATAGGTAACAAGGCTGACCTAGAAGCCCAGCGGGATGTGACATATGAGGAGGCCAAACAGTTTGCAGAGGAAAATGGTGAGAAGTGGGTTATGTAAATGGACTCTATCCATTCATCCACTTTTCCTCCTTATCCCTGATATATTATAAAGAGTGTAAGGATTTGCAAGGTTTGGTAATTGTTGGGTGAGGAGGTTGAAATGTCATAGTGGAACTTCTGGAGCAGTAATGCCCTGCCTGCTTCAGAAAACTGGTCTGTGCTGCTGATGCAAATGCTTACAGTTCAACAAACCAATTTGTGGAAAATTTCAGAGATGCAGAAATTTGATTAAATCAAGTTGTGTGCACCGACCATAAATCACTGAGCTGTGTATTTTGTCCTTGCTATAGGTTTAAGATAGTGTGGAACTGATAATTCTTTCTTGTGTAGGTCTTTTATTCCTTGAAGCCAGTGCAAAAACGTAAGTTTTTGTCTTATTCATTAGGTACTCTAATGAATAGCTGTGTATTACCACAGTCTGGCTCAAAGTTTCTGACCTACTTCCACAGAGGAGAAAATGTGGAAGATGCATTCCTGGAAGCAGCAAAGAAGATCTATCAGAACATTCAGGATGGCAGCCTTGACCTGAACGCAGCTGAGTCCGGCGTACAGCATAAGCCCTCAGCCCCCCAGGGTGGACGCCTAACCAGCGAACCACAGCCCCAGAAGGAAGGGTGCGGCTGTTAATGATGGCCACTAACATCCCCTCGCAGCGTCCCCCTCTGTCCGGGTGTCTCCCCCCTCCGTTTTGGGGGGGCTGGCGGACGTGAGCGAGGGACAGCTTGGGCCGTGGGGTCCCACTGCTTCCATTCTGCCCCTTTTACTAGACCTCACCCCTCTCACTCTGTACCCCATCTGTTCTGAGCACCCATGCCAGTCACTGCTCCTTGCACCACTCAGTCCAGGTGTTTTCCATGGGTCCCAGATGTAACTAACATAACATTAACAAAGCCACTGAAAAATCAGCGCTGGTGACAAGGAAGGAATTTTTTTAATCTTGAAAATCTGAGAAGTAACAGCCCACACAGATCTTAAAATGGCTTTTTCTTTGTCCCTCATGTACGGTTTAAACATAGCACTTGAAATTAAATTGAACAAGATTCTATACTGCATGACACTTTTCTTGCTCTTGTGCTGCAGGTAAGAAAATAAGGTGTTTCACTGAGGTCCACATTGGTTCATGGAAGCCCTTGGGTTGCGTGTGTAGTGTTTGGACACAACCAGGTTGTGTATGAGGCTGATGTGCCGAATGGGTCATGCTTTGGAAAGCAGTTCTTACCTTGCAGTTCTCACGTAAACTACCATTTGGCAAGCTAACAAAACCAGGGAATTTGTCCACTGTTACGGTGCTGACAGCTGTACTTTTAAATGTCATGTTGATGAAGTTGTTCATGAAACTTCTTGGGGATGCTCAGTTTTTCATAGTACTTCAAAATGAGCTATCAATATCAAATTTAAAAAGTCATCATTGAAATGTGCACTTGGAAATGTTTGGACGCACTAGTGCGGTGTGTGATCAGTTGTGTTTGCTGAGGATTCTTCCACTTCTGTACTTCTGTCATTCAGACCATGTGTGTGAACCCTCACAGATCCACTTCATGCAGTAGTTCACCAAGAACACTGATCATATCAGTTCTTATTCTTTCCTGAAATATAGTTTTGTTGCCTTATCACTTCTATCTTTGCTGCTTGTTCTCCATAGGCAATGGACACATTCCTCATTATTAATTTGTACTCTTACTTTACTCATTGTTTCTGTACTGGTGGTAGAATCTGTTGAAAGGTGGAGCAGCAGTCAGACTTGCTGAAAAGAGTCTGGTATCACTGAAGCGATTGTTGCTCAGGCTTTTTTGTATTGGACTCGTACTGTTTTTCTGGATACAAAATATACTCCGCCAAACTAATCGCTGAGGAAATATGTTGTAGTTAAACAGTACAAGTAGGATGGAAATACTAAAGACTTTGCAGCTGTGTATTACTTGCTAACCTTTTAGTCAGTGACTATGGACTGTAAAACATGTTGGCCTCTGGGTAGGTTTTTGTGTGTTTTTCAGACACTTGCGGTAATGCTTCAGCAGGCCGTTACGGCAGCGACCAAGGAGTGAGATCACTAGGAAGCTTTGAAATGCAATTAATGGTAGTGTAGATGAATGAATGAATGAATGAATGCAGATGGACGCACTCTTGAGACAGAGCAGTGTGACTGCTGGACCCCTCTTGGGTACATTTAAAAAGGGTGGAACAAAGGAGCTGAAGAGGGTCTCTACTAGACCAGCTCTGGGGTTGCAAAGGGTGCTTGTCTCAGCCCCAGTCATCTGAGTCCATTCTACTTGTGCGATAGTAGTAAAGCCTTTCATTTCACACATCATGGCAGCTCCTTTTCTGGGGCCAGCAGTCGCTTGCAGTCCGGTCTTAATTCCAAGGTACTGAGTGTGGGGGGGGCGCTGTGTCCGCTCCAGGTGCCAACTAGGTAATAGAAGGTAAACTGCGCTACATGAAGTAATGATACTAACAGTTGAATGTTTTGTATGCATGAGTTTTAAAGTGACAACTTTTGACAATTAACAAATATCTGTGGCTTTACATTTACGGATGCAGAATTACACTTAAATTTAGAACACTAATATGCCACTTTTTAAAAGCACTTTGAGTTTCTGTTGATCAGTATTGCTTTGTTTTCAACTTCATGTGTTAGTCACGGCTACAGGCTCCTCTTATCTACCGCTCGTTTCCGGTACAGCTCATGGGAGACACATCTCTGCAAAACTTCTGAAGGTTCCAAGAATTACTGCAGTTTGGTTTATGTGGTTTCAGGGTGAGTTATTTTATATAAAATCTTAGTGGTAAATGGGTTTGAAGACTGGATTAACAACTCATTGGGAGCAAATTGACAAAACTAATCTAACCGGTATGTTGGTTAGAGCATTTAAGGTATTGTGATGGGGAAACTGTTTAATCCAATGTGGGACATTCTCAATCCTGCTGCAGTGGTCCTCTCTCAAGGTGTGGCCGCTGTGTGCCGTTCCTCAGAGGGAAATGGCCGATCAGGGATACTCTGCAGCAGGTAGAACTGCGTACAGAATGTATTTGAACAGTTCCCCTGTTTCACATATTGGCATAGTCTTCAGCAAGGCCGTGGTACAAAGCACGCCACCAAAAAGGGCACAACTGGAATATCAGTGAGGTAATAACTTGTGAATAGTGAAATACTTTATTAACCCCCCCCCATATTGTCAACAGCTGTTAAATCATGGTTTATTTGAGAATATTAAATCTCTTGTCTTACTTTGTACATAAACAATAGGCTTGCATCATGGGACCACCTTCTGCTGACACTGGTGTATAATATTTATAAATACTGAGCTCTGGCCAAAACAAAATTAAATTGGCTTTAACTTTTGCTTGGTTAATCTTTTCCTGGCTCTCCCTTATTTTTTTCTGTATGAAAGCCTAACTTCATACAACTGGGTCTTGTTATTTATATCTGTGAGAATGGTTTGCTGTACTTTCCATTTTATGGCACAATACTATTGATCTGAATATTTGTAAATAAAGTACATATGTAGAATTCTCTGCATCTTTAATTTAAGGTATTTGCAGAAAGATAAAAATTGAAGGCTATGTTTACAACAACATTTTTATATAGCAGTTTTACACATAGCTTATTAAAGCTTTGGTTCTTCAAGCTGTACATTTATGGTAGCAACAGTAGAAAAAAGCCATTTTTATATGAAATGTCAAATCATAAGCTCTCCCTGTCCTGTCATGAAATTAAAAAACTTCTGGCATGATATTACATTCATAAATATCTACCAGAAAGATACCCCCAAGGGGGAGAAAGTGATTTTACAGAAGCTCTCTGTGATGACTGAAGTATTTTCATAATTTCCAATCCAACAACCCCCTACACAAAGTTCACCTGAGTGTCACTGTAGAAAGGAGTGCACATACAGGGGCTCTGAATTCAGTCCTACAAGTTGAGGTCACCAGCTTCTGTCTGCTTTTGGATGAGAGAGGGAAGAGGGAAATCACAAGAAATGACATGACAGCCGTTATAGAACATTTTCTTTCTCCAAATGTTATCCTGCTTACCCGGGCCCTTCTCCGGCAGAGCGGGGTCCAAACGAACTGGGCTGCTCTCTAAACTCCAGTTCTGAGAAGTGCTGGGCTGAGCAGAACACATTTCGTACAAAATCAGAACCATTGATGAAGTCACATAAGTGCGAAAGCGGCATGACGTGACCCTGTGACCCAGACCCCCACCTACACGGCCATGCTTGAGGGGAGGCTCACTGTGGTTCAGAGACATGCTGTCTGGGGACGAGTTGAGAAGCAGTTCATCCAATCTGTCCACGTGCCTGCGCAGACCCTGGAGAGTGCCTTCCGTCTGCTGCCTGCGCTGGCTCAATGCCGCCTCCTGAGACCACATGCTCCTTCGCAGCTGCGCCTGGGGCCGCACAGGGGGCACAAGACACTGTCCTGCTGCTCAGTAACATGGTCACCCTTGCTATTATAATTATTGCTATTACCATTAGTATGTTTCGTTTAACAGATACCTTTACCCGAGGTGACTCGGAGCAAAGAAGGGATCTTTCAAAAGCTGCTCAAATATGGTGAATCATCTTCATTTCCACCTCTTACTACAAGGAAAATGAGCATTCAGTGTCAACCTTGCCCCACACACCTTTAGGTGGTCCTCCTGCTGTCTGAGTTTCTCCCTCAGCACATCCCCACACCACTGTTCGTCCTGCATATACACATACACACACAGAGGTTACTGACATAAGAGCGCTGTATTTTTAATTAAATTTTCCTTTAAGGACACTAAATTCCATTTTTATCTGAGTTTATCAGAAGACTATAAGGGAGACAGTCCCCCCCCGACCTGTAATTTATCATGGTTGTGGGCACTTCTAATACAACCTTGACTCTGACATTAAGGGTACAGTAATGGATCCTTTCTCAGATTTAAGGATCTGATATCATGTGACTGGGCAGTATTTATTCTGGGCAGATTTTTCTGGATCAGAGGGTTAACTTCACACACCTTGGCACTGAAGGCAGCTCTCCTTAAAGTGGAGAAATGTGGGTAGTTCTCCTTGTGGCTCTCTGTGTCCGAGGCATCACTTGAAGGCATCTCCAGCTCCCTGATTCCATTGCTGAGCTCCGCCTTCACCTCCGTCTTGAGGGATCGCACGGTGTCCTTGATCTCTCGGAGACGGCTCTCGCCCTCCCGGTGACTGCGCAACTGGGTAGTGCCACAGAAACACGACTGAGTCACACACAGCTCTGGAAAGCCCGCTTCATACTGAGGCACATGCTGCCATGTATGGTTGTAGAGGGAAACCTTGTCCTTGAGGCTCCGCTGTTCCTGGGACATTGAGCTGAGCTCCTTCTGGAGTCTCCTCACTCGCTGGTGGCTCTCCTGAGCTTCCTGCTCCGCTGTGGCCAGATTCCCCTGCAGCTTTGCCAGCTCCTGATTCAAGAACCACATCCTTTTGAAACTGCACGATCTCACTCACATACACACTCTTTGCAGAGGTAATTCTGATTCAAACATTTGCATACAAAACCCAGTGTCTTAACCAACCAAAAGCGTGTACAGTGAGTAGAACAGGTAAACACACACACACACACACACACACACACACACACACAGTCTACAACCGCTTGTCCCAAGCGGGGTGCCAGCGAACCAGAGTCTAATCCGGTAACACAGGGCACAAGGCTGGAGGGGGAGAGAACACACCCAGGATGGAAAGCCAGTCCACCGCAAGGCACCCCAAGCAGGACTCAAACCCCTGACCCACCACAGAGCAGGACCCAGCCTATGACAGGGCTGCCTCAGCTGTGTGTGACCTGAATCCCACCATCGCCGCATCTCCCACCTGCTCCGCCTCCATAGCTCGCGCCTCGGCTGCCTGGCTGTGAGCTCTGAGCTCAGCCTGGCTCCTCCTCTCTGTGAGCAGATCCTCCTGTAGGCGCTGCAGCTCTTTGCGACACTCTTCTAGCTCATGCCTCAGGGCCCTGGACTCCCCTGCCTGGACCCGCAGCTGCCTCTCCCGCTCTGCACACAAACAGGGTGTGGTGTCACATGTGTCCAGCTTCCTTCTAACACATCATGTTTCATGTGAGGCACAGCGGTGCAGCGGACAGCAGAAGTGCTTCAGAGGAGCGGAACTGAGAGTTTGGACATGGGTTCAAATGTGGAGTTTAGAGGTTCTTTCCATGTTTGCGTGGCAGTTTCCTCCCACATGTTTCAGGTGAACCGGCAAATCTAAATTGCCGCGTGCGTGCGTGTTACATTGCTGTGCTCCATAAATGGGTGAATAACTGTAGGTACTTAGTAAGCCCAACGCTGAAAGAACCCTGGACAAAGCTGTCAACTAAATGCTGGTTAATAACTATGTTGCTTTGCAGAAAAGCATCTGCTAAATGAATAAATGTCACAATTATGAGCTGTTCATTACTGCGACTCTCCATACACCCTCAAAGTGGAGGAACGGTATGGAGCTCACCAGTCTGCTCCAGATGGTTCTTGAGCTGGGTCCACTGCTCCTGGTCTCTCCGCAGTCTTCTGCTCTGCTCCTCCAGCTCCGCAACACTGCCTGTCACCCTTTCCAGCTTCTCACGCCGCTCGGCCAAAGCGCCCTCCAGCGCCCGAACCTGAGCCTGCAGCTTGAGCAGTTTCTGCTGCTGCCGCTCTTCCACCTCCACTGCCTCCTGCTTTAGTGTCTGCAAACGCTGAACACAGCGACAGATGAGGAACACTAAACATGTGTCCCCTATTATCACTCCCGCTTCTTTCATGCTCTTCCTCACTTTTTGCTGAGCTTTTGTAGCACAGCTGCCCTGAACTGATCTGGTCCATTCCAATTCTGCAGCATTACGACACTGGTAACCGTGGTACTGACAGCAAAGAGGGTGAATCATCACAGACCTGTAGATTGTCACACTGCAGACCAACTGCAGCAGCCAATTGTTTTTCATGGACTTACAGGCTGTGCTGTGATCACAGGTACCGTACTAACCTGATCCTCCTGCTCCACGCCGGCCTGACGTTTGAGCAGCTCGTCCTCCAGCTCTTGAAGCTTCTGGCTCAGCAAGACCGCCTTGCGCTTGCTCTCCTGAAAGCTGTCTGCTGCTTCCTGTAGCTCCTCCTTCTGCCGCCGCAGCTCCTCACATCTCTCGGTGGCAGCTTTCACGTCCTAGACCGATGGAAACACATTCACCGGTGAACAGACAGATGTGGCAATACTTAGGTACAACCACAGGCACAGGCTGATCCTGCCCGATAGACTCTAAGGGACCCCACCTCTTCCAGTAGCTCCAGTTCGTTCTTAGTGCCGTCCAGCTGGTTCTTCAGGCTGTTCAGCTCCTGTGTTTTCTCTGAAACAAGAAGCTTAATGACCACCACCATAATAGGTCCCCACTTCAGGACTGTCGTGTCCATGCTGGTTTTTCTCATTTGGCTGAACACCCTATGATTCAAAATAAACAGGTCTATTTGAAATGTAATGCTTTAAGATTTCACTGTACCAGCAGAAGGAAAAATCCGGTGTTTTGTAACAACTAACAATGGGTCAGCTGACGTGATGCACTCTGGTACCTTCAAGCTGTTGCTGAGCAGCTGCAGCATCCCTGTTCATCTCCCGTTTCAATTTATGAGCAAGTCGCTGCTCTTGCTTAATGCGCTCCATCTCCCCTTCCAGCCTGGTCAGTTCCACCTCTGCCACACGGGCTCCTTCCTCTGCCACTGCCAGGCACCTGAAAACCAGGGTTCGGAGGGTGTAAGTCAACTGGCCAGATGTCGCTACCCCAGACGGAAGGCATGAACACAGATACACCAAACGAGTTGGGAAGGCAGAGCTGAAATTTGAATGGAAAACTGCTACTTTGGCCACATGAAAGAATGAGAGCTCATTGTGAGCGTAACTCCTCAAATGACATACAGTGCCAGTGGAAAACGTGTACATGTGGCCGCTACTGATGGGATGAACTGGACAGAATAGTGAGAGCAAAGTAACACACAAGTGTCCCACATCCCTGGGAAGTGCAGCGGAAGTGCTGGGAAGCCATGTTGACTCGGTCCCTGATCAAACTAGTAAACCGGAAACCTCGGGGTAAATCTATTTTCCAGCAAGTGAACTCACTCTTTTGACAGCTATTGTACAGGTGGTCCCCGATTTCCGATGGGTTCGACTTACGATTTTTTTCAACTTTACGATGGTGAGCTGCCAATAGACATTCAGTAGAAGCCGTACTTCAAATTTTTATTTTTTTCCCGGACAAGCGAGATGCGACACTCTCTCGCGATACTGGGCAGCGACAGCGATCCGCATCTCCCAGTCTGTCACGCAGAGGTGTGTACTGGGTGTATAAAATGCATTTTAGGGTTATGATATTTTCAGCTTCCGATGGCTTTCATGGAACGTAATCCCATCATACATTGGGGACCACCTGTATATTGGTGTAACGTGAGAGCCCACAGGTTCCTGGTGCGTACTTTTCCGCATGGACACGTCTGGCTTCCAGGTTCCTGCACTGCTCTTTGAGTGCATTCCTGTGTTTCTCCAGAGCCTGCGTCTGCTGCTTAAGGCCCTGCATCTCATCGCTCAGGGCCTTCAGGTGTTTTTGCTCCTGCCCCAGCAACTGTCTTTGCCTCTCATCCTGGGCTTCACGCTGCTGCACAGCTTGCTGCAGGTCCTGCAGCTCCACATGCACCTGACAGGGGGGACAATGATCTGGTCATTAAAATTCAGTCAGTCACTCAAGGATACCCACATTTTCATACTTCATGTGTGTCTCTCAGGAACCTTCACACTTTCTCACCAATTACTGTAGGATAGTCACTTCCATGCCACTCACTGAGTTTTCATATTATCACAATGTATCTTATAACTATCAAAAATTATAGTTTAGCCCCAGAGAAAGGGCACATGGTAGAGTAAAAATGTAACTAGGTAATGACAAAAGCAAGGCCAAAGTGAAGATCTGAACAATGCACATCAACAGGCCCTCATCCTTATTCACAGAAAGAAACATCAGTATTAACGGTAATTTTCAGAATCACATGACAGGAATACGGAAGGGCACAAACATAATCAGATTCTACACTCTCACTTTTACCCAAGTACAGCTCCACATGAACCCCTCCATTTTCCCTGCTGGCCCTCTCACCTGCACCAGGGACTTCTGGCTCTTTTCCAGCTGGTCCTGATGTTCCTCCTCCTGCTGCCTGATGCTCTGCAGCTTGTCATTCTCTAGCTGGATCATCTCCTGTATGTGCTTCATCTCTGAGGAGAGACAGCAATGACTTCCCACTTTTTTCATTCATATTCACTTAGCTTCCAGAACAAAACAGCAGTCTGTAGATTTTTCCCTGAAACTGCATAAATGCACTATTTAAGACTATAGTCTTAAAAACTTTTACGCACATAATATAAAACTATTTTGACACTCAGTTTATGGGCTCTCCAGGAGGACAATGCAAGCACACAGTAACACAGCTGCAGCTCCTTTCTACAAGGGGCTGCCCGATTTCGCACTAAGCTTGTAACCTGTTTTGTGCTTGTCGATCTGCGCCAGAGTGCTGTGCAGGGCCTGCTCCTCACGCAGCGCCTCCTCACTGAGGAGAGACACTTCAGCTCTTCTCTCTGCCAGTTGGGAGCCCAGCTCCAATTTCTGGGCACTGAGGGCATCGAGGTCCACTCGCAGCTCCTGGGGAAGAAATGGCCAAAACATAGTGGCTATCCTGGACAATCCTACAACAAGTTGTCCATGCTGGATGTCACAGGTCAAGTGACTCAAATTGCTATTTCTGAATTTCTAATTGTAACACACACATTGCTACTTTCCAATGTTGTATTTCACAAGACTTAAAATGTACCATGTATAGATTCTTTAGCTCAAGATATTGTCCTGAAGAAAATACTTGTGTAAGGCTTTCAGAATTAAATAAACTAACAGTATTAAATATTACCATGTTGGTGTATCAGTACTCAGCTCAACAGAAAGATTCTTAGTTGTAATACTCAGCAACCAAAAGTGGCCTTTTATGGGTCACCTTGATGCAGCTCCGCAGGTCCTGTGCTTCCTCCTCGCCTTGTTGCAGCACTTCTGCCAGACTCTGCCTCTGCTGCTCCACACTATCCTGCAGGAGGCGCTCATCCTCTCGCAGCTGGCCCAGCTTCCTGTCCAGAGAATCCACTTCCTGTTGCTGAAGTGCCACCTGCCCCAGCAGCACAATGACAGCATAAGACTAAAAATGTGTGGGACACTAACAGCGACGATATCAGCCAATACAATTACTGACAGTAAAAATTTAACCTCTTCTGACTCCATACTATCAACAATTAGTGAGAAATTAAACAGCATCCCAGCTATGTAATAAAGGATATGGTGAGGAAAAAGCCTGGTTTTACCTACCAGGAAAAAAACAGCAAATAGACCTACAGAAATCCAGTAAACAAATGAAGCCCAATGAACAAAGGTATCACCTAGGGGTGAACAAGTAACAGTGGGGGGAGGCAAATAGTTTACCTCAACACTGAGCCCATCAAGTTTGCTCCTGCGCTGGCTTAACATGCTTTCCAGTTCTTGGAGAGTGCCCAGGTAAACTGCTTCTCTGTGTTGGGCCTCCTGGATGCTGTTCATGAGGGCTTCCAGTCTGGAGGGAGAAGGAGCCTGAGTGACCTCCCTGCGGTTCCCTCTACCATAACCACTGGACAAGCTATGGTGTTGCACCACTTTAAGGGCTTATAACAATATAATAGTAATTTGTAGAAGAAAAGATTAGACATGCCTAAATATTATACTTAGTGCACATGTTTAATACACTGCCTGGCCCAAAAAAAAAAAAAAAAAAAAAAAAAAAAAAAATCACCACCTGGATTTAACTTAGCAAACAGGTAAGAGTCTTCCATTGAATGATTACTGTAGTGATTAATATGTCTCAGCTGGCAACAACTTATTTAACCCTAACTGATGCAGTGAGTAGCTCCTCGTTTCTGAAACAACCATGTCGGAAGACATATCTTGTGGTCGTGGAAAAGATGTTACTCTGTTTCAGAAGGGTCAAATTCCTGGCCTGCATCAAGCAAAGAAAACAACTAAGGAGATTGCTGAAACTACTAAAATTGGGTTAAGAACTGCCCAACGCATTATTAAAACCTGGAAGGATAGTGGTAAACCATCATCTTCGAGGAAGAAATGTGGTCGGAAAAAAAAAATCTTGAATGATCGTGATGGGAGATCACTTAAACGTATGTTGAAATCAAATCGTGAAAAAACAACAGAAGAACTCACGGCTATGTTTAATAGTGAAAGTAAGAGCATTTCCACATGCAAAATGCGAAGAGAGCTCAAGGGATTGAGACTAAACTGTGTAACTGTGAAAACCACTTATCAGTGAGGCTAACTGGGGAAAAAAAAGGCTTCAGTTTGCTAGGGAGCATAAAGATTGGACTCCGTAGCAATGGAAAAAGGTCATGTGGTCTGAGTCCAGATTTACCCTGTTCCAGGGTGATGGGTGCATCAGGGTAAGAAGAGAGGCGGATGAAGTGATGCACCCATCATACCTAGTGCCTACCGTACAAGCCTGTGGGGGCAGTCTTATGATCTGGGGTTGCTTCAGTTGGTCAGGTCTAGGTTCAGCAACGTTATGAACCCAAAAAATGAGGTCGCCTGACTACCTGAATATACTGAATGACCAGGTTTTTCCATCAATGGATTTTTTTTCTTCCCTGATAGCATGGGCATATTCCAAGATGACAAGGCCAGGATTCATCGGGCTCAAATTGTGAAGGAGTGGTTCAGGGAGCATGAGACATTTTCACACATGGATTGGCCACCACAGAGTCCAGACCTTAACCCCACTGAGAATCTTTGGGATGTGCTGGAGAAGACTACGCAGTGGTCCGACTCTCCCATCATCAATACAAGATCTTGGCAAGAAATTAATGCAACTCTGGAGGGAAACAAATGTTGTGACATTGCATAAGCTTATCGAAACGATGCCACGGCGAATGCGTGTCATAATCAAAGCAAAAAGCGGTCCAACAAAATATTAGTGTGTGACTTTTTTTGGCCAGGCAGTGTATATAAGTGGAGGCAGAAGGTAGTATACTGGTTAGAGCTGCCAAATTCCACTCAAAGAACTTAGGTTTAACTCTGCACCTGGATCTTTACTGAACAAATGGTTTAGACAATCAAGGTCATTGATGGAAAAAGTATGCAGAACCTCAAACACTTTCTGTAGCTGCTGATCAGACCTGTGCAGCAGTTAGGACATATTTTGGGCCATTTCTCTATACAAAACTGTTTCTGTTCATGTATATCTTTGGGATGTCTTGGTTGAATAGCCTGCTTCAGATCTTGATTCTCACTTGATCATTCTAAAATATGGAAATTCTTTTTCAGTCACTGTTCTTACATTTACATTTATTCATTTAGCTGATGCTTTTCTCCAAAGCCACTTGTTAGGTACAACCAAGTTCAAGTGGCTTTTATTGTCATTCCTCTATATAGCTTGTATACAGCGCAACGAATGTCGTTTCTCCGGAGACCATGGTGCAACACGGAACAGGAGTACAAAACAGTAAATAAATACACAGGACAGGACGTGGACACGGATATGGGCTGTGAACTGTAGGCAGTTTTTAGCGTATGGAGTCATGCTGGGTTTGCTGTTTGACTGTGCCAGGTGAGTGTTGGGAGGCAGCAGGATGTTGAATAATCTGACTGCCCCAGGGAAGAAACTGTTGTGGAGTCTGCTGGTGGTGGCATGGATGCTCCTGTACCTTCTGCCAGATGGCAAAAAGGCAAAGAGTCCATGAGAGGGGTGAGAAGGCTTGTCCACAGTACTAGTGGCTTTGCAGATGCAGCGGTTGTTGTATGAAGTGTTGATGGTGGGTAGAGAGACTCCGATGGTCTTTTCAGCTGTTCTCACAACTCACTGTAGGGTCTTGTGGTCAGAGACTGTGCAGTTCCCATACCACATGGTGAGACAGCTGGTTAGGATGCTCTCTATCATCCCTCTGTAGAAGGTGGTGAGGATGGGAGGGGGGAGTTTAGCTTGCTTCAGCCTCTGAAAGAAGTGGAGGTGCTGCTAGGCCTTCTTGGTTAGGCAGGTGGTGGAGTCTTCCGCCATGCGCACACCATGAAACTTGCAGTTTTTGACTCTTTCCACAGTTGATTCATTGATGTGCAGTGGTGAGTGGTCTACTCGGGTCCTCCTGAAGTCAACAATCATCTCTTTAGTCTTATCAGCATTAAGAGATAGACTGTTGTCTTTACACCATTCTGCGAGCTGGTTCGCTTCCTCTCTGCATGCTGACTCATCATTGTTGCTGATGAGGCCCACAACTGTAGTGTCGTCAGCAACCTTGATGATATTATTTGAACCGTACTTTGCAGAACAGTCATGAGTCAGTAGGGTAAACAGCAGTGGACTGAGCACACAGCCCTGGGGAGCGCCGGTGTTCAGTGTGGTGGTGCTGGAGGTGGAGTTTCCGGTCCTGATGGACTGAGGTCTCCCAGTCAAAAAGTCCAGGATCCAGTTGCAGAGGGAGGTGGTCAGACTCAGCAGGCTCAGCTTAGTTATCAGTTTCTGAGGGATGTGTTGAATGCTGAACTGAAGTAAATGAACAGCATCCTCACATAGTTGTCCTTTTTTGTCCAGATGGGTCAGAGAAAGGTGGATGGTAGCAGATATGGCATCTTCTGTTGAACAGTTGGGACGGTAGGCATACCGGAATGAGTCCAGTGTGGTGGGAAGATTGCTCTTTATATGTTTTGTGACTAGCCACTCGAAGCGCTTCATGATGACAGGTGTGAGTGCAACTGGTCGGTAGTCATTCAGGCAGGACACAGACTTCTTCAGCTCATTGATGATGGTGGTTGTCTTGAAGCACACAGGGACAACTGCCTGGCTCAGGAAAATGTTGAAGATGTCTGAAAGCTGAACGGCACATTCCCCGAGTACCCGGTCAGGTATGTTGTCAGGACCTGCAGCTTTCTATGGGTTAACCCTGAACAGAGTCTTCCTGACATTTACTGCAGACAGGCAAAGTACCTGGTCGGTGGGAGTTGGGGTGGTCTTACCTCCTGGCATGTTGTTCTGTGCTTCAAACTGTGCGTAGAAATCATTCAATGTGTCTGGGAGCGAGGCATCACCATCACAGACAAGTGATGTAGCTTTGTAGTCTGTGATGGCCTGAATGCCTTGTCACATGGGCTTTGTGTCTTTGGAATTTAGGAAATGATGGTGGATTCTTCACGTGTAGTTGCGTGTCGCCTCTTTGATAGCCCGGGACAGATTGGCCCTTGCTGTGCGGTAGACTGCCTTTTTGCCAGACCTGAAGGCAGTGTCTTGGGTTTTCAGCAGCGAGCGCACCTCAGCAGTCATCCATGGTTTCCAGTTTGCACGTGTGGTGATGGTCTTGAAGGAAGTCACGTCATCCATGCACTTGCTGATATAGCCAGTCACTAATTCTGTGCATTCCTCCAAATCTGTGGTGTCACGGTATGTAGCAGCCTCTCTGAACATCTTCCAGTCTGTGTGTTCAAAGCAGTCTCGAGTGCTGAGATGGTTCCCTCAGACCAGGTTCTCACCAGTTTCAGGACAGGTCTGTATGCTTGGATTAGCTATGCTAATCCAATAACAGTGATGTGGTCCGAGTAACCGAGGTGGGAGCGAGGTGCAGCCTTGTAAGCACCGTGAATGTTTGCGTAAACAAGGTCTAAAGTGTTTGTACCACAGGTTGCAAAATCAACATGCTGGTGGAGTTTTGGCAGCATTGATTTTAGATTCGCATGCTTAAAGTCCCCGGCAACAATGAAAAATCCATCAGGATGTGATGTCTGTAAGTTGCTTACGGCCCCGTAAAGTTCGCTTAGCGCTTCCCTTGTGTTTGTGCCAGGTGGAATGTACACCGCGACAATGAGCACGGCGGTAAACTCTCTGGGCCGGTAGTATGGCCAGCACTTAACGATCAAACTCCACTAGCGACGAACAGTAGCTAGAGACCACAAAAGCATTCCTGCACCATTTGTTGTTTGTAGAAACACACAGATCACCGCCGCAAGTCTTACCAAACAGTGCTGCTATCCTGTCGGCACAATGTGCAGTTAGCCCGGCAAGCTGAATGCCAGCAGTCCCTGACTTCGCGCTGGGTAGTTAGCTGTAGTCTGAGGAAGTGCAGTTTATTGTCGAGAGAGAGCAAACACTGGAGAGGAGAATGGATAGTAGAGCCGGGCAGCTAGGGTTAGCCTTTAGCCTAGCACGAATGCTGCCTCACTTACCACGCTTCCGCTGCCTTGCACACTGTTTCCAGCGCCCTCTATCCTGTCCTAGGGCCCGGTTCACGTAGCAGCCCGAGGTCGCGTAGCTCTTGTCAGGGTACTTATTGTTATTTAGTCATTTGTACAGCTGGGCAGTTTTACTGGAGAATTCAGGGTAAGCACCTTACTCAAGGGTACCACAGCTGGAGGTGGAAATCAAACCCATGACCTGGTCTGAATGCAGCAGCTCTAACCACTACACTGCCAGCTGTTCAAGCTGTTCTTGATTTAATGCTGTACTTTTGATCATTGTCATGTTGCTTTACCCAACTTCATTTGAGTTTTAGATTATGATCACTGTGACATTCTGCTATAGAATTTCCTGATACAACTTTAAATTCAATGGTCCCTCGATGACTGTAAGCTGTGCAGGCCCTGAATGAGGAAAACAACCCCTCATCATTATACTCACTTCACAGATGGAATCAGGTTATGGTGCTGATATATTGTTTTCTCCAAACATAACAGTGTATTTTTATTTAAAGTTTAAATTTTGTTGGATCTGTCCACACAGTATTGTTCCAGTAGTGCTGAGGAACATCGATAGGTGGTCTTTTGCAAACTTGAGACAGGCAGCAATGTTTTTTTTGTAGAGGTTTCCTCCATGGTAACCTCCATAAACATCACTTTTGTTTTCAGTGTTTTTCTCATGGTAGACTCATGAGCACAGGCATCATCAAGTGCAAGATATGCCTATAAATCCTTAGCTGTCACCACAGAGATATTAGTCACTTGTCTGAGGATTGTACAGCGTGTCCTTGCAGTGATCTTTGTAGGATTCCCACCTCTGAAGAGAGCAGTAACAGTGTTGAATTTCTTACATTTTTAAACTATCTGCTTGACTGTATACTGATGGAGGCACAAGTTTTTAGAAATCCTTTTGTAAACCCTTATAGTCTTAAGAGCTTCAACTCTTCTGTTGAGTTTCTCTGAAATCTCTTGATTGGGCCATATTGCACTTTCACTGAATTCTGTTGTTAAGAGCAGGTAAGCAAAACCATTTTTATAACATGGCAGGGTAGAACAAACCAGAACTGACGAATACCTGTCTCACTGGTTATAACACCTGACCCCAATTACCCTCTTTCAAGATGTTGTTATATTAGATTATACTTCTTTCATCAATAACCTTTTCAAAACCATGTCTTTAAAATAAAGATACAGAAATGTTGCGTGCGCCATTTGTTAAATAAGGGTGTCTATTATTATGACTCAACCATCCTTAGCTCAAATTACTGGAGTAACAAATGAAATGGCTGAATTAATGGGTAAACTACTGTGAACAGCTTAACACAGTATGTCACTTGGAGAAAATCTTCAAGAAAATAACTTTAAAAAAGAAAACTTAAGTTGTTTTTTGCTGCCAAACTGGCACATTTTCATTCCTTCTTAGGGCCAAAGTGGGTTTCTCACCTCTCAGTGGCTTGATTCACCTGGCTGCAAAGGTCCTGGAACTTCATGTCTTGTGAGGAGACCATATCCTTCATATCCAGCAGGGTCTGTTCCTGCTCTTCCCTGTGTCTTTGCAAGACCTGCAGCTCCCCTTGAACAGCCCTGTATAATGGAAAGGTCAGAGAAACACTCAGGACCTTCACTTCCATGTCAATCCATCAGGAAATTTACATACGGCTACTGAAACAGGAAATAAAAAAAACAAAAAAATTACATGGTAAAAATAAAAAAAATACATAAAGCATTTGACACCTCAGCATCTTGATAAAAGCAACAGATTGTATGTTAGATCTGTATCTGTAAAGAATTGTGGTCTGAGACAAGGTACGGACAGGATGAAGAGGAGACATTTTGAAGAAGAGAAAGGGAGAGGCAGACATGGAGTGAGGTGGAGACAAAGTGAAGACAAGATATGGTGAGGCAGAGACACATCACAGTGGATGAGCTTTACCTGAGCGTCTGACTGGCCTGTACCAGCTGGGTAGCGGTGTCCTGGGCACGGGCTTCCATCTCCTCCAGCTCCCGTTCTGTGTCTTCCAGGTGTTTCTGGGCCTCAGTGTGGCGCTGCAATGTCTGTCTGGTCTGTGACATCAGTTAGATGTACCTGTCATCACCCAGACCTAACACAGGTGTCTCTATTCAACCATCACCAAAGCATATGACGCCATGTAGGGTGGAATGGGTGACCTTTTCCCGAGCGTCTTTCAGTTCACTCTCGGCCTCCATCAGTAATCGGTCAGCTTCTCTCAGCTCTGCCCTGCGGTGCATCAGTGTCTTCTCCACACATTGTACCTCTTCAAGAACCTCTTCATGCTGCCACAGTGACTTTTCAAGCTCTAACTCCCCAACCAAAGAGGTCAGGTCACCCTGGAGAGCTTCTCTGAAAGAAACGCACACACAAAACACATATGCTTACAAATGTGTATACAAATGCACAGAAGAGCTATCGCTGAGGTATCAGAAGATTACTGAAACAAAATGTACTATTGTGGAATGAACACTTCTAATTATTTTGCTTACTGCAGAAAACACCAGGCTGTTCAATCTGGGCCTATAAACCACATAATACTATTTTTATGGGTTAATAAAGCTAATCCTAATGCAATAAATATCTAAAGAATAAAATAATTTTTTAGATAAATGTGCTATTCTGATTCCTGGAAAGATTAGCTATTTGTGAATCAAATATAGTAATGCAAAAATATTTCTAATTTTCTGTATATAAAATAATTATCTGATACAAAAACTTATATTTACTTTAGTCTTTGTGAAAGCAGTCCAATAAAAGGATTTGTGGGAGGCCAAAGGATGGGCATGCTCACTCCATAAGATTGAAAGGTACACCAGGGAACAAGCCCCAGTGCAGCCAATGAGCAGAAAGACTTAAGAGCACAGATTGGAATCGAGGAAGGTCTGATCTGGTGGTTGATACAATGTGGTGGATTAAGTTCAGCTTAAGTATGTTTTGTGCTGCTGGTACTCCTTTGGTGTCAATAGGCTCTTGTAAACTCCTGTCATTATACTTGTGTGTTATATTTTGGTTTAAAATGGGATGTAAGAATAAAAACTTCTAAAACCACCCACACTCCCTGGACCTGGCACGCACTGGCATGCCATATGATGGAACAGGACACACATTTAGTGGCAGTTTGAAGTTCAGAGCTCAAGGATGTCACCTGCGAAAGCTGAGGCGGCTCACAGCTCGACGCAGTTCCTGCACCTCTTGCTCCAAGTCCGTCCGCTGCTCTATCAACCTCTGTACATTTGCACCTACACGCTCCTCACTTCTTTGCTTCCTTCTGAGCTCCCTTGCCTGCTCCTGCAGTGTGCGAAGCTCCTTCTCCTGCAGGGGAGATCATCTTTAATACTGGAATAAAGATATGAGCAAAAGTGTAATCTGTAACACAGCTAAACCGGATTCTCTACTTTCTCTCCATGTAACGTTCTTTTGGGTCACCCACCATCTGCTGATGGCCTGGCATGTTGCAGAGCAGGACACCAGTATGGACAAGGGGCACCATGAGGCTTGAAGGAGGAGGGCCAAACACCAGCGGGGCTCCAGTTGGTGGTGGCCCACAGACGACTGTCCCAGGGCTGACAGATAGCCCTACAGCTGGAGGCGCATAGACCGCTGTCCCAGGGGGGAGTGGGGAACCATCAGGCAGCACAGTGTAAATAGCAGAGCCTGATGGAGGTATGAAGTGATGTTCTGAAGCACTGCTGCCAGCATCACTTTCCCCTTCACTGTCATGCTTTTCACCTATGGATATAGCAAACATAATTTATTCTGTCAGAAGAATAGCAATAAAAGATATAACTTTTTAATTGCCCCCCTTTAGGCTAACAGAACAGCTGACATGGTGCAGTTATGTTATCACACAAGGTACCATATTCATTAATCCAGATGAGGTTCAATACTAATTTATTCATTTAGCAGATGCTTTTCTCCAAAGTGACTTCCAACAAACTCTGTGTAGTGTTACTAGCCCATACCTTATTCATCAAGTGAATTTATTCAGTTTTAATTAAGTTTATTGAAGTTTGGCTAAGAGGCAGCAGGTACAACACTGGTCTGCACCACAGCAGGGAACTAATCCTACATTGCTGCAATAAAGAATAGACAGCTTTATAAATGGGTAAATTATTGTAAGCAGCTTTACACTGTAAGATGCTTTGGAGAAAAGCATCAGCTAAAAGTTAATAAATCACAGATTTAATACTTTTGTTGTTTTTTTACATCTACTTAATGGCTGTGATAGGCTGACACTGAATGTGATGGAAAGTAAGAAATAAATACAGTAGTTGGTTTTGTCAGCTGAATTAATATACAATAATGAAGTAAGGGCAAATTCAGCAGAAGCAGAGAAGCAACAAAAACCAATCAATCACTGGAGCTTCATCAGGACTAGGTTTGGAACCAGGCAGTTAAGAGCTCACCTCTTCTACTAGTCCCTGAATGTCCATGGTGGGGTGGGCAGTAGAGCCAGTAGCCTCTAGCAGGGGGTGCTGCAGGCTGTCCGCGTTCTGTCCTCCCTCTCTGTCCCCTGTTTGGTGAAGGTGGATACTGCAGGCCGAGGCCCGAGTCCTGTGTGCCATGTGAACCAACACTAGGGGGCTGGTGGAATCAGAATAAAGTGTTTGGCGGATTTGCCACATTGGGTTTAAAGATAATTTCAAAAAAGAAAAAAAATCTAGCTCCAACTCCTGCTGTTGATTTTTTCCATTACTAATAGGCACATGCTGTTAATTTTAGCCCATCACTGCCTTACATTGGGTGGTGATGGTACATAGTACCAGCAGCCTCTGCCTCCATGAGGCTCCTGCAGGGTGGACATGAAGCTGGTCTGCTGGGCAAGGCTGTTTTTCAGAGCCTCAGTTTCCCTGATCAGTTCATCTAGGTTCCCAATCTTATCTGCACAGACATGCAACAAACATAAAATGCACAAGTCTTCTTTTTACTGAAGGTTCCATTTCCTAGACTCAAAGATGGAGCAGCTCTTATGTTATAAAAGTTTTGTGCTCTTAAGCAGTCTATTTTCGTTTGAATTAATGGTTTAGTAAGAGCCTTCAAAATTATCTTTAACAGTGGTCAGTACTGTTTAACATAATTTAACATTAAGTCTTCCAAAAATTGTGACCTGGATCATTTTGAACCATATTATCTGGTAACTGTGATATCCCTACCATATGTAGACACAGACAGGCGACTTTGCGCTGGTAATAGATACTTATGCATCCCACCTGAGAGAGTGGCTGCAGGGAATGCTCACCTTGCTGTGCCTGAGTCAGTTGCTCCCATAGCCGCTTGGTCTGCGCTTGCTGTCGGCTCAAAGCCTGATGCAGGCGCTCCAACTCCTGCTGTTGCTGGTCACTGCCATCAGCCTGGTGTTCCTGCTTCATACAAATGCAAACATTCAGACTGGGCTCAGGAACATGGGTTCAGGTTTGAGGTCTACACAGAGGCAGTTTTGAAGGACTCCTCTCACCTGCAGCTCTCTGTCCCTCAGGAGCCTCTGCAGGTGCTGGATCTCAGCCTCAGCTTCAGCCAGTGCCTGTGCTGCAGCTGCTGCCTGTTTACGGGACTTTTCCAGCTCTTCTGCATCCTGGAAAAGACACCACCACAAAGTACTCCTTCATTAGTCAATTGGTATTGAATGTCAAAGGTTATACACAGTCAATCATTACTTGCATACAAAGTTACAACTGGACAGCCCTGGATCACGAAATATTAATATCCACTACGTCCCATGCCACGAACCTCGGACCACACCCATGAGGCAAACCCACCTCAGATCTCTCCTTGTTGATCTTGCGTACAGTACCATGCATGGAGTACAGCTGATCTTTGGCATCACTGAGCTGGAGGGCAGCAACCTTATCTGCAGCTGCCACGGACCTCTTCAGGTCCCTCAGTTCTTTATCTAAGGACTGGAGCTGCTGCTGCGTGCGACAGTCCTCTGACCCCTGCTGTGAACCAGTTAGACAGACAAGAGAGACCCATTAATTAAGGCAGAAAACAAGCACAAATCAACTACTTATTAAGGCACTGGGCAGCTACTGACCTTGCGATCTCGAGCCTCCAGCTCAGCATACAAACGATCTCGCTCTTCCTCAGCTTCCTGCACCCGCTGCTGCGCCAGGGTCTGCAGCTCTTGTGCCTCCTGCAGCTCCTCCCTGAGTATTTTCATCTCACTCTTACGTTTCTCAGCAACCTGAGGAGGACAACAAGGCAAAGCTTAACCTCACTGTATACAAACCATCATGAAAGACAGGGTACTGACCATGAACCAGTCTGTCGTGCCTCCAGCAATCACATACCTTGGCCTTGGCTGCCTTGTGCTCCTCCTGGGCCTGTTGCAGCTGCTCCCTCAGAGAAGCAGCCTCCTCCCTGTCCGCCAGTGCAGCTGAGACCACGGAGCCCAGCTCTGCCTGCAGTCGCCTCAGGCTGGGCCCCAGCGCACCCTCCTCCCTGCTCAGCCTGTGGACACATTATAGGCTTTAAACTGGATGTGGTTATTCTAGTAAGAGAGCCACTATAAGCCAGAGAAGAGCCTGCTCACAAAAGGCAAAACACAGCTGGAAAGTCATGGAGTGTTTTTCTGAACTGAAGTGTCTTTCCATGCAAGGCAGCTGCTGCTGGTTATGGGATCAGCTTAAAGTTGAGACTAAAATGAACAAAATCCCTCCTGGAACCTAGAAGTATCATAGCCAAAGTCCCAATCTGGATCTAGAATTTCACCTGATCTCCCCTGCTCCTGAAGCAATGCTCCTAATGAGTTCTTCCAGATGATGGGTCACTTCCTGTGGGCAGAGCGACGTGGCTCTGGCCTCTTTTAGCTGTCTCTGCAGAGTGTGAATCTGCCTCCTAAGGGAGCCGTTCTCCTCCTTCAGGTACAGGGAGAGGCAATTGCCCAATCACAAGTAAACAAGACAGCTTTCTTTGAAATAAACTGATATGCAAGTAAGCACACCAACACATAAACATCATATGACACCATCCTATGATGCCCTGAGGACTATATGGAATACAGAGGTCTCATTAGGCCTCTGTTCCAATGACAGTGCATAAGACCCACTCGTAACATGCGGAGCTGATCCTGCAGCTCCTGACGCTCCTTGTCCTTCTCCACTGCCAGCTCCACCTGTGCCAAGGCGTTCTCTCTTCCATGTCGCTCTTTCTCCAGCTCTGCTTGCAGCACCCCCTGCTCATTCTAAAAGAAAGCAGCGTCCAGAGGTCTGCACAAGTACTCTCCAGCTGCCGATGCTAAATAAGGCTCAATGCTATCGTCAATGTCGTCACAGCCTCTACACAAGCATCCACAGCACCCATACATAGCCAGGTCTGGCAGGCCTGTCTGAAGGTTGTGTTACATGCCAAACATCTTATCAGTCCCTTGAAAAGCTAACAAAACAGATATACGGTGAACTACAAGACAGTGCAAGGATGGAGTCCTTACACAAGGTTGAAATATGCAGTCATTATATTTTTACACTACATAACTATTTTTATGCTACGTGTCACTTAACATCATTCAGTGAAAGAGCAAGATTCCAGCAGACCCGTCTTCCTAAAGCAAATAACCATTTTCAAGCTGTTGTGTGTAATTGTATTGCTGGAACAGGATTTTATACCTCAGAGACACTGGAATGCAGCAACCCTAAGACAAATCTCTCTTGTGTCCCTTCTCCCCCTTTAATGTCCCTTTTCATCTTCAGAGTTTACATCAGTGATCATCAGCATCCTGAATTGTAGTCACAATGAGGACCAGGTGAGCATAACTGAACCGACTCCATCTGTGTGTGCATACCTGACTGAACCTGCGCATTCGTCCCAGCTCCTCCTTCAGACGCTCCACCTCTGCGTTATGCTCCTGCAGCTGGGCCTCCAGCTTGGCCTTGTATGCACTTATCTGACCCTGAGACTGACGCAGCTCTGCATTCTCCACCCGGAGGTCACGGAGCTCCCTCTGCAACTGTGTCTTCTCCTAAAAACGAGAAACATGACACAAGCTGACACCCTCACTTACTCACTAACTTTTGTTAATCACTTGTCCTGGTCAGGGTTGCGACGGTCCGGTGCCCACAACGGAACCACTAAGCACCAAGCTGGGGGGGGGGGGGTACTCCCTGTACGGGATTCCAGTCCTTCGCAGACTAGCCCTTCACGCATACACTCAGACACACTAAGAGCACCCAATTCATCTGACATGCATGTCTTTGGACTGTGGGAGCAAACTCCCGCTGACATCAAAAGAACATGTAAACTCCACAAAGACCAGGTGGGATCGAAAGCTAAGCCCAAACAGAACAGGTGCTGCGAGGCAGCAGTGCTACCCGCTGTGCCACCGTTACTGTCTGATTTTTATGACAGATTTAATTTCCTTCAGCGTTACCAAACGTGCTCGCAGTTTGTACTGAAAATGAAAGTGGGATTTAAGTAGAAACATATGACACTTGTCTTACAATGATTTTTTTTTTGGCTTTGGAAATATTTCTTACTGTATCTTAAGGTATGCTTTCTCACTAACCTCTTTGTCACCTTCTGCATCCATAATAATCATTTCCAACTGGTTGCGTTGCTCCTCGCTGTCCTGTAGGTGGCGCTGTAGGGCCTCCTTCTCCCTTTGAAGTTGGCGGCATTCTGTCTCAGCACGGAATGCCTGACCTTTAACCCCCTCTAGGTACTCTTGAAGTCCTGCGATGATGCCCTCCAGGTCCCGCTTCAAAGCCTCATTCGCTGCAATCTGGCCTTGGTGGACATTACACACTCATTTCCACAACCAAGAAGCTAAAACACACAAGAGTTTTAACAAACAGTTTCCAGCACGATCGGAGTTACAACTGACAATGTTTAGTACGGTTTGAGTTCTGCTGGTAGTCCTGAGGTCCAGTCACTTTAAAGTAAGGAAACAGAAGGAAATTTGCTATGACTTGTGGAAACACATGATCAAACACAAGACAAAGAAAAACAAGTAGAACTCGAGGTCTATTGCAGCTGGAAAGGCAGTCAGAGGAGAAGTTTGCTTGCAGAAGCATCCTCCCTTACCATCAGTGAGCTGCTGCTCCAGGTCCTTGATTTCCTCGGTTTCTTTGGCAATGCGGGAGAGCATGTGGTCCAGCCTGGCCTCCAGCTCATGGTGCCTCTTGCTTAACATGTCCAGTAGCTGGCTTTTACTGGACACTTGGGCCTTGACATGGGCCTGTGGGATGGCAGACACTGGGTCAGGTCTCTTCCAAACACTGAGCGCACAGAGAGGCCAGAGAACGGCTAATGATCGGGGTTTAACTCTTTTCAAAGACTGTGATTCCCTCTGTGATGGTGTCATGAGCAGGCATGTCAAACCGTGTTTATCTAGAGTGACTCACTCTGAGGCCTTTGGAGAAAGACAGTAGAGCTGCACCATTCAAAGGGCACACTTCACTGGCAGTGCTCATTGCATTCCTTCTGCATATTCAACACTAATGTACTTTACATTAGTTTCCATCTACATTTCAGTATGCTGACCACACAAGCAAAATTGGTTGGTTTGCAAGTTCTTCTTTTCATTGTGAATACACATCTTAGAATAGCAATGCAATATTACTAAAAGGATAACACTGTTGTATCAGTGAGCAATTATTGAACCATAAACTTGACCTTCAGAGAAACCGAAAAATGCGGCTGTCATTGTCCTCGTAGCATAGCCTCAGAACATCTGTCTCATCGTCAGTTAACGCTGCAATACCCTATTCTACACAGAACTCCTTTAGTATCTGGTAACCTATTCATACCCTCAGTGCTCATCAAAGCTTTAGTGTTACTTTTTTGCAAATGAGAAAAGAACAATATCCTCAGCACACAAATTATTTCTAGCACTGGCAAATGCACACCAAATTTATTTAATATCCTGTGTGGTCACTGAAATATGCTGAAATATTGCTGAATATTGAAATATTCCAAAAAGGCAGAAAGATACAAGACTAATACTTTCTATAGCACTCAATACTGCTGCACATATTTCACTGAATATTTGTTCTTATTCCACTGAAAACCTTATGAGGTAGGAGGTTCTATTTAAAGATCATATTCAGCCTAGATTATTATACAAATACTAAAGGCATGGCGCATTACTAAGACCCTAGGGAACAATTATAAACTGCAAAACAGAAACAGATGTCAAGAAATTATCAAGGAACAAAACCAGTGGTTTCAGATCCACAGCCAACTACAGAATGAGCGCATGGCAGCGTCTGGTATACACAAACATTCACATATAACCTCTTAAAAAGTGTAAGAGCACAAAACTCAGTCTTAGACTATTACTATAGTGCTAAAACTGATGAAGCAAGTATGGAAGGAAAGCAAATAAAATCTAACAAGCTTTGACCTTCAGAAGTTACATTTGAAAAAACTGAAATGAAAACATGTGAAAAAACTTTGTAGCACAAGTGGAAAGGCAGCCCTTCCCAAACCCTGGGCTCCTTACCCCACTGGCGGGCATACTCACTCACTAAATCAGTGCATGTCCACACTTTGCCTGTCTGCCTCCAAGGCTCAGCAGCTTGCGGCCCCACAAAGAGCCTTACAACTGGGCAGAGACATGGCGCTTCCTCATTTCCTCCTGCTCGCACACAGGAAGACTGTTGCAGAGCACCAGCGCTGTCCCTGCCTTAAACTTCACTCTCCCTGCTCACTGCTTTGCCCTCACCCTCCCCTTCCCTCCAGCTTGGAGCCCTTTGAAACAACACAGGAAGCTGCCACCTCAGCCAATCAGCACGAGGCCTGAGCTGCGCACAATGGCCGAGGCATGTGAGAGCGAGGCCCATCCATGACTCCGCCTGTTAAGAGGAGACTTCCCTCAAGGAGGATGCCGACTTCTTAAAGGCACAGCTGCTTGCTGCTTACTTGTTGCTCTGGGGTGTTTGCACCCTCTGACATCTCTAGGACGCAGACTAATGTGCTCCCATGAGATGCTACCGATAATGATGCTGTTCCTAGCAATGGCCTTGTTGTCAGTTGGTGCTATAGCAACAGGGTGTACCACAGAACTCATTATCTTATCTGTGATACACAGAAATAGGAAAAAGAAAAATCATGAAAAAGATTAAGTGCCCCTGTGACCATAATGTCAGTAGTGAAAGCATCCATTTATTTTCTGGTGGTGGTGGGCACAGTGGGTTTGACTGGGTCCTGCTCTCCGGTGGGTCTGGGGTTCGAGTCCCGCTGGGGGTGCCTTGTGATGGACTGGCATCCCATCCTGGGTGTGTCCCCTCCCACTCCAGCCTTGTGCCCTGTGTTGTCAGGTTAGGCTCCAGCTCCCCAGGACCCCGAATGGAACAAGTGGTTTCAGATTACGTGTGTGCATGTGCGCTTGTCCTGGTTAGGCGCAAAGGTCCAGAGCCCAACCCGGAACGACAGGGCACATGGCTGGGGGGGGGGTACACTTTGGACAGGATGCCGACCCATCGGAGCTAAGAAAGAGGGGAGCGCGAGACAGACGGACAGAATCACTCACTCAGTACAGGAAACGCAGCATCGCCAATTCACCTGAAGTGCAAATGTTTGCAACGTGGGAGGAAACGCAGAAATAACACAAGGAGAACATGGTCCATTGGTTCAAACCTGTGCCTGAATAGTCCAGCCACTATGAGGTGCCAGTGCTACCTACTGTACCACCATTCTGCCAGTCAGTAATGAAATAATGTCATTTCTTCTCTTTAAAACACCTTAATAAAATGTCTTTCAAGAAAAATATCTAAGAAGTCAGTTCACTTGCAAATTATAATCTAACTATAAAATAACAGTTGAAGAGTAGAAAATTTGAAAAATTCTTTTGGAAGATGCTTTTAAGAGGAAGCAAAGTCAAACCAAAATACCTTTCAAGGGTATCACTACGATCATTTTCATAGTTTAAAAAAGCTGCATTTGTAAAGGAAGATGAGAAATCACAAAGCATGTAAATATTAGAGATAATACTGCAAGTACTGTAGGGGAAGGAAACAGTTCTGAGAGCCCTGAAAATCATCGCTGTCACTGAAAGTTTGTAACCAGGCACACACAGGAAAGCATTTAGCATGCGAAACACTAAATTTGACCCGTTGTTCTTTTGACACAAAGCCCAAAAGTACCGCAGTTTACCAGCGTACTAATGAGCACAGCGCAGGAGTGATGGGACTTCACTGACATGTTGTGGATCACTAGGATCCAGGGTTCCCAGCAGGCTCTGCAGGTGATCCATCTCCCCTTGTGCTTGGCTCATCTGGGCCACTTGTTTCTCAAGCTGCCCTTCCAGCCCCTGGGCCTCGCCACTCAGCTGGTCCACCTGCTGCATCTTCCTGCGCAGCTGCTGCCTTAGCTGCTCCTTTTCAGCCTCCAAGATCTGGACACATTGAGACAGGTAACAAAGGGGCCTTGAGATGCGACTCCCCAATGAGTTGTAGGTACAATGGTGGGTTAGGATGCAGACTTACAGTCTCAAAGAGCTGCAGTTCAAGGCTTACAATGAGTGCTGCTGTAGTATAATTTCTTAATCAGAACTTCACCAGCACACTTTCACCTAACTATTTAGATTGGTAAAATTGTCAATTCTCATTAAATTACAGCTACAACATAACAATAATAATGATGATGATAATAATGTTCCCTACAGGCTGACCACAGCACAAACAGTGGTTTTACATTATACTTTCAAATTAGCAAAAATCCTTTTCATCAGCATAATGCCGCTACTATTAATACTACTACGGTACTTTCAATTAGCACAGAAGACCCAAAACCCCCATCTCTCCCAAGGTGCTCAGGCTCACCCGTTTCTGGGAGACAGCCTCCTCCAGCTGGTGGAGCTCTGTGCTCGCCCTCAGGATCTGCTTTTCAGCACTTTCAATCTCTTGATGCAATTGGCGTAGTCGGTCCTCTGCTGCAGGAATCAGAGGGAGAGAGGCACACTCATCCAATTATACTCTGTGACAAGCCCCCAACACACAGGCACTATTGTACAAGGTCACATCACAGTGTCAGAGATGGCTGTACAACACTTCCCCTGCAGTTTCCCCTGCGTTAAATCATTTGAGAAATGTAGCTACATCTACTGTCCTCTGTTCGCTGTTGTGCTGACCATACACCACCTAGACTTTACCTTGTGCCTGGGCGTGGTAAACATTCTGACGGTCTGGTGTGTGCATCTCAGGGGCATCTATGCTCGTGTCACCCAGTGAGGTCAGATGTGGTCCTTCTGGCCCCAATGGCTGTGGAGTAAACTTGTTCCTCTTGTGGCGTGCCTTGCCAATGTAGGGGCTCTCCCCAGGTGAGTCCACCTCCCCCAGCTCCTGTCAGAGCGGGAAAAGAGTGAGCACTGCCTAGCAGAGGGGTCCACGGTCATGTCTCTCATTACCACCTAAGAAGGACACATGTCCACGTTCAATAAAAGTTGGTTTTTGTTACACTGATCCTATCAACTGTATAGTCTTCATTTAAATGTCGCTGAGCATTTTATCTTACGTTGTCATTATATGATTCTTACAAAAACTAGCGAAATGTACAATCTCGCAACTGTAAATTGACTTCGGACAAAAGTTTTAACTAAATATAAAGAAAAAAAAACTAGTTTTTAGCAAACTTTGAAATGTTATTGTATTTTTAATCATTTCTGAAAATTATTCACACAATCTTACTCATACATTCATGTTGGCTTATCCTAAAGCACAAGTTCAAAGAAATCATTTTCACACACTCAAAGTGTCTCAAGCAGATGAATCTAAGGTCTGCTACTCTACGTTAAATGACATTCTGTAGCTGCCTTGTTACAAACCTTTCAGTTACAGCCATGATTTTCAGAGCTCTCAGAACTACTCTGTTCCTCTACAGTGTTTCCTCAGTATGGTGCCTAATGCTCACGTATCACAATGTTCACACACTGTTATATCTTCCTTTACCCATGCAGGTTTTTGCAGTGAAAATGACAGTAATGAAACCCATGAAATATTTTCTTTTAAACCACAAGAAGCTCACCTGATCGGGATAGTAAGGCAGTGGTTCAAACTTGGCATCTATTTTATGGAAGGCCAGCTCCTGCTCCAGTTCGTATTGCTTCTGACAGGCCCGTGTCAGTTCCATCGTCTTCCTCTTCAGCTATCACACAAGGCAGTACGTCAGAGGGCTCCTCACAGAGAGAGGCCCCCCAGCAGCCCCATACAAGCAAGAGACAGGGAAGGGCGGCACACCACAAACACCTCACTACCTGTCAATGGTCCTTGCACTTGCATTAGTTGAACACAAGGTGCAAAGAGTTATTTAAATGATATCCTTTGTCATCGACAGGGTAAGAAACCACTGACCCTGCAACTCCTTAGCATATGGGCATAAACATTGCACGAAGCGAATAAAATTATTTTAGGATTGAAACATCTGAGAAAGTCTTGCAGACCAAACATGCTGAGACAATAAAACATGCAGTGGGGCCATACCATTACATAGCTCTTTAACCAAGCGCCTAGAAGAACAGGAGAAGGTTGTACATTTAAGAACATGTACAAAATACTGTACAGACAAGGGTTCAAACTATACTTATGAGGGAAGGGGACTAGAAACAGGCTTCAGTGTACCTCACATACAGCGTCCAACATAGGGGCAGACAGAGGAGGCTGAAACATTGCAGAGGTAATGCAGAGATGGAAAAGACAGGAAACAGAACCAAAAGTTCAGGCAAAGGCTTCAAATCAATCATGGAACAAACTCAAAAATAAAGGACTGATTGACAGAACCAGTGAGAAGAATGTGAAGAGCTACCGAGCGGCATTTCTTATTTAAAAGCAAAGTAGGCTATATAAAATGACTTCTAACATTTAAAACAGTTGTCGTGTTAATTTAGCTTTCTTGAAAAGGAGGCACAATTGATCTAAAAAAATCCAAAGTAGAGTTCAACTCACTCCTTGAAAATGGCCTTCTTTCTATAGGCCAAGGATCTGTATTCAAAAGAGTGTTTTTATAAAAAAAAAAAAAGCTGTGCATTCTGAAGATTAAAAAAAAATAATAAATAAAATTGAATTGAGACCTTTAATTACACGGGGAAAAATGTGCTAAAAATACAGAAACCTTAAAACAGAAAAGAAAACAATGTATCTTTCATAAAAGTACAAACTGAATATACATTTAGAGTTTTCTCCAAAGCAACAAACAACTAGGATATACAACACATACAATGTTACGTGGTAAAAGCAAGTAGTCAAAGTACACGTCTAAGCTGGGTAACATTATTACAAGGCTGTCACAGCTAAATCAGCGCGAGTTTTCAGAACAGGAACTTATAACAGCACAGTAAGTGCGGCTCCTCTGCATGGTTACATGGCTGCTATAGAGGCAGGAATTTCACCGATTCCAGGAGTCCCAGAGAAAGCCAGAGAGCGTGTGTACCTGTACACGGGTTAAGGCAGCGCTCTTGTTACTGCTATGTGGATAAACTCAGTCACAGAGCACAAGTTGCGATCGGGGGAAAAAAAAATTTTAGCTTTAACCAATTTGCTTCACTTTCAAAAGTGGTAGAAGAAAGACATGACGTATCGGTAAGGAATGCAGCTCAGTTCACCAAAACAGCCTGGAAAAATGGACTCATCTTTTGTATTAAAAACAAATAATGACAAAAAAAAAATACATACTGTTTCAACAAACATACATGCACATCGATCCATGTATACGGACACCATTCCAAGAGCTGAACAATACTACCTGAAGCAGAGGAGAAAAAAAACTGATGGATAGGGTACTATTAGTAGCCAGGAGAGCAGCTAAAGGTGAGAAAAGGGAAGCAGAGACATAAATATCACGGCATGAAGTTAGCGCTACTGAATAAGACAACATTATTGTCCAGCCCACTGAATCTAATAGCAATGGAAAAAATTACTTTCTTTTAACCAAATTATGAATAACATCACAAGGATCCTGTGTTTCATCATTATCTATCAGGCTCATGTCATACAATGAACATTTCATGCATACTGTATACCACACAAGAATTATATATAAAACAGAAGTCTATATGAATATCTTGTGTGTGTCTGCACTTGTGTGCCTCTGCTCCTTTGTGACTGCATGTAATTGTCTACGCATGAATCTCGTATGTGGAAAATTATCCCACCAGCTCGTTCTTGGTCTCCAGTTCCCTCTCTAGCTGAGCCTGGCAGCTCTGCTGCTCACGATTCTGGAGCTGCAGATTCCGGTTGAGGGTCTCCTGCTTTTCCAGCTCCTGTAACGTAGCCGTCTGCTCCTCCCTGAGCTTCTCGATCACTGCCAGCTGACTCTCCAATTCTTGCTCGAGATGCTCAACCTCCTCTACAAAAAAAGCATGTAGAAGTTTATCAGACCCGAGAGCCATACGCAGAGCTCATGAGCGCATAGTAGCAACAACTGTTTTTTACTCCGATGACGCCTTTATCCAAAGTGACGGACAATTATTTACCCATTTATACAGCAGGGAATTGTTATTAGCAAAGTTCAGTGCAAGTACCTTGCTCCAGGGCACTATAGCAAGACTGAAGGAGTCAAACTGGGATCCTACCCAACCCACCGCACCCAAAAATGAGTCCATTTGTTGAGTGGATCATATGTACCCATATGGAAGCGCTGATGGGCTATGTTTCGCTCCTGCACGCTGACTGGCAGCCCATCTAGCTTCTCTAGAGCCCTCAAGTGGAAGACCAAGAAGAGCCTGTAGTGGGGCAGGTTGGACACAGGGTTCTCCGCTAGCACCAGCTCAGTCAGGTTCTTCAGTGACTTCAGCTTGACAATTTCATGTAGCTGCACAAGCCAAACGAAAACCTGCATACATTACAGATGTGCCTGCAAAGCTATTCAGAGAAAGCAGCTCACAGTCTTGGAATAAATTAGGTGGTGACCATGCACATTCACTTACATCAGCAAGTGAGCATCGATACACTGATTCAAACTTTGAAAACGCACCGAAAAGATGTTGTTATGTTGCAGGTTTAGACACTGAAGTGATCTAAGTTTTCTCGACAGCCAAGGAGGCACATGTTCAATGTTGTTGTTGGCCAAGTTAAGCAGCTGAAGGCTACCCATGTGCTCCAAACCTTCAATTTTCCTACAGAGACAAACCGAAACAAAATTAAAGGATTCATGGAATTAAACTTATTTACTGAAAGACAATCTTGTGCTGGAAATATCAAAAACTTATTTTACCAAAACATGGTTTCCTGAACATGTGTATCTGAGATTTTGTCTCTGTTTACCTTATTCTGTTGTGGGAAAGGTTGAGTTCATGCAGTTTATGCAGTTTTTCAAGTTTTTCAATTTTCTCAATGAGATTGTGACTGAGGTTGAGGACCTGCAGTCGTTCACATTTGTCCAGGTTTTCAATGAACTAAAATGGAGAAACACAGGATAAAAGCAAGAGTCTTTAAATGTATCAATAAATGTACTATTGTTTAGTAATACACCCATTTGCTAATTTGACAGCTTTTCTAAGTGGCAGGTACAGATCACACAGACACACACACACACACATTTTCTGAAACTGCTTGTCCCGAGCGGGATCGCGGCGAGCCGGAGCCTAACGCGGCAACACAGGGCGCAAGGCTGGAGGGGACACACCCAGGATGGGACGCCAGTCCGTTAGAAGGCACCCGAAGCGGGACTCGAACCCCAGACCCACCAGAGAGCAGGCACAGGCCAAACCCGCTGCGCCACTGCACCCCTTCCAGGTGCAGATTATACACATTAAATATGTGCTGTAATTAGTGTCGTTTTCTTAACAATGATGACGAAACCTGTGGAAAATCTTAAAGGCGTTAGGTATATAGTATATATCTGTATCAAATGCCCATATCTGTGTTCTGCAGTACTACTGTGGCCATCTATTGCTTTGCTGAGTAGCTTTCACCTACCTTAAACTTCTTGCCACTGCTCTTTGAGAGCGACAGGTTTAGGGACCGCACAAAGGCCAGGTTCTCCTGTTGTGTTAACTTCTTCACCAGGGCTTCTGTAATATAGCGTGTGCCAGCACTTTTCGGTTCCCCTGCATTCAGACAGAAAAGCAAACACAATGCGCCACGGCAAAAGCTGTACAATTTCCGACTCGGCATAACCAGCAAATCACATTCCGTTCCAGTGCTGAACTGCATCCTCATGCTGGCCAACCTCTGTTGCGGAGCGCTCCTGTGTCACAGTCCTCGGGTGCTTCGATGCGAGAAGAGCTCCCTAAACTCGAATTGGTTATTGGCACGCGTGGGCTCTGGGAGGGTGATGGAGTCCTGCTCCGAAGGTCTGGACTCAGGATACCGGACACAGGTGCTCCAGCTGTTGCCTTCTGTGCCGCTGCGGTCGTCATTATAAACCTGCCAAAAAACGGAGGAAACCAAAACCATTTCTCATCACATCATCACGCGCCAGTGCTTTCAAAACCACACTTACTAACGAACGAAAAAGTCATCTGACTGGTTTTAACGTACATTAGCGGAGCACAGCTTACTGCTGTCATTAACATGCGCTGTTTTGTGTTCAAACTCGGGTTTGACTTTGCGCAACAATAGAAAAATCACACCACCTGGCATCTCAGAATTGACCCTACACCTCTGCTCTATACCATGGTCACTCCCACACCAATAGCAAGCTTTGCAACTTTATGTTTTCACTGCGGATTGTTAAACACACTTATTGTAGTTTAAGCGTGATTAAAAAAAACGGAACTTCTGTGGAATGTTTAAGTTAACATCAATCTGTACGTAGGAACCTGGCTGAACTCAACTGGATTACGTGAAAAGAAACCAAACAACAGATCATCATACTGTTCAAACAGTGTCCTCTCTCTGTTCACCGGCGTTACCTGAGGCTGAGGTAAAATCAAACGCGTCGATGACAAGTACCTCACATTCCCACATTCACTGAAAGACCTGACTGTCTCCAATAATTCAAGAACACATCATGCACTAAACCAAGCGTTCCCAAAAGTTGGCTGACGACTGATATTTACCATTTATTAATATCGCTGACGAAAAAAAGCTCGACTCAGACGAGTTGGGAATCTTTTACCACCGCCGGCGCCAGACTGAGACTGTGCAAGTTTCCATAGCAACCTCTCTCTCTCTGCTCTCACACGGGAAACGAGATGCACCTTGTCCCTGGACTAGTTTTAGAAACAGAATAATGCGTCGCTCAAATGAAAGCGAAGTTCGAAATGTAAACACAGCGCCTCGAGACTGTAATTTCACACACGAACAGTTACAAGTACCGACACCGCAAACGGGAAGTTAGAGACAGTAACAACCATCGGCCGTGTTTGATGACGTCACCGCACCTGACTGCAAGTCTCGTCTGCAGCTGCGCAGCCGTTTCGAATGAGAAAGTGAATTCGACAGACCGTGGCGCCTGCAGCAACTGCGCAGTTTGCAGCAGACAGGTGCAACTACCGCGTTTCAAGAATCCCGCTTTCTGAAGAAAATTGGCGGGTGTTTTCTTTTTTGTAATAGGTCGTGTGTTTTCCGGATTTTTAACCGTCTGTGTATTTGCGTTAACACAGAAGACTGGAGTGTAGAAAGAAATCGGATATGGATTTTTGTAATAACCCGAGTAATTATAGTATAGACCCAACATCTCCATGTACTGTTTTTATCCAGAATTTTAGAAAAGATCTTAAGCTTCCCAAATTGGAAAGTAGCTTAATCATTATAATATATTTGAATAATTTCAGTCTGGTTTCTGCCCTGGTCACAACACTGAAATTGCCCTCACCTTTGTTGTTATTGATACTCTCCTCCCCTCCGATGCTTGCCATATCTCTGTTGTTATGTTACTGGATTTGAATGCTGCATTTGATACTGTTGACCACAGTATCCTACTCAGTAGACTTAGAAACCTGGTTGGACTAAGGGGCGCTGTTCTGAAGTGGTTCCATTCGTATTTAGCTAACCATAAACAGTTTGTACTGAAATCTGATGACTGCATCCATTCATTCTCATCTGTGGTTCAATATGGTGTGCCTCAGGCTCTGTGCTGGGTCCATTATTGTTCTCAGTCTATATGTTACCTTTGGATGTTATTCTCAAACATGATGTAAATTTCCATTCATTCTGATGACACACAGCTGTGTGTTTTGTTTAAGCCTGATGACCCATTACATGTGGTGTCTTTAGCAAATTGTTTTACCAGTATAAAACTATGGATAAGTAAAAATCTTTTGTCTCTAAGTGATCTCTATAGAGCACCTAAACTGTGGAACAGTCTACCAGTTACTGTCAGAACTGCCCTGCCTGTCTCGGTCTTCAAATCAAGACTAAAGACATGTTCACTTGGGCATATCACCATGACATTTAATTCCACTTGGCTGTGTTTGTTTATCCCACCTCTGTATCAAAACATATTAAACTTATTTCTTCATTATAAATTACAATTTCTTCTTGTTGAGCATCGTTTCCCTACAATAAGACCTGAGGAAGCCGGCTGGCTGTTACACAAGTACCCCAGGCTGAGTAATACCCGAGTAATCAATCACCAAGGTCATTTGTACCGCCCTTCAGGAGAATTCTGTGTGGTTTACCAAACCATTGACTAAGGTTTTCCGTTTCCTTTTTACCTTTTCAATCTTTTTACGGGGTGCGGTCACACAGCGGGCTTGGCTGGGTCCTGCTTTCTGGCAGGTCTGGGGTTTGAGTCCCGCTTGGGGTGCTTTGCGATAGACTGGCGTCCCGTCCTGGGTGTGTCCCCTCCCTCTCCAACCTTGCGCCCTGTGTTGCCGGGTTAGGCTCCGGCTCGCTGCGGCTTCAGCCAACGTGAGTTTATGTGAACATTTTTAACACAGCTTTAGGGATTATTATGACAGATGACTGTTTTACAATATGAAGCTACTTTTCAGACTTTGATTTTTGTACTCATTTTATTTCTTCTAGACAAATGTATGCATTACCTATATTTACACATGCACAGACAATGTAGCATATTTGTATTATGGCACAACTGCAGGAGGAACTGGGCAGAAAAATGACTCTAAATGAAGAGTGTACATTACAGAATCCAAATTAAGGGCAACCCATTAGTAAGAAATCCTCTGCAAAGTCCTCCATGATATTTAAGAAGTCAGAGCAGGGTTTCCCTTTGCAGTCACTTGCTGTGGGCCATTTCTCCACCCAGGCCTCTGAGTCCAGGGGGAATTTATACCTGAAACATAAAGGCTTTGTTTAGATCAATCTTTTCTTCTACCATGAGGTCAAAATGCATAAAATATATTGCTATATTCCTTATAAACAGTAATGGTTCATATATGATGAATGAAACTTTTTTATGGTAAACGAAATCCTGCTGTCTTATTCTTGTTAAGCTAACAGTCTTCTACAGATCACCTTCTTATGCCAGCAGTCATGAATATTAAACCTATGCAACACTGATTGACTTTATAATCAAACATTTTGAGCTAAATTAGCCAGACTACTTACTTGTATCTCCTGTTGTGTAGTATCTGCATGCCCTCTGCTCCCATGATCAGATAGTGCGCTCCATCCTGCAGCTTGACATCTGTACATGTTGCCTTCTTTACAAAAGTCACCTCCGTGTTTCTCTGAACATTTTCAGTACCTGTAACAGTACAAAGAACACATGGGATCAGTGAAAAAAGTAATTTATCACACTGTATAAACAATTCATGGTTGACTTGTGACTGTTTAATGTGGTTACTTTTGTAGATGGACTGCATGCATACAGTTCCTCTCCTTACCCTTTTTAAATACATCTTCTATTTTGGCAACATAATTCACAAAATCTCCTTCTCCCTTTGAATATTCAATCTGTACTTTAAATGCTGAAGAAAAAGAAAAGTAGAAGGTCACATTGTTTCCAATAAATCATTGTTTATAAACATAAAAATATCATACTGTCTAAGCAACACTAGGCCATATTGTTCTGAAAAATTATTCTGAAAAGCTCCACAAAATGGCAAAATTTTGAACCAGAGTAAAGTGTGGAAAGAAGTAAAATTAAAATCTTACCATATCTTATTTTATCCTGGCAAGCTGTATCTAAACGCTTCTGGGCCGTGATGGAGAGATCCATCTCAGTTACAAAACTGCACGAGGCTGCGGTCAAAAACAAGTGGGTCACAGAGCAAATGAAGCGTTTGGATGAACAACCAGAGCCTACCTTGATTTTCTTGAGTCTCCACACTTCTCATGTCTTTAACCAACACCTGCCAGATTTTGCCCAGCCTACCTGTCATACACTGACACTGATCACCCTCACACAGCTGCAGCAACTTGCGTTCCTCGTGTGCATGGTAAAGCTTGGAGCACTGGCTATCTGTAACGTACCAGAAGCAGACGGTCACTCAGCACAGTGACAAACAGAGCACTTGCACGTAGGCCATGGAGGGCCCAGCATTGGGACCGTGAGGGTAGAATTATGCTCAGGGAGACGAGGGGCCATACCTGGGTCACGGTACTCATACACCTTGAAAAGGGAGGAGCTGACCATGCCAGTACGGAAGAGCTCCTGCATCCGAAAGCCCACACACAGGAATGTATCTGAGGGAATCTGTGGACATTAAGGAAATAGTGTGTTATGTGGGCGGCATGGCGGTGCAGCGAGTAGCGCTGCTGTCTCAGAGCACCTGGGTGGTGCGAGAGGACGTGGGTTTGACCCCTGCTCAGTCTGTGTGGAGTTTGCATGTTCTCCCCGTGTCTACGTGGGTTTCCTCCGGGTCCCTCCCACAGTCCAAAGACATGCTGTTCAGGGTCCCCCACAGTGTGTGAGCGACAGAGAGAGTGTGTGTGTGTGTGTTCCACTGATGTATGGATGAGTGACCCAGTGTAAGTAGTGTATCTAGCAGTGTAAGTCACCTCGGTGAATAAGGTGTGTGGGCTGATAACACCACATAGGGTTCACTGGAAGTCGTTTTGGAGAAAAGCGTCTGCTAAATAAATAAATGTAAAATGTAAATCACAGGTAGCAAGAAGAAAGATGAACCAAAACCAGTATTTCTTTTCACCTGGAATTAGCAAAACAGTCACTAAAATACGTGCAGGAAAGTAGTACTCACAGTGTCCAGCTGGAGAATGACCTGGTCTTCTTTAATCTCATAGTGAGAGACTACAGATTCTAGTCCATTCTGCATCTGTGGAGCAACACAGTCATCAATGACTTCATCACTCTATGACCCTTTGTTACAGGACAGAACTATACTGAAGAGTGCAGGGTGAATGCAGGGTGAACGGCGAAAACAGCAAGAGAAAAGGAATTCAAAAGGTAAACTGGACATGGCCTTGTGGAAAGCTCTTATAATGGGTGTCGTCTGCAAATTAAGAAGGCAGAACTCCTTACAAGTCTGCTGACCCTTACCATTTCGAGGTCCTCCTGGAAAGGCTGCATGCCTGTGGGCAGATGGATCTCCATGACTGTATGTGCTGACTCTGTATACACCTCATTGTCTCGAGGATTGTACCTGCCCAAAACACAGACATGCAGACAGAAAAAGGAGGGAAAACACTATCTTGTGGCATCACACAAATAATATCTGTGTTGCTGCTTGCTATAAAAAAAAATCTAAAGTATATATCAGAGGTTCAGTGAACATATCTGCTTTTGTCGAAACAGTTGTAATAAATAAAGTGGAGCAGCTAAAATTTTATGCAGCTGTTCAGTTGCAGTGAAAGGGATATAACTCCTTGAAGAGATCACAAAGAAACTGCGACTCACTTAGCACAGGCAACAAGTCGGGGGGCCAGAAGCATGGGATCTAAAGGAACATCAGCATGAAAATTACTGAACCATCTCACAGACTGGAAAGAAGCTCTTCATATGCTATGCTACCTGAGGAACTCGGAACAGGTGGATGAACCTCAATGGTCAGGTGGAAGTGGCAGTTGTCATTACTCTGTGTTGTGGTATAGTACACAGTTTTCATCTGTAGTGACAGATTATAAGATGTCATTTCAGATGGAAGAAACAACAACAACAACAACAACAACAACAACAACGAGAACATCAAAACTAATCTTTCACATGCAGTTGTTCAGCAACCTCGCATCTAACAAATTGAAAATAATCAAGTTTAAGCTCATCTGACCTGCATAAAAAATGCACATCTTTGACATGAAAGATTCAGTTTCTTTCTAGACAAAAGAAAAGTAGAGCATCTGAAAATAAACTCACATTGGCAACTGATACCCCGGTACTACTGCCTGTGATCAGGACAACGTCATCATCCTTGTTGACCTGTTAAAAAGACAGTTACTCATTTTATATATAGAACATATATAGGCTTTTTAGATAAAATGAACTTAGCATCTTTCTCAATAACTGCCAAAAATTGTTGTTTTTTCCCCAGCTTTTCTAGAAATAAAAATTCAATTACAGAAATGTACATTAATTTCATTGTATGGTGTAACAAACTGTTTACTGTACATATGACAATAAACTCTTGAATCTTGAATTACTTACATAAAAATACCATCACATAACTTTTTCATTTTATCATTATTAAACTGCATGAACATTTATAAACGATTCGCAAGTTCTCAGAGACTTCTACTTTCATTCATAGAAAATTTGAAAGAACAACAGGAATTCCAAAAGTATTTGCAATAATGTTTTTTTATAAATATATTACGGACACTTTTTGACTTATCCTGTACAAATAGAACCGTAGCAAGAAAACAGAACCCATAACATTCTGTTGCAGACATTTTAATGAAAAATTAAAAGTAACTGCATATGAAGGTAGCAGATAATATAGTGGCTAAAGGTACAGACTTTTGCAGGTATTGCTTTAAGGTTCGGTTAAGGTCGTGGTCTCACTGACTTGAATGGGGTTCCTGATTTGACCCATTTAAAAAAAAATTTAAAAAAAAATTTAAAAAAAAAATCAGAAATGGGAAAGAGTCTTGCCTGGATTGCTTTGCCCACCGGTTTCCTCTGGGAGAGCTTTATTATTTCTAGTTCTCCTTTGTTTCTGTAGGAGGCACGGATCTCCATGTCAAGCTTGGCATGTTTGACCAACGTACTGTATTTGGTTAGGGCTTCCAGAGTGAGAACCGTGTCCTAGGATGAGGAGGAAAGGGGAGAATTTCCAGGTTTGTGGCACTGTGCACTGATGTATAATATACAGTAAAATAGCTAAACGGAGCAATGTGATTAATAGTCTGGCCATGTGATCGGCAACGGGTCAACATATTCAAGAGAACAGTTGAGGACTGTTATATGATCAGTGACTAAAAGGCAGACTATCTTGTGTCCCATAACAGGCAATGCCCAGTGACCTGCGTTGACTGAAATCCTCCTCCATAGCGCTGGTCTTGTGAGAGCCATCTGATGATGGGGGCTGCATATTCACTGTCCCCATACAGCAATGCCATGAGCAGGACATACACTGTAGTCTCCACGCTCTGTGCTGATGCCTTATTAGGTGCTGATGGATTCGGAGATGTGGACTGCTCCTGCCAGAACCGGACCACGGGTGGATTTCCTGCACCACCACAAATGAGATGACTGGATGTCAATTCAAGGAGATACCCACACTTCAGAGGCTACGTTTAAACTGCTTTGTTATTAAGCAGTGTAGACATTTCACAACCGTTAATGTATTTCCTACTATATGCGACATCACGCTGTGTAGTACCAACAACATGTTCATTCATTTATATTTAAAAGTGACTCATTTTCCACTTAGTAATACATCAGTAACCACTTCAGAAGATACCTTTCACTTGTGCATAATTCTGAAGTGTTTCATATAGTTCCCGAGCTGGTATGCTGCTTTTATCCAATAACGCCAGGGAATAAGCAGTAATTGCTCGCACATACATGTTCTTCAGGGACTTGATGTTGTCGAACAAGAACCTCTCTGCATTTTTAAGTAATTTGTTAAATTCCTGCGAAGAACATGACAGAGTTTAATCAAACTGTTCATAGTCACTGCTACACAGTATCATCACACTGACACGGAATTCTAAAAAAAGAAAAAGAAAAAAAATGCAGTCATATGTTACCTTCTCCATTTAAGAATAAGGAAGCAATATGTAAAAATCACAGCATAGCTCTCAAAGAGGCTCGCCCAGCAAAAGCGTTCTTCCTCCATCCTACATTTCACAAAAACTTTGAGAGATTCAGTTTGCCATGGATTTGCCTTGTACTATGAGCAAAGTTTTCCTACTTCTAACCAGATATGGCTCAGATTTTGTTTATCTTGGATATATCCTAAATACAGTAGTGTATATCGGTGTAAGACATCGTACCTCCAGGGAGCACTCTGGGACTGCCATGGCATTCTTGATGCCAATTATTACAAAGGATGTGAGATAGGCTGCCTGCTCCTTCACGTTTGCTCCAGCACCCTGTTACAAGGCAGACAACGCAGACACAGAAAAGCTTTTAATGCGTTTAAAAAATACTTGATGCACAAGCCATATTGTCTTTATCGCTAAAAAAGCGAAGTACCATGAGTTTCAATGGCTTGTAGTCAGCGAGCTCCTTGAATGAGCCGTCCGCATTCTGACGACTAGACTGCAGCCAGAAGAGCGAGTTGCACAAAGACCTTCTGTCCACTGTTACATACTTGTCCACTTGTCCAAAAGTCTTCACTACGAGAGCTGTCAGCCTAGAAAAGAAACCAGTCTTCAATAAACTGTGTCGGGTGGTGCGGACTAGGTCTTTACCATTTTTTGCCCCACTGATCTGGGGCAGCTGGTAGTGTACTGGTTAGAGCAGCTGCCTTTTGACCCAAAGGTCACAGGTTCAAATCCCACCTCCAGCTATAGTACCCTTGAGTAAGGTACTAACCCCAAATTGCGCTAGTAAAATAACCCAAGTGATAAATAATTGTAGATAGCGTAAAACTGTAAGGTGCTTTGGAGAAAAGGGAAGACTCACCATGTGCTGGCCTCTCTGTCCTTCCACATGCTGTAACCATACTCAAGTTTTTTTCTGAATGACATCACACTGGTGATCCCTGTATTAGTCACGACAGGAAAGCAGAAAAAACAAGAATGTGCTCACTTAGAGCAATGTGTCACCAACTGCAGCACAGCATGCCACTTCACTGGCTTCCATGTCCGGTGAGTGTGTGATGTGCCCACCTTCCTTCAGCTTTCTCTTGAGCGCTACTCTGTGGCTGGTGGTATCATCGCCCAGCAGGTCCCACCTCTCTGTCTCTTCCAGGTAGTGGAAGACATAGTAGATGGGGAGGATGCCCATAATTTCTACTTCAGCAGAACCACGTGGTAAATTAGTCAACTGGTACAGCCCTTTGGGGTCAGTCATAATAAACATGATGTCTCCCAGCAGCTCACCTACACAGAGAGATCAGGGGCAAAGCAGAACAACAGTGAAAGGATTTTGGGCTCTTTCCTATATAACTGCATATCATTGCTTTTTGTTTCGAAAGTGCACATAGGTCATATGTTGCAAAGATGATTCTGCGGAGATCATACGCTACTTGAACAGAAAACAAATTCTCCATATACCTTCGTCATGAGTTGTTCCATGTTTGAGTGCTCCAAAACCAAAAATGTGTTTGGAAACTCATTGTGTGTTACTTAAATTAATTTCACTAGACATTTCAGAGGCTTAAAATTACTTTTTTTTTTTTTAAATTTTTTATTTTTAAAAATCAAAGGACTGTACCACTGACAGTGAGGAGACGCTCCACATTAGACTTGGGTACCAAATTTAGAGGAATGCTGTTGTTGAATTCTAGGCTCATTCTCAGGTTTCCTAGGGAGAACAGAAATGTTTAAAAAGTATACAGTGGTCAGGTTTGAATTAAATAACCTAATTTGGACAAACAATGTGAATACAACATAAAAATAAAGTCTGAAAAACATACCCTTATTTTCAGGATCTATGAAAAACTAAGTTTTATGCTCTGAAATCTCAGTGTTTTAGCAACAAGAAAAATTTAACAGTTTTAGAATTTCACTTGAAGGTTCTATGGTCACAGAAGTATGACTTATTTGCTATGATAAGTCAGTTTGTTTAAATTATTTTTCCATTTCAGAAAATCTATTTAAATTTTCCAGCTGGAAATAACAACTATATACGACATTACTGTCTAGTTGAAGCTTTCATTCAGAGTGATTAGTTTTATTTCACACATTTGTACAGGAGGGTATGGTTTTAGCAGAGCAGTTCAGTATATGTGTTTTATCAGAGGCACCACAGCAAAAGGGGCTTGATGTGAAAGCCTTCTGGTTACACGTGCGTGTTTTAAGCCACTGCAGTGTCTTCTTTGTATGAGTTGACATTCCTGGATTATCTATTCTCACAAATTTGGATTTTAGCCATAGTTTTTGGTGCCTTATTTTTGACAGTTCAAAGCTTACATTTTATGTGTAGTTATATTAATTCTGTGTTGCATAAATCAAACTCTTTAGTTTTACATGAGTGTTTTTTTAAAATATATTTCAAACATAAAGGTGAAAGCAATGGCCATCTTCCCTCCCTCCAGGAGATCTACAATAGGCGGTGTGTGAGGAAGGCACAAAGGATCATTAACGATCCCAGCCACCCTAGTCACGGACTGTTCCACCTACTCCCCTCAGGTAGACGGCACCGGAGCATCCGGGCCCGCACAAGTCGGCTAAGGGACAGTTTCTTTCCTCAGGCCATTAGACTGTTAAATACGCAGGGCAAAGACTAAAATTCAAATCCGCTGCTTTATTTCCCTGTATTCTCTGTTTTGTTTTTTACTTCTCTATTTTTCTTAATTATTTATTTATTTATTTTTAATCTATTTTTATTTATTTTTTATTCTTCTTATGACATACTTTTAATACTGCACTTTCTGGAGCTGCACTCAAGATTTTTCACTCTTCTCTACATGTTATGTTGATGATGATGTGACAATAAAGCTTGTATTGTAATTATACATGTAAGACTGCGCAAAGTTAAGTCTGACCTGAAGTAAAATGCTAAAGGAACACATTGCTCAAAATCAAATTCCTCTGGAATGGTTAAAGATGAAAAAATACTTGAACATATGGCAATAATTATCACAGAGAGTGATAGCATCTGAGTAATACATGTATGCAGGAGCCTTAATAGCTCACCATAGACACCCTGGGGATCCAAAGTGCCTCCAGTGTTCAATTCTGTCCTGATGCCCTCTGGCTGTAAGAAGCAAGAGAGAATCATTCCCATGATTGTGACCATCCCAACATCATGAGCTCCATCTTCTCTTTAAATTGCGCATGCAGTTCTTTGTTGTTTCAATTTCTTTTTTAAAGCATAATTGCATGGCTCTTGATTTATAGTGATGATCTTGTATCAAACAATGGTGACCTTGCCTGTTAGGATTAGCACAACTAAGAGTATCAACAGTTTACCACCACACGAAGGGTCTTGATGAGGGTCTCCGAGCCAAGAGGTGATTTTAGAGTGAACCGAAGTGTGTGTGAGCCAGCTTCCAAAGCCATGAGTGTGAAAGAAACCAAATTCACCAATTCCTCCTTCAAAGAAGTTTTGATACAAGGCGTACTTTGCGCTTGCCCATCTTCAGTTTGCCTGCCCTGAAGTAGGCACACCCCTTTGGGCACAGTAAGTGTCACACAAAACTAGCCACACACACAGATTGACAGACACGGACAGAGGAGAAACAAGTCAGCATGCAAATACACACCATATTTGTGAGAAAGTTCTAGGTAAGGTACATTCATGGATTTCCATCAGAGTCAACAGGGTAAGGTGGATGTGACACTCATTGACTTGAGCGGAACATAAAAATAATAAAAGTGGAAATGTCTGTACTGGGTCTAACTTCTCATGAATTTCAGTGACTATATCATACATACTCCGATTTTAAATCATTCTTTATTTCTCTTACAACGTATCTGTTTCTACATCGAAACCTCCAAAACTGGAAAAGAAACAAAGCATGAGACTCAAGAGTGATGGGCAAGAATGACAGTGCATATTACCCAGGAGCCTGTGAAATACTGGCTGTAGACGGAACCACGGAGCTCCACTTGCTCCCCACGGACCATAGAGTAGGGTAGGGGCACATCCAAGCTCACTTTCTGGGTTACTTGGACCCTTAGGGCATCTGCCACACATATTCCTGCAGACCAAGGAGCAGGTAAATGGGCTGCACTCACAGGACAGGAGCACAGAGAGGTGACTTGTATTCCAGGATGCTGAATCTACACTGCCTGCTGTACCTTTCACTGCATGCAAATGAGTACAATAACAGCATGAAACACTGGGCTTGGGGCTTGAGGTGATGATGCTTGTGATGTTGCCACCTTTGTCCTTTTCCTGGGCCACCATAAGGGTGACGGTCAGTGGCTTGTTTTGCTTTCCCTCTATTGCACTTACCCTCACTGAACATCCCCACAGCTTTTATTTCCCACGTGGTGAGTGAGTCTGGTAAAGGTTTGGACAAGGAAAACAGCCCTGACCTGTGAAACCAATTGAATGAGGTTTAAAACGGTCCTGAGAAGCCACTACGTTCAGCACAACACAGAGCATAATGCTCTAACTAAAGAGTGAAACACCTGAAGAAGTGCAGTACAAAAAGCTCAGATCAGTTTTGCAAAGTTTTTAAGTGTTTATTGTTTTCAGTGAAAATTCTGTAGCGGTAACATTTTTTTCAATCTCACAGATGTAAATACTTGAACTAAAAACAGACTTAAAACAGCACTCTCAGTACAAATCATTAAGCCATTTTTACTTGTCATCTGTTGTAAAGAGGATGAAGCTTATAATTTAATTTGGTCTTTAATACTGACTGGTTTTTGACACAGATAAATGGCATAAGTCCTCTTTTAATCTTGGCAATATTTGCATTTTCGCATTTGCATTGCATCATGTTTGTATTTTTGGGTGAATAATGGAATATGGAATGATCTGTTCACCTATCTGAGATGCGGTGAGTCTCCCAGAGCCAGCTCTCTGGGAAGTAACTGCGCACACGTGGAGCTTCCAGTCCAAACTCCAATTCAATCTCTGAAAGAAGACAATGATGACCTCTAAAGTCAAAGTGCCTTTATTGTCATTTCAACCATATACAGCTGGTAGAAGTATACAGTGAAACGAAACAATGCTCCTCCAGGACCATGGTGCTACATAAAAAGCAACACAAAGCTACCTACACACAACAAAATCAATGAACAGAAAAAAAACAGAAGATATTACAATATAATAAATACTACATATATAAACATACTAATTAGCAGCAAAAAATACAGCTGGTCAATAACCACTCAAGGATTAAAACAATTTTACAGAACAAACCTTCATGGTAATTCACTAGATAAACTGTAGATAAACAGCTCAGAAAAGTATTGTGCTGACTCACCCATACGTGCCAGTTGAAGTTCGTTTTTGTTCTGGTGTTCTAGCTTCAGGCGAAACTCGCAACACTCTCTAAAGGCCTTCTTGCACTCCTCTGAATTGGAGAGGCGTCTTGCACGTGCAGAACATGTATCCAGAGTTGGAATAGTCTTTATCCCCGCCAGGCAGCAATTTTTAAGGTGCTTATATGACCTGACTGTGGGCAAGGACTATCAGTTACCAAAGACCTACCCCGCCACCTACTCGACCAATGTCTCCTGATGTTTAAATGCCTGGGAACAGGCTGGCATCTTAAAGCTGAACACCAATGTCCTCATCCATCTTTATCTACACCTTCTTAAACATGTCAAAAGCAACAAAAGACAGGACACAGTCAACTTGCCTTTTTTTTGCATCTGGGGCGTAAGGCCTGCTTGTCGCTTTGGACGAGTAATTGCTGAACACGTTTCATCTGAATAAGAAATCATTCAAGTGAGCCAAAAGCAGTGAGGCTCATGAATGATGGATTTTATAGACTGGAATTATTTAAATACAATGGCAATTCAAAAAGAAATATCAAAATACATTTTAAAAGTTTTTGACTTGCTTCTGGAAAATCCATACCAGATGAATTTGTCACATATCAATAATTTACAGTCTCAGCAGAAAACATGTACCCCGTTTTCTGATATTTCCCATGACAATATACCTTCAAGCTGCGCAGCTTTAGCATTGGCATTGGTCATGAAGGTGAGACCAGCAAGACGGAAAACATCAGCGTTGTCTTTTCCCCCACCTCCCCCACAGCCGTGGTCACTCTGCTCAATGTGGCGCAGCACCTACAAGCAGAGGGAGAAAAAAAAAAACACAGTAATATATCCATTGTGTTATACGATGTCTTCTAAAAGTCAAATTAATTATTTGAGAATAAACCATGTTGATTAAAATGCATGAAATGTCTGTTTTGTGATTAACTGAAACAAGTTTCTTCCCTCCTCGCATTTGAGGCAAATGGAGCTCAGCGGCGATGTCCGATTGCGTTAGTGAGGTGTTGCCATCTGTGGCTTGGGTGGGAGACTCACTCTGGTCATTGGGTCTTTTCTGAAAGCTTTGAGATTGTAAATAGCAGTGTCGATTGAGGAAAGGGCCACAAGGGAGTTATGCTTGGCCTTCACCGTCAGTGCCAAGTTGTCCTTAGGACTGTATTCCTTTGTAGGTGCAGAAAGCCTCATCTGGCCCACAGCGAAGAAGACAAAGAAGGGTGACCATAATGGTCTGTAAGGGTTTTTGTATTGTGTGATAGAAATACAATTTAGAAGTACAGAAGACATGGAACAACATTTCATCACAGGCAACCTACCTGGAGATCATTGACACATTTCCCTTTAACATTAATCCATACCGAGTCCGCCACTAACTCAGTTATGTTCTCCCCAGTCATTATGTAATAGACCAGCAGACGGGCAGATGGCACCATGTCAGGTGTCACCTGAAAGTTGATGGCCTGGTAATTGGATCTTCCATAACGGTTGACCGTGTCAAACTTTACAATTTTCCCCTTAGAAATGACCTTGGAAGGAAAGTGTAAACAGGAATAATTAAATATCATGGTGGGAGGTGGGAGTGTTATGGAATTCAGTCCAGTGCATAGTGTTAATTACCTGATAACTGAATGTTTGGAGAGAAATATTGCTGTAGTGCTGGAAGTAGACACTGATGGTGAGATATTCACCCGCATTTAGCTCTTGATAGTGGGAAGCCCAGTCTATGTACAGATAACGCTTGTCGATGGAGTAGTAGGCAGTAGTTTCATGCCTTAGCATGGCCTGGTTACTAGGAGACAGGCTCTTATCTGCCGTCTCCAGCTAAAACAAGAGAAACATACAGGATCACTTGATTACTTTGTCCGTTATGATTTCATATAGAATTTGATCAAAATTTTAACACACACCAAAAGTACATTTTTTCCCCCCCAAGATCATGATACAGTGATGCACTTTACTAGCCAGGCAAAATGAAACTGGATTTCAGAAGTGCATGCCTGCAAATGCCAACACTTTTTAAGTACTGTATACACTCATGAATGTAAAGGAGGGAAGAGTAGAGGAGTAGTAACAGAGGTATATCTTTGAAGGCACAGGCAACGGACAGACTGGGCCGTTCACAAAGGGCTGTGTAGAGAAACAGGTACAAAGAAGGGAAAGAACTGAGGGTTATCACATGTAAACATGTTACTTCCTCACAGTAAAAACAGCAGCCTTAGAGTCGGAGGGCATGTTGTAGATGAAGATTGCTGTGCCGTCGTTACGGCTGGTCTGAGCGTAACCCTCTGTTGTTCCAGAGTAATCCAGCAGTGACTCCTCTCCGTTATTGTTGGTCATAGTTGCACGCACCTTCACTGGCACCTGACCCACAGGCTGCCCTAGAGGGTCCTTCACTAAAACCTTTAGGCGTGGAAAAATGCAGGATAAATAATCACACAGTGAGAACGCATGTCCAGTTTACATCTGCATGGACAAAGGTGAAAATCTGGGCATGAAACACATAAATCGGTGAAGGCATCAGACTCAAAGGTGGCCTACCCTGAGAGAGTATGGCAGTCCAGGCTTGATAAATGGCGGAGTGGCAACCAGTGCCATCGTAAATGGTGACTGGAGAAATTTTACTGTAGCGAGCTCTGCCTCTTGAGAAATACCCCCTGATATAGAATGAAGGCAGCAGAAATCAATGAAGGAGCAGCTGCCGTTAATTTTTTTTCTAACAGTAAATAAAACCAAGAGCATTAATTGGTTTATTTAGATGGCCTCCTATACAGTGAAATATTTGCCATGAAAGAGTTGCTAGAGTAATTTCGAGAAGTACTCTGGCGTAGCTTCTGCAAAGGATTTGCTCTCATAGGAGTCGCTGTCAAGGAGAGATGTCAAGGAGCTGCTAGTGTGGTTTCTTACCGTCAGTTTCACGCAGGGATACAGCAACGTACAAGAACTTCCCATCCATGTCCTGCAGGGTTCTGGGCCCACTGTCTTCCAGCAGTTTCAGGGCCTCTTCCACGTTGATGGAAACTTCTAGGAATCCATCAATCAGCTAATCAGAATGCACACAAAACAATGCTACATCACCCAAAACCTGTCAGGCCACCGAGCAAAACACAAGAATGACTATTACTCCAGCTCCTACACACAAACCCGCAAAACAAGCACCACTGCTTCAAAATGGGCTAATACAGCCCATATAACAAACAATGATATGAACGGACATGGATCAAGAGCTGCGTTCTTGATGGGTTCCAAAAAGAGTGCGGCATTTCACAGAAATGCATTTGGTACCTCTTGTTTTGTTACTGTGTTTGGAATTATGGTGGTCTGGCTGCCCTCGGTATAACCAAATCTCAGGAACACCTGCGCAGAGGAAACTGGAGACCCATGGACGTACCTAGCAAACAAACCAGCCCAAGATCAAAATATGTCTAATGCGACTACTATGTTCTTGGTAAGTAATTTTCAAATATTATTACATTATTGCAGTCTCTAGCAATTCTGTGCAAACAAACTTTGTACCTGGCTGTCACCGTAAGCTTGAATGAGTGAAAGGTGACAGAACTGATGTAGCTGGCCTCCGGCTGGATTTGGACGGATATGCTGGGTAAAACTGAAAGGCAAAATAAGGTGGGTAGGATGGAGAAGAAGTGGTTGCTGGGTAACTGGGTAAAAGCACAAGTTGCTATGGAGGAGTCAAAAAAGATCCTGAGGTTCACAGGTGAAAGGCAAGTGACAGATATGAGTCTTGAGAAGACATTCATTGTGGAACACCTGATTTTCAGATCACAGACAAAGCATGTACATGTGGTATAACTTTTTCTGTGTGAGACCCTAGATGAAGGTCATTTCCACCAACCATCAAACCTTTACTCACAACAGGACCTGATCTGTAAACACAGTTTCTAGCAAAAATGGTCATGGATTGGAACCGTTTCAATATTACTTAGGTAGCCCAAGGATAACATATGGTAAAAGGGCAGCCAATTTAGACATTAGTCACTTCTCATTTACCGTATTCCTTGACTTCAAATTCAGCTGTTGCTTGAGTGCTGAAGTCATCAGTGTAGGTGGCCTCAATTCTCCAGACACCACACCTGCAATGAAAAGCATGTACGAAAAGACAAGCTCAGTGCTAGAACCTTTTCGCACATTTCATCCTCCGCTGGTTAAACAGCTATTTGGTATCAAATTAAGGAAACCAAGAAGGCCGCTGTGTTGTAAACCTTGACAACAAACTGCAATATTTATACACAAAACCACACAACACCGGCTGTGCATCACAAACACCTACTTTGGCTTAAGGGGGATTTTAAAAGGCGTCTGCATTGAGAGAACCCCACTGACATCTCTTAGCTCCACAATATCCATCTTTACAGCATCTGGATCCTGTGATAGTCATGTGAGGGAACAGTGTCAGCAGACCACTGTCTCCTTGGTCAAAAGAAAGACTTCAAGATGTAATATTTCAATGTACAATGAGACCCTGAAGTAACAACTGCACTCAGATATACAGTACACCATGTAAGAAAACGTAAGCTTTACTTTACTACATCTGTGAGCAAGGCATGATGAAAACCACATGTATAAATCATCAGGAAAAATAAAACCGCACAATTAAAATATTTAATATGAAGGTCACCATTCAGTGTCCACTGTAATTATAATCATGGTGCTGTACTAGACTAAGTATACTGACTAAGGCGGTTATAAACCACTGGTACTTACTACGAAGGTGAGCGTAACAGGTCTGAGTGCTGGCCTCAGCTCTTCATCGAGGGAAAATACTCGCACCTTCACTACAGGAAGATCCAGGATGTAAAGGAGGAGTGCAAATATTAAATTATAGGTATACATACTGGAGTTGTTCCTCCCTGTTACAGGTTGCTTTGGCGCGTTCCCACACCTGACTGTTCGGGGTTGTACAACGGCTTGTCTGTCTGGATGAAGAAGAAGCCGTTCTCACGAGTGACCTCCACTTTCTCCTCCCTAGTGAAGTTGGTGGACATCGCCTCCAGGTATACATAGGAAGCCTCCTTCGGGAAATCTTTGGGCAACAGCTGCAGTCAAGGAAAGGGGTAGATTTAACAACACAGAAAAGTTCATGATATTCTGAAACCAGTGAATCAACCTTGATTGTGAATCGCTAAAAACATTACCGTAACAAAATATCTCACAAAATATTCGACTGAGTTAATCTGTTTATTAATTTGTGAAGGACAAGCAATTAATTTATGTGGAGTATTATGCGGGAAAAAAAGAAAAAAAGCTATATGATGAACAGTGGCTGCCAGACAGGGGACCTTCGAGGCACTAGAGACATGTTTCATTCATACCGAGTTACTCGCTGCAAAAGGATTATTTTACAAGAATCTGATTATCATTAAACAGCTCAATCATTCAAGAAATGATGCAGCTGACAATGAATTAAAATAAGAAAAATACAATGTAAAAATAATCCGTCTTCAACGTACTCTCTGAATTCCTGTTTAAATGACATTTAAACATTATTTTTGTTTTTGACAGCACTGTGTTTCTGACATAGGATACATTGTGAGCTGTCCTATATCGTAAGAAGTGAAGATGGGATTTCTGTACTGAAATACTAATGATTTTATTTGCCTGTACAGTATCAGTACCAGTTGGATATAACACATGTTATTTTTAATTCACAGTCTTCCACAACTTACAAAAGCAATGTGTTCCAGAAAAATCCTTCATAACGCAAACATTCATAACTGGAAGATGTAATTACCACTAGTTTCAGTGGTTAAAGTTTTCATCTGTTCCTGAGCCCCCAAAAGTGATAGCAGTTTATGCAATCATCAAACCCCATTAAAATGGACAGTTAATTCTGCAATTAACAGTTTCCCATCAACTTCCCTTCATTACTTACTGCTATACTTTATGGCTCATATTGTTATGAAAATATTACTGTATATCTACTTCCTGCGCTCTTTCATAGTTACTGCATACTTTAGGCTTAAACATGCAGAAATACAACAGACATACATATAAAGTGTTTATGTATTAATTCATCCTTTTAAAAAAAAAAAAAAAAAAAAAAACGCAAAAAAGTTTATGAGAGCAATACCCATGAATTTGCACTTGCTTTAAAAAAAAAAAAAAAAAAAAAAAAAACCCACACACAGCGCCTGTGTGTCATACTGCTGGGCAATTTTTACAGGAGCGAAGTGTTATAAGGCAAACACTCACAGTGGTAACTATACATATATACACTTTTTATTCAGTGTAAATACAACGTGATGATGTAACAAAAAACATGTTTCGTCCATGGACCTTCTTCAGCATTGCCTCATAACACCTTATTTCAGTTTTTTTTGTGGGCTTCAGCACCTGTTGTAACAGCTTCTCCTGCATTTTGGTGAGCGTGTGTTCAATTTTCTACACGAGTAATTTAAGCCAGGTAAGTACCTTGCTCAAAGGTTTTTCTTTCCACTTGACAAAGTTATGATGCGCTAAAGAGTTAGAAAAAGAACCGCATGGACGGGACGGTAAGCAAAGCGATGCTGACTAAACATACTACCACGCTGTAAGTGCCTCACCCATGAGCATAATGGAGCGTTTTGAAGGATAACTGATTCCCCCTCCCCAAAGGGGGGTTGCTACTAGGCCACAGTGCTTTTCTTAACTGCAGTTTTTTAAAATGTTAATAGAATAATGGTATTAAACAACGTTCCTCATAAATGGCAGTTTTCTTAAGTCAAACGTTCGTATCTCGGGGGTGACTGAAGTTAATGTTTCAGACGCAGGGAAAAGAATAGGCGACTTACCCTAAGAGTGGCCACATCTTGGAAGCGATTTGCAGAGGAGAGCGTCACAGACTGAGTGGCAAATGTCTGCCGCTTGTCTGGGTAGCTCTTCAGTGACACAATGAAAGTGGACTCCTCGTTGTAGCCAAAGAGCTGAACAACCACCGTCTCGCTTGCATCCAGTCGCAGGACTTTAGGTGCCGTGATGAGGTACCTGGAAAACCAGGAGAAAAGGGAATAACAATAGTATTTTTATCCAGCTGATGCTTTTCTCCAAAACGACTTACACTGTTAAGCTTCTTGCAGTGATTTCTGCCTTTATATAGCTGGACAATTTTTACTGGAGCAATAAATAGAGTAACTCCACCGTTGCCAGTCCCAAGCCCGGATGAGAAAGGAGGAGGGTTGGGCGACGGGCTTGGAACTAAAAACGGCGAATATCTCCTCAGCTACTATTCCTGCGAGCAAATCGGGTCCTTGCCAGATGACGGCGTCGGAGCAAACCAGCGATGGGGTCCAACGCCTGAAGAAGGATGCGATTTTCTCGGTAAAAATGATTACTAGACTTGGCACCTGGAATGTTTGCACACTTTACCAAGCCGGCCAGCTTGCCCAACTCCTCCGGGAATTTGATAATTATCGTCTCGATGCACTGGGAATTAGCGAGGTACGGTGGATCAGCAGTGGACAACTGGTCAGTAACGGTAAGATCTTCCTGTTCTCCGGTCCTACAGAGTGCCATGAACGAGGTGTTGGTATCGTTCTGAGCAAACGAGCGGCTGAATCCCTCATCGGATGGAAACCTGTGAGTGACAGGGTAATCACCGCACGCCTCCGGACCAAGAGCATCCGAATTACTATCGTTCAAATCTATGCACGGACTGACAGCGCCGATGACGCTGAGAAGGATGAGTTTTACAGCCAACTACAAGATACTCTCAACGAAATACCTCGTCGTGACTTGAAGATCGTCCTTGGTGATTTCAACGCACAGCTGGGTGGTGATTGAAACGGATTTGAGTCTATCGTTGGTCCTTTTGTATCATCGGAACGTCTGAGTGACAACGGCGAGCGGCTGATCTCGTTCTGCGACCATAACGACCTTTGTATTGGTAACACCTTCTTTCAACATCGTCTTATTCACAAGAAGACGTGGCGTGCGCTGGACGGCGTCACCTTTAATGAGATCTATCACATCTGCATCAGTCGACGATGGCGGACATCTCTCTGCGATGGGCAGGTGTACAGGGCAGTGGATGTTGGCTCTGATCATTATCTAGTCCGGGCGAATCTCAAGCTCAAACTCAAACGCCAAAGACAAGTCGTGGTCAAGTGTCCATTTGTCTTAGAAAAGCTTAAAGACCAAGATACCACGAAAGGGTTTGCACTTGACCTCCGAAATCAGTTCGAGACCATTGCTGATATTGCCGACATCGAATACAGTTGGATGATGATGAAGACCATCATCCGGAGTTGTGCAGACAAGAAGATTGAGCACCGACGGGGAAAGATTAAAGAACGATGGATCCAAGACAGGACATGGCAACTGATCGATGAAAGACGAAGAGCGAAACAGTGTAGGGATCAGGCTGACGCTGGGAATGAACAAGCACTTGCGACTACACTATACGCCGACCTCGACCGTCAAGTCAAACGATCATGTCGTCGAGACAAGAAAGACTGGCTCTTACGAAAGGGGGCGGAGGCCCAGGACGCGGCGGATCGCGGCGACTCCAGAACGCTTTACTGAATCGTTAGAGAGCTCACAAGATCGCGGAGCTATTCGAACATCCCAATTAAAGATAAACATGGAAAGCTTCTCCTGACCAAAGCTGAACAGGACAAAAGGTGGATGGAACATTTCAGACATCTTCAACCAGCCTGACCCACCTGCCACGTATGATTTCACCGTAGAAGAGGCGCATAACGACCTAGATGTCAACATGGGCGATATTTCGATCGAAGAGACGAAGATGGCCATCAAAGGGCTCAGGAACAATAAGGCAGCTGGACTCGATGAGATCAACCCAGAGCTCCTGAAAGCGGGTGGTCAGCTCATGGCCGTGCAGCTGACTCGCCTATTCAACATCTGCTGGTGCCAGGGGAAAGTCCCCGAGGATTGGAGAAAAGGCGTCATCGTTCGGTTCCCCAAGAAAGGCAATGTCACCAACTGTGCAAACTGATGAGGCATCACGCTCCTTTCGGTTCCAGGGAAGGCTTTCTGCGCTCTTCTTTTACGTAGTCTGTGCAGGACCATCGACCAACGGCTGCGAGAAGAGCAGGCGGGTTTCCGTAATGACCGCTCCTGCTGCGAGCAGATCTTCACCCTACGAAATATCATCGAGCAATGTGTCAAATATCGCCATCCAATTTATATCAACTTGATCGACTTCAAAAAGGCATTCGACAGTATCCATCGAGACTCGTTGTGGGCGATCCTCCGGGTCTATGGCATCCCAGAAGCCTTCGTCACCATCTTTAAGGATCTGTATCTAAACTCCTCATGCTGCGTAAGGACCGACGCAGGGCACGCAGCTTTTTTCGAGATCACTATCGGCGTCCGCCAGGGCTGTATCCTTTCACCGATCCTCTTTCTCGTTGCCCTTGACTTCATCATGAAAAAGGCAACTGCGTATGTTGAAGCAGGCATCCCTTGGATGGATCAAGATCGCTTGACAGATCTAGATTTTGCAGACGACGTGGCCCTGCTCGCCGAAGACGAAACCCAGCTCCAAAACGCAACCGAGAGACTCATCCATGAAGCCAGTAAGATCGGCCTGCGTATCAGCTTGGAAAAATCAAAGATCATGAAGACCAGACCCGTAGGCGTGCCATCCAACATCACTGTTGACGCGATACGACTGGAGACAGTGGAGAAATTCACCTACTTGGGGAGCATTGTTTGTCACGATGGTGACACCGAGACTGATGTCCGGTGCTGGATCGGGAAAGTTTTGGCCGTGTTCCGTCACCTCCAGCACATCTGGACATCAGCTTCAATCTCCCTCAAGATTAAGTTACGACTATACGCCTCCATTGTCGTCCCGACCGCAATCTACGCATGCGAAACTTGGAAGCTAACGGTGAACACTGTTTGCAGGATAAACGCATTCCACCAACGATGTCTCCGGCGGATTCTCAAGATCCAGTACATCGACCACATTACCAACAAAGAAGTCTTGCGCCGGGGAAATTCCAGCAGCCTTCAAGTTACAATCACGCAACGACGACTCAGGCTAGCTGGGCATATTTTACGAATGCAACGACATCGCATTCCCTGGGTGGCAATGCACCGGTGCCCCCCGGGGCCCAGGCGTGGCCGGGGCTGTCCCTGCACCACCTGGCGTCAAACTTTCATCAATGATCTTAAGTTAGCTGGCGTATCCTGGAACGAAGCTGAAGCGCTGGCAGAGGACCGGCAGAGGTGGAGACACTTCGTCTCCCGATGTGCCCAACAGCACGGGAGGATCTAAGAAGAATAAATAGAGTAAGTATCTTGCTCAAGGGTACTACAGCAAGAGGTGGGATGTGAACTCCGCCTCTGGACCCAAGCATATTAGCAATTACTCGCCAGTATTTAGCGGACACATTTCTCCTAGGTGACTTACAGTGTTAGATATAGAGTAGTGAACTACATAAAATCAATCACCTATTGATACAGCTGAACAATGTAACACACCTAACATAAAAAAGGTCATTTAGAGTCCCCAGTTTACCTCAAACATGCTTTGACTGTGGGAAGAAACCCAGTTAAATATGGGGAGAACATGTGAACTCTAGATAGGTTCAAATCCAGCTCAGTCTATGTCAGAATGCAGAGCCCAGGAGTAATAAGGCACCAATGCTACCTGCTATGCCACAGCGTTACCTGATGTACCATAGAGGTACTATCTAGCATGTTCAACACTTACATCTTGTCCTGTGCCTCTGTCCTCCAGCACAAGCACAGGAAACCGAGTAGCAGTGGAAGTTCCCTCATCTCTCACAGGAACGAGAGCACGACAGAACACCTCCACTCCAAAAAAAACTGCAGTGCTCTGCCTGCCTTGCCTGCTTCACTGAGAAAAATCAAATCTCCACGCTGTTTATTTACAGGTAATCATTATCCCCTGTCTCTAACAAACATAGATGAAAGTTCAGTAAATCCTTAACTAAGAATGTCTTCCAGTCACTGAATAATTTAAATTAAAAAAAAAAACTGCACTCAGAGGGAGATGGTGATTGTGGGTATTAATGATCATGGCTCACTTGAGCATTGAAATATTACAATTTATGATGGAGGACAAGCAATGAAACAGCTTAAACCTGTAATAACATGTTCTGCAGGTTTCTTAACCATGAAGACCAAGTGAAGGAGGTCATAATCACTAATAACCTATTTTCCAAGTTTTTGTATTCAAAAGGGAACGTTTGTGTTGAATATCAAATAATGGGTAGTTGTTGGCTCAGCTTCACAATACACAAGCGTAGACTAAGTCCCTGACTGAACTAAACCAGTCCTGGTAAATGGACAGTTAGAACTCTGCTGTGGTCTGCACTGATTTAAGTTTTTGTCCTGGCAAATAGAAGTGGCAGTAACAAAGAGGAACAAGAACATGATCTCCCATGCAGAGGAAAGCTAAACATCTGGCAGAATTTCTCTTTCTCAACAAAAACAAACCCCTGCCATCATTTCCCAGCAAATATTACCGGACTCCTGCACTTTGGAAACTAATTCACAGCGAGGTGCCTACACTGAAACAAATCCAATGTAAATCGTAGCTGAAGGCTGAGAGGTCGTCATTAGGAAACATGGGAATTTTAGCACTATTTACAGGGAGAGAAAGTTAAACAAAAAAGGGCTGCATTTGGACAAATAGCGGACTTTGACTCCTTACTGCATTTCAGACAGGAGGCCAGTCGGTAGTTCTAGTCTTCATCGAAATCAAAGTAAAGCAGCAGCCAGGTTAATGCTCTGAGCTAAGAGCCATGGTGATCAATTAGTGCCATGTATCCTTGCCCTTATCTACCTATAAAGTCTAAAAAAAAAGGGTTTGGATGGTGTCAGACACAATAACACCAACTGACGTTTTCTAGTTGTTTCCAATGTCCTCTCAGTTGTGCTAAGAGGCAATGAATAGCTTTGCTTTAAGCTGGATGCTAGAATGTGCTTTGGAATCTCTCTAAATGACTTAATTGCTACAAAAAACAATTTGGACAGCTATTTTCCACCAGTGGGGTAGCTAAGGGAGAGCGTCACAACTGATCTGCCAAGAACTTTCTAGTCATTAACTGTTGTATCCAGTCACCCGTTCATACTCTCAGTGCTCATCAAAGCTTTAGAATTACTTTTTTGCAAATGAGAAAAGAACAATATCCTCAGCACACAAATTATTTCTAGCACTAGCAAATACACACCAAATTTATTTAACATCCTGTGTGGTCACTGAAATATGCTGAAATATTGCTGAATATTGAAATATTCCAAAAAGGCAGAAAAATACAAGACTAATACTTTCTATAGCACTCAATACTGCTGCACATATTTCACTGAATATTTGTTCTTATTCCACTGAAAACCTTATGAGGTAGGAGGTTCTATTTAAAGATCATATTCAGCCTAGATTATTATACAAATACTGAAGGCATGGCGCATGACTAAGACCCTAGGGAGCAATTATAAACTGCAAAACAGAAACAGATGTCAAGAAATTATCAGGGAACAAAACCAGTGGTTTCAGATCCACAGCCAACTACAGAATGAGTGCATGGCAGCGTCTGGTATACACAAACATTCAAGTATAACCTCTTAAAAAGTGTAAGAGCACAAAACTCAGTCTTAGACTATTACTATAGTGCTAAAACTGATGAAGCAAGTATGGAAGGAAAGCAAATAAAATCTAACAAGCTTTGACCTTCAGAAGTTACATTTGAAAAAACTGAAATGAAAACATGTGCAAACACTTTGTAGCACAAGTGGAAAGGCAGCCCTTCCCGAACCCTGGGCTCCTTGCCCCACTGGCGGGCGTACTCACTCACTAAATCATTGCATGTCCACACTTTGCCTGTCTGCCTCCAAGGCTCAGCAGCTGGCGGCCCCACAAAGAGCCTTACAGCTGGGCGGAGACATGGTGCTTCCTCATTTCCTCCTGCTTGCACACAGGAAGACTGTTGCAGAGCACCAGCGCTGTCCCTGCCTCAAACTTCACTCTCCCTGCTCACTGCTTTGCCCTCACCCTCCCCTTCCCTCCAGCTTGGAGCCCTTTGAAACAACATAGGAAGCTGCCACCTCAGCCAATCAGCACGAGGCCTGGGCTGCGCACAATGGCCGTGGAATGCGAGAGTGAGCCCCAACCGTGACTCCGCCTGTTAAGAGGAGACTTCCCTCAAGGAGCATGCCAACTTCTTAAAGGCACAGCTACTTGCTGCTTACTTGTTGCTCTGGGGTGTTTGCATCCTTTGACATCTCTAGGTGTCATGCCCCCGGGAACAAGCAAAGCAGCAACACCTAGGACCAATTAAGACGACCTGGGATAAAAGAAGCTCCGTGGACACGTCCAGATGTGGATTCTTGCAATTGCCCTAGTGGTCTTGTAACTTCAACCTCGTTGCCTTGCTTGTTGTGTTCTGTCTGTTCCACTGTTCCCGGTTCTGACCATTGCCTGTTCTTTGACCACTGAGTTTGGATTGCCTGCTTTGTCACATTCATGCCTGGAAAGACCCACGCTTGTTCCTGACCCTGATTGTGCCTTGTCCCTTGAACCTGATTTGCGAGAATAAAGACTAACCAGCAATTGGGTCCACAACTCGCCTGTCTTCGGTCCTCGTGCTTGACAGAAGAATCCGCCACTCAACGTGGACCCAACTGATTTGGAGCACCTGCTAAAGGCGGTGTTTGCTCAGGGTGTGCTGTTCGGGTCGCATGAGCAGACCCTGCAGCAAATGCTGGAAGCGCTCCAGACCCGAGGCCAACGACCCCGGAACCGCAAGCCGCTGCGGCGTCCCCGCCAGCCATCGCAGAAGCACCCACGACTGCCGGCGTTGCCACTCCTGCGTCATCAACAATCATCCTGGTCCTGCCAGCGATGGACCCCTGACCGGCCACGTCCAAGAGGTATGATGGGGTGCCTGAAAAATTCCGGGGGTTTATTCTCCAGTGCGAGCTAGTGTTCGCGAGCCAGTCGCAGATTTACCAGACCGATATGAGTCGGATTACTTACATGATTTCCCTGCTGACGGGAACCGCGTTAGACTGGGCTACGGCGGTGTGGTACAAAAAAAAAAAAGAGAATACCACTTATGAGCGCTTCCTCGAGCGATTTTGGGCGGTGTTTGACCACCCATTGACGGCACACTGCCAGCGACCGCTTGATGGTAATGCAGCAGGGGAACCGGATGGTAGCCGTCTACTCGCTGGAGTTCCAGATGCTGACTGAGAAGAGCGGCTGGGACCAAAGGGCCCTCCTAGCTCATTTCGCCACGATCTGAACCCCCGGATTGAAGCAGAGCTAGCGTTCCGTGGGGAGGATTGGAACCTGGACCGCTTCATAGAAAACGCCATCCTCGTGGACAACCTCGCTCAGGAGCATCTGCCCCGTCCATGGCTGCCCCCAGCAGAGACTGTGATGCCATCGGAAGCCCCGGAACCCATGCAGCTGGGCCAGGGGCACCTCTCTCCAGAGGAGCGTATGCGGCTGACCCCGGGCCAGCTGTGCCTGTATTGTGGAGGAGCAGGGCATTACCAAGCTAACTGCCCTGTGAAGCCTCCCAGTCAGCCCTGACAGGGAGCCGAGGTGAGTGCCACCCACCATCTTGAATCCCAACTAACGGTACCGTTAGAGGCGAGCTTGGGGTCCTCCCACATACAAACCCACGCGTTGCTTGATTCAGGGGCTGCGAGCTGTTTTAAGGATATTAATTTCGCGCAGCTCCACAGGATACCGTTATGCAAGCGTGAGGTCGTTTACCGGATCAAGGCCCTGGATGGACAGCCGCTGGGTACGGGTGTAGTGGAAAGACAGACCGTACCATTACGGGTCCGAGTTGGGGCTTGTCACACAGAGGACCTTGCGTTTTATCTGATCAAGTCACCAGAAACACTCATAATTTTGGGGTTCAGGTGGTTGACGAAGCATGACCCTGTCTTTTCGTAGAGTAAGGGGGAACTGGTAGCCTGGGGATCACAATGTCACATTATGTGTCTAGCCTTGCCCTGCCAGGCCACTTCCGTTGAAAGCCCAGACATGTCCGACCCTTTTATCGTCCCCCGGGAATATCAGGACCTGGCAGAGGTCTTTAGCAAGAGCAAGGCGCCCATCCTGCCACCACATAGGCCGTGGGACTGCGCTATCGATTTACTACCAGGCGCATCCCCGCTGAGGGGGCATGTATATCCCGTCCCTATCCGAAAAATGGGCGTTCCAAGATTGTGCCAAGGAGACCCTAGCTTCAGGATTCATTTGGCCATCCACCTCCCCTGCGTCCGCCGGGTTCTTTTTTGTTGAAGAAGGATGGAGGGCTACGCCCTTGTATCCATTATCGGGGGCTCAACGGGGTTACGGTCAAATACCCACACCCCTTGCCACTTATCACCACGTCGCTGGAGCAGGTCCACGGGGCCAGGATGCTCACAAAATTAGACCTGCGCAGTGCTTACAATCTAATCCGTATCAGGGAAGGTGAAGAGTGGAAGACCGCGTTCAGCACCTCACTGGGTCATTATGAATACCTCATTATGCCATTCGGGCTGGCGAATGCACCTTCCGCGTTCCAGGCTTATGTAAACCATGTATTGGGAGATCTCGTGAACCAGGGAGTCACTGTGTACCCTGATGATATACTAATCTATTTGCACACAATGGAACAACACACCTGTCTGACCCGATTACTGGAGAACCATCTGTATGTGAAAGGGGAAAAGTGTTTGTTTCAGCAGCAGCGGGTCACCTTCCTTGGCTTTATACTGAGCAGGGAAGGGGTGGCAATAGACCCAAAGAAGCTGCAAGCAGTTCTTGAATGGCCTCAACCCACTTCTGTCAAGTCCCTGCAGAGGTTCCTGGGGTTCGCAAATTTCTATCGACGGTTCATTTGGGGGTTCAGCTCTGTGGCCGCCCACTCACAGCCCTCATACGGGGAGAGAAAAAGAGGCTGGAGTGGACCGTGGATGCGCAGAGAGCCTTCCAAACTCTGAAGGAGAGGTTCACCACAGCCCCAATTTTGCGACACCCCGACCCTTCGCTCCCATGTGTGGTGGAGGTGGATGCCTCGGAGATCGGGGTAGGGGATGTTCTATCCCAGAGGCAGGGTAACCCTCCTAAGATTTAACCCTGTGCTTACTTCTCCAAAAAGCTGACACCGGTGGAACTGAACTATAATATCAGTAACAGAGAACTCCTGGCAATTAAGGTAGCCTTGGAGGAATGGCAGCACTGGCTTGAGGGGGCGGCGCACCCATTCCTCGTGTTGACAGACCATAGAAACCTAGAGTACTTGCAGAAAACGTGGCGCCCGAACCTCCGGCAGGCGCGCTGGGCCCTGTTTTTCACCCAGTTTCGATTAACAGTGAACTACCAACCAGGATTGAAAAACGGTAAGGCCGACGCTCTGTCAAGGATGCACAGCAGGGATCCAGACCCAGCAATAACCACCCCGATCTTGCCAAAACAATGGGTGGTGGCCCCAGTTCGATGGCATCTCCATCAGGAGCTTCAGGAAGCCCGTGAGGAGGATCCCGGACCACCTGATCAACTGGAGGGTAAGGAATATGTCCCAGTCAGGCTCCGACTGATCCTCCTACAGTGGGCACATGACTCCCCAGCAGCAGGACATTCCGGCACTCGACAAACCCTGTCCCTCCTTCATGGCTGCTATTGGTGGCCGTCTATGAAGGAGGATGTACAGGAGTACGTTGAGGCCTGTGAGACGTGTGCCCAAGCCAGGACCCCAATCAGAAGCCTGCCGGCCTGTTGGAACCACTGCCCATCCCAGCGGATCCCTGGTCACATGTGTTGATAAATTTCCTGGTGGACCTGCCCCCATCACAAGGTAATACCGTTATACTCACCGTCCTCGACAGGTTTTCTAAGGCCTGTCGCCTGATACCCCTGACGCAGCTCCCATCAGCGTTGGAAACCGCAAAGGCCTTGTTCCAACATGTGTTTCGCCTGTACGACCTTCCGGAGGATAGCTCTGACCGAGGCCTACAGCTCACCTCGCAGCTCTGGAAGGCCTTCTAGCAGAAGCTAGGAGCTGCGGTAAGCCTTACATCAGGGTATCATCCACAGGCTAACGGCCAGGTCGAGAGGCTACATCAAGACCTTGGACGGTACCTCAGGTCCTACTGCAGTCAAAAGCAGCACCAGTGGGCCCAATATCTGCCCTGGGCGGAGTACGCACATAACTCCCTACCTCATTTCTCCACTGAGATCACTCCTTTCCAATGTGTTCTAGAGTACCAGCCTCCCGTTTCCCTGGCATCCGGAGCGTACTGAGATCCCGGCCGTCGACGAATGGTACCGGAACAGCAAGGAGACCTGGAAGACAGTCACTACCCGGCTACATCGCAGTGCACAATATTACAAGCAGCAAGCAGATCATCACCGGCGTCTGGTCTCCTTTTGCCCCAGGCAGTGGGTCTGGCTGTCTACCCGGAACCTGAAAGTACGCCTCCCGTCTCGTAAGCTCAGCCGCCGCTTCATAGGTCCTTATCGGATTGTACGTCAGATAATTCCTGTCGCGTACCGCTTGCGTCTGCCCCCGTCCCTCCGGGTCCATCCATCGTTCCATGTGTCCCTGCTCAAACCATATAAAGCATACCAAGACAAGGAGCTCCTAGATTCCCGACAACGTCGCGGTCAACTACAGTATCTGGTCGACTGGGAGGGATACGGCCCAGAGGAGCGCAGTTAGGTACTTGTGTCCAATATCCTAGATCCAGACCTAACTGCCTCTTTCCACAGAGACCACCCGGATCGCCTGGTGCCTCGGCCTTGGGAACATCTAACAAGCAAAGCAGCAACACCTGCGAACAACTGAAAAGACCTGGAATAAAAGAAGCTTTGCGTCTACGCCCAGACGCGAATTCTTGCAATGGCCCTAGTGGTCTTGCAGCTTCAGCCTCGTTGCCTTGCTCGTCATGTTCCGTCTGTTCCACTGTTCCCGGTTCTGACCATTGCGTGTTCTTTGACCACCGAGTTCGGATTGTCTGCTTTGTCAGGTTCGCGCCTGGAAAGACCCATGATTTGTTCCTGACTCCAATCGTGCCATGTCCCACGAACCTGATTTGCAAGAATAAAGGCTAACCTGCGACCGGGTCCACAACTCACCTGTCTTCAGTCCTCGTGCTTGACACTACAACGCAGACTAAAGTGCTCTCACGAGATGCTACCGATAACGATGCTGTCCTTAGCAATGGCCTTGTTGTCAGTTGGTGCTATAGCAACAGGGTGTACCACAGAACTCATTATCTTATCTGTGATACACAGAAACAGGAAAAAAAAATTGTCAGGTGCATGGCTTTACTATGCTGCATGTCTTTACGTAGAACTACGTGTGGGCGGTGAGCCCCAACCCACTCGGCTCAGATATCAGGTTGGTCGCTGCTGCATCCACATCCACGGGCTCGTGCTGCACGGCCATGTCGCGTGTGCAAAAAGTCGATGGTTGTGGCTCCGAAGCCGCTTGAGACAATTTTGCAGTCTCCCGCAAGTCCCGGAGGCCGCCGCTTGCTCCCTAAGAGCAGCTTGTCGGGCGCGATACTATTTCGCCTTGTGTTTGTTGGGCATCTTTGAAATGTTTAATTCGCTGATCCGCTTTGCGCCCCATACCTCGATCTAAATGAAGGTTTTCCTGTCGGCGCAATACGTGTTAGATAGCACAGCGCTCCAGCGACGAACTGAGGTGCTCATGTCAACGCTTGGTGACATGGTTCGAACGTGATGACATGTAGCGAGTCAAATGTGGAACATTTTCGCAACATTGTCAGCTTGCTCAGGCTGAACTGACAGCGGCAGTTGATATCTCGTTTGATGCGGTGTTCCTTCCTCTGTCCAACGGTATATGCACTATCTCTCTGTGTCTATTCATTTGCAAGCAGTAGCGGCGAGAGGGGTTGCATTTTTTCATGACACTCAATTCCCAACCTACCCCCCACCTAGTGAGGAGAAAGACGTAGTACTATGTCAAAAAAACCATGAAAAAGATTAAGTGCCCCTGTGACCATAACGCCAATAGTGAAAGCATTCATTTATTTTCATTAACTGCTTGTCCTGGTTAGGCGCAAAGGTCCGGAGCCCATCCCGGAACGACAGGGCGCATGGCTGGGTGGTATTCCCTGGACGGGATGCCAACCCATCGGAGCTAAGAGAGATGGGAGCGCGAGACAGACAGAGTCACTCACTCAGTACAGGAAACGCAGCATCACCAATTCACCTGAAGTACAAATGTTTGCAACGTGGGAAGAAACGCACAGAAATAACACGAGGAGAACATGGTCCATTGGTTCAAACCTGGGCCTGAATAGTCCAGCCACTATGAGGTGCCAGTGCTACCTACTGTACCACCATGCTGCCAGTCAGTAATGAAATAATATGATGTCATTTCTTCTGTTTAAAACACCTCAATAAAATGTCTTTCAGGGAAAATATCTAAGAAGTCAGTTTACTTGTAAATTATAATCTAACTATAAAATAACAGTTGAAGAGTAGAAAATTAGAAAAATTCTTTTGGAAGATACTCTTAAGAGGAAGCGAAGTCAAACCAAAATACCTTTCAAGGGTATCACTACGATCATTTTCATGGTTTAAAAAAAGCTGCATTTGTAAAGAAAGATGAGAAATCACAAAGCATGTAAATATTAGAGATAATACTGCGAGTACTGTAAGGGAAGGAAACAGTTCTGAGAGCCCTGAGAATCATCGCTGTCACTGAAAGTTTGTAACCAGGCACATACAGGAAAGCATTTAGCATGCGAAACACTAAATTTGACCCGTTGTTCTTTTGACACAAAGCCCAGAAGTACCGCAGTTTACCAGCGTACTAATAAGCATAGCGCAAGAGAGATGGGACCTCACTGATATGTTGTAGATAACTAGGATCCATGGTTCCCAGCAGGCTCTGCAGGTGGTCCATCTCCCCTTGTGCTTGGCTCATCTGGGCTACATGTTTCTCAAGCTGCCCTTCCAGCCCCAGAGAAAGCCAGAGAGCGTGTGTACCTGTACACGGGTTAAAGCAGCGCTCTTGTTACTGCTATGTGGATAAACTCAGTCACAGAGCACAAGTTGCGATCGGGGGAAAAAAAAATTTTAGCTTTAACCAATTTGCTTCACTTTCAAAAGTGGTAGAAGAAAGACATGACGTATCGGTAAGGAATGCAGCTCAGTTCACCAAAACAGCCTGGAAAAATTGACTCATCTTTTGTATTAAAACAAATAATGACAAAAAAAAAAATACATTTCAACAAACATACATGCACACCGATCCATGTATACGGACACCATTCCAAGGGCTGAACAATACTACCTGAAGCTTAGGAGAAAAAAAACTGATGGATAGGGTACTATAGTATTAGTAGCCAGGAGAGCAGCTAAAGGTGAGAAAAGGGAAGCAGAGACATAAATATCATGGCATGAAGTTAGCGCTACTGAATAAGACAACATTATTGTTCAGCCCACTGAATTTAATAGCAATGGAAAAAATTACTTTCTTTTAACCAAATTACGAATAACATCACAAGGATCCCGTGTTTCATCATTATCTATCAGGCTCATGTCATACAATGAACATTTCATGCATACTGTATAGCAGACAAGAATTATATATAAAACAGAAGTCTATATGAATATCTTGTGTGTGTCTGCACTTGTGTGCCTCTGCTCCTTTGTGACTGCATGTAATTGTCTACGCATGAATCTCGTATGTGGAAAATTATCCCACCAGCTCGTTCTTGGTCTCCAGTTCCCTCTCTAGCTGAGCCTGGCAGCTCTGCTGCTCACGATTCTGGAGCTGCAGATTCCGGTTGAGGGTCTCCTGCTTTTCCAGCTCCTGTAACGTAGCCGTCTGCTCCTCCCTGAGCTTCTCGATCACTGCCAGCTGACTCTCCAATTCTTGCTCGAGATGCTCAACCTCCTCTACAAAAAAAGTATGTAGAAGTTTATCAGACCCGAGAGCCATACGCAGAGCTCGTGAGCGCATAGTAGCAACAACTGTTTTTTACTCCGATGACGCCTTTATCCAAAGTGACGGACAATTATTTACCCATTTATACAGCAGGGAATTGTTATTAGCAAAGTTCAGTGCAAGTACCTTGCTCCAGGGCACTATAGCAAGACTGAAGGAGTCAAACTGGGATCCTACCCAACCCACCGCACCCAAAAATGAGTCCATTTGTTGAGTGGATCATATGTACCCATATGGAAGCGCTGATGGGCTATGTTTCGCTCCTGCACGCTGACTGGCAGCCCATCTAGCTTCTCTAGAGCCCTCAAGTGGAAGACCAAGAAGAGCCTGTAGTGGGGCAGGTTGGACACAGGGTTCTCTGCTAGCACCAGCTCAGTCAGGTTCTTCAAGACTTCAGCTCCTTTTCCTCCTGCTGACCCGTCACATTCCCACATTCACACTGAAACACATACTGTCTCCAATATAATTCCAAGAACACATCATCATGCACTAAACCAAGCGTTCCCAAAAGTTGGCTGACGACTGATATTTACCATTTATTAATATCGCTGACGAAAAAAGCTCGACTCAGACGAGTTGGGAATCTTTTACCACCGCCGGCGCCAGACTGTGCAAGTTTCCATAGCAACCTCTCTCTCTCTGCTCTCACACGGGAAACGAGATGCACCTTGTCCCTGGACTAGTTTTAGAAACAGAATAATGCGTCGCTCAAATGAAAGCGAAGTTCGAAATGTAAACACAGCGCCTCGAGACTGTAATTTCACACGAACAGTTACAAGTACCGACACCGCAAACGGGAAGTTAGAGACAGTAACAACCATCGGCCGTGTTTGATGACGTCACCGCACCTGACTGCAAGTCTCGTCTGCAGCTGCGCAGCCGTTTCGAATGAGAAAGTGAATTCGACAGACCGTGGCGCCTGCAGCAACTGCGCAGTTTGCAGCAGACAGGTGCAACTACCGCGTTTCAAGAATCCCGCTTTCTGAAGAAAATTGGCGGGTGTTTTCTTTTTTGTAATAGGTCGTGTGTTTTCCGGATTTTTAACCGTCTGTGTATTTGCGTTAACACAGAAGACTGGAGTGTAGAAAGAAATCGGATATGGATTTTTGTAATAACCCGAGTAATTATAGTATAGACCCAACATCTCCATGTACTGTTTTTATCCAGAATTTTAGAAAAGATCTTAAGCTTCCCAAATTGGAAAGTAGCTTAATCATTATAATATATTTGAATAATTTCAGTCTGGTTTCTGCCCTGGTCACAACACTGAAATTGCCCTCACCTTTGTTGTTATTGATACTCTCCTCCCCTCCGATGCTTGCCATATCTCTGTTGTTATGTTACTGGATTTGAATGCTGCATTTGATACTGTTGACCACAGTATCCTACTCAGTAGACTTAGAAACCTGGTTGGACTAAGGGGCGCTGTTCTGAAGTGGTTCCATTCGTATTTAGCTAACCATAAACAGTTTGTACTGAAATCTGATGACTGCGTCCATTCATTCTCATCTGTGGTTCAATATGGTGCGCCTCAGGCTCTGTGCTGGGTCCATTATTGTTCTCAGTCTATATGTTACCTTTGGATGTTATTCTCAAACATGATGTAAGTTTCCATTCATTCTGATGACACACAGCTGTGTGTTTTGTTTAAGCCTGATGACCCATTACATGTGGTGTCTTTAGCAAATTGTTTTACCAGTATAAAACTATGGATAAGTGAAAATCTTTTGTCTCTAAGTGATCTCTATAGAGCACCTAAACTGTGGAACAGTCTACCAGTTACTGTCAGAACTGCCCTGCCTGTCTCGGTCTTCAAATCAAGACTAAAGACATGTTCACTTGGGCATATCACCATGACATTTAATTCCACTTGGCTGTGTTTGTTTATCCCACCTCTGTATCAAAACATATTAAACTTATTTCTTCATTATAAATTACAATTTCTTCTTGTTGAGCATCGTTTCCCTACAATAAGACCTGAGGAAGCCGGCTGGCTGTTACACAAGTACCCCAGGCTGAGTAATACCCGAGTAATCAATCACCAAGGTCATTTGTACCGCCCTTCAGGAGAATTCTGTGTGGTTTACCAAACCATTGACTAAGGTTTTCCGTTTCCTTTTTACCTTTTCAATCTTTTTACGGGGTGCGGTCACACAGCGGGCTTGGCTGGGTCCTGCTTTCTGGCAGGTCTGGGGTTTGAGTCCCGCTTGGGGTGCTTTGCGATAGACTGGCGTCCCGTCCTGGGTGTGTCCCCTCCCTCTCCAACCTTGCGCCCTGTGTTGCCGGGTTAGGCTCCGGCTCGCTGCGGCTTCAGCCAACGTGAGTTTATGTGAACATTTTTAACACAGCTTTAGGGATTATTATGACAGATGACTGTTTTACAATATGAAGCTACTTTTCAGACTTTGATTTTTGTACTCATTTTATTTCTTCTAGACAAATGTATGCATTACCTATATTTACACATGCACAGACAATGTAGCATATTTGTATTATGGCACAACTGCAGGAGGAACTGGGCAGAAAAATGACTCTAAATGAAGAGTGTACATTACAGAATCCAAATTAAGGGCAACCCATTAGTAAGAAATCCTCTGCAAAGTCCTCCATGATATTTAAGAAGTCAGAGCAGGGTTTCCCTTTGCAGTCACTTGCTGTGGGCCATTTCTCCACCCAGGCCTCTGAGTCCAGGGGGAATTTATACCTGAAACATAAAGGCTTTGTTTAGATCAATCTTTTCTTCTACCATGAGGTCAAAATGCATAAAATATATTGCTATATTCCTTATAAACAGTAATGGTTCATATATGATGAATGAAACTTTTTTATGGTAAACGAAATCCTGCTGTCTTATTCTTGTTAAGCTAACAGTCTTCTACAGATCACCTTCTTATGCCAGCAGTCATGAATATTAAACCTATGCAACACTGATTGACTTTATAATCAAACATTTTGAGCTAAATTAGCCAGACTACTTACTTGTATCTCCTGTTGTGTAGTATCTGCATGCCCTCTGCTCCCATGATCAGATAGTGCGCTCCATCCTGCAGCTTGACATCTGTACATGTTGCCTTCTTTACAAAAGTCACCTCTGTGTTTCTCTGAACATTTTCAGTACCTGTAACAGTACAAAGAACACATGGGATCAGTGAAAAAAGTAATTTATCACACTGTATAAACAATTCATGGTTGACTTGTGACTGTTTAATGTGGTTACTTTTGTAGATGGACTGCATGCATACAGTTCCTCTCCTTACCCTTTTTAAATACATCTTCTATTTTGGCAACATAATTCACAAAATCTCCTTCTCCCTTTGAATATTCAATCTGTACTTTAAATGCTGAAGAAAAAGAAAAGTAGAAGGTCACATTGTTTCCAATAAATCATTGTTTATAAACATAAAAATATCATACTGTCTAAGCAACACTAGGCCATATTGTTCTGAAAAATTATTCTGAAAAGCTCCACAAAATGGCAAAATTTTGAACCAGAGTAAAGTGTGGAAAGAAGTAAAATTAAAATCTTACCATATCTTATTTTATCCTGGCAAGCTGTATCTAAACGCTTCTGGGCCGTGATGGAGAGATCCATCTCAGTTACAAAACTGCACGAGGCTGCGGTCAAAAACAAGTGGGTCACAGAGCAAATGAAGCGTTTGGATGAACAACCAGAGCCTACCTTGATTTTCTTGAGTCTCCACACTTCTCATGTCTTTAACCAACACCTGCCAGATTTTGCCCAGCCTACCTGTCATACACTGACACTGATCACCCTCACACAGCTGCAGCAACTTGCGTTCCTCGTGTGCATGGTAAAGCTTGGAGCACTGGCTATCTGTAACGTACCAGAAGCAGACGGTCACTCAGCACAGTGACAAACAGAGCACTTGCACGTAGGCCATGGAGGGCCCAGCATTGGGACCGTGAGGGTAGAATTATGCTCAGGGAGACGAGGGGCCATACCTGGGTCACGGTACTCATACACCTTGAAAAGGGAGGAGCTGACCATGCCAGTACGGAAGAGCTCCTGCATCCGAAAGCCCACACACAGGAATGTATCTGAGGGAATCTGTGGACATTAAGGAAATAGTGTGTTATGTGGGCGGCATGGCGGTGCAGCGAGTAGCGCTGCTGTCTCAGAGCACCTGGGTGGTGCGAGAGGACGTGGGTTTGACCCCTGCTCAGTCTGTGTGGAGTTTGCATGTTCTCCCCGTGTCTACGTGGGTTTCCTCCGGGTCCCTCCCACAGTCCAAAGACATGCTGTTCAGGGTCCCCCACAGTGTGTGAGCGACAGAGAGAGTGTGTGTGTGTGTGTTCCACTGATGTATGGATGAGTGACCCAGTGTAAGTAGTGTATCTAGCAGTGTAAGTCACCTCGGTGAATAAGGTGTGTGGGCTGATAACACCACATAGGGTTCACTGGAAGTCGTTTTGGAGAAAAGCGTCTGCTAAATAAATAAATGTAAAATGTAAATCACAGGTAGCAAGAAGAAAGATGAACCAAAACCAGTATTTCTTTTCACCTGGAATTAGCAAAACAGTCACTAAAATACGTGCAGGAAAGTAGTACTCACAGTGTCCAGCTGGAGAATGACCTGGTCTTCTTTAATCTCATAGTGAGAGACTACAGATTCTAGTCCATTCTGCATCTGTGGAGCAACACAGTCATCAATGACTTCATCACTCTATGACCCTTTGTTACAGGACAGAACTATACTGAAGAGTGCAGGGTGAATGCAGGGTGAACGGCGAAAACAGCAAGAGAAAAGGAATTCAAAAGGTAAACTGGACATGGCCTTGTGGAAAGCTCTTATAATGGGTGTCGTCTGCAAATTAAGAAGGCAGAACTTACAAGTCTGCTGACCCTTACCATTTCGAGGTCCTCCTGGAAAGGCTGCATGCCTGTGGGCAGATGGATCTCCATGACTGTATGTGCTGACTCTGTATACACCTCATTGTCTCGAGGATTGTACCTGCCCAAAACACAGACATGCAGACAGAAAAAGGAGGGAAAACACTATCTTGTGGCATCACACAAATAATATCTGTGTTGCTGCTTGCTATAAAAAAAAATCTAAAGTATATATCAGAGGTTCAGTGAACATATCTGCTTTTGTCGAAACAGTTGTAATAAATAAAGTGGAGCAGCTAAAATTTTATGCAGCTGTTCAGTTGCAGTGAAAGGGATATAACTCCTTGAAGAGATCACAAAGAAACTGCGACTCACTTAGCACAGGCAACAAGTCGGGGGGCCAGAAGCATGGGATCTAAAGGAACATCAGCATGAAAATTACTGAACCATCTCACAGACTGGAAAGAAGCTCTTCATATGCTATGCTACCTGAGGAACTCGGAACAGGTGGATGAACCTCAATGGTCAGGTGGAAGTGGCAGTTGTCATTACTCTGTGTTGTGGTATAGTACACAGTTTTCATCTGTAGTGACAGATTATAAGATGTCATTTCAGATGGAAGAAACAACAACAACAACAACAACAACGAGAACATCAAAACTAATCTTTCACATGCAGTTGTTCAGCAACCTCGCATCTAACAAATTGAAAATAATCAAGTTTAAGCTCATCTGACCTGCATAAAAAATGCACATCTTTGACATGAAAGATTCAGTTTCTTTCTAGACAAAAGAAAAGTAGAGCATCTGAAAATAAACTCACATTGGCAACTGATACCCCGGTACTACTGCCTGTGATCAGGACAACGTCATCATCCTTGTTGACCTGTTAAAAAGACAGTTACTCATTTTATATATAGAACATATATAGGCTTTTTAGATAAAATGAACTTAGCATCTTTCTCAATAACTGCCAAAAATTGTTGTTTTTTCCCCAGCTTTTCTAGAAATAAAAATTCAATTACAGAAATGTACATTAATTTCATTGTATGGTGTAACGAACTGTTTACTGTACATATGACAATAAACTCTTGAATTACTTACATAAAAATACCATCACATAACTTTTTCATTTTATCATTATTAAACTGCATGAACATTTATAAACGATTCGCAAGTTCTCAGAGACTCTACTTTCATTCATAGAAAATTTGAAAGAACAACAGGAATTCCAAAAGTATTTGCAATAATGTTTTTTTATAAATATATTACGGACACTTTTTGACTTATCCTGTACAAATAGAACCGTAGCAAGAAAACAGAACCCATAACATTCTGTTGCAGACATTTTAATGAAAAATTAAAAGTAACTGCATATGAAGGTAGCAGATAATATAGTGGCTAAAGGTACAGACTTTTGCAGGTATTGCTTTAAGGTTCGGTTAAGGTCGTGGTCTCACTGACTTGAATGGGGTTCCTGATTTGACCCATTTAAAAAAAAATTTAAAAAAAAAAAAAAATCAGAAATGGGAAAGAGTCTTGCCTGGATTGCTTTGCCCACCGGTTTCCTCTGGGAGAGCTTTATTATTTCTAGTTCTCCTTTGTTTCTGTAGGAGGCACGGATCTCCATGTCAAGCTTGGCATGTTTGACCAACGTACTGTATTTGGTTAGGGCTTCCAGAGTGAGAACCGTGTCCTAGGATGAGGAGGAAAGGGGAGAATTTCCAGGTTTGTGGCACTGTGCACTGATGTATAATATACAGTAAAATAGCTAAACGGAGCAATATGATTAATAGTCTGGCCATGTGATCGGCAACGGGTCAACATATTCAAGAGAACAGTTGAGGACTGTTATATGATCAGTGACTAAAAGGCAGACTATCTTGTGTCCCATAACAGGCAATGCCCAGTGACCTGCGTTGACTGAAATCCTCCTCCATAGCGCTGGTCTTGTGAGAGCCATCTGATGATGGGGGCTGCATATTCACTGTCCCCATACAGCAATGCCATGAGCAGGACATACACTGTAGTCTCCACGCTCTGTGCTGATGCCTTATTAGGTGCTGATGGATTCGGAGATGTGGACTGCTCCTGCCAGAACCGGACCACGGGTGGATTTCCTGCACCACCACAAATGAGATGACTGGATGTCAATTCAAGGAGATACCCACACTTCAGAGGCTACGTTTAAACTGCTTTGTTATTAAGCAGTGTAGACATTTCACAACCGTTAATGTATTTCCTACTATATGCGACATCACGCTGTGTAGTACCAACAACATGTTCATTCATTTATATTTAAAAGTGACTCATTTTCCACTTAGTAATACATCAGTAACCACTTCAGAAGATACCTTTCACTTGTGCATAATTCTGAAGTGTTTCATATAGTTCCCGAGCTGGTATGCTGCTTTTATCCAATAACGCCAGGGAATAAGCAGTAATTGCTCGCACATACATGTTCTTCAGGGACTTGATGTTGTCGAACAAGAACCTCTCTGCATTTTTAAGTACTTTGTTAAATTCCTGCGAAGAACATGACAGAGTTTAATCAAACTGTTCATAGTCACTGCTACACAGTATCATCACACTGACACGGAATTCTAAAAAAAGAAAAAGAAAAAAAAATGCAGTCATATGTTACCTTCTCCATTTAAGAATAAGGAAGCAATATGTAAAAAATCACAGCATAGCTCTCAAAGAGGCTCGCCCAGCAAAAGCGTTCTTCCTCCATCCTACATTTCACAAAAACTTTGAGAGATTCAGTTTGCCATGGATTTGCCTTGTACTATGAGCAAAGTTTTCCTACTTCTAACCAGATATGGCTCAGATTTTGTTTATCTTGGATATATCCTAAATACAGTAGTGTATATCGGTGTAAGACATCGTACCTCCAGGGAGCACTCTGGGACTGCCATGGCATTCTTGATGCCAATTATTACAAAGGATGTGAGATAGGCTGCCTGCTCCTTCACGTTTGCTCCAGCACCCTGTTACAAGGCAGACAACGCAGACACAGAAAAGCTTTTAATGCGTTTAAAAAATACTTGATGCACAAGCCATATTGTCTTTATCGCTAAAAAAGCGAAGTACCATGAGTTTCAATGGCTTGTAGTCAGCGAGCTCCTTGAATGAGCCGTCCGCATTCTGACGACTAGACTGCAGCCAGAAGAGCGAGTTGCACAAAGACCTTCTGTCCACTGTTACATACTTGTCCACTTGTCCAAAAGTCTTCACTACGAGAGCTGTCAGCCTAGAAAAGAAACCAGTCTTCAATAAACTGTGTCGGGTGGTGCGGACTAGGTCTTTACCATTTTTTGCCCCACTGATCTGGGGCAGCTGGTAGTGTACTGGTTAGAGCAGCTGCCTTTTGACCCAAAGGTCACAGGTTCAAATCCCACCTCCAGCTATAGTACCCTTGAGTAAGGTACTAACCCCAAATTGCGCTAGTAAAATAACCCAAGTGATAAATAATTGTAGATAGCGTAAAACTGTAAGGTGCTTTGGAGAAAAGGGAAGACTCACCATGTGCTGGCCTCTCTGTCCTTCCACATGCTGTAACCATACTCAAGTTTTTTTCTGAATGACATCACACTGGTGATCCCTGTATTAGTCACGACAGGAAAGCAGAAAAAACAAGAATGTGCTCACTTAGAGCAATGTGTCACCAACTGCAGCACAGCATGCCACTTCACTGGCTTCCATGTCCGGTGAGTGTGTGATGTGCCCACCTTCCTTCAGCTTTCTCTTGAGCGCTACTCTGTGGCTGGTGGTATCATCGCCCAGCAGGTCCCACCTCTCTGTCTCTTCCAGGTAGTGGAAGACATAGTAGATGGGGAGGATGCCCATAATTTCTACTTCAGCAGAACCACGTGGTAAATTAGTCAACTGGTACAGCCCTTTGGGGTCAGTCATAATAAACATGATGTCTCCCAGCAGCTCACCTACACAGAGAGATCAGGGGCAAAGCAGAACAACAGTGAAAGGATTTTGGGCTCTTTCCTATATAACTGCATTTCATTGCTTTTTGTTTCGAAAGTGCACATAGGTCATATGTTGCAAAGATGATTCTGCGGAGATCATACGCTACTTGAACAGAAAACAAATTCTCCATATACCTTCGTCATGAGTTGTTCCATGTTTGAGTGCTCCAAAACCAAAAATGTGTTTGGAAACTCATTGTGTGTTACTTAAATTAATTTCACTAGACATTTCAGGGAGATTATTCACAGGCTTAAAATGATTTTTTTTAAATCAAAGTACTGTACCATTGACAGTGAGGAGACGCTCCACATTAGACTTGGGTACCAAATTTAGAGGAATGCTGTTCTTGAATTCCAGCCTCCTTCTCAGGTTTCCTAGAGAGAACAGAAATGTTTAAAAAGTATACAGTGGTCAGGTTTGAATTAAATAACCTAATTTGGACAAACAATGTGAATACAACATAAAAATAAAGTCTGAAAAACATACCCTTATTTTCAGGATCTATGTAAAACTAAGTTTTATGCTCTGAAATCTCAGTGTTTTAGCAACATAAGAAAAATTTCAAGTGAAATTCTAAAACTATTAAGGTTCTATGGTCACAGAAGTATGACTTATTTGCTATGATAAGTCAGTTTGTTTAAATTATTTTTCCATTTCAGAAAATCTATTTAAATTTTCCAGCTGGAAATAACAACTATATACGACATTACTGTCTAGTTGAAGCTTTCATTCAGAGTGATTAGTTTTATTTCACACATTTGTACAGGAGGGTATGGTTTTAGCAGAGCAGTTCAGTATATGTGTTTTATCAGAGGCACCACAGCAAAAGGGGCTTGATGTGAAAGCCTTCTGGTTACACGTGCGTGTTTTAAGCCACTGCAGTGTCTTCTTTGTATGAGTTGACATTCCTGGATTATCTATTCTCACAAATTTGGATTTTAGCCATAGTTTTTGGTGCCTTATTTTTGACAGTTCAAAGCTTACATTTTATGTGTAGTTATATTAATTCTGTGTTGCATAAATCAAACTCTTTAGTTTTACATGAGTGTTTTTTTAAAATATATTTCAAACATAAAGGTGAAAGCAATGGCCATCTTAATTATACATGTAAGACTGCGCAAAGTTAAGTCTGACCTGAAGTAAAATGCTAAAGGAACACATTGCTCAAAATCAAATTCCTCTGGAATGGTTAAAGATGAAAAAATACTTGAACATATGGCAATAATTATCACAGAGAGTGATAGCATCTGAGTAATACATGTATGCAGGAGCCTTAATAGCTCACCATAGACACCCTGGGGATCCAAAGTGCCTCCAGTGTTCAATTCTGTCCTGATGCCCTCTGGCTGTAAGAAGCAAGAGAGAATCATTCCCATGATTGTGACCATCCCAACATCATGAGCTCCATCTTCTCTTTAAATTGCGCATGCAGTTCTTTGTTGTTTCAATTTCTTTTTTAAAGCATAATTGCATGGCTCTTGATTTATAGTGATGATCTTGTATCAAACATGGTGACCTTGCCTGTTAGGATTAGCACAACTAAGAGTATCAACAGTTTACCACCACACGAAGGGTCTTGATGAGGGTCTCCGAGCCAAGAGGTGATTTTAGAGTGAACCGAAGTGTGTGTGAGCCAGCTTCCAAAGCCATGAGTGTGAAAGAAACCAAAGTGACTGATTCCTCCTTCAAGGAAGTTTTGATACAAGGCGTACTTTGCGCTTGCCCATCTTCAGTTGGCCTGCCCTGAAGTAGGCACACCCCTTTGGGCACAGTAAGTGTCACACAAAACTAGCCACACACACAGATTGACAGACACGGAGAGAGGAGAAACAAGTCAGCATGCAAATACACACCATATTTGTGAGAAAGTTCTAGGTTAGGTACATTCATGGATTTCCATCAGAGTCAACAGGGTAAGGTGGATGTGACACTCATTGACTTGAGCGGAACATTAAAAATAATAAAAGTGGAAATGTCTGTACTGGGTCTGTAAATTCCCATGAGTTTCAGTGACTGTATCATACATACTCCGATTTTAAATTCTTTATTTCTCTTACAACGTATCTGTGTTTCCACATAGAAACCTCCAAAACTGGAAAAGAAACAAAGCATGAGACTCAAGAGTGATGGGCAAGAATGACAGTGCCTGTTACCCAGGAGCTTGTGAAATACTGGTTGTAGACGGAACCACGGAGCTCCACTTGCTCCCCACGGACCATAGAGTAGGGTAGGGGCACATCCAAGCTCACTTTCTGGGTTACTTGGACCCTTAGGGCATCTGCCACACATATTCCTGCAGACCAAGGAGCAGGTAAATGGGCTGCACTCACAGGACAGGAGCACAGAGAGGTGACTTGTATTCCAGGATGCTGAATCTACACTGCCTGCTGTACCTTTCACTGCATGCAAATGAGTACAATAACAGCATGAAACACTGGGCTTGGGGCTTGAGGTGATGATGCTTGTGATGTTGCCACCTTTGTCCTTTTCCTGGGCCACCATAAGGGTGACGGTCAGTGGCTTGTTTTGCTTTCCCTCTATTGCACTTACCCTCACTGAACATCCCCACGGCTTTTATTTCCCACGTGGTGAGTGAGTCTGGTAAAGGTTTGGACAAGGAAAACAGCCCTGACCTGTGAAACCAATTGAATGAGGTTTAAAACGGTCCTGAGAAGCCACTACGTTCAGCACAACACAGAGCATAATGCTCTAACTAAAGAGTGAAACACCTGAAGAAGTGCAGTACAAAAAGCTCAGATCAGTTTTGCAAAGTTTTTAAGTGTTTATTGTTTTCAGTGAAAATTCTGTAGCGGTAACATTTTTTTCAATCTCACAGATGTAAATACTTGAACTAAAAACAGACTTAAAACAGCACTCTCAGTACAAATCATTAAGCTGTTTTTACTTGTCATCTGTTGTAAAGAGGATGAAGCTTATAATTTAAATTTGGTCTTTAATACTGACTGGTTTTTGACACAGATAAATGGCGTAAGTCCTCTTTTAATCTTGGCAATATTTGCATTTTCGCATTTGCATTGCATCATGTTTGTATTTTTGGGTGAATAATGGAATATGGAATGATCTGCTCACCTATCTGAGATGCGGTGAGTCTCCCAGAGCCAGCTCTCTGGGAAATAACTGCGCACACGTGGAGCTTCCAGTCCAAACTCCAATTCAATCTCTGAAAGAAGACAATGATGACCTCTAAAGTCAAAGTGCCTTTATTGTCATTTCAACCATATACAGCTGGTAGAAGTATACAGTGAAACGAAACAATGCTCCTCCAGGACCATGGTGCTACATAAAAAGCAACACAAAGCTACCTACACACAACAAAATCAATGAACAGAAAAAAAACAGAAGATATTACAATATAATAAATACTACATATATAAACATACTAATTAGCAGCAAAAAATACAGCTGGTCAATAACCACTCAAGGATTAAAACAATTTTACAGAACAAACCTTCATGGTAATTCACTAGATAAACTGTAGATAAACAGCTCAGAAAAGTATTGTGCTGACTCACCCATACGTGCCAGTTGAAGTTCGTTTTTGTTCTGGTGTTCTAGCTTCAGGCGAAACTCGCAACACTCTCTAAAGGCCTTCTTGCACTCCTCTGAATTGGAGAGGCGTCTTGCACGTGCAGAACATGTATCCAGAGTTGGAATAGTCTTTATCCCCGCCAGGCAGCAATTTTTAAGGTGCTTATATGACCTGACTGTGGGCAAGGACTATCAGTTACCAAAGACCTACCCCGCCACCTACTCGACCAATGTCTCCTGATGTTTAAATGCCTGGGAACAGGCTGGCATCTTAAAGCTGAACACCAATGTCCTCATCCATCTTTATCTACACCTTCTTAAACATGTCAAAAGCAACAAAAGACAGGACACAGTCAACTTGCCTTTTTTTTGCATCTGGGGCGTAAGGCCTGCTTGTCGCTTTGGACGAGTAATTGCTGAACACGTTTCATCTGAATAAGAAATCATTCAAGTGAGCCAAAAGCAGTGAGGCTCATGAATGATGGATTTTATAGACTGGAATTATTTAAATACAATGGCAATTCAAAAAGAAATATCAAAATACATTTTAAAAGTTTTTGACTTGCTTCTGGAAAATCCATACCAGATGAATTTGTCACATATCAATAATTTACAGTCTCAGTAGAAAACATGTACCCCGTTTTCTGATATTTCCCATGACAATATACCTTCAAGCTGCGCAGCTTTAGCATTGGCATTGGTCATGAAGGTGAGACCAGCAAGACGGAAAACATCAGCGTTGTCTTTTCCCCCACCTCCCCCACAGCCATGGTCACTCTGCTCAATGTGGCGCAGCACCTACAAGCAGAGGGAGAAAAAAAACATCACAGTAATATATCCATTGTGTTATACGATGTCTCCTCCGTGAACCGCCACCTTATCGTGGTGGAGGGGTTTGAGTGCCTGAATGAGTCCAGGAGCTATGTTGTCTGGGGCTACATGCCCCTGGTAGGGTCTCCCATGGCAGACAGGTCCTGGATGACAGACGAGACAAAGCGCGGTTCAAAAACCCCTTATGACGAAAAAATCAAGGCGTCCGTTTACCCCGCCCGGTATGGGGTCACCGGGGCCCCACCCTGGAGCCAGGCCTGGGGGGGGGGCTCGCATGCGAGCGCCTGGTGGCCAGGTCTATGCCCACGGGGCCTGGCCGGGCTCAGCCCGAAGCCACAACGTGGAGCCGCTCTTCGGTGGGCTCACCACCTGCCGGAGAAACCATAAGGGGCCGGTGCGTTGTGATTTGGGCGGTGGTCGGGGCCGAGTGCCCGGCCGACCCAAACCTCGGGCGCCAACTCTGGTTTTTGGGACTTGGAATGTCACCTCACTGGCGGGGAAGGAGCCTGAGCTGGTGCGGGAAGTTGAGAGATACCGTCTAGATATAGTCGGGCTCACTTCCACTCACAGCTTGGGTTCTGGAACCACTCTACTCGATCGAGGGTGGACTCTCCACTATTCTGGCGTTGCCCAAGGTGGGAGGCGGCGGGCTGGTGTGGGCTTATTAATAGCCCCCCAGTTCAGCCGCCATGTGTTGGAGTCTACCCCGGCGAATGAGAGGGTCATCTCCCTACGCCTTCGGGTCAGGGAACGGTCTCTCACTGTCGTTTGTGCTTATGCGCCTAGCGGCAGTGTAGAGTACCCGGCCTTTTTAGAGTCCCTGGGGGGCGTGCTGGAAAGCGCTCCCACTGGGGACTCTGTCGTTCTACTGGGGGACTTTAACGCCCACGTGGGCAGCGACAGTGATACCTGGAGGGGCGTGATTGGGAGGAACGGCCTCCCTGATCTGAACCCGAGCGGTGAGTTGTTATTGGATTTCTGTGCTAGTCGCGGTTTATCCATAACGAACACCATGTTCATGCATAAGGGTGTCCACCAGTGCACTTGGCACCAGGACACCCTAGGTCGGAGGTCGATGATCGACTTTGTAGTCATTTCTTCTGACCTTCGGCCATATGTCTTGGACACTCGGGTGAAGAGAGGGGCTGAGCTGTCAACTGATCACCACCTGGTGGTGAGTTGGATTCGATGGCGGGGGAAAAAGCTGGACAGACCTGGCAGGCCCAAACGCATAGTGAGGGTCTGTTGGGAACGTTTGGCGGAGGCCCCTGTCAGAGAGGTCTTCAACTCCCACCTCCGACAGAGTTTCAGCCAGGTCCCGAGGGAGGTGGGGGACATTGAGTCTGAATGGACTATGTTCCGCTCCTCCATTGTCGGGGCGGCGGTTCGGAGCTGCGGCCATAAGGTCTCCGGCGCCTGTCGCGGCGGCAATCCCCGAACACGGTGGTGGACACCGGAAGTAAGGGATGCCGTCAAGCTGAAGAAGGAGTTCTATCGGGCCTGGCTGGCTCATGGGACTCCTGAAGCAGCTGACAGGTACCGACGGGCCAAACGGAGCGCGGCTCTGGCAGTCGCCGCGGCAAAAACTCGGGCTTGGGAGGAGTTCGGTGAGGCCATGGAGGAAGACTTTCGGTCGGCCTCAAAGAGATTCTGGCAAACCGTCCGGCGACTCAGAGGGGGGAAGCGGTGTTCCACGAACACTGTTTACAGTGGAAGTGGTGCGCTGCTGACCTCAGCTGAGGATGTTCTCGGGCGGTGGAAGGAGTACTTTGAGGATCTCCTCAATCCCTCCGACACGCCTTCCGTAGAGGAAGCTGAGGCTGGGGACTCGGAGGGGGACTCGTCCATTACCCTGGCTGAAGTTGCTGAGGTAGTCAAAAAACTCCTCGGTGGCAAGGCTCCGGGGGTGGATGAGATCCGCCCCGAGTTTCTCAAGTCTCTGGATGTTGTGGGGCTGTCTTGGCTGACACGCCTCTGCAGCATCGCGTGGAGTTCGGGAACGGTGCCTCTGGACTGGCAGACCGGGGTGGTGGTCCCTCTTTTTAAGAAGGGGGACCGGAGATTGTGTTCCAACTACAGGGGGATCACACTCCTTAGCCTCCCTGGGAAAGTCTATGCCAGGGTACTGGAAAGGAGAATCCGACCGATAGTCGAACCTCGGATTCAGGAGGAGCAATGCGGTTTTCGCCCTGGCCGTGGAACACTGGACCAGCTCTATACCCTCACTAGGGTGTTGGAGGGTTCGTGGGAGTTTGCCCAACCAGTCCATATGTGTTTTGTGGACCTGGAGAAGGCATTCGACCGTGTCCCTCGTGGCATCCTGTGGGGGGTGCTTCGGGATTATGGGGTTCGGGGCTCGTTGCTACGGGCTGTTCGTTCCCTGTATGACCGGAGCAGGAGCTTGGTTCGCATTGCCGGCAGTAAGTCAGACCTGTTCCCGGTGCATGTTGGACTCCGCCAGGGCTGCCCTTTGTCACCGATTCTGTTCATTATTTTTATGGACAGAATTTCTAGGCGCAGTCAGGGAACGGAGGGTGTCTGTTTTGGTGGCCGCGAGATCTCGTCTCTGCTTTTTGCGGACGATGTGGTCCTGTTGGCTTCATCAAGTCAAGACTTGCAGCGTGCACTGGGGAGGTTTGCAGCCGAGTGCGAAGCGGCGGGGATGAGAATCAGCACCTCCAAATCCGAGGCCATGGTTCTCAGTCGGAAAAAGGTGGATTGCCCCCTCCGGGTTAGGGGGGAGTTGCTCCCTCAAGTGGAGGAGTTTAAGTATCTTGGGGTCTTGTTCACGAGTGAGGGAAAAATGGAGCGGCAGGTCGACAGACGGATCGGTGCGGCGTCTGCAGTAATGCGGTCATTGTACCGGTCTGTTGTGGTGAAGAGGGAGCTGAGTCGTAAGGCGAAGCTCTCAATTTACCGGTCGATCTACGTTCCTACCCTCACCTATGGTCATGAACTCTGGATCATGACCGAAAGAATGAGATCGCGGATACAAGCGGCAGAAATGAGTTTCCTCCGCAGAGTGGCTGGGCGCACCCTTAGGGATAGGGTGAGGAGCGCAGTCACCCGGGAGGAGCTCGGAGTAGAGCCGCTGCTCCTCCGCATCGAGAGGAGCCAGTTGAGGTGGCTCGGGCATCTGTTCCGGATGCCTCCTGGACGCCTCCCTGGGGAGGTGCTCCGGGCTTGTCCCACTGGGAGGAGGCCTCGGGGCAGACCCAGGACACGTTGGAGAGACTATGTCTCCCGGCTGGCCTGGGAACGCCTTGGGGTTCCCCCAGAGGAACTGGAGGAGGTGTGCGGGGAGAGGGAGGTCTGGAGTACTCTGCTCGGACTGCTGCCCCCGCGACCCGGCCCCGGATAAAAGCGGAGGAAGATGGATGGATGGATGGATGTTATACGATGTCTTCTAAAAGTCAAATTAATTATCTGAGAATAAACCATGTTGATTAAAATGCATGAAATGTCTGTTTTGTGATTAAATGAAACAAGTTTCTTCCCTCCTCGCATTTGAGGCAAATGGAGCTCAGCGGCGATGTCCGATTGCGTTAGTGAGGTGTTGCCATCTGTGGCTTGGGTGGGAGACTCACTCTGGTCATTGGGTCTTTTCTGAAAGCTTTGAGATTGTAAATAGCAGTGTCGATTGAGGAAAGGGCCACAAGGGAGTTATGCTTGGCCTTCACCGTCAGTGCCAAGTTGTCCTTAGGACTGTATTCCTTTGTAGGTGCAGAAAGCCTCATCTGGCCCACAGCAAAGAAGACAAAGAAGGGTGACCATAATGGTCTGTAAGGGTTTTTGTATTGTGTGATAGAAATACAATTTAGAAGTACAGAAGACATGGAACAACATTTCATCACAGGCAACCTACCTGGAGATCATTGACACATTTCCCTTTAACATTAATCCATACCGAGTCCGCCACTAACTCGGCTATGTTCTCCCCAGTCATTATGTAATAGACCAGCAGACGGGCAGATGGCACCATGTCAGGTGTCACCTGAAAGTTGATGGCCTGGTGATTGGATCCTCCGTAACGGTTGACCGTGTCAAACTTTACAATTTTCCCCTTAGAAATGACCTTGGAAGGAAAGTGTAAACAGGAATAATTAAATATCATGGTGGGAGGTGGGAGTGTTATGGAATTCAGTCCAGTGCATGGTGTTAATTACCTGATAACTGAATGTTTGGAGAGGAATATTGCTGTAGTGATGGAAGTAGACATTGATGGTGATATAGTCGCCCACATTTAGCTCTTGATAGTGGGAAGCCCAGTCTATGTACAGATAACGCTTGTTGATGGAGTAGTAGGCAGTAGTTTCATGCCTTAGCATGGCCTGGTTACTAGGAGACAGGCTCTTATCTGCCGTCTCCAGCTAAAACAAGAGAAACATACAGGATCACTTGATTACTTTGTCCGTTATGATTTCATATAGAATTTGATCAAAATTTTAACACACACCAAAAGTACATTTTTTCCCCCCCAAGATCATGATACAGTGATGCACTTTACTAGCCAGGCAAAATGAAACTGGATTTCAGAAGTGCATGCCTGCAAATGCCAACACTTTTTAAGTACTGTATACACTCATGAATGTAAAGGAGGGAAGAGTAGAGGAGTAGTAACAGAGGTATATCTTTGAAGGCACAGGCAACGGACAGACTGGGCCGTTCACAAAGGGCTGTGTAGAGAAACAGGTACAAAGAAGTGGTTGGAAAGAACTGAGGGTTATCACATGTAAACATGTTACTTCCTCACAGTAAAAACAGCAGCCTTAGAGTTGGAGGGCATGTTGTAGATGAAGATTGCTGTGCCGTCGTTACGGCTGGTCTGAGCGTAACCCTCTGTCGTTCCAGAGTAATCCAGCAGTGACTCCTCTCCGTTATTGTTGGTCATAGTTGCACGCACCTTCACTGGCACCTGACCCACAGGCTGCCCTAGAGGGTCCTTCACTAAAACCTTTAGGCGTGGAAAAATGCAGGATAAATAATCACACAGTGAGAACGCATGTCCAGTTTACATCTGCATGGACAAAGGTGAAAATCTGGGCATGAAACACATAAATCGGTGAAGGCATCAGACTCAAAGGTGGCCTACCCTGAGAGAGTATGGCAGTCCAGGCTTGATAAATGGCGGAGTGGCAACCAGTGCCATCGTAAATGGTGACTGGAGAAATTTTACTGTAGCGAGCTCTGCCTCTTGAGAAATACCCCCTGATATAGAATGAAGGCAGCAGAAATCAATGAAGGAGCAGCTGCCGTTAATTTTTTTTCTAACAGTAAATAAAACCAAGAGCATTAATTGGTTTATTTAGATGGCCTCCTATACAGTGAAATATTTGCCATGAAAGAGTTGCTAGAGTAATTTCGAGAAGTACTCTGACGTAGCTTCTGCAAAGGATTTGCTCTCATAGGAGTCGCTGTCAAGGAGCTGCTAGTGTGGTTTCTTACCGTCAGTTTCACGCAGGGATACAGCAACGTACAAGAACTTCCCATCCATGTCCTGCAGGGTTCTGGGCCCACTGTCTTCCAGCAGTTTCAGGGCCTCTTCCACGTTGATGGAAACTTCTAGGAATCCATCAATCAGCTAATCAGAATGCACACAAAACAATGCTACATCACCCAAAACCTGTCAGGCCACCGAGCAAAACACAAGAATGACTATTACTCCAGCTCCTATACACAAACCCGCAAAACAAGCACCACTGCTTCAAAATGGGCTAATACAGCCCATATAACAAACAATGATATGAACGGACATGGATCAAGAGCTGCGTTCTTGATGGGTTCCAAAAAGAGTGCGGCATCTCACAGCAATGCATTTGCTACCTGTTGTTTTGTTACTGTGTTTGGAATTATGGTGGTCTGGCTGCCCTCAGTATAACCAAATCTCAGGAACACCTGCGCAGAGGAAACTGGAGACCCATGGACGTACCTAGCAAACAAACCAGCCCAAGATCAAAATATGTCTAATGCGACTACTATGTTCTTGGTAAGTAATTTTCAAATATTATTACATTATTGCAGTCTCTAGCAATTCTGTGCAAACAAACTTTGTACCTGGCTGTCACCGTAAGCTTGAATGAGTGAAAGGTGACAGAACTGATGTAGCTGGCCTCCGGCTGGATTTGGACGGATATGCTGGGTAAAACTGAAAGGCAAAATAAGGTGGGTAGGATGGAGAAGAAGTGGTTGCTGGGTAACTGGGTAAAAGCACAAGTTGCTATGGAGGAGTCAAAAAAGATCCTGAGGTTCACAGGTGAAAGGCAAGTGACAGATATGAGTCTTGAGAAGACATTCATTGTGGAACACCTGATTTTCAGATCACAGACAAAGCATGTACATGTGGTATAACTTTTTCTGTGTGAGACCCTAGATGAAGGTCATTTCCACCAACCATCAAACCTTTACTCACAACAGGACCTGATCTGTAAACACAGTTTCTAGCAAAAATGGTCATGGATTGGAACCGTTTCAATATTACTTAGGTAGCCCAAGGATAACATATGGTAAAAGGGCAGCCAATTTAGACATTAGTCACTTCTCATTTACCGTATTCCTTGACTTCAAATTCAGCTGTTGCTTGAGTGCTGAAGTCATCAGTGTAGGTGGCCTCAATTCTCCAGACACCACACCTGCAATGAAAAGCATGTACGAAAAGACAAGCTCAGTGCTAGAACCTTTTCGCACATTTCATCCTCCGCTGGTTAAACAGCTATTTGGTATCAAATTAAGGAAACCAAGAAGGCCGCTGTGTTGTAAACCTTGACAACAAACTGCAATATTTATACACAAAACCACACAACACCGGCTGTGCATCACAAACACCTACTTTGGCTTAAGGGGGATTTTAAAAGGCGTCTGCATTGAGAGAACCCCACTGACATCTCTTAGCTCCACAATATCCATCTTTACAGCATCTGGATCCTGTGATAGTCATGTGAGGGAACAGTGTCAGCAGACCACTGTCTCCTTGGTCAAAAGAAAGACTTCAAGATGTAATATTTCAATGTACAATGAGACCCTGAAGTAACAACTGCACTCAGATATACAGTACACCATGTAAGAAAACGTAAGCTTTACTTTACTACATCTGTGAGCAAGGCATGATGAAAACCACATGTATAAATCATCAGGAAAAATAAAACCGCACAATTAAAATATTTAATATGAAGGTCACCATTCAGTGTCCACTGTAATTATAATCATGGTGCTGTACTAGACTAAGTATACTGACTAAGGCGGTTATAAACCACTGGTACTTACTATGAAGGTGAGCGTAACAGGTCTGAGTGCTGGCCTCAGCTCTTCATCGAGGGAAAATACTCGCACCTTCACTACAGGAAGATCCAGGATGTAAAGGAGGAGTGCAAATATTAAATTATAGGTATACATACTGGAGTTGTTCCTCCCTGTTACAGGTTGCTTTGGCGCTTTCCCACACCTGACTGTTCGGGGTTGTACAACGGCTTGTCTGTCTGGATGAAGAGAAAGCCGTTCTCACGAGTGACCTCCACTTTCTCCTCTCTGGTGAAGTCGGTGGACCTCGCCTCCAGGTATACATAGGAAGCCTCCTTCGGGAAATCTCTGGGCAACAGCTGCAGTCAAGGAAAGGGGTAGATTTAACAACACAGAAAAGTTCATGATATTTTGAAACCAGTGAATCAACCTTGCGTGTGAATCACTAAAAAACATTACCGTAACAAAATATCTCACAAAATATTCGACTGAGTTAATCTGTTTATTATAATAGATTTGTGAAGGACAAGCAATTAATTTATGTGGAGTATTATGCGGGAAAAAAAGAAAAAAAGCTATATGATGAACAGTGGCTGCCAGACAAGGCTTCGAGGCACTAGAGACATGTTTCATTCATACCGAGTTACTCGCTGCAAAAGGATTATTTTACAAGAATCTGATGATCATTAAACAGCTCAATCATTCAAGAAATGATGCAGCTGACAATGAATTAAAATAAGAAAAATACAATGTAAAAATAATCCGTCTTCAATGTACTCTCTGAATTCCTGTTTAAATGACATTAAACATTATTTTTGTTTTTGAAAGCACTGTGTTTCTGACATAGGATACATTGTGAGCTGTCCTACATCGTAAGAAGTGAAGATGGGATTTCTGTACTGAAATATTATTTTATTTGCCTGTACAGTATCAGTACCAGTTGGATATAACACGTTATTTTTAATTCACAGTCTTCCACGACTTACAAAAGCAATGTGTTCCAGAAAAATCCTTCATAACGCAAACATTCATAACTGGAAGATGTAATTACCACTAGTTTCAGTGGTTAAAGTTTTCATCTGTTCCTGAGCCCCCAAAAGTGATAGTTTATGCAATCATCAAACCCCATTAAAATGGACAGTTAATTCTGCAATTAACAGTTTCCCATCAACTTCCCTTCATTACTTACTGCTATACTTTATGGCTCATATTGTTATGAAAATATTACTGTATATCTACTTCCTGCGCTCTTTCATAGTTACTGCATACTTTGGCTTAAACATGCAGAAATACAACAGACATACATATAAAGTGTTTATGTATTAATTCATCCTTTAATACAAGAAAAGGCAGAAACGTTTGCGAGCAATACCATGAATATGCACTCACTGAAAAAAATCATGTTAAGGTGCATAGCTTTAGGCTGCATATCTTTACGTAGAATTACTACAGGTCACCACGTAGCGTTGACGTCAGCACCTCGGTTCGTCGCTGGAGAGCCGCGCTATCGGAGACGTATCGCGCCGGCAGGAGAACCGTAATTTAGACCGAGGCCGGGGGCCCAAAGGCGGCTCATCGAATTAAACATTTCAAAGATGCCCAACAAACACAAGGCGAAGTACTGTCGCGCCCGACGAGCTGCTATTAAGGAGCAAGCCGAGGCCTCTGCTCTTCTGGGTCATTCGAAAGACAGCAGCCAAGACACCGGCGGCTCAGCGAAAGCGTGAACAGCGTGCGGGGAGAAAGGCGGCGCGGGAGACTGCAAAATCGCCTCAGGCGGCCTCGGAGCCACAACCATCGGCTTCTCGCGCACCCGACATGGCCGTGCAGCACGAGGCCATGGACGTGGATGCAGCAGCGACCGACTTGATATCTGGGCTGAGTGGGTCAGGGCTCACCACCCACACGTGCAACGCGCAGCAACGAGCCACAATGTGGGACATTTTTCGCAACGTTGCCGGCTCGCTCAGGCTGAACCGGCATTGGCCGTTAAATTGGTTAATATATCGCGTTCCTTCCTCTATCCAATTTTTTTGTCACAACCCTACAATGGGTCTACAATGGTATATGCACTATCTCTCTGTGTCTTTTCATTTGTGAGAAGGAGCTGCGAGAGGGGTTGCATTTTTCGTGACACTGTTCAGCCCCCCCCCCCCCCCCCCCCACACCTAGTAGTGAGGAGAAAGAAGAAGAAAAAGATGTAGTTCTACGTCAAAACACACACACAGCACCTATGTGTCATACTGCTGGGCAATTTTTACAGGAGCGAAGTGTTATAAAGCAAACACTCACAGTGGTAACTATACATATATACATATATATACACTTTTTATTCAGTGTAAATACAACGTGATGATGTAACAAAAAACATGTTTCGTCCATGGACCTTCTTCAGCATTGCCTCATAACACCTTATTTCAGTTTTTTTTGTGGGCTTCAGCACCTGTTGTAACAGCTTCTCCTGCATTTTGGTGAGCGTGTGTTCAATTTTCTACACGAGTAATTTAAGCCAGGTAAGTACCTTGCTCAAAGGTTTTTCTTTCCACTTGACAAAGTTATGATGCGCTAAAGAGTTAGAAAAAGAACCGCATGGACGGGACGGTAAGCAAAGCGATGCCGACTAAACATACTACCACGCTGTAAGTGCCTCACCCATGAGCATAATGGAGCGTTTTGAAGGATAACTGATTCCCCCTCCCCAAAGGGGGGTTGCTACTAGGCCACAGTGCTTTTCTTAACTGCAGTTTTTTAAAATGTTAATAGAATAATGGTATTAAACAACGTTCCTCATAAATGGCAGTTTTCTTAAGTCAAACGTTCGTATCTCGGGGGTGACTGAAGTTAATGTTTCAGACGCAGGGAAAAGAATAGGCGACTTACCCTAAGAGTGGCCACATCTTGGAAGCGATTTGCAGAGGAGAGCGTCACAGACTGAGTGGCAAATGTCTGCCGCTTGTCTGGGTAGCTCTTCAGTGACACAATGAAAGTGGACTCCTCATTGTAGCCAAAGAGCTGAACAACCACCGTCTCGCTTGCATCCAGTCGCAGGACTTTAGGTGCCGTGATGAGGTACCTGGAAAACCAGGAGAAAAGGGAATAACAATAGTATTTTTATCCAGCTGATGCTTTTCTCCAAAACGACTTACACTGTTAAGCTTCTTGCAGTGATTTCTGCCTTTATACAGCTGAACAATTTTTACTGGAGCAATAAATAAAGTATCTTGCTCAAGGGTACTACAGCAAGAGGTGGGATGTGAACTCTGCCTCTGGACCCAAGCATATTAGCAATTACTCGCCAGTATTTAGCGGACACATTTCTCCTAGGTGACTTACAGTGTTAGATATAGAGTAGTGAACTACATAAAATCAATCACCTATTGATACAGCTGAACAATGTAACACACCTAACATAAAAAAGGTCATTTAGAGTCCCCAGTTTACCTCAAACATGCTTTGACTGTGGGAAGAAACCCAGTTAAATATGGGGAGAACATGTGAACTCTAGATAGACTGAGCTGGATTTGAACCTATGTCAGAATGCAGAGCCCAGGAGTAATAAGGCACCAATGCTACCTGCTATGCCACAGCGTTACCTGATGTACCATAGAGGTACTATCTAGCATGTTCAACACTTACATCTTGTCCTGTGCCTCTGTCCTCCAGCACAAGCACAGGAAACCGAGTAGCAGTGGAAGTTCCCTCATCTCTCACAGGAACGAGAGCACGACAGAACACCTCCACTCCAAAAAAAACTGCAGTGCTCTGCCTGCCTTGCCTGCTTCACTGAGAAAAATCAAATCTCCACGCTGTTTGTTTACAGTTAATCATTATCCCCTGTCTCTAACAAACATAGATGAAAGTTCAGTAAATCCTTAACTAAGAATGTCTTCCAGTCACTAAATAAAATAAAAAAACTGCACTCAGAGGGAGATGGTGATTGTGGGTATTAATGATCATGGCTCACTTGAGCATTGAAATATTACAATTTATGATGGAGGGCAAGTAATGAAACAACTTAAACCTATAATAACATGTCCTGCAGATTTCTTAACCTGCAAGACCAAATGAAGGAGGTCATAATCACTAATAACCTATTTTCCAAGTTTTTGTATTCAAAAGGGAACGTTTGTGTTGAATATCAAATAATGGGTAGTTGTTGGCTCAGCTTCACAATACACAAGAGTAAACTAAGTCCCTGACTAAACTAAACCAGTCCTGGTAAATGGACAGTTAGAACTCTGCTGTGGTCTGCACTGATTTAAGTTTTTGTCCTGGCAAATAGAAGTGGCAGTAACAAAGAGGAACAAGAACATGATCTCCCATGCAGAGGAAAGCTAAACATCTGGCAGAATTTCTCTTTCTCAACAAAAACAAACCCCTGCCATCATTTCCCAGCAAATATTACCGGACTCCTGCACTTTGGAAACTAATTCACAGCGAGGTGCCTACACTGAAACAAATCCAATGTAAATCGTAGCTGAAGGCTGAGAGGTCGTCATTAGGAAACATGGGAATTTTAGCACTATTTACAGGGAGAGAAAGTTAAACAAAAAAGGGCTGCATTTGGACAAATAGTGGACTTTGACTCCTTACTGCATTTCAGACAGGAGGTCAGTCGGTAGTTCTAGTCTTCATCGAAATCAAAGTAAAGCAGCAGCCAGGTTAATGGTCTGAACTAAGAGCCATGGTGATCAATTAGTGGCATGTATCCTTGCCCTTATCCACCTATAAAGTCTAAAAAAAAGGGTTTGGATGGTGTCAGACACAATAACACCAACTGACGTTTTCTAGTTGTTTCCAATGTCCTCTCAGTTGTGCTAAGAGGCAATGAATAGCTTTGCTTTAAGCTGGATGCTAGAATGCGCTTTGGAATCTCTCTAAATGACTTAATTGCTACAAAAAACAATTTGGACAGGTTGTTTCCACCAGTGGGGTAGCTGAGGGAAAGCGTCACAACTGCTCTGCCAAGAACTTTCTAGTCATTAACTGTTGTTAGGCCTGTTCTCAGCAGCATGACATAAAAGATCCAAGCAAAAAGAATGTGGTAAAAGCATACATAGTGATCTCTGACGTGTCGAAAAGACAAAACGAGATGCCATATTTCACACCATCACCCCACTATATAACTAGAGCAGACACCGTCTGGCTATGGCACAGACCTAGAAGCAACGGGTGACGCTTTGCAAGACCCTGTAAAACCAAAGAACAACGTAAGTAAAGACAGTCATGTCATGATGAATGGTGTTGTAAGGTTCGGGCTGAGGACTTCGGAGGCTTGCTTAGTTACAGTGATGTTGAAAAACAATCGTGACATACAGAGGTATCCGGAACAATTTCAAAAATAGCCCTAAAATATGGCACATATTTTGGCATAAAGTATAGTCACTTCCTTTTGTAAAGAACATATTTTCATTTCTCTCAATCGGGCAGTGCTGTAGTTACAAGTCAGCTGCAAGGGAATTCTAGGTGTGCTTCAGCTTTCATTTGCAGGGCTCACACTTACTGTGGGGGTGCTTTGTTGAGCTCTCAACTTTGGAACATCTTTGGCCAACTTAGGAGCTGTTGGGGTGATGGCAGGATGCGGTGAGCTGCAACACATTTCACCGTGGAGGATCGTGGAACTTCACATAGTTTGTGAATTACCCGCTCTAAAGAGAAAGGGGTTATCTAATACTTGACTCTCACTACCTTTCAAAACTTAAATTTTGATGTATGCTGAATGTATTGCTGGGTCATTTCCAAATTGCATACATTGAAAAACATAAATGTATTGTTTCATGTGAAAGTAACTGCTGTGACTTTAGCCTTAATGAACCTAAACATTCATCACATTTACCTGTATTTTTGAATGAGCCATTCTATGCTGACAAGGGTCAGCAAGGACAAAGTGTTTCACTATTTTATAGATAATGCATTAAAAGTTGACTGATATATAAGCCTTTATTATAACCTGAGATGTAGTTATGTTCCACATAAAGACAGTTGTGTATCTTGTTTTACCCACACAGATGAGATCTACCTGCCCTCTATATATCCTGCTTCTGCTGGAAGTGGGGAACTTCTACCGGGTGGATGGCGCCCTTGGGGACCGAGCTGATTTTGAACAGGCTCTATGGAGTGTCCGAAAGATGCCTAAGGTAGTGCACTCCGTCCGGACAGCTCAAGAACATTTCAGCGAGACCAGGCCAGACTTTTCCAAGTGGTTCACAGATGCACTGAAGGGACTTGAAGGCAGCTATAGAGACCCAGGTGGTCGTCACCTGCTACTTGACTCAGGACCTATGGAGGACGAATTGTTGGAGGAGCCACCCAACGAAGGCACTCAACAACGGAGTTCACGGTCACAGGTGTTGGCCTCTGTTTACACACACAAACGGACCAGTGACCTGGAGAATCTAGCTGAGGGCCTTAATGAATACAGGAGTAAAGGGGGATTCACTTTTAGATTTGGGAGAAAATAGCTGCCTTTAATTTCACTGTGTTGAAAAATGGTGAAGGGTAGGATCTTGCAACTAATCACAAAATGACTGCAGAAGAACAAAGTATTTAAGACTATTGAATATTTAGAAAATGAATTGTAACAAACAAATTTTGTTGCAGACAAATAAAATGAATTTACTGCAGTTGTATTGTGTATTTTAATGTCACTGGAAAATTTAAATGTGGCGTAGGTACAGCAGTCTTGTCACCAGGACACAGGCGTCATGGGTTTCAAAGAAAATACAGCTGAAAATGGCAATTTGTTTGCTCTCAATCAATAATTTGTTTTTAAAACTTAGATTTTAAAACACCATCAGTTCAAATGTAGTCATTTATAAATTAAAACTTGTCTAAAAATCAACACAGTGGCTTTACTTCAGAGAGACTGGTAGGAAGAAGTCAGGAATAGAGTTTCTTCATTCTTATTTTCCATTATATGCTGAAAAGGTATAGTGGTTTACTGCCTGCTACTTCTTCCTGGTGTGAAGCCTTTCAGAAAGCTTGGCTTCTAGTCAGGCTCAGGTTAAGACTAAAAACAAACTGGTCACCAGTTGTTCATGACCTTTCAGACTAATGTGTAATGTCTAAAAGGCAGCACAAACTTTCAGAAAGCAACAGTGACTCAATACTGGTTACAATCTGGTTCTGGCTTAAATCTTAACATTCATAAAGAGCCTAAAATAGTAACAGTTTCACATGAATTCTTGACATCTTGATAATTTATGCACCTTAATATTTAATATTATGCTGTATTTTACAAAGAAAATAATACTGAAAAAAATATTCCAATTAGTAAAGAATAATGCAATGCAGTACTTTCAAGTAACACTTTGTATTGTATCAAACATGAATTGCACCACAGGGTTCACTGTGTAGATATTGAGAATAAACATATTTACAAAGAAAAGTAATTTAACTGTAAATCCACAAAATGAGACATAACAAACGGAAAACAAATAGTGGCATTACATATATTGGACATAAAATAAGTGACAGTACCATAGTGTGATGTAAAGGCATCAAAGTTGTGTGCGACATTCGTCACTGCAGTCAGAGAGGGCAAGGCGGGAAATACTAAATCATACAGAAATACTTCTTATTTAAACAAAATAAAACGCACAAGATAACTTTCTACAATGTAGCAATTTCTTTTGGCTTGGGGTATATACTAAATCAGTGGTGTCCAACTCAAGTCCACAAATAGCTGGTGTGCATACTGGTTTATGGTTTACTGAGAGAGTATTAACATAACCACTGCCTCAATATTTTGGAATGATTAGATTCTTCATAAATTACAAGGAAAAAAGGTACACTAAGGGAATATGTTTGAAAAAGTAGTGATATGGCTAAGAGTAAATACATATGTCGTAAAATAATTAAGGCAGGCAGGGGCAAAAACCAGCACGGACCGAGCTGACACCCCTATAGTAAAAAGGCAAACTGCTTTAGTGTCTTAACTCTTACAAGCACTTCAAAGTGCAGTCCCAACATTTTGGTTTGAAATTGTAATGCAGCATTCTGGTTACTTTCAACTTCCCTGCAAACAAGGTTTGTATATTTCTTTCTTTTCTGTTTTTTTGCTTCCGGACCTTCCTGAAACCCTTCCCCTGATCGGCGTAGTAATAATTTGATCTGTATTTCTCTCACACACACACACACACACACACACACACACACACCTTCTGTTAATATCCCTTGTTATCAGGAGCAGTGACGTTTTCATTTTCTTCTTTTATGTGTCTGTAATCAAGCATCTTTTCCATCTTCAACATACTGCACCCAGTTTTCGTGAAAAAACACATTACCATGTTAAGACATGCAGATGTATAATAAAACTAGTGTTCATTAACAAAGGTCATTGTTACGCAAAATCTGTATAACTGCAGTGAATCCAAAGAGATATTTTAGTTATCAGTAAACATTGATTGCTTCATATTTCTGATAACATTACAAAGCAAAAACATAAAAAGACATTAAAAACAGAAAAATTCAAGTGATGCAGAGTTGGATCCATGGAGTTATACCATGTGTAAAGATTTGTATTTGTATTAGTGTTTTGAGGAAGGAACAAACATCTAAGATCCTTTGATTTGTGCACAAAATCCTTGCTTTGAGCTGTGAGAACAGGAAGCTTAGTAAGATCATGTATCGGAGGCTTGCGTCAGAGTTCCAAGGTCCCTGTTTTTCACTCTTCTGTCCTAGAGCTCTTAATAAAAAAAGAGTCACTGTCCATATTAGCAAAGCTGACAAAATTCTTTTGCTACCTCTGAACAATGTCACTGATCTCCTTGATTGAAGACAGCAGCTTGGTGAAGTCCTGCTGTGCGGCAGCGCCACCTGAAGCTGTCGGGCATATCTGCAGCTCCCGCAGACTGCTCTCCAGCTTGTTGATGGCTTCCCGGAAAGCAAACTTGTTCCTCATTTGCTGGATGGATTCCACGTAGCTGACACAATATTTGGAGAAGTTCTTTCCTGCCTCAAGCACGGCATTGTGGCTGCCTGTCTGCTCCGAGTTCCTCTCAATGGCAGCACGCAGCTGCTCGGCTCCCCCCAAGACCATCTCCTTTGTAATGGCTGAGTTAGGGTGCCTCTCCTGGGTCTGCCGAGTTTTGCGTAAAGACTGCCGAGTTGTAATGAGGGGGATGAATGCTGTGGTAGAGGTCTGCTCACTGTTGGAGGATCCAGACTGTGGTCCTCCCGGTGGTGGGGTGGACATAGAGGATGTTGGAGATGTCTTTGATGGTGGTTTGGAGGAGGTGGCAGTAAGACTTTTTTTTGCACTTTCCACTGAAACAAGGGACTTCCCCTGTTCAGCACTAGTTAAGCTGAGGTGATGGTGATCAAAGCTCTGGGCAAAGGCTTTGGATTTGGCATCTGGTGGTGTGTCCTGGGTAGGACTCCGAGATGCCTTTCCAGATTTTGAAGAGGAAGGCAGAGGTGGGGTTGGTTTTGACTTCTGAAGCTTTCCCTTCTCTTTAGGCACCAGGCTATCAGGGGTGTTCTTTGGACGGCGTCCTCGGCACTCTTCTCCAGCTGCCCCAAGTACTGGGAAAGCACTGGACTTCAGAAGCTCAGCCTGCAAGGCACTCGTTTTAGAGAATTCACCATGTGCCGGTGGTTGAAGACTCACTTTGAGCATCTGGTTCTGGGGAGTGCAACTTGGGCTGGACTCAGGATCCCTGAAGACGTCGTCCACTGTGTCTTCGGTCTTCTTGGGGAGCCTTGGGGGCGGTGTAAGTGTGCCAGAGCGAGAAACTGACTCTGGTTTCTGCTCACTAGCTCTCTTGCGCGGCAGTGCTGGCTTGTCATTCCGTCCTCCAAGTGTGCTTGAGTCAAAGTGATGTGCAGAGGATTGCAGGTTGCGGGGAAGTGTGACCGACTTCCACTCAGTCCGGTCAAAGCCAGGGGGCATGCTAGAGGCAGAGCAGGAACGATGGAAGCGTTTTGAATTAGATAAAAGGTCCTCCTCACCCAGAGTTCTCATTCCAGAAGTGGAGGCCATTGGGTTGACTTTCTTCCTGCTGTGCTGTGGGGGGAATGGACCTGAGGGTCCTGGGGAGCCAGGTGGCCCATTGACTGTGCTCCCTGCACCATTGTTATGGGCACTCAGAAGCTTGCTTGGGTCAAAGGTGCTGGCAGCATCACTAAGAAAAGGCCCACTAATTAAGTCTTCTCTGGCATCTCCTATCCCTCGACACACTGCTCCTCCCCAGCGCTCTGTAGGTCCATCAATTCCTTTGAAAGAGCTGCTACGCTTAGGAGGCGCTGGGGCGGTCTTCTTCTTCTTCTTTATGAGACTGCTAATGAAGATACTGGTCCTTGATTTGTCCTTAGGTAAAAGGCGATCATCCTCATTAAGATTGTTGTCCAGGTATGGCCTCTCCTTCCTGGGAAGCATGGGTGACACAGCCACCTCAGGCTCCACTACATCTAGAAGTGAATTACAAAACGCTGAGCATATGCATCACAAGTTCTAAGCTGCAGCAATACAAAAAGCCATAAATGCAAAGACAGACGAGTCTAAAGCTTGCCTGCGTAACATTTCAGTGCCTTGCTTTGCTTATGAATCCAAACAACTACAGTTTTAGGGGAATTACTGGGCCTCACTTGCACTCTCTCCATCCTTGTGGTCTGTGTTTTTACGGAAGGTTCTGGTCTTGGTCGGTAGCTCAGGGGCCTGTGGCATGGGGCACACGGTCACCTTCTTCCCTTTCTTCCCCAGTTCCTTCTCTACCTCTGCAGGACAGAAAGATTCACATGAGTGATATTAACGTACAGAAAGAGCTTAATAGAACTTTATCACTATGTAAGTTCTGTATTACCATCTTCACAGGTCATTTCAGAGTTGAACTTAGCTATAATGCACAGTAAATGTATTAAAAAAAAAAAAAACTTATGATCTGGTGCTGAAGTGCTAAGTTAGAAAATAGATAATTGGAAACTGTCTGAAGGTTTTTTGAGGATGCCTCAATAAAAGCACGACAACACTTGGCAGCACTTCAAAAGCCCTACACATGGTATTGGTACATTACTTGACAACCACTTGCTGTACACTGCCCCCACTGGGGTTAAGTCTACTGGCAGAGAGAGACAAAGACAGACTGCACTCACCATCTGAAATGCTCGATTCTTGGAACATGGTCTCAAATGCTTGATGGATTTCAGCAAACGATGGACGCTCTGCAGGGTTCCACTTCCAGCCTGAATGGTAAGAGGAAAACATGTAAAACAAACAGAACTGAGAGGTTTTTGTACAAATATTCTGTGCAATCACTTGGCTTTCAAGCATGGCGCAACAAAACAATCGGACATGCTATCAGTATATACAAATTGACGCCAATTTAAATGTTTACTCAATTAAGGTAGCTGGATGGAAAAAACCCACAAGAAAGAAAGTGAAAGGGTGAGGAATATGGAAAAAATGTAAGGGTGGAATAGGACACTCTGAAGAAAGGCCATTCAGTTGAGACTGGCCTGGAGCAACCATAAAAGGATAGGAATTGTGTCTGAGAGTGTATGGAGTTTTAGGAAAGAGAAGGACTCACAGGCTCTCATAAGTTCATAGACCTTTTCTGGGCAGCCCTCAGGCCGGTCCATGCGGTAGTCCTTCTCCAGCAGCTCATACACCTGGGACAGGTCAATACCCGGGTAGGGAGACAGGCCATATGTCGCAATCTCCCACAATAGTACGCCAAAAGCTGAAAGGCCCAAAATATGAGAGAGGGGTTGACATAGCTCTCACATCTCTTTTCTACAAGAATATGATAAATAGTCCAAGTCACACAAGCAACTATGGTTTCTGAACCCTCCCATGATCCAGTCCGTCATTCTTGGCTCTTCTTTAGAGGTGTGAAATTCATTTCAAGGAGAAGGAAGTATGTTCACCCTTTCACATTTGCAAGGGTTAGGGGCGGACGACCCCCACTAATGTGAAAATTTGCGAATAATAGTGGCAAAATTAATGACACTGAAAAGTTTAAAAGTTACTGCGAGAAACAAGAGATTCCATGGTCACAAGGACAGCTAACACGTGAGTGAGGCTGATTACTGAGACAACGATGCGCGGCCTACCCAAGCCAAGACGCTTAGATCCCACTTTTTTCTTTTTTTAAACCAAAAATTACTAAATCTTTAATGGTAAAAGTTTTTACTTACGCTAACAAATATTAAATAAAACTAATATTTAAATAATATATGATTTTATGTGACAATTTTCAGTATTTATGTTTTTCGCTTACGTGTCTGCGAGTTTCCGCGATCTTTCGGCAGGCTCCAAAAATATTCCCATTTAATTGTTCGTGGCTAACTCACGAATAACCGAAACCTCGCGAATCTAGAGGGGAGACTGTACTCCTGGATAGTGCTTGTAAAAACAAACTTACACTACACCTCATAATTCAAAAAGTTGCCAGTCTAAGGCAAAAACATATTTTAACCATGAACAGTACCTTTGAAATGATAAAAACTGCCCGCTGAATGTTTGAACATTTGATTCAAAGTTAAGCAGGTGCACTCAATGAGTTGTATACCTGTTCAAATGTTCGGTTTGGATTCAGTCAAGGCAGAATAAAACCACTTCAAATAGAAAACAGGCTCTTTCCTTTCTCGCAATTTTAAACACCCTTTCCTGGGTATGTTTAACAAAGGCATCTTCATTTGGTTATAAGAAAGTATGCCTGAGGTGTACATTTTAGGTCACTTTAAAACCATGACACATTCTGGGTATCTACCTACCCCATACATCTGATTTTATAGAGAACTTGTTGTAGGCCAGGCTCTCAGGGGCTGTCCACTTGATGGGGAATTTGGCCCCAGCATGAGCTGTGTAGGTGTCTCCTGTCATTAGACGACTCAGGCCAAAATCTGCCACCTTGACCAACTGGTTCTCCCCAACCAAACAGTTACGGGCAGCCAGGTCCCTGAAGAGAACACAAGGAAATGGCTGAGTGTGTGGAAAACAGGTTCCCAGGATGTTTATGCTATTATCGTTGTAACTAAAAAAAAATGTTCCTCAAGCAGCATCCATAGGCCACCCCTACAAGTGGCCAAGGTAAGCTCTTCACCTGTGGATGAAGTTCTTTTTCTCCAGGTACTCCATGGCAGAAGAGATCTGTGTGGCCATATAGAGCAGAACCACTGCATTGACTTCCTCCCGATTGCATTCGCGCAGGTAATCCAGTAGGTTACCATGGGTCATGAACTCTGTGATGATGTAGAAGGGAGGCTCCCGTGTGCACACACCTGGGACCAAAGCAGTGACAAGACATATCTGAGAAACAACCACCACCATAGCCCAACAAACACAGTAATGGACAAATACACTGACATGTAGTACTATACCAGATATTTGTGATAATAAATTCTACACAGTAGCACACAAGTAGAGAGCACTGTAAATAAAAAAAATTTCCATGCCCAAAAAATTGTGATTAATGGTCGAGCGAATGGATGTTAGCAACAGGTAGAGCCCAGGCTTCATATTTGGACATAGGATTGAAACCAGCTCAGTCCTTGTAGAGTCTACATGTTCTCCTTGTGTTTGTGTGGGTTTCCTCACACAGTCCAAAGACACGTGCAGAAGGCAGCAATGGTAAACCACTGTCAAACCCTCTCTTACCTTGCAAACCAAAAAAGAGTTAGAGTTCACTAAGAGTTCAAGTCAACTTGTTGGCACTTACTCTTCCGTACTCCAAATTGGTGTTGGCAGGAAAAGAGAATTATGAAATACTGCATTCTAGCGCTATTCAAGGCTGTACATGATAAAAGAGACAAAGACAGAGAATATGTTGATCATGTAAAAGACTCAGTCCTCAGCCAGTAAAACTAACCAAGCAGTTGCACCAAGTTAGGATGCTTGATCTCCTTCATGACTGCTGCCTCCTTCAGGAATTCTTCCACCTCCATGGTATCCTCCTGAAAGACAGTAACAAAATTTAATGGAAAGAAAATAGCATGAAAGAGAAAATCCTCAGTAACAGTAAGTACTTAATGATTACAAAATGTGTTCAAATGACTAATTGTTCACTGAACAGTATGTGGTTACTGTAGGGGAAACAGGCAGTTTCTGACAGCAGGATGGCACCACTAGATGGCAATGAAACACTATATATGTGACAGTAATTTTTGCTACCATATTGCCTGGTCTACACTGAGCTTTACATGGTTTTTTTTTTTAAACTTAACCAAAGTGCCAGAGATTCTACTACAGAGGTATGATTACATCAAGTTATTAAAAAAAAAAAAAAAATTTTTCACCACACATGGGTTCGTGTTGAAAACTACTGTGACTCTCAAATTTACCTTGAGGGTTTTGACGGCCACTGTTAAGCTGTACTTCTTCCAGACGCCCTCATAGACCTCCCCATACTGGCCTCCACCCAACTTGTGCTTCATAGTGATGTCGGTGCGCTCCATCTCCCACTTGTCATAGCTGGGCGAGACTCCATACACAGTGGGCTTATTGCGTTTGGGGGCTGGGTAGTGCAGTGTGGTGATCAGGCCGTCAGCCACCGTTGAGTGGTGGTGCACCAGCTCAGCCAGCGCTGTGAAGCGGCTCTCTGACGACACGTACAGCTGTGACAAAAGCACAAAGGCGAACATCAACAGGAGGTACAAAGAAAACAGGAATGGTGAAAAAACATCTGATCTGTCTGAAGATCTGCTTTTACTTTGACACTAGAATGGCAAGCAAAAGAAATGCTGAAGTTCAAGGTATCTTGTGCTTTGCCACTCGGAGACATATGCGGTCTACTTCCGACTCCCCATCACTTTTTACTGGATATGCAGCTGACACTGCAGTGTTGCTATCTGAAAGGAACTAAATGCGGACAACAGCCCAGACTTCCACTTTGCACGTGATTTGCAAACTGCGCCGAGTACCCCCACCCGGCTCACAGCCCCACTTGCTGCGCCAGCCTCCCGGGGAGCGATCATCCGCTCATGCTCTGCGGGGGCCCAGACAAGATGCTGAAACTCAAGCTGGCAGGGATTCAATTACAGCCCATAACGGGGGGGGAGGAATGCGTGGAATTGTGGGGAATGACACAGGCCTTCTCAGCATGCCTTTCACTCCTGCACAGGTACGTAGCCTCTGAGAAGCACTGGAGCCAGTCTCCACTTCTGCGTCTGACGTACCTACTTCACCATCTTGCTCCTCACAGCCCATTTTGTAAAGTCACCTAAGTCTTAAGCATCTTCCTGTAGGTATTACCATCAGATTCTGGCAGTTAGAAGACAAAATCAGACTCAGTATCATTTCAGTTTTTTTCTTTGTGTGCATGCATCTCCTTGCATGTGCATATTTGTGTAGATTGAAAGTATAACTAAATGATCTCAGCTGCACTGAATGTCAGCATTCCCCAGTCGTGCAGTCATTCCGCCGCCCTCCCCTTCAGAGAAAAACCACAACAGCAGGAATTCCATGTAATGACGGAGGAATTCAGACTATGCTGATTAACAAATCATTCATCATTCAATGGCATTCATCCACCAAGGGACAACATTACACAGCTGTTAGTTGCATGGGAAGTGGGAAGTCAGAAAGGTGATAGCAGATTTGGGGAGAGTGGTTGGGTTGAATGCCTGTCTCATCCCTCCTGGTCCCTCAAATCTTTAAGTTGAAGAATACAAAATTTTTTCATATGAAAATTGCAGACCATTGGCTCAGTTTGCTTGTGGTCTATCATGATTATCCAAATGCTTCAGTTTACATGTTAAGATCCTGGAGAAAATCTCATTTGCCTCTGTACACTTTATGAGACAGAGTACTCAAACAATCCTGTTGCTCCTTAACAAGCATTACAAGGCTCTGCTGAGACCTCCTCGTGCACTAAAGACAGCTCTTTGGTCTCTGACGGACTGCACTTTAATAAGTGCCCTGAAATGATGAATGCCCACAAGCGTTCAAACCTCCACGTGTGTTACGCAGCATTACACAGTGAATATTGTCATCCTGCCCACAAACTGTCGTGGGCAACACGCAACAGCAATGATAAGGGATACAGTATAGGAAACATTAATGCTGTAGGCACAGGAACCCAAGTATAGGCGTGGGTGCATTGCCAGCACACCCTATAATGGTATACTGCTGTGCAACTACTTACTACTGCAATGTTCTCAGTCAGTGACCGAGGATCCAGAGCATCTGAACAACTGAATGACTTGAGTGTCTTAATTCAAAACTCAGATCCAGCCATTCAGAACAGAACTGTAGAAACTGGATGAGACTCACCGGCATACTTGTCCTTCTGAGGACAAAATTACTCCATTATAAAGCAGGTCAGTGAGGGACACCGACAAAACCCAGACTAGGATAAAGCCTGTGTGGCAACGCTCGACTGAACTTGAGGTTTCCTACGGTATCACTACAGCCACATTTCAACAGATTTAGCATCCCAACCTGTTTTACTGTTTTTTAGAGTATTTCCCTCCCACTGACAAGGTGTTGTCTAAAAGGTATCACATAAAGCAAGTTAGCATCCTTCTATTACATTCTCCAAGTAGAATGTGAACTTCCCCAAAATGACTGCAATCAAATCAGTTCAAACCTCATGTTGTAACATCTGCTTCCTAATACAATTTTCTGTTTCCCAACTGTTGCGGGAGCTTGAGCTGACCTTGCCGTCGGAGGCTGTGTTGATGCGGTAGTGGTAGACTCTGCCCTCGTAGCGCAGCGAGATGGATCTCTGGCCAGGGCTGCTCTCGCTCTCGCGCACCAGGAAGCTGCCATTGATGCCGCTGCTGAGCAGGTACTCAGCGGCGCTGCGAGACACGGGGCCATGATACCAGCTGTGCTTCTCCAGGCTGTTGACTGGAGTGATATAGTTGCTGGGAACCCAACCCTGACCATTTTTTGTTTGCGCCTCGCACCATTCCCCATTGTGGTTGTAGCCCAAGACCCGTAGCTTCTCTCCTGTACAACAAATGAAAACACACTTCATTATACTTTATTCGGCCTGACTGTCCAAAGTGTCCCTTAAGATACAAACATTTACTATAATTTTTGCTGCTTTAATGAGCACATAGCTTTTTTGGAAAGTTTAGTTTTATGTGCAGTGATTACACATTTTGTTTTGTTGGGCTTATTCTACACTAGTTCCTCTGCAAGGCACTATATGAGCTGTGGCTTGTAAAGCAAGCAATTTGCTTGGCATTAAAAGTTTGCACTCAATGGCTTTGGGGACATGACTGTACATATGCTGTTGGCATATGTTGGCAATTCACATATCCCGAATATCAGCCAGAGAGGTACGCAGATTTCTGAAAATTAACAAAATCTATCCTGACTTATTCCTTTCTCTTTAGCTGACTGTCATACAGGACTGAATTCAGGACTGTTTAGGCTGTGTCCAAATCTTTCCGTTAACAGTATTTAGCTGGATGTGAAGGAACCAGTTCCTTTATCATGTCTTCCACAGAAAAAATGTCCAACTCCACTAAAGTTATTTTTTTAACTAATAAAGTATTTTTACTTTATTGAATCTAGGTAACCAAATGATTCCATTGGCACTCCAAAATACATCTGGTGTGTGTCAAACAGTGCAGATGCAGCTTTGGTGGAAAAATACATAAACAATTTTATCACTTAAAAACCAGTTGATTAAGTGTCCTAAATAATATTTAGTCAAAGAGCCGTGTTGGTTTTGTCTGTTGAATATGGCGAGTGTGTTTCGGTGGGACAAAGGCAGACGTGTTGGAACAGGATGGAGCTCCTCGAATTACTGCAGCCTGTAGTGTGACCTTGATAAGGATCAGCCTGAGAGACACACACTCCCAGGCAGAACAGCGGAGGGCAGAGTGTGAAACACAAGAAGGCCTGCTCTTCAGGGCTGACTGAGTGCAGGTGACCGGGCCCTCGGCCGCCGAGACTCGTGTTACAACTTATCATTGGGCTACTCAGAAAATCTGATGTTTAGCCTTCACTAACAGGCAATTTACAATTTTTGTTTTACAGCATGTGTACAAAAGCTGGTGGAAAATGCTTCAAAACATTTACCTTTCTGAGTCATATTTCACGAGACAAAACCAAAATGATATGCTACTCCACAGCATAGTAAGGGAAGAGTTTTCACATCATTTATATGACTTACTCCCAATGGAAGGGAAAAAAATTAAACTTGCATTTCATGGGAAAAAAAAAAAGTGGGCAGTGAGTAGAGTTACTGAAAATTTCTTCTGGCCACCAATAGCAGTATGTTTCAACCAACCGAACCATCTGAGTGAATCAGTTAATTTTCTGATATAGAGGATACTAGCTGGTTAATAGTCTATGTCAGAGGGTTTTTATTAATGTATTCAAATACAAGTCACACATTATAACATCAGATGAACTCTGCGGTAGATGTCATTCAAGAGTCACTCATTTTCACTCATTCAATAACTATACAAACTATACTGCTTTCGTGTACATTACAGTACATTTGCATTCATTTATTTAGCTGATGCTTTTCTCCAAAGTGACTTACAATGTTAAGCTACTTACAATTATTTACCATTTAAACAGCTGGGAAATTTTTTCTACAGCAATTTAGGGTAATTACCATGCTCAAGGGTACTACAGCAATAGGTGAGATTCAAACCATCAAGCTGTTGGCATCTGTTTCCTCTGGCTCCGTACCTTTAGTGATGCTGAGGGTGTTGTCCCCACTTGCCACAAAGTCATACAGTGCAACAAACAAGTTGGGGTCATTTTCACTGGGCACTGCCAACAGGTTCTCTTTGGAGTTCCAACGTGCTGCTTCCGTTAAACCCTGGGGCTCCAAATCTGGCTTCTGGAGAGCCTCTACAAAAACAGAAATACAGGCAGAATGTAAGAGAATGTTCTCATCAGGTAAACAGAGTACTGAGAATAAGGAGGCTGTGGCAAAGCTGAAAAACACAAGCACACCATGCACAATGAGTACAATATGGTGCGCATTCTTGATGGGTGAACCTGTCCTGTGGTCCAATTTCATATAAAAAGTGACAAAACATTGAGGGTAAGCTGATTCAGTAACTATTCAGTAAAAATTAAACACAGTTTACAGGACCACTTAAGGATGACAGTAAAAGAGAACGGCAGTTGTGTTTGGATAGCATATGTTTATGGCAAGAAGACACAGTCAAAGACGAGGACTGCTTGGAGAAGAAAGGTAAGAAGTAGAGGACACTGAAAGTCATGGGCATAAACTGGCTCACACTTGGATGTTGCTTCTCTTCCAACACCTAACCTAATCTAACCCAACAGAACCACCTGACATAATTTCCTACAGACTTATATTATGTGAGAAGCTCTCACTAAGTACCACAGCAAGATTCATGAAAGGGCCATGATCATGCTGGAATATAATCCTGGTGCCTCTCTCCCCAACTGTTAAATGCCATTCAGTGCCTTTCTCTTGGTAACCTGCAGGTTCTCAGTTATCTTTAGAGGAGCAGTTACCTTATCTTGGCAGACATTAAATGTATAATGGGCCTTACTTTTAGGGGTTCCACCCCACTGACTTTATTTCTTTACAACACACATTTTCCAGACTAAAGAGATGAATTCTAATTCACATCCACCCAACTCCACCCTCACCTTGCCAAAACAAGGGTCATTTATTGCATCAGTGACAATGAGCAAACACCACAATGTTTATTTCTAACTATATTTTCATTTCACATTACTATGAATTTTGTTACCAGATGTTATGTTACTACACCTTCTATTCAAGTCAACCTGAGTAAGAGAAAACGTAATTTTAGATTATTATTGACATGAACAAGAAAACATTTGAGAATACATTTTGATTTATTAATGATAAGGTCCAAATCATTCTCTGAACAAAAACTGAACACTTCCAGTAATTTTCCTTATTTCAAAATTTTCTGAATGACTTCAAAGTGCAGGTTCACAAACTGAAGTCATAGCAACCAAGGAAATTGACAATGAGAAATGCATTAACCGTACACATTCTGGACCACCACAGCCTTGTGTTCGACTAGGAGTTATTGATGAATGAATGAATGAATGAATGAATGCTGCACACCATTGAGGCACCTATGGAGCTAAACAGCTCTGAATGTTGCACACTGTCCATGACAAATGCAGTTGCAGGGATGGCTTATTTTTCCAGCTTGTCTTGGTGCCTCTGGGCCAAAACCAGCAGCACTACGGTAACCATTACAGTGTGAAGCTGGAGAAAAGAAGTTTTGTGAAATTCCAAAGCTATAGGCCAGTTCCTACCATATGCAATCAATATAAACAAGCATATAAGCAGCTAGAAAGCAGCCTGTAACTACACTTTTTCCTAACCATACTTAAGGAAACCAAAGAGTGTCTGGCTGTAGCCTTGGAGACTTGAACACTGCGTAACACCATCGTTACGCCCCACAGTTCAAGTGACGTCGCAACTGCCTGAAGAGGCAGATCCTTTCAGCTGCTTTGATAGCTACCTTCTTGTTACAGTAAAGCCTCATACATATGGAAAAAAACTGCCCTGCTATAATTAAAAACTTAAATTCATGCTGACACATGTTCAAGATTTACTGATGTACTGTTTGTTCATTTCTGTGATCACACATGTTTTACCACTAATACCAGGTCAACATAAATGGTATCTACCCTGGTGAGTTACCATTGTGCAAGGTTCCTCCAGACTTCAGCCAGACCCTTGACACAGCACACCTAGTACTTTCTACTATACTGTTTATGCCTTCGCAGGACAGATATGGGCAATTCAGCTTCAGTGCTGAAGGGCCGAGTCCAACGGTGTTTCTACCTCTTCAGGGGACACCATGAAGAGCTAACAAAGCTGAAACAACAACTGCCCCAATTGTAGCTCAATAGCCCCGATGGAGACTTGAGCACCAAAACATTCATTCCCAGTGACAGAAACTTGAGCCAACAGACAGCTGTGAGTTTAAACTCTCAAGAAAAAATCTGGCTGGTCAAATTTAGTTTTCATAAAATGTAAGCACAGGACTACTTGGGAAAAGTCACATACATTATGTAATAGGCCAGTCAGAAAAACAATCTGCAATCAGCCTGCGCTAAACAAACCTGAATATCTGCAGTTTTACATGTCCACTTAAGTAATGTTGAAATATGATTAAATGTAACAATTACATTTTTCCGCAACACCGGATACAACTGGGAGAATCAAGTACCAAATTGTAGCTAATGGATGATTTAATGGATCTGGTCTTTTCCAGAGAACACTAAAAGAATGATTTTGAGTGTTGCGCTCTTGACCAAAACATTTAAATGCACAAAGCAATGCAAACACACAACTTTTCCCTCCTCCAGTGACAGCAAAAACAAAGAGATTTGCTCAAAAAAGACAGGTCAAATTTCTGTCTGATACTCTTACTTTGCAGGGGGCCTACCTCTCTGGAACAGTACCAGCAGGTGAAAGTTTACACCCTGGGCAAAGGCTACACAAATGGCTAAATCACGAGTGAAGCCCTCAACACAAGGAACTATGTCTGTACCATGGTACAATGTCATTATCAACCCAATTATGTGAAAAAATTGGGAATAACTAGACTTCAGAGAAACTGAGAACAGTTTAAATATCTACAGGAACTTTAATGTTCAGCAAAATACGTATCTGTCATCTAAAAAGGTCAATATTACCGACTCGAGTTAATACATCTTTGTCATTTAAACACACGCGAGCATGTGCGCGCACACAATTAACCCGATTAATACATTTAGAATTTTGTATGCTTTGTGAATTTATACCGTGCAGTCTCGACATAATTCTTGTACATTTTTAATTCTCATTATTTGGAACACCTCAAATCCAGAACGGCTGCCAAAATTAAAGTAGTTTTTGTCATAGTCCTGCATATGCATACAATAAACATTTGATAATGGCTCAAACAACTTTTCTTACATTGCTTGTATCAAATGTTTCCTAATGTGTCATTACCAATCACTCATTTGCCAGCTGGTCGCTGACTGTGAGCTATGTAGTCTTCCTGCAAGGACAATCTTGTGATTTACACCAAGAGGTCTCAAACCAGTCAGAGATTCCTGAGTACTCCCACATATATTCCCTGAGACAGTATCCATAGCAGCAGAAGATACACACAAAAACAAAGGCACCATCCGGCAAAAGAAACAAACAAAGATATGTGATGCTGAGCACAAGAGAACAAAAGAGGGCAAAACACAACTTAAATGGTTTTGTACTCCTTTTCTCCTTTTGCCATTGCTAACATCTGAGCTTCTGTGAGCCCCTCTTCCTCCCCCCAAAGTGAGCGCGGGAGACAGCGGCCTTGCTGCAGAGCAGCCAACACTTTTCCATTCCAGGAAGCCATCTGCTTGCCTGCCTGCCTGCCTGCCTGCCTGCCTGCGCTCTGCCTCCAGCCTTGAGGAATGCAGAACGCAGCAGCAGTCCTCTCGCGGCGTGCTGTCCCCTCCAGTGTCCCCCCTCACAGGTCTATACTTACCTTCGAAGTAGCAGCTGGAGGACGAGGAGAGCCCCTTCTTAGATTTACACCCTACCAATTTCAGGCAAATCTCCAACATTTTCATTTGCTTTTAGCTCCCCCACTTCCACTTCGAAAGCCAGCTTTTTCCGTTCTGTTTCTTTTGTCCTTCTGATGTCGTATAGCTTTAGAGATATACAGTTGAGGATTACTTCTTTGTGCTTGAAATAGTGTTTTTTTTTTTTTTAAATTAAAAAAGAAAAAGAAACACAAACACAGTAGGACTGTTTTATGTCCTCAAAAGTTTGCCGTTAACTACCACCTCCCCCCTTCATCCACAGGGATGAAAAACTAAGACCCAGCTAGGGGGACGTCTAACGTCGCTGTAATCCACACGGCTCCATTGGAATTTCTTGCTGCAGCGTGCGCCTTGATGGAGAAGTTACCAGATGCTGTTTCCATACAAACGGCTCGTGCACGAATTGAGCCCTTGCCCCAGTTCAGCCATTCGCACTCCGCTCTCAGCGTCTGTGTCCGTTAGCAGGACCGACGCAGGAACGCGCTCACACTCCGCTCTGCCAACAAAGGGCCCCTTTCAGGCACTGGCTGCTTCACTAAATGACATCAGCTGTTAGGATCCACCCACAGAGTCCTCGGCTCCTCACGTCCAAGAGCCAGTACTCGGCTCAAACGGAACTGAACTGCACATGTCCAATACTCAGGACACATGGCACTGAACTCCACATGTGCAATAGTCTGGACTCAGCTCAGTCATTGTCGTACACTCACACCAAGTCCTTGCTCACATCTGTCCATCTATGAAATCTGAAATTTTCAATAAATGATCACAAAAACTTGCCGTAGCCTTTTAATTAAAATCCAAAAATTTGTGGGGTAACAAAAAAAAAAAAAAACCGAATATGCACATAAACCCAGAGGAAAACAAATCACTTATAAAACTTGCATGCAACTTTAAAATAAAATAGACAATATATACTAACCTACTTAAATATGAAACTAAAGGAACAAAATCAGAAGAGAAAAAATGGATCTGACAGAAGGAATGACAACATATCTACCTGAGGCCCTTGCATACTTGTTTGCCAAGAGATTATGAAATAAAATGTATTGAATATGAAGAATGTCAGCAGGAGTGGTCAATGAGACCATGGAGCATCGTATAGTTGAGCTTGTGACTCCAGACTGGCAGGAACCTAGGGTGTTCCACTGCCAAGAGGACTTTCCAGTTAGAAAGTGGAAAAGAAAAAAATGAAAAAAAAAAAATTTTAATATGGTTGCCTGGAGGGTCTGCTGTTTTACTCTAGATTACTGAAGGGAAATGGACAAGATGCCTACCAATACCATCTATGGAGCAGGAATGTGGGAAATCTTGGAAGATGACAATCCTGTTAATAGTCATCTCAGGCATACGCACATTTATCACTATGTCGTGATGTGTCATGACAAAAAGCTGGTGTTACTCTATGCTTTTTTTTTTTTTACACTATTTACCCTGGGCCGCAACAGGAATGGGCATGCTCCTTCTACAAAAGGTAAGGATCAATGTGGAAAGCCCAGAATCAGCTACAGCTGTTAGTGAAAGAGAGAAGAAAGGTCTAATTCTCTCCTCCAGCTACCAGTGGCAAATGGAGAGAGGAGGTGTAAAAGATGTAAAAATCCTTCAAATGGAGGTACATAATTGTGTGATGAACTCATGTGAAATGATTTATTGTATCGGTCTTGCTATGTTAACAGCTGACAAACAATCACTTCAGTTCCCTCTTGTCCCTCAACCCCAAACTCAAATGCTTTGGTTCAACAGAATGGAGGCAAAACAACTGAAAATATGCCTACAAATGAGAGCAAAGGCATATTTCATCTGCGTAATATATTACCATCAGGGCGCTATATGCTCACAGTGGGACTGAACTGTTGCAGCTGGGCTTTACAGGACAATTTAAGCATGGAGGACTTTGATGTGCTGCATTTACGAGTAAAACACTCCATATTTAAATATAATGAAAGCAAGGCCACCCAAAAAATAAAAAAACTTAAGAGTTCTCGACAAAGAACAAGCATGGACAAAAATTAAAAAGCATTTTAGTGACATCACCATACCCATGTGCACATTAACTCAATGTTAACTAGTGATTTTAATTATTTTCACTGAGTTGCTTTCATAGTGAAAAAGTTAACCTGGGGCAGTGCAGGGTGCATCAGCTCTGCTTGGTACCATTTTGACCCTGGGTTGAGACTCTCATCATGGGGAACAAAGTGAAGCATCAGACAAACGGTGCTGAGTTCATACAGACTTTCTCACATACATTAGCTCTACAGTTTCCACAAGAACGTAAACAAAAATGACCGCTTTCTTTGCGACCACAGGGCATAAAACCTTTGTCAATTTTTGCCAAATTAACATTTCACAGACTGAAGCCTTTGAATCAAATGTTGCAAGAGATTTACCATTTCACACCTAGTACTGTAGAGACCTTTGCAGCACTCTTCCACTTTACATTAATACTTCCAGGTAACAAAAACTCTAAATAGTTTTAATTTTACCTTGTGAGATCAAGCAGTTTCTTTGCTGGTTTTATAACCTTGCATGGGCTTGTTCAGAGCCATACTCTAATTGTTGCAAGATATTAAAAATGAATGACAACACACAAGTGTTATGCAATTACTAATGCTAGAAAATTAAATTTTGTTTTTACTGTTACAACTATTCTACTGCCAAGACAAGCAGAATAAGTTTCAAGCAGCAACAGCTCTTGCCCCGAGTGGAAAGATGTTGTCCAACCTCAGTATGAACTCCCCTCTGAAAAGCCTTAACGTTTCGAGAGCAATACCAGTGTGGAAACACCAAGGGGTCAATGCGAGGGTAACTCAAAATTTAAATGGCCCTGTGTGAACATTCTTGTCGGGGATAATACACTGCTTAGCACATGTTGTGATGTTACCGCAAACAGTAATGGGTTTCTTCCCCTCATAGGTGCACTGTAACCGTAGAATCCCAGCTGAGTTGAGTCGGTAAGGTCCAAAATTTCCTTTTCTGTCTCATACTTATCTTGGCATGACTCAAGTTTAACTTATCACATTTCGTAGGGAGAATAAAACGAGCATTTTTCATCACAGCTGTTGAACAGATCACAGAGAGATGATTGTTTACATCACCACTGCGCTACAGATTTTTAAATGGCTTGTTAAACAAATGAGTTTCCTGTCAGAAAGAACAAGGCAACTGCACCGGAACCATAACACAAGATAAATAGAGGGGCGGCGGAATGTTTCGCACCAAGCGTTTCTTGCAAAACGCTATAGAACTGTACTGTGCGGAAACGTACCAGAAGTTCAGAATACAGTTCTGTGGTCCGTTTGGCAAGATTTCTGCCAGCAGCGAATACAAAGCACACAGGACTGGCCCCGTTTCAGGGCTCCACAGAGAGGAAAACACAATGAGCCCCGGGAACATTCCTCACCGACATGCAGGTCACATGATTCCACATCAAATACAAGACACAATTCCATACTTGCAAAATATGCACTCCCCTTACAACCAAGCATTTTAAAACATACTTGAGAAAAAAAAAAGAAAAAAAAAAAAAAGCCAGCCATTTTCCCCAGTTCATAAATAAAAAGGAATCTAGAAATGCCCTCCATTCAACTTTGCCCCCTCAGTTATTCTGACTTGCGGAGACGGAAATGCACCTCTGTTTGAGCTTCTAAGACACCGCAGTGGAAAATGGGTCTTATCTGGCCATCTGACCTTTTTGCAATGGCTCTGCTCACCTGCCAGGACTCCCAGCACCAAGAACTGGAATTCCTATTGAATGTGTCGAAGCAAACAGCACTTCCCAATTTCTCCTCTTGACCATTTTTTTTTAAACCCAGTCAGCCAACTCAGACATTTACAGTATGCCCAGTTCCATCTTTGTTCACACCATCTACTATATCTATGTATTTGTTAATTCTCACTTCTGTAGACAGACACTTGAAACATGTGCCAAACTTTCAGTATTGAAGAAAGAAGCTATGTAACCATATGCATTTTAAAATTCTTCATCTGATGATTACAAAGCGTTGTGTGGCACTTCTCAGAAAGCATCTGCTAAATGAATAAGTGTAAAACATAAATGAAAACTAAAAAAACTCTTCAATTTATGTCAAAAAGAGCTTGATGGTTAAGGCTATGGGATGTTTTAACCACAATGAAGTAGCCATTTACATCACTGGAAGCCATTATGAAACTATGAAAATTTCCACTGTTGATAGAAAAAAAAGTAGCTAAATTCTTTGAATGATTCCAAAAACCCCAGATTCTATTGCTGCATTCATAAATGTATGATTTTCTGCCTATGAGTGTTTGATTTTAACTTTCAACCTGGTTTTTTCTACACTTTTTAAAAGCAGATTGTGGACCTGGGTGTGAAATGATGCATCTGAATTTGAGTGAAACACATGGTCTTGGCAGTATTAATGGGAAGACTGTTTTTCATGAACGCAAACAAAACTAACAGAAATAAAACACTTACTGGTGGTGTTCTAGCATGAACGACAGCTGCACATCACACGTGTTCTGACAACATTGGTGCTCCTGCTGCAAATAGGTTGAAGCATAGCACTATTCACACTTGTAGTGATGAGGAGCGCCCTCATGACCTTTTCGATCCAAAATTTCCACCTGGTCGGACCACCAAAGTTGGAGCAGGCTGTAACAGCGCAAGTGCTACTTTTGTATTAGTTTTGGTTAATGCCATGTAATTGGGAATGGTGGCACAGCGAGTAGCGCTGCTGTCTCACAGCATCTGGGTTCGATCCCCGCTCAGTCTGTGTGGAGTTTGCATGTTCTCCCCGTGTCTGCGTGGGTTTCCTCCGAGTGCTCCGGTTTCCTCCCACTGTCCAAAGACATGCTGTTCAGGTTCACCCATAGTGTGTGAGTGACTGATAATACACAGAGTTCATTGGAAGTCGCTTTGGAGAAAAGTATCTGCTAAATAAATAAATGTAAATTGTTCTCTTTAAGGTGCATTTCAACAACGCGCAACTGCACCAGACCGAAAGCCACTCTGATTCAGTCCTCAAAAAAGAAAGGTGTGAAAAGTAAAGAAACAGCAGCAGTAAGGGGAGACATCTGAAAACAAGTTTCATAAACAAAGCAAGATCCTCTGCCTGCATTCATACAATTGATCTAATTCGGGAAACTGCTGCTGTATTTCTTTGCGATGGATTCTAAGTGAATTCTAAAGGCAAAGGAACACATATATTAGAGTGAGTTTGAGGGGCATAGGCATTAAAGGAATCGACCCAGAAGTCTGAGCAAGTCGTCAAGATGTGTACACAGACCCTTTGGGGATGTCAAGCAGACGTGGGCGGAGCTACAGCGCAGCCCACAGGGAAGGGGCCGAGCTGAGTGGCGGCTGTGGTCACAGCTGGGAGCTGCTTGCTGGGCTAAGTGAAAGCAGCTGCCCCGCTGCACGGCCCTGTTATCAGGCTGTGGACGGGGAGGGAAGGAGGGGGTCGTGCACCCCTTCTCCAGGGGACTGAGCAGACGAGATGAGACGAGCAGCGAGGCGCACGCAACATGAAGTTGCTGTGACAAATAATTTGCATTTGAGCTTGACCTAACCCTCACATACACTTCCAGGGGCTAAAAGTCTTTTCCATTTACAGGCCTCGCATGATCCAAAACTCAAGAAGCTTCAAAACAAATGGCAGATTTGTGTTAGTGAGCACTCACCTTCCTGACCCTGCCTGGTGAGTAAAAATGGGATGGGAACTTTTGGGGTTTACCCTTTCCCCAGCCATGACGTAACCGATCCCCAGCATAGACCACAACGCACACCAGCAGACATATGTTAACTTTTACGCTAAATTAAATGCTAGGTGTGTTCTCTGCTAATTAACCGCAACGCCGCTTTGTACTATATTATGCAGCACGGCCCTCCTTCTGAAAATGCCCACAAAGACTCCAGGAAATGGTAGATGGGCATCCGAAATGATCCCTCTTTATAGAATAATGAAGCCAGGACCGACAAAGCTGTCCTCTGGTTTATCACAGGTCTGAAAATAAAGTATTGACAGCGCTGGCTCTTACTGTGCTCCCGAGTGAGTATTACAACACTTGTCCCAGCTTCCAAGGGCTTACGCAACATACACTCTTTATAACAGTTCACTTTAAATCTTCCCAGCAAAGCAACACTTACATTAACACCTCACAGCTGTTGCTGTTTGGATTTAAATAAACATAAATACACACATTCTTTCACAGATCTCATTTTTAAACTCCCGTTAAAAGTTTTCACAATAAATGCAAACAAGACGTATGAAATAATCCATTTTCCTTGTGTATTTTGGTCCAAAAGCTCCCTTACTAAGTACACAGCACTGATGGACGGAGCAGATTTGACAACAAGTTTGGGCAAACTGTGAAAAACTGCAGTGAATACGAGCTCTGAACGGGAACATTTGTGTGCTGTGAACATGCGGGGGTACAGGCTGTTTCGGAGCGCGGTCACAGAGGGGAGTTGTGGTTCTGCTCTCACTGCGAGCATGTGTCTGCTCGGGAATTGCGAGTGCTGCGGAGAAGAGGTGCGTGGGGGATGGTGCGGTCGATGGGGAAATGAAGAAGGAGCGCAAGGACAGCGAGAAACCCGCAAATTTAAAATGTTGCGATGCAGAGCATCCAGCTTTGGTATTGTTTTTACAGGAGAGCTGATATCTTTTCCCTACGACCCTAGCACAGATGGCGAGAGACAAATTAACAGCTCCTGGTGCCAATATTTACAGTTCTGTAAAGCAGTGGCCTGCAGAGACCTGCTACGAGACAACAAGCTAGCAGAAATGCGACAGGTGCTATTAGATCATGCACCACTGCAACAACTACGCCTCTTTTGGGATGCCAACCTTGGTAGACAGCGAGCTACAAAGAAACATCTAATATTGTATCTACGGCTGCCCACAGAAGGCTGGGTCGTTCAACAAAAGGTTAAATGGGTCATGGTGTGTCGTTCTAAGAGCATCCAAGCTCATCAGCAGTACCCAAAAGCTTGTATTAGCTCTTTTGAGTGTGCATACCCTTTCCATTTTACGCACATTAGTGCATTTCTCTCACTCCTCTTACCCCACCTTCCCATTCTCTCCTCACCATCTCCAACCCCACACCTTCCCCCATTGTCCGTCTTCTCTGCAGAAGAGCTCGCAGTAATCCCTTGCTAAAACTCTTCTTTTCCAGATCTTGCACTTTTACCCACACCTCACCGCTTCCAGTAAAATGCGAGTAAGACCCAAGTCCAGGTCAGTCTAATACGGTGACGGGTTCTTCAGCAGCACAAATATCTCAAATTCCATCCAGGGTGTTGGCACTTCTAGGCTAATGAACTGCACTGCTTCACCTCTGCGTAGTGGACTACAGGTCCAGAATTAAAACCCCACAGTTCTGGAGTTCTGCTTCCTATGTGGTAGAATGATCGCCATCTCTCACTCAAAGGTTCTCTCTGGTTTTACATTACATCAATTATCACAAATACCTTTGCATTTTCTATCAATTTTATATTCTGCTCCTAATTACACATTACTGTTAATCTTTACTGTTTTAATTTTTTTTTATTCTATATCCAGCTACCCATGTAATGTATGCTGTTAAAGTGACATCAGAAAAATTTCAAGAATTTTATTTTTTCATATTATTTTGGTGTAATGCACTTTTGTTTTCATTGAGTTGTATGTCACTTTGCAGAAAAGTGTCTCCTAAAAGAATGAATGTAAATTGTGGATATGAGTGAGGTCTGGAAACAGAAGGTAGTGCAATGGTCTGAGCATCACCTTCCACTTAAAGGGTTCCTTGCTCCTGCTACAGTTTTCTTAACTCACTTAACCTGAATTACTCCAGTAAATATTACCCAGGTATACAAATGGGTAAATAAGTATACAATTGATCTGGGAAAATAAGAATACAATCTACTATTGTAAGTGGCCTTAACAAAAACCAAAAAAAAAAAAAAAAAAAAAATCATTCTCCTTTTTTCAGAATTAAACTTAGGAAGCTGCTGATCATCACTGTGACCCTTACTAACTGGAACACACATCACTCCTTTACATAGTCATACTGCAAGTCCTTCTAGATCATCAAGAATATGAAAAACAATGTAAACTTCCGTTCATTAAGTGTAAGAATGTATATAAGTCATGAGTAGGTATGTTCCTCGAAACACAACCCCATAAAAGTTACTGTCATGTACTCGTAAGTATAAGAGCAGATGAGGAGAAATCACAGATCAGACTGTTCATCATTCATCTCTCCATCCAATTCTAAAAGACACAATATTTACTAAGCTAAAATGCTCCTGCTTCCACTGCAGCCAGCCTTAACTGTGCAAATGCTCTCATTTCCAGGTATTGTAGAGTCCCATGCCTGGGGCTCCTGTGAACAACTGGAGGTGCAGTGGCAGCTCTATGCTGTTTACGCCACATCAGGGGACACACATCCTGCTGGCCTCACAGGTGATACTATAAATAAACCCCACCACATCTGCTCTTTTGATGGAGAAAAAGCTGCCAGGGCCACTGTAATCCAAATAACATATACAGTGACATATGTAATTTAAATAATCGCCAGCCTTTGGCTCTGAAGGTGGCGGATCCAAATCCTGCCTTCTGCTCTAGTACTCCTGAGCAAGGTACTTACCCTAAGTTGCTCCAGTAAAATTACCCAGCTGAATAAATAATTGTAGGCAGCTTGACATTATAAGCCACCTTGGAGAGAAGCTTAGGCTAAATGTATAAAAGCAAAAGTAATAAATATGTACTGGCTGTTGCCTCCATTCCAATATGCTAATAAACTTGTCTTCCAAACGAAATGTATACAAAACTGGTATCTGGGACATGTTATTTAATGTAAAACATAACTCATCGAGGTCAGGGGGTGTGGACTTCTCTAAAATGAAATAAAACACCTTGAGTGTCTTCACTTTCTGCAATGCCCACCATATTTCAGAAACCTGTAAATACTGAGGCATGGCCGTTTCTGGACAGGAGAGAGCTATACAGTAAAATTCCATGCTGGGAAAGCATGGTTCTAGGTTCCAGCTAACAAAATATATGTTGTACTTAAATTGGTTATATATTAGATAAAATCTGCATGTACCGTATTCATTCGGATTGTAATAATCTGATAGTTATTTTGTAAACTTGACAGCAACTGACATAAGTGACTTGGACAAATGCATCAGATAAAAAAAACAATCACTTTAATAAATAAGAAAATGTGCAACACTTGAGAACATTTTTGGGCCACCATACACAGTTATAGCAATCTGTCTCACAGTGGGAAAGCAAAACAAGCAGTATCAACCTGGCAGCAGTTATGTCTTCATGCTGATTTCACCCCTCAAATTTGGTGCTTCTCACAAAATTCCCCACAAGCAGTGATTTTCCTACCCTGAGCTCATAATGCAGCAGATCTCTACTGCCACCTACAACAAGAGCAGCAATTTCCACAGCTGCCCAACCAGAGCAGTGCGCAACCACTGCATGGTGTCACTGCAGAACTCCACATGATTACAATAAGATATACAATATCAGAGACTATCATTAGACTATCCATAAAGAACATTCACTGTGGCGTACAGTGCTAGGAACATGCACAGGGCAGAGTCTGGAGATCAGTGTTATTCTGAACATATAAAAGTGCAAGAAGCTGACAATTATGTGACATCTTCAGGGTGATTTCTGCTTTAGGCTCAAAAACACTGCACAGTCAAAAATATATGTGTGTGTATGTATGTGTGTATATATCACACTGAAAATATGTATGTTTTTGTGCTAAATTTACATTTATTCATTTAGCAAACACCTTTGTCCAAAGCAAAATACATCTCCGAGAACAATTTAAAAAAAGGACATTACATCAACAGCTCATCACCCACGCACAATCTGTTGTACAGTTTGGCTTTTAAAGTAAGGTTAAATACATACTTATTCAATGAAGATTCTTTTTACATGTACACGTACTGATTCAGGAGATGCTTTTCTCCAAAGCGATGTTCCTCAGAGTAAACTAAGGGGTATTTTATGACAGATGAAAAGACACAGAAAGGCGTGTACCTCTTTCGTTACGTACGCAAAGTGATTGTAGAAACAGTTATTTGTGTAATAGCACTGTTATTGGCAGCACACTGTAAAGATTCATCATAATAGCGTCTCAAAAAAACTTGAAAATGCTTTTAAGGAAACGAGTCAAGCTAGGTGCAACGCTTTACTCACTTCTTTTGGTTACATCTGTTAATGTTAATCTGTTTCCAAAATTCCAACCAGATACGTGAGAGCAAGTTAACCGTAATCTGTGGTGATAAACACCGTTTCCTATTTATAGCTAATTTCTCTGCATCAGCGTCAGTCTTAATTTTTTCCCACTACTGCTGTTCTCGTAAGTTGATGTAAATACACAGAAATGGAAGGCCGCCACCACCCCCCACAATCGCTTCAATCCAGTGACCGTGTCACGTGTGACATGTAAGGTACACGCATGACTACTAGGAATCAAATTATGTGCATGGCAATGCAAAATGACTCCGTATGGCTGCCCATCTTGTCCGTGCAACCAAGAAAAAAAACCTGCATGCATGGTGCTACAGAATGTTTTATAGAGCTGTTGCATGTGAGGCAAAATATTAGCCCTCAATCAGCATGTGACATCAGATCCCCAGGAAACACTTTTTTTAGAAAAGCAATTAAAAAGATTTTGGCAAAAAAAGCAGCATCATCAACTTTGCACAACTGCTCAAAGGCTTCAGTACTTTCCACATTACTGCTCTCCATCCCAAGAGCAAGCTGACAGGACCCAGAAGTTGAAAACAGAAGGGGTCCTTCTTCCTGTTTTAGCTGGAGAGGAACTATGAGATCAGAATGAAGCTGAACATTCCTCCTGGAGCTGTGGAGTCTATCGTGAAAAGTATAGATGACCAGAGAAAAAGTACCACAGCAGAACATGATGGTACCCTCAGCGCGTGGCGCGTGTCCTTTCAAAAGCTTTATAGCCTTGTGTCCCGTAGCAACCAGGGATTGGTGAAGACACATGCAGAAGACACAGCAGTGTTGTGGAGTCTAAAGGTGCTACAAGAGCCACCATGGAGAAACAAGAGCCCAATGCATGAAGCTGCTGAGTCCCGAGTTCTCCGCTATTAACATGCCGACGACACTGGAACCAGCTTTTGCCAAGATTTTTGTAGTGTCAAATTTTTATAATTTTGCATTTTTACCTTTTGTTTTAAAAATTCACAGGAAAAGTGGCACATTATTTAGCACTGATATGGCAGCTGGGCTATTACAGGCCGGGCAGGGGACGGCAAAGAAAACAGGTTATTGTTCAAAGTGGCATCACTGAGGTAATAAATACCTGTCCTTCTGTGCCAGAATAACCTGGTGGCATAGGTGTTTTAGGGCAGTCCTGGTTCCATGAACAGGTCCTGATTAAACATACTACGGGTCGTCTGTATTGCAAAAGGCCATCACCTTAGAATATGGTTCTATGGTCCCAGTTCAAATTCCACTTCGGCTTTTGTACCCTTGATTAATGCACTTACCTCGAACTGATACAGTAAAAATACCCTGCCGTTGTCCAACACTAAAATGCTTTGAACCAAAATGTCAGATAAATGTAAATAACACAGAAGGCTACTGCTCACTATGGATCTCTGCACAGAAAGAGTAATCTATTGCAGATTCAGTTATTCTGAGGATTCAATAGCAGGCAAGGTGATATACTATGCAAAAAACTGATCCACTTGAAACCCCAATTGATTCCTTTAGCACCAGCTAAAAACTACTTATGTAGCTTTAGAAAAAAACAAAAGAACTGGGGGACTCATGCATCGTGTGCTAGTTTTAATTCCAACCTGATGCAGAATTAGTTATGATCTGCTTATATGGATGTCAGATGAAAACTAAAATGTTCCGAAGTCTAAGAAACAGGCTTCTTGAATTAAAAATAATTTGCTGATGTGCCCTCTGTAATCCTACAAGATAATTTCACCTTGTCAGTACCTTCACACTGTGGTACTGTCTGCCCATCATGTGACCTCAAGTATTCCACCAAGAATTAAGAGACTGACTTGCACAGCTAATTTGAGCAAGTGGTGCAGAAAGTTCAGGTTCGCAGGTAACACAAATATGTTGCTCCCGTCCAGCCTACACTCAAGTACATAGACTATTCTACTCTCGGTGAATAATTAGAACAACATTGGTGCAAACCGGAACCCTGGGCATGCTTTCTATCCAGCCTCTCCCACTGCATCTGGAGTGCTATGATAGATCCTTCAGTTTTTACCAAACATTTTACAACTTTTTCTATCTTGCAGGCTGTGCAGCATTACGGCACTGCAGCAACTGATTTGGTCTAATAAATAGTTTAAAGCCACCCTATTCCACTCTCTAATGTACTGTCCATAGTTCATCCACAATAAGTTAGTGTTAACAACTGATCTAAATGAAATCTGTATTATTATGGTATCATTTACAAAGCAGCCATAACAGAAAGGATGAAAGATACAAATTACTATGTAAGTTTTTTAAGTTTCAATTAAAGATGAAAATCTGCCAGGTGATGTTAGTATCTGTGTAGAAATGAGAAACTTTTAAAGACCACAATTACCCTCCACGAGGTACACCTCAAATTTAACCAGCACAATGAGTCAGGCAGATGAACCTGTAATGACAGGAAGAAAAGATGTGTATTATATAGCCAGAAGGCTCTTGCTGACTGCTAGGTGAAAGACTGCTTGTTCCAGATCATTCTGCTCATGCTATGAAGAGCTTTTGTCAAGTTGAAATCAATCACTAAAGTATAATGCCTGAAAAAATTTGAGCTTTTCTGTCCATTTTGTAGAAGTGATCAGATTACGTTTTCCAGTGATTCAAATTAGCACTTAATATGCAACTTTCATATGCGCAGAAAATAAATTATGGCACATCTGTTAAGATAAATGACTTCCTCAGGGTAGAAAAGGTAAGTAAATTGTACAGTAAATAAATTACCCACAGGTGTTTTTCCATTACCATCAGTTATTTGTTCAAAAACAGCTGTCACCATCACTGTAACGTGACATCTCCCAGGAAACAGTGCTTCACAGTGTGTTGAACTTAAATAAACCTAGGACTGCCTAGCAGTGTCTTTTTTTTAACTGTATAATGAATTTAATATTGATAATAGGCAAGACATTTAGCCATTAACCTTTGTTACCAAAAAGCAAGAATTATAGTGATCATTAAGCACTTTAAAAACAAGAACTTTACACATTTTGTGACAAGTAACATTTCTGACAGTCTTTTAAAAAGTCATATTTCAGACTGTGACCACTTGTAAGAATGCCACAGCCAAGGTAACCCTTTGCAAGCTGACTGCTCCTCCTTGGGTCTCATTCTTCTTAACTGTTTTGCTGCATTTGTTTCCTCTGTTGGAACACAAGAATCATCATTAAAATGGCCTGAATCTTACCAACGAGGCAGACGTAACCAAGTGGTCTGGCGCAACTGTCTGCCCTTCACCATCTCAGTGCAGACAATGTACAAGTAATCCTCCCTTTTACCTCAAACATTACAGACACACACATAGGCATTACAGAGGTCTCTCTGACATTTCCCACTCAATGAATGATCACCTACAATTCAACTTCTCTAAGACTGAAATGCTCCACCTCAGTGCTGTCCTTCCAACTAGTGAGAAATCTGATTGGACAACTCGCTTATCTCATCCATTTTGTTAACTCTAAGCCTACGAATAAAACTGGACGAGGGTTTCTGCACCCCATAGCATGACACTGTCATAATCCGATCTTGGAGGCAACTCCTCCACATTATCCTTAAAACCCACCCGTACCTCTCACCACACTCTACCCAACTTCTAGTGCACATTGTGGTAATATCTAATTTTGACAACTGCAGCTCCCTCCCAATTAAGTTTACACCCCCTGCCACTAAGCCTCGACAGCTGGCAAAAAAATATTGTGGTGTGATCTGTGTTCATCCTGCCAAAGCATTCCCATGTGTCTTCACACCTTCTTTATGTTCACTGGCTTGCTGTTGCTGCCCATAGAAAGTTTAACACTGGTTACAGCCAACAAAACAGTCAGCACCTCCACACCTAGACCTGATCAAGCTCTATACCCTCTACAGGATCACTGCACTCCCTCCACTTCTGGACACTTGCTAGTCCCACTCATGAGGACTCAAACTAAAAGCCTACCTGTTTTCAATCCTGCTACGATGTGGTGTCCTCCAGACCTGCTAAAACCTTCCTAGAACTCAAATAACGTTTCAAATCCCACCTGTTTTGAAGCGATTTCTCTACTAATCTCCCGACAGCTTCCTGAACTAGTCTATTATCATCTGTTTCTATGTATTTCCTATTCATATACTACTTCTACAGGTAGCTATATGAGTAATGTGTGGCAGTCAAATAGTGGTATCAGCAAACAAGCTGTGCTTTTACAATTGTGTATATTTCTAAAACTCCACCTGTTGTTGAAGTTACTTTTTTTTTTTTTTTATACTTTCAGTTAAGCATTGCTTTGGTGAAATCTATCAAGCAAATAAATGTAAACCCAACTTTGTGCCACAAGTCTCACTAAAGAACTGCAAGTGAGGAAGGGCAGGTGTGTGGAAACTAATTTGTACCATTTCATCTTTCTTTTAAAGCAGAACTATTAAAATGTGCAAATGAAGTCCACTACTGAAACAGAAAGTAACTTTCTTCCTTGCTACATTTACACAACTCTCTCTACAGATATCATAAAAAGCTTATTTCTCTGCCACAAAGACAGGAATCAATCAATTCCATATGGGTTACGATATTCTAGCCTCCACTATAAACCTCTGCAATTTATCCAGCACCCATATTTACATTTATTTATTTAGCAGACGCTTTTCTGCAAAGCAACTTCCAATAAACTATGCAGTGTTATCAGCCCACATACCTTATTCACCACAGTGACTTACACTGCTAGACACACTACTTACACTGGGTCACTCATCCATACATCACTGGAACACACTCTCTCTGTCACTCACACACTATGGGTGAACCTGAAGAGCATGTCTTTGGACTGTAGGAGGAAACCAGAGCACCCGGAGGAAACCCACACAGACACGGGAGAACATGCAAACTCCACACAGACTGAGTGGGGATCAAACCCACGTCCTCTTGCACCACCCAGCCGCTGTGAGAGAGCAGCGCTACTTGCTTGTTTCATTGTGTCGCCCATATATTTATGTTAAAAAAAAAAAAAAAAAAAAAAAAAAAAAAAATTCTGTTCCAAACTTCATCCAAATCAGACATACTTCTTCAAAGTCTTGAAAAGGCTCTCAGCTTGAAGGATGTTTGCAACTTAACTTGCTCAACCGTGGTATCCACAGAAACGTAGGACTTGGACATACACGTTGAGAAGCCATGGAGGAACTGATGAGTAAACGCTACTCACCGAAAACCGACAGGCTACGGTTTTATACTGCCAACATATGAGAAAATGGAGTGGAGTCTTTGTACAACTGTTTGATGCTGGGTGCGAGGAAGAATAGAAAAAGAAGGCAGTCAGTCCTACCGTGCTCAACAAACACGTTGCAGTGAGATGGTCCATGCCGAGGAGACTCCTTCTTCCCCCCCTTGATGAAGTGCAGCGCCGGCAGGCTCGGTCTCCTTTGGTCACCCACAAACTTCCCCGGCTGCTGCCCCATAAAGACAGGAGGCCGGCTTGCAGCTCAAAACAGGGGAAGCTTGGGGCAAAAGTCGTGGGCCAGGTCTCAATCCCAGCAGAAGAATCACTAAAGCACGTTGTCGTCCAGTCAGTGTTCGCTTTAAGGTTTGTGATGTCCAGAGGTGACAATGGGCTGGTCTCTTGGGAAAAAGACTTATTTACCATCCATTACCTGTTCTCGTGTAGTTGAAGGCACCGTTTTGTTTTTTTCCCCCATAGAAAGCAGAGAAAAGCTGTGTGTAGTGGACTGCAGTGTGTCAGGAGGTAGAAAACACAGATGCACCTGGGTAGCGTCAAGTTCCTTATGAGTAGATATATCAGGCTACGACATAAACAAACCCATGCTGTATTGCGACGTATGCTTTTCTGGAATTCGGATTTTATATTGCTAAAACCTTAAGAAAGAAATCAGGAGACATTCGTCAGGCTACTGGACAAAAAGCATTTTTATCAGTATGCATGCAGCGCCTCTGACTGACACACAAAGAAGTACGAATCAAAGCAAAAGGCACTTTTTCAGCGGCTGAAGAGAGGCACTTGAGGGACATATTCATCAAGAGAAACGCAGCGGTCAGCGTACATATATGATATAATACGCCAAGAGTGGAAGAACTAGGACACGACCCTTGGAAGGGCTTAACGGTGTCGCTCAGCCTTGGGGCCACAGAAGAAAGCTCACGATGTGCCTTTTTTTTTTTTCTTTTTTTTTTTTACACAGGCAGGAGCAGGCGGAAGGAGGCACTTTTCCGACGCAGGCAGTATTATTTAGTCAATCTTTAAGAGCTCTTTGAAGAAGCCAGTGCAGATGCGCTCACTGCACAAGTCACAGCCGTGCATCGGACAGAGTGAGAGTGGAACACGCAGCTGGGGACATCTGCCTGGGCACACTGCGACAGTCCTCCCCCCCCCCCGACACACACATACTTTCTCTTTTTTTCACATTATTAGAGCTGCTTACGAAACGTCCGTGTTGTCATTAACTAACCAGTCATTCATGATGAGGACAGCGAGACGGACGAATGCAAATGTCACACACGCAGTTACTGAGCCTGAGGTCCAGGGAGCCTAAGCCGCGGCGCGCGCGCCCCAGCAGCGCGAGCTCACTCACTGACTGACGCTGACCGATACTGACAGACAGAGCGACTGTGTGTGTGTGTCTACTGACACAAACTCTGGACTCGAGTCGTTTCCCTAAACCAACCAACAGAGCAGCTCGGTCACCAAGAAGAAGCAGCACAACCAACGACGTCGACGGTCACGAACTAACTGTGTGTTGCAACAACCACCACCACCAGGCAGCACCACCACGACCAAGTGCCAGTCACTGGAAAGAGACGGTAGCTTAGGTAGCAGTGCCTCGCGCATCACACACTAGTGTTCGTTAGTTCCCAACATCTTAAGAAAGAAAATAAGGTATTATGCAGTGGAGTCCCGCCGCAGCAGCTGGGCATTGCAGCTCCTCGACTTCCTCATGTGTAGTAACTCTGCGTCCCAACGCTCTGCCCCGCTTCGCTCGTCCCTCCACCGCCGCTTTCGCAGGTTCCCTACAAGCGAGAAACCTCGGTCGCTATGTTGTTTTACTTCGCCTCCGAATTGCCCGACCTGTTGAAGAGACGAGCGCTGAAAGCTCGGTCAGACCCCCGTGCGGCTCCGACCACCATATTCCCGTTCGTGGAGCGCTGGGAGCCGCGCGTGTGACGTCACGGCGTGCGTTTCCCCGCATGCGCGCTGGCACTCGCTATAAGCGTTTAGTTCCCGAAAGTTGTTGAACATATCACGCAGGACAAAATTCCATAGCAAATTTAATATGCAAAAGTAAAATGATGCATTTTAACAAAGTAATTACTTTTCTAAAAGATAAAAATTTAAGGGAAGGTAAATTCTAGTGTGTTTTTCAGTTTTAATTCATGACAGCAAAACGTAGTTATACCGAAGTGTTACCTCAGCAGGTTATTTTGCACTCTATATAGTATATACTAATACTATTACATTATAGGTATGTTTTTACATAAACATACCTGTAATGTTTTTTTCCTTTGCATTACACTGTACCGTAGTGCCCATTGCATGCAGTGGAACACAGTGACCCCCAGAATCATGCCAACAGTTCACCTTGTGCCTATTTACATTTTACATTTTCATTCATGAATGTAAATGTAAACATTTACATTTATTATTAACAAACCTTTGTTTATTCACAGAGGTCATGTGTTTGATGGCGACCAGGCCCTGGTCCCGCTGAAGGCACCACTACTGCATGTCCTTCCTGGCAGGCTGTGTCCCATCAGCCTGTCACCTTTGTCACTCTAAACTCTCAGGATCCTGCTTGTGGTCACTGCCCGCAACGAGACACGCACCACCACTACCACTCCGACTCTATTCCTTGAGCTTGAAATTGAAAGTGGCTTCATTGTTATTTCAACCATATACAGCTGGTACAGTATATAGTGAAATGAAACAATGCTCCTCCAGGACCATGGTGCTACATAGAAAGGAACGCAAAACTACCTACACACAACAAAAAACAATAAACACAGTAAAAAAACAGAAGATATTACAATATAATAATAAACACTATAGACAGAAACACACTAATTAGCAGCAAAAAATACAGTTGGTCAGTGCAGTAGAAGAGCCGTGCAAAAAATTGCAAAGGGAGTGGAATGGTGTTCAGTGGAGTGTGTGTGTGTGTGTGTGTGTGTGTGCGCACGCATCGTGAGGGCCCAATGCTTCGCTACCTTTTGCCAGGTGGCAAGAGGGTGAAGAGTTTGTGTGAGGGGTGCGTGGGGTCATCTGCAATGCAGGTGGCTTTGCGGATGCGGCGTGTGATGTAAATGTCTGTGATGGAGGGAAGAGAGACCCCGATGATCTTCTCAGCTGTCCTCACTATCTGCAGGGTCTTGTGATCCGAAACGGTGCAATTTCCAAACCAGGCAGATGCAGCTGCACAGGATGCTCTCGATAGTCCCTCTGTAGAATGTGGTGAGATGGAGGTGGGAGGTGGGCTTTCCTTAACTTTCACAGACAGTAGAGACACGGCTGGGCTTTCTTGGCTATGGAGTTGGTGTTGAGGGACCAGGTGAGGTTCTCCACCAGGTGAATACCTAGAAATTTGATGCTGTTGACTATCTCCATGGAAGAGCAGTCGATGCTCAGTGGAGAGTGGTTGCTTCATGCTCTTCTGAAGTCAACAACCATCTCTTTTGTTTTGTCCACGTTCAGGGACAGGTTGTTGGCTCTGCATCAGTCCGTTAGCCGCTGCACCTCCTCTCTGTATGCTGACTCGTCGTTTATGCTGATCAGACCCACCATGGTCAAGTCGTCGGCAAACCTGATGAATATGGTTCGAGCTGTGCATTGCTGTACAGTCGTGAGTCGGCAGAGTGAACAAGCAGTGGACTGAGCACACAGCCCTGGAGGGCTCCGGTGCTCAGTGTGGTGGTGCTGGAGATGCTGCTCCTGATCCGGACTGACTGAGGTCTCTCAGTCAGGAAGTGTAGGATCCAGTTGCAGAGAGAGGTGTTCAGGCCTTAGGCTCAGCTTTCCAATCAGGTGCTGAGGACTGATTGTACTGAATGCTGAACCAAAGTCTTTGAACGGCATTTGAACGTTGGTGTCCTATTTGTCCAGGTGCGTGAGGGCCAGATGGAGGGTGGTGGTGATGGCGTCGTCATTGAGAAATTTGGACGGTACGCGAACCACAGGGAGTCCATTGAGGGGGCAGCAGGGTCTTACTGTGGCTCATGACACTCCTCTCAAAGCACTTCATTACGATGGATGTGAATGCAAAGGAACGGTAGTCATTGAGGAAGGACACAGGAGACTTCTTCGTCACGGGGACGATGGTGGTGGCCTTGAAGCACGTTGGAACGATGACGCTACTCGGGGAGATGTTTAAGATGTGAATGAGAACATCTGCCAGCTGGTCTGCACATCCTCTGAGCATTCTGCCAGGAATGTTGTCTGGTCCAGCAGCCTTCCATGAGTTCACTCTGCATAGAATTTTCCTCACATTAACCGTGGTAAGACGTAGCACTTGGTTGTTGGGAAGAAGGGTGGTCTTCCTCGCCGTCACATCATTCTTCACCTCAAACCGAGCATAGTCGTTCAGCGCATTTGGAAGGGCGGCATCACTGTCACAGGCAGGTGGTGATATCCTGTGGTTGGTGATGGCCTGGATGGCCTTCAACATGCATTGCGTGTCACCGCTATTCTTGAAGTGATTGTGGATTCTTTGGCCGTGTGCGATCTTTGCCTCTTCAATGGCCAGGGACAGTTTGACATTCCCTGTTTTGAGGGCCGCCTTGTCACCTGCTCTGAAGGCTGAGTCTTGGGTCCTCAGCAGTGCACGCAGCTTCACGGTCATCTATGGCTTCTGGTTGGGGGATGTGATGATGGTCTTGGAGACAGTGACATCATCGATGAACTTGCTGATGTAGCTGGTCACTGATGCCGTGTATTCCTCCAAGTTGGTGGAGTCGCCATTGGTTGCAGTCTCCGGGAACATGTGCCAGTCAGTGTGTTCTAAACAGTCCTGAAGAGCAGAGATGGCTCCTGCCGGCCAGGTTTTCACCTACTTCAGAACCGGTTTGACGCGTCTGACGAGCGGTCTCTATGCTGGGAATAGCATAACAGAGATGTGGTCTGAATAGCCGAGGTGGAAGCGGGGCTCCGCATGGTACACGCCGGGGATGTTTGTGTAAACAAGATGCAGCGCGTTCGCCCCTCTTGTTGCAAAGTCTACATGCTGGTGGAATTTAGGGAGCACTGACTTGAGATCCGCATGGTTGAAGTCTCCGGTGACAATAAACACTCCGTCAGGGTGTGCATCCTGCAGTTTGCTAATAGCACCATACAGCTCACAGAGCACCTCCTTAGCATTAGCGCTACCATGTCTTCATCGCAATCCAGGTTATGATCAAGAAGCTATTCCTCACCTATTTTATTCTCCATCTACTCCCCGTACCTGTCTCTAAAGTGCCCTGCTTGATAAACCTTTATGCAGCCACTCGTATGATGTACATTGATTCATATGGTAGAAAGAAACAAACTAACTGTACTTTAGAATCATGCATGTGCATCTAAGTCTCCCTTTCTGGTGATGTAATGCACATATTTTATTTGCTGTGAGATGTACGTCTGCTCATGAATGAATATACTCTATTCCAGTACTCTTTCTTTTCTCTAGCTTTCAAAGGGTTGAAGAGGACGTTAAATCAGCTTTGCATGAAGATCAGTAGATACCAAACCAAAACTGATGTCTTTATACAACTGTAGACTCATGAAGCATGATATGGCATTGAGTGGAATCCAACTCATAGGGGCCCCTCATGTGGTTTTCTACATAAGAGAAGGAACGGAGGCGGTTTGTTATCGCCTTCTTCTGTTCAAGTCCGCAAGGTGCAAAATGCACAGAGACAGAACATACAAACTCCACACACCTAGAGTGAGATTCAAACCCACTCCCACCCACAGCAGCTCAGGACCTGTGAAGTGCTAACTTTACCTGCTGCACCACAAATTAGTCAAATGTTAGGTTATATTAAGTGTGACGTTTATGATCTCTGATACTGAAGACAGTATTTTTTGCTTCTATGCTAAATGTATTTTTATTTTGTATTTCTTGTTTCCTGTTATTCAAATGTTCTCATGCTGAATGATTCACTTTGTAGTTGTTAGGATAAAAATCAGATATGCAAAGCTTCTTTGCATTTATTCTGTATAAATGGGTTTAGATGTTTAGAGCATCTAACAGTTGAAGTGGAATCATAGCTATTGAAGACATATGATTTGATCTTATACGGACATTAAACATGTAAATCAAACTAATGTTCACTCAGAAAAAGGAACATTTGTAGAAAAAACTGTGATTAGGGCAGAAATCTTTAGACCAGAGGGTATTTTTCTCTTGCAGATGGATCTTGCTCATGCATAAGATTTGTATTATTATTACTATTGTTGTGATGTGATTATGAAATAATAATTGCATCAACATTAGGTTTTGTTACTTTCATTACATTCATGAATTCATGTGATACTGAAAAGCCTCTTTGTAAATTAACATACATCCATTATTAATCACCACTTGTTCACAACAGGGTCACAGTGGTCTGGAGCATGAGGCAGGGTACACACGCTGGCTGAAATGAAAGTCTGTTGCAGGGAGACACACACACATACACACACTTAGAGTCACCAGTTCAGTTGTAAAGCAGATCTTTGTGCTGTGGGAGGAAACCAGAGCACCGAGAGGAAACCGATGCAAACGTAACGAAACGGGGATTCCCTTAACTAAACTCCACACAGACTGCACTTCATTCAAACCCAAACCCAGAAGCTGTGAGGAACTTGCACTACCTGCTGTGGAACCACACACACACACATTTTCAGAACCGCTTGTCCCATACAGGGTCACGGGGAACCAGAGCCTAACCCGGCAACTCAGGGCGCAAGGCTGGAGGGGGAGGGGACACACCCAGGACGGGACGCCAGTCCGTCGCAAGGCACCCCAAGCGGGACTCGAACCCCAGACCCACCGGAGAGCAGGACTGTGGTCCAACCCACTGCGCCACCGCACCCCCGCTGTGGAACCATGGATTCCTTAAATCAGCATGACTCTGTTAATTAATAGTAAATGTACTAGAATCGGGGGGTGCGGTGGTGCCCGCTGTTTGGTGGGTCTGGGGTTCGAGTCCTGCTTGGGTTGCCCTGTGATGGACTGGCGTCCCGTCCTGTGCGTGTGTCCCCTCAGCCTTGTGCTCTGCCGAGTTGGGCTCCAGATCACTGTGGCCCTGCTTGGGACAAGCGGTTGCAGACATTGTGTGTGTGTGTGTGTGTTGGTTCTAGAATTTTAGCACGCAACAGTACGTGTTTGCTTTTACCTTCAATAAACGGAGGGTTATAAGAAATCAGCGCTTAACCAGGGTCTGAGCACCACAGCCAGCGCAGCCAGTGAAGCGCTGTACAGGTGCTCGTGGACGCGGATCTTGCGCCACCTGCTGGAGACAAATTGAATGTTAACTGGTGCGCGAAGAGCTCAGGGAGCCGAGCGGCTGCGGTACCGCGGTAAAAAGTAGGTACAGAGTGCGATGGAAAGCTCGTCTCAAAAATCACTTTGACATTCGCATGCATACGTGTGCAGTCCAACTTAAAGTTCGTGCTTAATCGTACCGAACACTTAGTTTATTGTTTATTGTGCACTGGAACTTCTGAAAGGTCCTGCTTGTTCAGTTTACTTTAGTTCGAAACACTAGTCGAGTCTTAACTAGACAACATAAAAAATGTGTGTCTAAGAACGAATTGTATTAGTTATAAAATCTTTGCTGTTGTAAATACACACACGGGATGTTGTTCGTTGCAGTTTAAAAGATTACAAAGTTACCAGCGGTGGCCTTTGAACACAGAGCTAAATATAAACTGCTGGGCCGGTTTGCGCACATGATGATACAGTGAGTGAAAACTTCCACAATGAAAAACAACAGGTGAAAAAGCAACTTTTCTGTATTACCTGCCTTAGAAATGTTTTGGAGCAAATGCGACAAAAAATGCATGCATGACCACATGCTAATTAATCTCCTCTTTTATTCAGAATACAAGGTGAAAATACAGTTATTTACATCTGCATACATAGTATTCATAATATATATAATACCAAAGTCTTGTAATTAAACTTTTACATACATGTACAGAGATAAAGTGACTATTTGTGGAAGTAAAGCACAATTTAAAATCATATTTACATCATTCATATATACTTTTATTTACATTTTTGTCTGAATTTTGTTATTCCTTCTGGCTAATAGTAATGAAACGTAAACCCATTTTACTAATTTTTTCCAAAAAACTTTTCACGCTTATGGCACCCAGTCTTCAAGCAAGAATGAATTTGCATGCAAACACAAAGACTGAGACTTTCTCTGCATTTCAATTACAGTTCAAGAGAATCATACAAATGGGAAAAAAAAAAAAAAAACATTTCCATATATTGTATGTTTACTATTAAACCACAATTTTCTTATGCACCGGAATTAACATAAATAGAATTCGTCAAAAATTGTAAAAGTGGAAACTTTCTAAACAAAAAACAGACTACAAAGTGTCTTGTCTGCATTAACAATGTTCAAACAGTGCTCCTGCGATTACTTTAAAATATATCTTTATATAAGGTATTGATGGGGTTATATTTGCCTTTATATTCAGGACTATATTCAAGATATTTAAACATATTCACAAATCAGGAATACAGCTAATGCTGGGTACATTAAGTAATCGTGACACACTAATACCATAGTGGCATAGTATCCGCTGCCACTTTTGAGCCCTATCCTCTGTTAAATCGTACATTACTGCGTCAGGTACAATAAAGTGTTAAAATGTGTAATGCATTCCATTTAGACGTGAAATGCTATAAAACTGTAACGAGGCCCTGGTTCGTTAAGCCTGCTCAGTAGTTAAATCCTGCCGAACCGCTGGTAAAAAAATACACCGGTAGCCGTCCAGCAGTGAGGGCCTAAAATGAGAGAACTATTGGACAGAGGGTAAAAAACATAGCAGAGATGCAGAGAGATCTAGGTAAAGGTAGGTAAGGGTTGTTTTTTCTTTCCCACAGTAGTTCAGAGCAGCTGCGATACCTTGTGCACCGCGGAGGAGCGGGCGCGTTTCGGTCCTTCACAGCACCATGGTGGGGATGTGGTGCACCAGGGAGGCTGGGTGGGGCACAGGGGCCATCTGTGGCGGCGTCGGGGAGTGCGCCTGCAGCGCCACCACGGAACCCGTGCTCGCAGGCCGGTGCCTGGCGCTCTTTTGGTGCGCCCGCAGGCCCGCCAGCTGGGAGTAGGCGCTCTGACAAACATGGCACTTGTAGGGGCGCTCGCCCGTGTGCAGGCGCACGTGGTTGCGCAGGGTGGACGACTGGCTGAAACGGCGGTTGCAGAAGCGGCAGACGAAGGGCTTGTCCAGCGTGTGGATGCGCATGTGGGAGCGCAGATTGCTGCGGGAGTTGAAGCCGCGGTGGCAGATGACGCAGCGCATGCGGCTGGCGGTCGATGAGGAGGAGGAGGACGACGAGGATGAGGACGAGGAGCCGTCGGAAAGATGGAAATCGTCTGCTGGGAAAGAGGAGAGACAAAGAAACCTTAGCTCACGCAAACTCTCTGAGAGAAGAGCTAGGCATCAGTTAAAACGTCCGCTGCGTGTGCAGGCGTACAGCATGCACGGATCTGTATAGCTGACTGGACTGCAGCACACCGCAAACCGCAGGTTCATAGCCGAGGGGCGTCCACGCGATTGCGATCTCATCCTTTAACAAACTTGCCCACGGTGACATCTGACGGGACTTAAAGGGTAGTGAGTGCAAGAACTAATGAACTCTATTGTCCTCTAAATGGCTGTGATAACGATCATTCCAGCTGAATTGTCAGCCCCCCCAAAGTCCACTCCACCCCACCCCCAACCTCATGTTCCGAGTAACCTCAAGCAAAGTGACTCACCGCTTTTAGTTTTCTTCTGATGCTCGTCCTCTGCGCCTGGGACACCAGGGATTCCCAAAAATGTGTTGTGGGAGTTTCCATACCACACCAGCAGCTCCTGATCTGGGGGGATGGTCTGTGAAAAGGAAAGACAGCCATGGATAAATCCCCTTAACTAAAAGCTGTTGATCTCCAGCATGCTAAGCACTTCAGTGAGTCGGTAACAAAGACCATGTGAATGTTGGAAAACATCTTTGATCTGACACTGTCACTTTGCCACTGACTTGTCGCAGCAAAATAATGTCAGGAATTATTAGCACCTTTCATTTATTTACAGTTTCAGATGATGTATGTATGTGTTATTTATTTAGCAGACGCTTTTCTCCAAAGCGACTTCCAATGAACACTATGTAGTGTTATGAGCCCACACACCTTATTCACCGTGGTGACTTACACTGCTAGATACACTACTTACACTGGGTCACTCATCCATACATCAGTGGAACACACACACTCTCTGTCACTCACACACTATGGGTGAACTTGGACAGCATGTCTTTGGACTGTGGGAGGAAACCAGAGCAGACGCAGGGAGAACATGCAAACCCCATACAGACTGAGCGGGGATCAAACCCACGTCCTCTCACGCCACCCAGGCAGCGACGCTACTCGCTGTGCCACCGTGCCTCCTGACATACATCTATCTCATTTATAAGACACCGTGATCCAAGGTGACTTACAATGCTAGATAAGCAACTTCATAATGTCACAATGCTTCACTAATGTATCCAGCCAGGTATTCATTCAGCGTCCAGTCATGGTAAGTACCTAAGAGTACTGTGGCTGGAGCAAGATTCAAACCAGCGACCTTCTGATTTCAAGGCGGCAGTTTTAACTACGACGCCCCCTACTGCCCACGAATGAAGCTCACCTCCACTGCTTTGTAAAAAATGCTGCTGCCAATCTGCACCACCTCCAGATTCTGCTCCTGCTCGTTGCGTGCGCATTTGATGTAAGTCATCCAGCTGCGGTGGTCTTCCTGGCTTGCGTCGATGAAGTAGCGCACGGTGCCGTCCTCATTGAACACCTGGTCGGAGAGCGCAGAGTACAGTCACCCTCCGCAAAACTCTTTCAGACTTTTTAACCTTCCTTCATAAAAACACGGTAAAAGACTGCACATGGCCATGCTGTGGCACATGGTTCTTACCTCCCACATGAGGTTGTTGTTTTTGAAGAGGTCCACGTGCTCGGGGGAGATCACCCGGCCGGTGAAAGGGCCCATCTCCGTGCCAGCTTTGATCCACGTCTTGGAGAAGATGCCGAGGCCCTCTCCGGGAATGGAGCTCTGGGCAATGATCACTTCGCTCGGCAGCACGAGGCTGGACAGCTTCTGGACCTCTGGGGAGGACACGTGGAGGGAAGAAGTTCGGGGAAAGGTTAGGAAAAAATACGAGGAAAATTGCGATATATCATACAGTCGAGCCTGGGGGTCCCCCACTATTCGCGTACAATTCCACTGAGTGGGATTATTGCTTATTATATGTATTTGTTCCCTCCGACACCTGACAAGCTGTTAAGCCTTCGAAGTACTATGTATACACATATTTCAATAACAGCAGGGTTGCGATTTCATATGTGAATTCGCTTCAGGCTTATTGCTCGTGTAATTTAAAATTTTAGATTTGCGTGAAAATATAAAAAGGGATTTTATGACGAATATTCTAATCTAACATAAAATATTGCCCGTAAAATACGGAGCCTTATTGCACCTTCAGAATAAATATTTTTCTCTTTACTCTACTTTTGCACGCGTAATCTGTTTCACGTAGGTTCTAATATATATATATATTTTTTTTCCCCCAGTGAGTGAAAGAGATTAAATGGGAAATGTTAAACACATTGTGCGGGAGACTGAAAGCGCTTGGCACTTTTTTGAGAAGTTCAAGAGATCCCCTGCATTCTTATTTAACGTCAGAATCGTAGCAGTGTGCGTGCGATGGAAAGAGGGCGGCCGAGGCTGGGGTTAAAGGGCGCTCTGTTCATGGGCCTCCAGCAATTGGCCATGCCTCGCATGTCATATACACTTTTAAACTGAACTGGAAAGAAATGGCTAATTCCAAATTCATTATCCCTTTAAGAAGTTTGTAGCAATAAATTTGGGGTGAATGAAAATGAGGACCTGTTTAAAAGGGCCGGGGAATTTCTCTGACAATAAAAAAATGGAAAGGCGATTAGATGGCTGACATGGTGTGAATGGCAATAGAATTAGTCTTCACGGTGCGTTAGGGCAGGAACAGGGCTCTTTTTAGAGAGAGACAGGGAGAAAAGTGTGTGTGTGTGTGAGAGAGAGAGAGAGAGAGAGAGAGAGGGGAGCCTGGGCCAGGGAAAGGAGACTGCAAACAGACAGACAGAGAGACAGACAGACAGAGAGAGATGGACAGAAAGACAGAGAGAGAGAGAGAGAGAGAGACAGAGAGAGAGAGAGACAGACAGACAGACAGACAGACAGGCCCATGAATGGGGGGATAAACCCAGCACATCTCAAAGAAAGGGCCACTTTGCATAGCGCGTAGGGCCGGTTTACGCGACACTTGGCGAGATGAACCAGAGCGCTTTAAATCCCTTCTTCTTAGACGCCTAAGAAGCTCCTAAATGCGCGCTGCATCCATGTGCCAAACGCGTTAATACCGTAAACCGGGTGGAAGTGAAAAGGGCTCAAAGTGGGACAAGAGCGGGTAACAGTAAGTTCGCGGGAGAGTGGGGACGGGGACCACGATGGGAAGAAATGCCCCCCCCCACACACACACACACACACACACACACACACACACACACACACACACACACACACACACACACGCACACAGTGTCTGCGCGCGGAGCTCGCGCTTTTCAGAGCGTTCAGCCAATGGAGGCTCGGCGAGGCTCCTGCACCGCGCGGCTCGTTCTTAGAAACTCTCTTCACTGCGCTCGGCTCGTGCTCCTAATTGGTTTTGGCGCCGCGAGATCATTCGTTGCTGTGAGACCGCGAAAGAAACGCACGAGCAGCACCTAATCGTGCGGCACGAGTGTTTTACGTGTAAACTGTTGGCAGGATCAAATGTCATTATATTTCTTCTAAGGGTTTACCATCCGTCGCGCGTAAAGACGCAGGACGTGCGGAGGACGGCGGCGCTCACGGCACGAGCACGGGGGAGGCACGAATGAAGGAGAGTGGCGATCATCATGATCATGTGCGCGGTGCTCCCTCCCCCCCCCCCAGGTCACCCACCTCCCGAGAAGGACTGCGCGAGCACCTCGGCGGTGAAGGCGGTCTTGGGGCTCGCGCCGGTGCTCTTCTCCTCGAAGAGGTGCTCGCCCAGCACGTTCCTCCAGCGGCCGTACAGAAAGCTGTGCAGGATGTCGGAGGTGATGATGTCGGACAGGGACACGCTGCTCTGCTGCTTAAATCCAGACTTCAGCACCAGAGCCTCTGCGGGCAGAACCGAGCCCATGGCCGCGGCGCGCACACGTTCGCTCTCGCGCAAAATGAAAAAGTATGACTTACGGGGGAATCAAAGAAGGAGGAAAAAGAAAAAAAAGAAACGTTCAGACTAATTCTGGCAAGTGGCGATCAAAGTGAGGCGGACGGGGAAAACAAAAAAAAAAAAGTGAGGCGGAAAAAGTCGACGCTGCTGCCGTGTCAGTTTCGGATCGAATCACTGCAGTGCCAGCGGTTCCTCTTTGGCAGCGGCTTGCTTGGAAATGGTCTATCTGTTCAAAGTCTCACTTCTCTTTATATGCCGCTGCTTTGACCCCCTCTAATTAGTTATTAATGACCCTCCCCTTATGTTCTATAGACTTGTTCTACCAGGAAAAAGGAGCCAAGTCTTTATTGAGAGGCCACTCCTTTGGGGGGAGGGGGGAGGGGGGGTGCCATCACCGGAGGAGGAGGAGGAGGAGGAGGAGGAGGGGGGTCCCGCTGCACACAGACGGACCACCTTTCCGCAGTAATGACAAGGCTCATCTCAGCAGGCGCGCACCGGCCACGCAGCCTCCTCGGAGGAACCCCCCCCACACACACACACACACACACACACACACACACACACACACGCACACCTCGGCTTTGCTGTGGAGGCGCCTCGCTTGGAGAAGCAGGGGCAAAACGAGCCAAAAACAAAACCGGCCGCCAGCAGGAAGATAAACACGGTTATTGGATTAAATAAGGTGAACTGTTCCGTGACTACTCAAAATAGCCGTAATAATATAGCATCAATTTTGTACCACTTGATTAGCAGCACAATAACCAGAAACCAACAACTATTTCTATCCTATATGTTTTGACGTGCGCAGATCACAGCCCAGCTTTGGCATTTTACGTTAAAATAATTTGAAAAAAAATTAGATTTCAGGGCAAATTATGGTCATAGGAGTCTGACAGTCGGTTTTCTTTCTCTTCTTGTCCTGTCGAGGGTCGCGGTGGCCATTAAAGTACACGAATTTATTAAATCAATATGGGTTTTACTGTAATTGCAGCTAAATTCAGGTAAATGTGATATTTAAGGCGTGTTACGTGTCATATTTGTCTATATATCTGCGCATTTACGCAAAACGGTAAAATCCACCGACACCGGAAAAACTCGAGCGATTTTTGGTGACATACTTTGGATTAAAGGCAAACACGTATCGTGCCATATTTAAAAACATGCATCATTGACAAAGATCTTCTAAAATAACAACAATTAACATTTTGTTCGGTTGTAAAAATGAAATGAAATAAAGAGTCAACGCGCTCCAGCGCTGCCGACTTCTCTCGGCTTCTGATCGACACTTTGCCTTTCTTAAAATTTCGATTTGAGTACTATTTCACTAATATTAGACATAATACAATGTCGCCCTCTTACTTAGATGGTAAGCGTAAAGTATAGCTTTGATTTTCACGGGAATCGCAGAAATGATCTGAGCACAAAACTAAATAGTTTATTACTATTTAACACGCGAACTCCCGCTTAAAGTTAATCAAACTGATACAAGAAAAAGTAAAGCAAATAAAATTAAAACACACGTAAATCCGTTACATCAAGACTGACAATGTCACAAAAGGGGAAATTCCGGAAAATTCACATTGCAAGAAATATACATTATAAATATTATAAATGTTATTAGTATAAATAATATGAAAGACAATCAAAAATAAGGCAAACTTTTTTTCGAACCATCCTTTTCCTTTCAATGCTTTATGAAAAATTCAGTTTTTTTTTTTTTTTTTTTTCTTTTGCTTTACTGCAACAATGTGACCACCAGAATGAATATGACTCTTTAAAGTGGGGGCAGTTCGGAGTTTAATGCGTTTTAATGTATTGTCACAACGCACAGAAATATGTAAAGCTCACTTGGCCAAGTATATACTTTCTCTTCCACCTACTTTGTAAGGCTAAGCGGTTTAATATTCATGGACGTTAATAATAAAAAAAAATCCGAGTATTGTGACAGTGTTTAGAGGTGTATATGGCTTTTCTTTCAATAGCCCGCAGTTTCTTTCTATTTTCCCTTTTTTTTTCCCGGGTTGATGGACTGGGAGTAAATGGGCAGTTTCCCCCCTTTTTCCCTGCAGAGAGAACATCTTTATTCCATCCCAGGCAAGCGGGTTTCCCATTCAGGTCCCTCCGAAATAATGTCAGCCCAAAGAAAAGTGCTGCAAATCAATCTTTCATGGTGTTTTTGAGGGCAATTTGACATCCATGCACTCTTCTTTTATTTGGATAACTACAAGGGGACGGTCCGAAAATGTGGACAAGGTTGGGGAGCAGGGAGCAGGGAGCAGGGAGCAGGGATGGAGTGAAAGTGTGAAAGTGTGAAAAGAGGGAGGTGGCCAGTGAAACGGCTCGTATGGGACGCGCTGACGAGCTAAAATGAAGGTGAGTGACAGGGCACGAAAAAAGATTACTGCTCAACAGCTGCTTTCGGGGTCTCCCCCCCAGCACCCCCACCCTCCTTCATTTTTCTTTTTTTTTTTAAAAACTGCGGATTTTTTTTCTTTCTGCGAACCCCCCCCCCCCCGAACCCTTCCTTGAATAGGATTTGCACACATTGAGATTGATTTATATTTATTGCAGTTAAACATTTATTGCACTCAAAGATGTTTCAACTTGGAAGAAAAAAAAAAAAAAAAAAGAAGTGAGGGACAGAAAGGAATGGCGGGAGGGTGAGAAGAAAGGGGTCTTTATTAAAGAGGTATTAAATAAAGCCTATTGAGCGAATATGCAGTGACCAAGTTTAATTTGATCTGCTTTTCGGTAATTAACCCATTATTCCTCAAGGTTCTGTGGATGCAGGCATTTTCAGGAGACAGAAGGCTGCGCGAAATGTCCTTTTGGATGCCCGATAAACACTTTAAATTACTGGTTATTTGTACTGCGAGTTCCCCCCCCTCGTTTATGAAAACGCATTTAGGTCAATTATAATTACGCACACAAAGTTTTGTAATAGTGTTTACAAATCAGTCACATAAGAATAAAATATACCCAAGGTTAGTGTAAAAATCAGTTAGTCTCGACTGCTGGGATCCCTTTCGGCGAAAAACGGTTAATTGTGTTCTAACGTAACAACTTGAATTAAGAAAATAATACATATATATATATATATAAACATGCAGTGGAATTGCTTTCAGGTCATACGAAAAACGATCATACTAATATTAATAAGTGTGTGATCAAGACCTGAACGGAAGAATTTAGTTGAAATGATTCTCTATACGTTGCGGTTACATGACTTTAATGTTAATTTGCATGTTGTAGTCATGGCCATGTACAGCAGCTCGCCAGTAATTACTGACACATCTGTTTGTGTTTAAAATGGTCCCTTTTTTGGGCAACACAACAGTCCGCCGATGTCCGATTATTAAAAGTACGATTTCTCAAACGCGTAAATGGTTCTGGTCAGAAATACTGGTACACTTAGAAAGCGAAGAGTTTCCGTCTGAACAGATAATATCTGAATTCTTTTACTGGAAACATTGCTAGATTTTGCAGGTGAAATGACTTGACGATCGTCCGAAAGCGATGAAAAGAAGGCAAAAACTGTAATAAAATAGAATGAAATTAATTTTAAGTGGGAAATACTTATACTGAGCAGTAGACTCCAAGTAAACGCAGGACGATTATTCTCCTGCTGTGTTGAATAAAATGTAAGAAAGATCATTTGGTCATTTAAAATGACTGAAATGTTTCGCATGGTGCCGTGGTGTCTCCGCCTGCTTTCCGTGCAATATTACAACAGTTTTAATGGCAATAAACAAGGATTATGTTCGTGCGCATCCCTCTTATTTTGCAGAAAAACATTTTTTAAAAGATAACGTTCAGCAGGAAAGGCACAAAATAAAAAATGCGAGGAAAAACTTTAAGTTACCCCGGTGCGTAATTTATTTAACATTCATGGCTCTCTCCTCCTTTTCCAGCGCAGCTCCGCCGCACAAAGAAGCAAGCTGTTTCGGGACCTTTTATAATAGGAGAAAAGGACAAGAATCCCGGAATAATAGAGATCTGCAAATGTTTTTCAATAGATTTGACTCAATGAACAGTGGATTTTTCCAGGGGTAAGAAGAAAAAAAAAAAAAAACACAGACGAGTTTGGCTGGAAAGCCGCGGCTGAATTTAATGGAGAAGAGGGAGAGAGCCACGGGGTTTTTTTATTTGATAGGATAAAATTTAATTAGCTTAGTACAGCCCTTGAAAGACAAAGGGAACTCAATATGTACCCAATCTGAATCTCTTTGGGGGAAACAGACTGCTGAAAGTCAAAAGAATTGGGGGGAGAGAAAGGCAGAGAAAGGACGGAGAGAAAGAGGAGGGCCGAGGGGGACGGCAGGTGACTGGCACGCGTAAAAACAAGGGGGACACTTTTGGCACAAGGCTGATTATTTGAAAGAGAAAGAGGCAAGGGACAAAAATAGAGGTTTCTCCAGGTTTTGCCCACTTAGACCAGCTGAAGACGACGAGATGAAAAGACGGAAAGGACCAAGAGGAGGGTTCTAAAGCAAACAGAAGCCATTAAAAAGCTGTTTGGGGGAAAGGGGTGCGACGCACCAGGGCGGTGGTTATGGGAATGTGCCCAAATGGTGCGCTAGAAATTGCCCATGAAAACAGGCATCATTTATACATATTCATAGCGTGCACGCAGACAATTCTTCGTGAGTACTTCATTCACGGAGCACCAATTCTGCAGGTTTGTGGCAGACACACACACACGCACGCACGCACGCACTCCAGCAGCCCGAGCACATTCATCGCGTGCGCTTCTGCATTCTGCGGCTTCATGACATCTGTTTTGGGGGGGGGGACTCGTCTTTACAGACACATGCAGTTACTTCTCGGGCTGCTGAAGGGACCTGTTGATAGTGGGTTTTTTTTAAAACTAAACGCTTGGACTCATCCAAAAAGCCGACGGAGCGGGGAGAAGCACAAGCGCAAGGACGAGGCTGCGCTCCTGGCTTTCAACCTTTACACTACTAAAAATGATATCAGTGACTCTCGCCAAAACCAGCAGTACAAGCGAGCATTTGTCCCCCGTCTTCTGGGTAATACAGACACATGCAACAACTCGGCAGCAAAACAAACAACTCGATTATAGCTCATGAGAGGAGGGGAGGTAAATCTGAACATATGGAACACACGCGTCAGCCAGGGAAACCCGCTGTGTGTCAGGACTCATTTATCGAATTCGTTGGCGCTCATACAAGAGTCAGTCGAATGATTTCAAAACAGTCTCTCTGCTGGATGAAACAGGTAACTGTTTCTTTGCAGACGGATGAACTCCGGGCTGTGGAAGGTCAGAGCACACACCGACTTCTCGCCCACACACACACACACCTTCCCGCAGTCGCGCGCTTAACGACGCGCTCCGTTCCAAAGGTCTTTATGGGAACACACTCCAGTGCACAAAGAGAGAGCCTTCGGGAACATACTGAACATACGGCCAACCTCGGTCCCGCTCATGCCTACCTGAATAGAGCTCTTTAAACAGGACAACCTTGTTTCACGTTTATGCTTAATGGTAGCAACGACGACGATCTCTAATGGAAGTCATTTTTACAAACTTTATAAGAACTTCTGTCATAAAAGGGTCGGGTTTTGTGTCCCCGTTGATATGTTTTCTAATGATTATTATAATACTGCCAGCTCCGCCGTAGAGAGAGAAGCGTCCGAAGTGACTTGGGCTCCTTTCGCGAGGCGCGACTGCGGAGAAGTTCCCTGTTTGGCCGATAGGTGGCAGGAAGAGGCAGCGTCAGCGAGCTGGAAACGCTCACCTGTGGGGCTCCTGCGGAAACTTTTCACTTTAAATATCGTCCGTCTCATGGAGTCTTGAGCGCCATATAACTGTGTGTTTTTTTGTTTTAATGTCACATTTTTTCCCCAGATAAAGACTGGACTAAATTAAATGTCTTATTGTTCATCCACACTAAGACTGTTAAATGTTACTTGCGAACTGGGTAATGACTTGAAGAACGTTGACAGTTACAGCGCACACTACATTCGGAAGACATACGGGAAAGTCGTGGCTTAGAATTCAACGTAAGGCCGCCATTTTAAGATAAAGAAAACGATTTTGCTCATATTTTCCATATCCGAAAGCTAAGTTAGAACATTGCTTCAACGAAACACCGACCGAGGTGGAGCTGCGCGCGCGAGGACCTCTTCCGAGGAGAGCGCGTGACAAAACCGCGCATCTTTTACCGAGAGCAAGGCTGATTTCACGAAATTAGTTATTGTAATAAATGTGCTAATATGGTATATAGGTTCATGAAGCGTTCAAATAATTACGGCACTTTATGGTTTACCTTGAAATCTCCCCCTTTGACCTGACACCAGATGTAAACAAGGCTAAACGCCGGGAACAGTTGGCCGCCATCTTCTGCGATTAGCTAAATGCTATGGAGGGATTTTCGGTTAATCTGGTCCTTTTCAGGCGAAAAGCGTATCCATAACCACACAAAGATACTACATTTACATTTATTCATTTAGCACACGCGTTTCTCCAATGCAACGTACATGTCAGAAAACAATAAAATGAGTGCATTATACCTGATCCGGAGAGATTTGGATGCAGACGTGATGCGATTCTACACACAGAGTACACTCCCGTTCGTCACATTCCAAACTTTCCATTCACACTACACTTATTCAAGTGACATTTTCTCCAAAGGAACCCACCATTGTTTACCCATTTATACAGGTCGGTGGGTAATCTTACTGGAGCAATTTTCAGGGTAAGTACCTTGCTCAAGAGTACAACAGGTGGAGGTGGGATTCAAACCTGCGACATTTGGGCTCAAAAGCAGCAGCTCAAACCACTACGCTACAAGTTGCCCCTTATAGTAATATATCAAAGTAAAATTACAGTACCTACCCATGGAAAAAGCTCATCTGCATGTTAGAGGGGAATTTGGGGAAAGTACTTAACTCCACTCACTGTCCATAACCTCTTGTCCAATGCTGGGTCACCGTGGTGCGGAGCCTCTACCAGAAGCAGAGTTTATTACAGTACGCCCAGTTCATCGCAAGAAAGCAATGCGCATTCACACACTGTGTGCAATTTCGAGGCACCAGTTCATCCGGCATACCCGTGAACGCAGGGAGAACATGTAAACTCTACACGGACTGAGCCGGATCCGAACCTACGTCCAATTGCACAACCCAGGAACTGTGGAGAATCCACGTTACCCACTTCATCCCTGTGCCGTCAGGAGTTGGCACCCTAAACTAAATATTACAACTTACATTCTTATGCTTTTTCATAAACATTGCTTAGTTTTTTTAATGGGGAAAAAAAAAGACTGAAAAATAAGTGTTGGGACTTCCTCGTGATGTACTCAACATGACCCCAGGACAGGTCAATAATGTTGGTCATCAGGCATTAGAAAAATCTTCCAAAAAAATCTAGACTCAGTCTTCTAGTGCATTCAGTACTAGAACATAGGTTGAATCCGAGACTGTAAAAGGCCAGTATGTTTGCTGGAAGTGCATCACATACATGGGGTCTACAACAGGAAAATCATTTGGACCAAAACCCACAATATGCATAGATCCTTTGTGGACTGTTTCACGCCACTGGTTTACATATATTGACTTAAAAAAAAAAGAATTTCTGGTGCATTGTAAACAGCTTCTCACTGCTTCCTGTGTGAACTGTGACTGGATTTCCTTCGTAAACATGCTTAATGGTATTTAATGAAGTGCACCCAATTAGTATGCCTTCAACTGAGAAACTATCACAGTGAAAGCGAGCACTAGTAATCTCTGATCCACGATTCAGCCTGATAGAAGATGTCCTCCACTTATAGGACCACATCTCACACAAGTTGAAGGAGGTTACTCTTATTGCAATGATCATATCAAATATATAGATGAAATGTATCCATGACTTTGGCAAGAGCACTTGACCACCTCCCACAATCCCTTCCTCAGAACCAGTGCCACTGTGACATCAGTCAATACCTGTAAGCTGCATTATTTATTAAAAGTATTCATAATTATATTCTTTTTTTCAAGACTTGCTTTATACTTAATTTCATAGTTCCTTTTAGTTTTAAATTTATATACAATATGCTGTATATTTTTCCTATGTACATAATTCATGCAGATTTTTTTTTTACCCTAGCATTTAAAAATATGCCTATGGCTACCCATCGAGACAGGTGAAGAAATCGTTTTCCCCCAGGCCGACTCAACTTCACTGAGCCAGGGAGCTTACACAGCTTAATTAAAACCTATCATGAAGGTTTAATGGTGTTGCACTAATTGATATGGTTAGTAAATAGGGCTCTAATTAAGCATATTGAGTGGTTGTGCTGCATCTCATTATTTCTCACATGCGGGCTGTAGGCTCCTCAGTAAGGATGAGTGACACAGTCCTGAAGGAATAATGTGCTGAATAAAGAGTCTTAAATGTCCAATTAACGCATTCTTCTTCACAATTTGTCAGCGCTTGTTTTTGGTTACGACCTTCACAAAATCAGCCCTTGTGAGTCTATTCTGGATGCATATTGTTGCAAATCACTGCTTATCACCGTTGACATTGCAACCTCTAAGTAAATAAATACAAATATTTAGAGCAGAAATAGTTCAGAATGATTGTTATTTTCCAGTAGTAAAAGGAACTCGGATGCTTTGTATACTTTCTAAATTGCAGTTAAGTTAGCGGGAAAAAACTGCCTAAAAAAAGCACTTAATTGACCGTTTTCCTGTACCTCTGGTATGTTTTTCAGATCTCGAGCACCAAATAAAGCCAGATCTCCAATATTTTGCCAAATGCTGCAGAGATGGTGAAATAGTCAATGGCATGACAAGAGATCATTGGTTCAGTGCCACAGTGATTTAACCCTTTCCTTAACATACACCTTCTGTTTGCTTTCTGTTTGTTTTATACTTCCATTTAAGTGGACTGGGGAAAGAAAATCCCCGGAAGAAGATCATACCCGAAAGCAGAGGATAAAAACCAAGTAGTGGATTTGAAAACAGCTGCAGATTGTGTCAGTGGGAGGGAGAGGAGTTCTACAGAGACCGTGCAGGTGGCCGCGCCCCTGCCGGCAAGTGTAAATATTTTAAATGACAATGCTCTCTAAGGCTGGATTTGGCAAATGCTTTTGACAGCTTTCGCAGGGAGAGGACCAACGGAGGATGAAATAGCTCAGTGCAGAGAAGCACTCATTACCCCCAGCAAAAAAAGCAGATAAATATAAAATAAACTCCACCACACGGCACAATGCGTGCTGAAACTAATGATTCATTCAGAACATCAAATGGGACCTGTCTGGTTCCCGCTGGAATTTCTGCACAAGCACAGCCGCTGAATGGCCGTATTTCAGATGGCTCCAGAGGAATGACAAGGACTTGAAGTCGCCTGGGGGTTTATTCTGGTCCATCTCTGGACGGCGCCGATTATGGTGTTTTTAAGACCTAAATGTACCTCAGTGGGGACATCACAGCATTCCAGCCACTGCGATTTCACAGACTGGCTTCACAGGTCAGGGTAAAGCAGGCCCGTCTCAGTCCACCCCATAGCAGGAAGCTGAGCACCACATTAGTTCATGGATTTAAAGCCAAGTTGTGAAGAATAAAGCAAATTGCACAAACAAAAACATGTGCCACAATACAGCCCGACTCCAGTGACTTATTGAAATTCAAATGCTGCAAGAAAATCAACAGGGGGCAAAAATATTCTGAAGCACATATTCCCAAAAAGGAGAATTTTGCAGACAAATTTCAAAGGTGTGCTTAAAGTGCCAAATTGATTGTTCTGTTCTCTCGTCACATATTCTTTTTACAAGAAAATTTTTTTTATTTGTGGCTGCTACAGCAGGAAATGTGGGGAAAAAAAATTATTGGCTCACCGTTCTATACTTCCGTGCAGTAACTTTTTCTCCGCTTATGTTTGAAAAACAAACTGTGCCAATATCTCATAAAGAGGAGATATTAAAAAAAATTCAAGGACTGCGCTTTGAGAAAATTAATTTAGTAATATCCATATACTGCATGTTCCATTCACAAAAGCCAAAAGAAGCACCATCTCACTAGTAACGCATCAAATTTACAGCGTACTAATTAGATTTAAAAAAAAAAAAAAATCATAAATAATTAAAATTGCTTTGTGAAATTCCGGGAATTGACAGAGCAACTGTCACATTGAAATATGGCCATCAGGCTTTTTCAGTTTCCATAAGCATCAATGAAGCTGTGAGGATCTTCACATGCTGCTTTTCAAAGGTTCAGAACAAACTATGACGGGGGAGCTGCGGCAGCTGCGGCACTTAGACCCCGGTGCTCGGTGCACAAAGAAAAAAATTCATTAGAGCTCCAGGTGACTAAAAATAAGAAATTACATATGCCAAAGTAGCAAGTGTTTTTCACTCTTCTAATGCGGGTGACATCGACCACATCTGGCAACACTGCTGGAGATCTAAGTATTAGGGCTGACCCGGCTCTGTAATTACTGGAGCTGTAGGAAGGGGTCACGCGCCTGCTGCTTACTTCCACAAGGAAAGTCTCACGATTTCCGCGCTGCGCCTCACAGTACTGCGCCTGGGCAGAGGAGCTGAAGACGACGACGGCCATCAGGTCACCACCACAAAAAAATAAATGAACGCTCACGTTCCGATATGCAACAGCACGAGCAAATAAACGAAAAAAAAAAAAGGCAGGAATCCCTGAGAGGGCTCTGCAACTTGGGACGACCAGCGAGAGCCTTCATTTCGCACCATGAATAGAGGATACAACAGACCCCTGCGGCTCTCCATCAATACAGACGAGGCAATTCTGACAAATGACTGACAACCAGCACAAAAGGATGGGCCAATCTAATCCCACGCGGGCCCTTTTTCACCTGCATGGGGCAGCGAGAAGGCTGTCTGGATTAGAGGCAACACCGAGAGCAAAGCAATCAAAACCGGCTTAGCACATGTAAACAAAAAAAAAAAAAAAAAAAAAATCTTTACGGTAGGACTAGAACATCTTCACCTGGCACCTGAAGATGTGGACAGCTGTTCAGCTGTTCTCCCTCATTTTTACTCTTATTTTACAGTAATTTTCCCATATGGCAGATATACACTTTTTATATTTTAAAAAAAAAAAAAAAAAAAAAAAAAAAAAAACCAAAGTTAGCCAGAGAAGCCCAGAGGAGTACGCAATTATGGGAACAAGGCATGGAGCAGCTTAGGTCTACAAAAGTGAGGCTTCAGCAAAGCAAAATAGCTGAAAAGGGAAACTGTAAAGGGAGAAACCCTTTTCATGCAGCACATTTCATGAACAGTGTAGCAGTTTAAGCCAGGGGTCAGGCAGACTGCACTTGATAAACAAAAGCCAGACAAGTATTTCTGTTTTTGTTAAAGATTTACATTGACATTATGCACATTTCATAAAAGCTGGATAGAGCCGCAGGGTCCACAGTTCAAATCAGATAGGAGCAGGCGGGGGGGAATTATACCCTCATTCAGTTCTGATTAAATTGAATTTGCTTTTAAATTACTTCAATTTGAATCCAAATAATAGGTGCATATATTAACTGTCAACTGTCAGCCTCATCATAGCTTTAATGCTTTAGTGACAGAAAGAAAGGGAAGGAAAAAAAAAGGCACCATTTAGCAACCAACAGTCATTCCCTAACAAACATTTGTCTGATGTCTTAATCACTTTAAGCAATTTCAGATTTATAATAAAAAAAAAAAAAAAAAAAAAAAGCCTTGAGATGGAGTGTACAAGGCCTTGAGAAGACAGAACTAAGCATATGTATATAAAACCTTTAAAAACTAAAAGCAAACGCTTCCCATCCCCAATTCTTTAATCTTTAATCATCTGTGGTCGGAAGCCTCAAGGTCAGAGAAACAAATGCAGGCTCATCTGTATTTACTGTTCCACTTAAGAGGATGCTTCCTCTCCTGATATTGTGGCTTTTATTACTTCTGGCACTGCTTGCCTACACTCAGTATTCAATTAGTGGACACCTTCTCGTTCATTATGGAGTAATTACTCTTTCGCTATCGATGCCAAATGTTGCTTTGGCATGAGGCGCCGTTCATCCCTTGCCCCTCCAGCAATTCCCATGCTGTCACGCAATTCACATCCCATCTCCTCCATCATCCTCCTCCAGTCCCACCGCCAACTTTTAAAATGCCCATTTATCAAGCATTAATATTCAGCAGCGGTCATCTGATGTGTAATTACCGGAAGGCTGTAAAGAGGCTGATGGAGTTCATCCCAACCCCCCTAAGCACCACACTCGTCTGGGACTCTCCCCATGACGCCAGAAAAAGTCTTGAAGCCAAAATTAAGCTGTAAAACCCTTGTTCGTAGATTCCTGTCTGCAACGACAGTTCTTTGTAGTGCTTAACCTTGCGAAAAACAGCAGCAACTTATGTACAAATGGGCAATTAAGCCAACTCTTAAATTGCTAACTCTTTAGTATGTAACAGAAAAGTAAACTAGACTGGACCGCCTTGCATGTTCAACTATTCAAGCTGTTGCCCTCTTAGTATCTCAAATAAATTCCTGACTGTCAATCACAATAATGGCTTTGCACTGCTAAGTCTTACCTATATGCTACGACATTAACACCGTACTCTGCAAATTCACATCTAATCTCATGGTGCGCTTACTACCAAAATTAAAGTTTGATAATTCAGTCACCACCTAGAAGTCCTGGCTACATAGTCTATCAATTGCAGCTTTTCTACAACATCCAATTGTGACTAAAAAACAGAATATACACACCAGACAGCAAAATGTACTATTCCCCTGCCCCCCCCCCTTTTTTTTTTAAAAAAAAAAGAAAAATTTGTATTACAGTTCAGACAAGCCCACTTGCACTGTTACTCTGCAATTATAAAGGAGATACTTTACTCACAAGAAATGCTTGTTGCCAATTTATTACAGAAGAGATAAAAATTAACTAGACAGAATATACATTATATAGAACACAATTCTGTATACTGTATATTTTGTTTGCCTTGTTAGTCCAATGAAAGTTATGCAACAACATATGCAGATTTAAGATCACCTGAAAATTAATTTACATGTCAGTGGAATGTGCTAAAATCTAGTCAAAATGAAACTCCATTTCAAAAGAAAGAAATATTACTGTTTAATACATGGTTATCTGTACACATGAAAAGCCACAAATTAAAATACTTTGAAATAATATCCCTTTTCACTAGGCAATACATTTAATACTAGATTTGTTTAATAGCTAATTAATCATACATATTAGATCACACAAACTGGAGAATAATATTAAAAAGATTAGCATCAGACTGAGACTGAGTCCACAGTGTACTGGTTGGGCTGTTTGTTGAGCTAGCTGGTACCAAAACAAGAAAAAAAAAAAAAAAAAAAAACCCCAAAAATTACACACAATGCAGTATAGGCTTAGCAGTCTTGAATGAATAAAGTACAGAGCACAAAAATATCCTTAGCAAGATGCACATGAAATTCCAAATGACACATTCACAATCTTTCAATAATTTCTGTATGAAAACGGAAACAGGGACACTTTCCTGTGGAAAAGCACATAAAACATCTGATTTAATCATATATATATTTTAAATAAGGTATTTAGTCAAGTATCTGAGAATACATACATAGTTTAACATAGCAAAGGCAAAAACCAACTTACAATATGCAAGACCCCTTTTATCCCATATCAGATCACTGTAATAAAAATATATTTCTCATATCTTCAGTTACTTAACAATACAATTTAAATCTAGCTATAAGTTAAATGTTAAAATATTAGAGCCCATCTTTGTTCTAAAACTGAAATGATATTGCACCTATATCAGAGTTCAATACAATGACATATAGAATAAAAAGTAAAACAGGAATTACATCAAGAACTGACATTTGCCAATACCTATCCTGATATTATGTAACAAAAAATTGTAACAAAATATCACAGTTTCGTCTCAGAATTAAAATCTTTTGTAAAAATTAAGTAAGGAGAGCACATTACTAAAACTTTTCATGACAAATACAGGAAGATTACTCAAGACTGCTAAGCCCATAACCATTTTATTGCAATAAAACAAACAAATTATATCATGTTTAGTTGAAACATTACAAATCCAGAGGACATTACATATTTTAAACTTTAGAACATTAAAAAAAGCTCAAATCCAAAAGGAATTGTGGGTATTGTCCATCCAAAACTAATTGTATCCACAGGTGTTAAGAGTTCCTGGTTTAGAAATATTGTTTAAATTGTATAAATCATTCTATAGCTAGTGTTTTGCACTAAGAAAAAATAGTCTTGAAGGCGTTGCAAATCTGGAAACCTCATTTATAAAAAGGTTTATTTTCATTCTGTCACTGATTCCAACATCTTCAACAAAAAAAGATCCATTTTAATGTTCCTGGAAGAGAAGCACAAAAGCTGTCAGCACAACCAATTTTTTGAATAAACATTTCAAAAATTAAAAAACTACATTCACTTCATATAGCAACCATCTAGCTTGGATGGTGCATGGGGGGGGGGGGGGGGGGGGGGGGGGAGAGGGGGAATTATCCACACAAGTTAAATGTTGACACAGCAATACAGTGGGTTATCAAAGTGAAAATGTTTCATAGCAGGAAGCCCAGTAATGAACTGGTGATTATAAACATATACAGCTATGAGTTCAAGTAGAAGCTCAATATTGCTTTAGATCTTACTATTCACAAAGGTAAAACCTAGATCACAAACTGCTAAGAGTTTTGCAGACCCATGTGAACTTTGTATCTGCTTGTTATACAGAACTGATAAGTTTATACATTTCCATATAGGTTAAAGCTTGAGTGACAAAATTATGCTTGGGTCCTATTCACAAGCACACTGGTCTGAATTTCCATTTTATGTGGCCAGAGATGAGGTGTTGTGTCATGTCATTTGTGAGCTCAGTGGTGCAGCAACTGCATATCTGGCTAGCTCTTTTCCACATTAGCGTAAAATTCACTATTGCCAGGATTGGGGAGATACTCTCCAAAAGGTCTTGGGAAAAGCACACTTTACCTGAAGACCTGGGGCCTGTGTCTGCTGACCCCCCTGTCCATAGTACCCATGTTGTCTGTAATACTCAGCCCAGGCTGCGGTGTAGTCTGGGGTTGAGCTCTGCTGGGATGCTGGGCCGGCAGCATGGCCTGATTAATAAGCAGTGCAGTGTTAGGAACCAGAAAGGAAGTGGTCAGATTCTTGACTTTTGTCATGGCATTATGCTACACCTGTGCTGAGAAATCATACAGGATTACTAACATACACACAAGGTGAGTCCTTGTGTAGTTACAGAAACAGTAATACAGGTTTTAATTACAGATTACACAATAACAGAGTTTAGTAAGTGGCTGAAAAAAACTGTCATACAATAAAACTAGATCTAAACATTGTCAGCTAGCCATTTAACGTTCTTAAGACATGCAACGAGTGCTCTGCAGCCTCTTCTTCAAACTGGATATTTATTGGAGTATTTCAGTTGTAAGTGCTTTGCTAAAGTCCAGAATAGTATCAAAAGATTGGGGAAGGGGAAGAGATTACAGCAGCCCCACGTACAGCACAGACTAACCCTTCTGGATTTACAGACCATGTGTGCGTCGATATAGTTAGGAAAGCTTAGGTTGCCCATGTCCACAACTTACTCTGCTTCTTGTAGTACTCTTCCCAGGCCTTGCTGTAGTCAGGACCAGAGCTCTGCACCTGACCCTGCTGACCTGGATGGACAAATGTAATGTAGAATTAGAAGGAAATGTCTAAGTAGTATAACTATAATAAAATAACCGCCCAGTCTAACTTATTTGGACAGGAGGTAGGTTTAAAAAAAAAAAAAAAAAAAAAAAAAAAAAAAAAAAGACTGCCACTAAAAAGTGTCATAGCATTGCAGTGTGTTTAACAGATTCGTGCGGACTTGAACACCCAGGACAGCAACACACGTATAACCGCCATGCGGTGATCTGTCCAGAAAAGTTTGGCAAATTATATTGTAAATCAGTGACAAATTTTAAATTAATCTGTTAATGCTATTGTGCTGTATTCAGTGTTGGAAAAATTATGCAAAGAAAAAAAGGAAATACTTCAGGGGAGGAAATGAACAGCATTTCAAGCCTTTTATGATTTCTCAAATGTGTACTGTTGATTTGATTAAGGAATTTTACTTTTCTAAATTTCTGAAGTTTCTTGCTAATCAGTGTTTTCTTGGAAGAACAGCCAGAACCTTGAATTCTGCACACAAACATAGCTTTGCACAGCTGAGGTGTTTAAGAATTGGAAAATATTCCATTAAAACTGATCAGGCTGAAAAATTTCCAGGTTTCACACAGTTTAAAGATCAAATAATTTGTTTTTGTAAAATGCAACAGTCAGAACAATGCTTGGAGAAAACATGTTTTGGTTTAATTTTTCCTCTTAATGAAGGAATGTTTGTTTATTTTTTCGAACCAGTTTTACTCTTTATTCACCAAACCTGTAGCTGGACTTAAATTCTTGATGTCAGCTGGTTGCAAAGTAGAAATAATCACACAGAAAATGTTGCATTTCAAAAAAAATAATTACAAACCTATCAGGGCTTCAAGGAACTCAAACTGTTGCATATGTGTAGCTAATATGAGTCTCCTGCACACAGGACTAGAGGTTTTAGGACAGATATTTAAAACATCCTCTACAAAAAGCAGGTCCAAGCCAAGATACACAACTGTCCCTTTTACAAGTGGCCTTGAATTGGCACTCAAATGTCCCAGGGCACTGTCTTTGCCTTCTAAAACTGCATCTGTATATGTGTGTTCGCACATCCGCATGCATGTCAGAGGGTGGTCCAGGATAGACAGGCCAATGGCTTCAAAAGGATCACAGCTAGCAGCGCAAAGGCCAGCAGTCGCACATGCGGTGCTAAAGCAGAATGTTGAGATGAGACGGGGGGTGCTGGGTAGAACAAAGGAAGCTATAAGTCAAGCACTTATTTGACAGCTGGGTCACGATGGCCTCTCCCACACACTGGAGTCAATTCCGGAACAGAAGGAAGAAGTGCAAGGCAGCCACATTTCGGTATTAAACTTCAGAAGCTAAGGGCAGGCATGGGCTGCAGGCTTGAGGAGGCCACCAGAAAAGGGCCAAAGTGGCAGTGACCGAAACATGTTCCATTTAGTGAAACTTGAAAAGCAACATTGCTGGACAGTACTATATACTCAGAGGAACAAACTGTAAACCTGCTTAATTTTAGCTTGACAGCAAAGGTAAGGTAAGGCAGAACTGGGAGTCCCAAAAAAAAAAAAAAAAAGCTGTGCATTAAGGTCCTGTACAGTCCAAAAAATACTTGCCTAGCTTTTTATAATACTGCTCCCATGCTTTGGAATAGTCCATCTGGCCAGCCTGGGATCCATTGTGACCTGTGACCAAACACACATTACAGAACAGGAAAAGTCTACCTATCGAGTTGCTCACATACACAATAATCACTCTGGATACATCGATTCTTTATATGTTTGCATTACATTTTCACACTGAAAAAATGCCTCTGAAGGTAGCTGATAACCAAAGATTAGTTTAAGGGCATTAAAATATCATTAAGTCCCCATTTCTCATTTTTTTCTTTTTACCAAATGCAGAGGGAACAACACTGTATGGCAATGCTTAGAATGTGACACATACTGGGGTCCTGCTGTCCCTGTGGCTGCCAAGTCTGGTACGTGGATCCCCATCCTCCAGTCATAAAAGTTTGAGGGCCACTGTAGGAACAAAAAGAAAATCACGAACACTAATGCAGCACTATTTCCTGACAGCTGCATCACGTGGACAATTAATCTCAAATATGCAATCTACATTACATAACCAGGCAAAGCAGACAGGAGAAAAAGACTCACTTTTGATGCGGAGTACTTGGACCTTGAGTGAAAGGGTTCAGTCCAAAACTACTGCTTGGCCCTATGCCTGAGCCCTGTAGATAGCAAGAGAAAGATCAGATTAAATGACCAAAGGGGTAGGTGAGAAAGAGCTGTGAAGGACTGGGCATAGGACAGAAGGCATTGCATCATTTTACTCTTACATTCTTTTTGCTTATTGAAAGAAAAACATTGAAAAGTCAAATTACTAAAATATTTTTTCCATCACTGCTGCTTAATATTTTAAGCAATGGGGAAAAGGAGAGATTCCCTTGCACTGAAGTTACTTTTCACTCATAACAAGGTTTTAAATCTTGCTAAATCCAGAACACTTATTTAAAATAAAACAAATGTTAATGTATAGAAATGGCATTTGTTTAATTCATGCAAGCTGGAAAGCAATGCAATGGCAGCATACTCCAATCTTATCATCAATGAGTTGCCGGGCAAGCTCCGTCTGCTGCAGGGTGCCTCTGATGGAGAAAATTCGAACGCTGGGATCCGTATTGGGTGGAGGGTTCCTCTGCAGCTCCACATGGGCTCCTGACTGCTGGTTGATGTTCTTTATCGTCTCCCCACCTGCACACAATCCACACGGAAGCACGTGAGTTACGGGTAATGGATTCACACAGGACACAGAAAACCCAATCCAGAGCACTCTACATGTTCTCTCTAGCTTGACATCATAAGGAATTTTTTAGCTCATATTTCTCACTAGTTACAAATGTTGGATGAATGACTTTATTCATGACACTGACGGCTGGAAAAGACCAACTGAAAATTAAAATCTTAATGCAACCATTTGTAACTAAAATTGCTATATATGCATTAACATGTTACTGAAAACAGATTTTACCATTTATTATAAGTAGTCTAAAGACAACCAGATTTTCCTTTTTACAAGAGACTTAGTTAATACTCTCTTGTACCATCGCACTGATTTGCTTTATTGCATAACTTTAAACCCCAACCCATAAATACAATTTTTTTTTTCCTGCAAAACTTGTCAGACTAGGGTAAAATGTATTTAACCAGAAGCTTTCAAAACAACCTGTAAAAGTACACTAACTTTAGTATTAACTGAAATTCTGGGCTATTATTTTAGGTAATATGAAACATTTTCAGGTATGAGTTGTACAATGATATGGGCTGTTTTAAATGTATACTTGAAACATGGAACTCTGTTCATAGCCCAAAACTACTACATGAAGATTTATCATCATCATCATCATCATCATCATCATCTCATTCCCACCAGCAAACCACCCAGATGTCACCATGCCCGGAACTAAACGAGAAGAGAACGGAACGAGAGCTTTACTATTGCGGACACAGGCCGACAAAGAGCCTACAACGCTTTTGCCACATTTCCTTTAAATCCGTGAAAATTGGGGACAAAGAGACACCCTTCCCAGCACACCCGAGAGGGGGCATCTGGAGAACACCAGCATCTCAGACAACACTCCTGCCCCTCAACCTGTGTCCAGGGACCAATTACACGTCAGAGAGAAACAGGAACATTAAATCTGTATGGAGGGAAAAATTAGAGCGTATCCTTTTCCTTGGTTAGTAGTCTGAGCCTCTTTTTTCAGTCATGTATTCACATGTTGGTCCCTGTTGTGCTGGGTTTTCTAAGAGCCACAACTGCCCCTTCTCTCTTCTGTTCAAAAGGCTCAACAGCTTTTTCTGTGGGGGTGGGGGGGTATGGGCAGAGATGTCCGAACATCAATTACATGTTTGTTCACTTCTGGGTGACATTCTGGTGACCCTGGGTGACCTGATCCTGAAAACGCTCCTGAAAGAGGCTCCACCCCCTGCTACCCCTGCCCGGGTGCCAATAGACTACCCTCGGGCCATTAACCCATTGTAAACCAAATTAAACTTCTGCATTAATGAAGCCATTATTAGGTCTCCAGTCAGAAGGAGAAAAATAAAGACAGTGACTATTCAGTTCATGGAGTCAGCCATGGTGAGGAGAGATAATAAGGGTTTCTCAATGAAACTGGTTTAGTGCGCAGGAGATGGGAGGGGGGTATAAATCGAGACACAAACTAAGGCAAAACAACTATTCAAGGTATGCAAAACAGAGAAACTTTATATTTAAGCAATGAAGAGATGAAATGCTTGTAAAGATTAAATGCAGAGCATTGCACTTATTTTTAAAAAGACTGATATGCCTCGAGTGTTCACTGAATATCACAAAGAATTATTGGGCAGACACACAGATTTCCACAAAGGGGTACAACCAAACTCTGAAATTCAATGTCAGAAAGAGCAGTATGAAAAAGCCACACTTACTTTAAGACTAATGAAACAAAATTACACTTACAAGAGGATGCCTTACACAAAACGTGACCTCCACAAGTATAAATGCACTTACAGCTCTGAAAATTACTCACAAAGGAAACAAAACACAAAGTGACTATTTAATTTCCCAAAATATCTTACTTCTACAACAGCCTCTGCAAATTCCAGGCAAACGGTTTCACACAAAGGGAGGGTTTGCAACTCTGGAGTGCAGGCTTTACAGGTTCATCTATCCTAAGGGCGCCATGCATGTGATGCGGAAAGCAGGCTAGCAGATCAGCAGGGGCCGCCGCTTTCACAGCACCCCCAAAATCCATTTCTTATAGTTTTTTCTTGAAATCAAAACAATTAGCGACTTAAGACTACGGAATCCCAGACCCTTGAGTTGCACCAACAGCAAGATATGGGATTGGGGACCGGGTGAGGAGGGGGAGTGAGCTGCTGCACCGGCTGCGTGCGGTATCGTAAAGACATTAATCACGCAGGCCAAAAGGCATGGCTGACAGGCCCCAGACCCGCTGACTCTGCGGTCCATATTGGCCCGTTTCTTATGTTAATGCAGAGCTGGGGCCCTCATACCCAGGTTTATTTGTCCCCCGCCTCCACACAGAAGGCACTTGACATTTCTATTGCTTTATTTTTTATTATAGGTGGACCCCCAACCCTCCCAAGCCCTGAACACAAACACCCCACCCGCAACTTGCAAGCTCACAGCGACTGGCAGCCAATCTTTAAATGGTCAATGACTTTTAAATAGCAGGCAATAGAGTGAACATGAATAGCCAATAAGCTAATTTGACTCTGTCATTCCCTCATTCGACTCCATTGGCTTGAAAGCTGCTCTTATTAAAAGCAAGAGGCAATCTTCCACATGATTGAGGGCTGTTATTATGAGCCTCTAACAATTAATGTCACATTACTTTACACACATTATCCCCCTCATTAAGCTCTTTAGGCAGGGACATAATGGTACTTTCTTTTAGAAGCTATATCTATATATACATGAGCAGAGAGCAGGAGCCCAGGGGCCACCCAGGTGTGACTGACTCATTATAAAACTTAATATGACTTCCTTTACAAGAAGTATAAGGGAAAAAGTGTGAATGATTAACATAACAATAGCTTTTGCTTTCCTACAGGGCCATGCTCAATATTTCAGTACGGCGCTATGAATGCTGAAACTCCACTGGATTAAAATATACAGTAAAAAGTTAGAGTTAAACACTGATCCTACTCCTCCAGACTGATCCCAGACCAGGCTCTGAGGAACAGGGCAACAAGTAGAAGTATTTAGAGCTGCCACCTTGCAACTGAGGGACCTGGGTTCAAGTCTTTCTTAATGTAATACTCTTGAAAAGGCAGAACTACTCCAGTTAAAAAAAAAAAAAAGACCCCATTGTAGAAATGGGCAAATCACTGCAAGTAGATTGGTAAACAAACCTAACTTTACAAGTTAATGGAGAAAAACGTTATGAATGTGCAATAACTCACCCTTTCCAATCACAAGACCGCATTTGTCAGCAGGTATTGTGTATGTCACTTCCTGCAACCCAGCTGGTGTCCCCAGGTTCCATTCCCCACGACCTCTGACTCTTACTCGAGGGCCTCCTGCACCTCCAAATCCATCACGCTCCTATAGAAATAGTAAGCAATATCAAGAAAAATTGATAAGATGACATGCATTATTATTACTGCACAATGACTGAGGCAAAAAAAGGGGACAATTTATCAGATGTCATCTGCTACAGAGATGCAAGAGAGCAAAATGTTAAATGAACTTGCAAAAAAATCTAGGCTCAAACCTTTGGCTAAGACAAGCTGATATGTCACAAGATGCTTTACATGAATTATTCATCTATTTAGCAAATGCCTTTGTCCAGTTACTGATACTGTTAGATCAGCAACTTTATAATGATTTCCCATTTATACAGCACGGTATTTCTACTGGAGCAATTCAGGGTAAATACCTGGCTCAAGGGTACAACAATAGTAGTGAGATTCAAACCTGAGACTTTCAGATTACAAGGCAACAAGCTCTAACAAATACACTACCTGCTGACCCCATTACTGAATTAGCAAGTAGAAATGCATCTCTAAGAAAGTAAACTGTAAGGCATTTGCGGTGAACAAACATGTGTGCCAAGCAAATTAATACAAAATGTCACTTTCCAGTTGTCACTCAAGTAAAATGTCAGTACATTATGAGCAATATAATTTTCCTCTGATACACTCCCACTTCCTACCTCCTGGCACAGGTGTTGGTTCCATCAGTGGAATCCATTCAGTCAAACTAATCAATTCGACAAGGCATACTTAACCATTTCCAGAGTACTTTATATAGTGCCACACATGCCAAGAAAACAAACTCAATTAAAACATTAATTGAAACAATTTGTGTAATAATTGAACCTTGTGAAAATAGCTGATGTTTAATTTGCGTAGTTTCAGGAAAAAAATTTTTCAAAGGCCACCCACCAGTAATAACTGAGCTCTGGCAATGTACAGTAATGTAGCAATCATTTTTTTTGTCAAAAATTAATTTTTTTTGGAAAAACAGATGACTGCAAAAGAGAAACATGTACACATGACTTAAGCTTAAAACTAGATAACATTTTTCCCCACTTATGGGTTATATGATCAAATAAAATAGATTAGTTCAGTGAACTCCATTCTCAAAAGTACTGTCAGTTGTTACGAATTCCATGCACCTATTCAAAATAAAACTGACCACCACAAACCCTCTGCTGCAACTAAAATATTATTTTCTGCCACATAAAACCTGTGCTTTCAATAAGACTTTTAGTTCAGAGACATTTTATCCCCACAAATGACTCATGTCATGTTGATTTATTGCCAACATTTTCAAATGCCTAATTTCTCCAAATTAGCATTAAATTAAGAGAACAAATTAATACCTTCAAAAGCAAATGTCAGTCAAGCAGGGGAACGTGACCAGTGCTGCACTAGTAGGAAGCTTTCCACTCGAGTGGTCCCTAGCTCTATGGTCTAATGCTACCCCATGGTAGGGGGGGAACAGTGAGACAGGTGGTCAAGGGTGGTTCTAAGTGCTCCTGTCTATGCACCTGTCTGTAGTCGCTGCTGCCCTATCCACTTAGGCACAGAGTAAGGAGGTCCACAATGGTTTGAAGGGGATGGGAGGTGCCCTGGTGTTACTTACTTAGGCCGACTAAGCACAAGTGGCAGAACAGGCAGGGCTCACCTGCCAGTCACAACGATTTAACGGTATTCTTGCAACAGGAGGAAAATGCTCATACAACACCCAAAAGGAAAGTACTCTCCTTTTAAAAGTTCCTAAAATTAATGTTCTGCAACCTAATAGACTAGTCACAGTCTCAATATGTTAATGACTGAATAACCGATGTGCAACAAATAAACCCTTGACAAAACCAAATGCATCCTTTGCATCTGTATAGAGGGCATTTTCTTAGGTGACCTGACAGACTAGGGATAGAGCAAAGAGAGTCTTGTACCTGTGCTGTGTGAACAAGCTCATTGATGAGGTGAACTGCATGCTGGCATCGATCTGGCTGGCCCATCACCTGGGCAATCCGGTCTGCACTGACACCATCATCTGGTAATGATAGCAGAGGTAGGTGGAATAGACAAAAACAAGTCAACACAGTAACAAGACAGATTAAAGAATAATTAGTTATTTGGACACTTGGTGATAACTTGAATACAGCACCAGTTTTAGTACAGCTGGAAATTAGTTTTTCCCCAACATTATTTATGTTCTAAAAAAAGGACACCTGGGCAGCACTCAAATGGGATGAACTATACAGAAGAGCTGAAGCAAACCAACCCACAAGTGCCTTATATTTCTGGGAACTGAGATGTTTGCTTATTTCCTGCCAAAACTTACTAACTGAATGACTCGTGAAAAGGAGGAGGAGGGAGAGAGAAAGAAAAAAAAAAAAAAAAGTTTCCAGCACACGTACTCTTTTGATCGGAACTGTAACTTGGCATTTAAATATGTCACGTGAATATAATCACCAATTTCATTAGAAAATGAACACACAGATAATACACTACAACTAAAGAATTATTATTTCAGAAAAGTCTGAAGGTAGAATGATTGCCAGTTTTCTAGTAGACATGATTACCAATCTGCGTACACAGTGACAAACACTTGGGAAGACAAAGGCTTATGGGGTCATATGAGAGCACGGTGGATAAACAACAGGACTGGAAGTAAAAATTACAGTGAAGTCCAACAAGGGGCACTTATTTCTGCAAAGCAAACCCACTCATGTGAAATTACTTACCTAAGAAAAGAAAAACAAAACTGAGTAAAGCTTTGTTCACCACACAAAAAGCTAAAACAGATTTTTAAACATTATTACAATTATTTGGTTATTTGTACATTACTTTACTGAGGCAATTCCGGTTGAATGAAATGAATAAAAATGTTTCCCTGTTGACAATAAGACCTTTAAGAAAGATGCCTCCTGATGCACTGACAAGTAAAGGAATGAAGCATATACAGTGGATAGAGACCTTCTAAAAGCTGTACATAAACATTTAAATCCTAGATTTTACCTGGTTTAAACTGGATCCTCACACCAGCATCATTCTGGATCTTCTTGATCATCTCACCATTCCTACCAATGACAATCCCAACTGCAAAACGTGGTACAGCCACCTGAGAGGAAGTGAAAGCAAAAAGTCTAGAGTATGAAAGATAAACTATCCCTTGCACATTGCTCTGATCAAAAACTCAAAAGTCGGCCTTACGTCCAAGCTGTTCCCCCCCAGCCTGGATGCAAAGTCACTCCTGCCCAAGCGGAAGTCTCCCTGATCCTTATCCCTGATTATTTCCACCACGAGCTCCCGAGCTTGCTGAGGAAAAACAGACAATGCCGTAAGAGCCCCATTGCACTTCCCAACCTTCCCATATCAGGCCTCACTTCTGTACATTACCATTTGTGTACCTGTTTAAACATTTTCTTGTTTTTTTTTTTTTTTTTTTAAGTTGGAAGGTGACAAATCACAGTATTCAACTTTTGCTTCTGTCAAAAGCTTAATACTGTTATTTGCCACCTTCCAAAGAACAAGAACGAACACCCAAGCCAACAGTTTCACATTTAGCTAAAGATTTACTCTAAAGTGACTTACAATGTTATGACTATATAAGTTATAATTATTTAGTAATTTACACAGATAATTTTTAAATGACAGAAGCTCAAGTTATGTACACTGCTCAGGGGTAGTACAATGGGAGCAGGGGATTTGAACCCAGATCCTTCAACTGAATTGTGATGGCTGAAACCACTATGCAACCACTACCTGCTGCCCCAGCAAAGAACTGAGACAGAAGAATATTACATTCTCTACTGCTGAATGTGATGCAATGTGCTTAAGATTCCTTAAAATGCTACTTTTCCAACAGATGTTTACATTTAGATTTATTAATTTAGCTGATACTTTTCCCCAAAGCAATTTACAATTTTGAGCTACTTACAAATATTTACCCATTTATACAACTGTGTAGCTTTTTTACTGGAGCAATTTATGGTACTTTGATAAAGGGTACTACAGCTGGAGGTGAGAGTCGAACCTGCAACCTACTGGGTCCAAAGGCAGCAGCTCTAATCACTGTGTTACCAGTTTCCTCATTTTATAAAATATATACTTAGGTATAAAAAAGGTAGAAAGTGAACTCATTAATGTGAGCCTTCTGTGCACCCACCTGGACCTTGTAGGGGTCCCCAGTGATTCTCAGGGGTTTGTCTGCTCCAGTAGGCATTGGCCCATCTTGGATCATCATCATCTTGACCCCTGTTCTTTCCTGAAATACAAAAAAAAAAAAAAAAAAAAAAAAAAAAAAAAAAAAAAAAAAAAAAAAAAAAAAAAAAAAATAAAAAAAAAAAAAAAAAAAGCAACATTGGCATGGTTTCTGCAGATGGTGAACAGAAATACAGAACAGACAGGCATGGAAGAAGAACTGGGAGTTTCAGTGGCAGGACACTGCAAAACAATTTTAGTGATTTGTGCAAAAATTCTTAGCCTCAGGTAGGAAGACTTCAGAGGTGCAGAATTTTGGTGGTCATCTCAAAATAGTTTTCAGTATCAATCTTGTACAATATCAAGCCTACCTGCAGCTGCTTTATGGTGTCTCCTCCCTTCCCAATAACCAGGCCAACTTTACTTGCAGGAATGAGCATCTCTTGGACAGCACTGTTACTGTCCATATCACTGTGGAACCCTGGCCCATTCCGGCACCGTTCCACGATCTGTCCCAGTAGCCTCTTGGCCTGCCTGTGAAGGAAACAGCCAGAGAACAGGGTAGGGTATAGTACAGCTTCATATGGGTCCCTTCCAATCCTTGATCCATCTATATGCACTTATGCCAAGCATATACGAGGGGGGGGGGAAGTGACATTACATGTGTAACTATAATGTAATCCAACTTGTCGCAGTCATCATGCATATGAAATAGGTAACAGAACTGCAGTTGAACAAACAGCAACTCACTCAATGCTCTCGGGGGTTCCAGTCAGAGTACATGGCCGCTCCAACATACCGCCACTGTCTGCCATAACAAATACAGGCTTTTACCATCACGGCAACACAGTTTCTGCAGAAAGTCCCTCAGCTGCAGAGCAGTGCATACCGCAGCAATCTGAGGAATACTCTCATTCTGGCTCAAAGGGCAATTGCTTGTGCATTCTTAAGAAAAGTTACTTACACCAGATGGCTCACACGGATGAGACACTGATAATGGGTTTATAAAAACATTTTATTCTTGCTTTATCAACTAAACTTTTATGAACTCCCAGGAAGACACAGTATTATCTTTTTAAATAAGTATGCATACATAGCTTACCTGCTGCAATTTGAATCTTGCAGCCTGATTCTAGCTGAATTCTTGTTATCTGCTCCCCTCCTCTGCCTATAACTGCAAGGGGAAAGGGTGGGAAGGTGAATAAAGGTGGTAAGACTCACAGCTGAAAAAGTACCTGATATCCATCCATTATCAACAACAGCGTTTCCAGTGTACAGCTGCTGTAGTTCAAAGAGGACCCTGGAAGCATATTATGGTGAATGCAATCCTATTCCCAGCACTCATTCTAATTCCACTCCAAAAATTACCCTAAATTCCAAAATATACAATGTTAGGATGTGTTTTTTGTGGTATGTTCCGGGGGGGGTTACTTTGATTAGAACTGCAAAGATTTTTAAAGACATTGTAGCAAACAAAAGCCTGCATACAAAGCTTCATGGCTGTACTGTATTTTTAAAGTCTACATTTGTAGATAAAAAGATTTGTTATTTTACTATTGCAATTTAAGTTTGAGTGGGTCTAAAGGGTAACAACAAAAGTTCATGCAAATTTCAATAAAATAAACAGAAAAATGATTTCAAAAAGTCAAAGGCTATGTCACATTAAAATAAACTAATAACTGTGACCTCGGTGAATAAGGTATGGGCTGATAACACTCCATAGAGTAAAACAGAATAAATGTAAACTGTAAAGGTAAAACAATGGTGGAAAACAGAGGATGCAAATACAAAAATGCAATTATAATCGAGACCATAACTAAGAGGGCAGGGTACATGGTTCGCGCATACTGCACTCTGTTCCAGTGTGTCTCAGCAAAGTTTTGAAATTTAGTCTCAGTTTATTGCACTAGAACGATTATTGGAGGCCAGACTGGATAAGTGGAAAAACGGGAGATCAGGACACCAAGACAGACAGACAAACCAAACTACAGACAGCTGGTAGGATAGTGATTAGCGCTACTGTCTTTATACCCAAAGGTCACAGGTTTGAGTCCCACCTCTGGCTGTAGTACCCTTGAGCAAGGTACCAACTCTAAATTGCTCCAGTAAAATTATCCAGCTGTATAAATGGGTAAATAGATTGTAAATAGCTTAATGCTGTAAGAGGATTTCAAGAATAGTGCCAGCTAAATGAATAAATGTAAATGCAGCATCACTAAGATCTCCTTAAAATGGGATGCATGGAGCGCAGCTAGCAGTGTGTCTGCTTGTCTCACGTGCTCTCACATCCACAACATACCCACCAATTCATAGTCTGTTATAGCAATCCCAGCAAGTACATCTTCATACCACCAAAGCCAAATACACATTGTGCATACTTACTGAAGCCAACCATTTTGTCAGGCACTTTGAAGTCTTCTGTTATTATAGCCCTACAATAAAGAGGTGCAGCAAAAAGGTTACTGCAGAGGAGTTTGTGTGATCACTATGCAGCACTGACAAAGACTGAAAAATGCTACCTAATGAAATCTATAAGAAAACACTAATTGCACAGATGACAATCAACCTGTATAAATATTACCAAGGATCGAGCATGTACACAGAACTGTACTGACTGGCTAAGTGTGCTAGAAGCTTTGGTCCCGTGCTCAGTTGAGGTATATTGTGTAGGTGGAGCTGTAAAGCTGTGGATTATTAAATCAATATCTACTTAGAGCTCATCAATACAGAGGGTAAATTGACAAGACTGCGCTTACCTTTGATGTACCATGGCTCCAAGCTGGTTACCTACTGTGAATACAGGAGAGAATGGAAAGCAAAGAAGGGGTAGGGAGAGAAATAAAAATGAACAGCATTAGGGGGATAATCTAACTTTTCATCCTTCTTTCCAGAAAAGGGGGAAAAAAAGAAAAAAAAAAAAACAAATTCAGTCGCAGTGCAGCCAAACCAGCCCAACTGAAAGTGTAATGACCCTGGGCAGACAGATTGAAAATGGAATGAGATGGTTCTGTCAATATTCTCTATAACAGACACACAGCTGGAGAGCACAGCAGAGTCCAGGAACAAGACTGGCTTCTGGAGAGACGGCAGGGGGGCTTGGGGATCCATGGGCGCTGGCTCTTTCGATTGCACGTTAGGTCGGCCTCCCTCGCGCTCTTGGCTGAGTGTGAGGGCCAACTTAACAGAGGCGAGAAGGCGATGCGCCAGCACAGTTATTTCTTCCATGATTGCAGACCAGAAACATAAGCTGATGAAAACAAGCGGAGGAAAAGTGGAGCGAGTTGGTGCCAGAATTGCAACATGTCTTACAACAGCTGAGCTGAGTAAAGACCAGTTAGATGGGGTTCTAAAAGGCTTATTCTGAAAGTCAACAGAGCAGCTCACTCATGTCCTTCAATTTGCCAATTAATGTCAACGTCAATCAAGAATTAACTGAGGTAGGTAAGAAACTACTACAACTGGATGACACATACCTTGAGAAGTGTCTTACTTGCAGGAAATGTACCCTAGGTGTGTGGTTGGTATAGAAATGTGTGTATAATATATATATATATATATATATATTTTATATACACACACACACAGCAATAAACAAATGGTTATCCAGGCATGATGTCAGGATTTTTCCTATAAGTAGTACACAGTCAAAATGATAAGTAAAAGAAGAAAGCAACCTAAAGTATCCAGAAGTATAGAACCAAAAAGATGACAAAGTGCAAATGGCAGCAAGAACTCATTTACAGTTCATCCATAAGAAACTCACAAATATTACAAAAATTATGAAAATATGCAACCTCAATCACATTTCCACTTCAAGCACAACTACTCAAAGCCACATTTCTGTTTCAAAGCACAAAGTAAACATCATTCAGGCTACTGTGGAGGAGTATATAGAGAGAGTTTGTAATTACATAGATGAATATGGCTGAAGGTTCCAGAGCATGAACAGCACTTCAGAAATTTGTAGTTCAATAAAAACTTAATGCACCTGGCTGATCTTTTCACAAAGGATTAAATGTGCTTCTTGAAGACATTTAAGGCTAAACAGGAATGTTGGATAAAAGTACCCATTATTGCAGTTCAAATTAGTTTTGGAGAGTAACACATGGGTAAACTTGAAGCATGAAAACATCAGAGCAGAAATACATCTTTAACATTTAATTTCCCCATTTTACCCATACCTGTAGTTTAATTTGTTTGAGCAATAGATTATACTGCTAAAGCAACAAAGCCATTCTGCTTTAGTACATGGTACAGAGGGAGATTCATACTATTTCTTTACTGCTCCATGTTAACACTGGTCAAAGACGCTACCAGTACAGGCATCTCAATATGTCTGAGACACAATTAATATGGTACAAATACATGCCTAAAAGGTTGCTTTTAAAATTTACAAGACCCCACAAATTGCCTATTATGCACAAGGTCACCAGCAATTACATTGTGGGGGGAACCCTCAAACCAAGGTGAAAAAATAGCAGACTACAGCTTTATGCCATTGTAAAAGTTTTGTTACTTAAATTTGTTCCCTACCACCCTGATCAGTGAACTTCATCTATAAAGTACATAGAAAAATAGGTGCTGTGATATACAGGAACTGGAAGGGGGGGGACAAAAAACACTGCAAATTAATGCAGCAAAAATGTCACATAAGAGAATTGGGGCAAATTAGAAAAATTCCACACAAAGTCTACTCAAATTATCAAAACTTTTCAGCTTTATCACATACTATCCTGGCTTATTTCATGAATGTTTCTGCACTTTGCTACTCTTACATTGTGGATCTTTGTTTTACCAGCGAGAAAGTGGGGAAACTTACTTGAGCAGGTGTTGACCATAATGACCAACAAGGACTAAATAAAAGTCACCTGCACTGCTGCTTCCCACTCTGCTCTGTCTTCTTTACTTCCTCAAGCAAAAGAATTCAGACACAAAACACAAATACAGTTTGTCTGCCACTGAGGCAACAACATCTACAATACTTGTGACGGACTGCTGGAAGCAACGATCCCCCCCCCGACACCGCTTCAGCTGTCCATCAACGCCAAGTTAGAAGGGAGGCTGGAACCTCCAGTCTTTCCCACCCCAGTCCATGTAGTGTGGGGCCACAGGGGATGCTGGAGGCAAAAACAATTTGGGCAGGACCGCTGACTGCAGGTCAGGAGTCAATGTAATAGAGAGAGACAGGATAGACCACCAGGAGTTGGTTGGCTCTGCCAAGCCCCCCATCAAGTCGCAAAGGAAAGACACTGGGTCTTAAACAGCCTGGCTAGGGAAGAGAAGCTGGACTTAAGTGGCTGCTGACTGACAAATGCCATTGTGTGGTGCGATGGCACTGTCCTGCTGCTCCCCAGCAAAAGTCAAAGCAGAGGGCTGTCTGGCTGAACGTGGGAAGGTTTATATTGGTGAAGGGAGGGGGTGAGATTAATACTTTAAATATCTCAACCCCAGTATCCACAGTGCCAGTGATTGTCTCTGGCTTAGTTACACTTCGTATTCTGTCACAGCAGAAAAACAGACTGCTTTCGAAGAGCAGTGACGGGAATTCATGACTGCCAGCAGCTTTCAAAGGGGAAAGAAAAAAAGTTCAGAGCATCTAAAGCCGGTCCTCCCTTTAAAAAGGTTCACGTCTACTGTACACATTCTGAACAGTATGATTCCATCATCCCCAAGGCCTCCTTATGGGAAACGCTTGCACGTATCCCAAGATAAGTAGTTGTGTGGAGAAAGCATAGTAAACTTTCTTAAAAAAAAAAAAAAAAAAAAACTGGAATATTTCAGAAAACAGCCATTATGCTGTCCAGACAATATTAAAGTAGAAGTTCCATCTTCTAGCTTGGGACTGGGAAAAATTTATTCAAATTCCCACCTTTGACTGTACGCATAATCAAAATAAACAGAACACCAGAAAACACCGTAAGCCCTAAAATGAAACGAAAACACTGGTAAACTGAAATTTCAGGGCAAGTGAGAAGGTTCAAATACCCAGCAGCCACCAGACAGAAATCATGCAGAGGAGCCTTCAAACTGTACAAAACTTAAACGGGGGGAAAAAAAAAAGGAGAGCGAGAGGAGGTGGAAGGAGACATGGAGCATAGGAAAGGGATAGCACCTACTTACTTGTTGGCAGTGGCTATTTTTTTTACAATCCGGATGTTCTGTCAGGTGGAAAAGGAGAGGGGGAAAAAGAGAAAGAGGGAAGAATGTGTATATTTTAGAAATGACTGAGGAGACACTTCTGTGCAAACATGTACTCCTGAAATGCCAACTGTGTGCTTTTGGTCATGCTCAACACTTCTACAGAGTAAAATGATCCTTAAAATAATGTGACAAACTTAGTTCAGCTTCACAAAAAAGAATACACAGCAGTAAAATTACAAAGAGTACAACCGAATGTGCCAGGGAGGTCGCAAAACCAATGGGCTTATCATGGAAGCACCTCGAAAGCAAAGATGGTGAAAAAAGCGACAATGAATGTAACAGCAAAAGAAGCAGTTACCAAAAGAAAATCATAGTATTCCACCACCATCAGCAACTGGCAAACAGCAAAGGGGGGGGGGGGGGGAGGCAGGGAACCCCCCCACTCTGAGTCAAACTAACAATCCAATGTCAAATTCACTATTTTTAACATGCTCCTGTTTCATACAAGCCTTTCAGAAATAATTTTGTAACACTGCATTTATGGACAACACAGCTGTTTCAATTTGAGAAACCAAGGCTTTTTCCTTTCTAAAATACTTTGCAGATGAGGTTTCGGTTTGGTTGCCTAATATTACAGTAATTCAAAACACATAAAATGGGCAAGAGTGATAGCAGTTAAACTAAACCTGATAAAAGTTTAGTATACAAATCATTGTTAATGTTTCAAAACTTGTTTCTACACTGGTCACACACTGAAAAAACAAAACAGGAAAAGAACAAGCTACAAGATAAAACTTCCAAAACCTGCAGTAGGAGAACCACAACTAACAGACAACTGATGGGAGCAAAAACAAAATTATACTGATAAAGAGTAGGGAACACAAAATATGTTGCACTTTCAATGACAAATCGATCAAATGCAGATAAAAATTAAATCTAAACAAATTGCACAACCACACAAACATCTGAACTTAATTGGCAACTTTACATAAGTTATTTCTAACATAGTCTGAACTAATAATCTATAATAATCTAACAGGCATAGTAAAACTAGCTTTATTGATCCTTTAACACATGGTAAAATATGGAAGAAACTGGTGTTACACAAATACACAGGTTTTCCTATAGTGCTCTGTTGTATCAGCACGGCAGCACTGCCATGCTGAGAGAGTCACAAGATAATGTAAAAAATTAAGTTAATTTTACAAGATAAAAAGTTTGAGTCCACAAACTTGTTTCATTATACCATGCCCAGAAGATATTCATATGTTTCCCATAAAGCAGCAATTGAAAGCATTTAAAAAGTTTATAGTAAAAAACTTTTTTGTAATTAGTACAAATACAGTCATGATACAGATGTGTATAACAGCAACTTTGAAGACAATCTGTCTTAAAAGTTGATAATTTGGCCTTAATTAAAATGCAAATCTAAGTTGTACTCACACAATGTGTGGGGTCTCTTCTGGTGAAGCTGATCTAATATACCAAAAGCAGAGAACTTTCCTACATACTGTGCATGTCAAAAACCTAACCTGGACCTAATAAAGCCAACAATTTGAGACAATTACCGAGATAAAAGCGATACCTGCAATGCAACTCAAAATTTGAAGCATGCATGTCGGACTCTCAGATTCATGCGTTAACCTTTTTTGTAATATATGTTTAGCAGGTATACCTAACAAACTGAAATTTGAAATGAAGTACATAGTGGCTCTTACAATGTTATAAAAGTATCACTTTTGGGATTTTTAAAATTGTACATCCAAGAATGTGCTGTAACAAAAACAGCAGTTTAGCTATTTCTCAGTAAGGCAGGCATACATAGGCATTTACAACAGTACAAAGTGGAACAAACTATTTTACCCACTTGAATTTCCACTGGTAAACAAATCAGTTTAACATTGAAAGCTTATCACCAAAGGAAATGGTTCTAATGTTTACAGTCCAGAAGGTCACTTATGTTGTGTGAACATTAATATATATGTCCACATGTTTCTTTCTAGTAAGCTTGGAAAACAGAGTTGACCGAAATCATAGATGTATTTAATACAGATCTTAGCACAGACTGGTGAAAATCTTAAACATAAGGTTAGAAGATGGCATGTGGTTAGTTTGTACTTAAAGGGCCCAGGTTCAAATCCCAGCTTCTGTTTAAGTACCCCAAGCAAGTTGCTTACCCTAAATTGTGAAGTATAGCACAGAGGACAAACAAAATTGATGCTCTTTATGATGGGTGGAAGAAGTGTAGCAGATAGCTCTGCTGCCTTACAGTGCCTTGGCTGATCAAGCATAGGTTTGAATCCAGCTCAACGAATGGAGTTTGCATATTCTCCCTGTGTCTGCTTAGGTCTTTTTAGTGTGCTCTGGTTTCCTCCCACAATTCAGATACATGCAGTTCATGTTAACCAGACAATCTAAAATTGCCCATAGTGCCTGACTGTGTAAATGTAAGCTACCCTTCAACAGACTTTCATCCCTTCCAGGGTATACCCTCTGCTTGACTTGTGCCCAGTAATTCTGGGATAGGCTCCAGACTGCTATGTCCTGATCAGGACAAGTGGTTAACAAAAGCAAGCAAACTATATTACATGCCATTTGTGATTTACTATGTATTCAAGTTAACCTAGTTCTGCAAGCTTTCTGAGATGTTACTTTGGAGAACATCTGCTAAATAAATAAAATAATTTGGCACAGTGGCACAGCAAGTAGCGAAGCAAGTAGCGCTGTTCTCTCACAGCACCCTTGTGGTGTGAGAGGATGTGGGTTCGATCCCTTATCAGTCTGTGTGGAATTTGCATGTTCTCCTCGTGTCTGAATTGGTTTCCTTGCACAGTCTAAAGACATGCTTTTCAGGTTCACCCATAGTGTGTGAGTGACACAGAGAGAGAGTGCTCCACAGATGCATGGACGAGTGACCCATTGTAAGTAGTGTATCTAGCAGTGCAAGTCACCTTGGTGAATAAAGTGTGTGGGATGATAACAATACATGGAGTTCACTGGAAGTCGCTTTGGAGAAAAGAATCTGCTAAATAAATAAATGTAAATTAATTAGTTGGTTTGCTCCAAAAATACCAATTTATGGAAAGCACAAAGGAAAATAAGACATCTGCTATGGTACACATGGAAGAAAAAAGAAAAAAAAAAAAAAGTGTGACAATAGGCAAAGAGCACTCTCCTCAAAGTGTCTTTTGATAAGGGTTGTACTCCATCGAGTAAAAAGATGCAGATGTAGTCACCACACACAGTGTAGGAGCCATATGTCAAAGTTCATGACTTAAAAACTGAAATGAAGGACATGCTTTTTGGGGTAGGCAACTGGGTACTCAACTAAAAGTTGAAGGGGTAAATGCAAAAAAGTTGTGAAATTTTCCATATAATTTTTGTACATTAAGTTCACACAATGATTCAAACCACTGAACAAAGGAGCAGAAATTACAGCAGTACACTGAATGCAGCAATCCCAGCTTCATCCTCAAGGTTTTCCATGTCAGGTGTGACATGGTAAAGTCAGTCTACGTGCATAACAGAGTTTCATACATACCTCCTTCTTCCAAGGACCGCTTCTGACCTCCATAGCCATAGAGGGAAGGATCCACTACTGACGAGTTGTTCATATGGCCATCAGCCCCCATTTTTGCTGCAATCTACAAAACAAGCACAGGAATATTTTCTTTAAATCATCACTTGTCAAAGTCTGGAATTAGTACCAAAAAAAATTAAATGGTTTAAAAAAAAAAAAAAAAGTGCAGTTTGCCTTTTAACATGCTCATGGCTTTACTTGCAACTGAGATTCAGAAAACACCACAGCTCACAAATAGAATACTTGTACCCAAACCTGTAAGCTAAGTATTGCAAAATTGCAGTAGCTAAAGACACTATCATTTTGCACAGCAACCATTTATAAAAGAGGATGTTCTATAGGATGTTTAGTGTCTGTTACTGGAGGCTGGCTGATCAATGTAAGGGGAAGACCAGAAATGAGGAAAAACAGAATGGGGATCTAAACTTTACACAGTAAATGTCCACAGTCCTGCATAACAAAGACCTGCTACAATGCCTTATGACAGTGTATACCCTTCTCCCACAATACCATGGGCTTATTCACTATGGCCTTTCTGCCTGCTAAATGACCACTGGACTGCCACAACAGGTACAATGTTCTTTACAATGGGTTGCATCAGACATTCTGGAAAAGATCAAACAAACACTTTGTTTCCAACTGTCCCTCACTGGTGTCAGTCCACCTATTTTATTGCTAAATAAACCCTTAAATGTCCTTGGTAACGATGAGTGCTGATGCACACCTCAAATTAACAGCCACTTCTCGAATAACCAACTACACTTAACCCTAATTTACCGGTCCTATTTGAAAAGCCAGGTGATGGGTTCCATTATTACTTATTCCACTATAAGTAATAATGGAAAAATTCTAACTTGTTCTAACACCATCCCAAGTTCCATAGTTCCTATTTTTTCTTCTCAGAGAACCTCTCTGTGGTTGATAATGGTATCAAGACCCCATTACAGCACACATTCTGAATATACAGGGTAACTCCAAACTATCAACAGAAATTTCATTAATGAAGGCTCTAATGAATATGAAATAAACACAATTTCATTTCATAAGTTACAGTGACAGCGTGCATGAGGCTTGAGTAAGATGAAGATTGAATGCGAAAGTACGTGGCTCTCACAATGCACCCAGTCTCTCGTATAATTGCTTGACAATTTTCAAACAAACAGTCTTAGTTTATCATGCTTGACTATGCCACAGGCCATGACCAAATGTAACAGACCATAATAAATGAAGATCCAGATTAACAATGAGGATTTCTAAATAATGGAGGGTATGGAAGTGGTTTATCATTGCCTTCTTCCACATATGCCTTTTGTGAGCATGGGGAAAATATGCACCCACCCTGATCGGATTACAACCTCCAGTTGAATGAGAAGTTAAGGAGCTGAGGCATCAGTTAGTTGCTGCTCCATCACACCTCTAAACATGCAACTATTAACTCAACTTAAATGGCTTTAACACAAACACCCTTTCAGCAGGTTAAATAAAGCCTTAATTCTGCAATCAACTTATTGAGCTAATGGTTTTCTCCAAAGCAATTTACAATGTTAAGCCACTTCAAGTGATTACCTATTTGTACAGTTAAGATTTTTTACTAGAGTAATTGAAGGTAAATGCTTTTCCCTCAAGGGTACTACAGCAGAAGTTGGGATTCAATTCTGCAACCTCCAAGTCCAGAGACAGTCACTAACCACTACAGTAGCTGCTGCTTAAATATGTTGGCAATGTTAGTGTCTGTAAGGGTATATCTTTAAGCGCTGGAAAGTGAAAGACATAGGCAGTGAACTTTATCATATAAAGAAACTTCTGTGAGCAAAATAATTTAAATGTGTTCGTGCAGGGTGCAATGTCTCACACCCTATGTTCCAAGGATAGACTCTAGATCACTGCAACTCTGCACTAAAGTGATTAGTTACAACAAATGAAAACATTTCAAAAGCTACAAAAGATTAAATATGCTAACACTGCAAGACTATAATCACAGTAACTTAATTTTTGCTTACTTCCCCCCCATCAAGAAATTGATTAGTTTCATTAGGTGCGGTGGCGCAGTGGGTTGGACCACAGTCCTGCTCTCTGGTGGGTCTGGGGTTCGAGTCCCGCTTGGGGTGCCTTGCGACGGACTGGCGTCCCGTCCTGGGTGTCCCCCCTCCCCCTCCGGCCTTACGCCCTGTGTTGCCGGGTAGGCTCCGGTTCCCCGTGACCCCGTATGGGACAAGCGGTTCTGAAAATGTGTGTGTGTAGTGATAATTTTTCCCATTATAAGTAATTTTAAAACAAAACCCTCACAAAAGGAATTCAAAAAATTTGGTGATGTCACTGAAGAATTTAAACCTCATGATAAATTGGTGTACAATATCAAAATATACAGTTATGCAGTATATGCATTTTCATGAATTCACATTTAATGAGTGCATTGTTTTTCTTCATATAAGTACACAATCTTCCAAGCAAGGGGAAAAAAACTGAAAATTCTACAACTTAAAACCTTTAAATTGCACAAAATGAACCCTGAAAGATGGCACTGTATAAAACCAATGATTATTCTACCTTCCAAAGTGCAATTAGTCACAGAGGACTGCCATTAAAATTGATACCTGAGACTTTTTCACCTTCTACTCTTTAGCCTTCTCCCCTATATACAGTTTTTGGAAAATTACAGAAAATTAAAAATTGTTTGCCTCAAAATAGATGACATTTTGAAATACTAACACACTGAGCACAATTAAGAGCTTTCACCACCCTTAAGGTGTCCTTAACTACTACACTGTTCTGAAGCACAGATGGAAGAAATTCAGCACTAGAACATGTCCACTGATACTTGCAAAGCCATAATAGTGGAATGGGGTGTGGTGAGATGCTTTTTCTAATTCAGCAAAGACACCTTTTTCAGGATGGGAAACATGGATTAAGCTTTTTTTTGGGGGGGGTTCAAATTGTAGCACAAAACCCCCAGGAGAAAGTAAGGGAAGTATGACTAAAGAGCTTTGTGAGTTTCCACTTTACAAGAAAAAGAAAGGATGTTGTGTTGTAATGATGGAAATCATGATGGGAGTCAAACAACACAAACTGCAGGGCTTCCTCAGGGATTCTTTTTGACATTCTAAAAAGGCTGTTTTATCCTGCCCAACTTCTAATACAAGGTTAAAACTTCATCTAACTCACTAAAAATGTCAACCATTTGTTAATTTACTGTTTGTAAAAAAGATGATCTAGAAAACTAGTCCAATATTCAAGACTAATACTTAGATTTTTTTCCTTTTTTAACTAAAGCTAAAATGTTGAACAGAATGAGACCTTGAAACAACAACAACAACAACCTACAGTGTAGTAATGCAGAGGAGGAATACAGTGCTCAAAATCACTACTGACATGCAGAGTCAACAGTTAGAAAGTGGCAGGACACAGAGCAAACACACAAGTATAATGGCTTCAGTCTGCTTTATTACAGCTGGCTTTGTATCACCCCCTGCAATTGCCATCACGCAGGCATTTTTACTGTCACGTCTAAATGATCATTATAGGTCCTGGTTTACTAATAACATTCCCATGACAACTTTCACACTAGGTGCAGCATTTCAGTGGAGTTAAATCACTGGAAATGTACTGTTAGTACAAAACAGCTAGCATTTAGGGGATTGAAACATTACTGGGAAAAGCATCTCAATACATTTTCAGACTGCTGAAAAGATAACTTTAACCATGGATTTGATGTCTGTTACAAAAAATAATAAACACATTCAAAACAGAAAATGTAAGGTCTTTCTGGTGTCTCTGAATAGTGAGTCAACTGAAGCACACCACAAAGTACTCTTGCAAAATCTATCAGTTAACTGTTTCAAAATCAAAAACCTTGAGAACTCAAAAGTTCAAAACATTTACCCGTGCTCTCGATTTTCACAGCACAGGCTAACTAAATTCACAATGCGAAGCAATACTGTAGATTAAATTTACTTTTCTGCTGAGGTACACTAGGAAAACTTAAATGTGCAATTATGCCATCAACAAAACAATTTACACTAATCAGCCATGTGAAAAATCTGTTACCCATGTGACAAATGTAGATTTATTACTGTATCAAAAAGCCTATAAACACCAAGTAGTGCTCAAGGATAAATATAGCTTGAGGAAAAAAAAGAGTCAGTCTATTCAGATATTTCAGAAACAGAAAATGGGTTAATTGAGTTTAAGTCACTAACAGATAAACATTACACACCACCAAAAAGAATGAATTTATAACCCATATTATGTAAATGCATGCTTAAAATAAAAGTTTACAAAAAAGAAGATAGATGTACATTGCTTGCTGGCAGACCAAGAAGTAAATGCAGCACTGAAGTGCTTATTTGTACAGCTTAAAGAGTTAAATTTTTTTTTTTAATTGTTTAGCATAAAAACTAATCTGGCATCCAAAAAAATGCTTCAATGGAGTCTTAACTGAAAATGATGGGCACCCGTAAAGGAAAATGTCAATCTTAGAATAACAAAAGATTAAAATTCAGGCCAATTATTCAGGTTACAAAACATTTCAGTTCCACAACCATATTTCAGTTCCATTTTAGCCCTAAGGTTATGAATAAACATCTTGGCATCTAAACCTTCCCGCAGCAACCGAATAGATAAACACTGCAGCACAAATGTTCTGTCCTTGACGAAGTGCATTTTTCAGCAGAAACTACTGATAAAACTACATAACGGAATGCGGTAAGTTTTGAGAAATGCAATGTGAAGCTGGTTAAAACCTATAACAAGATCTGTTCACAACTTACACCAACATAATTGTAGATTTGCTCATTTAACACTACCTTAATGTCTCTGGACAGGAGAAACTGACATCAATAAAGACCCACAGAAATACTATATGAACATCTGATTAATACCTACTGACAAAACTGTCGACAGTGCTACAGTGTTTCAAATGAAAAATTGCAAAAAAAAGTATTAAGCAAGAAAGATACTGATTCACTTCACAGAAACTTAACATACAAAGAACACCAATTTGGTTACTATGCATCTAGTTTAATCAGAACAGAAAACTAATTTATAATTGTTAGTAAGACAAGGACTCCAAAGAAACCTGTGAGCTAATTTTCAACTTGAGAACTGCATGTTGATTTCATACCATTACAGTATACTGAGGGTCATTTTGTGTTTAAGTAGCCTCACACATAGTGCAGTAATATTGCTAAAAAGGCATGTGTCTCACAGTAAGACACTTGTAAGGCAAGCTGACTGTAAAGCCTAAAACAGAAGTGATGGAGAACCAAGGAGCATGTAGTATCCCTTTCCCCATGACTACAACTGACCTGAACCAGTCCTCAAATTTTCTGCCAGCATTTACCAATCATGCTTTCTGTAGCATTTTCATTTCAGCTGGGGAGTTGAGTAGCACTACCATGCTACACTACACACCACCTCCCCAGTTAGTTTAGCCAACAATTTAGTTCAACAGTAAAGGTGACAAAATTACTCTGGGAAGCTGTGTGTTCAGCCATGGGGATGTTTTGCATACTCCCTGTGTTCAGGTGCATTTCCTCCCACAGCAAAAAGAACTGGTTCAGGCAAATTGGTGACTGTTCCCATATTGTGTGCAAGTAAAAGACTGCTGTGAAATGGACCAGCATCCCATCCAAGTGTACCCTACTTTACACCCTGTGCTTCTAGGATAGACTACAGACCACTACAGCAGACAGGAAAATTAACATGAGAAAACTGAGTATGTTACTGGTTAGCATTACTGCTTACAATGATTTTAGAGATGTACAAGAGATTAACTTCATACTGGAGCTAAAAATACAAACCAGCAGAAACAATGTATTTAAAATACCATCATTTCTTCAGAAAGAGTCAATCATGACCTTTCCAGATTCAATGCCACACAAATTAGCATTTAACAGACAGCTGTTAGTAGTTTGCATGATTGTATTTTGAGTGCAAACAGAGGCAACTAATCATATTCAGGGGGAGAATAACTGAAAAAGGGTATTTGTTTAGTGAAATGATTTTAAATTAGGCTTGGTTTCTGGTCAAACGTGTTACTAAAACCAGCTGAAGGATTAAACGGGATCACAGTTTTAAATCTGTCAAGAACCCTACGTGTTTCAATGAAAGCTGTAACAATTTTAAATCGCCAAACATCCCCACCTTTATCAATAGTATAGGAACAAAATAAAATGAGAAAACTTTGACAAGTTCCACTTTTCATACCACTTTTGGCATGTTAACTTTTTTGAACTAGGTGCAAGTGGGGTGTTTATAGTGGAACAGTAGGGGGAAAAAAAACAAATGATCGTGAAAGGGTTTGCTGTTGAGCTCTGTTTGTTGTTTTGAAGCAGCAGTGTTTCGGTGTCTCTTTTGCACTCTCGGTCCAGCTGTGCCCACCCCCTGAGCCCTGGGGTGGTGGGAAGGGGGACCTTCATCATGAAGGCCAGACCAGACAGGGAGGCACTGACCCAAGCCACAGCCTCCCCACCTAGTACACATTTTTACATCTGGTTTCATAAAAATGTGGCACTTACAACCTACAATAAATAACATTTGAAAAAAGGAAAATGAGCCACTAGATGCAATGAAAGCTGTGTGACGTTAGTTGTGTGAAGTTTGATCCCGCCTTTTTGTAGTAGTTGTAAGTAAGTTTGCTGGTGACATTTACGTTCGACCGTTGCCTAACACAGACTCCATCTGAATCCACAGCCAAAGTTAGAGCCACAGCCGTCCAGTCCAGTTCAGTCCAGTTCGGTCCAGCTCAGCTCCGCTCTGACACTTCTGTGAAACTGTCGAACCAGCTAGCTAACTCTGTTCCAGACCAGTGAGAGACACACAGGCAGGGTATGTTTCGTCGAAAAACTCGCACTTCCCTGTCCTCGAAGCTTATAAATTTCTGAAATAAGTTCTCTGTTCCGTGTTACCTGTCGAGCCCGGTGCAAACTGTCGGCGAAGCCATCTGCTTTCATGCCAGGATGAGCCACCGAGGCCTGTCCCTGTGCCTGCACCAGCTCCGCCATCATCATCATCTCCTCTCCGCTGTCGCTCCTCGCGATGCCTAAGGAAGCGGAGCACGCGCCGACCCCGGAAGCGGAAGCACAGGAGCGTCCACCTCAGCAGTGTAAATACCGCGAGAGTCGAATACGGACGTGGTGGATGACTTTTAGAGTTTGTTTTAGATTCACTCAAGAACTGGGAAAAGTCTTCGCGAACTTCACTTTTAGTGTTTCTCGTCACTGGCAAATAGAGTTTGAAATAAGTAATTTGAGCATCATATAGGAAATAGACAAAAACTGTGACCGAAAGCCGATAAGACTATATGAGTGTTAGTCATATGAACTGAGTGTATTTCTAACTGCCACTGACTGACTCTCGAGTCGAGAGAAGTGAAGTGTCATGAATCAGCTTTGGTTCATCACCAATGATTTCCATAATCATAAGGTTTCACGAAATCGGGGAATTCAAATCACGCAGATACTACTAGCAGCTGAGTTGAAATTTGGTGTGTTGAGGTGAAGCAGTCTGACTGAGTCTCGTTGGAAAACGCGAGCAGCCTCGTGCCGTGATTGTAACAATGATGAAATTTTCAAGTGTTACAAAGATTTTCAGTCCTCCGAAAAACTAAGTTTCAATCCGATTTGACGAATGCAAAGTTTAACACTTATTGTATTAGTATAAGGGGGGCGTGGTGGCGCAGTGGGTTGGACCAGATTCTGTTTTCCGGTGGGTCTGGGGTTCGAGTCCCGCTTGGGGTGCCTTGCGATGGACTGGTGTCCCACCCTGGGTGTGTCCCCTCCCCCTCCGGCCTTACGCCCTGTGTTGCCGGGTAGGCTCCGGTTCCCCGCGACCCTGTATGGGACAAGCGGTTCAGAAAATGTGTGTGTGTGTGTATTAGTATAGTGTGGGCTACTTGACACACTCACCTGGCGCTGGACTGACATTAACTCCAGGGCAGGCAGGACTTAATTTAATTTTACACAGTTTAAAGGGGTTTGCTCAAAATATCCTGTCATATTCAATTTATCTGAGTGCTGCAGAAGGGATCAGAAACATAATACAAATAATAAAGATTTGGCTATACATGAATTACTGCAATAACTGTGTCATTATTAAATCTGTAAGTAAGCCAGTTGACCACGGAAGAAAGGAACAAAAGGGTGAAAGACTGGGTAAAACACTAACATTGTAAATCACCTTGGATAAAGGTGTCAGATAAATAATGAAAAAAGTAATAATACATTGTGCTTATTAACCATGGACTCAGTGAACAACTCAAAGCTGAAATCATGTCAAAAGCATCAGTTGAGGAGTCCCTCTAATATTTATTAGCTGTGGATCTTTAATGTAAAAAAGATAAGTAAATTAAAGTTTTCAGTTGCATTTTTTCCCTCATAATCTGCAAAATTCAGGGTGACTTCCTACACTTTAGTGTTTGACCTTCCAGTTCTTTACCTCTGTTTGCACTTGAAACTGCTCCACATGCAATAAAGGAGTTGATTTTTCTTTGTTAAAAATAACAACTGTCTTTGTGTCTTAATGCTTTCTTTACTGTTTTTGTATTACCAAGCTGATATGTGTGAAATGCTGTAAACAATAAAACTTACAACTGTCTTCGTTAGCTTTAAAATGAATAACAAATAAAAGTCTCTTGAGTTAATTGTGGGTTCTCTAAAAAAATGGATATTGCCATAATGACAATTTAACATTTTTATTAACTTTTAACTACAGCATGAAACATCTAAAACAATGGAACAAAAAAAAACCTTTTTCTCCAGAAACTCCTCTTCAATACCAACGGTTGACTGATTCATCCCACAAACCTGGACAATGTTCAGCATCTTATTGATCACTTACAGTCAAAAAAACAGCAGACAGTAGCTGTACACAGGTGATTCCAGGAAAATTTTTGAGGAAAACAATGTTAAAAATAAATAAATATACTGAAAAATGTTTGCATCTTTAAAAATTCAGAACCAAACATTTATAACACCAGGCAGTGTACTGGAATTTGCCTTTGACTGTACATATCGACCTTCATTAGGTCACACTCATTTCCACAAACAATTATTGCACGAAGAAACATTCTTTTTTGCAGTACCTCTTTAAAATCTGTTTACATTTCGATTTATTGAACTGAACATACCACTGTACTTTATCCCAGAGTATTTCTTGTTTTGTAGCCTGTTATTGTAAATTATTGTGGTTGCAGTAGTACTGATGCTGTTTCACTCCTATGTATGTACAGTAGTTACTTGTCCAGGCCATGGTGAAATCCCGTCTGGACTACTGCAACTCTCTCTTGTGCGGCCTTCCCGCTACTGTCATCAGACCTCTACAGCTGATACAGAATGCTTTTGTATGAGTTGTATTTGACTTGCCATGTATCCCCTCTACCTGCTTCTCTTCACTGGCTTCCTATAGCTGCCCTGATCAAATTTAAGACCCTGGTTATGGCCTACAAATGCATCAATAAAACTATTTACAAGACATGATCAACCGCTACACCCCAACCAGACCGTTTCGCTCATCTACTTCTGTCTGCTTGGTGGTCCCGCGCACAAGAGGTAAAGCATGGAGGATCTCGGTTCTGGCTCAGTTGTGGTGGAATGACCTCCCCCTCTCACTCAGAACTGCTGAAGCCCAGTCTACATTTAAAAAGGGCTTTAAAACTCACTTTGCCCATGATCTCTTAAGCTCATATAAGGTGTAAATGTTCACACACCACAACTTTATTATCATGCACGGATAAGCCTTTACACAGCTACCACTGTATCGCACATAAATGTTTGTGTATCTCAAAAAAAATTGTAGGAAGGTGATCAGGAATTGCCGATCTTCTGAGTTTTACGCACCTGCTCGTGTGATGAACATCGGTGCATATGATGGGAAGAAAGAAACCAAGTGTACTTAAGAATCACACGTCTGCAACTATGTCTTTCTCTTTCTCCTCATTTAATGCACAAATTGTATTTCTCTGAGATGTACGTAGCTTTGGAGAAAAGCATCTGCCAAATTAATAAATGTCAATGAAAATGTCAAACGTTGTGGGAATGGCAGCGAAGTTGACTTTGATATATATGCAAACTGCACGGTGCTCTCTAGTTCTCCATTGAGCTTGGTTTCTCTTCACATGGAGCCTTGCAAAATTAGGTCGCATCATAGAACTTCAAATAAAATTAAGTGCGAAAAGCAAAACGGGGCATTCAAAAGCACCTGCAGCATTAGGAACAATAAACCACATAACTGAGAACATGAAGTGACCCAGCATCAGCTTCAGCAGCCTCGCGGTGTCTTTGCACAAGTCCGCATGATGTCTAGACGAGCAGCGCTGAACTCAGAATCTGGAGCCGTTGCACCTCATTGCCAAAGGAATCGAGTCCAGTAAAATCCGAGATGTGCACACATGCCAGCGATTAGGTGCATAGTAGTACTGGATTTTCTGTGTTTAAATATTTTTTTCTTTTTCCCTCTTTTAAAATGACCAGTGTGTAAGGAGGCGCTGTTAGGGAAGAGAATTCTGCTGCCACCGTTTTGATGGAATATTCCATGACTTCACAGATCCAGTTTTTGAAACATAGAGTTAAATTTTTCGATTTAATAACGTATGTGAAAACGCATAATGTTTGATTTTAGGGTAACAAGTTAACACTGTAATTACTTATGTAAAGCAGTAAAACATTTTGGTCCTAGAATACAGTTAATGTGAGATTGAAAACATAACTTAGTCCCAGTTTAAACTGATTTTTTTTTTTAAATTTCAATTTCAATGCAAATTGAGAACCTGAAAACACTGGTATTACTTTACAGAAATGTCCACAGAGGGCTGACAGGACTGACTAATTACCCCCTTAAGAAATTACAAATGTAATGTAGATTCAACCATGCAAATCTGATTCCTGACATTTGGCCGGTTACTCCTGGAGCTCAACGTGAGGAGATGCAGGAGCTGCGTCAATGGCAAGGGACGCGCACGCACGTGTACTTCTTTACACTACTTCTGTGGGGTAAAACTAAAACATTCTTCAAATATTTTTTGCTCTGAGATGTACATCGCTGTGGAGAAAAGTGTCTGCTAAATGAATAAAAATATCATGTATGAAAATATAAAAATGAAGCCAAACATTCCTCTGAAGCTGAAAAAGTACAAAACAATCAAAATTTAATTATACATTATATTCTTGACCTGTTATTATTATTGCACCGTAATGGTTCACTCCAAGGGGGGCATGGTGGCGCAGCGGGTTTGGCCGGGTCCTGCTCTCCGGCGGGTCTGTTTTGAGTCTACTTGGGGTGCCTTGTGATGGACTGGCGTCCCGTCCTGGGTGTGTCTTCTTCCCTTCCAGCCCCTGTGCCCTGTGTTGCCAGGTTAGGCTCCGGCTTGCCATGACCCCGCTCAGGACAAGCAGTTTCAGTCAGTGTGTGTGTGTGTGTGTGTGTGTGTGTGTGTGTGTGCCTTTCCCTACCCTTACCTGGGTGAAAAGGAGCTGTTAAAATTGTACACAGGTGGACAGGCATAGCTTGTTTGCTGTTTCTGTAGAAGATAGATTTTGAGATATTCTCTTTCTGGCTGTGTTAGCCTGATACATTTAATCACTCCCCAAAAATCATCAGGAGGGAGAAGGAAAGCTGCCAGCAAAGTGCCCCCTTAGCAAGACTGACACTTCTTAATGGAAGATCTCCAGTGTAAAATAAGTTCTAATTGGCCTCAGCTATTGCTTACATGTGTTGGGAAATGTTTTCAAATTCAAGAGTGGATGGAGAGTGAAACCGAACTTGGGGATCAAAGACCGAGTTCTGTGTGAGGAGCGATTACTGGCCCATCTGCAGGTCTCTCTCCCCCAGGTCAGCAGAGTGATGATATCTAAAGCAGGTGCTGGTTTCTGGAGGTCTGCCAGTGGAGCAGCGAAAAGCTTCTTTTCGACCGCAGGCAGCAGCCAATGGGTAATTGAGGTGGTGCTGAGAGGGTTTACTAGTTAGGATGATCAGTGGTGTCAAGTTACCCCCTCCCCCTTCCAGACACTGACATCATCCTAGTTTTCCTCAACAGAACTTCTTCCCCTGGGCCCCATGATTGAAATTCATTGCTTTCAAGTCAGTGCTGAAGTTAAAAAGATATTTAGTGCCTATACTGCCGCAGCATGATGGGTGTGGTGGCGCAGCGCGCTTGGCCAGATCCCACTCTCTGGTGGGTCTGGGGTTTGAGTCCTGCTTGGGATGTCTTGTGGTGGACTGGCATCCTGTCCTGGGTGTGTCCCCTCCCCCTCCGGCCTTGTGCCCTGTGCTGCTGGGTTAGGCTCCAGCTCCCCGCGACCCCGTATGGGACATGTGGTTTCAGACTCTGTGTGTGTGTGTGTGTGTGTGTGTGTGTGTGTGTGTGTGTGTGTACAGTGCTGTATGGCCACCAACTGCTGTGTGTGAACAGTCCATGTTCACATGCACAACATCACTGTACCTAGTTACTGTGTCTATAAGTGAAGATGCCTCTGCTTTTAAATCACTGATAATAGCATTTACTCAATTGTCCATGTTTACTAGAGTTTATTGAAAGCCATTTCTTGGTAATTAACCTGCAAATAAATCAGCATAATATTTCCCATTCTTTCACCTGTTATCATACCCCTGCATTAAACTTGATTTGTTGTTCCATCTGCAACTACATGTTCTCCCTACCGCCACTTTTCAAGTTGAAAAGTTGTAGCTCGAATTTTTTTACAGTCATATTAACCCCATATTTTGACGTTTTATCAGCTTTTTAATTGGATTACATTGCGCAGTCATTAAATGAAACCACTTACGTCCACTTGACTGATTCGATTCATAGAATTTGACCATATACCAGGTACCAGTCTTATTTCTAAGACATCATTCCTCTATTACCATGTTATTTCCCCTGTGCTATTGCACAACAATACCCATGATGGGAAACCTAATTTCAGCTGCATAAATATACCAGATAATCAGTCTGTCACACCTATAGTGACATTATTTCCAAAACAGACATTCTCATTCCCTCAGTAAACACACACATTTTCAGAACTGCTTGTCCCATACAGGGTCGCGGGGAACCAGAGCCTAACCCGGCAACACAGGGCGTAAGGGACACACCCAGGACGGGACGCCAGCCCGTCGCAAGGCACCCCAAGCGGGACTCAAACCCCAGACCCACTGGAGAGCAAGACGGCAGTCCAACCCACTGCGCCACTGCACCACCGCACCCCCTCTTAGTAAACACTAAAAGAGTTAATAAGAGTCCTAGGTGTTGAACAGGTGCTGGGTGCCACAAAAGGCAATAGACAGCAATAGAAGAAGACAGCGCTCGTGCCTGTAAACCCATGACCATGTCTTTGCAAGAAATTGATTCTTTTCTGCACTTTGCACTTTGGGATGATCTGGACAGCAGGTAATGACATCAGCAGTTAAGAATAAAAATACCATCTTCAATTCCACAGTGTGGACACCATCCAATCCACCGTGGGACCTTCAGGCACTTCGCAAACCAAAAAGTGTGGACTGTACAATGGCAGAGTCCATTGGATTCACCACCTAAATTTAAGGCAATATCAACAAAATGTATACAGCTTCTCACAGAAGACAGCAGAAGAAAAACTAGGAAGCAGGGAGCAACTTTGAACTGGTGGGGGGGTGCGGTGGCACGGCGAGTTTGACCGGCTCCTGCTCTCTGGTGGGGCTGGGGTTCGAGTCCTGCTTGGGGTGCCTTGTGATGGACTGGCGTCCTGTCCTGGGTGTGTCCCCTCCAGCCTTACACCCTGTGTTGCCAGGTTAGGCTCTGGCTCGTCGCGACCCCATTCGGGACAAGCGGCTTCTGTGTGTACAGCCCAAGGGTAGTCTCTCTTGCCCTTGTCAATGCCTCTGAGGCACTGCACAACACACACGTTCTGATACCTTCTGTGGATGGTCTCATCATCCCTACTGTATGCTCTACCATAGTGCAGTTCAACACTTTCAAGACTACAGATAGATAGAGACCTATTACATTCTGCCTTGAGCTCCTAACCTCAAGTATATCTTTTAACTCTCTGATGATGTGTTAATGACCGAGTTCAAAAATTCTGCTTCTTCAGTTCCAGTTTCTGTAATCGCTGAAAAAGAAACGTGAAATTTGAACTGCTTCTATTCACTGAGCGCGGGAGACATGAGAAGGCCCGGTGTAGGCAGCTGTTGAAATCACGTTTCTCTCCTTTTCCAGGGGGAAGAATGCACTTTTCCTGTGGCAGGACACTTTAACCATGGCAAAAATAGATACCTAAGCACAAGTACATCCATACACCTCACTTACAGGTATCACATTTTCCATCAGGCTTTTAAAAAAAAAAACCATAAAAATGTACTCAAGGCTGTTGCAGTCCAAAATTGCTGAATAACACAGATGGCATCAAAATGCAGTTTCAAGAACGAGATACAAAGATATTGTTTCATTTCCAAATCCCTGATCTTTCCCTTCCTCGCACTCATTGACAGGAATGAAGATTTGGTTTCATATTCAGATCTATGAGTGACAGGACACAGGGAGCGAGGGTATCGCTGTCTGACCGCACAACCGATACGTTTTATATCCGGTTTCATTTATCACTTACAGATGAGGCGGTCTTTCAAACAGTCATCCGTCTTACTGGACACCGTTGGCATCAAGACACAGCTTGTCCTCATGTGCAGGAAAACGTTCTACAAGCTCTGATAACGAGGATGATGAATAATTTCTAATGCAACCATGAGCAAAATACAATGGCATATATAGTGACGTTTATGACACCTGTGAGGGCAGTTACCCCCTTTTCTACTCCATCCAATTTCAATAACTGCTTGTCATGGTGATCTGGAAGCTGTCTCAGAAGCATTTAAGCAAGGCCGAGTCTACACTCTTGACACAAGGCCAGTCTATCGCAGGGTAGCCACTTATCCATTCACACCCTAGGGGCAATTTAACATCACCAATCCACCCGGACTGCATGCCTTCAGGAGGAAACCCGAACATGCAGAGAAAACCAAGACACAGGGAGAAGATACAAACTCCACGCAGAATGAGCAGGACTCGAACCCACGTTCTCTCACACCACCCAGGCACTGCGAGACAGCAGCGGTACTTGCAGCACCAACATGCTGGTCGTTACCCTTTTTCTCATCATGAAATTCTAGGCAGGGATGAGCTGTTGGCCTGCTCTACTACCTCTGCTGCCCAACTGGACCCCCCCCACCCTCTTTCTTGATCCTGACCTAACCTGTCTGTGATACACCTGGTCCACCACTTGGCTTTAGATGGTAGTCACAGGAATAAAAGAAAGAGAATAAAAGAACCATCCAGTGACAAAGAAGAGGGCAGCAGGGTGTGTTTAAGGAGGACCTGAAGATACATGTTCTTCCCCTCACACGTCAGCTCACAGAAAGCGTACTATGACTTCAACTGAAAGGTTAAAGAATTTTTGAAAGGTTGTCATGAAAAGCAAAAAGGAATCCGCAACAAGCTCTTTCCCTTATCTTTAATACATCAACATACCGGTCCAGGATGTTTTCATCACATTTATTGATAAGTCTGAAGGAAAAGGCTGCGTGCGTCGCCACTGCCTGTAAATACACGATCCATCCATATTCAGCACTTTTTACCAATGTCACCTTTCAGCTGGACAAGGAAGGTCTATAGAAGTCCAAGAACAAATATAAGCACAACGTGTATCTTCTCAGTATTTTACATTATAAGAAGGGGATGTCAGATGAAGTAGCTGTGAGCTTGAAATTGCGTGTCGAAAAAAGTTAAAATGTGGGAAAAACTGGGGGGAATGACTGAAAAAATTAAGAGAACACACCATGCCTCCAGTCACTTTATAGAATATATTACAATTTCTTCTTCACGGTTATAACACAGCCACACAGAAATGAACAACCTAGAACAAAACATAATTCCGAGTAAATCGCGGCTTAGGAAAGAGAAGAGACTATAAAAGAAAGAAAGGGGAGACTAAAATTAGTTGTCATAGGTCACTTCCTACAATGACAAGACAAAAAAGCACTTACAGATGAAAAGAAGAAAATGGTTTCTCTTCTCGTAGGAGACGCACAATTTGATCTACTTGGATTTGTCTCCAACACTTCTGCAGTCGCCCCACCCCCACTTCCACCCCCTTTTTCCGTTTATTCATCTATGTATCTGTATTCTAAATGACTCAATTACACTGGACCCTGTGGTGAAAATTATGGATGTTTTCCACTATTTGCCTTTCTCTACTGGGACATCAGGACCTCCCCTGCAACCCCCCCTGCCCCACTCAGTCACACTGCCTTTCTCCCCCCTCCGTTGCTCCCCGTCTTCTCCTTTCCATTCTTCCTCCTCCAGCAAAATGTGAACAGATTACCGTGTGTCTGGCTGGACTGAGGAATAATAGATAAATGGGCTTGTTTGTTAGATCCTTCTGCTATCAACCGGCACAGTGTGTGTTACGGATTTTTTTTTTTTTTTTAATTCTTCCGCATCCTTTCCTCTCCCGCACCGTGTAACTCAGTGATTCCGCTGAAATCATGGAGCGAGATTCTTTCGAGATGCCCGTCTGAGTGGAGATGAACATGAAATGCCTTATTGAAACTTATTTCATTCTGGGTGGGGGGGTGGGCATGAGTAACCTACGAAGGAGCTTTAGTCGCGTTGCTTCGGTATTCTCTCCTTAGACAGCACCGTGGTGGTTACAATACACCAACACACGTGTTCTGGAGCCCTGGAGGGAGTCTGGGACAGCGGTATACATACAACAAAAAGGAAGGGAATAAAAACCAGAGGATCTGAGCAAGACAAAATATACTTTTGCATATACAAAAATGACATTCCACATACTTGGGAGGCAAGAGCCAGGAGTGTAACAGTTACCCAGGTACCGGGGCACCGTGGCATCCGGCAGCAGTACCGGTAGTGCTCAGCAGACACTCTGCTCTGTACCGGAGGGCACGTTCAGCTCGCTTGAGCATTAAGAGAGTGACACTTCCATCCCAGGTTAGACCTGTCTTGGGTTTGGCTGTCCACCGTGTTAATTTTTGTTGAAATCTGCTTCACTGCATTCCGTAATGCCCGCACAGAGGGCTGAGCGCCACGTTCGCTCCCAGCTCAAGGAGCGGAGGCCGAAGGCCGCCTTCAGTTACCGCGTACAATTCAAACCTCATCCGCCCCCTAGTGGACGACTTGGGTACCGGCGAGTGTCCATTTTATTGAGCATTTTTACGAAGAGCAAAAGTTGGAGAACAGCGAGTTGGAGGTTTTTTCTTACTCCATGATGCGCAACAAAACGTTTGGCACCCTCTTTAAGCAATATTATGAATATTCAAACATGCAGTGCTATTTATATATAGAGCACAAAAAATAAGCCTGCATCGAATTTGTCTTTTGCATATATGCTGTATTATAAAATTAGTGTCGTCAATAATTTAGATTTCCCCGATGGTTAATTAAAAACCCCGAGAGAACGCATGACATCATTTTGCGCTGTCACGCCGCGAACGTGCGCGTTCCCCTGAGGTGGAGTGTCTCGAGCCCCGTGAACTTCTGCATTTTGGAGACTGAGTGTGTAGAAAAGGCTCTCGAGAGCATCCAGAACGGCGCATTCTTGCGCGTTAGTAAAACGATCTGGAAAATCATAAATTGACTACCGCAGCAGGTATTGTTCTACATTCGTTCGTTTTTTTGACAATTTTTCTGCTTGCATACCAGGACCCGTCGGTCTGGAATATATTTCTTAGATCGTTTGTAAATTTGTGTGAGTTTGATGATAATTCCTCCTGTCCTTTCATAAATGAATAATTTCTTCACTTCCAGCATTTATTATTTTTATTATTCTCATTTTTGTTGTTCACCGTGTATTCAATAGACTTATCAACGTGTCACTAAATAACTGCACCCGATTAATCTTTTCCATAATTCATACACGGCCCGTGGACCGGCGCCACGCGGTGCCTGTGGCTCGAACCTCGCCGCTCACGCGCGCCTCAGTCAGCCAGTCAGTGCCCCGAGCTCGTGCGCGCGTCCTCGCGCCCCCGTCCCGCGCGTGAGCGCAAAGCAGAAGCAAACGTGATCCCGAGAGTCGTTTAGAAAACCGTGCGTTTAGAAGGAAAAGTGAACAAAGTTGCCTGACGCGAAGTGAACTTGGAGCGGTGCCGCGGGAGCCGCAGTGTAACGGCCCCTTACTTAGTTACTCTTGTCGGTGCAGCAACTCAAATCCCAATTCTGAGGAAACCTTCCCGTCACCCGTGTATGAAAAATCACGTCAACTGGAACCGTTTTACTTGTCACGAGCCGTTCGTTCGGGCGGAAACCTACGAAGTTTGCTGAAAATTAAAAATCCATTTCGTAAACAAAATCGCACTATCCGCACAACCTTAGTCTGTCTCCCATTCCAGGTGGGGGTTTAGTTATTCCAAGTTATCCTTTCATGACAAAAATGCCTCCCCAGACTTCAGTTCTTCATCTGTTTTCATCGGTACATTTTTGTCCTTGAATTGAGGTACCATTTTAAAGAAGCCAATGCACTTTAGAGGGAAATTGCTTTTTAATGGGATCATTGCTCTCTCTTCATAACGTGTACGCTTTATTTTCGTTTTTTTTTTTTTTTTTTTTTTAATTTTTATAGTCTGTGGCTCCAACCTGCTGAACAATAACCCTTTCCCGTGTGACTCACTACACACACACTCGACGTTTACAGAGGTCTGGCCTACACACACACACACACACACAATATGGATACATGGAAATAGTAAAAAAATAGCCGATACCTGCAAGGAGAGGAACACCTGTACCTTTTAACACTTTTTACTGCACAACATAGTGCATGTAGTACTGGTTACTGAGCCACACACTTGTCACCCTATATTGTGACTTGTGAGAGGTAGAGTTAAAATTAAACCCAACTTTAATTGCTTACTTTGAATGATATATGATGAACAGGAATAACCCAAATTGTGACAGATGCTAAATATTACATTTTCAGATGCTTCTTTTAGCAAATTGAATCATTCTTCAGTAGTGCTGTATCGCGTTGCAATTTTTAAAAGTCCATCTATCTCAGTTCTCCGATCAGTTTATGTTGTTTGACCGTATTCTTTCTTAGCGTGCCGCGTTTATTGCGTTAAAAAGTAAAAGACATTATTTCACTAATGACAAGGCTTCTGCTTTCCTTTGTACTCCATTTGCCAAATTCTGTGTCGTATCCTGACAGGCTCCTGCGTATATTTTACTTGAGGTGATTACCAGGTCTGTCTACAGAGTCCCATCTGCAAACACCTAAATGTTTTAGACATAAAGGGTACACTTGCTGCTCCTATTTATGATCATTATTTTCATTTGGACAGGAAGGAGAGAACAAGAGGGAGGCTAAGTGGGGGAGAGCTGAATAGACGGATGTCAGATGTGGTACAGCAGCTCTAATGCACTCTCCTGGTTGTATTTTCTATGGTTTTGTCTGAAGAGCTCTTCAAAAAACAACATTTTCCACTTGGCAGGCCTCTATAAACACATCAGAACGATCTTACATGCTGCAAAGGTCCTTGTTGGTGAGGTACGCACACACACACACACACACACACACACACACACACACACACACACACACGTCTGCTCAGTTTCCTCACAGTCCAGTCAGACCAGCGTAGGAAACGTTACAATTGAACAAACTCAAGCCCCCGAATGCATGCAGAATCACAAACAGCATGGAGCAGTAGTTATGTAGACAAGAGGGTATAAAGCATTTTGAAAAAAATTAATGATTGCTTTCTCAGACAAACATGCCTTTAAAATATGCGCGAGAAAAGGAAAACCTCATGCGGCTCCCGTACTGTTCCAGCAAAACAAAATCACGAGAAGACAAACATACAAAAGATGTCAGTGTCTACCAAGGATACGTACCTACAGGACTGAGCAGTGCATTGTGTGGCACAACTAGCCCCCTTATAATGTTCTTTTCAATAACTATTAAAATTCAGGCTTGATTTTGATTAACCTCTTTACCCATGAACAGAGACATGCTGTGTAGGGAATGTGTGCTTACACTTATAGTTAACCTTCCTATTGTTATAGTTTTCTTTCCACTGCATGCCATTTTTGCAGAAATACTGGGTCAAAATTCCACACCACAAATGATACTTTCATAGTCAATTAGGATGAAAAACTTAAATTACATGAATTTTTACAGACCTGTCAGTGATTAACATTTTGGATTTAATGTCAAGATATCATCAGTTTAATTAAATTTAATTTAATGAAAACTCAATGATTTATTGTATAGATATAAAATGTAACTGAAAACTGATCTCTTTATAGGTTGAACTGACTTTGTGAAAATGTGTGCAAGTGCTACGAAAAGCTAATATGATGCTCTCTATCATGGCTATTTTAAGAGGCGCTTTTCATATTTCAGCTTATTAAGAAGATATAAGGAAGATCAGTATAATACCTGTTAAAATGTTATTGGTTGCTAAGTGTCAGTTACTTTCTGGCTGAATCTCTTATATAAACATCAAATATATAAACACACACACACATTTTCAGAACCACTTGTCCCATATGGGGTCACGGGGAACCGGAGCCTAACCCGGCAACACAGGGTGTAGGGCCAGAGGGGGAGGGGACACACCCAGGACGGGACGCCAGTCCGTTGCAAGGCACCCCAAGTGGGACTCGAACCCCAGACCCACTGGAGAGCAGGACCCGGTCTAACCCACTGCGCCACTGCACCCCCTCTAATATATAAACATTCCGAGCTTAAGAATCAGCCATTCTTAAACATATGGAAATTTTGGCAAAAATGTTCTGTATTGTACAAATTTATTTAATGATTTTGCTCATACATTCCATTAATTATTTTCATATCTTTTTAGTTTTTAATCATTGCAACATCATGGAATGTGGAAAAAACTCTTTATATTACAGAAATTCAGTATTAGTCAATGTCATGTTTTAAGGTCAACAAAATAAGAGAATTTAACCTTTCTTTCTTTTCTTATGAGGTGTGAGTTGTAAATACAGATCACCTGCAGAAAAACATCTTGTTTTACTTTTACTTTGCTGAGTGATACAATGATACTTGTATCACTGAGCAAATTATGAACCATGCATGGGATATAACCATGGCAATTTAATAAAATAAATAATAAAATCAAAGACATATTCCTACATTAACACCTGAAAAAAAGGATGACTAATGCAGGTGATTTTAGAATTACAGTTTAAGATACAGACTGAATAACTTGAATATCTTTACCTGATTAAATGAACATAGTATGAACATGGAATGTGTATAAATTCCACTGTGAGTCTGTGAGTTAAAAGCAACTAAGAAGAATTGATCTGTCATTGACATCGGCTTACTTCACATACCAAATTCCCTGTACATACTGAGACGTAGCTGGAGGGAGTAAGGCAGGCAGAGGGTTAACAAGAGCTCAGCACGACCCGAAAGGCAATCCAGCCATCTCCAGCCTATTACAGAAACAAATCGAAAGACATAATGAGTGCGCTTGCAAACAAACTACTGGACTCTGGGGAAGGAGAGATAGAGAAGTCACAGTGAGAAAAATAAATATATCGATTGAGATATTCTGGAGTTGCATTACAGTGACCCTGGGGTGTTTCTGGGCTGTGTGTTTGTGTGTATTTGGGAGGGGGGGAAAAGAACCGTCAGACAGCTGGTTATAGGCTGGAGACTCACTGTCCTCATACTGGCTTCTGGTCAGATGTGTCATTGCTGGTCACCGCAGTGTGTTTGATGTGTGAGGGTCAGATGTGAATACTAAAGTGATCGGTAGAACAGAGGAATACAGGAAGCAGTACAATAGCTGAAAAACTATTTATCCCAGCATCTGGCAAATACTCGTGCATTTTAATGATAGCTAGTCAATGTCACCGTTTTCATTATGTGTTTCAATAGAAACCACTGTTAAGAAAGGGATGGTATCCTTCCTATGTAGCATAGGTGTGGGCCTGAATAGTTATAGTTTTTCTCAGTGTCATAGGAGTAGTTGGTTTGATGTGGTTTGGTAACTTTGCCCAGAGTCACAAAAGCTATTGACGGGACATACCCCACAGGAAGAGAAGCCTCACGTACCCTTGTGTATCTTCTCCGGCTGGGATCTGACTGGTGTAACAAGAGACAGAAACTGCAAAACCAAGCCATTAACCCCTTCAGATGGCCAGCATTAAACAGAAGGCCAAATATTTCTATTTTAACATCAATATTTCATCACTCACTCCCCACACAAAGAACGGGATTCAGGTCATAATGGGCCCCCATCTGTTGATAGATTCCATACAGAATAAAACAGAAACCCTTTGACGAAGATACAGTGGCAGTTCTACCAAGTGTGGGGCAAGTCCAAAGGAACTATATTTTAAGCACAAGCTCATCTTCTCCAGGATGATGACAAATGGGAAGATCATTTTCAGTTAGATCTTTCATAACTAATAATAATATTCCTTATCAAGGAATGACAAATAATAATATTCCTTACCAAGACAATTAGCATTTTATTTTGTACTTTGGTCATGGCTAATTCTTTCCCATACCAATTAGCAAACCCCTTAGATAGTGGAATTACATTCAGACAACCTGAACATGTTAAAAAATACAGTAAAGCCATCCACAAAAACATGACCACAGCTTATTGAACCATGATGGACAACTTTCCAGCTCAATAACAGGACCCCACTACAGACACCAGGACACTGTAAGAATGACCGATTTCACCCCTTGGAATTGAGAAGCTTGGAACTAGGAATCTAATTTGTAAAAATCAACATCAGTGCCTGAGGACACTAAGATCATCACTGATCTTGAAATGCCAGGAAGAAAAACTGCAGCCTCTTCAGAAAGCAAGAAAAAAAAACTCTCTAACTTATTCATCACGCTGGGCCTTATCTTAGATTGCAGTGACATGGGAGGACAGAAGATCTGGGGCAGAGTGGGAGGCACATGACCACAAGCAAGGGAAATTCTGGGCGTGGGAAATCAGAAACTTGAACTTTGACCTGCCAGGTGACCAGGTGAGCAATCTGATGACTGGTAATAGAGAGGAGCTTGGGAGTCGATAACATCTGCCAGGAGGTTAAACTAGGTGAATGCAGTGAGTCTGGGGAACACTGGGACACTGTTGGGGGTTCTAGAGGGTCCAGAAGGTGGAGATGCTCTGATCCGAAAGGTGCCTGACCCCAACATCATTCTGTTTTCCGGGCAGTCCCCTTGGGTCAAGGACAGAGGCACTCTGCCCGACCTTCTGAACCACAGTTCAGTTCTTACCAGGTCTCTGACCCTGGCCCAGTGCATGTGAATATCCTGCCAATAGTCATGACCAGTCTGCAGAGATTTTTTTTTTTTTGTTGAGACGTTAAAATCCTACTTGTGTTATGCAGTAAAGGTAAAAAGAATACAAGGGGTAATTCAGTTGTAAGCAACAGAAATACATATTGGGAATGTTCCAACAGAAAATGCATGTCTTAAACCTGAAGCTTCTCATGAAGGATTAATTTTAAATGGAGCGTTCCTTAACGGCAGACTCAAAAGAGGACACATGTCAGTGGCAAAGCTCTAGCAGAGTATCGTGGTCCTGGCTCCCAGGATGCACCTCTGTGAGCTCAACGCGATGCCGAGTCGAGGCCCGGGGGCTTGGGTTACAGGTATCCAACAATGAGGCTCCCTAATTGGCATTTGACCGTCTGTGGTCATTGTTCTTGGCCCTTTGTGGAATCTGATGTTCAGCATGGAGGTCAGCAAGCCTGGGACCCTGACACAGACGGGTCAGAATGTATTGAATAACCACAGGAAAACTGCCTCTTCTGTTTGAGACTCCGTGTCTCCTTCATTTCACCTCATCCCTCTCCTCCTTAGTTACCCTCACATCGACTAGAGTACCCCTGGAGAGTACGTGGGGGCTTTTTGTTTTTCACTGCCTATTCAAGACTTTTTTTTTTTACCAATCAGCAGAACCAGTGGGTCACAGATCTTACACGAAATAGTCCTCAGAGCTACTCAAACTTACAAAGTGAAAATTACTTTTTACTTGTGAACAGATTATACATTTTTACTACTTTGTGCTTTTTTGTGAACTGGGCTTACATTAAAAACCACACATATATACCTTTGTTTAAAAATGAATATTAACCTCCAACTCCTACATTATAGCTATTACATTTTAGGTAAATTTACACAGAAATGACAATTTAATCATGAAAAAAAGTAACAATCCATATTAGTCCATGTGGAGTTTATATGTTTTTCCTGTGTCTGTGTGGGTTTCCTCCCACAGTCCAAAGACATGAATTTCGGGTTAATCAGTCACTCTAACTTACCTGTAGTGTGTTAGTGTGTCTCTGGCTACCCTGCTGTGGATTGCCATCCTGCCCAGGGTGTGCGATACTTGCAGCTTGTGCTTCCAGGATAGGCTCAGGACCATTGCAACTCTGACTTGGGCACATGGTTAAGAAAACTGAGTGAGTTTGACTGATAAAAAGCAAGCCCTGTAAGTCTACCTGCTGTGGCCTTTTCCCATCTCACCGTACTGCATATACCCATCGCAACATAAATTGACTATTTTTTCTGAGGATGAGAAAATGATCAGAACAAATCATTTTGATATAAATGCCATATTTTTCCTGAAAAGATTATGGTGAAATGTCCTTGACGGACAAGTAAAAAAACGAAATATACAATCATCAAACATATAATATGAAATGAATAAACAGAAACACAACTGCAATACAAAATCAAACATTTATGAACAATAAATAAAAAAAAAAATGAACTTGCTCATACATAAAAAGAGAAAGGGGTTCCACAACAATCAATGAATTCAAAAGTAGATGGAACTTCATGAAATACCCCATAGAGTCTTTTCAGTGATTACCAAATGAGTATTGCTTCAAGTTCAGTCCTTTTTTAATGATTTCTTTAAGTATCTTAAACAATAAATGGATGACAGTTCTCATGATGCTTGAGTGGCCAGGACATTCCTTTTTACTTGCTCAGGACATTCTTTGGTTTTAGTCAAAAGTATAAAGATATAGTTTATGTATACCACTTTTAATGACAACCATAATTTGTAACGCACGCACACACGCACACGCACACACACACACGCACACACACACACACACACACACAGTATATATGTACTGTGTATTTGACCTAATAAATCTTAATTTTAGGGTCTAGTTGAATTGCATTCAACCAAACCATACTTCTTATATCAGCTGATAAATGTGAAAGGCTCAGTGTATTAGGCTAAATATGTATGACATATGCATATTCCATCAGCTTCAGAGGGGAGCCACATATGTGCATATAGAGCCATTTAGAGCAGCAAAGATCAACAGATTGCACTCACAATGGAGATGGCGGACCGACACTAACACAATGGCCTCCTTTGTGTGATCTCAGAGAGTGAGAGGAAGAGACGGTTTCAAAGCAGAAGAGAGTGGTTAAATCAGGCATTCTCTCTCTGACAACTTTCTGTTTTCATCTTGCACATGAAAAGGGGAGGGCTCTCAGGGGAGACGCCCAGAGCCCTAGTGGGGCCGTTAATGAGCGATAATTGACGTTGGTCAAGCATCATTACTTCCCTAATTCTGTGGTCTCCACCAATGCTCTGACAGCTACGTCTTTTTGGCCGCTGGCACTTCAAGGCAATGTTTGTGGAAACCGAGTCCCAGAGAAAAAAGCAGGTGTTCACTGTAACTCAATAATCCTCTTTCCCTTTCTCGTCGCCCTTTCTCGTGTGTCACATCACAGGTACGTGTGCTTTACGCCGTCCTGGCTCTAGCTGAACTCAGTAAGTAACGTTGTTGTTTTGCTCATTGTTATTGTCCGTCAGAAACTGGCATTGCTCGCAAGCAAGGTGAATTTAGTTGCGATATAATATACTGCAGACCTACATAAATGCGCACCTGTGTGTGCATCGGGGGTCTGTGCTAAACAGGATAGGAGTTTGTGATGAAACTTGTCTTGTTACATGGGAGCACATGCACTGGTGTGCATGATGAAAAACAGCCCCTCCTCTGCAATGTACCCAGAAGAGATCCCAACTCAAACTCTTAACATGCAGTAGTTTGCTCTCCGTATTACAGAGCAAAGCCACTAAACGGAGCTGACAGCGGCGAACCGCACAACAGCTCAAAAACTGAAATACTTACAAGAAATTATTGGCTTCTTCTGTGCATTAACAATGAAAGCAGCCACAAATAACCTCAGCATGGCACCATATATCTTTTACTTTCACTTATCAATGTCCTGATTTCTAACAAAAGAATTCTTAAAACATTTACATTAACGTATGGAACTATGGAGTATGCAAGAATGAAGTAAAAGCGATATTAGGGTACGTAATGTCTATTGTTGCTGTGGCTACTATTAAGATCTCTCCTTCTGAATCTTCTGAATTCCTGCAATCCCAATCTGACCCCATAAAGCCGTGGTCCATGCAGGTCGCAAGACCGGTGCACACCTGCTGAGCCCACTCACATCTGCACCAGATTAGCCTTTCCTTCCACTAGAGAAGAGCCATTTCATCTGAAATAGTCCCATCACTTCCGCTACAACTTGTGGGAGATTGCCTATCGACCAGACGTGACCCCACACAATCCCGTCCTTCTTCTTGCACACATATGATGTAGCTGACCATATGCTCCCATCTCCCCCCCCCACCAACATCCCACAATTCCTCACAATGAATTGTCAGAGTCAGGGGTTAGCACCCACTTATCTCTTGTTGTAAGCAATAATGGAATCATACTTCAATATGAGGTCAGTCTACATTATCATACTGTTCTGAAGAACATAGTTATCTGAGTCTGCAAGTATGTCATTTAATAATTGTTGGTTTAAAGTACAGCACCGTAGTTTTTACAACCAACAGATCTTAAGATTTTGTACAAGGACAGCGTGTGACTGCTTATTTCACATTTTAAACCTGTAACTGGCTAAAATGAAAAGAGGAAACACTTCTTAAACATTGAGCAGTGCAAATTGTCTGCAGATCACCTCTCTCGGATGTCAAATATTTGAAATAGTGAGGATGATCTGAGTGATCTCATCCTTGCGCATTATTTTTTTTTACATTAAGAAATCAAACGTAATTTTTGAAATTAGGTATAATATTACTGCAAATCTACAATTAAAGGTACTGTTTTATTATTACTCCCTCATACAGTATATATATTGTGTGCTCTTCCACTTCACATACTGTACACTGATGTGAAACCATGTAGTGTTTTAGAGCATTTTTACTGGAAACAGCACTTACATCTTACAATATCAAGTATGCAGATGATACCACAGTGGTTGGCCAGATCAATAACAACGATGAAACGGCCTACAGGGAGGAGATACAATATCTGTCAGCATGGTGCTCCACCAACAACCTCACCCTCAATGCCATGAAGACCAAAGAGCTCATTGTGGACTTCAGGAAATCTAAAAGCAGCAGACACCCCTCTATCTACATCAACGGTACTGAAGTAGAGAGTGTCTCCAGCTTTAAGTTCCTGGGTGTCCACATCTCTGAGGATCTGTCCTGGCATCAAAACACCTCCATTCTGGTTAGGAAGGCGCAACAGCGTCTTTACTCCCTGAGAACACTGAAGAAAGCCCATCTGCCCCCTGAGATTTTAACTAACTTGTATCATTGAGAGCATCCTGACCAACTCCTTCGCAGTGTGGTATAGCAGCTCTACAGTGTGCGAAAGAAAAGCCCTGCATAGGGTGGTCAAAACCACCCAGCGCATCATTGACACACAACTACCTGCCATTGAGCTGCTTCACCATAGCAGATGTTTGCACAGAGCACACAAAATCATCAAGAACTCCTCACATCCCAGTCACAAATTGTTCAACCTCCTTCCATCCAAAAGAAGATACAAGGCCATTCGCACCAGAACCAGCAGGTTCAGGGCCAGTTTCTTCCCTACAGTCAGTCATCACCCTACTGAACTCTACACTTCACCGTTAGGTCACTGATGTCTCACTGATGCTTTACTATTTTCTAACTGTCTGTAATCACTATGTGGTTCTGCTCCACTTTGTACTGCCGATGTTATCTCTATATAATTATAATAATTATAATTGTAAATAATTGATCATTCATAGCATATCCTAGTTATCTTTGTGTATATGTGTATATGTATGTGTATGTATATGTATATGTGTATATATGTGTATATAATATGGATAAATGTATATATTTATATTTATTTATTTATTGCTTTATTTATTTACATAAATGTATAATATAGATATATAATATGTATATTATCTGTACATACACAGTGCATTATCCTTGCTACTGTTGTACATACTCTATAGATATTTATACATTTCTACTGCTACCTGCTCAACAGCTTCTGCACATACTCTCTGCCATATTCTATTTATTTACTTGTTGTACATATATTTCTTATATTTAACTGCACTTGTTCATTTGCACAGTTCTACTATTTGCACTTCTGGTAGATGCTAAACTGCATTTCGTTGCTGTGTACCTGTACTATGCAATGACAATAAAGTTCTATCTATCTATCTATCTATCTATCTATCTATCTATCTACATGAAGGTATCATCAGCATTCACAAAGGCAAGTATTGTACTAGTCTGTATGATATAATTGTACCTAAACAGTAAGTAATATCGCTTCAAGGTATATTAAAGAACTAGCAAAAGTACTATAAAAATCTATAAAACATTTCTGCAATTTGGGAAGCCAGCTTACTGCTTGCAAGAGCGCAAAGGTAGTAATAAGAAGTTAAAACTCAATCAACTTATTGAACACAACAGAACAGAACAAAACAGAACGAGGTCAAGGAAACGTAGATACAGAATCAATATAACATGGAATTACAAATACAGTACATATGGGTATGTGAAGCAATTCAAAGGAGAAAGTGACAATATTTAAGAGGGGTGACGTGTAGAAATCGCTAATATGTTCCAAAAGGGTGAGCAGATATTTAAGAATCAATCAGGTTATTACGCAGTTCAGTTTTTAACTTTTCTAGTGGAAAAAAGTTAAACATCTATCTATTCAATGTAATGCATAAATTGCACTTTTGCCGAGATGTACGTCGCTTTGGACAAAGGCGTCTGCTAAATGAATGAATGTAAATGTAAAGTTAAAGACTTGAGTCTAGCACAGATTTGTAAAGTGAGCTTCTGGTGTGAACCATAGCAATAAAACACATTTCCTTGCTAAATGTGTAACAGTAATCAGTCCTTTTAAAGCACGTTATCAGAGAGGAGGACTATACAGCAGGCAGCATGGGACAGAACGGAGGACTCATGGAAAATGATAGGTGAGAGACAGCATTTGATGAGGAAAAAACGGCACAGAGAGCTTGAGGTCAAGAAGAAAATCTTGAACCGGATCTTAGGAGCAACAGAAAGCCGGTCGAGAGAATGGAGCGGAGAAACTGTGCTGGATGAAACAGGGAGGGGGACGGCAGATGCAGGGAATTGCAATAGAGCAAACTAGAGCGAAAGAGAGCTTTAACAAGAAGCTGAGTGGCATAACTGGTGAGCAAGGAATGGATTTTGTATATGCTGTGGGAAAATATTTAGCATGTATGATTTAACCAAGGCGCTCACAGCGATCCTCCAAATTAAACTGTCACTAGAGAGACCAAAGAAAGGCAATTCTTGGGAGACTGTTGCAAGATGTTCCACTTAGAGTTGCTTTTAAATTCTACGCTCTGGAATTCTACACTAGTTCTATTTAAATTCTACACCTTCAGGCTCAGACAGTACACCCATTCATTGTTATATTTACTACTACACTTTCTCCATTTCTCTTTTTTGTCTGAGGGATGTTATTACGTTCTCATTAGCCTGTGATTAGGGAAATTTTAACTACAAAAGGCAGAATATTTACCGCATTATGATATTTTAAATTCTGACAGCAACGCTCACAAAACATTTACATATCTTGATCTGGCACATTTCGCTTGAGGTTTGTTTTTTTGAGCACATGCCAATTAACATGATGTGCTGTGTTTATTACCCACGTTTTTTGTTTGCGGTAATGAATGGGCTCAAGGACAGAGGCCGAAACAGTAGACGTTTAAAAGACAGCAGAACAGTATCCCTGTGCACACACGCTTCCTGGAAATCAGAAAAACAAAACAAAGGCCTTTTTTTTCCCCACATCGGCCGTGTCTGAGGTTTCTGGTCAGAGGCAGAAGAAAGAACAGCAGGTACCAGGAAACATGTCTATGCTTTATAGATGAGACCACACAAAACAAGAACCTGAATAAAAAAAAATAGAGAAAAAGGCTGGGTTTCCACCCCACTAAACCGCCGATGCTGTGTCCTTCAAATTCACTTAAACTTCTCTCCACTTACAATGGGCACCAGAGCAGGAGGCTTTTTAAGCAGATGTAGCCAACAAAAGCCACTGAAACGACATTGCTTGAGTGTTTTTTTTTTGTCCTCTTCATTTGCCCAAAATCATTACTTTGGGTCTGCCAAGTGCCACATACCTTTTCAGACTGTTTGCAGAAATGCACTGCTAAAAATAAATAAACAAATAAAATCCCATCAATGATCAATGCAGATCGCAAAAGGAATTTCTAAGCAAATAAGACAGACTACAATTAGAAGTGAATACACAAAATAAAGAACACATTCCCTGATGAATGCAGTAAGGAATTAAAATTATTTCCTTCCTGAGATTGACTTGTTAAAGTTTGGAATGGGCTCTACGATGACTGCAACAAGCTTGGCAATGACTGTGAGTTTTGCATTGACAGTTGCTATCTTCAAAGCAACGAAACACAAATACACACACACACATTATCCGAAACCGGAGCCTAACCGGGCAACACAGGGCGTAAGGCCGGAGGTGGGGGGACACACCTAGGACGGGACACCAGTCCGTCACAAGGCACCCCAGGTGGGACTGGAACCCCAGACCCACTGGAGAGCAGGACCCGGTGAAACCCACTGCACCACCGCGCCCCCAAAACACAAACATCCAATCATAAGTAACAGACAATGGGAAAAGGTACAGAAATTAAAACAGAAACCTGCAGGAAAGGAGATTTCCTTACCACTACGTGATTTTAAGAAAAACTTGTTAATGGTGCCTCTGAGACAAACACAGCTCTAGACATCTATGTTATCTCTAAGCACCTGGAATTTTTCAAAAACAGTATTTACAACTTCTTAGTGTGTAGTAATTTCCGTTGTATGTGCACGTTGTCCTTGGGAGCAACCTTCTGTGAAAATGAGTGCAGTGATTGTGAGATAGAGCTTATTAAAACAGTCATTTTAGGTATTTCCGAGAAACACATACAAGAAGCATAGCAGTGGGGAGACTCAGATTTAAAACTCATTGAAAGCAATTCAGCTCCTGAAGACTCAGACAGAGACTGTGCAGGATCTCAGAACAAAAATCACACAACTCTTGAGGCTGTTCGCTTTGAGTTTCCATGGCAACACCTGTGTGCACACGATGCCCTTGTTGACAGTGCTTGTCATCAGGGGTGTAGAGCTAATAACAGAATATAGCTGAAACGTTGCCAGTACTTATGAGTCACAACTGCCTTTATTGTGGGCCTAATTGTTGGACAATACAGAAGAAGCTGCGTCACTGAATCTGTCCTGCCAGCTTTTGATACAGGGATACAGGGCAGATCTTAAATCAATACACACCAGGTTCTTGTAAAGCCACCATCGGAGGAACTTTACGAAAAATCTGTCAATTTTTAGGCAGTATGCATGGTTTCAGATATTATCATTTGAATATTTTTTTGAAATAGCAAATATTCTTTTAAGCGTAGCAGTTACGGTTTCGTCCGTGCGTGTCTGTCTCTCTGTAGAAACAGCAGAGGCAGGTTGCGCAGGGACAGGTTTTCAGTGGAAGAGAGCTTTATTTAACCAAACTGCACGGTTCCCTTTAAGCACATTTTTCTCTGAAGAAATATCATAATCACTGGATGTGACTATTTATGGATAGTGACGACCCACCGACTGAAAACATAAGCTTTTCAGCCCCGCGTAAATATCATCAGATTGACGTGGACGCACGCTTATTCCCCTTGAGACAAAATCCAGGTTCGGAGCACCTGGTCTTCTCGGTCTTGTTCTGTTTTATGGAGTTAAGTAGACCATGGGGACAAGACTGGGACACCATGCTTGGAGAGCCGCTTTAGAGCGCTGACTGCAACGTTAATTGACACAATATAAACGGAAGGAGGATTCTGAAAGAAAAGGCAGCTACACTTTTATTTTTGTTATAGCACACAGATGGTCTTGAAACTGATGTTATATTCACGGACCTCTACTCTTTAGTTAGTATGGGTTCGTCTATGTGAAATGTTTAAACATATTCATGAATGCATATGAATGCATTCACATTTATTTATTTATCTTACGCTTATTTATTTAGCAGATGCCTTTTTTCATTATTACTCCTACTCATTATTAGAAAGTTGGATGAATTGAATCCACACGAACATGATGCTAGTGGGAATGCTGCTGTATTATCGGAGCGTCGTGCATTATTTAGTACTTCCATATTGCCATAACAGAGACAGAATTGTGGATTCAGGGTATCTCAGTGTCACGTCCTTCAAAACGACAATTAAAAAAATGACTGAAAATACATTGTTTGTCTTCCTCAGCGGTTTTGTGCCGTTATGATCTCCGCTGCTGCTGCGTTCTGGCGGGAGAAAGGGCTCAGGGCACAGCCTCAGACACAGAGTGATTTGTAGGGGTAACTAGTGTACCGTTCACAGCTACCCTACTGGATCTCCCCGAGGCTTTTTCTGTCCTTTGGCCTCTATGCAAGACTTGTGTCTCCACTTACGTGCTGAGAGGTCTGGTAATAGAACAACAAACTCATTGCATGGAATGTGTGGAAGTGCTCACGCTAAATAAAAAAAAAATTGCAATATGATGCCATTGTATCTATTTCATCTACAAAGGTGAACTACAAAACAGGGCTGCCACTGACAGTTTGTGAATTAAAAGGAAAATTTGTGCAATCTGAGTCCTGTAAGTTTTATTACAAAAAATATATATATTTTTTCCCATACATGCACATGGAAAAGCTACCACTATAAATGAAAAATATCTTCAAAAATCAATTTCTTTTATATGGGATTATTGAATACAGTAATACAAAAAATACTATACATAAGTAAACATGGGAAAAGTGAAAGCAATAATCAAATGTTAAGAAATCTTGAAGGTAAATGTGATGTTTTTTTATCACTTGAATATTTCTACCTCCATGCTTTATTGCTGGGATTTCTTTCATTATTTTGGGCATAATTACCATAAAGCCGAGGGTTTTGTCATGTAGTTTAAGTGGTTTCAATTTTCTTTTTGTAATGAAACGAGAAATTCTGTTCTGTGGTAACATAATCTCTAACCTCAGGAATGCAGTTATCTTTTAAAGAAATTGCTTTCAAAATCTGAACAATGTTGTTTAGTCAAGGCACATATTCGCGGCTAAAAAAAAAGGGGGGGGGGGGGGAGACATTTAATTTGGTCTCTTTTTTTCAAGCCGAAAACATTATATGAAAAAATAGTCTTCAAGGGAAAAAAATTACAGCAGGAAGAATGCTGTTGAATTTCCTCTTAGCGCACTTGCAAGCTGATACCCTACAGTCAAAAAAGATGCGTAATTTCCAGGCAGTTTCAAGCAGAAACCTCAGAGGATTAAAAAATTGGAAGCATGTGGTATTTTAGGCAACGCAGGTCACCGCTTTACAGCTGACGTGCTTAGGGCGCTGCTGACCGTGTCAACGGTGGGTTTCCACGGCAAAAGAAAGCACCGCTCTCGGCTGCACACAGTCACACACACCCAGCAGCCTCCTCACCCTCTAGCATCCAGAGAAAGTAGACTGAGAAGGTCCTCACAATTTAAACTGAGTGTTTTCGTTCCCCCACAGCTCAGGGAACACACACGGCTGGATCCCTGCACTTCAGATACACAACTCGGAAAAAGTCCAGCACGTGCCGGCGCTTTTGTGGGCAAAAACAAGCCATTTGAGACCAGTTTAAGCTCTTTTTCTTTTTAAATCTGGATGTTTTTCCCTTCCAATTCCTTCTTTTCCTTCTCTTTGAATGAAACCCCTTGCTTTTATTTTTGTGCTTTTCTTTTTAATGTGCGCTCCTTGTTCCTCTCCTTTCTCCTCTTCAGTCTGCCAGCGCTCTATAATTACGGCAGTTTATACCTACTGCGCCGAAGCGCCGCTGTCCTCCGCTCGGCCTCGCCGGTGTCCCGGTGCCTAATGTGACACTGTCACTCAAAGCTTTTAGAAAGCAGTGGCGTAGAAATCAAAAGACAGGAATAAAAAAGTGAGGGAGAGAGGGGAGGTGCAAGGAGTACGTGCCTGCAGGGCAACATAGGCCTCTCGCTCTGCACCTTCTTGGATCTTAAAACTTTCTTCACCTCCTCCGTGTGCCGCATATTTCAAGTCTCTGAAGCTGAAAAAAGGGTGAAAACATTCCCAGTGAACTGCAGCGTTAAATTTACTCATTGGACGTTTACTCCACTGCCAGTGGTATTTGTATCTCCTAGGTACCTAGCCTCAGATATTTTAATAAATCTCATATTTAAGTACAGTATCATATTTGAACGATACGATTTCCAAAAGAAAGACTTATGCCTCTCTTCCATTCTTTTTCAGAGACCACTTGTACGGTATTAGGCAGCCTGGAAACAAAACCAGAAAGCACAGGGCGTAAGGTGCAGTACACCCTGAACGGGATGGTGCGCCATCACCTGGCGATCAAACATAAACATACAATTTAGATTCGCCAAATCACCTGAAACACATGGTTTTAGACTATGGGAGGAAAACATGAACATGCAAATTCCTCTAAAGAGAGAGCTAGACGTGAATAGAGTGCCCAAAGGCTGTGAAGCTCAAGTGCCACCCGTTAGTCAGAGCATTGCGTAACCTCTGGTGTATCTGAAATAACTTCTAAAATCATTTGCAGATGATCTTGTGCACATGCTGCTGTCAACAGGATATACAACAGCTCTCACAGAGGAATAACAGCTGCTAACTGCTGGCTGAGCATCATTTAGAATGATTTTGTATTAGGGTTAAGCAAAATCTAATTCAGACAGTAAACCTCCTGATACATAGACACGAGAACCACTCTGAGATGTTCATCTTACCGTTAGGTCCACGCCTGTGTTTGTATTACGGGGGTACCAGACGTCTAAAAAAAAAAAAAAAATAGCGTGTATCCTACTCAACCACTTTTTCCCAGCAACACACTGTAGTAGATCAACATTTCACTGTGATGACAGATTAAGTTACAATAAACATGATCAAGGCAGAGGAAGATTTTTTTCAGCAGTGTATTTCCTGTCCTGACTCATACACCTGGTCCCCTTGCAAGTAATACACACTCCTCTGGGTTTGATACCTTCAGCTATGGGACCTTGAGGTGCAGGCTGTTAACTGCTGGGGGGGACAACAGACTTTTGAAAATGAATGAAAGTTCGCTAGAAATGAAACGCTCATAGGCTCGTGTCAAAATGCTGAAAATTTCATGAGCAGCTGTAGCCCGAAGATCAGTTTCTATCAGGCTACATTATTTGTGTTCTCGTTTGTTACCCTCTCACTTATTCTGAAAGTTGTACTCTATACGTGACCGCAGATCCTCACGGAAGCCCCGGCTGGCGCAAAGATCCCACGGAGAAGCGCTATTGGTTTCCGGAGAAGTCCGGAAAAGGGAAGGCTTCTGCTAGGCGAGAGATGCTGAAGCGAGATTTTGTTGTCATTTCATTCAAAGTGAAACTTTTAAACTGTGTTTGGCCTTTCTTTCGGAGTCAAAAAAATATTTCAGCTGCAGTGTCACATTCTACGCGTTTCAGATGGTGACAGAAAGAAAAACAGAAGCGTACACACAAACATTTGCGAGGAAAACACCTGAGAGGCGCTTTATGCGGCAATGAAACTGAAATTCGGAAAACTCCTACGTGGGGCTGAACGCATGATCTCGAGCTACGGATACATGAATACGATGTGTTTATGCACAGTGTGTTGCTGTAGTTGCTGCTGTTAAGTGCTATTGAGTCTGTGTTGACCACATTGTCTCCAGAATGTCCCGTCAACCACTTCTGCCCAACACGTGCATTTTTTTCTTTTAACAGAAAAATACGTTCACATTCTGCAAGGATTCACGTGTTTTGGGTTATTTGTTAATTCTGCTCTAGTCTTGTTTCGCTGCACCTGTGTTACACACACTGTATAGCTGGGATGCCTGATCCTTGCAGTCTAGAGTCAAGTCCTTGCAAACGAATACGTAAAATCGTAGCTCGTGCATTACAGTGTGGTTCCTTGCTGTAAAAGTCTCCTGCGCCGTTCGGCGTCACCGTGAATATCGGGGAAGAATAGAGCGTACGGCGACCGGGCCTCGCCACAGCTTTGAAGTGTGGCACTGAGCTCACAAAGCCACTGTACACAATGAGAGGGCCAAAGGAGGGAAACTCGACTCTCTTCCTGAGGTCGGAGATAATGGCGAGACAGGGCCCCCCTTACAACTTTCATGCTGGTGCCCCCAGTGATCTATCTCACTGGGGAGGTTTAAGTTCTTAAGCTGCAGCCCCCCTCCCCTTGCCTGCCCGCCCGTTGTTGCACTTAGGAGATCTCACACATATGTTCTCATATGCGCCCAGATGCGCCTGTTGATCCCTGGCTCCAGGTAAACCTCACCTTCTCTGTGCGAGCGACTCGGGGGGGGGCAACTGAGACCAGGCTCTGGGACACCCTTTGAAAGAGGGTTTTCACTCCGCACATCTGTCCTCTCCTGCTTCACGGCTCCCTCTCACCTCGAGCTGTCTCCCTGAGCCACGGACTGCCCCGGGATACAAACGGAGAACAAAGTTGCAAGTTTCCTCAATCGGATGTCTCTCTTCCACCACCTAACCCTCGAGAGACTTCATCGCCATTAAAAGCTTATAAGACTGAAGACTTAAGTCTCGGCTCACACTGAATCTAGCGGTCCGCCAGGTTTGCGGTGGTTTCCACACCCACCCCCTAGAGTAATTCCCATATGTATTATTACGTAAGCGATAACATAATTTTTGGAATTTTCGGATCTCTCACTTTTTCGATGTTTACGAAGAGAAAGACAGAGACCTCATTTCCAAACACATACGGGTTAGCGCTGCTGAATTTTTTGTTTTGTTTTGCCGTGCGTAGTGGTCATCACATTCGCCTAACACGTGAAAGGTCCCCGGTTCAGAATCGGGTGGAAACACGTGTGTCCGGTAATTGCCATCTCGCTTGGTACCTTTGCTCAATGGGCAAACTCTTTTTTTTTACTGATATATGGATGAGTGACCCATTGTAAGAAGTGTATCTAGCAGTGTAAGTCACCTTGGTGAATAAGGTGTGTGGACCGATAACACCACATAGTATCTATTGTAAGTCGCTTTGGAGAAAAAGTATCTGCTAAGCGAATAAATGTAAATGAAAATGTATTTGAAGTTTTCACAAATTTTGGCCAAGGAATGGTAGCTGAATTGAGCTCGACAAGTTCACTATTTACGCAGCTTCTTTTGCGCCAATCTGAGTCACTTTGTTGTATACATACAATATTTACATTTCATCACTGCTTGTTGTCATAGTGCTCTTGTTGGTAAATCTGTGCTCGATCGATATGCATGTGCGATAACAGGATATAATTGCCTTCACCGTGACTTCTGGCATGGCAACACAAGAGTTTAGAAAAACTAACGACATATAATGAAAGCATTATGCTGTTGTGTTACCAAAGGACTTTCAAGTCATTTCAGTTTAAAACAAAGAAATCCCACCATAACACAAACTGCTGGACTTGACGGAACACAAAAACTAGGAAATGTTGAACACCTGAGGCACAGAAGGCAACTGGTCGGGATTTGCAAGACCGAGTGAGTGACGCTAACCTCAGTCACCCTTCAGCCCGCCCCACCTTGTCACTGCACAGCTCTCCTCTCAACCCTTTGGTCCCATTTGGGTTTAATTGCTGGAGCTCTGTAATGAGCTTCTAATAGGTGAAATCCTATTAAGAGCATGAAGGGGACAGCAGCAGTAGGCAGCACAATAGGATTAAAACACCTGAGCTAAGCCTAAACCTGCATGAATGTGGGGGGATGTTGGGCACTCCAGCAGCTGAGCCTGCTTCGGGGATCAGCTGGCGATTGAGCCCTGAAGGTTACACTCTAAGCTAATAAATAACAGTTGCTTTAATCCACAATAAGAAACCAGTTAATGCAAGTGGGTCCCTGACTATATGGGGAGAAGAAGAGCTGTTGGAAAATGCAGAAATCCATTCCTCTCTCGCTGTGCACACACTTGACTTGCCCATCAGTACAAACTCTACATGGTGATGAAGTGAAATGGTTATTATAATTATTCCTTTTTATCATTTTATTGGGCCATTTGCTCAACTTCTCTGTCACAGAAAGACATTAGCTTAGGGTACTGTATACAAAATAAAAGCATTCCTCCATAATAACAACTTGTCTCCAAACCTCTTCTTACATAGGCTCCTTACATGGTCTCTAAAACACTTGGCTAATTCAACAGCCTGCCAGCTTCATACGTAGAATTCTTATCCTGAACAGCTTTGACTCGGTGTTTCATATTGCAGTAGGTCTTCCTTTACTTTGCACCTGGTGCTGGGTGTTTAATATTTCTGCCCTGGTAGAGTTAATTGTGAGTTGTGATTTAGGGACTATTGTGTTCATGTGTCTATGTGTGTGTCTGTTAGCATGGAAGATGCACGTTTCTTTTTGGTATCCATGGAGACATTAAAGTGATGAGGCTGGCAGTAGTGTGTTATGTTTCACAACAGCAGGACCTCCTCAATGCGCGCATTGAAACCCGAGTGACCACGGAGCAAGATGATGTTCGCAAAGGTTTTATGGTCATAAAAATGGGACACAACCATAGGCAATGAAAGATAAACTCTAATGACATGAAAACACACACACACACACACACACACACACACACACACACAAAAAGGAGTCAAAAAGAAAAAATAGTCAAATGTCTGTGACAAAAATGATCCCCCTTCAAGCTGACGAGCGCCCTGTGGTTCGCCCCTCGCCCCTCTCAGTGCGCCGTTAAAAGGCAGCTGTCATTATTGTCCCGCTGAGGAGCAGACAAGTCCACTCCAGTCCGGGACCTGCCGGGAAAATCTCCAGCTTCCCCGTGGCTGAGAGGCGCTCCACGCGCCTAAATGACAGGGTAGGGGCCGCTCGGCCGCCCAGCTTCCAGGGGCCCGGGCTCCAGCAACCCTGCAATTAACACACCGCTGTGTGGTGAGGACAGGGGAAGGAGGATGGGAACCACGGAGAAAATAAATCAAATGAAAAATTAACTGGAAAAATGAAGCTGTCACTTAGGTGTCTTAAGATGAGGAAGGGGAAAAAAAAAAAAGAAAAACTGTAGTTTGCGCCAAGGTGGTTTGTTTTTTCATGTTCAGGTTTGGCTTTGTGGAACATCCTCAAAAGGCACTTTTATGAAAATACAGTACATGGAAGGTGTGGCAATGTTCACCTTGCATGGTAGTGGGAAGTGTTTCAGTCAAACAGGTTGGGTAGAGGGTATGCTGTGAACTGGTGCGAGTTGGGTCAAAAATCCAAGGCTTTGCACTCAAAAAAAGAGTACAAACATATTCACACTTACACATGCATGTGTGCGCACGCGCACACACGCACACACGCACACACGCACACACGCACGCACGCACGCACGCACGCACGCAAAGTGGCAGAAAACATTGTTCTGCTCGTTGCCCTGCCCCTTGATTCCCCCAGTAAATGTCCAGATTTTCAAATAACAGGGACCAAATACAGTTGCCTGTCTTGAAGGTCTAAACAAATCTGTGCCCACAGAGTGACACCCTCCTTAAACAAGAGCACCTTAATACCAGATGTGGAAGACTGCAAAAATGTCTCTTTCGTATTTAGTAAATACAGATGATTTTAAAACAAGGTGAGTCCCGTAAACAAGCAACAAGGCCCTGCCCCCCTTGAAGATCAGGCCCATCTTAAATCCTCTGCCTGCTTATTTTCAGCTACTGCTCTTCCAGACTATCTCTCCACGCCTCGGCTCACTTTGCTAATTGGTGTGGGGTTAATGCCCAAGGTGAACTGCACCCGGGGCAAAAGTGGCGCCCCTTATGGGCAGCTCTGCCTTGCTGTCCAAGCTTAGCCTGCTTTGCATTCCTGATGCTGTCCTGGGATTCGGGATTTCTAACTATCTGTTACCCAAAGCAGCTTCCACTGACACGAACTGACTTCTCAGCAAGCTTAATGGACGCTCCGTGGAAACATGCATCTCCGGTTCCAGCAGTCATCAGTTAATGCCGGAAAAATATTTAATAAGTGGATGCCAAACCAACCCGGTGCCCAAGGAAGCCTGAGTTGCAAGAATGTATTGAGCTGACCTGTGATGGCATTAGAAATCACTGGCTTGCGATTCATAGTGTTCACGGAAAACTAAGAGAACCATCGATAACTAAGAGAACTGCTTTGTGGTGTAATACAGTGCTACGTGTGTGGCAGAGCTGGTTAAAAAAAAAAAAAAAAAAGCAATTTCTGGTCAGAATATGGGTCAAAGTAAATACAAATGCAGAGAGACCCACATTAGACACCGTGGCTACTTAAGAAACGTAGCAGAGGTCAAGGTTATTTTAGCAGTGCATTGACCCATATTGTAGACAACTTGATAAGGTCAGAATACATATGACTTTAACAAGTTTTCTAGAAGACGCTGAAACTAAGCGCTCGAATCTAAAAATAAAAGTGCGCAAGGGGAAAGGAGGCAGAAAGGCAACGTGTAGCCACAATGTCTACTTTTAGCTTAATTGCTCCATTGGCGGTGCGCCTCCTTGGGCCACGCGGTTTTTTCTGTAGCTTGGCTGACTGCGCCGCGGGAGCTGGATAATGGAACAGGTAGGAAACGCATTTATTACATTTGCCTTTATTAGGAGGTGAATTTTAATGGGCAGGGGGGCAGCAGCCCTGCTGCGGAGAAAGCTATTACAGCCGTTACACTTCACCCCTCCCCAGGACAATAGCTGAACCCCGTTCAGCCAGGGGACAGGTGCCTACATCAGGCCGTTTTTCCGCCCTCGGCGCCGCTCCCCGAGCAAAACTGCGGCCGCCGACTCCAGGTGGAGCGTCGGCCCTCCTGCCGCCGTCTACAACGTACGCCGCCCCGGCGGTCGATGGCACAACTACGTGACGCCTGCGTGTCCCGGTGTATCGCCGCGCAGCGGCAGCAAGCCATGGAGGCCAGAGGCCGGCCGTCACGCCGCACCTCTCGGAGCGCGTCGAGGCGCGAGCGGCGTCAGGAGCTGTCGGCGCTCGCCCTCGTCTCTACGCCGCACCCCCCCCGCGCGCACCCCCAAGAAAACATAAAGCCAAATATAATTTGTCCCGCCTTTCCACTCTTTTCAATCTCCAGCTTACAGGCTTTGTGCTAAAAAGACCGCCTGTCACACTCTTCTTGGCTGGCGCTAGTTATGTATTTACTGCATTTATATAAAGAGGAAGAGGGGTGAGAAAAAAAAGCTGAAATAAAGAAGAAAGACTCTGTAATCTCTTGAGCAATCAGGGGAAAAGAGCGTTTCACATTTTCCAATTTATACCTGCCATTCTGCATCAAGGCTAGAGCGGATCTGCTTGGCAATTTGCCAATCAGTCTGTTGTGCGGCGCAGGGGGAGTCCACCACGCTCCCGTGAGTCACGCGCCGCCAGGGTCCGGGCTGGAGGTGAGCCCAGAGCCGCCCGCGCCGGATGCCGCGGTGTCACGGCTCTGTCGGGCGGGGGACGACAGGGCCCTCTTCCATTTAGAAAACTCACATGGGTGGAAGAAACAATCTGGATGAAGGATGTCATAAACACCGCAAACGCAAACATGTCTTGCAACGTGTCACCTGCTTGACTGCGGCGCGCAGGAGGCCCGCGGGGGAAAACAGGCGCGTCGGCATCGCCGAGAAGCAGCGCGGAAGCGTTTCGTCGCAGAATGACGGAACGCGTTTTCTTTTGGCCGATGAGATAAACAAATAAGTTAATGAGCGTACTTTCTCGTTGGATCACATGACACACACACATCACACGCACACACACAACAGAAAGTCGCAGAGAGAACCTGTCTGCGCTGCTACTACTTCAATTTTCGGCACTTAATTGTCCCTCCTCCTGTGTGAGAAGGGATAATTTGATAACTAGGGGGCGGGCTACTCTGACAGACAGCAAGGCATGAATGAGCCAGAGTGTGTGTGCATGCATGCGTGTGTGTGTGAGAAGTATGCGTTCGTGCAAATATGCCCAAGTCAGTATGTCTGCAGTGCGCATCATGTAAATGAATGTATGTGTGCCAATATGAAACACCGAATGGCAGTGTAAGTGTGCGAGTAGGTGTTTGCGTGCACCGCGACGTTAAGTGTTTCGTGTCACAAACGACAGAAGCGCTCCGATTTAGCGGAAGAAAAAAAAAAAATTGAGAAATGACAAAGAAAAAGAACGCAAAGGCCGATCCTATGTGGCAGCAGAGTTGTGGAAAGCGAAACAGCGGGACGAAATCAAGGTCGTACTAACCCAAACACGTTTTCCTCGGGTCGTGAGCATAAATAAAATACATATATAGAGGTGTCGAAAAAATGGTGAATCTTGGGATTTCTCTAAGAAACAAATATGTGACACACATCGGTGTCACGTGGTGCTGCTTCCGCAGTTTTGGTATGCTGTCGTACCGCTCTCTATGACTCCTGCTTTGTCCAGCCAGATTTCATAAATTCCTGGTCTGGATGTTATTCTGGCATATTTTTATTACGCTGGTATATCATTATTACAACATCGTACACGAGAATGACACTCACATAGTCATTATCCGTTTTCACATAATTGTTCCAAAATTCGGCATCTCCAGGTCAACCTTGAATATTGAGACTTAAGTTCTAGGGTGTGTGTCTGGCGTGTCTAATTTAGTTGTCGAGTGCAGCTAGACAGTTAAATGCATATTTTAACCGCAGTAAAGGTAACTTTCACGCTTATTTTAGCACTTTATATTTCGCATCTGTGCCACTTTTCGCTTAATTCAGTATATACCAACTACTCATTCGCTCACTTTCCTAAGCAGATGTTCCTTGTCAGGGTTGTGGCAGTCTGGAGCCTATCCCAGAATCACTGGGCACCAGGCTAGGAGCGGTTCACCCTGGATGGGATGCCAGTCCATAGCAAGGAAATCACATACATGCCGTGGGTGATTTAGAGTCATCGGTTAACCTGAAACATGTATTTGGACTGTGGGAGGAAAGAGCAGCGCCCAGAGGAAACCCGCACAGACGTGGGGGCAGCATGCAAAGTCCACACAGACAGAGCTGGATTCAAACCAATGCCCAAACAGCACAGGCACCGTGGGGCCGTAGATACCGACCGATGAATCTGTAACGTACAAGTCATTATACAGAGCTGAGAAAATGCACATTACTTAAGGGGTCTAACCCGATCAGAGCTTAGAAATGAACACGCCTGAGTCGAGGTGTCGCCGTTCTCCAAGTCTCACGCAATGGAAAAGACTCAAGTAGTAGAAAACAGCGATTGTTTCATTCTGAAATCGTTTTCCGTTTTGTTTATTAAGAAGACGAACGAAAGGTAAGACGGGAAGTCATAAGATCTTCTTTAACTTGCATTTTTGGGAATTTTCAGAGGTTTTTCGAGACACTCGTTGCGGAAGGGAGTGTAATTTGTTCACTCTTGGCTCCCAAGGACGCACGTTACGTGTACGGAAGACCCCCTGAATGGCGGACGAGTTCGGCGGACTCCCGGACGAGAGGAGAGGGGCTCGGCTAAGCGAACGCGAGATGAAGGTAAGGGAGCAGGACGGAGGCAGGGGGCCGTTCCCTCCCAACACGGGAGCCCGTCCGCATCCTCGCCGCTTCACTCCTGACGTTTGCCAGGCAAGGAGGCCGAACACAAAGACTCACCTCCATAATTAATCGCTCTCATTAAAATGACAATGCGCTAAAATTGTCGTCGCTTCGTTCGACGGCGAGTGAAAAGAGACACGTTTTCTAAAGGGGCTTCCTGAATGCAATGTCAACACAAAAAAACACACATGAAAAAAGTAATTGATGTTTTTGTTCAGGTGAAGAACCTTTTTTCTTGGGTTTGCCGTTACCTTGATGCATTAATGCCTTTCTGCTTATTTAAATTCTATTGTTTTCTTGTTTTGTTTTAATTTTCACCAACAGAATATGCAAACTGGCTACGCGTATTTTATAGCCTCCTTTTCTTTTTCAGTAATGCGCAGATCATTATTTGAGACAAAGTAAATGTAAACACAGAAATTAAATTGCTTTGCATGTATTTCTCAGACAGAGACAAATAGTCCGCGTGGGCCTGTTGTCGGGGCGTTTAGTTTCCGAAAACAAAAGCGATGATATTAAGATGTTAATAAGCCGGCCGCTGAAAGGCCAGTTCTCGTTATATGATTGTCATACGGTGCTGAATGACAGAACAATCGGCGAAGGGGTTTAATGTGTTTGTTTACGAAGAACAGCAAACAGCACGGCCACACGGTGCAGCGTGCGACTTTTTTTTAAATGTATTTCCGAAAGCAAAAATCACGTCGCGACCGAAAACGCGTGAAAAACTGCTCGAATTTGCCGTGCAATTAAATCGTTGAACTCTTAGCTTGGAACTTGAAATCTCGGATTGATTTTTTAGATGCCGAACGAGATATTTTTTGGCAGTACAAGGCATTTTACGTGTTATAATTAGTTTGTTCATACATAGAGAAGGCCGAATGCCGTAGTGTGTTTTGCTACCGGTCTTTAACAGAGAATGCGAACAAAGGGGTGGCTGGAGTCCGTCTCGCAGAAGAGCTTTCCGTGGACGCGGAGCCCGAGTTCCTTGAAATCCGCAGTAAAGCAAACGCGGGCGGCGTTTTCCCGTGAAAAAAAGAGCAGTGTGTTAAATGGACTGGTGTGTTAAATGCGATAAATCTGAGTGCAAGTGCGTTTATGTGACGCACATTTCCAGGGCTACTTTAGCCCCCTGGAAGCAACAGGGTGGTTCACATGGTACATAAGATGGACTTTAACATTCAGTGGCTTTCTCAGAGAAGGAGGGATGCAATAACTATATTGTCTTACAACTATATTCCAGAGCTGAGGTCATCTTGAGGAGAGCTCCGCAGTACTCCCCTATGGCACGCATCCCCACCCGAGGACTACGGCAGAACAGCATCATCTCCGCCTTTAGGCGTATTGACCCCTGCGCGACCTCTGACCCTGTATATCTTCTCCAGCTTTGGCCAGGCATCCGTTTGGTCCACGCCACGAGCACGGAGAGCCTAGCCAAATGCACGCGATCCTGACACTGGACCTTTGTCCCCGGCGGAAGAGGTGGAGGCGGGGGGCAAACGTCCCTTCGCAGGTGCGTCGTTGAAAAGAGGGTCCTAATCGGTCCTGATAATCTGCTACTCGCATCTCACCTAATAGCACCTCATTCATCAAGTGCTCCGCAGCGTGGGACTGCCTTATCAGCAGAATCCAGCAGGAAAGGAGAGGAATAATGGCGATAACTCGAGTGGGACACTTAAACCATTGATTAGGCTCCACTCAGCTGTGGAGAAGAGAGAGCTCCTTTTACTGGTTTTGTTAACTTCAGAATTCCTACATAGAACCAGTGCTATGCTCACGGTTGTCATGCTCAGGTAGCCTACGCCCGAGCCACACCATGTCAGCAACGTGCACTTGGAGCCGCTGCACGGTCCTCAGAACTTCGGCAAACAGGGTAACCTCTCTGTTACAATGTCGCATAAACGTGGTATCGGTCCGGTAACATGTCGCATGTGGTTCAGGCCAACTGTCGCTGTCCTTGTGGGATGAAGTACTCCTCCAGTTAGCTAATACTTTAGCATTATATCAGAAATGAAAAAACAAGTAAAATAAATTTAATTGTTAATGGGCAGCATGGTGGCACAGCAAGTAGTGGTGTGAGAGGACATGAGTTCGATTCCTGCTTAGTCTGTGTGGAGTTTGCATGTTCTCCCCGTGTCTGTGTGGGTTTCCTCTGGGTGCTCTGGTTTCCTCCCACAGTCCAAAGACACGCTGTTCAGGTTCTCCATAGTGTGTCAATGACACAGAGAGTGTGTTCTGCTAATATATGGATGAGTGACCCGTTGTAAGTAGAGTATCTAGCAGTGTAAATCACCTTGTTGAATAAGGTGTGTGGACAGGTAATACTACATAGAGTTCACTGGAAGTTGCTTTGGAGGAAAGTGTCTGCTAATTAAAATATAATGTAAATTAACTCTTTGCAGAGTGAGCCTCAAAGATAACAGATATAGATATCAAAGACATGGAAGGAAGTATGTAGCACTGTGCCCTCACAGCACCTGAGCTGTTTGAGCATGAATTAGAACCCAGTTTAGTCTGTGAGAACTTCACATGTTCTCCCCATGTCTGCGTAGGTTTCCTCTGGGTGCTCTGGTTTCCTAACACAGCCCAAAAACATGTGCTTAAAATGCAATGGTAACCCTAAATTTCCTTTTGTGTATGTGTGAGTGTGAGAGAGAGAGAGAGAGAGAGAGAGAGAGAGAGAGAGAGAGAGAGAGAGAGAGAGAGAGAGAGAGAGAGAGAGAGAGACTACCCTGCAATTAACTGGCATCTCAGCCTGGGAGTACCTCTCCAAGTCAAGCACCCATGATCTCGGGATAGGCTCTGGACCGGCCCAAGGACAAGCAATTAATGACAGTGAGAGCAATCATAGCTTTGTTGAAAATGTGAGTCTGGAGCAAGTGTTTTACAGCAAAAAAAAAAAACATTTCTCCACAATACAGGGGTAACCACAGGTAAGCGCATTGAGGTTCTCTCCAGGTGTTCACGGTTTCATCAACGTGTAGCTCTGTCCCCGTGTTGATGTCTTGAGAAGAACCAAGAGGAACAGCGGCAAGGGAACACCAGGGAGACCAGCGTTGCCCCGCACTAACCGTATCATTTATGTCCTTTATGCCTCTTTAAATGAGCGGATCAAAAAGATATTGAGGCAGCATAATACAATTGGGATTAATTACCATTAGTAGACCGAGGCTTAATTACCAGTTAAATAAAGGTCTTAATTACAAAGTCTGAGTCGGTATCACCTCCCCCCAGTTTTTTTCTTGCCATCTAGACTCTTGCTCATACACAGAAACACCCCCCCACACACACACACACACACACACACACACACACACCACACAAAGGGATAAAAAGAGTCCATTTATCGGCCAATAAAGAGCCGCTAAATGTGTTTAATTCTGCTTGGTCTCTCCGACAGACTGCACATGCCCCAGATGCGCAGGCAAGACGTTTTCGAGACCTAATTTTTGGACACGTAAATAAAAATGGCACGTCATATTTCAATACTACAGTCCTTGAAACGGTGAAGTTCTCGGAGGCTCAGGGAGAAGCGCGCGTCCTGTTCAGAGTAGGTGCGTCGAGGGCTAGCGATCGTCAGGTGGACGGCGCCAAAGAGGAAGCGCCGCGAAAGCGACGCATGGCGGAGTATTGTCCCGCCCAGGAGAAGCAGGCACTCCTCCCAGAGACAGTTTCATTATAAGGTTGGTCCTCACAGGCAATGCCTGGGTCCCTCGCTTGTCACCCGTTGCAACTGTCACTTAGGGAGGAAAGGGCCGAGTTTTCGAAAGTCTCGCACCAGTACTTCCTCAGAGAACGACGTGTGCACCAAAGACGGAAAGGCGTTATTTCACAGCTTTTAATGAAGCGGTCAGTGAGGAAAAAAAGCGAGCAATTATTTTAATTTTTGCCATTGCTATTACGGTGCTATAAGAACTGCTGCCTTTGGATTCAGATCTGATCTCTTAGTCCATTTACCTTTATTCATTTAACTTATGCTTTTCCCCAAAGCAACTTAGACTGTTAAGGTTAGAATTATTTACCCATTTATACAGCTGGGTAATTTTACTGGAGCAATTTAGGGTAAGTACCTCGCTTAAGGGTGCTACAGCTGGAGGTGAGGCTCGAATGTGCAACCTTTGGGTCTAAAGGCAATCACGCTAACCACTACGCAACCAGTTGTCCCCTAGTACCCTTGAGCAAAGTACTTACTCTAAATTGTTATGGTAAAAATAAGCTGCTGTAAAAATGGGTAAATCACTGTTGGTAGCTTTAACGGTGTAAGCCACTCTGGAAAAGCAACAGCTAAACAAATAAATGTAAATGTATTTAATTTTTGTGAAGCTGTTGCTTTTACTGAAAGCAACTTAGAACTTTCAGCCCATTTATACTGCTGCATATTTTTTGGTGGGGTAGGTCAGAATTAGTATATTTTGCCGCAGCGGGAAATGGGCTGAAACCAGCAGCCTTCTGGCTATTCCACCCCCAACTCCCTGCTGGAAGATCCACCTGTTGTGGGAACTGGACAACTCGTTCGGCTCGTGCGCCTTGTCAATCAGTAGCTTGGGAAGAACAGTTGACTCAAGTTTCTCCTTCTCTCAGCACGTGTCGCCAAGACACCTCCTCTTCAACAACTGTGGTACCTTTCGTCACACTCTACCCAACTCCTGCTCCGAGCATTAGTGATATCTCAGCTGGACTACTGCAATACCCTCTTGTCTGATCTTCCAGCCGGAGCCATTGAGCCTCTTCATCTGAACCTGAAAACTGCTCCACAAACTTGTCCAACCTGACTTCCCTACAAACCAGGTACAATGCTGTGCTCCTCCACCTGCAGCTGCTTGCTGGTCCCATTCATGAGGTCCAAAGCTGACAACCTACCAGTTCTCAGTCTTGGGCAAGATGTGGTTGAATGAACTCGCTGTGCCCCTCATAACTACTGAATCCCTCCTAGCACTCAAGAAGGGTCTCAGACTGGGCTTTTTGGTCTCATTTCTCTCCCACTCTTCAGAAAAAACCTTCTGCTATGTATGCTATGTGTACATATGCATTTCTTATTTGAATCTTTCATCTTTAAGCAACTACTTGAATAAAATGTCAGTTTCAGACTATTCCCAGTTTGTCCTTGAATACGCTTTTGCTCTCCACACCACTGGAGAAAAGCGTCCCTCGACCGAATAATTGTAAAAATAAATGTACACGTTCATATCTTGAGCCGCGACATTTAACGCTGGCCTGCTGTAATGATCATATTACCCCACAGGACTCCGTATTTCCGGCACTTTTGGTTATATTCACATTTTTGGGGAAAAGTGACCAGGAGTGTAATACTCCAAGCAGGTAGCAAGTCTTTCTTCTTAACTATCATTCAATTTTGCACTAAAACACACTTGCAAGTTGAAGATCGCTGGGTCAAATCCCAAGGGGCCGTTTGCTGTAGTACCCCTACAGAAGATACTTGTTAAACGTTGAGTTAAATATTCACTTGCATGAATGGATAAATTGTTAGTTGCTTTGGATGGAACTGTCAGCAAAGCAACTAAATAATAGTAATGAAAATAGTAATGACAGCCTTAGACAGTGAATACAGTCTGAGCCCCGTCTGATGCTACTCTGGGATACACTGCTGTTTGGGTTCAGACAAACAGATGGGCCCAGTCTGACCCCCTCCAACCTCAACCACCCGCCTGGCCCAGTCCCCCCCCCCCACACACACACCCGTTCACTTCTTTTTACCCTCCATACACCCCACATTATGGCCCATACAAAGGACAGCTGCCAGTACCTGCTAACATCCAAGCGAGGCCTAATTACTTCCCAGTCACCAGTTATCCAATGGTCCCCAGACAACAAAAGGGGATATCTGTGAACCAATTCAATGAGGCTGGCTAAAGGAGGATAACTTCATGGATCTTTACAAAAACACGCTAATTTGTCGGCCCCAACATCCCCCCCGCGCCACCCGGCTCACTCACAAACGTCACCGGGGGCCGCTGTTGAAGACGGGGCTCCGTCGCCTTACGTAACTCGCCGGGAAGTCGGCGCCGGCCGGTATTTTCGTACGTTCCGTCCGTTCGCTCTACGCGGTTCCTTCTGACGTCATCTTAAAAAAAACGGTGGCGTAAATCCCTCGCTGCACACCTACGCCCGTCGATTTGACCGTTGGCGCCTTTGTCCCTTCACGCTCACGGTACGACATGCTGCTCCTTAGCCGTGGACAGTCGCCAAAAGTCTGCACGCATACCTACACCCGGGGCTCTTCGGACTGAGCTTCGACGAACCGCTCTGGGTCGGATCGGATTTCTGGCAAAAATGACACGGAGAAATGACACGGCCTACTGCGTCCCGGATGGATAAATGCGCAGAACCGTTGTGCCGAGGATCTCAAGGGAAGGCGTACTGGAGAGGACGGCGAGGACACCGGTCTACCTGCCCACACAGGACCTCTGATTTCTGCAGGAAAACTGCAAAGCCCCCAAAACTTTATTACACGAATTTAGCATGTTCCCTGGCAAGGGTTTAATAACATGAATTACCACGGGACGCGTGGGAGCCTCTGACGGGGCGTGCGGGGTTGGAAAGCGACGAGGTGCAAGAAGAACCTCTCGCTGCCACCGGTTTTATCCACCACAAAGCCCATCTGTGTGTCGGAGACAATGAGGCGAGAGCCAGGGGCCCCGGAGAAGTGTCCAGCCAGTTTCTCCCTGCGCCTCTCTCCCTCTGTCTGAGGAACACAGCCATTGCACTGTAGATACAAGCTCATTGCTATGCTAATCTTGCTTTCATCTCCAGCTTTGGTCCACACCTCGCGCTGCGCACTGGCCCACGGGAATTAGGGGCCGCGCGAAGAGGAAGTCATCTGTTAAGAAAAGGGGGCGTCTGGGACCCCGAGAGGGAGAAAGGTCTCTCTTTGGTGGAGGCTAGCAGCTGTATTCAGAGCGAGAACCGCCAGAGCCCAGGCATTGACAAGGAGGAATGGGAGACGGAACATATCCAGGGCAGCTGGGGCAGGGTGCTCCTGTGGGGGGGGGGGGGGGGGATTGTACAGGCACGAGTGATCCACATTCGATGTGGGCGGTAGATGATGCCGAACAAAAAAAACCGAGAGGGACAAAACCGCACCTGTATCCAGTAACGCCGTTCCGTCCTCCGCTGCTCCCGCGCAGCGCTTTCCTTGCTCTGCGACGCCGCCAGTTGGGCGACGGACCCCGCGTCACGTCATGACGCGGAAACCGGCCCTTGCGAGGAAACCGAATGACTCGCCTTGTCTAACCGAGCTAAATAACGAGCGACGCGAAGAAGGGGCCACGGATGCTCCCCGGCCGCACCTCCAAAGACGGACGGGGAGTCCCTTATGAGAGCGGGGAGGGGGTCTCGGATGGTTCGCTCCTTCGGTTCCACGGCGCGCCCCGTACGTCTGCCCCTTTGTTACAGACGGCGAGCCGCTGTTGCCACCGGAACGACGTAGGGAGCTCTTACTCGCACGTTTACGCGTTGCGTCTCCGATGCCAGCGTCTCCCTTTCAAGCCCCGAAGAAACGCTAGGATTTACAAGTGACTCGGAACGTTAAAGAGCGGAGAAAGCGGGAGAGACCGGAGTTCCGTCAGCGTTCTAGTGACGCCGAAGGTTTATCCGCCTCCGCGGACCTGCCATTCTCCAGCGGGACTAAGAGCGAGAGGCCACGTTTAAAAAGTGCCGGCGCCTCACGATTTTGCAGACTTTGGGAAAGCAGTCACTGAGACTGGGTAGGTGAGAAAAGAACAAGGCTGCAGAGGAGAAGAAAGACCGGGAGAATGGGGAGGGCCGTCTGCTAATGAGGGCAATGGTTAGATGGGCCGTAAATAGAGGTACCAATAAATTCAAGCGCTTTTCTTTCGCCTGAAGGCTGTGAAATCGCGAGCAGGCCCTTTCCTAATTGAATTTCACGCCCAGGCCTTTGTCATGTGCCACCGTACCTTCTGTCTAGGAGCCTCGCGCAGCAGCGCGGCCCTAGTGGGAGAGGATGTGTGCGCGCCTCCCCGCTTGCGGGACCCCGGGGGGGAGACGGAAGGGGCGCGCTATGAATTGGCCATGACGAATGAGCCTTTTCTGGGCGGAGACCCGCACAAACACATGAACTCACGCTCTCAAACACACCCCATCTGAACTTCTGGCAGGGGCGCAGCTCGGCCGATTAAGCCCCTCCCCTCGCCCGGCTCCCGCCACCGCTGCTACCAGAGACCAGATCAAGGAGCCGTATCCCATGAATTAATTACCGTCCCCTTTCAGCATGAAAAGAGGGATGTCATTAGCTGGCTTATTAATAGTATAAAATGAGCAATAAAGGGACCGGGGTGGGAGCAGGGGCAAGAGACCGGGGCGGTGGCAGTGAGTGAAGGGGGGGGGGGTGGCACGCAGGAGAAAGCGAGAGAGAGAAACTTTTGGATAAAGGAAGAAAAAAAAACAGAAAGAAAGAAAGAGACAGAAGAGGGAGAAAAAAAAAAAAAAAAAAAAACTATGGTGATAATCTTCTATCCATCTGGGTCTCATTAGCATTTAGCGCGCTTGCAGTTGCCAATCAACCCCAAAAGGGGCCTTTCTAGTTGCCTTTCAATGGCAAAATGTAAGCCCTGTTAGAATGACACGTAAAAGACTTGACAAATATTTTCGGACAAGGGCTTTGTCAGACGCGCAGCTCCCCCCCCCCCGTCCCGACCCGGCCCTCCCTCGCATACTCGCCGAACCACAAGAGCGCACCGATACCACCAGGCTATTAAGGCAACAAAGCCCCTTATCCCCAAATAGTTAATAATTAGATTAAAACTTCAAATAAATGAAGTGGCGGTGTGAATGCAGCAGCCAGGAGCAGTCTCCCTCCTTGCGCTCCGTCTCAGTGTCTATCAGTATGGATCACAGGGGTTTTTCGCCCTTTTCTTAGTAGCAGGCGAGCGAGGTGCACAATGGGGCGCTAGACACAGTTGTAGGAAAAATTACAGCTTTACTTTTTTCTTTCTTTCCCGGGAATGCGCGGTCTTTAGAGGGAGAAGAGCGAGAGAGGAAAAAAAAAAAAAGGGGGAGCGATGGAGAAAAGAAACGTTTTTATGGTTAAATGGGGGTTTTAATACTTCTTAAAATTCTTTTTAATTGTCGAGAGAAAACAGGCCCTGCGTAAAGGCTGCGAGACACAGGGCGGAGGGGAAAAAAAAAAAAAAAAAATTATTCCGGGACAGATTTGCAGGATTTGCCGTGTGTCAAAGGGCATCGGCGCAAAATCGGACGAGAGAACTCTCCGGAATCGTCCTATGGAACCAAGCAGGGACTGGTAAAAGCGCTGGCATCGCTCCTTCGCGCGTCGGATTACGAGTCGCTGAAGCTCCGTGCTCCACTTGGGACGTTGAAATGTGCTGAGATTTGAAACGATTTTCACAATTTGCCAAAAAAAAAAAAAAATACAGGGAACTTAGCTGAACGGTGTGAAATGCGGTACAATTGTGTTCAGCGATCGTTCTTCTCGCTCATTACGGAAGGATGACGCTCGGTTTGACCCTGAGGATCGAAGCTCCGGAAGATGCCGCGAACAAGCGAACATCTCTCTCATTTTGCGCGACACGATTGCGCACGCTAACTTTTCTACCCAAGAATCCACCGGCACACAAGAATCTGCTGCCGTTAGAGGTGCGGGTATTTGAGGAAATGAGAACTCTTCGCCCCAGGATAGGATTTCCTCTCCCGCAAGCATGTGCCGAAGCCGCCTTCTTAGCCCGGCTAATAACGAATTAGCATTTTCCTGCCCCGGGGTCTTTGCGGGAGGCTCGACTTGTTACTGCTCGTGTGCCTTCCGCGGCCGACGTGCCTCCAGCAGGCATTTTTGCTGTAAAGCCACCTGTAAGCAGGGTCCGCTCGGTGGCCTGCTGAAGCAATGGCTTCGAAAAAAGAAAAAAAAGCATACGTGGCATTTGCAACAGTACTAATAAACAAAAAGAGGGTAACGCTGGTGTCTCACAGGGCCTGAGCCACGTGATTAAAAGAAGGTTCAATCCCTGCTCAATCTGTGTGGCGCTCAGATGTTCTCCCGGTGGTTGTGTGGTTTTCCTCTGGGTGCTCTGGTTTCCTACTTCAGCCCAAAAACATGTTTCAGGTGAACCAGTGACATACTGTATATGACAAACGCCTGTGCGTCGCTATAATCGGGAGAACGGCTGTATGAAGTTGAATACAGCGCATCTACACTGTAAGTCACCTTGGAGAAAGGTGCCGGCGAAATTTACACTGTACTCTAATCATTGTGCTTAGCTTTGGGGAAAAGCATCTATCGAATGCAATGTGAAAACAAAACATGCACGCAGACATTCTTTCTCCAACAACCAAATAGTGAGAGTTTATTTTTAGACATTCAATTTATCTTTAGTTATATTTATGTGCCGCAAATAGGTAAGTGCAAGCTATCGACTAGTACGCTTTTATTTGCGACTCCAGGTAAATTTAAATTTTTATAAATTTTTTTTACCTGTTTTCGCCCTTTTTACCCAGTTTGTAGGTCTCCCGCTCAAAGGCATGGTGCTACCACCGACTCAGGAGGGGTGAACATCAGCACGCACCTCCAACAGGTGAGTTATACACTAGACACGCACCTCTTTCAGCTCTACTGGTTACAGGCTGCATTGAGTGACGTCATTAACTGAGCTGATGCTTTTCACCAAAGCGAATCAAAACGGTTTGTCCATTTCAACAGCAGGGTGATTGTGACTGGAGCGATTCAAGTACCTTGCTCAAACATACTACAACAGGAGCAAGGATCCAAACCTGGCTCCTCCGAGTTCAAGGCGATGGGTCTAACCGCTGCTCTATCGGCTATGTTTTAATGCAACACACCCGAAGTAGAGCTCTATCCGCCCAGTTCCACCATTGCCCTGTACCCACCCAGCTGACCGCAGGTATCCTAGGGCTCCGCAAGTGGGACGGGACCTCAGCCGTCACCCCCATCCAAGATAACATGGCCATGTCGTGTTTGCTGAGCCTCTACACCGCAGGTGCACAGTATGGTATGGTATGGTATGGTAGGCACCCGACCTCCCGATGCGCCACTAAGAAAGACTTATTGTGAGACTTTTAAAGCAAAAATGACAGAGGACTCCTTGATGTCATACGCATATTTTAATGAGCAAATAAATGACATGCCAAATAAAGGACAACGTCCCAGCGGTCACAGCTCTGTACATGCACCATTGCTGATTTTTCCGCAGTTAAGCAAGGCTAGTAATGACACGGTTTTAAGTGCGGGCGATCTTAAGAAATGTATTTTGCCGTTTGTTTCATAACTTCCGCGCGTCTAGTTTTCAAGGAGACGAAAACGTCCTGCGTACGGGAGGTCCGAGAAAGAAGGAGAAAAACCCATCTGAGTCTGAGAGCGAAGCATAAAGAAGTAATGTGGCATTTTTCTTCCTTTGATGGTTTCATTCCCCAGGAGCATCTTCGCAGCTGGGGGTGGGACGGTGGAAAAGTGGCACAGCGGTGAGCCGAAGAGGCAGGCAGAGCAAGGGGGTGGGGGTGGGAGTGGGGGGGGGGCAGATACGCGCTCCTTTGGAGGTCAGCCTTCGCTCTTTGTCAGACACTCTGTGTGCGCGGTCGCAAACACCTAACGCTGCGCAGGTGACCGGTTGTTAGCGGCAGGAAGGACGCATCTTTCCAGCTTTCCGGAAAACCGTTCCCGCCGCGTATCGTCCGATTCCGCAAGCTTCCACCGGTCACCCGTCCCTATTCGGCCGATTCCCATGGCGCCGAGTTGCGATATGCCGGGCTGTAACCCGCCGCACACGCTTTACACCCATTGGCATGTTTACCGAAATCAGGAGCGGTCTCAATGAGGAGGAGGTGCACGAGGCTGGCATAGTGTCACAAGGAATATTTTCAGATTCTGCTCTTGTTGTTAAGTGCTGCTGAGTTGATGTGAGCTCTTGGCGACAATGAAGATAAATAGGCTCCAGAATGTTCCGTCCGCCTTGCGGTGGACTGGCGTCCCGTCCTGGGTGTGTCCCCTCCCCCCCCAGCCTTACGCCCTGTGTTGCTGAGTTAGGTTCCGGTTTGCCGCAAGCCCACTCGGGACAAGTGGTCTCAGACAGTGTGTGTGTGTGATGTTCTGTCCTCTACATGTTGCCTTAGGCTTGAAAAGGACACATTTTTTCTTGTTGTGATGGACTCTGTTCATATGGATGCTGGTTGTATTCTTCTGCACCTTTTTTCCTCAAACTTTGCAAAGCACTACCGTTTTCTTTTTTTGAGGCAATCACATTTTTTGCATTAAATATGCAATAACCTCAGAGCATCGCGTGTGTCTTTTTTCTAGCTTCATTTGATCTGAGTAGTGCTGCTGTCTCAGAGCGCCTGGGTGGTGCGAGAGGACGTGGGTTTGATCCCCGCTCAGTCTGTGTGGAGTTTGCATGTTCTCCCCGTGTCTGTGTGGGTTTCCTCCAGGTACTCTGGTTTCCTCCCACACTCCAAAGACATACTGTTCAGGTTCCCCCATAGTGTGTTCCACTGGTGTACGGATGAGTGACCCAGTGCAAGTAGTGTATCTAGCAGTGTAAATCACCTTGGTGAATAAGGTGTGTGGGCTCATAACACTACATAGTATCCATTGTAAGTCGATTTGGAGGAAAGCATCTGCTAAGTGAATAAATGTAAATGTAAGACCAATCTGTTCATCGATGGCAGCTTGAGTCGCCTGGCAACAAGACTCGACAGTTTTTCGAGGCAGTCGCATACACGCATACGCACGTTTTCCGCCGTCACGTAGACGCACACGTACACCTGGCACTACCCGATTTTGTCCGTTGCCGGAAAAGCTACATACCGCACCTCGTTGCCAACAGCCGTATAGACAACAGCGAGGCCTCTCTTATCCCGATTCAGACCGTAAGGTTGCGAATAACCAGGAAGCTTCGCAAGCCGGCGTAAATAAAAAGCGAGGGAGAAACCGCGGAATGGGAAAGCTTAAATTTTGTTGACAGCGACAGCATCCCGCATCAAATTCTAATGGACGGCTGATAGCGAACCGTGCCCTTTTCTCTCCGCAAACACTTGTTTCGGCCTCCAAATTTCTCTGCAATGTTTTGCAACCAGGCCTTTCAAAATGAAGTTCCAAACCATTTCCCCCTCTATTTTTTACTGACATTGTGCTGTCAGGCAGAGGAATGGGCTGCTTCCAGCGCTCGCGCCCCCAACCCCCTCGCACCCCCCCCGATAGCGCGAAACCGGCGATTCCCCGTAAGCGCCGCCCCGGCCGTTTCCACTCGGGGGAGCCGAGCACCCTGTTCCTCGAGCCGTGAGGGGCCTGTAAACGCCGACCGCCCCGATCGGCAGCATCTCCCGCCAATTACGGTAGCATTAGGAGGAAATGGCAGCCAATGTCTCCTGAGCTGAGACAAATTGCAGGGGAGCTATGCAAAATAACCAGCAGGCGCATTTAAATGGAAACCTTTACCAGACAAATTGTGATACGATAACTAATCTCCGCATGCATATGTCCGAAGGGAGTCCAATCTTTTCTTTCCTTTTAACTAAACACCGAAATTGACTTTGAGGCTCCTCTTCCCTTTCCGCCTCGGCACCCAACCGCAAAACAAGGCGAAAATGAGAGTGCGGCGAAGTGACCGCGGAGCACCGCCGAGCACCGCGCGGCCTGACGTCGCCCCCGATTACATGGGTAACGCAAGCCGCCACGAATCGCTCCGTTCGTCCTCGGCGCCGGAGGCCGGGAGCGGCGAGGTACGGCTCCGATCGCCGTTCCAAGACCTCTCCCGGGGTCCTCCGCTCCCCCGGGCCCCACCTGCGTGCACCGCGTGCCGCTGACCGCACGTCGCCTCGCGAGCCCTGACGCCTGCCCGCGTCCGCGGGAACGTGCTTAGACGAGCTAGCTGTTCTAAGGACCGCCGAGCAGACTTTTCGCAACAGGCCGCCGACTCCCGCACGGAAGAACCGTCCCGCTAGCGGAAACGATCCGGACGGAAAGGCCGGAGCCGAGAGCTCGGCGGGCACGCTCGAGCGGACGCGCGAAGAAGAGTCTATCAGCATTCCCCGATAACGCTCCGCCGCCTTCTCCTCTCCGGCTTCCGCGTCTCCCTTCTCTGCCTCGTTTTTAAATACATGAAGCAGTTCAAGAGACAAATTGTTTCTTGTGCCTGTATCAATGCATTTCATTTAGACCTCCCCGCAGGAGGGCCTGGCCCAGAGATGTCATCCTGAAAGGGGGGAAAAGATAAAAATATGCAGGAGAGAAAGAGGGGAGCATTGGAGGCAAATGGGCCGTGAACTGAACCATCATGTTGCCGCACAGAGCCCACTTGCAGCCTTTATTCAATCGCCCCATATTGTTGTGCTCCGGGCAGCTGAATGCGCTCTTTGAGAAAGGGCTGCCGCATGAACTTAAAGCAAGTAAATTTCTATCTTTCTGCGCATTAGCTGCCTCATTGCCTTTCAATTGAGTCCCCGAGAGGGCCGAAAGGAGGAGACGGCCACGAAGGGAGAGGAGGGAGAAGGAAAGAGGCGGAAAAGACCGAGACGGAACGGGACGGGAGCGAGGCGGGGAGACGCGAGCGGCGAGAGAAAAGCGTCGAGGTAAAAACCCGTTCTTCCATCGAGGTGAAAACAGCACTTGAATTGACGCGTCTCAGATCCCGGCCTCTCGCTCCGAGACGATTAGTACGTGTGACAAGTGTAGATGGGGAAAAATGGAAATGCAACGTACGCTTTGACCGGCGAGTCCGTGTACGAATGTATATGCTCGCAGACCAAGTTCACACGTTTTAACGGAACACGCTGACAACGTTTCCTATCCGAGGGCTACCGAGAAGAAACGAACCCCGGAGGAGAAATCATCAATAAGAATGTCGGGAAGCAAAGTTTTCACTCTTGTCGGGTTCAAATGGCTCGCATCCTGACTACGCGTAATGGAAAATATGCACGTTAGGGAAATACATAGAATTTATTCACAGTTACAAATAAGCGCTCGTCTAAAATGAACAGTCGTCTGTATCCGAAACCCGATTTGAACACAAAAGCTATCCGTTGGTTCACTAATGGTTTGCGGCGCTGTAATATTCCAGCTGCGTACGTTGCACATGTGCAATTTTTAAAAACCAATCCCGCAATGCAATTTCGCTTACATTTCCTATGCATGTTTTAATTTTTAAGTTCACAAAATCATGCAGATTGAAACAGAAACGATGATAAAAAAAAAAAACCTCATAACTTTACTCAGGAAATTTGTCTTCGAAATTCTGAAAAAATATTTAATTAAGGGTAACGTGCGCTTTTCCCAATCAATAGTGACATTAGGTTAGTCTCTATTGCAATGTCACTATAAACCTGAAATAATGGCCAAAACAGAAAGATGAATAGGCTGCAAATGATCGTGAAGGTATGCGAGCGGCTGCGTGAAACGAGTTGATTAAGTGCGCTGAGCATCTCCGGCAGAGCCCCGAACACGCGGCTCACGGCCCCTGGACACGCGCCCCTCGGGGGCCAACAATGGAAGAGCGCCGGCAGGTTGGGCTCATTTCCTCTCTGACACTGGGGCCTTTGTTCTCTGCGCCCTGGTCATCCTTCCCTTCCCTTCCCTCCGCTCCAACGCCAACGAAGTGACCTAGCCCTCATCAAAGAGGCCCTTGTGTTTATCTAAAGCCAAAATTGAGGTAAAACGTTACTTTTCATTTTTGGAGGAAGGCAAGAGGAAACGATGCTTCGTGGGGGGGGGGGGGTCTGTGATTTGTTGTCGAGAGATGCCTTTAAACCTCAGTCATTACTGTCACACGGTCACTGGGCTGCGACCAGTTGAGCAGCGGAGACAGGACAGCGGAGTAGATGGTCCTGTCCCTACCTGAGAGAGAGGCTGCAGCTTGGCTCAAGCCCAGTCAGGGAACGTATGTCATCGCAGCCCTACGATCGGTTCCGTCACGTAATCACCTGTCTTTCAATGGCTGAGAGATGAGCCTCCTGTTAATCTCTGTAATTCATTTCGCATTTTAGAATATTGCAAGTTCCACTGGATTTTTTTTTTTTATGACCTCACCGTTTCAAAGCTGCTCTTTCATAAAAAGCGTGTTAGCACATTATGACTTCGACGGGGCCGCAACTCGACCGTGCCGAGGATTTCCTTGGCCCATGTGACCTAAGCACATAGGCTGCTGGCTCCAAAATGTTGTACGAAAGCACCTGTATACATATCGCGCTTAACGCGTGATCTGGAACGTGAGCCACTGCATCTCTCTCACACGCACACCCACACACCGGCCGAAGCCGTTTGTCCCGAACGGGGTCGCGGCGAGCCGGAACCTAACCCGGGAACACGGGGCGCGAGGCCGGAGGGGGAGGGGACACACCCAGGACGGGACGCCAGTCCATCGCAAGGCACCCCCAGCGGGACGTGAACCCCAGACCCACCGGAGAGCAGGACGCGGCCAAACCCGCTGCGCCTCCGCGCCCCCCCACCGAACCTCATCGGGCAAAATTATACTTTTTTTCCAGTTCCGACCGATGTCACAGTGGCCGTTCTTGTTTTAAATGAGCAATGACACCATGCACCGAGTCAAGCGCCAAACCTACCGAGAACCCAGCGCGGCGAAAGAACGAGCAAGAGTTTCTGGGAAATATAACCGTCGCTGAAAGCTGGATGAAATAGCTTCCAAGAGAAGACAGCAGAAGGACACTTTTGGGACAACTGGGCGGAACCGTAGGGCTCTAGTTCACCTCCTCAACTCGAGGCCTTTTTGGGGACTCGGCAGTCTCCGCGGCGGAGGTCCCCCGGGAGCCTCATCGCTCTGACGGCCGCCTTTGTAGTTTACAGTTGCTGGTGACATTTTGGTGTCACGGTGTCACGGCTCAGAGCATCCCTCCCAGACTGCAGCCTGCGGCAGGGGCGAACTAAAGAAACAAAACAATGGGCCCTGGAAAGTGGGTACACGAGAGCCCCAGCTGGGCCTAATCGCCTTCGCCCCTACGCTGACTCCCATGAAATTGGAAATTACCAGGGCTCCTTTTGATGACAAGTTAGCGACTGTGCGTCCCTGGCTCTTCCCAGGCCCGCGCGCTTCCGGACACCGAGCGGGGAAGCAGAAAAAGGCTGACGGACAACTTTGTTTTGAGGCCGGAGGGGTGACCGGGCCACCTTGTTTTGACCTCCGACCCGTGCGGCTCCGCTCTCCGGCCCGCCCGAGCGCCGCTCGCTTCTCTTCGATTGGACACGCTTCTGAATCTTCGCTACCCTCTCTTCTGAAGCGCCCTTTTGCGGAGCGCCTGAAGTCGAACGAGAACGCGTGGGAAACGCGGCCGCGGGCGGAGGACCGCCTGGCGGCCCGCGCACGAGATAGAAAACGGAGCGAACGGGGTGGGGGGGACAGCTCCGGACGAAAGCGTGCACCGGGAGGGTCGCAATGTGCGCGCGCGCCGAATAAAAGGCTTGGCGGTAGGTCGGGATCGGGACTCGGTTGCGCCCCACTAGATGCGCTCGCTCGTGTAAAATCGCAGAGAGCCCGGTTCTCGTTTGTCCATATCCGTCAACATCTCGCGCCCCGGAATTTTGACGATATCGAACGGTTGCCGGTGTCCCATCGCTCAGGCTTCCGTCTGCATTCCGGCACGTCGTGAAACTTGCAGAAGCAAGACGGTATTTTGTGCTCCCGAGGATTTCGCGAGCAAGCGGAACTCGTCTCTCTCGCCTTGCAAAACCCGTCCAAATCTCCCAGATGGCGGTCTGATCCCTGACCGACCGGGCGGCATTTATACTTTTAAGTGGTTGCGAAAAGAACAAGGGTCCCATTGTTTACGGGAAATACATCTTTGTAATGATCAGCCTCTGCTTTCTGAAATGACTTTCTCTGAGCCTCAGGATGTTAAGGGTGTGCTGGTCTTTTGCAAGAACTTAGAGTTATATGTGGATTGACCTGCCAGCGGGACACACAGCTCACACAGCTCACCGATCTCACACACACACACACACACACACACACAGAGAGAGTCCAAAACCACTTGTCCCAAGCAGGGTCGCGGTGAGCCGGAGCCTGACCCGGCAACACAGGGTGCAAGGATGGAGGGGAATGGGACACACCCAGGACGGGACGCCGGTCCATCGCAAGACACCCCAAGTGGGACTCGAACCCCAGACCCACCAGAGAGCAGGACCCAGTCAAACCCGCTGTGCCGCCGTGCCCCCCGCTTACCGATCACATACCTCAAAATCACAAGAAAAATCCTGTTAAAGTGTTAACATCTCCTGCAATTATCTTACTCAATTAATTTTATGGTAGCATTCTTAAACTGCCCAGAAAATCCAAATTTAAATTTAGGAAAACAGATAAATAACAGTGACTATTATTAGACATTTAAAGACTAAACTCCTGTGTTCACAGGAATGTGTGAAGTCGGTCTAAAATCATGTATGATTGCAAGAGGGAAGGAAAGTACTTAAGAAATGATTGTACCAAGTTCAATGTGTTCAGTTCTTGATCTAGACAGCGTGTGACGTGCTGCTCAGTGCTTCCAACCTGTATAGCCGGCAAAAAGCAGATTCTCCATCATACCTATTACGGTCAAGGAGGACATGACGGAAGCGTGTCCTCAGCATCCGTCCGAAAGCGCTGAGCGAGGGCTGCTATCTCCGGCGCCCCATCGAGGTGCTCAAAGCAGCAGCAGAATCTGTGGGTGGGTAGAGCCGTCAGTGGCGAAACAGGCGCAGGCCATAGCGCATGTTATAGGAAGGTGAAAGAGTGAAATCTGCGCCCAGCACCACTTCAGGCCTCCTGGTAATGGCACGAGACTGGCACCTGATGGCTGGCAAAGGTAGGCAGCTAATGTTTCCATCCGCTGGCCCAGATGCATCTCCCAGGCCAGGTATCTTGTTGCTTCCAGAAACTTCTAGACAAGTCATCTTGCAGGAGTTTGCAGTCTCTTGAGAAGAACCTATGAATGTGGCAAATGAAACGACGACGATGAAGCGCGAGGAACCGGTGGAGCCGTGTTACTCAAAAGGCCATAGGGCAAGGTTTGTGCCCGTCGGTGTAGGCTGAGGGGCTGCAGGCTGGGATGCCACTGTACAGGGTTTTGGGTATCACGGGTAGTCGGAGGAGGGAGGATGTAACGGTTGTTACCGAGGCTGTGGAAATGGCATCTACGTGATTGTGGATCAGAAGGACTGAGCTGCGGGTTTAAGGTGGTTGGATATGTGGCCTGGACATGTGGCCTGGACACAGGTTGGGGTGTGATCAGCCCCGACGGGGACACTTGCCAAGGGTGTCCGATGCTGAAAGACCCAAAACACCCAGCGAGCCAAAATTACATCAGAGATGATGTCCCAATGCATTGCAGCACATGTAATATAAATGCATGTGCTAAAAGAGGTTTTACTACAAAACAAGGTACATGACAGTCTAAGTAGTTATGTAGCTGCGACAAATATCTATTTGCGAATCAACATGTCTCACAGTAATTTAAAACCAATGTCAAAATCAAAATTCCTCAACCGTTTTGCTCATCATCCACTTCTGATCCGGACAACTGTTAATGCAACTTATTCCTGTCGGTGCAACACGTGCACATTAGCTCCAGAAATAAAGCACGTCTCCTTGCATACTTTCACGCGTACATTTCTTACGTGTTTTCGTGACACAGTTGACGAGGCACAGCCATCTGTTGTTCACAGGAGAGGAAGAGGGGAAAAAAAAAAAATCTCATCATGCTTACTAAATATTTTTATGAAAAGCACACACTTGAATTAACTGGGATTGTACTCAAGGTGGAAAAAATGATTGATGGGAATATTTGGTGGCTAAAAATCAGGTCTTTTGCCGGTGTTCTTTACCAGATGCTGACACTGACATACATGTTGCCATGTGGATCTCGAGTTTGGACTAAACACACACACACACACACCCGCACAGTCTGAAACCACCTGTCCCAAGCGGGGTCGTGGCGAACTGGAGCCTAACCCGGCAACACAGAGTACAAGGCCGGAGGGGGAAGGGACACACCCAGGACGGGACGCCACTCCATCGCAAGGCGCCCCAAGCGGGACTCCAACCCCAGACCCACCAGAGGGCAGGCCCAGGCCAAACCCGCTGCACCACCGGACCCCCCTATATTTACATAAACAAGTGATGGATTTAATAAATCAGTGTACGACCTTGAACATACACTCCCACACACACGTACCCATATGTTAAAGGAGTTCATTTTTAGGCATGACTGGTGAAACCAGAGCTTTTGCCGCGGCATCTCACCGATGATGTATTTGACGTGCACGTTCCAGCGAAAATTTTCAGAAGCACGTCAGCGAGAGGAGAAGACCGTCGGGCCTCGGAGCGGCAGGCTCCTCCGCGATGACCCCACGGTCGACCCGCCGCCGCGCCGGGGCTCTGCCGGCACACGCTCGAAGCCAGGAGATCGTAGAGCGAAACCGCACCGACAAGACCCGGCAATCGTGAGAAGGCAGTGCTGGATGGTGGATGGCGGAGCTCTCGGCGTTTTTGCCGTCCCTGTGCGAGAAGCCCGTCCCCCCCCCAGGTGGCGCATGGAGCGTGTTTCATCAGACTCAGTGGAGCGGGCAGCCCGTGGGCCTCGTCCCTTGAGAGGAGGCTTGGTGTGTGTGCGTGGGGGTAGGGAGCGAGGAGGGGGGTGTACTGACCCACGGCGCTGTTCCCCCGTCACCCTGCTCCCCTTTCACTCTGTCCATTGTCCTCCTGAGTGGGACACTCTCTAAATTATTTGTTTACAGGCTAATATGTTTCCTTCAGAGACCAATTGGGCCTCAATGAGCCCCGAGGCAGAGACCGCGAGCCCCTGGGATCGTGAAACAGGAGGGCGTCACAAAGGCCACCGTCGGGGGCGAGCGCAGAAAAGGCAGAGCAGCAGAATGCCAGCAGAGGACATAAACAGCGCTCGACGGCCAGGGCGCTACAGCGACGAAACCCTTTTCTCCGCAAATACGTGGAGCACCGTTCAAGCGTAATGGACTCGAATTAATCGGTCGTCCACACGCACGTCGGGGTTTGAAATGACTTCTTTCGCTTGGCCGGTACCGATGCGTCGGCCGCAATGGAGGCACATGCAGAAAAGCGTTTGCGCGGAAATGGAACATCAATCCCCTCAACTTACATGGTTCTACTCAAAAATATTATATATTGTTGAGTTTCTTTTCTGCAACCATTGATTCCTTGGACGTTTTTACAGTGTCGAGGAGCAAATATTGAGGCCCGCACAGGTGAAGGTCAGCGGACAGAGACGCGTTGCTCCTTCGTACGGAAAGAAATGTCTAATTTACTTCAAGAATCAATCAGGGGAATTGATTTTTTAAACTTTTTAAAAGGCCCGGTTGATGAGTCTCTAGCCGCAGAGAAATTCCTGTTTTGTCCATTGTTGGAATTTATGCTCCGAGGGTCAGTGCGGGATAATTCGAAGGTGAAGAAAGTTAAGCGCGGAGCCGTACAGTGTATTAAAGGGAAAAAAGGAGAGCGAGAGACTAAAGTGGATGAAAAGGGAGCCACTGTGCCGGCGCAGCGGGGGGAGAGGCGATTATCGGCTGTTATACGGGACAGGCATAATCCCACATACTTGATCAGCGGGACATGGGAGAAAAATTGGGAAATAATGAATCTTGCCTGTGAGTGGAAAATGATTACTCTGCCACAGGTCTTTCTACCGATGAACTTAAAGCTTCTCAGCGTACGGCCTTTAACGGAAAAAGCTTTGACAGAGGCGCACCCGTAAACAAATACACTTGCACACGCAAACACGCACACAGTTGTAAGACTGTAGCCTTAAATGGGAAAGTGATCCAGAAAAACAAAAGTAATTATCCATATCTAAAGACGGGTGTTCCTGATACACTGGAGGAGTTTGTCTGCAGTTGAACCGGTTTGCTCCGATGTATTACTAAAAATGTGTATTGACCCATGCGCACAATATTATCAATTTTACAATAATACTAATAATAATAGTAATACTACTACTATTACTACTAACAACAATTCTTTTTTCTTCTTATTATTATTATTAAATATTAATATTGAATATATTATTATTGCTGCCTTTGCAGTCCTTGAATATATAGTCTTGAACATTATATAAAAAAAGCCAAAAAAGTATAAAACCGACAACATAACTTGAAAGAATAAATAACAGAGTTAAAATGCAGCATTATTGCAATTACAATAATTAGAATTAAAAAAAAAAAAAAAAAAAAAAACTGGTGCCATCGCATTCTCCGTGTCGCGAGCATCTTGCGGAGCGCAAGCGCTGCGGTGACCAGTAACTCCCGAGTCGCGCAGCGCAGCGTTTTCGAAATATTGCGAGTGCCCCCTAGTGGTCGGAAACACCAACTGCAGTGTCTGGACGAACCTGCGATTAACACGCGTTGGTTTCGCACTCTGAGCAAGTCTAAATGTTGAACTTTTTTTTTTTTTTTTTTTTCTTTAGATATTTTCCAAGAAGAAGTAACGCAAAAGTTTTTCACTCTTTTCTTAATTAAAAGGAAAAAAGTAAACCCGGTGCCGAGAAACCATCACTGATCTTCAGCGAAATTGTTGCCATTGAAATGAAAGGAGATATAGAATAATGGAATGTGGGGAAATAAAAGAAAATGACATTGCAGAGAATATGTTCATGCATAAATTGCCCAAGGACACACGTATTCAGCGCTGTTCACTTCATTCTGGCACAGTTCAAGAGCTCAAGAGGAATTCTATTGGTTAATCTCAAACAGAATTTCTGGTGGGAAGCCAAAACATGACACAAAATTTATCTGCGCCTTTTGCTTTTCATCATTTTTCCATGTATCCGAGGTTTACCTTCGCACAACATTTAGTGAATGACACAAAAAAAACAAGAGAAATGATTTAAGACCACAATGAAGGCAGAACTATGAAGCGCACTCATATTCCCTCATAAAATTTATGTATAACTTCAAAAACAGTTTAACGTACTGATGCTTTTCAGCCATTACATTAGAAACGTATTATTTCAACTCTGATGTTACTACTTAAAACTATAACCATTAACAGACATTTTATTATAACTAACAGTATAGATGTCATTTATAAACGGTCGATGCGATTAATGAAAAGACTAATTCTCAATAACCTTTAGCCACTCTAGAGGAAACACAATAAGATTCAAATCAATCTGTCTGTAATTTTTCCTTCACATACAAGTGTCTGTATTCACGCATTATGAATGACGCACAAACATTATAGTTTACATAACTGCAGAACATATTTGATGGAAAGTGTGCACTGTGCTCCTGGGGCTGGCAAGCAGCTTCCCGCCAGGCTGCGCAACTTGCTGCCGCAGAGTCGAAGGACCAGCGATGCCGACATGGGGGCCCGGGATCACCGGAGTGTGTGTTCGTGCAGCGGAGCGCTCTGCCACAGCGACACTTACACACACCCAACGAGGCAGCTCGCACTTTTCATATCGTCTGGAACGGATGAACTCCGGTTTTTATCTGCTGCCGCCCTTCCTTTGAGCCATTGTGGCTCCCCAAAGGCCACTGTGTTGCGCTCAGACTGGGGAGGACCTGGCAAAGTGACATGGCTATTGATTTTCACACAGCTCACAAAAAAAGGAGCCAAAATGAATGGGGCTGGGGAGCAGAAGCCAGACAGGTTAATGGTGTACTCATCGCTTTCTCTTCTTTTGTATAGGAGGGCACTTTAAAAGTAACAGAACTTCTCCTCAAACAATTACGCGGTCTCCATCATGCTGACGTGGTGGGGGAGGGGGGCCGACAGCGAGACGGAGCCGCAGCCGCGCGCGCACACGCACGCGCACACGCACGCGCACACGCACCATACAGTAGGAGAGCACTCCTCATGGCACAGGGATTGTTGCTCTGCACAGATGAGCTGGTCCTCAAGTTGAGGTGAAAAAGGAGAAGAAGAAGAAGGAGAAGAGTGAGGAGGAGGAGAAGAACAAGAAGAAGAAGGAGAAGAACAAGAAGAAGAAGGAGGAGGAGAAGAAGAAGAAGGAGAAGAAAGAGAAGGAGGAGGAGGAGGAGAAGAAAGAGAAGGAGGAGTGAGGAGGAGGAGAAGAAGGAAGAGAAGGAGGAGGAGGAGAAGAAGGAAGAGGAGGAGGAGGAGAAGAAGAAGGAGAAGGAGGAGAACAAGAAGAAGGAGGAGGAGGAGAAGAGTGAGGAGGAGGAGGAGGCGAACAAGAAGAAGAAGAAGAAGGAGGAGAAGAACAAGAAGAAGAAGAAGAAGAAGAAGAAGAAGGAGGAGGAGAAGAAGAAGAAGGAGAAGAAAGAGAAGGAGGAGGAGGAGGAGAAGAAAGAGAAGGAGGAGTGAGGAGGAGGAGAAGAAGGAAGAGAAGGAGGAGGAGGAGAAGGAAGAGGAGGAGGAGGAGAAGAAGAAGAAAGGAGAAGGAGGAGAACAAGAAGAAGGAGGAGAAGGAGGAGAAGAGTGAGGAGGAGGAGGAGGCGAACAAGAAGAAGAAGGAGGAGGAGAACAAGAAGAAGGAGAAGAACGAGAAGAAAGAAGGAGGAGAAGAAGAAGAAGGAGGAGGAGGAGGAGGAGGAGAACAAGGACCCAGCCTACAGAATCACTGTCAGGTTTGAACACTGCGCCACAACACGCCAACGACATGGTGAGCTATGTTTTCCATGCAGGCTCTTGGAAAAGCCTTGATGCGGCAGCCAGTTATCTGAAAAAATGAACACCCATAATAGCGGCGGCGCTTCAAACGGGTCGAGAAGTTCCGAGGCGTCAACGAGCTGCAGCGGGATCTACCGACAAAGAAATACCTGCCACGAGATGCTCATCCCACAACACGGAGGATGTCGCAGAGCCCATCTCCACTAGATGACACACAGGACACAGGGAAAACGTCCCGCCCTGCGGTGAGCCGAAGGTACGAGTTATTCCAGACAGCTTGTCCTGAAGATGAACTCGCTGAACGCCCCCCCCGCCCTCCATAGCCCTACACTCATACACACAGAGGCCTCAGACAGCATTTCGCCGACTAACAATCACAACTGCTGTCATACAAGCAGGAAAAGCATACAATGATAATATTCAGCCAAATAGAAAGATTATTAAAAAAGCTGTGGAACAGGTTACCTGCCACGCATGGATATCATCATCATCATCATCACCACCACCACCATCATCAATGCCTTCCACTCCTCCTGGGGTACAGGCCGCCAACAAGGGCTCTCCAAGCATCTCTGTCCTGTCTCCAAGAGCTGAGATGTCTTGAAGTTTCCTTGTTGGGTTTTTACGACGTAGGTAGGGTAGCTATCCCCCCACCCAACTCTCCTGCTTTCTCAGCCGGGTTTGGGAGCGTCCGTGGCGGAGTTACCCACGGATGTGAAAACGATGAAACCCTGGAAGACGCGCCTGGAGAGACGGCACGGATCTCCCACACTGGCTGCCCACAGATACCAAGGGAGCTACGCTGGGGTCTTGCTCAAGTTCCCCGCTTCCTCACACGCGTCCAAGTCGGCCCTTCGGGCGGAAAACGGACGGAACGCGCGGCGTCAGCGGCGCAGAACCGACGCACCGGGGGGCCGCGAGCCTCCGCGCCGTTTCCCTTCACATTCGCCCTCTTTTATTATCCATTTCACATATTTAGTATCGATACGCATTCCTTCATCCGTGTCTGATGTTGAGCCGATTTCTTCTTATACACACACATTTAAAAACGTTCATTTTACGCTTTGAATCCAAGCAAATAGAAATGCGGTAAAAGGACGGTAGTACTTTGTTTTTACAGCATTCCCACATTTTTGCTTTTTACGTCACGGGGGTTATACATACTAACATACGCTTTGCTTTTTCATCGGCATTCCAATTAGCGCTACACTTTGCTCCACGGGCGCCGCATGAAAAGGAAAAGATATTTTACAATTGAACGCTTACTCGTTGATACAGCTGCAAATGTACAGAAGCAATTCAGTTTAAGTGCCAGGTTCGGGGACACAAGAGCGGTTCCACTTAGGATTTAACCCTTTAACCGCTGCCGTTCCTCGGACGCCTGCAGCCCACTTGTTCCCATAAGAAAAAGTGCTTCGAGAAGATTTGCGAAAGGCCCTCGCTTCGCAATACGCGTCGTTCTAATGTCCGCGCTTGTTTCAGCCTTTGATGAAACCTACTCGTCCAGCGCATTTGGAGCCGTTTGTGTGTCGTGTCGGTCGTTCCCCCGTGTCGCTGTGTAGGGCTGCTCTTCGTGGGCCGCGTTGCGGGTGGCGCTCGGTGAAGAGCGGCCTGCAGGATGGGCCGGGGGTCAAGGAGAACGAGCGCGTCGGCCTCTAGGTCCACCCTGCGCAGTGGAAGCAAAGCGAAATAACGCAAAACTGCATGTTAACTAACCGCTTTTTGTAGATTAAGGCCAATAGACGGGATCAGATTCACAGGTTTGCATTTTCAGGAAAACATGCTGCATAGGGGGGTGCGGTGGCACAGCGGGTTTTGCCGGGTCCCGCTCTCCGGTGGGTCTGGGGTTTGAGTCCCGCTTGGGTACCTTGCGATGGACTGGCGTCCCGTCCTGGGTGCGTCCCCTCCAGCCTTACGCCCTGTGTTACTGGGTTGGCTCCGGTTCCCAGCGACTCCGTACGGAACGAGCGGTTTCGGCCAGCGTGAGTGAAACTGCATAAAGAATTTTGATTTATATGTTAAAACGCCTAACCTGCACCACACCGAAATGGCAAGTTCTTGCAGCGAATATTTCACAGCACATGGGAAATAAAGCAGAACGCGTACACTTTTGTTTCTGGTCTGCACGGTAATCAACGATATTATTTTGTTTCCCTGGCTTAAAGGAGACCTTTGCGCAAAACAATTTACATAGCTCACGTTTTCACAGCCCTCGGTAGTTACCAAGGAAACTAAGGTTAAGTACCTTCCTAAAGAAGGAAATGGTGTCTGTGCGTTAAATCAAACTGCCAGGTTCCTTAATCACTTCTTAACCTCCCTCCAAATTACACATATTCAGCAATTAGCAGTCATGTGTTGTTCCAGGGGGGCACGGGGTGGTGCAGTGGGTTGACCGGGTCCCGCTCTCCGGTGGGTCTGGGGTTTGAGTCCCGCTTGGGTACCTTGCGATGGACTGGCGCCCTGTCCTGGGTGCGTCCCCTCCCCTTCCAGTCTTACGCCCTGTGTTGCCGGGTTAGGCTCCAGCTCCTTGCAAGCGGTTCAGAAAATGTGTGTGTTCCAGTTTGTGTGTGTTATACACAGATGTAAAACCCGTGTGTAATGGAGATATAGTGGAACAAAAAATCAAATGACTGGAACAACCGAATACAATAATAAAGTATCATCTCACCAACTGCAACAACGCTCTAAAATCTGAGTAAAACACACCTAGAGAGAGGGTAAGAGAGACACACAAAACCATCCACCCATGCAACCACTTGTCCCGGTGAACTAGGGCCTAACCCGGCAACACGGGCATAAGGCCGAAGGGGGAGGGGGACACACCCCGGATGGGACGCCAGTCCACTGCAAGGCAGCCCAAGCAGGACTCGAACCCCAGACCTGCCACACAGCAGGCGCCGGCTGAACCCGCTGCGCCACCACGCACGCAAAACCACATTTTTCGAAAAGCAGATGAGACGAGGTGCCTTCGGAACAACGAAAAACGCCCGTTTCGACGAAACCGGACTGCCTTCATTCTGCTTTTGCGCCGCATCTCTTTCATTTTAGCCTTATTGCGAATGTGAGGGTTTACGGGAAAAAGCGGTGCTGAACGGACAGGGGGTCGTGTAATTCACTCTCATCTGATCATCGGCGTGATACAAAGAAACGTCCGCTGTAATCTTTAGTGGGGAAACGTGTTTATTTACTCCATCCGCCTTCAGACAGGAGACGCGAACGCAAAGGGCTCCAAAGCGGCTGTATGACACCTAGTGTGTGTTTTCGGTGCTGCATCCCTTTGCCGAGCTGCAGACCTCGTCGAGGCTCTGACACACTAGAGCTGTTCACCTCGAGCCATTAACTGCTTTAATCGCGACAACTCGCTACCCGAGCAGTCAGCTCACACACCCGGTGTCTGGGTATACATCGCAAATATTCATATTAATATTTATTTCATTTAGCCGATGCCCTTGTCCAAAGAGACTATGCTAATCAACGTCACAACCATTTAGTCATTAATACAGGCAGTCGAACACATCCATCTTAATCGCTACACCACCTAATGGTCACATATGACTGCTTGGAACGCTCACTATGGATTCTTCTAAAATGTGTTCTATTTATCAATCCATCCATCCATCCTCAAAATGTTTATACTGGTGAGAGTCATAGCAGGGTGAAGCTGACCTGGGCAGACCATACTTCCCCTTCTGCAGCAATAGCCTCCAAATTCTGGGGATCCCAAAATATTGGCAGGCCGGACAGTGGAGGAGATGTAACCTCTCAGGTGTATGCTGGGTTTCTTCCAGGGCCTCCTCCCAGGACAGAATGGCTGGGAAAGACTCCCAGAGGAAGTACCCAGGAGGCATTCTAACTAGATGCCCAGAGGGGGGGCACAGCGGCGCAGCGGGTTTGGCCGGGTCCTGCTCTCTGACGGGTCTGGGGTTCGAGTCTCACTCAAGGTTAGGCTCCAGTTCGCTGCGACCCTGCCTGGAACGAGTGGTTTCAGTCAATGAGTGAGAGTGTGTGTGTGTGTGTGTGTGTGTGTGTGCGCGCGCAGATGTGCATCTGGAAGAGCAGGGGTTCTACTCTGAGGCCTCTCTGACCACTGAGCTCTGCATCCTGTCACAGAGTGAGAGCCCTGCAGGGAGACCTCCTTCTGCTGCTTGTACTCATGATCTTGTTCCTTCGGTCACTACCCAAAACCCGTGACCGTCCCCCTTTGCTGATCTAACTCATCACTCGGGGCGAACAAATGACAGCTCAGCAGCAACCTTCACCTGAGGACCAGGAACATACAGTATGGCATCACAGCACATGACAAACAGCACATGACCTTTGCGATGTCGATCCGCTGACCTTTTCGATCCGAGGTACCATGGTACCACTATACTTGCCATGAACTTTGTGATGACAAACACCATGTTGAATCACCAGTCCATGGATTAAGGTCATACAGGCTGATCTCCCCATTTCCGCCCATCCAAGTGTCTATGTTGTTACCTAGGGGTGGACTGAAATCCCCCAGGACGCCAGAGACCATAGGTGCCACTCTCTCTAGCACTGCATCCACCATCTACGGAAAGGTTCAATACTCTGCAGGTATGTTCTGCACATTACACACAACTGTCAAATTTCTCCCCAACACAGCTTGCTGGGGTGTCTCACGTAGTACGGTACCGGAGAAGGAGAGAGACCATCCCTGATCCACAAGTCTGGTTCCAGGGCTAACGGCATGCGCGGATGTAATACTCGCTATCCGTCGTCTGTTCTTTTTCCAGCCTCCCACACAAGCTTGACAACAAGATGATTACAACTGGGGTGAGACTCCCTGTCCCGAAAACCAGTTTGTGTTGCGTTAGTAATCCATCTAGATCCGTCCTGTTTCTGCCTGTCCCCCGACAGGTCCTGCCCCGACTACCACACCTGACTTCGCTGCTGTTGAGCCCGCAAGGCGACTCCACATAGCCGTTTTTGGAAACACCCAGGCACTCACCAGAGAATGCTCCACAAGGCCTGGCCAGGGGTGGGTCCTGCTAACCCTAATGCAGGCGAGGAACTCTTTCATGGGAGAATATCCCATTAATTAATTTTGTTTTTGATTTCTTATGAAAAAGAACCAGGATCCTTTAACCACAGGCCAAAGGATTCTTTGTATGAAGCAATAGGTAGTTTTTAAAAAGGAAAGAAAAAAAAAAAAAAAAACCTGTGGGCAACAACTGCAGAACTTCTGAATTCTGATTTGAATGTGGCAAAACACAGGTACGGTGATGCCTTGGTAGCAAAATATACGCCTACTGTACTGATATAATGCAACCAAGTAGCTTGAAAGGAGATTGAACATTGATGGGAAAGCTGTTTTGTTGAGTGCCAACAGCCATATTCACCAAAAAAAGGCAGAAGGATAGAAATTTCCTTGAACAGTCCAACGTGTGCACCGAAACTTGCATGATTTTTGGTCAGCCAAAATACTTGTCTTCCTGCTGTGTGAGCCTTGTAGTATTTTGCTTGTATTTGGAGCTTACTCTGCTGACACACACATGCTTCACACGAATCTGAGAAGACAAGGTAAAAAATAATATAAGAATTTTCTTTGATGTACATGAACCTTTGTCTTAAGCCCACATGGAAAGATGGGCTGAAGATGAAGAGCAGTCAGATAGGGAACTTCCCCATCTGGTTACCGCAGGATTTCTACAAAATTTCCGTGTTCAAGGGCCAGAAGGACCTTTTGCACAACTACGGCACGTTGGCGATGAAGCGTATGGATTTACTGTTGGCTCTGAGGCACAACTTAGGGGGCCACTGTACCGAGTGGTCGTAATCTGGGGCTTTAGTTGTGGCACCAGATGCCCATCTACAACGCTATGATTGCCACAAGCCACAAACCCACCCACCCACCCACAACAAGCCACATACACCTTGATCAGCCTCTGTCCCCAAAGATACCATCGTTGTCAATTCACGTTTGTTCCGACCAAGCTCCAGCAGTGAAGCAACGCACAGGACCATGACCCCACCCCCTTGGCCCCCTTTCTTCAGCCTGACTGTTGCATAAAAACCAAGAGGACCAAATGACCTTTAACCCCTCTGCTGCTTGATATCCCCCAGCAAGGTTTCATAGTACGTACAGGACAAAGATAGAAGGATGGTGGTTAACTCTTTACAGACAAAACCACAGTTCACTCCTAAATCTGCACTAGTCAGACTGACACTTTCATTCATGTCCACAAGAGGGCGTCAGTCTTTCAGCAAGTGCAGGACAACACTACAGTACTTCACTAAGGTCCCTAAAGCAATTAGGGGTCCATCAGGCACATGTCATTCCTCAGTAGCCAATCTCACACTTCTGAAGGATTTATGAACCTTTGTTTAAATACACTGAGGATACTGCTTGTATTTAGAACAAGAATTTTGGCAGAGTGGTCATACAAAAGCAGGGAATGCAGTGATACCTGAAAATACTTGTGAAGTTCAACCAAGTTTTGGCACACAGCGAAAGGACGTACCTAGCTCCGTTTCATTTTCTGGGTCTTAAGAGTTCAGATGACGTGGGGAACATCTTTTAGGTTTCCTTCTTATAACCTTCCTTTTGCACTGAACATCCACAACTGGCACAGTCCTTTTGTGGCCATAATAATTTGTCTTCTATGAAATACTTGACTACCAGTAAGAATAAACTGTGATATCCTATTCTTTCAACTATCAGACTCTGCTCCCTTTTATTATTCATGCAGCTTATTCTTCATAGCTAATAAAATGTTTTAAACACCTTGTGAGAATCACATCACAATTTCATTATTCACACCCAACATGTTAATGTGAGGACGCATACATAATATTTAAGGCCTATTTCATTAGGCATGCAAGAAACATATGGACATCCTACATCTCTAATAAATAAGACATATATACATTCATAATATTGCACTTTGAACTGTATGACCAATTTCGGATGACCTGCCAGGCAAGTAGCCATCTGGCCTTGCGTTCTGCAAGACATTAGCATCAATAGGCCTGTGTGGGAAAACGTTTACTGATGAGCCATGATGAACTCATGCCTGTTATCTGGAAGACACTGAGATGCTGAACACTTCGTTCGCATGATGGGAGCACCAGAGCGTACAACCAGAAATCCCTAAGGAGTGGAAGAAACGAAATGAACTGACATTTATATTCATGTCCACTTAGCAAATTTATTTTTCTCCTTTTACGTTTTCAAAAACAAACGATCAAAAATACATTATAGTAAACCAATACAAGAGTATGTATTTATCTAGTGAAAATACAGTGTGATAATTTACAGGGGACCATAGACATGCTCCTTTTTGGCTCCTTAGTAAAACATGGCAATTCAGCAGTTTTTGAACTGATCTGATGAGCGAAGGACAGCTGTTAAACATTTTATTCTAAAGTAGTTTTACATGTAGACAGTTCCCATTAAAGAACTTCAGAGTTCCTGCTTCACAGCTGTGCTGTATTTATTTGAACCATCCCCTCCTTATAAATAAGTTGCACACAGCCTCCATTCTAACCTTGTGTCCTGTTACCATTTAAGGCATTCTGCATATGCGCTACTGTGGGACTTGCGACCCAAAATACTGGGTGAGAACATGTAATTCAGTGCCCTAGGGACATGATGCTAACGCTGAGGTCAAAGATGAGCACGAGAGGCGTACAGGCGCAGTTTGGGGCCCCAAGTCCAACACTGAACAGGGAAAAATAAGGATTTATATTTTGAGGTCAACAGAAGAGGGGGGGAAAGGAGGAAGGAAAAAAAAAAAAAAAAAAAAAACTTGCCTAAAGTTTATAACGTTTCCTCTTCTCTTGTAACCGAAGCAGAAAACTTAATTTTTGAAAGAGTAAGCATTTGAAGCACAACCATAAAAACAAATACATTTACTGTATATATATATCTATTTACATTCACTCAAGTAACACCAAAAGCAGCCATTATCCCTGTATTGTGTGAACATAATTCTTTTCTAAACTAGTGCGCAGTAACTAGTTTCAGGGGCTGGTATAACTATTGGCACTGGGAGGTATACATTAAGAGAAAAGGAAAACATAAAATTCCAAGGTATGACCCACAAACCAATTTTTTTTGTTAACACGTTTTAATAAGTCACTTTGTCGTGGGAAATCAATGAAATACTCCTATATATAGGCTTAAAAAATCCAGTAATGACCAAATCTTGATAAAAATTACAAAAAAAAAAATTTCATAAAAAAGTGCTTTTAGAAAAAAAACCGTTGAGAGGAGAAAAAAAAAAAAAAAAAAAAAAAGGACAGAAAGCAAGTGAATGAGAGGCCTTAGCTGTTGGGGGGGTGAGGGGGTGGGGTGGCTGGAGTCAGCTGGAAGAGGCACGCCAGGGTCCTCGCCTCCTGGCTGAAAATGGAACTCACCACTCCTTCTTCTTCTCATCCATGGACACACCCCCAGGCCCCAGTGCCACCACCAGCAGCAACCCCCCAATCACCGACATGGTCTGAAAAAAGTCATACTTGAGGAAGTCGTGCATGGGCTTGTAGGCTGGTACCGTCCAGAATGCGTTGAAGTACACGTTGATGGCAAAGAGCCACACCACCAGAGTCAGAGCGGCCAGCTTGGTCTTGAAGCCGACAGCCACAAGGATGATAAGAGCCGTACCCACCATGTTCTGCAGGATCTGGATGGAAGTGGAGCGTACACTTAAGGACCACATCTGGATCACCGTTACAAAGTGTACCACTGTGACTATTTAATCAACTTTGCCCAAAGTACAGAGCACATTTTCAGAACACAATACAATAGTATTCCTTTCAGTTAGCTGATGCTGTTCTCTGAAGTGACTTAGAACGTTATGTTTGTTTACCAAGTCTTTTACTGGAGCAGTTCAGGGTAAGTACCTTGCTCAAAGGATACTATACAGCGGGGATTCAAAAACAGGACTTTTCAATCGCAACGGATACCCTGACCACATTGCTTACGTTCAGGATGACTATCAGTCTTCTTAAGTTAAACTTGTAGATTGAATTCCCAAAATATGAATTATTTTTCCAGAAAAGTTGTAAAATGATTATTTTACAATGATACTTAATTTACAGAGAATATTATAGTTATGGAGTATATACCAATTACATTAAGAGGAATTAACACAGAAAGCATAGCCTACATGAGGCAGTGGTACAGGACAGTACTATGGCCCTTTTCTAACAGGAGCCAAGAGATAGCTGGGTCCTTTCCCCACAGCAAGAAGGATCAGGAGGAGTGTGGCACTCACAGAGAAGAAGCTGGTGTCGAAATGCAGTAGGGTCATGAACATGAGCACCAACAGCACGCGACCACCCAGCTGCATGTACTGCTTGGGCGAACTCTCGCCCATGGAGGGCACCCCAGCAAACATACTCTTCCCCTCAGATCTTGACTCTGCCAGGAGCAGCAGTAGTCCACCACCCAGTGCCAGGTTCCTGGAAGAAAGGGTTGGTGGAATGCGAGAAAGGAGAAGAAATGGATAGGAGGCAGGAAATGGTAAAGACAACTAAAAACATGTTAGGGCAGTCCTCCTCTTTGTTAAATATAACTAAGGAAAAATAACCAAATTGAAGTTACACAGGTTTACACCATCTTGAACAGGATCTCAGTTCTGAGATGCTTTAAGATCAATGCCTGAATCACACCCTTTACTCTAAGCAAAACGCTGGGCTGGTAGCATTGCCTGTTTTACAACAGCCAGGGAAATTCAGTGCCAGTGAAAGTAGCTCCAGGACTCACCTCATCAAAAACTTAAGATCCCACAAAATGCTGTAGGCAACAGTCTAGAAGAACAAGAAAATACAGATAAGTAACCATAGAGGATAGTCATAAAAGTGAGTAGAAATTGCAAAACATAGATCTCAGAGCTACAAATCACCTGTAGAGCTATGATTCCAAATAAACCAAAGCAGGCATACTGAACAAAATTTCTGCTGAGGATGAGGACACAGCCACCTGTGTAAAGAGATAGAGGAGACATCCGTTAGCTTTTTAATTGACATACTTCAGTTGGGGGAAATAAAAAAAGAAAAATGTGTTAACGTTTGAAGGGCTTTCAATCCACCACCTTACTGTTTACTCTGAAGCCCATCATCAGCCCTGCATCCAGTGGCCCCTTGCTCACCTAACTGTCCTAGTAGGTTGAGCAGAACAAAGCACGTGGCCAGGAAGTACCCGCAATTCCACGTGGCCTCAATGTAGTCTCTCTGCTCGTACCACTGGAACCACATTCGGATCCCATCCTCCAAAAAGGTACTGATCAGACACAAGCGTGCCAGGTGGGGCAGGTACTGTTTTGTCACCCGCAGGAACTAGTAGGGAAAAAGACAGAGGTAAGCAATACAGTTTAGATATTTCCAACAAAATATGTGCAATAGATACTTACTACATAAAGCACCTAAATAATAGAAGGCAGGAATGATGCTTGCATTATTAGGCCATTGTGCAACACAGAGAATACTTACAATACTGGACTCAACATGTTTCAATAAGAAACACTTCCCATTTCAGGAAGCTCCAAACCTAGAAAAAGCTATCTAGAAAGGTACCCAAGTGATAACAGCATGTTCAGTGTTATCTCCTCCTTCTTAATAAACTGGTCAGAAGGAGCGACAACACCTGTTGCCATGTTTGCCAACCTTTTAAATTAAAGAAAACTTTTTGTATACACCTGACAATGATCAACACCCCATCTATGGTGGTCTACATAGTAACTGATACAACATGAGTTGGAGCATCAACATAGTGCATAGCAGGTAGCAAAGTGGTTGGAGCTGCTGCCTTTGGATCCAAAAGCTGCAGGTTCAAATCCCACCTCCAGCTGTAGTAGCTCTGAACAAGGCAGTAACCCTAAATTGCTCCAGTCAAGTTACCTAGCTGTATAAATCATTAAGTAATTGTAATTATCTTAACATTGTAAGTTGCTTGGGAGAACTAAATAAATGAGTTAGTTCCACAAATTTCTATGCATTTGGGCAGAAAGGCATGGTTGCATACGAGCCTAAAGCTACAGCGATACAACTACAAGGCACTGGTAGACAAGTTAAGCCATATCTATTAAATAAAGGTAAATTTTGCAACAAAAGACCAAAACATTGTCACTCACAACAGTTAGGTCATGATGATGCTCAAATACCAGTGTCTTAAGAGATATGCAATTAGTTGCACTGAAAATGGATTTACCTAAAATGGAGGCATATGATCACAGGGATTTTTTTTTTTTTTTTAAAAACCCTATCTCCTTCACACTAACAACACAAGTCTGGGAGCCATCTCCAAAAGAAGCCAAATTTACACGACTGCGGACTTCAGCAACATGCAGCAGACATGTGAACACACGCAAAAGGCACTGTTCGCATAGGCAACTGTACCGGTTCTGTTTCTCCTCTGTACTTCCTATAATTTCACTAATCAGACCTGACAATTTCCAACAAGTTAAAATCACAAAGTGTCACCAAAGCAGCAACCTTGAATTTCACTTAGTTTTTCAATTATACGCACCTTCTGCACTTACCAGTATTACCCTGATGTAATTTGACAGTGATCTAACATTTTACACATAAAACCAGCAAAAAATGCACTGCTTATAGTTACTGCCTTTAGTCTCATAAACTGTTCAAATCCCACCTTTTGCTGTAGTACCCCAGAGCAAGGTACTTACCCTAAATTGCTCTAGTAAAAATTACTCTGCTGTATAAATCAGTAAATAATTATAGTTTAACACTAAGTCACTTTGGAGAAAAGCATCAGCAAAACAAATAAATGTAATGTAGGAAAACATTGCATTAGATCACATTACATTTCTGGTAATGTACTCAACCTCAGATTATCCATTAATACAGGTGGTCCCCGATTTACGACTGGGTTACGTTCTCTGAAACTCATTTTAAGTCAAAATGCATTTAATACACCTAACCTACCAAACATCATAGGTTAGAACACATGCGATGGCCATTAAGGGCTTGCCGCCTTCATGCTGAGCAATTATCTGGAGTTTCTCCTCAAGAATAATTGCCCTCTGCTTTTTATCCCCCACCAGTAGCAGGAGACACAGATGGGCTTTTTTGTGACACTATGGATGCACGAAACACAACACGTGGCAGACTGGGAGATGCAGATCGCTGCCGCTGCCCAGAATCATGCGAGAGCATCACACCGCATGTCACTTTCCCGGGGGGATCAAAATTCAAAGTACAGTTTCTACTGAATGTCTATTGCCAACTTACCGTAGTAAAGTCTAAAAATCTTAAGTCGAATCATCGCAAGTCGAGGAGCATCTGTATCACACTTGCAAGAATTCTGCATTAAGTTACACTGGCACTGAATACACAAGTGTTTTCAGTAAGTCCACACTAGATAATTGTTATTGTCGAAGCAATTATCAAGCAACTTAGGCTGCATTTACATTATTAATAATTGAAACATTTTTCATTCGGTCCCAAAACTGTGCTTCCCACATTTTATGAGTACAACTAAAATGCCGTAAATTTGGAACCAGATAAATCCCAGTGGTTTTTGGAGCTGGTGCAGTGCCTAAACACACTTTGTATGACACAGCAAGGCTGGATACCACATCTTGTCACTACCATAGTAGTCCAACCGACAGTCAATTGTGGACATTAAGCCTTTTGGGGTATTGACACACACTACTGTTTTCATCATACAAACAAAGCGACAGCTCTTCAAACACTGAACTTGTTTAATGTTCACCAGAGCTCCCCTGTTTTCCTTCTCAAGAATTCCTGACAGGGCTCAAATACACAGCCACACACACTTGTTTCACACACCCATCTAGCACACAAAACAAGTCTAATTAATTATACTGAAACGGTGGAATTTCCACAACATTAAACACTGAGGAAAAAAATACAGGAATCAGCAAAAACTAACTTCTAAGCATCAGAATGTGATAATCACAAAGCACTGTGGTGTGCTTCATCTAAAATGGAAGTGTTGGGCAATAAGAGCTTGTGGTCATTTACAAAACGGGCCGGCACGGTGATGCAGCGAGTAGCGCTGCTGTCTTACAGCGCCTGGGTGGTGCAAGAGAATGTGGGTTTGATCCCCGCTCAGTCTGTGTGGAGTTTGCATGTTCTCCCCATGTCTGCGTGGGTTTCCTCTGGGTGCTCAGGTTTCCTCCCACAGTCCAAAGACATGCTGTTCAGGTTCCCCCATAGTGTGTGAGTGACAGAGAGAGTGTGTTCCACTGATGTATGAACTAGTGACCCATTGTAAGTAGTGCATTTAGCAGTGTAAATCACCTTGGTGAATAAGGTGTGTGGGCTAGTAACACTACATAGTATTCATTGTAAGTCGCTTTAAAGGAAAGAGTCTGATAAGTGAATAAATGTAAAACATGTAAGGAGAGATAATGTTCATTTTCCTGGAGACAAATCAGACACTTGAAACAGCCTATTGCCTCCTCTAAAATATTGCATTTATTTACTGTTAATTCACAAATCTAATTGTATTAAAGGAGCAACAACAGCCATTAAACATGTCAATCACAATAAAATAGGTTGGGCTTCATTAATCACACTTTGGATTGAAAGAGCAGCTTTTATTTTTTTTTTTTACAGCCTGATACACAGTGGCCAATCAAGCAAAATAATATTGCTGAATCTCATATTTGCTCTGTGCAAACTCAGCCATGCATAATTCACATGGTTTATCTCAGTACTCTACACACTTACAGGAAGATGCCTACATTTTTAGCCTTAATCCAACACATCCGTCTAAGAATACTTGCAACAGATAACCATACAATAATTAACCTAATTCAACAGTAGGAGAATCACTGTATAAAGTAACATCAAGGGTGATACAGCAAAAGCAATTCAAACCAGGGATGACAGGTCACAAGGGGACAGCCTTAACTAAATACACTTCTGCAGAACACTTAAATGTAAAATGATCACACTTGTCTGGAAAGATGATTTCATTTTCAAATACACAAACATTTCCTCACAACAAAATACTTCTTTTAAAGATGTAAGAAGGAAAATGCCTGCATCAGTGAAGTTAATCTTATTTCAGCAGAACCTGAGCATGGAGAATTAACCTGACAATTAGGGCTCTACCACCACCACCAAGCTCCATGAGCTCAGAGTTCTGATCACCTCCCTTCCTCCCTTGGCTCCTCCCACACAGACAGTCCACATCAGCACTGCAAGCCTGCAGTTAGCCAATCACGCTTCAACAAGTACCACGAGCGCTACAGCCCATGTGACATGACATCCAATCAGAGCACACGCCTGGCCTGCATGCCTTTGAACTGGGCTCAGCCCTGCTTTCTATTACAACACAGTAAAAGAACTATCAGTTTTCTAAGGTGCTTAAAAAGTGCTTTGTAATGCCAAAGTAGGTCTGTGACTATTAAATGAGGTGTGATTCAGAAATAATGTTGCTGAAATGGGGAAATGAGCATGAAAGTCAGCAGCCTTAGCTGACAGGAGCTCTGTTGCTACAGAGGAACACTTCGAAGTGGTTCATACGCTTTTAGGTCATAATTATCACTGCCTAGTTCCTCTGAACATACTGCAACATTTAGGTACTATAATGAACAGTGTGGAGGATTAAAAACAGCATGCACTTAGCAGGCAAAAGAAGATGCGACTTGCCTTCATTTCTATAAGAAAAATTTGTACAACAACGACCTTCGGAAAGAGCACACCAAAAGAAGGCCCTTTCAAAATAAGTTATTTGTTCCGCAGATAAAGAGATTATCGGTCGTTACAACTAGTAAACATTATCAAATGAATTTCTGACTTTTGTTTTGGAGACGAAAGAGGCGAGCGCCCACGGTCGTATCCCGCTCTCGTCAGACAAGCCATCGACATCTCACAACTTCTTCACTGCACTCACTAGAATAAATCTTAAAGTCGGTATAATAAGTTCATTACAAATCGACACATACATGATAATAGCTATATTTTATCTCAGACATGATTTCCAGACCGCAGAGAACGTGAGAATATTGTGACAATTATTGTGACAATAATTGTCTCTGCGTTTTCTTATGCCTGACAACATAAAATTGCGAGGAAAAGCGGCAATGAGGTTATCTTTAAGAGGAGCTAAATGTACACAGACTCAACAAGTTAAGTAGTCCACCACCCATGAGACCAGCAGTCTCCACCAGCCCCGTATTAATCAATGGAAGTCAGTCACCCAACGATCGGATCATGTCGATGTGCCGCTCAAGAATACGGAAAAACATGTAAAACACCGTAAACTACGGTACCCACGCCATGGGTAGTTTAAGAGTTGCGGTTAGTTTTTTGCAGCAGACCCCAACCGTGGCCAGTGACAGCCCCTCTATCTAGTAACGGTATTCCTCCGCTGGAGACTCAGACTGTCAGTTGCCCGCCAAGAAGAGAGGACCGTACGGACCGGTCCTGCCGGTGCGGTGTCTAACAGAACCTCACACGATAGAAAGTGGTCGACGACTATGTTCGCGTTTAATGATCAGTTTCTCCTTATCTCCATCCCCGTCTCCAGTTCCCGTGGGGGTCGTATATACGACTCGGGTCTGCGTGCAGGCCGCCAGGGCCCGGTCCCCTACCTGGTCCGCCACGTCCTCGGCGGTGCTCATTAGATCACTCCGCACCATGTCTCTCCACTCCGTCGCAACACCGCTCCTCGTGCGAATTTACTTTTCGTCTCAGTTTGATGGATTCTCCCTCCGTCGCCAAGTCCTCACTGATCTCCTGCAACCGCTACACCTCCCGCTCCGTCCGACAATACCGGGGGTAGCCGCCTCCACCCCACAATGCTTCGCGTCACGCTCGGGAGTGCCCTCTTCAGGCGGCGGCGGCAGCTGCGTGCCACGTATGCTGACCGGTGATAGAGCTTTGGCGCGCGGCCGCTGGCAGCGGGGGGGCGATCGCGAGCCTGTAGCCCCGCCCTTCACCGTCATCGCATTGTTCCTGATGGTGGCAGTGATAGTGAAAGTGAGTGACAGCCAATAGCAGTCACCGACAGTCATGGATAGTGATAGTAGTGGTAGTCAGTGACAATGATAGTAAGTTAGGGGTAGTAGTCGTTGTGACAGTGACAGCCAGTGGCGTTCAAAGGCATTTATGGTAGTGTCTGCCAGTATTTAGTGATAGTGAGTTATTGGGAGAGCGATAGTAGTAACTGGTAGGCTAGTCAGTGACAGTAGCGGTCATCAATTTTATAATCACTTGTGCATTAAATCATGGTAACTGAGGTCCGTATGCGCAGCAACTGCACTGCAAACTTGGAAAAAAAATACTAGTTATAATAATGTAACTGGTTTTCTTTTACTGTTTATTTTATGGTACACAATTTTGTATGATTGTGATTTCCACATTATGAATTCTGTACTTGTTCTCTAAGATGTACGTCGCTTTGGGAAAAGCGTCTTCTGTATTGAACAAGCGCGCAAGAAAGGTTGAACGCTGCGCAGTAACTGCGAGACGCTGAGAATGAATTCTTTCTTTAGAAACTTGTCACAGGATGAAATAAACAGGGCAGTAAAAACAGCCGGTGTATCTTATCAACTGCTTTTCCACCTGCTGTGAAATGACAATTGCAGTTACATTGATTGACTCATGATAAGCCCGTTGCCAAACAAGTTACATGGTATTTTAGAAACTACATTTTCGCTGTGTGGGGGACATTTTATGAAGGGTTAGAAGTAGAGGAGTTGGGCACAGACATTGAGGGGACACATTAGTTTTGCTGAAATACTGCAGGAATATGTCCCCTGTCTCTCCCTCCCTTGTTACACCTACGCCCAGATGTACCGTAAGTGTGTGTCCACGTACAGGTAGCGTACTGTACGGCTGCTGCTCCCCTGCAGCCGAAGGACACAGTTTCAAATCTCACCTCCATCTTAAGTGCTTGAATGGCTCCAGTGAAAAATTCTCAGCTGTATAAGTAGGGAACTCATAGTTGGAAACTACTTTGGTCAAAATCACTGGATAAATGTGCACTTTTTAATGGCTGTGTGGGTAGAACATCTGACGTTAGAATCATTATATGAGGATCATGATAGCCTACAGTAAACGGAGTAAGCAATGACACATTTCATAGCCACTTTATGCCAAACTACTTCAATACAGAATTCCCAGAGCAGGGCCGAGCGGTCTTTTTATATGTTAATATGTACGTAAGTAGACACGGAATGATGGCCATTACCGCGTGCAGTCCCCATAATAACTCTAATATTATTATGATACACTGGGACAAGCGGTTTCAGACAATGTGTGTGTGTGCACTGTTCAAGAATTTGGGTAACCTGTACTGTACCTGTTTAACATTAAAGTACAGATGCTCCTCGACGTACGATTTTTTCGACTTTACAATGGTGAGCTGGCGATAGACAGTCAGCAGAAATCGTACTTTGAATTTTTATTTTTTCCCAGGCAAGCAATATGCGGCGCGATACTCTCTTGCAAAGGTGGGCAGCGGCAGCGATCTGCATCTCCAGGTCTGCCACGCAGTTGTGTTTTGTGCATCCATAGTGTCACAAAAAAGCCCACCTGTGTCTCCTGCTACTGGTGGGAAGAAGAAGCGGAGGGCAATTATTCTTGAGGAGAAACTCAAGATAATTGCCCAGCATGAAGGTAGCAAGCCAGTAACGGCCATCGCGTGTATGCTGGGCTACGATGTTCGGTAGGTTAGGTGTATTAAATGCATTTTTGACTTACGATGTGTTTCACAGAACGTAACCCTGTCGTAAGTCGGGGACCACCTCTATGTGGAATAGTTAAGCGTCTAAACATTTCCATATGATTAAATTTATATATTTTAATTCACTTTTTAAAACCAGACCCCAACCCTTAACAGACTGTTCAAAGTGTTTGTCAGTTGTTTTACTGTTACTCTTACATCAGTGATACTACATGAAACCACTTTAATAAAGGACTGTATGTTATCACTATTGGAGACACGCATATTAATTGGTTACCTCTCTTATAAACACAAGTGAAGTTTTATAAAGCACTGAATGAAGGCAATATAGGTACAACGTGCAGTCCCTGAGGCCAAAATCGTTTTTTTTTCCTCCAGTCTGCTGGTTGTTGCAGGTACTGACCTTATACAGGTGACAGCACCACTAACTGTTCCTCCTCTCCTTCAGTGGAATGGAACAACTCAAGGCAAAGTTAACGACTCATACCGTCATCTACAACGTAATGTTGCGGCATGTAGACGCCCGAGACCACTTCCCAATCCATCCAGGCAGCCCCATGGGTACAGTATATACTTGAATCAACTGCATTATATTGTTTTTGAACTCATTGTAAAAGCTTTAAGTACTATGTTATATTAAATGTATGACAGGTGTTCACAGTCCCCACTATATGTGCTGTACTAATGTATGAGATGAAATCATCCCACGGACAAATCTGAAAGCGGCATGTTGCATTGGCTGCGTGCACTACAGCTTCAAGCCCTTAGTAGTGCAGGTTAAATTCTGGTCATAGCACTGCTTCAGTAGGTTCCATGTTCTGTTTGTGTGGTTTTCCTTCCATATTCCAAAGACATATGGCACAGTTCATCTAGTAATTGTAAATTGCCCTTGGAAGCATGAGTGACTACCGAGTCACGAGCATCCAGTCAAGCTGTACCTCATCTACAGGACACAATGTTTCCCAAGGCAGTGATGTGTTGCTGTGACCCAGGTTTGGACAAGAACATACAGAAAGCAACCGGTTAGACAGAAATCTGTGGGCTTCGGTAAAGTTCTTGACATCGACGCACTTTGTAGCTGCTTGCATTTTTTGAGCAATTTAAGAAGAGATCTAGGTAATTCTTTAATCATTGCTGCAATAGATCTCTTACAAAAAAGTGGTAAAAACATGGTGTTGTAAGAAATAAATCAATGCTGGAGATAAATCACCAAAAAATTTTAATATCTAAATCAAAATACAGCAACAAAACATTAAAACAAGAGTGGAAAAAAGAAAGTTCCACTGAAAGAAACAAAAAAGTTGCCATTTTTGTTTGTTATTAGCAGAAAAATAAACATTGTAGGAAAATAATAGTTCTTTGAAAATTCCAATGAATGATCCCCCACTTTAATGAAATTCTGCAAATGAACTTCAGTTTCTGCTGGAATATAGCAGTGACCTGCTGGTTGTTATAAATACAAACCGCTCAATAAAGCATCATCCAATTACTAAACATTTTAAGAACATACTGAAAATTGTGTAAATATTGGGCAAATCTCACGTAAATCCTACCTGTTACGGGATCGACGGAATGGCAGAGTAACTGATGAAATGCATTTCTTATAATCCTTGCAATTCAGTAATTCTCTAGTTTGCTGAAACCAATGGTTCTGTACCTTACATCTGGTAACCTCCTCTATATATTTTGTATGCTCCAATTAAGCTCTTCATTAGGCCATTCATTTGTTCAATGAACCTCACAACTCATAGTAAAATGAACTAACCTATTGTGGCTTTTCAATGACACTTAAAATAGCTGCTGAAAAAAAATCCTGTAATGGTAGTAAACTGGAAAACATTTACATCTTGTACTAATGATGTTCTTGTTAATCTGTTAAATGTGAAAAGAAAAACAAATTAGAACTCAAATTTTCAAGTTTATAAGACTTATTCAGAATTTACTTTAAAATAACTGGGAAACTGAAGATACGTTTGCAATCTGCAGAGAAATTTTTTTAATTTACTGTAGCTATTCCTCAACAAATCCAAATGCAACTGACTGAAAAAAATGATAGGTTATCCAAAATGTGGTTTAATGTGATTTTAACTGTGCAATTTATTCAACAACTCTTTCAAAGTTTAATGATGAAACCCTCAGCCAGAGGTCATTTCCAGAAAGGAGAACCATTACTCTTGCCTCAGCAGTTTCCAAAGCAGGTCCTGAAGTCCCTTAATACAGAGCTACAAACTACAAATCCTTCAAGAAAATGTGTAGCTTATTTTGCCTTTGTAAAAAAAGTACAATTAACAAAATGCGTGCATAAACTTTATACACTTTGTTCACATTACTTAAAAGCAGTAGTGATACATAACTCAGGTGTTCCTGTTGTAGAACACAATTGTTCTATTAAGGCATATATTAAATAGTTGACTGATTACTGTAAGGGCCAAGACAAATGCTGCCTTTTTCTAACAGGGAAATCATAAAGCAGAAAAAAAGTCACAAAATAAAGTTATGATTAAATCATTATTGGAACTCAAAATTGGAGCAACACAGCACACACGGGGTCCAAGACCTGGAGCAACAGTCAGGAAAGTGAAGAACGGGAGGAACATTCTCTGCTTTGCAGAAGTTGACAAACTTTCACAGGCTGACTTTTTGCCAAACTACCTGTTACTGACCTTGTTTCATTTTTTGGATTAACATTCAGTGCTTTTTTTATGTTACATATTCTGTAAGGGTCAGTTCAGACAGGATTTTTACCTGGGCAGTTTACGTAAGGTACCTTTTTCATCAGAATGACAGCAGTTTTGAGTACTTGTGGGCAGTCCACTGCTCTGCCCACCAAACCACTAAGCTGTTGTTAAATCACCCAGCCATAACTAACTACTATTGACATTAGATCCCTTCCAGGAGATTCATGCAGTAATTATGTTCAGCTTCAAGAAAATATGTGATGGCATGACTAGGTTGCTCAACCCCTCAATCATCCACATAAGAGGACAACTCGGAATGCTGTGTACATCCTGCCAACAAAAAAAAAAAAAAAAAAACACTTCAAACGCCATATAAAGAGAACTTCCTGCCAATGTGACTAAGGAATACAAGTAATGTGTTATCAGGTTAAATGGTCAAAAACTTCAGTGAAGTGTAGTCACTTGCACACATCCATACAGTCAGTTTAAAACAAACTGACTGCATACGGCTCTGACCTTTTACACAAATTCTCCTGAGCTGTGACAGCCTGCTACTGTATTGCAGATGGAATGTCACATGGCATTCCTTCTCCTTGTTCAGAAAGACAATAGCACTAACATTTCAGTAACTTTTATTCATTGCAGAATGGTCATTTAACAGAATCGTGACCACCCTTGGGTGCAGCTACATTCTAAAGCTTATTAAAAGCACATGGAGCTTGACTAGGAAGCAGATTTTCCTCCATGCTCCTCTTGCACTACAGAAACACAACCCAGCTACTTTCTAAAAAGTATGATTGAGGTGACAATGTAAATGAGCAATTCCAGTCCCAAAAGCAAATGTTCATAATTTACAATACTCCTGTGTTTTCCTTCACGTTTCAAGTTTCATTAACTACAGGTGACATGTTGGTCCTCCCTTCCCTTTAAATTTGAATTTAAACCCTTTTCTTAAAATCCAATGCACCTCCTTCCTTAAACAAAAATTGCTAAAATTATGGCAGACCCCCCCCCCCCCCAATGTTAAACACAGCTTCCCGGTTCTTTATAACTGATTTGTCACTTGAGGGACTCCACATTGAAGAGGATTCCATCAAAAATGCCCTCCACTACACTAGTGGAAATATGTGCTTTGAGCTCTCCAGCATCTCTCAGCGTCTTCGAGCAGTCCGTGTAGATCTTCTCCTAGAAACTGCTGGTTTGCGTCCCGTTGCTGGCTTCTCGTCGGATACAGCCTCCTCTACCTCCTCCTCCTGCTCTCCGGCAGTTAACAGCACTTCCCCATCCATGCCCTGGAGGTCGCGTGGGCCTAAAGCTGTTAGCTGGGGGTTCGCGTCCACTTCATCTTTGCATTTAGGTGAGGAAACGCCTGAGAGTTCTGAGGTCTCAGGTCCAGCCATGTGGTGTTGCTCTCTGGGGCCCAAAGACAGACCACCAGTGCCCTCACTGGAGCAGGACCTTGCTGTAGTTTGTCTTACAGCTGAGGACGTGGACAGAGGAGTACTGTGAACATTTACACTCTCAGATTGTAATATTTCACCTTTATTAGTGCCATGCCACTCTTCTAGCATGGCATGAGGACTGAGGGTGGGTATATGGCTCTCTACGGGTGCTGAGTCAGAAGTCAATGGGTTGTCAGTCACTTGACCTCTGCCCTTATCTTCCAGTATGCTGGTGGCTCCATCTTGCCCTTTAAGGTCTCTGTGGTCATCCACTGTGCTGTTACAGTTTCCATCTTCAACTGTATCCTCTGCAACACCATCTCCCTGGTTTCTTAGGGCTCGATACTTCTGTTCCAGATAAAGAATTATATATTGTTTAAGATTAAAAATTGTATGTACATTATATGTAATATATAATCTAGTTAAGTGCATTAAGTATGAGCCCTTTTTGAATCAATCCAAGAGAAAATTGTAGACTTTACTAGCTGCAGACCTATAAGGTATAGATTCAAGTTCCCTCCAAAATACTTTTCACAACACATACACAATTTAGCTCATCTATCCAACTGAGGATCCACATTGTCATCTGCTACAACTGCTTATCTGCTTACAGCAATGTGATCTCTCTTGTACTACATATAGTCATTAATTGGAGCTTATTTACAAATGCAGTAAATATACAGAAAGATACATTATTTGTAAATGCCAAGTATTCCTTATGAACTTCTGGTCTTAAAGCAGCTAAGATGTACTTTACAGACACAGTCATTATCTACTGAAATGACAAAGTTTGTTTACTCTATATTCTTTTGAGTGCAAAACAAGGCTGGTGCATGTGATCCAATGCATGGCGCTACTGTATAAATGTTTATCTGCAACCTTTTACTCAGAAGTCATCTTGATTCAAATGCTGTTTTCCAACAAGCAATGTTGTTGACTTGCACGGTGGCACAGCGAGTAGCACTGCTGTCTCACAGCACCTGGGTGGTGCGAAAGAACGTGGGTTCGATCCCCGCTCAGTCTGTGTGGAGTTTGCATGTTCTCCAGGTGTTCCAGTTTCATCCCACAGTCCAAAGACATGCTGTTCAGGTTCCCCCTTAGTGTGTGTGAGTGTGTTTCATTGATGTATGGATGAGTGACCCCTTGTAGTCTATCTAGCAACGTAGTCACCTTGGTGAATAAGGCATGTGGGCTAGTAACAAAAGCATCTGCTAAGTGAATAAATGTAAGACACAATAAGAGCCTTCTTATAACTGCCATCATTATTAAAAACTACATTCATCTTTTTCCTCAGACAAGACATGCGTTCAGCACAGTTAAAGAGCGTGGTTTTGTGAGTGGTATGACTGTTCATAGTTCCCTGAACCTTTCATACTTATTATACTATATGACTGCTGCTGCTGAGACGAACACCAACAGAGAGTAGTTCAAGCTGTGTGTACACATCTACGGTTTTGTGAAACTCCGAAGTTCATCTGCTCTGGAGCATTCAAACCGAAATCTGGGACCACACTGATCATTACTTTGTCTTGAATACAGGGCCTGGATCCTTCAACCTTGGACTACCTGGTCTACTTGCTTTTTGTGTTACCTACCTGCAGGTTCTGAAAGTGCATGAGAGACTTGCAGTGAGAGAGTCTGGCTGTGGACTCAAAGTGGTAGAACTTGTGACAAAGCCTGCAGAGGAACCCAGCCACCGGGACAACAAAGCTGGAGCCTGACCAACAGGAAAAAAATACAGAATAAGTGAATGAGAACCCTTGCAGGCTCCATAAGATAAGGAATCAAAGACAGTCATGTTAAAGTGATTGATTCAGTACTGACAGAATATAGAGTCAGTTATCCACCTACCCAGCGCAAAAAAAAAAAATGCATGATTTATGTTTAAATCTCAATTCATGATATTGCAAAGCTGTCAAAAAAATATTGTTAATGTTACACTGTGAAATTGCCAATAAATTAATAGTTGAAGCCTAACATTGTAGCACTGAAGAAAATGTATGCTTTCAGTGTTGGAAATAGTGTTTTGAATTAACAAAACTCCCTATTTGTTCATTCCAATGCAAGAAACTCACCGTACTGAGTGTCTGCATCATACTGCTCACCATCTACCATGTCTTCCAATGCAACCTCCTTATGGGTGGACTGCCCTGCCTGCCAAAGTAAATTACACATTGAAATATTCCACTTCTTTCCATTAAATTACTAGGCTAGCAATTCTGGCTGTGTATAGTCTGTACAGAGCAATCCATAACAGTAACAACATGAACCCCCTTTACCTGGCCTTGGACCTCTTCATCCCCTTCTTCTTCCTCATTCAGCTCTTCTTCATAGTCTTCTTCTCCTTCAAAACAGCCCACTGCATCAACAGTGATCAGCTCCTCCAGAACCTCAGGGCCACCCTCTTCCCGCAGCTGTAATGTGACAACAGTCACTAAATGTCACTCAAGTCAGGGAAAGAGGCAGGACATACTCCAGTGTTTATTATTACTTCCAACAAGTGACCTATCAGTAACGGAGAATAACTTGGGCAGCCTGACCTCCTCCACCCTCTGCTTGTGCTCTGGAGACTTCATATGCTCCACAAACTTGCGGGGTGTTCTGAAGTGCCGTCTACAGACAGTGCAGAAGGGTCGTGAGGAGTGCTTGGAGAGCTGGATATGAAGTAGAGAAGAAGGAAGATCAAAAGACAAGCTTCCCAGATTGCAACAAACACCCTAATATAGAACCTACTTCCTGAATATGTCTGACACATTTCAGGGCTTGACATGCAATGTGATTTTATTAAAATCAAAAATGTCAGCATGACAGCAGTTCCCACATATATTTGGCCTGGAGAAGCCCGTACAACTACATATCGTTTTTGCGGAAACTTTGTGGATTTTCCTCTGCCCCGAACTTGGTGTGATTATATCAACTTCCATCTTTCTTTCATTCCTCACTCACCTTGTGCTCCTTTGTCCTTCGGTGTTCAATGAGGTCCCCAGAGAAATGACTCTGGCAAGTGGCACACCATCGCTGGAGGTTGGGCCTTTTCTCTCTGTAGCACACCACATCAGACCACATGGTAGAGTGAGGCTGAGGCCCACAGTTCTACAGATTTCTGCCTCCTTACAACTTCCACAAACACATCAACAGCTTCAGCTCTTTTTCTGTCAAGTATCATAGTCAAGCACCCTCAGAGCGGTGCTTTTGTCACGCTTGTCAACCTAAAATGCTGAAAAATCTAATCACTTTGAGGCTTTGTGGCCATGTCACAAAAAGTATTATTAAAAGCGAATCCCTGAATACATCACAACCTATTACATAAATGAAACCTCTGATGCATTTAAAGAGTGCAGTGTAAGAAACTGAAATACAGGACTGAACAATCCTGCATCCTGACCCATCTTTGCGTGCTCCCTGCAATGACTCCTGGACACGTGGCAGCAAAGTGACCAGGCAGGCGTTACTCATGTGCTGGATCTCCATCATTCGTTGCTGGTGCGTCAGGCCATTCATGTGGCTCTGGAAGTTCTGCAAGCAAGAGGAAAGTGTTACCAACTCAGAGACTGACAGTGACACATGGAATGAACAAACTTCTGTATGATCTGAGCAATTATTTTACTTTTATTTCACATTCTTAACATTTGTGTGATATACTAGAGTGTACTCAACTGGCCCAACATACACTTTTTCCATTGGTTTCCCCCCTCATTTTTTAATCAACTGGTAGTACAACGCAGGGTTGCAGTAGCCCAGAACAAACCCTGGAAGCATAGAGTGGGGGGCAGGGTATAGTGTGGACAGAAGACCAGTCCATAACAGGGAAATCACTCACATTCACAGAGTAAGGGGGCTAATCAATTGTTGAAAATGGAATCAAGTCAAATGAATTTTTAAATTCATTATAGTTTTATATGAGGTTTTTACAGAAACTTTACCTTTTAGAAGGGTTTTTCTACAGGATATACAAACAAATTGAATAACAGACTTACATTTACATTAATTCGCTTAGCAGATGCTTTTCTCCAAAGTGACTTCTGGTCCCAATTATGTTTGTAAGTTCAGGATCCAAAATATAAGCAAAAGTACATTTTAGTTCTCTCTACTACTACTGTACCTGCTGGTTGTGGCAAGTGATGTTGCAAATATAGCAGAAGAACTTGTTGGCACCCTCTCGGCTAGGGTCCTTGCTCTCACCCTGGGTACCTGCAGTACCTGCTGCAGGGCCACCCAGCTCTTCCAGCCCCGTGCTAAAAGCTCGGCTCTCATTACTTTGCTGGATAGTAACTTTTAAGGATGCTCCCACTCCTAAGACCTGCCCAGGAACAAGGAAGAAAATGCAAACAAAACAAGAAAACAGTTGCCTGACTTTTGGAGCCTTATGGGCCTTTGACCCCACAATCCAGTCGCATGGCATCATCACCCAACTTACCTCAGTTGCCCTGCTTTCTTCCACAAATTCCACAGCTTCTGTGCCAGCAGCGCTTCCTCCCTCCTCTAGGAGGCAGTCTATTATACAGGAAATAATTAAATTACAAAGTAAGGGTAGTGGCTAGAAACAAGAGTGACTGAATAAATACACGTAAAAACAGGCACACAGACTCATGGACGCAACACAAGTACCTCCAGGTTCTGTCTCTTCTTCTAGGCCGTCATAATTTGACCTTGGACCATCAGCCACTCCTGAAGGCTCCTCAACCTGAGCCTCTTGCCTAAGGGAAAAAGAGCAGACCAATTCTTGTTCAGAGTTAAATAAGGATAATACAGAGAGCTTGTCCTTCTGTTCTCAGTAGTTTACATAGATTTACTGAAGGTCAGTAAAAGCATGGTTAATTGTTGGGGGAAATTAAGAATTTTGTACTTGATATAGAAAACTACAAATATTTTTAAATGTGTAAGACAATAAGGTGACTCTTCATAACAACACTGACCTCGATGCAAGGAAAAATGCAGTTTGTAGTATCTGGTTCTTTAGAAGCTTACCCTTCGGTCCTCTGTTTCTTCAAAGCAGGCTCGCCTTCCTGCTGTTTGGAGGACTGACTGTCACTGTCAAGTGCCTCTGCTACTTCCTCTGTGTGGTGAGAAAACAACAAATACCAATACTGGTACTTGGTCTCCCTGCAGGATGAACCCTAGGCTGGACTTCAGGAACTGTGCTATACAGTGTTTAGCTGGTAAGAAGTTTAAAACCTGAACAAATTCCTGAGACCAAATACAGGACAACTATACATGGGCAGAAAACTAAGGAGGGAATTCACTGTATCCCACCTGTACTGACAGCTCTTTCATTAGATTCTCCCTCTGAGCTGCTTCCTCCAGGTTGGGCATCAGTGCGTCCCAGCTCTCTCTGCTCACTCTCACGTTTCCTCTCCGGAAGGCGAGCAGTAAGGTCCTACAGTGACAGTATCAGTTATGGAACCTACTGTTTGATGGTATACACTGGCTCTGACAATTACCCTTAAGAAAAGTACTAATTAAAGTTCAGGTAATATTACACGAATAAAACCATGTACAGGTGGTCCCGGATTTACAACGGGGTTACGTTCCCCGAAATCAGTCATGAGTTGAAAATATCCTAAGTCGAAAATGCATTTAATACACCTAATACACACTTCTGCGCGACAGAATGGGAGATGTGGATTGCTGTGCAGCATCACAAGACAGTATCGCTCTGCATATTGCTTGCCTGGGGGGAAATCAAAATTCAAAATTTGAAGTACGGTTTCTATTGAATGTCTATTGCCAGCTCACCACCATAAAGTCGAAAAAAAAATTGTAAATCAAACCATTTTAAGTCGGGGACCACTTGTACTTCAGCCTCTTAAAAACAGGGTTAGGCTAGTATTTCAGTCTAGGCTTTTCCAGCACACTAAAGTCCAGTTTTTAACAAGATGGTGCTCTATTTTGACGATTTACCACTGTATCAAAATTTGCAGCGTGTATTTAACAGTTTCTTAGTATTGTGATGATTACACAAAAAAACAAAACCAACAAGATAAAAATATATGCTTCTCATAACAGGGCTACAATATCAGAATCTCTGCTGCAAACCTTTGATTCATACTGTCACTAGTTCAAAGAAGCTCACTTTACGGTAAACAGAAATAAAATCAATAATAAAGATGGAGCTACCTTGTTAAAATAGCGTGTATGTGGGTGGTAGTGGCGTGGAGGGAATCCCATGTGAGGTGTCTTGATAGCCACACCCATAGGAGCTGGGCCAAGGAGAGAAGGCCTTGCCCCAGCTGGGAAGAACTGTGTAAACTGCTGCCCAGCCACTGCAAAGCCCCTCAAGTTTCCTGCAAAGCACAAAGAATACAATTACCATATCTATAATGCATAGACAAGAAAAACTGCAATAAATAAATAAAAATGACTTTCTGCCATTCATTCTGCCATAAAGAAATTCATCAATCAACTGGATGAACAACTATCCTGGATGGTAGACAGAAGCAGCTTTTACCTTGCATCTGCTGCATCAGCAGGGCCCCCTGAAGCATGGGATTTGTGGCAATGATGGTTGCAGGGGTGGCAGAGCACAAGTTGACCATACGAGGAGGTGGAGGGGGTGGAGGTGGTGCTGAGGCTGCAGCAGCCAAGGGCCTGTTTGGAATAGTAAGAAACCTTGATGTCACACAAACAATTTATAAGTTTGATTAACTATATTCATGACGGAGAAGTAACTTAACATTAATTTAAAGAAATTTACACTGCAACATTGAGGAAAATAAGAAAAAAACTTCTAGGACAGAGATATTCCAATCTGTGAGCATATATGACTAAAGGACCTGGTCAAAAGGATGACTGACTGAGTGCCTGGAAGTTCAGAACCTAGAAAAGCTCAAAGGATTCAGAGCAAAACACGGTATATTGGTCACATTTCTACGCAATATCACTCTAAAGTCTGTTTAGAGTGCACAGGGTGTCCTTAGTAACTTTTACCACTCACCACTGATCCTGCTAGTTGTGCTGGGCTGAATGTGACTTGATTCACAATTAAATAAATGGTGTTCTGAGGAGAATGGATCTAATGGTTTGTGTAGCTTGTAAGCTCTTCAGAACTGATTTCAAACAGTTTTTATATCAAATGCAGTTAACACTTCCACAATCTCTTCTTTCCCAATCTCACTTCTATTTAACAAATTAAATGTGTATTTCTCCCTACATGCTGTATAAATGGATTGACAAAACACATTACTTAAAAACCAATCAGCGAAAAACACCAATGTGAAGAGTGTGGTTAAATTTAAACTGCTGTGATTACGTGGATTAAAAAAAATTGAAAATTATACAAAACAGAAATTACAATGAACTGCCATGAAATTGCTATCCCAGTCATGAACTGAGTTTATGCACCAACACAAACCACAAGACAATTCATGTAGTAGTGCTACGTAATTCTTATTACTAGAGCACTACCTGACAAGGCAATTCTCATAATGCAGTTACTTAAAACACTATTTTGAGCTATATGTAAAGTATCATTTGCAGTAAAATGGTAAACCAAAAAAAAAAAAATCATTTGTAATGATATTGTCTTTCAACAGAATTCTGACACAATGCATTTTATAATTTTAACATTTACAATACATGAGACTTCCCCTTACAGTTTAAAAACTTTGACCACTTCTGGTAAAACTTTCACTTTACTGGTTATTATAAACGATAAAGACTCAATTTATGATTTGCTTACAAATTTGGGCACACACCTATGAGAGAACAGTTAAACTCATAAAAAGTACCTATATGAGAAAAGCCTGTACATGGGAGGCACAAAGAGGGGAAATATAAAAAGTTGAGTCATACTGTACAAATGCACACTTTGTGCAGGAAGTAAGACACTAGTAGCTTGCATGTTCACAGTAAACTGTAGTCAAAGAGCAACCTCAATTGAGAATGTGGAATACACTGAGCACAAGAAATATATCATTAACATTCATTTTTTCTTACCATTATCTAATCATTAGTGTGTAACCTTTAATACTTTATTCTACCAATTTTATAAGTTAATGTGAAATTGCAAGCAAGAGGAGCAGAAGGCAGTAAACATGTTTTCTCATTGTGGTACAAACCGCACACAGTACTTTCCCTGTAAAAGATATTTATCGAAGTGCTCACCCAGTTTCCCTAGTTTTGTGAACTGAATGATGTATATTTAGAAAATTCATTATATTGGAAGGGTTAAAGTGTCTTCTAGGAAGACTTGACCACAAATAAAGAGCAACATATATAGAAATCACCATACGGAGGGGGCCAGCTGTATTTACTTGTAATTATTGGACAGAAATACAGACACACACTGACTGAAATCGCTTGTCCCAAGTGGGGTCACGGTGAGCCGGAAGCCTAACCCAGCGACACAGGGCGCAAGGCTGGAGGGGACGCCAGTCCGTCACAAGGCACCCCAAGCAGAACTTGAACCCCAGACCCACCAAAGAGCGGGACCCGGCCAAACCTGCTGCACCACCGCACCCCCGCTGACAGAAATACAATTTGCAACAAATCCTATGAGTTAGCGCATAAATGCTTACAACTTGCTCCAGTTAGAGAACCCAGTTTTCATGATGACCTGGTTTGAGTCATGTGAAACACAACCAAACAAATGAACTTGGACCTCAGTGAAACCAACACTTCACATCCTACAGACTTGAGATTTTACTGCTTTATTATGGTCCTTCCAAGTGGGATTTTTTTTTAATGGTGAACACTTTTCATGAAGAAGTCCCTCTCATCTGAGTCAGCTTGCATATCAAAAACTTCAGGAGTGCACCACTGACATCCGGCAACATAATATGCGTGGTGGCACCTGAACGCAGTAAGGGGGAGTGAAATGAGATGCTTCACCCAGTGACAAGACATGATCTACCCCTGCAAATCCTTCAAGCATTTGACTTGTGTGGTAGGCAAGCTTTTGCTTGCCCTTTGCGACCTGATGCTGCTCGTTTCCCCATTAAAGAGCCTGCCACCCCACCAAAGAAAGGCCATACACCTGTGCATTGGAACTAAAGAATGACTCATGTATGACTTCTTTATAACTACAAGCATGTACACTAAGGGAATGGCAACAACAAACCCAAAATCTTACTTAAACAGCATTATGAATTACATAAACAGGACTGTAGTTATCAAACCCACTGTACACTACAGGGAATTCCACAAAACACCATTCACATTGTCCAAAATTAACTTGTGTTTACATCATGCAGCACTCACAGTAACTGTCAATGTCAGCTATGTGCCATGTGTCGAAAGCGATGCTTTTACATTATTTTTAGACACAGTGTGTGAAAATGCACAGTACTAACTAACTAGTACGGGGTGAAGTGAGGCCAGCGAGGCGTTTAGGCCCGCCTACATCCCCGCGCTCGCCTGAGCGCCTTACCGGCCTGCTTGGTGGTGGTGGGGCAGGTGGTGGGAGGAGGCCGCGGGCAGCGGCGGCGGCGGGGGCGGAGGTGGCGGCGGGGGAGGGGGCTGCTGGTGCTGGAAAAGCTGCTGGAGCTGCCGCAGGTGCTGGTGGAGTTGCTGCTGCTGCTGGTGGTGGTGGTTGAACATGATGTCGTTGGTTGGTTTATTAAATTAATGTGGTCCTCGTCGATAAAAACGCAGCTCGCTGAGGAAGATATAGACATAATGATAATCCGCGTACTACATAAACCTCTTATAACTCAAGCCTCCTGGAAGGACGAGCCCTCCGCCGAGGAGAAACAACTGACAGAGACGATCGTTGCTCGGAATTAAACAAGAGTCTTTATAAAAACGTACTTTAACATTTAACAAACAATTCAACTTCTTTTTAAAAACACATCATCATGATCATCATCCCCACAGGAGGAGGACTCGTGCGTGCGAGTGTGACTGAACAACGAACGTGCGAATGATTCATGTTGTACTGCAGAGAAGAGTCGCTGGCCTGTTGCTAACACGTTAGCTGGTTTAATTTATAACCTTACTAAGCTAACAGTAAGCTAACAGTAAGGTTATAAATTAAACCAGCTAACGTGTTAGCAACAGGCCAGCGATTCTCTCTTTGCAGCACAACATGAATCAACAAACGAGGAAATAAAACTGATACCGCCACATTTTGTCTGTATAACTCGTGAATTTCGCCTTACTAATGGTAACTGTCACTAAGGCCTTTAGTCGCGGTAGTCAATGAAAATAATCACGCAGCGCGCCGCGGTGTGACTGGCCGTGTTGTTGACACAGCACAGCTAGCGGTCCGGGACCACGCCGCAGATTCAACACAACGACGGCCTCGCACATTTAACTTTGCCTTCTCCTTAACGCAGCAGCGGCGCCCTCACGCCTGCAACAAGAAAACGAACCTGTTCCAGTCACCAAGGCCCTGACGTTTACAACGGCCAGTTGACGACAGGCTTTATTTTTTCACCAAGCACTGCTCTGCGCTTGACTATGAAAGGGACGCCTGTGGCGAGACAGTGTCGTATTTCCGCACACTGCCCCCAGCGGCTCGGAAGATGAACTGCATGAGTTTAAACGCAACGTACGTGGGATAATGCAGCGCAGCGCAGCGCTGTAATGTACACAAGGAAGTAAGCCGAGAAATACTGCATTAGGATATTTTATTTATATTTGCACAATACAATTCTGACAGACACATGGTTCGCTTATAATTTTACACATTTCTATCTGCAAGGACAATTATTTTCTATATCATTTAAATATGGCATATATTTGGCGTGTAATACCAATTTAATGAAGCGATATTTCGTTGCAGCTAAGTTCAGTTAACTGTTCACTATAAATATAGATGTTATAAACACGAAATGCAGTACAGCACCCACAAGGAACTTCTGGTATTTGTTTGCAGGGTATTAATTCAGTACCATGGACAGTTCGAATATTATTATTCACGTGCCTCATTGCATGTTTTAAACTTTAAGAAGTGTATTTCCTACATACTCGAGTAAAGTGGGTAAAACAACTTTCGACAGTCTGCTTTTTTATTGACTTGTTTTAAGCAAATGATGATTCCTCAATAATACCTCATACTGCATGTGTGTTACCTGCCTGTTGCTGCCGATCATAACGTCGTAGAGGTAAAAACGCAGAAGAGAACATGATATGAAATTAATAACGTTCATGATGTCCGAAATATCAATTGTCAGAAAACTGTTTTATCTATAGTTCACAAACGTATTTATACCAGTCAGTCAACGGAGTGAGCTTACCTGTTACGGCAGGATAAGTGACACACAGGTTGGAAATACATTTCCCAGCATCACCGGCAACGTGGGTGTGCGCTTGCGCAGTGCGACCTTGCGCCCCCGCGTGGCTCAGCGCGTACATGACTACGCAATTGCCTTCTCATTTACCCGATCGCAGGCAGAACTACGAGCGTAAGTCGTTGTCCTTGCAGGCGGCGCAGCGGCATCGGCTGGAAAGGCAGGCGGCGCCTGTTTAGTCGACGCGAGGAAAAGACTGAGGAAGGCCAATGAGGCTGCCTGTGAAAGGGAAATAGACGGCGCGAGTCCTCCATATATTGATCCGACTGGAATCCGATCAGGAGGGGATAGGGCTCCGCGAGGGCATCCCCCCTCTCCGCTAATTCCTTGCACTGTGAGAGCGGCGACACTCCTCTGGACAACATGGGCAACCGGGGGATGGAGGAGCTCATTCCTCTGGTGAACAAGCTGCAGGATGCCTTCTCGGCCATCGGGCAGAATGCGAACCTGGACCTGCCGCAGATCGCCGTGGTGGGAGGACAGAGCGCGGGCAAGAGCTCCGTGCTCGAGAACTTCGTGGGCAAGTCAGTGATCCCGTCTCCTCCTCATCTCCTGTCATCGCCTCCTCCTCCTCCTCCTCCTCCTTCTTCCATACTGTCACCATACCGCTTCACACTCTTCCAGTGCTTCCCATTTATGCTGTCACCTCCTCTCATACTGTATGCTGTATAAATATACTACACAGTGTCTTCATCAATAATATGCTTTAATATAAATGATGGAAGAGAAAAACACCTTCGCGTCTACAGGCGATGCCATCTGGAAAAAAATCCATTCTCATGTATTTTAATATCACGGTTACGATGTAGCACGATTGTATTTTTTATCCCGACTCGAAAAATATGAGGGAAATAGGTCGATTTTAAACACACACCCCCGACATGCATGTATTTGCTGGATCATGAGTCAGTCAGTGTGCTGTTGCATTTTTGTACTCCGCAGTCTGTGTGTGTGTGTGTGAAATATATCCACGGTCGTTCATAGCCAGATGTGATGCACGCGGCGGATTTTCAAAGCGAAACGCCGATAATGCCGAACCTGTGTGTGTGTGTGTGATGAAATATGATGTGTCCATTTCAGGAAGGATGTGTGTTCATTCTGCAGCTGTGTCCTTCCGCGTGATGTAGCACACACTGACACACACACATCCGTCGTACACACCAACACACACGGTCCTTAACCACCAGTGGATCAATATGAATGTGATGGACACGGAACCCGGGTGTCCTATTGTTCTGTATTCAGTGTATGTGTGGTGTGTGTGTGTGTGTGTGTGTGTGTGTGTGTGGTGGGGAGGGGTGTTCGGGAACCAGTCAGTCTGCGGGGAGGAACCGTCTCTGTCTAATGGGCAATTACTGGTTTGTGTGTGTGTGTGTGTGTGTGTGTGTGTGTGTGTGAGTGTACCCAACACGGGCCTGTGGATCTCATCTCACACATCGCAGCTGCTGCCATTTTGTTGTTGCTCTAACGCAGCTCCCTGTGCACCGCTGACACACACACACACACACACACACACACACACACACACACACTGTATACCCAGTGCTGTACCGCTCGCTCTCCCGTGGCAGACCTTGTCGCGCGCGGCTCCTTCGCACTGAGCGCTTCGTGACCTTGCCATGGTGGTGCAGCGTGTGTGTGTGTGTGTGTTTGTGTGTGTGTGTGTGTGTGTGAGCCCCTGGTGAATGACGAGCAGTGACAGCTCCGCAGTCAGTCACTGGATCCAGTGCGGTCACTCTCCGCAGTGGCTGCAATCAGATCACGGGCTGTGCAGTGCGATCTGGGCACTGCCAACACTGTGCTGCCAGCATGGAGGATACACCTTAGTCATATAAATATGCCTCTTTTCATATACACATCACAATCCAAAATGTAAATATGTATACATTATATACACCCATACATGCTCTTGTCTTGTAAAGGCTGTACTTATTATGATTTTACAATTAACTCAAGCATATTTTTTAGTTCTTTAGTGTTGCAATAATTATGAGTAAATGCATAAATTACTGTTATTTATCCAATAACAGACAGCAACAGAAATAATAATTAACAATAATAATAATAATAATAATATGGGACAAACAGTCGTTGGCAATGTATGCATAATAATAATAAAATGTTAATAATAATAATAATAATAATAATGGATATGGTGATGATAATAGGCTAGCGGTAGGTAATCCTGCAAGGAGGCCCGTGCTGCGGTGCTGTTGGCCCCGATGCTGTCCATCAGCGTGACAGTGAACTGAGGTGTCTCTAGCAGGGTACATGTCACACACACACAGGATGCCTGGACATTTTTTGGTTGTGTTCAGCTGCATTTATTCACACCGTTACATGTCTCAGCTTTATTATTTCATACAGGTGCAGTAAATCTATGACATATTTGTTAAACACTTGTGACTCTGCCCAAATAACTTACCAATTTATTCCTTAACCCACCTTAAACACTTAATTGAAAGATCACCTGAAGTATTTATTTCCAACATTTCTTTTTATTTAACTTACTAGCAGGATTTTATGCAAAATAAGCCCATTAAGTTATTTAGACTAATAGCATGTTTTTTATGAAAATGGGAACGTGTCATTTCATTTGCGTTGCTAATGGATGGAACTTCTTTGAATGCTTAATCAGGCTTATTGAATTTCACCTCAAAATGATCCATTATGATGATTATGCAAATGTTTTATTAATTTTTGGCCATATTTCTGGAGGAGTGTGGCAGTATTTTTGAGGTAAAGGTTTTACACAGGTAAATATATGTATTTACTAATTTACTCCAAGGTCAGTACTGATTATCTAGGGATTGTCTTTGGAGATATATATTAGATACTGAAAACTGGTTTAAGACGTATTTTATTTATTACATGAAAATTTCCTGAATGATAACGAATGCAAGTCTCCCGTAGATGTGTAGCGGCCGAAGGGTGTGTGGGCTGCCCTTGTCCTTAGGTCTGCTCACGGTTATTTCTTGAGAGCATGGTCAGCCTGTTAGACAGCGTCACCGCTGAAGTGTTTGGTTGCTGATGTCGGTGGTCAATGCATCACTATGACAGCAATTGATGGTTATAAACGGGCGCATCTGCTGCTCTCTGCTGATTCCACCCTGGAGAACGCATTTCAGGTGGCAATATTCGTGGCTGTCTGGGAGGGTGACAAAGCGGAGCTAGTCTCTGGTGGACTCCCTGCCGGAGGCCCTGCTCTTCCTTCGGCTACTCTCTTCCTCTGAAACATGAAGCTTCGAGAAAAGCCCATGAGTATCAGCTTGTAGGCTTGGTGATATTGTAGAAATAATTTCAACTCCACTTCAGAAAATACGCACATGCTATCCGTGGGATTTCTCCCTGTGTGTGTTATATTATGTGTTCATCTCTTTTTTCTTCACGGTGCATTTAAAAAACCCTTTTGTGCAATGTGTGTGTGTGTGTGTGTGTGTGTGTGTGTGTGTATGGAAACAATGCTCACAGTTGGCACAATGGATGGTTTCAGGACCCAGGACAGCTCTTATGAAAGGCGGCTGAGATAAGTTCATTAATTTATATTTAGTTGCTTGATTAATAAATGTCATGATACAGGCTTTTTTTCTCATCGTTTTCTCACTTAACGTTCATAGGCTAGAAATTTAGGACAAGGAACTTGTTTGATGAGAAAATTCCATTTTTTTAATCAAACAATTGACTTTATCAATTAATTTATTTCTCGCCCTTCGCAGTGTATGTTCAGAAACACTGCAAGATAATATTGATAGATATACAGTGTGGCGCAAATATGAGGCAAAATATAAAGACAAGAAATGGCAGAAATCTGTGTGAATTGCATCCTCTTGAAGGAAAATGCAGTGCGGTTTGAATCTTCATACAAACATATTTCACACGAAGACGGTTAGGTTATAGATATATCCTAAAACGGCTTATTGTCCGAGTTCTGAAACAATGCAGTTTGTAGCCCTGTGTTTGTCGATGTGTGTTAGTGTAAGAGAAAAATGAAGCGCCCAGATACTGCTGAGCCATGTATTAGTATCACTCAGATAATCTATCGATAATGTATTGACATACTGACTCTAACTGTTGGGCTGCTGTCCAAGGAAAACAGCTATGCAGAGTTGCAACACAACTGTGTGTGTATTAATTTCCATTACAGTTTTCTCCCTCTGCTTAGTAATTTGCTCATTTAGTGATTTTATGATGAACTGCACTATTTATGCATTTCTGCAGTTGACAGCATGAAGAATACATCTCTACACATTAACACAAATCTGTGTTCGTGTGGTTCAGCTGAAGCAACAATCCTGCACAGGGATGCACGGCACAGTGATGCTCTCACACATACGCACTCGCATTTCTTGCGCCGGTGTCTTAGTGTTTAGGCCTGCTGCTCTTTTTCTGCAATCTGACGTGGGCTCCTTCACCAATACCTCCCATATAGGAGCTCCTGCGTGTCGATAATGCACGTTCGCATGTCCCAAATGGCTGCTCCATATGCCACTGTTGGGGTGGGGGGTTGGGGGGGGTCCTGCAGTCAGTGCCATCTGTCTGAAGGAGAATGTCACCTGTGGGTGGGACTGGCCTTTCAACAGTTAATTTCCGTCAACATTTTTCATTTGGTATTTACTTAACGAACAACTGACGGTGTACTCAGTCAGCAACCCTTAGTATTTGTTTATTATTGAATAATGTCTGTGTTTTTTCAGATAAAAATTTTTTTTTGTACAAAAAAAAACTCTAAAATTAGCTTTTTTTTATGCTGCCCTGTAATATTTCAAAGAGCTGAAACTGCTGATATTCATTTCTAATGATATGTATTTGCAGCAATGGGGGTGCGGTGGCGCAGTGGGTTGGACCACAGTCCTGCTGTCTGGTGGGTCTGGGGTTCGAGTCCCGCTTGGGGTACCTTGCGACGGACTGGCGTCCCGTCCTGGGTGTGTCCCCTCCCCCTCCGGCCTTACGCCCTGTGTTGCCAGGTAGGCTCCGGTTCCCCCGTGACCCCGTATGGGACAAGCGGCTCTGAAAATGTGTGTGTGTATTTGCAGCATTCGCCAATCATCAGTCATTTCTGAATTAAACACAGCATATGTTCTGAATTGGGGGACGCGGTGGCGCAGCGGGTTTGACCGGTGCCTTGCTGTGTGGCGGTCCTGGGGTTCGAGTTCTGCTTGGGATGTGCAGCGGCCCTGTCCTTTTCCCTGTGTTTGCCTCCCCCGCCATGCAGAGGAAGGACCTGGCAACCTGCCTCCGTTCCTCCCTTTACTTGCCTTGGAAACCACGCTGTGGGTCGGCTCCGGCTCGGCACCTTGCATGCATGTTCTGAATTATAAGAAATTTTGATGATTATAATGAGTTATTTTGAAGAAACAGAAACAGCCGTATGTAGTGGTACATTCTTAATGGAGCTGATGGAGTCGAAAGCAGTGGATATATTCAATCCTTCCTAATTTATTGATCTATAGGAGGCAAATAATATGCTTTTTAAATGTAATTAGAACCCATCTTTACATCAGTTCGTTCTGTTTTGTGAATCAAGGTGAAGCAGCGTGTTACAGGTTAACATGAGTGTAAGCACTGTGTGTCTTTCCTGACTCATGTACAGTTAAGATCACCTGGAAAAATATTTAGGTCAGATGCCCATTTTTTTGTCCACAACCGTTGAACAGGTGCCGGATTTTGCTGTTCAGCATAATTAATACGAAGTGATGAGTTTCATTCTTGAGCTTTGCTTTGGATATGAGGAGGTGCTGAGTTTTACTCTTTCAGCAATGTCCTGACCTTTTCAATTTAATTCTCTTGCTTTTACAAGAATGTACCATGTTCTATCCTCAACTCGGAAAATGCTGAAATTAGTGTAGTCTGATTTTCAATTCAATTCAATTTACTTTTATCAAGCTCTATTCTCATGCAGTGACAGAGCACTTTAACACAGGCATAAGGCAAGAAAAACAAATACATCAGATAGAGAAACAAAGAAGACAGTTGACTAATGTCATAAGATAGTTGTCACGTCAGGCCGAGAGAACCGGGACGGAAAGACCCAAGTGTGGAGTTGTTCGTCTGGAGTCAGAGGATCAGGCAACTTCTCGGTATCGGGGACAGGCGGAGGGTCGGTCGATCGGCGGTCGGGGTCACAGTGGGAATCCATGAGTGAGGTCAGGAGACGGAGCGAAGAGTCGGTCGAACGGCGATCGGAGGTGAAACAAAGCTCCGTGAACGTGGTCGAGAAACAAAGCTAGGGGTCAAAACCGGAGAACGTGAACTGAGAGCTGGAGATGAGCGAGGAGTCCCAAGGAAGGGCGGTTGTCCCTGACGAGATTCCGCAGAGGTATGGGAGCTGAGGAGGGTCTTTTAAAGGGTGAGCGGTTAATCAGGTGCTGGAGCAGAGTCAGGTGTTGTCGGGTGAGTTGTGGGCGTGGACGTGACAATAGTACTTTTATAGAGCTATAAGTATGCCTAGTGGCCACGGAGGAAAGGAACAAAAACTCCCAACTGAAAATCGAGGGAGGAAAAAAACCTCTGGGGGTCCAAGGGCCAGTGGTTGCCCACCCCTCCTGGGCATTCTAGATTAAGTAACAATTCTAAGCCAGTTAACAAGCAATAATGATATTGTTACTATATGGTATCTTTGCTCCCCAGCTCAGCATGAAGCATCTTGTCCATCATAGCAGTTGGTCATCATCTTCAGTCAGCATGGGATTCGTCTGTCACCACCGGCTGGCCTCCTCAGGTCTTATGTAGCGAGGCAATGCTCGACAAGAATAAAGAACAGTTAGTAATTTGTTAGTAATTTGTAACTTAAACAAGTCAGTTTAATATGCATTGGTATAAAAGTGGTTTTGTTATTTTACAAAAGTTCTATGAGAGTCTGGACTCTATGGCTACTGAGGAAACAAGAAAAAAATGAGTATCTCCATTGACTGTATGAAGTGAACACAATGTACGACTATTGAGTTGGGATATTTATAGGGTACGTGACATCAGGTTGACTCTTAGCAACCATTTACCTGATTTTCAGACCAAGGCAGGAGGAAAAAATTGAAGAAATAATTTACCAGTACCTCCTTTGGCGTAGGTGTTTGGGCTGTGGGGGGACACCCACGTGAACGTGGGAAGAACATGCGAACTTCGCACTTACTGAGCCGGATTCAAACTCAGATCCAAAACCACAGCCTGGGAGGAGTGAGGCACGGTGCCTCCATGTTACTCTTTGCAGTATACAAATGGTTGGGTCATTTGCCATCATGAAGAAGGTTGGCTGGTGGTGGTCGGCCTTCTGAAACTGCGTACCCTGCAAGGGAGGCCTTCTGCTGTATCACACAACAATAAAATGCAAAGTGAGCAAAAAACAAGGACACCGACGAAAAAACTCATAAAGTCACCTTGAAGTCAGCAAAGCAGCGGCGTGGAAAATACACGGCTCTTTCACTGTTGCACGGGATGTGTGAATGTGTATAGAAGCAATGCTGGAATAGGAGTAATTTCTGCTTTACACCTTAGAACACTTTAATTGGCATTGCCTTGGATAAATAGTTCGAAGGTAGATTTGTCGGCCCGAGGGAGACGTGGACGCGGGGCCGAAGCAGCGGCTCCATTAGTCGAACTGCGAAAAGCTTCCGCGGGCCGCAGGCTCGGGATCCCCGGCACGGAGGACCCCATGCCCCTGCCGGGAACACACGCAGCATTGTGTGCTGCTGACTCAGGGTCTGGTGCCCTGATGATGCAGGCGCAGCCCCACTTGAGGGAGGCGCGTTGGCAGAGAGATGCGACGGCGCTCAGCTGCGGCGCTGCGCGGCTCTTTGTGCCAGGTGCCGCAGCACTCCCCTCCGTGGCTCCTCAGCCTGGAGGTCTGGGCAGCCCTGACATCTGGACCGAATGTGTGGACGCAGCTCAGTCAGCATGAGTGCCATTTAGTCCAGGAGTCAAAGGAACCCATTCATTAGAGGCACAGTATTCTTCTGTTGGATTTTAAAGAGGTTTTAGTGGAGAAAGCCTTGCCTTGCCCTGCGAACCCTACTTCTGCATTCACAGTTTTTTTAGCCGGCAATGTTATCATAAGAGACCCGAAGGCTCTTCTCATGAAACTGTACTAAGATTCAAAACAGCAGTAGTACAATATGTGTATTACCACCGTTAATATCTGTATTATAACATGTGTATTGGGCTTTATCTAAATGGCATGTGTTTGTCATGGTGTACTTACTTTATGCACTAAATACCAATATCTTTTTAATGTGGATATTGGACCTATTTCAGCAGATTCTATCCAGGGCTCACAGTCTAATGATAATGTGTGCAGACGTGTGTATTGGAAGGAACAGGCAGATTAAGACACACATACACACACTGACTGAAACTGCTTGTCCCAAGCGGGGGTCGCGGGGAGCCGGAGCCTAACCCGGCAACGCAAGGCGTGAGGCTGGAGGGGGAGGGGACACACCCAGGATGGGATGCCAGTCCATCGCATGGCACCCCAAGCAGGACTCGAACCCCAGACCCACCGGAGAGCAGGACCCGGTCCAACCCGCTGTCCACTCCACCCCCCAGGCAGATTAAGTTGATGCAGATATTAGCTATTGCTGCACATCTGGTCAATAAATGACAGCTTGTAATCGAGTTTTTTAATAGTATTTGGAAACTGAGGAGTAGTGTATAGATTCTCAGCGTAAAACAATCTGATCGCTTCATTCCGCATAAAGCGTTTAAACGCTGCTTCGTTTTCCAGCATTTCCGCACCTCGGAGAGCTCAGCTCAACACCTCTGACACCAAGGTTATTTGCGGCCTGTGAAACGGAAGCTCTTGCGTTCTCCCGGGCTGAGTCAGGACTCGTCAGATTGCGGAGGAGTTACCGCACGTCTTGAAGCTGAGCCTAAACTGGTGCTACGTCATCCGGGATTGACAAGATGTGGGGAGGCTGGCGAACCAGAGAAGGACCGAACTGGCAGCTCTTGCCAATATGACAGCCGCACGGAAGACTATGAAGTGAATAAGTGGGCCGACTGAGCGGCATAGAGCGACAAGCACAGACTTGGGGAAAGGGGTCCGTGTCCAGACCGTTGCTGTACTTCTTTTAAGTGTTATTCGCAGGGATTCTCCACATCAGCTGGTGGGAGTTTGCAAAAAAATGTAATGCTGGGATTCTTTGAGGGACGCGTGGGACGCTGCAAAGACAGGGTACAAATAATCAGAGATAATCAAAACAGTACGAATATTTCGAGAATTTATCTGGCAAAAAGAAAACACAAATACTGCTGGATTGTGAACATTTTTATTGTCCCTCACTGATTTCATCGGCTTGGGTCAGAGCAAATCTATACATTTACATTTAAATTTATTCGTTTAGCAGACACTTTTCCCCAAAGCGACGTACACACGCCGGCCACTTTATTAGATACACCTGTTCAACTGCTCGTCAACGCAAATATCGAATCAGCCAATCACGTGGAAGCATCTCAGTGCATTTAGGCATGTAGACACGGTCACGACAATCTGCTGAAGTTCAAACTGAGCATCAGAATGGGGAAGAAAGGCCATTTAAGTGACTTTGAACGTGGCATGGTTGTTGGTGCCAGACGGGCTGGTCTGAGTATTTCAGAAACTGCTGATCTACTGGGATTTTCACGCACAACCATCTCTATGGTTTACAGAGAGAATGGTCAGAAAAAGAGAATATATCCAGTGAGTGGCAGTTCTGTGGGCAAAAATGCCTTGTTGATGCCAGAGGTCAGAGGAGACTGGCCACACTGGTTCGAGCTGATAGAAAGGCAACGGTAACTCAAATAACCACTCGTGCACTGTACATCTCAGAGAAACACACTTTGCGCATTACATTAGAAGAAAGAGAGACATAGTTGCAGACGTGTGATTTTTAAGTAAGTTTAGTTTGTTTCTTTCCGCTATATACACCGATGTTCATCGCATGATTAGGTGCATAAAACTCAGAATAGACAATATAATATATATACAGTATAATATAATATGCTATAATACGAGACGCTGTGCATTTAGTATCCGTTTGCTTGCAGGTGACTCTGTTTTCTGCCACTCAGCCCTACTAAATGCACTCTCCATGTCTCCACTCCGCTAAGAGGACTCGTAAAGAAGGCCACTATGGGTATAACTTCTCGGCGTTGCGCTGCCTCCCTGCTTTCCTTGCCCCTTCTCGGTAGATTCTGCCCGATGCCGCAGCCCGGCAAACGACATGGCAAACGAAGGCCTTAATGGGCTACGAAAGGGGATTCCATCGCAAAGCGAGTGGTGGAGCACTCTGCCTGATTGCTTTTAAATGCAGCATCCATCCAATGACTCTGTTTTTACATAATGGCCTCTTTGGGTTCTCTTTGACGACATAAGACTCGTGACATCAACAAGGAGCTGGATACTGTGTTCGGGTACAGTAAAACGTTGGCTTGGGTTGTCTGTTCCTCACTGAGTTCAGCCATGGAGCTTGGAAGGAGGCTAACAAGTCAGTTCCTCTTCTGTGACTTTTTATAGACCGACATATTACACATTTGCATTTATTCACATTTCAAGTGAAGCAGGGCTCTGTACTGCAAGCTTTCGATTGAGGTATTTTTAAATATCGAGATCAGTCTTTAGTCAAGCCATGTTTTATCAGGCGTGATGTTTTAAAATCTTTTTCAGGCCTGTTGATTATGAGATCGGGGTTCTAAGTTCCGTTACCGTGGATAAATTCCATCGTTAAAAAAGCAGACTGTAATGGCGTGCGCAGAATTTCTATGAAATTTGACTATGGTATCATAGGAGACTTGATTGTTAGAATAGGAAAACACGAAAACCTGTGGCAGGAGAAGGAGCGAAGCTGGTGGAAGGCAATGAAGCTTGTCAAAGCTCTGGCTCTTGGAAGAGCGTGCGCGCTGTTAACGCGAATGCTGCAGAGTCACTGCAGAAAAAAGGCTCGGAAGCGCACTGCAGTCCTGTCCACTCCCACGCGCGGGTTGATCCTGAGCCGCGGCGACAGCGTCGCCGACACTCCATCGGCCACTCGTCCGATGCGCAAACAGGTCAGAATGCAAATGCGTTTGTCCACACACACACACACACACACTTTAGATTAACAAACTAACCGCATATTTTCAACGTGAACAACCAGACATTTGCGTACCCAGTGTGCACCCACAGAGATCCCGATTCTAATTATGCCCTCCTTGGTATCAGAGAGGAGCATAATTACCTTCATGCTTTCAGCCACATGTGGCCACGTGATCCGTTTCCATGGTAACAGCTCCTGCTCCATCATCCTTGGCTCTCCAGGTACATATGGCAATTGATGGCTCAACGGTGGCTCGGGCCTTATGAAAACAAGGGTTACCACCCGCTGACTACGACACAAACGTTCAATGTGCGCGTTACACGGGCTCTGTCCACGCAGGGCACATGGGCCGAAGTGCCACAGGTTTTGGTTTGACCATTATTTTAAGACTTTAAAAAACTAATAAAAAAAAAAAAAAGTAGTACATGTATTGTTTTCTGTTTTATATTCTGCTGATTCTTTATAATTTGTCATGGTTTTGAACATTAGTAGCAAGCAGTTTGATTAATAATAATGACTAGTATTATGATTATAGGTATTGTAGCCTGAATAATTATTTTGTTTCAAAATCGCTGCAATCGCACTCAGTGCATATATTCACATTGTCAATATTTCCACTGACTATTAATGTAACATGATGTGTTAACACCAATACTACAGATCAAGATCAATACTGGATGGTAAGGATGCTTTTATTCTGATAATCTGCTATTCACCGCATCATCACGTTTTCATCGGAAGATATCATAGTGAATGCAATAGAAAATTATGTTTTGTAATAATAATAATAATAATAAGGCATTGGGCCCTAGTAATAATCAAACCAGAACCTGATTCATCACTCAATTTGTTTGTAAATCCAACCACTATTCTACATTCAGTTAAAGCTTAATAATACAGAGGTCTCTCAATTTATTCATGTTTATTCATTTACAGCAGTTTTATATTCATGTTCTCCCTGTGTTTGCATGGGTTTCCTTTGGGTGCTCTGCATTCCTCCCACAGTCCAAAGACATGTGTTTCAGGTTAAATGGTAACTCTAAGCAACCCAAAATGTGTGTGTGTGTGTGTGTGTGTGTGTGATTGCCTTGCAATACACTGATGTGCTGTGTATCAGGGTGTTCCTTGCTCCTTGCCCAGTGCTTTCAGGATAGACTCTGGACCACTGTGGCCCTACACTGGACAAGCAGTTTTTGACAATTGACAGATTCACTGAAATTTTGTGTAGAATATGATAATATTTTCCTTCATCATTATTTTCCCTGAAAATTCATTGATTCTGCATGGGGATAATGGTCGGAGGTGATGCTTTTAGCTCCAAGTGTCGCAGGTTCGAACGCCACCTCCCGCTCTCGTACCCTTGAGCATATAAAGTGTTGTACTTAGCCTAGATTCCTCCTGTAAAAATTACCCAGCTGTGTAAAAGGTTAAATTATTGTAAGTAGCTTTGGAGAAAAGTGTCAGAAGTGTGGATGAATGTGCATGTGATGCTGCCTGTCCTGAATACCGTCGAGGTGGAGTGTGTAGTCCTCCAACGGTCTCCTTCGCACTTCCACATCCTTGACGATTCCGTCTCTCTACTGGAGGAGAGGTGCATCGCACTGTCTGGGAAGCTGGCTGCCTGCAGAAGGTAGCTGCCTGAAGACTAGTCGAGATGCCCTTCAACGCCGCCCTCTCGCCTTGGAGTGACGCCAGCCGTGTTTCGCCATTGCGGCGTTCCCGGCCACGGTTAACGGAAGACCGCTCGGGCTCTAACTGCGGTTGGACTTTTGCGGGAGGGGAACCCTGCCTTTGCTGCCTGGATTCAGGAGCATGAGACTAGGAACAGAATGGGTGTTGCAGTACTGCTGTACATGCGCAGTCACTGAAATATATATATATATTATGTTTATTCATTTAGCTGATTTTTTTCTCCTAAGCAAACTACATCACAAAGCTACGGCGATTTACTGATTCGTACAGCTGGGTCGTTTTTATTGGGGCAATTCAGGGTGAATCCCTTTCTCAAGGGTCCAGCAGCAGGAGGTAGAATTGAATCTTTGGTCCAAAGGTGGTGGATCTAACTACAAGGCTACCAGCTGCCCTTGAAGTCTGCAGTCACAAAAACGGTAACAGCGCATAACAATATTATCCATCCACACCAGCAAGGTATGCTGGAGCGGCCTCCCTAGATGCAGCGCTCAGCGTGTCTCCCTGTTGTGTCCCCCATACAGGGACTTCCTGCCCCGAGGCTCTGGAATTGTGACCCGCCGCCCGCTGGTGCTGCAGCTCATCAACTGTCCCACAGGTGAGTTCGTCCCAGCATCAGGAACGTAAGCGCGAGCCAAGCGGCAACATATTGCGAATACACCACCGGGTCTATCCGCGTCGCCTACGCATTCCCCTACGCGCACGTGCGGTGCCTGCTTCGTGTGATTGTGAAGGGCGCGGTGACGAAGGTCTCCGGGTCGCTCCGCGGCGTGCTGCTCGGCCCCTGCGCTCGGGCGGCAGGAAGGGCCAGCGACGCTCGGTGCGCCTAGTCCCCATCGCCTGCTTTCTGTCCTTCGCACACCGCGTGCCGTTCCTGTGGGGCGTCCTGTTTTTCTCAGGCCCGCAGATCACCGCATGCTGGTCTGCAGACACGGGCAGCGTTTGCTCCTTTCTCCTGCTCCTACACGCATCGCGCCTCGTCCGTGCAGCCATCGAACAAGAATCTGTCGTGTGGCACCCCGCCTCTCGCATTCGCTCATTTAAAAGATGCTTTTTCTCCACAGCGACTTTACAGCGTTGAGCTATTTACAATTATTTACCCATTTTTATACAGCTGGGTAATTTTGCTGGAGCAATTTAGGGTAAGTACCTCGCTCAAGGGTGCTACAGCTACTCTTCGACTCACAAACGCGGGCGTTGGTTCGGCGGTCTGCCTGTCCTTACCATCTGTACCCTCTCTGTATTTGCAGAGTATGCCGAGTTCCTTCAGTGCAAGGGGAAAAAGTTCACAGACTTCGACGAGGTGCGGCAGGAGATCGAGGCCGAGACGGACCGTCTCACTGGGCAGAACAAGGGCATTTCGCCCGTACCCATCAACCTGCGCGTCTACTCCCCCAACGGTACTGTGGAGCAGAGCCCGTGAAACCTGTTGGGTTTTTCTGACCAAATCGACTTCTTCCCACTTTCACCCCTTATCTTTGTGCTTGTCCTTCCCCTCTGATCCTTTTGCCCTCCTCCCCTCTTTCTCATTCTTCACCCCTTCTGCTCATCGCTCTTCCTTACCCTGACCCTCTCCAGTCCTGAACCTGACTCTGGTGGACCTGCCGGGAATGACCAAAGTGCCCGTGGGTGACCAGCCGCCCGACATCGAGCACCAGATCAGGGACATGCTTATGCAGTTTGTGACCAAGGAGAACTGTCTGCTGCTGGCCGTGTCCCCGGCCAACTCTGACCTGGCCAACTCTGACGCCCTCAAAATAGCCAAGGAAGTCGATCCGCAAGGTATTGCGGGTTCACGCACTCAGAGCCGTCAGCGGAGCGGCAAGAAAGAATCTTTTTCGGTGCAGGAGTAGGTCTGCAGCACGCAGAGCGGGGAGAATGCAGTTTGTACAGTGAAAAATGGAACATTCACACTAAATATGGGAAAGAAATTAGAAAATTGAGTTGTTCATATTTAAATATTTATATTTATTCTCCAAAGGGCATTACAGTGATCATGATGTAGCATTAACTTACAGTGCTAGATACACTATAGGAATGTATGCTTATATGTGCCACATATAAATATATGCATATATAAGTTCTCTTTGTGAAAATTAATAACATACATACATTTTTTAATTCACTAGAAATAACAAAGTATTCTCATTCTAACTCTGTGTGTGTGAGCGCCATTCCTGTGTGTAACCAGGCCTGAGGACCATAGGTGTGATCACCAAGCTGGACCTGATGGATGAGGGCACCGATGCCCGAGAAATCCTGGAGAACAAGCTGCTGCCGCTGCGGCGAGGTGAGAGCTGCGACGTCACTGCGCTGTACTCGCCGAGCGGCGCCAGCGCCGCATGACGCACGCAGGAATAGACCCTTTGCGACGCGGCATGGTACAGATCCACCAAGGACCGGCTAGAAAAAGAATTCCAGTTCCTTCGCGAGTATTCCGAGGTGACATGTCGACGTCCGCGAGCGTGCGGCCCGGCCTTTCTTTGCACATGTCGCTGAATTCACTGCACACTAATGTAGGCCTCGCCCATTCTTCCTTCTGCACCCCTAAACTGGGCCGTGGATGGTGCCCTCTAGTGGTCGCACTTATATAACCCCATGGGGGACTGCGGGGTTTGACTTAAGAACAAGATAAATAAGGGCAGAAAAACCACTGCCTTGGACTGAATTATGGGGGGAAAATGTTTTCGTGCGCTGCTCATGTATTGCTGAGCTCTGCAAGAAATTACATTTGTGGTAAATACTACAATGAAATGTGCTTTTTCCCAAATTCATTGAGTCGCTCGAAAGCCCAGTGTAATTCTTTCCGTAAGGAGGTTCATTTTTTCCATAATCCTTCTTGTGAAAGTATATTGTAAAAGGGTACACTTACGCCATCCTATTGTGTGTGTCCTTTTCGAAAGAAATTTCAGAGGTTATCCCGAGACGTGTTTAGAATATTTGTATATATTTGAAAAGGCTGTTGCTTGTTTCAGTTAGATATTTGCGGTCATATGACACATGTGGTAATCGATAAAGTGTTTTTAGACCAGCACTGGTCTGCCCTGGGCTCCCCATTTCCTTTGCATAAAATGTACTAGTTAATAGGTAGTTAGTACTTAGTTACTTACTTACTTAGCCCATGTCCCCCACCCTTGTGTCTCTACGTCGCCACCTGCAGGTTACGTCGGGGTAGTGAACCGCAGCCAGAAGGACATTGACGGTAAAAAGGACATCGGAGCAGCCATGGCAGCGGAGAGGAAGTTCTTTCTCACGCATCCAAGCTACAGACACCTGGCAGACCGCATGGGCACACCGTACCTGCAGAAGGTCCTCAACCAGGTGAGCCGCGTGACACACGGGCGGAGGAGGACCAGACGCATCGCTTACGTGTCTTTTTACATTTACTCATTTAGCCGACGTGACTCACGACGTCAAGCTCCCTACGATTATTCACCCATTTATGCAGCTGGGTCATTTTTATTGGTGCAATTTTAGGGTAAGTGCCTTGCTCGAGGGCACTACAGCTGGGGGTGGGATTGGAACCCGTGAGTCCAAAGGCAGCATCTCTAACCACTACGCTGCCAGCTGCCCCTTTGTTTGTCTCAACTTCAAGCTTTGCAAAAAACCCGTTCCATACATCTTAGGTTAGTCATGCCCCGTTAGATCATTTCGGCGAAACACGTGAAGTACGGTGGGGAAGATTTCGTCCATGTGCTCATGGCTTTGAACGCAAGATCACAGATACCGTAACTGTGCAGAAAACAGCATGCGGGGGGCCTTGACATTCGAGCCGTCGGTTAAAAATGCCCGTGTTGCATCTGAGGGAAGAAAGTGCACCCGAGACGCACCCAGCTGTCGAGTCTTTGACCAGAGGCTGTGCCTAAGCAAAAACACCCCATCTTTGCTTTGGCAGCAATTGACCAATCACATCAGGGACACCCTGCCGGGCCTCCGCAACAAGCTCCAGAGCCAGCTGCTGTCCATCGAGAAGGAGGTGGAGGAGTACAAGAACTTCCGGCCTGATGACCCATCCCGCAAGACCAAGGCTTTGCTGCAGTGAGTGGAGACCATGTGGCATTTGCACAGATGATCTCAACTGAACTGTTAAATTCAGAGTTTAAAGATTTCACATTGTGTGGTTCCACAGAAAACAATGGATTCACTGCCCCCTCTGTCTCTGGGTTGTGTGCTCCCTCCCCACCCCCCCTCTGTCCGTCTCCTCTTTATTTGACCTTCCATGCAGGATGGTGCAGCAGTTTGCAGTGGACTTTGAGAAGCGGATCGAAGGCTCGGGAGACCAGATTGACACCTACGAGCTGTCGGGGGGAGCAAGGATCAATCGCATCTTTCATGAGCGCTTCCCCTTTGAGCTGGTCAAGGTGCAACCTCTGCCTCCCGTACCGCCACCATACCCTGCGCTTCGCAAGCTCGACAGTCCCCACAGGCACCAGCGACAGTGTGCCGAATGCGCTTACCATCGTTGTTCAGGCCACATCTATCATGATCTTATAGTTCATATGGAGTCCATTCCAGTCGTTCCCTTTGAACTCATTTCCATATATTAATTATTCCTTTGGCGGTTAGTTTACATTGAAATTAATCTAAGTATGGAGCAATGTGCAATGGATATACCAAGTGAAATGTTCCTGTGTGCACCTGGCAAGTGTCCACCAGCCAAATCTGGAGACTTTAGGCAAGTAACAGCTGGGTATTGCTTGTAATGTGGAAAAAGTCATCCAAAAGATGTATTTTTTACCTTCCAGCGCTCCAAGATCCTGACTAGAACATCCTGTCGGGCAGTAATTTGAGACCACGACCGGAAAAGCCATAACTGAGTACACTGACATTATAACGTGGCTGGCAGAGACATGGTTCGGACACCCGAGAAATGCATTATATTTTTTTCCACAAAGAAAAAACACAACACGTTAGTTTTAGAAGCATTTCAAAACGGGCGTTGCGTTCCCAGACGTGAAAACTGCTCCCTGCATAATGCCGAGAGGTTTCATGTAAATACGAGAAGATTAAACTAAATGAGGCAGGGAAGCGTTTCTTTTGAACGTGCGCCCCGACGTCTTCGCGCGAAGGCCGCTCCCAAACGGCTTGTGCCGTGGGGACGTTAATATGCGTCCGTCGCGTGGCCTCGGTTCGCGGGCGTCCCACGGGGGGCGCGCGCTCGGCGGCCGCTCTCCATCCGCAGCCCGTGCGCGCGAGAGCTCCGGAGCCCCGCTATCGGTTAGCGGCCGCGCCGAGAGCGCGGTGAGTCACGGCTCGGGATCGAGCCTCTCCCGGGGCCGTTACTAGAGGCTTTACGACAAAACCGGGCTGCTCGCTCGCTCTCGATGAAGCGCGCACGCACGCAAAGGTCATACCCCCCAAGCTAATGGCGCGAGTGACAGATCTCAGAGTTCTGTGCTGCCTCGTCCCGTTAGAGGCCGCAGAGTAAACCGCCGCTCACGGAGACTGAAGTTACAGGTCATAGCCAAGATCCTCGTCATCGCCATCGTTGCTACAACGTACCGCTTGCGGCCATACAGAACGACAGTGTTTACGCAACAGAGGGATACACTCAGGACCGTGGCGATAGTGCTACGGTTGCTTCAGCCGCTGCATGTGTTGAGGAAGCGGATGATTACAAAACCTCAGGGGAAGAGCCCTCGGTGGCTGATCCAGATGCGGAGTGACGGCTCATTGTCCTACGACACCCTTCTCTCTCCAGATGGAGTTTGACGAGAAGGAGCTGCGCAAGGAGATCAGCTACGCCATTAAGAACATCCACGGCATCAGGCAAGCCGCCCCCTTCCTTTGGCCCGTCGGTGCAGCTCTTTCCCGTCTAATAGATCACCGCTCACTTTGTGAATCGGCGAAGGTTTGGATGGGTGCCTGGCAGAGCCGTGCTTCCCCTTTGTCTGCCGGTCTCGGCCTGTCTGTCGGTGTCCCCGGCTCAAGCAATCGAATCGGTCTGTCTTTGGCGTGCCGCCGTTCTGTCGCAGTCATCGGCTTGTTTAGCCTCGAACGCAAGCCGATGAGTTTAACGTCGCCGCGAGAACTTTATGATAACTAGCGTTTTTTTTTTTTTTTTTAGTATGTGTCCTTTGCATCTGGTTGTGTCCCTCCTCAGGAGCTCCACGTTTTAAAACAAGTTCCGTTTTCGGGCTGCTGTAGCTCTCCACTGTGTGGATGATCCCTCCAAAAGGCGCAAGCAAGTTTTCTGACTCCATGTGCTTTGTCACCGTCGATCCCATGTTATCCACGAAGCCTCACTGGTATTGTCAAGCTCACCTCCTGATAACCTTTATTTTATGTGTAGGAGCCAGATAAAAAAACAGAATCGGCACCCGACTTTATTTTTAAACTGTTAAAAAGCACTTACGGTTAAATTTCCCGAAATTCATCACAATTAATCTCAATAAAGATTTTTTTCAAATTTAATTGAAAAAACTATTTAAATACTTTTTTTTACTGGCGTTCTTCGTTGGACTCGTACTTAAATACAGTATCTTAAACTCTGTCAGAATGTCCTGTCATCGAAATGTTAATTTTAAATTTGGCTAAATGATTCATAAATGCATATAGTCTTTACTGTAAAGAGCCATTTGGCAGTTTTTAAGTTAAACCTACTAATCAGCAGTATGTCTTTCTCTGTTATACAGTATTGGGAAGAACTGATTAATTAATACTTGCCTGCTGGCTAGTATTAGCACAGTATTTCACTGTATTTCAGTGTATTTCAGTTGCAGGAGTTTAATTTGACACCCCCTAATTTGGCATTTTCACTTTCTTGTGCAAAAAAAAATTACTTTAATTTTTACCTTGAAGGTACAGTATACTTCTCAATTGCTTTGCTGCCCTAGGCATATGAAATGGTTTCGAGCCGCACTATAACTGGAGATCCCATCAGAGCGAACAGTGTCACAGATGTACGTACGCAGCATTTCAGCTGTACTTTTTTTTTTTCACGGGTGGTCTTTCTATGAATTTCTGGAAAATATCCGGAAGCAATTGAGGTCGTGAAGGCAGCGCTGCCGGAACGCAAAGGTGCAACAGGATTGAAAACAAGGAACATGGCTTTGTTTTGCTTCATTTGGCTTTGCGGCCGGTGCCTTTAATAGGATCTTGTTGTGTTTAGTCCGCCGCGTTGGTGTGTATTCCCGGGAATGTGCGTCAGGAACAATGACATGATAAGGACAAATTGCTGCAACTGAAAGTACAAGTTTCTAAGCGCCAGATTTTTTTTTTTGTAAATGTGTTCCTGGTAACGCCACCTCATGTGGCCAGCTGGCTGTGTGTGCTTTTCTCACTTGTTTATTGGGGAAGGCGTAGTGCTCGTTGACTTAACAAACTGGAACATGAAGCCATGGTTGGGCTCTTGGGGTGCGGCGGTGCAGCGGGTTTGGCCGGGTCCCCCTCTCTGGCGGGTCTGGGGTTCGAGTCCCGCTTGGGGTGCCCTGTGATGGACTGGCGTCCCGTCCCGGGTGCGTCCCCTCCCTCTCCGGCCTTGCGCCCTGTGTTGCCGGGTTAGGCTCCGGTTCACCACGACCCTGCTTGGGACAAGTGGTTTCAGCCAGTGTGTGTTGGGCTCTTTTCATAACCAACACTGCAGACCCTGCTTCTAGCCCTGTGTGAAGCCATCCCTCCAGAAACGGTTCTGCGCGGTAATTCTGCCTAATGCTCCTCTTATAGGTCCGTTTTTATTTCACATTCATGTTTACATTTATTCGTTTAGCAGACGCTTTCCTCCGCAACGACATACATCTCAGAGAACAAAACAAAAAAAGTACGCCAACGGAAGGAGAGATTCGAATGCAGACAAACGATTCTACGGTGCGGAACGTTTGTCACGTACCGCAGTGTGAAAAATGTACCACAGCATTAAAGATGATTAAACATGACAAGCACGTACACATTTACGGAGCGCTTGGGAGATCAGGGGAGCAGCGGGTCTGAGAGAGACCCTTTCCGTTTGAAAACACGATTCGGGCTGAATAAAAATTCACGCGGCTTATTAAGCGTTAGGTTAAAACTGGTGTCTGTAGCCACGATGCAGCCCACGTCGTTGGAGTGACAAGTGCGGGTAGATCTCCCACATTCCCTCCAGCGTTACTCCCAGGTGCTGACCTCAGCGTCCTGTCGTACGCCGCCATAACGTCTCGTGCGTCCCTTGCTTTTCTGCAGCCGGTGCTCGAGGTCACACATATAGTCACGCATTTGACAGTTTAATTCGTATTCGTGACTCCGCTTCGATGGCGGGATTAAATTATCGATCGCCTTCGTGCAGCGGACATACTTTCCTTTTACAGGCTATACAATATTCTGTCCCACCCTCACCCCCCCCCCCCCCAACTTGCCCCCCACATCTGTGTTTGAAGCACCAGCCGTGTCTGCAGAAAGGTTACCATCTGGAGAATGACACACACACACACACACACACTCAGAACTCTATTCCTGCTTACTTTCAGGCAGTCTCTCCTGACAGCAGCGAATTTATCGTAGAGGGAGCTGGTCGTTTGGTGGTGTGGGGGGTGGGGAATAAATCTGTAGATTCCATTGCAATAGCTACATCGATATAGAGTGCCGTCAGGGAATCCAGATGTGAAGGAAACGCAGCTTTACGAGCAGCGCTTCCCCATTCCGGCAAACTGTACATCCAATAATACACAGCAAAAGTGACGCTATTGCTCGATTGCAGCTGCCGATTTTTGAGGGTAAGGGACCCGAACTGGAGCAAAGGCCACCCAGTTGTCACGAAATCCTTTTGAATGACCCATTTTTTACAAAGAGCTGAGAAACTGTGCACAGCAGACAGTCTTGTTAAAATGCCTGGTAAATCTTTATAGCATTAAAAATCGGTGACTTGAGTTTTCCAGCACTAAACGTCTCAGGCCTGTTTCTGATTTCGTTATTAGAGTAAGCCCAGCTTTAGTCAAGTAAAATCAGAAAAAAAATTAAAACATTAGAGAGGAGATAGGGATCAAGAAAGAAAAAAAAAAACTAATCTGTGCTGGACAATCTGTGCTATTATTGTTCGCAGCTGTAGCCAGGTGGCACTTGTACTTACCGTAGTGGTAATATTAGTACAGCTGTGGTACCGCGGTATTAATTGTAATAATATAGCATCAAATTTCTTTTTAATATATACAGTAATTTATTTGTCACACACCCATGCCCAGGGTGATGTAAAATGGTTTTGAAAACATATTCTAATTACTTCTTCCAAATACACGTCGAAATTAAATCATATTAAAGCACAGGAGGGCTCTGCTGTATGAATCTTTAGGTAGCATAGTAGTTAGTGCTGTCCCCACATCTGCTTTAATATCCTTGATCAAGGTATTTATATGGGATTGACACGGTATAAAATACTCTGCCGTATAAATTGATCAAGACCCAAGTAGATGGGTGTATCGCACCATTATTACCAAGATAGTAAGTCACCTTTCACATACGTGTCATCCGATTGGATGGGTGTAAATGTTTTGACTGCCTTTGAGTTTCTTACGCCTCACATTTAGAGTCCCATCAGCACGCGTAACGGTCAGAAGGAACGTACCGAACCTAACACCGCCGCTCACGTAATCGGCGCCTGCAGATAATGCGACGAAGGAACCGAGAGCTGCGCGAGGCGTCCGTGAGTCCGGGAACAGTCTGAGGAGACGAGGCTCGGTTTGCGTGGGAGGGCTGTGAGCAAATGTGAGTTTCTTGTGACGGAGCACGGTGCACTTAGCGGGGATAGAAGACTGCAGGCACGTCCAGGCCTGTGCTATGCTGGCGGGATGCGGTCAGGTCAAAGCGTAGCTTGCTGAGTGCTGTTTATCGCCAGGCCTGTAGAGCTGATCGACATTTCCACTGAGCACGACATCTGTGTAGACTAGCATGGTTTTCAGGTCCTTTTACTGCAGCACTGTTATACACACACACACACACACACACACACACACATCATCTGAACCGCTCGTCCCATACGGGGTCCCGGGGAGCCGGAGCCTAACTCGGCAACACAGGGCGTAGAGCTGGAGGGGGAGGGGACGCACCCAGGACGGGACGCCAGTCCGTCGCAAGGCACCCCAAGCGGGACTCGAACCCCAGACCCACCGGAGAGCAGGACCCGGTCCGACCTACTGCACCACCGTGCCCCCAGCACTGTTTTACACCCATGAAAAATGCTTTTGATACTTACAGCGTGCTCAGTGATGGCCCTCAGTGGAGGTACAATAAGTTGCTATGTGGTCACAACATGCAGCTGTAGCTACACACACTGACATAATTTTGTTCCAAAGTGTTTAGTAGTGCGGCTCTTCTACCGACAACTTCCCGGTGTAACATTTCTCCCTTTAATCTGCTTGCTGTTGTACATTATTTGCCAAAATTCTCGTGGTGTTTCTTTCTGACCTCTGTCTCTCTTTGGCTGCTTTCCTCGTTCAGGACTGGCCTCTTCACTCCAGACATGGCCTTCGAGACAATCGTGAAAAGGCAGATCGCGAAGATTAAGGAGCCGTGCCAGAAGTGTGTGGATATGGTCATTTCGGAGCTTGTCAACACCGTCAGGCAGTGTACCAAGAAGGTAGAGCATGGATTACTGACTGGCAAATACGCAGCCTTACATGTCAAAGTTGCGTTAGAAACCATCGTTGTTCTTGGGTGGCTGGGTATGCAGTGATGCATTGTGGGACCGTGGTAAAATGGTGCCATTTGCGGGGTGCTCTGACACCCGCTCGTCTCCGTTCTGTGTCCATTGCCCCACAGTTGGCCCAGTACCCCATGCTGAGGGAGGAGATGGAGAGGATCGTCACGCAGCACATCCGCGACCGGGAGAGCCGCACCAAGGAACAGGTCGGCAGCGCCCGTGAGCCTGACGCTCTGGCACCCGAAGCCCTGGCATGCAGAAATACCGACGCGTTCGTGCTCGAATCTGCCGCGCGGCTTCCGAGCGCGAATGTAAAACAAACTTCTACACAGAGAGACGCTAGAACATGGAACGCGCGTGGCTATAGGCGAACTAGTGCTTGGACCTCTGGAGACCACGGTACAACACGCGGTTCATTACAAGGTTTATACTGTGCGAATAAGACCGTTTGCTGGATTAACAGCGAAAACTGCTTGGTTTGTGTTGTCGTCGTGGTGATTTCTAGGTGATGCTGCTGATCGATATCGAGCTGGCCTACATGAACACCAATCACGAAGATTTCATTGGGTTTGCCAAGTAAGACGGCGCTCCTTTACTCGTGAAACTCCGAGCTTCAGCGCGGAAGAGGTTTCTGCTGCTGAGGGCCAACCCTCCCTGTGTGTTTGTGTGTGTTCCTTCCACAGTGCTCAACAGCGGAGCAGCCAAATGAGCAAGAAGAAGGCCTCTGGCAATCAGGTACAGTCTGGGACACATCGCCCCCCCACAGGATTTTGCCAGATCCGCTTTCTTCTGTTCCGCTACCTCACATCCTCATTGCTCTTTTTATCGTTCTGTTGTAGTACACTTCGATTCTGCCCTATTCGGTTCGGCCCACTTGTTTTAGTTCGGTTCATTTGCGCTAATGACTTTACCCCTTCTCTTTTGCTTTGTTACTATTGCTATGGCAACTCCGCTTAAGGATGAGATTATGGTGAGTAGGCCGTGTTTATAAATGTGTGTCTTTATTTCCACATCTCCGCATACATGCATTAATTTTGAAAATTTAGCATTAGATGTTCCGTTCTGGTGTCGTGCTTGTCGAAAATGAGCTTGCAGTTGGGTGGTCTCTGTACTGTTCATGCCTCAGATGGCTTTTTATGATCATTTATATCAGCCAAAGGGTTTGTTAGATTAAGAGAAATCATTGGCAGTCATTTGTGTGTTGTGCCGCTCTCTGTTCTAACCTGCAATAAATAGATCGATCTGTGTACATGTACTACATGCACTAAACACATAAATGTTGTTTCCTCCCCACCGTAACTGCAGTCTGCTAGGTTATAAACCCTTCATTCAGCAGGTTGGATGTATTCTTGGAACTTAAAGAAAGCTATTTCTTTTTTCCCCATGATTTGTCTAATATACATATAACTTTCGGTGCAGGTGTCCAGCACAGCAGTCATCAGGCAGTATGTCGGTCAAGGCTTGAAATATACTCCAAGCATAAATGTGGTTGGATTAATAGCAATGCTGATGATGGAATAAGAGGCTTGGATGTTTTTCTAACATGGTAACATCCCATCTCTTGTCTTGCCATGGTTGTTCAATGGAAAAATAGCCAGAGCCTGCTAAAATCCCAGGTCTTTGGTCTTGGGAATTGAGCTTTCATTGCCTCCAAGGATTTATATCCCTATTGCAGATGTTTCAGGGCCATTTATCTACCCCGATTTGCAGATGCACTGCTGCACGAGCAGGGGATCGTGGGCCGCGTCTTGCGAATATGTAGGGTATTCTTTGTGCCCCTAAAGCACTGAGCCTTCCTTCATTCCCTCCAGGTGATCAGGAAGGGCTGGCTGACCATCAACAACATTGGCATCATGAAAGGGGGTGCCAAGGAGTACTGGTTTGTGCTGACAGCTGAGACCCTGTCCTGGTACAAGGATGATGAGGTGAGTCTCTCTTAACCTGCTCACCCTGACTGGCACAGACCTTTGTATGTGGCATTTGTACAAGGGCTTAACTTTGGGTCAGCAAACAGGTTTTCCAGTCTAGCCACAGGTCCAGTGAAGGAAGCATGAAACTCCCCATACTGGTTTAAAAGCACCTTTCAATTCCTTGATTAAAGAGCGAAAACTGAAATTCAGTCAAGCGACTTTGTTGAAGTACAGTTATAACTATCAACACATATAAAAGACAAGGAAAAGGGATTCATGTTATGACTACTGTTATGACTATCTACCCAATGAAAAGGGATTTAAGCAATGCATATGAACGTGAAATTTTCTTCCTTATTGACACATCAAAATCGGGCAGACCTTGCTCTGCATCTCAGCCCCACCTCTAAGGTCGTGTTCAATTTGAGGTTGGAATTTTGAATTATATTAAACAGTACATTTGAAAACTTTGTGAATGAATGTATGGATTCGTCTCCAATGACACGTCTATTTCTTGGCAAAAAGCCTTACCAGCTACAAACTGGCCTGATTTGTCGCTGACCAGGGTTTTCGTTGACTACACTTGAAATGAGAAGAATCAGAAATAGCTCATTTGATTTTTGCTTACCTTCCTTGTTTTCAGTTCTTCTTCACTTTTAGATTTCTATCTTTTGTCTTAAGATGCCACTCGTGGTAAAGCAGACTGTCACCTCTCCTTCTGCCTCACCTTACACAAGAGAGGCGGGGAATTCTCTTTCGGCCTGTAAATGAGAAATAGCCTAGTCTTGCTGTCTGTGCTGTCCAAACCCAGTTAATATGGCAAGGCCGTTCTGTTTATTTAGTTTTCAGTGAATGGGAAACAGTTTGATAGCGAAACGAGGACCTCTTAATTTTTGTAGTTTAAAATCGGTGGGGTTGCTGGGGTGTTTGCTCTTAAATGAGTCAAACCCCATTTGAAAGGTGGCACTCAACATGTGGAGACCAGAGCGAGACTCTGCCAGACCTGGCATTTGAGTGAAACTGGAGAACAGGTCTGCTTCTCATAAACCGATCTGCTTTCAAAGGTGGGGATGGCGAGTTTTGGTGGTGGAACAGGAGCCCGTGGGGGGCATCTCTGGCGAACTGACTTTGACTTTGTAATGAAGACCATGTGGAGAGGCAAGGGGTGTTGTGAACTCCCTTTTATCTGGTGGTAGACGAAGGTTGTGCACCCCCTAACCTCCAACCTCCAACCCTTTCTGCACCAGCCGGTCTTCTCCTAAATGACTAACATACAGAGCAGCTCCCCCCACAGCTACCCTCTGCACGCACCCTTCATACTCCTGTCCTCTACATGTATTTATTTTAACATCGGCTAAATGTGGCAGCTTCTCGGAGAGTGTGGACCCAAAAACAACATTGCCCAACACAGGAAAAAAGGCCCATTGTTGTGTCATGGAAAGGCCAGAAAGGCTCGTTGCCGGGACTCTGGTGGGAACGTGCCATGTGCAGCAGTTTTTATTCAGTGGTTTGGAAGGCGCACAATGTTGAAGACCGGTTGACATGAAGTATTTTTCTCATGAAGCCATTCGGTGCGTGATGTTACACAAAAGGTCTTAGATTTCCTACGTTTTGCCGTCTTACAGACTGTAAAACTGTGTAAGTTGTGTATACTTTGTACTAATCATTGCCACAAATGAAAGTCTCAGCCAAACAATGGATGGTGACAACAGAAATGAAAACTGCACGAATTGACGTGCACCCATATGGATGCGAACAGCGTACTGTATATGCTCCTTGGTCAGAGTAAATTGTGAGCCGAGATGTACACGGTCCTTTGCCAGGCTTTGTTTCTCGGCTGTATGGAGGCGCTGCTCGGATCGTGGCATGCTGCTGGGGCAAGATACCTGGGCCAGGCCGTGGGCACGAGCTGCTGGCGAAGGGTGCTGGAGCATTCCACAAGCCTGTGTCCTCAGCCCCCTGAGTCCTGGACGCTAATAATGACCTTGATCTAGCCAAGCTTTGGCAAGGGTCTGCATATGAGGGGGGTCAGGGGCCAGGCTGTTGGGGAGCATCTGGTTTCCATTACCAAACACACCAGGTCCTTAAATCCAGCACTCACCGCTCCCTAAGTCTCAATGGAGCTCGTTCCAGGAAAAAGAAGTTCTGCAAGAATGAACCTAGGGCCTCACGTGCCTTCTGAATGGAGAGCTCCTCCCTTCACCCCCGCCGCCAAAGACAAACCAGGACGAGCCCATGAGTCCACATCACCTGGCGCATACTGCCGTCTTATTGCGGCTAACGAACCGCAGTCGTGCACAGTGAACACCCAGACTGCTGCGCGCGACACACAAGTTCGCGGGGTCACGGGCGCAGACTTGGGAACGTGTGCTATAATTTTTGGATGCGCCTGCACATGCGCACATATAAGCTTTGTTCTTACCGTTCGTAGTTGCTTAGCGGGCACTTTTTTCCGAAGCGAATGACAACGTCTGCACGTGTTCGTACGCGTAAGTACGCAAGCCGAGCGTCACGCTCGCCCACAAACGCGGCAGGGCAGCGCACTCTCAGGAGACAGTCCGAGCTTTGTTTTTCACTGAAGTCACCGCGCTGTATTCGGAACTGTTGGCCGCTCCTCGGCCGCTGCGGTCAGCCAGCGTTCCAGCATCAGCGAGGCACCAAAAAGCCGCAGCCGCCCATTTCTTTTCATTTCAAGTTCTGTTGCTCCTCTGTATGTTCTGGGCTTCTGGAGAATCCCGCCTTTAAAATGAGGTTCCCAATTTCTTTTTACGCTGTAAAAAGGCACTAGCTTTAAGAATCACTACACGTACAAAAATGCGTTTGCAATACTTTGAATGGTTCGAATGAGCGGTGTTTGATTTGAGGTGAAGTCAGTTGGGGCATCCCGTTCAGGGTGTATCCAGGCTAGCCTTGCGCCCTGCGGTAACCTTCGTGTTCCTGATTCGGACAAGCGCTAACTGATAGGGACAGTGAAGTCACTTCATTTTCAGTGCTGGGGGGCTGATGTAGATTCTTTGACGGGACCCCCCCCCCCCCCCCCCCCCCATTTGTCTTAAGTTTGAGGAAAGAGGGAAATAACTGAGTAAATATCCCATCTACATCTCCTTCACACACCCACACCCTGCTGCCCCCCAAAAAGAATGCATAAACATGCATGCGCACACACACACACACACACACACTCAGGTTATCTGACTTTTTGGGCTGTACTGCATCAGCCATTAAGTGTACCTGGGACCTCCCCAAATCCCTCCCCTCACGGGAAATCACTTATATCACAGCCATAAATAACTTGAAGGATGTGACTATGGCAGGGAAGAGGTGTGTGTTTTTGTGTGTGTGTGTGTGTTTGTGTTTGCCGGGACAATGGCACGCAGGCCTTGAAGTAAAGCGTGTGAGAAGGGAGTCTGAATTTGTGGCGGTGTCAGTGGAAACGTATCGGTTGGTGGTTTTCACTTCTGTTTTGCATGAATGAGGTTGACAGATGACTCAGGGCCCCTGCCCCCCACCCCACAGAGACGCGCCGCTTTATCCTGAAACTTTCTTGTGTTTGCCTCTTCCAATAACGCTTCAGTTACATTCAGCCGCTGTTACGCTCTACGCGAACACCGACGCACAAAGACGTAAAAAGGAGGATCCAAGCGAAACTGACACATGATAGAATCCAACAGTAACAATCATTTAGGACTCGGGACGATTTCGTAAACTTTATTCAGGTACTCTTTACTTTCATGGCAGGTTAAAAACTTGCAAATGAAAATATGTCAAAACATGCACCCAAACATGTACAAACAGGCAAATAAAGCTTGTATGTGGGGAAACGCATTTTTTTTTTGCGGTTCAGGTATGCGGTCTGATACTTCGACGCACACGGTCTCGCACATTTGCCCGCACGGTCAGGCAAAGACCCCTTTAGCAGCGCAGGTAGTGGAGGTGATGCGGAGGGTTTGCTCCTCTCGGGCTCTCGGCGACGCGCTCGCGCTCCCCCACACAGCCTAACCAATGTGCAGACTACTGTACAACCACTACTTCCTGAACAGGTAGTCTGAACACTGGGCAGGCGGGGCGGGCCGCAGCCTCCCGTCCCCAGGGTTGTAATCCAGAGCTCCGGAGCAGCTGATGAACCCCACCTTCGGGCAGCGAGCTCAGAAACACTCGCGCCAACATTTTTCGTCCTTTTAGTCCCAGAACTAATGGCAGTGACAAACTTAATGAGTACTTTCTAGCCAAGACGAGAGGCTTTAGGGGTTGTGTGAGTCCATGGTCTGGCCAGGACATCAGTCCACTGCAGCACTGAGGAATGAAAGGACCAGCAGCGTCTGAGGTTGGCTTCACCGAGGGGTTATTGCCAATGTCAGCATTCCTGCGTCGCCAGTCGGATGGAGTACATTACACACATTGTACACTAAAACAGCATAGGACTCACGCGCTCCTCTCCTGCTCGCCGTAGCGGAGGAGTCTTGGAATTCGGGCAAGCCGAATTAATTAGAAACACGGAAAATGCTTTAGAATATACACGTGAAACAATTTATGTTGAAAATGTCTCTTTAGATGAATTGTAATTGGACCTTCAAACTTAATTGTAATTTTCACGCAACACTGCAGAATTTCATACTGCCTGGAAAGGCTGGTCTGTGTGCCTTGGGATCTTAATCTGACTCATTTTAGAGCTCGATTGCAGTGCCCCTAGTGACCCTAGACTGAGCCGAGGCGATCGGCACTCCGGTCGGCACTGTCAGAGATCTCTGCGAGAGCACACTGGACCTTTCCACTCAGATTTTTATAAATGGCAAAATGAACCCAGACTGTAAATTACTTTATCCTGGAATGAGATGCGCGTCGCTTTGGAGAAAAGCGTCTGCTAAATGAATAAATGAATAAATGTAAATGTTTCAGCCCTGCACAACCACTGAAGACACATACAGGTCAAAGGCAGCGTCGAATACACATCGTCAACGTGTTAATTACCTACGTTGCCATATTGGCGTTATAGGCGGTAGTCCCATGATGTAAACTGTATCCCGCTGTGAATGAAAAAGCAGACAGTGCACAGGGTCCGAGACACAGCACAGTCGCCTACGGAATGGGCAGCACGGTGATCGGCAGTCGTTCGTGTTTTACCTCTCGCCTTTCTCTGGTTGCAAACCTTTGGTTCTGCGGGCACATTTGCCGGAGGACGAGAAGGGACCGGCAGATGGTGAGTTTGACGACCGATTCCCTGAAGCAAGGATGCGGAGAGCCATCTACTGAACACCCGGAGTCCTCTCTTACCTTCTGAAAGGAAGAAAAGATGGATAACAGAAGAAGGAGGGATTACCTTGTGGTCGAGCCAGTAGGTCTGTCACGGTGTGCTCCACTCTCCTCTTCCTCCCTGTTCCCCTCCCCCTCCGCGCCAGTCTATCCCACCACCCCTTGAACTGGAACCCGAGGCCATCTGACGAGAGGTGGCGACTGTGCTGCTTGGGTGGGAGGGGGTTTCATTTCCTCGGGAGAACTCGCGCACAGCAGAGGAGATGGGGGAAGACGAGGACTCCCTGCCTTTCCAGTCATCTGCGTAACCCGCAGTGTGCGTCCCCGCCGGTCTTATAAAACAAAATAAATGAACAAGTGAGCATGCATCCTCTGAAAATGCGGTTCGTCTCAGGACGTCAGTGCGTAGCAAAGCAGAGAGTTGTCTCCTATGGTATCATCGAAAAGTACACACGAGCCGAAGGATGGGAGGAAGCGGTCTGCATCCCATCCCTGCGGCGGAGCAGAGACTTGTAGGATTGACGTGGCACAGCTCTGCTAACCAACTTTCCCCGCTGAGAGGGGGAGAAGAGAGAGGCAGAGCGAGGAGGCGGGGCCTTTGCCTTCTTTTTTTCTCTTTCGTCTCGGTTTTGTACGTTTTTTTTTCCTTCTCCCGCTTTTAGGGGGGCAGCGGGAAGTGGAAGGTCAGAGGTCAACAGGAAGTGATAAGTTTTAGGTTGCCCAAAATGTTTGATGGGCTGGAGGAGAGGAGTAAAGCAGGAACATGGGAAGGAAACAGATGAGGACTGCGAATGAAGTTGATTAGCATATGTTTATAGAGTCATGGAACACGAGTGTTTGCATGTGTGTTCATGATGATGGTGTATGTGGGAGTTTGGAGTTGATTTTAAAAGCTCCATGACTGTAGCTAGTGGAGGAATGTGGAATTTTCTTGGCGTAGGTGCAGTGTTGTAGTAACTCCAGATGTGCAGCCCTGTGGTCTCCTGCCTCTCGCTCGTGTGTTTTTTCTGCTGAAGCTGATTTCCTTTCCCTGTCCAGCAGCAGACTGAATAAAGAGCCCTTTATGCAGCCTGAGGAGCCCCCCTCACACACAGGGAGCTGGTGGAAATGGGTGGGAGGGGGTAGGGGTTGAGTTCAGTTCTTCAAAATCAGGACCAAAGTTCACTTCCTCCGCAGATAGCTTTTCCAGTAAAGGTGCTGGCAGCGAGACTGAGCAGACAGGTTGGGGTTGGGGTGCCAGGAATGGGAGTGGGAGTGGGGGCAAAGACGTTTGGATCGTGCTCATTGAATGAGGTACGGTTCCTTAACCAAGTCACTGTCCTTTTCTTCGTGCTCTGGTTCTTCGGAAGCCCTAGACCGACGTTGTAGATTGCGCCCATGGCCATCAGTATGGTTACCGGATTGTGGGAGGACAGCTGAGGCAGGCCCAGCCGGGCAATTCGGCAAGGTTTTTGCTGTGACGGCGTGAGATGGTCCCATCCAAATGGGGAGCGGAGGCCGTGTTTGCTTTAGCTACGGTTTCTGAGCTCCATCGGAGTTGGAAATCAAAGCTTAAGCTGCTGCGGTCTCGTGGGAGCCGGGTCAGTGGTTCTGAAAGTATGCAGTCGGGAGAGAGCGAGAGGGAACCAAACAGCGGGCTCAAGTCGGGCCATGTCGGTGGGCGGGGGGTGACACCGAGCTTTTTCCACTGTCCCACTTCAGGCAGCCTGACTTTAAACTCACCCAGAGCCATCAAGTCCCTTGTGCCAGCAACCACACTGGAAACCAGCAACCAAAGAAATCCAATTTTTTCATATGGTAGGGTGTACATCTTTACATAGCTTCGATATATGTAAACAGTAAAAAAACACACGATAAATATTTCTGTTGTGTCTTATTACGTGAAACCTTTGAGCGTCAAAGGCTCCATGAAAGCTCTCTGTGGTCCATAATAGCAGCTTAATATTTAAACTGAATATGGCAGACTGAGTCCATGCCTAGTTAAATGGTCAAGGTGAATAAAATTTCAGAATTAAAGTACATTTAATGACTCCTCAGGCACTGAACAGCAGGGTGAAAAAAAATATCGTACCAGGTATGATTAAAGAATCTAAAGAGTCTTACAGAAGATGGTAAGACCCTAAAGCTGCCATTGGTAGGTAAAAAAAGTTTAATTCGCTCTAAAATAGATGGGTATATTAAAACATACTAGATATTTCACATTTGACCAGACATTCTGAAAAAAACAAAACCTGACATTCATTCTTACTGTCAGTCTAAAAATGGAAGGAAATCAGAGTCGTTAAATTACGTTGTAAAGCTGCAATAGGAAAAGAATCTGCTAAGATGCTGCTCTGTGGTTGTTGACGGGGAGTTTTATTATGCCCTTGTAGGCTGGGCCAGGATCAGATCCCAACATTTTCAATTCCTGCGGCATGCGCAAGTTCAGTAACAAAGATAAGAGGAGAAACAAAACGATTACTGCAATGTGAGCCTTCCTCTCCCAATAGACTGACTAAGATGTTGTGGGGCTGATGTGTATCTGGGGTCTAATATTTAAAGTGTGTTTAAAACGCTATGAAAATCACTCCGTAATCACAAATGACATAACTGTAAATTCTTGTGCCATGACTTATTGTGCTTTACGTTTTAAATCTTGCTCAGAATCTGCCTAAATTCTACATTTTCCTATTTTAACCGTAGCCCTCAATGATTTCCAGATGGTTTTCTAACTGTAGTTCGCAGCTATATTTGAATTTGAAAATTGGGCGAAGGATCCTTTCCATTCTCAAGTGTTGTGTGTGTGTGTGTGTGTGTGTGTGTCGGTGGCTGGTCGTCGAGAAAAGCCCGGCACCGGCCGCCACACTCACCCTCGCCAGTGCTCACGAGTTCTGCGGAAACCCTTCAGCGCCGAAACGGCTTCAAAGGCACTGAGTCACGGCACACGGCGGTTTGTTTTACCGATGTTCTCCGCAACTGAGTCAGAGCCGCCCGTCCCTGGTTTGATTTACAGATGTGCTTTCCACGTAAAACATGGCACACTGGCCTAGCCTGGTGCCGAGAGCACACACGTTTCTCGGAGGTTGGGGGGAAGACGTTTCTCTGGAACATGCCAAGCTGTCCCACTTACTGTCCATAGAGGAAAGGTGGCATTTAATGGAGAAATAGGACATAAACATGTTGAAACCAAGAGAATGGGAGATAAGGAGAGATATTTAAAAAGAGGGGGACGCGGTGGTGCAGTGGCACAGTGGGTTGGACCGGGTCCTGCTCTCCGGTAGGTCTGGGATTCGAGTCCCGCTAGGGGTGCCTTGTGGCGGACTGGCGTCCCGTCCTGGCTGTGTCCCCTCCCCCTCCGGCCTTACGCCCTGTGTTGCCGGGTAGGCTCTGGTTCCCCGTGACCCCATATGGGACAAGCGGTTCCGAAGATGTGTGTATTTAAAAAGGAATTATGTCATGCCACACACTGCAAAATCAGGATTTTGAGACACCGAAAAGCCGCAGCCGCTCATTTCTCTTCATTTCAAATTCTGTTGCTCCTCTATATGTTCCGGGCTTCTAAAGAATTCTGTAACAGAAAAAAGAAAATGCAAAGCAGAGTTCAATGCACAAGGGGGAATATGTTACAACTGACAAGTGGCATCTTTTAAAATTGGTAGAGAAAGGCTGAGGAAAAAAAAAAAATTACACTCTGAGGCTGGTTAACCTAGAAACCCGGTGTTATTAATCTATTTAACAGACTCTGTGTGGACATGTTTGCAGGCGTCTGTGTCTTTTCTGAGGGGTGTCGTTAATTCACTTACACCCGACGTCATCTCGTTCACACGGACCCTGTCATCCGCGACGCCGCACATCCAGAGACCTCTCAGACGCAGTGGTACACGTGCCGCACAAGGGGAGCGTCGGCCCATCGGGTCACGCCGGACGTAGTATCAGAAAGAGGAACACCATCCGTTTGTAAACAAGTTATTCTTATTTTAATTATAGGTGCGAGCTTTGTGGGCACAAAAAGTATTAAGCTGTCCTCGATCCTACATAGGGTAGACGAAATGGGGCAGTGGTTAGGACTGAACCGTCACCTTTCCCTTAAAGAACCTGGTTTTGAGTCCCCACCCCTGCTGTAATATCCTTGAGCAAGGTACCTATTAATTGATTTATATTTATTACATTTTCTCAAAAGCAACTTCCAATGAACTCTATGTAGTGTTACTAGCCCACACACCTTATTCACAAAGGTGACTTACACTGCCAAATACACTACTTACAATGGGTCACTCATCCATACATCAGTGGAACACACACACAATGGATAAACCTGAACAGCATGTCTTTGGACTGTGAGAGGAAACCAGAGCACCCGGAGGAAACCCACACAGACACAGGGAGAACATGCAAACTCCACACAGACTGAGTGAGAATCGAACCCACGTTCTATCGCACCACCTAGGCGCTGTGAGATAGCAGCGCTACTCACTGTGCCGCACAAATGCCCTCATTTCTTTTAGCAGATGCTCTTCTCCAAAGCACCATACAGTACTCAGTTTGAAAACTCTGCTTACAATTATTTGTCCATTTACTGCCAAGTAGTATTGGATAAGTCCTGGGCAAGTACCTTGCTTCAGCATACTCCAGCTAGAGGTGGGATTTGAACCCAGATCCTTTTGATTGTAAAGAAACATCTCTAAGCACTACACTACCTGCGCCAAATTGGTCCAGTTGAAATGACTCTGCTTCATAAGTGGGTGAGTAATTTTAAAAAGCTCGTTATACAAGCCTAATATTATAAACAATCGGCTAAATAACGTTCATAAAAATATACAGGAGTACAGTTGCTCTGATTTTTCGCAAAATATCTTTTAGGTTTTTTTCTGAAAAGGACGTAGTTCTCCCTATAAAAATGAACTGCCTCAATCTGGCACACTCGAACTATGAAAAGCATCGGGTTTCCAAGTAGGCCGCAGGGTGAGGTAACGCGGAACGTGGTCGGCCGGCGAAGAGAATGGGAACCTCTCCGTGAAATGCATTCACCGTACGTTCGGGTTAAGGGAAGAGTACGGAAAATGACCTTCTGTAGGGATGTTCAGGTCGTAGAGTCCAGTTCCTTCTACTGTTCTGGATAAGACTCAAAGCCATTATAGAACGAGTGAAAACTGCCCTGCGGTAGATTTTACCTTTGGGATGCGTACCGTTTTATACATTCCCGACTGTCCTTTGCGCTCGCTCGGTTTGAACGAACTCGTGCCATTTAAATTGAAATGCAGCCGAACGGCTGTTGCTTTGAATATCAGCGCTGCAGCCCTACTGAGACACGGCAACGCTCCGGCGGACGCGGCGTTCCCCCGCGCATATTTTTTCGGAAAGGAAAGTCTGAGAAACCGAAGCTTCGTTTTTCACGAAAAGGAGAGATAGAAATACAGAAAAAGAAGGAAGGAAAATAAAGGCAGTTTCGAAAAGTGCCACTGGCCCCCACCCAAGGCAGAGTCTTTCTGGTAATGAGGGGTTAGGAGCTGCCTTATTGCTCCCATATGGAGCCCGTGCTCGGAGGAGTCTTTGAAGCCGACCCAAGTCACCAGCGCTTTTCAATCTGCGCGTACGGAGACAGACGCGGGCGCTTCGAAAGCCGCACCCTCTCCGCCCAGCCCGCGCCCCCCCGGACCCCCGGCCGCTCGGCAGCGCTCGGACCGCGTCTGCGTGTAGCGGTGTCACTAACACTACGGCATGTTAATGAATCATATCCCGCTCTCCTTGGGGTCTTCTTGAGGAAAGTTACCCTGCGTTACATGAAAACCCGGAGCTTTTTTTTTTAAGAAGTTTTACAGTTCTTACCAAATAGGTGCTGTTTTTTTGTGGTTTTTTAACGTACCGCGGTTCTGGATCTGCCGCCTTTTTTTTTTCGGTCGAAGAACAACGCGGTCAAGTTTTTGGGAGATCCCTTCCTTCTCAGAGCACGCTGCGTGCGAACGCCCGGATGAGCGCTCGCACCGACGGAGCTCCTACCTCCGCCGGACCTTGTGTCCGTGGCACTCGGACCGGAGGTCTCCCTCTGCTCTGTGATGTAAACGTAAACGATCCAACGTGCGTCTGAACGCGAGTGTGCGTGTGTGTGTGTGCGTGAGAGAATTGAGAATGAGGGATGCGCAGGAGCCTGGGTCTTCGAAGAGATTTCTGTGTTGGGGGATCTGTTTCAGGACCCGGAGTTCGACAGGCCTCCAGTTTTCAGTGTAACTCAGGAACCCCCCTGCCACCCACCCACACACACCCACACACACACACACACACACAAAACTCCCTGCACCCCTCCCCTCTTCCTCCATGTCTGCAGTCTGGCTGGGTCAGAGGAAAATGTCAGTCTTCTGGTGAGTCATTGGCATCGCCACCCTACCACCACCCTCCATGTGCCAGTAGGGTGAAAGACGATGACAGGACGGCGCCCCCCTCTGTGCTGTGACAGCCCCGGGCCTTCTCTTACGCAGCCCCCCGGGGCTCGAGGGACACCCCTCTCCGGTTTATGTCGCGGCCTCAGCTGGTCTCCGTGTCTGCGGTCCTCATCAGAGCCACGCAGTCAGCCTCTCGAGGACTCGTACGTCACGCCGTAAACCGCACGCGTCCGAACCAGCGCCGCGGAGAGGAGTCTCGCTTCCCCCCCAGCGTGGAAACGCATCGTTCGCGTTCGTTCCGATGAGCGCCAGATCACGACCGCGGGCGATTCCCCAGGCCGTGCGAGGGCTAGACCGGCCGAAGGCAGTTTGGAGCAGAGTCTCTGCGTCTGGCAGGCTGGGGGGAAACACCGTGGGCTCCTTCAGACTGGTGTGGACTGGACCCGTAATCTGACTACGCAGACGTGTGCGCTCTTATTTCGGTCACGGCTCTAATGGCTTCCAGGCGCTGCGGTGTCGGGCCGCGGAGCGGCACCTCGGCCCGCTCTCTCGCGTCTTTCGCCGTCTCGCCCGTTGACTCTGTTACGTGACCCCCCTGTCTTCTCCAGGAGAAAGAGAAGAAGTACATGCTGCCTGTGGATAACCTGAAACTGAGGGATGTGGAGAAGGGCTTCATGTCCAGCAAGCACATCTTTGCTTTGTTCAACACGGAGCAGAGGTCACTATCTCTTTTTGGATGCGCACACACACACACACACACACACACACACACACACACACGCAGTCTGTCTACTGATCCCCCACAGTTCCCCCAGTTTGACGGCACTCATCTCCCCCCCCCGGGTCTCACCTGCAGGAACGTGTACAAGGATTATAGGCAGCTGGAGCTGGCGTGTGAGACCCAGGAGGAGGTGGACAGCTGGAAGGCCTCGTTCCTGCGGGCCGGGGTCTACCCCGAGCGCATCACGGTAGGGCCCCCAACAGCCTTCGGCAGCTCCGCCATATAGCCTCGTTTCCAAAACTCACAACTTTAGCGAGTCTTTAAAAATAAATACGTAAAATCACAGCTCGTAAACTGTATAATATTGTCAGGAAGAGTATACTAGTCAAGAACATCATCGGTATCACACAGTAATACGTGTTGCATTGATCCCTGGGCAGCATCGTCTTAGTCTATCAGTCAAATCTGCCATGTCCACTGGAGCAGTGATGAACTGATGTGGGTACACCAGTGTTAACACGGCGATCGAATCACGCGATATGAGAGCCGTGCCGGCGTGCTCTCCCCGTGCTCTCTGTGGTGACGCCTTTCTCTTCTCTCTTCCCGCATCCTCTGGGTTTCGTGCTCCTCGCGCCCTGGCCTTCTGTCAGGAGAAGGAAAAGGTAAGGGCCGAAGCTCCAAGTTCTCCCTGTACGTCATCCTGTCGGAGGGTTCTGGCAGGGTTTTCTACCTACGTGTTTCGGATGAAGTGAAAACACACACGCGCTTGCATCCCGGAGCGCGTACAGATTGGCCCCGGTGCAGGATCTGCCTCTTACCTCCTTGGCCAAAGCCACATCTCCTTCTCAAACATCAGTCATGCATCTCCGTACCTGTGCGGTTCTTTGCGAGTTCTCTCCTTCGGAGTGTTCTGCTGACGCTGCTCAGCCTTGTCTGAGTCGCAAGTAACGATGATCGTTTCACTCATAGTGGCGTCAGAAGGATCTTCACTTGGGTCCGTTTCTCATTATGCTGTTCACTTAATACATATACAGGAAATGCTGACGGTTATGTCTGTTGAGGATGTTGTAGGTAACCCCTTCTGCTTTCTCCACCTCTTCTTCATCGTTGCCCATCGCTGTGTGACCTTCTACTCGACCCCCAGCAGAGTGATGCCGGGGAGGAAAATGGCTCGGACGGCTTCATGCATTCCATGGACCCCCAGCTGGAGCGGCAGGTGGAGACCATCCGCAACCTGGTGGACTCCTACATGGCCATCGTCAACAAGACGGTGCGCGACCTCATGCCCAAGACCATCATGCACCTGATGATCAACAATGTGAGTACCTGCAGTTTCACCATAAACACATATGTTTTCTACTCAGCTGATTCCTAATTTTGAGGGCTGTCTTTTTGCCTCTTTGCCTAATTTCATTTCCACTTTCATTCCCATCCTGTTACTCAATAACTGCTTGTGCTATTCCCTATCCCCTCCTCTTGTTTACTACCACCTCCTATTATTTATTACTCCCTCCCATTATTCGCTAACCTTTTCCATATTTTACTCTCCTCTGCCTTTATTACCTATCTGATTCTATTACTCACTGTTCCCTCCCATAATTTACTAACTGCTTGTGGTATTCATGGTCCCCTCCTGTTACTCACCATCCCCTGCTGTTATTTGTTGACCACTTGTGGTACTTGCAATCCGTTTCTGTTACTCACTAACTCCTCATTATTCTCTCTTTATGTGTCTCCTCACAACACCCTGCTGGCCCTCGTCCACAGACCAAGGAGTTCATCCACTCAGAGCTGCTGGCATGTCTCTATTCATGCGGAGACCAGAACACCCTGATGGAGGAGTCGGCAGAGCAGGCGCAGCACCGCGATGAGATGCTGCGCATGTACCATGCCCTGCGCGAGGCGCTCAACATCATTGGCGATATCAGCACCTCCACCGTTTCCACTGCCTTGCCCCCGCCTGTGGACGACTCCTGGCTGCAGGTCCAGGGGGGGCCGTCCGGCCGCAGGTACAGAGCCTGAACGGAGTAGATCACAGAGGAGAATGTCAGGCGTTATAGCCCGGTGCAAAGGACGGTATTATTCACAGTACTGTTTGTACTAAGACTACTTTTACTATTAATATTTCTATTACTATTACATTTATTAGGGGGGCGCGGTGGCGCAGCGGGTTTGGCCGGGTCCTGCTCTCTGGTAGGTCTGAGGTTCAAGTCCCGCTTGGGGCGCCTTGCAATGGACTGGCGTCCCGTCCTGGGTGTGTCCCCTCCCCCTCCGGCCTTCCCCCCCCGTGTTGCCGGGTTAGGCTCCGGTTTGCCTTGGGACAAGCGGTTTCAGACAGTCTGTGTGCGTTTTCTCTAAAGCGATGTACCTCTCATAGAAAATACAATGTGTGCATTACATTAGGAGAAAGAGGCATAGCTGCAGATATGTGATTCTTAAGTACAGTTAGTTTGTTTCCGTCACCATATGCACCAACGTTCATCACACAAGTTATACTATATACTATACTATTACTTACAATTTAAAATGAACTTTCAAAAAGTGATGGATGTGATAGGATTAGAATTAGTGACTTGTTACTGTACAGCTTTTCGAGCAGTACAGCACATCTACCCTATAGCAACTCCAGCTTTGCACGAGGAGCCTACGCTGGCTCACTCCTGCACAGCTGAAACAGTGCGGTAGCATTTGTCAGCAGTGTAAAACGGAAAACCTGTGTAAGACGAGCGAAATGGGACCGATGAGGAAGAGTACTGAGGTGGCGCCCCCTGCTGTGGGACTAGCGAACATCTGTCCTTGGGCTTGTCCGCTGACCACGCGTTGATGTAAACGTTCTCAGGTCCCCGATGTCCAGCCCCACCCCTCAACGAAGAGCCCCTCCGGGGCCACCGGCTCGGCCGGGATCCCGGAGCGCCGCGCCCGGGCCCCCTTCCGCCGGGGCGCCCCCCGTGCCCTCGCGCCCTGCGGCTTCCCCCGACCCGTTTGGAGGACCGCCTCCGCAGGTCCCTTCCCGACCCAACCGGGCTCCGCCTGGCGTGCCCAGGTGAGTCACAACGGAAAGGGTTCAAACAGACCGCGAGGCTGAGATCAGAGCCTACTTTCACTTTTCACAGGAAGGGGCTTACAGAAGCTGCATTATAGTAACCAAAAAACAGGCTTTGGTTTAAGATCCAAGTCAGGAAGTAATGCAGCATCTATTAAAGTCATCATAGCGCAGTGTCAGAGTCGTGGAGCTGGAGGTAGAAGCAGCGCAGTTACTATAACGCGATGGAAGTGTGCAGCTTCATGAAAAAGAGTCTACATCAGTGTGGAAGAGGCAGAACTCCCAAAGTCTCAGCCCTCTGTCCCTCACCTGGTCCTGCTGTTGTGTCCTGTCCATTCGGGCGTCCCGTCCTCTCAGTCAACAGCGTGACTGCGCAGAAAGAAACATGTCACACGTACGGACACAAAGCCCACTTGCCGTGCTACAGCTATAGGGCTTATTGATAGGACCCCGGACTGACTCCTCAGAACCGCCACCGGGTCATCGCACAGTAGACAGTAAAGCCTACAACAAAACATGAAGTCGCGAATCTAAGTTGATCAAACTGAAGCTTTGGTGCATGTTTTGTGTGGCTCCACCTTCCTGTATCCACATTCGACGCTGGCTACGATCACTGATGGCTGCCACAGAGTTACAGTATGTTTATGAGGTAAAGGCTGTCATCGCTTCCGCCGTTATAACGATCGATAGGTACCGCCCGTCTCTGCCCACCCCGACTACGCACACGCGCACGCACGAACGCACACGCACCGCTCATCTCTCATTTACTCTCCTCCATCCCTGTTTTCCTCTTCCCATCTCTCGCTCCTTCGCCCACGTTTTTACCCTGCATCACAGACGGGCGCTCGGTCTCTGGCTGCGTTTTTGCCTCCGTCCAAATTCCCTCACGCCTGCTGTGCTTGCCCACACCCTCAGAATTAACCAAGGAGTGAGAAGAGAACAAAAGCGCGAGAGTGAGAGCGCAAGCGCGAGAGAGAACGGGAGAGAGACCGTGCCGCCTCTGTCACATCTCTAGCCGGGCTCTAAGTGACTTGCTCTAACGGCGAGGGAGGGGGACGGCGGCCTTCGGGAAGCCTGTCCGGTTGTGCGTTTGTGTACATTAATAAGTGTTCGGAACACGACATCCCCCATCCTGAGAAGGCAGAATGGCTCGTGCCGGATAAGACAGGTGTGTGTGTGATCTACTTACAGATTCTTGCTGCGCAGATCGCTGAGATGCATGCGGCGCTCGAGTGGCGTGGAACCGCCGTGCTCCGCCTGGCACCGCCTCACCCGTCACCCTATTGATTATGATTATTTTTTCAGAATTACAATCAGTGACCAATGAGGATTAACGCTAATGGTATGTCCAGTGCTGTCATCGCATAACTTTTTTGTCTTTCTGCATGCCTGCCGCTACGGTTGTGTTCCTTATGAACCTCAGCAGTTGGGTTCATAAGGTTTGTTACACACAAACACACACCGAACTAACAATCTGTCCAAACCAGTTACCCTCGGGTCATCCCGGTTCTGACAGCATCGCAACAGCCTGGTGTCTCACCGTCCGTCCTCTGTGCCTGCGCGGGGCAGGTGGAATCTGGCACGTCTAGATTTCGAGGCGTCTCGGTGCCGGAAAATTCCAGAATCACCGGGAAGGGCTCTTCGGAGGACCCCCCACAAAGCACAGCAAACACAGACACCGATGAATACGCTGGGCAGCGGCTGACAGGATGAGTCGCTGACTACCTTTGCTTTTGCAACTTACGAAGTTGTGTTGAGGTACCGCTAGAATCAGTGCTGACACATAGGATTTGGTCCTCATGCGAGACCGAAAACCTTCCTTGTCTATGCTGTTAGTGGGAACGTCCTTGAAGACAAACTGCCTCAACGTCTCTTCGCAGACCTGAGTTCATTTCAGGCTGGCTCAGCGTGTAGATTTGTCTTCCAAAAAAGTGCAACGGAGGATCCGATGTGTATTGATCCCAATCCATACGTGCTACCGCAGCACAGTCATTGCAGCCCTCTGCCTCAGCCATACCTTTAACATGGGCTAAGTTAGTTGCTTGCAGGCCAGGGACGTGGCCATCCAAATAAAGTGCCGCTCTCTACACGTCCGTCAACGTTAAAGTGAAGACGGTATCAACACACTTTCGATCGTGGGGGGCAGACTTAGAGGCGAAATAAAGAAAGTGGGTTTTGCACAGATGAATTCTGGAATTCGGGCGAGATGGACACCTCCTTAAGCTGGCTCCAAGGTGTAGAACCCCTCTGCGCTCTTGACTACTTGACTCTTGTCTCCGCACCTGTCTTTCTCCAAAGTTACATTAATTTTTCATTGGTTATGCTCATAAGCTACCATCCTTTGCTCAAGAAACATTTGCTCTGCTGCAATCGTTCATTCCGTAGCGGAACAAGTGACTGTGCGTGACGTAAATGAATTGCCAAAAATGATCAAGGCGAGCTTGAACGCCGAACTTCGATTGGGCCAGAGACTGACTAGTCGCCAGTTGAGGGCGCAATGACACATAACATTACTGTACATTTGTTGTGTAGCATGGGTGTCTGTACGGTGTCACACAGAACTGCCGAGTCCTTCATGAGCTTGTACGTGTGTCGGTTTTGTACGTGTCCGCCGGCCGACCGTATTCGGTGAACATCACGGTGGTGTCAGCATGTTGTTCTTGACTGTGTGCCTGTCTGTCTGTGTCTGTGTCTGTCTGTCTCTCCCTCCCTGTGGTTTTCCTCGCAGCAGGAGGGCTCCAGCCTCGCCAACACGACCCAGCAGATCCACAGAGTCCTTTCCTTTAGACCACTAACCCTGGGCTTGGCAGACAGCGGACACAGCCCCCCCTTCCCCATCCAGATCTCCTCCCTGTCTCCTCCTCGTCCTCCAGCTACCGCACCGCCCTTCTCACTTTCCGCATAAACACGCACCTCCCTCTCCGCGTTCGGCGGTTACAAAGGGAAATAAAGCTGTACGAAATATAGACGCGATTACGTTAGAACGAGAACTTCTTCATTGCATTGTCTGGTGTTGTATACGCACATTTCTTCTATATTTATTCACGGTGTTGGAGTTTTACGATAAGGTTGACAAATCATCTTGCATTATGGCCAAATATATTAAAAAGTACTGTAACCATTTTGACGCCGCATCTAGCTTATATTCTGTACGCATTATTGTAGGTGTACAGTACTCATCTATACGATAAACGTCCTATATTAAGCTGCAAGGATGTCTTTTTGCCCGTGTACTTCTTGTGGCACCGCTATTTATTTATTGTGCGATTTTCATTCATTTTTTAATCTCTGGACGAGTCAAAACAAGTCCACGTTCAGACGAAAACACAAGGCGCTGGAATCAGTAGCTCTGCCGCCATGCTGGTTCCCTTTGTGCCCCACCTGTGCCCCCCCATGTTGTGCTTGCGCCGCCTCAGTACCGTGTCTGCCATTTTTCAATCACTGCAACTCGATGGGTTCTCCCGTGGGGAAGGGTCTCGCTTTCATTAAGCAAGTCTGCTTGTCTGTGGTCTCCGTCTGCTACCATCTTCGCCCTCACATTCAATCACTGACACACACAAACACACACACACACACACACACACACACACGCGTGGTCCCTTATAAAGTCAGTAGCCAAAGCAACACTCCATCTTTCTCAGGTGACCGATGACCCCCAAACTTGTAACTTCCTCCTGGAGAAAGGAAGGATGAGTGAAGGAAAAATGTGCTTTATTCCTTCCTGTGTTGTATGGGTTTTGTGTCTTTGACTTTATTATAGGGTTATTTTTTCTTTTTGTTACTCCTTGCCTTCTCTGGCCAAGCTCTTGGTTTTTGGAGCAACATACTTCCTTCGGTGGAAGGAAGGAATTAAGGAATGCATGGTCTTCTGCTATTGTCTTTCCACTGCCCAGACGAACACGATTCTGGAAGTCATAAGCCAGTGTACGAGATCAGGCAACATTGTTTCTTACTGTATTTTCAGTGGGAGTAAAATGGGAAGGAAGCTGCCAGCAAGTACAATGGTGTACTGATGCATAAACCTTCATGTTACTGTGTCTCTGCTCTACCTCCCTGATGGACAAGCAAAACCCTCATGCAGTGCGGAACTCTAGAGAGCTGCACGTGTCATCTCCGACTGGCTTATATCAAAGCAATAAACTGGAAAGGCAATATTTTGTGTACTGTTTCTGCACAACTTGTCATACATGCTTAACGTGAAAGCTTGCCGGTTTGAACGGCACGTTCTCCGGCTGTCCCAGGCTTTCTTGGTTGTGTTTGAATTGGAATCTTAATTTCTTCTCGATTTTTGTCTTCTCCTCCTTTTTTTATTCTCAGCCGGCCAAGCAAGGGCAGCCCTTCCCACCCCGAGAGCCATCCACCGTTTGACTCTTAATCACCGTCCTCTCGACCTTTTCCTCAGCTCCCTTTTTTCACCTTCTACTGACCGCTCCTTTTCCTTCTGTATTTGCCGTTGTTCGCTTCTGACGCCATTTCTCCGCTCTTTGTCTTCCTCTGCCCCCTACTGTCCCCTCTTGACCTGCCCCTACCCTCTAGTGACTCCTCCTTTCCCCTCTTTACCCACGCTGCCTATTGCTAACCTCTCCTGTCTTTGGCCACGTCTCTTCTCTCTAGTCACCCTTAATGCTCTTATATATATATATAATATATATATATATATATATAAGATATATTTTATATATCTTATGAAATATATAGACTACATAAAAAAGAAAAGTGAAATACATCTAATTAGCTCTGCTGCTATGATTATACTGAGGAAATAATGAAGGATTAAAGCTCTCCTGTGTCTTTGAATAACTTAAATCGATGATGAATCAAGCTCGCAAGTTGCCAGCAGGGAAGCGAAACCTTTGGCTTCCTTGGTGGGGCAACTGGCAGCTGAGGGTGTTCTGCTGAGAGCCTGGGGTAGAAAACTCCTGTCTTTGTCCCACATCCATCTGACATTAGCCCCGGACCATTAACCTGCGGGACTTTAGTGTCACTGTGCCAGTCACTACAGCGTGTTAGTGTGTTGTACTGATAAATACTGCATGTTGCTCTGTGTGCGTTCATATAAATCTACTAAAGTGATTTGTGACTAATGGAGAATTTGACAAACTGCCACGTTCCCTCTGCCAGTCCCCAGTCTCGATCTCTTTTGCTGGATTGTGGTGTCCCGTATGCATTTGTACTTCTTTCAAAGCCCTGGTCTTCAGCCTTACCAGAGACAATCGTGTCTTCACTTTCTTTGGGCCAGTCAATCACTCACACTTTAGCAAACGGTACCTTAGGGAGGCGGGTCTACGTTAAAAGTGCAATATCTACACGGCAAGCTTTTGTAAAGCTGACTGCATTAAAACCAGACACATTGTAGAAGTGCCGATTGAAAAAAGGGTGGACACTTTGTTGGGTTCTTCTTTCTGACCAGGCAATGATGTATTTAGTTAATACATATTAAGTATCCCACATTTAATAGGAAAACAGTTACTCAGTATAATTTGACATAGATTTTTATTTCTCCTCTTGTTAAGTGGATAACTAGAAGTGTTGCGTTGAAATGTAAGGGTTGGTCAGTGTGTAGAAAAATATGATCTTTCACTTTTTGTCATTTGTTCCGTTCATATTCACATGACAAGGGGTTAAGGACTCCCTACCAGTGATCTCAGTCTTTGTGATTGTTGTAATATGACCTTGTTTGTTGGTAAATGAACAAAGCATCACTGTTTTCATATTGCCCCAGTCCCCTTTTGAACATCTCTCTTAAATTCTTCAGTGACTACTGTAATACGATTGAAGATGAGACATGCATAGATTAAGATGGACAGATCTTAAATGCGTCATGTACCTTTGTGTTGCATCTATGGAAATTGTGCTTCCACTGTTTAGTTTAGTTGACTTGTAAGAATAATGAGTATTCAATGACTATTACAAATAAGTGGTTGTGCAAGAGTAAATATATTAAAATACCGAATAAAAATGTATAAGACAAAGTTATGAAAGAGTCTCTGTCTTACTGTTTGCCCTGAGCAGGAAAGTGATGTTTGGTGTCGAGGGAATCGTGTAATTCTTCCTGCTGAATTAGGAAGAAACACTGCTGACACTTGTTGCTTTGCTCATCGTTGTTCCTGGACAAGTTCCACACAAAGATGTTACTTTGTAAGGAAATAAAATGTCTATGTGGGAGATACTGCCGAATGTGCGTTTTATGGGAAAAAATGTGTTAAAAAGTGAGTGATTTCATATTTTACTGAGGGGGAAACACAGGGTATATTCTTCCAAAAGGTTTTTTTTTTTGTTTTTTTAAATCCGTAGTGTCTCAGTGTTTTATCATGGCTTATTTAGATTTTTACGTCACAAATTCATTTCAGTATTTAGACGTAAACGTACTTCCCCCACACACTCTGAACACAAAACACCAAAGAACAACCAGGAAGACATTTACACTTCAAATGTTATGTTATAATTTCTTCAACAAAACATCTTTTTGTTTCCTTGGCATCAGCTCTTCCACCAAGAAAAACGAACAGAAAAATACACAGGAAAGTTCTGGAGTATAAATGTTCAAGAGTTATGTAAAAAGTGTTCTTTGAGAAAGTCTACGTAGAAAAGCTGGGTATTAATTATCGAGCGCGACTGTTTACTCCTGCTATTAACAGCTGAGCTTAGATGCAAAAAGACTAAAATAATGCACTTCAGACATTACAAAAAGCTCAGAGAAGCTACAGTTTAATCTACTGCTGGTATTGTATAGCCAACCTTTTTATTTGTCTTGTCTGTCGCTGTGTGAGAAGTTCCCAAAAAGTTTGAAGCCCCCCAGCAGATGCCTGAAACTATATACTATACATACTGTAAAGACCCATGTTACCGTGAGTTTGGGCGAGAAAATGGGTCTATTGTAGGAAATTTGGAATAAAGTGTTCAACCACTGCAGAGACGTACAGGGAATGTAATGGGGTGACCATGTTTGCCAGTGGAACGGGAGAAAGTGTGGGGGAGTGCTAAGTCGGCTGGGAAGGCTGGCTTGAGGTGCACATCCTTGAGGAAAAGGGGTCTTTGGACCGAGAGCATTATGTTCCTGTGTGCCGGTGTTCTAATACAAGGGTTTTCATACTGGGGTCTGCAAGAAGAAGCTAGGGGTTCTGTGGAAAACTTGACAGGAAAAAAAAAAAATTACAGTAAGATCATTACATAATTTATTTTTTAACCTAAAGATGTTAAAAACCAAATCTATATATAGTTTTGTGATTTATAAGAGTGGTTCCTTAATACTGTGGAAAAAAGGTACCCTGTCCAGTTAATGTAAATATTTTCCAATTTTTCAGAAATACAAAAAAACTACAGATAATTGTGAGAATTATTATTGGCTATAGTGAGTTTCCAAATAATAAAAGAAAACTGTTACTGAAACAGCATTTCAGATGTACGTTTATGTAATATGAATTACAATATGTCTTTACATTATATGAAAGTCTTTACACGTAAAAATATATAGTTTCCTTTATATTTTAGGCAAAGGGGTCCCCTGCATGGAATCATCATATCCGAGAGTCCTTGGAATTAAAAAGTCTGAAAACCCCTGTTCTAATAAATGTTCATCGTGAGCACTGCCTGTGTGTCTTTCTTGACCCCATCTCATAATTTATAAATTAGGCACAATAAGATATTATCATAAGCAAAATAAGGGTTATTTGAAGACAAGCGCTGTGATACTGTGACAGTCCATCTGATAACTGAGATGGCTACTAAACGGGCAGGCAGCTTAGAGCCTGTACAGCGTGGATACGCTGGACAAAAGGATGATTCACGTCCCGGGCAGGAAGGGTGCGAGATTTCATCATGCTACTTAGAATAGTGCAATTTAAATTATGAATGTTTACTGTATTTCTAGAATTTTCTATTTCATTTTTCTGGACTGCGGTAATCTGTGGTTAAGTGAAACTGCAGATATGGGGGTATTGAAAGATGACATTTTAGATAGGACCAGTATCAGTGCCATGAGTCCTGGACTTTAAAAGTGTAATCTTCCGAGCTGTCTTCGGTAGCTCAGCTTTCTGACCAGAGACCGGCAGTAATTCTGAACGTCTGTCACACAGTTACGTATCAGCAATTCTGGACATGCAATCATTTCTCAGAAACAGCTGAAGTGAATCTCACTCCATGCGTTTACATTTACATATTTACCAGACACATTCCTCCAAAGCAATTAAGAACCTTAGGATTACAATGATTTACCCATTTATACAGCTGGGTAAATTTATTCAATTTTGAGCTTTGATGGGAGAGCACACTTCGAGCTACTGAGGAAGCTTGAGTATTGCTTACAGCACTTTGGTTCATAATATCCCATTCAACCATTCAGCATAAAGTAGTATCAGAAGAGTTATTAGTAGAAGGGGAAAAGGTACTATCAGGTTTAAAAGGGCAGATACAATAATCCAAACGTATTGGTTGTGCTGACCCATGTAGCCCTGCATCAAACACGACTACACAGTATTCCTCTTCCAGGCAGGAGCTACCCTTGCACTGGGACCAGGAGGTTCCACACTTTTGCAGGATGGAATTCACATCACCAGAATGTTAACCTGGTTGTGTATATCAGGTCGGTAGAAGAAAGGAATGCTGGGGTTAATGCCCGGGAAGGGCACACTGCCGGTCTGAGGTTCCTGGATCTCCCGCAGCAGTTGCATGATCTGCCTGGTAGTTCCGTTCTTCTCGGTTTGTTTTATCTGCTCTCTCTTGGGCACTGGATCCAGTGCTGAGTTCAGGGAGTGAGAACAAGTTTGATTGCCTGCATACTCTTCAAAGCAGGCCACTGGTCATGGAAAGGACAATAAGGGAAGAAAGAGCCAGGGCTTTGATAAGAATAAGTTCTTCATCTTTTAAACTCATCCCAGAACTTTCAGCCATAAAGAAATTTTAATCTGGAGAACCTACAACTGGGAATCTAAGAAAAGAAGAAAACAGCACTTCCATGTCGGTTCAAATCCATTCAGAGACTGAAAGACAGATGTCCGTATACCTGGTGGATGGGTAGTCCTCGGCTCTACGTCCTCTTCAAGTTCCGGTTCCATGGTATTGGACAGTAGGTCAGGATCGCTGAAGGAGCCACTGTGCCGGCAGTCCCTCTCTCCTACCAGACGCTCAACAAGCTCCTGCAGCTCTGCCAGCTTCACCTTCAGGGTTACAGGAAAGTCAAGACAAGGCAGGAACCAACCCTGCTCAAGTACATTCACTTTAACCTTGTTTTTCCACCCATTTCTGTCATATGCTAATGCTAGAATTTTCCCAGACACTCCCAGTTCTGTGTAAGATTATTCTTTTTATTTATTCATTAAGCTCACTCTTCCCCTAAAGAAACTTACCATGTTAAGTTTGTTTAATAATACTGCTGTTAATTATTTACCCTTTTATGCAGCTGGGTAATTTTTACTGGAGCAAATCCTGGCAAGTACCTCAATCAAGATACTACAAAAGGAGTGGGGATTCCAACTAAGGCCCTCTGACCACAAGATGAAATCTCTAATCACTGTGATACCTTCCAAGCCCTAAAAATGCCTCCCGAGTTGTCTTAGATATAAAAGCAATGATGGGTACAGTGTACTACTAAATTTTACCTTCATGTCTTCCTTCTCTTTGGCCAGCTTACTGATGTATCGATCCTTCTCTGTGTTTCTCTGCTTCATTAAGGCTCTTTGGTTCTGGTACAGGGCAATATATTCCCCTGGAGATCACAGGTGCACAGACACAATCAGCAGGGTAGCTAGAGTACAGCAGAGAAGCCCAAGGTGGGTGGGAAACTTCAGGGGGCTGCTGCTCACCAATTGTGTCCGTCTCTCCAGAGAGCTGAATGCAGCGGTGCTCCAGCTCCTCCAGTCGCTCTTTCAAGTCGGCCTTCTCCTGCATCACAGCTCTGAAGCGCAGCTGCAGCTTCTCCATGGTCTCCTTGAGGGCTTCATACACCTCCATCTGCACGGCATCTGCAACCAAGCGCGAGCAGGACAAAGCTAAACACTCCCTGGCAGAAAAAAGGGCTGGTACCCTCGTATCAGCCTCCATATTCACGATCTTGCAGGGAATAAACGTCCGTAGAGAAACGCACTTATTTATATAAGGCCATCTTTTAAATACTAATCCAAGGGCAGTTATCTCTTGTTGACGTACCCTAGAAGTTCAGAGGTGCCTGTCATAGAAAGTTCTCACCTGTGCGTGTACACGGGCTGTGCCGGTGGGCCAGGCTCGGTGCTGCCCCCTGCTGGACAGCAACATGGTGCAGCCTCCTCTGCTCCTCAAGCTCTTGCCTCAACTTGTCTCTCTCCTCCACCATTCGAGACAGGGTGGACTGCAAGAACTCTTCCTGAATCACACAGAGGGCACATTCAGCTGGCACATTTCATACACTCATTCATTTCCGGGGATTTCCGTGCACAGGATCTACTGACAGCTGATTAGTTATGTTAGCAGAAGCAGCATGCAATGAAAAGGTAGAGCACAGAATTCTGTTTGCACTGAACAACAACAACAATAATAATAAATATATATTATTGCAAAAATGCATTATAATTGCTTATAAAAAGAAGAAACAGAAAAATTAACCTTTATAAAAAAATGGGATCATTCTGAGATGTTAATGGACAACAGAACACGTAGGAACTGAGCAAGAGAGGGATGCTGAGACAATGGCTGGGGTGTCATTAGTTTCTCAGGAGAGGCTCATCCAGCTCACTAGTGAGCTCATTTGTCCTGTGGTGGTATTCACATACAGAAATCATTTTTTTTACTTTTTTTCCTTGTAAAGCAGGAAAAAGCCTAAGGTGTGATTGTACTATGTTAACTTACCAACTCTTCTCTACTGCTCAGCTCTTCTGGGATGGTAATACAGGGCTTTTTAAACATTTCTAGAAAGGACTGACTCTCTAACCCATCGCCTGCAAGAAGGACACACAGTAGGTAGACAGCTATAGCTACAGTTGGCAAAGGTAAGTATACAGGACAGTAATACCAGGTTACCTCAAATTACTGGTCACAATTCAGGCAGCATTATTACAGCACTACAGAACAGTGAGGTGCTCTACAGACAGCTGACTGATACACACACGCACACACACACCTTGATCTCTGAGTGTGGTCAATGCTGTACTGCTCTGAGGGCCCTGTACAGCTACCTCAGTCTCCTCATGGCCTTTGGACAACTGCATCAGATTCTCCTGTACAGTAACATCACGATACAGCAGACAAAAATGAGCTCAAAGTAAATATCTTTTATTAAAATGAGAATGAGTTTTATTGGCCGAGTGTGCTGACGTACACAAGGAATTTGCTGTGGTTCTTAATGTGATGTTCTTGATGTAAAATACAAGGTTAACAGATGTTACCTGAAAATTGTTGTATTTAACAAATATATTTCCATATGACATTACTATATAGTATCACTTTATGCAAAAAGCACTGTATTTCTCATTATACTGACTTTACTACTGATGTACAAAGGGTGGAAGATACCATTTTAAAATATACTTTATACACTTCATTGGCAGATACAAGGAAAACAAAACTGCTCATTGGCTGATGGTCCAAACACATTAAAAAAAAAAAAACAAGCCAACTGAGTAAAGACCTGAAGCACTTAACAGGATGACTTGTGTGTCTGTCACGCTGCCTTGCTCACCTGAGCCTCTTCCAGCTCTGCCTTGTCCTGTACCTCTTGCTGCAGCCTGTCCATCAGCTGCGTCTCCTGCAGGAGGCGCTGCCGCAGTTCCTCCCGCTCTGCGGCCAGCTGTTGGTAACCAGCCGCGTACTTGTGCAGATGGACCAGGTACTGGTGACCCCGCTCCTGGGCCACCTGCAGCTCCTGCAACCTGGCATCCAGCTGAATACAACAGAAAGGAAGTGACTACCTGTCCATTAAATTCAGCCTAGACTACGTGGGATACAGCAGCATCACCGGGTAAACGACGGGAGGCTCTTCACCGCACAGGAAGAACACGGCAATCACCTGCTCTTTGACAAGGCGCAGCTCCTCTTGCAGCCGGCCCACGTTTCGAGCCAGCTCTTTCTTCACATGCTGCTCTGACTGCAGCCCAATCGTCAGCTCCATGTTTTCATTGGACTAAGAGCAGGACGAACATTATAATTGTTAAGCTCCCAATTAGACGTCGTGATCCAAAGTGATGCTCCCAGCTGAGCTTTTTCATGATTCACTCATTTGTTTAGCTCGACTCTCAATGCAATGACAAGCACGTCAACATTCAACAAAAAAGGCCCAGAAAAACAACATGCAACATGCTGACATGCAGAGAAACCATTCCTATTTTTCAGAAATGTACTCTGCCCACATGGCTACAGACAAGATATGTGTTTAACTGGACACAGATTAAACATGGAGCTTTCAGTGACCAACAGAATGTGTAGCACTGGGCAATTCCCAGCTTGGGACCCCCTCCGGTCTGGTTCCCACCAGCTTGATGAAGCCGTTCTGCAGCTCGGCAAGCTGCTCCTTCAGCTCCTGGTTGTGGCTCAGTGCTTCACTAGCGCTGGCTTTGTCCCTCTGGGATTCCTCGAGGACGCGACGGCAGTCCTCTGCCTCCTTCGCCCGCAGTCGGACTTCCTGTTCCAGGTTTTCTAAACGTACCTCCTGCTCCTGACAGAGTCGAGACAACTGCTCATTATCCTGTACCTGGGGACGGAGGACAGGAGGGAGGAGGACAAGTGATGAGGTTATGAGGACAGAGGAAATCACGGGACATGCAATGACCAGCGAGCTTCACAGCGAGAACATGGCGACCTGTGCCTGGTATTGGGAGTGCAGTGAGAGCTTCTCTTGCTCCATGGACTTCAGGGCTTGCTGGAGGGATAGCTCTTCTTCTGTAGGACTCACAGGCAGAAGACGACTCTCTGCCTGCTTGGTCACCACGGCTGCGGACACAGGAACATAGATCTCAGTCAGAACTTATTCCTCATGGGATGTGACTCCCAGGTTTATGCAGAGGAAGCTACAAGGTATAATTAGATTCATAAAAAGACACCAAAGCTCACGTTTCTCCAAGTGGATTCAGTACATGTATGTGAGCATGGCTTCCGTACAGGTGTACGGTGCTTCAGCACACTGTGGTCAGGGTAGGAAGGACCAAGAAAATGCTCCATGCCACTCTCGTACCAGCAGTACTCTTCAGCTCTGTGATCTGAGCCTTCAGCTCCTGGATGTGCGATAAACCGCTGTCCCTCTCCTCTGACAGCAAGGAAACCTGAGTAGGCCACAAAGGAGGTCAGGACACATGATATGTCATCATTCACACAAACAGCACAGTTGTGGTAAAGCGGAGTCGTGTGAACGTGTGAAATGCACTTGCACCATGCAGGATTTAAAATACACTTTGTAAGATATGTGCGTTAACTCTGTACGTTTAATAAAAGCTTTTGAAAGTTTCTCTTCTTTTTGGACTGTTTTTTTGTGTGACAGTATTGAATCAGAGATATCATGGCTGGGTTAGATTTTCAATTTGTTTGTTGCTTTTTTTGTTTTCTAATTTCAGCATACACCTGCACTGCTGCATCAAGGAACGTGAGTTTGTTCTTCTTGACTGTTCTGCATCTTCCTATATCCCCCATTTGCCTTCTCACATGATTCTAGCTGCACTTTGTATACAGATGAAACACCAGGTCAGGTGATTTACCTTCTCAATATTTACCTTAATAGGGCAATTAGGACCTGAGAAAGAGTCAAAAGTAACACCCTCTGCAGAAGATCAATACCTGAGAGAGCAGATGTTCAGTGTTGTTTTTCCAGACCTGTCCTTCCTTTTGCATCTGTGTGACATACTGGTCTCTCTCCACTTGCAGCTGAAAATGAGACTCTTGGAGCTGAAACACAGTTATGAGGGCCACACACAGTAAGAAACAACCACACAGGACATGTTTTCAGATGACATTATGCCATCACACATCTACTACGCACAGCCCAGATCAGTGCTGATCTGTCTTGCTCCATACACCTATGCAATCTGGGCCTGAAACCACAACTTCTCCTCTGGGAGCAGCTGGGTCTGCTGGATGGTGGAGAGCTGGGGGCAGGAAGACATGGGGGAAAGCCTTGTTGTGTGATCATTTGGTGAATAGTGATCAGAGGAGCGACCAGTATTTAAAATCATTAAAAAGTCAAAGTAAAGCCATTACTTTCAAAGGGAATTACTGAAGAAAAAGCACTCATCTAAAAACTGAGCAAAAGTAAAAAGGATCAGGTGAAAAAAAATGACTTAAGTATCATATTCAGGGATAGCTGGTAACGTAGTGGTAAGCACTCCTGCCTATGAACCCAAAGGGTGCAAGTTTGAATCCCATCTCCAGCTATAGTACCACTGAGCAAGATACTTACCCTGAATTACTCCAATAAAATTACCCAGCTGTATAAATGGGTAAATGACCATAAATCACTTTGGACAAAAGCATTGAGCAAATGTAGTTTAGCTATATCTTTCACCTAGAGCTGACCTATAAAGTAGAAGGTGTGTTCAGTTGGCTACAACCACCACTTTTGCACTACACAAAGAGCTAGTTGTGCTCAGCTGGCCATGCTGACCTGCTTCATCCTATATAGGGAGATGTCCGGTACAGTGGATGACATGTCCATTTGATTATATGGGCCGATTTTGCCCCACAGAGATCACTGACCAATGAGGAGCATGTCATGTTTTGCTGGCTATACAAACTGCTGACAATAAAGGAGGACGACGTGTTCAGCTGACTAAATAGCTTTGCAACATACAGCGAAATGACTAATATGGTGGAAGGTGTGTTCAGCTGGCTATACAAGCAGGATATTCAGCATACATACAAAGATCTGAAAATTAAGATGGAGGGGGGTGCTTGGCTGCGTATACTAACTGGCCATGTCTTAAACAGAGGTGACCATTGCGGTAGATGTCATGCTCAGCTGGATATGTCAACTAGCATTACTCTTCGCAAAGAGCTACGCAATGAGGTGGTCAGCTTGTCCAGCTGCCTATACTGATAAGCTATACCTTATAAACAGAACTGAGCATTAAAAGTGATGCCCTATCCTGGCACCTATTCCAACTGACAACATCTCACACAGACAGTTGACCAGTAAGTTGGATGGCTTGTCTAGCCGGTTCTTCTAAGACATCAAAATCGAACAATAGGTCGCGTAGGCTTGAAAACGATTTATACAACTACTTTACCGCAGCCAGCTGAATTTTCTCTTAGTGAGTTCAATGATATTTCATGGCCAATGTTGATACTGATGTTCCTGTTAGAAAGCAAGCAGAGCGTAACAAAGCTACCAAGCTAATGAATAACTACATCACAAAAGAATGACTACTTACAAGGAGATGTTTTTTTAATGCTTATTTTGGGTGTTGAGTTCATATGTTCACACTAAGACCAACATCCTTCGATGGAAAAGATGATAACAAACAGGTCAGAGCAGCCAGTGTACCCTTTAGAGTTAATACCCACAACTGACCACGACAAAGCAACATAATAAGAAGAGAAAAGAGCATAAGCAACATGACCACTGAAAGTACTGCCATGCATTGAAAGTACTCCAGGGCAGGCTGTGGAATGGATGGTGCTTGCGCTCTACCTGCTGGATCATGAGTTCAGCCTTCTCGAGCTTCTCGCGGAGTTCATCAACGGAGCTCTGGTTCATGCTCTGCTCAAACTGCTCTTTCAGCGCAGAGGCCTGCTGCTTCGCCTCATCCTTTCTGTGGCAAAGACAGATACCCGTGAATCAGAAGTCAAGTCTAGAAGTGGCAAGAGATACTTAGAGTTCACTACAGAAAGAGCAGATCAGCGTAGACTCAAAAAATGTGGAAGCTCCAGTAATCAGTACAAACATGGATTACACAGGCAGAGATGGGTAGAGACATAGTACTTTTAATCTGTTAGTTATACTCAAGCAAATTTCTGAAAAAAAACTTTCATCTTTAGTGCTTTTACATTTCTTTTCACTGTATTCTCAATTTTTTAAATTTTTACCAGGCGGTGTTTAAACTTGCCTTGAAACTAATGATCCGTCATCTTTTACCGTGATTAATTACCGACAACTCCTCATCATCAGCTAACTACTAGATTATTGTCCACTGTCAGCTGTCAGTCACAGTGTTTTAATGCAATCCAGCTAATTTTTGTAACCATTAGCAGCACTGCACCACTGTCACTTCTGTGGAACCCACCAATCATTGCCAGCTTTCAATCACAGTTTTCCCCTAAACAAATTGTCACCTTTCCTGCATCCCCTCACTGTCAGCTGCCTTCTCCTCATTTTGCCATTGTTGTCCATCTGTTGACTAATTCATCTAGGTTGAGAATAACAGAGCAGTTACTGTGCAGGTCAGTTTAAGGTGAAAATGGTCTATGGTAATGAAAAACTGCAGCATGTTTACGCTGAAGAACTTAGAGTAAACGCAGAGCTTGAAAGCAGTACAGCAGTGACAAGAGCAGGATTCAAAATAGCAGTCTTGAGTTTACAAATCACCATCCTTAACCGCTACATTACCGACAGCTATGGAATATGACATATTACACTGGCAATCACATGTAATGTATTAAGCACTAATATATGGACAGTGTGTTACTACTGCAAAGGGTTAACACCTTCACAGTTTTTTTTGTATTTATATTTGTCCTACCTTCATTGACAAGCTAGTTCGATTAACTATTAGCTAGTCTGACTAAGTAAAAGAAGGTCACAGAATGTGACAAACCATCAAATTTTAGTGGAACAGCAGATTTAATTTATTAAATACATATACATATACTGTAACATTGCTACTTCGCTCCAATCTTTAGAAAGTATTTGAATCAAAGCATCTGGATATTTCCGTAATTTTTCACCTGAAATTTTTTTACTTTTACGAAAGCAGCTATTGGGTAGGTACTTTGGCTGAAGTAATTGTTTTTATAAAGCTACAGTGCCAGATTTTGCCTACTCTACCCACCTCTACATACAGACTCATGAAAAATACTCACTTCTGCTTTTGCAGGTTAAGTTTCAAGCTGTCATTCTCTCTTTTGAGTTCTTTAGATCTCTACAGACAGAGAACAAACCTTCAGAAAATTACAATGAATGGCAGGGCTTAACATTATACACCATGTTTGAATTACCTTTCATCAGTGCATTTTTAGGGCAGCACAGGTAGTGCTACCGCCTCACAGCACCTGAGCTGTTTAGGTATAGGTTTGAATCCGCTCAGTTTGTGTGGAGTTTGCATGTTCTCCCTGTGTCTGTGTGGGCTTCCTTTGGGTGCTCTGGTTTCCTCCCACAGTCCAAAGACATGCAGTTCAAGTGGACTGGTGACTCTAAACGGCCTGTAGTGTGTGTGTCTGCAGCTACCCTGCCCTGGACTAGTGTCCTGTCCAGGGTGTACCTCCCTCAGTCTTGCACCCAGTGATTCTGGGATAGTCTCCAGACCACTGCGACACTGACCAGGACAAGCAGTTACTGAAAATGGATGGATACTGAATTTTAAGATTTTCAGTTGTAACTAAAACCCTTATATCTAGAGACTTACTACTGAAGAATAGTACATGTGGTTTATTGTTTTTCTCTGACAAACTCAGCTGTTTCATGTTCTCTGCATGTCTTCATAGCATGTTGTTGTAATTCAACGATTTAGGCGTGACTTTTCCACAAAGTAACTTTCAAAGTTAAGTTTAAATATTAAACTATTTCTAAGCAATCTTTTAATAATTTAAAGAACTGAGTCATTTTTACCAGAGGTACGTTCCATGCTCACAGGTACTACAGCAGCAGCAGGATTTGAAACTGTGCCTCTTGAATGCTAGGCAACGGTGATGACCACTACATTACCTACATTACCGTCTTCTCTGTAGCTTACAGAATTGTACACCTGTGAGCCTGCTCTTTGGACTGATGCATAATTTGTCCACATTTACACATTTACTTTCAGAAACTTCAGATTCTAAGCTTTCAGCTGATACTTCATATTCTGGTCTTACGTAATACACGGAATTTTCTGCGTATTAATTCACTTAAACACACAACACTGATTCTGTTGACGTTAACATAATATTTTAAGAAGTTACGCTTAACCTGCTATTTCAGTCGCAATTTATTTTATGTGTTACACAGAGACTACTGAACTAGGCACATGCTAACACTCCACCTTCTCCAGCTGTTTGTGCTGCGCAGAAAGAGAGGACAGGGTTCTCTCCAGCTCAGAAACCCTCTGTTTGGTGGACTGCAAGCAGCTGCTCAACTCCTCCACCTCCGCTGTGGATTACACCAACTCATGCTGATGAGCTCACAAAAAACAATGTAGTTGCAAACCAAACAATCCATCTCATATGTTCTAAAGTTCATTATTATCCATTATACTGTACAAACATAATACACACACACACATTTTCAGAGCCGCTTGTCCCTTACGGGGTCACGGAGCCTACCCGGCAACACAGGGCGTAAGGCCGGAGGGGGAGGGGACACACCCAGGACGGGACGCCAGTCCGTCACAAGGCACCCCAAGTGGGACTCGAACCCCAGACCCACCGGACAGCAGGACTGCGGTCCAACCCACTGCGCCACCGCACCCCCTCCACAAACATAATAAACACCTATAAATCTAACCTGTCCTGGTAATACCACCATAAGTTAAGTGTGGGTTTTTCATACCCATTTTCTGTTGAGTGACTTGCTGAGTGTGAGATAGAGTGGCCTGCAGCTCAGATTTCTCAGACACCAGGAGCCCGATGGTCTGAATGTGGACCTGAAAGGGGAAAAAGTAAAAATGATTTTAAAAAAAACTGGCATGCACAAATCAGAGCCAGGTAAAGTGTCTCCACAGTAACTGCAACATTAGCATCTCCGCAGATTCCTCTCAGTCGTGTGCAGGCCCACCTGCAGCTGCTCCCGCATGATCCCTTGCTCCTGCACAAGTCTCTCCTCAAATTCTTTACGCTCCTAGACAAACAGCATAAAGATTCATAGATCAAAGAAAATGAAAAGAATGAGATATTATTTCTTTTGTTCTCAAGACTTATGTGGTCTGGAATACTGAACCAAATGCAGCCCAAAGACATACTGCTCAGGTTCCCCATAGTGTGTGAGTGACAGAGAGAGTGTGTGTGTGTTCCACTGATGTATGGATGAGTGACCCAGTGTAAGTAGTGTATCTAGCAGTGTAAGTCACCTTGGTGAATAAGGTGTGTGGGCTCATAACACTACATATAGCTCATTGGAAGTTGCTTTGGAGAAAAGTGACTGCTAAATAAATCAATGTAAATATAAATGCTCTTTATCCTTTTATAAGAGAATGCAGCTTTCCTCTATTCCTCCCCAACTGACCTTCTGTAGCTGATCAGAGAGGTCCTGGCACTTCTGCGTCTATATCAACAGAACATGGAATATGGACCTTAGTGTCATCAGCAGTTACTCAAGAAAACCATTACTGACTTCCGATCAATTTAATCGCTGATAGTGTAAATAATTAACATAGTCCATGATAACTCCTTCTTCACATACATTTGTGTACACAGGCCAAACCACAGGTCCACAAACCAGCAACAGCCTGGACTGAATGGTGCACTTAAAAAGTGTTATGTGTTTTCATGTTACCTACAGTGTGTGCTGATTTAAATTACAGAATAGATGGAAATCTGTGGCATAAATTAGGCATAGTGGTGAGGCCCAAAATGATGGTACAGAATGAGGTGAAACTGTTGAAAATCATGCATCGAACAGGTCCCATTCCCCCCCCCCCCACACACGTACCAACTGTTCAACTTCTGCAGTGAGTTCAGTGTTTGTTTGGAGACTGGAGGTGGCACCAACCAACACCTGGTTTTGATGCTAGAGTTCCATCAGTCAGAACAAGAGGAAATACAGAATAAGTAAAAGCAAGCTAAAATTTTAAAACTGAAATCAACATTATACCAAATCTCTCTTCAGGTTAAATATTGACATGAAAAGATTGGAAATTTGAGACTACATGACAAAGGGCAGACACCCAGTGGAGAACAGAAGCAATAGTTTCAATCAAGATGGCAATGTTGATTAGAAAGTAGTATTATAATGGTAAATTGGGAAACTTTCCCTAAGCCATGCCCTTCCCAAAAGAGAAGGCATGGAGCATCCAGGAGACAGACTGAGCAGTGGTAAATAAAAAAAAAAAAAAAAAAAACCACAACAAAATGCAATGACAAGTCACAGTGTTCTACCTTAAGGTCTTCTCCATCATCAGGTGGTGAGGCAGTAATTCCATACGAAGATGATGACTGTCATAAGATAATGGTTACGATTTAGATTGACACAAAGTTTGCCAACATAAATACAGAACTATTTCAGTGAAAGTCATCAGGGAGAAAACGTACCTGAGACACCAGGCCACTGAGCTTCTCTGAAATCTGACGAAGGCTTTCTGTGGATGACAAAGATCTGCAAACAAAAAATATAGATGAACATTAGTTAAGTGAAAGAAAAACCAAATCACACATGCAAGGAACTGTACGGTATTATTACCCACCACGTTCATTAAAGCCGTACCTGATTTCTGATGTCTGACTATCAGAGTGGCCTGTATCCTCACTGACTTTCTATTATGAGAGAGGGGGGAAAAAAGCAGCCAGAGCTGAAATTAAAACATAACCACTCTTATAGTCTATTAAGGAAGGAATACTCATACAAAAGTATCAGTCAGAAGTCTGAGCGCACTCAATGGAAACTACTTTCTTCATGTGGCATTTGGTGAAAAAGTTAAAAAGAAGGAAATGAGAGTGCATGTCTACCCAGCTCTTCTGCAGCAGCTCCCAAAGATGTAGGACACTTGTGTGTTGCTTTACTTTCACTCTTCTGTCCAGTTCATTTCATACCAACATTGCCCATGTTGACTTTTGAATGGTAGTTTTAGTTCTTACGATTAACGTCTTCAGTAAACACAAGACTGACAAAAATGTGAACGTTTACAGTTGAAAAGCCAATGCCATGAAGTCTTAATGCTTCAACCCTGATGGTGAGCAGAGACTGACCTTAACTGTAGTTCTGTCAATGGCATGCTCATCCTCTGTGTTAATACAGCTATCACGATTCAGAGGAGGCCAGTCATAGAAAGGCTTTTCACACAGGTTGTCAGCTGGAAGGCCAGGCTGTGAATCCGTTCTCAGCTCGTCTGCAAAGATTTGCTGCGGATCAAACGACGACATGCTGAAATACACTGGTGCGCACTGTCACACAAGCGTAAACACACATTATACAGAGGGTTTGCTTGCATTCAAATAAATGTTTGCCCACAAACATGCTGATAGGTTTGCAGAACAATGGTCACGTTGATGACCTTCTGGGCTGCCTGTAGAGAATAATGAAATCACTTGATGCCTCCATTAAATTTAGCCAAAAAAATCCTAACAGGAAAAATTCATCATGGCCCTCAATGACCACCAGCAATACCATGCAAAGAAACAATTAAAGAAGCAAAGATGTAAGCAATAAATCACAGGAGATGTGCCCTCACCAGATTTGACTGAAATAGAGGCAGAGCTACACCGTTAGCGAGACTAAAGTCTGACACCGAAATCGTCAGAATCTCCTTGGGCTAAAGATGAGTGGGGACCACGAGACTGAGAAGAAGGAGGAAAAGGGTAGAGAGTGATGTCAGCAGTTAAAGAGAATGCAGGAAACAACTTAAGTAAAGTCAAGGAGGGCGGAGAGAAACCAGAAAGCAGGGACTCACATTATCAGGCGGCTGCTCTGCCTCAGAGTGGAGGTCCGAGGAGCTCTCTTCCATCACCTTTCTTTTCTTTTTAACTCCAGCCCTCTCGGATGCAGGGTAATGCTTCTGCTGAAATTCCTTCAGCTGGTAACACACCAGAAAAGATCAAGGGATAACAAATAGTTGTAGAGGATAATAGCATCAATAGTGTATAACAGAATGTGGTCTTCCATAGAAGGTTGGGTGTGATTTTGTTATTAAGAAATAACCAAATTAAGGCCTCTGTGGATCCTCAAACATGTACGTTCAGATGCATATGTGCTCGTATTTGGAGTATTGACGAATATGATTAATATCAGAATACAGTCACGCGTGGCTTAATGTCCCATGTCCGGGATACGTTCTGTCCAGTAGGACGTTAGGCGATTTGGACGTTGTGCCAACATCATAAGTACTATACAAATGCCACAGGTGCCTATACCTTATGGAGAAATTGTTAATGACATGGATTCAGGACCAGACCCAGAAGTGTACCCCCCTCAGCACAATGATGCTCACGTGCTTTGACCAGTAACATAGATCTTTAATATTGCTATCCAGTATCATGTATAGATATGTACTGTACCATTATACACCTGGCGGCACAATTGCTTTGTTTACATAGAATACACGCATTGCGGGAAGATGCGCTACGGCTGCTTACATCTGCTACGCTCCATTACCCGATCGAGTTTTCACACCACTGTTATGGGGCAGAGGGTAGCGTAGTGGTTAGAGCTACTACCTTTAGACCTGGAGGTTGGAGGTTTGAGTCTCACCTCTGACTGTAGTACTCTTGAGCAAGGTACTTACCCTAAAATTGCTCCAGTAAAATTATCCAGCTGTATAAATGGGTAAATATCGTAACCTTTGGTGAAAAGCATCAGATAAACGTATTATAACCTTACGGGATGTTGTACGGAAGGACATTAAACGACGCGTACCTGTAATACCCTCATAAGATGGCAACTGTAAAATAATATTGCTCTGCATCCATGAGATGTTGCCATGCCTCCAGTTCTTGAGAAAGCAGACCTCCTATCACATGGCATCAAATGCAACCCTGAGCATTTTCTTAACACACACACTTTCTGAACCACTTGTCCCATATGGGGTCACAGGGGACCGGAGCCTACCCGGTAACACAGGGCGTAAGGGGAGGGGATGCACCCAGGACGGGACGCCAGTCCATTGCAAGGCACCCCGAGCGGGACTCGAACCCCAGGCCCGCTGGAGAGCAGGACCTGGTCCAACCCACTGCACCACCATCATTTTCTTAACAACAGAACGTTATTTTAAGAGAGGGGAGAGTACTAATTAAGCAAGAATGGTTTCACTGTTAATGTGGAAAGGTGGATTCACACTATGCCACCATTTAAAAAAAAAAAAAAAAAAAAAAAAAAAAAAAGGCCTCATGACTCCCAAATTCTTTCTTCCCAAACACTACATCTTCAGGCACCTGAATGAAAGGCCCGAGGTCATCCGAGAAAATGTCCAGCGTGTAGCTTGGGTGGGTGGCCCGTGTCGACTGACCAGAAAATTGCTATTACAGAAAGCAAGTCTCCACTGAAAGCACGAAAGCGCAGTTTTAGCAATGACTTGAACCGCATCCGATGTTTATTGACCATCTTAGAAAAGGACAAACACTGAAGAGGCGAAGCAACATCGAAAGAACAAGCGTTGCCTTCCCTACAGAAGACTGCAAAGCTGTAATAAAACATAGTCTAGACTGCATGCATCTAAAATAAAACCTTTCTGTGAGAAACTGCTCTGCACGCATGCTTTTTTTTTTTCCCTTTTGCTGCTATAATAATAATGTTGCCGTTTCATTTTTATTCGGCCGTCACAGCGCGCGTGACATTAACGTCACACGCTGCCTCGGAAAGACACAGAGCGAATCATGGAGGATCAGAGTCACCCTCTGCGTGGGCAATTTTCTCTTTTCTGCCCTCTGGAAAGCGCCTTAGGTCTATTCGAACCCGCACCGCTAGGTTCAGGAACAGCTTTTACCCCATCATTGCTGTAAGAGTGTTCAACACTCACTCTCTGCCACCTTTTGGCAGCTACAGTTTGCACTGATCCCTCCAAGCACATCATTGTCACTTTCAAGTATTTCTACTGTTACTGTTACTGGCATTATTTATTGCTTTTTTTGTGTAGTACTATATATTTCATTTGTGCTGTCTTCTAGACTATAGTCTGAGGAGAAGCACTCAAGCACGAATGTCATAGTACAAGTTGTACAGGGTACTTGTGCTCATGACACCTTCGTGAACGCCGGTCAATGCTGCAAAACAAGGCTCCTCGTGGACTTTTCTAGAATTCCTCGGCTTAGTTCCTGTGTGCGACGACAACAACAACCACATACTCGTCTAGTGCTCGTAGGAACGCAGACTCTGACTACTACGCCAGGCCAGGCGCTCCAGCGGGAAACTGACGTGATGTCGACGGATCATGTCCCGCAGCGCCGCTGTGCGGGACACTTCGCGCCAGGAGACCGAACAGCTCCGCCGATCCCGGGCCGGAAACCCGAACAATCTCAGTCGTGTTCAAACTGTTCAATCACTGGCACACGACATGACACGTGTGAAAGTGGCGGTGGAATGCAGGTGTGCGCCTATAGTAGTGAGCGCAGAAACGGGAAGCGCAGCACTCGAACCGTACTGTACCTTCTTCTTGGCCGCAGAGAGCCTGGCGTTCCGGCTCGGCTCCGCCATCGCGCCCGTCCGGAGCCTCCACGTCAGCGGCAGCCTTTCAGCTGCCCAGCGTCGAGCTCCGGGAGGGAAGGAGCGCTACGGTCGGGAAGCTGGGCGTGTTACGTCATTGTTATTAACCTTTTCGTAGCTGGCAACTATCTAGTATCTCCAGGGCGACACACGGTCAGTCATGATTTGCTCATTTATGCAGCACGCTACTCGTACTGTATCTATTCAAGACAAGTACCTTGGCTTGATCGCGGGTACTACAGGCAAGGTGGGATTTGAACTGAGAACCTTCTTCAGACTGTAAACTGTCAGTCCTGAGCACTACATTACCGGCTGCTGGCCCCGGCCCTACTGCCACCGCCGATGGATGCCTCCAATACATCAATACTAGTGTAGAAAAAAGGTCTAAGTGGAGACCAGCCGCTTTCTATATTATGACATAAAGAACATTCATTCACTGGTTCATTCATTCATTCATTACACAATGTAACAAAAGTCTTACTATGTCGATTTGTTTGCATTTTCCATTCAGTTTTGCTACATTAAGCATACTTTTGGCATTAGTTTGTACTGCATATCAGTTTTTAGAAAAATATTCAACACTCTTGAAATTGGTGAATTTTGGCACCGGGTTCCAAGCACCAAATAGTCCAGTACCTTTTAGGATATAATGTTTTAAAGAATGTTTTGGTACTTTCTAGACTGTTCTGGTGCTGCCTATAATCTTCCAGTGGCTCTAAAGTACCAAACTAAACTGACACTCTAGAAGATCTTCTGGTAATTTTGTAATCAGTACACTTTAACTAATCATTATCTATGCAAAAATTGACATAACTAAGAACTTTGAAAAATTTAGTTCCCTTGTGTTATCAATAACAGCTTGACCTAAGGCAGGGTCATGGTGGTCCAAAGCCTATCCCAGAAGAACAGAACACTAGGTTAGCAGGGTACACCCTGAGGAGACCAGTCTATCACAGGCCCATCAAAGACATACTATGGGCAACTCAGAGCCACCAGTTCACCTGATGTCATTGGACTGTGAGTGGAAACCAGAGTACCTCGAGGAAAAAATGTGGCAATATAAGGAGATCAACAATGCAAAGTCAATCTCACATCTTAAGAACTGTGAGGCACCAGCAATACCCTCCACGCCGCCGTGCAGCCCTGAACAAGAACAAGACATTACAAATACGTTATAGTTCTTCAAGTAAATTTGAACATTTCAAATGTTACATTTTAATAGTCATTTAATGCAGAGCTGGAGGCAAAATGATTTAAGTGGGGCTTCATCAGTGTGGAAGAGCTTGAGCAGTGATTTCACCATTTCTGGAGAAGACCAAGTCGGGTGCAACACTCTGAATTACATATCACTTTGAGGTGTGAGGACGGGAGGTGGTCGCAAAAGATTAATTATCATATTTATATAAATAAATCTCAGGATTTAAATTATTGCTACTTATAACGACCAGTATCCCGTATTTAGTTATTTCGGCAAGAGGTAATATTACCATCACATCCACACATAATTATTCTCATAGAAAAGTGAGGAATTCGATAAACAAGCTAACAAAACATGAGCTACGGTACATAATTGTATAGAATACAAGAACAATATTTTATCTACTACTAGCTAGCGTTGTGTTACTACTAAACTTTAAGTTTAGCAGAACTTATCATGTGCTCCACACATGTGAGTGAAGACTAAGAGAAGTGGTCATTTAGAATAATATTTAATCTTTCAAAGCCAATACGAATTTTGCTCGGAATAAAATGAGCAAATCTTTTTCACTTTCAGAATTAAATTTATAACAATGACGCGGGAAAAGTATTGTTGCAAAAGAAACATGGTGGAAACCTTTCGCTTCTGTCTCGTAGATACCGGCACGCACGTGATTGGGTGGGCACGTATTGACAGCCAGCCAGTCGCTATCGGACAGACAGCCGTGTGTCATGACGTATACACGCCTCTTACGTGTTCGAATCAGCAGAAGCCAGCATGCTTCATGGAACCAATGAGCACCGTCCAACGAATAGCTATCTGACCAATAGCGGGCATCCACGATAGGAAAGAGCTGAAAGCTATAAAAGATCGTCTTTCAAGGTATGTTCATTCCAGCTCTTTAGGACTACACGAGAAGAGTTGTATAGATTACTGTAGTTGTGTTGTCTGCAGGTGTGATCAGATATAGTTTATCCAGTTGTAAGGTATGTATTGTATTTGTGAGTTTGTAGTGTTCACGTTACATCTTGTGTTGTTGTGGTATACCAAAATGAGACTTTCGGTTTTAAACTTTAATTTTGTCTCAATCGGATACTACTGTCACGCTTGTTGAACTGTTATTATTTGAGTTATTTGTTCTTGTTGTGACTGGAAGTAGTATGTTTTCCAGCATTTCAATTTGTTTATTTTGTATATTAAATCCAGGATGATGGAGTTTATGGTTACGCTACCGGTATCTGACAATAGACTGGCTGCTTCCTGATGTAGATTACGCAAGGCTTTTTGGTTTAAATCGTTCAAGTTCAGTTAACGAGTAGAATATTTCTGTTTTTCCCCAAATAACGTCTTTCTGTGGAGGAAAAAAAATGAAGAATTTGGAGAAAAAAGGTCCTCACTCTGTGACGTTCTCAGTAACATGACCTTCGGCTGTGCAAATGATTTTTCAGGGATGATCTATGGCTAGTATAATTCATTGTGGATGAGTTCTTTAACCACCGCGCAGTGGCTCTCTTTAAGACGGTTTTTTCGATTTAATGTATGTATATGATCTAATGCTGTAGTCAGTAGATACGCGCGGGGCTGCCGATACGCGCGCTCGGTGACAGCCTCGCGAAGAGCTTCTGGAAGCTTCTCGAGTCTCGCCAATGAGCTCCGCTCGTGGCGCGTGTTCCTCTTCCGCTACCTAAGCTAGCGATTGTAAATGCTACCATGCTTTTTTTCAGCTTTTGAAAGCCTCGGTGAAGACAAATTTCTATTTGAAATTAATTCAGATAAACTCGCGATCGTAAAGTAGTGTGTTAAGTGTATTTTTCATCTGACAGGCGCCGCCTCTCCCGCCAGAACACGTGACTCAGACGAACGCGCCGTTGAACGTGACGATGAAGCTGACGTTCATCATCCTCGCGCTTGTCGCCGTCGCAGTTTTTGCCGACGAAGATGACAAAAAGGAAAATGTCGGAACCGTAGTGGGAATCGACCTGGGCACAACTTACTCCTGGTAAGCGGGTCAATACCTTTTGGGGTCCTCTTGGGGGCAGTAGGAACCGTAGTAGTTAGCTAGCATTCACAGCTTTTAACCTTAAACTTTCTTTTGAGACCACATTTTTTTTTAGTTTAAGTCGTGGACTCCTTGATATGGCAAGAATACCCTGGTCATTGTAAAGTTGTGGTTCTAAGATCAATTGGACAGCAATCAACTAAATGTGTTTAGCTAACAAAATCCACAGTTATGTCTTACAGCATTCTGTAGTGCTTCTGTATAGCATACACAGATTGACTTGGTCACTACAGCTGATGCATTTAAACTGTGGTCATGCTAATGGTGAAATTTTGATTTAATTGTGAAAGTTTCTCTTCCCCTTCAGTGTTGGTGTCTTCAAGAATGGCCGTGTGGAAATCATTGCCAATGACCAGGGTAACCGTATCACTCCATCCTATGTGGCTTTCACCATTGAGGGTGAACGTCTCATTGGGGATGCTGCAAAGAATCAGTTGACCTCCAACCCTGAGAACACTGTGTTTGATGCCAAGAGGTTAATTGGCCGTACGTGGAATGACCCCTCTGTGCAGCAGGATATCAAGTATCTGCCTTTCAAGGTATGATTAATGCAATTGGGTTCTTTGGGACAAGTTTAAAAACTTATACAGTCCATGTTAAGGTGAGTGGACAAATCTGATTTCTTGTTTCTAGGTAATTGAAAAGAAGAGCAAGCCCCATATTCAGATTGATGTTGCTGCTGGCCAGACAAAGACCTTTGCTCCTGAGGAGATCTCTGCTATGGTCCTCACAAAGATGAAGGAAACTGCTGAGGCCTATCTTGGAAAGAAGGTATGGTGGCCTAAATTACTACTTTTCAGACTTCATAAAGTTGGAAGAATGACATTAATTCTACAGTATTCTCATTTAGGTTACCCATGCGGTGGTTACTGTTCCTGCCTACTTCAATGATGCTCAGCGCCAGGCAACTAAGGATGCTGGTACTATTGCTGGACTGAATGTGATGAGGATCATCAATGAGCCGTGAGTTTTGACATTAGTGATACATAATGCCTAAATACAGTTGAGGACAAAATTTTCCATTCTTTTGGAACTAGCATATGTTTTTGGCTTGGATGTCTAATTCAAAATCTTTATACAACTGCCTTTCTACAGAATGTTTACCTAATTTCATATAACAAGGTGCTTGTTTAATCTCTTGCAGGACTGCTGCCGCTATAGCTTATGGCCTTGACAAAAAGGATGGGGAGAAGAACATCCTGGTCTTTGATCTTGGTGGTGGCACCTTTGATGTTTCCCTGCTAACAATTGACAATGGTGTCTTTGAGGTGGTCGCCACTAATGGCGATACCCATTTGGGTGGTGAAGACTTTGACCAGCGTGTAATGGAGCATTTCATTAAGCTTTACAAGAAGAAAACTGGCAAAGATGTGCGCAAAGACAACCGTGCTGTGCAGAAGCTGCGTCGTGAGGTAGAGAAGGCCAAGCGTGCACTGTCAGCTCAGCATCAGGCTCGCATTGAGATCGAGTCCTTCTTTGAAGGTGAAGACTTTTCTGAAACTCTCACCCGTGCAAAGTTTGAGGAGCTCAACATGGTAAGTACTCTCATGCTAAGCTAGTTAACATCCGGTAAACACTTTTTTTGTGAATGTGTTCACACGTGATCATGTTCGTTCATGAAGTTTTAATTTCTCACCCATTTTAGGATCTTTTCCGTTCCACCATGAAGCCTGTGCAGAAAGTCCTGGAAGATGCTGATCTGAAGAAGTCTAATATTGATGAGATAGTTTTGGTGGGTGGCTCCACCCGTATACCAAAGATTCAGCAACTGGTGAAGGAGTTTTTCAATGGCAAGGAGCCATCCCGAGGCATCAACCCTGATGAGGCTGTGGCTTACGGAGCAGCTGTGCAGGCTGGAGTGCTGTCTGGAGAGGAAGATACAGGTGTGTCTCCATTTGGTTGTGCAGATAAATGTTGTCAGTGTAAATCTAATGCAAACAGTCCTTCACTTGCATTAAAGGATAAGCCAATTTGCTTTACTGGGGAGCATGAATGCCATGATTTTGCTTTAGCAACATACTGTGTTAAAGGTACATCTCTTTGAGACTGAACCATATCAATGTTTCTTAAAGGTGACCTGGTTCTGTTGGATGTGTGTCCTTTGACTCTTGGAATTGAAACTGTGGGAGGGGTTATGACCAAACTCATCCCTAGAAACACTGTTGTGCCCACCAAGAAGTCTCAGATCTTTTCTACAGCCTCTGACAATCAGCCCACTGTTACAATTAAGGTGTATGAAGGTGAGTCTCAGTTCTAAGTCACCAATTGCAGAATTTGTCTCCATATAATTAAGGCTCAAAATAGTTAACTGGTTTAACTATGGCAAAACATGGTGATACTGAATAACATCTGTTTGCCTCTTCCTCCAGGTGAGCGTCCCCTGACCAAAGACAATCATCTCCTTGGTACCTTTGATCTGACAGGCATCCCACCTGCACCCCGTGGTGTCCCTCAGATCGAGGTCACCTTTGAGATTGATGTAAATGGCATCTTGCGTGTAACTGCAGAGGACAAGGGTACAGGCAACAAGAACAAGATTACAATTACTAATGATCAGAACCGGCTTACACCTGAGGACATTGAGCGCATGGTGAATGATGCGGAACGGTTTGCTGATGAGGACCGGAAGCTGAAGGAACGCATTGATGCACGTAATGAGTTGGAGAGCTATGCCTACTCGCTGAAGAACCAAGTGGGTGACAAAGAGAAGCTCGGTGGCAAACTGTCTGCAGAGGACAAGGAAGCAATTGAGAAAGCTGTGGAGGAGAAGATTGAGTGGCTGGAGTCTCACCAAGATTCTGATACTGAAGAGTTCCAGGCCAAGAAGAAAGAGCTGGAGGAAGTGGTCCAACCAATTGTTAGTAAGCTATATGGCAGTGCAGGTGGTCCACCTCCTGAGGAGGGGGAATATGATGGTCAGGCAGAAAAGGAGGAGTTGTAATCGCACAACTATTCATCTTCCAATTTTCTTAAAGCCCTCGTTGCTTTGGATGGATTGCTGGTGTAACTACACAGGGGTGAATGAACTAAGATGGAGGGGAAGAGTGACAGCTCCATATCTTCTGGAAAGACAGAGGGAAAGGAAATTTGAATGTTGTGTTTCTTCACTGGGAAGTGGAGATTTAAAAGTTGGCCTAGATTAAGGCTCACTTCTGCTGTTCTGGCAGTTTAATGGGGTTTACTTTGGGGGTTGGGTGGTGAGGTAAGATGGGCGTGGTGTTCACAATTGTCTTGTTTTATTTATTTGATCAGATCCTCCTTGGACAATTGTAGAAAACATTTCTACTGGAAACACCTTGAAATAAATGTTTGATATGAATGTGTATGCTTGTATTTCTTAAGTTGCATAGTAAATTGTACTCAACATATGATCAGCACTATACTATCAACTTCCAAAAGACATTTACTTATGTGCCATTGGGTAAGCTCTAGTGGTTACTTGAAGCATGGCCATTTGAATGACTTTAGTAAATTGTTCTGTAAGTAACCAACCAAAAAAAAAAAATCAGAAGTGTAACTACTCCTACCAGGTTAAGCTTTACCTCTGTGCATTTGTATAATGTGTGCATTTAGCCTGCAGGGATCACTTATTGGGCCCAAAACAAGATGTCTTGCTACAGTAGTTATTCATGTAACATGTTAAACTTGGCTGCTGAAATTCCTTTTGTGTGAATTGGTGTGAGGAGATTGAATGCCTCTAAGGGGGGGAAAAATAAAGATTAGTTTTTGGACCAACACACCTAAAATTCAAATTTATAGTTTTGTGCCTGTCTGACAATGCCAACAAGGTAGCGGAGGAGCGAGTGATACATGGCTACAGGAATGTTTCAAGTTCTTAAAATCACTGTTGTCGTCCACTCTAGAGTAGACACTAAACTGTTCAGAGGTGCTGACTGATATTTCAGTTGTGTTGAGACTTATGAAATGCTGTTAAATCAAGTTACTAGGATGAAGAAGGCTCTATCAGGACAAACAAAACTCAAACTGCAATTTTTTCAGAGTTGTATAACTAATGGCTTAAATGTCACATGGAACAGGTCTGCATTTACTTTGTGTATTTGTTCTGCCTGATTCTTTTTTTTTTTTAGTATTTGTAGGGTTGCAGAATGATGGATTTTAGGGATGAATTTGTCACAGGTCTGCTGTTCATTGTGCATCTCATTGGAGATTGCTGAAAACCCCACAAAGGCACCTCAGTGCTGTAATGCTGTATCACCAAAATGCATAGATAGAAATACCAAGTGGCACTGTGTGCTAACATACAAACAATATTTACCATAAAAACAGCACCCCTCAATTTAGAGTAGAGTAATATCTAGTACACTCAAGTGTAGTTGCATGGAGCTGTATGGCTGACCTGGATATTCCAAAGTGCATTCTTTGGGAGAAAGACATGTTTTGGTTGTGGTATTTTCTTGAAAGCAAGTCTCAGGTATCTGTTCTAATATGCAACATCTACTTTGAGAAACTGCTTAAGTTCAGGGAAGTCCAGACAATCCTGGGAAACTGTGTAATGTGTGCTATACCCTGGTTGGGACTCTGTCATATGGTAATCGTTATGATTTAGAATGACAAATGAATTCACCGGATGCACACGTCTTTGGACTTTGTAGGAAAGCACTGTACGTGATGGAAATCAATGAATAAACTGAACAGACAACAGGACTCGCACCCAAACACAGGAGATGTGAGGCCCTACCAACCGGATCACTCTGATACTACATACATTAGGGTGACAGTATTGAACACTAAATCATTCATTCTGGTTTTGACTTCACTTTCTGGTAACTGATGTAAAAGTATTGCAGATGTTAAATAAATGTAAATATTTTCTTTTATCTGACAAAGTATGTTAATATTCTTGATATTATTCATTCTTCCAATGGATTAATAGCTCAAACGGGCAAAATTGAAGACTTGTAAACCTTTCTCTAAAACAAATTCATTCATTTGTTCATTATAACCACTAGTTCAGCGGTGGGTCAAGGTGGTCCAGAACCTATCCTGGAATAAGCAGGATACACTCTGGACATGATGCCAGTCAATCGCAGGGTTGGCAGGCACACACACATTCACATTCTATGGGCAATCTGGAAAATAAATAAAATCAATGTAGGGAGAAAAATCTTTAAATGCAATTTTAAAATCAAGCTTACTGCTTCTTGATCTTAAGCAGTCAATGACTTCAAAGTCACATATTTAAGAACATCACATAGATGGGATGGTTGTACTTTAGAGTTTCAGAGAGATCCTGCTAAACTGGAGTTGGACTTTCTTAGCAGCATCATAGTCTTGTACAATATAGCTGTTGCTCAAGAATGAGTGATGATATTCAGTTGATTGTCATCACTACAGGAAGCCATTGTTTTTATTTGGCGCTAAGACCGCACACACACGCACACTGACTGAAGCTACTTGTCCCAAGCAGGGTTACGGTGAACCAGAGCCTAATCTGGCAACACAGGGTACAGGGCTGGAAGTGGGGGGGGGGACACCCAGCACAGGGCACCAGTACATCGCAAAGCACCCCAAGCAGGACTCAAACCCCAGACCCCCTAGAGAGCAGGACCTGGCCAAACCTGTTGCGCCACCACACCCCCGTACAGTGCTAAGACTGTCAGTGTTCAAATGTTATTTGTCAGCATTTTTAATAATTTTTCTTCAACTTTTCATTTATTGTAATAGGGTGTGAAATATTATTTATTCCATAATTTATGCCCATAAAACAGTGTGCTGAACTTAATTTGGCTTAGCTGTTCTTTTTAAGGTTTCACTTGAACTCTTTTTCATATTCACTGTGTTACTAATACATTAAAAGGCACGAAAAAAAACCTTTTCTATGCAAAATTCATTACTGAAAGATTATTGGTTCAGAGCCCAAACGGCTTTTTTCAAGTGCTGCTAAATGCAGGAAATGGTTCCGTTGGAGATGGAGGGCTTGATAGGGGGAGGCAGGCAGTTAAACATTTCCAGTGACAAATTTACGACTGCTCTTCCGCTACTGGTACTTTTGAGTTCTCAGTCTGAACCACATTTCCAGACCGCCCGCGGCAACAACGGGGCGACGTTTACGAAAAAAAAACCTGAACTTTTCCGCACGGGATCTCAAAGTTGTTTCTTAGCAGCGTGCGAGCTGCTGTCGGTGCGGCACTTCATCAGGACGGCGTGCGGTCAGGCGTTCGGGCGGGAGCCTACTCCAGTTCTACTCAAGGAGCAAGGCACTTAAAGCCAGTGGCCTGTGTACTTTAAACGGCGGCAGTAGAGCTAGTCTCATGAGAAACACCGCCTCAGACATCCTTTGCTTTTACCTGGCTCCTTAATAACTTCTGAAGGACAGTGCGGCCTGAGCGATGGCCACTTCAGCCTGGAAACGGAGGCCCTTTCCTGCGCTCCATTTGTGTGTTCGAGCACGCCCACGATACACTCCGCTTGCTCCGCGGTACTGAACGAGAAAACGAAAAGTATTCTGCAAAACGCCAGCGTTTCGGTGCTTAGGCTCGGCGGAAAAGGCAATTAGAGATGAAATCGCCTGTGCCATCGAACCGCTACACCCAGCAGCCAGAAAGATCATCGCTACCAAACTAGTCCTAGAAAAGAAACAAATTCTGCTGCTGTTGTTGACTGCGTCCCTGGAAACTTGTCGTGGACAGAAAGGATTTAATAATGCCGGGATGATTTGCATTTTCCTTGGGAAGTCAAAGTCAGTTTTTTTTGTGAATTACTGAGGTGACTAATGACACAAATGTTCCTCACTAAGAAGAGCCTCCCGGAGAAGGGGGCCTGTAAGATTTATGGTCAGTGTAAGAGCTGGTGATCCTCACAGGATTACCAAGGAGACACCAACTTCCCCTTTGCCTGCAACAATGGCTGGCCGTTACGGGTGAAAAGGTTACCAACACCGTTGATGACACAAACATCAAGCATGAAAAGGGCTCCTACGCTATGCATATTTTTATTTGCGAGCATGTTTAAACAAAAATTAAAAAAAAAAAAAACAAACATGAGTCTCTTGTTCCTGATATAATCCTGAAGTGAAAGCAAGAATTAAAACAGAGTTAAAGAATTAAAAATAATTAAAATGGAGCTACGACAATCCGTGCCATTTAACATCTCTGCTTCGGTTTACGAGGCATTTATTCGCGTTCCTCTGGACTACATACGTTTGCATTTCCCTGAGCAGCGCCACATATTTATGAGTTTAGAAGACACCTTTTCTTCTTCAGCGTGAGGAACAAGGATGATCCCAAAGTACTCAGTTGAGACCTTCACCCAAGGTCACTTACATTTACATTTACTCATTTAGCTGACATTTTTCTTTAAAGCAACTTACAATGTTAGTCCACCAACAGTTATTCACCCATTACACAGCTGGGAAATTTTACGGAAGCAATTTAAGGTAAGCATTTTACTCAGGGGTACTACAGCCGGAGGTGGGGATGGAACCTGCAACCTATATGGGGCAAAGGCAACAGCCCTAACCACTATGCTTACAGCTGTCCCCATCCCCGGTGTAACTGTCATTTACAGTGCTAGATAGATACACTGCAAAAGTGCAGGAACAATCTTATAGTACACAGTATTATAAAATAAAATGTAATAATTTTTGAAGGGAAACTGTATTGTTATGTTGTGCTATGACAGCTAATGTTAACTATTGAAGCAGTTGTGTCATTGCATTTTTGTGATATTTAGCATGATTCGATTTTAGAATTCAGGGAGGGACGCATAAAAAACGTTTACCATTGAAACTACTTATGTATTCGACTTGTTAATCCCTTACGAAGGCTTTTTTCGAAACACATTCATGCCCTAAGGCGGGGAAACACTGCACTGTATATCTCTGTGACTGTAAACGACTTTTCCCTTTGGAGAAACGGGACCGTAGATTTAAACGCACGTGCGTTTTAAAATCGACGTTTCGGATTGGTCGGTGGGCTGCCGTTGCGCTCGAGACCCCGGGCTCTCGTGCACGGCACAGCCTATTTTTCTCCCCGCCGCTCCCGTGACCCGTCTATCTGGGCTGGCTTGGCAGACAGCTCAGGTTCCTGAATTGGTCAGGGTTTTTCTTCCTCTTTTTTAGTGCATAAATTGTTTTTAGGTGCGTTTTTGAATTTCATATAACCTTGACGGACGGCAAATACCATTATTTAATAAAAGATGGAAGACCCAAAAGAACGGACGCGACAACAAGAATTTCAAGAATCGGTCAGGTAAAGCCTTATAGTTCGCCTCATAACAGTATAGAATAAACATTTTAACATTTGTTATACTTTTAACTTAGGTCTAGAACATTAGAATAATAATGTACATTTTGGAACATTATTTTACCATAAGCATGCATACATTTCGTGGCAAATTCAAGATTTTTTTTTCTAAAAACATGACATCGACTAGTCTGAGCTCAAGAACTGTCGAGCTAACAGAAAACAAATGTTTTGACAGAAATTCCTTAAACTGCATTTCTGTTGGGGGGGCGTGGTGGCGCGGTGGCGCACTGGGTTGGACCACGGTCCTGCTCTCCAGTGGGTCTGGGGTTCGAGTCCCGCTTGGGGTGCCTTGCGACGGACTGGCGTCCCGTCCTGGGTGTGTCCCCTCCCCTTCCGGCCTTACGCCCTGTGTTACCGGGTAGGCTCCGGTTCCCCGCGACCCCATATGGGACAAGCGGTTCTGAAAATGTGTGTGTGTGTGTGTGTGTATTTCTGTTTGGGGTCGTAAATGTGTTTAAATTATTTTGCACTCTAAAATTATTAATGAATTGTTTCATAATTAATCATATTTAGCTGTTCATAAACTGTACAGTATTCCATGGGTTGTACTGTATTCACAAATGCTACCACACTGTGGTCATATTTCATCAGTGCTTAGTCAAGTTCTTCAACTGGTTCTTAATGAATTCAGATCTGAACAAGGAGCCAAAGAAATTCATCCAAGCGTAGTGCGATCTTCTGAACTGAGAGTCATTTGGTTAGACTGGGAGTATCTCCAGGTTGTTATGGAAACCCTTCTTGAGGTTTCCTAATGCCCAATCCCACCACTACTGGTATCACCCTGGTCTTGACTTACCACATTCCAGTGATCTCAGTTTCCAGGTCCTTATGCTTGCAGAGCTTTCCAGCCTCCAGTTTGCACCATTTGGGAAAGCTATAGTATATCTACAGGTAGGCAGGTCTTCTCTTTGTTATTGTGCAGTATCATGTCAGGGCGGTTCACTGATAGTGTGCGATCTGTAATTATCAGTAAGTCCTGAGTGATGGTAATATCTCTGATGCTGAGGACCTTTTCAGCCTTATGATCATAGTATTTATCAGTTATTTGGATCACCAGGTGCTTGCACATTGTCCAGTCAGTGTAGCTAGCCGCCTTATGGTGTCTTTTTATTATTATTTTGCTAACAACTTTGTCCAGTTCAGCTTACAGTGTCAGGTCTGTACAGTGTAAAACTGCTCACAAGACACAAGATTGCACAAAAGTTTTACAAGACAACAAACAAATAAACAATGGCAATCCAGGATCCAATATTATGTTGCAGCTGCAAAAGATCAATCCAGGACCTGAGTAGACACAGTCACTTAACAAAAGAAAATTAAACAAGACAAAAGCAGATCAAAGTCAAACTGTACAATAAAACAAGGGATGTCATTTACATTTATTTATTAATTTATTAATTTACATTTAGCAGATTCTTTTTCCAAAACAACTTCCAATGAACACTATGTAGTAGTTTTTAGCCAATACCTTTTCACCCAAGGTGATTTACAAAAATTTTCGATACACTACATACATACATTTACACTACATACATATAATGAGACAGTCAACCATACATCACTGAAACATACTCTGGCAGGATTGTGTGTCTGCATCTCTATCTTTGGGTGGTTTTTTAGAGTCACTAATTTTCTTGAAAGCGTATCTTCAGACAGTGGGAGGAAACCCACAGAAGCACAGGGAGAACTTGCAAACTCCACAAAGACTGAATGGGGATCAAACCCACATTCTGTTGCACCATCCAGGTGCTGTGCAACTACTCACTCTACCACAATGCTGCCCGAGTTCTATATTGCATTATAAATTACATTACGATTCCATCCATCCATCCATCCATCCATCCATTGTCTATCCCACTTGTCCTAGTAGGGTCGTAGTGGCAGTAGGGAGAGCAGAGAGGCCCAGCCGCCCCTGTCCCCTGCAGCTTCCTCCAGCTCAGCCTGGGGGATCCCCAGCCATTTCCAGGCTAACTGTGAGATATAATCCCTCCAGCGGGTGCCTGGTATACCTCCAGAGGGAGGTGCCCAGGGAGCATCCTTATCAGATGCCCACAACACCTCAACTGGCTCCTCTCAATGTGGAGGAGTAGCAGCTCTACTCTGAGTTCCTCCTGGATGTCTGAACTCCTCACCCTATTACGGAGAGTGAGTCCCAACACCCTGCGGAGAAAACTCATTTCAGCAGCTTGTATCCGCGACCTTATTCTTTCGGTCATTACCCAAAGTTCATGACCATAGGTGAGGGTAGGGATGTAGATTGACCGGTAAATGGAGAGCTTCACCTTATGGCTTAGCTCCCCCTTCACCACTACAGTCCGGTACAGCGATCGCATTACTGCTGCCGCTGCTCCCAGCCTGCAGCCGATCTCACGCTCCCTTCTCCCCTCACTCGTGAACAAGACCCCAAGATACTTAAACTCCTCCACCTGTGGCAAATTCTCTTCCCTTACCCGGAGGGGGCATGCCATCCTTTTCCGTGAGAGAACCATGGACTTTGAAGTACTGATCCTCATCCCAAATGCTTCACACTTGGCTGCAAACCGTTCCAGTGCGTGTTGGAGGCAACCATGTGACGGTTCCAAAAGGACAACATCATCTGCAAAAAATCAGAGGTGTCACCTTCTGACTCCCACATAGAATGCCCTCCTGGCCTTGACTGCACCTTGATATCCTATCCATGAAGACCACAAACAGGAGTGGAGACAAGGCACAACCTTGGTGGAGTCCAACACCCACACTGAACAGGCATGACTTAATGCCGAGTATGCGGACACAGCTTTCGCTCCATATGTACAGAGACCGAATGGCCCGCAGTAGTGGCTCTGGTACCCCATACTCCCGAAGCACCTCCCACAGAATTTCCCGGGGAACACGGTCATAGGCCTTCTCCAAGTCCATAAAACACATGTAGACTGGATTAGTGAACTCCCATGCCCCTGCAATTATCTGTGAGAGGGTAAAAAGATGGTCCACTGTTCCACGGCCAGGGCGGAATTGCGTTGTTCCTCTTCAATCCAAGGTTCAACTGTCAGCTGGAGCTTCCTTTCCAGCACCCCGACATAGACTTTCCCAGGGAGGCTGAGAAGTGTGATACCCCGATAGTTGGCACACACTCTCCGGTCCCCTTTCCTAAAGATAGGGACCACCACCTCAGTTTGCCAATCCAAAGGCACTGTCCCTGAGGTCCATGCAACATTGCAGAGATGTGTCAGCCCTGACAGCCCTGCAACATCCAGGGCCTTAAGCAGTTCCAGGCGGATCTCATCCACCCCCGCTGCTTTACCACCGTGGAGCTTACTAGCTACCTCAGTGACTTCCACCAGGGAAATGGATTCTGACAGCTTGGAAGCCTCTGACCCTTACTCCTATAAGGAAGGCATATCACTCGGGTTTAAGAGTTCCTCAAAGTGATCCTTCCCCCTCCATACAATATCCTCATCAGAGGTCAGAGTTTCTCCAATCTTGCTGAGCATAGCCTGAGCAAAGCTCCTCCGATTCCTTCTGAGCTGCTGGATGGTTCTCCAGAACCTCTTTGAAGCTGACCGATAGTCGTTTTCCATAGCCTTTCCAAACTCCTCCCCTGCCCTAGATTTTGCTTCTGCAACCGCAGCAGCTGCTGCCTTCTTCACCTGCCGGTACCTGTCTGCTGAGTCAGCAGTCCCCAGAGCCAACCAGGCCCTAAAGGCCTCCTTCTTCAGCTTGACGGCTTCCCTCACCACCAGTGTCCACCAGCGGGTTCTCGAGTTCCCGCCCTGGCTGGCACCAACAAGCTTTTTGCCACAGCTGTGCCTGGCTGCTTCCACAATGGAGGTTTTGAACAGGGTCTATTCAGACTCCATGTCCCCTACCTCTTCTGGGACATGGGAGAAGCTCTCCCGGAGGTGCGAGTTAAAATCATTCCGGACAAGGTCCTCCGACAGTCGTTCCCAGCACACCCTCATTAAACATCTGGGCCTACCGGGCCTGTCCATCAGTTTTCCCTGCCATCTGATCCAACTCACCACCAGATGGTGATCGGTTGACAGCTCAGCACCTCTCTTCACCCGAGTGTCCAGAACATGTGGCCTCAAGTCAGGTGAAATGACTACAAAGTTAATCATTGACCTTTGGCCCATAGAACTCTGGTACCAAGCACACTTATGAGCATCCTTGTGTTTGAACATGGTGTTTGTTATTGACAAATCATGACTAGCACAGAAGTCCAATAACATTTCACCATTCGGGTTCAGATCAGGCAAGCCGTTCTTCCCAATCACCCCCTGCCAGATTTCCCCGTCATTGCCAACGTGAGCGTTGAAATCCCCCAGCAGGTCTATGCAGTCTGTAGGTGGGGCCCTGTCTAGAACCCACCCACCTTCTCCAAGAAGGTCAAATACGCTGAACTGCTGTTTGGTGCATAAGCACACACAACAGTCAAAATTTTCCTCTCTGCGACCCTAAGTTGCATTGAGTCGACCCTTTCGTCCACCGGGATAAACTCCAACTGTATGGCAGCCAGCCGGGGGGTTGTGCTATCCCCACACCTGCCCGGCGCCTCTCACCCTGTGCAATTCCTGAGTAGGAGAGGGACCACCCCCTATCGAGGAGTTTGGTTCCAGAGCCAACACTGTGAGTGGAGATGAATCCAACTATATTTAGTTGGTATTTCTCAACCTCCTGCACCAGTTCTGGTTCCCCCCCCAGTGAGGTTACATTCAATGTGCCAAGAGCCAGTTTCTGTTGCGAGGGGCCGCGACACCATGCGCCACACCGCCCTCTCCCACCATCTGGTACACACTGCACCCAACTTCCGTGTTGGACCTTGCGGGTGGCCCCCCCACGATACCTTTTCGGGCTGAGCCCAGCTGGGTTACATGGGCTGCCCGGCCACCAGGCACTTGCCTAGGAACACTACCCCCAGTCCTGGCTCCAGGGGTAGGTCCCCTTGACCTTATTCTGGGCAGGGTAAACATTCTTTTGTTCCTATTTGCCATAGGGGTTTTTCAGATCGTGTTAGTCTGAGTCTTCACTCCAGACCTGTTCACCTTGGGAGATCCTACCAGGAGCATACTGCTCCCAATGACATACATAGCTCTGGAGATCCCTAGATCACGCAAGCCCTTTTGCCACACCAAGGCCCCAATCCAGGAAGGGACATTACAATTTATTCTTTACAATACAAGGCAAGCATAACTGTATATTACATATATATATATATATATATATACACACACACACACACACATTTTCGGAACCGCTTGTCCCATATGGGGTCACGGGGAACCGGAGCCTACCTGGTAACACAGGGCGTAAGGCCGGAGGGGGAGGGGACACACCCAGGACAGGACGCCAGGCCGCCACAAGACACCCCAAGCAGGACTCGAACCCCAGACCCACCGGAGAGCAGGACCCGGTCCAACCCATCACGCCACCGTGCCCCCGTCATATATATATATATATATATATATATATATATATATATATATATATATATATATATATCAGTGGGTCTAGAATTCGAGTCCTGCTTGGGGTGCCCTGTGGTGGGCTGGTGTCACGACCTGGGTGTGTCCCCTTCCCCTCCAGCCTTGCACCCTGTGTTGCCGGGTTAGGCTTTGGCTCGCCACGACCCCGCTTGGGACAAGCGGTTTCAAACAATGTGTGTCTGTGTGTATATGTCTATACATACAGAGTTATGCTTGCTTTGCAATACAAGAGGTGAATTTCTTGTCCATGATGAATACAGTTCCCACATGGAAGTCTTGTAGTATTTTGGCTTCCCAGGAGGACCTTCCTTCTTTATGTACTCAGTCCAGTTACTGCTTACAGAGGCTGGATGAGACAGGGGGACCAAGCAAGAGTGCAGGAAACTGCAACAAAGAGAAGACAAACACAGAAAACCAATGACTTCAGACAACTTGGAAAGAAGCCGAGAAGAAGTGGTGCCAGGCTGCAGGGGAGTGGAGCTACAGGAATTGTGAGGTATGGATATAAATATCCTAATTCCTAATCAAAAGCACAGAATGAAAGACTGTAAAATGAAAGAGATTTATATTTTATTTCTTTCTTTTTATAATTCTGTTGTTTTGCAAAACTTAAAGGGCTGCTTGTCAAGTGATTTTAAAAGGAATGCTTTTAAAACCATGGAAGGTCAACCAGTTTGTACCACATGTGGGCAGCATTGAGCAAAATGTTCGGCAAAAGTTTTTAAAACAGCAACTTCCTTGGTTGATTTTTTTTTTCAGTGCAACGTGTAATGTTAAGCTACCTATATCTATGTACCCATTTATTCAGTTGGGTTATTTTTGGGGATCCATTTTAGGGACGTACCTTGTGCAAGCATACTGCCTCAGCAGGTGAGATTTAAACCACCATCTTCTAAACCCAAAGGCAACAGTTTTAATCAGTACACTAGCAGCTGGCTCAAGCTCAGTTTTTTAGAAAGGAACAACCTGTGTGCCAAAATGGAAAACCAATTTAAAAAGAAAATATTAGAATTGGGGTAAGCATGGCGGTGCTGCGATGCAGCAGACAGCCGGGGCCTGCTCTCCGGTGGGTCCGGGGTTCAAGTCCTGCATGGGATGCCCTGTGGCAGACTGCCGTCCCATCCGGGGTGTGTTCCCTCCCTCTCCAGCCCTGCACCCTGCATTGCCGAGCAAGGCGCTGGCTTACCGCAACCCTGCTTAGGACAAGCGGTTGTAGACAGTGTGTGTATCAGAACTGGGAATGTATATCCCAGTTTTAACATTTCCACGGGAGGTAACATTTTCTTTCTTGGTTCTTGCTCCCTTGGGGTGGAATGACCTCCCCCTCTCACTTAGAACTGTTGAATCTCTGTCCACATTTAAAAAGGGTTTTAAAACTCACCTCTTCCATAATCTGTTAAGTTCATGTAAGGTATTAATGTTCATAGAATAGAACTTTATTTGCAATTTGTACACGTACACATGGTCCGGGCACATAGGAATTCTTGTGTGATGCTGAAAGAGTCAAACGTATAGGCAACATGTACAGAATAAATACTCTAAAACTTCAATAAATAAAACTGCAATAATACAATAATTAAAATTACTACAGTAATAGAGAAGATAAATACTAAAAAAGGAGGACATACTATTAAACAAATACTTTAAGAAAAAGGGGGAGAGGGGAGCAAGAATAAAATGCACAATCCACACAAAACATACACAAAGTACACAGTAAAATATCCCATACACAGTGAAATACACAGTAAAGACTACAATAATACTGTTAATAATAATATTAACATGCACTATAACTTTAAAATCATGCTCGCATAAACCTTTTCGCAGCTGCTCCTGTAATGTAACGCTAATGTTTATATGTATCTCAAAAAAAAATTATTACCAACAAGGTGATCAGGAATCGTGGATTTTCTGATAAAGTTTTATGCAGCTACTCACGTGATGTGCATTGGTTCATATGGTGGAAAGAAACTAACTGCACTTAAGAATCACACATCTGCATCTATGCCTCTCTTTCTGCTAATGTAATGTACACCTTGTATTTTCTATGAGATGTACATCACATTGGAGAGAGGCATCTGCTAAATGAATAAATGTAAATGTAGGTCTGTATATCAAACAAAGATCATCACTGTTCATGTAAGAGAAGTAAGATTTTAACTGGTTTTAGCAGTTCAGTGAAATTGAAGAATATTCAATATTTCCAGGATCATCTACAACAATTGATTCCATAAGATTAAACAGTTAAATAACAAGATGTGATGATTTAAGGTAGTCAAGCCATATCCACTTTTTAAATGTGTTGTATACGTTAGATAGCTCCAGCACAACTAAACTAAGGGAAACAAGCAACTTGTCCTTTCAGCCAAGGAGATGTGAACTGGGAGACCTCAGTTGCCTGGAGAGATCCAGGGGCAGGTGTCAAGGTGGCAACGGTCAGAACATCACTGAGAAAGAAACCCCTAACTGCATCCCAAAAAAGGAGGAAGATCAGCCCTTCTGGATTTAGGGGGAAAGGTGAGGGTTTTTACCTTCATCTTGTTATATATCATTTTATCTGTATTCGTTTAGGCAGTACTTGGGTAGACATGATAGTACTGTTTTCTAGTGTGAAAGAACATGAGTTTGATCTCAGCTCAGTAAGTTTATTACAGTTTTTTACCACAATCCAAAAACATGTGTTTGGTGCTGTTGTAGCTGGAGACTGTTAATCATATAAAGTATGATTATGGTTATTGTCAGCATTTAAGATTATATTTTAATAATGTGGGTCATAATTTTATATATACAATTGTACATTAATACTAATTCTCCATGCACCTACTGGTGTATTGTATGCTGCTTAAAATGGTGTTACTAGACAAACTATCTGAAAATTGTCTGCATCTCTATCTTTCCAGCTGTTGGTGTAATGCACTTTTACTTTCTCTGACTTTTATGACACTTTATATATATAATATATATACACACTGTCATTTTGTTTCTTTATGGTTCAGTGCTTCTTTAGTGGGGATGTAGTGGCACAGCAGGTTAAACTGGTGTCTCATGACTCCTGAGCTGCTTGGCGGGGGGGTTGTAGGGTTTGCATGTTTCTCCCAGCATTTGCAGCCCTCCCAGACATGCATGGAAGAAGGCACAGTGGCAAAGCACTTCTGTTCCTCCCTTGCCTTGGAAACCGCTAATGTAGTTAAGAGTCCAAATCAACTCAATGGCACTTTCATCTATTTACTACTTATTTTTATAGTACTGTTAATGATTTTTTTCTATGCTGTATTTATGTACAAAATATGTAGTAAGGTACAGCTACATTTATGCTATAATTATTAAATGTAATTTTCTAGGTGTGTTGTGAAAGAAACTGATAGAAATAAAATTTGAAATATGCACTGACATGAAAATGTATACGTGAATTTGCCTAATTGGATCATTTCAAGGAACAAATGAATTCAGCTAAGCGATGGATGGGTGTACTGTTTTTGTTTGGGGGCGTGGTGACACAGCGGGTTTGGCGGGGTTCTGCTCTGTGATGGGTCTGGGACTTCAGTCCTGCTTGGGGTGCCTTTCAGCAGACTGGTGTCCCGTCCTGGGTGTGTCCCCTCCCCTCCCCTCTCCTCCCCTTCCCTCCCCCTCCAGCCCTGTGCCCTGTGTTGCTGGGTTAGGTTCTGGCTCGCCGGGACCCCGCTCGGGACAAGTGGTTTCTGACAGTGTGTGTGTGTGTGTGTGTGTGTGTTTGCTCATATGCTTGAATCTTGATCCAGAACCATATTGTTTTCTGTAATTGCTGTTGGTTCTTCTCATAGCCTGTAAGGTAGTGTTATGCACCTCATAATAGCTACAGATTGATTAATTGCTTGTAACCTAGGAAGACCTTTGTACAGTATTTACATTTGTTTCCATAGGTTATTTTTAGCTTATGAACAGTGTTCCTGTAGCAGCAGTGATTATTTTAATTGCTTCCTTGTTGTCGCTTAATAAGTTACTTATGAAGTTCAGGGTCTATCAACTGGCACACAAGGCTTTATGGGGCTTACATTTTTACAGTTTTTTGTTTATTACAATGGCACATGTGCTCTTCAGACTTAAAGTGTATTTAATTAGTGATGGATTGGGTGAAAGATATTTCAAAAAGTGTGTGTGTGTGTATTTGAGAATGTGCTCATAGGTTATTAAGTGAAAAAGGTGTTTGTTTAGTGTGTGTGGGTTTCCTCCCAAAGACATGCAGTTCAGGTGGATTAGTTAAACTAAATTGCCCATAGTGAATATGTGGCTCCCCTGCGATGGACTGGTGTCCTCTCTGGGGTGTAGAGACCCCCCCTCCCCCAGCCTTTTGCCCAAAGCTTCTGGAATAGGCTGTGATCCACTGTGTCTCTGCTCAGGTCAAGTGGTTATTGAAATTGTGTGGATGGTGGATGTATTCCACTTTGGGATAACTGATCAGCTAAACAATGAACACACACACACACACACACACACACACACACACACTTTCAGAACCACTTGTCCCATATGGGGTCACAGGGGAACCAGAGCCTAACCCAGCAACACAGGGTGTAAGGCCGGAGGGGGAGGGGACACACCCAGGACAGGATGCCAGTCCGTCCCAAGGCACCCCAAGCGGGACTCGAACCCCAGACCCACCAGAGAGCAGGACTGTGGTCCAACCCACTGCACCACCGCACCCCCTTAAACAATGAACAATTTATATAAATTACTACAAAATGGGGTTGATAAGTGAACTAGGAGAATTTCTATTTGTTTCTTGTACCTTACATGGTGGCGCGGTGGCGCTGTGGGTTGGACCGGGTCCTGCTCTTCAGTGGGTCTGCGGTTCGAGTCCCGCTTGGGGTGCCTTGCAACGGACTGGCGTCCCGTCCTGGGTGTGTCCCCTCCCCCTCCGGCCTTCCGCCCTGTGTTACCGGGTAGGCTCCGGTTCCCCATGACCCCGTATGGGGCAAGCGGTTCTGAAAATGTGTGTGTGTGTGTGTGTGTGTGTACCTTACATTAGTCAAGTTTCTGCAAGCATTGGACATCTCCAAAGAGGTTTAATGTGTCAGACATACTCAAAGAAGGATGTGTTGTGATAGTAAATTGTTACATAATGTACTAGCCCTTATATTTTATATTAATAAGTTGTCTTAAATGAACTTTGGCTAATAAACATTAACCAGAGTTGTAGTGAAAAGCACAATATGTCAAAAGAGTTGTTTTATGTTCGTTCCACAATGGATAAGGTGGCATATATGTCTGTGTGCATACATGTAAAGGAAGTACAAATTTCTCAGAATATTTCATCTTCCTTCACAAAATGTACTGTATATATGTGAAATATATGCATGCATATTTGAATTTTGTCTTTGTTTTTAAGTGTCCATTTTCGGAATTCTTTTGAATTCTATGAGCAGAATTAAAACTATTAAAGGAAATTTTTTCAGAGCACTGTATCACTCACCCACTGGTGGAAGACAGTATGGCGTTTCATATTTTCAACCCAAATATACTTCTGTTATGAAAGAAGAGAAGCTGTAGGAGGAATAGGGTTGTTGTCTGGGATAGAGACAGTGATGTAAAAACACAGTGGAACTCTAAAAGCAGTAAATAGTGGACAACCTTGTGCCCAGTCAACGAACAGCTCCAGTCCATATTTTATTCCTTGCAGGCATCCTGGATACTGTAGCAGTTCAGCTGAGAGGGAGTGAAAGGGCAGTTTCCCTCAGCAGCAGGTGGAGACATCCCCCATTTTCCCTTTCAAACCAGGCCCATAACCAATCAGAAAATTGTCTGCCCCTCCTCTGTTCCAAACAGAAAGGCGGTTGAGACTTAAGAAAGCATTAACTGGCTATCAGCTCTGTGGTCTTTTTCACCATCCACGACAGACTTTGACAGCTCTATAAGCGTCTAACACAAAAAAGATTTAAGGTGTATCTGATGTCTTTATTTTTCTTGTTCTTCCTCTCTTGCTTGTGAGTTTTCTTGGTTTCTTCTGCTTGGAGTAAGGGTTTTGAGCTCTCATCTGTTTCTTGTTACTTTTGTGAGCTTCACTCTGTCATGGACTTATCTGGGGTCCGCCGAGCCTGCCTGGGTAACTGTGCAACAGATGAGTCCTCCTTCCTTTTGGAGACATTTGGTGAGTTCACCTCAACAGCTTTTTATGACAGTGTTGTGTGACAGAAACTATCCAGTTGTAACAGGTCTGTTGTATTTAACAGCTGGGGTGATTTAGAGAAAATTAATTTTGCCTTTACTTCAGATACAGAGGAGCTACTTAACACTCTCCTTGTACTTGATTTTATTAGTATACAGACAGAAAACATTTTATTTTTGGTGTATTACATCTGCATCTTCTGTTATCTACCAAGTGTACTGATGAGAAACAATAAATGGCCCAGTCTTTAGGTTGTACATTTTTAGTGTTGAGGAAACGTCCATCTGTTCTTCCAACAGTTTGGCTTTGTAGCTTGTGGTTTTTGTGTTTCCACAGATAATACATTGGTCTATATGTGTATAACTATGTGAAGCAGCAGTGGCATTAATAGGGCTTATTAACAACCCCTCATCTTGGAATTGCTTAATTATTTATGGCGGTATAACGGAGGAAATGAGGAGGTGTCTGTGGCCTCAACAAAGACTCATTATTAATTCAGTGTTTACCTACATGAGTGAATTGCTCATCAAGAAATAAGAGAAAAGATTCTAAGAAGGTTATAAGGGAGCAACTCCCAAAAGCTCCAAAGTGTTTTACCTTGGTAAGTTGCCACCAACAAAATTTCATGGAGATGAATTTGATCAGAAAATGTTCCAGTTAGATCCATTTCTTACTTTTGTGTTTAAGACTATTACTTACAGCTTTGTCTGTTGACTCCGGACTGTTGCATTTGTTCTTTTCTCACACTGTAGTTGTGTAGTGTTTAACATGACAACCTGCATATGACAACCTGTTGCTACAACATGTTACTAGTGTTGACTCTGTCATCATGTTTTGGCTCTAACTGCTGTTTTGGAATTCATTTTGCTTTGTTTTTGGTGGCCTGTGGATGGGCTTCAAGGGGTCTGTGAAGTACAAGCTTGTTTTGAAAATGACACAAAGTAAAATTAAAAGTAAAATATATTACTATGCAGTTTCTGTGTGTGATATAATCTGATGTGAAGGTAATCAGTTTTCTGCTAAATCAATTGAGCGCAATATCTTCTCTGAATTTATTTATGAAAACTTTTCTTGGAAGGCATCTTTAGCTTTCATGAGGACCTTAAAGGGGTCTGACAAATTTCAAATTTTTGGGATGACTACCAATGATGTGCTGTGTTCAGAAGGTGAATGCTTGACATGCTCATGCTCTGCTGGTCACATCTTAGTTGTAGAATCACTGACCCACTGAGGTGCTAACGTGGCACTCGTGTGAAAAGGTCTTCTCTGCCAAGTTAAGTGAGCATTCAGGTAGTGCTAACAAGGAAGGATGACTAAACAAGACATCAGTTTTCAGAAGTTCAGGACAAAATGTAGTAAACAACTAAATGAGGGCAGTGAGATGATAGCTGATGATCCTGAGGAGTTAGTTTTCCGTTACAAATTTCACTTATGTCTAGCATAAAGGAATGTACCACACATTTAAGTAGTCTAATTTTTAAGACATTTGGCAAATTTGATAGCTCATTTTTATCATTACAACAAAGCTTTTCTTTCGAGCTGGGATGAAAGTTTGTATATTTTAATTCCTTTCTTAGAAAAAGGTTTTGTTCTTGAAATTTTCTGGAGTCTTGTGAAAGGATTGTGTAAGATTTAAGGTGTGTCTTTTATTTTTTTACCACTTTAGGTCTCAAAGCACAGCTGTAATTAGGCACACTTATAATTAGTCAATGCTTACTTTTTTACCTAGTGGTATTAGACTTGAAATACTGATTTGAAACTGCTTCAGTTCATTTGAAGCATAACGTTTTGACACATTGCTCCTAAAATCCATATTGAAATGACAAAATTGTGTAGCTATGCCAAACCAGACTTCATCATGTTATACTGTTTCAGAATGTTTCAAATGTTTTCCCTCGATTTGGCACAGGAGAAATTAAGTGCAAAATCATGATCTTGGATTGGAACATTGTGACCCAGTGTACTTAAATAAAAGGTGAAAATTTTATCTCTGCTACCTGATATCACCTCATTTGTGACACCCTTGCAATGGTGCCTCAGCGGGCTTGGCCGGGTTCAAAGAGTTCGAGTTCCGAAGTGTTCGAGTTCCGAGGATCCATTATAGTTGTCATACTGTACTGTGTATTATACACTATGCTGCAATGTATACACGATTAAGTTCTTGAAAGAAATGTGAACTTTAAAAAAAAAAACCTCCTTATAGTACGGGGGTGTGGTGCCACAGCGGGCTTGGCCAGTCCGAAGAGTTTGAGTTCCGAAGCGTTCAAGTTCCGAGACGTTCGAGTTCCGAGGCTCCACTGTAGTTGTCATATACTGTACTGTGTATTATAAATATGCTGCAATGTATACACGTTTAAGTTCTTGGAAAAAATGTGAACTTTTTAAAAAAAAATCCATTTACAGCACGGCGTGGTGCCTCAGCGGGCTTGGCCGGGTCCGATGAGTACGAGTTCTGAAACATTTTTTTAATATTCACATTTTTATTAATATTAATATTTTTAAAATATTTTAATATTCTACTTACAGCATTGGGGCGTGGTGTGCTGCCTAAGGATTTCAGCTTTTTGTGGGGCTAGTGCTATGGTTTGTGCAGCAGCTAGAGTCAAGGTGGGAGCTAGGGTTAGGGCTGGAGATAGGGTTAAGGCTGGAGCTTGGGCTATGGCTGGAGATAGGGTTACGGCTGGAGCTAGACTAAGGGTTGCAGCTTGGTGTGGGGCTGGTGCTGTGGTCTGGGCAGCAACTATAGTTAAGGTGGGAGCTAGGGTTAGGGCTGATAATAGGATTAAGGTGGGAGCTAGGGTTAGGGCTGGAGATAGGGTTAAAGCTGGAGCTAGGGTTAGGGTTATAGCTGGAGTAAGTGCTGGAGGTAGGCTAAGGGTTGCAGCTTGGTGTGGGGCTGGTGCTGTGGTTTGTGCAGCAGCTAGAGTTAAGGTGGGAGCAAGGGTTCGGGCTGGAGATAGGGTTAAGGCTGGAGCTAGGGTTAGGGCTGGAGATAGGGTTAAAGCTGGAGCTAGGGTTAGGGTTATAGCTAGAGTAAGTGCTGGAGGTAGGCTAAGGGTTGCAGCTTGGTGTGGGGCTGGTGCTGTGGTTTGTGCAGCAGCTAGAGTTAAGGTGGGAGCAAGGATTAGGGCTGGAGATAGGGTTAAGGTGGGAGCTTTGGTTAGGGTTGGAGATTGGGTTACGGCTGGAGCTCGGGATAGGGTTAGAGCTAGGGTAAGTCCTGGAGCTAGGGTTAGAGCTAGGGTAAGGGCTGGAGCTAGGCTAAGGGTTGCAGCTTGGTGTTGGGCTGGTGCTAAGGTTTGGGCAGCAGTTAGAGTTAAGGTGGGAGCTATGGTTAGGGCTGGAGATAGGATTATGGCTGGAGCTAGGGTTTTGGTTAAAGCTAGGGTAAGGGCGTGAGGTAGCCTAAGGGTTTCAGCTTTTTGTGGGGCTGGTGCTGTGGTTTGGGCAGCAGCTAGAGTTAATGTGGGAGCTAGGTTTAGGGCTGAAGATAAGGTTAAGGCTGGAGCTTGGGCTTTGGCTGGAGCTAGAGTTAAGGCTTGAGCTGGGGTTAGTGTTAGAGCTAGGATAGGTGCTGAAGCTAGGCTTAGGGTTGCAACTTGGTGTGGGGCTGGTGCTGTGGTTTTGACAGCAGCTAGAGTTAAGGTAGGGGCAAGGGGCAGGGTTGGATATAGGGTTAAGGCTGGAGGTAGGGTTAGGGTTAGATCTAGGGTTAGGGCTGGAGTTAGGCTTAAGGTTTCAGCTTTTTGCGGGGCTGGTGCTGTGGTTTGGGCAGTAGCTAAAGTTAAGGTGGGGGCTACGGTTAGGGCTGGAGCTTGGGCTATGTTAATGAAATGTGAAATTTATAAAATTTATAAAATATATAAAAAAATCTATTTACAGCATGTGGGCGTGGTGCTGCAGCGGGCTTGGCTGGGTCTGAAGACGTTTTAGTGCCGAGGCTCCAGTGTAGTTGTCTTATCTTGTACTGTGTATTATAAATATACTGCAATGTATACATGTTTAACTTCTTAGAAGAAATGTGAACTTTTTTTAAAACGAAAAAATCAATGTATTGCACGGGGGTGTGGTGCCTCAGCGGGCTTGGCCGGGTTCAAAGAGTTCGAGTTCCGAAGTGTTCGAGTTCCGAGGCGCCACTGTAGTTGTCATATACTGTACTGCGTATTCTCAGTATGATGCTATGTATACACATTTAAGTTCTTGGATAAAAGTGAACTTTTTTCAAAAAAAAATCTATTTCTAGCACAGGAGCGTGGTGCCTCAGCGGGCTTGGCTAGGTTGAAAGAGTTCGAGTTCCGAAGCATTCAAGTGCCGAGGCTCCACTGTAGTTGTCATATACTGTACTGTGTACTATAAATATGGTGTAATGTATACATGTTTAAGTTCTTGGAGAAATGTGAACATTTTTTTTTAATATTCTAGTTAGAGCATGAGGGCGTGGTGCCGCAGCGGGGTTGGCTGGGTCCGAAGAGTTTGAGTTCTGAAGCGTTCGAGTGCCGAGGCTCCACTGTAGTTGTCTTATACTGTGTATTATAAATATAGTGCAATGTATACACGTTTAACTTCTTAGAAGAAATGTGAACTTTTTTTAAAAAAAAAAATCTATTTCTAGCACGGGGGCGTGGTGCCGCATCGGGCTTGCCCGGTCCGAAGAGTTCGAGTTCCAAGGCTCCACTGTAGTTGTCATATAGTGTCCTGTGTATTATAAATATGCTGCAATGTATACACGTTTAAGTTTTTGGAAGAAATGTGAACTGTTTTTAAAAAAAAATCTATTTATAGCACGGAGCATGGTGCCGTAGCGGTCTTGGCCCAGTCCGAAGCGTTCGAGTTCCAAGATGTTCGAGTTCCGAGGCTCCACTGTAGTTGTCGTATACTGTACTGTGTATTGGAAACTATGCTGCAATGTATACACGTTTAAGTTCTTGGAAGAAATGTGAACTTCTTTTTAAAATCAAACAGGGTATAACAAAGAAACAAAAACATCACTTAATGGGACCTGAAATTCCGCGGGCCATATATGCTATCATATAGCAGAGTACATTGACAGCTACCTGAACCCTCTGTCCCAGCTACATCCCAGCTACCTGAAGGACACATACAACTTCATTAGCAAGCTGGAGAATGTTTCCGTTCCAGAGGATGCAATTTTATTCACTATTGACATCAACAGCCTGTACACAAACATTGCCACAGATCTGGGCCTAGAAGCGGTAAGGAGACTCTTCAACAAGTATCCAGACCCGAATAGACGAGATGTGGAAATACTAAAACTACTGGACATAAGCCTAACAAGAAATGACTTTGTATTCGACTCTAAAAGCTACTTACGGATCCAGGGCACAGCAATGGGCAAGGAAATTTGCAGCAGCCTATGCTAACATATATATGGCAGACTGAAAGCAAACATTATTTGACAAATGCCCGATCAAACCACTTCTCTACTACAGATATCTAGATGACATTTTCGCAGTCTGGCACCACAGCCTTCAACACTTTCACAGCTATGATGAACACACACCACTCAAAAATAGCAGTAAAACAACACTGGGACACACGGGAAGTAAACTTCCTGGACACCACTGTATATTACAGTTTATCTCAGAATGGCCTTAAATGACGAAAAACTAAGGTCTTTTTCAAAAAAACAGACAAACATTGTCTGCTACACAAATCCAGTTATCACCCTAAGCACATGTTCAAAGGACTAATAAAATCACAGCTGATCAGGTTCCACAGAATCCATTCAGAATGAATTCATGGCATGGTGGCTCAGCGAGTAGTGCTGCTGTCTCACAGTGCCTGGGTGGTGTGAGAGAATGTGGGTTTGATCCCTGCTCAGTCTGTGTGGAGTTTGCATGTTCTCCCTGTGTCTGGGTGCTCTGGTTTCCTCCCACAGGCCAAAGACATGCTGTTCAGGTTCCCCCTTAGTGTGTGTGAGTGTCACAGAGTGAGTGTGTTTCACTGATGCATGGATGAGTAGCTCCATGTAAATAGTGTATCTAGTAGCATAGTCACCTTGGTGAATAAGGTGTGTGGGCTAGTACACTACATAATGCTTGTTATAAGTTGCTTTGGAGAAAAGCATCTGCTAAGTGAATAAATGTAAATCATTAGAACAGCAACAGTGTGTGGGTGCTGTGCTCCAAAATATCATACCTCTGATAACAAAGTACTCTCTCCTGAACACAAAACTAAACCACAAACTAAAAAACTGTTTCATTGAAATCAAGGAAGGGTATCCAGCCCACTGCTGCAAAACACACATATGTTGTCTGAAGTGCTCACCCCATATGGGGTCCCTGGGAGGTGGAGCCTACCCTGGAAACACAGGGTATAAGGCTGGATGGGGAGGGGACACACCTAGGATGGGATGCCAGTCCATCACAAGGCACCCCAAGTGGGACTCGACTGAGAGCAGGATCTGGTCCATCCCACTGTGCCATCGTGCTCCCCCCATGTGCTATAAACAGATTTTTTAAAAAAGGTCACATTTTTTCCAAGAACTTAAATGTGTATACATTGCAGCATATTCATAATACACAGTACAAGATATGAAAAATATAATGGAGCCTCGGAACTCGAACGCTTCAGAACTCAAACTCTTCGAACCCGGCCAAGCCCGCTGAGGCACCACGCCCCCGTCCAATACATAAATTTTTAAGAAAAAAAAAAGCTCACATTTTTCAAGAACTTAAACGTGTATACTATGCAGCATATTTTACAATACGCAGTACAGAATATGACAACTACAGTGGAGCCTCGGAACTCGAACGCTTCCGAACTTGAACTCTTCGATCCCGGCCAAGCCTGCTAAGGCACTATGCCCCCATGCTCTTAATAGATTTTTTTAAAAAAAGTTCACATTTCTTCCACGAACTTAAACATGTATACATTGAGTCATTGTTTCCAATACACAGTACAGTATATGACAACTACAGTGGAGCCTCGGAACTGTAACGCCTTGGAACTTGAACGCTTCGAACCCGGCCAAGCTCGCAGCAGCACCACGCCCCCGTCCTATAAATAGATTTTTTTAAAAAAGTTCAAATTTTTACAAGAACTTAAACGTGTCTACATTCCAGCATATTTTACAATCCACAGTACAGTATATGACAACTATAGTGGAGCCTCGGAACTCGAATGCTTCGGAACTCGAACTTGTCTTCATCGCTAGAGTACCTTGTACTGAGTCGCGTTGTTCCTGTGCGCCTGGTTTGCGATGCCTCCGTTCAAAGCATCCTGACTCGGTCCAAGCACAGTCAAACAAATTTTCATTCTCCAAGCACAGCTGCGCAAGCATCCATCCATCCATCCATCTTCCTCTGCTTATCCGGGGCCGGGTCGCGGGGGCAGCAGTCCGAGCAGAGTCCTCCAGACTTCCCTCTCCCCGCACACCTCCTCCAGTTCCTCTGGGGGAACCCCAAGGCGTTCCCAGGCCAGCCGGGAGACGTAGTCTCTCCAACGTGTCCTGGGTCTGCCCCGAGGCCTCCTCCCAGTGGGACAAGCCTGGAACACCTCCCCAGGGAGGCGTCCAGGAGGCATCCGGAACAGATGCCCGAGCCACCTCAACTGGCTCCTCTCGATGCGGAGGAGCAGCGGCTCTACTCCGAGCTCCTCCCGGGTGACTGAGCTCCTCACCCTATCCCTAAGGGTGCGCCCAGCCACTCTGCGGAGGAAACTCATTTCTGCCGCTTGTATCCGCGATCTCATTCTTTCGGTCATGATCCAGAGTTCATGACCATAGGTGAGGGTAGGAACGTAGATCGACCGGTAAATTGAGAGCTTCGCCTTACGACTCAGCTCCCTCTTCACCACAACAGACCGGTACAATGACCGCATTACTGCGGACGCCGCGCCGATCCGTCTGTCAACCTGCCGCTCCATTTTTCCCTCACTCGTGAACAAGACCCCGAGATACTTGAACTCCTCCACTTGAGGGAGCAACTCCCCCCTAACCCGGAGGGGGCAATCCACCTTTTTCCGACTGAGAACCATGGCCTCGGATTTGGAGGTGCTGATTCTCATCCCCGCCGCTTCGCACTCGGCTGCAAACCTCTCCAGTGCATGCTGTAAGTCTTGATTCGATGAAGCCAACAGGACCACATCGTCCGCAAAAAGCAGAGATGAGATCTCGCGGCCACCAAAACAGACACCCTCTGTTCCCTGGCTGCGCCTAGAAATTCTGTCCATGAAGATAATGAACAGAATCGCTGACAAAGGGCAGCCCTGGCGGAGTCCAACATGCACCGGGAACAGGTCTGACTTACTGCCGGCAATGTGAACCAAGCTCCTGCTCCGGTCATACAGGGAACGAACAGCCCGTAGCAACGAGCCCCGAACCCCATAATCCCGAAGTACCCCCCGTAGGATGCCACGAGGGACACGGTCGAATGCCTTCTCCAGGTCCACAAAACACATATGGACTGGTTGGGCAAACTCCCACGAACCCTCCAGCACCCTAGTGAGGGTATAGAGCTGGTCCAGTGTTCCACGGCCAGGGCGAAAACCGCATTGCTCCTCCTGAATCCGAGGTTCGACTATCGGTCGGATTCTCCTTTCCAGTACCCTGGCATAGACTTTCCCAGGGAGGCTAAAGAGTGTGATCCCCCTATAGTTGGAACACAATCTCCGATCCCCCTTCTTAAAAAGAGGGACCACCACCCTGGTCTGCCAGTCCAGAGGCACCGTTCCCGAACTCCACGTGATGCTGCAGAGGCGTGTCAGCCAAGACAGCCCCACAACATCCAGAGACTTGAGAAACTCGGGGCGGATCTCATCCACCCCCGGAGCCTTGCCACCGAGGAGTTTTTTGACTACCTCAGCAACTTCAGCCAGGGTAATGGACGAGTCCCCCTCCAAGTCCCCAGCCTCAGCTTCCTCTACGGAAGGCGTGTCGGAGGGATTGAGGAGATCCTCAAAGTACTCCTTCCACCGCCCGAGAACATCCTCAGCTGAGGTCAGCAGCGCACCACTTCCACTGTAAACAGTGTTCGTGGAACACCGCTTCCCCCCTCTGAGTCGCCGGACGGTTTGCCAGAATCTCTTTGAGGCCGACCGAAAGTCTTCCTCCATGGCCTCACCGAACTCCTCCCAGGCCCGAGTTTTTGCCGCGGCGACTGCCAGAGCCGCGCTCCGTTTGGCCCGTCGGTACCTGTCGGCTGCTTCAGGAGTCCCATGAGCCAGCCAGGCCCGATAGAACTCCTTCTTCAGCTTGACGGCATCCTTTACTTCCGGTGTCCACCACCGTGTTCGGGGATTGCCGCCGCGACAGGCGCCGGAGACCTTATGGCCGCAGCTCCGAACCGCCGCCCCGACAATGGAGGCGCGGAGCATAGTCCATTCAGACTCGATGTCCCCCACCTCCCTCGGGACCTGGTTGAAGCTCTGTCGGAGGTGGGAGTTGAAGACCTCTCTGACAGGGGCCTCCGCCAAACCTTCCCAACAGACCCTCACTATGCGTTTGGGCCTGCCAGGTCTGTCCAGCTTTTTCCCCGGCCATCGAATCCAACTCACCACCAGGTGGTGATCAGTTGACAGCTCAGCCCCTCTCTTCACCCGAGTGTCCAAGACATATGGCCGAAGGTCAGAAGAAACGACTACAAAGTCGATCATCGACCTCCGACCTAGGGTGTCCTGGTGCCAAGTGCACTGATGGACACCCTTATGCATGACATGGTGTTCGTTATGGATAAACCGCGACTAGCACAGAAATCCAATAACAACTCACCGCTCGGGTTCAGATCAGGGAGGCCGTTCCTCCCAATCACGCCCCTCCAGGTATCACTGTTGCTGCCCACGTGGGCGTTAAAGTCCCCCAGTAGAACGACAGAGTCCCCAGTGGGAGCGCTTTCCAGCACGCCCCCCAGGGACTCTAAAAAGGCCGGGTACTCTCCACTGCCGCTAGGCGCATAAGCACAAACGACAGTGAGAGACCGTTCCCTGACCCGAAGGCGTAGGGAGACGACCCTCTCATTCACCGGGGTAGACTCCAACACATGGCGGCTGAACTGGGGGGCTATTAATAAGCCCACACCCGCCCGCCGGCTCTCACCTTGGGCAACACCAGAATAGTGGAGAGTCCACCCTTGATCGAGAAGAGTGGTTCCAGAATCCAAGCTGTGAGTGGAAGTGAGCCCGACTATATCTAGACGGTATCTCTCAACTTCCCGCACTAGCTCAGGCTCCTTCCCCGCCAGTGAGGTGACATTCCAAGTCTCAAAAACCAGAGTTGGCGCCCGAGGTTTGGGTCGGCCGGGCACTCGGCCCCGACCACCGCCCAAATCACAATGCACCGGCCCCTTACGGTTTCTCCGGCAGGTGGTGAGCCCACCGAAGAGCGGCTCCACGTCATGGCTTCGGGCTGAGCCCGGCCAGGCCCCGTGGGCATAGACCTGGCCACCAGGCGCTCGCATGCAAGCCCCCCCCCCCCAGGCCTGGCTCCAGGGTGGGGCCCCGGTGACCCCATACCGGGCGGGGTAAACGAAAGCCTTGATTTTTTCTTCATAAGGGGTTTTTGAACCGCGCTTTGTCTCGTCTGTCATCCAGGACCTGTCTGCCATGGGAGACCCTACCAGGGGCATATAGCCCCAGACAACATAGCTCCTGGACTCATTCAGGCACTCAAACCCTTCCACCACGGTAAGGTGGCGGTTCACGGCTGCGCAAGCACTTACCTGTAAATCGCAACTGTTTAATAAACACGCTGAAAGATGTAGGCCTATAAATTTCAAATCAAGCAATCAGATAAGAGACCCAGCACATCATTGTTTATTGAATATTAAAAAACTAACGCCACAGGCATTCTGCTCTTTGTTTGTTTCTCCGATGTTGTCTATGATGTCACAACGAACCCCATATTGCACCTGCAGGTTCATCACTACAGTTTGTTTGATCTGATGTAGTCTCTCTGCCAAATGGTGTTTTATCGAGCCCCACGTGAAGATTAGATGTAACTGTGATGTGAGGTTTTGAACATTTTGAAAGATCAAAATTCTTCCCAAATCAATCATTTCAGTTGTTTTGTTCCCTCAAAAGCCCCATTTTTGTGTTGGCAGCTGTGCTGTTAATGTCACACCCTCCACCTCAGTGCAATGAGGTGCACCTGCGAACTTCAGAGGATGCGGTTATAAAAGGAAAGCACAGAGCACACATGAGTGCGGAACCTTGTTCACCCTAATCACTCACTCGCGCTTCTAGATGTCCTGCTCCTCGCCTCTGACTTCATGGTTTGACCTGAACACTCGCACGTCTTCCGGATTACAGTTCTAGGATTTGCCCTTTTGATTCCGTTTGCTTATTGGTGACTGTTTTGCCTGTTTTCTGACTATATCTTCTGGATTGCCCCATGAACAGTCTGCTTGTGCTCCGCACTTGGGTCCGACACTTCTGCGCCGGGGAAACTCCATGATAGTTAAATGTTTACAAATTCATATATGTTGGTGTGTAATAATTATATATTTGTATCAAATGATTAACGATGTCTGCTGTGTTTGGAATGTTTTTGGAGTCATACATATATTGTTTGAGAGGTGAGGAACTTGAATTCTATTACAAAGCCTTGGCTAAAACTGTGGTGAAACTGCTGTGCAAAGTGGGCTTTGGAAGCCCCACCTTGGAAGTCTCTTTCTGTTTGTAGTTGCAAATGTTGTAAATAACCTGCCACTATTTTCAAAGAAATTAAACCCGTGTAACGCAAGATGCATTTCTGGTAACATTACCTTCATGAGGGAATGGAGTGTGGTAATTTTACAACGATGTATGCATGTGGGTATGATACCACAGAATACAGCATGGTCACAGCAGTGTGACCATGTGTAGAGGGGTGGAGGAGGGTTTCAGTACTGGATAACTTGCCATATTGCCCGTGCTTCTCTTTTCTCTCATTGTCTCTCAGTTAAATTTGGGTCTGCTTAACAAAGGACTTGTCCACACTCAATAATACTTATACTCTAAGTGACTTGCAGATGATAAATAAGCTCGCATTATGTACTATGTGTTATGCACAAAGTAATCTGTCAAGTCTTTAAAGTTTTGTCTTACCACATCTTTTTAGGTCAAAAACATGGTATTTATGGCATATATTGGGCATAAACTGGGTTTTTCAAAGTAATTGCTGCAGGCTGGAGTTCTTTATGTCTCTTTCTTACCGCATTTGTACATTGTTTGCCTTTCCCTGTTTACAGGCAAGCTGAAACTCTCTATCACACCTGAGAATGGTCTGCTATTCATTCATGGTAAGCACGTTATATGAGGAGGAACTGTGTTTACAGGTCAAACATTTAAGACCTTGTTAATATCCTTTCTGTCCTTATCCTTACTGTGTCGATGCTTGATTGGTTTTATATTACATACAGTAGTGGTTTCAGTGTCCCAAAGCCAAGTGAGCAGTACACTCTCAGCTGCAGTAGGTGGTAGCAGTGTGCTGCTTGTTTGATGTTTCCTTGTCTCGTTTAGGACTGTGATAAGAGCAATTTACTACTTTTATAGTATATTTCTGACTGCATGTGTAATGTATAAACTAATATACAGTACATACATCATACATTCATATGCCCATAAAAATTTACAAGGTGTTTCATTTTATACACCTACTTTTTCACGTTTGAGGGCCAATTTTATATTTTATAGGGTGTTTGTAGACTTGCTACATCACTGTTTTCTTACAGTTATAGAGGCAAGAGGGCTCATGGCAAAGGAGTTCAGGACATGTAACTCCTATGTGAAGGTAAATACCCTTTTTTAAGGTAAATGTGTCTTGATGTGTATATTCATCCATCCAATTTTAATAACTGCTTGTCCTGAGTAAATACTAACCAACATCAACAACCACTTGTCCTGGGTGGGGTTGCGGCAAGCTGGAGCCTACCTGGCGGTGCAGGGCTGGAGCGGGGGAGGATATGCCCAGGACAGGACACCAGTCTGTCACAAGGCACCCCAAACAGGGCTCGAACCCCAGACCCCCCACATGGTGCGCACCGGCCAAGCCTGCCATGCCACCATGCCCCCCCCAGTAAATAAATAAAAAAATAAATCTCAGCAGAGGAATAAAAGCCAACTTTTAATGACATCGGTGGATCAAACCCAAAACGGCATTCAACACCTCATACGACCACCTATTCTCGATGCAAAAACTGTTAGTAAAATTGGAACTTGTAATATACTAATGCTTTACCAGTGTGGCAAACGAACACAGCTCTTGCGAGAATTCAGTGGTTATCGGCTCAACTTACGGGGTGGTAGTGAAATGTGGTAGACGGGGAATGGACGCTTAGTCAGTGAAAAGAAGACAATCCTCTATGCAGGACATGATCAGCACCATGTGCATGGCATTACTTTGATCTTGGAAAGTGCAGTGGTGTGAGCTTTGGTCGGCTGAAAGCCAGTGAGTGACTGTATTATCACAGCATGTTTCCAAACACAGCATGCAAAAACCACCATCGTTCAGGTCTATGCGCCAGTCGAAGATGCAGAAGACATGGAAAAAGACATATTCTACAACTTATTACACGATACTCTACATGAGATCCCCAGTCATGACACCAAGTTAATCATCGGTCACTTCAATGCCCAAATAGATAGAAACCGAGATGGTTTAGAACGTGTGATCAGACCACACGGAACAGCAGTGCAGACAAATAAAAATGCTGAACGACTACTAGCTTTACTTATTTCCCTCACAGAACTATCCAAAAGAAGACGTGCTGTTCAGCTGATGGCACCCCCACAAATTAGATTGATTACATCTGCATTAGCAAGCGATGGTGTTCAGCCTTGCTAGACCCAAGAACGTTCCAAGGGCCAAACGTTGGCTTAGACCACTATCTTCTACAATCATTGAACAGACTGCGGTTACAGAAGAAGCAAGAACAAAAGTGAGTACGGCCAATAGCCATTGAAAAATTGAGAGACCCTTCCATTGTTCAACAGTCTCAGCTAGAATTGAGGAATCGGTTTGATCTGCTGCAAAGTGATTTGAATGTTGAGGGTCAATGGTTATTTTTTGCAAGCACAGTCATAGAAAGTGCAGGAGTAACAACTGGACGGAGACGAGGTACTTGAAAAGAGCAATGGATACAAGACCAAACATGGAAATTGATTGATGGAAGGAATAAGGTAAGAGCCCAATGAGATCAAGTAAGGCCAGGCAAGAAGGAAGAAGCTGAGGCCAAATACTGGACACTAGACAGAGAGGTCAAACGAAGCTGTTGGGTAGACAAGAAGGACTGGCTGGAGCGCAAGGGGGTCAGTCAACAGAATTGACACTAAGACTCTCTACTGCATTGCCCATGATCTAACAGGGTCACGAAACAACTCAAATGTTCCAATCAAGGACAAAAATGGGCTGATCCTCCTTGATAAAGAAGAGCAAGATGAGTGGTGGGTCGAACACTTCAGAGAAACCCTAAACCAACCAGCACCTACAGCAACGTACAACTTTGATATCGTGACCCCTATAATACCATTAGACGTCAACGCTACTGGTAGTATAGGGTTCATGATATAAAAGTTCAATGGGCACCGTTAAAGTTGCTGAGACAATAAGGGCAGTGAAAGCCTTAAAGAACAACAAAGCCCCTGGTGTCGACCAGATTGCACCAGAACTGTTGAAACATGGGTGCCACAACAAGTGGAAAAGACTGACAGCACTGTTCAACAACTGTTGGCAGACAGAGCAAGTGTCGGCTGACTGGAAAAAAGATGTGCTTATCAAACTCCCAAAGAGAGGCAATCTCATGGACCACAATAATTGGAGAGATTTCACACTGCTCTCAGTTCCAGGCAAGGTAATTTGCTTGGTCCTGCTTCAGGGTCTATGGGGCATGGTTGACTCCCTATTGTGAGAAGAACATGCAGGATTTTAAGGGGATTGGTCATGTACTGATCAGATCTTTATGCTGCGGACCATCATCGAGCAATGCATCGAGTTGTAATCGCTGATACTCATAAATTTCATTGACTTCAGAAAGGCTTTTGATAGCATCCACAGAGACTCACTCTGGAAGATCGTGGCTTCTTATGGCATCTCGCAACGCTATATGAATATCTTTAAAGATCTTTATGCAAACTCAAGCTGCTGCATTAAGACAGACAGTGGTATCAGACTATTTCAGTATTAAGACTGTGGTGCGACAAGGTTGTATCCTCTTACCCTTCCTATTCCTATTAGCCATGGATTTTGTGATGAAGAAAGTGGAAATGGGTGCACGTGCAGGCATTCCACGGACAAACCAAACTCAGCTAATGGATCTGGATTTCACAAATGATGTGGATTTACTAACATAGTCAAAACCAAGCTTACAATGCACAACCATGCATCTTGAGTGTGAGGCAGGAAAAATCGGTCTGCGAATCAACACTGACGAGACCAAAGCAATAAAAATAAACACACACACACACACTGGCTGAAGCCACTTGTCCCAAGCAGGGTCGCGGCAAGCCGGAGCCTAACCCGGAAACACGGCATAAGGCTGGAGAGGGAGGGGACACACCCAGGACAGGACACCAGTCCGTCGCAAGGCACCCAAGCAGGACTATAAACCCCAGACCCACTAGAGAGCAGGACCTGGCAAAACCTGCTACACCACCGCGCCCCCCTGAAGATAAATTGACGGTCAAAAATAGATCATTAACATAACCAGTAATCACCATTGCACAGCAGTTAGTTCAGGAAATGGATGAATTCACTTATCTTGGCAGCATTTCACAAATGATGGCAAAACTGAACGTGATGTCCAGTGTCAGATTGGGAAAGAATCATCAGTATTTCAGCGGATGCGGTGGATTTTTTCTCTTTCCCCATTAATACAAACATCAAAATCAGACTACAACGGCATCACGATCCCAACAGCCATCTATGCCAGTGAAACCTGGAAGATTACGAAAAGGATAGTCCACAAACTGAACGTTTTTCATCAACGCTGTTTCCGTCAAATTCTGGGTATCTCCAACCCCGATCAGATCACAATCTCATATCTCTTTTATTAGCCTTTACAATGTAGGTTTTGTGATTGCCTTGCTCACCTTGTACCCATAGGGGTTTTTTCTTTGCCTTATTCATTGTACAGTCCTGATGGTAGTTTTTTTTGCATTTTGTCTAAGATGTTGCATTCAATTCTTTGTTTTTATCAGATGGTGATTGTACCTGACAGTGGCCCCAGTAATCGTCAAAAAACAAAAATGGTTCCTGACTGCAAGAATCCAGTTTTTCACAAAACCTTTGTATTGTAAGTCCTTCTTATTTAGTTTCTGTACTTGTTACCACTTTAGGAGTGAATCAAGTTGTTTTATTTCCTTTTCCTGATATCATATTTGGACTTGGACTTACAATCAGGTGGTTATCATTTGAAATCTCAGGAGGTGGAGAAATCCTGCTCTACTGTTCAGCTAGGCACTTAACCTGACTTATTCAGTAAACATCCCTCTCAATACCTGGACAAATAGTAGAGTAGTTGTACAGTACTGTAAGCTTGCTCTAGGCAACAGTGATTCCTAAGCAAGCGGACAACAGTGATAATATGTGGCCTGAGTTTTCATGCTCTGCTGCTCTGGGACACAGGAGGGAGAATTTCTTTGTTCTCTTCCTGATTCAGTCCCTTGATTTTCTACACATACCTGCAGTTAGAATTGTGGATTCTGCTGTTGGTGGTGACATAGAAGATGTTTTTCTCTTTTTTCAGCCAAGCTGGGCCTGACCATCATGACAGGAGGCTCTTGGTTACTGTTTGGAATCACAATCGAACTTCAAGGTATGTTCACTTGTAATTTAACTTGAACTTAAACAATTTATTAGACATGGAAACATTTTAAAACATTTTTACAGTTTCTGAAGTCATATTTGGTTAATAAGGGAACTAAATGATTTGTCAGTACATATTTTTCAAAATTACTGAAATTATCCAGTTGATATTGTAAAAAAAATGCATTAGTAGGTTGGGAAAACATGTTGCTGAAAGTTTGACTTCTTCACTTCCTCTATGTAAAAAGAAGCAAACTTTGTCTAACTTCAAATGGTTATTTACTGGACAATGGCGGAATATTTTGGTCTTAGTCCTATTCTGTTTATTTTTTTATGTGGGATTATTCATAGTTTAGTTGCAGAAATCTTTGGTGTCTTCCACTCCATGGACTACCTTGTTGGCAGTTGTTCGCTAGGAAAATGTAGCAAAACAGAAGACTTGCCCTCAGAACAAAGTCTCAACTTTTTCTGTCTGTTTCTTTAGGAGGAGTGAGTTCTTGGGCTGCATGAGTTTCGGCATACACTCTCTTATCACTTTGACCAAGGTGAGTGTTGGAACTGGGTAGGAGGAATTCTCCACCCTGCAGACAAGCCTCAATATGTATGCATATGTGCCAAAGCACACACAGCTGTACACATGCTTAGGGGTCTGCTATGTGCTGTTGAGTCCAATTATACTCATGGGACTGATTTTTGTAATCACATTCTATGTGAATGTGGACGGTGTACTAATGGGCTAGACATGGTGCCTGGGAACATATTGGTCTTCAGTAAACATTTTCAACATACTTCAAAGGAAAATTTCTGATATTGTTTTGGTGAGTTTATGCTGTTTTTTATTTTGCCTCTCTTCATAGCTTTTTACGTATTATTACTCCATTGCTCATATATAGACTTTATTGTGTTTAAATGTAACATTTAATTTTGGTATCAGTAATTAATTTACTTGAACAAAAGGCATACTATGATTTTAAAATCTTACTAAAACACATTAAGCTTAGAAAGTTAATGGAATGTATTTATTTGAGGAGTTATGATAATGACTGATTAGTCGTATGTATTTTGGTGTAGTAATGTTTTAATGGCAGCGTCATACACAGGAAGCACTGACGTTTGAGAATGAGCTGCTCCCTGTGTTTATTCTTTCACCAACAATACTAGGTGTGGTGACTACATCTCTGGGCAGAGCAGGGTGTTGTACCTCACAAAAAATCCAGCTGATTGACAGAAAATTTGTTTGTATGAGTTCATTGTCTTGGTTCTTTTTCCAAGGGATCTTTTTACTATAAATTGTACATTTTACAGAAAAATATATTCTATAACAGGCTTTTAAGGTAAAGTATATAATAAGAAGTCAACTAAGCAGTTCACTGTGGTTATATTTGTATTTTAACCATTTTTTCTTTACTCTATGTCCTTCATTAGCTTTGTATATTTGAATTTATTAGCACATAAACATAGCCAGTAATTTTCTATCTGCAAATTTGATTGAAACCCAAGGAACTTTCGTATACAGGGGCTTTTAGGTCAGTGGGTTGCTTGCTGAGTCATTAGCTGTTGCAGTGTTCTTTTCATCATTTTAATTGCTGCTTGCAGATGTATCAGGGCTTTGTTCAGTTTATCTTGAATAAGATATTTTCTGGAAAATTAAAAATTAGCATAAATTGACAGCTGGATTAAATATGTAACCAGAAAATGTTATAAATCATTTATTTATTTATCACTTAAGATCACTTATTCACTTCGTGCCTGTATACGTGTTTTAAACAAAGTGATGCATTTAGTTTTAGTTTATAATCTTTATACCTTTATACCTGGCTTAAGTTATTTGGGAAATGATTTCAAGGCATGTTGATAGAACAGTACAGACATAATTTGCCAAAGATAACACTTACAAGTAATGTAAACTGTTTAATTGGGAATGTGTAGTGTTGTGTTTTAGTATTTTTTCAAATCCATAAAATTATCCATAAAATTTAACACAAAAGAGCATAATATGTGCAGAAAATTTGCCCTTTGCACCAGTGTGAAGTTACAGTAATTTATATAATTGATATAATGAAGAAATAAAGCCAGTGCATTTTCTAGCTAATATTTTGCTCAGATTGGGGAGGGTTTTGATTATGTACTTGTCAGAGGGCACTTTGTCTCTGGGCGTAGAGACCTTATCAACCTTTGAGCCACACGTAGGCTTGACTTCATGGCTGCATGTAATGGACAGCCATCTGGCTCCTGAGGTTGTGGATGGGGAATTGGCCGTTGTAGGGTGCAGTCGAGGGCTGGGGTTGTATGGAGCTTGGGCTGGAGCCGACGCTGTTGCAGGGTTAGGGGGAGGGGAGGGGGTTGCTACCGGTGACAGCTCTGTTCAAGAATACATACATACAATAGGAGTGATACTGAAAAGGGACTATAAGATGCTCTGCTGTCATTATCTGCCACCTGCCACATAAATGCTCTCACACAGAAAAACAAATTGCTTGCCTTTTTTTCTACATCATGCCACTCAGAGTCAGTTTTGAGTGTGTTTTTCCTGACCTGAATATTTCAGGAGATCAGTGGTTGGTACTACTTACTAGGGGAAGAACTGGGTAAAACCAAGCACCTGAAAGTGGCTTCACGGCGTCTGAAACCTACCTCTGGTGAGTCATTATTGCTCAGGTGTCTCTGCACTCAGAGCAATGTTACTTGGCTTATTTAGGGATGGTGGTGTTTAATGAGAGGGGGAGGACAAAGCATACATTAATGATTGTACCAATACTGTAGCCTGCTGTTATCCTATGTGTCATTAAGGAAAAAAGTAAGCATTTTTAGATTGATGTATAATTGTGGTTTGTCCCTTACATTTTTCACGGGTGCAGCTTTGCTGCTTAATATTCATTTATATTGATGTTGGCAGCCTAATCTCTTCGATAATGCATATTATAACGTGATTTTTTTTCAATCTCAGTCTATGATTCCTATTTTGTAAGATTACCATTAGTGGATTTATTTATGTTTGTATTTAATGGTTTGTACTTAAATTGTGCCAGAAAATTGCGAAAGGAGACACTTCCGGGATCAAAAGTATACTGGAGGTGATGGAATAACCAAAATTATTGTTGTCATGCCACTCAAAGTCGACACCGATACGGCATCACATCTTTTATAACAGCTACAGATTTGCATTGTCTGGTCACGTTTTTATTTACTGTGTGTTTACCAAGTAAAAGTCATACATTGATAAAAATGGGGTTAATAATAATAATGGTTATACATGCACACACACACACACACACACACATTTTCAGAACCGCTTGTCCTATACGGGGTCGCGGGGAACCGGAGCCTACCCGGCAACACAGGGCGTAAGGCCGGAGGGGGAAAGGGACACACCCAGGACGGGACGCCAGTCCGCCGCAAGGCATCCCAAGCGGGACTCGAACCCTAGACCCACCGGAGAGCAGGATTGTGGTCCAACCCACTGCGCCATTGCGCCACTGCACCCCCTCAGTTATACATGCATATTGTACAAAATATGCAGCTCTTCAAATGAATAAGTATTGTCTCGTTCACCATTGGAAGGAAGGACTTCAGGAGGTCAGAACAAAAAATTGATTTTGAGAAAGAGAAAAGCTTGATTAGTAGTACTGGTAGTTTTATTTTCAATCTGTTAAACATGTTGATGGGGACCTAGCCTGTTAAACTGTGCAATTGCTTTAGGCTTTTATGAAGTGGAGGTTTACAGTAGATAGTTTCAGAGGTTGGTTAGTGCACTGCAAATGAATTGCATAAATTCTCTTTCCTTGAAAATTTTTTCACAGTGCAGTGTCAGTATTTCTGAAGTATAGATGAATTAATGTCTTGTATAATTTAGCATTATAGATATTGGTGATTCCAATTACCTGAAATGCTGAAACAACCAGCATTGTTGGTATGATTCTGGATTCTGAAATTTTATCGAAAGACCAAAGAGAATAACAGAACAAGCTGGTTACTGCTGCTTTCCATGGGTCAGCAGTGGTTCACACTTATGGTGGTACTATGTAGACCAGGTTATGACCTTATGATGAGGTGAGAATTTCTACCTAGAAGTGTGAAAGGGCTGCTGTGTCAGCATGACTCCCATTGCGCATAGGAAGTAGTGATTGCTCTGGCATGCCTCATTTAATCAAGTGCTTATCATGTACCCTTTAGGGAAGTCATTAGTTCACATTCTCTTAGATCAGAGTTTAATTTAAGACAATTTTCTTTGCTGCTGCTGATGATTTTTTTTTTATGGTGTACCTTACAAAGGGAGGTAAAGTGTTGATGGAACTGATAGAACATGTTTTGAGCAGGGCAGAGTGGTGGTCCACAGAGTAGTTGTGTTGCCTCACAGCATTTGGGTTTGGTGCGAGAGAATGTGGGTTTAATCTCCACTCAGCCTCTGTAGAATATACATGTCTCGCTGTGTCTGCATGGGTTTCCTCCCACAGTCCAAAGACATGCAGTTTAAGTGAACTGGTGATGCTAAGTTTCTCAAGTATGTGTCTCTACCTTCCAATGGAGTGGTACACCCATCCTCAGTCTTGTGCCTGTTGATTCTAAGACTGGCTCTGGATCACTGTGACCTTGTTCAGGATAAGTGGTTATTGAAATTGGATGGATGGATGTTTTGAGTAAGATAGTATGACAGCTTCTGTGTAATACTCTAGATCAGCCTAGTCCTAGAATATTTTTTACCACAGACATTTATACTTTTGTGGTCTGATCTGGTAAATATCAGGTGAGAGGACAGATCGATAGGAGAGAATAATACACATTACAGTGAACACTGGCGCACTTTGCAACCAGGAATGGAATTCTTTGAATTTATAGCCAAAAATTTATTTTAAGGATTGGAAATAAAAATTAGTTTTGAACCCAGTTTAAAATACTGACTAGTCTAAAAATCCATTTGTTGCAGTGACCCTTTTCTAGATTTCCCATCAGCTTTATTTGCAAGAATCAAGTGTCCCAGAGAAAAGTGAGAAATTATGAACAGTATTGAGCTTTAGCAGTGTTACATTTCTTTAGCCAACATATTGTCTACATAAGCATATGCAGAGTTCTTCTATTTATTAAGCATTTTAACTGTTTTATAATTTCACTGTAAAATACTCAATTACTGTTCTTTTTAGTGCGTGGTTTGGTTTTGGTTTTTTCTCAATTTCAAATATAGAACTCCATTAATCACTATCAGCACTGTGGAACCATAGGAAGTTAGAGAAACTGAGTATGTGTGAGAATTTCAGTAAGTGTAGGTCATTTCAGCGTAAAAGAAACTGAGTATGTGTGAGAATTTCAGTAAGTGTAGGTCATTTCACCGTAAAAACGGGAATGGTCATGTTTTTTGTGTTTGCAATGCACGTGGATTAAGGAACTGCAGATGTACTGTTGTGGGGCAACAGAAAGATCCGATTTCATCAGATGTTAAATTGGAGGAGGAGGAACAAGGAAGGTTTTCCTGACATGGCACTGTGTAGAATTTAAGGGAAAAGCCAGCAGTATTGTGTCTTAGTTGAACAGGGCCTTTAAGAGGAATGTTTAAAAAGATGTAGTTGCCTGGGAGAATAGTGGTCTCTATGGTAACCTTTCCAAAGCCTGTGGATGGGGCAATAATGGACTCTGAGAAGACATTTCCGCACTCTTCTCTTGACCTGTGTTCTGAGCTCTTCAAAGCATTGTCCTGGGTGCCTTGTTCCTTGAAAAATCTGTCCGAAAAAACAATTATGTTGATAAGGGGAAGACTGCTCTTGTCTCATTTTTATATTAATAATTTTTTTCTTTTTATTGAGGGACACTTTTGCTTGTAATTTTTTGACTGATAATTGACTGGACCTGTTTCGAACAAAGAAATGTATTTGAAGTGGAATGGTCTGGTGTGTGATGGTTTTGGCTGTTTTTCAGACGCTGCTTTATTGAGCCATGGTGCTGCCCCACAGATGAAAAACCATGAGGACATGCAGCATTTAACAGTGAGTAACAGTCTTCTCTGTGTCATTCTGCACTGAAAACTGTGTGAGCTGGTTGTCTCACTGGTGGTGCCTTCATTCAAATGCAGCCTCAGGGTAAGACTTGATTTTTCTGCTCTGGCGTATTTCGATAATTCTTTTGTGGTATTTGTAAGTTTGAAAATCAAATCTTCTTAATAGAAGTTGCTCACAGGTGTTGGCTGTACTCACTGCTTCATGCTCCAGGCAAGTCTCAAATGAGCTGATATTCTATACATGTAGCCATACCGAGGCTTGAGCAGGTACTGTCAATTGGGGTTTTTCCAAACAGATTAAAGATGCTTTCCTTTGTTGACCCCTTCCTTCTGGCTGGCCCTGAATTTTTAAGTTGAAGTCATGAGAGAGAAAGGTAGGGAGTGGTGAAAGCCAATGTAGTAGCAATTGGAAGTTTGACTGCAGGGTGTGTATAATTTTTCAGATTTATTCCCTTTCCTTTCAAGTGCTATGATAGTTCCATGAGTGCTGCTGTTCAGCTAGTACTGATAGCTTATTGAACAACTTGCCATGATTGTCTGTTGTCCTTCATTCCCACCTGGAAATATTATTGTCATCTGGGGCTCTCTGCTGCAGTGGAAATAATGAATAGTGTTTTTTTTTCTCTATTACACCCAGTCCATTTCACTAGCCATTGGCCCATTTATGGAGAAAGTTTTTGTTATAACACTCTCCAGCTGTGGAAGTAGGAAGTGCATAGGATACAAACGGTTTTTTTTTTCCTTATTGTAGTCATTACAACGTACAGTGCAAGTATTCCAAAATTGTGCAATATGGTTAGAGAGCTCACAGCAAAGGAAAAGATAACATATTCTTTAAAGTTAAATCGCTGAACACCGAGTCAAAATAGAATGCAGTACATAACCTGCAACAAAACATTTAACATTAACATTGTTTCTAGTAGCATCTTGTTTTTTGCAGCTGTCTTGTAACATTCTCCCTTTATATTCTGTTCAAAATCCTTGGTCCCATCCAGCCTCTGTTCCGGGGTAATACCCTTCTTTATACGGCTGCCACCCACACCACCTTCCCTGGAGCACTTTTTTTGTAACTTGAATCACACTACATTTACATTACGTGTACATTTATTCATTTATCAGATGCTTTTCTCTTAAGTAGGGTGCTGTGGTGCAATGGACTTGGTTGGGTCCTGCTCTCTGGTGGGTCTGGGATTTGAGTCCCACTTGGGGTGCCTTGTGACGGACCGGCATCCAGTCCTAGGTGTTTCCCCTCCCTCGCCAGCCTTACACCCTGTGTTGCCAGGTTAGGCTCCGGTTTACCTTGGGACAAGCGGTTTCAGACAGTGTGTGTGCGTTTTCTCCAAAGCGACGTACATCTCATAGAAAATACAATGTGTGCATTACATTAGGAGAAAGAGGCATAGCTGCAGATATGTGATTCTTAAGTACAGTTAATTTGTTTCCTTCACCATATGCACCAACGTTCATCACACAAGCAGCTGCATAAAACTTTACCAGAATATCACCGATTCCTAATCACCTTCCTAGTAGTTTTTTTAGACAAATGAGTTTGTGTTTATCAACTTATGTTCTGTAATCCTTGATCAGCTTTTGTACAAATTCATGTAAGAAAAACTGGTTAAACACCATGTGTTTTCAGTGCTTTTTATGTTTAATACTCGGTTATTGGGGAAAATAGTTAAGGGTGCTAAGCTGGGTGAGCCTTTACATGTATGTACAGTAGTATATGCTTAGTTTATTTTCAGTCATCGTGTAGTATAAGATGTATAAAATCTGGTTTTGATCATTTGATGTTTGCTGTTCTTACCTTCTGGATTGTTAATATGTTGCAAGAATTAAGGTTGTTACGTTTCAATGTTAAGCAATGGAACTAGGAACTTGTATATTTATGAACTGTTTTAACAGTTTATTTGAGGCTCTGTCTGTAGGAGTTTTGACTTTATAGATGTTAATATTGCTCTGTAGAGGTAAAAAGCTCTTGGACTATGATCTGGGTTCAAATCCTACTCTGTGTGGAGTTTGCCTGTCTTCCTAATTTTTGCATGGGCGTTCTCTAATGGATCAAAAACACAAGAGGAAGAAGACAACAGTACAACACCTCTGTTCCATATCCTACCGTGAAAATTTTCACCTCTGCCTCAGTGGCACTTGCCCTTTGTATCGCTTCTGTATTAGGTAGCATTGTACAATTCTGATTGCGGTGTAACATGATTAATGCATCGATAGCAGTATAATACATACATTGTCTTAAGGTTTCACAGAAAACGACATTGGTAAGAACCACAGGGAGCGTGTGTACCACGTCTGAGTTTTATGCAGCTACTCGTGTGATGAAGAATGGGGTCATGTGGAGCTGAGGACGCGGGGGCGGCTGGCCCAAGTGCAGGATTGGTCGTCAGGAACCAAGGGATCAGGCAAGTTCTTGTTGTCGAGGAGGGGCGAAGAGTCAGTTGATCGGTGGTCAGGGTGAGAGCAAGGATCCAAGGACGAGGTCAGGGGACGAAGCAAAGGGACGAAAGCCGGGAAACAGAAACAGGAAGCAAGGAACAAGGAAGACCTAGACATAGTGCAGGAGGGACGGTTGTCTCAGCGAGATTCCGCGATTGTACGGGAGCTGAGGAGGGTCTTTTAAGGGTGCATGTACTGATTGGTGTCTGGTGCTTGAACGGTGTCTGGTGTTGTCGAGTGTGATGCAGGTGTGGACGTGACAATTGGTGCATTTAGTGCAAAGAGACAAACTAAGTTTTTTTTTTAAGAATCACACATCTGCAACTATGTCTTTATCCTAATGTAATGCATAAATTGTGTTTCTCTGAGATGTACCTCACTTTGGAGAGAAGCGTCTGGTAAATGAATAAATGTAAATGTACTTTTTAAAGACAAGACTGAGTACCCGCTGGTAATTTCAGGAATAATTATGAAAGACTATCAGTGTGTGGTGTTATCGCTCCTTCTTTTGAAAGTGTTCTTTTTCCCTGTCCAGAGTTCACTGAGGTTTACACTTATCCCCTACACTTGATTACTGAGCCAAGTGGAGTGGAAGCCTTCTTTGATGCCTCCCTATTCAGCTGTCTGAGAGAGACGCTTGCAGTTATAATACTTTGTAGAAAATAAAAGGCATTACTCACTTGTTTGAATTGCAGGCAGCCCTCCATTTCTACATAAAAAAGTACAAGACCCTGTAGAATTCAGCTGTACAAATCGGAAGGGTTTAATAGCCCCCTCTGTCATTGTGAAGCAGTTATTGTGGAAGTGCCACTGTGCCATTTCTGTGGTCCTCTTTCATTCCCGCTTTCCTTTCCATTGCCATTGAGTGTATCTTGTTACTGAGCAGATTCATTATAACACATTCCAGTCTTTGAGAGTTACAAGCACTGTTTGGCTTCATTATTAACTTCTGTTTGATTTGTTTCTTGTGATTTCTTTTAATACTTTACATTGTTACTGAGGAAGAAAAAGAAATAAATTTCAAGTTGGTATAATGAGAGTAATGGGACTAGTACAGTACCAGATATGCAAATCTTCTGGAGGGAGGATTTTATGAATAAGAAATAATGAAAGGAAACCAAATATATAAATTGCTATCAGTGAGTCTGCGTTTTATTGTTGGGGGCTTGAGTCAGATCTTGTCTCGATGTGAACTGTAAGTAAATGAGTGTGTTTATGGGAATCATAGAATCGGGGGATGTAAATCTAGTAGAGAGGCAATTTCTCTCCCACTTTTGCGCAGGGCTGCCAGGAAGCCTGCTGGCTTATCAAATACAGGCACACAGACCAGCCAGGGGTTGGGAAGGTGAAAGGTCGCTTCCTGTCATTCTTCTGTGTTGCGTTCCCATGAGTGGGCATGCCAAGTCTAGTGCACTCAGAGCTGAGCGAAGCAGACTAAACCCTGGGTGTCCTGGGAACACAAGCTTCTTGGCTGTGTGGACTCGCCACATGCTAAGCACCTGAGCATCTACATGCCACACTTGCACATGCCTAGGAGTGGGGCCATGCATACGATCCATGGGCTGTGCAGGGTCTGCATCCAGCGCAAGCTGCCTCAGGTCTGTCATGCAAACTCCATCGATTCCTTAATGGAGTAATGCTGAGATGATTCTTTTATCGGTTCATGGGGTTGAACCTTCAGAGTTGTACATATTTTTTGCTTTTGGTTCAGTTTAAAATGATCATTCATGCATCTTTTTTCTTGTTATGTTAAAGCTATAATTCAGTCTGTTCTTAGTAGGTTGCTTTTGTTGAGGGATAATTTGAGGGATACTATGTACAGCACTAAAAAATATTTAGCAGTATTTACATCCTCCTGACAATTTAGGTGTTTAAGCCCTGAAACATGGATGGAAGAAAGGACGCAGGTCAAAAATGTATAATCTGAGGGATGGGATGGTGGTTCACCGGCTATCCTGGGTGCCTTACTGTGTCCAGACTGTGCAATCGGGTGTAGGTTTAATCACCATTCAGTCTGTGTAGAGTTTAAATGTTCCATGGGCATGTTGCATCTGTGTGGCTACCCTACAGTGGATCTTGTTCTCGTCTGGGGTGCTTAGCCGAGCATCCTGTTCTACCGGTATATGCTGGATCACCTTGACAGTGCTTAGGATGCGTAAATTTTGATATTTTGAAGTTGTGAGTGAGTAGTGAGTTATTATTCCAGATTGCTTTGCTTTAAATTGTAGTTCTGTTATGATGTTATGCCACATTCCACTCAAACAGTTCCTTTTCCCCTTCATAAATTCTTGAAAAAAAATAGCAAAAAGTTAACTAAGGAGCCTGGGACATTCAGATGGAATAAATGTCAGATCCTCATAAGGGTCTTCATTAGAAACAGGATACCCGATTTCACTGATGCCTATCTACAGCTTTAGTACTTCACAAGCATCTAGATTTTAAGTTAATCAAAAAATTATTTGGTTATTAAGTATATAATCATCATTATTCATGCATGGCAGGTTAGCTGATGCAATTTTTTTCTCTACAGGATTATTCAAAATTTGCTTTTTGTAACCAGCTTTATCAATGATTTTCTGACATACTCTATTGTCTTAGTAAAATAAATTGGGATTAAATTAATAAACTGCAGGTATATGAACACTGAAACCTCAACAACTGTGGAAATGCTGAAGAATAGGTGGAAAAATTGATAATGCTAGGACTGCAGGTGAACATCATCTGATGTGGTGAGACTGAATTTAATACTTTAATTTTATCTAAGTTAATATGTTTATAGTACTAGAACTTGGACTCGTAACCATGATTACTTTTCTTTCCTAAAGTTTGTAAATCAATGACTATATTGCACAGTGTAGTTAATTTTTGCTGTTTTGAGTAATTATATAACCTGTTGATTATTTCTGTAAAAATGTGCAAAATGCATGAAGATTTAAAAAAAAAAAAAATTGTCATAGTCACCCTGTGTTGGAGAAGTGGTTATTGATAATTGATGGATCGGTGGATGTGGAATTCTTAAAACAATGAAGGTTTATGGAAAATGCTGTTATATTTGTATATATTTTTGGTGTGTTTATCCTGTAAGTTAAGGAAATACTAATGAAGAGAACAGTGATCACGAGAGTTGTTGCCATTAGCACAGGGGAAATTGTGGAGACGGAACACACAGTTATAATTTTGCTAACAATATCTTAACTGAGAACTGCCCATTTTAGTGTTGTGTGGCCTCCTTTGGTGTTTTGTCTTGTTTTCTGTTTCTTTGAGATGTATTTACTTGGCATAAAATAGGTGTGCAGTGTGGATGTCGTCTTGTGAGATTTGTTTAAACTGGCTTGAATGTCCATACATCTTTGACTTATTCTGCATACTCAAGCACTTAGTCGGTGTTTCATCCATTTGTGTGCAGAGCTGAGCCTTGCACTGACAGTGTAATTGTCTTCATACGTCATCTCGCCTTGAAACACTAATTGTAATTCCTAATAAATCCACGAGGCTTAAAAACACTAAACCATCGTTCTTAGAGCACTCATCAGAAAATGTATGTATGAAAATGTTTGAATTTCTCAGTACTTAATTGTCACACTCTTCCGAGAAGAGGGTTTTCTTTTCTTTTCTGCTTCACAGCATGTATGTGATGCAACCTGGCAATATTCCAGGCATTAGTGGAGAGGCTTTAGGGCAGGTTGGCACATTAGTGTGACATATTCGTTGGACCAGAAGAAATATGATCAGGTTGAACTATATGGAGTATTGTTTTTGGCATGTAAGGGTTTTGCTGGGATTACTTTGTTTCTGCTTGGCTGTTGGCACTGGGTCATACTGAAACAGGAAAAAAGGCTGTGGCAAGCACTGGTTTCAAAATTGTTTTGCTATGGGTGAAAAAGGTAAAGCACTGAAGGGAATAGATCGTGATTGTCCAGGTATTATTAAAGGAGCTAACTTGCATTACTACATACCCAACACTACTCAGTTTTGTAGTAGGCGAAAAGCTTTTCTTACCCTCTCATGTAATGATTTGCCTTCCAGGTGACTATTCTGCGAGGAAAGGATGGCTATGGTTTCACTATTTGCTCGGACTCTCCTGTGAGAGTTCAAGCTGTGGACCCTGGTAAGATCTTCTCTTTATGTCTTGGTTTCTGTGTGTTTGAACACACTTGACTGTTGATTTTCTAGTTATTGGTTAAGTATCATGGCTAGAAGATGTTAAGGTTTTGCTTTCCTTCAATAGCTGTAACTAACTGCTTATCTTTATTGTACAATAAGTCAAAATGTGCCCAGGATAACTTTTTCAAATGTTCCCTCAGGTGGCCCGGCAGATCAAGCTGGACTGAAGCAGTTTGACACAGTGCTGCAGCTGAATGGCCAACCGGTAGAACATTGGAAGTGTGTGGATCTTGCTCACACCATCAGGTACATGGCTAACTTTGGTTTCCATTTTCGCAGTTACTGACTTGGTCTACCATCTGCTATATACTCCATATTGTATTCCCACTGTTATGCTGTGCATTATGACTTTGTTCCATATTTTCATCGTTTGCTTTCTTTAATCTTGTATTCATTATCTGATTGATTGTATTTTATTTCCTGTGTCTTTTTACTCCACTGAAGGAACTGCCGTACTGAGATCACCTTGATTGTGTGGCGCACGGTGCCCATTGTGAAGCCGGGTTTTGAAGGGCTTATTCACAGGCCATCTTACAAGCCAACTGGTTACACCTTTTCCCCTAGCAAGAAACACGAGAAGAGACCATCGGTGACTCCCCTGTCTGCTGCTGGCAGACAAAGCCGACGGGTCCTTGTCAATGGGTCACAGGGTGCCAGTGGTGAGCTGGGGTCCCCTTGGGGCGAGCAGCAAGGAGATATTAATGAGAAATCCAGAACACAGACTCTGAAGGGAACACATCTGACATCATCATCTGGCGACAACTACATTATTCTTGAACCAATCAACCCTGGAAGCCAGGTGTGTAACTATTTTAAGTGATATGATGTAGTAACACAACGTTATTCTAGTTTCAAAATATGCTTTGGACGAACTGTGACCTTACTTTTCTGGGAATGTTTCTTACATTGGCCTCAGAAGCTGTGTGGGGGCTGGGGCAGCTTAGGGCTCACGTTTCTGTTCTGCTCTGCTGGAGCTTTGGAAGAGGGGAGTGGAACCCTGCAGTGACCTTCAGGATGCTTTAGTGCAACCCAAAGCAAGCTGGCAATTCCCCAGAGCCAGAGCAGTACTACAATCCATATGTGACATGCTCTCATGATTGGGGAAGGGCAGTTTTACTGTAGGACAAGTGTGTCTCAGTGCTGCTCTAACATCACTGCTTGTGCCTCTAGAAAGAGGTCAGCAGTGTTGCTATTCAGGCTAATGTGTGAGTCTGCACACTTGTTCCTCTGCCAGTCTGACCTTTGATAGCACATCTATAGTTGCAAAAAGCCTTCTCATGAGGAATGATTGGACCGTTTCCTGCATGTTCCTATTCATACTATGCCAAATGGGCTCATTGGTTTTTGTGTTTATTGATGTGGAAGATCATGGATTTATAAGTTTTCTTGTTGATAAAACATGTGGCAGAATTCCAGGGTGGATACTGGGTTTTCACAGTCGCTGCAAACCCCACAGCTTGCTTTTCAGTTTGTGCCTTGACATTATGTTTCCCTTTGTGTATTTTTTCTGTTTTTAATGTGTCTTTGGACTGACTGACTTTAGGCTTAACTTTTTTAATAACCAGCACATGCTTACAATTTATTTCTTTATTTATTTATTTATTTATTTATTTATTTATTTTTTTATTTATTTTAGAGCGATTAGCAATGATGATAAACCCCCCCGCGTGCTTTCTGAATTCGTTTTTTTTGCACCCCATCGGAAGTTGCTGAAGTTGAAGTTGTTACCTTACTGTCAACCATTTAAAATGACATGCATACGCGTACATGAGTATTGTTACTTTTTTCTTCAGATACTCAGACCGTTTTATCAGGACAACCATGGCACACTTGGTAAGCTTCTTCTACATGTTAAAAGGTTTGTGGGCCATGACTTTGTGCTTGTCTGTATCTGTTGACATGGAATGGGTCTCCCAGCAGGTAGGATGTATCGAACTCATCCAGCCAATGGACTTGAGCCAGAAAGAGAGCTGGAAAGCAGACCTACATTCTTGCGACGGTCAGCCAGCAACAAGGTGTCCGAAGAGATGCCCTCAGCGAGCTACCAACAGAACTTTGCCAACTATCAAAATTGCACCATCGTCAGGTCCCACATTGCTCACACAAACTACAGCACCTATGTGAAACTGGCACCTAAAATACTCATCTTCCCCATTTTTGTACAGGTCTGTAGTGTGCTTTGCTTTTTGTTGCATTTTGTATATCTATTTGTTTTAGTGTTTGTTGTAATATTTGCTTTGATTTAAAGTGCAAAAGCTTAGATGTTTACTCCTCTGCTTGTAAAAGTTATCATGCAACCTCTCAAGACATCAGCAAGTAACTGTTATTTTACTAAACAACCTGATCTGGACCTTGGAGGAAAAAAAAACATTTCACCAAAATAAATCATTGATAATTTGATAATCCTTTATCATTATTTTAAGTGAAATTTGTCAGTTTAACAGTTTGGAACTGAAAACAGTTGGTTTTGGGGCAGTGTTTATTCCCTCCCAAGCCTGAGTGTGATTAATTGGTGTAGGATAATGTTCTTGATAGCTTAAGTTCTGTTGACTTTGTGATCAACTGTCAGCATTTTGCACTGGCTTCTGTAGCCCCTGGACCTGTGTAATCCAGCACGCTCCCTGATGTTGTTGGAGGAGCTGGTTCTGCATGAGAGCAGGCACCTGTCCATCAAGGTACTGGCAACATCATTTAACCACCTCCATATCATTATTTTATTTTGCTGCTTTTCTTCACCCATGTTTACTGGTGTCCTAAGAAAAGGTTCTATTAATGTATACTTCTAAGTATTCTGACAGGTGGTTTTTATGAGAGAGCTACACAAATTAATTTGCACAAAGACCAGGTGGTTCTTCTGTAACCAAATCCCATAAGCAAACGATGAAGTAAAGATTTCTTGTCTTTTCCAAAAGGTGACCTCAGTGCAAAAGTCCATATGCAGGTGTCTGTTTTCACCAGTGTAGGCTTTTTAAAAAAATGTGATATGCCTCAGAGTACATAGAGGAGTTGAATAGCAGTGCTGTAATGTTAACATGGATGAAACCCAAACTGTTCTGGGAGGATCCATATCACAGTGCAACTGATAAATACAGAACAAGATGAGTTTCTGTAGTGATGCCAGTGAACATTAGCAACACACATGACACCCAGTGCACTGGAGACTCTTCAGAGATGGGCATGAGACAAGCATACAGCAGCACACAGGGTAAATTGATATATTTAATTATTCTTCCCTCTTGCTGGCATCCTGTCCAGTCTGTGTCCCCCTTAGCCTTGCTCTGGCTGTTGAAATTGGATGGATAGATGGGAGTCTTCCTTCTTATCTGATGATATTTGGATGCAAAAACAGTTTTTGGTGCTGTGGCAGTTTAAATTTTTCCATTTTTAGCTATTATTTACATTTATTAGCAGACGCTTTTCCCCAAGGCGATGTACATCTCATAGAAAATACAATTTGTGCACTACATTAGGAGAAGGAGACATAGCTGTAGATGTGATTCTAAGTACAGTTTGTTTCCTTCACCATATGCACTGATGTTCATCACACAAGCAGCTGCATAAAAATTTAACAGAATATCAATTCAAAGCAAAATTTTTTTTTTCTTAAACACACTAACACTAGATTCATTACTAGTATAGTAATATTAGTAATATTAATATTATATTAATAGTAATATATTAATATAACCACCACAGTAATATAGTAATATTATATTAATAGTAATATTATAGTACCATAAATATTATAGTAATATATATACTATATATATATATATATATATATTACTATAATATTTATGGTAAGTGGTACAGATGTATGTTTATATAAGGCATAGTTATAGGATGATAAAGTAGCTTGTAAATTTTATTTTCTGCTCTTCTTATAGTGAATCCTCCAGTCTTAGTCTCTGGTTTTTTGCTTCCTGGTTTCCCTTTTTCCCTCAACTTATCCTGATAACCCTCTGTTTCTCTCCTTTTTGTTGTAAATGTGATAGCGACTCCTGAGTGATCAAAACTTTGGAACAACACATAGCATTATCACCCCACTGGGGGAGGTTAGCTTTGGCACTGGCATTAGCTGTGGGCTGGTGTATTTTCTCAGTGTTTTTGAAGAAGAGGGACTGATGCCAGGCGGTACTACCATTGTGGTGGTGTGTTGTGTAAAGGAAGTGTGATGTGGGGAGAGGAAGGCAAGGGGGCATGTTTGTTCTTCACTGTGGCAGAGGGGTGGTTGGCTTGCTTTCCTGGCCCCTCTGGTCTTGGCAGAGCTTATATTCCAGCCTCAGTTATACCTACTTCTTTTTTATTCTCACAGCTTAAGGTTGCACATTTTTTGCAGTTTTCCTTTTTTCTCTAGTCGGGAAAATGGAAATTGCAATAGGAGAGCAATAGATATGGAGAACTTAAGTTTTAAAAAAGTGAACTATAAAACATTTATGAAAGTGAGACTTTTGAAAGCTGAAGGTCTAAAAATGGTAAATATGTGCAGTACTGTTTAGAGTCAAATACTTTTTCTTCTGTCCATAGGCAAGGCTGTATGCTTCACATTTTATTGTTTTTGGATGGAAATATTATGTATCCTGTCTGCCTGATCTGCCCTGCCTGAGCCCTAGACACATTTTGTGTAATGCATCTCTTAATTGGTCTCAATTTTTCTGTTTTTTTTTTAAAAAAAAAAAAAAACGGGCGATGCAGACTCAGCATGCAGTGCTGTTCTCTTACAGCTTCCCCTCTGTTTGCATGTTCTCCCCATGTTTGTGTAGGTTTCCTCTGGGTTCTCTAGTTTCCTGCACAATCCAAGGACATGCTGTTTAGGTGAATTGTTGACTCTGAACTGCACTTACTGACTGATTTATAGACAGCATTTTCCAGAAGTCCTGCTTGATTGCTTTCTTTCCATGGGAGCTTGGGATCATGTTTTCCTTTTCTTGGCAAACTGAATTCATCCGTTCTTCATTCCCTCTGACAATTTGCTGTGAAGTGCTTTGTGGCAATTTGCTTGTGAAAATTTGCCATGTATAAAACACTCAGACTTATGCTCACAAAGTTACAGTCCATATTACAGTGGCACTCACTGGATCAGTTGTTCCTGAAAATGGCTGGGTGAAAACTGGTGAGATGTGGGCAAAGACTTCAAGTACAGATGTCATGTCATTTTGCAGTCACATGAATGTTGTCATCCACGCAGAACAACTGCAACCTATCCCTCAAGTTCAAATTACGTTGTCTTTATGTATCAGTTGTTTTTAAATTAGTTAATAAATTAATCAAAGTCTCAGTCATTTGTTTGCATGAGGTTAGTTTTGCACAGTCAATGTTGAGGAATTTGTAACATTGCCACTGGCAGGTGATTTATGTCATTCAATGGCTGGAGTTCTGTGTGCAGTGTTGGAGTCATTCTGTAAGGCTGGGTGTGCTTTGTGTGATCTTTGCTATCAGTTGTCTTTATAATAATAATTGAATAATTTTTGGAAGTGTTTTAAGTTTTCCTTGTTGACAGTTTTATAATTGCATGCTCATACACTACTAAACTAGACGTGACATAACAGGTTTTAATGAATTGGTTATTATAAATTAGGGAGGTGCCTTGTGCCACCATTTAATGCTGACCCAGGTTCTCTGGGGAGCACAGTAAAAGGATCCTAACGGGGAAGAGGATTCGTGGGACCCTGGGCTTTTATCGTCCCTTTGTTGAACCATCCAGTGAGAAGAGACACTGTTTTCATTGCCAAGTAGTTAAGCCAAAAAACCCAGGAAGGAAGCCAGTGAGGCAGCGTGTTCCTTGCCCTGCCTCCTCTGGGCTCTCACGCTAGCACTTCTCCCTTCAACGCTCCCAGGTTGCAGTCTGCACGCTAACGAGCAGGAGGTTTTGCTTTCGCAGCCCTGCTGGATTGACATTTTTCCTTTTTCCACTTCATGCAATGTCATGGTATATGACTTGTGTGATGGTGTGACAAACCAAGGTGTTAGGGTTACAGCAATCACCTGGAGGTATGGCTGGAAGGTCAACTTAAGTTTTCTCTGGTCTGATGTACATTCCTTGTATAATGTTGAAGTCACATCAAGTATGAACTGTTTAACTTTATATTTATTTATTTAGCTTTTCTTCAAATCAACTTAGTGTTGATATTTACAATGATCTACCCATTTATACAGCTAGGTAATTTGTCCTGTGGTAGTTCAGGGTAAGTACTTTGCTCAAGGGTACTGCAGCAGGAGGTGAGATTCAACCCTAGGAATGAGGCCGGATAGGGCTCTCTGCATGTTGGTGTGAACATTTAGAACATATTAGTTGTTACTAACAGGCTGTGCAGCTGAGTGAACAGTAATGGTCACTGAGTACAAAGCATGTTCTGGTGCCATTCACTAACAGTTGTTTTCCTGTGTGGCTCTGCCTCTAGGTGACAGTATTCCTCTACACTGACTTGGTGCTGCTGACACGGGAAGATGAGCCGGGCCGCTGCAATGTGCTGCAGAATCCACTGTTTCTGCATCACCTTCGACTGCAGGAAGGTGGGTGGCCTGCACCGGGCAGAATTTTTTCCTTAAGATATTTTTGTGACAGTCATTGGTGTCAGCCACTAATTTAAATAGTATAATCACATTTATTCATGCTTTTTTCATTTTATTTTTTTTTCACTCATTTTATACAGCTGGGCAATGTAGGGAAAGAACCTTGCTCAAGGGGACTAAAGCAGCAGTTGAGATTTGTAGTAGTGAGCAGTAGATCTAAAGACAGCAGCTCTAATCATGATGCTATCAGCTGGCTCTATTGTATAGTATGGTATAATATAGTAGTATGGTATAGTAAATTTTGATATGTAATGTATATTAAATCATAGTTTTACACAAGGTTTCCTAAATATGTTTTTAGTAAGCTGGGTGAAAGAGGCAATTGTTTTCTGTTTAGTTATTTTTTGAAAAATTTTATCTTTGAAACAAGCTCAGCAGATGGTATGTGGCGCTGCTAGTTCTGCATGTATCAGAAAGAGGAATTTTCCACTAGTCTATGTAGACCCTAGCAGTACTTAACAGTAGAGGGGTCCATTTGTTAAGTGCCCTGTGTAGCTGGCTGTGTGCCACACTTGGAGGGGTGCACAAGGCTTCGTTGAGGGAGGAGGGTCATACTCCTGCTGAATGCAAGCCAACCTTGGACAGCTTTATTATTGTCTCTGGCTGCTATTGTATTTACATTGGTTTATGCTGACAGTCAGTTATTAATGTTTATTGCTGTTACAATACAGTATTAAAAGGTGTTAAAGTATTAAAAGGTGTTAAAGAACTAATGTGCAGGTTGGCTTTTCGACAAGTTGTCCTTCTGATCACACCATTACCATTTATGCCACACCAACTTTGTGTTCGTTTTTGTAGAATACACACACACACACACACACACATTTTCAGAACCGCTAGTCCCATACGGGGTCACGGGGAACCGGAGCCTACCCGGTAACACAGGGCGTAAGGCCGGAGGGGGAGGGGACACACCCAGGACGGGACGCCAGTCCGTCGCAAGGCACCCCAGGCGGGACTCGAACCCCAGACCCACCGGACAGCAGGACTGAGGTCCAACCCACTGCGCCACCGCACCCCCTTTTTGTAGAATATTTGCATGCAAATATTTAAACTTTTTAGATCAGTAAGGTGATACATATTTTGGTGGAGGTCAGGAGATAAAGGAGGCCATTAACAAAAAAAAATCCCTGAGACAAGCCCTGTGTGTTAAATCAGGCCTCTTCCGAAGCCTGGCGCTGTGGCTGTCTCCACCCGTCATTGTTGTTTTGTGTTCAGCAGCGGCGCTCAGGAAGGAGGCGCCAGGGCTGTGTTTGTTGGACGAGGAGTGGCCTTTTGTGTGGTGGCTGTGAGCGCCCGCCGGCTTGCACTGTCTGTGTGCCCATTGTTTTCTACAGGCCCAGCATGCTCTGGCCTGTCTTTCACACACAGGACGGGGGTGTGTGGGATGGACCAGGGAGGAGGGGTGTGATATTCCTGTAACCTTCGTGACCTCCTGCAGAGATGGCGTGGGAGCGAGACTGTTGAGGGGAGAGGACAGTCAAAGGATATGATAGGTCACACACATCATTCATTTTTTCTTTGACTTTGTAAGTTAGGGTTTAAAATGTAATTTCTGTTTTTGCCTCCTGAATGAAGTTGTTTGCCAAAGTTTGTTCAAATTGTATTAATTGTTTTTGTTTTAATTAAACTTTCTCTCTGAGCTGAAACGTTTTATTCAAACCAAAACACCTGTCGCCCCAGAACATTGATTGAACTGTTTGGTTTCATATAAACATTGTTATTACATCCCCCAGCTGGGGACTACATAGGCACATTCAGTAACACGTTCTACAACTATATGTGTTGGTGCTGGTTTGTAATGTACAAGTGCGTCCCCTGCTGGTCTTTTCAGAGACATGCAAACGAGTTCATAAATCAAACTGCTGTATTTAATCTACATTGAAACTGTATGGGACAAGCGGTTCTGAAAATGTGTGTGTGTGTGTGTGTGAAACTAGTCAATAGTTAAAATCAATAAAATCTGTGTCCTCTTCTCAGAATGAGTAGCTAGCAAATGTATACAGTTTGGAAAGAGTGTTTTCATAATTCCTAGTACAGGATTTTCTATTAATTTATCTAACAGTAGTGGGGGGCGCAGTGGCGCAGTGGGTTGGGCCGCAGTCCTGCTCTCCGGTGGGTCTGGGGTTCAAGTCCCGCTTGGGGTGCCTTGCGGCGGACTGGCGTCCCGTCCTGGGTGTGTCCCCCTCCCCCTCCAGCCTTACGCCCTGTGTTACCGGGTTGGCTCCGGTTCCCCGTGACCCCGTATGGGACAAGCGGTTCTGAAAATGTGTGTGTGTATCTAACAGTATATATTTTTTCGTTTCAAGATCCTGCTGAAGAAATGAGGTTCTACATAATTCAAGTGACAGAGGTAGGTTCATATTGTCTGGAAAACTCTAACTTTTTTCTGATTTTCTGGTTTTGATTAACATGATTGCTCAGCAGGGAGTGTTATACCAAAATAGTTCCTTTGTGATTTAAGGAAAAACACCCCCAACTCTGTGTGCCTGCATGTTCTCCAAGTCTTAGTAGGGGTTTCTTCAGATATGCAGGTTTCCTACACAATTCAAATAGTCATCCTTGAGATACACCCATTCCGGTTATGAGAACTGGCCTTTTTGTTGAGTTTCATGTAATACTCCTGCTTCGGCTAACAAGGTATTTCTTTATGAGGACTGAATTTGGATTTTGCCTGGTGAGCAGCACAGGACATTTACATTATTATACAGTATTTAGCTGATGCCTTTGTCTAAGGTGGGTTACATTACAGGGTACACTGCACTTAACACCTTACAGACATTTATACATTCATGCAGAAAGAGTAATGTAGCACGTTTTCAGACACACACACTACGGGAAATTTAGTGACCAATCCACTTGAAGCACACGTCTTCGGACTGTGGAAGGAAACCCAGGTGAACATGAGGAGATGTGGGGTATTTTATGCCAGAAGGGGCGGGAATCTATATGTATTTATTCTGCGTGTATTCCTGTATTCTTTTAAGTAGTTGCAACATATTTTATAAACATTTGTATTATGTGACATTCATCGATATGTGCAAGTGTCTTTATTGTATCATGTCCAATAAGGTTTATGTGCTGGCAGGGTTAGATGTGATCTTTGGCTTTATACATGTTTTGGCAGCAAAGTGATTTAAAACACATGTGCACACACATTGTGGGCAATTTAGGCTTAGCAGTCAACTGCAAACACACGCTTTGGACTTTTTGGGCTGTGGTAGTGTGAGCACCTGGAGGAAACCCATGTTTTAAGATAGATGGATAAGATACTTTATTGTCATTGTAAACTGTATGGTATGTAATAGCTACAAAGAGCTGAATTAGCACAGGTATACAGCCATGAAGTATCACAGAGTAAAGAAGGGGAGCTGTCTTATCATGTTGTGTCATGACAACTGATGTTAACTTCTGAAGTAATTATGTCCAATTTAGTGGTGTTTGGGAATATTTTAGCATAACTGGGTGCCACCTTTGGGGTGCAGGAACACATGAAGAGTTTTACCATTGAAGCTAATGGAAATCGTGTCTTTGAGTTATGAGAGTTTGTTACAAGGACTTTTTCAGAAAAACTTTAGATTTGAAAGGCAGGGGAAGACTGTGTATGAACTGACTCATAATGACCCATACTGAGTGATTATAGATGAATTGGTGTCTCTGTGTTGCCCTGCAGTACGATGGAATCCCTTTCACGGTTTGCCATGCATTTTTATCTTGTTCGACTCATTATTGATCAGTTGTCTCACTTGGTTATTTTTTCGAAAAAACACTGTACCACTACTCTTATTAATACCTTGTTTCCTTGGAGTTAAGCATAGACAGTGAACTCTGCTAACCTTGAATGAGCAGGTGGATTGGAAGTGGCATAAAATATTTTAATATTAAACACTGAGGGTAACTTTCTGCATGAAAACAGAACAGTGAATTCAAATTAGTCTGTATAATTAACCTTTTAAAAATATATATTATTTTAGGTGGAAAATAACATGTTAGGATTAATCTATATATACGTGTATCCTAGATGGAGGTAAAATGCATTTTGATTTTTTTTTTGGCTGAATTAAGTAGTCCCATGTGTTCATTTCCACCAATGAACAAATGTGATATATTCTCCTCAAAAATATATTAAACAGTGGTTTAAGCCTATAGATGTGGGATACTCAGCTTTACAATGAAAGGGTGTGAATGCAGCTTGGAACAGAATGGTGTACTGAGTGAAGGCCAGGATGTCATCATCCATCCATTGTCAACAACCGCTTGTCCTGAGAGGGGTCGTGGCGAGCCTCGCCCGGCAACACAGGGTACAGGGCCGAAGTGGGAGGGGACGCACCCTGGACAGGACACCACTCCGTCTCAAGGCACCCCAAGCAGGGCTCGAACCCCAGACCCACCACACGGCGTGCACCGGCTGAACCCGCTACATTCCACCCCTCCCAGGATGTCATAGAAAATTTAATGCATAAGATATTAAAAATTATATGACAGATCAAGAAATGCCTATATAGCTTTTCATTTCCTTCTTTAACTATACAAAGGAACCTTAGTTTATTCAAACTGGGTGCTTCTAAATTCTGTCTCTTAGGCCCTGCTGTAGTAGTTTGTCATGGCAGAAGTCCAGCTGACTGGGTTAACACCAATTTACTTTGCACTCCGCACAATAGTGGGAAACCTGCAAGGATGTTGGCAAGGAAGTTAGTGAACTGAAAGTTATGACTCTGCATTTTCATTGTTTTTCTATATGTTATTAGTTTACTTTCTATAGACTTCCACTGGCTATCATCCAGCATGGGACAATGGGCATGAAAAATGTTCCTGCTGTATTTAGTCAGAGAAATATGTTCCCCTTTATATTTTGCTCCCATTTACAACATTCTGTGTTGAACCCATGTCCGAACTCAAAACCTCACATTTTAAGGCAACAGTTTTACCTGCTGTTCCACTGTGCCGCCCTAGTAATATATATACAGATCCACAATTCCTTTTTTGAAAACCTTAGGGGCAGATGTGTTTTTGAATTCAGAATGTTTTGAATTTAAGTAATACAATGCATACAGCATATTAACATCTCCAGTAGGGTCTGGGTCAGCACCCTGCTATCAAACAAATTTATATTTCTACAGCAAAGTGTATGAATAATGCACTAAGTGGATTAAATAAAGACTATAACCAGTATAACAGTTTATTTACAGCTCATTTAAATAGTACACACACTTTCAGAATCGCTTGTACTAAACAGGTCGTGGGGAACCAGAGCCTACCCGGTAACACAAGGCGTAAGGCCAGAGGGGGAGGGGACACACCCAGGACGGGACGTCAGTCTGTCGCAAGGCACCCCAAGCAGGACTCGAACCCCAGACCTACTGGAGAGCAGGACCGTGGTCCAACCCACTGCACCACCACACCCCATACCGTTTAAATAGTAATAAACTAGTAAATGAAACAGTGGGGAAAATATTGACTAGAAATACTCTAGTACTTCTTATTTCTAAGGAAATTTTTCTGTCCAGATCTTCAGTAACTTCAGCCATATATCAGTTCTGACTAAGCTTAATATATCGTTGCTGAAAGATTTTGGCATTGAGGGTATATTACTGTAGTCATTGTCGAGATTGGGATTGTGTATCTGAAAATTAAGTGCACTTTCTGCAGTGCCTCTCCAAATTAAAATAACACAATTTTAATAGTGGGAAAAGAAACTTCTCAGGTGCTATGCAAAAATCGTGTTCCAAAGGTTTATTTACCTGTGGTTTAAATTTATCATACTGTAACTCTTTCTGCTCTGCCTTCAGCACACACCTGTAACTATTGCATTAGGGAGAGAGTGGTAGTAAATGTAAATTATTATGTGATGTGATTTGACGTCATTGCTTATGCCCCTTACTGTGTGTTTCTTCCGTCACTAGATAACATTTTTAACGCTAAATGGCACTAATAGAGGCATTTTAAAGCTAAAATTTTAAAATTCTTTTCTAACTAAAAAGTTATATTTTATAATATTTTTCATTTTACACGTACAGTTAAATTTGCACCTCAAATGTACTGATAAAATTTATTACATGTTCAATACTTGGGCAGCAGTTACAGCAGTAGTAAGAACCACTGTGTTGCACTCAAAGGACCCTGGTTTGCATTAGATCTGCTTATGTACTATTGACTAAGGGACTTACCTTGAATTGCTCCAGAAAAACATACCCAGCTGTATAAATGGGTAAATAATTGTAATTTGCTTTGGAAAAGAACGTCAGCTAAATAAAGTAAATATAACTATTCAGTTTTTTTTTTTTACAGTGCACTCTTTTTACTCAGTGCTGAGCAAAGAATCAGGAGACATAATATCAAATCAAAGGTTAGCTATACATTCAATTACATGAAATTACTACAAGAACTACCCAAGGTATTAAAGTTATAAAGTAAGCCAACTGACCACAAAGTAAACTCCCAACCAAAAGGCAATGGAAAAAATAAACCTCTGGGGGTACGAAGTACCAGTGGCACCCCACCCTACCTGGGCATTCTGAACAGAAAACGACTTCAGATTTGATATTTACACTTAATTTTAAAACAAATATTTAAAAGGCAAAATTAACAATATAAATTATCTTATGTTGAGTTTTGTTTGAGCTTTTACAAGATATAGATATTTAATTCTTTTTCTCACAGTATACCTACTGTATGTTTTACAGTCACCTCAATGACAGTTACATATAAAGGTTTATTTATCATATAAAAGTTTATTTAGCTGATGTTCTTCTCCAGACCACTAATAGTTTGCCATGGGATGTGGGTCGACATGAATGCTCATCGTTTCTTCATACGGAGATAGACAGTAATTTTTGACTTCCCAGACAGAATTTATTTTGAACTAAAACCCTTGTTTTGGGGATTTGCCCCATGTGCTATCTGGCTGAGCATTTTGCCTTTATTCTCTGCAACAAGGCACATATCTGTGGAATATGATATAGCTTGAACTCCCTGGATGAGAGGAACACTAGTCCTGCTGAGGCCTGTTCTTGCCAGACACAGAGCACGGTTAATGGTTTCGGACTCCTCTGTGTCCCAGGGCAGCTAGCTCCGCTTTCCCAGCTTCGCTTTTCCTCTGCAGCTCAGGACCAGTCACATGGAGCTCCAGCATCCTAAAAAATTATAGGATTTTTAGGGATCATCTTTGTTCTCCTTAGGTTCAACAAACTGATCTCGCAAATTTTGTAATAAAGCTTGATTTAAATGTTGTTGTTGATACTCTCTAGGCATCTGCACGTACTATAAATATTGTGGATCATTTGGTTATAGATATGATGATAGTGCCTCATAAAAAGCAAACTTCTTAAGTGCTCACACCTTTCTTTTTTTTTCTCCTCATGAAATTCTTTACAGATGGCTCCCAACAGATGGGAGCCGTCAAGCAGCAGAGTATTACCAGTGTAAATACTGGCCCTCTGTGTGTCAGCCTTCAGAGAGAATGTCACCGAAACACTATTAAACATATCTAGCAAGAGCCATCTTGTATGCTGTTAACTGACACGAATCTTGCATAACACTGAATGATGGCAGTGTGCTTTGTGAGGTGAGCCTACAAGTAGCTGACAGTTGCTAAGAAGTGTGAACTGGAAAAAAAATCACTAGAATGATATCTTAATAAACTTTTATTCTAAAGTGTTAATTTCCACTTTTGTTGTATGATGAGAAAAAGTTGACATTAGATAAGTTGCCCTGAGTTGAGGGCATATGTGGATGGTATAGGACAGATTACTTTTCCTACCTCTGGTTCTCAGTTTTGTCTCCAATAAAAATGCTAATGTATGAGATTTTGGGTATCTCAAGCTTACACTTGGTCACGGTTAATAAGATGGTAAATTAACTTTTTTGCATGTAAAATTTTAATGAACCCAACGGGTCTTCAGAGTTTTTAATCTGTATATGTTGTTCTGCGTAAGTAATGGATTTGTCTCATTACTGATCACTAATAAAAAGACAAATTAATTTCAAGGTGAAATGATTTTAAATTTTCAGATTTTTCAATTTACATTTTTTTCAGAATGTTCATCCTTTAGCCTGAATGTTACCTGAGAATTTGTTGGCAGTACTTGCTCACTCCCTCTTGGTGAAGGGTACCTAAGATCTCTCACATAGGGAGATCTCTCACATGTATCCCCACACATGGTGTGTACAAAATCTGATGACCTGAGGTGAATCATCATGAAATGCTATTGATTTTTTTCTTCAAATTTTTTTGCACATACATATCTTTTCTTCCCTGCCCAGGGAATCTTTGGAGTCTTATGTGTTGACAAATTTTCTTTGCACTTTGCGCCTATACTGGCTTCTTGTTGACCTCAATTAAGCCTTTTGCACACTGAGTCCTTTGCAGCTCTCCTGTCACAATCCAGATGTTATCCGACCTGTTCCGACTGCAGCCTTTTCTGTCGGCCAACAAAGCTTGTTCTATTTTGGCTGTGACTTTAAAAGGAGCTGTTCTAACCCAGATTCATGCAGAAGAAATTTGCTATGAATAAGAAAGGAAGCCTTTAGATGAGTTCAGTGAATTCCCTACACCAGACAAGATTGTCCACATGGGGAACCTGACCAATAGGCCCTGGAGCAGGAAGATGAGAAGGGGAAGGTTTGACTGGGCACCAGACTCCTTACACCAGCATCTCCTTTCTGATTGTACTGATGTAAGTTTTTGAGAGGGCTTTCCTGTCTGTTTAAAATCAAATGTGTGCCGAGTCTAAAATTCTGACACACACCCACACATGCAGACATATATTATATATATGTTTAACAATTTCTGAAGGAAATTTCTTACTCTGAAATACTATATCTGACATGTTTGGTATTTAATGCAGTGTATTTAAGTTGCAGAATTCAGGTTTCTGTTATGTCTCTGTTTTTGTGAGAGGAAATCTCTACCTCTGGAGTCTACCATTCAAATAGCTTGAAATGTTAATGAAAATAAATCAATTGCTGTGTTAGATTAAATAATGTTTGCGTTTTTGGAATATGATAGTATGCATCTGGGGTGACACGGTGGTGCAGTGGGTACTGGTAATTCCTCATGATGCTGGCCTGTTTGAAGCATTGGTCTGAGTCCATCTCAGTCTGTGTGGAGGTTGCATGTTCTCCTGGAGTCTGCTTGTGATTTCTCTGGATGCTCAGGTTTCCTTCCATAGTCCAGAGACACATATGTTTCAGGTTAATTGGTGACTAAATTGCCCTTAGTGTATGTATGTCTAACATTGTGTGTTTGGCCACCCTGTGATGGATTTCCACCCCATCCTGGACTTACCCCTCATGGCATAGTAGACAGAGGACAGAATCAGTCACAGGACTTTATAAGCACACACACACATACAAACATTGTCTGAACCACTTGTCCCATACGGGGTCGCGGGGTGCCAGAGCCTAACCTGGCAACACAGGGCGTAAGGCTGGAGGAAGAGGGGACACACCCAGGACATGGCGCCAGTCCGCCACAAGGCACCCCAAGTGGGAACTTTTATAAGCTTTTATTCATTTTTAACAGCATTACAACTCGACATTTTAAGAATTTCCTGTGACTTTTTCCTCATTTCTTGTAAAAGTGTTGTGATCTGATGCCCTGTGCACACTTTCAGATAGTCATGACTGCAAAGTTTTCTTCTTTTGGCATAACTCACAGCTTCATATTTAAGGAAGAAATTGGTTGATGTTCCGTATCACACTAAGAAGGTGTAAGTAGAACTTTTGATTGGAGGTGAAAAGAACTTATTTTTGTATTAGCTCTGTGAGAAGTTTTTCTTGGTTTCTAATTGAGTGACTACCATAGGGATTGTACTTGTGAAAGGATAAATTAAGGGACCGGCTTTAGTTATTTTAAGAATTTTCTGAAGATTAGTTAATTTTAAGTACATTCAGCCTTAGGTCAGTGATGAAGAATGTGAAACTATGAGGAAAAGAGCTTTCTTTAGAAGTAGGTCTGCAACGAAGGGTTAAGGGTTAATGCGTTAATGCAAACGTTAAGAGAATTTAACACTCCACATATTTCGAGTAACAAAGCATGTTTTCTTTATTTCTTTGCATACTCAGTTCCATATGCATGTGTAACAACAATGCAATTATGGTGATGTAGCTCTTGTTGGATGTACCGTGGAGGAATGGAATGGTTGGTAGACATTTTTGGTACAGGGCAAATGTGAGGATTAAATTTAATGTTTCTTATGGACTTCACATTTGCATGGTTCTATAGGAACAGTCAGGTTGGAGAAATTAACCTCTTGATGAGCTCTGCTAAAGATAACCGTTCAAAAGTGTATTGATAGTTTTTATAGATTTTAATGTTTGTAAAGTGTATCTATCATTAAGGTTTCTCTGCATCCACTTTCAGACTTCATGTGACTTCAAACTGTATGAAGAAAATAAGTTATTCAAGAAAAGCCTTTTTCACTGAAAGGGATGCACATTTATTCACTTAGTTTGATACTGACTTTGAGACCCAGGACTGTTGAAATGTTACAGTAAGTTGATAATAAATTCAAATAACTAAAAATGTCAGAAAAGTTATTTGTTTTTCACTCTTGGAAAAACAGAAGCTGTTGCTTACATCAGTTTTTTTTGAGGAAGTCCTCATATTAAGGAGGATCAGTACAGTTGAAGCAAGGAAGGATGGGTGCAGAAAAAGTACTCTAAAGTTAAGTCTGCAAATTGGTTCCAGAAGCTTACTGTCTGCATTGATTCTGGGTAAGGAATGTGAACTTTATCACTGCTCTCCTGAGGAAAAATCCTTGTCTGTGTGTTTCGGTGGAGCAGTCATGCAGTCTGGAACTGTGATATTGAACTTGCATCTCTAGCCTTGTGTGAAGAACCGATTAATTTGAACTCTAGAATGTTGGGGTATATGCTTTTTATGCTTGCATGGCAGCAAAGATTCTTGACAGTTTATATAAATGACCACACTACTTTACCACACTGTCATCATTCACACCTGAGAAAATCAGCTGCTGATTAGTTAGGTATGTTTTTAACACACACACACACACACACACACACACACACACACACACACACACACACACACACACACATTTTCTGAACTGCTTGTCCCATACGGGGTCGCAGGGAACCGGAGCCTACCCGGCAACACAGGGCGTAAGGGACACACCCAGGACAGGACGCCAGTCTGTCGCAAGGCACCCCAAGCGGGACTCAAACCCCAGACCCACCGGAGAGCAGGACCTGGTCCAACCCACCGCGCCCCCCTGTATTTTTTTAACATCATGTATAACTTGTACATGCAGTCATATATAATTTGCAAAGATAATGGGAACATAGACTCTATTGCCCATAAAGACATTGGGGGTCAAAATGCACATTGAAAGTGAAATGTGCCTAACGATACTGAAACAAATGGGGAAACAGAAAAATCCCAAACAGACAAATCCTTCCAGGAACATCTAACCTCTCATAATCTGTTCTGTCATAGAAGTCTTATTTTAATATCTTTAGTTTTAAGACCTTTTTTTTTCCAAAGCTAAATTCTCCCAGGGGGTGCAGTGGCGCAGTGTCAGGTGTCTCCTAACAGCCTTGAATGCACACTTTTACACTAAGTATTGAAAGTCAGTCAGATGAGCAGCAAAGAGCTCAGGGAAAGAATGCAGAAATAGTAAGAAAAATAGTAATAAAATAAATATAAAATTATGTGATGTACTGCTGGGTTGTCAAGGTTAGGCTGGTACTTGTGGTCAGGGACGGGTGAATGGTCGGGCAATTGGGAATCAGGGCTGGAGTGAAGATCCAAAGTCGATGTCAAGGAACGAGGTGAGTGGTCAGAAGCAGGGAGACGTGGAGCTGTGTTCAGGAGCGAAGAGGAACCGGACATGGAACGCGGTAGGCTTTGAGGCACAGAGGGGACGGTTATTACTAATGAGATTCCGCAAAGGGATATTGGCGGACTGGGTCCTCTTATACCTGGTTGGGCTGAGTAGTTGAGTAGGATCAGGTGCCTGGGGCGTGTTGATGGGCTGGAATGTACCCTTTCTCAATATGGGTGAATAATCCTATAAATGACAAGACAGTATGTAAAGAATATTTTAAAAAATGTGCTGATGTGGTGGAAAAATTTGCCAAAATAATTAGCATAAGTGGGCGACCTAAAAACTAATTGGTTGGAACAAAAAGCATACTTAGGCTCTCCATAACATATCATACATTGTTTTAATGACTAACTTAATGCATAAGTCCCACAAGTAAAACAAAGAAATAGTAATTCTCTACACAATGCCAAACTATGGCTTCAGTTTTGTGGCTTTTTTGTAGGGAAACCACAAAGCAGTAATTTTTTGAAGCACTGTAAAAATGCAATAAATTATTGAAGGAAAAACTATTGCTTTGAGTGTCAATTTAGTGAGTTGGTGGCTAAGCTGTTTTTCTTCAGTTCATTAGTGCTCTTAACACTATCAAAAGGTGTTCACTAAAGGGATCCAAGAGCATAGAATTAAATTGGTATCAAGGTCACTTGACTTATTAAATTTGCATCATTTATTGGTAGATCCATATGTGGGCACACAGTACCCTCTCTAGTTTCCTGGTTTTAAGAAGAGACAATGAGCCTTCTCAAGACATGGCAAGATACAAAATGATATAAACAGGAGCACTCAGGATGTCTTGCTCATGTTTTTACAAATATTACACATTTCTTTCTATATGGCCATAAAAGTGAGATTCCAGTGTGTCTCTCTCTCTCACACACACGCTGGCTGAAGCCGCTTGTCCTGAGCAGGGTCGCGGCAAGCCAGAGCCTAACCCGGCAACACAGGGCATAAGGCTGGAGGGGGAGGGGTCACACCCAGGATGGGATGCCAGGCTGTCACAAGGCACCCCAAGCAGGACTCGAACCCCAGACCCACCAGAGGGCAGGACCCGGCCACACCCGTTGCACCACCACGCCCCATTCCAGTGTCTCTCATATCACTAATATAGTTGATAGTGTTTCTGTAGGAGACTAAGGAAATACATGTATTCCTGAATGTGGTGGCTGATATGATGATTTGATTTATAAATGACAAAATTAGATGCTTATTACTAATACTGCTGAAAGACATTATTTTTCTTTGATTAAACTGCAAGAAAGATTTTTTTTTCCCTAACTGATTAAACCTTATTTAACATGGGCCAATATACTGTATGTGTTTATATTACATAATACGTACATATGTAATAGTAAGTAGTTGAAAGCTACTTTTCAATAAACAATGCCATGGGTCTGATTCATGTTTAAATTCATTTGTGTGGGACTGATTTCCTTTTGTAAAAAAATTTAATTTCCTTTTATAAAAATTCTTCCATGAAGTGGTCTTTGTCAGATTATTATAATTTTTTTTGACCACAATATATATGTTAATTTTGAACAGGCATACTTCAAAAATAAATCAGAAGGCATGTAATAAAGATGTAAAATTAAACTTATTTTTCATTGTTAATTTCAGTATGTACATTAAAGTCTTTTCTCAGGTTCAAAAGTGGCACAAATAAATGCTCTCCTGAAAGCATAAGTCTTTCTTGAAGAAGAAAATCAGTCTTGAGCAACTTTTTTTCACTAAAATGAATTGTTTTGTTTTAACTGCCAGTGTAACTTGCTTTCTATTATACAGCAGGTGTTATAGGTTGGGGAGGGGGGTGTAGTGGCGCAGTGGGTTGGGCTGGGTCCTGCTCTCTGGTGGGTCTGGGGTTCGAGTCCTGCTTGGGGTGCCTTGCGACAGACTGGCGTCCTGTCCTGGGTGTGTCCTCCCCCCTCTGGCCCTATGCCCTGTGTTGCTGGGTTAAGCTCTGGCTTCCCGTGACCCCAAATGGGACAAGCGGTTCAGACAATGTGTGTGTGTATGTGTGTTATAGGTGGAAAATTTCTACATCATTTCTAAATGTCTTTCTCTTAAAAATTACAGATAGCAAAATCTATTCGGCAGTCTCTGGTAGATAACTACTAATTCATTAGACAAAAAAATATGAGATTATTGCAGTTAGCCAGAGAGATAATGCTACTCTCTCCACCCGCCTTCTCTCTCTCTCTCTCTCTCTCTCTCTCTGTGTTTTATGAAGAAGAGTGAGTGCCTGTTTAGTCTGGATGCATATTCTGGGGAGCAGAAGAGGAGGGTGTGTCAGTGCCTAAGAGACAACATTGAGCGGCAGCTGCAGCGACGACAGAAGCCCAGCTCCACTGAGCAGGTAGGGACAGAGACAAATGTGTCTTTAATAGCTATAAAGATGCTGCAAATTGCATACTCTTCATATTGCCACAACAATTGTGGTAGTTCAGTTCGTAAACTTGGACAGTCATGATTAACTTCATAAACATACTCACTGAGCTCTTTTGAAGGTGAACATAGTAGGTTTGGGAACAGCAATTCTCCACATATGTAAAATCAGCTGTGTCTCTTACCATGGAATACATGAGTAAGGATGTGAAGGATATAAGTACTTAAATGTTTCAGTGTGTTTGTTATTATGTAAACTTTCTTCACTATTAACATATATTTTATCATGTTAGCTGTAATGTAGCATTCCCAGTTTTCAATTCATGTTACCTTTTATAGGTATACTCATACAATTTGAGCCAATAACATCAAGTTTGAAGTCTGTATTGTTAGCCAACAAGTTGTTTGACATAGTTTCTTTTCAGTTTTTATGACTGGAATCTTGTTATTTATTATTTATTCATTTAGCATGTCTCCAGATCAGTTTGCAGTGTTGTTACTTACAGTTACCCACCTGTTTATACAGTGCGATCATTTTTATTTAAGCAATTCAGTGTAAGTACCATGGTCAGGTGTACTACAGCAGGAGATGGGATTTGAATTTAGGTCTTTTGCAAGATGATGGCCTTAACCACTGGGGTGTAGTTTTTTTTTTTTATTTCTGATAGTCACACAGTGGACCTATTCAAACTCAAGATAATTTGAGCATTTCTCCCCCTATGTAACACTTAATTTGCACATGGATTGTGACTTGCCTTTTGTAGCTGCAGTTGAGATTATACAACCTTTTCTTTAGTTTTTATTTTTCCGCAGTCCACCAAATGCCAGTGGCAAATGCTGTTCAAGTTTAGAACCGAATGAGGACTTTTTACTGTGGATATGTTTACCATCTTGAAAACTGTATGCACATCTGGTGGACAGTAATGATGCACACACACAGGTGGTAGTAATGCATGAAAAGCCTAGGATTGTACCAGGGGGAGGTACAGAGGGGGGCAAAAAGGAATTTTAAGCATTGAACTGCTAACACATTTTCTAATTATAACTGTACTGCACAGAAGGAAAGAGGGCTGATTCAGGCATCACATCATAGAATCTGTTGGCATTTAAGTTCAAAGGAAGAGCATGGTTATTAATGTCATTCTTTAAGAATTTATGCCACAAGCTGCATAGGCAGTGTTCCTTTTTATTCTTCACATGAAGTGTTGACTGATGCCTGTACTTGCACTGAGATGTTGCAACTGGTCTACAGTCAGAAACCCATGAAGTCTTTCCTTAATGACTGCATATTAGGTGAAGTGGACAGGAAAATGAGTTAACTTAAGATGCAACCAAATATCAGACTGTGTCTGACTTCCTAATGAAGATTTAGAGAGAAAGCAGGGAGTCATATTAAGCCCTGACCAATACCTCTCTGCATTATAAGATGTGTTTGCTGTCCAGTTTGAACCAGTGCCATTTGTTCAATGATTTCTGATATTTGAGGCCCAAGATCCACATGCCTCTTTCCTAGTGATACAGTTCACCCAGAACTTCTTACAGAAGGACTGATCTATCTTGTGAACCCCTGGAATAAAATATGTTGTCCTTCCAGGAATGCTATTTTTTATACACCTGTGGACCCCAGCACTCTGTGTGAAGCCTGCAGTGCTAGTGATTAAAAATGCAGGCTGCTAATGAAATCTGACAGCAGGTTGCCACAAATTGACTAAGCCGCAGAAAACACAAGTCCTGGGTTTCATGTTTTCTACATTTTATGTGTAAACACAGGAAGGCATGACATTATGTATGTATTCAGATGATGTATTTGTTTCTGTAGAAGGAAAAAAAAAAAAAACTGGCTTGAACTTGTCTGTGTGTGAGTGGTAGTCCAAGCATGATACATATGACTTCTTTTGGCTGTAGAAACTCCCAAGCAAGGTCTTAATATATTTCATATAACTTTGTTGAGTGTGCTGATCAGACCATCAAGCATCTCCTTGATCCATTTGAGGGACTGATCGTGCGCGCCAAGAAGGGTGTCCTGTGACACTAGGGCGCTGCGGATCTGAGCGAGCTCTGCTGAGTCTGTGTGCTGGGCAGAACCTTCTGTCATGGTTGCCCGGAGGGAAAAAGGTGAGGGACTTGAGCACAGAGCTCGGGTTCCGGGTTTTTATTGTTGCTGAGGGATTAGGCGAAAGAATAGTCAATATATGTGGCAATGCTATATTTTACATTTTGATAATATAGTTATACTCTGTGATAATATAGTCCCCGAAGTGTTATTTTGTATATCCAGTTTTCAAACTGTTAGGATAAGCGTAGTTTGTAGTCTGTTTTTGTTAAACTGTCTTCCTGCATCGTGCAGGTTTATTTTTCAGGCAGTCCAATGTTTTTGAGACTTCCAAGACACTTAGCAGACACTTTTGTCCAAAGCAACTTCCAATGAACTCTATGTAGTGTTATCAGCCCACACGCCTTATTCAGCAAGGTGACTTACACTGCTAAATACACTATTTACACTGGGTCACTGGTGGTGACATGGTTGAGAATGGCAGGAGCATTTGGTAACTAACTTTGCTCACAATGATTATGTCCTTACACTAAAGAAAGAAGTTGTGTTATTGTCTATTGGCAGCTAATCCTATGTGATAGTTTTGTTAATATACGTATAAAATTCCATGTCTTCACAATGTCTTTTCCTTCTGCCAAAGTATAGGAAGCTTTAAAGAAGACACCTGTATGTTTCCGCATAACATTCACGTTGTCCGTTCAACACATTAAATAAATATGCTACCGAAGGGGCATGGTGGATGTTACAGGCTGTTTATAAAGTATTTCCATAGATTTTTGTGCAATTGTCAGGTACTGTATTTGTTTGTATAATGACTGTTGAAACTCATTCACCCGGTAGAGTGGAAACTGCACTTAAAATTTACAGTAACTTTCTCAGTACTTTGGCCTAGCACACTATCTAAGGCAGTAAAATAACAGAAGCAAAGAGTTGTTTCTTTTGCTTTATGTCAGGTACTGGTACAGTAGTGTTAAGCATCGGTACAGCTGGGCTTGTGACAGCTATAGTTGGCAACTGCTTATCAGGCAACACCCCATGCCTCAACCATCGCTTCATCAGTTCAGTATGTCTATGTTGAGCCACATACCCTCGGTCTAATTTTACACAGTGTTGCTACACCGGCTGTGACCTACAACATACAAATGATTTACAACACAGTAGTCACCTGGCAATATCTGCATGTGTATTCTTGCACGTAAGGAAAAGGCCAGTCTCAATATTGTCTCTATTCTGGGAACCGTAATGGTTAATTTGTTTGAGATTATTGGGTTTATGATTGTACCAGACTTTCTCTTTTAAAAAAGAATAAAATTTTGACTTCAAGAAATTATACATGACCGAATTTACTATTATCTTATTTTACGTAATTTCTGCCTTTATTCAGATCATTTATTTTAATTATCAATTTCAGTATCACTTATCTACATAGAGAAAATGTGTCTCTTGAATGTGTCCCTTCTGGAATATTTAAATAATTGCTGCACCTCTTTGACCTCCCCAGTTTGACACCTCATTAGTCTTTATATTAAGTTTACCCAGTTTGATCATTTTGACTAATATTTTTTGACTACAGATAGTTGTACAATTTATTCATTTTTTGAAGGTTAGAAAATTGTAAGATTAACTCTCAGCATTAGCCACACATTTTACTGAGTGCAACACAAAAAGCTGTGACAGAAAAATAGTACTTATGAAAGGCTGTACAATCAGGTTTCAAGCCTTCAGTCAATAGCATGTTTATTATTTGGTATTAGAGCATGTTTAAAGAAAAATATATAATCAGGCTTTTGTTTTTGCTAATGGTATATGTGTTTCATGCTTAAAATTTAATATGAGATGTATAATTTCTTAATTTTTCCAGTTTGTAGTTTTAAAATTTGGCCAACATTTTGAATTATGAATGAAATCAGAATACATATTTTTGTACTGAAAGAGCAACACTGATTTACTCTGACTTATGTGGAAACATATTTGAATCATTCTTAAAAGAGCATGCAAGTTTATTGTACCATCACTTTTTTAAGCTACAGTTAAAATAAAAGCCTTTTGATAGCAGTTTGTTTCCTCATTGTTTTGGTTTTTCATTGATAGGCTGATGCATCCTTCAATGCAGAGCCATTTTTTTGAATTTCTGGAGGCAGTGAGGTTTATGAGCTGCTGAGGAGTTGATGAATTGCCCTGCCAAATACCCACATAATGCACGAGTCACATGCAGTGATATATTTTAGATATTGTTTTATTCAGGTCTGTTCTGTTGTAGTTCCTAAAAAAAAGTTTATTTGAGTGTTGAAAGATTCCAGCTGATCTCAGAAGCAGAATTACAGCGTTAACCATCATAGCCCTAATTTGGGTTTATAGTTGTGATATCTGTACATACCATACTGTGTTACAGAGTCATTTAGCGTGAGGATTTATTGTGTGCTGTTTGTGATATGTTTGTAATCAAAATGAAGTGCCCTGTGAAAATTTAGCCAGGAAGATGGAATTGTGGATCTTTTAGCTGGATGATTAACAGTGCCACACTGCTCTAGTGTTATTCATTTCTTCATTTTGTAGGATTACATATGGAAAGAGAATAAATACGGATTTGATATCATTTACTTTGTTGATCATTGCAATATGTAGTGTTTTATGGTTTATGTAGTATAAATGTCACTATATTTGTTATACAGCAGTATCCTGCTATATGGAACTGTTATAGTACACCATGACTGTGGTTCCCTTTTTCTTTTGTAAATCATTATTATTTATGGTTTCAATGTGGGTCTTCCATCAGAAATTGGGACTTCTGTCTGTCCCATCTGCAGTGACCGTGTTGCATCACTGCTGTAGGAGAGAAAATTGCAGTATAGTCCTGTAGTTAGAAAAAAAAGTCTTTTTGGGATGTGTTAACATTTCATGCACCATTCATCTTGAAAAACTGCCCAAATGCACAATCACAGTGTTATACTAAACTAGTATTTTTAAAATGTTGCTTGCATATTGTAAATGGCTTAGTGATTACTGAAGTTTGCATGTTCTCCCCATGTCTTTGTGGCTTTCCTCCAGGTGGTCCGGTTTCCTCTCACAGTCCAAAGACATGCTGTTCAGGTTCACCCACAGTGTGAGTGACAGAGAGAGTGTGTTCCACTGATGTATGGATGAGTGACCCACTGTAAATAGTGTATTTAGCAGTGTAAGTCATCTTGCTGAATAAGGTGTGTGGGCTGATAACACTAAATAGAGTTCATTGGAAGTTGCTTTGGAGAAAAGTGTCTGCTAAATAAATAAAATGTAAATGTAAATGTACTTCCTTCAAAAAATGTGCTCTGTGAAATGAACTTTCATTGACCTATATTGACCTAACCTTGCACCATTCTCCATTTCTTGGACAAGTAAAAACAATCAGTGATATTGTAGACTCAAATTAATTATCCATTTGTGTTAATCAGATAGTTATCCTGTTTACATATTCTGAGTAGACTGTCCTGAGTTTTAGTCATATCACTTCTTCCAGCTTAAATGTGTTACTGGCAAACTTTTATCAATGCGCTGCCAGGGCAGGAACTTCCTTCCAGGTTGAACTTGTTTCTCACCTGTGATAAAATCTGTGGAGTTCTATCCAGTCTGTTTCTGCTGTGTGAGAACTAAACATTGTAGAACGGTGGTGGAAAATATAGTGTTCCTTCATTTCCTTCACTAGTGCCTATGACAGAAGAATGGGGCTTTATCTTATCTGGCTCTGTGGTGGCGTCTGCTTTCCTTCACTAGGTCCCTGCAGCACTCTTCTGGAGAGGAAAATAGGAATATGCCTCAGTTCATATATCCACTAGTAAATAATGTCATGGTACAACTGCACGGATGCAGCCCAGGCAGTAGGAGTTTTTTGTTGGAGCTTACTGCATTTAGTTCTTTTTTTTCTCCTTTATATATTTGTGGTTTTTGCAGTTACAAAAGTATTTTTTCAGTATTATGACATCCAAAGAATAATGAAGTACTTCGATACATTTTGAAGCATTTAATATGTAGATGACTCGATATGAATGCAGTGTGTGATGTCATGTTGTTGTGTATCACCTGTATCTTGCATTTTCTTAAGCTGCATTATACCTGCTTTGTCAAGTCTCAGGGGGTATATTTCTGGAGAGTCTGTTTTTCCACTTAATATCCTCTGTGTATTGTGTTTTGTCCGATCAAACTGTGTGAATTCCCACCCTAAATTCCCATGCACCATTATCTGCTTGCACATGCATTGTTTTGGGATGCTCATGATAGAGAGAAATGTTTCCTTTGGAAGAATGAAAATTTACATTTTTTGCATATGCAAATATGATTATTCAGAGTAGGAACAGCATTGTTAAGGCAGATATAGAGCACCTCACAAAATATTCATACCTAGTACGCAGTCTAGGAGTTAACATAAGACACTTACCTAGAATTTTTGTCATCTCCTGGTGTGTTTACGGTATACTCATTAAACCCTGAAAAAAAATATTCTTTTCCGTTCCGGCTCAATATATCTCTCCCTGTATGGAAATGCAGGTAGAAAGTACAACACTTAATCAGTTGGCTCTCTTTGTGACTCAAAATGAAGCCCAGAACATTAAAGTATTATCTCAGAATTTGGAATAGGGAAGGTTTAAAATAGAGTTCTGCAGAGAAACAGAATGTAAAGATGTGAGCTTGCTTGCCTTAACGAGCCTGTGTCAAGTTAACGAGAAACACTGCAGAGATGAGATGTGGAAATGATGTAGCAGTGACAATTTTCAGACACTTTACTTCTCATCCAAGCTTGTGAATGTCTAAAGAGAGGTTGGATGAAGTTAAGCTCATCCATGTTGTTCTTTTGGGACTTTGATTTATACTCACTTCCTGTTCTAAAAATATTCCTCTGACAGAGGAAGCTTTGAGTTCCCAGAGGAGGCCAAATGCACGAGTGCCCCACCCTATCCCCGTTGGCTTCCATTTTTACTGCTAATTGGAATGTAAGTTGAACCCTAGGATTTGGGATAGTGCAGCAGAAAAAGGAGGGATGGAGGGTGATGCAGATTGCTGGACAGCTTATAGTCCTTAGCCCTTCTCACATGGCTTCGTCAAGAAACATTAATGAAAACCACTTCCATCAGAAATAAACACACATACAGTATATATCTCTGTATGCTGCAGCAGGGGCATTAATACAATTAAAACACCGGTAGACTAAATGAAGAGTAAGGCTTTCTCAGTCCTGGAAGTTAAGCTGGAGTCTTTGGAAGAAGTAGTTACAGAGAAGAAACCTACGCCAACCTCTAGACATGATGGGCAATCACTGTCACCCTGTGCATGCCACCCTGGTGAAACAGAGTAGATTTTCAGCAGCCATTGAGGAAAACAGGCATTAGGCTCTGTAATGAGTCTTCACTCTGCCAGAATTGGTACAAATCTGTTATTGCCTGAGTGGTACTGAGCTGTTAGTGCTTTTTTTTTTAATTAATTTGCAGTGTCAATGTTTGCTCTCTTTTATATGTTATGTGTGTGATTTATTGTCGTTGTTTTCTAGTGTCCTCTGGTTCTAATTTGTTCTGTGTATGCTACTTTATCTGAATGTACATTCCTTTGGAAGCATCAGTCTGAAAGAATGTAAATTTAATACTAATATTGCCTAATGTACTAATATTTGATACTAATAGAGAGGAGGGATATAGGCAGATGCATCTTCCAACGGGAGGCATCGTGTATCACAATGCTGAATAAGGTTTACCTGAGATCAGATCAAATTAGGAGACTTTCTTCTTCAGGTAAATAGTCTCACTCACAGCTGAAATCAGTAAGAAGGTTTGTGACCACGAGAGGCAGTAACGGCCCTCAGACCACTGCTTTTAGCCGTCTTGTCCATGAATATGGTCTTGAGCATGCACCATTCTGACCTAGTGTCCCTAGCCTTCCTTGGAACAGTAAAGAGGATTTCTTGAAAGTGGAAGTTTAACTGATCCCACACTGAGAAATCTTCTAGTTACCTTCACAGAATGTTGAGATCTTTCAGGTCTGTCTGGTTAAGTCCTTGTACATCCAATCAAACTGCACCAAGTGAGAGTGTTTAGAACATGGCTTCACTTTAGATGAAACAGTCATAAAGTCTGTCATCAGCTTTTAGCTTAAGGTGCTTTTTTGACTTTTGTTTCAAGGTAATTAAGCATGTTTTGTTGGCAATGGCCCAACAGGTGCTGAATCACATTAAGTGAAGTCATTTAGATGCTCATGAATGATTGTATGGGCAGCATGGTCGTGCAGTGAGTAGAGGTGGTGTCTGACAGTACATGGGTGGTGCAAAAAGGTGTGGGATCGCTCCCTGCTCAGTCTCTGTTTAGAGTTTGCATATTATCCCCATTTTTGCAGGAGTTTCTTCCCAAATTCCTCATTCAGTGACTTCAAAACTGAGCTTAGTGGGTGTGAGAGGGTGAGTGCATCACTGGTGTGTTGATGAGTGAATCACTGTAAGTAATGAATGTAAAATTGTAGGTCACCTTGTGTGATAAAGTGTGAGCTGAACACTACATAGTGTTCATGGGAAACTGCTTTGGAGAAAACTTTTTAACATGAATAAATGGTAGTGTTTTGCTGTTTAGGGCTGAATGCAGCTGTAGATGGAAAGAGATGATCCTGATGGTTTTGGGAAGTCTTTATAGTCCTTTGCACACATTCTGCGTCAGTGCACTATATCTTTTTTCACTTACTCGCTCGCTCCACCCCCCCCAGCCCCACCCCCTGCTTATGTTTACGCTGCATGGGAGTCTCCCATCTCAGTTCTCCTGGGCTGCGTCTCAGCAGTAACCAGTGCAATCTCACCACTCCTTCGCCTTATACTGACACACATGTGACTGAGCTTAAAGCACAGAGCTCTTTACTAACACTCTTGCTGGGATGTGAGGGACTACACAATGCTTATGCTTTCTGAATTGGACCTCTGGGTCAAACTGACGTTCCTTATTGACTCTGCTGCTTTTTTCTGCCTTGCTGGTGAGTTCATAAAATGGATTTGCATCTGTTGGCACCATATTATGATCTTGTAATCTTTGAGGTGACTGGCTCAGAGCTGTGTGTGTGTGTGTGTGTGTGTGTGTGTGTGTGTGTGTGTGTGTGTGTGCGCGCGCGCGTGCGGAGGCTGGGTCTTGGACAGGGAGTGGCTTGTTTTGAGACACTTAAGGTAATTAGATGTTTTGGTAAAATAAGTGAAAAAAGCTTCAAGTGCACTCAACTTTAACAATTTTATCAGTGCATTATTGACTTGAAAAGCTTAATCTGTATTCTGTCAGGTGTATTTTTCCCAAATTATATTTGTGATGCAGTGTGTTTGACAATTTATCTTTTTGTCCAAAAAGTATGTTTATAGGTCAAGTCTGTGTTTTGAAAAGTGACAAGAGAACAAGAGTTTTATCACTGTTCAATATTTTTGACACTACTGTTCTGTACAGTCGGTAGTTTCAGTGAGTTGTTAGTGTTCAGGGAACACTACTGTGAAATGATGAAAGTTAAGGTTTTGCACACAAGGGCAGAGGAGAGGCTAAGGTGGAATAAGAAGTTAAAATTGACATGTTAAAACAGATAATGTTCCAAATGCTTGAATTGAATTTCTTTATACCATTTACTGTAGTCAGAGCAAGCTTATTTTTATACAGTGATTGCCTGTTTCACTAATGAGGACTTACTGCGTCAATAGTCTGAAACATCCGGTGTCTGCTTAAGGTTGAAGAGAAACTTGGCCTATTTCATTTTTTCTTCTTTCATCTCCAGAAGTCTGAAAAGGAGAGGTGAACTCAATACTGAACCAAAATGCATTTCCTAAAGTAACTCCATTTCTGCAGTTTTGAACATCTGATATGATCAGTCATAATGATTGCAGTTACATTTGTATGACTACAAATTGCTGATTTTGAACTTTATTAATTATCTTCATTTATTATTTGTCATGCTCATAAAAACAAAATAAATGATGTGCTTGATTATGATTTATACTGCAGCGTAAGTATACATATCTTATCTGGAATGATACAAAGTACATAATTCTTTCCTGGAAATAGAATTACAGCAGTTTCGATGTAAACTATAGAAACTATCTTTACTACAGAAAGTATACAAATACAAACATATAAATTTCTTCAGCGGTTTATGCATTGACTTTTACAGCTTTAAATTATCTGCAGATGAATTCTTTCTTTGTATAACTCAAAGCAAAGGAGTAATTTGGTCTGTGATTTTTAATTAAGTGAATTTAATGTGCATTATCCCACTTACTCTTCTGCTACGGACAGCTTTAAGACCTCAGTAAGGTCACTTGTTTTAAAAAGGATTCTAAAATAAATCTGTTTTATTTATTACATTTTTATAGTTCTCAGATGGAAGCTAGTTCTTCCAAAAGTCATGGTTAACATTGTGGAACTAGAGGAGGGTAACACTACATCTCTATAAGTCCATAATAAGATGTGATTTGCTGATCAGTTGCTAACTCTGGATTTCACAAAGTTTGATGTAATTAGCCAATTTTTTTTGTCATTATTTGAATAAAGAACTTTAATGTCCTTTCTAGCTTACCTAGAGTTAATAGCACATTTAAACAAGTGCAAATCAAAATAACATGTATTGTGGGGTAATTGTGGCATGTTAGTAAAATAAAAATACTATGATAGACCAAGTTATATACCAGTCTCTCCAGTTTTCACATAACTTTCCTCATTTCTAGGCTTTTTTTTTTTTTTTTAACCGCAAAGGAACACCCGCTGACGTGGTTTTCGTGCGTGTGCACAAGTGTCTGTGTGTATTCATGCATGTTTGATGTTTGCTATATATACATTTTTCACCTGTCACTAGTTTCTAATACAGTGCAAGTTCAGGAACAGCTATGTGACACACACACACACACACACACACACACACACACACACACACACACACACACACACAAACAAACAAACAAACAAACAAACAAACAAACAAACATTGTTGTTAAATACACTGTGGGAATTAATTAACTTGGCTCAGATCATGCTCATTACAATCCCACCAATGAGTTAGTACTTCACCTGTCTCATATTGCCCTTTCCTCTGTGGTCTGCTGCAGCCATAGATCAATATCCTTCCCAGCCAGTTTTCTTGCGTCCCCTTATTCTGCTGTTGTCATTGTGTGTGGCCGTGAAACGAATGATAAAGAACCTCTGCAAAAAGGTTACTTAAACATTAGACTACTAAAATGGATTTCCCTCTTGAGTGACCTGAGTTGCACAGTTTGTCCCAACCTGAATCTTGTTTAGTCAGTTAGTTGATTATTCTGTGAAGGTGTCTTGTATCCAAATAAGATTTTGCTTAGTATCATAATGAAAACCCATCTTTCAACAGATGTTTAATATAAACTTCAGCTACTTTGTGCACCCACTCTCAGAGGGTGGAAAAATGTACTAAAATGGGGATTTCTCTAATATTTATCATGCTTGTCTCATTAAAAATGAGATAATGGGTTATTGGTTAAAAGATTTCTATCAGAATATTAAAAATAGATGTTCATAATCGATCTTTACAGACACCAGTGGTCTCCATTTCTTATTAAACCGGAAATACTGAGATTATGAGTTAATTTAAATATAGGGAATTGCTATGAAACACTTGAAATGAAAATTTGTCAGTGATTGTTGAATGTCTGTTGCTCGTATGACTTTGTCACAGAATGGCTTTTTTAACCTCTTTCTTTGTTGCACTTTGTCGAATTGCTCTCATTTAATGACGGCTGACTTAATTACAAATAAGTCAAAATTATGAACTGAAAAATGAAATCATATGTCGCATATACATTTTTGAGTTTGCCTCAGAGACTTGAATAATAAAAGGTTTTTCATTATTTTATTTAATGGAACAATAAGTTCGGCTCAGTTTGCCCCATTAATGTTTATTTGCTTTCACCTTTTACACCAGCATCACTTCTGTTGGTGTTGATTTAAATAGTTTGGCTGCCTTGGGCTTAGATTCCACAATGAGGAGCAAACAATGAGCTAATGGTGAAGAGCAATAAAAAACTTTATTCTGACTAATATTTCTATTACTGAAATGACAAAAAATGGGACTGTGTCTCTCTGTTTTTACCAGCCACATTACATTAATGGAAGTTTGGAATGTGAAGAGGAGGTCCAGCATATTTATTATTCTAATGGTTTGCCTTTAATTTCTTCAGAAGGTGACAGCATTGATGGGAGCAATAAGCATAGGCGGTGGTTCTTGGCTCTTTGTTACAATGTATTGGATGTGACCTTTTGTGAAGTGGAGGTAGCCACATGGGCACAGAGGTGCTAGACAGCAGGGTTTCCCATACAACAAGTTTATTTACAAACTCAACCTGGGGGCATGGCCTCTCTATGAGAGAACCAAAAACAAGCAATAGAAAAGGAACATTTAAAAAAAAAAAAAGCCCAATTACACCCAGCTGCCCTGGCCTGCTCCAGGGAAGTATTCAGTTTTGCTTTACCTCCTTTTGTCTGCACATGATTTCAGTATCTTCATAGTCCAGATAAACCCTTATACAATTAATTAATTTGCACATTGCAACTGATGAAAATTCAAGTAGTAAGTGTGTCTGTGTTTCTTTTTATTAGGTTTTGGATGTCTTCTACCGTTTGGTACTGAAACTGAAGTGTTTAAGTTAAATTGTCAAAATAACCAAGCTCTTCGTTGACAAAAGGAAGTTGTCTCGCAGATTTTGCTCATTATTTACCCCATTTTCCATCCAAAATCTGAATCTTTAGGCGTTCATTTTATTTGCTTCTTTAAAAGCGGCAGCACGGTGGCACAGCAAGTAGCACTGCTGTCTCACAACGCCTGGGTGGTACAAGAAGACGGGAGTTGGAGCCATGCTCAGTCTGTGTGGAGTTTGCATGTTCTCTCCATGTCTGCATGGGTTTCCTCCCACAGTCCAAAGACATGCTGTTCAGGTTCCCTCATAGTGTGTGAGTGACAGAGAGAGAGTGTGTTCCACTGATGTATGGATGAGTGACCCAGTGTAAGTAGTGTATCTAGCAGTGTAAGTCACCTTGGTGAATAAGGTGTGTGAGCTGGTGATACTACATAGAGTTCATTGGCAGTCACTTTGGAGCAAAGCATCTGATAAATAAATATAAAAGGGGCTGAAATATATTCCTGTTCATTTTATTAAATATGCATTTTTATTAATACCTTTTTTTGTATTCCTGTGTGTTTCATGTGGAAATTTTCTACAGTCTCCTATTTATTTCATGCCGAAGCACTGTGGTATATTTTCGTCCAGGTGTTTGTCTTGGTGTGGGAGACTGCTGTCATTATGGGCCCTAAGTTAATGACTCGTGTTGAGAGATGCTGAGATGACTGCGTCAGAGTGTTTGTGTCAATGTCACATTTAGTTCTTCATGCGGTAATACAAAATACGTAGGTGTTATTTACAGGGCAACTGGCTTTTGTGAAGCTGTTCCTTAAGAAATATTTTGCAATGTGTCCTCCTAATTAGTTTTCATTATACTGTAGGCTCAACACTAGTATTTATTTCCAGTTAGATGAGGAACTGATATAAATATGGAGTACTGGTAATGAACAAAATGTTCCCTTGAATGCTGATGCATAATGAAGTACATTGAGATATGGTATATGTTGGCAAACAAGTCATCCTCATGTGAACCTGCTAGTATGTGCTGTGGTGCATACTGTAATAATAGTTTTTAGTTTGGTTTCAGTCTACATTTGCTTATGAGTTGGTAATATTTTAAGTCACATGTCTGCATGTTAGAATACACTAAATCCTCCTAACATATTGCTAACTGGGAAACTCATTGCTGGCATTTCCAGTTTCCAAATTCATCTGTGGAAGTGCCCTGATAGGAGGACTAACAGGTTTGTTCGTATAACAATTTGTCTGCCCAGAGTATTTTAAGACATTCCTATATTATCACTCAGCAGCATCCCACAAACCCATCAATATTAACAACTCAGTAGATGGCTATGGCTCATGGCAATGTAGCTGAAATGTGCTTGGCTTTCTTATATTCATTAGCAATTTCTGTCTTGGGCGGTGGAGACCTAGTTTCTTACGGAAAGGAATTATTTGATGAATGTCTGAGTGTCCTATTATTTTTTTGGCTATAGTGCTATAGAGATTCATAGAGCTTAGAAGAAACTGAACTGCCGAACAGTTGTAGCCAGTTATGCATCATGATCGCTGACGATAGCAACACTTTGGGAGCCATTTAAATTGCAGCTGTTCAGACTTGTGAGACATAATGCTACCTCACGATGTGGACAGCACCACATTGTTAGGCACCTGGTAGTGTAATCATGAGGTCAGAAGTCAGGTCTTTCTCCCAGAACCCCTTTCAGAGTGACTGTAACCACTGTTTCCAGTGTAATGGAGTGTAATGAGAGGTTTGGGGTCTATCTGTCACAGGAGCTTTTCCGGAGCAGAATGCTCTTAATGCTTGGTAAGCATGTCTGCTTATAGAAATACAGAAGTGGGCAATTTCAGATGGTGTTCATTCTGATCCCCCTCACTCTCATCATTTTTCCTTCTATATGGTTGTTTTTCCCCTATATGCAGAGCCAGTACGGTCATTAAATCATTCATTTGTTTAGTTGGATGTTTTTTGACAATTTGTGAATTATACCAATATAGTTTTAGTTTAGTTCTTATGTAATGCTGACAAAAAATAGAATTATGTAGAAAATTAATTGGGTAGTACAAGGCTTAGATTGCATAAAACAGGTTGAATTTGTGATGTCTGTGATGTGTGTGATTTGGTCAAACTTTCAAAAAATTCCTTCGTCCTCATTGACAGTTGCATACACTGAGCTTCAGTTAAACAAAACAGTAGAGTATTCATTTATTATTATTTGAATTCATTTGTCAAGTGACAAGTAAAGGATTAAGCTTAAAAATATGAGCCCTCCGTTGTGAAAATCTTGCCCTGGGCTGTGAAGTATGATGACTTTAAAGCCTGAGTAATTGTGTGCTGTTTGTGGAGTCACAAGGCCAGAGCTTTTAAATTGCACAGTCTGTTTGAAGCTATTATTAAAACAAAACAAACAACCATACACTTTCAAGTCGCATGGTCATTGCACAGATAGTCCTTGGGATATACTTCACCTCATTGGACTAGTTTATCAAACTGCCATTTATTCATAAAAAAATGTACATTTTGATAATTTGATCCAATAAATTGTATTGTTATGAGGATGTCCTGCGGTGGTGGGCAGTTGGACCTAGATTAGGTGACGTCTTAGTACTGGGCAGAAAACCTTGGAGGCGCTGACAGCAGCTGCCTTTGGCCCTGTGATTTGTTTGAATAAAGTCTGTGGAAGATGCTGTCCCTCTGTGCCCTGATTGAATGAACTAAGAAGTATTAAATTACCCTGGGAGCCTGTTGTCTTTTCCTGCTCTCATCGGCTTTAATGAGGAGGCAGGATCATAGGGCAGAGGCTTAGAGGCCATAATTTCTTCTTGGGTTGTGACTGGGTTGTCCTACCTGGAGAAGTACCTTTAACAGGAACTAGTGTCAGGTGTCTTGTGTATGACCTTCTTGATACTGTGTAACACCTTTGTTTTACTCACAGTTCCATGATTTGAGGTTTATCATAAACAAATTTCAATGAACATAACCATACCTGTGATTTTATATGTCCCAGTCAGACCAACAGAGTTCATAATGCTGTCCAAATTCAATCTTATAAATTATGTCATAATGTCACTGTCATATAAATAACATGTAAAAACCAAAAGAGATGTTTAGACAAGCGTGTCCGTATATGATATTCACAAAATTACTCCAAGAATATACGTGGTTGAGATCAAGGAATTTTTGCAAGTTTATTTCCTTCCTGTGCATGAGCATATTGGGGTGCCTTTCCCGGGAAAGGTCAGTTTTGCAATTCTGGTTGGGAAAACAATTTGCTGTCATTAGTGTGATATAAAAAGTTTCAAGTTTCAGTGTCACAAAACAACTGCACAACAGACAGTTTCTGTTTCTGCACTGGACTTGTAATTTGACTGCCACTGCAGTTCTTGCTCAGCAGGACCACTGGGAGCTCCGTTTGATGTGCTAAAAACATGGAAGAATTGGCGTGATTTCCCCAAGAACCTTGCAGGGAGGAACATGTATGATGGTGTGACTTTTGCAAGAGTTGTCAGCTGAAACACAACAGTACATTTTAATAGCTTTATTTAAATTAGTATTTAGTTTTGTTTTTTAAAACCAAGACCAAGGTATATTGAGGACAGATTCAATTCAAGGAGGAAAAAGTGCTGAAGAGACATGTGTGTGTGGGTGTTCCCACTGGAGCTGAGGTTTGAATGTGAACAAGGGGTAGGAGCTGTACACGAGGCACTGTTAATGAATCTCAGTCTCCCTACTTGCGTAGCCAGACCTTGTTTACATAGCCCATCGGTCCCTGCTTCTGCAAGGTTCTTCTGCCCTTGTGGAAAGACCTGGGACTTGATCCCGTGTGCATTCCTCTCTGGAGTTTTCTCAGTCTCTACTTCCTGTTTATTATTATCTTATGAAAATACCGCAAATTGGAATGACTTTCAACAGAGTTTTTGTGTTCGGCCATTCTTTGTAATCTGTTGAGAATTTGAGAAGATATGTGTTGCTGTTGTTGCACAGCTTTTTGTAAAAGTAATTCATCATGATCGACTCCCCATCACACTTCTGTTTGGAGTTCATACCCTCTGTCCTAGAAGAGGCTTGAGCAAAAAAGTAGCTCCACTCTCTATCTCCTTCAAAAGGAAGCTGCAATTTAAACTTAGTTCACAAGTTTTGTGTTTCATAGTGCAGAGGAAAGACTCAGCTGATCTACATGTAGTGGTCATATTGATCTTTCAAAAAGACATTTGAGATGTTACGTGTTGGCCTCAGCAACAAGGTGGACAGAGTACTGCAACGCTGTCCTGTTCAGATATTCCCATGTAGAGCCCTGGAGTTGTGACTTAAAGAGAAACAGGCACAGAGATGAGAGCATTAGTCTCTCAGTCCCTGGACCCATATACATTGAGTACTATACTGTACCTGAGATTAAGCAACCTGGTCCTTACAAATCTTTACTATAGTCACCATTTTTGTCAAGGTGGAGCTTGCTAAACATATTTTCTCCCTTTCCTTGATTCCACTATGATTGGATATTGTTGTTTTTTTTTTTTTTTTTGCTGTTCTGGTTCTTTACAACAACACAATTATTGTCTACAATCATCAACTCCTCACTCTCCTCTGGCTGTTTCCCAGCTGCCTTCAAAACCGCTCTAATTTCACCTCTGTTAAAAAAATCCACCCTGGACCCCAATCTGGTTGAAAATTACAGACTGGTCTCTCTCCTTTCCTTCCTGTCTAAAACCCTAGAGTGGGCGGCCTGTGATCAACTGTCTGATTTCCTCACCCGGAACCATTTTCTCAATGGTTATCAGTCTGGTTTCAAAGTTGGTCACTCCACTGAGACTGCCCTTCTGGCGGTATCTGATGCTCTCCAAGCTGCTAGAGCTGCCTCCCTCTCCTTGGTCCTCATCTTCCTCGATCTGTCTGCAGCGTTTGACACTGTCAGTCACTGGATTCTACTCTCTCCTCTTAACCAGCTTGGGATCAAAGGTGCAGCACTAAGATGGTTTGAGTCCTACCTCTCTGACAGATCCTATCAAGTAGTCTGGTGGAGCTCTCGTTCTTCTCCTCTGCCTCTCTCAACTGGTTCCGCAGGGCTCGGTATTGGGTCCTCTTCTTTTCTCCATCTACGCCTCCTCCCTCGGTCCGGTCATAGCCTCGCATGGATTCAAATACCACTGCTATGCTGATGATACCCAGCTCTTCCTCTCCTTTTCACCTGGTGCGTCGGACATCTCTGCACACATTGCTGCCTGCCTGTCGGACATCTCTTCATGGATATATGATCACCACCTCCAACTCAACCTTTCCAAAACAGAGACTCTTTACCTCCCTGCTGGCCTGTCCTCCTGTCACGATCTGTTGATCAAACTGGACAACTCACTCATTTCGCCTAGCTCCTTTGCTAAGAGTCTGGGAGTAACGATTGATGTGAGTCTGTCATCCTCTCAACATATCAAAGCCACAACCCGGTCCTGCAGATACATCCTGCATAATATTCGTAGGATCGGTCCCTACCTCACTACTGACTCCACCCAACTACTTGTCCAGGCCATGCTGACTTCCCATCTGGACTACTGCAACCCTCTCCTATATGGCCTTCCTGCTAATGCCATCAAACCTCTGCAGCTTCTACAGAATGCTGCTGTACGAGTTGTGTTTGATTTGCCAAAGTGCTCCCGTGTATCTCCTCTACTCATTTCTCTGCACTGGCTTCCTATAGCTGCCCGAATCAAATTTAAAACCCTTGTTACTGTGTACAAATGCATCAGTAGAACTGCTCCCAGCTATTTACAAGACTTAATCAACCACAACACCCCAGCCAGGCCCCTTCGCTTGTCTACTTCTGCTTGCTTGGTGGTCCTGCGCACGAAAGGTAAGGCTCAGAGGTTCTCAGTTCTGGGTCCGTTGTGGTGGAATGACCTTCCCCTGTCACTCAGAACTGTGGAAACTTTGTCTACTTTCAAGAAGGGTCTGAAAATTCACCTTTTCCAGATCCACTTCGCCCAAGATCTTTCCAGCTCATTTACGGTGTAACTGTTCACACATCGTAACTCCATAAGCATCCCCAGATACAGTCTTTATTCAGCCACTACTCTGGCATTGTACTTGCTTATTTGTGTATCTTATAATATTTAAAAAAAAATGCTGGGAGGGTATCAGGATTTGTCTATCCTGTGTTTGATGCACCTACTTAATCGATGAACGTCGGTGCAGCAAGTGGCAGGTAATGAACTAGGTTTGCTTGAGACTTTCATGTCTGCAGCTATGTCTCCTTTTAATGTAATGCATAAATTATATTTTTGCTGAGATGTACGTCGCTTTGGACAAAAGCATCTGCTAAATGAATAAATGTAAATGTACTCTGCAGCATTTTGTGTTTTGTTGTACCAAATGCTGTCCAAAGCTAATTACATTAAGAGAAAGAGACATAGCTGCAGACATTAAGTCTCAAGAAAACCTAGTTTGTTACCTACCACTTGCTGCACCGAGGTTCATCGTTCACGTAGGTATAAAAGTCAAATATTTATAAAAGTCAGCATCTTTATTGAAAAGTTAAGAGAACACATTTACCGAAATACAGTAAATTACCAAAAATATATTTCAGATTACAGTTACCCCTTCACATTTGCGAGAGTTAGGGGCGAAAGACCCCCAGAAATGTGAAAGTTCACAAATAATACTTGGGTCCCCCCTAAGCTCAACCCATAACAGTCTGCTAACCTGACCGATAACAAAAAAATTTTACCTTTATTTTTTATGTTATGTGGGCCAAACCTACACTTCGTTTTTGAACCAGCCCTTGCTCGCAGTAAAATCAGGAGCGCTGTTAGTACCTTTGCCTTCACTTCTAGATTTTAGAGCATCATATATGTCCTTCACCTTCTTCATGATCATATTTGAGTTTACAGGAATTCCCTTTTAGTGGCAATCCTGCATTCACACAGAAGTTTACTTTCCATTCAAGAAATATATGGGTATACCGCACTTGATGAAGGGTTTTAGCACCCGATGCAGTTGCAGCAACGGGTTTGCGAATTTCTCTCTCTTGCTCTTGATATAACGGTCGACTCATTTATCCCGTAATGGCAACCAACCACACTCGTAGACTTTCCACTACGAAGCCTATCTGGCAATTCCACCTTTTGTGTCATAGTCATCACAGCTTTCTTCCTCTTAGGAACACTTTCAGAAGCACTGGGGGCACTACATTTTGGACCAATTATTAAAAATGCAAAATTAATGGCACTCAAAAGTTTCAAAGTTACTGCGAGAAACGAGCGATTCAACTTTCACCAAGACAGCTAACACGTGAGCGGGGCTGGTTGCTGAGACAGAGATGCGCGGCGTACTCAAGCCAAGATGTGTAGAACCCACAGTTATTTTTTTTAATATATCAAAATAACTTTTTATATTAAACATATAGGGGGGTTCTGTGGCCCAGTGGGTTGGGCCGCAGTCCTACTCTCCGGTGGGTCTGGGGTTCGAGTCCCGCTTGGGGTGCCTTGCGACGGACTGGCGTCCCGTCCCGTCCTGGGTGTGTCCCCTCCCCCTCCGGCCTTACGCCCTGTGTTGCCGGGTAGGCTCCGGTTCCCCGTGACCCCGTATGGGACAAGCGGTTCTGAAAATGTGTGTGTGTGTGTGTATTAAACATATAGTATGCACTTACACTAATGAATATTAAATAATGCAATATTTTATGATTTTATGTAATACAAATCATTTTCATTATTGTTTATATGTTTTTGTCTTACGCGTCATCTGCGAGTTTCTGTGATCTTTCGGCAAGCTCCAAAAATATTCCCATTTAATTGTTCACAGCTAACTTGTGAATGATTGAAACCGCAAATTTGAAATTTGCAAATCTGGAGGGGCGACTACTTCTGAAGGTACAATCAAATACTTAAATAAAATAAAATAAAATACATAAATAAAAATAAATTGATCAACATTATTTACATATTTTATCATTCCAAGTTCTACTTAAGAGTATAAAATAGTGCAACTTCAGAAGTACTAATTAAAATGCAATACATTTTAGCAATAATGTAAGCCTTTCAGGAGCATGTGGTTTCAGTTAACAATAAAATATTAAGTATTGGCTTTTTTCCATTTGTAGGAGGCAATAACCAATATTGAAGGAGGTCAGAACAACAACAGAACACACACACACACACATATAGAAGTAGTGGCAGTCAGCAAGACCAACGAAATATGCATCATCACAACGACTGGTCAGGAGTGTGGAGCGGAGATATGGTCAGCTCCCACTTCTCAAAAGAAAACCCTCTGTCTCTCAACCCGTACGGCTATATGATATTCACAGCATCGGACTTAATGCAACAGGAGTTACCATCTGGCCTGCTATTTGCTGTTCTACAGTGATGTGTGTGACAATAATGAAAGATATAAATAAATGGAACAAGGGCTCAAGGCTGAAAATTAATATTGAGGATTTTAATTAATCAAGCTACTACTGAAGGAATTGTTTCAACCCTAGTAGTAGCTATATTAAGTATCATGGAGTAAAGTTTTCTGTCAGCATGATGGATTTCCCTTATATTCGTCTTATATGGGCTTTTTTGAGCTAGATGTATAGTATCAGTAAAGGCTGACATGACAAAGTTGTCATGAGAATTTTGTTACTTTAACATCCGATTGGTTTGATTTCCTCTCAATTTAGCTGATCTGCTGCTTAGTTTGTTGTATTTTCTCATTGTAAACACAATTTAAATGGCCATGTGCTCTGTGATATGTCTTTAGTAAGGACTTCTGGGAAAAAGAAAGACCTTTCCACTTTACTTACAAGACAGATATTTAAGATTTATGGTTTTTAAGTTCATTAATGAGTTTAAAACTGAACTGCATGCATAATTACTTTTATTTAGAATGGAACAGGCAACTCTATTGGAAAAAAGCCCAAATTGTGTATTTTGTAATGCACGTATGGTATTTATATGCTTGAACTTCATTGAAATGCCCTTCGTTGTACTGTAAGATGAGTTTGCAATTAACAAGGTGTCTCCTAAATAAAAGATGTAATAAAAGCAGTGCTCTTCCTGCAGGTGTGTATCTGTTAGGTCATCAGTCATTGCTTACAGGAACAGAGGAGTTTTTATGAATGTTCTGCGTCAGCCACAAGCTTTGTTGTGTGCAGGAGCCAGTCAGGTGTAGAGTGGATTCGTATCTGTCAGTGTTGTCCTCTTTTATGGAGAGCAGGCTTCAGCAGATTTATTAATCTAGAGATAGACGTTTTTCTCACAGCTCTGATATCGCCGTCGTTGAAAAAATTGTTTATTTTGACTTTGAATGTTTCAGCCTATTCCTATGTGTCCTTGCGTATCAAAATATCCTTTCCCATTTCTCAAAGCATATTAATACAAATGCCAATGGCAGTCACATTATTTCCGCATTATAGGAGCTATCATAAATATTGACCGGCAGTGCAAAGGATCAGATTGACATTGTATCTGCATAAATCAGTGAGTGCATATTTAACAATAAATGAGTGGTTAATGTGACTCCAAATATCTCCTCAGCAAAAACCAGCATTTGGTAATTAGGAATGCAGTTTAGTTTTATCCAGTTAAACTATTTTGAAGCTATTTTGTCAAATTTTGCAAAGAAAAAGGAAATTCATGCAGATTCTTGTGTTCTGTCTTTTAAGCTACATGTTTGTTATAGGGAGGTTTTTTACAGGAAATGGCAGAAGGGGGTTGTATGATTTATGTGATTTGTCGTGTACAGCTGGTTCTTTTTTGTGCTACAACAGGTAACTGGCTGCTGTTGTGATGTCTAATATCTAATGTAGGACCCAGTAAAGTCCTGTAATTTCTGTAAATGTTGGCTATATTGTCCAACTCCTCCTGCAAGTTCTTTAATTAATTTTGAAGTAAGGTGTAAAGTGTGCTGTTGTGTCTGCAGATGCTGGAGCCCAAGGCTGACGAGCACTGTGAGCTGAGTTTTCTGGTCTCAGGGCACCGAAGGTCTGAAGAGGATTGCTCCCCCATCATGGCCAGTCCCCAACCAGAGGAGCTACTGCCTCTGGAGGAAGTGCGTGCCTCAGTGGAGGGTGAACTGAAGGTGGTCCACACTCTGCCTATCCCTGCAAGGGGAGACTGCAAAGGCACCGAGATCCGGAGGGAGAAAGGGCAAGACAATGAGGTGCTAGAGGAGAAGGAGGAAGGAGGAAAGAGGCTTCTGGGAGTGGAGGACAGAGCTGTAGCCTCCCTGCCTTCATCCTCCCCACCCACCTTCATCATCCCTGAGCTGCGGCTTGACCGTTCCTTCAGTGCAGATGGCTTGTCTTCGCCAGGTACTGATGGGGAGGAGGATGAGGAGGAGGAGGATGAGGGGAACAATGATGAGTTCTACCTAGGATGCCGCGATGGCAAGCGGCGCAGTATGGTGGAGGCCCCGTCGTGCGAAAAGCACCGGGGGGGGCTGAGCGTACAGAGCTCCCTGCGACGGCGCACACACAGTGAGGGAAGCTTGCTGCAGGAATCACGCGCACCGTGCTTCACATCCGACAACGCCATCAACTGCCTGGACTCGGCAGGGACTCACAAGGGTGGCTGGACCCTACCCTCCCCAAAGACCTTGAAGAAGGAGCTAGCCAAGAACGGAGGCTCCATGCACCAGCTGTACATGCTCTTTTCTGGGAGGAAGGTCAGTCTCCTGTCCTTTATTTTTGCTGCTCTTTTATTTTTTTCTTGTTTCTTCAGCTCCTCTCCCTTTTCGTCCTCTCTGCTCTTCTCTGAATCCTTCTAGTCAGGAAGATCTGAAGGTGAAAGGGTGTTTTTAGAGAAGTTGTGACTTAAGTACTTGTTTAAAATTTTGCCGTGTAAGATTTATTGTATTGTCACAGAGGGCTTTAATGGATTATAATGGATTTGACTTTGTTTGGGGGGTGCGGTGGTGCAGCGGGTTTGGCCGCATCCTGCTGCACTCTGGTGGGTCTGGGGTTTGAGTCTTGAGTCTTTGAGTCCTGCTTGGGGTGCCCTGCGATGAACTGGTATCCTGTCCTGGGTGTGTCCTGTCCCCCTCCAGCCTTGTGCCCTGTGTTGCTGCTTTAGGCTCTGGTTTGCTGTCACTCCGCTTGGGACAAGCAGTTTCGAACAGTGTGTGACTTTGTCTGGTTGAACAAAACAAATAAGTAAGTTAATCTAAACACACCGTGTGCAGAATGATTGCACTATTCTCTTTTGGGAAGGACTACAGAGAATCGACATCCAAACACACACTATTTACAAACATTTTGTGAAGCATGTAGGTGGAAACATTCCTACAGGTTTACTGCCCAGCCCCACAGCCTTCTCACAAATAACAATGATTGTAAGAAATGTACTAACTTATTTGATTTGAATGCTTTTTTTTGTTCTCATAATTTCACAGGGTCAAAGATGTGTTCCTTTTTTATTTTATTTTACCCATTTCTGTGCCAGCTAATTTCTGACCCCTAATGATGACTACGTGACCTTTTTTAGAGAGTTCTGTGAAATGAAGAGTTTGGGAGACCACTACTATAAATGTTAGTAAAATAAGCTTTTTGGAGGATCTTATTTGTCACTAATACTTTCACCCTCTCATTTTTCATCTTGATCAGTATTCAACCATACCATTATTGTAAGAAGCATTGTACTGGATAATTCTAGTGAAAATGATCTGACCTTCTGCTCTTTAACAGCATTTCTTATTATGATGGGCCAAGACTGCATAACTACTGTCCTAAGTTGTTTTACTAGTTTAGACAGTATATGTAAACAATACATCCGTACAGAGGGAGCGCGTGGTGGTGCAGTGGGCTTGGCTGGGTCTTTCTGTGTGGTGGGTCTGGGGTTTGAGTCCCTCTAGGGGTGCCTTGTGGCGGACTGGTGTCCTGGGCGGGGTGTGTCCTCTCCCCCTCATCCTTGCGCCCTGTGTTGCCGGGTTAGGCTCCGATGTGTGTGTGTGTGTGTGTACACACACCAGTACAGGACACTTCAAATACAGGTGAAGTTCATCCTGTGAATCTGTAGGACCAGAGTCATGGACCCCTGTGGTAGATAAGTAAGGAAAGAGATCTGCTGGAAGATTTGGGTTTTTGCTGGCAGTCCAGCTAAGGGATCCAATAAACTTTGGTGAAGTTGTTCATTTTATTTATTAATACAATTTAGAGTAAAGCCTATTTCTATAGATACATATTTGCTTTTGCTGAATTTGTCACAGGTTGAGATATAATTGTGTTGTAAGTTGTATAGTAATGGTGAAAACTATGGCAAAAGGACAATAGATTTCATAGCTTTGTCATGTGTTCCAAATTAAATGCTTAATGAAGTTTTTGCATCAATTGTTTAGATTTTCTTTCTTGCATTATTTGTAGATTTGCACCAGAGGGTGCTAAAGATCCTCCGTCTTGTGTAACGGAGGGCAGTGATGCAGCAAGTCCCATCAGAATGCTCAGCCACCATGATCTTAGTGTTATTCAGCCCTTCTCTCTAAGTGTCTGCACAGGCCTCTTTATCTGTACTGCAGAAATGTGATCTGGCCCTCCTCAAATCACCATCTCTTGACATTTACTTTTTCAAAGATTAAATTCTGCTACAACTATACAGCAGATTTACTGCGCTTGAAGTAGTAGGCTCTTCAGTTTGAATGCAGTTTCATTATTTTATACACAAATGATTAATAAACACAATGATTAATGCTAAATTCAGCATTGATAAACCAGGTGTATAATTACCATATAATGTCTTTATAATATATAATATACAGTGACTTGATCAATGCATTTTCATCCCAGGCGTTATGTCATGTGGTTGCTGTACCTATGTAAATTTCCCTGGATGAGTGAATCTACAAATGAAATAATTTATATACCCAAGTAATGTAATTTTTGGCTGCATCTCCCCCTGCATTGTTTCATTTGTATTGAAATAATTTTCCTACAATGAACAACGTGTATTTAATATAATAATTCGGTGCAGGACAAGATGGGCGAATATCAGTCGAGCAGGGAAGAATTAGTATATGTGATTATGTTAGAAACGCAATTCTGACTAGGGATAAATGTCTGTGATACAGCAAACTGATGGTATGTATATGTACAGGTTCTTGAAACAGCAGAGGAGGCGAGAGTCATTGTCCATGACGTCTGTCAGTGTGTTTATGGTCTGTTTCTGTACTACATCTTCCAGAGAGTCTAAGTGTAACTCCCAGTACTGGGCCAGCCTTCCTGATTAGATCATTTCATCTAGTGACCTCACCTGCTGAAGTGATATTCTTTCAGCTTACAACTATGCAAGCAATTGCTCCTGCAAATTATCCATATATCATATTTGTACCAGCAATATATTGTAGAGTAATAAATACTTACACTAAATCTGAAGTACTTTACAGTCCACAACATAGACATTTTCACTTTAGCAACAAAAATATTTAAACAAAATAGTGTATCCATGTTTTTTTTTGTTTCCTTAAGGCTTTGAAATGACAGGGGTAAGTTTGCTTTAGTGATGCTGTACCCAACATGCCAGGGTTAGGAGAAAGGAAGGATTACACATGCTTGTATTGCATTTATACTCGTGTGGATTATGCTGTGGTATGTGGAACACTAGTTTATCATATCTTGTACATTATTTTTCCCTGGTCTCATCTATTGTCATTCTTTTGGACATACAACCCACAATATTTCACAGCACTGTGTTTGTGGTTATCAGTGTCAAGCACACATGTCAGCAGGGTTATGACATTTAACCACCAGAGCAAGCGTAAATACATATGTTACATATCTGTACATAAGTGACCTTCACCACTTGAAAGGTCTTTCTTACCTCAGCATCAGACCATGTCCATTAAAGTAGCCTACTTGTGCTAAAGGTCTCATATTGCCTTGCTATTTAAAGGACCTTATGAGTAGTCCTGCAGGGGACTTGCTGCCCAATATAGGTACTATGAATATCATGAATAATTAAATTAAAGGGTTAAAAGGAAGGAACAATGTAATAGATAAAGTTTTTGTAGTTTGCTTATTAGCAACACAGGGATTTTTTTAAGGTTGCCATCCTGAGAAAGAAAGGGTTATTAATACGTGTGATAAGTTTTTTTTAGTGACTGTTTCCACGTACTGCACGTACATGTTAACCCTGAAAAATAGCTTTTGCGGCAATGTTCACAAAAAGTAAAGTTTTTTTATTACTTTCTCAACAATAAATGTGTTAATTTGTAATCTTTCTTGTTTCAGTGTTTTGTTGGGGGTTATTTTAGGCACATTTTATTGTCTGAAGGTTTGAACTAGAAGTCCCTACAAGGATTGGTAGGAACAGCAGAGGCAAAGGACTGGTGGGTTGCATTTGACAGCTTGTTTTTGATTGATTTTCATATACTGTTCATGTTTGTAGTTTAACTTATGTGTGGGTGTTCTTTGGAGTTGCTTTCTGATGTGTCCAAGTTAGGGGTGCATCTCTCCTGAGACTTCAAGGAGACAGAATTGTGGGGAATGGGTCATTCATGTGAGAGCATTTTCTCCTGTTTCAATCCTTTTTAACTTGGTCTCACAAAACATTACAATTTAGAATTAATTTAGTGTGTGCCAAAAGTGATTGTAAGTTTGAGATCCAGCAAAGGCTCTGTGCATCAAAGAATAGAAGTTCCTTTCAGGCACTCTGCTGGACAAAGTGAGCACAATGAGTGTCCAATTTTAGGACACAGTTTGATTTGTCAGGATGCTGCACTGGTCAATCGTCCTTTTTCACCTGTCAGAAAGCTTTGCTTTGCTGTGGTAAAGGCCAGGGCCAGGCAGCAGGACATGTCGAGGTGTACTGCAGTGCATGGTGGTGAGGCCTCGTATTTCAGAGTTCATCTCACCCACCGCAGAGTGTCACAATGGGGATGGTCAAAGTAGTTTTTCAGAGATGACTGATGGAGGGACCATGCTGCTGATTGCTGGGTCCTCTGATGACCATGCTTGTTTTCATGATGATATGATCAGCCTAAAGGCATTCTATTGAATACTGCTGCTCCTGGGTCAAAATGAGGATAAATATCTGTAAAGATAACCTCTATGTACTGACTTGGACAGTCCTTTGGACTGTCACAACAAAAAACACACACACACACACACACACACACATTTGCAGAACCACTTGTCCCATACGGGGTCACGGGGTCATGGGGAACCGGAGCCTACCCGGTAACACAGGGCATAAGGCCAGAGGGGGAGGGGACACACCCAGGACGGGACGCCAGTCCGCCGCAAGGCACCCCAAGCGGGACTCGAACCCCAGACCCACTGGAGAGCAGGACCAGGTCCAACCCATTGCGCCACCGCGCCCCCCACAACAAAAAACAGATCTACTATAAATATAGGGCTACAAGTGAAGAAGTTCAAGGATCATGCAGTGAAATGTTGGATGCTGATGTTTGCCAGTGTTTGTTTTTGCTGGGGAAGATGATTGCGAGGATGACAAAATTCCACTATTTGGGTCAGAGTGTAGTGCTGCAGTCCAGAGGCCTTCCAGGCTGGAGTCGTAGTAGTTACCAGAGAACATCCGATATGCAAACAGATAATGTACCTACGCTGTTCCCATTCTAAAATAACACATGTACTTGGCTGGGTTCGCTGGGTTCCACTTCTCCCCTTACCAGAATTTCACTCTGGGTTTCTGCTGTTGTTGCTGGGAATGTAAACAGGACATCAGAACGTGATCAATCTTATCCCCTGTCCCAACATGTGTCTTAGTATGAACTTTATATGACTTCTGGTTCCTTTCTCTATGAATTTCCTCAGTCCTTTTTTCTTTCCCCCCTCCTTAGTGGGGGAAAAAAAAATGTGTGACTTTGAAAACTGAGCTTCGTTCAACAAAAGAGGTGTCTTAGAATTTCTGTTGGGTAACTGAGAGTGAACACCTGTCAGTTATGGTGATTGTCCGCTTGTTGGATAAATATGAAGTGTCTCTTTGCATGCACTTGGAGATTTGGTCATACACTGAGGAGTACCTCTCTCCTTTCCACTGCATGCTTGACAGCTCTGTAGGTGTCGGGAATAAATTTAATAGGGGTTTCAAGCATCTGCTCGTTACATGCCAGACCCTGTGAAATAATACCTGAACTCCCCTAACAAATGCCATTGCACTCTTCCTGTTGTAGAACTGCTCCAGGCACACAACATTGTAGGAAAACCACAGTCCCGTTTTTTTCACTGAACTCTACATGTGTTGGTAAAACATCGCTGTCTCATGTTATCAACATTTACTAGGAGGTGCAGCAAGCTCAGTTTGTAAACTGCCAAAAATAGTGTTTTGTTTAAATAAAATATATTGACTTTATATTAGCTGATGCTTCTCTTCAAAGCAACTTACAGTGTTGAACTACTTATAATTAGTTACTCATTTGTACAGCTGAATAATTTTACTGGGGCAATTGAGAGTAAGTGCCTTGCTCACGGGAGGTGTTACTTGAATCTGCAACCTTCAGGTCCAAAGGAAGCAACCCTAACCACTATGCTACCAGCTGTTCTGTCTCTATTGTTGTAGGATGTTACATTGTGTGCAGTGTGTTGTGATCAGTTTTATTCAGTTGGCTTCGTCGTGTAAGGTCCACAGTATTGTAAGTTTTACAGTAAATATTTTTGACAAGGGGATGCAGTGGCGCAGTGGGTTGGACCACAGTCCTGCTCTTCGGTGGGTCTGGGGTTCGAGTCCCGCTTGGGGTGCCTTGCGATGGACTGGCGTCCCGTCCTAGGTGTGTCCCCTCCGGCCTTACGCCCTGTGTTGCCGGGTAGGCTCTGTGACCCCGTATGGGACAGGCGGTTCTGAAAGTGTGTGTGTGTGTGTGTGTGTGTGTGTGTGTGTGTGTGTGTGTGTGTGTGTGTGTGTGTGTGTGTGTGTGTGTGTGTGTATTTTTGACAATCTTTTTGTTAATGTCCATATTTAAAATAGATGAAAGGGGTATATTTGAAGAACAAGGCCGTGTTGAATTAAGCGGGGGTTAATACAGTGTTCATGTATAGTGGAAATAATTTTTGCAGTGTTGTTCCTCATACAGAGCCTGCACTTTCAGAGCTTGTAGTAGCACCAGCAAAATATGCAGGATTATAATGGTTTGTTAGGTCTTTATGATCTTCTGTTCCCGAGCCATTTCAGCTGATATCCCTGCTGTGTTTTACTTTATGTAGATGAGTACGCTATCCAGAGAGAATGGGACGCAAGCGGTGAGGCTGCCTTAGGTGACCTATGGCTGAAATATTTGGGCAGCACAACCTCTTATTTTGGTATTTCTGAGTATACGGTGTCTGTTTTCTCTATCAGAAGGCATTTTCGGAACCCAAGCCTGAAGGTTGATTGGCACATGCTGCATCCATCCAGTGGGTGACCCAAGTTCTCACTCATGCATGAATTTAAAGGGGTAAACTTTCAGTGTGAATTACTTTCTAAATACATGTAGTGCTGCAACATTGCTTTATTATCAAAGTACAATATTCTTGGTCTTCATAGGACTTGAGAACCAATTTCATACTTTTTCTCTTTGCCATAAGTATAAAAAATATCTACTAATTAACTATAAATATGAGTAACCATGATCATGCTCACTAGTGGAACAGTATATGTTAATTCATCTGGAAATTACAGTTGCTTTGTACATTTGTCTTAAAATTATTCAGTAATGGCTAAGATTTATTTACACCCATAATTTGCAGTTTGCATTTAGACCCTATAAATAGGTGGATATTATCTCAGCAAGGGGACAAGGGGAACAGTTTGCCCTAATGTTCCAGCTCTTTCTTTTTTTCTTTGTACGCTCTTGTTTATGACCATATTTGTGTGGTAGTTCTTCACATGGGAAAATGGAACTGTAAAGTGAGAGGTTCATACAAGATGGAACAGAGCAGCACACAGTGAGTGGAGTGCTTGAAAAGAGGCAGGCATGCAGTACCTTTAACCTTAACCGCATTTACAAAAAGAAGGTTCTTATTCCAGAAGTGTAATCTCAGCATGTGTTTGGTGACACAGAGTTTGAGAAACTGTTATTTGACACCTCAGTCACGCAACTGGTACTTAGTAAATTTGTTAATATTAGTGTAAAAATAAAATGTATATATAAAGTATTTTTATGACATGCCAAGAAAGCAGAAGTGACTGCAGAATAAAAATCTTTGAAATTTAGAAGTGTTTCAAAGTGTGTCTTAAAAACAGCTTAATTGTATTCATAAAGTGATAGTAATGGGCTATGTGAGAATCTTTGTTATTACAGCAACTAACTGGAAATCTACTCCACCACATGGTGCTGAAGCTGGGAAGGAAACCATAGCAGAAGCAGGATTCCCTTTATGGGTACTTATCAAGTTTGACCAAGTTCAACAGACAATGCAGAAGGAACCAGGGAAGCCCTATTTATCAGAGAGCCTGGTTTATCAAAGCCAAATGTGCCCCGTCTTATCCAGTGGCAGGATAACGGAAGCCCGCTGCCTTGAAACAGGGCTGTGTGTTGTTGAAAACAGACCCGACCACAGGAAGACTGTTCGGGATCCTGTAAAAACAGCACAAAGGTTTCTCTGAGACGGAGTCAGAATACAGACACTAATGGGTCCTGTCCATTGAGAGTAGTTGTTGGCCTTCAGGTTTCCCCATTGTGCCTGTGAAAATGCCTTGACTGGTTTATTCTGGTTCTGGTAATAAGCTCTATCAAACACAATAGGTTTTTGGATAGAATATATTACAGGTAGAGTTCACTGGGCAGGCAATATGACATAATGAATTATTTGCTTGCTCCTATACACTGAGGTACTCTTAGTTTTTGAGTGATTTGCATGTTTTTGCTGGATGGGTGCTTCTGACTGAACATTTTGAGAAATTACAAAAGTTTGATCTGTATTCAGTGTACATCCAGGCTTCTTTTCACCATATTTAGAATTGGTCTCCTCCACTAACAGTGTGCCTGTAGTGAATGGAGTAGTAAATGGCTCTTTAATTTACCTCTGAACGAGACCAAGGACATTTTTACATCTGGGATAAGTCTTCCAACTTCAGACTTTCAATGGGCATTATAAAATAAAAAATATGGTAATACAAGCTACAGTTGAATCAGCCAATAGTATAAATCTGTTAGTCACAGATTAGAAGGTGTTTTTAGGGCAAATTGTTGATATTGTGCCCAAAGAGAGAGGTTTGATCCCTTGTTCCAGGCTGGTTCTTGTTCAGTGGTCATTATAATGCAAGGAAATCCTTCCTGTGTTTGTGTAGCTCATTCCTGTTCATGTTGTGAAAATTGTGAGATGACATAGTCCTTGCCTGGACACAACTAAGGCAGAGGAGAAAGAAAAGCAGGGGGTTGATAAGTTGTAGGGGGAGTTTTGATAGAGACTTAATCCAGAGCTGACAGGACATAGAGGTGGTGTGTAAGTGTAAAGCTGGAGGTGTGTGCCTGCTTGGTGTATACAGGGGGCTGTGCCACAAATGAATGTGTCATTTCACCTACTGGGAAATCGGTGCCCTTTGGTGTTGCTTACTGCCAGCTGGCTCTGCTGTTTCACCTTGGTTGTCTTGAAGGATAAGCATAACTTTTAACTATAGGCCCTGTTGTGCTGTTTCAGTTTGCCACCCCTGCCTTGGCTGTGTCGATATTAGGTTTTTAATGTCCTTGTACAACTCTCTCCTGTCCTCAGCAGTAGCTCTAACACCACAGTTGAATAAATAAAAGCTACTGAAAGCTTTTCTCTGCTCTAAAATGCTGCTCGTGGAGTAAAGGTTGCACAGATTGGGACCGGATGAAACGTCTTGGATTTCAAGCCCTCAGACAGAGGACCCAGACACTGCAGGGTCAGATGACAGATCTTGAGCAGCCGGTTCGTTGGCAGTCCCAGCTCTAACACCATAGTCATGCTGGGCTCTCCACGATCAGGGGTTTTGGCAGCCTAAGTGTTGTTGAACCTTGCAAGGTCTCCCTAGCCTTTTGTGCTTCTCTTATCCTTGTACTTTTGCTACAGCTATATTTAGCTCACAAATAACCATTGTTTGACATAATCACGTTTTGAGTGGCTTTTTAAATCATACAGTGGCATTTTCTTGTCGCTTTCAGTGAAGATACCAAACAGTCTTTGATGATAAATTAGTCTCTTTTGTCGCATCAAGTTCCTAATAGGGAGGATTGATTTTTTTACTGGACTGAAGCACTTATGTACTGTATGGCCATCTGTCCCAACGTACTCAGTCTTACAATGACTCATTCTTCCGACTCCCTCAGGACAGACACAGACCAGCAGGTTGTTGGTGTGACCTCTCCTTTAACCCCTTGTTCCCTCCATACATTCTTCAGGGCTCACAGGATATGTAACATGATACCCACCCTAACGGTAAAGCTTAGCACGTCCACAGGCGAGCTAGCATTGAGCGAGACAATGGGGTTTAAGCTGCAAGGCTGTGGGCGCATGTGCATTGTCCCCTAAGGATTAGACAGAGCTAGACTGGTTTTGCTGTGCTGCGTGGGACACTCAGTTACCCCTGCCAACCTCTCACCCTTCCGCCAAGCTGTGGGAGTGTATGATGCCAACTGCTCTCTTGCTGCTCTCCCCTCAGCTCAGTGGTGGATCTGAATGCAGTTGTGAAGAAGGACCGGAGGGCACCAGGAAGAAGAAATCCAAGAACCTGTAAGTACCCCACACTCTTAGTTCCTTCTGTTTCTTCATTTTCTCTGAGCCATGGTCCATATTTAATTTGGACAAGAGGTAGCATTTGAATCATAGTGTTAGTACACTACATCTTCATCATTTTCTTATTGTGCAGAAAGTTTGATGTCTTGCTGGAAGTCCACTTTAGTTGTCTCTCTTTTCCTAATAGGGTCTCTGTGAGGTAAGGGAATGTGGCTCCTATTCAATACATGTTATTTAATAAAACTGAGTGCTTACATTACTGTTTTGGAATTCTGCTGTCTTTGATTAATTTAGCCTTGTACTTTAGGACTCAGCAGGCAGCATAATAGTTGGAGCTGTTGCCAAGAACTTGAAAGACTTAAGGTTCACATCCCACCTCCAACTGTAGTACCCTTGTGGAACAAAGTTAACCTGAAACTTTTCCAGTTAAAACTGACATACTGTACAAATGTGAAAATACCTTTAACTAGTTTAACATTGTAGGTTTCTTCAGTGAAAAGTGTCAGCTAAATAAATAAGTAAAGGTGTTCAAAGGCAAGTTCCACTACAAGGTGGATGGTGTAAGATTTTGGCTATCAGATAATGAATGACACATTGGGGGAAAATATATATTTATGTACTTATGTATGGAAGTTACTTGCATTAACTTTGCTTCACATAATGATGGTACTGCTAATAGTGTGTAAATGTGCAAAAGACTTTTGACTTTAAGCAGAACTTGCACCCCAGCCAGTGGGCACTATGGCTGGCTGGGTTTTTTGTGAAGGTCAAGGAGCTGCTCACTAAGATAAGCTGACATCCCCCATTGATTTCAGCTGTTTTGAGGGAGATGTGCAGTAGTCATGAGTGCAGCAACATCTACCTGTGTGTGTGCATAAGCATTTCATAACCTGGATTTGGGCTGCAGATTCCTGCTTCACCTGTTGCAATCTGACTCTGCCCGTTCACACTATCTCTGAAGTGTCACGTACACAGCGTAAGACTGAGTAACATTCAGACCAAGCAAGTAAATAAACATAAGTGAATACTGCAGTTTCTGGTAGTGACAGGTGGGCGGTGTGAAAGATACCAGGGTACAGTGGTGCTGGATGTGATTTGTTCCATGTTCTGTGGGAAAATCTGTCAACAGTTAACAATGTACACTACCCTTCTCAACATTTTGAGCTATGCAGGTAAATGTGTGAATCACCCTTCCTATGTCGTCTTAGAAAATGTGTCCTTATTTGGAAATGTCAAAGACGAGTAAGCAGTGGGTTAGTAAAACATTAATAGCTTTGAAAACCAACATAGTGAATTCCTTGACTATTGCAAAGCCTCTGGGTTTTTAAAAATATAAGGTTTTACATTACATTTACATTTATTCATTTAGCAGCGACGTACATCTCAGCAAAAGTACAATTTATGCATTACATTGAGAGAAGGAGACATAGCTGCAGAGATGAAAGTCTCAAGCAAACCTAATTTGTTCCCTACCACTTGCTTCACCGAGGTTCACTTGTACTGACCCTGGCCTGGAGCCCTCAGTGAAGACACTCTCTGCTGGATTAGTCAGCAAGGTTTTATAAGACAAACATGGGAATATTTTAAAAAAGATTATAATTCTTACAGGGGGCACGATGACCCAACTAGTTTGGCCTGTGTCTGCTCTGTGGTGGGTGTGGGGTTCGAGTCCCACTTTGGGTGCCTTGTGATAGACTGGACGCAGTGGGTTGGACCACAGTCCTGCTCTTCGGTGGGTCTGGAGTTCGAGTCCTGCTTGGGGTGCCTTGTGACGGACTAGCGTCCCGTCCTGGGTGTGTTCTCTCCCCCTCCGGCCTTACGCCCTGTGTTGCCGGGTTAGGCTCTGGTTCCCCGCGACCCCGTATGGGACAAGCGGTTCTGAAAATGTGTGTGTGTGTGTGTGTGTGTGTGTGTGTGTGTGTGTGTGTGTGTGTGTGTGTGTGTGTGATAGACTGGAATCCTGTCCTAGGTGTGTCCCCTACCCCTCCAGCCCCATGCCCTCTGTTGCCAGACTAGGTTCCAGCTCACTGCGACCCCACTTAGGACAAGCAGTTTCAGTGTGTGTATGTGTATAATTCTTATCCATCTCTAACTCATAGTTACCGTCACATTGTCTGGCTTTCTAGAAATTAACTAATTGACCTTCATTTATTGAAGGTCGTATTGAGATTTTTGTGATGAGTAGCTTCACTTGCAGGGGCTCAGTCAGCAGGAGGGGAAAACATGTTTTGGAAACAAAATAGTCATTTGTTTGCTGCTCGGGCTCTCATCCCATGGGAGGTTGGCTCTGTGACCATCATGTTTGGGTGCACTCGGACAGAGGTTCCAGAGGTGGGGGAAATTTGGGGGTCAGACAAAAGCCATTTGGTTTACTGGGAGCAACTGGGAGAAAACAGGGGAAAGTACGCAGAGTTCTTAAAGGCGCTGCGTGTCGACAGCTGTTTTCTACATCTATGTAGCTACAGGAAGAGAACTGAAAATAAAAGGTTACAAAGGCTAGATGACTAGAGAGAGATTGATAGTGAAGTCTTAGCACAGCACAAAACATGACTTTGATGTTGTTTGAAATGATTCTGTGATAGGCAGATTATGAAAATACTTGATAAAACACATGATGACTGTGCTTTTCAGAATTATCTACACAATTCAAAATACACTTAGAGCTTCCAGAAGACAACCCAGTGTGAAGGACTGGCAGGGCTTTGGGCCCTGAATCATGTTGATACTGCTAGTGTAGACTTTGGGAATGACCCATTCACTGTTTCAAGCAGACCTTACCACAGTGCTGGTGCCAGAGAGGGAGTCAGTGGTCTGGCAGCCAGCTCGGATCAGGGCCAAATGCTCAGTGAAAGAGCACAGTGTTTCCCCTGAAATCTCACGCGTCTCAGATCTGCTTCCTCTGCCATGCTGCTCTCTAACCCCTTCTTCTCCGTATTAGTTTTCTAGTGATAAAGTACACCCAAGTTGCATACCGGTTGTGCTAGATTAGTCGTGATTGTGGTCTGCTCAACCATACATTGAGGCACACAATTGAGAAATGGTGCATGGAACGTTACATCTGTGTGTAGTATTCCCTGTTGCATTATACTGGATTGCCTTGAGAGATTCAGCTGGTGTTACTTAATAACTTTTTTAATTACTTTAACTGAAAAGCAGTGCTACCATGGAGTAGTTTGTAGTTTTCAAGGTAAACATTTGTACTGACCCTGGCCTGGAGCCATCAGTGAATACACTCTCTGCTGGATTAGTCAGCAAAGGTCTGAGATGAGCAGAAGCTGACATACTTAATTCCACTGTTCTTGATGCATTAGAAGACCATGTTGCTAGACATTGTAGAGAGTGTGTATTAGTATGTTTCACTAGTTTTCTGCTTCTTCTTGAGCTGCTCTTATTTTTGTTTCCCATCTGAACGGTTCCCCAAATGATTTCAGGAAGGAGGTGGATGGAATACAGAGGACAGTGTGGCTAAAGCTGGAATTTTGTAGTGGGGCGTCAAAGTCATCTTGGTCTCCACAGCTGGAGACACGTAAATGCTTGTGTGACCAAGCCCAGAACAGAAGGAGGAGCCTGAGGCAAGCATCCCTCCACCCGTTCATTATCAGCAGCCCACCTGTGTAGACCAGGCTCAAGGTGGTCCCATGCCCATCCTGAAAGCATGGTCCGTGAGACAGGAAACACCTTTGGTGTGATATAGTCCATCAAAGGATAATCATCTGCACGCACACATACGCACATGCACACATACACACACATTCATACACATGCAAAGGGCAATTTAAAGTTACCTCATACACAGTTTTGGACAATGTAGAAAACTGGATCATCTGTAGAACACCCATGTGAACATCAGAAGAACATGCAGCCCCCGCACAGACTGCTTTGGATTCAAATCTACAACTGAACCCACAGACCAGGAACTGTTAGGCACTAGTGCTACTCACTGCACCACTGTGCCTCTCCCCAGAACAAAACCTAAGGATAAAAAAAGGGGTTGCTGGTAGCATAGTGGTTGGAGCTACTGCCTTTGGATCTGAAGGTTGTAGGTTTAATCCTTCTTCTAGCCGTAGTACCCTTGACCAAGATACTTACCCCAGATTGCCTCAGTAAAATTACCCAGCTGTATAAATGGGTAAATAATTATAACCTTAATATGGTAAGTTGCTTTGGAAAAAAGCATCAGTAAAATTCCAGTCTTTGAAAACATTGCTGCAGTAGCACAGAGGTGTTTTTACACTATTGGGTCTGAGGGCTTCTGTTGCAGTTTAACAAATTGAAGGTTTCTAGTGAGCTAGACCGGTAGGTATGGTGACGCAGCGGGCTTGGCTGGGTCCTCCTCTCTGGTAGGTCTGGGGTTCAAGTCCCACTTGAGGTACTTCGTGATGGACTGGTGTCCCCATGCCCCACACTGCCAGGCAAGCCTCCAGCTCACTGTGGCTTCAGCCTGTGTACGTCATGGGATAGATGACGTTGTAGTAAAATTATTGGCTCTCCCTCTTGAACGGTCAGAAGGCCATATAGCCTTTAAGCAGAACCATTCAGAAATTCACTCAGTCCTTGACAACTTCCTCTTGCACATCTGGAAATGAACACTTCACAGGATGTCCATAGGGTCAAAGTTTCCATTAATGCTCCAATAGATATACCAGATGTCTGCTGTCTGTGATAAGCAGAATTTTAGTTTGACTTGGCATTTTATTTTCCTGTCTTGTTACGCTCCTATGATTATCGGTTGGATTAAGAATTGTTAACTAGTCATTCATAATTCCTAATATTTTTGTCTACATTTGTCTCTTTCCCACTTTAATCATGTTTATCTTACTCCTACAATAATGAACATGGCTTGTACATTTACATTTATTCATTTAGCAGACAATTTTCTCCAAAGCGATATACATCTCGCAGTAAAATACAATGTGTGCATTACATCAACGGAAAGAGATATTTATATAGATATAGACACGTGATTCTGAAGCACACTTAATTTGTTGTGATTTATGTATGGGTGCTCTCTCTGTCCAGTTGGATTTGCATATACTTTCATTTTAGAATATAATTTTCTGTATGTGTATACTGAAGATACACACATGGACAGAGCGTTTGTTGAACTGTTATGTGATTGGAGCAACTGAGGCCCCTCCCCCTGGCTCACAAAAGTATGTAAGGCTGATGCAAAGTCATTCTGGCCCAGAGGAATATGACCGAGGACCACCTTGGGCCAAGCACCGTACTCCCAACACCTCTGCACTCATGTTTGACACCATGGTTGACTTTTCTGAAAGGTACCTTGAAAGGTAGGATGCCACAGGAAAAGACCTCAGTGTTTCAGAGTTCTCTCTTGTCTTTTTTCAGCTGTTTTCCTGTTTGCACTTCAGTTTAGAATAAAGGAGGTAAAAGTTGACACAGCTGGTGTTATGCAGGGTAATTGTTTGGGATTTTTGAGACTGCCAGCGAAACCAGTGTATAAGCTGAGTGTAAATGGAGACACTGACGTCATCTGTGCTAGAGTTTCAAACACTGCATTTGTCCAAGTTTCTTTTATGTTTTTGTTTTCATTGTTGCATTTGCATGACTCATCTCTATCGTTCCTGCTGCTGCTAGTAAATATTAAGACAAGTTTGTTCTCTTCCAGATGGTTAAAATTTTATTTTTACACACTGATAACTTGATGGATGAAATGGTGATTGCCTTTGTGTAGATGATAAACTGAGGTTTTTAAAATCTGGGGAAGACCCCAAGAATGAAGCTATAATACAGAACTCGGTCAAGCAGAAATTTTACCCCGGATGTGAAGAAATCCTTTTTCTTTCAGTTCAGCAGGGTGTAAATACATTTCAGGCAACAGGAGATTGTGTCAAACTTATATTTAGGTACTTACAACCTCTAATCAGGCCTGCATGTGACAGGATGCTGTGCAGGTAAAGGCAGCAGATTGAGGTTTTGATGCTCAGAGGTATGATGGAAATGTCATTTTGAAGTAACACTTCAGACCAGCAGCAGTCTGTGTTTCTGGGTAATTTTGCATTGGCTATTGTGCAGCAGAGGACCGCCAGTTGCCCTCTCGTGGCTCTCTCCCTTTGAAAGCAGCCTAATTTAGCCTTCCTTGCAGGGCAGAGGATGCTATTAAAGACTGTAATGAGGGCCAGACAATGTGGGAATTTGTGGAGTCCTGAGATAATTGGGTATAACCGTGCCCCGGGCTGCAGTGGGCTCTGTCTGATGACATGCCGAGGAACAGTCCAACAGGCCTGCACCATCCTAATTAGATAATCCCCCCACGAGAGTGCCCCGGTCCTCCAGCATATTAGAGCAAGGACTGCCTAACAAGCCCTAAAATCTGCAAAAGGCTTTTGTCCGGTTATTAGTAGGTTGATGGCTGGAGGCTGTGGGGAGTTTTCATGTGAAGTGAGGGTTGGCAAACATCTGCTGGGTCACTGGCAAATTTAGCAGCTGTTAACCTTACTGACACATTTTACCATCCAGGGTTTGTGTCTTTCATCTTGAAAAGGTTGAGTTACTTTGAAAGTCAGTAACATCAAGGATAATGAAAGTAACCTAAACATTATTATAACTTAAGAAGGACATTTAGGTCGTAGTGATTTTTTTTCCATAACCAGAATTTTAGCTGTGTCTTGCTTGAAGGCGCTCTATGTTCTACCTAAACAACTACAGGCAATTGAGAGGAAGGAAGCATGGAAGCAGGTATATTTACAGGTTTGTATTTTAACTTGTTGTTCTATTGTTTGTAAGTAATACACACCCTTTGGCCTGTTCTGGAGAGAAATGCAACTCCGCAAATGCAGAGCACATTGCAGTTGTTATGCATGATTATGTCACCTTGCCAAAACGTCAACATTACAGCTTCCTTAAAGTAAAAGGGTTAAACTAAAATCATCTATAAAAAGAAGTGGTAATAATTTCAGGATCATGAAATGTACAGAAGTGACCTACATAATGTATGTTGTACAGTAGGCCTCGTAGTTTTTAAAAAGATACAGAAACTTTTCAGGGGGGTGCGGTGGCGCAGTGGGTTGGACCGCAGTCCTACTCTCCGGTGGGTCTGGGGTTCGAGTCCCGCTTGGGGTGCCTTGCGATGGATTGGCGTCCCGTCCTGGGTGTGTCCCCTCCCCCTTCGGCCTTACGCCCTGTGTTACCGGGTAGGCTCCGGTTCCCCGTGACCCCGTATGGGACAAGCGGTTCTGAAAATGTGTGTGTGTGTACAGAAACTTTTCAGTTTTCTTGTGTAGTGCACAGGACTTGCTGTGGGTGGCAGTGTGGAGTTAAGTTACATCTCTCATTTTCTGTCTGCTCGCTTCCTTTGCCATTTATGCCTTCTTCCTTCTAACCAAGCAAGCTTGCTTGCCATATGACACTGAAAGCCAAAATGTCTGAGACCAACAACCAATAAGGGAGTATCTGAGGGCATCTTTACTTAAATATAACTTAATGGCACAACTATAGGAAAAATTATAGCACTTTTATTGTTTCTTGCAGCCTACTTTTTTTTTTTTTCCACAATATTTTTCTTATAAATCATCATGCTCAGAATGTTTATGGTAATGAGCAAATATTTCAGATTCCTGTAGTTTAATTACAACACACAGCGTATAATCGTTTTTCAGTTCCAGCACCCATAAAAAGACAGCCATTTCCTATGCGGTGAGTGCCTGCATTCCTTTTCATGCACTCCCCGCTGAGTGACAGATGATAACACTTCGACTGAAAGGGGTAAAATAACACAAAACTGGCCTGCTCTTCTCCAGATTTTAATTTCAGAATAAAGGTGGTATACTTTGCAGTGTGAAACTGGTGGAAATACTGTATTTTGTAAAGCTAGTAACCATAGTGGTATCTGGCACTAGTCCCCCACCATTATGTCATTTCTTCTTAAAATTCTACTCCTACATTTCTTAACCCATCTTTAGTTCTTCACTTTTTCCTAGGTATGACTCCACTTTCCCAGTGGGGGGAAAAAAAAAAAAAATTCTAGTTCTGTGACTGCAAGTATCAGTTTTATAGGCATGTGCTACTGTCTGCACTTTAAATAAAACATCCTAAAATAAATGTCCTAAATATCCTAAATGCATGTGCATTCTTTCAACTCATACTTCATATTCTGTGCTGCTCCAGCACTGAAGAAGAGCCTTCCTCTTACACCCTTGGTATGGGCAGTGCTGTGGGGGTTTACATGGAAAGAAAGGCAAAGACAAACATTCCAATTGTTGATGTGTTTTGGTTGGCTGGCACACAGTAAAACCTGAAAGATTTCTTTTGCTCAGTACAAGGATGTCAGTAGCATGTGAGGGGATAATTGCCTCTGATGATGTAAGGACAAAGTCAAGTCCCTTGGGCCTGATTGTGGGAGGGGTGATCTTATGAGGTTACATAGATTTCAATAAAAAGAATGTTTTGAGTGCACTCACTTCGGGACAGGACTGGCGTGTCACACTAGAGGGAGGGGGGCCACAGCTGTGCCTTGAACCCTCTCCCAGGAGCTCCAGTCAAAGCCGCTGTTCATCGTCCTGTAACGCACCTGGGAGCGCGGTGGGATTTTGTAGGAGATGCTGCAGTATGGAGTGAGTCTCTTCCCCTCCCAGTGTACTGCTCCAGTATCTCTCAGAACTCAGGACCAGCTAGGCAAAATGAGAGCGAGGGAGTGAGAGAAAGAGAGAGACCAAGAGAGAGAGATATACCAACTTTGCTCAAGTTTGTCCAAGAAATCCTAATTGTACCATACCCGAAATACCAATCGGATGCTAAAATGTACATAGTGAATTTATTTATCTGCTTTTTAACCCACCACGTTTCATTTAATACTGCTTTTTCATTTGACCAATCTGTTTGATTTATCTTTGTGAAATATCATTTTGTCTTTTTCATTGATTTTCTCAGGGCCAAAGACATGAAGAACCGGCTGACGTTTCTAAGAAAGCGCAATGAGTCTCCCGGAAGTAACCCGTCTTGCAAGCTGGACAAAGCCATGAAGTCAGTCAAGTAAGTGTGTCTGCACGCCTCCTCCCTGATTTTCAGCTCTCCTGGCAGGCAGACAGGCAGACAAGTGGGCAGGAGGCATGGCAGAGGATTGTCATGACAGCCTCTCTGTAAGCTACAAGAGAAAGTGTGTGCGCTTTGGAAGGCTGCTTGCTTGACATGTGCTGTGGTTTCAGACTGGTTCTTCTTCTGCCTTGCTTTTTGTATGTTTTGAGCCTCTAGCACAGCAATATGTTAGTCAATTTTGATACCCCTCAATGTGTTGACTTTTTAATCGTGATGCTGGCATAAGCAGGACTGCTATTGACGCAACGAGCAGCATTTTACGCTGTTCATCAGCATTTCCTTTTCAATGTCCTTGTCTGTTTGAGTGTTGTTGGCGGCTAGAAATGAGCCAAGGAATCTCCTGTTTACAAGTAGCATTTCTGATCAGTCCAAACAGTTTGCAGTTTTCATAAGTAGCGCAGAAGCCACTTTGCCTGCAATAACATCAAATTTACAGTGGCGGGGTGGTCGTTCGCATGACGACTCCTTTGCTGTCCCAGACTGGAATGCTGACACATCCTAGCAAAGGCATCCCACAGTTTATTTCCCTGTGAGGTCTGTGTCAACAAGTCAACAGGCAGAGTTCACCTTGGCCCAAACAAGGATGCTGGCTGACTTTTGTCTGTAAAAATATGATGGCAAGCATCTTCTAGCACCTTGATGCTAGCATACACAGATTAACTGGCAGAATTACTCAGCAGTGGTTTTTCTGCAGGAGAGTGGTGTGTAGCTGCCTAGCTTGGTTTACTGTCATGCTAAACTGTTCAAAACCTTCAAAATGGTTATCCTTCGCTTTTTTCCCGTCATTTTGTGTGTCCTACCTCTGTGATATCTGCTTTTCTGAATGATGTTATGAGATGCAATAGCCAATATAATTAAAGGCTCGTTATGCAATTAAAATAAATGTCGTCATGGATGAGAGAAGTGTAGGTGTTGCTGCAATTAGGAAGGGCATGATCTATGGTCCAAGAAAGATATTAAATTCATAAATTACAATCATGATGCATATTTTCCCATCCACTGTGTCTCACCCTCCTGTATTTGTCATCATTTTGAAAGCCAGATGTTTTAATTCGATTTTTCACGTAGTACTCAGAAAGTAGTAGTACATTTCCACTTTATCTGACAGATATTGAAATGTTTCATAGATAGATACTTTATTGATCTCGGGGGGGGAATTCGGTAATTAATTTAACAGAATGAAGCTCGAATAGCAAGACAAAATGCTATTCATACTTCAGCATTTTAAAGGGAATTTCTTGGTATTTTTCTTGCTTTTTCATGATCATTTTGTTCTTATTTAAGGTTTATCAGATTATGATGTTTTTAGCAAATTATTGAACTATAAATATGATATGATTAAAATGAAGAAAGTATCTGGTCCAGTGAATGAAAATATCAGTTATTTATAGTAGGCGAAACCTGTAAAAACCCTGTGTTTGAATTAGGATGATGTTTTAGATATTAATCCTTAGCTCTTGCCATGATTTGATGCAATGGGTATTAAGAGCATAAACCTGTTGTATTTTTTATTTGGTATTTCACCTTTTTCACATAAATCACTTTAAGATGTGCTTTATGTACTAAGTATATTTCACTGAGTATTATCATATTTACAATGCTGACATTTTAAACAGTATCATGTGAAGACATTCATTGGCCAAAATAATGTAAAAAAAATCTGACATGACGAAAATCTTAGATGAGTTCTGAGACTGAGGTTTGAAAAGAAGGAGATATAAGAAGTGACCATATACATTTTAATCCTTATAGACAGAACACTGTAGGTTGCTCATTTCGAAAGGTGGACAGACAAAAAGACAACGGAGCAGTAGAAGAACACGCCCACTTAGGCGTGCGCACACACACACCATGCCCCCCTCTTTCCTCCTTTCTCCTCCCCTCCCACCCTTCTCCACACCCCGTCAGAGGGTGTATAAGAGGAGACTGGGGAAGGCTGTGCACTTCGCATCCAGACAGAACAGGAGAGCCAGTAGAGAGATAAAGTGTGAGACAATCAGGAGGTTGCCAAAGAGACTCAATTGTGTTGTGAATGGGTCACACCATGAAAAACCTGGCTGACATGGGCTTGTTAAAGAACCGGTCTGCTTTCATCTGCAGACCCACCCCAGAAGAGGCGCTGAGGTGGGGGGAATCCCTCGATAAGCTGCTTGTCCACAAATGTGAGTTTAATTTTAACTTTTCTGATTTTTTTTTTTTTTTTTTCTTTCCCCTGAGGTGTGTTTTTTGCACATATTTTTGCTTCATGCACATTTTCAGAGACTTGGTATCTTGTGGTCAGGGTTCAGCATTGCATATTTTTAGCCCTTTAAAGTATTGTCTTATCTAAGTATTCTCGTTTGGTATGTTTCATTACAAGCATGTATCTGCAAATATCTCTCTGAAGGTACATCTGCGTCTCTATATTGCGTATCTTTACATTTCTTTCATGGACAAAAAAAGCTACTGTATTTTTGTATTTTTTCATACAAGTGACACTCCGTTAGCCTTCAGTTTAGCTCTTCTATACAGGATTGCATTTAGTGAGTGAGGAAATATTCCCTTCCCTGTGGGACTAGCGTTAACCCCTCAGAAAGATGGAGTCCGGTGTCGGCATGAAAACAGGGATCCGGCACAGGAGTGGGAGGGGGAGATTACCATTCACTCTGCCTACTCCACATACTGCAGTTGGTTTCAGTATTTCAGCTGAATAAATTCTGGCCTTGAAAGAAAAGGAAAAGCCAGTACATTATGACTTTAATTGGATGATGTGCTCTATGTGGAATTGTTGATGCATAAGTTTCAAAATTTCCTCAAGCCTATTTTCTACTGTATGCTTTCATGTGCTTTTTTTTTTAGGCGCTGTTGTCTGATTATTTGCGTGATTAGGCTATGTGTTATAGACTTGGTATGCAATGGAAGTCTCTGCTTATTCATCACTATACGATGAAGGCCCATCTCTGATCTGGGCAAAATATGTAGAGTAAATAAAATGCCAGCAGATAGAAGTTTAATTTTAAGAGCCAAAGCTGATCTGTTTCTTTACAGATCTTGATGCAGTCTTGTCTGTCTTCTCCCATCTTCCCATATGTCCTGCCAGCACGATCTCCTTCCAGATGCATGTTTCTAAATTGTGGGTACAAATAGATTTAATATTACTGTGCTTTGTCGTCATCCTTCTCCATCAGATGGCCTGGCTGCTTTCAGAGCCTTCCTCCGAACTGAGTTCAGTGAAGAGAATCTAGAATTCTGGCTGGCATGTGAAGACTACAAGAAGATTAAATCACAGTCCAAAATGGCATCTAAAGCAAAAAAGATATTTTCAGAATACATTGCTATACAGTCCTGCAAGGAGGTAAGCACTTTTTTTAAAAATTCCTATCAAACGGATTACACTTGATTGTACTTGGCTGTAATAGTTATGTCTCCATGATGAAGGTGCATACAATTAAAGGACAACAGATAAAGCGGGCATTCTGTTAGGGTGAATGCTTGGAAAAGACACATTACCCAAAAACTAGACTTTCAGATTAGTTTTTGTGTGGATGTTTTTCATTTTAAAATATGGAAATGGAAATTTCAAGTGGGTCGGAATCAGGGACTTGTTTTGCTTTGGCTGTACTGCTGCAACAATAACTTTCATACTCGTTTTTCCCCTACCAGGTTAACCTGGATTCGTACACCAGGGAACACACTAAGGAAAACCTGCAGAACATCACATGCAGTTGCTTTGACCTTGCCCAGAAGAGGATATATGGTCTCATGGAAAAGGACTCCTATCCTCGTTTCCTGCGCTCAGAACTCTACGTGGACTTGGTTAACCAAAAAAAGCCTAATTCCATGTCTGCCTCCTCATCGTAAGGTCACAGAGCAAAAGGGAACAAAGACTCATGGCTGTCAAATTCAGTTTCTTTTCCATCAAGTTTTCTATGATTTCTGCTACTGAGTGTGGAGGGGCTCTGCGTTGTTTACACTGAGTGGATCAGAACCCCAGAGGAGGAGGTCAGCTGAGATCCATTTGGATGAGGGGCAGTATGCCTTCAGTTTTCTGCAATTAATATAATATTTAATTTTTCCATTTGAGCTAAAGCTGGGATGAGGTTTTCAGCCCACAGACATGGAATCCTGCATTGGTTTTGATCATTCCCTTGATCTAATTAGTCCTTCTTTTACCCTGTTTGAAGAGTAGGTACAACAAATGAATAAAAATGCAATATTGTCAATTTATATAATTTTTTCAAGTCATTGTAAAAATGTTGGAAAACATTAACAAGCTTACTTTTTAAAAAGATTAGCTGCAGTTTCTATAGCATGATCCCCATCTAATCCCTCCTCAGTTTTCTGTTTAGTGGGGTTCTTCCCTCCTTGTATGCATCAGCAGAGTGGTGCTCAGAGCAACAGGATGGACACTGGTCAATGGATGGATGGACCAAAAAGGCAAAGCAAAAGTGGTCTGTCTTTTGCTGCCATTTTCACACACTGATGGATCTTAGAAGGAACTGAAACCTGTCTCCAAAGACTGAGATGTTCTGTGGAGCCAATAGGCAATTCTTCTTAGGTAGGACTAGACTGGACAAAGCAGTATTCTCAGGACATCAAGGCACTCAACTATGAAGCTTCCAAGCTTGATCTTAATTTTTTTTTTTCTTATGTTGTTGTTTCAACCTGCACTCACTCAGATACAGTGGTACACTGTTAAGGGTTTGTCCTTTATATAGAAAACAGTTTCTTGATTTCTGGACTAAGGTTTTCTTATTTATTTAGACACAATGCTGGTTGCTTCAAATCAGTGCTCTCTATTCATAGCTGTCCCTTCCCATGACTATAAGCCAAGTTAAATATAGTCCTAATTTCAAGTGCAATATTTTTGTTCTGTTTGGGGGGAAAAAGTATATATATGTTTTATATTAAAAATATATATATATTTTTTTTTTTAGCTGGACAATGATTAGAGCTTTGTGTTAATTTTATGAGTTTTATGTTGAAATTATGTCTGAAGATTGATCAACAATGTAAATAATATAACACATACATTTATGAAGAAAGTTAGATTTTAAGAGTTTCCTAGCAGCAGGCAGCTAGGATTTGAAGTTGTATATATCATTCTTGTTTAATATGACATTGAACGAGTGTAAAAATTTAATAAATGTGACATGACAAATACAGTCATATCTATGTTAATATGAGACTTAAAGCTATAAAATGACCTGTGTTGTTATAAAGCAGGAAGGTCAGATGAAAACTGCTTCTTCTTAGTCATACATTGCTAGTAAGGAGTTTTAGCAAATATTTCATCTTTTTCACAGTTTACAACTGAGTGCATCTCCTAAGATAGCAAGCAAAAATAAACACTCTGTCATTGCGAATGATGAATAAACTAGTAAAATGATTGGTTATGTCGTTCTTCAGTCTGGTTTGTTTTCACTGCATAATTCACACTTAGTTCATATAGCCAGTACAGAAAGAGTTCTCTGTGAGTGACAGAGAGAGTGTGTGTGTGTTCCACTGATGTATGGATGAGTGACCCAGTGTAAGTAGTGTATCTAGCAGTGTAAGTCACCACGGTGAATAAGGTGTGTGGGCTCATAACACTACATAGTATCCATTATAAGTTGCTTTCGAGAAAAGCGTCTGCTAAATAAATAAATGTAAACGTAGATAATGCAAAGTGGAATTCAGTATTTCTTATTTATAGGCAAGTTAGATGTGTTACACTACCATGTAAAGAATTGAACAAGCCTTTAATCATTAATTGTTCATTGTTTCATAAAGCTTTCATTTGCTTTAGATTTTCAGCTTATCAGCATTTGCGCCTCAGGCAATGTTGGGATTTCTGGCAGTTCTAGCACACTTTTTATTCTGCATAAATATAGCAGCAAAATATGAAAACTCCTTGGCTGGCTACCTTTTGCTTTCTACATTCAGCATTGCCCTAAACCAACTACGCTAACTCTCCCCGTTTCCTTTTGCTCATCAATTTCATCTTTCTCTGGGTCTTTCTCTCCCCTTTTATGTTTAACAACTTCCTTCCCCTGCTTTGCCTGTTTTTGCAGTTACTTAGTGTAATAACCTTGTACTTTATTATATGTTAAGCAGTGGCTCTCTTTCTGTCTCTCTCTATGTCACTGCATTGAAAAGAGCGCCCTATAAAAAATTGAACTGAATTGATATGTCTCAGATGTACAGTGGTTACTGGAAGATAACAGTGAGTAAATAAGATATAAGCCCTCCCTTTTCTGTTAAAAACTCTATAATGGGCAGCCTGTGGTCAACTATCTGAATTTCTCACCAGGAACCATCTTCTTGACAGATGTCAGTCTGGATTCAAAGTTGGTCACTCCACCAAGACAGCACTCCTGGTGGTGTCTGATGCTCTCCAGTCAGCTAGAGCAGCCTCCTTCTCCTTGGTCCTCATCCTCCTCGACCTGTCTGCAGCATTCAACACTGTCAACCACCACATTCTACTCTCCTCTCTTGGTCAGCTTGGCATTGAAGGAACAGCACTGAAATGGTTTGAGTCCGGCCTATCAGACAGATTCTATCAAGTGGTCTGGTGGGGCTCCCATTCTTATCCTCTCCCTCTCCCAACTGGTGTCCCCGCAGGGCTTGGTACTGGGCCTTCTTACTGTTCTCAATCTACACCCCAACTAGACTGCTACCCTCTTCCACATCTTCCTGCTTCGTGGTCCCACACATGAAAGGTAAAGTACAAAGGTTCTTGGTTCTGGCTCTGCTGTGGCAGAATGAACCCCCGTCCCTCCCCCCCGAGAACTGCTGAGTCTCTGTCTACATTTAAAAAGAGTCTTAAAACTCACCTCTCCAGACTCACTTTGCCCATGATCTCTTAAGTTCATGTAATGTGTAAATGTTGATGCTCTATATCTTTGAGATCATGCCTGTTAAACAACGGAGAAACCTTCATGCAGCTACTCCTGTAATGTATCATACCGTAAATGTTTATGTATTAAATATTATTAGGATAAAGTTTTATGCAGCTACTCGTGTGATGAACATTGGTTCACATGGTGGAAAGAAACTAAATAACTGTACTTGAGAATCACATGTCTGCATCCAAGTCTCTTTCTGCTAATGTAACGTACACATTGTATTTCTATGAGATGTATGTCGCTTTGGAGAAAAGCATCTGCTAAATCCATAAATGTAATTGTTATGCTAATGTAAATAACACTGTATTGTTGTGGAATAAGATTTTATGTGCATAGTCTATGACTCTTATGCATTGTAAGAAGAAAATATAAAAAAATTCAGCCCAAAATAGACCATTCTTCTCTTAACTTGGCAATATGGTTGATAAGTCTTATGGTTCTGATACAAGCTTCTACAGTCTGTAATTACTGTCCAAAAATGACAGCTTTCTCTAATTTAATCCACGGGATTCCAAAGCACACGCTGACTGAATCTTTCAAGATTGCTCGGCCTTATGCTGTTTTAAGAGGGGAATTCATGCTGCCGGCAAGAAACATTCCCACAGTCTCTGTAAAGCAGAACAAAGTGTGAGCACATTATTAAAACGAATAAATGTAGTCCTTCAGTAGTGGAAAATATCATGTGGGGACATTGCATTGTAATTTGCTCAACAGAATTTGATCACGTAAGACTAAATTTCTGTGTGAAGCATTCTGAGAAATATCTTGTTTGTTCATATAAATGAAATGCAGTTAAACGCTGCAGAAAATGTCACGTAATGTCAGTGTATGTACAATATATCCTATGTGTACTGTGCCTGAATTTTTTCAGTGCTTTATTTTCCAATCAGCTTGGTAATGTTTGAACCCAAGACAAACAGTCACAAACACTACAGAAGGTTGAGTTTAACAGTGCTGTCAATAACAGTAAATGTGTTTTATTGTGGTGTGGGAAGGGGGCATCGGTGACTCACACGCTCTTGCAACTAATAAGTTTAACAAGCTACGTTTCCTCCCTGCGCACAAAGTGGTTCATAGACCACAAAGATGGAGGCGATATATCCTCACTTCAAGCCTTTCCTGCACTATTTCCTGGCAGCGCAGTGACCTCAGCGTTTGGGCAGATGACGTGTGGGGAGAGCGAGTTGGTGTCGAGAGGGGATTGTTTAAGTTTGCCTTGAGTGTGAGCCATCTGAGCCTGTCTAACACAAAGACAGGAAGCGGCTAATGCGCAGCGTAAACCGTGCTGAGTTTTACGTCAGCACGGACGAGTGATGTATAGAAAGACCGTAGCGTTGTACCGCATCATAACTGGGCAGCAATTAAAACGCCACATCTCCTTTTCTGGAGGAAATTTCATTCCCACACGGGGGGCAACACTAGTTGTTGCTTAGGCCAAGGTGGTTAAAAAACGAGCCGTTGCTACATCTGTAAGAGTTGCTATTGATGCACAGGATGGGGTCGGCCTCCATCCATCCATCCATCCATCCATCCATCCATCCATCCATCCATCCATCCATCTTCTGTCCCACTTGTCCTAAAAGGGTCGCGGTGGCAGCAAGGAGAGCAGAGAGGCCCCCCGCAACTTCCTCCAGCTCAACCTGGGGGATCCCCAGCCGTTCCCAGGCCAGCTGCGAGATATAATCCCTCCAGCGGGTCCTGGGCCGACCTCGGGGCCTCGTCCCAGTTGGCCGTGCCTGGTATACCTCCAAAGGGAGGCGCCCAGGGGGCATCCTTACCAGATGCCCGAACCACATCAAGTGGCTCCTCTCAATGTGAAGGAGTAACGGCTGTACTCTGAGCTCCTCCCGGATGTCCGAACTCCTCACCCTGTCACGGAGAGTGAGTCCCAGCACCCTGCGGAGAAAACTCATTTCGGCCGCTTGTATCCGCGATCTTATTCTTTCGGTCATCCCCCAGAGTTGGGCGGGGCGGGGTCGGCCTGACATGGCTTATTTGAAAAAGTTTCCAGTAACTCCAGGAAACGGGGCAGCGCTTTCCAAAAGGCCACCAGCGGTGTGAAAGTAGCCCTGTCTGTATAGCTAAGCAACAGTGCAGGCAAAGAACATTGGAGGATCACTTTGTGGAGGAGTTATTCCTTATCTCTAAAAAGAGGCAAGGTCCTAAAGGAAACAACGGCCCAACTGCATCCGGCTGCTATGAGACAGCAACATGACAATATTATAAACGATTGTGTGACAGTGGAATGTCTTTTTATGTCTATGCGTGACATTTGCTCTTCTGTGAAGATTCACAGAAGTATGACTGAAACAGAACGAAAATTAATGATAGAAGCTTCATAACTAAGAATCATAAAGACATTCACAACCATTTCTCAGCAAAAAAAAGTTGAACAGTACATGATAGTTGCTTAATATATTGTAACAATTAAGCAACTGCTTCACAAAGTATATCATAAATATAATGCAAACTGATAATTACAATTTATGTACATGTTTTGTATGAAATCCTCAAAACAATAGGATCAGCTGTACTGAAGCTATGGAAAATCAATTTCTGTACTTCTTCGTACAACTTATTTTTCTGGTATCTCAAACAGATACACACACAGACACAGACACTGTCTGAAACCCCCTGTCCCAAGCGGGGCCGTGATGAACCAGAGCCTAATCCGGCAACGCAGGGCGTAAGGCTAGAGGGGGAGGGGACACACCGAGGACGGGACGCCAGTCCATCACAAGGCACCCCAAGCGAGACTTGAACCCCAGACCAGCCTCTGGTATTACAGTAGTTTAATTTTTCAGTGCTTTTGACAGTGCAACTTTTTTGTTACAAATATGTAACAATGTTGTTGTTAATGATGTTCTCCCCTTTCCAGTAACACACTTTTTACATGAAACAAATTACATTTCTATTAAATGGAATGTAAAAAAAGTCAGTTTCTTCAGGAGATGGGTACTTTCAGGAATGAACATGATAATTGCTCTCTTAGTTCTAGCCATCAGTATTTTATACTGACAATTTGACATTAACAGTGTGACAATAGGTATAATTCTTTGTAAGGCTGATACTATAAATTCTTCATTTAACCTACCTATAATAATAATAGGTAAGAAGACTGATGGTATTTCATGGTCCTTACCATTGCCAAATACATAGACCTATAAGCACAATGATTATGAACATGATTAGTAATGAAAATAAGTGAAGTATACAATGGCTCCAGTGCTTAAGAGTTGCATCTGGTATGATTTCTAACCACACAGTTTCTTTTCTGAGACTGGGTAGTTTAACGAACTGAATATTTGAGGTTACACTTTTTTACTGGACAGCTCTGTTTTCAGAAGTGAGAGTGCTCCCATTCAAATTTAACACACTACATAAAAACAGTAAAGAAAGACTCAAGTTGTAAGACAGAATGCACCCATAGACATCTATTTTTGGAAACTGTCATTCCAGAGGAAAGTTATCATCAAAATATACTGCATTATCTATGCATGCATATATAAATATATATACACACACATATATACATACATACATATACAGTATGTGTATATATGCATACTGTATATATAGTAGCACAGAATGAGCTCCATGTTCTCAGTCCGTGCCCATGAATTTCTTGTTCTACGTGGGGACAGTATCGCTAAGCCATCCAGCTGCTCTATCCAGCTGATAGATGGGGCAATCCCAAATGACAGCAGTATCACAAAGAAGGCCCATGAGAAGATCGAGAAGTACCAAGGGCTGAAGGAAGAACTGGAACAGATGTGGAAGGTGAAGTCCAGAGTGGTCCCAGTAGTAATGCGACCCCCTAACTGAGAGAGTGGCTCCAGCAGATTCCGGGAACAACATCTGAAGTCTCTGTCCAGAAGAGTGCACTCCTAGGAACAGCTGAGATCCTGCACAGAACCCTCAAACTCCAAGGCCTCTGCTAGAGAACCTGAGCTTGAAGAAGACACACACACACACACACACACCCACCCCCCATGGTGGTCCCTGACTTACTATGGTTCAACTTACAATTTTTCAACTTTATAATGATGAGCTGGCAACAGACATTCAGTAGAAACCGTACTTTGAATTTTGATTTTTTTTTTCCCGGGCAAACGATATGTGGTGCGATACTCTCTCGTGATGCTGGGCAAAGGCAGCGATCCGCATCTCTCAGTCTGTCACGCAGAAGTATGTATTAGGTGTATTAAATGCATTTTCGACTTCCGATGGGTTTCACGGAATGTAACCCTATCGTAAGTTGGGGACCACTTGTATGTAAAGATTAAAAAATAAATACACATACCTCAAAATCTAGCAGAGCATTAGAAAAAAATAGTTGAAAAGTGAAACAGAGAAGTACCATTATGTATGCTTCAGACTACTTCAGACAGTCTACTATGCTCCTCTGGCCACCTCAGGCCCATTGCTGGTCAAAAATCATAAATGTTGCGAGACCTCCCTCACTTGCTCAGAACTGATGAATCTCTCGCAACATTTAAGGATGTCACCACACATCTCTTTTGTACCCACTTCTCCCCTGATCTCCTATACACATAATAAACATGCACTACATTATCTGTTTAAAAAAAAAAGAAGAAAAAAACCCTATGCTGCTACTATTGCAATGTATGCTGATTGGCATTGACCATACTAAAGAATTGTGTGTCTGCATCTAGCTCTCTCCCTCTGTTGGTCTAATGTACTTCTGTAATGTGTGCTGAGATGTACATCACTTTTGATAGAAGCATCTGCTAAATGAATAAATGTAAGTGTAAATAGGGTGGCATGGTGGCACAGTGAGTAGTGCTGCTCTCCCACAGTGCCTGGGTGGTGTGAGAGGATGTGGGTTCGATCCCTGCTCAGTCTGTGTGGAGTTTGCATGTTCTCCCTGTGTCTGTGTGGGTTTCCTCCCACAGTTCAAAGACATGATGTTCAGGTTCCCCCATAGTGTGTGAGTGACACAGAGTGTGTCTGTTCCACTGGTGTATAGATGAGTGACCCAGTGTAAGTAGTGTATCTAGCAGTGTAAGTCACCATGGTGAATAAGGTGTGTGAGCTGGTGATACTACATAGAGGTCATTGGAAGTTGCTTTTGAGAATAGTGTCTGCTAAATAAATGTAATTAAGAAAAGGTCAGCAGATGGAGGAAAAACTATATTACTTTGAAGCAAGCTATTTGTGCCATGTCTGGGTATCCAGGTTTCATCTGGCTTGTTGCTTAAGTGGGAAGTTTAAGCTCCATTTTAAAGGCATTACACAGCCTTGGTGTACAAACAATCCTCAAGAGCCGCCTTTTCTTTCCCAGTGATTTAGTTCAACAGGGCCATAACTACCACACACACTACAGCATATTATAATCCCTAAAGAAGAAACTGTTTGCTTATAGAAATGAATCAAAGCTGGCATATTCAAAATGGCCAAAGGGGAAGCTACTGGACCTCTTGACCTTTCAAATGGAAGCTAAAATGAAGACTTGTCAGCTAGACAGCCCATTTATTCATTTTGTCCATTTAAAGTGCTGCACTAATTATGTAGACCAAGACACAGAAATGCATTTACCTCTAAATTTTGTTGTGCTGCTATAATGAATGCTTTCCTATGTTATCAGTTTATGCAGGGATTTGCTTGGGCAAATGTTAGCACGTGTGTTTTTTGTCTTACATTAAGTCACAACGCATCCTTGAAGGCATGCCTTGTCCAGACATATTTGCCTTCTGCAATGTTTATTTTGTGATGGATTTGATTTGGCTTGCAAAGTGAAAACTTGAATCATCTTAATTAAAATGCCATTTTCTTAAAAGGCAGATGAAAAGAGTTAAGGAGTTTTGGGTGTAATCTGGCAATGAGCCAATTAAATTTACTACAGCGGCAAAAACAACTTCCCCCATCAGCGTTCAGCTTAATCTGTGTTAGGAGGCAATTTGTGGCATTTTCAGCCCTTTCCAAATTGCATTCAACCTTGCCTACAGCTCTTATTCCTTTAGTACTGATCATGCTGTTTGCAGAGGACAACTTGTTTTGCGTTCGAGAGTCGACACACAGTGTATAATAGCCAAACTATTTTTCTTACTGCTAGTTAGGCCACATTTTATTCAAAACAATCCACTCATAACCTCAAAATCTGTTTTTCAATCAAAACTATGGTCTAAAGTGTCACCAAAAACAACTTATTCCTCACACTCATGCCTGCAAGTAACTGTCCTTCGCACTGCTTTACTGTGGACCTGCTAATGTGGCACTAAACTTATAATTTTGGATGTGAAACTATTTGGAACTGGACAAAATGTACCAATTCAGAAGAAGACAACTCGTTACACAGATAACAAACATATAATTCCATCCGCTCTCAGTATATGCACTTTCTAACCCTTTGTGCTTCACCAGACTTTAATTAAATTGTCAGTTATATGTATGAACATTCTAATAGGCATTACTGTCTGCAGTTTCAGAGAACTTTGGGAAAAATATCAGAAAAATATTGCCCATTCTCTTAAAAAAAAAAAAGAGAATACATCACAGAATTGAAACCGAATGCACGGAAGAGCTGGCTCTAAACAACAAGGTGAGGCATTTACCGGCACTTGACTTGACACTGAATGTGGAGGTCAGGATGAACAGGCAGTATTCGCTGTAGAAAATTTGCATCATTTTGGCAGATACGGAATTGGGGAAGCAGAAATGGTCTAATTGATATAATTAGGAAGATGGAAGACTATATTTTTTTCCACTGTTTCACTTGTTATATTTCTTGTGCTGCCTCTGGTGGATGCCAGGCTCTCACATTCCAGTGTTATGTACAAATACACGCACACATTTTCGGAACCGCTCGTCCCATACGGGGTTGTAGGGAGCCGGAGCCTACCCGGCAACACAGGGCATAAGGCCGGAGGGGGAGGGGACACACCCAGGACGGGACGCCAGTCCATCACAAGGCACCCCAAGTGGGACTCGAACCCCTGACCCACTGGAGAGCAGGACCCAGTCCAACCCACTGCACCACTGCAACCCCTATGTATAAATTTTCATTTTTTTTAGTTACTAGAATTTAAAGGTATCTCATATGTGTACACATATAATCCATGAATAAATACAAAGCTATGAGATAAATATCCTTTGCTACAATTTTTCTGTGATGAAACTGGTGAAAAATGTAATTTCTGCCCATTCACCTGAAATTTGTTAAAATCCTAATTGAGTCTATTAAGAAGCACCTGCTTGGAAAAGTACTGCCTTGTAATTCTTTTGTAGCTACAGTGGTTGCTAAGCAATACGAATTCTTGATGATTCTACGACAATATTTATCTGAATCTTCTTTCAATTATTACGTTTGAATGGAAGCGGTGACATGAAATATAGAGTGCAATATTTTGCCGATTTATTACTGTTAGTGAATTAGTGACACCTGTCATTCAACAAGCTGTTCCCCGTCTCATACTCATCATGGAGTGATAAATCAATTTCACCCTCGTCCTGGAGCTCAGTATCATCTGCAGGTAATACTGTGATATGTATTTTTTTTTTTAAATATAAAAATAATAACCCTAAGGAGCTTGTCCCTGGACACAATGTGGCATATTATGTAACATGGAAATACTCAGTGTTCACTGCATTCATGGTCTCTTTGGTATTGAATCATGGATGAATGCAAACATACTTTTAGCCTTTTAGACAGAATGAACACCAAACCTTTGAGTCAGGAATTCTAAGTGAATAAAAACAACTTATACAGACAAAAATTTGAAAGTTACAGGCAGTGAATACAATTTCTCTATTATATGCTGGTTAAATTGTTATTCAATAACAGATATCTGTGATTTCCTGCTTCCAAGGCTGTCTTTAAAGGATTTCTATGAACTAAATGGTGAGCAGTGATCAACTGATTAGAGCTGCTGCCCTTTGTTCCAAAGGTCACAGGTTTGAACCTCCTTCAGTACCGTTGGGCAAGGTATTTAACCTGAATTGTTGCAGGAAAATTACCTCCATGTGTAAATGAGTCAATAATTTTAAGCTGCTTTGGAGAAAAGTGTTAGCTGCATGAATAAATATAACAATTTGCAACACAACTGGGTTTCTACAAAATCTCCGTAAGTTCAACTATGTAGGATTGGACATGGTTGCTTACTTACCATACAGTTTAACAGAACCTCTTGAAGTGCATCCTCTACAACAATATTTATTACAATGCCTCGAATGGTGTGCATTGGTTTCTCAATCCAGTCTTAAGGCTTTTACAACTATGAAATCCAGTTTCCAATATATATCTTTCTGACCGGTAGAAGATAAAATCATTTTTAGAAAGGAAAAAATACTTTGAAGAGAACATCAACCTTGAAAGAAACTGTGTAAAGTTTATGTTCTAACAATGTCATGCATGATGGTTTTGGAAAGCCAGTACTCTGGAATGTCAATGATGCTGGCCTGTCTTTTGTTGAGACCTCTTTGTTTCGAAGACTGAGCAAAGGTGGAAATTGCTGTGCTTTTGTATTTGGGTTGAGGCAAGGTGTGTCCTTTTCTCTTGGAGGTGAAGGACTGCAGGATTGATAACTCATGCACGAAGATGTTTTTGTATTATTACATATGTAATAACAAAATGTTGAAGAAACGGTGGAAAAATCCATATTTCACATCAAGGGGAGAAAAAAAAAATTCCAAGGAACAATTGAGAAGGAATTCTCGCATAAGTGGCCATTGGCTTTAGCGAGAATAGTCCACTGATACACTGGACAGAATTTGAAAAAAGCTAAAATTAAGTTCCCTGGTGTCGGGTTTTAAAATAGAACGCGAAAATGTCATTTCTGGAAATTTGACCGTACATATTGGATTCTTATGGTTTGCATGAGGACTGGCTGGAAACGGTGGCTGCCGGCGGTTTGTCGTTGGAACGAAGAGCCGAGCATTTCTGCGCGACGACCTCTTATCGCTCCCGACGCTGGCACTGCAGCGGCGGGAGGAAAGGGCGAGCTTCTGCCTGTGGCTTCGGTGGGTTTCCAAAAAAAGCAGTGGGCTGCCTCTAATAAGCGTGTAGCTCCTTCCCTCTCCCCAGCACTATAATTTTCCTGAAGCCTGTGGCGGGCTGCTTTTAGCGTGGGAAAAGCGGCGCTTACCGAGGAAGTGAATGGTGGCGGCGGCCAGTTTGTGACCCACAGCGTGGGATTTACTGCAGCAGTCCGTGTCACGCTCAAAGGCCTGTTATAGCGCACATACATCATGGATTCGAAAGAGCTATGCGAGCTGCGATGGACCCGCATCCTGTCTGGGGCGTACCCTTCGCCAACCTATCATTGTGCGGCCTCCGGGAGAGGTTCCGCACTGCTACGACCCTGGCCTTGACAAGCGATTTGCCGATAGCGAGTGACAAAGTCGCACGAGGAAAATGTTCTTTGTTTGTTATTCATCTAATAGTCGCGGGTTCTCATCAGGTCCCGCAGGATTTCCCGATGTCGTCCATAAACTATGGCTTCAAAACCTTCCAGAGCGGGCCTTCGCCCTGCCCCATTGTCGTTCACCCGGCTGAGACTTACCTCTCTTACCGGAAACCATTACGCTCGTTGTATTGAGGCGAGGAAACAAATCTTAAAAGGAATAGCCGATAACACTATCATCGTCACGGTGCGTGTTTTCCAGTGTTGTGTGCCGCATTAGAATATCTAAAACTAGGCCAAAGTCAGGATAACAAGCCAGTACTTACAATTACTTAAGCGTGACTAAAAGCAAACGCGTATGGCCGTAAAGTGCAGATGGGCAGATTTCTTGGTGTCATGGACAGTTTAAAAGTCTCGGTTACTTTGGACTGGCAGTTCTGAGAGTCTACAGCTGAGTTCCAGTCTGTCTCCCACGTTGCATAAATTGGGTCGGCTGTAAAGTAAATGACACTTTGACTATAAATGGCAACAAGAGCAAAATAAAATTTGTTCAGGCAATCTAATTTAAAACCCTTAATAAAGCTAGTCTAGCCACGTTATTGAAAACTGGCCTGTGCTCAAATGAGAAAGCGTTATAATTTAAGACCGTTTGCTTACTTACATTTATTTAGCAGATGCTTTTCTCCAAAGCAACTTCCAATGAACACTATGTAGTGTTACGAGGCCACACACCTTATTCACCATGGTGACTTACACTGCTAGATACACTACTTACACTGGGTCACTCATCCATACATCAGTGGAACACGCTCTCTCTGTCACTCACTCACTATGGGGGAACCCAAACAGCATGTCTTTGGACCGTGGGAGGAAACCAGAGCACCCGGAGGAAACATCCCCAGACTGCGCAGGGATCAAAACCACCTCCCTTCACGCTGCCTAGGCGCTGTGAGATAACAGCACTATTCGCTGTGCCACCACGCCGTTTACTCAGACATTAAGGGAAGAAATGTGTAATTGTCTTACTTTCACTGGCCTGCTCTGCATGAAACTGAAGTGCTGCAGCTAGAAACATCTCGATGAAATTTGGCTCGCGTACATAGGCACTAAGCTGTGAGCTTTTTAAGTACATGTTTTCTCTTTTATTATAGTACCCTGAGTTTGCCCAAATGCAAATTAAAGTGTACATTTCACATGCATATTTAAATGACCAAATGCGGACCGAAGCATTCAAAGTCTCTATTTCTATCTTGTCTGTGGGAGGTGTTGCGGTATAGTGAAGGAGAGGTTGTCCACTTTGGAGTTAGATGGCTGAAACTGGAGGCTGGCTTGCTATGAAGTTTTAAATACGTACACTTTTATACTTGTATGAGAGATGATAGGTCATTACATATTTACTGTAAATAAGTAGCTGTGTTTTCCTTCTGGTTGTCTATCAAAGAGCCCAATTATTTATTTATTTGTTCATTTGTTTAAATTCTGAACTAGCAGGTTGCTCACTGTTGCCTCTGCTTTCTGCTTCCCCATCGCGGTTGAGGCTCCCGTCCTTTTCGGTGGGGGAGGCAGACACGGTGCAGGCAACACAGAGATATTTGCTGATTGAATTCGGGCACACTGTGGGGGAGTTCTAGCACTGATCGCGGGTCAATTGAGTAATTGTATGTGTTTGTGTTTCTAAAAGAGAGAGAGCTGTCAGACATACTCTCTTGGATGGTATTTATCCTGATAGATGTTACACCACCGCACTGCTGCGTCTCTCCTTGACCACACACCTGATGTCTACTAGCTCTCTGCTTAGTTTGTTGACACAACAGCTTCTGAAATGACTTTTTAAATGCACAAAAGTGCAATTGAATGGGGACATGGTGGCACAGCAGGCTTGGCTGGGTTTGAGTCCCACTTGAAGTGCCTTGTGATTGACTGGCGTCCCATCCTGGGTGTGTCCCTTCCCCCTCCAGGCTTGCGCCCTGTGTTGTAGGGTTAGACTCCAGTTCGTTGTGACCCCGCTTGGGTCAAGCGGTTTCGGACAGTGTGTGTGTGTGTGTGTGTGTGTGTGTGTGTGTGTGTGTGTGTGTGTGTATGTACATACAATTAAATTAACACGTACACATTATAAGGACATAAGCCATAAACTATTTGTAGGTCTAGAGAAATTCACATGGCTATAATGTAGTTACTTTAAATAAACGAAAATTTAGCTTTCAGTTATAATCAGCTCACATCCTTTTTCAGTAAATTCTAAATGGTTTTATGATTAAATCATGTTAAACAACAAGTTATCAGTTTGTTTCTAAATCCAGGAGCAGAGCCTCTCTCCTTCTGTTTTATGGTGTTTTGTAACCATGGAGACAGAAGCATTTGGCAGAAATGTTCTCTACACCCGTAATGCAATTCACTGTTCAGTCATGGTGCTTCTAACATATTGAACTGATTTATTTTTATAGTAAATCTGAATAAATTGGAAACAGTGTGAGGATGGACCCTGGTCTGCAAACCATTGCAGACTGGACATTCCAGAGTGAAACTCACGCTTCGCTGCCGCTCTGCCCCGTTGTGATCGCCCCAGCTGCTCCCTCCGTTTGTTGGCTGAAGCGGTCCTGCTTGGTTGAGCTCCCTCGACTCTGTCAGATGTGTCAGGGGCTTTTTATTTCTACAGTGCCCAAACACCCACATAAGTTGCATCATTTTATTTCTTTAGATCGTTTCAAGTCCTGTAACAAAAGTATTCTAGCCAAGGTTTTGGAGTTTCATTAACAGAATTTAATGGTTCATGGTGCATTTTGTGTATGGTGCATTACTGAGATATTTTATGTACAGGTAAGTCACGGAGTAGCATCTATGTTTCAGGCACAATTTGTCATGCAGTTTCATTCACAGTCTGAACGAAAACTAAAATGTTCCAAAACATATGCATCCAAGTCCTAATTCGGACCTTTACAGTGAGAAATGGAGGCATATTAGCTACGTAGAGGTGATGTAATGGAAGAGCAGTGCAAAACTGGCTGCTCAGTGTCAGAAATGTTCTGTATCTGGTATCAAAAAGTGATAGCTCTGGTGTGCCTAAAATAGAAACTTGTGTAAATATTTAGACCAGGTCTGAGCTCAGGTGCTCAATGACTGGAAAACATGGCTGTAACAATGACATTTGCTGTGAACAAAATGTCAAGTGTAAGTGTAAAGGTTAAAATTAGTGTAAAGGTCCAACATAAGGTTTCTTAGACATTGCATGGATAAGCTCTCAAACACATGGGCTGTGAGATCATTTTTTAAGGGGGAGTACTTTAGAAAAAGCTTTCAGAGTTGTTTTCAGCAGACTGATGAAGATCCAGGTATATATTAGTCTAGTCGAAGAGTAGAAAAGATTTAGTTTGAAGACATATTCAATACATTGCATCAGACTTGTTTTCTAAAAAAAGACAGGCACACACATAGTTCTCAGGCAAACTTCCGTACAGTACCTGCACCATAAAATTCATTATTAAACGGTAGAAATATAACATATTTTGGTTTTCTCTTTGTATGTCAAAATCACTCCGTTAAAGCCTTTCTTCCCTTTGGATGAATATAAAATTGAGTTACTGTACCATGCTGAGCTTATTTCAAGGGTGAGCAAGATGAATAATTGACTTCCTACTTGACAGTAGACTTTTATGTATGCGTACATGTCCCTGACTAGACCATGCTACTTTATTCTTGAGTAAAATATTTCATTTGAATTTCTTCAGCGAAAATGTACAGCATTATTATTACATTTATGCATTTGGCAGACATTTCCCTTCAAAGTGACATACAACCTGGAGTACACAAACGTGGATTATGTAACAGACACAAGGCTTAGATATAGCCACATCATTCCTGAAACACAACTTGTTTGCCCAGTACCGATGTTGCCATAGAACAAAGCTTTCGGCTGATCCCTATAGAAGTGAGATACAACGTGGCTAGAGAAACGGGAACATGAAAAGTAGCATGGGGTGAAGGACTGACAGATATTTCTAGAGGTTTTTAGAGAAATGGGGACAGCAGAAATGAGTTTTGAGACTCTTCTGTTACTTACGGAATTAGTATGTGGGGAAGGCTTTGCTTATAAACATACCTTAAATGTATAATGATAATATACACTAACATCAGTGGTTTCATCCATATTCCTCTAGTCAAAAGACCAAGCCTGTCATCCTTCATTGCACATTAAAGTAAGGACAAATGGTATCCCCTTAAGCAGTATTTGTCAGGATATTGGACAGTTTGTCACACAGTTTAATGAATCAACCGTGGACGGTAACCTACAAACCTGTCCTTTTAGTCTTCATTATATTCTCCGAATGACAGCTCTCATCTGCCTAGAAAAGCTGATATGTCTAGTACCGTTCGATTTTCTGTGTCGCTCTTATTTTGGTCAATTTTCGGAGGCCTCTCTTTGTGAGTGTTAATGAATTGCCAGTTAGGCACTTTAGCCAACAAGGTATTTGCTTCCTGTTAGCCCTCTTCATCGACAATGAGATGAACCTGGTACGTAAAGGCCAATTCCCATCGTCTTTACATAAAAGTGCAGTATGTCATATTAACACTGGAGACCACAGGAATATAACAGTAAATATCAATGTGTTAAAGGCATAACTGATTTGAGTCCTTTTTTTCTCATCTGAATTAAGAACAGCTGAAAAGGTGTATTAAAAATGGTAGACAAATCTGGCTTCCGAAACGGAGAAGTTCAAAATAAAGTGAACGGCATAACAGTACAGCATCATTTGTCTGAGCTGAAATGCCTGAGTGCGAGTTATGTGGGCTGCTATTGCTATTGAGGCTATGTCTCAGAAATTGCAAGGCTACGTTGTCTCGGGGAGTGCGTGTAAAAGCGACTTATGTAACGGTGGAGAACAAAAAGCAAAGAAAAAATGTACAGCGCTTGAAAATTTTAAACCATTTTTTGCCCTCTGGTGAAACTGCATCCAGAGCGAATCAACAAATCGCAGCAACAGAAATAGTGAATTAATAAAAGCCTTGACCCTTCTGGTTTACTGTTTCTGTGCATCATTGTGTGCTTTACCCAAGGTCTTTTCAGGGAAAGTCTCTATTCAGCCTTATGTGCTGCTACATTAGGGTCTTGCCTTAAGGGTCAGTTTTCTTAGTAGTAATGCTTCACATCATCCACTGTGAGCAACTGCATGATCCAGACAAAGCACCATAGTACTGTAATTTAGAAATGGATCATGTATAACTAAGTGTATCATCACTGCTCACACCATTGAAAAACTATGAGAATGTTTCTCATACGTTTAACTGATAAATGAATTTTAAAAGTAAAAAAACAAAAAACAAAGCTCTTTCAGAAATGTTTACATGTCCTTTTTTTTCTTTTTTTTTTTTTAGTTGACCATGTTCAATGTATGGTACTGTGGAAAAAGATGATTCAGTATGCAGGATTTTGATGTACTACTTAGGTGCTCTTCAAAATGAGCAAAACGTTTCCCTGCTGCTCATAAACTAATGCCTCTGACAATGTAATTGCATTATTCTGCAGCTGAAGATATATTTGGGGGAAGAAGGGACTTTTCATATTTGGTATGAATAAAAGTTACTTCACTGCACAATGCCAAAACCTAATGTTTGTAAATGTTGATCTTATTAAAAATTTATTTCTAAGCAATGCTCATGTGGTTTCCTTGGCATCCTTGCACATTTATACAGCTGATGAGCTTAGGAACTTATGAATACCTTTAATTAACATTAATGATTTTATGATAATATGTTGGCAGAATACCAGATTTATACTAATTGCAGGTGTGCAACAGCAATACTTACCCTTCAACATGTCTTTCTTGGACCTGTAGATTTTGAACCTCCAAGTCCTGGATTTCTCACGTTATTCTGAGGGATTACTGTAGTCTGCTGTTAAAGGTATTATTTCTTAGTTCTTTGATTACACAACCATTGCCATGTCATTAGAGAGCACTGTGGTACAGTTTAAAGTGTCATAGCTGTACTCTTCTGTGTAAGCCATGCTGTTTGCAGTTTGAAACTTTAAAACTGAAGTGTTTTGAACATTGTGCATGTATTGACTATATTAATTCCCATCAGTCGCACATTAACTTAAACATATTGCAAATTCTGCATTTATTAAATGCCACTTTTATTTTTTAAAATGCATTCCAGTTACTGGCTTCATGTCCCTGAGATGAAATAACAGCATGTTTGGTAACTTTTATATTGCTGTGCAGGTGCTTTACAGCTGTGTGAAGAGACATAGAGTCTGTGTTCGAAAGTCATACTTGAGGTATGTGCAGATGTAAAGGGGAAAACTGTTGCACGTGTTCCTGTTTCATGTTTCACTTTGGGCTGAAGGTTGCTAGGTATTAAGACACTTTTTGGGAAATTTCTGTGCAGAGGGTTTCCCCCAACTTCTGTGTTTATTTTGGTCCTTCATAGTTCTCATGCATGAAGTCTCTCTGGATACCATCCAGCTTGAGTGCGTTGTCTTGGCTGCTTGATGATCAGCTCTACACCTTATTTTTAGAAAAAAAAAAAGAACAACATCTAAAAGTTTCTCTTAGATGTTGGCTTACCTACAAACACTCTGGATTCAGTGTAGCACTTAATTGCCCCGTGTTTTCAGAGACATTTATAAATGTGTCCCTTCTAAAGCCTATATGAGCTATCTGTGAGCTTTGCATAGTCTTCATGTAAATATGTAAATATTCTAAGAGTCAAAAAACCTCTACATGAAGCAAAAATTAAATGCGTGAATTATACTGGTGTATAAAGTGGTATGAGACAAATTAACTACTCAGTCGTGTGTGTGCGTCTAGGGCTCTCCTTCTGTTGGTGCAGTGTACTGTTGTTGACTGTTGAAATGTACAGTATGTCACTTTGGAAAAAAGTTTCTGTTAAATGAAATGTAAATGTCCACTAATTGTTTAAATATTGTCAGTAACTACTTCATATCTGCAAGGTGACACAGTGGAGTGGACCGGGTCCTGCTCTCCGGTGGGTCTGGGGTTCGAGTCCCCCTTGGGGTGCCTTGCGACGGACTGGCATCCCGTCCTGGGTGTGTCCCCTCCCCCTCCGGCCTTACGCCCTGTGTTGCCGGGTAGGCTCCCGTTCCCCGCGACCCCGTATGGGACAAGCAGTTCAGAAAATGTGTGTGTGTGTGTGTGTGTGTGTGCTTCATATCCTTCACAACACAACTGAAACCATTCCCATAGACATATAGGATGCAGATGGTTAATGTATTAGATTGCATAACCACTTCTTGCTAATGGGACAGAAAATTAGCTCCAGTCTTGCACTCTTAGTCTTGGACCAAGGCGTTAGAACCATGTTGTTGTGCTTGGGCTCTTGCTACAAACGCACGTCTTGTTGTACGTACGCTGAAGGACATCTCTTGTAGGCATGTCATTAGTGCTCACAAGTATCATTTCTTTACTCCTCAGAGCCCTGGAACCAGAAATAGGTCAAATTAGATGTAACAGCAGGTTTGCGAACAGCAACCCAGTAACAGAAGCCAACCTCGTGAGGTTATTTTTTGGCTGGTTTCAGGTTGACATGGGAAGCTCCCAACCCACAGTGCTCTCCGCATTCACTTTGACTTTGCTTCGTGGTCTGGATCAATGCCCCTGAATCACGGTTCTGGAGTGCGAGCTTCCGTCCACTTTTGCTCTCTGATCATAATGTCTGCTCTCCTTCTCCCCAAGCTCGCAGCGCCTTTGGGACAGTTCCTCATGGCACGCCAGCAATTTCTGCAGGACTAGTAATTGCACCCCTTACAAAGTCGCCGATGCTTCCTCCTGCAGCCAGGCTGCTGGCTCACAGAACCTTACTTGAAATTTCCTCCGCTTAAAATGCACAAAGAAACTACGGCTGCCAAAACGCTCACACATTTCACACTCTGGATGCACATTTGTGCCAGGCACATGCCCTGCACACCCGCTCTACAACTGTTTTAGTCTTGCCTTCTACTTTCCGCCATCCAACTGTGCCTTTCTGATTATTAGTCTTGTAAATGTTTATTTGACATCTTACAATAATTGTCCTTTAATGAACCACAGGACAAACTATCTCATCCAACTGTTGAGTTGCAATGAATAATTGTGAACTTATTTATCCCATGGTCTTGTGCCACATTCTTTGATCTGTGGTAACCTGCATGTTTTCAATGGAAAACAAAGGAAAGATCTGTAACTGATTAATTTTAGAGAAAAAATGTACAGAGGTTTTCAGTAAGGGTCTGGTAGGGTTTTGAGAATGAATGGTGCCACTCGGTGCCATTGGCACCCACTGTGCCATTGACCCATTTGGGTTTCAGAATCGTGATTGCAGGAAGCAGAAGCCACAATAGAAATGTAAATGTAATAATGGGCTCTTTCAAGTCTCTCTGCAAGTGAAAGCAGCATGTGCCAATTACCATGAGGATTAACATCTTTATTCTTCTCCTGCGTTTGGATTTACTGAAGCAGCTTCGGCTTGCAATGAAATCATGTATTTATGTGCATTTATCAAGAGCAACCAGTCATATACATAAAACTAGTCAAAGTATATATCTCAAAGGCTCGCAATGTTGAGTGTAGTGTGTCTGAAATGAGAAAATTAGATTTTTTTTCTACAGTATGGCTTTAGGCAGTTAAAAGTCTACCGTTGACGTCAGAACTGCAGAGATGGAGAAGCTGAGGTGGATAAAAACAGTGTGGTGGAACAGGGTGACCTGCTGCCATTTGATGGGGGGGTGATGAGAGCGGTGCGGTGGCCGAAATTCTTCCCGTGGAAGGAGCAACTTCAATTTAGACATTCACTTAGACACGCAAAGAGTAGGATAGGAAGGTTTCTGAATCTTATACCCGCAGTGCTGGTGACAATGTGGCAGTGTTATGCAACTCTGGTGAATGTGCTCATTTACTCTCAAACACAGTACATACTGCACAGGCTGCAAGTCAATGCAAATACACACATGCTTGCACACATGCAACCAAAATGTATGGGGCCATTAAAATCGGTGTGTCTTGTCAACATTGCCTTTGTGACAAGTGTTTTGTCTCCCTATTACAGCTGTATGGAGGCTGTTTGGCGTCTGGCACTTCTAAGCTGGAAAAATCTTCTTGGCAAGATGACAGACTGATTCATTAACTGAAAAAGCCTGGCGATGTGGAGTTTACATTTATCTTAGAAAAGATGCAATGTCAGATGTGGACAGTGCTACTTATGTAGAAATTTTCACTAAAAAGTGCAAATTCCTTCATCAAACTCTTAAGTGTCACATCATTATAACTGTATTTATGACATGCATTACATATGTTCTGTATGTTGTGCTTAGGAACATGTTTTCTGAATGCTGCATACTCTGTGAATGAAAGAATGTGCAAATTAAAATATTTCTTGTTTCATGAGATGTTTCGTTTTACCCTGAAGTCATGGAAGCTTTTCACCTTTGTCCAGGCTATTACAGTTGTCCCCTCTTTCATTGTTGGGAGGCACAACTGCAGTCTGAGTTCTTTAAAAGAAGAGCATGTTCTCTTCAGATTTATAGACTAGTTTTCTTTGGTTTATTTTGCATTTTGAGTTTGGCTGCATGTCTTACATGTGTTACTGTTAGGCATTATTGCAGGGGTTTGATTGCTAATAGTCTACTTTTCCCCATGATCTATTTGAGGAGAGTGGAGACAAAGCTTTACAGATCCCTGTCAGGATGTTTATAATGGAACAGCCACATCTGAGTCCATTTCTCCATGCTGTGTATATCCCCATGCTTGTGCTATATGGATACTGATGTGAACAATGGTATTTATCAAACCTCCTTCAAATATTGGATTCTGGGAACCTACTCTATGAGTGTTATATGTTGAAAAAAGAATTCCTTATACTGAAATGATGTTAATAATTTGCTTAAAAATCCCATTTGGTTAGAAAAGAAATAAAAGTTTTATACTCATTTTTGCGGATGAGACAACAACAGCTCAGTTAGACAAAATATCAGGAAGCATATTAGAAATTTTTGCAAATCGTGGTAACATCCCATGAAACTACATAACCTGTAACTGAACTGTTACAATAATAAAAATACACATGTCACAAAAATAAAATACATTCTTTCCCTGGTCAAGAATCAGCCAGTTCAGACTGCCCCATAGTTCTAAAATACTGTAGCAGATGGGTGGTTGGAGCCTTCTTATCACGCCTTAGTGGGTTTACAAGCTGTTCCGATGTGTTTTGTTAGTGTTTATAGTGGTAATGATTGTCTTGTAAGCGGGAGTTACTTGGGTGGCTTTTTTGCACTGTTGCGATGTTTTGTCACCCTTCATGAACGTTTGTCCTGTCATGACACATTTTACCTGCTTTTGGTAGGTCTCCAGGTTGCCTCAGGGTTCTGTTTCATTGCCTGTGGTCTCTGTTAGACTGGTGTAAGAGTGCGAAATATAGAGGGGGTATGAATGAACCTTGCCTGAGCTGTCTAATTGCTGTTGAAACCAAAACTGGTATAGCAGTGCATTATTAATAATATTATCCAAAATAAAACTGACAGTGCTATAAAGCTCAGTTTACATTTTTCTGACACTTCCCTCCAAAGTGACTTATAATGTCATCTACAATTTTTTACTCAGTAACACAGCTGGGTAATTTTAGGGTAGGTACCCTTTCTCAAGGGTACTGTAGCTGAAGTTGGGACTTGAACCGGGGTCTTCTGGGTCCCAGGGCAGCAACTCTAACCCCTATGCTACCTGCTGCTTGTTAAGCTATGTGAAAAAGAGTAGTCTGAGTTGTAGAGCTATGATATATGTAGAAGTCCACCAACGCTACCCTTTGCTGAGAATATCAGAGCATCTGGAAATAAATAGCTTTTATGTAGCATGTATCTTGTTTGTGGGAGAAAAAAACAGATCCACAATTCTGCAAGCTCACTTCCCATGCGAACTCCTTTTAAATTCCTCGAACGGTGCATACAGTTTTCAATGTCAGTAGCCTTAGCTCATTGTAAGCCATATGGATATTATAATTTGATAAATAAAATACACAGAAGGCAGTAAAAATTGAGATACACAGGATATTCCTGATGCAAGGAAAGTTAATTTCACCGGTTCAGCTATTTGCTGCTACTGTTAAGACCGTTCCTCTTCGATCACGCAGGCGATGGCAGTGGCAGGAAGCGCCAGTGGAAAAGTGCCAAGTGCTGCTAGAGTCCAAATAGTCTCACATGTTTATCATTACCCACTTGCACATTTCTTCCATCTGACAGCAATCAATAGCGCTACATGAGTTGTTCCAGTAAAATGGTATATTGATTTACAACGGGCTGCTGCGGGGCCAGCAGTAACTTTGTCAGTGCGTAGATCCTCGCGGTCTAGAGAGGGCGAGGGAAGGGCGCCTCCTTGCGAGTACTTTACTTACTCTGCTTACAGTCTATGAAAAGGATGCTTTTCATATGTAGTCAGTAGGTTGGTGCTTTAGCTCTTTGTCATTCTTAACCCTGTTTATTCAGGTGCAGTATCACCATTAACCACATGACCTACAATATTAAGGTACTTATAATGATTTGTACAGCTAGATAATATTTAATTGTGCAATTTAAGGTAAGTTACTTCTGCAGCAGCAGGAGGAGGAATTCCCACACGAGTCCTTGTGTTGCAAGGCAGTTGCTCTTGCTACTATGCTGCCTGCTGACCCACAATAATTTAGAGTCTGATACATTTTAATGCATTAGCTTATGGTTAGTACCTTGCTCAAATGTATATACTTACAATTATACTTGCTGCTCTTCTTCAGTTTACAATGCTGGGTGACTTCTACTGAAGCAATTCAAGGTAAGTGGGTAGGGCTTGGAACCCAGGTCCTTTGACCGAAAGCCTGCTGGGCCCTGACATCCCTCCTCCAAAGTGACATACTTTGCATTAACATTTTGATAAAATAATAATTTACAAGTGTCTAGCCTGATGTTTCACTTGAGTAAGTAAAATATCATTGTCCTGTCCATGGGGTACCCCCCCCGCCTCAGCCAGTGCTTCCAGAATAAGCTATGGATCACTGCAACTCTGCCCAGGACAAGTGGTTATTGAAATTGGATGGATGGATGAAGTATCCTTCTTCAACAGTGTAAAAGGGGCCCCTGGAGCCAATCTCAGTCCTGTGACTGCAGTCCTACACAGCAGATCCATTTTATTACAACACATAATAAATATTGTATATGTATATGTTTTCTAGGATTTTTAATATCTTAGAGCATTGATAGTGAAGTATAAAATGATAGGTTGCATGTTAAAGGAGTGACTTAGGGGTCTTTTGAGACAGGTTTGTTTCAGAAATAAATGCGAACACTTCACATTGATTTCCCCAGCTTTGCATATGGGGAATTCCTTGTTCTTCTTTAGAGGAAACTCTGAAAACTGAAACTGGGTATAAAGGATCTGGAGAAAAATGTGAGATGTGAGTTCCCATTCACTGAAGCATGTCTACACTGAATGTTGCTACTCAGTAGATGAGGTCTGATGGTGGTTTTGACTGGCAAAACCTGATTACTATTCATTTGTAAAACTCCAAGAGTTTATGAAAATAAATGGCTTCTTATAGAAACAGTCAGATTATTATGCGACGCGAAACCAAGGGACTGCTGGTTGAAATGCTTTTTCAGTAAAAGATTATCAAGGTATCAATAATTATTTCAAGAGGTGTCTACCAGCAGTTATATGTCTGTGACACGGCAGGGGACCTTCTATCGGTTAGGCAGCTGGAGTGGCATCACTCCCAGGAGGGGAAACGCAGCTGCCTAAATGGTCAAACGTGTAAAACTATAAACTGTGAAAGTTGCCCTTGTTGTATGAATCTGCTGTAAAACTGTATTTATACAAAAGAGGACAGTGTATCAAAATTGATTTTAAGTGTAGTTTACCATTGTGTATTTTCCTGGGAACGAAAAGAAGCACACCAGTGATTTATGGCAGAGCTATGAAACGGACATGTGTGTTCCAGTGTCATCGGCACCTTGGTATGATAGGCGGGTATCAGACTGCAGGTCTAAAAGATCAACCAGTTTCTATTACCTTGCCTGCATTTCTTGTAGGTAAGCTTTCCAAAATAATGAAGTTATCCTTCCACGGCACGCTTTCTATACGACAGAAACAAAGCAAGTGTGAGTGACTTTTTCATCCAAATTTATCTGTGCATTTACACATTATTAGTAAGCACTTGAACAAACAAAATTACATCTGTTTGGACCTTATGTGGTGAAGGTAATGTCGTCCACATCCCAAATGTATCGTTAATTTTGTAGCAGAAGCATTTGTGATTCAAAACTCCCCCATATCCCACACAATCCCTCAGAGACATTTCTTTCCAGACAGATTAGCGCACTTATGCTCTCAAGATCACCAGGAACGGTAGACGGCATTCTTTGGGAGGCGTGTGGCAGATACAGTAATAGGTGCTAATGCTTTGTGAAAAATGTGAATAATATTTGCTGTTACTCTGTGTCTGTGTTTAAAATGTTTGAAAGTATGGTTGTTAAGTGTTTATGGTAGAAAAGCCAGACGTTGTGGTTTGGTTCCACCCACAGGTAATAAAAGCTTCTTGCCCTCCCTGACTTGAGAAGTGTCAACACTTCTGGCTGCAATCTTGACATTTTGCCCATTCTCAGAACACCAGAAGATGGTACTATGTGCTCCATTGTTTTTTCCCGAAGATATTCTGGTTAGTATCTATTTTGGCTCCACCACATGGTACGTCTTCTCCGAAAACCACACTTCCTGGCTGCCATATGTGTCTAAACGTAGGTTCCTGAGCAGGAAGAGCGGCTGTCTCAGGAAACAGACACACCGGAGGCAGGGAATTCAATTCAAAGGGGAATGTTCTTACTGTATGAGCAATGAATAAGCCATGATGCAAAGGAAATCTCATAAAAAAGTACGTAACTGTCTGGGGCAGACAAAGTAAAGCAGACACCCATATCTACCCACAGGACTGCCGTGTGGTTTACCAGGAATGTAAGCACCACTGTTGTTGACAGTAAACAGCTAACGAGACAGTTCAGTATTTTAAAGAGTAAATAAATAAAAAAATGCAATTGAGCAAATATCAGCCGAGTTGTGGAGGGCTGTTTATTTCCAGGCTCATCAGGCCGGTCTGGGTCTTCTGGGAATTACTGAATTCTCTGATGCAAACAGCCCTTCTGTGTATTTCTTTTTTTCAATCTCCAGCCACGCAGAAATGCCGAGACCTCTGTGCGAGGAGACGAGTTCACTCTGGGTGCTGGAGAAAGAACGGGGCAAAGGAGGAGCACGAAGCACAGATGCTGGTTGCGTAAGGGGCTGCGCTTTGCACCCGTCCCACGGGGGTCCCATTCTGGATGAGCAATTGACAGAGGATAATGATCTTCTGAAGCACAGCGCCCCTTTGTCTCCCTCAAAGGTTACCTTTCATTTGGCTACTCTGCCTGTTCCTTTTATTAATGTCCTCGAGTCTCCTTCATCCACTTAATCCCACAAGCAGCAGTTGAACATTTTAAAAAAGACCTTTTTTAATGACACACAATTTTTCCTCTAACTTTCCTTTCAGGTGAATTAATCCACTAACAAACAGCCTGTCAGCAACTTTATTCGTTTTTGACAAAACCTTCTCTCTGTTTATGTATTTCAAATGAACTATATAAAATTATTTATAGATCTATACCCTATGTCATATCTATGTACTGCATGTACAGTATGTACACAAGTATGTTTATCTATACATATATTGACATAGACATCTTTTGTCTTTTTTCCCCACCATTAAAAATATTCCCACAATGACAAACCCTGAAAGACCAATTTGAGAAAATTTCACAAAACAATATTTTATTTGTATATCATTTCAGTTGTAATAAGGTGTCAACTAAATTTGATCTTGTGAATAGCAAAGAGGATGAAAATGATGATGCTGGTGATCAGCGGATGTAGAGGAAGTGGTTATGAGATATGGCATAACCTGTTTCTCGGTGAATGGCAATTTTTCTTTTTTTTTAAATAGAATGCATATCCCATACGTGTACAGGGTATGGGCAGCTTCGGGTACAGTTTAACCAGGATGAAACTGAAATTTTATTTGGGTAGGATGCGATGCTATTTATCAGTTTTATCTTTAGTATAAACTTCTCACAATGAGTTCTTAGATCTTACCCTTACTATCAACAGGCAGAGCGTGAGCAGGAGGAAGCAGACCCGTGTATCCAACACTTTGATTTGATTACTTCGGGGGGAGTGCGCAATGCTTAGACGGAAACAAGGCTGTGATTCAGGGCTGTGATGTGATTAAAGTTTGCAGCAAGGCACTGGTTGAGGAGATGGACACATTCAGCATTTGCTGCTGCTGATAAGGTCATCTCCTGACCACATCCTTTGTCCATCCCACAGCCCTTTATAGTACTAGGAAGAGGTCCTCCAGGTGAAAAACTTTTCACCAGTTGCTTCAACATTTATTAGATAGAGAAAATCTTTGACTCTGCAATGAAAGTACTGTACATAACCTCATAACTTCTCACCTTACTCTCTGCTGGCTGCTTCCCATCTACCTTCAAAACTTCTGTCATCTCACAGCTGTTAAAAGAAACCCTCTCTGAACCCAAATTCCATCCAGAACTGCAGGCCAGTCTCTCTTTTGTCTTTTCTGTTAAAAACTCTGGAACGTGCAGCGTACAACCAGTTATTTACATTCCTTCCCCGGATTGACCTCCTCAGTCAATCTGGGTTCAAAGTGGACCACTTCACTTAGACTGCCCTTCTTACAGTTAAAATGCTCTCAAGTCTGCTAGAGTGGCTTTCCTCTCCCTGGTCCTCATCTATTTGACCATTCTGCAGTATTTTACACTGTCAACCACTCTCTTAAACAGCTTGGCCTCCAAGGAACGACATTGAAATAGTTTGAGTCCCACCTGTCAGATAGATTTTCTTAGGCTATCTGACGTGGCATCCTGTCTTATATTTGGCCTTTCTGTTTTATGATGGGCCCCCTACTCTTCTTCATTCATACCTCTTCCCTTGGTTCTGTTAATGCCTTTGACAGATTCCCCTGTCACTGTTATGCTGATCATCCACAGCTCTTCCTCTCCTTTTCTCATGTAGCTACAGATGTATCCACACGTATTGCTGCCTGCCTCTCACACATCTTTGTTTGGATTAATCACTTTCTGCCACTCAACCTGTTCAGAACTGAGATCCGTCACTTCTTAGCTGGTCTGTTTGTAACTTTCTATTAAATTTCACCTACTTCATAGACTAATTGTCTGGGAGTGATGATCAACTCTGATTCTCTCAACACAGTGATGTCATAACCTGGTCCATACAGTCTGTCTCACAACAAACTTTACACAGCTTCTGGTACAGACCAGCTTTCTGGCTGACTTCCTGGCCTCCTCCATCAAAGCTCTGTAGCTGATACAAAATGCTGCACGAGTTATTTTTGACCTGCCAAGGTGTTCCGAAGTATCACCCCTCTTTGTCTCTCTCTATTGGCTTCCTCTAGTGGCCTGTGTCAAGTTCAAGCTTGACCTCTTGCTACGGCTCAGACTGTGACTCCTCGACCTCTGGCTAATTAGTGGTTCCATTTATGAGTGGTTCAAATTCAAAAGTCTGAAAGTTGTCAGACCTGGCTCCAGTGCGGTGAAGCAATCTCACTCAGTCACTCCGATTCACTACTGAATCCCTCATTCAAGTAGAATATCTAAATACATCCCCTTTGGGATCATTCTCTCCATACCTCCTGTCTACTCCATAAATTTACTTTATTTGTCGCAGATACCTTTTGTATTTCCTATCAACTATGTATGCTGCTACTTAAGTAATGTTACTTTTAATTCTACCTGTTTTAAAATTTGTATTGTCCACCAACTCTATATGTAGCTCACTATCTACTACCATATGCAGCCATGTGAAAGTGAAAGTGAACTTGGTTGAAGGCCCAGTGTTGCGCCACACTTTTGAGAATAAGTTAATGTTCCTCTCAACGGCAAGCTCACATTCAGCAACCTTTTTGAGTCACCAAAGGCATGGCAAGGCATGGACACGGCTATACTTATGCTATGCAGAAAATATTTAGATTAACAGAAGTACTAAATGAAGAGAACCTCCTTGTCCAGAGGAAACAAAATGTTCTTGCAGCTGCATACAATATTTGGTCAATGGCAGAGTCCCTGCATGTTTCAAGTAGTTACAGCTATACTTGAAAATATCATAAACGTTTTCAAATTCTTCTCCATTATATTTTTCTAAACATGAAATTAATAATTTTTTACCGGTCAAAAGGGAATATATTTTGGCAATTGGTATACCTGGGAAAAAAATTGGGAAAGAATGGGTTATCTAAATACAAAAGGCACACAACAATTAGACAACAATTATGTTGGTCTAGTTAAACTACATTTCGAGTTTAAAAATTGCATCAGAACAGGAATTAGCTAACACTATGTGAGTGATGGATGAAAGTTTCTTTGTCAAGGGAGCAAAACTTCTATAAGTACCAAATAGGGCTGTTTTCTAACTATCTCAGAATGCGAAACCAAAGCCAACCCATAATGTGAGGAAAAAACTCAGTCTGCAGTATTGTGCATAGCTGGAGTCGTTTGACCATAGTCACCCAACCTGATGGTAACTTTCAGCTGGCACTTCTGCATCTGTAACTTACGTACATTATGAGACTGATCACCACTGGCTACATTTCCACCGTGAGCTTTAATATGCCTTGACCTGTCTCTAGCTTTCATTAGAGCCTTTATTATAATAATAAAAGGTCTCATTTGGTGTTTCAGGTTTAAGTTGGCCACCGGTGGCTTTGACATTCAATGTCTAAGGTAATTGTATTTCATATCTGAAAATATATTATTATATTAATATATTAACATTATATGAATATAATAAAATATTTGCACTTAAATAACAGAAAAAACTGTACGTAAACTGTCCTTTAATACTGTGTTGAATTGAATGTCAATTTTCTGCTTCCTGAATGCTTCTATGAGTAATATAGAGAGAAAGCATTTATGAAACATTACTTCAGATTTCATTCATTACATGAGTACACCCCCTGGCTATTTTATTATGTACACCTTGATGGAATGTGATAGAACCCACTTTTGCCTCCAAAGCAGCCTGAAATGTCAGCAGTATGGATTCAGCACGGAGCTGGAAGCTTGCCAGAGCATTTGTGGTTCATGTTAATTCAGAAACATCACACAGTTCCTACAAATAGTTTGTTGCACAATTCTACAGAATTAAAGAATTAGATGCACTGAGAATTACAGTAGCTGAAAAGAATTCTTTATAAACTCAACACTGTATTGTGTTGCTGTTTCTGCTGTAACCATCGTCTGGCACGTGCGATCATGCCATATTGATCATCTCCTAGATTCTTGCCTATTCAAACATTTCGTGACCTCAAATCATGACCTCTTGACCCTGTCTGCCTGCTTCACAGATTGACACGTGCAACACAACGTGGGAATGTGAGCTGTGTGTGTAAAAGTGCAAATACTTAAAGTTGCCAGTGAGGGTATATTATTAATTCTGATGGAAAGTCCCATTTTTTCTTTAAAAAGAAAAAGAAATTGTCACTCAGTTTTTTTAAATGTACACATAGAAGTAAGACATCTGAAATCCTCAAATATGATGCAAAAGTTATAACTGAGAGAAATCCAACTAGTTATCAGGTCAGAGGTGTCTATTACATTATTCATGATTCAACATAATTCAATAAATTTTTTAAATTTCCAGGCCCCTGTCGCTGTAACTCCAGAAAAATGCAGGTTGCCAGGACACTGGGGGAAGAGAGTTCCTCCGATCCCTATGAACTTTTGCACAGCATATCGTATTTATTGTATTTCCCATCAGTGATTATGTGTGAATGTCTGCAGATCTGAATCACTGCGAGTCTTTAAAGCTTTTACACTTTTGTGTGCGTCACAATACGTGTGGATATATCTACTGTTGACTTAGGCCTATAAAAGGATTGCGGCACGTGCTGCACATGGCAACCGCGAGCGGAGAAACCATGCCCGTTTAAGTCACCATTGCACATTTACAGTCATTACTGATGAAATTATTTTTGCGTGCAGCAAGAGAAGTGGATCGCCTTCACCTGGATGCCCCACACTCCCAATCCATTCCCCATGACTTTTGCTTCTTGTTATTCCCCACAGAACCTGCTCTTAACTATTCTACAATAAAGCCATTTATTTTTTTTCCTCAACACCTGTCTCTGTATCCGTCTTCCTTCTCTCTGAAGAACCAGGCAAGTGAGGTGGATGTTTCCAGAATTCTTGCTCTTACTGTTACATTTCCATTATGCAGTTAACACAGGACAGAACATTAAAAGCCTAGAGCAACCAGAGGCTTCAGCAGGAGACAGAAAAGTTTCTGCCAACACTGTTTACCAGTAGTCAGTGCATGATTATGTCAGCTTTTTTTGCTAAGGCTTTAGCCACTTGTGTTCTCTTCTTACTGACTTAAGCAGGCAGCAGAAACTTTGAACATATGTGGCGCGCAGCACCGTGGGTTTGGATGGGGCGAAGAAGGACGCAGAGGCAACGTCCATTTCTAACGTTTTATTAGAACACCGGCACACAACCAAATAATGCTCTCCATCCGAGGACCCCGTTTCCACCTGAACCCGTGCGCCTTCCCAACCTCCTTAGCGTCTCCAGGTTCTCTCCTCTCCCCCCCCCCCCCTTATATTCCCCGTACGTCACCAAAGGCTAACCAATTAACAATAAACACATTTCCCGCTCAGAATAGTAACGCGGGTCGTTACAATATCCTATAGGCTGTCTTAATGGACAATGTGTGTCAGTGTCTATGGAACGTACCGTAAAATCCCTATTTAACGCCCCCGAGGGCGTTACAGTTTCCAAAATGGGGCGTTTATTAGAGGTCGTATGGTAGTGAAATCGATCATCAGCCAATGGCAGAGCACTACACGCGTGATCAGTAAATTCACCCGAATGTCTGCACGTGGGGCCTTTACGTACATGTACTGAGTAGGTCTGATACTGCTTGGTTTTGAGTAACACTTTCAGTCATGGATCGTAAAAAAGAGTCACACAGGTCGTACAGTGTTTCCTTCAAATTGAAAGTTGTACAGTTTGCAGAGGAAAAGGGTAAACATCAGGCCAGCAAACTGTTCCAAGTTGACAGAAAGAGAGTGCGCGAGTGGTGCCAGAACAAAGACAAGTTGAAAGTTTGGAGCAAGTCACGTAAACGTGCACCAGGGGCAGGAAGGCCCGTGCGCTATGCTGACATAGAAGAAAAGCTACTGAAATGGTTTTCGGAGCGTCGTGAGTCTGGAGTCCGAGTAACTGGAAAGTCTTTGAAACTTGAAGCTCTCAGACTGCGCAAAGAGGGTGGATCTCACTCTTTCAAAGCCTCTTGCGGATGGTTTACGCGTTTTAAACGTCGTCACAATATTTCATTTCGTCGGACAACACATATCGCAGAAATCAGTCGAGATCAGTGTGTTCGTGGATTGTTTCATTCAATTCATGTTACGGACTACGGAAGAGAATGCGATTTAAAACTTGGTACTGCTGGTAAGTTTTCTCTCTCTCTTCCCCTCCCATACTTTTCTGATTACTCGAAAAAAATATACCGGCCGGGTATTGTCAAAAATGGGGGGGGGGGCGTTAAATAGGGATTTTACGGTATTTCTTGTCAAAGTTTCATGCAAACTTCCTGTCTAGTTTGCGCTTAATTTTCTGATCCTTTTTTTTTTTTTTTATCACTTTCAGCGTGTGTGGTAGAATAAGCCTTTCTATTTTAGTATACTTTAAGAATCGGGTGTGGTGGCTCTGCGGGTTTGGCCAGGTCCCGCTGCGTGGCGGGTCTCTTGGTTCGAGTCCCCCCCTGGGGTGCCTTGCGATGGACTGGCGTCCCGTCCTGGGTGTGTCCCCTTCCCCTCCAGCCTTGCCCTCTGTGTGGTCGGGTTAGGCTCCGGCTCGCCACAACCCCTCCTCGGGACAAGCAGCTTTAGCCAATGTGTGTATAATTCAAGAATCACATGTTGCCATCAGCCCCTAAAAACATTTTGTATTGCCTTGGGAAGAAAGTATCTTCTAAGGGTAAATGTAGGGTAAATATAGATAGTATTCCACATGTGAGGCTGTGCAGCCATGCTTTTTATAACAGGGTTTGATGTTTTGTGTGCCTGCTGTGCCAGTGTGCAGTTCATGCACATGCAGCGGGACTGAAATGATGCTGAAGAACAATTATTTGTGCAGATTGCAGTTATGTTTGACACAGACCCTACTTACCTTTAGGCATCACAGCTGGCATGTGATTATGATTATGGATTATAATCAATCCACTTATTTGGAAAGCATTGTAGTCATGGTGGGATAACACTCTCTAATGCTTGAGTTCATGTATTTCCATGTCGAGCAGGCGGAAGCAGAGGCTTTTAAATGAAGTGATTTCAGCATGATTTGATTTCCTCTTTGCAGTAAGGATTGTGAACAATTTTCTTAAAAAGGTTATATGAAAACGATTAATGAAGTCGGGAAATTCTTCACTTTTTGGTCCAGGTTATAGCATCTCTGTCTGTGATCCTAACGTAAATTCAAATTCAGTTCATTTGCCAGTTACGCCAAATGAACATTAATAAGAACTACTTTTCCATCATGACAAGGATTCAAAGGAATTAAAAATAAATAAAATGCTGTTGGTGCTAGTTATTGAGGAATGGGCTGAGTGCATTCCTAAAAGCTTTCAAATTTCCCCTGTTTTGTTCTCTTCGGCATTTTTTTTTTTTTTTTTTTTTTCTTTTTTTTCCACTCTTCGTGAAAACATTTCCATGGTGAGAGGAGCAGGAAGGTCTTTTGCAGCTGTACTGTTCTTGGCTCAAGTCCATCTCAGATCTTAGAAAAGATGAGTGACTGAATGCTACACCAGGCAAGTGGCAATCCCTTCCTCTGACAGCTCATTTGAGGGAACAACGCATTTCAAAGTATTCGACCACTGACGTTACGAAATAAAACCTAATGCTGTCCTTGAACTCGCACTGCTCCCTGACACTTTCATGAATTAAACCTTATGATTGTCACCCTGTTGCCAGTTTATATCACTTTTTCCTCCTAAATTCCAGAAACTTCCAATGTTTTAAATGGTTATAATCCAAACATCACTGAGCACACGAGCTTTCGGTTATATGAGGTAAACATCTAAGAATACGATAATTATCGCTGGTGTTTTTCCAAAATGGAACGTTCATGTATGGTCTCTGCTCCACAGATGTGCCCACAGAGTAAGGAAAGTCTTTCTACTGGCAAATCTCAACTGTATATTACCTCACTGTATCTGGGGCTGTCATCTCTCAAGTGTCGTGCCTGCATTGTACACATGGTTGGAGTCATTTTGACAGTCACTTGGCTCAGTGAATTGGAGGTCTCTCACACAGGTGCTACTTCACTGTGATGTTTCCGCTGTATGGTAATACCGAGGTTATCGTGGTGCGCTGCGCTCTAGGTTCGGATGGGGCGAAAAAGGATGCACAGGCAGCGCACCGGCGCACAAAGAAATAATGCTCTCAATCCGAGAACCCCTTTTCCTCAAGGGCCTGCATATCAGGCCATCCTGCTTAGCGCTCCTTAGACTTTCTCCCTTTTCCCACCGCTACACAGTCACCCCATTATACTCCTTGCGAGTTCCCCCAGCGGTTGAACGCTTAATTCCAATTTTCCCATTATGCAGCTATTTACAATGGACACATTTTCCTGCTCAACCTCATGGTAATGTGGGTCATTACATTATTGTGCGACAATTTGTACTCAGCATCACAACCAAAATGATTGAAAAACAGCCCTCTAGGCTGCTGAATGGCATTTCCGTAAAAGCTCAATTGTTACGAGGAGACACATGCTTGGTGTTTGCATATTCTTACATTACATACATATCCTCGTCAGTTGGTGATTCTAAATTTTTTAAAAGAACGTAGAAATTTTTCGGAATGTGACAAAGCGAACATGCAGAACATTTAAAACATTTGGAAACTAGGCCTTCATCACAAGGACAAATCCTAAGTCACAAAATGTTCTGGCTAAAATGACTAACAAAATGCTGGAATGAGGAGATTTGATTAATTTATGACATTTTTGGAAATGGATATCCATTTTATTTGGCGATCAGAATCGCCACTTGTGACGTAAAGAAATAACAAGTAACAAACAAGACTGGATGACTCATTACCATAATCTCATTTTACAGCATCGTTTAAGGGTCCCCCACTGGTTCCCCTGGTGTCTAATTTGACTGAAGGACAGAATTTCTGTTAGTGTACTGCAGTGGCTGACGCAGTGGTGCTATGAGTAGTGCTGGCACCTCGCAGCATCTGGGCTCTGTATTGGCTCGAAGGTTTAATTTGGATCAGTCTGTGTGAAATTTCCATGTTCTACCCATGTTTGCATGGGATTCTTACGAGTGCTCCGACATTCACCGCAGTCCAAAGGCATTCCTTTTGGCCGAAGTGAAGAATCAGAATTGCTGGTTGCGTGTGCCTGTGTGACAGAGTGTGTGTCACATTGCTCTGCGAATGTAGGAAGTTTGCAGTGTAGTGCATCCTGCATCTTAATACTAATAATAGTCAGTGTATATTGCTTTGGAGAAAAGAGTCTTGGACTGTGCGAGAATGTGGCCACAGGATCATCCCCAGGATCTATGCCTGGCTGTTGAGGGTCATTTGCAGCACTGCTGTTTTAATGGAGTGTTTGTACGCTCTGTAAAGTTTAGGAGGTGTGGATGCAGGTGCTGCCTGATGCTCCCTTTTATTAAGTTTTTTTTTTGGAATGGTTTATGTAAATCCACCTTTTGCTAACTCGTACCTGGTTAATCCTGACCTGGGATGCTCAGCATGGCTCAGTCTGCTGAATCAATAAATTTAAGAAATTTTTCTTTTAAATTTTTATTTAGATGTCAGAATACTTCCACATGGTCCTAGAAAAGTTGACCATGCATCATTAACTCTTTATATTGGTAAATATGGTAAGCATATTGTGTAGATAACATTTATATGGCCTATTAATTTAAAAAAAAAAATGGAGTGCTATGTATTTTGCAATATTATATTAAAATATGCAACAGAATTATTATATATTACAGTAGTCTTAGAAACTACAAGACAGTGCTTAAAATTTTTTTGCTCCAGCAACCTGTCTCATTTTCGCATTATACATAAAATCAGCACAAGGTGGTCCCCTGATTTACGATGGTTCGACTGATTTTTTTTGACTTTACGATGGTGAGTTGGCGAAGGACATTCAGTAGAAACCGTACTTCAAATTTTGATTTTTAATTTGCCCCTGCCTCTCTGTTCCTCTGGCCAGTCACTTTCAGCATCTTGGGGTCAACAATGATGGACAGGTGTCCTGTCCATTCCTGGTCAGGGGCGGGAAAATCAAGAAGGGAAGAACAACTTGGACATCGAAGTTGATGTAACATAGCTCATCAAAAAGACCATACAAACGTATTGAACACATTTGTGCCATTGAGGTGTCTTATAAGGTTATTGAAAGAAGTCGAAGTGTAAGCCGGCTCTGTTCGTCGTACTGCGTGTTGTTGGTTGGGCTCAAGGGGGACTTGTGATCTCTAAAGTATCGTCAACCAACGTACTGCAGTACTTCATCTTTCCAGGAGAGTGTCTGATGCTATTTGTAGTTTTCCGCCTCTCAGCATGTGGCTGTTGCAGCCTCTTCGTCTGGTTCTCTCTGTACAGCTGGTCTTGAAACCAGCTGGTTTAATTTTGGTCTGTGGGGAAAAGGGATGCTGTTTTTGCAGTGTAAAAAGATTAGAGTCTGGCTATTAACTGGTATGTGGCCATTGTTTCATAGGAGAGGTATTTCTTTTATGTGACTGAGGGTGGGTTTTAGCTCTGATCCTCCTCCATGTCTAAGCCATCTTGAACAGTTTACAACTTCCCGGTGGCAGAAGACAAGTGGTGAAAATAGATCTATGGAAATTATAGCAGCCTGTGAAAAATTAGTGTGGTTTTACTACAAATCATGAAAAATTGCAACCTTGTACTCTGCAGGTGAGTGTCTGTGCCCTCTGTTATTAATATTGTTAGAACTGATTTTTTTTTCTATAATAACTTCAAATAAAATCACCTCATTATGGCAGAACAGGCTGTTCTGTTTCTGTTGTAATGAAAACAACATATAAATGGATTTCTTCAGCAGTTGTGTCTATTTTGGGCTCCAGGTTTGAAATGATTGCAGCCTGCGAAACGATGTGGAAGTGTGATAAGAATGTAAATGAGCGTTGCAGAGGGCTGGATGACTCCTGCACGTATTTTCGGAAGAGACGGGCCTAAAATGTTGTTCTCTGCTTCTTCAATCAGTCATGTTGAATGTGGAAAAAGTAAATGGCTGCGAGTTACTTTTGAATGATGTTGTTTGTGTGCAGTATTCACGAAATTCAACTTTAACATGACGGGTGTGCTTCAGATATGAATGGTTCACATATTTCAGCGCTTCAGATATTAGTAAGTGTCATATAATCCGTGACAACAGCCTTCAGGAAATGTATTTAATATGATTTTACGAAGGCTTCGTTAATCTTAAAAAGCTCATCGATGGCCTCATGCTTTGTGTTTTCTGTGTAGGGCGATGGGAGGACAATAAGTTTTACTGCAGAACGTGACTTCACTACAGAAATGTTGATGATGCCATCGGGATTCAGCAGATGACGGAAAACGTTCTGTGACTTGTTTAGCGTACACTTCCTGGACAGCCAGAGGCTGTGGAGTCCTCACTGTTACAGTAGCCAGTACCCAGTTGTTATGTCTCCTCTTAGTGACTTAGTGAACGCAGAGACAGGCACACACCCCCTCTGATAAATATGTCGTGAGCCACCTGCTTCTTTTCACTGTACAGGCTGTAGGCTCCCTTTTAACATGTGGAGAGAAACATCCTGTTATTTACCAAATGGAATAAAACTGTTATTTGTAGCAGATTATAGCTCTGCTTTTAGATTCTGGCCAGGGCAGGGCAGGAGTTCAGTGAATTTTATTGCCATCCCAAAGATCACATTCATTCATTTAGCTGATATTTTTCTCCAGAGAGACTTACGTGTTACCTACAATTATTTCCCCATTCATAAAGCTGGGCCATTTCACTGGGTTTTAAGGTAAGTACCTTGCTCTAGGATCCTACAGCTGGAGGTGGGATTAAAACCTGTGACTGTTGAATCCAAAGGCAGCAGCATTAAGCACTATGCTACCATGAAACGATTTCTTAATTTAGTTTCTGTGTATCTGTAGAACATTTTCCTTTTATATCTTTGAACTTAAACATGGTGGTTCTATCTTTAATGGTCACTCACTACACCTGTTCTCGGTGTTTTATTGCTACAGGACTCTACTGATTCCTGCATGAGGTTCTTCTGTGTACCATGTGTCTCTTTATTTAACTGCTTGTATAATGCCCTTCTGAGCCCCTCTTACTTCAAGAATGAAAACCTGATTTGACTAATAAAAAACCTTCCCAAAACAATGCTTTTTTAATGTCCAATGGTCTTAAAAGACCATTTAAAACATCAGTGTTGACAATGTCCAGTTGTTACCAAGTGGCCACCTATTTGGAAGCACATAAAGCTGTACATTTTTTTATGCAAAAGGTTAGCCCAAATGTCTGGAACTTATTAAAGTGCAGAAACCAGTACAGTTTAGCTTTAAGGGCTAAGACAAAAAGCCAAAAGTGGCATTTGCTATTAGTTGAAGTAAACATTTACACACATCAGTTTAGGCAGATTTTCTTTTATTTCATTTATTTAATTTTACAGTGTGTCTCTTTTGTTGCTCCCTTTATCCCTTAGCGTATCAGTGTTATATCACAAAGATTACTCAATCTGTAAGTGGAGCGTCTTTATTTAGCCATCCAGGTTCTGCCACACAGACCACCATGGAAGATGACACAAGAGCCCGTGGAATTAATTCTATAAAGATGAAGGGGTAGAAAATGAGACTGGGACAAGACGTTCGTTATCCCAAGGTTGTGCAAAACGACCTTTAATTGCTCATAAGGGAAGATCTGTATTTAACTTGGTTGTGCCACTGCTGGATAGAAGAAAGATTCTAGAGGGTGACATGCTACAGATACAGTATAATGGATTCCACCTGTTGTCAGTGCTAAGTAATAAATTATGTGAATGTTCTTGTGTCATTTTCACAAATTACTTCTAATATTTCGGGAACATTCAGTTTGCAAACTTTCTGTTGTAATTATAAGTATTATTTCTATATGTTGAAACCATGTGCCACAGAAATATATTTTTATGTACAGTTTCCTTTTCTTGGGATTGATATAATTGCTCAGATCAGTGAAAATAAAAAATTTAAGTTTTGATCTGTTCTGCATTATTATGTTTTTTTTTTTTTTTTAGTTTTGTATCTATTTGTATTATGAAGCTAGAGATATTCTGAACCAGATGAGATTAATTAGATCAACCAAGGTCATGATAGCAGTTTTCACTCTTGACATTTGAGCTCACAATGACCTGGTTACTCTAACCAGCTCCTTAAAAATTGTATAAAGCCATGTTGGGACATCACAGTGTATCAGGCGATAGGAATCCAGGAGCATGGGCAGTAATCCAGGGACCTGTAATGCAGTCAGCTGTGTTTGGAGTTTTACGCTCAGCCACAACCTCTTTTTCTTAGGGCAATCTGCCCTTGAAGTTGATGCTTCAAATGCATATGCAATATGGAAAGTATGGAACAAAACAGCACATTTAGTTTTTTTGCTGGGAACATCTCTGGTTTTTGCACTGTTGCGCTGTCTAAACAATCATTTGTACATGTGCACAATATAATCATATTGAGTAGAGACATTGCACTTTGGGGAGGACAGACATGTTTGACATGATATTGTGATTGACAAGCGTTATAAGGGCTTCTAAACCATTAAATAGGATGACATCTAAAAATGTGAAAGTAATGTCCTTTGAAATTTTGGAACTTTATCAATGATGAGCTCCCAGTGCCACACATTTTTCAGTTTGAAATGGGCATACAAATAAAAAGCACTGAAATATTTATACTTTGTCCAACAGGAATGTGATGCATGCTTACTTGAAACACACTTTCTGTATGCATGAGTCCTCTCTTTGTTTACTTGTCTTCGTCTAAAAATAGCCTAGTTCTTGGATTTTAAGTGTTTCCACTGTGTTTCCATTCCTCAGTTTGACAGCTCATATGAATCATTCAAGCACAAATAAAACTTTGAAATGAGGATTACTTTAAATCTCTACACCAACAAAATTGCTGGAGATCATTAGAGCATCTTAGATGAAAATAAATGGCAATTTGGGAAAGGTTGGATATTGGATTGCAGCAATATTTTGGCCCATGTTAAATATAATTAATCTAGACAGTTATATTGTATGAATATTATTTTGAAGGAAATTGTTTTTGTAATGTGGAAATTGTGCTCTGTGAAGTGATGTTACACAAAAACCATTTAAATATTTTGAGAAGCACTACAGTAGTGCACAGGTTCTCTGCTTAAACTCATATCCAGAAAAGTGTTTATTTCTCATAATATTGGTATTTAACATTAAATTTTAATTACAAAGAAAGCGCCTCTGCTTTCATTACCCTCAGTGCATTTAATGCAAACACACTTGTTTCTGTTACCACTGAAAGACCTCGAGATGTTAATTTTCACTTGATCATTATTGTCCTTTCTCAGTGACTGATAATTGTTCCATAATGAAGAATCCAGTAGGACCACACATTGAGCTTTACAGACACAAATTAAAGAGCAACACTAACAAGAGCATCTCAAGCAATAGCAAAGGAATAAACATTATGCCAGTTAGAGTGAAAATGGAAGGGACTGCAGACAATTCTCACAACCAGTATACATCTGCTAGATGGGGACTGTTACTTTGAGAAGCTCACCTGACAGAGCTGCACTCGTGCGTTAAATAAAAGGACTACATGTTCACTATATGCAACAAAGTCTGAAAGGAAAATGTGCAGAACTCCAGACAGACAAGAGTAGGTCAAGATGAGTCCTATTGCATAGACACTTAATAATCCAACTATTTTGATTTGCAGTCCTTGTCCAGGCTAACTCCCAGATAAGCGACTGAGCACAAATGTTAAAATTACTCCCTGTTACAGAAAAAGTATTTTTGGAGATTTGGTTATAGCTTTCTTTTAGCTTGCTATTGGACTGACTTTCTATTTCCATAAAAGGGTGGTTGCAGATATTTTAGGCTGCTGAACACTTTGCTGTCGGCATGAAGCATTGAATAACCGTCTCGGCAGTTACATCTTCTATCTGTAGACGCAAAGCATACCATATGTACTTCAAAATTTACTTCTTGAACCACAGTGAGATGTCAAGAATCGACAAGAGTCGATAGATACAAGGAGTAGCACACCGCTATTGTTTTTCATTTTGTTAAGGTCTTTAACCGTGAAATAATTTCTCGGAATAAAGATACGTTTGGAAGTGATCAAACAGATCAGTGAATCTTGCCTCTCAGAAATAGTGAAGTCTTGCTTTTCTTAATGTTTATGTAAACATGGCACTTTTCCTGGAAGATGTAGGTATTTTTTTCAAAAGAGTAGTTAGAAATCCATACTGTCCGTCTATACGGCTCTGTTCCTTAAGTAAAGAACATGCGGTCCATCCTCCTATTGTGTAAAGTGCTGTTATGACCCCTTGTAGGAGCATCCCCACTGACCACCAGAGAACCCACTCAGGTTCACCAAAGTGCACCCAACACAGTGCCTTACAATCATTTCCATAAACGAGTGAATGCTTCATCAGTGCTTGCTTTGTGTATTGTGATCTTGTGGGTTTATCTCCTGCTTCATGGTCTTCCATTGTGTCCCTGTGTTTTCTTCTCTTGTCTCCATGTCTTCAGTTCTCACTGGCCCAAGTCTTTATGCTCACCAATTCCTCATGTTACCGAGATTCTGTCCACAAGGTACCACTTCACCATAGCACTTGACTTTTTCATCACCCAAACTTTGCACCTGAGTCTACACCATGTTTCCGTATGTCTGTGACAGGTTCTTTATTACCACAACACTGACAATTAATATTTTGATATCAGCCTGTCCAGTGCTGCTCTTCTTCTATTAAGTCAGTTTATTGTAAGAGTCTCATGTTCTGATGCTGCTTAATTAAACTGTATAAATGACAAGTCCTTCTTTAATATACTCTCTGCGTTGAAGGACAGTGGGATATTATCCTGCTTTGGTTCTATTGATTTAACGTATGTTCAGGGTACTTCTGACTGTAAGTTATGAGTTACTTTTCCTGTATCTTGGCTAAATCTGTTCTTTCACTTTTTCTGCTTTATATGTATAAACCTATCTATTGTTTCCCAGGTTCCATTGTTTTCCTGGACATAAACAAATACAAAGAGGACTTAAATACAAATTAAAAAAATTATCATAGCAGACTCAGAAATATTCATTTTCTGCATTTTAAATATGTTTTATTTTTTAAAAATATTGCATGGCTGAGTAGATTTTGATTTATTATGGAATAAACCTACACATTATGGTGGTGTGGGACCTGGGAAAGCTGGTAGAGTAGTCTTTAGAGCTACTTGGGGTGTTCTTGTATTGGCATACCACACAACACTACTGTCTTTGGACCCAAAGGTTGCAGGTTTAATTCCCATCTTTGGCTGTAGTACACTTGAGCAAGGTATTTACTCTAAATTGCTCTGTTAAAATCACCTAGCTACATAAATGGGAAAAGAATTCTAAATATGTTACAGTTCTAAGTTGGTTTGGTGGAAAGTGTTAGCTAAATGAATTCATGTAAACTGAGGTTTGCTCTCAACATGGGGAGCAGCTGTCAGTATTAATCCAGTAATGAAATTTTGTTTTTTTATTTTGCTCTTTTTAATGGCTTGGACTTATGAAGTAAAACCATGGATTTTTATAAAATTCGAATTTTATGGTTAGACACTGATTTTGAATGACAGGTCAAATTTGTAATTTTAAATGTGTCATTTCAAAATATTTTTGCTTTCTGAATGGTAGCTGCTAAATGGGCAATTTGTACCCATGGAACAATCAGTAAATTAAGCTCAGTAGCTGGAAGTGTAAAAAGTGATTGCGCATTGAAGCGAAGGCCCAAATGGTGGTGTATTGCTTGTGCCTGTTGTAGAATGAGGTTGTTGATCCAAACCCCTCAATCTGTTGAGCCTGAGTATGTGTATGGAATTTCTTTCCAGTTCAATTAATCATGGAGCAGATGTCTGAGATGTGTGCATAGACTTTTGTGTACCGTACCTGTTGGATTTCTCTGTAAAACACTCCATCTATCCATCCAATTTCAATAACCGCTTGCCCTGAGCAGTCCTGAAGTATTAAATACAGCTGGTGAGTTTCATCACCCGCCTTGTTTAAAAGGACTTTGCCTGTTCATTTTCATTAACTGCTTGTCCTCATTACGATAGTGGGGGTCCAAAGCCTTTCCCGAATCACTGGGAACAAGGCATTGAGGAGATGCACCCTGAATGAGACACCCGTCTATTGTAGGGCAAATTAAAGATACTTCTGAATGAAAAAAGCAAATCATGGTTTAGTTGAAAACCATCATATTGCATGCAAAATTAGAAATACAGCTCCAGTGGTGACTTCTATAAAATCTCATGCATGCTTGCTTATTACACAGTAAATACCCTTGTAAATATGATATGTAGGTTGAAACAATTATGCTTAATTTAAAATGTAGAGCTTTTTGAAATTACAACCTTCCATTCATGATTTTCTTTCACAACATTCCCTCAAGTTGCCCATGTTCTGCTTTGTAAATGGTGGGGGTGGGGGGGGGGGGGGGGGGGGAATCATGCACCTTCTCTTTCCTAACTTTACTGGTGGCTATATCATGCATCAGGACTTCATCTTACAAAGATCTTACAAAGACCATGAATTCAACATAACAGAATTAACAATTTGTCTGCCACCTAGGTGTTAATACCCCTGGTTGATGTCAGTCATCCCCTGAGCCCTTTTTTCCTCCTATATTACTTCCTCTATGGCCTCAGCACAGCAACTGCCTTGGTTGCCTTCAACAGTGCCAACTTGAACAAACAGGTATGGTTTTGGAGGACTTTTTCACAAAAATGAACCAGACAAAACAAAGATAGGGTCCTGCCTTCATTTGGTTGTAGATACAATATTTTGAGGTTATATATCTTGTAAACATGTAGCTCATTTTTACATTAAATGTGTGAATTCCAAAGTTTTGAGGCTAGAATAAAAAAAAATCTTTCCTTTGACACTCTAGGGTTGGTAGTTTTATATTTTACTTTTAATCAAGGTGAGGAGAATGTGGCTGACATTCAAATTTTGAATCTCGACAAAAGGCTTGAAGAAGGTAGTATCTGTTGGTAGTATATCATTATATGTTGTAGTGTCTGCACTGAGAACAGCATGTTGTGTAAATCAAACACCACCCTCCCACTTTGGCAGTAACCCCAACTGCATCCCCCATAGGCCAAGGGCTCTTAGTGAGTCTTCAAGGATCGCTGCAATATTGCATTGTACCATATGAGTTTGGTAGAGTGTTCAGTATACCAGCAATTCCTCTTCACAAGGATTTCTTTAAATGCCAAGCTATTTTAACTGCATTTAGGGTAAGTGCCGCTGTTAAGGGTACTACAGTAGAAGTGGGAACCTTCAGATTACAAGATTAAAAACATTAACCATTATGTTGTGTTCTGTCTCTGTAGCAATGACTTCCCAGGTCAAAGACATGGGTTGTCTACAGAGTGAGAATGTCGTAGAACCTTTACTCCAATCTTCTGCATGACCCGTGTAATGCAAGTTTACATTACACAGACAGACATAAAATACACAGGCACACATACATGAGGAAACAGACAGAGTCATGGGTTATGCTGTATTGTTTTGCTTTTTTTCCCCATGTATAAAAATGTTTATCTCAATGGTGGCCTTGTAGAAGAACCCAAAATACCCGAAAAGTTTAGTGAAGAAGGCTGACAGGTTGACAATAAGTCTATCTTCAGGGTGAGATCTATGATGATGAACAACTACTGAAACAGGGATGTTTGAGAACCTGAGAACAACCTCCTTTGAAAGAGCAATTTAAAAACGGAGACCACGATCAACTGAGGGCCACCCCCCCACCCCACTCACAGAAAAGCTTCTCATTATTAATGATAATAGTGATTGATCAGTGCACAGAAAGTACCCCCCTCACCATCTAGCTGCTCACACACAATTTTGAAATGAAACATGTACTGCAGCTAGAAACAAAGCTTTATTTACTCATTACTTTCTATATTTATGGTTTACAAAATCTCTTCTGAATGAGAAAAGTCATTTTTAGCCAAATGATGTTTCTCAATTACACAGAGTAAAACATAATCCTCTAGTCTTAGGATGCTATTTATAGACTGTAAATAGATGAGGGAAATGTTGTAATCCCAAGTGAAATTACTCTTGATCAATAAATATTTACAAAAGAGAGCAGTCTCAGTACATACTGCTCAAGTGACCACACTGTTCAGAGACCTGGCCATCTGCACAAAGTCATTGCATGTGCAGGACAGATTTCTAGACACATTTATCCAACCAAATAATATTTTAATGCAGTAGCTCATTTCTGTTTCAAAAAGTTGCGCAGTGCTTCAGTGTCTCGATCTAGTACCTCTGCATGCTCTAGTCATTTATGATGCTTGTCACATGAAGGTTTTGTTTGGACTCTAAAATTTGAGCACCAGTATTTGTTTACAAAAGGCCTGTTTTCTCTTTATTTTTCACTTCCTTGCTCTTTATTCAGTCTCTTCAGATTTACTTATATGTTTGATATTTAGACAGGTACAATGTTCTTCCATTTATTTTGTACTGCCTCCTCCTGGATGTTACCGAAAAACTAAAGACAAGCTTTACAAGTGCCGTTTTGATGCGATGCTTCAGATGTCCTTCTAAGGATCGGAAAATGTGCACTGTAAATAAATAGGTGAATATAAAGGATGTTGAGACAGTTTATTCTAAAGTCTTTCAGGGGACACTGATCTGTTCCAGGGCTCCACCATTTAAGCCTGCAATGACATCACCCCTTGGTTCTGGAGTATATATCTGGGGTTCTGAAAACAATGTCACTGGAAGGTTTTCAGTACTTAAACCATTTCTGTCTTTGTAGCAATTATTGCACCTTGATGCCACATCAGTTCAGTTCTGCCAGCTGTCTAAGAATTAGCCTGTCAAAACTAAAGAAGTGACTGATGACTAGTCCAGTGTCTCAATTTGTACCATTTTATAAGTGAAATACATTAAGTGAAAATGGTTTCCATCCAAGAGAAAGTCAGAGGTAGTGTGTGATTCAAATGTTTGTGCAGTGGCACACACACGGGCGCACATAGAGGTGACAGCATGTGGGAAATGATGCTACAAGTACATGTTTGGATGTTGCATCAGCATTCCAGGTGTGGGGCCAGAAAAATCATGACACTAACTGACAGCAGAAATATATGGATGAACCGCAGTCTCTGGCTATTACACTTGTGGTGTCTCAAAAAAGAAGAAAAAAATGCAGTCCTGTAAAGTTTATTTTACAACTTAACTTGCTCTGCGATCAGTGGGAAATACGCACACACTGCCTGTATACTATCTATACATTGTCAAAGTTGCCTCCACCATATAAACAGGAAGACACTTTGGAGAAGACTGCTAAATTAATATATTATGTGTGTGTGTGTGTGTGTGTGTGTGTGTGTGTGTGTGTGTGTCTGCGTATATATAGTAGAGGCAGTGGTTAAAGAAGTGTGGTAAGAGGATTTTTCAGTTCTCAATTACCAGGCACCTTTTTGTCCAAATTGTATGACAGAGGAGGTTTTTCTTTTATGTGAAAGGCGTTGTGACTCAGCACCTCCTGGGCTACAAACAGCTTAATTAAGCTACCAGAGTGTGAAAAAAGAGGTGGACTAATTGAAACCTAGCTGCAGCATCCTTAAAGCCGTTTCAAGAAAATGTGCGTGGGACGGGTTTGGAGGTGTTTCCTTCACCCCCCAAATAATATTTTCTTTGTTCTCATTCAAAATATCGTTCTCTTCAAACCTTTCGGGATATTTCAAGATTCAAGATCTTGAATCCAATATTGTTTGATGATAAATTTCCTCAGGGAAGAAAATGTTTTGACACTGCAATTAGAAAATTTTCAGAAACAATTCAAATGAAATACTTCAATTTTTCAGTGCACTTCTATTTTTTACAGTAATATCAAAATCTTGAAATATCACTTACATTACATTTACACTTATTTATTTAGCAGATACTTTTCTCTAAAGCAACTTCCAACCTTGTTCTGCAACAGGGATCGCTGGGTGTGCCGGGTCTTTCAGCATCAGACACCCTCACCCTGAAGATCCAGTCAGGGCTGATCAGATCCCATTCTGTGTTCAGGTAGCACAACCTTGAACCACGGCTCACTTCTTCTGATCCACAGCCACCTAGATGTCCTCTCTACAGCCTCAGTAACAACTCTCAGCCTCAGCAACTCTCTAATGGCATTAGAACTTACCTGTTTTGATCTGTCAACATTTTTTCTGAACTTCCTACACATTGTTTACTCACTGTTTCTAAACAATTGTTTGTTTACGATGTTCAGTCACTCAATCATACGGTGTGCATAGACATAAACAAGCAAGCAAAAAATTACTTAACATCGCATGGTTTTGTTTGTATTTTTCCCGGCCATCTGTGTTTTTCTTGCTGATGTACATCTACTCTTCTTCCCTCTGGCCCTGAAGTAAGTTTGCCAACCAGGCTGGAAGAGATCCAGGGAAGTGCGCAGTGGTGCCAGTAGCACCTGCTTTTCACTGGACTGCCATTCTCAGTGCAAAGCTAAAGGCTGTTCCCCGCCCCCCCCCCCCCCACACACACCGGCATACAGCTCAGGTACCCTACTCGCTCTGCAGCCAAAATTAAGCCCATGCACAGATTTGCCTTTTAATATAAAATCACTCATATTCTAATGATGAGTTATTTTAAGTACGTAATCCTTACTGGGGATAGTACAACAACTTACTTTAAATAGACAATAATATACAATATTATTTCCTGTATTTTAGATCGTCGACCTACTTTTGCGTTATAGAATACTTAACACTGGAACATTTTATTGTTTATATTAGAAAGGCATGTGATAGGTCATTGTCTATAAAAGGTCACTAATAAAGAGTACCTGTGCAATTCATTGAGTGTTGGAGAACATGCTAGGCTTTGTTCAGACTGTGTTCAAATTCCATAGCAATGGATGTCCTTGGTTATGTCTGTATTCTGGAAAATTAACTGGATTTTACATTTACCCATTTTTAGAAGCCATATATTTAAAGAAATTTGACTATCCGTGAAAATGGTAGCCTGGGGAGAAATGGAGGCTGAATCACCACTGCTTTTTCTGTTAATTATAGGACCACAGAGGGAAACAGGGTGCTCTGAAGACACTACTACATCTTCACCACCTAGTGCAGCTGTGACAAAAAAGACATTCAAACAACAGTATGAATAAGGAATGACCTCAGAGGTTTTTGACTGACATGGGCATGACAAAGAGTTTTAATGATCCCTGGTATACAGTATCACAGTACTGCATTAAGAACAATTAAAAGAAAAACTCAGTATTTAAATATATTACACAAAAATTACTTTGCTCTTCGTTCACCGAATGGATTTGCTGTTATGGAAGAACTACTTTTCCCCTGTCACACATATCCACGGAACTCACAATCTATGAAACATTCATGCTGTTAGAAGGAAGCCATCTGCCTTTTTTTATCACATGTAAATTTTGAGTGAACTTAGTCTGTTTAAAAAAAAAAAAAAAAAAAGATGAGGTAATGACAACATATTTACTGTTCCCACAAACCAGAGTAGCCTCTAAAGCAGAAAGTCAGCCACAGCTGTGTGGATACGTCTCGTGTGTTCCCAGTGTGGACGTGAAGGGATGCAAATTTAGTCTAGATCATTCATATCAGTGTTTACTGTAACTGAAAATAAATAAGTGAAATAGTCTGATTTAAGTGGTCTTTCTTCCCGAAAAAACCCAGTTTAGAAATAAATACTATTTTATAGTTTAGTAACTTTTTATTATAAAATTAGATATAAAAGAACTTTTGTCCATGGTTACGACAAAGTCCCTCAAAAGATTTTTAAATGCAGTCGACGGGTCAGCAATCTTCAGACCTTGGTGGTTTATCCTGTATCTTCATACGTACCACACACACACACACACACACACATTTTCAGAACCGCTTGTCCCATACGGGGTCACGGGGAACCAGAGCCTAACCCGGCAACACAGGGCGTAAGGCCGGAGGGGGCACACCTAGGACGGGACGCCAGTCCGTCGCAAGGCACCCCAAGCGGGATTCGAACCCCAGACCCACCGGAGAGCAGGACTGCGGTCCAACCCACTGCGCCACCACGCCCCCCACTCATACGTACCACTATCCCCTTAAATAAAAAGGCAACGATTGAAAAATGTCATAATTGTATCTCGGGTAGCAATTAAAATGAACTTGTACTGTAAGATGACCCATGCATCTATATGGTGAGCAGGTAGCTGTATACTATGTGCTGGTTTAAACAGTAGCATCTCAGAATCACTGTCTGTGTCTGTCTCTCTGACTGTTTGTGAAATGCACTTTTGTTTTCTCCGAGATACACGTCATTTTCGAGAAAAGAGTGTACTAAATTAGTCAATGTAAATACAAAATGTAAATGTGGTGTAGTGGTTAGGGCCATCACTTCCCCAGTTGGTAGAATATGCCACCTCTGTCATAGTACCATTAATCAAGGTACATCCCTGAACTGTTAGAGGAAGAATGCCTTACTGTCTACCTACTATGTACTAACTTTCTCTTAATGTAAGGCACTAATTATATTTTTGCTGAGATGTGTGTTGCTATGGAGAAAAGCGTCTGCTAAATGAGTAAATTTAAATGTGTGTGTGTGTGTGTGTGTGTGTGTGTGTGTATAAATGGCTAAATTGCTGTAAAATTGTTGGTATAACATTGTAAATTGCCTTGGGCAAAGCACTTGCTTACTTTTGATAACCAAAAAGCCACTGTCAGGACAATCTGGAATCTATCCCAGAGCATAGGTTGTTAGGCTGGGCTGGATCCATCCAGGACCCATCCAGGGTCCTGTATTGCAGGGTCCAGGCTGCTGTCCATCTCAGGCAGCATGTCAGTCCATTATTGGGCAGTGCCACATTCACGCAGTCAAACACAACAGGCAATTTAGAATGACCGATCCATTTGAACCCCATGGAGGAAAGCAGAGCACCTGGAGGAAAACCGCAAAAACACAGAGGAACATGAAAACTTCACATAGACTGAGAAAGGATCGATCCCATGTCCAATCACGCACCCAAGGTGCCGTGAGGTCGCCATGCCAGCGCACCGTTTTGAAGCCATTTTTCACAGTCCCCACTGCAGACTTTCCTCCTCCCACCTATAGAGGACAGCAACAGAGCGATGAGCCGTAGAAAGAGAACAGGGTTAGGGTTTGCAAGGTGCCTTAACCACAAACTCATGAGATCCTCAGAGGGGATATGCATGGTCAGGTCAATTCAGACCAGGCAGAACACCACCAAGCTGAAAGGAGCTTCGCTCTTTACCCTTCCTTGTTAAACTGTGGCTGCTGTGACAGGAAACCAGTAAAACCAAAGAAATCATCTGCAGGTTTGGGATAGAAATTAAATAAATATGTAAAGTATACTATATACAGAACTCATTCATGGTCTGTATTAAAAAAATATGAAGGATGCTTTGGCAAACATGTATGTTTTAAAAATATGTATTTGAATCATATTAATTCCACTGAGGGGGTGCGGTGGCGCAGTGGGTTGGACCCCGGTCCTGCTCTCTGGTGGGTCTGGGGTTCAAGTCCTGCTTGGGGTGCCTCGCGACGGACTGGCGTCCCGTCCTGGGTGTGTCCCCTCCCCCTCCGGCCTTACGCCCTGTGTTGCCGGGTAGGCTCCGGTTCCCCGCGACCCCGTATGGGACAAGCGGTTCCGAAGATGTGTGTGTGTGTAATTCCACTGAGTGCTAAAAGCCATTGCTTTCTTTGCCAGTTCCTAGTACTGTACCTCCACGGGCTGCCCTGACCTCTCTGCACTTTATTGGTGACGCCAAGACACAGTGACTTTGGGTGACAATTGATATCAATGGCATTTTATGGATTCTCTGGTTTGAAATGCTCACTATCCATGAAAAGGTATTTAACTGAGAAATTTTCCCTCTCATAATGATAACCACACCAGCACCGTTGTACCACTGTACCATTTGTACTGCTGTTTTACTCCACCATTGTTTAACACGTTGAATAAACTGACACATGTATTGCATGTGTGATACAATATACATATATCAGGAGTTTCTGCCATCAAAATATTTTTTATTTATGGATTTGCGACATCATTTGGAAGGAAAATTTCTTGAGATGCATCTAAGCCACTGGCCCAAATGGTGTACCCCATATTAGAATCTTTCCCCAGTGTGACTTTACCTTTTTTTCCTCTTACCTCTTTAAATACTTATATATTTGTGCGGATGGGTATGTAATAGTCCGCGATGTGTTCTATGCATGAATTTCATTGTGTTGAAGAAAGATATTTAGAAAAAATATTAAGAACTTCGACAGACGCATGCTGTGTTGGAAGTCCACGCTTGTGCTTTGCGCAAAGGTAAATCTGCTTTCCACCAAACCACATTCCCACTCTAATAATAAAACATTGACCCCTGGAAAAATGGCAAGGATCCTTTTGGTTTTTAAAGTGGGTCTGTGGCAGATAAACTGAACAATGTGCTGTATACAGGTCACATAAGCATTCTGCCGAATAACATTCCTCAAAGCAAACTAGTATTATCTCCATTTGCTGTACGAGAAACCGCGTATAATTTCGGAAATCTTAGTTGTCTAGGCATTAGCTGGCGAAGCACAGCTATGCATAATCATAGTGTTATGATATTGTGGCAAACATTTACTGTGAATCATAATTTTCCGTGAGTCATACTGTTTATTTGCAGGTCTGCATTTGCTCTCCTTAGGCCCACTTACACAGCTTATGTGCTACATATATTACCTGTATCTGAGGTAAAAAAAACAACATTCAGAAACAGCACCAAGGGAATTGCGGTGTATTGATTATACAATGACCAGTTACTCCGGCACTGTCTGTCATTTTCATATTTTGGTTTACAAAATAAAAATACAAGATAAGATGCCCATTTTTCATTGATTAGCTCCACATTGTCTTATGTATGAATTGATTGACAGTACAAGCAACATATACTGTAGATATATTGTAAATCTAACACTTTAATTGTCATTCTAATTTACAGACATATTGTATATACACCTACAGACATGAGACATGTCCAGCGATCTGCAAAGACTTGACATATTTCGGTTATGAACATGCGAGAGAGCCTTTTTCACACATTTAAGGGCAAGAATTCCTTTTGCAAAATAATGTGATGGAAATGTCCTACTTCAGCACATTAGTACACACACACACACACACACACACACACACACACACACACACACACACCCCTTCAGAGCTGCTTGTCCCATACGGGGTCGCGGGGAACCGGAGCCTAACCCGGCAACACAGGGCGTAAGGCTGGAGGGGGAGGGGACACACCCAGGACGGGACGCCAGTCCGCCACAAGGCATCCCTAGCGGGACTCGAGCCCCAGACCCACCCGAGAGCAGGACTGCGGTCCAACCCACTGCGCCACCGCACCCCCCTCAGCACATTAGTAATGCAAACATTTATCTGTAACTTACCGATGTTTATATTAAAATATTTTCAAATTATTTGTCTCAACCGACTACCATAAGCTCGTTAAAGCAATCTTGCATTACTAGGTTGACTTTTGAAATGTGTGATTTGTCACAATAAAGACAAAAAACACTCTTTTCTTGGCTCTTATGGATGGAGCGTCTCGTGGTTTCTCTCAGCAAAGGTGCCGCTGAATGACTGTGTGACTGTAATTAACCTGGAGGCCTTTGACCTTCCAGCTGTCACTGAAGGCAGAAGAAGGCTATTAATCACACCATTAATCAGTAAAAAGGGCTCCAAATGGGTTTCCAACAATAGATCTCTCCCCTGGTGTTTCACCATCATCCAGTGCCAACTTCAGCTTTTGCTGCTCTGAAATCTGGTGCCATCTATAAGGAAATCATTTTACCACTTCGTGTGTATTTATAGCACATTGCATTTCTGTGCTAATTTGCCCTGCTCTCCCATTCTAACTGCCCAGTCTTTCCTTTTCATTTGTCTTCCTTGACCTCTCATGCATGTTTTTGCCATGTAAGCAAGTAGGGCACCCATTTTGTGTGAGGCCTTCGTGAACACCATGAAGAAGTTTACTATTTCAGCAGTCTACTGCATAATAATGAATCCATTATATATTATGGTTAACACTGTTATAAAATAACGATGCAAGTGGAATTTAGCAATGTAATGATATTTTTAGGAGCACTAAATAAATAAATCATAATTGCGTGCAACCCTATCATTTACGTTACTTTTACATTTATTCATTTAGCAGACACTTTTCTCCAACGCAAATTCCAGTGAACAATTTAATGTTTGGCGGATACCATTTTTCCCAAGGTGACTTCCAGTGCTAGATACACTATCTACAGTGAGTCAGTTATCTGGAATATATACACATTGTCAGTAAAAATTTGCATCTGTTTTTCTTTGCAGGGATCCAGTGAATTTCATTGGGATTCATTTTATATTCCTTATGACATAATGACAGATATTAACTTTTAATTCCTAAATCCTTAAATCTTTTGGTTTTTGTCTGTATTCTCAGCATGTAGTTGCACCATAGCATAAGTTTTTTTAGAATGAACAACAATGGACGAACACATTAGGAAATTTTTGTATTTAAAATGTCATGAATAAGTTTATAAAAGTAAGAAATGGGGAACAATGAAATGTCACAAGAATTCACAATAAATAAAATGATACATTTAACATAAATACAAGGCAGTTAAAATTCTGAAAAACAGTATTGCTCTAAAGCACACTTTCAGCATCCCAGGACAGGATTTGTATGAAGATGAAAAAATGTTTTTCCTCTCTTTCTATTTACTATGTAATGGGAAGTACATATACAAGATTAATTTCCAACTTTTGTGTACGATACATAGTACAACTTGCTACTCTAAAGAAAATGGTCAGTAAAACAGATGTTTGAAAAAATGTTAAACATCTTCCCTTACATGTATACAGCTAGCATTTTAGAAAATTATGTTTGCTTGAATAGTCTTCCTGTATACTAGTGTCCTCTGTTGGTAATATTATGTATAGCACAACCCTCCATGGTCAGACTTGCCCTTTCAAAATCTTTATTATTATTATTATTATTATTATTATTATTATTATTATTATTATTATTATTATTATTATTGCCTTGTCCTTGCAGACATACAAAGATATACAAAGTTAATTAACTGCTTTAGTTCAAGACACAAGGATACAGCCTGAAAAAGTGTTATAAGATATGCACCAAAAGTTGCAGTTTGATGGAGGGACTTACATAATGATATGAGAAATTTTTACCTATAATGAAGAAGCTTTAATTGCATTTTTAAATGGGGTTAAGGGCAGGGTTAAAAGGTGTTTCATTCTGAAATTAATTTAAATAACAAAAGAAACAATTAAAGGAAAAAAGGTGGTGGAATGGTCAAACCTAGGGTTTAAAAACATCTTCTGGGGACAAAAAATGTGAACACTGAAACAGTAACTTGTTAACAACCAGTATGTTCTAGGTTTATGTATTCTTCGTGACAAGGTGTTATATCTGAAACTAAAGTAAACGCCCAACAGAAAAAAGCATGTACTAATATAAATGGTACTGTATAATTACATCATTAATGGCGGCAAAAATATTCACTTTCAGACACAACCTTACCTAGGTTAAACACATTATTCATAGTACCGTACAGTCTTAGCACTGTTGAAACGTACTCTAATACAAAGCATGTAAATAATAGGATCTTGGATGAAAAATGTAACCTATAATTATAATGCCAAAATAAAATGTATTTTCGTGCATGACAACATCATTGATAATACAATAATACTTGACAATAATACTTGAAACAAAAATTATTTCTATCTTGTCCTTTAAAATTATATTTTCATTCGTTCATTCTCAATAACTGCTCGTCTGCTGCAGGATCGTGGAAGTCTGTAATCTGTCCAGAGAGACAAACCAGTGGGTTGAGTGGTGATCAGGCTCTCTCTAACCCCTTCTCATCCATCCCTTTGCACTTGAGACTGTCTGAGATGTACTTCCCCATCGCTTGGTAGAAAGGAAAGCAGGTGCAACAGTGGAAATCAAAACTTTTCTTAAATCCAGACACACTAAAGGAAGTGCCAGTTTGTACACTCATGTTCCATCATTTTTCAACACGTTCAGCTTTTCAACTCACGAGCGACTCTACCGAATAATAAGCCTGCTGTTTGAAAAAAGGGTATATACTGTATTTTCATTAGCCATTGCAGTGGTTTTTCATAGTAGGGCCACCTTATGTAATTTCCATTTTTCAGCTCAACATTATTATAAAGTTCACTGTTACTGTAGTCTGTGTATTAATTCTCCTGACGACAAGTTAAAATAATACATTATTCTTAGAAATACCTGAAAATTTCAGTTGTATGGTAAAGTATCAGTAAATAATATTTTTCTAAAAATGGACCAATAGAGTATTTGACAACCTTTATCCCTTTCAGTTTGAAGGCGATTTCCCACATATATGTGTGTGTGTATATGTATATAAGGTTAGGGTTATATTCATATTTCATATTCAAGATATATTCGCTTCAAATTCATATACATGTATGTATGTAAGAATAAGTTGGACAACCATGGGTTTGCAGTGGTAGTTTATTCAGGAAGGAAATAAGACAAATTGTACAGATAGAACATATAAAATGAATTTATAGCACTGAATAACTTCTGGGACTACTTGCATATGGTCAATTAGCCCTTCAATATTATTACAGATTACCTAATGTTATTATATAACATTTAATTAATTTGTTTATAAATTCCATGTCTGGCATGCCACAGCAAACAATATACTCCTTTATTATTATTTAAAAACTGACATCTTATTCCCCGCCCCCTCAGTGTTTATTGCTTTTTCAGACTGGTGCAGCTGTCTGTGTGAACGTGGCAAGTCAATTTCCACTGTGTTTATGCCCGAGATAATCTGCATGACAAGAAGAGAAAAACCGCTTACTAAATCTGTTTCAGCAATATATGATTATTTCTTCTTTCTCAGGGGCTTCACGACTATTTGGTCTTATTATTCTTACTTTGCTGTTTTGTTAAAGTTTTTAAATACAAATTCAAATGTAAAGGCAGTTTAATAATAGAGGACAGACCCGAGTGCAAACGACAAGAACATTAATCAGCCACAGAACACTGTTTAACATCTGCACAGCCAGTCACACTCCAACAACCAGAAAAAAAACACGGCTTAATTTGTGAATTCGAAAGTAAAAATTAGGAAACTAAGCATGTCATCATTTCTGACCGTTACTGGGAATATTAATTAAAGAAATGTGGACTTCATAGAACTAATATTATTAACAACACTGTGAGCGGGTCATTTTAATCCGTGTGGAAAAAAAAAAAAAAATACGTATATGACTCTTTAGACTTTATGAAACAGGTGAATGCGTATGCAAGCTCCTATTCCCTGTCTTTCCATTTGCACCTTTCGCTTTGACAGTTCCAACTTTTCCCGCGTAAGTTTATGGTCGTTCACCGCATTCATTGTCTCGTCGACGCGTTCGCGAGCAGCTCGCGCCGCGCTCGTGCCCTTGCGTGATGGCGGACGAGCGCCTGCGTCGCGCGCCCGCATCGTCCGCGCCAGCGCCAGCGCGAGCGGCCGAACGGCGCGCCCTGGCACGAGACGACTGCTCGCTCGCTTAGCCGCCCCCCTCCTGAGCTGCAGCGCTCGCTGACACACACGTGTAGTGCAGGGTTTTTTGGTTATTCGCTGCAGAGAATAAAGAAGTCGGGCGTTTTAATTTTCTTACTGGTATGTGTGTTATTGGTAGAAAACGGCGCTCGCGCTTAGGCGGGTTCCCGCGCTCCGCGACCTGACAGCTCCCCCCCCCCACAGCGGCCGCATCCTTTAGACAGGTAACTAACTCCTCAACCGACGACCTGCTCCTTCGCTTTTTTATTCTCTTTTATTCTCCTTTAAAAATGAAAATGGTCATAGTGAGATGTATAATTAATTTTTGCGTCAGACTACGATTAAGGCGTCAGTCTATATTACAACTGGGAGGCATGATTTTAACTTGAAATGGAACAAATCTCTTAACGCCGTTAATAAATAACGGCCGGCGTCGTTTTGTTTTTTGTTGCGCAAACTTTTCATTGAGTAATTCAACTAATCGTTATTATTTCACAGAGAAATGCCTGCTTTCCAGTTATGGGAAAACACGATTTAAAGAAAGAGCTCTTGAAGCCCTCATGATCATTTCCCCGAAAAGATTATTTGAATTTAGGTATTTGGTATATTAATGTACATATCTGTGAATCAACGCATCGATAGGGACTCAGGTGTGCCGTTTTACGTCTCACTGAAATGCTTTTTAATATTTAAAATCCTTTTATTAAAAACTGGCTTGCCACATTTTTTTTTTTTTTTCTGACGGTAATTAATCTTATTAAAATGGCGCCATCTAGTGGCAGCTATTTTGTTTGTTAATATAAGGGGAAAATTCCAGGAACAAGTATGAAATTGGATGTTTGACGTTAACCTGTGATGCTTCTGTTTTGTTTGGAACTGGAGCTGCTCTTATAATAAATGTCTGTTTATAAGCCTCGGCAGCGAAATACTCCAAATGACCATTAGTTTTCCTGAGATTTAAACGTACAGTTTGTAGAGATCAAACAGATGAGGGTAGAGTTAGTAAAAAAAAAAAAAAAAAAAAATCTCGTACAGTCAGTTTCCAGGAATCCTTACATATTCACTTAAGTGTTTGACTGCAGTGATCTTTAAAAGTCAGTCTGTATTTAAAGTCACGTTGTGTTTGAAAGGCACAGATCTATGTGAACATTATTCAATACAATTAATCAATAATTTAGATATATGGGGACACATTTATACTGTTTCGATTACAAGCATATTTTTCCTTCCAAAAAATGGCCAGTTTTTGTTTCAGTTGCACTGTATTGTTCCTGAAACCTACCATGGAGGGGTTGTTTAGGACTTGGACAGTGAGTAGCACAACAGAAGAGGATGTGGAGTTGTAATCTGAAGGTTGCCGGTTCGAATCCCTTTTCTGCTGTGCTACGTTTGGCCAAGGTACTTGCCTGAGCTGATACGTTAAGAATACTCTGCTGTATAAATGGGTCAGATACTGTAAGTTATTTTTGATAAAAGCATCATCTTAGCAGGAACTAATTGAGAAATGTGTGACAGGTCTCTCAAGTTATTAGTGTGATTTCATATATATAAGCAGGTCTGCTGGTTCTGAGTATTTTGTGGACCAATACAGCACTTAATAGAAATTGTCGTTGTGCAACATTTTCTTTTTATTTAAATTATTTTTATATGCTTAGGATGACGGTTTTAAGTACAAATTGGTTTCTGTACATGAAAATCAACCCACAAAAATGTTCTGTTAATAAGTCGGACTTCTAATTTAATTTTTTTTTTTTTTTTTTTTTAATGCTTTGTTATGGGCCCTTGTTTTGAAAGCACCTGATATTCTTATTGTATATTGTAAAGTTCTAACAAAATTCAGATTATGTTCAAACATATAAATGACTTTGGTTTCAGTCAAAGTAATGAGAATAATTTTTTGCGGCATGTTAGTATGTTAATATTATTTGAATAATTTATGGTACGTACGCGTAATATGCATAATGTAGATTTTGTCTAATGTCTTTTTAAGTGTGTGATTAATATGGGCTTTTCTTGTACAGAGCACACAGATACAATATAAAGAAAGCAGGATTATAAATTCTGTTAAATTCTGGATAAAACAGTTTACTAAAAATTTGTCAACATGACTCACTAAATGCCGGTAAGACGGCAATTTTGCTGAAAGCCAGTTTCATTGTCTTTTATCCGCTGCTTAACTGGTAGCCCCACAAATTATTCTAGTTTTGCACTGGAGGTTGGAAGTCTTTTTTGTACCTTATGGATGTTCTAATACCTTGTGATTACAGCTTATTCCACTTGAAATGTTCAAGTGTTTGACTCTGATGGCAAAGTAGTGTCTCTTCTGTTCTCTCTGTGGTTTTCAAGGCATGTCTTGTGAATGTTGCCGCCTGCTTGCTTCCTCAAAAGGGCATTATTGTGTCCCGGACTGATGGTTTTTGTAAATTCATCAACTAATGACAATCGGGGACACACAGCATGTGCAAGAAAGCCAACAGATATTGTGGACTGCATTTTTGTTTTTAACACTTTGCCTAGTTTTTGTTGTCCAGTTCTTTATTTTCATCTGTATCCAGTGTATAGGGTGGCGCAGTGGGTAGCGCTTGTGTCTCAGTTCCTTGGATAGTTTGGACATGGTTTCAGTCTACAGACATATTTGTAAGACTCTGTTTCTTCAGTCTACAGACAAGTTAAGACTGTTTCTGGAAGATACTCTGGACCACGGTGACCCTGCATTGTGCAAGTGGTTATTGATAAGGGATGGAAGGATACAGAATAGTATTATTTCAATAGTATCCCAGAAAACAAGTAAATTCTTTGCCATCAGTATGTCAGTGTTCTCTCAACCTTCTCTTAATTTTGTATTGTGTTGGGTACTGACTATTCAGACTTTTGATGATCATTCAGCCTAGAGAATACAGCATTTTCTTGGAAACTCTTAGCATATTTTTAATGTTAAAAATCCCACATTTGTATGGAATACCATTAATATGTGCACCTGGACTTGGAATAATGAATGAGTAAATCACAGTGCTATAATTTCTAGTTCAATTTTAATTTTCAAAAAAATTAAGTCCTTCTGGATGCATACCCTTTACAGCAATCTCTGAGTGGTCTGAATTCCTGCTTTTGAGCTGTTAACTTATTTTTGTGTCATTTAAGAGTGCATTTGAAATATGTTTTGGTGTTATAGTCATGTCTGTTTTGTAAATTTTCTGAATTAGCATATAGATTGAACTGTTCTCACTCGACAGTTCTGTTTGAAATCACACAGATGAAAGGATGTTAATATTTACTGTTGAGGTTTATATATTGAATCTGTTTGAGCTTGAAGGTGTTTACTGTGGTTGTTTTTAACGGGAGCTATGTACATCTCATTCCATGGTTTTTCCTGAGCTTATATTAGTGTTAATTGTTAAGTAGAGTAAAACATAATGCTTTTTATTAATGGAGATGGCTCAGAGAAGTAAATACACACAGTATTAGTTTTAAATGATATTTCCTCTGGAATTTGTAGCTGCGAATCGATTCTGTCTTCAGTAATCTGTGTTTTTTTTTGTACTCAGCTTTGTACTGAACTGATGCACTGATACATGCAGTTTCTGGTAATATTTAAATAAATAAATTGTGTTTATCCATTATGCTCATCAGCTCTAAGCATTTTCTTTGTGCAGTCTTTGCAAACCTCTCCGAGCAAAATGTCATTTTTCTGCTTTTTACTGGCTTTTTCTCCACTTGCAAATAGCAGGCTGGGTATTCACTCCCAATCCTTCTCAACGAGAACTGAAGGACTTTATGCCTTTATGGGATCGGCTAACGATTTCAGCCCCTTTATTGTCACTGTCTCTGTGTTTTAATCTTATATGCATTAACAAATGCTGAATTTCTGAATTTAAAACATTACATCTTTAGGCTGTCTTGTATTTACTGTAGTTAACTGCTGCCCTTTTGTGTTTAACTATTTGCTAAGCAGTATTCTGTTTTCTGGGTTGAATCAGCAGGTAGTATAGTGATTACTACTGCTACCTTTGGACTCAAAGGTTGCATGTTTGAATTGCACCTCCTGCTGTAGTACCCTTAAGCAAGGAATTTACCTGAATTGCTCCAGTGAAGTACGTCGCTTTGCAGAAAAGCGTCTACTAAATGAATAAATGTAAATGTACTCAGTTGTTTAAATTTTAAGTGGTAGTAATATTTAATCTTAAGTAGCTTAACACTGTAAGTTGCTCTGGAGAAAAACATCAGATAAATATAAATGCATGGTTACAGCAATATCCTAAAAAAGGGAGTTATGTGACTCCACATGTCGCTTTGAATGTTTCTTTTGCTTTATAAGTGCATACTACAATAGGCATTGTCAGTGCCTTGTATGCCGCGGCATAATCTGCATTAACATTTTTAATACTATGTGGTGTTCACCATCTTTCCTTTGTTTCAGGTGTACTTGCAGACAAGAACAGGAGGATGAGCGCTCAGAAAGTTTCTGTCCCTAAGCTGGACCAGGCAAATCCTGGGTCATTTCAGGAAGCCCAGAACCCTGGGCCAGCAGACCCAGGGCCCCAGTGCTCCTCTCCATCTGCAGGAAAGTCGGAGAAAGGGGTGGGCACATCCAGCAATGGTAAAGAGAGAGAGGACAACCTCCCTGCCGAGGTCTGTGTGGTCATTGGAGGAAGTCGCAACACTCAGACACAGGGTACTGAGCTTTTAGTCTGTTCTCAGTCAGGGAAGAAAGATTTTTTTTTCTGACTTATGACAGTGACACCTAAGTATAAATTCAGATTGCTGTTCTTGTATATGCTTGGTCTCTGACTTACAAACCTTCAAGTAGCAAACTTTTAGGTAATGAAAACGTTTCTGTGAAGTATGTAGTATTTACATTTTTCTTAAAAAGAGAGTTAGCACACTACCGTTGAGATCACACACCAAGGTGTCACCCAATGTAGAGACAGAAAGCCATTATAAACAGTAAGCGCTGCCTTAAGTTTGTCAAAGAGTGGAGGAAGTCTAAAAAGAAGTAAACAGACGGTAAATATACTTTAGATGACCCTAATGCCTATGCATCTACCAGTTTTGAGCTTGCCAGTGAAGTGCCGAGTGCTCTGTCATCCTTCACCTCTGTTAATACCTCTGACTCTTAGTTGATGTATAATTATTGTCTGTGCTTCAACATAAATAACAACACGGCTGGAATTATTCTTAAAATTTCTCAATTATGCTTTTATTTTTTATTATTCTGGTAATAATGGGATTTAGTGGAGTTATTTGTTGTTGACACTGAGTCATGAATACTTCTCCCAGGCGACACAGTACACCCAGGTGTATGCTCATGGCATCTCGGCTTACCAGAGGGAAGGGCTGTCTGCCTCTTACATTTATCATTCAGCACATGCTTTTCTCAGAAGACATCTACAACTCAAAGTAAACAAAGGTGCATTTCACAACAGAAGCAGAGTTATAAATGCAGACATGCGATTCCTGTAGCAGAGTCAGTTTGTCCAGTGCTGCTGATTTTGCTTGTGCACATGAGTAGCTGAGTACAGGACCGATAAAGAGTCAATCACCTGCTCCATTTGGGATTCTGTTTTTCAAGTAATGAACCAGCTCTTGGTTCCAATTAACTGCGTAAGTGGGGGATCAATTGTACTTAAGTTTAGCAGTGCTTCCTTTTATACTGTGGAAGTGTGTCTGACAACTTGTTTTCAATGATTGCATCTTTCAACTTGCTGTGTTTTTGTTCTCATTTTTATTTTGTTCTCTGCAGGGTCCTACACGTGTGGAGTATGTGGGAAGAAGTATAAATACTACAACTGCTTTCAGACACATGTCAGAGCTCACAAAGGTAGAACCTACTACTGAAACACTACACTACATGAATGCGTGAAATTACAAAATTTAGTTTTTTTTTTAAAAAACTTTTTGAAATGTTAAACAGCACAGTGTCCGCTTGTGACAAGAGTGGAACTTAGTCTTTCTTATTATGTTCTCACTCCTCTAGAATTCATACGTTCAATGTCTGTTATTTTGTTTTCTCAGTCCAGTAATAAGGAGGGGGGGTGCGGTGGTGCAGTGGGTTTGACCGGATCCTGCTCTCCGGTGGGTCTGGGGCTCAAGTCCTGCTTGGGGTGCCTTGTGACGGACTGACGTCCTGTCCTGCGTTTGTCCCCTCCCCCTCCATCCTTCTTCCCTGTGTTGCCGGGTCAGGCTCCGGCTCGCCGCGACCCCACTTGGGACAAGTGGTTTCAGACTGTGTGCGTGTGCGTGTGCGTGTGTGTGTGTGAGATGGCACAGTGGGTTTGGCCTGTGCTTGCTCTCTGGTGGGTCTGGGGTTCGAGTCCCGCTTTGGGTGCCTTACGACGGACTGGTGCCCCATCCTGGATGAGTGTGTACCTCGCGCCCTGTGTTGCTGGGCTAGGCTTCAGCTTGTTGTGACCCTGCTCAGGACAAGTGGCTTCAATGTGTGTGTGAGTCCTGTAATATTCATATATGACAGACACATTGAATGTCTCTGTTATTTTTGTGACACATTTTTGTATGTGTGTGTTAGAGACAGAGAGCGGCTGTAAAGAAGGCAGATCCCAGAACCTCAGCAGTAAGTGTCTAGGTTCATTTTTATAGATGTAGTTCGGTTAATTTCATTCTGTGATTAATGGTTTGTTCCTGTTAAACTGGACGGTTTGCATGCTCTGTCTAGCTTCCATTCCATCCGAGGGTGGACTAAGCTATTAGTCCACCATGGACCATGTTACAGTACAGCACACTTGTGAAAACACTTTCCACAGCTCCACAGTATCTGACACATGAATTTTAAATACTCCATATTGTTAAGAAATAGTTTCAAAATTGTAGCCCTTGCTGTTCTTGAATATTCAGAAAATAAATTATGGATGAGAACTGTACTCGCACAAAGACAAGTGAGCAAGAGGCCTTCATTACAAGTCACTTTGAAAATTTTAAGCTTTGTGTAGTGTTTAATGGTAATTGGTAAGGTAATTTTCATGTTTTTGGGAAACGCTTGCTGCTTGGTTTTTTTATTCATATTGTCGCAATGGCTTCATCAGCTTCAAGAACAGGAATGACACAGTGATACTTTCAGTGCCTCAGTCTGAAGTCAATGTGTAAGTGAGCAAGATGCATAAATCTACACATGCCAAAATGTAAGGCAGGTGCTCTGAGGAATTCAGCAACAAAAAAAAAGTAATGAACGCACTGCATGTTCTTCAGTAAAATACTGTAATTTCACACGATACAAATTTGTTCCTCATAAAATGATCTTTCTTATTATAAATGCAATTTGTTGCGATGCATATACATTACATGGCCTTTCTGTTTTTATTTTTTGAATATTAGCAACTAGCAACTCTCTTTGTGTATGACTGCAGACAGCTTCCGCTATACCTGTGACATCTGTGGGAAGAAGTACAAGTACTACAGCTGCTTTCAGGAGCACCGGGACCTTCACACTGTTGATGGTAGAGTCTACACTTCGCAATTACACAGCAAAATAGTTGTGTCAGAATGCATAAAGCTCCAATTTCCGGAGCTCTTGTTTGCACTGTTTAATATTTGCTTATCTGGTCCAGACCCTTATGAGCAGGTTGTCTTACCTATGGATGAGTCGAAAGAGGAGGAGCAGGTTGAGCCTTTTCAAAAAAGTGGACCAAGTAAGTAACTGGGGTTGGATAAAAGATAAGCTTTTAATGTGTATAAATGGGTCACACTGATCAGTAAAGGATACTTTTTAGGGTGGAAACTGACGATTGGTTGAGATGTTCTTTGTTGGAGTGGTGATATATAGGTAGAGTGAGTGATGATGACTTAGAGAAACCTTTACAGCTTAATATATTTGCAGACAAGCAATGATAATGAATTATTAAACTATGTGCATTATTTCAGAGTAACAGTTTTTTGCATATCTCTAAACAGAGGTCAGTGTTTTAAAAGATATCTTTTTCTTACAGAAACTGGGAACTATGTCTGTGACTTCTGTGGGAAGCAGTACAAATACTTCAATCCCTATCAGGAACATTTGGCTCTACATGCACCCATACGTAGGTGACAATGCAGACAGAGTTCTTCATATTTCATGTGTCACTTCACAGTCCTTTAGAACCTGCTTGGTTTTTTGTCCTAAAGTGAATGTGGAACTCTCGAGAGTGACACACCACATTCCCGAAAACCCGTCTATGCATTGGGTTTTCAGCTTATGAACATAGTAAGGTAGTGGGTAGGACTGGTGCTTCACAGTGCCTAAGCTATGCGACCATATGTGTGTTTGATTACTGCTGAAGGCGAGTGGTTTTCATGTTCTGTCCAAAGGAAGAGTGTGAAATATGGTAATAGTAAAACTTCTGTACCTTCCTTTGGGGTAGCATGTAGTATGAGTGATTAGAGCTGCTGCCTTTGGATCAGAAGTTTGCCAGGTTGAATCTTACTTACTGTACATTTACATTTATTCATTTAGCAGGTGCTTTTGTCCAAAGCGACGTACATCTCAGCAAAAGTACAATTTATGCATTGCATTAAGAGAAAGAGACATAGCTGCAGACATGTGACTCAGGTAAATCTAGTTTGTTGCCTACCGCTTGCTGCACCGAGGTTCATTGTTCAAGTAGGTGCATAAAACACAGATAGACAAATCCTGATACCTTCCTACCAATTTTTTTTTTTTAAATAATATTATAAGATACACAAGCAAACAAACAATGCTGGAGTAGTGGCTGAATAAAGGCTTTATCTGGTGATGCTCGTGAAGTTACGGTGCATGAACATTTACACCGTACATGAGCTGGAGAGATCTTGGGCGAAATGGGTCTGGAAAAGGTGAGTTTTCAGACTCTTCCTACTTACTTTCAGACCTCTCCCCTACTGTAGTAGCACCCATAACTAAGGTACTTATTGTAAAATTACTCCAATAAAATTGCTTAGTTTCATAAATAGATAAATCACATTGAAGCAGGGGGGCGCGGGGGTGTGGCGGGTTTGGCCAGGGCCTGCTCTCCGATGGGTCTGGGGTTCGAGTCCCGCTTGGGGTGCCTTGTGACGGACTGGCGTCCCGTCCTGGGTGTGTCCCCTTCCCCTCCAGCCCCACAGCCTGTGTTGCCGGGTTAGGCCCCGGCTTGCTGCGACCCTGCTTGGGACAAGCGGCTTCAGATAATATATGTGTGTGTGCGTGCGCGCAGTGGGTTGGACCACAGTCCTGCTCTCCGGTGGGTCTGGGGTTCGAGTCCCACTTGGGGTGCCTTGTGACGGACTGGCGTCCCGTCCTGGGTGTGTCCTCTCCGGCCTTACGGCCTGTGTTGCCGGGTAGGCTCCGGTTCCCCGCGACCCCGTATGGGACAAGCGGTTCTGAAAATGTGTGTGTAAATCCCATTGAAATTGACTTTGGAGAAAAGCGTCAGCTAAAACAATAAATGTAATGAACACAATCTATACTGGAAGTGTGTTCATGACTCTGTTTCTAAATCAACCACTACACAACTGATAAAAGATTACTACAGTTAGTTCTCTGCTTATGAACTTAATTGAGACCGGCAGTTTGTCTGTTGCTGAAAATTTGTCAGCTGAATGTGACAGAGTATAACAGGGGCTCATCCACAATTCTGTATGCAACTGCTTATCTACTTGCCGCAGGAGAAATGGTGGTAGCCATTAAAAAAGGCTGTGCTTCAAGAATGGTGTGTCTAAATATGTAACTTTTCATTGTTGCGAAATGCACTTTTATACATTGTTGTACATCGCTCTGGAGAGTGTCTGCTGCACGGTGGCACAGAGAGCAGCGCTGCCATCTCACAGCACCTGGGTGGTGCGAGAGGACATGGGTTTGATCCCCACTCAGTCTGTGTGGAGTTTGCATGTTCTCCCCGTGTCTGCGTGGGTTTCTTACCACAGTCCAAAGATATGCTGTTCAGCTTCCCCCATAGTGTGTGAGTGACAGATAGAGTGTGTTCCACTGATGTATGGACGAGTTACCCATTAAGTAATGTATCTAGCAGTGGAAGTCACCTTGGTGAATAAGGTGTGTGGGCTCATAACACTACATAGAGTTAATTGGAAGTTGCTTTGGGGAAAAGTATCTGCTAAATAAATAAATTAATGTATGTAAAGACAAAAAAGACAGCTCTGGGGATGGAGGCAACGGCAACAACAGCAGACTGTCCCCCTCATACCTCCATTGAACAGATAGTGAATAGCACTCAAGGAGGCAGCACCTCTCTCTGGTGAGCTGGGACACCGTGTGTGCTTGCCTGGAGGCTGAGTACCCTGGCAGGAGCGCTTATGACAAAGAGCAATAAAGAATTCTGGCCGGAGCTACAGTTAGGTGTCTGTACTCACCTACAGCTCTTCCATTCTTTCTTTTACTCCAGATATCTCATGAAATTCACAAATATCCCAATACAAATGTAATGAGTTAAAAGTGAAATTGTAAGAAATTTTTGGAAAGCAATGTAACTTACATGTTATTTACCTAGAGTGTAGGTAACAACTGTGTATTAAGTCAGTGCCAGAGGTTTTAATGAAGGGGCAGGATGCTGGAGAGATGTCACTTGACCAGGGGCTCCAAACTGGTACATGTAGAAGCCAGAGAATTATATACAGCTTGTTCACCAGCTGTTTGCTTCTTTTCCTCTTTCTTCACTCCTTTGAAAACCTTAAAGCAGTGCTTACCTTTCACCATCGCTGTTGGCGCACTGGGTGAACCTTTGGCATGTGATTTGAATTGGTAAACCGTCTCTCTTTATCTGAAAAAATAAATTCGAAATATCTCTCAGCAAAGTTTGTATTGGTGCAAAGTGTTTCTTTAAGGTTTCATAAGTCAGGGGCCAGCCTAAGTACATATTTCCCACAATTTATTTATTTGGTTAGGTTCTGTAAAAGCCCCCAGTGAAGACATATTTAATTAAAATAGCTCTAAGACTTAAGATTTATACCATTCTTATAAAGAACTTCTGATATGCAGAGTCACTATGTTTCAGAGTGTATTGTATTGTATCATGTGTGAGACAAGGAACACCATGGACAGGATGCTCATCCTTTGCATGACTTGTTGTATTTTATTACCTTTAAACAACAAGTGCAACATACATCATGAGCATTTTTATTTTTCTTTATTATCTACACAATAATAGAGTACAATATTTTATTTTATTTTATTATTATATTTTATTTGCTAAGTAGGTGCGGTATAAGTCTAAGATGTAGCTATAATAAAAAGAATGTGCTGGAAAATTTCAACATTTATTTACAGATAGTTTTCACAAGTGTGATATACAAGTCATTAAATGAAAGTGCATTTCCCCAGCTGATTGAGAGACATAGGTGCAGACCTGTGATTCTTGAAGTACAGTGAATAAGTCCAATACAACCCTTTTTTTTGCCAAAGTTCATTACATGAGTAGCTGCGTATGGAATTGATTGGGAGTATTTTTTGAAACACATGTAATGTAATGATATTTTATGGAACAAGTAGAAGATCAGGAGAGAAGTGGGTCTGAAAGAAATATGTTTGGAGACCCTGTTTAAATGTTGAGAGGGATTCAGCAGTTCTGAGAGAGAGTAGATCATTCCACCATATTGGAGCTAAAACCGGGGACTTTTCGGCTTTTGATTTTGGACCTCTTGTGCATGGGACCACTGAGCAGCTAGAGATGGGACACAGCAACCAGGGGACAGGGGCATAGCAAGTGGTCAGGTCTCCAAGTATTATGGGCAGTACACAGAGTCTTGAAGTTGATATGGGCAGTTATAGGAACCCAGTGGAGACAGTCAAGGAGGGGAGACACATGGAAGCACTACTTGAGCAGCAGCATTCCAGATCAGCTGAAGAGGCTTGATTGCTGAGGCTGGAAGACCAGACAGGACTGAGTTGCAGGTGTCTAGGTGGGATGTCACCATGGCCAGGGCCGGGAGGTGCGTAGAGTGTGTTGTGAGATATGGATTGATGCTGCGGATGCTGATTGATACTCCTAGCCTCTTGACTGGTGAAGTGGTTTAAATGAGCAATTTGTCCAGTTTGATAGAGAGTTCCTGATAGGTGGATGGATCTCTTGGGAGCTGAAGGTACTCGGTTTTGTAGAGGTTGAGTTGTAGTTGTTGATCAGTCATCCAGGCAGAGAATATCTGAGAGGCAAGGTGTGATGTGAGAAGATATGTCTGTATCCTTTTACAGCTCTATTTTAGTAATATTTTATTGACATTTTTATTTACATTTTATTAACTTTGAGCTACATTAACATTAAAACTAATTTAAAATGACTGAAAATGGAAAAAAATGTGTCATAACATGTTGATTGTTTTGTCACATAAACAGGCAACATTTGTCATTTAGTTACTGATAAGCCACACTCACAAATACAAGACATAGGCTGTAGGCCCTGTGGAAGGCAGCTGAATGAATTTGATCGCATAGTCCTATACTGTTTGGCTGCTCCCAGCTGTTGTCTGGACATGGAAACCCAGGTCACTTTTGATGTGCAACAGACATAAAATAAAAAAAAAAAAAAAAAATTAAAAATATTTGTAAAAAAATGACCCAGTATAGATAGATTGTATTCATTTCTGGTGAGCTGACGTTACCCATAATTTACATTTACATTTTACATTTATTCACTTAGCAGACACTTTTCTCCACAGTGACTTACAATGGATACTATGTAGTGTTACTAGCCCACACACCTTATTCACCAAGGTGACTTACACTGCTAGATACACTGCTTACAATGGGTCACTCATCCATACATCAATGTTCAATCAATTTAATTTTGAATAAAATATTTTTTTTTAATCAACACAGGTCGCTCTGGTGAAATGCGGTCCTCTCGGTCAAAACAGCATCCTTTGGGCAACAAGGAACATGAAACCTCTAAAGCTGAACACATTCGAAAAGGTACAGCTTTGCATGGCTTATCATGTCTTAATTGTTTTTTAAGAGTATTGGGAATGATGCGCTATATATGTGAAAATACATCATTGAGGAATTAATACCAAACAAGTAAATTAAATTCTGCTAATTTTTCTTTTTTAAAAGTGTATGGCAAGAAAATATAATACGATCATAAACATGTCACTACCCTATGAGGGACCGTCCAGGGTGTACAGTACTCCCATCAGCCTTGTGCCTGATGATTCTGGGATAGCCCCTGGTTCACCACAACCCTGCTCAGGAAAAATCGGTTATTGATATTGGATAGATGGATAAACATGTCAGGACATTAAGATTTACTTGGACTGACTGTTTTTCCTCATAAATTATAATGATGTTGTCAGATTATTTATGGTCTCATAAACTCATCCCCAAATTATCTTGAAAGATACCGCAGTTTGTTCTCACAGTTAATTCAGTTCAATTTACTTTGATAGAATGCGCTTCTCATCAAGGTGACTCAGAGCGCTGATCAATGTTCAAGATACAATGCAAATACAGTAAAAATACAACACAGAGTAGCAGCAGTAATAGCTAAGTTTGGATACGTCAGTTGGCAGCAGATTACAGTAAAACAAACTCCCATGGCAAAGAAGAGGAGAAAAATAATTCTCTTGGCGACCAAGTACCGGTTCCTGTCCATCTCTCCAGGGAATTCTAATGTGATATCAGAAATCATGGATGGATATTCCTTGAACAAAGACTGGTATGTCTGTTGGGTGGAGATAAAAGTTTGTGGAAGTTAAAGTAGGTATCCAATTCTCTGGTTTCACCGTTGGTCAAGGTAGGTAGTCATCAGGTCCTGGCCATAGAACCCTGTGGTTTTTGTTGGTTGTCGTTGGCTGCTGGAAGCAGATCACCTGTCCAGAGGGTCACAGTATGGTTAATTAACTCTGAATCCTATTCCAATGTACGGAGTTGTTTGGACTTTCCCTCTGGTTAACTGTAATTATGTAAACATATGTTAAGTAAGTGTTAGTCAGTATACTCCTTTCCCTAGTGGGTCTACAAATAAAGTGCTCAGAAGTCCCCAGCCTCTTACTGCAACCACTGAAATGCTCCCTGAGGGTTTTAACCATAATTTTTCTACACAGAAAATGTCTTCTGCCAGAAAATGGAAGGCAAGAAGCAAACCAAAATGCCAGAGGCCAACAGTTCACAGAACTCCAGTGGTGAGTACTTCCTCTTCAAAACAAACGCTGCCTTTATAATGAGATGAGATAATTATTTATTGTAAAAGATTTAATAGCATTGAACCATATTTAAATTAAGGAAATGGCCTCAAAATGCTCATATTTTATAAATCAATTCTCAAAATGCATCAATTCAGTTCATCAATTTGTTTTTAAAGAGCTCTCTTCTCACAAAGTGGTACAGAGTGCTGAACAAAGGATCAGAAACATAATGCAAATAAAAGGTTGGCCATACATTAAATTGCCACAATAAGTATCTAACTGTTAAAGTTGTAAGTATGCCTGTTGGACATCAGGGGAAGGAACAAAAAACTCCCATTCAAAAGGGAAGGGACAAAAAAAACCTCTGAGGGTCCAAGTGCAAAGTTGGCTGCCCACCCTTCCTGTGCATTCTAGATTTAAAGATATTTTTAAGTCATTTTACAGGTATAGGCAGTCCCTGAGTTATGAACATCTGTCTTATGTACAACCCATAGTTACGAACCACCCCCTTCCTGACTGGAAGTTAATTTTTTTGTCACCCGTAAGTAACAATCAAATGAAAACTTTGTTATTAAGCCTATTATATTAAAAATTCGAATTACATACAATGGTTCTAATGACAAACGGGCACTATTTGCTACCTGCATCAAAACATTGCGCATCTACAGCGGTTCGACGGCTCGTGGGTGGGACGCATGAGCCCGAGGTAGGACAAAGACTTCATTCTTTACGGTCGGACCACATTGCTGTTAACAGTGTCTCGTGTGTTATTGGTTTTAGCTTTAATTTTTTTTGTTTTTACTTTCCTAACCATAACACTGAAGCGTAAATGTGATGCAAGTGATGGTGATGCACCAAAGAAAAGGGAAACGATCATGACTGAAACTAAAGTGGAAATAATAAAGCGACTGGAAAAAGATGAAACGCCAACGAACATTGGAAAAGCGAACATTAAAGTTTCTTTAATGTTTTGCGCACACACATGCACACACACTGTCTCTCTCTCACTCTCTCTCTTGCTCTCTCTCTGAGAGAGCACTCAGCTATAAAAGACACTTCTCAACCTCTTCCCAGTTGTGGCATCTCAGTCCAGACAACCATCCCCCCCTGCGTTTTCAGACATACCTTGCTTTGCTCTTCCAAGTCCTGTCCCTCATCGTTCCCCTGTCCCGTTCCACGTTGCTTTGGTAATGACCGTCCGCTTTGTCCCTCAGCCATGATTTCAGATCCTCGCCTCTGTTCAGTTCGCCGATCGACTGACCGTTCGCCTGTCCCCGACCACGAGAACACGCCTAGTCCTTCCATTCTGAATAAACAATCCTGCACTTGGGTCCAACCTCCTCTGTGTCCTCTTTTCGTCATGACAGTAGTAACATTTATTATCTCTTTCTGTGTCTCTCTGTATTATAAATACTGTAGTTAAATTTATTATCAGTTATTATTATGATTCCATCATTACATTGTATTATTATTATTATTACTGTATTGTTATATTAAAGATGTTTTAGTATATCCGAAAGTGTTTCTTTAATGTTTTTTTATGCATAGAAAGGTACACGATATCCAATATACTAAGACAAACATTTGACAAACTGACGTTAGATACCCACCACACCTAACTGTTCCGACCTATGTCAAAATCCGACTTAAAGACAGACTGAGGACACGGAACTCGTTCGTAATCTGGGGACTGCCTCTATTCATAACATTGTTACTAAGTGCTAATAAATTGATATTACTACTTGAACCTGATGTCCCAGTTCACATAGGCACGCCTTGTCCACCACATTCGGCACATTTATTGTAATTAAGATTTAAGACACCCCATGTATGGTAACATCTGACAGCATGATAGTCCCAAGTTTTTGGGTCTTTTGACACTTAAACATTGTTAATACAGTGCCAGGTATTTAATTTTGAAAGTCTGTCAGTCACATCATTGTTCCTAATTTGTTGCTTTTTGACTGGATCTATTGAAATTACCGTTGAGAATGTGACAGATTTCTTCCCACAAAGCCTCTGCATTTATTGCTGGTGTAATATTCTGCTTTCACAACATTTAATGGAATTGCAGCTGCTGTACTGTAAAGATGAGATTCATGCAATTTAATTATGGAAGAATAGAGAATGATGGGTCACTGGCAATGAGCTGTCTGGAAGGAGGGAGACTGGATGACAGCATTGTAATGAGGAATGGGAAGAGGGGGTGTGTAAAAGAGTTTAAAAAGGAGGATAGATGGTGCCAGACTGACAGTGGAGGGGGAGTGAGAAAGAAAAATTAACAACGAATCCTATCAGATTTGAGAAGGCGCAGGCAAGAAGTACAATGTGCTTGACTTCAGTCTTTCTCTTCACAGGAACCTCGAGTCCCAAGGTGCCCAGTTCATTTTCTGGTGCACATAGTGAGTGTATTTCTTTGTGCTCTCTGACATTTCTATTATGTTTCTTCATGATGATCGCATATCTGTTAAAACTGCACAGTTCAGTCCCCTGAAGTCCACCTTAAAAAGAAATCTCAGACACTGCAGAGTACATTGCAGTGTTTTTCTCTTATGGAATTCTCTGCTGTGAAACCTACTGAAAATGCGTTCCTCTAAATCCACAATTATGTTGCTGCTTAATTTTTGTGGTAAATGCTTTTGTTTTGATCGACATAACACTACAGTAATCAGAAATGCATGGTGTAGACTTCAGACTTTTTAACCATAAAAAATTAGACTTAAAATTAAACATTATCTAGAAGGCTGCATAACACCTTATAGTCTTTGTGATTCACATGAGAGTGTTGTGTTGCCTGTTTCCTGTTCATTAGAACTGTACACATGTGGATCTTGCGGAATCCAATTTCAGTTCTATAACAACCTGCTGGAGCACATGCAGTCCCATGCTGGTGAGTCATCTGGGCAACAAGACACAGAAGGACAGTTTGTTTCAGTTGTTGTTGATGTAGTAATTTTGTGTGGAGGTTCAAATCCTTTTGTGTAAGTTGAAAGGAAAAGACAAACCCAGAAACAAGTTGCTAGGTTGGTTATATTTGGAACAACATTTTCATTATCTTTAGACCTCATTGTTTTCACAGCGGACAACAAAAACCATATCAAGGCTGAACCTATCACAGCACGCCCAAGTCCCACATGTGTGGAGATGTCGGTAGATAAGAACCACTCAGCTCATGGGGAGCATCCACCAGGTAACATCCATATTTTGATATAATACTAGCTGTGTTCTGAGTTTCCCTTTTTCAGATCCTTTAACATTATCGATTATACTGGGTAACATGGCAGTGTTGGATAAATGTGTAATCCTCATCTATACATTGGCTTTTCAAATTACGAACGGAATTAGGACAAAAGTTCTACACACACACACACACACACACACACACACACACACACACACACACACACACACACAGGCTGAAACCGCTTGTCCTGAGCGGGATCGCGGCGAGCCTGAACCTAACCCGGCAACAGAGGACATAAGGGTGGAAGGGGAGGAGACACACCCAGAACGGGATGCCAGTCCGTCACAGGGCACTCCAAGCGGGACTCGAACCCCAGACCCATCAGAGAGCAGGACCCAGCCAAGCCCGCTGTGCCACTGCACCCCCTGTACAAAAATTCTATTAGTAACTTTATTTGTCTGTTGTTCCAAAGACTCTTTGACCACAAAGTCAAAATCAACAAGCTGCATGTTATGGAAATCTCTTTAATTTATTTGCTGATTAGGTTCTGTAAAAACCTCAGATTAAAAAATAAAGAAAGAAAAAATCTTAGAAGTAGAGGGGCCAAGGCCAGTCAGGGTACACCCTGGATGGAACACCAGTATATTGCAAGGTGGCCACACACACACATAAAGTCATGCTCACAGTAAAATTAAGAGCTATATAGAAAAAACAGTTAACCTTAAACTCACGTCTTTGGACTAGGAGGAAATGGCGCACCTACTGGAACCCACGCAAGCCCAATATTACATGCACACTCCACATAGACTGAGAAAGATTTGAACCTACACCCAGTCAGTGCCTTCTACTGCACAATCATACCCCACACTTTTCATTTTGATTTTACTAACTTTGAGCTACATTGAAATAAAAAATAGCTTGAACTGAATAGAAATAAACATACACAGTTTTCATATAATCCTGTTAATTTTAGATTCTTGACTGATTCATGCTAGAAACATGACATTACTTTTGACATCTTATTATTAGTCATGGACATACCTGAATGTCAGACACAAGCTGTCAGCTCCAAGAATGCGACTTTAAGTTGTTGCCAAATTCCTTTTCTGTTTGGGTGTGGTGTACTTTCAACTTACCTGTATGGTTGGGTGCAGAAACATCTCTTTCACTCTGCAGCAGTGAAATTTTGGAAAAATAAAAATTCTGACAAAATTGTGATTGAAAATAAATAACTGAAATATGTTTCTATCTTAAACAAGTAACATTTACTGTACATTCATTTTCTTAGCAGGCGGTTTTCTCCAAAGCGACTTCCAGTGAACTCTATGTAGTGTTATCTGCCCACACACCTTATTCACCAAGGTGACTTACACTGCTAGATACACTACTTACAATGCGTCACTTGTCTATACATCACTGGAACACACTTTCTCTGTCATTTGCACACTATCGGGTTACCTGAACAGCATGTCTTTGGACTGTGGGAGGAAACCGGAACAGCTGGAGTAAACCCACGGAGACACGGGGAGAACATGCAAACTCCACACAAACTGAATGGGGTTCGAAACCATGTCTTCTCAAACCACCCAGGCGCTGTTTGACAGCAGCGCTACTTGCCGTGGCACCATGCCGCCCATAAATGTCTAACATGCGAAGCTAGTGTATTTATCGAAAACATTTTTAATACTACTTCTATCTGAAGCATTCAAACATGGTTGTTTCCAGTGTATAATAGAGACAGTCGTTTTCCTCACACCGTTTATACAATTTCGTGTTTCTTGTACAACTGCTTTGTGTGTTTGAGTGATTTGGTTTTTTAGACTGTGTTTGTCAGATATTCTGCTTGACAGCTCTGTCTTTGTGCAGTCAGCACCATTTTGCCAGAGAAGGACCATCAGCAGATAGCAGAACGGCTTCTGCGAGTGATGTGTACTGACCTGGGGATGCTGAACATCCTCAGTGGGAAGGACTTCCTTAAGCTGGCCCAGATCCTGGTGGACACAGGAGCACGGCATGGGGCCTTCTCCGTGAGGGATGCCTTGGGCGATATGGGCTCCCTGGCCCTAAAGCAGCTGCCTTGTACGTACAACCAGGTGAAGGTGAGAATCACCTGTGCTCTTGGCTCCAACACCTCATCTGGAATTGCTGTGACCTGCCACTCTCAGGCCGTCGGGTCAGACACTTGCTTTGTGCTCACAGCCTATCAGGTGGATGGGGTGCGACTAAAACATTATGTTTTGGGAGTTAAGGAGGTGGACCTCAATAAGGGAGCAGAGCAGGTCCAACACTGGGTTCAGAATGTCCTTTCAGAGTTTGCCACATCTGAGGTCCGCACCATTTATGTGATGGATCCACGGGTTTGGGAGGTGCCCCTGTGTGGCCAAGCAAGCATGTGTCTCCGCTGTGCGGGCTGTTCCCTGGGTGCCGTGGCACAGGCAGTGCTGGGCAGGAGGAACCTGAAAGCACGGGGTCTGCATGAGCTGGAGGAGCTGATGGCTGCCTGTCGGGACCTTGTTGGGGTTGTAGGCCACTCAGGAGACATCCTAAGTCTAGGAACTTCTGGGGATGTTTCCCCAACGCCCCCTGCCTGCTGGGACCAAAGCTTAGAGCCTCTGCTGCTAGTGCATGAGCGTTTTGAGCAGATTTGCGAAGCACTTGGGCGGAGTAGGAGGCTGGCACCTTTCCTACAGAGTCTCAACAAGCACCTCCTAGGTATCCTAGTCTCCCTACTGTCTCCGCTGCGGCAAGCAGCAGTGCAGCTTAGCTGTGACCGTGGGCCCACCCTGCAAAATGTACTACCCATCTACCTGCGCCTTGAGAGGCTCTTTGCCTCCAAAGCCAGTGACCCGGGAGCTGGGAGCAGGCTGTGCCATTGCTTTCTAGAGGCCCTGAAAGAGAACTTCATTGTGGAGAAGGCCCATGAGGTCGCCATGGTCCTTGACCCCCAGCAAAAGTTGCGATCTGTACCGTCACATCAGCATGAAGAAGTAATGAGGAAGGTGTGTGATATAGCAGCTGAGCTGAAGAGGGTGAGCCCTAGTGGCATATATGGTGCGGGTAAGGAGGACAGGGATGGTGAGGAGCCTCCAGATGGAAAGAGAGCTTGTTTGGACTCAGGGAAAGTGTGGGGTTGTGGGAAAGATGAGCAGGTGAGAAAGGAACTGCTTCAGTATCTGGCAGAGCCATTATTCCACAGTGCATCTGACCCGTTCCAGTACTGGAGATCCACGATGGAGAAATATCCCATGCTGTCACGCCTTGCTCTTTGGCTGCTGGCTGCCCCTGCAGTAGGTACACACAGTGATTGTGTGGGATTATGTGAGCAGATCCTGGCTATGAAGAGGAAGAGGCAAGTCACACCTGAGGAGATGAACAAGCTAATCTTCTTGAGGTCCAATATGACCTGAAAACACATTATCGCATTAAGTATTTGACTTATACATCAGCTGTAGGACAAAGCAAAGGGCAGACGCTTAAGCATAATTCTTAGTTTTATTGCACATAAGATCCAGAGACAATTGTGATTTTAGACTGCACTGTCCGAACGAAATCTACTGTCTCTTTACACATTAGAACTCTATTCTAAATGAACACATGGATGAAAACATTCTCACACATATAATGTTGAACACCTACCCTTAAACTATTTCAGTGATGGCTGTCTCTCTTTATACTACACCTTCAAATTTTTTTGCCATATTAGTGTTGTATAGTACTTAATTGTCTATTTACTATATGTGACGTATTATGTTAACAACCGGTGTTTCAAGTTTCATTTGTATTATGAGTATAATTAGTTCGTAAAAATATACTTGTAATGTGAATTCTCATAAAAAGAACACTTCATTACCATTAATATAAGTAAGAAAAATAAATTATGCAGTCTTGAACCACAAAAGGTTCACCCATTTCTTTTCAGGAAACATGCGAAATCCTTGCCTTATCAATTAACACAGAAACTACACTCACATTGTCAGAACTGCTTGTCCCAAGTGGGATCGTGGTGAGCTGGAGCCTATCCGGGAACACAGGGCGCAAGGTTGAAGTGGGAGGGGACACACCCAGGACAGGACGCTAGTCCATAGCAAGGCACCCCAAGCAGGGCTCGAGCTGCAGAGCCGTCACAGAGCGGGCACTGGCCAAACCCACTACGCCCCCACGCCCCTATGCCCCCAGTTATACAGAAATTAATTCATCGCAAAAGTCAAAATCTGAGAAGTGCTTGGGACACTTGAAATCCAGGCTTAATACCCACATGTTCAAAATTACTTATACATAACACATTTCAATGCTCCTGTTTCTGTGCCCTTTCCGTCTCACCATTGGTCTTACAGTTGCCTTTTTTGTGGCTCTGTTCTTTTCTTGGGTGGCCCACTGTTGGAGCGCGTAACCCCTGTCTGTTGAGTTACTTGTAAAGCATAATTTGTGATTAAATTAATGCTAACTCAAACCACACAAAGTCATTTATAATTATGTTGCCTTTCAAGAGAATTCTGTTTTATCACTTGAACTTCGACTTTCCTTTGCCTTTTCAGCTTTAAGCACTTTTTTAAAACCATTTTTTGCTTTAGGTCTCATTGTACACTATAGTCACAACGTTTCTGAGAGATGGTTATGAGTAGGCATACAACTAAAAGACAACAGAGATGTGAAAAAGAAGGTACGCTGTGCATGCTACCAAAGCGTGTATTTTGAATTTCAATTTCTGTTCTTGTAAGGGATTTCTCCTGAGTTTATGACTCATTATGTGAATATTAAGGTAGAAAAAATACATATGTTTGTACCTTGGAGCCCTTGTTGTATGAGGGAAGCCTATATTTAGATTTACAAATTTGAGCTGGCATGTTCATAACAAAAACATTTTAAAATTTTCTCTTGTCTTCCTTGTCCTATATGTACATATTTTCTAATTTACAGCAACAAACACGTAATATAAAAATAACAATAATGTTCAGTTTGCACTTGGATTTATGCCAAAGAAACACATTAGTCTGATTTAATGTTTAATATTTTGAAACCATTGATTCTGTTTTGAAAAGCTGAAATACCACTGAAAGTTGCTCAGCCTCAATTCGTGTTCCGGCTTGTTCTGGGCAGTTCTCTTTACTGCTGATGTACTGTTTTTTGAAACCACCATTTCAACCTCCACTGTTCTCTGTATGTGGCTCTGATGAGGATGTGCAGTGCAGACACTAAACAAGTAAGTGAAAATCACATACCGAAATGATGCAGTCGAGATGTGATATTAGCATCTGTCCTAAGAATTATACAGTCTTAGTTATGATTTTAACCAAGATGTTCTACACATGGTGCGGATACTGTATGTGGAATCGGATATACCTTCCACATCTGTGAGTAACAGAATATCAAACATATTTGCCAAAAGAGCTTAGGAATTTTGCAGTGTCACTCTTTGTCTTTAGGCATAATTTGGAGCATAGGAGTCCTATTGCAGGTCAAAGTTGGTCTGTGCCACGGTATCTGTATGGTATCTTGAAATTTCCTTGTGGCAGCTGAATGTTTTGGAGTTCTAATTTTAAGGAGGTCAGATAATGAGATCTAATGAATAAGCTGCTAATAATTTTGTAAATACTTATTTTTGGTGAAGCTTGGAGGCCTATGTATTGTGTTGTGACTATTATTATTGTTATTGTTGTCAGTGATATGTTTTTACAGTAGCCAGGGGTAGTGTAGATTTTATAGCGAAACAGTATTCATCCTTGACTGTTATTTAATTATTGTAACATACTCATGCTCTTACTTCCATAAAGTCTGGTGCCATTTTTTTACTTGATGAAGCTCAGGATTAACATTTTAGGAAAATTTTAAAACCAGTAGTTCCCTTCCTCAAGGTTTGCTTGAAAACTTTAATCATAGTCAGAGGATTCATCTGAAGAGATTTTTAAAGATCATATTTATGTACATATTAAGCACATGTAGATCTGAGATTCTTTCTAACAAATATATTATATATAGACGAGTCCTGGAGTTGTTAATGCTTGCGATGCCTGTTAGTAAGAGCATGCAGTTTATATAGCTGGATATTGAAGATAATACATGACAACTGAAGAATGTTACTACAATATATCTACAGAAAACATAGTACAGTGCTGTGAAAAAGTATTTGACTCCATACCAGTTTCATCTGTTTTGGAAGCTTCTTGACTTTAAATTTAATCAGTTCTTTTTGTCAGTAAATTAGCATATGAATGGAGCAAAAGACAGAAAAAAGTAAAACCTCCGTTCTTATGTTATTTCCTTGGTGTGGAAGATGATGAAATATGCAGTTGTAGGTGATCAGCCTAACTAAGGGAGTAATCAGAGTTACCTGTTTGAATACACTCTGGCCTGACTGGGCAACCTTGTCCGGTATAACTTTCAGCAACTTAAACCCATAACAGCAAATTCAAGCAGGCAAAACAGTTTGGTGTGTTTGAAGGGGGTTTCTGAAGTGTTGCTGAAGCCACATCAGTCTGGACAGCACCACCATGAAGAAAATGGCATAAAGGCAATGCTGGTGTCATTTTCTTCTCTGACTTCCATAAACACTTATAACTGACAAGAAGATCTGGTCAAATTGAATGTCAAAAAGCTGGAAAATGGAAAAAAAAAACTTAAAATGGGGAAAATACTTTTTCAGAGCATTGTATATGCATATTTTACTTGAAGTATATTGGAAAGTACTATATTTATTAGAAAAACATGCTCTTTGACCCAATACAGAGTGCTCTTGGTTTTCATAAAGGTTTAAAACACTGTACCTCTTTTTGAAATGTTTTGTAATGCAGGATAGATAGAGCAACCCCCTTAACAAGCTTGATATCTGTAAAGTGTGATTTAATTCTTGCACATTGATTAGTCTTGTAAGGGCAGTATTTTGTGTGAATGCAAATTGTTTTGTCCCAGGCTTTTTAGATTCTTTGTAAGGGTTTCCCTACTAATCTAAGCTATGGAGGGCTTCTTAAATGATGACATCTTTTAGAAAATTATGTGGACCCTCTCCTTCTGCCCTGATAGTTTACAATACTGTACTACATTAATAATTTAGACTTTATTTTTTCAAGTTGCACTTGAGACCTGTGTTTTATCATAATTTGAATTCCCTTTGAAGATTTTATTTACAGGTAATAGTTTTTCTTCCCCATGGGTTTGCATATATAGTGGTTTACTGTAACTCCAGTTTGTACTTTTTTAGCCATGCTATTTTTCTATTTCCACTTATATGTTTAAAGTTTTTTTTGTTTAATTAAATTTTGGAATTATGTGAGTTGTACCTATATTATTCAATGTATTTTGTGCTGACCCAATAAAACCCAATCAAATTAGTCAACACTGACTATTGTTTTTTTCGTGGATATTAAATTGCCTAGTTATAGTGAACTGCTGAACAACACAAGTACAACTTAGTGCAGTGCTGAGAAAGATAAACTTTTTCGGGTAAAGTGTGTAGCTTTAAAAATAGATGCTGGTTGTGTATCTTCAAGAAGTGAGATCTAAATAGTCTTGGTATTTTCATAATAGTTGCATGTTTTCATAACACAGTTTGGAAATTTTTGCTTGTAAATATAACTGGATGACTTGGAATTTATTAAGTTGTGCTCTTGTGTTTTAAAGAGTTGTAAAAAGTTTTCACCTACACAGTTTTCAGTGACTAATGCACTTAAACAATTGAACATTCTGATATGAGTTCCGTTAGAGTGGCTCACTGGTGGGTTCTAGGTGGGATCTCCATAGGACAGAACCAAATCTTAGCGGTGCCCTGTACCATGAAAACCTTTTTTGGGTACTTACTCAGAGCTTTTATCCAAAGCAACTTTTTACAACCTAATATTGTACTTCAGTAATGCATAAGTGCTGACTGGCTATATTAGCACTACTGTATATACACTGCATAAACACTATATTCATCTTTGGCTGAATGACTGACCAAAAAGTCAGGATTTTGGAGTCACAATCCACACCTGCGCTCAATTACGACTTTGTGGAGGGACATTAAGAGAGCTACAGTATGCAGAATCAAAACCACTCAAACATTATTGAGCAGTTTTATAAGGAGTGGGGCTGAGTTCCTCAAAATGGAATGGAAGAGACAAATATGCACTAAATACAGATAACTCCACTTGTATTTGATCACATACCTCTGACTATATTTGGAATTTTATTAAATGTTTAGCATAGGGAAGCAACTTGACTGGAAATAACTAAGCAACAGGATGTTTCATCAACTAAAAATACTGTGAAAGACTTGAATTTCATAACTTGCTTAATGTTTGTGAAAAAGCCTTCCCATGAAATCACCATTTTCATAATTCTAATAAAGTAAAAACTTATTACCAGATGAGTATTTCTTTATAGCCATACACAATATATGCAAATGTGTTTATTATTATTTTTATTATTGCTAACCTTTATTTAGCTGATTCCTTTGTCCAGCATGCCTTACATAATCATTACATTTCATAAACAGCTTTACAATGATTTACTCATTTATGCAGCTGGGTATTTTTACTGTATCAACTCAGAGTAAATGCCTTGACCAAGGGTACTACAGCAAGAGTGAGGTTCATATTGGGAGCCTTCAGATTACAAAGAAATGGCCCTAAACCATGAAATGACCTACTGCTTCCAGGATATAAAATAGCAATAATAATAGTAATAAAAATGCAGTAGTAGTGAAATAGTGAAGTTTTTATGTTTCATTCCTGTCCATGTGGGCTTTCACAGGATGCTCTGGTTTCCTCCCACAGCCGAAAGACAGTTTGTCTTTAGTGTCTAAATGGGTGAGTGCTTGTGTGTGCGCACTGTGCGATAGACTGGCATCCTGTCCAGGGTGAACACCCCCAGCCTTGCACCCGGTGCCTCTGGGATAGACTCTAGACCTTTGTCACCCCAGCAGGACCAGTGGACCAGCAAAAGTATGTGAGTACATTTGTAAGTGATTTAAAACCGCTTCTGCAGTTTACTGTTGCATGTGCATGCTTATAAATGTCACTAGAGGGCGAAATGGATCATAGAATGAAAGTTTCCCTCCTCTTAATACTTTAAGTTTAACAGTATAGATACAATGCTGCAAAAAATAATATTACCATATAATAGACTATTCACATGTACACTGGACATGTATATAAAATTAGTTCATGAAGATGCAGTTACTGTAAACACATTGTTTACTGTGTGCATGAACAGGAGATGAATTAGTTTTTACATTTATATTTATCACCAAAGCAAATTACAGTGTTAATCTAGTTACAGTTATTTACCCATTTTTAAAGCTGGGTAATTTTACTGGAACAATTTCGGATAAATACCTTGTTAAAGGGTATTACAGCTGGAGTTGGGGTTTTGACCTGCAACCTTTGGATCTAAAGACAGCTGCTGAGCTGGTAGTGTAGTGGTTAAGGAATGTGTCTTCTTTGGTAGTTATCTTGAAAAGTGACCCTCTCGTGGTTTGAAAGTAGGGGTAAGATTTAGTTCAGTTGTGTGGTGCATGTTGTGTTTTAACTCTGTATATGTACTTTATCATTTACCTCCTCCACTAAAACAACAATAGGGGAGATGTGTTGTGAAAAGGGAATCACCCAAAAATGGTAGGTAAGGTGTATGGTAACACCCTGGGAACAGGCCAGGGGATCGCTCATCTTGAGCAGTGAATGTTACCGAGTAAGTTTTCCTTTAATTATTTATTAAGTATGGTTTTAAGCCTTGGGGTATGTCTTTTAGTGTTTTAAAGGTTCTGCCATGCGTTTCTTATATTAGTTGGTCTTATTGATTTTAATATTTTATTTTAAATTTTATTGTTTGCTTGGCAGTTTTCAGGATTAATTTATTTATTGAATAAAGGTTTTTAAAAAAAGAAAGTAGTAAAAAGAATAATTTACCTTAACTGGATTGGCTTTGGCCCCCGCAACGTTGCATTATACTAAGCAATTATTGATAATGAATGAATGACACCTGAAACATTTGAATTTGAAAACTTTCCTAGTCTGGGGAATGAAAAAGGCACCTCTGTGATGAACTAATGGTGAGGAAACATTTCTCAGCATGAGTGAGATCTTCTCTGTGCTCAGAGTGCACAGCATTTTACAGATCTGCAAAAACGTCACACTGTGCACATGAATGCCATGCTAGAAGCACTAGGTAGAGTACTGTATTAAGAATAAGGTGAGGAGCTCCATTGAGTTGCTTTGACAGCTGAGGTATAACTCGAGTTTCCTGCCATCATGTGGGTCATTGCAAAAATTTAATATCTGCACTAGAAAGTTACTCAACAAAGTTTGACACTGCAGGGTGTAAAGGTTTGGCAGCATTAAGTACTTGTAGAATGAAGCTGAAGTTCCAACCTGATCACCCACCACCATGTCAAATTTGATGCTGAGACCAGGAAATGGTCATACACAACCTGGGGGAATGGACATTTGTCCTTAAAAAAAAAAGAACGGGGGCTACTTGAAGGAGTTATTACAAACCTATGAACAATGGCTAGAAGTACATGTTCATCTGAAAAGAACTGGGACTCCTTTAGGTGTTTTCTACAAAGAGATGGATCATGGACCAGAGGACTGCCTTTGTACCCAGCTCAGGTAGCCTTTCCTGGATTGTATTTATTGACGAGTTGGCATGGAGTGGAAGGTGATCACAACTACCTGAGAACCAATCAAGGATAGTGGAAGGTGTGTGGCAGTAGGAGCTGAAGGTCGGGAATTGAAAGAGACAAGGGTACAAGCAGCACCAGTGAAGGTCACAGAGGAAACAAAACAAAAAAAAAAAAAAAAATGTATGCAGAGAGACTGAAGCCTTCAGCCCAGTCTGAAAATAGTAAGTGCCTTCAGAGAAATCCACCACAGCTTCTCCAAGGAATCTTCCACCCCATGTAGAATGAGTAGATACCAGCTCCAGCAGAGTTATGGAGGAGGCTATTATTATTATTACTACTACTGTTATAATATATGTCTGTAGTCATTCAGATCACAAGATCCTCTTTCATTGGGGCTGGGGCTAAGCAGGATATCTTCCAAAGCAATGCCACTCCCTGTAGGCCAAGGAAGAGGGTTAAAAGGTGCAGGAGAACACCAAACAGCTGGTTGGCACATGTTTTGAGCACCCGGGGACTGATTTGATCAGGACTTGCAGCTTTGCCAAAGTGAAGTGTCCTCAGGTCATTATGATTTACATACCTAATTTTATTTACCTACTTGGTTTAACCAGTGCAACTTGGGGTTCACTTATTTTTACGCCTGAATTACTTCTGTCTTTCTACTACACACAACAGTTCCTCTAAAGCAACACATTGAATTGGTCATTACACACTTATTATAATATCAGAAGAGAAAGACTGGTCCGGATGAAAAAACGATTTTGCGGTAAAACTAAGGGACGCAAGGGGTTCACATACTTTCAAGCGGCACTCTCTGCGTGAAAATAAAAAGGAAGCTATAATTCGTTGTCCAGGCACACAGTTGCTAATTCCATCAATCATGTGAGAAAAGAGCAAAACTGCAGAGCAAGGATAAACAAACACCTGGCTCCAAACCAAAGCAGATATGTGAGTAAAATAAAAACTGAAGAAATGTGCAGTTATGCAGTCTGAGTGATGCAGGAGTCAGGAAGAGATCACGAAAGTTTGTCTTCTTGAAGAGTTAGGCCTCAAGGTGAGAAGTAACTGCCACAGAATGTAGCAATGTTTTTAAAACAAATCTCACAAATAAGTCACATCTGATGGGTTTCTCAACATAATATTAGGCCCTTCATTACTTCTTTATTTTACTTTAATTCTATAAATTTACAGCAACGAAGAATTCTCAAAGAAAATAATTTGTGAGAGAAGCTCTCATGATCAATCCACTAATTTCCAATTTCCATGTTTCCCTTGAACCCCAGGTGTTTTGAAGAGATTGTGAGAAATCTAAATTAAGATGAAATGATGTAAACTATGGACCATAATCTGAAAGTTTAGGTGCTTTGGGTACATAACCAACCTGCTTACTGTACAGAAAGACAAAAAAAGTACAACTTGATTTTCTAGCTGATAGATTAGGGTCTGAATGGTTCTCACTGAATGCAATATTGTGTTCTTAAGCAGAGTAATAGCAAAAATAGTTATAAAGTGTAAAACTGGAAATATATACAAAAGTAGTTATTACACAAGTGCAGTAATACTATTATTATTGCAATGATACACTACTGTACACTGCACTTTATGGGACGGCTGGTAGCGTAGCAGTTAGAGCTGCTACCTTTAGACCCAAAGGTTAGTTTTGATTCCCACTTCCAGCAGTAGTACCCTTGAGCAAGGTACTTACCCTAAATTGCTCCAGTACAGTTGCCCAGCTGCATAAAAATGGGTAAATAATTGTAAGGGTGAAAGCTTAACATTGTAAGTCGTTTTGGAGAAAAGTGTCTGCTAAAGGAATAAATGTGAATGTACACTACCCATTAGACCAAGCACCGGTAAGAAGAGGTGCTCAGTCTTACAGGGGGCTGTAGGTGGTGGGTCCTTTGCATTTATGTCACTCCAGAATGATTGATAGGATCCTTGCAAGATTCCCCAAGGTATCAAACTTTTAAGGAAATACATCTACAACATTCATTGAGCACAATCATGGCAGGCATCTTCAACACTGAGGCAATTGTGTTGAGTGAGTATCTTTTACAAAATGCTGTCTTTGCTTCAGTTTTTACACGCATTGATCTCACCTGCTTCTAATTGTCTCAGTTACTTCTTTCTTTTACATTCATCTTGTGTTGCATTGGGAGAAGCAGCTATCTAATGCCCTGCAAGTCATGGAGAAGTTGTAAGTATCATGGGTACAAATCTGTGTAACAGCTGATGCTTTTATAGTTTGGAAGGATGTTATGAGGAAAATGGTTTACTCCTTTCCTGTGCAATAATTAAATACATAAAAATTGGTCAGATATTGGTATTTCTGATTTAATGTGTTTATATGTTAAAATATTGGTAATACAAGTTTGCCCTCCATAATGACTCCTTATTTCCTTGTACCTGACCATGAAATGCCCTCAGTGATGTACACCAGTTTAATACATTGGTAACCTTGTTAGCGTTCTGGGTGTTACATGGTTATTGTTAAAACTGGAGGATGTCAACACTCTGGTGTTCTTGGCACAAAAGCTTTCAGCAAGCGAAAGTCTTGTTTGGTCACCTTGTTTCTAATGAGGTTGAGGATCATTTGTTCTCTAGTTGTTTTTCCATTTCCTTTTGTCTTTTATTTTGTTGATATGTTTCATTTAGAAATCTGTTTTATCTTGAGGAAAATATAGAAAAGTTTTTGTCTAAAGTCTGACTAAAAACGCAATAGTACCTTCTTGTAAACTTTTTGTCTAATGGAGTAACCTTTTTGGGGTTCTTCTACTAGAGTAAGTGCATGGAAAAATGAAGGCCCCTAGGTGCTGTTTGGTGCTGGACACGACTGCATGTATGGGTGTGCCGACACTGGAACCCAAGGCAACATGCCAGAGGGTGCTTCTTGGCCCAGCGTTAGAAGCATCGTTGCGGGTTGGCTACATCAGCCTGTTCCCAGTGACGCGAGCCTGAAGAACAAGGGGAGCTCTAGGAAGTCTTGTTCAACATCCATCATGGCTTAATACTTTAATCTCATAGTGGTAATCAGGAACAGCGTGTAGAGTCAGAAGAACGAGTGCATCCCATTTCTGTTGGCTGCACTCAACACATGCCTTGGTACACTTTAAATGCCATATCCGCTGCAAGCAGCCCCCCTCCTTCCTCATCTGCTGCTGAGCAAGGCAAAACTGACATGGTGTGAGAAAGGGAGGTGTTTGGTTTTGCTCAGTCCAGCTTTCTTGTTTTTCGGGAAAGATTCCCTGCTTGTGTCTTTCTCTGCGTGTTCTTTTAGACACACGTCAAGATCTTGAATATGCGTTGCAAAATGTCAACTGGGATGTTGGCAAGTTTCATGGGGCTGGGGGCTCTGGAATGCTTCTGCTCTGTAGCACCCAAATCTCAGTGCAATAGGATGTCATGAATTCTATAAAAAATATGGTGGTAAAAATGTCTGTCCTGTGACAAGGGCTTATTATGCCATATGCACAGAGGGGAAGGATATTTCCTATTCCAGAGGAACAAAAAGGTCTCTATAAAATCACTGTTACATCTCCTGCTGCCTTTAAACTGGTGTGGCAATTACATGTAAGTATGGTTAAGCAACTTGTGGGTGGCAAACACAAGTGGTGAAAAAAAAAAGACCAAATCTGAGAAATCTCTCTGCAGACTAATTGGTCATTAAAGTTTTACAGCGGTGGTTGTAAAACTCTGTTTGTACAGCTGAGCTTGAAGCTTGCACACCTTATATATCATGCCATCTTTATGAATGCTCCCCAGGTCTGTCTTGACCCGTTCTTTGGGGCAAACAGGAATCAGATCTTTGGCAAAGTCCCCAGTTTTACCTTTTCTAACCCTGCCAGAGTAAATCTCCCCTCCAAGCTCAGAGGGATCCAAGACAGCTAGTGGTTTCAGTGTGGTGGTAATGCCACATAGAAAATTTTCAGAACAGAGCTGTAATTATAACTGAAGTTTGTAATGTTTTCTTTACTGAGTATGTTCTTTATTCTACTGCTGGAAGTTTTGATCAAACTGTATTTGATTTCTTGAAAACTCTCAATATATTAGAGAAATAGATACAAAATGTTTAAGTGATTGACATTGGTGCTATATTTACTGAAACTTATATATAAATTCATGAATTTTAACTCTTTTGTCATGTATAATATTTGAAAATGTAAAATATTCTGACCTTCCTTTCTGTCCTGTCAACATGCCTCTTTATTACCTGCAAAATAAAAACAGCTTAGGTTCAATTCAAAACAACAGTAAGTTTCAGCAAATAAGAGCACATAGGCTGAACGAAATGGAAAAGTTCCCCAAGGTAATACTTCAAAAAGCATTTTTTTTTTTCATTACAAAGGTTTAAAATTTCATCCCAAAGATTAAAAGTTCATATTTTTAGTTGAGGTTAATGGTAATATCAGAACTTTATCTGGCAACGTTTGCTGCAGCAGTTAATATAGTGGTTGCATCTGTTGTCCTGTAATCTGAAGGTTCCTGGTGTGAATCCCACTTTTCCTCTAGGATCCTTAATCATGGTACTTGCCCTGAGCTGATGGCATAGGAATGACCCATGATAAATGGGTGAAAAACAAAGAATTCTTAGTAGGGATGATATGATATATACCAAAAGAGTAAAGAATAATGAAAACCCAAGCAAAGTAACAATGGTAAACATTTGTCCTTTCCAATCTCTGCATCACTGTTGAGGGTCAGAGTATAAATAATTCTAAAGTTTAGTAAATTTCATTTTGAATTAAGATTATTTTAAATGGACCATTTTGATGTTACAGTTAATCAACCCTCTATCGCCAGCAGGATCTCAGCATTCTCCACACCCATCCATGCCAGTACCCTCAGCAAACCCTTGTTCCCTGTATTTCAAATACTTTTGGAAAGAGAACCACATTCTCTCTTGGTCGAATCCCTTATTTTTCTTAGTCTGTTTCCCCACAACTTCTTCCTTTTACTTCTTCCATGTTTAATTCCTCATTTTCTTCTGGCTGCTTTCAATCTGCTTGTAAAACATTCTCTGGATCCAAGCTCAGTCCAGAATTACAAACCAGTCTTTCTTCTACCTCTTTTTCCAAAACTCTTGAAAATAGTGTAGAACTAGTTGTCTGCATGACTTGTTCAGCAGAGTCTCCTTTATGGATATCAGTCTGTGTTCAAGTTTCTCCATTACATGGAGACGCTCCTTAGTATCAGGAGCTCTCCAGCCAGCAAAAGCTTTCTTGGTTCTTTCTCCTTGATCTCTTTTCAGCATTTGACACTCAACCACTAAATCCCGGTTTCCGTCTTAGAATCAAAGGATTGCAACTAAAATGGTCTTTTGCTTGGTTTGGTGTGGCACCCTTTCCTTATCTTGGTGTCTCTCATTTGGTGTTCTGCTGGACTCAGTGTCTGGTCCGTTACTCATCCACATTAGTATACCTTGCCTCTTTCATTACCTTTCATGGATTCTGATGTCAATGTTACACTGACACTGTTTCCCTATTAGTTTCTTCACAGCTGCTAGAGATGTTTCTTCAGCTTAGCTGTGAGACATCTCTGCTTGGATGACTGATCCTCCATTTACAACTCAGTGTTTGTGGAGAAGTGGTTTTATGGTTCTTCATGGCTCTTTTTCCTTTTCCAAGTAGCTTAAAAATATTTGGCTTGAAAGAGAATAACAGATCTTAATTTTACAGGATCAATCTGTACAATCTGCAAATGGAAAGACCCTGGACCCCTTAGCATGATATTCATAAACTTTAAATGTTTTGCTGGCTTTTGGTGTTTTCCAAATCATAGCTTGTTTCTGATTCCAGCTGCTTTGACTTGCATACCAAATAAAATTACGGTAAACTTTTTTTTCCCCAGTGCTCATTTGCAGACAGTATTTCTTCCACACCCCCCTGCCATCCTTTTGGTAGTATTAGTACCTATTTAAGAAGCTGGATTTCTACTTCCAAAAATAAATCTTTATTATTGGTTGCCAAAAACCTAAACTACCCTAATTGTGTGATTTCAGTTGTTGCTGAATAAAGTACAAGACTGGTAAGTTTTAGCGCTCTTCAAATCTGTGTGTCATGGACATTTCTCACACTGGCAGAACACATAATGGTCAGCTTTTCTTCCCTTAATGTTTCACAATACATAAGCAATATTAAGTCCAAAATTGTACTTAAGATTCAATGCCCCCAAAAAAGAGCTGTAAAGTTATCATCCCTGCAGAACTACAGGAATCCATACACACGCTAACTAACTTAAACCGCTTGTTCTGAGCGGGGTCGCGGCGAGCTGCAGCCTAACCTGGCGGCACAGGGCTGGAGGGGGAGGGGACACACCCAGGACGGGACACCAGTCTGTCACAAGGCACCCCCAGTGGGACATGAACCCCAGACCCACCAGAGAGCAGGCACAGGCCAAACCCACCGCACCCCCCGGGACTAAAGGAACCCATTATTTAAATTCTATCAAGGACTCTGTTTAAACCATGCATTTTGCTGTCTAAATAAACTTTCTCAGATTTTCTGAAAACAATGTTCTGTGTTTTTTTTCTTGCACCTAAGAAAGTCAAATACATCTTTAAAAGCTGATGGCAGCTAAAGGTAAACCTAGCAGTATGACAAACTTCCCGGTAACTTGATGATTTTTATAATATGGCCCAACTGAATGTGAAAATCTTATTGTTTTCTAAGTGTTACTGTTTTCTAAGTGCCTGGCGCTGAGGTATGTTATCCTCTAACTTTCTGGGGTTCTTAAAGGCTGATGTGATATAGAGCAGCAGGCAGAACACACATTGGTGCTGTTTCCTTGCAGCTGAAGGTTCCTGGTTTGAATCTCACTCTTCCTGTAGTACCCTTGAGCAAAGTGATCACCCTGAATTGATCCAGTAAGAATATCCAGCTGAGTAAATAGGTATGCAATTGTGATCAGTTTCTGGTTGTACAAACTGTACATGGTAAAGCAAAGGTGGTAAGTTCCTGTCGATGGAGGCATTAGCTAAGTAACCTTGAAGACTTGTTGACTGTGAAAATATACAAAACTGTAGAATTTCACCAATCTGCAGTGAAGCAGTTTTACGATTCCACTTTAGACTTCGTTTTTCTTTAAACTGCAGTCTTTTCCTGGGGACCTGGGATTTATCAAACTTCGGTTTCTGTGCTTCGTACAAGATGTTCCATTTTGACTGTACAAAATACCACTGGCTTGTCAGCTTGCCTACCTTTTTTCAAATTTCTTCAGTGCTTAGGTTCTTGTTTATCGGCCAGTACCCTTCCTGCTTGCCTTTTTAGGTGTGACACAGTTTCTGACACTCAGTGTAAGACAGATCTTGGCATATGCTCCTAGGCACTGAGTTGTAGACTCAAACATGGGAATTTCACGTAGGCTTTATTCTGGTACTCCTTAATCCCTTGACTGACCTGTTCTTTGAGTCGGAATTTAGAGCAATCCTTCTCTATTTTCTGCCAAAAGCTTTGATAAGGGTGTCTTTCCACCACAGGGGTGACCTTCCTGGTTGTCTTTTAATGTTCTTCGGATACCAGTTAGTGACTCTGGTTCTCCACCTGTTTCCTTTATTTTGCTGCATGATCTTCCTTTCTATTTTTACTGTTATGTAATATTTCCACAACACCTGATTCCTGCTTTCTCCCCGTTTCTTATTTGATTATTTACAAAGAATTATTTACATAATACATATGTTTACATATCTTATACATAATACACGTTTAAGGTTTTTACAGACCGTTTACAAAGCCTTCACACCACTTTCACAACACAGCACACAGAACAATTAAGAACCCCACAACTTTCTGGTACAATCAGTCTCTCTTGGTCACCTGGCCATGTGACTTATCAGCCTTCTAGTATTTCTTCTGGCCAATAGCAGTTGGTGGTCAGTTAGTCTCCGCAGCTCAACCCGCAGGAAAGCAAGACAGACACGCACACAATATTACAGGCCATTACCAGAGCAGCTACAGGAAACCGGTGGAGAGAAACCAGAAGGGGTGATACATGGGAATGCTTTGGTAGGTCAAACACTACTCCTTCAGTGGCAATCAGCTGGAGATGTCTTAAAGCAGAGGCTCTTCTAAAATCACTCTATCAGTGATGTCTTTGAAGACCTTGCCCAACTGACACACTAGCTCTGTGGTCTTTACCTTAGTTGCTCTGTATCACATTTACAAGCCTGTCGTAATTCTCACTTTTGTTGATGTGTAACACAATTTGAAGTTTGCTCCGAAGATCCAGTAAGTAGTTAACAGAGAAAAAATCTTTTTGCTTGTCTCCCTTCAGAGTTTTCCAGTCCAGATAAATGTTACTGTACTGCTGCATTCTGCAGACCATTCCAATTATTTTGAGATGAATTGGACTTCTTGGGCCACTACTCTTTTCTAATTGAGGCCTCCTTTTCAGCAGGAGGAATGAAAATATCAGCAATATTGAATTTGTTTACATTTTCTTTCCCTTTATCATTCTGCATTGAGCTTTTTATTTCATATTTGTGTAGTCCATTCTATTTTTTCCTCAATCAGGTCTTTAAAAATTTCTTGCACGTTTTCAGCATACCACACATTTTGGTCTCAGCCCTAACATGAGCTTTCCAAGGCTGAACCCTGGATCTTGATGTTGCAGTGCAAAAATAGGCTTACATTTCAAAATGGGCAATGACAGTTTCCCAAATTGGCTGAAATGATTACTACAGTGTGTGTCAGCTATCTCTGATCTGCTTGTGTACCTGGATTTTATAGAAAGATTTTGCCAGGTGTGGCTATCTGTTGGCTGCTTGCACACTGAAGGGGAGAGTACCTTTTTTTTTTTTTTGTAGCTTCTGATGCTGAACCATGTAGTGGCTATTTGTGGTGCTGACGGACAGCTCCCATACTGCACCATGTTTTGGGACAATGGACAGTTAGGAGGTGCTGGGGCCAGTGGCATTGTATTCACACATCTTTTTGGTTGAAGCAGTGAACATCAGAAATGTATAATAATACACAAGATATACAGTATATAATAAGAAGCTCAAAGGTAAATTCTGTGGATGAACTCCTCAAAATTCAACATTTTTTATTTTGCATTATTTAATAGTAATAGCTGGAGAAAAATTGCAGCGATTTTTGAAATAGAAATGAGAAATTTTGCTAAATGAGTAACGGAGAGAGTGCTATATAGCAACAGTAGTGACAAATAAAAGCAGCTCTAGCTGAAAGTTATCTAGTACTGAAAGTTCATCAGATAGTTTGGATTCCAAAAGCAACACTGTTAAGGTACCATTGATGAATGTACTTGATGCATAATTTTCCAAACTGAATATATAAATAGGTAAGCTTAACTGAATTCATCTATACAACAAGAAACTATTAAGCTAAATAGCAATGAGTTTACCACAACTTTTGTGTTTTGTTGGGGAATATAATTGATCAAGAATAAAGTGGCTTGCTATTTTGTATATAAATGGGGCTTAATGCACATTTTTGTCTTCAGAAATATTTATACACTCATAACATCATTAGTTGCAAGGTTTTTTGCCATTACACTTGTTTTGGGGAACCCTAAGAAAAATGTAATAATGTGAATCTGCTTTTCATTAATTTCTTTCAACTTCCCTTTAATGAACAAATGTTAAATCAATTAACTCCCAGTTTTACATACATTCATTTTACTCATGCTTTTTACCAAGGTGACCTACAGAGTTAAAGTGGCTACAATTATTTATAATTTATAATTATTTATACAGCTGGGTAGTTTTAAAAAAAATTGCTGGGTCAGTTTAAGGCAATTACCTTGTCAAGGGTACTGTAGCCATAAGTAGGATTCGAATACATCTTTCTGCTCTGAGTTTCCATATTCCCAGCGTATGCAGTCCACACTGCTCTGAATAGAATCTCCAGTTTGCACAAATAATGGCACTTGATAAAGTCTTCAAAGCTATTAATGGATATACTTGTGCATTCATCATTTCCTTGTTAAGTATAATTTTATGAGAAAACGGTGCTAATAAGAAATCCTTGTTATAATGCTGATAAACACTTTTACTGAGAAACCTGGGGGAGCTCTTGTTTTTTCACAATCCTGCGTGACGGCGCTCTCTCCTTCTTATGGTAGCCTGTAGCATAACAATAGTGTTTTCACCTAACACTGTATCACGAGCACTTCATCTGTGGTCATCTGCTATTTCTCTTGAAGTCTGCTGATTATTCCATGGTTTGCAAATTCGAGAACAGTGGCTTTGATGGGTTTGGCAACGTGAGGAGACTGCTTCGGAAGAAACGTATGATCCCATAAAAATTTGGCTTCCAGAGCGTGATGGGGGTACACATGTTCATGAGCGCAGTTGTCTCTGTCTTGGCATGCTGCATCTTTTTTACACCCACAGAAGTGGTGAAAGACACCAGAGAAAATAATTTACCGGATTTTTTTTCTTCTTTTTTTATGAACAGATTTTTGTGATTTAGGTGTTTGCAGTGGGACCTGCTGAATGAACCGCATCAGATATTAAAGTATCAATCCGGACTTGTACTGCCGAAATGTTTTGTTTCTGCTTTTCCTGCCACATGCTAGCAAATTTCTTTTATTGCACTCTTGTAGCTGCCAGGTTGTTTGCGAGATCATTTCTAAAAAGACAACTATTCAACGCATGGATCTCTGTGAGAAAGAAAACTCATAAAGGTGATGGAGGACTTCAGAAACGTGAGAACCCAGGTCATCTTTGGACAACCAAGTCCAGTACCCGCTGTAAAAGCGTAGCTAGTTTCCAGCTGAGGGCTCTGAGCTCCCCTCCGCCAGCCCCCGTACGATTCGGAGGCCCCTCTCAGCTTAGCTCAGTCCCCCTGGGCACTGCTCTGGACAAACAACCCTTCTGGCGTGCTTGCGGACAGCGTTGCTGATTAAGAGCTGCAAGCAGAAGTTTTCTCCCCTCCCTGCCTCTTGCTCTGAGGTCTGACGTGGAAAGGAGTTCAGTTCAGGACATAGTACTTGGCACTCGCACCCCACCCCAAATCTGCAGTTATGAAGCCTAGCTGAGCAGAAGACACCGAGTTTCCCAGTGTACTTGCATTTATTATTTTCTGTTTTTTAGCCGTGTTGCTTGGCAGAGGCATGGGAAGTAAATGTGCTAGGAGGTGAACAAGGACATGTGTAAAACCTTGAAAGTTTTCAGTTAATTTAAATGCTGGCAGCTCTGGTAGTTTAGTTTTTCAGTTTTTTTTTTCCCCCCTCAATTTTTCAGATTTGCCGTTCGACTGTCAACTATCCCTTAGCTGTAGTTTGACATTTTTTTTCCAGCAATTATTCACTGATGTGTAGATAGTTCTCATTTATTGACAGTTGAAAACAAAAATGTCGACTTTTGCCAAGCGTGAACGATCATATTCCATTTTTAAAATGTTATTTTTATTCACCATTTTATGGAGTAAAATAATACTTCTATAAACGTACAAAAATGCAAGCTCAGTGACAGCTTTGCTAAAGATGAAAAACCACAGATGCGTCTGTATTTATTAACAAGAAATGCCAAGTGCAGCAAGTCTGTTGCTGAAATATTTTGTCTTTAGCTGAAATATTTTGTCTTTAGCAGTCATTCTTCCCATTCTGTAATTGCTTTAAAGGCTTATGTTTCTGCATCATTCTTCCAAATAGGAAAGGAACATACAGTGTAGGTTAAAAGACATAAAGCAACAGGTTTTTTAAAAGATGTGTGGTGCGTGTTCCTTAAACCAGCCCGATATTCCTTAGAGCAGGAAGGCTCAGTCTCCACTGAATCATCATCCCCTTTTTGAACCAAGGCCTATGATTTAAAAAGAGAATATGTGTGTTCATGAATAATGGCATGAGATAAAATGCAACAAATCAAAAATGGGCTTTTCAACTTTTAGAATTAGTTGAAGATCATAGAGAATATTGGTGGTCTTTGTAGCTCGGGTTGATGGTTGAGGTGTTCGGTTGTTCGCCGAGCTTGGCATTTCGGTTGCAACTGTTTCATCACTAGTCGAGGTGACATCATCATTCATGAATAGTTGATGGGGGCACGGTGGCGCAGTGGGTTTGATCAGGTCCTGCTTTTCAATGGGTCTGGGCTTCGAGTCCTGGTTGGGGTGCCTTGCGATGGACTGGTGTCCTGTCCTGGGTGTGTCTCCTCCCCCTCCAGCCTCATGCCCTGTGCTGCTGGGTTAGGCCCTCGCTCCCTGCAATCCTGCATGGGACAAGTGGTTTCAGATGAGGTGTGTGTGTGTGTGTGTGTAAGTAGTTGATGTTATTGACTTGCCTGTATTACTCAATGTTCTAAATGTAGGTATAATAATGCGTTGAGGATGGTGGGGCGCCCACAATATTTGTGTTGTACTCCACTGAGTACCATTGCTAATATTTTTGTGGTCAGCGTATACCTCACAGTTATGCCTCTGTAATGAAATGTCAGCACCAGAGGTTTTTCATGTATTACTAATCATACTTTTCACCGAACCGTACACCGTACAGTATTTTTCTTCAGCGCCAGACACCTAATGAATGTTCATACCTTTTCTGTGTGTTTCAATATAAAGGGGGGAAAAAATCATGAGTAATTCTTCAGGATGTGATCAAATTCTTTTACCATGGCTTTTCAACTCTCACAAGGGTAGTCTGGATAATGAAGGAATTTATCAGGATGGTAAAATTTGTATTTAATAAAATACAAGAATTTGGCAGTGTTCTTTCCCCCAAAAATAAAGAGAAAATTATTTAGACAGTTAAATTTGCAATACATGTATTCTGGTACAGAAAATGTTTATTTTGTTGGCTCACAGATAACTCAATTATTTTTAATGTACCACTTTAGCCAAAGGTGGGTGTGTGTGTGTGTGTGTGTGTGTGTGTGTGTGTATATACACACATATACAGAGATATACTGTTCATAAATCCTGTTAAATTCAGTGCATTGCTTTAAAAAAAAAAAAAAAAAAAACGTATGTTACATATCTAAACAACTTCACCCAGTGCTTGGCCATTGTATTGGTTTTGTTTTTCCTTTAACACTGATGTGCAATTCATAATAATAATAATAATAATAATAATAATAATGAAGTTTTAGAAAGACAGGTTGTTTTATTTGCTACATGCTTATAGTCTGAATATATTTTTCTATGAAACTGGCAGGAAATGTGAGGTGTGTTGTCACAAAATGCACGAAAATCAAAATACTGGTAATTCACTTGTTTTATACTTGACAAGTGCATCATATGTTTTATAAGCTGATACAAGTTTATGGATTTGAAAAGTCTAATTTCCCAGTTATAATGATATTTTTGTAATTGATGAATATGTGGATGTGTATTTTTCAACTCTCAACTCTGCAGTTGCATCCATTTCAGTAATTTCAAATTCAGTGTAATTAGTTTGAAATTTTAAGTATTTCTACATGTTGTGACACTCCACTGAGGATAAGTTTCTTCTCATATCATTGACACAGGAAGCAGTGAGGGAATAAATTGCTCTCTGCAATATCAATGAGTGGGGGTTATATATAGAAACTGCTCTTTGCAAGTGCTCGAGATCACTGAAAAACATAATTCGACGTAAATGATAATTGAAAAATTAAAGTACATCAAGTGCATTTTTCGATGACTTTCTGTACCTTATCATTTGGGCTGCACAGGGAGTAGCGTTGCTGTCTCACAGGGGCCTGGGCGGTACAAGATGTGGGTTTGATCCCTGCTCAGTTTGTGTCGAGTTTGCATGTTCTTTGCGTGTTTTTGGGTAAAGTTTTATACAGCTACTCATGTGATGTACAAGAATCACGCGTCTTTAGCAGTCTTTCTGCTAATGTAATGCACACACTGTATCTTCTTTGAGATGTACGTTGCATGGAAGAAAAGGAGACAGCTGGTAGCATAGTGGTTAGAGCTGCTGCATTTGGATCCGGATGTTGCAGGTTCAATCCCCACTTCTGGCTGTATTACCCTTGTGCAAGGTACTTACCCAGAATTGCTTCACTAAAGTTATCCATCTGTATAAATGGGTAAAGAAATTAAGCTTGTGATAACTGTAACCTTAATGCTGTAAGTTGCTTTGGAGAAAAGTGTTAGCTAAATGAATAAATGTGAATGTAAAAACATCTGCTAAATAAATGTAAATGTCTGCAGGGGTTTCAACTGGATGCTCTGATTTCCTCCCACACTCTAAAGACATGCTGTTCAGGTGAATTATCTCTAAAATCACTCATTGTGTGAGTGCGTGAGCAATGGAGAGAAAGTGTGTTTCACTGCTAGATGGATGAGTGACTCACTGTAAGTAGTATGTCTAGCATTGTAAGTCATCTTGGGTGATACTACTGCATCATGTTTGTTGAAAATTGCTTTGGAGAAAAGTGTCTGCTAAAATGAGTAAATGTATTTAGTTACAGTACTTTCACTGGAGTATAATTGTTTTGTGCAAAGGCTTAGAAACGCAGGTGAACATGCGGTCTGGAGCAATCTGGAACCGTGTACAGTAAGTGATGGTACCTTTTGTACCAAGAAGAGCAATTTGATTAATGTCACACTTAGTGCAGAGTCTACAGGTTGATATTTTCACTTCCTGCTTTTAATGCATTCTAAGGTTCATTTATTCAGATGTACGGTTCTTTACTGTGTGGGATCCCCTCTGCAGGCCCCCCACAGTCCTCCCAAGTAACCCCACACATGCAACTTTTGGATGTGTGCCGTCGGGACATGAGCCAACTTGACTTGTTTCCCCCTTTCCCTCCCAAAAATGTCTGGAAATGATAGCAAGCGTGTGACCTCAGATGCCACTTACCTCTAATCACCATTTGTGCCTCCTTAGTGCAACACACATGCCCCTAATTTGCCCAGGAGAACTTTTCCTAATGCATAAATGAGGCCAATTATTCATTTGTTTTGCGGTTTTTATGCCAGCTTTCTCCCCCCCCCCTTCCCCTCAGCGGGTGTGTATGGCAGTGCAAATTTACTCCAAAGAGAATGTTATTGTACTCCTGCCCCCCCACTTTATTTGTTGACAAAAAGCGAACATATATCCCTACTTGCTGGCAGCTTCATCTGTATTAAATTATCAGATTTTCCTTAAGTGTTGCTGTTTGTAGAAGCTATTTTAATGAGATACTGTTAATATTTAAAAAAGGCAGCAATTTTGTAATTTCTTCCAGATGTTTTGCTGATTATGCATGTGTACTCTATTAAAGACAAAGATTGCTTTTCTTCAATGAGAGAGCTCAAGTGCAGAAATGCACATAGATGCTCACTGCAGATGTTTTAAACATTGTCTCTGATTTTATGATATGAAGGAGTCTGCTGCCTCGATCCCGCTTTGGCAACACTTTCAGACATGTTCAGACATGCTCTGGCGCATTGGGAAGATCAAGTGGATTAAGAAAGGCGGTGAAGGGCTGTGGGGACCAGTGAGGGTGCACCAAAATGTGTGCCAGATGTGTACTTTTTCCCCTTTGCAGCAGACTTAATATGGAGTTCATTTTGAATTTTGTATACAGTATAGAGTAATTATTTCTATGCAAGTGACACATAGGTAGAATATGCACTTAATACTTTAAGCCAGACCAAATATTGGCATTGTGAACATTGTGTATTTTTTTTTTTTTAAGAAATGTGCTAAATAGAAAAATGGCTTTCCTATTGTCACATCGAGTATTTACTGAAATACAGCACCTGTTGCTATATTTTTAAAAAAGAAAAACCATATCGTTTAATGGGGAGGGGGAAACTGATACTCAGTGGTTTTGCCGAACTGTCAGTTTCAGAACGATACGAAATATTCTGTTGTTTGTGTGAAACACTTGCATCCATGAATGAATTTAAGCAAATCCAAAAACCCATATTTCACAATTACAACAGAAACTGCAAAATGACTCGTCTGTAATAATTCTGGTTTGATTGTTTGAAAGTTAATGCTGACATCTTTTGAAGAATGTAACGTTTTCACCTGGTTTGTTTCCCAACATTTTTCATAATGTAGAAAATAGTTAAATTGAGATGTCTAGGGTAATGCATAGTCCTTGTTCAATTACTCTCTCTTCCTGCTTAGGGAAGGAAAAATTACATTTCTGCTAATGACTTCTTTATGGAAAACAAAGCAATACTCACAACAACAAACTGTTTAGTCATTTGAATATTTTCAGATTAACTTGTAGGATTTAAGTTATTATAAAAATAAAGATTAGAATTTTAAAAAATGCTTGACATAGTTGAGGTAAGGCAGTCAAGTAGCACAGCAAGCTTGGGTGCCTCACAGAGCTGGGACTGTGACTGGGTGTAGGCTTGATCTGTGCTCGGTCTGTGGGGAGTTTGTTTTCTCCCTCCATTTGCATGGGTTTCCTCTAGGTGCTCTGGTTTCCTCCCACATTATAGAGACATGTTTCAGGTTGACTGGTGACTCTACATACATGAGTTGGTACCCTGTGATAGACTGACACACATGCTTTACCCTGCTGTACCCTGCTTCACCTAGTGCTCTATGCCTCCGGGACAGACTATGTAACTCTGCTTTTGGATAAGAGGTTATTCATAGTGAGTGTAGCTGATTATGAGCTCAGCTAGAAGCTGAACAGCTTTAGATTTATTTGTTTAGCAGATGCTTTTCTCCATAGCAATGCACACCTCCACATCTGTACTACTACTACATGTTTTTTTTTTTTTTTTTTTTTTTTACATTTTTGCAAACTTAGACTCTACAAAAGACTGCCTTTAGATAATCAGTGACAAAAATGAGAAGCATTTGAATTCATGTATACCCTTCAATGCATTCCTGCTCCTCTACTGACTTCACGGATTATGCAGAAAAATGTGAATGTGAACTTTTCCTGTGATGCTGCTACTGTGACATATAGAAGGCTGACATTACAACACTAACTGACCAACCAACATCAACAACCGCTTGTCCAGAGCAGGACCCTTACCCGGCAACACATGGCACAAGAATGAAGAGGGGGAGGGGACAGACTCAGGACAGGATGCCAGTCTGTCACAAGGCACCCCAAGCATGGCTCAAACTCCAGACCTGCCCCACAGCAGGCACCAGCTAAACCCGCCATGCCACCATGCCCAACAGTAGCTGTTGCTGCTAAATGTCATGATAGAAAACAATCAATAATGCATATTTCTTAGGAAAGAGTTCAGTTGACTTCCAAATCTGATCGCTAGTAATTTAATTGTGGCAGCACAGTGAGTAATGCTGTTGTCTCACAGCACCTGTATGATGCACGTTCTCTTCGAATTTGCGTGGATTTCCTCCAGGGGAGAACGTGCAGTTTCCTCCCACTGTCCAAAAACATGTTGCAGATAAATGGTGATACTACTGTAAATTCCCCATGATGTGTGAGATAGTGGGTTACATTGCTGTGGTGTGTAGATCATCGTCTGTATGTAGTGTGATGTAATGTATGCAGTATTGTAAGTAACCTTGGATGACAAAGTGTCATCCAAATACCACATAGTAGCAATTGTACTATGATTTAATATAGAAAAAGAGTCTCCTAAATTAAATGTAAAATCAGTTAAAAATGTTACTCACGTTTGTTAACCACTTGTCCTGGTTGGGGTCAGAGCAGTCCAACACCTATCCCAGAATCACTGGGTGCCAAACTAGGAGTGGTATACCTGATCAGATGTACAGATGCCAGTCCATCACAGGGTAACCACACACACATTAGTTTACGCTGTGTGTTTTCAATCTAGAGTCACTAATTAACCTGAAATGCATGTCTTTGAATAATGGGAGGAAATCAGAGCCCCCAGAAGGGAGAACATGCAAAATCTACACAGACAAAGCAGTCAAACCTACAGCTAAGCAGTCCAGGCGCTGTGAGGAGGGCAATTCTACCTACTGCACAACTGTGCAGCTCCTCAAAAATGGAAATCTGCTTGTAGAAATCCTCTTCAGGTTCCATGTGAAAAATGAGTGTATTGCCCCAATTGGTACTAGAAGTGAGGACACAGAATAAATGCTTTAGTGCTTTGGCAGAATTCTGAAAAGGTGGCTTCAGCAAACCATGTTTTGGCAATTTTAGGTTACATCTTGAAGTGCAATGGTAAAATATTGGCCAGGCTGTGGAAAATGTATTGCACTGAATGACACACTGCTAAGTCCTCTGCAAGTGAGCTGAAACAGAAGCACTGTCAGCATCTTCTTATAAAGTGTGTAATGCTGATGTTGTGGACTTCCATGAGAGTGACAGCTTAACGGTATAAGATGAGCAGAGTGATGCTTTCCTGTGAGAAGACTGGAAAAAGTTTTGACAATCAGTGTTAATTATTAAGATTAATACATCCCCAGGGGAGTGTGTTGGCTATATCCTTGTGGAACATGGAATCTGAGCCAATCCAGCTTAGTTGTCTTAAACGCATTTATTCTTTTGAGGGAAATGTGACACAGTGAAAAATAACTGTTACATCTTCCTTACGACTTCCTTTTCCTATACAGCAGCCTACATTTCAGAGTTTATAAACAATGTTAAATTTTAAAGGGCAGACTTTAGTATGACTGGCTGAGAGCTCTAATCTATAACATTTAAGTCATTATTTAGGTCCATCGCATTCACAACTCTCAACGCTCAAGTTTCCACAAGAGGCTGCTTAAAACAACTATCAGTTCTATCTATTTTTACATTAATGTCATCCTAATTATCTTAACCTCTTGACTAAAATGCTATTAATGCAAGATGGGTAATATTTATAAAGCAGAAAAGCACATAATCATGTTTGCCATTAAACCTCCAGACAATTGAAAGCAAAGTTGTGCTGGATTAATTGAAAAGGGTAGTAAGTCTTGCTCTCTGGCCATTGCTGCAGCCAAGCTGAGCTCAAGGCAAGGAAAGATTTATGGCCGCCAAGACCAGATGTTAACAGATGTTGAAGCTGCTGAGTAGAAGCACTGGCTTTTAGTGCAATAAAGAGAAAAAGAACTTGTTGTTTAGACTGACTTTTCTTCTAAATATTTTTCATATGTTCAGGGACATTGTAAGGGTAGAACTGCCAGGGATGAGAACGTGTTTTCTGAACTTCTGATCACCAGCTAGTATGGAAGAGGGAGCAAGAGAAAGGAAAAATGCACTTCAATAGTGGCCACACATACTCATGAATATAGAGAAGAGAAGCCAAAAGGACCTGTGGGGACTGACCAGCAGCAAGTGAATTCAGACTGACGTGGTACACAAGCAGAGTGGCAAACTCTCCCCTCATGGAGGTGGCCTATCAGAAATCTCGCACCCTTTTCTGCACCCCGAATCACTGAGTGGAGCCCCTGAGGCACCTCTGCCCGCAGCCACACACAAAACCCTTGTATGGTTTCCTTGGTTACATACGAGTTTGCTTCACTAATTCGAAGCACATTCACTCCAATCTCTGTTTCACTCAGGAGTAGGGACTATGTTTTTCCACCTGATTGAACTTAAGTTTTTAATAGGAAGTGTGTTTTCTTTTCTAAACATTAATATTTCTGTGGCCTTAATAATAAAGAGTAAGAATATAAGCGCTTAATCAAGTTTCCTGGAGCAATAAAGCAGAAGGAGAACTGAAAGTACATAGTCAGTGAAAATACAATATGACAATGTGTGAATAGTCATGGTAGGGCAAACAGACACTAACATAAGGTGGTCAGGAGGAGGATAGAGATCTAGTTCTCATTTCCATGGGCCCAGTTTTTTGGTCTTGCCTGTGCCATTTCAGAGCTGAAAATTTAACTTTCTTTTTTGAGGATCATGAATTAGTAAAACTCCAATGTGAAGAAGTCTGTATGTTTAGTGCTATAATGCTATTATGCATTTTTGGAAAAAAATTATACAAATGAGGCCAACGGATACAGCGGTTAAGTCTTTCAGGTTGCAACCTGAAGGTTCCCTATTCAAATCCTGCTCCTCTAGCCTTCATTGCAGTAATTATTACATTATTACAAATAATTATTACAGTAATTATTTGATCCTATTGTTCAAGGCTACATACAGTGTTGGTTTGTATATGAAGTTAATTGCACTGATTTACCCACTGTATCAGTACATCCTGAGTCAGCATGTAAGGCAGTGCATGAAGCCATTCTCTTACAGCTGGAAAGACCTAGGTTCAAATCCCTGCTCCAGCTATAGTGCCCTTGAGCAAGGCATGCAGCTTGAACTGATACAGTAAAAATTACACTTGTATAAATGAGTAAACAACAGTAGTCACAAGTTATCTTGATAAAGGTTTTAGCAAAGCAAAACACTGGGACAACTGGACAGTTACAAAAAGTAGTGTGGGTTTAGTGTTTACTCTCATATCACTACCACTAGGTGGCAATCATGGTTTTGGTTTGATGTCATGCTGTGCCACCACAGATGTTTTCATGGTGTATCAGTAAACGGTGTTACGCAACTTCTGGTAACTTCTTTTGAGGACGAGCTCAGGAGGGGAGAGGATGGAAAAGACCAGTGTGTCCCTCGCCCTGCAGGGTCTTCCAGTAACACTCCAGAGATGCACACATGAGCAGGTTTATTGAACCAGGATGTCTTGCCAAGACAGGAGTGAGATCCCAGTAGGCACACTTTTCTTACGTTTACTGTTTAATAATAGCCCCAGATGGTAATGCCCTTCCAGTGCACTTAAATTATTCACACTCAGTGTGTACTGTATGGGTTTTCCCAGCAGCCACAAGTCGGCTCTGGCTCAATTAGCACAATTAAGCAGTAACTATGCAGACAGATGTGATTGTTTACAAGGCCTCTATCTCTAAATACGCCTCTGCATGTTTTAGGTACATTTACAGGAAAGCATTATATGATGAAGATTTTAATTTGCTCATGTTGGTGGACGTGAAGGATAAAGCAACCGGCAGGTCTTCAGATGAGTGAAATGTTGATACTGTAACGACACGCGTTACCATGAGTTTGGGTGGGAAAATGGGTCTATTGTAAATAGTTGTATTGTGGGAAAATTGGAGTTAAGTATTCAACCGCTGGGAGGACTTATGGAGAAGATAAGGGGGTGACTGTGTTTGCCGGCAGGAGAGGGAAAAAGCCTGGGGGGTGCTAAGTAGGCTGGGAAGGCTGGCTTGAGGTAAAGGTCCTTGAGGAAAAGGGATCCTCAGACTGAGAGCATTATTTCTGTGTCTGTGCTGGTGTTCCAATAAACGTTCGTAGTGAATGAATGCTGCCTGTGCATTCTTCTTCACCCCATTCAAACCCAGAGCACTATGTGCCATATTGGTGTTAGAGTGGGATGGGGCAGGGTGATAAGAGGCTGGATTCGGGAGCTGTGGATCACCAAGGATGAAGAAGCGGGAATCGATCTGAAGAAAGAAGCCTACAGGGCAAGAGAACGGCAGCTGGTGCAAGAACAGCCTGTAATGGTGGGGGTCGAGACAGAGAAGCTGAGGCTGTCCAGGGGGACCCCGGGGGAGTACATATTCCAGCAGAGTAGAACTGCGAAGTGCCACAGGAGATGGGCGAGAATGTCGAGTGGGATCTCCCTACGCCCATGGTAGAAGAGGCAAAAGGAGGCAGTGAACTGTCGCCGAGCGCTGTTGTGTGGGAAAGTTCTCCTGTATCCGTGGAGAGCACCGCTTTCCTTAAGAGGTTGGACGACATGCTGGATGATGAGGAACAGTGTATCTTGTCTTTGGACAGGCAGAGCTTTGTAGCCGAGGTGAACGAACTCTCAAATGAGAGTTCGCCCATATTTGATGGTGTCACCACTTTTATGAAAAGAGCGCCCAGTTTTCCTGAAGCCCTGTCGAGCGTTGCGGAGGAGCAAGTTATAACACAGGAGTGCTTCGCAACAGGAAGCAGCCCGGCTCACGAGCATCGCAACAGACTCGACGAGGTGGTGGAGGCGTGAGCAGTGATCAGATTGGCCTGCACGGGCCCTCTGCTGAAAGGTGACTGAGTGGCAGAAGGTGCAGCAAGACGAGCGGGCACGCAAGAGGGGTGTTTGCCACCGACGGCAGAGCTGGTACAGTGCGGAGTAGCTGCAGCAAGTTGACCCGATGGTCCCACAAAAGCTGGTCAGCTGTGGGAAGCACAAGGCGATTGGTGAAAACCACATGAATGCCACCAAGCCTGGCTGCGTGTATGTAAAAGAGCTGTGCTGCGACCGAGGCCGAGTGGACAAGGGACAAGATTGGCTGCCTTGGCCCCCGGGTGCGCCACTGTGGAGGATTGTCCCTGTCTGAACAACCAGCACTGAGCGTCCGGGACCTGCGCCCCCAACCAGAGGCATATTTGAGACCAGAGTATTGGAACATTTCTGGGGCAGGTAGTAGCGGGGACGCTGCCATTTTTTATTGACAGGGGTCTATATAACGACCCATGGTATTGTGATTGGGAGAGACAGAAAGCCTGGGGGGGTGCTAAGTAGCCTGGGAAGGCTGGCCTGTGGTAAAGGTCCTTGAGGGATTGGAGTCCTCAAACCTAAAGCATTATTTCCCTGTGTGGGTCATCAAGGATGCTCCCCAGACTTTCTCCCTTTTCTCCTGGCAAACACAATCACCCACTTATATTCCCTGCAAGTCCCCCCAGTGGTTGAACACCCCTCTTGTGTACCCTGTTGTATCACTGCACCTTCTGCCACTTTGTCGGCAGAGGACCCAGGGAGGCCAATCTGCTTGCCAGTCACGCCTCTGCTGCCTTGCCACTCGCCAAGTCTGCTGCAATCCTCGTGAGCTGGGCTGCTTCCTGTTGCGAAGCACTCCTGTTTTTGTGGCTTTAGAACTTGCTAAAGCCTTCCCAAACCCCTGCTGCCTCCTTTTGCCATTTTTACCATGGGTGCGGGGAGACTCCACTCAACCCGCTCACCTGTCTTCACCAGCACCTTGCAACTCTTCTTCTCCATCTTTGCCAGAGCCTGCACTTCCCTGGGCTCCCCGATCGCCGTTGTTTCACCCTGCCAGCTTCTTTTTTTTGCTCTTCGATCCCCTCCTTTCCGTCTTTGGTGTTCCACAGCTCTTGGACCCAGCGTCGCTTTGTCCTGCTCAATCCCACTTCTCACACCAATGTGGCATGCTGTGCTCTCAGTTTGGATGGGGTGAAGAAGAAAGCACAGGCAGTGTCCATTGCGAAGGTTTATTGGAACACCGGCACCCAAGGGAAATAATGCTCTTAGCCCAAGGATCCCTTTTCCTCAAGGACCTTTATCTCAAGTCTGCCTTCCCAGGTGGCTTAAGACCTCCCAGGCTTTCTCCCTTTCCCAATGGCAAACATGGTCACCCCCTTATATTCCCTGTAAGTCCCCCCAGTGGTTGAACACTTACATTTTTCCCATAAATCAACTATTTACAACAAACTCAGTTCCTGCTCAAACTTACGGTAACCCGGGTCATTACACAGCAAACATTCATAATGAACGCTCCTGTGCATCCTTCGCCCCATCCAAACCCAGAGTGATGCGCGCCACAATACTCATTTCCCAGCATACTGCTCTGTCCCAGCGTCAGCAGCCTTGACTGCTGAGCTTATCTGCCATCTTTGCCAATGAGCCCCAATGCCATCTGAGTTTATGCACTGTGACATGGCTACAGGAACCTGCCAGAGCCGATTAAAGCAGCTGAGGTCAGTTGTCTCCTCCACACCACTCTGCAGTGCTACTGAGCTCAACAGGAGTGAGCTGTGCTGACACACTTTAATCGCAGAATATTTGGCAAGGGCTGCTATGGTCCGAGACAATACTGCACGTTTCCCTTCTGCATCCTTTCACCTCACTTGCATGTTTGCCTTGTTTTTTAGATAGATATCACAATACGAAGGTTCCACAATGAAATAATGTCTTTACAAACAAATATGACAGCATACTATAATGATGATGCTGCATTACAGTAGATAGTGGCATCTTTCTCCTGCATGTCTGTTGTAAGTAGCTCCTGCAGTTAGTTGCAAATTCTTATGATTTTGGAGGTTTTTTTTTAATCCTTTGTTTTGGTGTGGATTAGGTTTTAAATGGGTGATCAACGTTGCTCGTAATTCATGACAGTGGCTCTTTAAACTGAGAAGTTTGCTGACAAGGCAATTCTACTGTTTCACTAGGTCCCCCAGTGTTGGTATTATAATATTTCAGAGGCAATAAACAATACCCTTTTGCCAGTTGAACCTGTCCAGCTATGCCAGACACAATTGAATTATGGTACTTTACACAGTGTGGACTTTGCGGCTATGTTCTGTGCTGTATTTCATTAGAGTTGCCACTTTTTCCAGAGTCTTTCTGGAACATTTTTGAAGTGATCAGGGGCCCATCAGACGTCATCTGAACCCCACTTTGTGGGCAGCTTACGTGGAAAGTTTACTGAGGTAGCAGAAACATCTTATATTTCTGATTCAAAATTTCTTTGCAATGCACAGAATATCAAAACCAGGCAAATGAATCATGATGGTCTTTTATGCATGCCAAAGAAACACACTTTCTTTGTCTCATTTCCAAGTATTAATTTTTCCCCTGTACTCTTTTGTAAGAATATAGAGCATAGCTGCTGCTTTTGGGGGCATTTTTTGGTTAATATTTTGTTGCACATGAATGAATTGTAGTGAGAATTTTATTGAGGAATAATTTGTTTGTGTTGTGTTGGACTTTGTGCTGCCTTCTTGTAAAGGACTATGCCAGGGGAGCTACAGTGTATGGGAAAGTCTTCTCTCACCAGCCTTCCTGCTGTTTAAGAGTGTTGGCTGTGAACCACAGGCAGTGTGGGGAAAGCTTTCTGTCATGAAAAAGAGCAGAAGGCATTTCTCAGAAACATAGAAATGATCAAGTTGTTTGGTACTTTAAGGTGAATTGTTAATGCTCTTTTTATAAGAAGACTGTAACATGAGTGAGAGACAAAAGTCCAGCTGAGACGCTTGAATAAACAACTGCTAGGATATATGATATTAATGACCAGGAACAAAACCTGCAGCTTCTACACAAATGTACACCAAGTCCTCCTCAGTACTTTTCCACATCCTAAGAGTGGTAAACTGGAGGTACATCATGGTCATTGTACAGGTTGGGTTTCAATGGTGATGAGTCCAAAACTACCATGTTAGACCACAATGACCACTTTCCACTGCTGTTTCAAGATCCACATTTCTTTGAATGTTAATCATACCTTCTTTCTACTGCTTCTTTGATTAAGGATCTCTGCTCAGAGTAGAGGGTCAGGGTGACCGGGAAAATTTTTGGAGTTTGGAGACTGACTATATTTCTCAGTTGACTTTTTTTTTTTTTAAGGTGGTAAGTCTTGGATTTCTCCTGCTATGTAGGTGGCAATAAAGAATAAATAAATAGCAGGCTGAGGACTGTTGTACTACTCAGTAGTGTCTGATATAATGTTATTGATGTTGTTGACTTTTTAATCTATTTATTTTTATCAGTATTTCCCCCCCCCACACATGAGGATTAAGCTTGTGAGTTTGTCATCTGGCCCACAACAGCTCAATAAACAGAGTTTGAAAAGTGTTATTTGTGTTGCAGGCTGTGTGATGTTTTGCAAAACAGGGACTTTTGTGTATTTGTATCCTTGGAAAAGGCTTTATGTTAGCAAGATGAATCTAAAATGTTGTATAACACAGAACAAAACAGTTATTTTTAGTAAAAGTGTTTACAGGAAAATTAACATGGTCACTGGTTACGTTGCCTGCCTTCTCTGTTCTATGCACCTGACTGTCTTATAAAAACTGTGAAAACTTGTCATGCAAAATGCCATTCAGTATTGATATTATCACTGTGACACTAATTCATACATACTCAACACCTAGAGGTCTAATATTAATAGACACCGAGAATTACACCTTACATTTAACAGAAGACTGTTCATACTTCAGTCTTTAAATAACTTTGTATTACTAATTAATAGAATCATTTTTACCATTGGAGTTCTATATTTAAGACATTCACTGTAATCCAGATTCAGTTTCATTTAATTAGCAAATTTTTTGACAAAAGATTCTAAGTAATATGTAATCCTGAAGACCCTGAAATTCTCATCCGCATTGTTTTTGTGTTCATGTGTTTCTCGTTCAGGAGGGCACGGTTTGGCCAGGTCTTGCTCTCTGGTGGGTCTGGGGTTCAAGTCCTGCTTGGGGTACCTTGTGGCCGACTGGTGTTCCGTCCTGGGTGTGTTCCCTCCCCCTTGAGCTTTGTGCCCTGTGTTGCTGGGTTAGGCTCCAGTTCGCTGCGACCCTGCTCGGGACAAGCGGTTTCTGACAATGTGAGTGTGTGTGTGTGTGTGTTTCTCTTTCTCCCTGCTATGGTCTGGGGTCCCATCCCTTGAGTCCTAAGCTTCCTTGGATGGTCTTTGAATCAAAGTAACTGTAATCACATAAGTTGTTGCAGGTTGTCTGTTTTTTCCATAAACAGCGTTCTTAAAGCCATTTAACTAATCACTTGTCTGGGTCACGAAGGTCCGGAACCCACGTCGGAACCCATGTCAGAACCACTGGGTGCAAAGCTGGCGGGATATACCCGGGATGGAACACAGGTCCATCGCAGACTAGCCACACACCCACTACAGGCAGTTTAGTGTCACCAGTTCAGCTGAATTGCATGTCTTTGGACTGTGGGAGGAAACCTGAGCAACTGGAGGCAACAGTACTGTGACACCATGCTGCCCCAACTCTAATTCAAATAAACTTAAAAATAATCTTCCACACAATGTGTACGAATGGGATGAAACTACTATATGTTTCCCTCTATGTAATTAACAACCCATACTGGAGGGAAAACTAAGTGACAACCCATCAAAGACTGATTCTGAAAAGGTTAAATTTCACTTCCATACTTTCTGAACTTAATGGAACTCTGGCTCTGATGCTTTGTAACCAAAGCAAACTTAGGACTGCAGCAGCCTTTTTTCCAAATCTGAACTTGGCACTGGTCATGCCTTTAGTACTGATAATTGCAATAACTTTCAGTACTTTTAAAGCTTTTGTTTTCTACTCCAAGAGACTGGTTGACTATGTAAACAAAGAGCTCACAGTGCTCTGCTATTTCGCGAAACAATGCCAGTGAAATTTTAATCCATATTGGTGCGATAATAAAGGATGTCAGCAACCATTTGATTTTTGGTGGCACATGCAATGCTTTCCAAAACGCAGGGGGAAAATGGGTAATTTGCTGAAAGTGATTTTTTTCTAGTGAAAGTGAGAGATGTTCATATTCTGCATCTGTACACCAAGAACATGTTGAATGAGCAAATAATACTTCATCTGAAAGAAGATGAGGAAAAATTTATTAAAGAGGTTAAACAAATTCAGAAAGGACTCGTTTTGTTATTCATCTAGCTATACCAATGTTTGACAAATTGACTGCATAACAAATATAAGCCATTGCCGCAGCTGTGGAAGTCTTTAAAAAATACGACATACACTATTTACAGCATAGAAAGTCTGCTGTATGTTGTTAGAATGTCACAGAATGCATTGAGCGACAGAGGTCTGTGTTCTTAGTTGTGATATGCTTGTTTTGAAAACTGGGGTTTGGCAGGAGCAGAGACCATTGATTGCAAATGAGACGTCACGTGTCAAGTCACAGTGTTTGAGATGAAGGTCAAGAGGGGCCCTCGGAGATCAGTGTGCACAGAGCAGAGCTGGGGGCAAAGGGGTCACGTTGCTGGGGGAAAGGGGAGGGGGGGTAGTCTCTGGAGAATTAAGATGCAAAGATTGAGGGGTAACTATGGTGACTGGAACACATGGCTGTTATAGAGATATAGGGGATATGCACACATGGCTCAAACACACATATGAAGAGAAATGGAACAACACTCATGCACGTTACAAAATACACTGTGAACGCATAGTGTAAACACAGTACAAGCTCATATGCATCCACACAGAAAAAGATAGATTCGTATCGTCCCGGTGAGTGAATATACTGCTGCTCTCAAACAATCGACCACTTCAACATACACAAACACATGCCCAGACACACACACATATGCTCCACAGACTCGGCTGTCTAACGCCACTAACTTAACCCTTAACGAAGGGGTGCGCTTTGTGAAGCGACCAAGGGGGAGGTGATACAAAGGATGTGTTAAAAATGTTCAAAACACATGAACGAGACACAAAGAGTAGACGGGTGAGAGATTTGCAGGGTCATCCTGAAACGTAGAGAGGTCATGAGGAGAGAGAAGGGGGATGGGAGCTGCACACTGGGAAATGTGAGCAACTTTACAGACGATGGTGTCAAAACACAACACAAAGATAGACAAGGATCTTATTGGGAACAGAGACAAAGGGAACAACTTCGGCTTTGCAATCTTTCTGCTATTTTGTGTGAACGTTATGCCATGAATTGAAACAGCTTATTATTTAAAGCTAAGCAAAATAGTTAATACAGCTGGAAAATATGTGTTAAGTAATTAGCAGCACAATACATTTTTAAAAATTATTTCTTATTTTTATTTTTTGGTGCAACATTTTAAAGTAGTACCTCTAGCTATTTGCTGATTGTTGAAGTTCACTGCGGAATAGTGGATTCAGGCCAAAAAATATATAGGAAAAGAGACTTTAACAGCGACCATATTCACCTCTGAGCCTGGTGCTAAATGTTCCAATAAACAGAGATTGTTGGATAAATGTCAACTATAACAGCAGCACTGTGGGGTTTTTGGTCATTTGGGGTTATTATAGATTTTTTTAAGAAACTCAAGTGTTTAAGGATCTGTGTCAAACAGCAGGAGCAATAGACTGGGAAGCACAGTCAATGGATAAGTTCAGCTACATAATTACTTAAATGAAACTGACAGATCGCATAAAAACACTGTTTAAACACTGGATCTACCTCAAAGCAAAATGTAACTGATCTCTCCTCCCAGTATAGATAAATTTTGATTTGTTGACCAGCAGTGTGTAAAGATATGGCAGGAGTTCTTTGAATTACAAGATTAACTGTTCATTGGAATAATCACTGACACCTGAAGTAAATGGTTTTCCTACTGTTAACTGAAATTTACTTGGAAAGATATAAATGAAGTGTTTTTACAAACATCCCATACTTACACTATCTCAGAAAGCTTTGGCATTACTTCCAATCGCTCTTACCATGGTCATACAATGATTTAAAATATGGCTGCTATCTGCTTCAGAAGTAGAGCTAATGTATGCATGAAAGAGGCTGCTAAAACAAGGGTCTGTTATTTTATACAGAATGTCTTCAATGACTGCCTGGGGAAAAATTCAGGCAGCAATAAGATATATTTTTGAGCAGCACTGATTTTTGTTTAGTTTGTTTTGGTGTGTAATTCATACAGATGGCACTCACCGATACAGTCTAGGTTTGGGTTTCTAAACAGTCCTATATCCTTGGAATGCAGAAACAAAAAATGATGCACAGCAAACTGTGACCAGTTTAGATGAAAAATGATGACAGGAACGTTTAATTTGATGACAATCTTATTTACATCTGATATATGTTTAAAATAGACAAAATTTAGATTAGAAATTTTTGGAATATGCCAAAAGTGATACTGTTATAAATGATACTGAGAGCCGTAAGATTGTTGATTTGTTGTTATTTTCTTTAATTATTTCCTGGACAGTGATCTGTTTGGTGTTGAATATTCTAAATAGTTCATTAGCAAACTGGGATTTGTTGAGATCAAACTTTACACTGTAAAATGAAAATCCAAGTTTGCTATGTACTAAAAGTCCTTGGGTGCTAACTAACTAGATCCTCCAAGTGCGTCACAGTAGTTAGGAGACCACAGAATATGGGGGGTATTGGTGTTGAGCTTTTGGCAGTGGATATAAGGCTGAAGTTGGAAAGTGAATGCTTTATCCTGGGAACAAGAATGAAACTGTATCACTTTCCTCACTGGGCACAAATGTTTCCTCACATTGCCCTGTTCTCTGTGTTGCTGCTGGGGAGATTACTCGGTGAAGGGGAAACTGTTTATTTAAATTGAATGTAATTCTTGGGGTCCCATATGGAACTGGTATATCCTTCATTTTCATGTGGTCTGTTTGATTTGAGAAGTCAGTAGTTGGCCCTGCCTATGCTCTAGCTATGGGCTTAGTTTGGGGTCTTTACAGTTTCCTATAGGTATACTTTCCAGACCAGGGGAGCACTAATTTTGTGTAAATTGGCAAAGGGCCATCGATCCATCTCCTCAGAGCAGAGGGGACAGCCAAACTCTGTCCAGCATCTAAAAGAACCACTTGTTCATTACCTTTCAGCATGGCTCCTATAAATATAAGCCACTTAAGCTCTCGAAGATTCCCTACGAGTCTTGTACACCTAACATTGAAAACACGGTTCAGCTCCAACCCTCAAAGTCCTTGAGTCTGGTTTCATTCAAAACAAAGAATCTCTGCCTTTTAAATACAGAAGAGAAAAAAAAAATGCCAGAAAAGGAGAGAAAAGGCAAAAGCACAAATTTACTCTTTTTCAGCCTTGTGTATGTGACTCACTGGAATTTTTCCAGAGCAACAAAAGTCTTTCAAGGGGTTTCCATGTACAAAACCTATACAAAAATGGCTTGCTAACCAGGGACAGTCCTGACTCATATGTTTTTTCCAACAATCCAAATAAACCCAACCTTCAATCTGTCACATTCTGAGAAAATGAGAAAACAACAAAATGTGTCTCGTTTCCTTTTTTCGGACATCTGGAACCCATTTATGTGTTACTACTGTAAGTTTTGAAATATTTGCATTTCTAGTGCTACATTGCTAAAACAAGTAATTAAAAAGTAACACTGACACAAAATCGGTTCCCATTACGGCCTGAGAAATGGTATTTTTTTAATCCACCTAAAGTGTCATACAAAGCTATGATGTAAATAAGACAAGATGTGTCCTGAAGTGATCTTACAACTGAATGTAATTACCTTGCTTATGCGTACCAGCTCTTCGTTTTCCCTATCAAGCTTATGATTCAGGACCTTAGGGTAGTTTTCAGAATATACAAACATACTACAATTACCTTTTGTTTTATAACATGTAATGTCTTTTTCCATTGAGCTACCTATGTAGATAATGTTAGATATTAAAAAATACAGTTTAACTGAGTGTGGTCATTCATTGTTGATCTGTGCTCAACAAATCTGTTAGCTATTTTCTTTCCAACTGATAATCACTTTAAACATAAAGTTTAGTATAATTAATTACCTCCTTAAGTTTACAATCACTTTTTCATTTAGGTTAATGAAATAATTAACTTGACATTAACTCTATTTTTCTTTGCTGAAGCAGCCCAAGCAAGGGGCAAGAAAAACACTTCCAGTTTGTAATTTCCACTGTCTGTAATGTCATCAAGAAATGGCAGTTAAGAGGAAATGTGGAAGTCAAGGCAAGATCTGGAAGACCAACAAAACTTTCTGAGAGGACATCTGGAATGCTGGTCAGAAAGGCAAAAGCAAACCCTCATATGGCAAAGGACCTGCAGGAAGCTTTGGCTGACACAGGAGTGGTGGCGCACCGTTCCACATGCAGCATTGCTTCCACAAACATGATCTATATAGAAGAGTCATCAGAAGGAAGCCTCACTTGCGACCTCATCACAAAAGTCAGTGTCTGAGGTCTGTAAAACAGCATCTAGACAAGCCAGAGGCCTTTTGGAAAGAGCTGTGGACTGATGAAGTATAAATTTAACTGTTTGGCCAGAATATAGAACAGTGCGCTCGGAGAATAGGAACCACATTTGATGGAGAAAAAAAAAACTTTGCCAATTGTTAAACATGGAGGTGGATCCATTATACTTTGAGGCTGTGTGGTAGCCAGTGGTATAGGAAACATTGGATGAGTAGAGGGAAGAATGGATTCCACTAAATATCAGGAAATTCTGGATGCCAGTGTTAAACAGTCAATCAAGAAGCTGTAGAAGCCATCCCTTTTGAGCTTCAGCCAGAAAATGATCCCAGTCATATTTCGGAAGCCCCCACGAGCTATTTGGAAAAAAGTAAGCTGAAGGTTTTGGAATGGCCCTCACAGTCCCCTAACTTAAACATCATTGAAAATCTGTGGGTAGATCTTAAACATGCTATGCATGAAAAATGGCCCAAGAAAATCTCAGAATTAGAAATGCTCTCTAAGGAAGAGTGGGCAAAAATCCCTACAACAACAACTGAAAAATTCTTAGCTGAAAACAAAAATAAATTGTAAATATTGACTTAATAGGGTGTCCAAACTTTTGGACATGCCGCAATTACTATTTTCTTTGTTCCTGTGTTTTAAAGTTCATGAAATTAAAAGTAACTGCGCATTAACAATTGCAAATATCTTGTTTTTTAACACACTGTTTAATGCAGGAGTTCTTTACTACTTTTCTGTTACAAAATTAACTAAATTTTTCATCTGGCAAATTTGTCATCTGCCTAAACTTTTGCATAAAACTATATGTATTAATCATAAGTAACTAGATAACACTGCAGGAGGTACTGCTGGTTAACACTAGGTCATTTTAGTTACATTAACAGTTTATGATGCATAGGAGTGCATTGGGGTATGACAAGGTGAGGGATGTGTCTGTGAAGATTCTCAATCATCCAGGTCATGGTATATCTAAAAAATGAAACTAAAACAAAGACAACTGGACTTGCCTGAGTTTTCTTGAAAATATTTCACTGCAGTACCTCCTGCGGTGAAACGTTTTCAAGAAAACTCATGCAAGTCCAGTTGCCTTTGTTTTAGCTTTGTTTTTTAGATAAGGTGAGGGATGGCAGTGGGTGGCAATTTTATTGATCAAAGTAAACTAAGAATTTGAAAGACAAGGCCTTTCAGCTTAATAACGACCACTGAACTACTATACTGCAAAAGTAACATAGTTAACCAACACAAACCACACCAGCCTAACTAGCTAAAATCTGTTCCATAAATTACAAGCTGAAATTCTACAAAGTCAAAACAACATTGAAAATTATGGCCCAAAACCCTTAAGAACCCTGGGCTTTCTCTTTTTATAAAGTCTACTGGCCACAACTGGTCCTTATTTCTTAGTGACCTGATTCCAGGTAAGGAAAATTATACATACCTTATTATTATAACCAGCATCATAATTCAACTAAAATTAAAAGTAAACTAAAATTTCAACTTTAAATCAATGTTTGGAGATGGGCTTTTTTTCTATGCTAATTATGATGGTTTGGGAGCATGTTTCAAATTTCAATATTGAAAGAAAAATAAAACTAATTGATATTTAGAGGAATTGTGCGTACCGTAATACCTGGTTAAAATCATTTGTTGCTATGTTCTTGCATTACTTGCGCTATTGTTCTAAAAAATTAAGTCCTTCTAGGCAACAGAGCATGAGCATGCCCCTTGTCAAATAGCTTCTGCTTTTTCCTTTTTTCCTCCAGAAACTGATGGTTTCAAAAATGGACATTGCATGTGTCTCATAGAGTGAAGCTGTACTTCACAAAGTAGCCTAGCCACATACTTTGTTACCATTATCGAATGCTGTAAGGACATCTTATTTAGGCTAGTTGTTTTTGTATTTATAAAATGTGTGTATTGTACTCTATTTCATGTCTTATAACTAGAAGAGGATGGTAAGAGTCCAATAGATTAAGTGGAAATATGACTTAATAGTGAGAATTCTCCTGGGGCAGGCAAACTGTGGTGCAGGGTAATACTTGTGATTTATAGATCCTGGAATTTTGGTTCATACGTAAATTTGAATGCAGATCAGTCTGAACATAGTTCGCTTTCTATTACTGTTTGTGGGAGTTTCCTTCCATAGCCCAAAGACCTGCTTCTCACTTGAATTGATAAATTGTCTGTAGTGTGTGAATACGTGTAGCTACCTTGAGATGGACTGGCCTTTCATTCAGGTTGTACCCTGCCTTATACCTCTTGGGTAGGCTCTGGACCAGTATGATCCTGCACCCAACCAACTGATTTTTGATGAGAATGGATAGTATGTATTCTTCATGGAATCGCTTATTTGTAATAGTAAATATTTCATATGTTCCATATGCATGAGTGATTGCTCAAGTTTACTGAGCTATGCTACCATATTTAATCCATTCAACTTTCTCAAATAGTTCTATCTATCTATCTATCTATCTATCTATCTATCTATCTATCTATCTCATATTTAGGAATAAAACTGACATTGGTACTTAAACTGAAATTCCAAAAATGTAATTGAAAAGAGGTTTTACCTATATAACCTTCATGATTGTGTGTAAAACACTGACAGGTATTATATTTAATTGTTTGTGTAGTCGACACCTTTGTCCAAGACAACTTACAGTAGCAACATTCTGTAATACATACGGTCATTGTCCAGTGGGTTAGGGGCCAGGACAATACTGGAAAGCTCTCTTGATTGCTAATAGCATGACTGGTTTAAAAGTCCCTTCCTGTGAGGTCTTGACCAGCACTATTTTAGTATATATTGCCATTTTCCAACTGTTTATTTTAGTAGAAATTTGTTGAAATAATAATTACATATTAAAAAGAAGCACTGCAGTTGCAGAATGAATTCCAAAAAAATATATGTATATTTGTGGCATGCAGGAGGTTAGCCATCCCCACCTCCTGGATTATTGCCCACACCTGTCTCATGTCTCTTTATCATAGTATTTAATGGACTGATGACTGACAGGAGTTGTCATGCTGCGGAGCAAGGACTCATGTTGATGCTGGCTGGTATTGCTGCAGAAAGCTCCTGTCTTGTGTTTTCTTTGGCATTTGTTGTTCTGTTTGTTTTGTGTTTTCAATAAAACACTCCATAAATCCACCCTGTACTGCCTCACTCCTGGTCATTCCCTGACCTTGGCATGGCATAACACTTTAAATTGTATAATAAATCCCCTCCTTTGTTCATGATATTATCTGATGCGAAATGTTCTTAATGTATTTTAACATAAAATATAAATCATAAAATATACATGTAAATATTTATTTTTAGTTTCATTTTATTTTTTCTAATAAAAACTGGAATCTGGGAAAACTTACCATCTATATTTAAATGAATGTGTATATAATGATATATGCTTTTGGTCTTTATTTGTAAATGATTCATTAATATAGACCTTTTGTTCATCATACGCTTATAAGCAATGCATTTGTGTGATCTGTGTTGCCAACACAGAGACAAACATTATTGTTAGGTTGCACAGGGTTGGTTAAAAACGTATGTATTAATGAAAATTTAGGCGGCCGTTTCATCGGCTGCAGCTGCTGCAGGTTGCTGGCCAGTGGTTTGCTTGTCCTTGACAAAGTCATGCAGTGACACCTCACTTTTTAAAAGAGCGTGTGCTAATTTCTTTTTCTAATTTTTTTTTTTTTTTTTTTGATCAATTACATTTCTTGTGTCCCGTCAATCTATGGGTGCAGATGAAAAGGCAGCCTGATTAATCAGACGGGGGGTATTGATTGGAACTGCTGCTGACAGGCAGATCCCTTCTCCTTGACAGACTTTCGCATCATAATAATGTGCTGTAGATAGTTCAGAGCTCAGTGGGGGTGGGGGCCTGTGGGGAGTGTGCATACTGCGATGTGACAGCAGGAGGCTAAATGCCAGCTTACACAACACTGCCTCTAACCTCCAGCACACGTACCCCCCTGAACATGCAATGTTTCTTGTTGACAGACTGTGTGAGCGTGTGTGATCAACCCAATCAAACCTAAAAAGAAATGTATTGACCTCAACTCACTGTTACAGTGAAGATATCCCTTGTAAGCAAATGCTGCATTCCAGTGGAATCCATATAGATTTAGTAGTGTAAAGGATCTATGGATAAACTGATATAGATAATATTTTCAATTTTGGGCAATGTCTCATAAAGAAATATATCTGATTTTTGTGTTTCTTTCCAATGGTTATAGAGGCTGCAGAATATATTCAAGCAGCTTTAGAAGGACTTGTGAGCTCATTGCAGGCTTTGCCTTTTCTGAATGACTGAGAACAGTCAATTACAGAATATTTTTCAGGATCAGCCATAATAAATGCTCCATGTATGAAGTAGCATTCGCTGAAACTCTTATGGCCTCATTCCACTGTCCCCATATGATCAATGCTTCAATAACAAATGCAGTTTTGGACATGTGGATAAGTTGTGTCTTATACATGAAACTGTTAAATGCTGGCATGATTGATCATGCTATCATGAAAGTAGAAAAATCTCTACCCCCCCGCTTTTGAACTGCACATTATTCTCTTCAAGAGCCTAGCTGATTCTTTATGTATATGATAGAATCATTATAATAAAAAAATGCTAGCAGTCTGAGAAATGTTTTTAGGAATATGGCAAGTAAAGATATGCTGCCGACATAATGCATATTTTAATGGATGATTGCAAAAACTGCAAAATGGACAGTTTAAAAAATATTGTCTCGCTATCAGAAACAAATGCAAATTAAAATACTTCATTATCCACATAACTCATTTACTTCAAATTATGTTATCTTTACAATTAAGATTTCATTTTAATCCATGTAGATATATTAACACCAATTAAAATAATTGAAGATATTGAAGTGAATTAGTGAAAATCTATTACGGACAAAGAGCTGATGTTATTACATCAGATTAAAATATATTGATTAAACAGCGAATTGCTGACTATTACCAAAACATTCTTGCAAAATCAGTGTAAAATGGCTTAGTTAAATGAATTTTAAATGCATTGTAAGTAGGAAGTAAATGTGCCCTAATAATTAATATGTGAAAGGCTGGATGTGGATGTTTTTAGGGTAATATAAGCGAAAAAGGCTTGCTTTCAGATAACTAATTAATAGCAGTTCTTTTAATTTGTGTCTTCTATTGTGATGTGAATGAAAGCCTTACTCCAGCTACTGCACTGACGTCCATTTGTTTCTCTGTACTGCTGTCCAGCACTGTTCAGTTGGAGTGACCTGAAGGACTCCTTTTTCTGGATGTTCCCTCTGTCATATCCCGATGAGGCGTACCTGTCAGAATGTGGAACGCGGCCTGACTCGGGCATCGCCTCCAATCCTCCAGAGAGCAGAGGACAGACCTATCTGAAGCAGGAACATTTAATGCCCCTGGAGAGAGGAGTTACATAAATGCCTGAAATATTTATCCCTGTAGATGGAGGGTTCCCCCCCCCCCCAACACCTGAGAGAGCAGCTCTTTGGATCAGCAGACAATTTAGGTCACAAAACACACACCGGAAGGGAAGAACTCAAACCCCTTAGGAGAAATGGATCCTCTTCCTTTGATATTTTCATTACTTACCATTTTTTTTTCCAAATGAGGAAAACTTGGTGTAAGACAAACTATGTCAGAAGTAGACCTGGGAAAATCATCAGCTGTGCTGTTCACAGATGTAAAAAGATCACATTCTTTGAAGTGTTTCTGAAAATGATGGTAGTGATGGAGAATCTTGCTATTGAAAACAATGGTTTATTGGTAATTTTTTTTCTGTAAGCTGAAGTACTTGAAGCTTAATAGTGAGATGTCTGTTTTTCTTTAACCAGGAGTTCTTCTTAAGCGTGTTCTTATCAAGATTTATTCCGTGGATAACTTAGGTTGATGTAATTTACATACAGTATTTACAGAATCCTGTTTCTACACCATTGTACCCCAGAGCATGTTTTGCCACATGTTAAGAACTAATGGGATTTTCTCTTTTTTTTGTAATGTTTATAAAGTCATAAAAGCTTTATATTGTTAGCTGGTATGAAGGTGTCTAGTAGACCATAAGAGGGTCGACCAAAACTTCCTGGAACCCTTGGTGAATTTAAAACTTGACCCCTTCATACCATGATATCAACAAACTGTAAATGACAGGTAAATAAAAATGCATTCAATGAAAATAACATGCAATAAGGAAAAGGAGATGGGAGCTACAATGCTCATTAAAGCTTAAATCTTCAGTGAAACTGTACCACATGTTTCCATTTTACAACCGATCAACTTAATTAAACCTTGAGTTAATAAAATAAATTCAAAAAATTTAAACTGAATGCTACAAGAATTACGAATGTGAACAGAATACTTATTAAAACTTTTCCACCCATTGACGCACCAGGTACTGTTCAGTTTCAGCAACAGAATGCAGTACTGAAACTGAACTTAAAACTGAACTTAAAGTTTATCATTTATCAAAACTGAACTTAAAGTTGATCATTTTTTGCTTATTATTATAAGAGGAGGGCGCGGTGACGCAGCAAGTTTGGCCGGGTCCCGCCCTCTGATGGGTCTGGGGTTCAAGCCCTGCTTGGGGTGCCTTGCAACAGACTGGTGTTCCATCCTGAGTGTGTCCCCTCTTCCTCCAGCCTTGCACCCTATGTTGCCGGGTTAGGCTCTGGTTCGCTGTGACACCCCCCCTTGGGACAAGCGGTTTAAGACAGTGTGTGTATGCATATTATAAGAGCTCCCATGAAAAGAACATTAGCATGAACTTGGGAACCTCAGAATTTTCTTTAAGAATCACTCTGTTTTATTTACATCATACTATATATCAAATATGTTCAAAAGCTGAAGGAATGTGAGCCTTAATTATCTGCTTATTTCTTTTATTAGCCACCTAGATGATCACACAGTGCAATTTTCGGGAAGTGAAGGAACGAACCACATTCTTCATTGCTAAAATCTTGACCTAAGTTATATGAAAGAACAGAGGCCAGTCTCAAGAAGCCAAGACTTCCACCTCTTCTGTTTGCTGTGCTGTAGAATGGACTGCATGATTTTCTTGTTTCTATTATCATACTGACATGAACGTGCATTTAAAGTCTTGTTACATTTTTTTAACGATGGATTTTACATGTGTAAACAAAATAATCTCTCAAAACAAAAACCGCTTTTGACAGTGTTAGCAGTCTTGGTATCTGACCTCAACATGCTTGTTGATTGTGCACAGCAATGTTGAGGTCATCACTATATGCAAAATATATGGTATTAAGTTTTGGCTGCTCATAGTGCAAGTTTTCACATTTCATACCATCTCTGAATGGTTTTTGGAGAAAAATCTTATATATGGAAGGGGTATTTCCATAACTGCAGAAACGCACTAGAACTTGGTTACAACCCGTTTTCAAGCAGAACGTGTTTTAACGTGTATTAATTGGCCTGAGGATCTCAGACTAATTCATATGAGTACCTCTTTTGCAGTTCTGTATTGTTTTATATTTATAACATTTGATGCAACGTGCAACTATTCATGCATAAAGAAGAAAGCAAAAATAAAATTCTTTGCATTTCAGCAAATATCGTTGTATTCCCTTCTATATAGCCAGCTGTCAGAATGGTTTACTATATTACAGAAAGGTAGTGTCTCCATGCAAATCCACACCCTCTTTGGAATCTCTTCCCAGAAATGTGTTTGTCATATGTTTGCAGGCAGTTTAGAACTTGCCAAGCTGGAGTTGTGTAATAAATGATATCTTTGGATGTAAAGTACGCAGTGTTAAACTTTCATGGAATCTGGGTGACGAATTTTGACATATCTGCTTGATGCTTGAATCCACATGTAAATTACAGTTTCAGCTGTTTCCAGTTATTATTTGTAATTACCATTTTGCTTCATTCTAGAATGTGATTTGTAAGATTTAATGTTTCTGGGTATAAATTGATTAAGCAACCTTGCTACAGGTTCATTGTCTCTGCATGCAGGGCATTAATACACTGATATCTGTCAAAGCATTTTCCCTGGAAAAGCAGTATGATTTTAGAAAGCAACTGCAGCTAAAAGGAGTCATACAGATGTGCGACCAGTCAATTAGCAGCTACTGATTCAAACATGTCATTGCCAAGGTAACATAGAACAATTAAAGATGTAAAGGAGACTATAGAATTTGGTGGGAAAGAAGTACAGATAAACTAATTTTAATCTAGGTAAAATACAATGTAGTTAAGTTTGAATCTAAGTATTATACAAATATTTTTAAATGAAATTTTGTACCCTGCTTCTAGTAATCATATACTGTAAAATGCTGCTGCTAATGCAAGGTACACATCAACCACCCTATGTCATTGACATGATTTTCCTGTTTCTTGATACTGGGATTTTTCCTTTTGTTTTTCTTCTGAATTCTGTCTTCTTTACAACAGAGAATTATGGCTGATAATTACAATACCAATAAGAGGCAATCATCAGCAAACAGCTACCGGCAATACAGGACACCTACACCACACGCTGCCTCAGAAAGACAATGTGCATCATGAAAGATCACAGTCACCCCACACGGGCACTTTTCTCTTCTCTGCCATCTGCAAAGCGGCTCAGGTCTATTCGAACCCGCACTGCATGGTACAGGAACAGCTTTTACCCCACTGCTGTAAGAGTATACAACACTAACCAATGTGCTACCTTTAATAACTAGAGTTGGACTGCTCCTCCCAAGCACATTGGTAAACTACACTGCCACTTTAAGCATTCTCATTCTCATTGTCTCGTTCTGAGTTCTCTGGCTGTCAACTGGTATTATTGTTATTACTGTTACCATTATTTATTCCTATTGCTGTTGCACTACTCACTGTCATTGTTTTGTTTGTGCAGTATTTCTGTTGTCTCTCTCTTTGTCCATAGTCTGTGGAGAAGCATTCAGGAAGAATTTCATGATACGTGTACATGGCACTTGTATCTATGACAATAAACTTGAACTTGAACCAATAACTTTTCACCGAACCTGCATTTTTAAATTATATACTGGATGTAACATGTACTATCAAAGTGATCTAAACCTGTAAACTGTATTGAAGTTCTTGTGTTTTTGTATGACTTTGGTTTGTGTATACATAGATAGAAGCAATCGATTGTGTGTTTGTGTCGTTGTCTGTTGTATTTATTTAATTGTTTTTCTGAATTGTTAGAGCGCAGGCAAAGCTAAAAAATTATGTCCCGTACTGTAAACTCAGAACTGACTGATTTTTCGATCAATTAATTGCGTCTTTTTGTTTGTTTTAGTTACCATTGTCATTGTACTTTCAATTAGGACTCTCAGCTGACATGAATTAACCTGGTTTAAATAGCAGCTTGTGACCCGTAGTGGCAGCCTTTGGGTGCGAAGACTCGGGGTGCAAAGACAAGGGAGTCTACCTGCAGGAGTTTACCAAGGGAGGCTTCCACCACTACGTGAATTCTACCATCACCATCGTGTTCCACAAGGAACATGCGTCAAATATGTTGAACATCAAAGTTGTCTATGGCAACCGAACTGTGTGATACCACCGACAGATGCTCCTGTTGCTACAGTAAGCTTGTGTTTCCTCATCTGTCAAACCCTCCATCCTACTTCAATTTCTCCATGGGACTCTGGAAGTGCCAGTCTGCTGTGAGAAAAGCTGACTTCATACCAGCCTACACTTCCAATCGCTTACTGGACCTCCTGGCCCTAACTGAAACCTGGATCACCCCAGACAACACAGCCACACCCCCCAGCCCTCTCCACTAACTGCTCTTTTTCCCATACCCCTCACCCCTCTGGGAGAGGTGGAGGCACATGCCTGCTCATCACTCCCTGCTAGGAATATTCTGTTCTCCCTCTCCACCTGCATGACCTGTCCTCCTTTGAATTGCATGTTGTCTCCATTACTGCCCTAATCACCTTTGTTGTGGTTGTTCATTATCACCGTCCTGGCCCTCCCGGCTACTTCCTGGATGACCTAGACATCTTGTTGAACTCTCTCCCAGGGGACAACACTACGCTGATTCTCCTGGGTGACTTCAACCTGCACGTCAAGGACATTAATGCAAGTGGCCTTCTGTTGCTCCTGCAATCTTTCGACCTCTCCTTGTACCAGCCCCCTGCTACTCACAAAACAGGCAACTGCCTTGAGCTTGTCTTTTCCTGTAACTGTGTCTGTCATGTCCTCTCTGTTACTCTGCTGCATGTCTCTGATCACTTCCTCATCTCCTTCCAACCCTGCATCACCACTAATCCTTCTCCTTTTCCTGCACTGATTGTCACCTTCTGCCATGATTTAAAATCTCTATCTTCCTTTCTGCCTTACCTCTGCCATGCTGTCCGCTCTCGCTTCTCAGATCTATCAACAGACAATGCCACTTACATTTTCATCTCTGCTCTATCTTCCTCCCTTGACTTTCTCTGTCCACTATCTTCTAGAGTAGCATGTCCCAGTGCCACCCCATGGCTGACTGATACGTTATGTGCTAACATGACCAAACTCTGGGCTGCAGTGCGACGATAGTAAAAATCCAAGACTTGCACAGACCTGGATGTCTACAAACAACTCTTTTCACCCTGCCATCTCCTCAACTAAAACAACCTTCTTCCCCAACAAAATAGTCTGCAACTAAAAAAAAAAACCACACAGAATCTTTGCCACCTTCCCTTCTGTGTCCTCTTCTGCCCCCTCCTCCTCCTTTTCTCACTGCTGATGACTTTGCTTTGTTTTTCAGAGACAAAGTCAATGCAATCATGGACAAGTTCTCAGCATCTCCCTTCCCTGTTCATGCTGGACCTCCCTGTGAAGTCACGCTCTCCGAATTCAAACCACCCTCAGAATCTGAAATCTTCGACCTCTTGATATCACACAGGGCCACCACTTGCTCACTTGATCCGATCCCATTGTCACTCCTACAGACCATCTCCCTGCTACTCTCCACCTTCATCTCTAAGATCATCAACTCCTCGCTCTCCTCTAGCTACTTCCAATCTGCCTTCAAAACTGCTCTCATGCCACCTCTTGTAAAGAAACCCTCTCTGGATCTTAACTCAGTTCAAAACTACAGACCAGTCTCCCTCCTCTCCTTCCTGTCTAAAACTCTAGAACATGTGGCCTGTGATCAACTATCTGAATTCCTCACCCGGTACCATCTCCTTGATGGATATCAGTCTGGATGCATAGTTGGTTCCTCCACGGAGACAGCACTCCTGGCAGTCCCACGCATGAAGGGTAAAGCACAGAGGTTCTCGGTTCTGATTTTGTTGTGGTGGAACAACCTCCCCCTCTCACTCAGAAGTGCTGAAACTCTGTCCACATTTAAAAAGGGTCTGAAAACTCATCTCTTCCAGACTCACTTTGCCCATGATCTAAGTTTGTGTAAGGTATAAATGTTGATGCACAATAACTTTAAGAACATGTGTTCCAACTTGAATAATTTGCATTATTCTGGGAATATCTAGTGCTACGTTCCAGTTCATGTCTGAACTCCAGCAGCCACCTTTCTCTGGATATTTATACAGTCAGGTTGCATAACTCATTCATTTTTTTCTTGCCTGCTTGTCCTTCTAAGGTCGCAGTGGCAATAGGGAGAGCAAACAAGCCCAGACGTCCCCATCCCGTCCAACTTCCTCCAGCTCAACCTGGGAGATGTGCCTGGTTTACCTCCAACGGGAGGTGCCCAATACCTCCTTACCAGATGCCCGAACCACCTCAGCTGGCTCCTCTCAATGCGGAGGAGTTGCGGCTCTACTCTGAGTTCCTCCCGGATGGCTGAACTCTTCACTCTGACAAGGAGAGTGAGTCCCACCACCCAGCAGAGAAAACTAATTTCAGCTGCTTGTGTCCACAATCTTATTCTTTTGGTCATTACCCAGAGTTCATGACCATAGGTAAGGGGAGGGACGTAGACCTACCGGTAAGAGAGTTTGCCTTATGGTTCAGCTCCCCCTTCACCGTTACAGTCCGGTACAGCAGCCACATTACTGCTGCTGCTGCTCCCAGTCTACAGCAGATTTCACGCTCCCTTCTCCCCTCACTTGTCAGTATTTCCACTCTTGTCCAGCGCCTCTCACCCTGTGCAACTCCTGAGTGGGAGAGAGACCACCCCATATTGAGGAGTTTGGTTCCAGAGCCATCACTGTGAGTGGAGTTGAGCGCAACTATATCTAGTTAGTATCTCTCAACCTCCTGTGCCAGTTCCAGCTCCTTTTCCCTCCAGTGAGGTTACATTCCACATGCCAAGAGTCACTTTCTGCTGCAAGGGTCTGTGATGCCATGCGCCACCCTGCCACCTCCTGCTGTCTGAAAAACATTGCACCCCACCCCTATGTTGGCCCTTGGGGGTGGTGTGCCTACATAGTCCCCCCACGTTGCCTTTTCGGGCTGAGCCCGACCGGGTTATATGGGCTGCCCGGCCACCAGGCACTTGCCTATCAACACTATCTGCAGGCCTGGCTCCAGGGGTAGGTCTCGGTGACCCTATTCTGGGCAGGGTAAACACTGTTTTGTTCACATTTGCCATAGAGGTTTTTTGGATTTTTCATACATATAAACAAGTGACACTGCAACAGCTACGTATTTGTTGTGTATGTACTGTTACTATTGTTATTATTATTTATTATTAACTGAAATTTTTTGAGATTTTATTGTATGGCAGATGCTATTTTATCAGAGCATGGTGGTATTTAGTTGTCAAACCAGGATGAAGTTCACATTTCTTCCACTGAACAACTTAAGAACAAATGAGTCTGCCTTTCAGTTGCTTTGTTACTCCTTTTTACTAAAGGAAGTCTGGGGAGAGACCAGGCTGAGAAACTGATCCCTTTCAGTTTTAAAGTATAGCAAAAACTGGGGATGGAGTTTGGTGCTGGAGTGGCCTTTCAGAAGTCTATAGCAAATAGTGCAGGTGAAACGTTTACAAGTTATAACATGAAGCAGCCATGATCATTAAGCAGTTATAGACTGGAGAATCCTGATGCAGATGTATGTATAACTGCTGGATGTCAAAAGAGTACAGTTCTACACTCCCTCTCTGAGGTGTGAGACATTGTAGTTGCATGTCATGCAGTGGCGCCTGATTGGTCTGTGTGCAGATTCTATGTTTTACAATGTTGATTCGTCACAGGAAGTAGCAAAAGTGTTGCCTCATTAGTTTAATAATATTTTACAATGGGTAAAGAGCCTGCAGTAATTAAGCCTTTCAATATCATTGTTTACTTGTGTTTTTTTTTCTCTTTAAACAATAATGCAACAGAATCACAATAATATAATGGCTCAGGTACTGCACTGTTTTAATACCTCTTCAGTACAGCACTTAAATTAACTGGTTACTAGTTCATTGCTGCTGCAAACTACATCACTCTTTGAATCATTAAAATTTATATATATTTTAAACTAGTGAAAAAATTACTTACAATGCATGCTTCCAGTCACTGACAATAAATACGATCTTGGGAAACTGCTTGATCTGATGATCACACCAAGATCCTTGGATAAGACTGACATTTTCATCTTCATCATAAAGAGGAATTGTTTTAACCTGGGCAGCATGGTGGCACATCAGGTAGCACTGTTACATCACAGCACCTGAGAGTATGCATTTAGGCATGGGTTTAAATCCAGCTCAGTCTGCATGTACTTCTCCTTATATTCAGCTGGGTTTCCTCCCACACTCAAAAGACGCATTGACATTTTAAGTGAATTTGAAGCCTTTAAATTGCATATATTGTGTGAATGAATGTACTCTTGTAAAGAGCAAATGACTGTCATGGCTTTAGTGTAGCGCATATGTACTGTAAATTTCACGCCCCCGGGAACGAGCGGAGTGGCAACACCTGTGGCTAATTGATGACACACACTCAGGATAAAAGGAGCTCCGTGTCCGCAAGACGACGTGGATTCTTGCAATCACCCTTGCAGTATCGCAGTATCAGTGGCCTCGTTCTGCTCTTGATATCCTGCTTAGTTCTAGTGTTCCTGGTTTTTGACCCTCTCCTGTCCTACGACCACCGAGTTTTGCCTTGCCTGTGATTCGACGTCTGTACCTTGTACGACCTTCGCCTGTCCCTGACCCTGATCGTGTCCTGCCCTTCGAACTTTGGCAAAGGAATAAAACCAACCTGTGATTGGGTCCAGAACCTGTCTGTCCAGTCCGTCTGTTGTCATGACAGTAAGTTATCACATGGGCAAAGGTTTTGGCTAAATACTACACACACTTCATAATTTATATATATATATATTATATATATACACACACACACACACACACACACACTTAAATAACTGTCAATTTTATATAATTCAATTATATTATAATTGAATTATATATTTAAATAATTCTTCCTTAAATATATATTTCAGTTAAATATAGTATACATACAATTATATATTTTTAATATATACACATATATAAATATAAACATTTATATAAATATTTTCTTTAAATTCATCAACAAAATTTTTAATTGATCCTATTCAAATTATGGTAAAAGTAGAGAAATATGTGAAACTATTCTTATTGATGGGGCATGAGAGGGCATCACAGCCCTCTAGAGTCTAGATGTTGATATAATTACTTTCAAATCTCAATAATCCATTGTCCATTTGTATCAAAGTGTGTTATAAGGTGTTACATTCTAATGATAAATATTGTGATGAAAAGACCCCCCTCCCCAGAGGTACCCCTTTAATTTTGTTTACTGTAGTACAGGTCCTGTGTTGCATGAATCTTGGAAATCTAGTTGTATGGCAAATATCTGTAAAGACTTAGTTTTGGAGGCAGTTTTATATCTTGGGAAATAAAAAAAAAATGTTTATTACTTTGTTTCAGAACTACGTTTTCTGTCAAAAATTTTAAACTGGAAATTCCCAGTAGTAGTAGTAATAGTAATAATAATAATAATAATGATAGATAATCCTGAGGTGTTTACAGCATTGGTAATGATAGGTATACATTTTACGGACTGTTTTCATTTTAGAGCTAAATTAAATGAGTATTTTTTTTAGTAGTTGACAGTTATATAAGCTCAAATGTTTTTACCTGCTAAGATACTGTCAAGACAGCAGGTAATTTTGTTCCGCAAGGAAATTATTTACAGGTCTGAAAAAACTTTCAGTCCCCAAATATGTTTTTGCTTTAATAAAATTTTGTGGCCATTTCAGTATACATGATCAGGAATACAGTGTTAGACACTATTATAGAAACAGAAATATTATAATTATGAATTGAAAGTTATATATGCCTTAGTTTCACTGACTGGCATGCTCTCAAACATTCATTACCTGTCACTTCTAAATGTATAAAGCACATAGTGATTTAGAGCTTCTTGAGACTTTTTCATTTTGCTTTTGGGTTCCACAACATAAAGTAACATAGATGGGTTACAGGATCAAGCATGTGGAAAGTCTTGTTTAATAGTAATAATATAAAAAATTAATTAATTCCGAAAAGATGCCTTTAAGTGTTAATGTTCATTACATGTTTCAGATGCAGGAATATTGATATCAGACCTTGAGGAAGAGAGCAAAGCTGTTCTAAGACAGAATACTCCAAGGTTACCTGTCAACAGCCAATGCTGCTGCTGTTCAGTTTTTTCAAGCAATTTTGTAAAATAAAATCAGTATTTGCAGGAATTGCTGATGAAACAGATGCATTTAACAGGGCAGCTTTTGCAAGATTAATAAGATCATTATAACAGATTTGCACAATACTCAAAGATTTCACTTTGCTGTTTAGGTCAGATTTCGGTCATCGAGTTACAAAAGCAAAAATGTCCACCAAACAGTGTATCAGTTTTCTCTGCCATTTTCATGCATGTAATTTGATTAATCCACTCCCAGCCCCATGACGGAGAAAGAGCCGCCTCCACAAAAGAGAGGAAAAAGTACTGTGAAGCTTTTCTTTTGTAAATATTGACCACATCCTTTGGTCATTTAAGGTTCTGTTCAAGGTGGATCAGATTTCACCTGGCCACTAAGAAAAAGCCATTTCAACTGTATTGTCTGGAAATTAAGAGCTAGGGTATTTAAAATTTAGATGTATACCAAGATAGAAAAAGTCAGTATATACAGTACTCTACATTATTTTCACTAAAACTTCTGTCCAGTTTGCATTATTATTCTTTATTAGTGTGTGTGCAGATGTATATGGTGTTGACATTTGTGCAAAGTATCCTGTGTGTTTAACAAAAGATCCAAATTTGCCACTTTCTAGTAACAAGATCACAAATCTACATTCAAAATACTACATTGTATTTTGCTTGACTAGTCATTGCTTCACACCAGTTCACAAATTCTATGTAAAACTGCCATTGTATTTTTCTGTGACATGTATGCCACTTTGGAGGAAAGCCTCTGCTAAATTAATAAATGTAAAGGTAATATAAATGTCTATATGCATGCAGCCACACACACATCATCCGAAACCGCTTGTCCCATATGGGGTCGCGGGGAGCCGGAGCCTAACCTGGCAACACAGGGCATAAGGCTGGAGGGGGAAGGGACACATCCAGGATGGGATGCAGCCAATTTATCAAAATGAATCTGTATATTTCATGGCATTCTGGAACACTTTGGGCAACAAGTGTTGCAATCAGCAGGTATTTTTAATTTAACAGTTGGAATATTGACATACGATCATACCAATAATACTAAGAAACACTATACAAAAAAAAAAATTTTCAGGAGTTACCCATGTATATTTTTCATACTGAGATAAAATTTTACCATTTGTCACCACCACACCTGCATCTCAACTGGGAGCACCTGACTCCAGTTAAGTTTCAAACAAAACCAGTAGTTCACACACACGGACCAAAACCGGTAGTCCCAAGCAGGGTCACGGCAAATTGGAGCCTAGCCCAGCACCACAGGGCGCAAGTCTAGAGAGGGAGGGGACACACCCATGCCGGGGCACCAGGCCGTCACAAGGCACCGAAGCGAGACTTGAACCCCAGACCCACCACAGAGCAGGATCTGACCAAGCCTGCTGTGCCACCGCACCCCCCCATCAGTACTTCAATGGAAAAGAAAAAGTCTTGTAGTTATTCTGAAAATGTCTAGGTATACTGGGTGGGGAAAATACTGTACTGCAAAAATGATAAAAATCCAAAGTGGACCAGTGACAAATGATCTATTAGAACCACTAAAGTACAACAGTATCACTGAAAACTAACAGGAACAAACTGCGCGCTACAGAGCGAAGCTGGCGTAAATCCAAAACTCCATCGGACCTGGATGCCTACCAGTCACTCTTAGCAGCTTTTCAATCTGCTGTCTCTTCAGCTAAAACCTCCTTCTTCCACAACAAAATACAGTCTGCATCTAAAAAATCACACAGTCTCTTTGCAACCTTCTCATCCCTTTTGTGTCCCCCACCATCTCCTCCTCCCTCTTCTCTCATTGCTGATGACTTTGCTTTGTTTTTCTGAGATGAAGTCAAAGGAATCACTGACAAATTCTCAGCATCAACCTGCCCGGTTCACGCTGGACCTCCCTGCGAAGCTATCTTCTCCAAATTCAAGCCGCTCTCTGAATCAGATATCTCTGACCTCATGATACTCTGCAGAGCCACCACCTGATCGCTTGACCCGATCCCATCGTCACTCCTACAGAACATTTCCTCGCAACTCTCCACCTTCATCTCTAAGATCATAAACTCCTCTCTCTCCTCTGGCTCTTTCCCAGCTGCTTTCAAAACCGCTCTAATTTCACTTCTGCTAAGAAAACCCTCCCTGAATCCCAATCTGGTTGAAAATTACAGACTGATCTCTCTCCTCTCCTTCCTGTCTAAAACCCTAGAGCAGGCAGTATGTGATCAACTGTCTGATTTCCTCAGCCGGAACCGTCTTCTCGATGGTTATCAATCTGGTTTCAAAGTTGGTCACTCCACTGAGACGGCCCTTCTGGCGGTGTCTGATGCTCTCCAAGCCGCTAGAGTTGCCTCCCTCTCCTCGGTCCTCATCCTCCTTGATCTGTCTGTGGCATTCAACACTAATGACCACCAGATTCTGCTCTCCTCTCTTAACCAGCTTGGGATCAAAAGTGTGGCACTAAGATGGTTTGAGTCCTACCTATCTGACAGATCCTATCAAGTGGTCTGGTGGAGCTCTTGTTCTTCTCCTCTGCCTCTCTCAACCGGTGTCCCACAGGGCTCGGTATTTGGTCCTCTTCTTTTCTCGATCTATACCTCCTCCCTCGGTCCGGTCATAGCCTCCCATTGTCACAATTTATCGATCAAACTGGACAACTCACTCATCTTGCCTACCTCCTCGATTAAGAGTCTGGGAGTAACGATTGACGCAAGTCTGTCTTTCCCTTGGTACATCGAAGCCACAACCCGGTCCTGCAGATACATCCTGCATAATATTTGTAGGATCCGTCCCTACCTCACAATTGACTCTGCCCAACTACTTGTCCAGACCATGGTGACTTCCCGTATGGACTTCTGCAACTCTCTCCTGCGTGGCTTTCCTGCTACTGCCATCAAACCTCTGCAGCTTCTACAAAATGCTACTGCACGAGTTGTGTTTGATTTGCCAAAGCGTTCCCATGTATCTCCTCTTCTCATTTCTCTGCACTGACTTCCTATGGCTGCCCGAATCAAATTCAAGACCCTGGTTATTGTCTACAAATGCATCAATAGAACTGCTCCCAGCTATTTACAGGTGTTGATCAACTGCTACACCCCAGCTAGACCCCTTCGCTCGTCTGCTTCTGCTCGCTTGGTGGTCCCGCGCACAAAAGGTAAAGCATGGAGGTTCTCGGTTCTGGCTCCATTGTGGTGGAATGACCTTTCCCTCTTACTCAGAACTGCAGAACCTCTGTCTACATTCAAGAAGGATCTGAAAACTCACCTTTTCTGGACCCATTTCGCCCAATATCTCTCCAGCTCATGTATGGTGTAAATGTTCATGCCCCCTAACTTCATGAGCATCACCAGACAAAGCCTTTAATCAGCCACTACTCCTGCATTGTATTTGCTTGCTTGTATATCTTATAATATTTAAAAAAAATTTGGATTTGTCTATCCTGTGTTTTATGCACCTACTTGAATGGGGAACCTCGGTGCAGCAAGTGGTAGGTAGCAAACTAGGTTTACTCGACTCACATATCTGCAGTTTTGTCTTTTTCTCTTAATGTAACGCATAAATTGTACTTTTGCTGAGATGTACGTCGCTTTGGACAAAAGCATCTGCTAAATGAATAAATGTAAGTGTAAATGAAAATTAATTCTATGTAGAGACTCAGCCCGAAGCAACAACATAGACAGAAATGGTATACAGAGAGCATTCGTACATACTGAGACATAATACAATATAAACGCAAGAAGTTACAGTAATTTAGGGGTTGTCAATTATCACAGTTGAGGAATTTCTAAACATGTGACCAAATCTTACACACTTCATTCACATTTTCACACAGAACAAATGTTGCTTTTCCTATTTTAAAACACACACATTTGTTTAGCAGAAGCCTCAGAGACCAATGCAATTGTTTATGTTTATGCATATAACACAGCTAAGATGTGACATTCTGGAATAAAGCGTATTCTGTGAATGAAATTGAAGTTTGTCCCTGAATGTATGTTGAAGTGTAGGCAGGGGAGGCTTTAGAATATTTAAACAACCATTCACCATCGTCACTAAAAGGCAGGACATGGTTATGTTCCCTTGTCTCTCTCAAAGCATCATAAGAACAAGCACCAACATTTGTTAAAACCCTAAATAATTCAGAAATCAAGAACTTGGAGATGCTTGGTGTAATGAAAGGTTTTTCAGCTTGCTTTGTCTATAGTCTGTTCTTTTTTTTTCTATGGCTGAGGGAAAATCAGTTTAAAGTATATACATAAATCTGCATTACAAAGGATGCAGTTATTTCATGTTTCACCAGTTGATCACTGACTGAGTGTGACATATCCATTATTTATTTCCGTATGATTTTGCAGGCCCAGATTTGTGTCAAGGAGATATCTGTTTAAGGGCAATAAGAAACAATAATGATAATAATGCTAGTCTGGGTGAAATTCCCAGATATCTCCTAGCAACTCTTCAGGCTAGAAGAATGTTAAACAGTAGAAAATTTGTAGGTATATACTGGGTCTTATAAAAATTCTGAAAAGTGAAGATCTTAATAGTCTTAGTAGTTTAATGTGAAAACGAGTGCCTTTCTCCTCTCCTTCTTAACTGTAGTTTCCTCATCATTTATTATTGTTATCATTGATTTTCATATTTATTTCTTTTGGATCACTGCATTTAAAATTTTTTTTTATAATGATGGGTTTTTCCAGTTCTTGTGTATAGTTTGAGAAATCTAATCACTCTTGTTGATATTTAGCAAAGGACATGACAAAATACTGCAGAACATGTTGATTGCAAGCTAAAACATGACTGAATTAGCAATGGCACTCCATGAAAATAAGATGTATTTTGAGTCCCAACTTAATCTCACACATATATTTATATGTGGATTGTATATCATTAAAAAATAAAATTAAAGTGCATATAATATATGTGATAGATGACTAAATTTAATTTAAGTAGTAGATTTACAAACATGAGACACTCCTTCATTTGTTTCAAAAACTGGGTTACTTCAATGAATATAACAGTTTAAATCGGGGCTACACAATGATATAAAAATGATATAATATGTTCCTCTCTGTAGATAGTGTGGTTGTCAAGATACATGCCAAATAAGGGATGGAATTTACGAAGGGTTTCTTGTTATATCTGCTTTGAGTTTGGTAAATGTTATTACTCCTCGCCTTTTGTAATTTTTCGGCAAGAACATCTTGTATTTTGGTAAGCGCGATGCATTGTTTATGAGCGCTGTCATCTTATTTGAACAGATGGAGATCACTGTCAGTGCATGCAGACCTGGTCCTCCCCCTCCCGTCTGTGATGGTTATCACCCCCAAGAAGAGTACAGTAAACAACAGAAGGAATTCCCCCTTCTTTCTGACAAATTGCTGCACATTTCTCTTTAATTAAACAAATTTTGCCAAAGAGATAACGTCTGAGACAACTACATACAGGGAAACAGTGGAAAAAGAACAGATAGAATAACAGTTGGTGATGATGATGGTAATGATGAAGAAGAGTATTCTTTGGAAGGTTGCCAATTTTTTTCTTCCTCTCTTTCGCTGGGAAAACTATGGGGGGGGGGGGGGGGGGTGTTGAGGTACTAGGTGCCTTTCTCAACACACCAGAGCTTTTAGCAGTGTGAGGGTGAGCTCTCTTACTCAGTGCTATTTTTCTCTTTCCTTAATAAGTGGTGCTCACTTAGCAACTCACTAAGGATTATAAAGAAAAGCTCATTTGACTTCCTGTACCAGAGGACTGAAACTTCAGTGAATGGGGGTTAAAAAATACATTGACCCCAAGCCATTTTAAGGCCTGAATTGGATTGTTCCTACTTGAAGGACTGCCTAAATTCAGGACATAAGCTGACATTATAGCACACTAAGAACCTTTACTTACAATATAGCTGATCACCATTAACAAGTCCTTATTTGCATTATTTAAGCTGATGATGGCAACTTTTCATTTTTTTCTGTAGACAGTTCCTGGCCTTTGATGGCGTGCATATCTTATCGCGATGAAGGACGAATGGGCAGATCTGTCGATGCATGGCACGGTGGCTGTATGTATTTGAAAGATTATATTCTGCTGTATGTGCAGGAATGGGGAGACTACTTGATTACACAGCAGAGGTGTGCAGCAGGCCTGGCATCCAAGTGGCCATTTTGCACCCTTGCACCTCTTCTCATTTGTGAGAGAGACATGCAATTCAAAGAATGCATATCCATTTAGCAGAACAATAGATAAATAAATGCCACATTGATGTTGCTAAAGAGATGCAAAGATCCCAAAGCTGCTAGTTGAGTCTAAGGAAATTTCTAGAAGCTGATCTTTCACTGAAAATGAAGGGCCTTGAAATAAATATTTTATACTGACATAAAATTACAAACTTCAATACATTAATAAAATTGCATGTTAAGAACTTTAAAAAAAAGTTAATATTGATGTTAGCAATTAACATTGATATTAATAAATGTCTTTGCTCTCCCTTTTTAACTTGATATATTTGCTTTTCATTACAAAACAAAGTGTATTAGTCTCTTCCTTCCTTTTTTGGATCTCCTCAGGTATGCACCCTATTCAGTGAAAGTGATACCTTTCCTGCCAGTAAATCCAAGCGAAAGTACCACAGTGTACAAAACAGGACAACTGAAGAAAGAGAACCGTTTTCTATAATTTACTGAAGAAACATGATCCATTGCAGTTCCAGAAATTAGCTTCAAGTCTTTAACCCAAATACACACACACACACAATGTCCACAACCACTTGTCCCAAGTGGGGTCGAGGCGAACTGGAGCCTAACCCGGCAACACAGGGCGCAAGGCTGGAGGAGGAGGGGACACACCCAGGACGGGACATCAGTCCATCACAAGGCACCCCAGGAAGGATTCAAACCCCAGACCCACCAGAGAGCAGGCCCTGCCAAACCTGCTTTTTTGTGGGAAAGGCTCAAACATTTAAATAATGATGCCTCAACAGCCCCTTCCTCCATTACCCTGTTGAAGTTACTTTTTACCTTTTTGTGTGCACCCCCATACATAAAAAGTAGTTTCTTAACATGGCCTCAGTGAGAGATGCAGATAGGGAAGGACACACAATTCCTCTGCTGAAAATGGACCTGGGGACTGGTGTTACTCTTATGGCTTGCTTTCAAGTGTGTTTATGGTGGAGTTTGCACTTGATCACAACTCAACCTTTGTGGTTTGTCAGAGAACTGCAAGCGCTTCATGCATGCACATCTTTTCCCTGGTCTGACCTGCTGTTTAGATGTGAGTATTAATGTAATTTCCAGCTCCATGTTGCTGTGTCATCCTGTGGAAAATGTTCATACACAGAGAGAGATAAATTCAGGAAGGGTTATATTCTGACTGTAGGGAATACATTAGTGATGTACACGTGTCCATCAGTGAAGCTCTGTGACTTCATATCACAATTCATTTAAACTCTCAGATAAATTCTTCCAGAGAGACCATTAAAGACGATTTAAATATTTCATGTCTTTATAGGCATATACACGTCTACATATGTAGGTACATAATAAATGGAACTGTGGCCTTCCACTCAATATATGAATACATGCTCCTGCTGTAATAACTATAAATAAGGCACTAATCTCTAATTGCTCGAGTATAAATTACCTTCATAACTAAAGTTGTAAATCGTTATAAGTTGCTTAATGTAAAAACCAAGTGTACTTTGCTTCAGACAAAGATGTCAGCTAAACAACGGTTAAAAACAACAATAATGTATTTTACAGTTATTTGTCTGGTTATTGGGGGCATGGTGATATGGCGGGTTCAATCGGTGCCCGTTGTGTGGCGGGTCTGGGGTGCCCTGCGATGGACTGGCATCCTGTCCTGGTTGTGCACCCTCCCCTTCGGCCTTGTGCCCTGTGGTGCCGGGTTAGGCTCCGGCTCGCCGTGACCCCGCTCGGGACAAGCGGTTGTTGACAATGGATAGATGGCTGGTGTCTCTTTATTTATATTTTATCCTTAAATCTTGTAAATGTGACAATAATCTTCAATAAACTTTGATTTTTCTAATTTCAGAAATTTCACCTTTCATTTGAGCACTGCAATAAGAAAACATTGTCATATGTTGTTGGGGGACTTAGATTACTCATTGTGGCAAATTAATTAATATTTTCAAAATCATTAAATAGGTTTTTATCAAATTGTAATAGTACTGATGACACTGTTTAATTCAGTGCAACACGCTTATTGTACACAGGCTGAAACTAGTTTGAGTTGCTCACATTCAACTTCAACATCATCATGCAATGAAGCAAGGCTAGTCTTGGCATAACCCCATACATTTACTAACTTCCATGCTTTTTTATGGCTTTGACCTATGACACTGCAGTCACATGAGGATATCGAAGAAAGAATTTTGTTCTACTTTTTGTGCTCCTCAGACACAAAAAGAACCTGATTTTTAATTGCTCTGAGGGGATGAGATGATCTCATCTCAGCAACAATGTGCAGAGCAAGTAGTGGTTTTTAGATTATTTTTAAACTTTGTGGTAGATCATACTGGTTTGAAAGGCATAAATGATGATGGTTATACACTGTAAACTCTCTTTAGATTAACTGATCTCCTTAAGGGGGGTGCGGTGGTGCACCGGGTTTGGCTGGGTCCTGCTCTCTGGTGGGTCTGGGGTTTGAGTCCTGCTTGGGGTGCCTTGTGACGGACTGGCGTCCCATCCTGGGTGTGTCCCCTCCCCCTCCAGCCTTTCACCCTATGTTGCTGGGTTAGGCTTTGGCTTGCTGCGACCCTGCTCGGAACAAGCGGTTTCAGACAGTGTATGTGTGTGAACTCTCCTTAAAAAAAAACGTAAAAAAACCTTTTGCTTTAACGCATACCTTTGAGCCAGAGTGTGTTGTTCAAACCTCATTTGTTTGCAACATGTACAACTAAGCAAAACGATCTCCTGTTGACTCAAACCATGACAGATATGTACAAGCTTTGTATTAAAGATATATCTTGGCTTTTAAGATCATAGGGTAAAACTGAGTCCCTGGTTTTAAGTGGAAGATAAGTAAATGTGTTGACACAGTGATAAAAGTAAATACAAATTTCTGTTGTAGCGGTCCTTGTTATAACAAAGTGAAACTATATGCATTATAAAGTTTTTGAGGAAGATCTCTATGTCTTTTTTCATGTTTTTTATGGACAATACTATTCTTGGATAAAAGCAAATACAAATTTCTATTGTAGTAGTCCTTGCTATACACATCATCTGAACCGCTTGTCCTATACGGGGTTGCAGGGAGCCGGAGCCTAACCCGGCAACACAGGACATAAGGCTGGAGGGGACACACCCAGAACAGGACGCCAGTCCATCACAAGGCACCCCAAGCGGGACTCAAACACCAGACCCACTGGAGAGCAGGACAAGGGCCAACCCACTGCACCACTGCACCACCACGCCCCCCTTGTCCTTGCTATAACAGAATTAAATTTTATGCATTATAAAGCTATTTACAAAGATTAAGTCTCTCTTTTCATGTTTTATATGGACAATAATATTCTTGGATAACATTTGTTACTGCTGTTATTCATCTGTGTGACACAGTCTGTTGGTTTTCTGTGTGTTTCTGTAGGTTCAGATTCACTTAACATTGTCAGTACTTTCTGGACTAGTGTTTGCTTTCTAACAGAGTACTACAATAGTGCCTTGATATAATGTCTTAATTACGTTTGCAAACAGAAGCTGCCTCGAACGAAATGAAAACATGTTTGAATTAATGTTTTTAAAATGAAAGGGAAAGCTGCAGGATATTGTTTATATTCAGATCCCATGTTAAATGTACAAGCCAGTACGTATACTCAGTGACTGAATTAATTGCATGCACATTTTCTTGAATAAGGATTTTAGGTCTGAATGAAACCTCCCCGCCCCCTTTTCTTGTGGTTGGAACAGTGGCTAACAATGTTAAAACTTATTTATTTATATATTTTTGCAAAACAGCCGATGTAAGCATAATCTTTTCAGAACACTGGCCTCACATCGCTCTATTTATTCAGAGCTGCGTAAAGCTAATTAAATTGGCTGTGGCTGAAATACCAGGGCCTGGAGCCAGAGGTAAAGCATAGTGTATAATGATGCTGATCAGTCTCGGCTGTATCAGTTGCACTGTGCTGGATCTGTTCCTGAGAAGTGTGTCCTGCTAGCTCGCCAATCACTTGCAGGGAAACGGGAGAAGAATGCATACAGGATCTCTTTCCCTCTTGTAAAATCTGATTCCCTGTGCTATTGCATTTAACTTTTGTAGCAGAATATCATGAGTTGGTCTCTGCTGAACTTTAAGTAATTTGCACAAGTACATTGCATGCTCACAGAAAGAAAGGCAAAACAGGGCCATTATTACAGAAGAGTTAGTGTTCCCGGAAGCACTGAATGTTTCTCCATATTGTAGTTACAGAAAGTCAGTATAATACTATGCTTTAATTGGCCCATGACTATGTTTGACTTGACAGGATGAGGTTTACTCATTGTCACATTCAATTACTGACAGTATTTAATTCAGGTTAAGGTAGAATAATTTGCACAAGTTAAAAATGTAATAGTGGTACTTTGCTGCTTATCTCAGACTTTTCTCCAAAGCAACTAACAGCTTTAAATCCATTTATACATCAGGGTACTTTTACTGGAGTGACACAGGGAAACGAACCTTAAGGTTACAAGTCCATGTCTTTTATACTCTTATAATCTCTGCTGTCGCTATAACAGTTTTGACACTTTACTAAATGATCCGTTTTCTGATGAATGCTGAAAAAACCTTGAGCAGTGCAGCATAATATCCCAAAAACTGATTTTGTTGTTCAAAGGCAAACATTTTCATCTTTCTGTTCTGACGTACGTTTGGTTTTATTCCGAGTTGTGTGCAGTAATACTGTAGAAATAAAACTTGCATTCTAGGGTGATATAATGCTGTAAGTTCCATCCACCTTTATCTTTTCATCTCCTGTGGCTATACAACAATAGGGAGAGACATTTTGGATCCTATTAGAGTATGGAAGCAAAAGCGATTTAATCCTTGGTGGTGCTTAAGTGATTCACTGTCATGTTACATCAGAGTTTTGTATGATTCCATTGGGAATAAAATAATTTTTTGCAGTTCAGGAGGAGTCCCAGGAATACTCTGAAAACCTTTTCTTCTCAGCTTTCCCAGAGTTTCTGCCATTTTTGTGTCAGTCTGTTTCTCCATATGCTAGATTTTGTCATTGGTTATTTAACATCCATGCTGCTATGGTGCTCCTATGTTACACTCCAACTTCTCATCTTTCTGAGTGTCCATAAACCCTCTGTTTGAACTGATTTTTCACTGTAATGGTACTATAGCTCTATATGTGCTTTAAGTCATTTTTTCTGGCCATCAATATTCCATACCTTGTCAGAAGGAGACCAAGCCAGTGACATTTCCAAAGTTTGCTGAGTCACTAATGCGACAGGCCTCTTTGTCTGCACTTTAATGTTATTTCAGTACAGCCTAATCTTTCAATGTGTGGAAGATCTCCATCGTTGCTAACAACTTACAGATTTACAACAACTTACATCAACTGAAGCATGTTTGTTGCAATAGTTGTTATCTAAATATACAGACACTAGCAACTGTCATGATCAGCTTGGTTTGGATCCTGTGAAAAAAGTCACTGTTGTATTAATTAACTACAGTAGCTAAAAATGATTGATCACTTTCATATAATTTTATGTGTATTGAGTAACGCACAAATGGTTTACACACAATGACTCTGAATAAAATGTGTTATTCAGCTTCTTTACACTGATTTAATAGCAGTCAACATTTGGATTTATGCCATGCTTAAAGTGAATCTTCCATCTTCTATCTTCTGATGTACTGGTATGTTTAAATACGATGTTAGAAGAATGTTTTTAATGGACAGACTGCTGTGGTGCCATGCTGTTCCTATCCAGCAACATGAAATGATGGGGGAAAGGAGTACAAGCGATGACTGTCTGACTTTAGCATTTTATTAATGGATTTTCCCCAATTAACAAAACGTCTGGAGTAGCAGCCATGCCTGAGTCATGGTAACTGAATTTCATGTGAAATTGTAAATCTCCATTTTTAGCCAGTGATGACACATGAATATCATTAAAAAATAGGCTCCTTTCATTAAAAAAAAAGAATTACTAAGTGCTGCTGTCATTACAGCTCCCTGTACATATGAACTGAAATGCTTTAAATCTGGTCCAGAGCCAAGATGAAATCCCTTTTGATACCAGTATATGCCATATACTACTTGCACAGTGAAATATAATAAACCACATTAAAATGACCACCTAACAAATATTGAAAGCAGCATTTAATGTTCATGGGGATATTCAGTACAGCAATTTGTATCTGTGCCATGTGGGCAAGCACATCCGAGTAGTACTGTGATAGAGTAATTGACAGAAGACAGGAAATGGCACAACAGCTGTGAAATAAAATGCAAGTTATTCCTATGTCACCATGATAGAAGTGTATAATGAGTAAGATTAAAATTTTTTATTAATTGGAGTTGGTAGTTAAATTTGGGGGAGAGGGGTATGGCTGGGAGACAGGCCAAGATCAATTCATATTAACTGTCTTTCATTTCCTGATTGGGAGAAAGGGAGGGGGTGATGAGGATACAGGATACTCAGCCTAATGACGTAATTCTCTATCTCATATACAAACAATTCGTCAGGTGTCAGTGCCATCGCTACGGTTGCTAATTTGTCACTGTGTATTCATACAAATTAAGTCAATGAACTGAGTCACACTTGTCTGACATTCTTGGCTGATTATAAGAAATAATAGAACTATGCTCAACATATTTTTATTACTATTTTTATGTATAATATACATAGAACAAGCCATAACATGTAGCAGTGCCAGCACTGGGATACCAGGTTGTGGAGGATGGGTTCTACTTGAGACAGCCCTTGATTAAGGAGGAATGACCAATCTCCAGTGGAGAACAGAAAAACGAATGAAGTGAAAAACCTGTCTTGCCAGAAGGATGAAAAATAGTTTTATTTGTTTAATTAGTTTACTTAATGACTTATTTCTGTGTGCCCATGAGACCCGATTCAATGTCAGAACCCATTTAATATATCTTACAAATGCACCATACTTCTTCCAATGGTTAAATATATTCTTCTAATGGTTGAACTTCTCACTTTTCAGCAAAACTTTTCAAGTACATTTTTTGCAGCATTTCTTAATTTTTTATCTTTATTTTGGGATACAGGAAGAAACATTATATCCAATTGTGACAATGTCTCTCTGGTATAAAGCATTATTCTGGACACATTATTCTGGACAGAAAAAGAGTGAAGATATGCAGAAGCTTGTTTCCAGTTTGTGTTTCCAGAAACTGACAATACTGGGGCCAGTGTTTAATATTCAGTATTAATATTCCGTAAAGCACTCATTGTGTTTTTGCCAACTGGGCAAGCACAACCTTGAACAGACTTTTGACAACTTGATCTCCAGGTGACATCAGATGGCACTCAAGGTCTTTGAAATAAAATGCAAAGTTGTTCCAGCATTACGTGGATGGAAGTTGAAAGTGTGTGTGTGTTTTGTTAAATGTAGCTGGTAGATAAACAGAGTGAAGTATGGGACTCAGGACCTGCTCTTCTGCTATTGCCATCCAGGGCGTACCCACCTCTGTCCTGAGCCCAATGTTTCTGGGATTGGCTCCGGATCACTGTGACCTTGCTCAGGACAAAAGGTTATTGAAATTGGATGGGTAGCTGAAACCAGGATTGCTTTCCCCTCTTCTAGGCTCATCTTGATAAATGGAAGGATTCCCCAACTTTGTCAGTTTACAGAAAAATTAAATAACTGAACCTTCCCATCCATCGCTGTTATTTATCTGACACCTTTATCCAAGCCAACTTAATGTGCTAGTTTTAATTAGAAGGCATGTATGTAGATGTGCTAAATGGATGGAGTAAGACTTGTAGAGATGACATGATAACGCTTTTTCCATTAATTTATTTCATCCTTCTTCTAAACAACTAGAACTAGAGAAATTTTTTGATAATTTGCACACTCTGTTGCATCCTCTTTGTTTAGCACTGGGATGTGAGCACCTATCTTGACCAGTTCTTCTTGTAACAAAGCCTCTGGAACAGTCATGCCTGTTCGAGAAGCCTTTCTTCTTCACAATGACAATGTTATTTCATTTTCTGTTATGAAGGGTTCTTGTTCATAATCTGTTCATGTGTCTTGGTTATAAATGTACTCGGGTGAATGTAAAAGACATAATGTCTCCAGAGATGTACTTCAGTGCAAGTAACAAAGGTGATGTAACTTGTAACTACCCACCTCTGGTAATATATTAGTGCTAATAACAGCAAATACTTTATCTAATCTGATTTTATCCAGTTATACTTATTGGTAAGTTGTAAAATTTTTAACACAGATTCACAATCAGAAATTGAAAGGTTTATACTTCATTATATAACTGGCTGTTACACAAATAAGAAAAAACAGAATTATATTCAACATGCCAGTTTTCTCAAAGCACATTAGTGAAGCACAAAACAGTAAAAGGAGCTTTAACACATTAACAATAAACAACTTTGTTCTGTCATTAATTCATAAAGATTTAGATTTTGCTTGAAGTACTATAACTGAGAGTCACAATGTCCTCTCTAATCTATTTGAACAGGCAGAGAGTAACAGCAGACAGCTTGGAGAGATCACTTAATCTTATCTCTTGATGATTTGCAAAGTTTAATTTCTCTAATGCTCTTCCGGCCATGGCACTTTGCTGTGGGCATCATGCTGGAAGCGCTGAATAAGTTCAATGAGTCACGCCTTGGACAAAGAGTAAGAGAGAACCAGTTTTCAATACTACACTATTTAAATGCATATGGACCACATTTCTCCCCAGATCAATTTTATACCTTAATTTACAAGAATTAGAAAATACATGATTATTGGTTGTACACTATATGCCTTATACTTCTACATAATATAATATGTAGCCATGCACTAAAGAAATATGCTCTCTGAACAACTACAGCACCGTAAGTTTGGCATACGTCAACTATGTTCAGTTATAGAGTGCTGACTGCAAATCCAATAAAGGGCCTTTAAAATGCTTAGTGCATAAAAAGTAACTGTAGAAAATGAATGTCCACGAAAAGTGTAATACCTGCTGTATTGGTTTAGTGAAAAAAAGAGTATCAAATAATCAAGCTGCAGTGATATGAGTACTGAAATGACAGTCGACATGGTGAATTATGGGAATGCTGGGATTGTTAATGCTGCTGGTCAATGCCATCTGTAGAGACGTGTCTGAACTGCAAATTATTGAGACTATCGTTTGGTACAGTACGTAGGACATATAGTCAGGTTTGCTCATATTGCTGAAGTTGTTTTTCCAGGACTTACTGTATTACTTTTATTATGTTACTACTTTTATTATGTTCTCTTTATTAACCTCATTAATACACTTGAACTTTAATGAAGTAGAGGATAAGGCTGTTTGTAAGCTAAATACTTTTGAATCACACATTGTTAAACACTGAACTGAATTGTTATGTTGAGGTCACCACTTAGAGATATATGTGATAGGTGAAGAATTTAAAAACTATCACCAATAACAAAAAGTGAGGAAATGCAAGATGCAATATACACTGAAGTATCAGAACCTTACACACTTTGTTTCAGTTTGCTCAACAAAGTAAACTATTGCTAGCAATTAAGATAAATTAAATAAGGGGAAACATGGCATGTATGTTTAATGTATATCAAAAATATTACAGCTATGGTTTATAGTATGATTGTAGCCATGTGGCTTGGTTCATCCCAATTAAATTGGTCCACTAATACAATCCATAAAGTCCGACTATTACTAAAAATTACGACAAAAAATAAAGATAGGCACATTATTCCAGTAATAGAATCCATTAACCAAGAAATTTTTGGATTGTGTTTTTAAAATTGCTGTACTAATTTTAATGTATATTTATTCAAAATGCCAGCTACTACACATCTAGACTTTACAGCAAAATCCACTGATTCCCAAGCTTTACATAGTTAAACTGGCAGCCTAAAAGTATCGTTTAAGTTCAGAATTTTGACAAAATCACAGAAAAACTGAACAGGAACACTGGTTATGAATTAAGACCAAGTGCACAGACATCTTATTTGCTGTATAAGCAGAAAACTTTGGACAAAGTTTTATTTAGGGTCATGTCAGCAACATAGGCAGGAAAGGGAATCCAGGTGAGTCTAAAACTTGCGAAGCAACAGTCATTAATCAGTAAGGGCAAAGGCACAACCTGGGACATGGCTTCATTACAGCACTTGAGGACAAACACAGCTGCTGAAACAGTTAGATGCAATGAACTGGAAAAAATGTTCATAACAACAATGTATGTTGTTCGGTCATTTAAACTGTCTGGAACCTTCCTATATCTACATCTTTGAGAAATTCTTAACACACTGTTTTAACGTACTTTAAGCTAAGTACATTCAGCAGTGAAACTATTTACTACTTTACATTTACATTTAAATTTATTAATTTAGCAGACGCTTTTCTCCAAAGTGACATACATCTCAGCAAAAATACAACTTGTGCATTACATTAAGAGAAAGAGACATTGATTCCTAAGTAAACCTAGTTTGTTACTTTTTACTAGATGCACTGATGTTCATTGCTCGAGAAGGTGCATAAAATGCTGAATACATGAATCCTGATAACCTTTCTACATTTTTTTTTTTAAATAAAGTACACAAACATTCACATACAATGCAGGAGTACCATCTGTGTAAAGGCTTATCTGGAGATGATCATGAAGTTACAGTGATGAGCACTTGCACTATACATGAGCTGGAGAAATCTTGGGTGAAGTGAATCTGGAAAAAGTGAGTTTTCAGACCCTTCTTGAATGTAGACAGAGGTTCTGCAGTTCTGAGTGAGGGGGTCATTCCACCACAACGGAGCCAGAACCGAGAACCTCCGTGCTTTACTTTTTGTGAGCGGGACCACCAAGCGAGCAGAAGTAGATGAGCAAAGGGGTCTAGCTGGGGTGTAGTGGTTGATCAAGTCTTGCAAATAGCTGGGAGCAGTTCTATTGATGCATTTGTAAACAATAACCAGGGTCTTGAATTTGATCCGGGAGGCTATAGGAAGCCAGTGCAGAGAAATGAGTAGAGGATATACATGGGAACACTTTAGCAAATTAAACACAACTTGTGCAGCAGCATTCTGTATCAGCTGTAGAGATTTAATGGCAGTACTGGAAAAGCCACACAGGAGCGAGTTGCAGTAGACCAGACGGGAAGTCACCATGGCCTGAACAAGTAGTTGGGCAGAGTCAGTTGTGATGTAGGGATGGATCCTATGAATATTATGTAGGATGTATTTGCAGGACTGGGTTGTGGCTTCGATGTGCTCAGAGAAAGACAGACTTGAGTCAATCGTCACTCCCAGACTCTTAGCTGAGGAGGTAGGCAAAATGAGTGAATTGTCCAGTCTGATCGAGAGATCGTGACAGGAAGACAGGCCAGCTGGGAGGTGTAGGATCTCTGTTTGAAAGAGGGGGTGATCAGACATCCATGTAGAGATGTCCGACAGGCAGTCAGTGATGTGCGCAGAAATGCCATGCTCCAGGTGGAAAGGAGAGGAAGAGCTGGGTATCATCAGCATAGCAGTGGTATTTGAATCCACGGGAGGCTATGACTGGGTCGGGGGAGGACGTGTAGATCGAGAAGAGAAGAGGACCTAGTACTGAGCCCTGCGGGACACCGGTTGAGAGAGGCAGAGGAGAAGAACGAGTGCTCTGCCAAACCACTTGATAGAATCTGTCAGATAGGTAGGACTCAAGCCATCTTAGTGCCGCTCCTTTGATCCCAAGCTGACTAAGAGAGGAGAGTAGAATCCGGTGGTCGTTAGTGTCGAATGCTGCAGACAGATCAAGGATGATGAGGACCGAGGAGAGGGAAGCAGCTCTAGCAGTTTGGAGAACATCAGACACTGCCATAAGCGCCATCTCAGTGGAGTGACCAACTTTGAAACCAGACTGATATCTATTGAGGAGATGGTTCCGAGTTCAAATGGACCACCACATACTTACCATCTACCACCTCCACTTCCATTCCATTGATTGCCACAAATGCAAAAAGTTCCAAAAGCAAAAGCACAAAGATTTTTGGTTTTGGCTCTGATATGGAGGACTGACATGCCCCTGTCACTCAGAAGAGAAGAATCTCCGTCCACTTTTATAAAGGGTTAAAACTCGCCTCTTCTGGACTCACTTCTCCCATAATCTCTTAAATTCATGTAATGTGTAAATGTTCATGCTCTATAACTTTCAGCTCATAGCTATTAAAGAACAGGCAAACTTTCACGCAGCTACTCGTGTAATTTAAAAAATTAAACTAACTAAACTAAAACTAAAAAAAATTTACTAAACTGACTAAAGTAGCTAAAAAAAATTAGGAATGTGATTAGGAACTGTAGATTATTTGGATAAACCTTCACGCAGCTACTTGTGTGATGTACATTGGTTCATATGGTGGAAAGAAACAAATTTACTGTGCTTTAGAATCACACATCTGCATCTAAGTCTGTATTTCTGTTGATGTAATGCACAGATTGTATTGTAACAACAACCTGTCATGGGGAACTGAGGCTGTGGGGAAAGCTGGACCGGACCCAAGTGCAGGATTGTTTAGTTGGAACTGAGGGGTCAAGTGAATTCTCATTGCTGGGGACGGTTGAAGAGTCGGTCGATTGGTGGTCAGAGTAGGAGCAAAGTTCCGTAAAGGAAGTCAGGGAGTGAGACAAATGGTCAGAAGTCAGGAAACGAAGGAGACCTAGACATAGGAGCAAAGGGTGATGGTTGTCCTGATGAGATTCTACGAGTGCGAAGGGGCTGAGGAGGGTCTTTTACTGCTGAGTGCGCTGATTGTCATCAGGTGCCCAATTGGCATCAGGTGCTGTTGATTGCGATGCGGGTGTGGACGTGACACAACCGAGGTGCAGAAGAATAGTATTAAAAACACAGAAAGCAATGGAGCAGAGCACACTTCATGTCAAAGAGTACTGGATGTCATAGAACGACTGTCTGCACACCTATTTGGGCCATGCCAACACTGGACGATATGTTATGTGTTAGTATTTCACCAGCAGTTCTGGAAGGGTAATCTCCTCAACCATTTTTTATCAAACAAGGGACATGCAATGTTATGGTCAGAGTTTCCATTTCTTGACTCAGTGCAGTTATCTCCCTTTGTGCAACAGCCTAGGGGTGCTTAATGGTCGCATAACTGATAAGTATGGTTATTACACATATCCAACAGCAGCAGGAACAACCACTCAGACAGCTGGCCAGGCCACAGTATAAACAGCAATGCCAGTAACTTTAAATAGAGCATGCAGTCAATAGAAATGGGTTGTAAGTCTATTTTTAAATGTATTGACAAAAAAGGACCTTTTGCAACAATGGCTGGGTAACTATATTGCTATTTAGGAGCTCTTTAACTGAAAGTACAAGTTGATTTATTTAGATTTATTAAAAAAGCAAGTATCCAGTGGTCAAATAGAGTGTCAGGACATATTATCAAGGTCTGATTATTAACTGAAGGCTAAACTTTTCACAGCTTCATAAGTAATAAGTAAGATCTCATTTAGAGATGGATTGCCAAAAAGATTATTGTATAGTACTGTATAATCAAAATTTTCTTTCACTTAAGGAAAATTTGGAATTACACACACACACACATCATCTGAACCGCTTGTCCCATACAGGGTCGCAGCAAGCCGAAGCCTAACCCGGCAACACAGGGCATAAGGCCAGAGGGGGAGGGGACACACCCAGGACGGGATACCAGTCCGTCGCAAGGCACCTCAAGCAGGACTTGAACCCCAGACCCACCAGAGAGCAGGACCCGGTCCAACCCACTGCACCACCCCGCCCCCTAATTTGGAATCATGGATTCATAAATGCATTTATATGAATGATAGGATGACTCATCATATTAGGTTTAGATAAGCAAACACATATGCATACTTAAACATATTAATAGCCTTTGCAGCTAAAGTAATAATGATGCCTTTCTGATTAAGTATAATGTTAAAGAAAATTATTTTAGAGCATGCCACTGTCACGTAGAACACAGGGAGCCGAGATGGCTGAACCCAAGCGCAGCGTTGTTCATTAGACGTTGAGGGAAGAGGCAAGGTCTCAAAAGCAGGAACAGGCGAAGGGTCGGTCGATCGGCGAACAGGACAGGAACGAGGATCCATGGACGTGGTTGGAGAACGAAGCAAGGAGTCAAAAAACCGGAGATCGTGGACAGAGCAAGAGTGTAGTAACATGAGGAAGGGCGGTTGTCCCAAACGAGATTCCGCAATGGTACGGGAGCTGAAGAGGGTCTTTATAGGGTGAGTGATTACTCATGAGCTAGTGCGGAGTCAGGTGTTGTTGCTTGTGTTGTGGGCGTGGACGTGACAGCCATAAGCTTTGCAGCTTTTAGTTCATTCCCAGTTTAAGAAACAGCTTAAGTTGCTGCAAGATATTACTACCCATTCAGTTCAAAAACCTTTTTTGTTAAAGTTGACATTTATCATAATTTTTTTATTTACTATTTCTGATTGTTGAACTCGTCCTGGATTGGGGCTTTGTTGTGGTCGAAGGGCTTGCGTGATCTAGGGATCTCCAAAGCTATATCGTTGGGAGCAGTATGCTCCTGGTAGGATTTCCCAAGGCGAACAGGTCTGGAGTGAAGATCCAGACTAACACTACCCAAAAACCCCCATGAAAAAGGCAGACAAGACAGCGTTTACCCTGCCCGGAATATGGTCACCGGGACCTACCCCTGGAGCCAGGCCTGAGGGTAGTGCTCCTAGGCAAGCGCCTGCCGGCCGGGCAACCCATGTAACCCAGTTGGGCTCAGCCCGAAAAGGCAATGTTGGGGACCCATATGGGCTTGCCAACCGGCGAAGTCCTACATGGGGGTCGGGTGCAATGCCTTTCAGACAGCAGGAAGGGGCAGGGTGGGGCATGGCATCATGGCCCCTCGTGGCAGAAACTGGCTCTTGGCATGTGGAACCTCACTGCGGGGGGATGGAGCCGGAACTGGTGCAGGAGGTTGAGAGATAGCAACTAGATATAGCTGGGCTCACCTCCACTCACAGTGTTGACTCTGGAACCAAACTTCTCAATATGGGGTGGTCTCTCTCCTACTCAGGAGTTGCACAGGGTGAGAGGCGCCAGGCAGGCGTGGGGATACTTACAAGCCCCCAGCTGGCTGCAGTACAGTTGGAGTTTGTCTCTGTGGATATGACTTAAGGTTGCAGAGAGGAAAACTGTGACTGTTGTGAAAGGGGACCGGAGAGTGTGTGCCAACTATCGGGGTATCACACTTCTAAGCCTCCCTGGGAAAGTCTTTGCCAGGGAGCTGGAAACGAGGCTCCGGCCGACAGTTGAACCTCGGATTGAAGAGGAACAATGTGGATTCCGTCCTGGCCGTGGAACAGCGGACCAGCTATTTACTGTCTCACAGATAATTGAGGGGACATGGGAGTTTGCTAATACAGTCTACATGTGTTTTGTGAACTTGGAGAAGACTTATGACTGGGTTCCCTGAGAAATTCTGTGGGAGGTGCTTCAGGAGTACGAGGTGCTGGGGGCACTACTGCGGGCCATTCGGTCTCTGTACATACGGAGTGAGAGCTGTGTCTGCATACTCGGCATTAAGTCAAGCTCGTTCAATATGGGTGTTGGACTCCGCCAAGGTTGTGCCTGTTTGTGGTTTTCATGAACAGGATATCAAGGTGCAGCCGAGGTCAGGAGGGCATCCTGTATGTGGGGCAGAAGGTGATGTTTCTGCTTTTTGGGGATGATGTTGTCCTTTTGGCACTGTCACATGGATGCCTCCAGCGTGCATTGGGACAAGACCCCGAGGTCGCCCCAGGACCCACTGGAGAAATGATATCTCCCAGGCCCAGGATCCCCCAGGCTGAGCTGGAGGAAATTGCGAGGGACAGGAGCATTAGGGCTGCTCTGCTCTCCCTATTGCCACCCCAACCCTTGTAGGAGAAGCGGGTAAGAAAATGGATGGATGGATGGATGGATGGATGGATGGATGGATGGATGGATGGATGGATGGATGATTGTTAATAATCATTCTGATTCTTAATAAAAGCATCATCTTCGTATCATTTTGTGATAACATCTTAGCATGTTGGTGGGGGGCATGGTGGTGCAGTGCGTTTGACTGGGTCCTGCTTTCTGGTGGGTCTGGGGTTTGAGTCCCAGTGGGGGTGCCTTGCGACGGACTGGCGTCCCGTCCTGGGTGTGTCCCCTCCCCCTCCGGCCTTGCGCCCTGTGTTGCCGGGTTAGGCTCCGGTTCCCCGTGACCCCGTATGGGACAAGCGGTTCAGAAAATGTGTGTGTGTATGTGTGTTACTTCTATGCCAGCAGAAGCAAATAGAGAGAGCTACAGAAAGTCAATGTAGAGTTATGCTGTAGCAGCGAGAAACAGCAAGTGTTTCTTCCCACTCTTTAATGACTATTTAAACACTCACAGAAGCATATCTTAAAACTAAGCAATATTATTTAAATTTAAGAAATGGTTCCTCTGCTCATTAGATAAAGAGGAGGATAAAATTCTTAAAAAACTTGTGCCCTGTGTTGCTGGGTTAGGCTCCAGCTCGCTGCAACCCTGCTCGGGACAAGCGGCTTCAGACAATGTGTGATCTGAGCATGTTGTACTTAACCAAGATAAATATATTAAACATTTTTGTAAGTTGTACATCTATCAAGTTTAAATGTATTGATTGATTATCGCAATTCTGTTATTCAGAGGACATCATCAAGGTCAAGCGAAAAAGAATTGAGGAAAGATGACAATAAGCAGAATCATCATGGAACTTCCTGAGTTGAAATATGTCATCTGCTTTCTGCTTGTCAATGTGACATGGTCAATTTCAGTCACGTTTGCAAATTGTCACTGTGACTTTTTTGAACATGTCAGTCCCCGCCCCCCCCCCCCCCAGCTCCACTGGACAAGAATCATAGGGGAAACATCACTTGCCATATTTTTGCTGGACCCTGTAAACATCAAAAACATTTATGAAGGCTAGATCTTGTCAGAGCAGTCTTAGGTGCTGCAACTCTTCCCGATGACTCACCATGCAATACATACTGCATACAAAATGCTTCAAGCTGATCAAATTAGTTGACTTCCATGTTTTATTTAATTCTGTTTGAACTCTTACAATGCTATGCAAGGGAAATCAATTTTTACTGTACCTAAAACAAAGCTTCTGGGAAATGATCATTGTAAATAGGTAAATGTCATTGGTATTTAACCTGAAGGTCAGTTACGGATTTTTTGCAGGAATACCGAATTAGTAATAGCACGAAAACATTAAGATAACAACCTGCAAGACTGTGGCCTGTGAGTAATTGCTTGTCCCTTTGCTAGAACCTCTTTTCTTCAAAGATGATGTGTAAAGCACCATATAATGTCTCTTATCCAGCGCATTTCCCATGTGCTTATTACTTATGATCATCCTAATACTATACAGTGAGCACTAAGGTTATAACTGCATGTTTTTAGTAAAACCAAAGTGACGGATTAAAACTGATGCATTAATGGATTATGGATAATGTTTTTAGTTTAACCAAAGTTAATCAGAATTTTTCCTCACAGATACCTTACCTTATATTCTAGGAATATACTCAAGCATGAGTTTGGAGGAGAGTTTTGGAGCCTTTATGGAATCAGGGACCTCACGGTCCAGCGAAGGCATGTTGCTGTGATGTAAATTTTGCCTCAGATTGTCCTTGGGACAGTACAGGAATTAAACTTTAATCTCTCGCATTTCCTGTCACTAGCAACCAACTAGAAAAAAAATGCTTTTGCTCACATTAGAATGCTTACTATCAGGAGACACAGGGATGTGATTTTGTAACCCTTCGTGAATCTGAAAATTTGAGCAAAATGGTGGATCATCCTGCCTTGTGCTGTAATGTGTCTTAATCTACTATAATACTGTGGTCATTTGAGATGTTTAACTAAAAATGAAAGCCCCTTCATTACTTCCACTGGAGAAAACTCTGGAAAGAGGACATATCTTTTCTAAGAGCTCAGAAAAATCCATTTTATTTATAGCGTACCTCAATCAGTTTTACATGACATTCGATGCCAAATTAACAAAACAGAGTGACATGTCCTTCGCACATACTGTGTCTCTAAAGAAACAAGAAAGGTAAACACATTTCATATTACACTATCACCTGAAACAAATTTAAATAGTTAAAGTACTGGTAGTGCAGGTTTGTGCGTCATTGGCGAATTGTTGCCGACAAGTAACATGAGAAGTTCCGAAAGTCACGGCAAATATGAAATATTTTTATATTTGCATTATGTTACGAATGTTATGGAAACAGAGAATATATATTTAAACACCATGTCTTTCTAAATACCATTAGTATCTCACGTGACATCTTTTAAAAATGTATGTTCACCTGTATCTGTGACTGCAGCTATTAACTGAATTGTATTCAGGTGCGAGTTCTGAAAGAAAACACCGAAACAATGTTAAAATGTTGAAATGTGCACATGCTTTGTTTTTTTTTTGTTTTTTGTTTTGTTTTTAAATCAGGTTTGGTGGTATTCAGGTATCTATTTTTCATTTTCCCCAATGTCAGAAAATGGTTTTATCAGAATTTCTTTTTTTGTTTTAACAGTTATCAGAACAGAACTAGATCACAGCACAGAGACACAATTAGAATGCTGAGAAATTACAAAAATTATACATACACAAAAAGAACTGCAGTACAAGGGCAGAAGGTAACACAATTTAATAGGGGTGGTCAAGAAGAACCAAGAAGTTCCAGAAGGGTAATTCTTTTCCCATAACCAGTAACTTTCACATTGTGCATAGGCTGTTAAAAACTGGCAATTGTTTAAATCTAAAGTAAGTTTTAATGCAGTTTTGCTCATTTTCATAAAGAGGTTAGTTGGCACAAAATAGCACTTGATTTATTGGCTAACAAAAAATAATTAATTGCTTGAAAAGTAGGTTCTGGACTGAGAAATGAGAGGTTCTGGAGTCTCAAATTCTCAAGTCACCTCAGAGATAATCCCACATTATGAGTTAACATGACAGTCTGTCATTAGCGGGTACTCCTGAGTAATAATGTACTGGGATCAGAAGATACTTGTGGAAAAATCCATCAGTGTTTGTGGGCAGAAAGGGTTAGTATTTACCACTTCTCTTACACTGTCGATCAGTAATGTATCATGTACAAAAAGATTAGAATGAACAGGAAACACTGGTAGTCCTTCGTCCTGCCTGGAACCTTTCTTCCAGTAGCACTCCTTGCATTCTTTTTTAGTCCCGCTTGTGTTAAATAATGGATGCTCCTGTTTCTCACATTTCTGCTCAATAAAACCAATATATCATATTAGACAGCAAAATAATGCCAAAAGCAAGCCTCAGAGACAGACCAGCTGTCATGTAACATTACAGTAAAAGAGTAATAAACCATAAGCAATTAACATTAAAGTCCAGGCAGAATTAAATCCGAATGTTTTAAATTTAAAGAAAAAAAACATTAATATCTCTGTTTTTCAAGTCTTAATTACATATGTACATCAACTTACATGAATAAATGCAGTATATCATTGATTCTTTATCTGGACAAATTTTCTGTCTTTACTAGTATGTACGTTCTCTTTCCTTAGCACCAACATCTCTTTTGCAAGGACCATTTTAGCAGCTGTGAGGACAAAAAGGGAAGAGCACAAACTGCAAAAAGCGCTCTCAGGACTTTGTGACATCGCCAGGCAAGGTGAAGAATAACAACAATGGATTACATTTGGTGATCTGTGGAACGTTCTGGGATTGTTTTATTTACATATCCATTGCATTTTAAAGAAAACGGAATAATGTCTGTCAGCTCCCACTCCTCTGCCCCGACTCCCACAATATGATATCCTTAGTATCTGTAGCACTTCCATCTAAATGGCTATAGAAATGTTAGATTTTTGCGCTTGGTCCTTGTATTGTATGAAGATGGAGACACTGGTTGTAACTCCACCTTGTCCACATGTAGAGACAAACCAGCACTCCAAAATGTGTTTGTGTGGTATTATGAGTTATTAATGTTAGCTGGCTGAACAGGTCAAAATAATGATTACATGGAATGTTAGTATTCTGACATTTTTAGAAGTCTGATAATTTCCTGTCTGCACTGGACCTATAAATATGTTCCAGCTGGCGTGATCTTCTATTATTTCAGTGCCTTTGAACTTACTAACGACTTAAATTATTTTTTCCAGCTACTTCTCTGACATAGTTAAATGACCATGTTTCACTTTCAATGTGCTCATTACATATTTTCAGATTGTATGTATAAAATTAAATATGTCCTCTCTTTCTTTGTCAGCAGTTATAATGAGCTGCACTCACTCCCCTAAACACAGAAATTACACAGAAGTGGTGCTCTAGCAAAATACCGCCACTGATTTATAATCTTCGTACAGTGCAGCAGGTAGTGTAGTGAATAGGTGACGCGACCATACATTCATTAGGTTCCTGGTTTGAATCCCACTTCTTATGTAGTTCCTTTGAGCAAGGTACTTATCTTGAACTGATAGCTAGAATATTATGCTGTATAAATGGATAGATAAATTATGAAGTTCCTTATCCAATAGTGTAAGTCATCTTGGACTATGGTGTCAGGTGAATTGAAGCTACTAATGTAGTTTTCTTCAGGCGTGTCTCTTAAAATGAACAATTATGATAAATCAAAGCAATACAGTATACATGAAGGCATGCTATACGATGGCTTAAGATGATGCTGAAAGTAACATTTACCCTAGAAGAATGCGTGTGCACATTGACACAGGACCAGCCTTTGGCTCAAATCAGATTTTTACTCCAGAAGACAAAAAAAAAAAAAAAAAAAAAAAATCAAACTTTAATCTGTGAAATGGTGTTTTGAGAATCGTCCCAGATTATTTTTCTCAAAGATTCAGCAGCTGGTGTGGTTTTGCTGGCGACAGGGGCGATCGGGGGGTTTGGACGGGGTGCGCGGTGTTGTCGTGCGTTGTGTGGAATCGTTCGTCCTCTTTCCACTAGAGGGATTCGAGCTCGGCTTTGAAAAGCACCAGACAGCGTCCCGACTCGGAGAGGCACGGAGGCGGAGAAGGCAGGCAGCCGCCAGGGTTTACCTTACCTGTAATTCCCCCAGTCCGCCTGAAACAAGCAAGCAGAGGGAGATAGAGAGAGAGACAGAGGGAAAGAGAGAAACAGGGAGAGGGAAACAAACAAACAAACAAACATACAGTGTATATATATATATATATAAACTTAAGGGTATCCTGCCAGAGCCTACACAGACATGTAAGAGGGTCGGTCATGTGACGCTCAGCAGGCTTCTAGCCCGACACATCAATGAAGACTCCCGATGGCACTGCGCTCCCTCCCGCTCCACAGCAGGACCGCTCTGTGCGCTTCAACTCTTAAAAAGACCGCTATCAACTTCATGAATTCCATCCAGAACTTCGAATCGTCGTCTTTTCCGTTTTTAGCTATGCTTCTAAACCGTTCCTTATTTTTTTCGAGGAGGATACGAAAACAAAATATCAGCCTTAAAGCTGTGGTAAAGTGTGAAAGTGCTGCGGGGTGCTGCAAGTAAATTCACCGGGGTTTAGAACAAAAAAAAAAAAAATAATGATTTAGAAAGAAAAAAAAAAGAACTGGAAGGGAAATTATTGTTACCTCCCCCAAACAGATTGATCACTCACTTAGTCATCCCTTTCTAGTTTAATGGGATCCATTCAATTGGGAAGGTGGAGCACTTGCATGAATTAACATATTCCTTTTCCCCTCAATCTGTGTTGAAGTATCTTACTTTTTTGCTTAAGGGGCAAGGAAAAGGGGGTCGTGGCTTAAACATTATAAAGGGGAAAAATAACAGCATCGCCTTTTTGGTTGGGCTAGAATCTGTGTCTTGACAAGCAGTTATAAAATCTGAAGGAAGAGAGCGAGAAGATTTTAGGAGAAATTTATTTAGTGGATATAAGAGTTTGATTTCTTTCATTCCATTGCATTTTTTTTTTTTTTTTTTTTTTTTTTTTAAATTTACATTCTCTTGAGGAAAAAAAAATGAAACTTTGGACTTTTCTTCTCTGGTTTCCCTGCTTTTTGATTTTTATCCTGTGTTTGGGGTCTGAGTGCGGGACTGTCCGGAGAATGGTGAGGTCTAAGAGGGACTTGGTGCGTATGAGGGAAGCCAGGAGCACCTTCCCAGGGGCTTGTGCCACTCGCCTGCCTCGGGGCAAACGCTCCTTGCCCGGGATGGATCGGCACTCGCCCCGCCAGCACCGTCGCTCCTCCCAGGCGGAGCAGAGCTCTTCAGGTCGGGCAAAGGCTGTTTATTTTACCGGCAGAGGAGATCAGCTACGACTGAAGCCCGGCGTGGAGGTGCCCAGAGGAAATTTTACCCTGGAAATGTGGCTCAAACCAGAAGGAGGGCAACGATCTCCCGCCGTAATTGCAGGTAATATAACAGGTTTCATTTCAGTTTTGTATCTGTTTTCTTTCCCCGGTGGATGAATGGGAGGAAAACACAAAATGTCAACAGTGTGTCTGCTCTCTCAAGTAGATCACGCGAAGGACTTCGTCTGTGCGTTGTGAGTGTAAACAATAATTCTATCTGTTTTGTTCTTTCGATTGCACCATAGACTAGTAAATACCGACTAGTATTAGGATTGCTGTTTGACTTCAGCGGAGCATCAGATGAAAAGATGCCCATGGTGGTTTATGGTCACGACCTGGATTATCGAAAACTTTTGCATTGCTGTGACTCTAAAGCAGACCTAAACATCCGTGCCATTGCTGAGGTTAAAGGAATTCCCTGTCAGGGTTTTTCCACACTAGTGTTTGGAAGTCGGACTTTCAATCGCGATTAGTGTAATTTCCACGAAGCCGTGAGCAGTACGAAATTATCATGTGCGACGATATTAACTGATTTTTTTTTTTTTTTTTTTTTTCAAATCTTATTTATATCGGATTAAAAGAAACAAAACTAATCACGTCCATCCATGCCTCTGTAGTATGTTTTTCCCCCAATTTTTTAGCCCGTGCGTTGCGATCCTCAGTGAGGACCCTGCTAAACAGCCCGTTTTCTAAAAGTTATTTACTGTGGATGTACTGGGACAGCCCGTCACCTGTGGTGTGTGTGCGGGATGAATGCAGACCCCACTGACTGAACACGATTTGTGTGCTGCCTCTGAAGGAGCGAGTAATCCCAGTATTACACTCTGACCGAACTGATCGGGACTCAGGCCACCTTGAGATAACCCACATCTCACTGAGTCTTTACAGTCAGTGCCGTTCAGTTTATCGATTAAAAGAAGATTATTTCATCTTTCTCTCTGGCCACTGTACACGTTTTCTGTATAATAAGATAATTCTAAATTCTCCACCCGTCAACTGAACCCAACTGCGGCGCGCGGACTGACGCGCGGGTTTGCCACGCTGAGCCGAAGCGCAGCCGAACACAGCGGTAACTTTCCGCGTTCGGCTCGTCTCCTCGGCATCAAATGCCCGCTTGGCGGATGCGTCGCCAGCTCCTGGTGAGGCAGTACCGCCCCCGAATCATACAAGGTAAGTAGCGTATATCGCCCACAAACTGTCTGGCAGTCCGGAGCTTCAGGGGACCGTGGTAAAATTCACGATTATTCTACGGGAAAAGCGTCAATAAAACCTGACCGTCCGTGTGGATTCCTAACTTGGTTTCAGTTTCAGTATATCAGCTGGCAACGTACGACAAAATTCAGTGTATTTATGAGCACTTTCCAACGTTACACAGTAGAATTACAAATTTAATTTGGTCATGACGTCGGCAACATATTTTAAACATTAGGTGATGAACGTGTTGCGATTATACATAAATTCTGTATTTTATATTGCTATGGTAAACACTTAAACCTGATCACGCTCTGCTACTGCGGGTGAGTGGTTGGAAAAACAAGAAGCTTTTTATTAACCTAAAGTTACAAAAAAATGATTTCTGAGCAACAATAATAAGAACGCGTGCGGTTCTGATCCTATAAAACGTAAAGTTGTTACTCTTTTTCATCTGTTCCCCCTCAGCTGCCAATAGAGAGCGTAATCCCCATTCAGCACAAGGCGAACGGAGAGCGGTTTAGGGACTGTCGCGAAACTCTCAAGGGTTTGAGAGCGTGTGAGAGCAAGACGAAAAAACCAAGCTTTACATTTATTCGTTTAACTGACGCTTTTCTCCAAAGCGAATCACGGTCCTAAGCTTCATACACTTATTTACCCCGTTTAAACTTAAGGTAAATCCTTTTCTCAAAGGTACTAAGGGTGTGGGGATTCGAACCTACCATTACCTAACCCAAAGGTGGCAGCGCTAACCACATATCATTAAACCTTTAGCAGATCACCACACAGAGATGCTGTACATTGATAAACCAGTACAGATGCATTTTTAGTAAGTTTTAAGTGTCACTGAAAAAGATGTAAAGGAAAACTTGCCATTGTTAGACTTGCCATTATCAGTGATGAACCGGTTATTAGTTTATTAGTTTAGTGTTCCTTTTCACAGCGAGTGAAAAAGTGGAAATCCACCCAGGTGAAGATAGAAATTTTGTGGGTTAATTACAAATTAAGTTAACTCAGAATTACTTTTGTTTTCATTTTTTTTTTTTTTTTTTGGGAGGGTGGTGAAAAGGCAATCTGAAAGTGCTCTGCTCTTCAATGTCCAGTAAGCCACCTATCTTCCAATGTTTAAGAAAGCATAATCCCCCCATTTTTTCTGTATAAATGTAAGTACTATTTCTAATATTTTGGCAACCTATAATAACGTTGTTATAGCCCTGATGTTTAATATCTCTAAATTATCTTTAAGTTTTTAATATTATTGCTGGCCTATAACCTGCCTGCTGTAATTAGCAGTCTTTTGGCAGATAACTACTTTCATATAATATGAAATACAACGGCCCTTGATGCTTCATCCTGCTTGTGTTGTTTTGTATATTGCCTGCACTTTTTGAAAACCTCATCTCTTATCTCTTCTAGATTTAAAAAAGAAAAAAAAAAATGTCTGTTATTTTTCTTTGATTTAGCAGATTGTAATTTCCTCCTCTTTATGGCACAATTAGTTTTATAGGGGTTGACAGGTTTCCACAGGCTACACAGCAGGGCATGGGTGGAAGTGAATCACCAACTTCAAACATCAATTGTGTTTTTTTCTGAAGTGCATGTTAATAGGAAGTTTAAAGGTAGATTTTGCCTGGTCATCCCTTCTCTAGGGCAGGTGTATCAGGATTACAGGGGCTACTCCAGCTGTCACTGGTCAAACAAGACCAGTGATGAGTTCTACTCCTTGGGAGAATTTAGCCCTCCTGGGTGGAGTTCTTTATTCGACTACCTTCCCATTGTAACAACTCTCTAGAGTGACTACACCACTCTATGAAAGTCTTCAATTATATTTTGTAAAACATAATGCAGGACTTCTTTTCTGTAGAAGTTTTTGCTGGCTTGAGAGGACAGAAATCATTGTCTGTTTATGAGGTTGATACAAATACAGCAAAGCAAGGCTTAAAAAGAAAATCTGATATGCTATAGGCACAGTGGCACTAAGCCTAAGCTCCCGTTTGCAGGCTAAATACGTCAGAAATAACATTCAAATTGCCCAGTCTTAAGCAATCAATACATTGCATGGATGTTTGTATTTCAAATAGCTGCAGCAGAATGAGCAGAGATTGGACTGGGGAATAACAATGACAAAATTCAGGACCTTGAACAGCTCATAGCAAATGAAATGTTGCTCAACAGGCCTTGTCCTCTCTTTTCAGTAGGCATGTGCACTTCAGAAACAGCCAGGACGCATAATCATCAAACCGACGTTTCTCCATGTCAATGTGTAGGTCTTTTTTACTTCTCAGCTCAGCCTCTTCATGCTTTCTCTGTGTTACTGGAAGTGTATTGAAAGACTTCATGCATTGACAGAATGTTGAGTCACACTATGTTGGGTATTTATACTTTGCTATGTTTACATTTTATCAAAAAAAGTTTAAAATATGTTCTTAAAAGTCATTGGTAAGTCTGGTGCCATTAGATGATAGAGAGATTTAGTAAAGATCTTTAAGCAGCCTTTTTTGTTGATTAAAAAAAGAAAATGGTAGGTAAAAATGATTCACCTACTACATAAGCATGTCAGCATAGACAATATTTGTGTTGGCCTGTCGAAAGAATATGATAAAGGAAAATGGTTTCACTGCTCTACTTGGTGACTTCAGTTTCGAGACTGAAGCAGTCCCTTCCCACATGGTGTGACCCTTTTGTTCTTGTGAAGTTGTTAGTGAGCTAATGTGGAATTTCTTGTATGTAGAATACTGAGAGAGGTCTGCTGAGGCTGCACTGTGCCAAGTGTTTACCTCTTGATCCACTTAAAACCTGTTCTGTGTTTCATGTATACCCTCATTTCTCACCCAATACACATCCACATCCATCTCCTCATCTGACTGATTGTTATGAGAAAACCCACTGAGCAGCAGCGCATGCAGTTCTGGTGCGAACTGATGAAACAATGGATTACATGGAGTGTTTTTGGGATCATGGCTTAGAGAAGGGGTCTTTCAAAAGACGTTCTATAGAGATGTTGTATGTAAGATGTAAGTTTTTTGTGAGTTGGAGTGTGCTGTCAGGCTCTGAGATTCATGTGTTCAATCACTGTATAATAGGATACTGATTATGTGGAAGACCCCTGGTTTCTAGGCCAGTGGTTCTGCAAGTGGAATTTTTTCCATCAGTTTTCACAGAGTGCGTTTAAAATCTGACACAAACTGACGGTACAAGTCCTTAAAGAGAAACAGAAGACAAATTTTCATACAAACACAGATGCTGTCTGAACCGCTTGTCCCATACGGGGGTCGCAGGGAGCTGGAGCCTAACCCAGCAACACCAGGCAAGGGGCTGGAGGAAGGGGGGACACATCCAGGATGGGATGCCAGTCTGTCACAAGGCACCCCAAGCAGGACTTGAACTCCAGATCTACCAGAGAACAGGACCCAGTCCAACCCACTGCGCCACCATGCCCCCCCTTTCATACAAACACACACACATTTTCAGAACCGCTTGTCCCATACGGGGTCGCGGGGAGCCGGAGCCTACCCGGCAACACAGGGCGTAAGGCCAGAGGGGGAGAGGACACACCCAGGACGGAACGCCAGTCCACCGCAAGGCACCCCAAGCAGGACTCGAACCCCAGACCCACCAGAGAGCAGGACCCGGTCCAACCCACTGCGCCACCGCACCCCTCTTCCTACAAACATTTTATTGAAATTATGTATTCATATCATATCACATGTGAAAATATGGCAGATGTGAGGCTGTTTAAAATTTTAAGTTTAGCTTCATTGTTGTCATTTTGAAAATGAACAGAACTTAGAATAGAAGTTGCAAGTCGTGATAGACCACGTGTGCTGTCGACTCTGAGCAGTATGTAGAAACAGTGTCTTTGACCTTAATCAGTCATCCATTCAGTTTTAAATTGTAATAATAAATATTTAAATAAATAATGATAGTTTAAGTGTTGTTTATTTGATTTTTTGGTAGTCTATTCAGAATAATAATTTTTCTTTTCTAGTTTTTTATCTCCCTCTGTTGGTTTATCTCTGAAATGCTATCAGCCAGCGTTAGGTATGCAATTACACAGGACTGTTTGACCTTCCAGTTTATTCTTTTTGTTTTTCTCATGCACGCCATCACACAAACCGCAATATTTTATTCACCTTCATTTATTATATTGGCATAAGCTATACGTTATGTATCAAAGTTTTATCTGTAGGTGATTTTTGAAAAATGTGAATATAACTGTTCACTGTAAGGCACTTTAAATCATTTACAAAGAAAATAATTGAACATTAAACATTCATTCACATCTGTTGAAATAAAATAAATCCATTTAAAATAGTAATAAAAGAATATGATAATTTCAATGGCAAATCCTGTCTGAAGTTTTTTTTTTTTTTGTCCTTCCAGGTCATTCCTGTTACATTAGATTACATTTTACATCTCAAATTGATTGCAAATTCAGACATAGAAGTTAAAACCTAAATTCCAACATAAATGAAAATATGAACAAATATAAAATTTATTCGATAAACCTCAGTTTATATCATAAGAGCAGAAAGTCATCACACCTCTTTAATTTTATGACTTCTTGACTATGGTCTGCTTGTTGTAGTAGGCATCTGATCTCCAGCTAATGCTGTACATTCTTTTCGTTGACATGGGGTTAGTGTGTGTGTGCATGTGTGTGTGTGTGTGGAAGAACAGCACCATGCCATGGGGCTGTAAATTACACCTCCCTGGCAGTAACCCTGGGGAATCCCAGGGTTCCTCCACTCTTTGCTAAACCCCATTCTTTGTCCTTGGATCCTGCTAGGCTGGCAACAGACACTCAGCAGGACAGAAATGAACGTGCTGGCAGCTTTCAGATGACCCTCTTGCACTTAGCAGGCTGATCTCTGTTGATACAGAGCTGGGTATGCAGGTCTCTGAGGTACACTGGAAAATAAAATAGCGGAACAAAAACCTTAAGAGATAGTAAACGTGGACCATGGGATATGTTCACTTTTTAATGAAAACGGCACAATAATAAAGACTTCTGATTGCATCTGTGCCTTTTTCCCAGCTTTATGAAATGCTTTTAAGCAGCATGTTAATAAGAGAACAGGCAGCACAATCCAGGGTATATGTGAACATTACCTTAATTGTCCTAAGTGGCAGTATATGTTTTCAGACCACCAGGTGTTTTTGCAGCTCCTTTTGCAGCATCTGAGAGAGTTTTTAGCCTGGTGCAATTACATGTGCTCAGTTTCTTCAGCATGACAGAATTTTAGCGCATGTTTACATTACAGACCTTCAGAATAGCTGTAACTTGAGTGAATTAGCATGTCTTTGGCTTGAGTGAACAGATGACCACATTTCTGCCAGACAGTGCAAAATATTGAAACAGTATATTTCGCAAAACCAGCGTTTATTTGTGCCCACGTCACCCCACCTGCCTAAAGTAAAGGGCGTTTAACCGCTGCAGTCTGAGGCCCAGTTTGTACCAGGGATGCTATTGGAACGAGGGAAATTGCCAGGATCCTGCAACCTGCTGACACTGTTAAAAAGAAACATATTTAATCCAGATCACATATGAAACTCATGAAAGTTCTTACTGTGGCGCCGACGGGAAAGAATAATGTGAAAAACCAACTGAACATCTTTACCTGAGTTATGCAGTATACCCCTTTTCATATGTGGACATCGCTTTCATTGAAAACTTCCTTTAACAGTCACTGCATTATGCACACACATTCCCATGCCTAATGCAGCTCTGCTTAATAATTACATGAAGATAAATGTCCTCTCACATGCACAGAGGTGTACATGTCTGCTTTTCACGGGGCTTTATTTTTTCCCTTGCACACTTTTTTGCCCTCTCTAAGTTGATTATAAACCCCCAGAAGTTTCCCTCTGATGTAGGAACACATTTCTTTCCTGAACTTAATGTATGCTTTCCAAGCGAAACAGGAAAAGGGGGCTTCGGAGCCCCTAGCATAATAAGGCTTTTGCAGAAAAGTACCATTTCTGATTTCTGACTTCCCCACTAGCGAGGCACATTTCAGGAAAATAGACCGAATGTTCATGTAACCTTTGCTCTGTTGATACAAGACCACACTGTTGGTCCCTGATTGTTAGCAGATGGCTCATTGTAGTCCTGTAGTCCCAGGACCAGGGTGATCTAGACAACCTGGTATGAGAGTCATGCTTTTCTATCCAATTAACACACTGACATTTTTTTCTGATGACTTTTTTTCAAAACACCGTCAGATTCAGATATTTTACACGGTATGTAATGAACCTACTACTTCTTGCTTTAGCAAACTCAGATGCAAGAATGCAACCGCTTCATCTTGTTTACATTAAATTTATATTTCATGTTAGTAGTAAAGCTTGACTGTCAGATGCAGTATATTTCAGTGTGCAGACCAAGTAGTTATGTGTACAGGTAGACGTATTTCCTGTTGAGCAATGCCTTTGGACCAGCTGCAGAGTTATTACCTGGAAGCTACCCGTCATTGATGTCTCACCCCTTTAATCCCAGAACTACATCTGGTGGTTGGGCAGTGGCTGGACTCTCCCTGCCACCCCGTGCAGGTGACCTCAGGATCCCTCCCTTCCAGGTGTTGTCTTTTCTCCATGACCACAGAGTTCAACTCCCTTTTGCTACTCAGAGTCCTCCAGCTGCCAACACGAACCACTTGTTCCCCAGTTTTTATCTCTCATTCTTAGCCAATAACTCATTGTGTTGTATGTCTGAAGCATGATTTAAGATGCAGAATAATAAAAAATGCACTTCGGAATCATTAAAAGCTTTTCGAAAAGCTTTTCTTTGTTCCTCATAAAAATGCATGCAATGATATATATGTAAAATAATTGTGCAATTTGTTTTGTAAATATACTTTTCAGAATGTCCAACTTTGCTGGTGTGCGGTGACTTTGATGGTGGGCTGGTCGTTTCCTGTTTGATGCCCAAGATCCAGGCTAGTGGCTGCAGTTCCATTGCCACCCACAGGCAACACTGTATTGGCAGCTGGAAGATGCTGAGGACTGGGGCAGGAGGAGGTCTTTTATGCATTTTTTTGTATTATTACTTGTAGGAAAGAGCAAAGAGCTCTGACTAAGGTTCCCACTGAAGGTTAGTACCAGAGGTATTGTGACCTGTGAGTAAACAGCAAAAAATAATTTAGAATTGGACATTTAAATTTTCAAACACAGTGGACAGCTAAAAGCCTAAAGAAGAATTAATGTTATTGATTAAAAAAATGCTTATCTTCATGCCGGGGGGGTGAGGTGGCGCAGTGGGTTGGACCACAGTCCTGCTCTCCAGTGGGTCTGGGGTTCGAGTCCTGCTTGGGGTGCCTTGTGACGGACTGGCGTCCCGTCCTGGGTGTGTCCCCTCCCCCTCCAGCCTTACGTCCTGTGTTACCGGGTAGGCTCCGGTTCCCCGTGACCCTGTATGGGACAAGCCGTTCTGAAAATGTGTGTGTGTGCTTATCTTCATGCTCTGCTTTAATTTCCCATTGACTCCTATTATACAGGAAGTAGTTTTGAGTGAAATTATTTAACACTTTCTGTTATCCAGCCATCCATCCATCCTCTTACCCGCTTGTCCTACTAGGATTGTGGTGCACTTTCTGTTATATGTATTAAAATAGATTTGATACGGTATATTGTACTTCCAAATAAATAATTCTTTAGTCAAGAGATGACTGGTAATCTCAGATTTGTTTTAAATCTCAGATTATTTGCTCATAAGTAATTTGAAGTCAAACTACTTTTAGAATGAAACAGACTGCAGACTTCCCATAATAAGTATAATTTTGTCCTGAAAATTTGCTCTTAAGGTGAAATTTTGTAAAATGAACTCTTAATTACTGGTAGTGAAAATGGGAAAAATAAATAATGCATTCAAGAGTTATTTGTTTTCTCCATTTACCTCATTTATTCAGCCATTATTTTCACTATTTAATTTGTTGTTTTAAGTTGTTCTTGAGCAGTGATACTGCCAGAAGTGCTGGTGGCTTACACCTCCTGCACTATGGGACATGGGTTTGAATCTCTTTCTGTGGAGTTTGGTATGTTTTCAGCAGGTAGCATAAGTATCCTTGTATATTACCCTCCTGTAGTACCCATCAGCAAGATACTTACCCATAATTATTTCAGTCAAAATGATACAACTGTTTAAATTGTGAGCACAGGGTTGTGAGACAGCAGCTAGAGCAGATGCTTCAGAATGCCTGGGCTGTGCCATTGGGCATTGGTTTGTTCCATGCTCAGTCTGTGTTTGTCACCCTGTGATTCCATGAGGTTCCTCTTTGTGCTCTTGTTCCCTCCCACTGTCCAAAAACATGCATTTCATGCATTGTGCATTGTGAACAGTTGACCCGAAATTGCCCCCTGTGTGTATCACAAATTTTAAAATGAGAGGGAAGGCTTTTCTTTGCATTTTTGGAATTTTTTATTTTAGCACCTTTACCACTTTCTTATAAACTTTTTCCCTTCTCGCAGTGGGTGGGGTGGGGGGACAGTGATTGTTTCCGTTCTGTGTGTTACCAAGGTGAGTATTTTGAATAGAAATTTCTTTTCTCATAGCTTTTTCTTTCTGTGTGTAAGTAGAGAACTGTGTGAATTTTAAACTGTGAGTTATATATGCTTGTAAATGTGACCTCTTCAGTATTCATTTCAGAGAAGCCTGTATGAATGTACTTTTTGCAATGTTGTTATGTATTTGTGTGTCTCTCCTGCTGTGAGATAAAAGTGAAATCTGTATCCCTTTGAATAAACACAAGTGTGTCTGCACCACTAGGAGGGCAATTGAACAGAGCCTTTGGCACAGTAGGGAATACTGTGACAGACATCTCAGCTCAAGCTGGATAGAATGGATTATGTATGTGCTACTTGCTCAAAATGTCAGGACCACAGTTTAGAACTAGGATCAATATCATGGTACTTCTAATTTAGCATTTTTTAAAAACATATATTTGTATTTCATATAACAATGTTAATACTAGTATTTTTTAAAGCTAGTAAGGTATAAATTATAAGAAGATATGCTACAGTTGTGTCAGACTTGGTTTGTTCCAGTGGCAAAATGCTCATATCTACTTTGTGGTTTCTCTTGGTTGCAGGACTCTATGATAAGTGCTTCTATACTTCAAATGATCGAGGCTGGCTGCTGGGAATCAAGGCTGTGAGTGAACAGGGCAATCGGGATCCTCGTTTCTTCTTCTCCCTCAAGACTGATCGTGCTCACAAAGTCACCTCCATTACCTCCAATACGCGTTACCAGCCCAACCAATGGACCCATGTGGCAATCACCTATAATGGGCTGCACATGAAACTGTTTGTGAATGGTGCCCAAGTTGCTGTGAGTAGGGAGCAGTCTGGTGAGATCTTCAGTCCTCTTACAAAAAAGTGCAAGGTGCTCATGATTGGTGGCAATGCTCTCAACCACAATTACCGTGGTGTCGTGGAACAGTTGGACCTGTGGAAGTATGCACGCTCCCAACAGGAGATCAGGAAAGATATGCGACGTAGAGTCCACGAGCATCCAGATGACTTTTCCCTGCAGGTCATTCATGAGAACTTCAGTAACATCTCCCACAAGTGGATCACTGTGAAAGACGGAAGTTTCCCACAAACAGAGGATACAGTCAGAGCCTTTGAAGGGGATTTCGGGGGGTGGCTGGATACAACTCTGGAGCCACCGCCCTGTGGGCAGACAGTATGCGACAATATAGAGGTGGTGACCAACTACAATCTGTTTTGGAGTTTCCGGAAGCCCAAGACGGTACGCTACCGTGTGGTGAATGTGTATGATGAGGACCACCGCAGGCCCACTGTCACAGAGCACCAGATCCATTTACAGCACCAGCACTTGAACGATGCCTTCCGCATGTACAACATCACGTGGGAGCTCACAGTGCACAATGTGTACAACTCTTCCCTGAGGAATCGCCTGGTACTGGCTAACTGTGACATCAGCAAGGTGGGCGACGAGGAATGTGATCTGGAGTGCAACCATACACTTACAGGCTTTGATGCCGGCTACTGCAAGAAGCAGAAGACCAGCTGCCCTGAGAAAAAGCAAGGCAATGGAGAATGTAACCCAGAGTGCAACTGGGATAACTACTACTATGACAGCGGAGACTGCTGCAACCCCAACATCACTGATGTCACAAAAACATGCTTCAACCCTGCATCACCTCTCAGGTCAGCCCTCAGTTATTCATGGATCTGCTTGAGCACATTAAATATTCCTTTATCACCTGAGGAAATGTAGGAAAAGAGCACTGTAAATACAGTACTGCAAAATTTTACAAGGGTATTGAAATGTATGTTGGTGGCATTGGGTTTGAATCTTTAAATAATTATAAGTACCTTGCTATAGCATGCCTAACATTGTAAGTTGCTATGGGCAAAAGTGTCAGCAATATGAATAATAACTGAAAGTGTGATTGATAGATAGATAGATAGATAGATAGATAGATAGATAGATAGATAGATAGATAGATACTTTATTGATCCCAAGGGGGAAATTCAGTATGTTTAAGAGTTATAAAATGTTAAAAGTTGTAAGAAGGGCATTTAGTATTTTTTGTTGTGTTGTAGTGGGGGGTGCGGTGGCGCAGTGGGTTGGACCGCAGTCCTACTCTCCGGTGGGTCTGGGGTTCGAGTCCCGCTTGGGGTGCCTTGCGACGGACTGGCGTCCTGTCCTGGGTGTGTCCCCTCCCCCTCCGGCCTTACGCCCTGTGTTGCCGGGTAGGCTCCGGTTCCCCGTGACCCCGTAAGGGACAAGCGGTTCTGGAAATGTGTGTGTGTGTTGTGTTGTAGGGTGGAAAATCCTATGAAATCAGTATAAATCTTTGTCTTCTGTATTCTTCACTAACACAAAGGGCAGAAGTGTGGTTCTCTACTCTTTCATTCTGTGCCTGTCAAGGCAAACAGATAACACATTATCAGCTGAATTTTATCCTCCTCTTTATCTAATGAGGAGAGGAACCATTTCTTAATGTAAATAATATTGCTTTGTTTTAAGATATGCTTCTGTGAGTGTTTAAATGGTCATTAAAGAGTGGGAACAAACACTTGCTGTTTCTCGCTGCTACAGCATAACTCTATATTGACTTTCTATAGCTCTCTCTCTTTGCTTCTGCTGGCATAGAAGTAACAACCTATCAAAATAAATTATTGATATAGTTCATAATGAACTATGTATCATGACATGTCAACAAAAAAACAAAAACAGTCAGTGATTTTTCATTGTCATGTAAGTTCATATTGAAAAACATAGGTGACTGGCCCGCTTCTTACTTGTTCCAGGATTTATAGCAAGATAGTCATAGTGCTTTATCATAGAGTCCTCTTTTGTTCTGATTGGGTCTATGTTGTGAAAGTAACCCGAAAAGTCATCTATGCTGTTATGAGGTCTGTTTGAGGAACAGAAGCCATTAACCTTCTGTCACAGTACACATTCCAGTGCCGTATTTCAGAAGTGAGAAGCTGACTAAGCATGAATGGAAAACAATTTGGAAAATTTGTTGTTCTGTGTACTGTGTATAACCCCCTCAAGAAGAGCACTGCCACTTTTGACTAACTTGGTCCAATTTCAGTATTTGTTCGTTTATTCACTCAAGAAGGGATTTTCAGTTTCAAACACAATTGATATTAAACCTTGTTAAAAAAGTCAGATAAGAATAATTTTGGTGGCTTTAGAATGTGCAGGTTTTGACCTCAAGCCTGTGATAAAGTGTTTCGTGGCCCTGTTCACCTTCCAGGCCTCATCTCTGTGACTCAGATTTCGTGTGGTTCTGTGTTTCGGGTCCTTGGTTCATGTCCTGTGGGGCCACACCTCCGCTTTGGCCTTTGTTCAAGAGTGATAAGATTCTCTAGCTCAGAGGGCAAGACAAACTGCTCTCTTGGTAACTTGAGGGGAGGAAAACGAGATCTTTCCCCTGGAAAAGTCTGAAATATCTTTCCCATTTTGAGATTTATTTCATGCTTATAAAAGGGGACTGATAGAGAGTGAGTGAGAATGGAAACCTTGTCCCTCTGGACAGCTGAGAGAGGCAATTACTGCTCAGGGCAGGATTTCCAGCAACATTACTTAGTGGGAGTCCCTTCGGAGACTGCCTTTGAGAGTACAGAACCTTTTAGAATATTTGGGGGTTGGAGGGGGCAATGAAGGCTATGGAGTGAAAATGCAGCGTGAAAGAGTTTACTGCTCCTTCTCACTCTCTTCCTTTTAAATATTGATACTTTCCGACATTCTGGTACACTCTAGATTTCAGATTGAAATGTTTCAGAAACACATATGTAGTAAGAGTGCGTAAAAAAACTGTTACTTTTTAATTCTTGTTGACCTGATCCTAATAAGTCATGATATCATGAGAGAAGACTGAAAGAGCAGGACTGCTTCAGAGACACAGCCCTGATGTCATTAGCCCCAGTGTGCAGCTGAGTGGTGTGGAGCCACAAACGTAATGTTTAGGTATTTCAGTTGCTCACCTTCACGTCTTTTTTTTACTTTGCTCCTGAGTTCAATTAACAGCTTGATGTTACATCCACTGTCATGTAACTTCTTGTGACTGCACCACCTACTCAGTTTGAGATGTTGTACTAATATACAGACCTTTGCTTCTGATCATAAATACCCTCAATTTTCTGGGCAGCAGGACTGCATGACTCACTAATTTGTAGCCAGTTATAGCACCAAAAATCACCACCAATCATCTTAACCACAACAATCTTTGCAACACATTTTGTTAAGCAAACAGTTGTTCCTACTGTGTCTTCTCAGTCAGTCACTTAGTCATTAGATGCTCATGAATATGTAGATAGACAAGTCTCTGCGACAACTGATTATGTCTGAGGACTGTGCCTTAAGTGTGACTGTGGGAAGTTTATATCAGCATGAGGGCTGAGGAGTTATTTCCTTTTACTCCGAAACCAAGGTACTCTTCCATATCTGTCAGCTGAGAGGAAGAGACATGGTGCACTAGCTGTCATCACAAGTGCTCCCAAAGAAGAGCCCACCAGGGTAACTACATAGAAAAGAAGTCAAGACATTTACCACCATCCCCTAGTGGGTATTGTTAGTTACCAAATGCAAAAGAACTTTGCTGTTTTTCTATTATTTAGCTTTATTTCTTAAGGATTATGAAAGAGTTACGATGTACACATGAACTTTGCTTTCATTTGGTGTTTGAATGTACAAAAGCCACAGATGAAATTCAGTAGCGCACTGAAACAGAATGTAATCCAAATGTCATTTCCAGCTGACATTACAGGACACAGTGTACTGAATGTGCCACTTGGGGATCTGAATGTGCCGCACTGGCTTTTATGTTTTCAGAAGTTTTTGAACAATCATTTATTCTTTTTGCTGACTCTATTTTTCCAAAGCAACATAAAATATTAGGCTTGTATGCCGCTTACAATTGTTTTATCTATTTAAACACCTAAGTCATTTTTTACCAGAAGAAACATTGGGGTAAGTACCATGCTGGGGTGCTTGAGCACGAGACTGGATTCAAACATGGATCCCTTGATTGCAAGACAACATCTGTAGCCACTATGCTATGAATGAAACCTTGAACACACACACACACACACACACACACACACACACACACACACACACACACACACACACACACACACACACACACACACACACACACACACACACACACACACACACACACACACACACTGTCTGAAACCGCTTGTCCCAAGCGGGGTCGCGGCGAATCAGAGCCTGACCCGGCAACACAGGCTGGAAGGTCGAAGGGCAGAGGAGACACACCCTCGACAGGACGCCAGTCCATTGTAAGGCACCCCAAGTGGGACTCGGACCCCAGACCCGCCAAAGAGCAGTGCACGGCCAAACCCGCTGTGCCACCGCTGAAAAAGTGAACAGAGTGCTTAAAAATGTAATGTTTTTTAACAATTAGACATAGCTAGGTAGATTTTCATGATAAATATAATTTAGCAGCTAGATGCTTCATAAAACTGATGGGGGCAATTCATTTTCCTCTGTTTCTGTTCTGTCTCATCAAAATAGCTCTGCCCACAAGAAGACAAGCCTTTCAGCAAAATTTCGGAGGTACAAAGTGTTATATCATTTGATTTGATGCAAGTACATGGTTGCTGGGATGTTCAGCACATGTTAGGCATAATATGATGGACACGTTGTCCTGAGATTGCCAGAGAATGTTCATATTCTGCCTAAGTGGAGTCCACTGCTCTGTCTGAAATCATCAAGAAAGGAACATGTTTTACCACTCTCCTAATCCCTAATGGTCTGTAGCTGAGAGCCAGTGGCCCCAGATGAGAACCCCTGAGAGGTTGGACTCCAGAATGTCCTGCCTCTCTCTGGGAGTCCTTACCGGTATTGCCACTCTAGCTTCATGCAATCGTTTGTTTTTCTGTTTGCGTCTTTCTTTGGTCTCGTAATGTTTTGTTGACACAAAAGACTTGGTGTGTGTCCATTTAGAACTTTGGGCAATGAACTCACAAAACCTACATTTACAGATGTCCTAAATAGCTTTGTGACCTCATTTTGTTTGGGGACCTCCATGAAAGCAGGTGTTTGTTTTTGTGTTTGTCGCTGTGTTTAAAGAGTGTAGTTTTACACTACCAATGTGTTTTATTGAGAGTGGTGTGAGATTCTTTGGAGTAGCAGAAATGCAAGAAAGTTAGTGGCACACAGTAAGCATTTTTATGTGCTACATGTGAAACAAGAATAAAACAGTACAGGACAGGCCTTCTTTTCTAAAAGTTTTGATCCTTGTTCGCTTTTGACGTGGAGCATTTTTAAGGCTTGCTGCATACGGTTTAATTCCAATTTAAAGAATTCACTGCTGTGTACCAGGAGGTCTGGTTATGATTTTCTGGTTTAACCCTTTGAGATTCCTATTTAAAGTCATGGATTTTTGGATTGCATTAAGAAATGATTTACTAGCAATTTTTATTAAACTATTTTTGTCTACATTTTGAAAGTGACACAGGTTTTCTGGCAGAGACAGTTTGTGTGGGACAAAGAAGGTGGAGGAGAGAGAGAAAGAGAAATGTGTGTGTCAGTTCGAAAGATAAGCTCTTTAACTGGTCGCTTATTTTTGTTTGATTATGGTATGTCTGGAGTTCCTTGCCGAGGGCTGCATAACAAACATAATTTTACATTCCTTGTTGATTGTGGAATCCTGAACAACGAACTAAATGAGCAAGAAACAATGGACACAAAGGCTCAAGTTTGTTATGTTAGCCTCACAGCCTGTTACCTCTTATGTTTTGCCAAGAGTCTGTCTCAGAAGTGCCTTGGGGAAGACTTCATCTACTGTAAGAAACTGGAAGAATGCTTTAAAAAAGGGGGCCCAGTGTGAATACTACAGCAATAGCAAGTATAATGCTGAATTGGTTTATTGATGGTTATTTAGTTGGTGGTGGTTTTTTTTTGGTATATGCAGCACTATGAAAAACTATTATCAGAATTCCTCTATTACTGAAGATGCTTTGTAGAGCAGCTAATATTAGGGTTCATACCTGGGACCAGTTTTGTTATTAAGACTGATATTAAAGCAGAGGAGCTGGTCGATGGGTCAAACACACTGAATTATGTCTCCGTAATTCTTGTGATATCTTGTGAATTGTTCATTGGGCTTGTTTCCTTCTTACTTAGAACATCCAAATTACAATGAATAACCGCCGGAGTAGTTACTGTATGTCCTTCAATGTGTCAGCTTCCACCTCCACTGTTCACCAAGGGTGGAACTACAAGGTGGTCACTGGTCACTTCTGAGATCTTTCCACAGTCACCCTGTCAGCAGTCACCCGTTAAACACACACTAATGGAAAGCCTTTCCTCTTCCTTTACTGGATTTTCTCAGAGGGCCCTTGAGTTCAGTACTTAACAACCTGGAGTCTAAATTTAAGCCCCTCAGCTTGTAAACCAGGGGATGTTAATGGCTTTACCTAATAGAGGATTTTCGTATAAAGCGTGCTCTTAGCACCTTTCTTTTAAAGGCTTGATAGGCCAGTAAAAACTCCTGTTGCCAAAAGTGCAGTTATCTGTGACAACAGGCAGCTGTGCCTCAGTGCTCATCCTTTCAGCAGGGGAATAGAGAGGCCTGGGGGAGGGAGAAGGGATTTCCTTGTGTAAATGCTTGTAATTAAGGGGCCCTTAAGATTCCATTGTGCAGAGAGTAGATTTGTTTCTGTGGTCAGCTTGAAGACACTTTTACCCCATAAGCTGTGGAAGCATCCACTGTTCTGTCTTTACACACACACACACACACACACACACACACACACACTCAGTCACTGTCATACATGCATATACACACATGCAGGGTTGCTGTCTTTCACTATTTTGGCAGGTTGTGGCTTTTCACACATTGTTTGACTGCCAGTAAATTGTCCAGTTCTTTCCCTCTTTTTCGCAATTGACAAAGTCAGGATTATACTCACACTGGGGGTTCCTGAATAAATCTGAGAGCAGAATTCCTTTATACCCTAAAATCTCAACCCCTTATAATCTCCCCCTGGGCTTCAACAACACTGTGTAGAAATTCAGCGGCAAGTTGCAGGGCGAGCAGGTTCTGCTAATCAAATTGACAGGACTGACAAATTCAATTGGCATCATGTGGGACAAAGGCCATCTAAATACTGGGATGAAATATCACAGTGATTAAAGACATTGGCTTTAAATATGACAATTTCCAAGTCAAGTGACAAACATTTGCATTTCTTCATTTAGCAGAGACTTATTTCCAAAGCACAGTACCAATTAACCTGAAATGCATTTCTTTGCAGTGCTAGAGAGACCCCATGTGAAAATGAGGATAACATGAGAATTTCACACAGCCTGAGTGAGGACTGACCACATGTCCAGTCACATTATACAAGCACTATGAGACAGCAGCACTATCCACTGCACCACTATGCCACTGTTATGTCGTTAAGGGGTTCTCTTGTAGCACCCGTGGCAACATAGATAACCTTTATGGTTTAGGGAAAGGCTTCCTGAAGACCCACCAAATTGTAATATTCTGGGCTGTCAGCTGAGCAATGACAAACCAGTACACCTAAAGCTCTGGACCACAAGCAAGCAGGATATCTGTACAAGGCGATTTTATGGGTTTAGATAAATAATATATGGGTGTAAATGGATGAAGCCATAATCATACATTTAATATGTATTAAATATAAATGCATCAACATGCCAGTCTGAGCACTCTGTGGCCAGTCACATAGAAATGATTCCCTTGGATGTCTGCATTTAGTGGAGTGCTTTGTTGATAATAATTTTGTTTAAAGATTCCAGCCTTAGTGGGGGTGCACTGGCACAGCGGGCTTGGCAGCTGTGTGCTGTGTGGTGGGTATGGGGTTCGAGTTCTGCTTGGAGTGCCTAGTGACAGACTGGTGTCCTGTCCTGGGTGTTTCCCCCTACCCTTTTAGCCTTGTGCCCTGTGTTGCCGAGTTAGGCTCCGGTTTGCCGTGACCCTGCTCAGGACAAGTGGCTGTAGGCATTGTGTGACATTCTGGCCTTAAGAGTGTAAACAGTATACAGATAGATATTATGGAAAATTATGCATCTCCCGAGCGACTCAGCCCATGTGAAAATGTATGCAGATACAGCTTTTGGGGCACCACATGTGAGCTGTGCCTTTGGTGCATGATGGAGGAGATGCTGGACGACAGCGTAGCAGAACATCCAACAGAAAGTCGGTTCCCTTTGGCACCCAGCTTTGGCACTCACTCGATGTATACACAGACACCCACAAAAAAAGTAAATGATGAGTACATACAGTACGCAAATAAAGATACATCCATATTTCATTTTTACAATGGGTTTGCATGCACATTTCTTCTGTCTTTTTGTAACAGAGCCAGTGGATTAGGCTTAATAGAACTCAGATTAGGTGGCTTTCACCTACAGTAGTGGGCGATTTTATTAAAGCAAGACCCTGTTAAAATTTGCTTTCTGTTTGCTCAATAGCTGACTTATTCATCTTGCCATTAAACCCTCTGACCCTTTTTTCCCCTTCTGCATAGCCAAAAGACCAGCCAAATATTTTCATAGGAAATAATGAAATTCCTGAAATTATTACGAGGGAAACCTTATATCATGTGCTCTCCACAGGCCTGTCCCTGGAGCAAGCTTCCTGGTTTTCATAAGCCGACCTTGGCTGTCCTTTGATAGTGGCCCCCATGTAACAACTTCTCACTTGAATCGTTTCTTATGAGAAAGAGAAAAGAAATGCCGTCATCATCTGTTTAACCCCTCTTGAAGATCCCTTTGCTTAATTCTAGGGAGGTTGTAGCCTTTGTTTCCTCTAGAAGAGCTACGATTGACCTTTCCAAAAGTAAGTCAGATGGGACGCTCCTCTGGAAGTTTATGTTCTTAAATCTCATCCAGTTCAGTGTTGGCGAGGTGTTTCTGTAATAGATTATGAAATTCTAGTGGTACTGAATCCCTGGTGGATTTTCTGTTCTTTTTTATTATTAAATTTATATTTTAAAGTAGCAGTTGTTGACACACTAACTGCTCTGAAACTCTGAAGCGGAAGCCACACCATCACAATGATTCTGAGTGAGATCTGTAGTGCTTTCAACCATAATGCTTAGGTGTTTCACAGGGAACTGCCAACTGTAAGATCCTTACAACAACAGTTAGCACTCTCTGCAAATTCAATTTTTGACATTAGCGATGAGTTGGAGCACAAAACATCATTAAAGTTAATACTCCTTTAGTGTTTCACAGCGTTTGCATATAGGTAGGTGGATGGATGGATGTGTTTGTATACGCATGCATGTGCATGTAAGATGGAGTGGAGTGATGAAGTTTCCTCACTTTGCTGCCTTGGCGAAAGTGCAAGGCTGAGCATGGTGGTCTTTGCAAAGAGACTGACTAGGGAGTTATGCACATCTGGCCTGATGTTCATGGGACAGTGACAGGGTTTCACAACTGCCATGGATTGTAACACCATCACCACCTACAATCTCTGCTTTTCTCTTGCACAATGTACGTAACTGAGACCTTAAACCACTGAACACCCTAACATCCAGTATTTTCTTCTATTTTCATTAAAAAAATGCATAGATGCTCAAACTGAACTTAATGAAACTTAAGTAAAATGGAAAAAAACTCTCTGAAACAATGATTCCTTGGAGACGTTGTTAGTTATCCTTTAAAGATGTTAGATGAGTATAAAAAAGTTATCCGTACAATACCATTAGCCTTACATTTTCTGTCAGGAAAGATTCCCATGAAATGCTTTAAGATTTACAAATAAGATCTTCTTTCAAGAAGATTGGTGTTTTCATACAGCCATCTTTTTACCATGCATGAAGACACAGTTTGATTCCTCTCTTAGTACGATTCAGTCTAGCCAGTGAGCCCTATTCATCCCTTAACTCAGAACAGTGAGCTGGTGAACAGATGTGGCTTCAAAGACAACAAGTGAGGTCGGGGGCGTTTGCGGGTGGTGTAGGGGTTAGAGATGTTTTTTGGGGTGTCTGCAGTGGGGGTTTGAGCATGTCTTTTATTTTTTTTTGTTCCGGGAGTATAAAGGGGGATGGTTTTTTTGGGGCCTTCAAAGAGGTCACATTTTCACTTATCAGTGAATACCAGAGATGTAGAAAAGGACAAAAAAAGTCTAAAAAAATAAATTACTGATGATTTAATATCTGTCATACATTATTAGGTGTAGTTACAGTTTTTCATTTTGCTGTGAAAAGACCATTTTTCTGATGCACATTGAACAAGTTCTGACATGGAAGTCATCTGTGTGGAAAAGATGTATAATCCATGAGTACTGTAAAACCTCCTGAACACATGGCCCCTGTGTCACACCCTGCTTGAGTGTGAAGACTATACAGAACTTGACCTATAATGATTTAATACAAGCATTAAACTTTACGTTTACAGATGTACTGTGTTTTTCTGTGGAATGAAAGAACTTGCAGGGGATGCAAAAAATATGAAATATGAAATGTGAAAAAGACATGTGCGTCAGATACAAAGAGACTTTGACTTGATGAGCTTATTCATTGAAATCAGAATGGCAACTGAAATGCTCTGTTGTTTAACCAGAGAAAAAAAGTTGCCCCCGGAATGTGAAAGAAACAATTGGAAACAATAAAAGGTGTGCACCATTTGCATAGAGAGAAATGTGTCATAATGTGTTCTTTTACCCTTGCGATGTCAGCTGGGTTTCCTCTCAGTCTGTCAACATGGTCCTTGTTTCTGTTTTGCACATCTGGCTCTTTTAGAATTTTTTTGGGGACACCCAGGAAAATCCTGCCCCTGGTGAAATACGGAGGAGGACTTTGAAAAGAAATAATTAGCATGTTAGAGGAGAGGATGATTGCAATGGACTAGATGACATGTTGCATTCCTAACTAGACAGGTCCACTGACCCTTGACCCTGTAGACGTGGACTCCTTGCGTGGCTCAGATTTCATTCATAATAAGTCTTTCCCCACATGACAGGTGCCTCATCTGGGCTGTGAATCTGGAGGACGCTGCCCTTGCTGAAGAGCAGTTGTGACACTTGCTGTGGCTCTGGCTCGTGTTCGCGGAGCACAGACTGTGTTTGGCAGTTGTTCACAATTTATTTATATTTGCCAAACAAAACAACTTGCAGGTCAAGAAGCTACTGTGTTAGAGCAACATTTTAATTAAATTATCTTAACATTCAAATTTACGTAATAAAAACAATCTACTTTTTTGTTTTTCATGCTGCAGTTCTTCCTCTACAGTGATAATATATGTCTGTTATTGCATATGAACTTTTGCAGAGGCCAAGTATAGACTAAACATGTTTTTTCACTATTTTTCTCTGTGAGAATTTCACAAATAAGTTCATAAATTATTTCTTTGAGCTTGTGCAATGGCCGTGGCAACTCTGCCAAGTCATTTACAATGAATACATCTCTGTCATGAATTTGACTTCAGTTTAATATTGGAAGGAAAAATAAATACAATAAATACTTATAATACTTAATACTTAAAATTATTTAATAAATACTGAAACTTAAAACATTCCCTTTGTGCATGAAAGTAGTCTAGCCAGGCATGGTGTCAAGTGGTTGTCGGATGGTTTCATTAGTTCTGTTCTAAACCCTGTCTAACCACCAGGGCGTACTTGGATGTAAAAGAACTGAAGGACATACTGAATCTAGATGGTTCCACGCATCTGAACATCTTTTTTGCCAACTCCTCGGATGAAGACCTGGCTGGTGTTGCCACTTGGCCGTGGGATAAAGAAGCTTTAACACATTTAGGTAATAAAAGCGGTTTATTTATATAATTATAACCAATTCATGTTTCTCTTTCTACTTTTTTATTTTTTCTTTATATTTAGTTCATGTCAGGAAAACAGTACAAGCCCGTTGTGTAAATTTGCCAGTCCAGTATGTTTGTACTGTGAACAAGCTTGTATTTTGTTGAAGGTTTTTTGTCCTGTTAGATTTACAGACATTTTGTGTATATTTATGTGTGTTGTAAAAATATGTGCTACACTACTCTCTATGTCTTTTGTAGGCGGAATTGTGCTAAACCCGTCCTTCTATGGCACATTTGGCCACACCCACACCATGATCCATGAGATTGGTCACAGCCTGGGCCTCTACCATGTCTTCAGAGGGATCTCCGAGGTGGAATCCTGCAATGACGCATGCTGGGAGACTGATCCTTCCTTTGAGACGGGAGACCTGTGTGCTGACACTAACCCCACTCCCAAGTACAAGCACTGCAGGGACCCTGAGCCGGGCAACGATACCTGCGGCCGACGCCGTTTCACCCACACACCCTTCAACAACTACATGAGTTATGCAGGTGAAAGACTTTCCCACTCCACACACCCTTTAACAAGTACATGAGTGAAATAGATAAGGGACTGTCCAACTCCCCAAACATTTCAATGAGGATACTAGTTATGCAGGTGAGAGACCACACCTTTACAGACTAGAATGTAAAACCCCTCTGGACATTGTTTTTCCGCTGTAAAAGATAGGTCCTTGTTATATAATAATGTCCAAACATTTATTGTTGTGAGCTCTGCCCTTTCTGATGGACTGGCATCCTGTCCTGGGTGTGTCCCCTCCCCCTCCAGCGTTACGCCCTGTGTTGCAGGGTTAGGCTCCGGCTCCCTGTGACCCCGTATGGGACAAGCGGTTCAGATGATGTGTGTGTGTGTGTGTGTGTGTGTGTGCGCTCTGCCTTTTCTCCCTACCTCCCCCAGCATGAAGTTTTGTTTATATTTCTCCGTGCTTCTCGCCGATCAGCTTTTCTAAACATTTGTTTTCTCTCCTATACGAAGATGACGACTGCACTGACTCCTTCACACTCAATCAAGTGGCTAGGATGCACTGCTATCTGGACCTGATTTACCAGTCCTGGCAACCAGACAGCAAGCCACCTCCAGTGCCTATAGCTCCTCAAGTGGTGGAACAGGAGCCAGACACACTCACACTTGAATGGTTCCCACCAATTACAGGACACTTCTATGACAGGTGAAGCTTTAAGGCCACGTGGGCTTCCCTGCGGTCAGTGGATGGTATTCTTTCATTGGAATAGTCCTGCAATATTAGAGTAGAGTACAATCTTTGTGGATAAAATAAATGTTTTGTAGTCAATAGTCTAGTCATGCATATCTCTTTGTTGAACTCGTAGATGAGCTTATTAGCCGCTCATAAAAATTCTACGTTACAGTTTTACAGGTCAAAAATAATTTTTAAACTTCTCATTTAATTTTAATCTGTAGTATATTGACAGCTAATCTTGTTAAACCTGAACATTACATTTATATTTACATTTTTTTATTTAGCAGATGCTTTTCTCCAAAGCGACTTCCAGTGAACTCAATGTAGTGTTATGAGCCCACACCTTATTCACTGCAGTGACTTACACTGCTAGATACACCACTTACAATGGGTCACTCATCCATACATCAGTGGAACACAAACACTCTTTCTGTCAATCACACACTATTGGTGAACCTGAACGGAGAGACAGCCTGAACTTTATGAGATGACCAGACAAGATGCTGTAAATAATAAAATAATATTCTGGCTTTAGTGCTGAGTTTTCTATGTTGAATGTATCTAAGTTGGTACCTGTGGCTGTCTGTTGGTTTCCTAGAGAAGTGGGATCAGTATGTGATAAATGCACAGAGGGTGGTGTCCTCATCCAGTATGCGTCCAACTCCTCATCACCTCGGCCTTGCGCTCCTTCTGGGCACTGGAGTCCCCGGGAAGCTGAAGGTAGGACTCTTCCACCTCAAAGCCCCAATTTTCCTCTTTGAGGACCAATGTCAATGTTGTTCCAGGAGTTCTTAGAATATTTACAATAGTCTGTCTAAAACAGCTTAAAGATGGCCAGTGTGCCAGCATGTTCATTACCATTGGACTATTTCCTTAATAACTGAAATTTTGATCATTTGAATCCGTGAGCACTTGGAACTTTCTTGTACTTGATAAATGATGCAGTTCAAAATCATTTTCCAAGCCTTGCCTATGGAGACATTCAATTTTTTTATTACTACATGGGCTTGTTTCACAATTCAGGTAGTAGATTTCAGGATTGATGGATGGTTATGCTATATAGCGGTACAGCCTGACATTACTGCTGTTGTTGCATACATAGCTACATAAACTGGTGTGAAATAAAGGGAGAAGTAGAAGTAGGAGTGGGTGGTGTGACCTTAAATTCATTACAGTTGGACAGTAATAGTATATATTACTTTGTATGTGTCGTGTTGACATAGCAAGACAGATGGGAGCAACATTTTTCTCCCTTTGATTTTGATTTGGAGCTTTTTGTTTTCCTCTCCACTGTTGCCTGTTGGCTTACTCTATTGTTATATACGACATGACAGAATGTCATTGGACTTTATTGTCAGATTTCTCAGAAATTTGTTTTGCATCATAGCAGCTCTATCCTTCAGGTACAACCAATACAGTTCCTGTATGTTATTAGTTTAAGCAGATTGTGTTTTGTACTGTGACTTAGGTGAAGATCAGACCACATTTTATGAGTAATTAATGCAGGAATCCAGGTAATTCCAAAGGGTTCAGAAACTTTCTTGCAAATGTGAATTGAATTTAAGTGAACTGAAGTGAAAGTTTTTAAATGTATCATTGTATGTTAATTTCAACAACAGATTTTAAGAGTAGCACAGTACTCTGAAAAGGTAAATGTTTTTGCTTGGTGGTTAATCATGTTGTTTGTTTACAGTTCTCGAGTACATTAAGAGCATTTTATTGAGCATATATGTTCATATAGCAGTGGAACCATGTATATGTTGAGCATTATATACCTTACACACACACACACACACACAAATAAATAATAAAAAAAAAAAAATACACATACAGAAAGATGTTCTCAGCAGTAATAACATTTCTAACAATGCACAAAATTAAGAAAAACAACTGCAACATTCAAGGAAAAACAACATTCAAATAATAAACATTACATACTTTACAGATTATACGTGAGTGAAACCACATATAATGAACTTTGGGAGGTAAAAGCCTCGTCACTGGTAATTGGTGTCTTTTCTGATGAAGCCAAAGAGATACAAATATTACTGTCATTTACCACTTGGATACTCACTGAAAATGTTTGTCATGGAGCATCTAACACACTGAAGGAAAGGCCCTGCTGTTCACCTTCTGAGATTTGTTTTCACCCCATTTTAGCAGAATGGCTGTTATGTCAAGCAACTGAACATTACTCAAGGGCATTCCGTTTTTTCAAAGAAGCTTTCCAAACTTTTTAAGATTTTCTTCCATTGGGCCTAATAGTTCTGCAGCTTCTTTCACTGGTGCTGCAGTGACTACCGTGGACATTTCCTGCTTTGCACGGACTGACTTGATCTCTGATTCTCTACTGCTATGGCTTTCATATGGTGACCTTGATGTAATCTTAAAATGAGGTTCTATGAAGAAAGTCTTGCCTAGCAGGTCATCTGGGTTAAGGTCAACATATAATACATTCATGTTTCAGAGCACTCAGATTGAAAAAACACATGCTGTAGTTCATAAAATATAATTCTTATACAGACTTTTCCTTATTTTCTTTTAGAATAAACACCTTATAACTTGAATGGTTCTGATAGGAAACTCAGTGGACTGCTAGCATTGTTTGTTGCAGTCTGCTCTGGAACGTCATCCAGGTCAACCATTGCTCCCTCAAGCCCTCTATCAACTGTGGTTACCCCAAATCTTTTTGTGGTCTTACAGTTACACCAGGGATAGTTCTGAATGGTCATACAGGAGCAGTAGTCACCATCATTAGATGAGTGCTCAGGTATTATAAACTTATATAAAAGTATACAGTATATAATTTAAATAAAATATAAAACTATTCAGTATCAATGACTTCATTCCTACAGTGATAATCCAAAAAGCCGAAGTTTTCATCTCAAAGCATCAGTAACGGACAGCAGAGAGCTCAGATCCTTGATAGCAGACCCTTGATCATTCATAATATATTATGCTGGGACCAATTACCTGGCGGAGAGCGTGGTGGTGCAATAGGTTGAACCGGGGCCTGCTCTCCAGTTGGTCTGGGGTTCGAGTCCTGCTTGGGGTGCCTTGCAACGGACTGGCATCCCGTCCTGGGTGCGTCCCCTCCCCCTCCAGCCTTTTGCCCTGGGTTAGGCTCCGGCTCCCCACGACCCTGTATGGGACAAACGGTTCAGACAATGTGTGTTTGTGACAATTGCCTGTTTTTCTTTTCAGGCCACAGGCCTAGAAATCTTTAGCCTTGTCCTGCTCTGTCATTTTTTCAGTCATTTTTCTGTTGAAAACCTTACCTGTTAGGCATTTTGGTTATGAGAAGGATGGTAGGTAATTCACGTTCACTTTGAGCAGTGTCCATTTCTTTCTTTCCTTTCCATGGGAGGATCTCCACCTTTCCTCTCCTCTCGTTATCCCTCTTCCTTTTTTTTTGTCTACTCTACAATATGAGCCATTGGGAACTAAAGCAAAATTCCTTGGATGTGTGTGCATACTTGGCCAAATAAATCTGATTCTGATTCTGATTCAGATTCAGATGTGCATAGGGCCACTTTTTTTTTGCAAAATTGCAAACTCTATCCGTGGATCCCTGACACTTCTTTTTTCCTCATGGCCATTGTTTCATTTATGCTTTTGGTATTTACGTGAAACATTTATGGTGTGGTACCACATAATTTGGATCCAGTGTTTTCACCCTTAGCTCAACCGCTTGCATTGGAACCAGATCCTTGGGTATACTGTTACTGAATGTATAACGTCTGTGAACCACTTGCTTATTTTGTCAGTGGGACAACCACATAACAGTACCTCAGCCAGTGATATTTTTTTAAAAATATTTTTCACAGGCTGAAGCACAACATAACGCCTCCTTGCTCACAGAATAACACTTTCCTCATACTCACACACATGCCTTGTCTTTACATGATTAGGAAAGATGCCTGCATGACTTATTTATTTGCATACAATGTTTTTATGCTCATGGTCATGATTGTTGAATTAGAGCTATGCACAGAAATAAGTGGTATAGCCAAACACAGTAGTTAAGTAAAATTATTTTACTTTTACAGAGTAGTTAAGTCAACGTTAATTCTACTGTACAAACAAAATTAGGCAATTACCCAAATCAAATGAATACAAAACAAATAAAAGATCACAGTCTGCTAGGTGGTAACAAACGGGTTGCAAGTAGCTTAAAAATATAAGTCACTATGGAGAAAAGCATAAGCTAAATGAGAAAATGTTGCTATCCAGAATACATTTTCTGGAATATACAATGGTATGTTCCTACCTGAGATTCAGGCTGTTGAAATTATTGTGTACATTTTGTACCTCTGTATGCACACTATAATCCAGATGAAGACACAGAGGTTTAAGAAAGTATTTATCCATTTATAAGTATTTATAATATTTATAGATTGTGCTGAGGGAAACAGTATCAAGGAATGGAAAACTGCCATATATCTGGAAAATGGAGAACTTTAGTCACAGTATCTTTGTAAACTTTTATTCTCTCATGTGTTTATTTTAAGAAATGAGAACCCATAAATATAATATGAAAAGGAGTCCACAGAGCTTTGTGCACATATATTGTAGTTATTCGCTCAATTGGAGTTGACTCATGTTTTCCCCTCAGTGTCAACATCTTCCCCAAGCACCAGGGAGACTTTCCTTAAATGTACAGCTTCTAGCATGATGAGCTGCTGGGGTTATTTTTTCTATGATTCTTCAGATTGGAATGCTGTGTTGACATGTTCAATTTTACTTGAGGCTCAGAACATGTTTTGCAGTCTTATTATCATTGACCAACAGAATGTCACATTCATTAATTTAACTAATGCTTCTCTCCAGAGTGACTTACAATGTTAAGCTACTTACAATTATTTACCCATTTATACAGCTCTGTAACTTTACTGAAGCAATTGAATGTAAGTACCTTTCGCAAGGGTAGTAGAGTTGGATGTGGGATTCACACCTGCAAACTTTGATTGAAAAGGCAGAAGTGCTAACCACAATGCTGCCAGCTACCCCTACACTCCTGCTCTATTGCTTCAGTTCTGGGTGGTCAAGCACTTCAGTTTTCTCAGAATCAAGTGAATTGTACCTTTGGAACAATCCAAAGTGCTTGTGATGTCACAAAACACATCCATAACCTGTCTCATGGCTTATGAGCTATGTGATCAGGTATAGGTTCGATCCCCTGCTCAGTCTGTGTGGAGTTTACATGCCCCCCCTTTTGTGTGTGAGTTTCCATTGGGTGCTGGTGACTGTAAATTGCATCCAGTGTGTGAATGTATGTGTGATTATCAGGTACAGGGTCAGTAAGAATAAAAGCTTATTGCTGTCCTTCATTGCCCTCCCAGCTCAACACTGGTGACTTGTGCTTCGATAGCAGGGGCATGCCTGGGCTTGTTGCTGCCACAGCACATAATTTGACCCTGCTTCCCACTTGGAAAGTGTTCCCTTTCCGCTGTTTACATCATCTGATAGGGACCTGCCAGAGACACCTTGCAGCTGCTCTCCTTTCTGTTAGTTTTACCGCCGCTTTCTGCCCTGAGCTTTATGGGAATCGCGCACCTCCTAAAGCAAACATTCTTCTTAGAAGGACTTCCCATGGAATGTGAGCAATCGTGCAGCACTGGTTTTGAGTAAGTGCAGCTTGTTCGACGTCTGTAATCACTTCGGGGTTTGTGGCTTGTTTCCTCACACGATGCATCTGTCAGAAATATCACTGGTGTCAAATATAGCTTTTGGTAAAGCTTTGCCGTGTTTTACTAGAGCAGAAGAAGGCCGAATGCAAAAGGCTGAAAAGAGTCAAGAAATGCATGCATGGAGGGTGAGTGCTGTGGAAAACGGCCCCGATTCTGCTATGCAAATTGCCCTGCGGTTGACGACATTCATGTGAAGCATCCCACAGTTGATTGAAATCAGGAGACCAAGAGGAGAGTGGACGTGAGAGGGAAAACCAGGAATTTGTGGAATGAGTCTGCTTTTGGGAGAGCAAGCCACCCTTACCTCATTGGTTTGCTTTCCGGTGCTGTGCCATGGGACTGTGGGGGCTCAGGGAGCCGTGGTGCAGCGCTCATGCACTGTGCCACCACTCCGCCGACCCTGGTGGGAGCTGCTCTCGATTCAGTGTGTGCCGCATTCTGGTAGCTCTACACTGATTAATCCCCAGTTGCAGGTAGTAGTCACAGACATTACCTCCATCAGCCATCTCTGTGCAAAATTTATGTCACACCTCCTGTTACACAATTGGCAGCAAAACATAAGCACGCTTCTTCAAGGCAGTGTTTAACAAAAATCTCTCAGATCGATGTCAAAACAGATATGCTTTTGAATCACGTTTGTCTTTCTAGCTGGACTGTCTTAAAATTTGACAGTTTTACATACTGCTACACTGATAGGCTTGATACGTTTGCGCTCGATTAGAAAGGTAAATGTCGTAGTGTACAGTGATGCTCACATGGAGGTCAGTGTATAAGGAAAAGACACACTTTATTGCAGCTCTGCATCAGTTCGAGAACAACAGCCTTCTACATGACCCACTGTAAGAAACTCACTGCCCTCTTAAAAAGATTGTATGGACTATATAGATTCTAGTTTTGAATATATTTTATTTGTCCTCCTTTTTATTTGTGGTGCCATATTTTGTCTCTGTGCGATAAATTAGATTTGGAATGAGCTTGGAGCTGTCCCGTGAAGCACAAGGTGGCCCTATGACCCATAAAAGATCAAGGAAGTCAGAGAGCTATACTGGGAAGAGATTAATACGTGAATGACTGATTCCATTTTGTGATTAACAATAGTTAGCGGTGAGGTCCGCAAGAAGCATGTTTCACATTCCAGACCACTCATAGCTGCTGCACTCTCAACAGGTGGGAAAGGAATTTGCTTGACATGTTTTTCATATTGAAGCTATCATCGGGATAGGCGTGCAAAGCTGTACATTTGCAGCACATATGGTGAAACACCACGGCAGGCCTGTCACCCCTTTGGCTCTCGTCATGCTGTTAAAGATGTGCAAACTGGTGAGATGAAAAGAACCTGTGCAAATTGGGTACGTGTTGATCATGTTTCCTGCTAAATAAAAATTCTTCCATAACATCATCAGGGAGGAGCCTAGGTCCACTGATGACATGGAGAGGTGAAAGAGTCCATGTTTCAAGACCTACCCTTGAGAAGTTTATAAACCTGAACAGCCTTCAAGATGTTAATGAAAACACGTGTCTTATATTTATGTACTGTTTTTGAGGTTGGTATCTTTTTTGTTGTGACTCATAAAATTTGCAAAAAAAAAAAACTGGCTCAACCCTAATCTAATTATCGTTTAAAGTCACAATTTAGTTTAGAGACAAAATCATGGATGAGTCATCCACTTTTCCAGTATTGAGCTTCTCATTAAGTAAAATTTAATTTAATTTAATTAATTGTATTATTTTCATACTGAAGTTTGGGAGATTCCTGAGATGAACGGAAGGGAATGTCGAACACAGAAACACAGTGGAAACCAAAACTTCAGGAGACTGTAATATTGGAATCAGGCCTGTCTGTCTGAAGGAGGATGCCTTGTTTTCTATCTGTACTTCGCAATAATATTTGTGCAATAGTGGAAAATACATAAATAATACGAAGAGGAAAAAACTGCAGCCACAGTCTTTGGAATGGTTTTCCACAAAATGTAAATAAAAATAAATCCCAAAACAAATTACAGACAGATTTCAATTGTAATCCAAAGTCCTTAAAGTCCTTTGCTTCTAAAGATGTGCTTTTATCCCATTTTCATACCAGTGTGCCCACAAGACACAATGCTTTTTTTTTTTTTTAATTAAAAAGGTGGAAAAATGTGTTTGCATCAGATCAGTGTAAGAATGTTGATCAAGGGTGGAACAGTAGTTGTAGGGATTTGAATCTGTGTCCTTAAGATGCAAGGGGATGCACTGTGCCACTTACTGACCCATTAGAATCATTTATTGCATTTAATGTGTTAAAGTGCGAGTTAATGTGAAATCTTTGTAACAAAAAGAATTGTTTGTCGATTGCACTATAATTACTGTTTTGATTTTTAAATCTTAAAGGCACATTTGTTCCAATGTCTGTCTGCAGTTACTTCTTTCAGTGTTAGAAATTTGCAGTGGTTTCAGTTATAGAGTCAGTTAGTTCTGAGAAAATACTGGCAATGAACTGGTTAGTCTTCCCCCCTATCTTGGTCAATAGCTAAAACTGAAGCTTCGTTGAGGCTTCCTTGTTTGGAAGCAGCTGTTCTTTTACAACTGCTGCACCACTTAGCACGAACAATATATATAAACTTGTTATAAACTTGTTGGCTTCTTAAATGAATATTTCAAACGGCAGAGGAGTCTTTTATTGAAACACGGAAAGCAAAAAATAACCCCTTGTGTGTTTTTTGCATAATCCGAAATGACATCATACATTATGCATTTGTTATACAAGTCTGCCCGGAAAGTGTCTGTGCTTTGCAGAAACATGCCACAAAAAGTACTATTTTATAATATTAAAGTAATATTTTAAATGGCCAATCAATGTATTTCAATCAGAGTTAAGAAAAAAGTTATGCTTTGGGAAATTTTGTGAATCTAAAGGTCTTGACTGGAAGCAAGAAAGGTTCAACTGTTGAGATATGTGGAATATTTGACAAATAAATATGTTGAAACCCACAAATGGGAGTAGACAGGGAATAGAGTGTCTTGGTGTCATGTGACAACAGCCCTTGGCATGTTGCTTTTGCACAAACTATTAGCTCTTTCAAAGAGCATAATCTTGTGAGAGCAACATTCCAGATAGAACTTTTTTTTTTTAAATTGTCTAGTCGCCACATTTATTTACATTTATTTATTTAGCGGGTGGCGCAGTGGGTTGGACCACGGTCCTGCTGTCCGGTGGGTCTGGGGTTCGAGTCCCGCTTGGGGTGCCTTGCGACGGACTGGCGTCCCGTCCTGGGTGTGTCCCCTCCCCCTCCGGCCTTACGCCCTGTGTTGCCGGGTAGGCTCCGGCTCCCCGCGACCCCGTATGGGACAAGCGGTTCTGAAAATGTGTGTGTGTGTGTGTGTGTATTTATTTAGCAGATGCTTTTCTCCAAACTGACTTCCAATGAACTCTATGCAGTGTTATCAGCCCACACCCTCTTCACCAAGGTGACTTACACTGCTAGATACACTACTTACACTGGGTCACTCATCCATACATCAGTGGAACACACTCTCTCTGTTACTCACACACTATGGGTGAACCTGAACAGCATGTCTTTGGACTGTGGGAGGAAACCAGAACACCCGGAGGAAACCCACGCAGACACGAGGAGAACATACAAACTCCACACAGACTGAGCGGGGTGCAACACCATGTCCTCTCACACCACCAGGCACTGTGAGACAGCAGTGCTACTCACTGTGCCACTGTGCATCCAGTGCACACCGTGCATTTGTGGATAAACAATTTGTCATGAAATGAGGCATCAGTGACAACCAAGAAGAAAAAAGATTGTGGAATGAGAAATACATTTCGATACATACTACATACATACTATACATACTGCATCTTTGGTGCAAAAATACAGTAGTCCATTTCTGAACACAGGACAAAATGCAGCTAAGGAGTTCTGTAATGAGATGACATTTTCCCATTTGGCAGTTAATGCAGGCATGTATAACGGGGATGTGGTGACACAGAAGGTAAAGCTGGTACCTAATACCCCCAGAACTGCTTTGTGGGTATGGATTTGAGTCTGGTTCAGGGTATGTGGACTTTGCATGTTTCTGCCCCCAGATGGGCAAAAGGCACTAGCAAACCACTTCTGCCCCCCCCCTTGCCTAGAAAAGCAAACAAGTACTCACTAAGAGTCAGATTGGACTGGCTGGCACTTCCACCGGCATCAGCATGTATGAGCTTTAAGTGGTGCTGTGTAACTTGTGTCAGTTTTACAACACCCAGCAGCATCTATTTATCATCTCTGTTTTATGGTGTCACAAGCTAACCTTGTGAAAGCTCACTGAGTTCATTTCTGGACACATCCATCTCTGCTTTCCTTGGCACTAGGACCTATGAGGACCTTTTTTTCTTGGATAAGCCGTGCTCCAGGGCCAGATTCCCACAAGACGCAAGGAGTTTAGTTGGACCCACAGGTTATGCTTGCTTGTCAACTGGCAGCAATTAAGCTGGAATTTGTCCAAAAGCCCCTCTATCTTTTTCCTAGAAAGAACTTTTCCTAGACACAGTAATACTCCAGTGAGATTAACTAATTGACTGTAAAAGCAAGGCTGAAATTTGTTTTAGCAATCTAAAGTGCCCCCCTTTGAAACTTCTCCTGCCTAAGTAATGAGCACAGCTCTGAGGAATAGCACATATTTTTGTGACATGAGTGACAGAAGTGTCCTTTGCACCACTTTTTTCTGAACTCAGAACTGGTCCCAAAGTGGCTGAAACATGTTTTACATGTTAAAGGAAAGCAAAATAAATAATTAATCAAGCTGACAAATCTAGGTGCTGAGCTCACAGAGATGAGACGTGGAGCATGTGACATGTGCTTAAACAATGAGTGATCAGAAACATTCCCTAGCAAATCCTACAGCATTTGTTTAGCAAACTGAAAAATTTCCCATAGAAAACAGTACTGATTACAGCTGATGTACATAATTGCTGGAGGGACGTTGCGTTCAAAATTCTTGAGAAATCCAAAATCAAAAATTTGTCTTTTGCCCTAAAATAACTTAAATCATTCCGACGACCACAAAGCGCAGACTTATCAGTGATGAGGACAGATTCTCAAAATCCGTTGTGAAATGTTTTTCACAAAATAATCATGAGCTGAGCAACACAAGAAGGTACAACCTGTAATGTCAGCGCCTTGCAGACTCCAGCATTATGAGTTGTGAGCACATGATGATGTGTTTGCACCAGATGCCTCACCTGGACACTCTCTATAAAGAGCACTTGACAGCGGTGAATGGTGTGAAGCTGTGTTTAAGAAGCTTGTTTAGCCATTTTAACGGTTATCTCTGCCCTGTTCACATGCAAACCCATAACCCATGTGTTGAGATAATGTAGGCTGGAAAGTTAGTTCATTGCTTAGTTGATGAAACGTTTAATTTTTATACATGCCCCAGAAATGAGGTTAGCAAACGGGATTGTGGTTGCCAGTTTGGAAGTGTTCAAAGGGCTTCCTGGGAGACCACAGCATCGACTGAGCTACAGCCCCTCTGAGCACTTGATGAATGTTAAGTATGTCACTAAGAATAAATGAGAGCTGCTGCTGACTCCAAATATGGCAGTGCTGTGCTGTTTAGGGTCTAATAGCCCTTCTGAAGTGAAAGCCCTGCAATGGGCCCCTGGACAACCTTCAAATATGCACGACTACGCTCTGGTGTTGGTAGTGTATGCAAGTGCCAGGCCACTCTGCTGATGGCCCACAACCAGGGACTGTGTGTGGGCATGCTGTTTGGGGTATGTGTATGTTGTGTAGGGGGGCATGAAAAATGCACACTGTTTCTGCAATGGAAAGGCTCTCCTTTTGGACTGGGGCCTCTCTGCAGGGACCTGCCCCTCCTCCCACTTTTGCCTCACCAGGCCCTTTCACATACCCCTTTCCCCCTTGCCTGCCTCCTCCTTCCCCCCGACCTTTTGACAGCTTCAGAAAGAATGGCTAGGACCCGTGACAAAATGAAGAAAATGACCAAATAACTTTGGGAGGAAATGACAAGGACGGAAGATATCTACGCATTTTGCCATTCCTTAAATGGCATTTAGCTCAGTACTCTACAGTACTGAAAGACCATAGCGCTGAATTCCCAGCTTGCATCAGTCCATCTTTACTTTCAATTAAACTGTCATTTACTTTCAGGCAAAGGTTAGAAAAAGTTACAGTTGGTACTCACAAAATGCAAAAAAGTTTAGCCTTTCTGGGAATAACTTCTGTAAAATTCAGATTGGATGAGGGAATCCGCCTATTTTATGTCCATGCTAGATCAACATCATTTCTTATGAGAATACATTAATGATTTTGTTGCATTACAGTGCTTTATTAGCTCTTCTGCATCTAATTTTCTTGGAGTGAGAAACTGTGTTCCATTTTTCTCCCCGCTCTTAGAGAGTTATGCACTGTCTTGTGCCTCTTATCCCAGGCCCACCAGATGTGGAGCAACCTTGCGAGCCCAGTGTTCGCACCTGGAGCCCCAATTCAGGCATGGACTCCAGCAGTGTGGGCTCCCCACCTTGCCCACTGCAGGGCTGCATGCTACAGCTGGAGTTTCCTCATCCACTGGTGCCTGACTCACTTACTGTCTGGGTGACTTTCTTCTCGCCCGAGGAGACCCACCTACCTGCTATCCACAACATTCTGCTGCTGACTGTCAGTGGTGACAACGTGTCTTTGGGACCACATGATGTCTTCTGTGACACGCCGCTCACTGTCAAGCTCTCCGTGCAGGAGGAGGTGTATGGAGTGCAGTTCTTCACGACGGAGCCCCACCTGGAGATTGATGCCACTCTGCTGACCTCCAAACCTGACTGCCCACTGTGCCGCAGCTGCCAGCCACTGCGCTACCGGCTGCTGCGTCAACCACCCTTCACCCATGCCCCCCAGGGCCTCCTGCTGTCTGATCCCAGCCGCCGATATGTTGACAGGTAAATGCTGAAAGTGCTCCATCACTGAACTGCTTTGTTTTCCAGGAGTCAGTGCTGTAGTTCACAGCTTCATAGAAAAAATAATAGCATGCTTTGGTATATTGTTCTCTACCTCTATATTGTTCTCTATCCTTTTTTTTTCAAGCAGTATACCCTCAGATCTATAGGTAGGACCACATACAAAAGTTTGAGATGGTGATACTCCTATTTCAGATGAGCTCTTGGAAGTTGTTGGGTAGACAGGTTGAAAATTCATGTAAAAGTAGCATAGTTGAAAGTTGTATACTTAATAAATAGTATAAATAATGTAAAAAGTACAAATAAAATTGCATGCATTAATTATTTACTGTCCAATACTGTCACGACGACACACGCACCTCAACCAGCGGCACCAGACTCTGATTAGGCACCTGTTCACAATCAGAGCATTCATCCATGAAAACCATCCCCAGCTATTTTCAGTTGCGTAATCTCATAGAGACAACGTCCCTCCTGTGTCCACGATTCTTTCTCAGCGCCTTACCTGTCCTCCTCTGTGCACCTCGCTCCTTGTTCCCTCGCCCATCTCCTTGCCCCATTCCTGTTTCCCACAGCAACGAACCTCGCTCCATGTCATCAACCACGTCTTTGGATTCTTCCCTCAGACCATGTTTGCAGCTCAGATTGAACCTCCCTTGTCCCCGACAGAGAGTATTGTCCTGTCCTGAGTATCTTTATAATAAATGATCCCGCAATTGGGTCCACACCCGGGTCTCTGGTCTGCTCTGCGTGACAAATACTCCTTTGCCTGTTATACTGATTCAGTTTTTATTAGTTTTATATTTTTTGGAAAACATTCCTTTTTCACCTTATCTAGTTAGTTAATCTGCAAAGTGCACTGTGTGAAAATATTCAAGAGAATAAGGAGTTCAGCTTACCTTAGTGAGTTTCACATCTGCATTTTTGAGAGGCACACATCTGAGAAACATGTTCTTGTGAAATGAATTAAGCAGTACCTCGCTGTTTGCCGTTTCTCAAGTAAGGTTTCTCACTTGTGTGTTTGAAATGTAGAGTGAATATTTCTTTCCAGATTTCATGGGGGTTTGAGGTATGATGACACCAACCTGGGTGGGATTTTGCCAAGCCAAGATTAGTGAAAGTAGGAAAGACTATAGACATTTGACCGCTCAGGCACGTAAACCTATTTATGCGGTTCAAGGGAATGGACCTTACAGAGTGACCCGTGGAAAGTGGTATAAATCTATTTTTTTATGGTTGAAGAAAAGATATAGGTGGTTCAATTGCTTATAGTAACTACTAAAAGTGTTGTTTTTAGAGATAACGTTTAAGCGATATCTTGTACATGACCTCCCCCTTTCGCTGATCTGTTCTGCACAAAGCACACAGTCAGTCAAAAGGGTAGTATGAAAGCTATAAAGTGAATAAAATAAAGTATAAAAAAATGTCTTGGTTCAATTTCACAGCTGTGGAAATGTCATATTTTCTTAGATGACAGTGCTGCATTTTGCAGCAAATGGCAAAATGGCTACATCATTACTCTGCGTCGTTGAAATGGATGACTTTCGCTATTAAATATACTGATATCTAAAGGCACCAAAAATGTCATAAAGGAATTTTATAGACATTGAAATGTTTATAAAGATGTGGTGTGTACTGGATTTGTGTTTGTAAAAATGTTATGTCCTTATCGCTGTTCCCCAAGTGTAAATAATTAGCAATTACATAATTAGTTTCACCCACTATACCTTAAATGGTATTTGCTAGAAAGAATACTGGAATGGGAAGCAGAATAGAAAGTGGAAACAGTGGAAAAGCAACAATAAAATGCCCAGTTGACTTAAGTATACTGTTACAACAAAAGTACATATGGTATTAAATCCGGTTAGTATCAAATAAGAAGCACAACCTTTTTCTCTGTAAAAATAAAAGAGCAAATCAAGATGTTCATTGCATACTTGTATGTCTCCAGTTCAGCTGCTGGCAAAGAGAAGACAGAGGCTGGGGTATACATTTGAGGAGGCGGGGATGGGGGAATGTGATAAGTCCTTTGGTAACAGGAGGTGCTGGCCACCAACTCTGTGCGCTGACCCCCCAAAATGCCTGGGATTTAGAATGTGTGGTAATGTTGAGACCACCTGGTTTGGAAGTATGAGAGGGCAGTACAACATGCCTCTTCCTATAGACGTCCACCACATCCATCACATTTGACCTCTCTTCATCACAGAACCAACTTCTTCAGCGTTGAAAACAATCCCCTCATGGTCTTTGAAAACGACCTTTTTCTTTTTCTTTTGTCTGCTGGTAAGATTCTGTTTTTGTGTTTGAAAGACAAGGCAGTGGCTGAATCCTGGAAGAGAAAAAGGGGGAAACGATAAAGTTCCTGAGCAAGTGTGAAAAATGTGCTCACTTCAAAGTTGCTGGGAATTGTGTTGAAGCAGAGATTGTTTTAGACCCCTGCCACGCAATTCGGACAAGTGCTGTTTTGTCTTTCTTCACTGGAGTGTGACAACCAAAGAGAAGAGAAAACAAGGATCCAACTTGAAGTTTATTGTTAACCCCTATAATAAATGGAAGTATATAGTGCTGTAAAGCATCCATTATTTTCCCCTGGCATATCGACCTAATCTCAACAATGCACAAATTGAGAGTTTAATCATTGTGGCGACTCAAGTTAGCTGGTGTGGCTTGTTTTTGATTCATCTCTCTGTGTAAACTAGTCAATGTTTGCTGTGTTGTGAGCTGGTAGGGGGTTGAAGGTGCAGGTGCTTGCTGATTTACAGTTTCAGAATATTACATTCCAAGTTTCTTTTGTCACTACACTGATGACTCTGATCTTGTGTGTTGTGGTATCATCAGGCTTCTTAGTGAGAAGAGTAAGATTTTGGACCAGCCTGCTTTCTGAAGAGACTGGTTTCTAGGCTCTAGGACTGGGATTGGTTTCTGATTTGACAAGGCTTTGTAATAAGGAAAAAAGCTTTTCTGGCCTCTTGGATTTATTCTAACATATAGACCTTCAACTGGCATGGTCAGAATAGCCATTTTTGGGAAGAAACATAACCCGAAAGCAGGTTTCCTACTGCTAAGAGGAGTTTTATTTGAATATCAATAAAAGAAAGGGCAGAGGCCATGAAGTGTTTCAGCGCTACTTCCATTTCACTGACAATGTTGTGCAGTGTTGAACTCAAACTGCCCTACTGATTATTTAAACTTACTTAAATTTATGCCATGCAAAATTAAATCAAAGTGTAGTTAAAAAAATCATTATTATTTTTAGCTATTATTTTTTATCATTTTCTATGTTTGTTTATTTTTTATTTGAAAATAAGGGGTACGTATGAAAGTTTCTAATGAAGCCAGTTTGATAATGACACTTAATTTTTTGCAAAATTGAAAGTATCTTGCTTTCAGAATGTGAAATTTAATGCTTCCCAGATCACTGCTCACACATTTGTAGTTAGTAGTCCTTGGTTTATAGTGCAACAGCCAGCATTTAGCTTTCATTTCAGACCTTATGACTGCATTACGATTGTATATCTAACAGCTACTATTTTGGACAGCTGAGTTTTAATGGATGATTTGTGACCACAATCTTTTATGGTAAGGACTTACTACTATGGTTCTCTTGAATCATTTTCGATTACTCAAAGTGAATGATGCATTTATTGTAGCTGCTGTCATGGTTAAACTTGGGAACATATTTTATCATAACATGTTTCATTTCAAGTTTTTCGTTCAACTGAGTATTTACTTCTTTTTTTGCTGTGTCTATCCGTATGTTCTTTCTGATTCCTGAGATTTTGCTCCTCTGTTGAAGATGAAGGAAGATGCAGAAGAAGGAAATCCTAATTATGAAGCATTAGGTGATGCTTTAGAGGGTCTGCCTAATGCAGAACTTGGGCTTTCAGTGACACATGATGGGGACTGGCGTGAAGCTGGGATCCCTGACTCTAGAGGCTGCACCACTGGTAGTGCTTTTCCAAGAATGCTTCAGGATTTCCCAGGGATCCCTTTTGCAGAGTATTAGCCAGAGTCTGAAATCCAGGAAACTCATTAATTCAGAACGTGCAGGAGCGTTTCGAGTCACCTTGTGGGAGTCTATTCAGACATTCCTAGCTTTTTTCCCCTTCCTGTTTCTTTTCATTGGCACTGACCCCTTTGTGCTCTACAGCGGCATAGAGCCCACTTTAACCGCCATCCTGTGTGCCTTCTCAAAGCCCTTCCAGTGAAAGGCAAAGTTGGCTAATTTAAGGTGATAGCTCTTTGATATCCCCCAGTGTAGGTGAGCAGTCCAGCTCCTTCCCAGCAGCAGTCCAATCTGATTTGTGTTAGAATTTTTCTTCCCATTTTTCAAGAATGGGGATTGCATTTTTCGGGAGTGAGGCAATCCAGGTTCATGCCTTAACAATTCAACCTCATTTCACGCATTGTGGATGTCGCTCATTTCTTCTGTCAAGCTGTATAACAGCATTTGATGAAACTTCACAGCATGCACACTAAATTGGTATCAGTTGTGGGGGCTGTAACTGGAGACACAGGTATGTTTTCATCCCTAGAACAAGAAAATTGCAAGTATCGTTTTCATTGCTTTCTGTCTTTAAGCAATCGATTAAATAGCTCCACTCTAAAACTTCCAGCACCCCCAAGTTAATGTAACAAATGACTACATCCTTCTGTTATTGCAGTTACAGTATATCAATAAAAATCCCACACACCTTATTTAGTTTGCTCTGGAGGTGACCTCATCAATGAAACTGTGGTCATTGCACTGCCTCTGTTTTTGTGGATTGTACTTCCATGTGGGTGGCCGAGGCAGACTCCCAAGTGTCCGACTATTGTTCACCTATTAATGACTCTTTTCAGTCAGTCATTTAAAGATTGTTTTCATATCACAGCAGAAAACAGTGGACTGAAAGAACCCCCTCCCTGCCTCGCAATCCAGTGATATTTCATCTACCAGGTGCGGTGCCATTTGGCTGGGAAGAGCACCATTTTGTTTACTTTTCCTGTGAAAGTGGTGCTTATCAAATCTGTCTGCTGTTAAGAGAAATGGGTTGCTAATGAATGCTCTTCAATGGCGGCTGAGTAATTTCTCCTCCAATCCAAGATTCTTCTCCATTTGCCTTCACTGGTCAATGTTAACTGGGAAACAACTGGAGTACATGAGTTATTCATTATGCATGATGGAAAATAGTGATAAAGTTGTTGCCTTTTGTGGCTCTACTTATCATCTTGAAGGACAGTCTGCAACAGGGGACAAAGTGCTTTAGACCTGATTTCCATATCTCACCCTAAATTTTTTGTAATGATCCTGGAAAGGCGGGATGCCCTGTGTGGCAGCACTGCCTCTTTTCTCCATCTCCATTTTACCTCTCATCTCATATGTAATCATTACAGATTCTCATCCCAAAAAGCCTACTGGCAACTGTAAATTTAAAGCTTCTTGCTAGCTATTTCCAAGGTAGCATGCTAGTAAGAATCACGTCTGCATCTAAGTCTCTCTTTCTTCTAATGTAATGCACATATTGTATTTTCTATGAGATGTACATTGCTTTGGAGAAAAGTGTCTGCTAAATGAATAAATGTAAATGTAAGCTCATGGATGTATGTACAGTCCTGTAATGTAAATATCAATTGTGCAAATTTTCTCCAGTTCTCTTTTTACGATTAGGTCAGTCCGTCAGTGCAAGAAGAAATCTAAGCAGGGGAGCTGGAGTCGGTCATAAGGAAGGACTGAATTTTGTGTTCCAGCTAAAATGAACCCTGGCTGTGAATGAAAGAGGTCAGCAGTGACACAGTGCACTGACGGTGTTTTTGTTTTAGTTTCGTCGAGGCTAGTGCAGTGGCGTTGGAGATGGTGGATGCCTCAAGCTGAGAGGAACAGGAAACCCATGCAGCTAGAATGTCATGCGGGCGCTTCATGCAGTCCAAATAAATTCTTGTGGTTTCTGAGCTGGGATCATTTTGGGACAGTATTTTAAGTCCAGGTCATGCCCTTTGTCAGGGCGTTATGAGAACCCCAGTTGTTTTGGTCTTGGTGGTTGATAGACTGATAAAATAAATAAATAAATAAATAGCATCCAAAATAGAAAGAAATGAAAATGATAAATTTAATATCGTTTAAATTTAAAAATTTAGATTATGTCATGAACAAGTGTTACATCTATAACCACACTGAAATACACTGAGAAAATGACACAAAACGGCTTTTTAAAATATTTCAGTTAAGCTAATATTTTTACTTTGACCTCATTCCATAGAAGGCTTACTCCCCATTCTAAATAATACACATGGGACCATTACTGTTATCTCAGTAAGTTTAAACAATTTTATTAATTCCAATTTGGCAGAATAGGCTTTTCTTATTTATCACAGTGTAGAATCATTGAGGTGGTCTCATCTGTTTTCAATAATCCAGACAGTGATGAAGGAAGGAAACAAATAGTGTTCTCTGATAACATGGGCATGATAGAGATGTGTGGGAATGGAATGCTGGCTTTGGTCTGGTCAGCTATTACATCCTCCACCCTCCTCTGGGCGACAGACACATATGTTTATCAGCAGGTACTAGAATGGGAGAGAAAGCGTTGGGCTAGGGGATTGCTTACTGTCAGAATACCCTCTTCATACAAAATCCCCCAACTACTTTACAGGGGTCACTGGTTGACATACCAAGCTACCAATGTACTCTCCCACACTTCAGGGTGTTCCGCAGAGGGTTCCTGACCATGATGTCATTGGCCATCACACATTCCAGAACTAAAACAAGTAAAAAATTACTTATCAACTGTGGAGACAAGTATTAAAAACAAGACAATGGAACTTGTTTTTATTCTTTTTCTTTTTCGCTTAACAACAGAACAAAACAAGAACAAATAGATTCAGAGACAAGCTGCTAATAGCTAACTATAGCCTAAATGACAACTGTTATGAAATTTTCAGATTTTCACTGAAAAAATTAAGAAATATATTAAATTTGTCCCTCTGTCCATTTGGGTTTTAGTTAGTTGTTTTTACTTTTTAATTAAAGTTCAGTTTTTCACACTACTGTGGTTGGGGCAGAGACAATCAGTTTTGTTTAATCTTGTGATATTTAGTCACAATTCAATTTTACAGTTGCTTAAGGAACAAAATACTCTTCTACTAGAGGTGAAAGCTGATCCTAAATCAGTCTTTACAAATGCAGCAATTGCTGAAAATTTTATTAAGAAATACAAGAAACAAATTTGTTTTATTTTCAAGTGAATGTTCTGAAAAAGGGGGACGTGGTGGCGCAGTGGGTTGGACCGGGTCCTGCTCTTCAGTGGGTCTGCGGTTCGAGTCCCGCTTGGGGTGCCTTGTGGCGGACTGGCGTCCCGTCCTGGGTGTGTCCCCTCCCCCTCTGGCCCTACACCCTGTGTTGCCGGGTTAGGCTCCGGTTCCCCGTGACCCCATATGGGACAAGCGGTTCTGAAAATGTATGTATGTTCTGAAAAAATCAGTGGTGCGGTGGCGCAGTGGGTTGGACCGCAGTCCTGCTCTCCGGTGGGTCTGGGGTTTGAGTCCTGCTTGGGGTGCCTTGTGATGGACTGGTGTCCTGTCCTGGGTGTGTCCCCTCTGGCCTTACGCCCTGTGTTACTGGGTAGGCTCTGGTTCCCTGTAACCATGTATGGGACAAGTGGTTCTGAAAATGTGTGTGTTCCGAGAAAGCAACTTGTTTCTTTTGTGAAAAATCAGCTTTGGTGACTGTCAATACACACACACACACACACACACACACACATTTTCAGAACCGCTTGTCCCATACGGGGTCACGGGGAACCGGAGCCTACCCGGCAACACAGGGCGTAAGGCCGGAGGGGGAGGGGACACACCCAGGACGGGACGCCAGTCCGTCGCAAGGCACCCCAAGCGGGACTCAAACCCCAGACCCACCGGAGAGGAGAACTGTGGTCCAACCCACTGCGCCACCGCACCCCTCTCATGACTGTCAATAGTAATTTATATATCTGATTTTTTTTTTAGATTTAGGGGGTGCGGTGGCACAGTGGGTTGGACCTTGTCCTGCTCTCGGGTGGATCTGGGGTTCGAGTCCTGCTTGGGGTGCCTTGTGACGGACTGATGTCCCATCCTGGGTGTGTCCCCTCCCCCTCCGGCCTTCCGCCCTGTGTTGCCAGGCCGGGCTCCGGCTCCCCGTGACCCCGTATGGGACAAGCATTTCTGATGACGATGATTTTTTAGATGACATTTTTCGAGTTTCTGTGTAACTGAACCAGTTGTATCACATCCTCTGTTTTGCTAGACTCAGTGTCATACCATGCCTGACATTGCCTGGTAATGCTCTTTTTAAGAAATGCTAGAGAGCCTGGATTTGTAAACTTGAGCACAAGTTCTTTGTTTCTCCCTTCATTGCTGAACCATGGTTTATCAAATTTTGTTACTAATTTCACAACTACATTAAAAAAACAACAATGATCACTGGCAAGAGTTCAAAGATGAGAGTCTAATATTTTTTCCCCTTATTGAAAACCATTTTGTAATAACTAAAAATTTATTTGCAGCCTCTTGTAGTGAAGCTATAAACACACATACATACAGTTGCAGTTGTGTCTGATGTGAGGATCCTATTTATTTAGTCATTCATCTCCCTGAATCTAGTGTTTCACAAATACACGTTTGCTTTGGCAAGTTTGCTTGTTTGTAAATGTTGTCAAGATATTTCTCTAAAAGTGCACTTAAAAGTTACAACACATAAATAGTCGTGGATTTCTTTTATTGCCATAAAGCAGCATAATACACCTTGGGACCTGAAAGGTTTTGTGACATAACTGATTACCTTTGAACATCTGGGTATTTTTTGAGCCATAAAGGAATATTGCTGTCCTGGACAGTTCTGTTTTTTTGACTGGTGATAATTCACAGGGTTGTTGGCTTCATTATTCTGATTCATATTACAGAAAATATTTGCAGTTTGTTACAGAAATTATTTTAGAAATGCTATAACCAATTATTGCCAATACAAATTATTATCTTCCAGGAGCAATTTGGGATCAAACAGATCATTTTTCATTGTAAGTTTATATATTGTAAATAGAATTTGCCAACATCTGTTGCTTCAATTAGTATACACTGTAGATTTTTTTAAATTTATATGTTGTGTGTTCCATGGCATTCACATTTGGACTGTAGTGGCATTGCAGCTGTAAAGCTTTACTCAATGACCATTTTACTGTGTACACTTACCTAGTATTGGCAGGACCCCTTTTTCCCCACAGAATAGCCTCAATTCTTTGAAGTATGGATTGATGCTGCTGGAAAAATTCCTTATGGATTTTTGTCCAGGATGACCCAATAGTATCTTGCAGTTCTAACAGAATTTGTTGGCACATTCATGCTATGGACCTGCTTATTCCACTTCATCCAAAGGTGTTTCATTGGGTTGAGATCTGGGTACTGCGCAGACCATTAAAGTAGACTGAGGTATCTTTCATGCTTCTATAACCACCTTGAGATAATATATCCTTTGTGACATGGCACATTACCCTGGTTGAAGTAACCATTTGCAATATACCTGCTCAGCTTGGGGAGGATGTGGAAGTGAAATGATACTCACTTGGTATTAAGAGACTTAGTGTGTGCTAATTTCAATTTTCCAACACCATTATACCATCTAGTATGGTCTTCTCTTGCTGTAGCCCATCCATTTCAAGGTTTGATGATTTTGCATTTAGAGAAGCCTTATGGTATACACCCTTGTGTTGAACTATTATTGTTGTGCTTTGTTTCCTTCCTGTTAGGTTTTACAAGTCTGGCCATTCTTCTAAGGCTTCTACCATTAACAAAGTTTTTTAAACTACAGAAGTGCTCCTGGGTGGATGTTTTTTGTTTGTCCCATCATTCTCTGTAAACTCTAGACACTCTATTGCATACAAATCCTGGGAGTGTGGCTGTTTCTGAGATGCTGGAACCATCATGTCTGACACCAAGTCAAACTGTCCAGAATCCTATAAATCTTATTTCTACGCCATTCTAATGATTTGTCCCATAGAACCTCTCAGCCTTGTTTGTTTGCTTTACATATGCTGAGTTGTGTCCACATAATTTGGTGTTTGCAGAAGCAGGCTATTTGGGTTAACAAGCATGTGTACTTCATAAAGTGACCATTGAGTGTAGATTTATTAACAGAGCTTCTACATCTTAGGAAATTAATACTGAACCCAACATCCTCTAATGTGCAGCTTGACTGGATCACTCAGACCTCTAAGAAGTAAATCTTTTTAGCTTTTTTGTACCTTGTCTTCCTTTCCTCTTAATCTTTGTCATAATGATGCAACTGAAGCTTTCCATACTCTACCTCTGGAGCCCTACTGTATGGTCATTTATGTGCACATCAAAGACAAGCTTGGGAGGAAGCAATTTGATTTAAACCAGGAGGGGGTTCTCCCATCCCTGGTTGTCCATTACTTCCAAAACTGTTGGGGTCACGCTGCCTCGATGTACTCTTTCAAGGTTTTCCTTTTCTCCTTCATACTCCTGGTGCTTGATTTATTGCCATGTCAGAAATGGCTCTAGCAGCACTGTGCAATTAAAAATGGACACATGTAGGCCAAGGCCAAGATGAAGATCCCATCAGGGAGAAGGAAAGTTCAAAGCAGCTCAAACCTTATTCTTGATACTCAGTAAACCAGTTGCCTGCTTGCTGTTTTAAATTAGACCTATTTTTTGATGATACGGGATGCAATATTCTATACGCAATGCACTTAATGACTGTTTAGCATTGGTGAACTCAAAAAATTGCTGTTAGTATCTCATTGATCACCCCAAAGTCTTCCCCAGATCTCAGCTCCTTTGTTTTCATAATATACAAGGAATTATCTTTATGTCCTTCAATTTTTACTTGTTTTCTGTTAGTTCTCTCATCCCTGGAGAAAAAACTGTTATGAGCAACTGTCTGATTTACTGCTTTAAAGCCTTGATTGAACCTCACCTCTGGCACAAGGTGCTAATAAACTATGTAAATAAATACACACACACTCTCCGAAACCGCTGGTCCCAAGCGGGGTCGCGGTGAACCAGAGCCTAACTTGAACCCCAGACCTGCCGGACAGTGGGACTCGGCTAAGCCCGCCACACCACCACACCACCACACCCCCTTTGTACACACACACACACACAGAGTCTGAAACTGTTTGTCCCAAGCAGGGTCGTGGCAAACTGGAGCCTAACCTGGCAACGCAGGGCGCGGGGCTGGAGGGGAAGGGGGCACACCCAGGACGGGCCGACAGTCCTTCGCAGGGCACCCGAAGCAGGACTCGAACTGCAGACCCACCAGAGAGTAGGCCCCAGCCAAACCTGCTGTGCCACAGCACCCCCCCCCCCACAAATGAATGAATGAATGAATGAATGAATGAATGAAAACATTTGCATTTATTGCACACTTTAGATTGTCACAAGAAATTTTTCCTCACAGCATACCGTACCATCTTGACTGCCTTCCCCGACACCCACTGTCCATGGCCTGGCAATGTCTGATATTTCTGGCTTTATGCCTTAGAAGATCTCTTATACAAGACCTCAAGATCCTATCTGGCTATTTTTAAAATTTGTAAGAATCTGTAAATTAATACAATTTGTTGCTGAAAGTACCACTTATTTCTGTGCTTGATTTCACAGTCATGCTTTTTTTTTATTCTTAGCAATTCACTAATTTAAAAATAAAGAAATGGGTTTTAGGAAATTTATCTAAATTTGTCTCAGCTGTAGAGCAAGGAGTAGAATGCAGTATATGAGAGTGACGAACTGTTCCATTGTGCTAAAGAAAAATATTATTAATAAACAGGCATTTTTTCTCCTGACTCCTTTAGAATGCGGTTTTGTGAAAAAGTACATGCATGTATTTAGCAAAGTTCTGCATTCATATTTTCACTGGGGCTGGCAGTTGAATATTTTGCAAAGCATTTTCTCTTTACAGTGGGAAAATAATGACTATTGTCCTAGGAGGTGAAAGCTAAAAACACATTTTTGACTTGGTTTCCCTCCATTTGAACGGATGTGGTAAAAATAGGCTTTCCTGCAGTAAATCTCTGAACACATTTTGAAGACTAAATGCTTTGTATTTTTATTGGACCCATGCAATGTCTAAGTTCCCAGCTATTAGCTTGAACAAACAGAAACAAATTGGTACATAAAAGACAGCCTTTATGTTAATGACTACTTCTTGCCACTTATGAAATGTTACTGCCTCTCTCCTCATTAGTTAAAAAGCTGCTTCTAGCTCTACTGCAGTTTGTGGTCATATGCTGGCCCTGCTTGAACCCTCAGCATTTCTATAATAATGTAAGGAAGAAAAAGCTATAAAGCCTTTTTGTTCAGCATTTGTTAGTGCTAACTTTCCAAATGGTGGAAAAAAGTCCTGTTATCAGAAAGAGTGAAGTCACCTGGCAGTTATTGGCACTTTAATGCTGACCTGTGGGTTCCATTTGGCTGTGAATGAGAGAACCTTGTTTCATAGTAAGTCATCACTGTGATATTGTACAAATATGATTGTTTCACTGTGAGGTTTTTCACAAAAGATTCCTTACAGGAAAGAGGAATAAAGTTGAGCTGTTGGGAGATGTACTTTCCAGCTGGGTTCTCCTTCCCAGATTTAACACCAATCTGGTGAGCCTAGTTTGGCACCAAGCCCACTCCTGTTCTGTCCCCTTACTACTACAGCTAGGCTTTTTGTAGAAGGGAAAGTGATCGGTACCGTGTTCCACAACTGTTTGCTGCTCGTTGACTGATTGCTTCCATCTGTGCTATCAACGATGCATTGGTAAAACGGGAAGACCCCCATGTGTGTCACACCCCAGTGGCATTTGAAGAATGTTCATTGGCTCTAAGTGGAATCAAAGTGAAGTTGGTGTCCCATAAACAGTGGCTCAGAGGAATAGCTGAAGAAGTATTGTTGCTCTGAATAAGTTGTGTTGATTGAAAGGGGTTCTTTGCCTGCTACTGGGTGACTTCCTTCAGGGAGTCTTTTATGCAAGTGTGTGTTTATGACTGCGGGTGTACGCTATGTATTTACACCAGTGGAAAGACATTTCTTTATCTTTCCTCCTGAGGCAGCTGGAGCTACGGGCAGGAAAACATCAAATTCTTTGAAGGTATTAATGAGTCAGGGACTAATATCACTTAGTACCCTGTGTGTTCCTAGAAATCAGTGTAAACATTTGGCAACATTAATGTTAATGTTTTCAACTTTTCTTCTGTCTTGGATTTCTCTTCCTTTCCAGTGTACTATTTTGTACTTATTCTCTTCAGGATTTATTTGCTTTTTGTTAACTGGCATTGTTAACCAAGGGCAATTTACAATGTGATATTTGTACAGAAAAGCAAAAAAGAATTTTTGCACCCTTATTCAGCAAAGTATTCTTGTGGAAATAGTTCAGAGTAACTGCCTTGTTTAAATGTCCTGCAGCAGGATTTAAACTGAAAACCGTAAGATTGAGAGGTAACAGTCCTTGCCACATTGCTACCTGCTGATGAGTTATTGGCAAGTAGAATCACTGGAGAAAATAGGAATGTCATGCTGTTGGATAATGGAGGGTTTAGTGAGGATTTTTCTGTGTGTTATTGGTTTATATTTTTTTATGTACTCTGTTTTTCGAATGCCTGCAATGTTGATTTTTAGCTTAATGTTGAATGTTTTTCTTAAAACTGATATTTATCCATCAGATGCTTTTTTAAATGTCAAAATTTTGTTTCTCTCTTGTTGGTATAGCCCCATTGTTTTGCACCACATATTTGCTCTCTATGTATTTGTTGCATCACAACACTGGTGGTCAAGGTTTAAGTAACTCAGCAGACTGTAACATGATACAATCCATTAGCATGTCAGTGTTGATATTCATCACTTTTAAAGGTGGTCTGAAAACATGCAAATCAGCTTTGTGTGAGGAGAAAAAGTAAAAATGGTATACCTGTATGATGAGACAAATATATATTTTTATAAATGAGTGTGTTAGTGAGGTAATGAGGGGGGAAAAAAACATAAGTTCAGTTACGGGTAGCTAACTGCCTTTTTTTTTTTTTTTAAAATGCCCTATGTTTGTCTGTCGTAGGGATGTGGAGCCTGGCTCATTTTACACGTACCAAGTACGTACTGTGTCCATGAGTGCAGAAAGTGAACCATCACCCGCTCTCACACACCAGCTGGGTGCGCCTTACTGTGGAGATGGCCACATCCAGAAGTAAGCAGCCAACACTGAACTCATCTCTTCACTAGCAATTTAATTTTCTGATACAAATAGCTTGAGATGAAAGTATATGAAGTGCAGTTTTATTCCTGCTGGTATAAGTGTGATGGTATATCTTGTTTCAGGTCCCAGGGTGAGCAATGTGACGATATGAACTCTGCAAATGGGGATGGCTGTTCCAGTCGGTGTAAGAAAGAGCCTTTCTTCAACTGTGTAGGTAGGTTTGCAAATCTGTGTTTTTCAGACGTCTCAAGGCTGAGTATATATTAAGAACATTTGGTGTTGGTGTCACTTTGTCTTAGTTTTTGTTTTTTCTGCCATTTCGCCATAGATTGTAGTTTTGCCATGATACTTCTTGACAGGTTCTTGAGGAGTCAGAACCCCATTTATTATATCAAAACAGCTTGACAGTTATTTCTGTCTATATTCTCGTTGTACCAGTTCACATAATGTACTGGTTTACTGGAAACCACCAAACTGAAGAAATAGCTAGAATATCAAAAGATTTCTCCTCAGGATGTATGCATAGTACAGTAAAGCACTTGTTGTGGATTGGTTAGAGGTATTCTGGATAAGAAACATGTCTTTAGCATCTCTGTCTTTTTGACCATTTTCCCACACAAACACAGAGGTTCACCCTTTTTCAGTGAAATCCACTGGTAGCTGAAGATGCCAGAAAATTTGTTCAGGATCCCATAACCATACGTGTTTCAATCCTTTTCACAAAAGAAATTGCTCCCAGCTTGTAAAGTTTGAGATTCAACCTTCCCAAGCATTAACAGCCGCCTGTATGCTTTTCCTGTTAGCTTTTAGTTTTTCAATCGGTTTTCTTTTCAAATGTGTTAATAAGGAGCTGGAGTGTTTTGGGGGGGGGGGGTGATGGGGGGTGGCTTTAAGAATTTCATGGGCCTTTTGATGTGAAATCCGTGAATGTATATTTGAATAGCTGAATGGTTGTCCTCGCTTGACCTGAGAAACCTGTTGGAATTTGTGGCCTGGTGCCGCCCTAATTGGCAGAGCGAGAGAGAGAACGAGAGAGAGAGAGAACTAAAAGGAACATAGGGGTGAATGGGTGTAACCTGTTCTGACCGATAGAGGTCTGGGGCTATGCAGCCAAGACCAGTATCTCAGGGGCTTGTCTTCAGAAAAGGCATTGCACTGAAGTACAATCTCATTCTTCAAAGTGTCAAAATATAGGGAATCCTCTTTTCTTCAGCAAGAACTTGAGTGGGTATTGTCAGACTTGTAAGTAATCTGTGATACCAGAGGAAACATTTTGACTGCTAAATATTGAGTCAAGGATTGGTACCTTTTCAGATCAACTGAGGTCAATTTATTTTTGTCAACTTGTTTGACACCAAGGTGGGGCTGAAGGACAGTGCTGCATGTTTGACTAGTGGGGACTGAAGAGGAAGGAAGATCCCCTTAAAGTAGAATTCAAGTCTGAACCGTTCCATTTGAACCCTGGACACATACATCCGCGTGAGTGAGTTCTGTGGGCCCCTTCAAAAAAAAAAAAAAACCCCTCATTTCAGCTGCACTGGAGTCAGAGAACAGGGCAGACCTAGAAAATCCCATCAGCTCCCCCCGACTGAACCTCACTACACAACATTCCTCAGAGCTCCATTGGGTGCCCCAGAATACCATAGTACTGCTTTATCTCTAAATCATGAGGATAGATCATAATCTGTCAAGTTTTCACCCCCACCAGAAAAACTTTCCTGAATTCAGGCCAGGAACTTTTTGTCATGGAATGGACGACTGTGTGCGTGTGTGCATGTGTAATATCTGTATCACACCCCCACACATCTATCTATCTATCTATGCATGTATGTGCACACCCTTATCTCATGTTCCGTCACACTTAAACTATGAAACATCTTGCTGGTGTGAACAGACAGATTATACATTCCATAAGCATATGGTGTAATTCAACTGTTTTAGATGAAAATATTGTATAGTAGCGTTTACTCTTGCTAGACGGCCTGCACAGACAACAAGGTGCACTCTTCTGATTTAGGCTCTAGGATGTGGTTTTTGATGCTAAACGCCTTCAGATTTTTCGCTGTTTCGTTATCACCCTCCTCTGCTCACTTTCCACTTAGACCAGCCACTGTCTGTTTGTGTCAACGTACAGACGTCATGGTGTGAAACCGGGGTGGCCCTGGACACCCAGCTACCTAGCACCAGTGAGCCAGCTGTGCGCTTATATGGGATGTGTGACTTTTCACACTGGCTTGTCTCTGTCCCATCCTGCTGTCATGCGCTCTGAGCCATCGGGTGCAAGTGAGGACTGCTTTTCCAAAGGGTCTGAAGGTTAAAGGCTGTGTGTGCAACATTATTGAAGAGTTAACATCAACACAGTACTTGTACATTTCTGAAGCTGTGCGCCAGGCATCGGAAAGAACACTCTCAAGAAGTCCTGCGAAGGATTCTATGCATTCATTCGTATTAGGACATCAGTAATAATGACACTTTATAATTTCAAAAGGATCAAGTCTGTTTCTTTCTGAAATTGTCTTCAAGAAGGGACATGCAAGAATGGGGGGGAAAAAATTATGGAGGTAAAGAAATGCTAATCATTGTGCGTATAAAGACAACTAGATTTTTAGCAATATTAGCCTGGTGGCAAAATTAATAGGGCTAACACTGAACACTTCAGATCAGCAAATGGAAATCCTTGTATGAAGTATTCCTGCCTATGTTTTAATATCCATTTCTTCAGGTCAGATATTCTGTTGTTATGGATGGTATGAACCAGTCCTGATGGTCTCTTAAAAACACCAAGGCTAAGTTAACAGGATGTGCCATGGTAAATACAAATTGGAGAACTTTAGAAGCTTATAGTTCAGTACTGAATCCGGCCTTTTTTGTCACTCTGTACAGTGTCTTGTTTATCTCTCTAACTATTATTCACTTTCAGATGTAGACAAATGCACCGGCTCAGTTTAAGAATAACCAGTGCAGAGGTTCATAATATTCCTTTTCTGTGAACATGGTGGGTATGAGTGTGTTTGGAATACACAGCCCATTATCTTTGAAGATAAAGCCGTATCAGTGTTTTATTAATCAATGCCACATTAACTGAGTGTTGTGGGAAACTTAAATTGTGAGTCAGCCAAGTGTTATCGTATTCATTTTGTAACGGTTCTTGCTGTGTTCATCTCAAGACACCTTGCTGGGGCCTCTCAATGTGTCTGTCTTTAGGGGATGTAGTGTAAAAAGGTAAATGTCTGCACAGTGGAAAAAACCAGTGGATTAAGGTTTACCCTTTCTTTCAATTCAGTTCTTGGTTCAAATGATAAAAGGAGTATTCATGGGTGTGACAAAAGAATTAAAAATAAGTCACTTTCAGTATTTAATTTGTAAGATTATTTGTGCTCATTCTTAATTACTATTTTGCATCCACTGCTTGTAAGATGTCGTGACACTACATTTTATGTTAACATCCCACTGTATTTTTAAGGGTGCATCCTTTGACGTACGAATGTGATGGGCTCAGCTGTATGATGATATTATGGATGCGACCCATCCTGTCTCTTTCGAAAGTGAAGAATTCTGCTATGTCAATTCTTACATTTATGACTTGCATTTCCAAATATTGTACTGCAACATGACTATGAATTTTTTTAGTATAAGAAAGAATGGAATACAGTAATGGAATTGCCAAATTTCTAATGTCTCCTATTTTATTTGCGGTGGGTATTAGACTGACCTTTTCATACAGTAGTGAGTAAGCAGCATAAGGACATTCTGTAGTGGGACTAATATAATGTTTAAGGCTGGAAAAAAGTGGCTATGAAAGTGTATGCCTCATTGTAGCCGATTTATTTGGTTAAGTGCTTAGCCAAATCTGGTCTTCATCAGAATTTCTACAGTTTTTCAATTAAATGTAGAAAAGAATGACCAAGTCTACTCAGACATCCAGTGTGATATGTCACCCTTAGTCTTCAAGCTCAGAGCTCAGTGTGTCCCAGAGGGAAGGGTGACACCTTCTGGTTGGTGAACATCTTCAGCTGCAGTAACTACCCTTTAAAATGGACACAGTTACTTCAGTAGTTAACATTAGTGATCATAACACAAGTTTCCCTCATTAATTACACTCTAGTACTGTATAGGCGTTTCCCTTCACTCATTCTGCTTAATATGCAAATATTTATTGCAGCCATGGACATTAATGTGAAAAGACAGTACATCCAGAGCTTCCCCATGTAGTTTTAAAAAAAAAAAAAAAAACATACCTCAAGCCTCCCTACTTACCCCAGGGCTTGTGCTCAGCCCAGTATTAGCACATACGGTGTAATTTACTGCCAGCAAAACCTCAAGCAGCTAATATTAAACATGCAACGTCAAGCCCTCCTGCAATGAAAGTACATATAATGAATAGTACAACTGCAAAGACTATAAACACTTATTTACTCAAGCATTCCACCAATAATCAATACAGACATACCGTGCAAATGAAAGCTGACCAATAGTTTATTTCTTAATCTTGTTCCTACTGGGAGCACCAGAGAAGCTGCAACTACAATATGATGCTCATTGTTGACTTATTAATGCAACCATGAGGGAAGCAAAATCCAAATCCAGTCTCCCTGTAAGCTGACATATGAGTATTCACCGAAGCACGTTGTAAAGGCAAATTCTCATAACTGTAATGGGTGTACCTCACGCTATAACTGAAGCCTCTGCCAGATACCCACTTAAGCACCAGCCTGAAGAGACCATGGCCACCATGACTTTATGAAATTCTTCTTAGTATATTTCTTACTTAAAACCTGATGAAGAGGACATTAAAACTCTTTACAAAGATGTTGAGGGCTTACTTTGGTTATTACAAAATACTATCGCTCGAAAATGCCCTATGACAAAGTTTAAAATAAAAATCATTCATCATGTAATATTTGCGTTCAGTGGATTGTTATTGGTGCTGGACACACACCCAGGCAAACACGAGGCTTCAAATGAAATTTTCACCACTTCACACTTTGTTTTTATTATTTTTTAGATGTGGTATCTTGGGATGCTGCTCATTGCACAATGTGCACATGGCAGTAGCATGTCCTTCATCAGTATGTGCTTCAAAACAGGAAAGTTGGATGTGAGGGCCTCTGGAGGGGCGTCATGCCCCTCACCCTCTGACTCTTCCTCTGCGTGTACCAGCTCCAACCAGCCTGGGGAGGATGCCCCGTTGTTTTTGCAGCAGTCAAGTTATTAGATGGTAAATGGAGGTTGGACATAGTTTTAGCTGTGGGGGAAGGGGGGAAATGTGACCAGATAAGTGGATATCCTGCAAAGATGTTTCCTTTTGCTGGGTTCAGAACCTTTGGCTGAAGCAGCCTAGAGCAGGTGACAGTGTCTTGTCCCTGGGAAAACATGGCAAGCTGGGTGCCTGTGTGTTGAAAACAATTTTCTAAGAACCATAGATAGATAGATGTAATTACCTCATCCTCAACTTTTTGTTGTAGTCACAAACACATCAGCAATTATGCAGCAACCTGTGAAATACTACTATTTTGCATAAATTTGCTAATTATTTTCTATATAGATATTATATGTTATTTTTCTAGAAATAATGTTTAGCAGGTTAATTTTGAAAGACAACTGTTAGATTTTTTATAACTGTTATAGATTACAAATATAAAAATAGACCTTAATAAACACCTTTACTTCTCCACTGTTGATGCAATATTCTTGAGCAAGATACTTCCTCTTTATTGCTCAGTAAAAGTACATGCTATATTAAGTTAAAAGTACAATTGTGTAAATTGCTTTTCTATAAAAGCGTTAGTGAAGTGAAATTAATAATGAAAAGGGCTTTAGATGTTGTGTAAATGCTATGTTTTATGAAACAGCATGGAACTCTTTTACTCCACAGAGAGGATTGTCTGCGTAATCAGATTTACAGTTGATTTACCATATATGATGATTAGGAATGTGCTCTGTAATTGAGGTTTTACAGCGACTGTTAAAAATGACCACTTTTAGCAATAACTCCATGCTTTGTGATGATCTTGGTCATTTTGGTTCCTGCCATCCTATCACCCCTCATATCAGTGCCTAGTGTTGGGGTTGTAGATAACCATGAGACTAAGCCCTGTGACCTCCCTTTTTCCTCTGCAGATGAACCCAGCATATGCTACTTTTATGACGGGGATGGCATCTGTGAAGATTTTGAGAGGGAAACTAGTGTGCGGGACTGTGGCCTCTACACTCCCAGTGGGTTCCTGGACCAATGGGCTACCAAGATTGAGGTGTCTCATGAGGAGAAGGTGCTCTGCCCTGCAGATGTTGCTGTGGGGTACCCAGCGGTCACCAAGGTGAGGAACAGCTGGGACTGTTCTTTTCTCTTTCCTTTTCTGATTATTAGAACTGTCCCACAGAGGTATATTACCTCTTTTAAATGACCTAGAGAGAGAAAATTAGAGTAGGGTTTTTGCTAAAGCCTTTGGGTGGCATATGCTATCCAACGGTGGTCAGATAGTACAGGCAAGCTGCAAATTTAATGCAGTGCCCATTTCATATATACCTGGGTGTATGGCATTTAATAATATGCTATGTCAGGTGTTTGAATGATTTTTAAAATTTATCAGGCATAGCTGAGTCTTCTGGAAAAACAAAAACCTGTAAAAGCATTTTTTATTTCAGGTAGAACCAGCTCCTTAAATTCCCCCTACATTTTCCATACATACCTTTTTCAATCTTTTGTTTGTGAGTGCTGAGTGCAGCATATCATGGCAATACGGCCTCATCCCATGTTGTGAAAAGTCATTTTCTTACCTGCTGTGGATTGTTTCACTATCAAACCTCATGAATGATCCAATGGCCTCATGAGTGTGGATGCCTTTGAGGTGTTCAGGGGCAAAATTAAAGTGATTGTTTTCTACTTTCTTCTGTACATAAAGCCAGGAAGTAATCCCTGTTCAACAAGGTAAACAGCAAAGCTGAGAAAAGTAAATCAGAACTGCTGCAGCCTAATACATAGGAAACCAGTTGAAAAATTGTGGTTGTTTTTTGTGGGGTGTCCAGGACACAGTGCTCTATGAATTCCTATTCATGTGACCATAGTTATAATATAAGACTTTAATCCTTCAGCAGTTTGTAGTTTTTTTAAACTTGCTCTACTCCTTTCTTTAATTTTTCCTGCTTAATTCAGCTTGTGGTGGAGTCATCCACAATAATGATTGATCTGGAAATGAATCATGTGAGAGTGTTATTCATACCACAAAAACCAAACAATTTTTGGCAATCCTAAAAACGTCTTTATTTCAAACAATTAAATATATATGGTCTGTAAGTCATTCACTGCCTCATGTAAATCTGTGGTGGAAGAAATGATTTCACAGCTTGTTGAAAGAAGAGTAGTAGGTACTGTCTTCAATATAAAGACTACATCAACTGTAATCAGTTCTAAATCTTTTATTTTGCACTCCTAACCCAATTATTAGAGGAGCAGCTGTAACCCATCACTATCTGCAGCATTCGAGATTGAACTTCAAACTACTTTGCAGCTGAAGCAGAGAAGCAGTTGCAGCATGCTGCCGGGGGAAACCTCAGACTACAAGCTACAAGAGCGAGTGGATCTCTCTCCAAAGCATTGCATCAGACTCCTTAAAACGTTGCTTCTAATTTGGGAGCACATTCATTCAGTTCTCATGAAGTATTTAGAATTGGCAATGGTCGATGTTATGAATCCCTTCGTTTATCTTTCTTGCTCCAGTTCCTGCTTCTAGTATAGCTGCAGAAAATGTGGTATGGAATGGTCATGGTAGTTTGCTGCTCTGCATCGGCCCTGCCAATGGGTGCAAATGCAGACCTCTCACACTACTTTTGTGCTTTTTCGGTCTAGCTTTTCTGTGTTGCAAGCCTTTCTGCATTATACTCCTGGGATTATGGAGCAAAAAGTCATTTCATGGTTTAACGAAGCTTGACAAAAGGTTAGCGATAGAAAAATTTGGAGGAGCACTTACAGAGCGAAGGTTCTTCCTGAATGACAGAAGACTATTCTTGAAAATAGTAATTCACTAAAAGAAAAACATGCTCTCATGTTACAGTATAGATCTTATTTTTTCATTTGAAGAGGAGAGGTGAATAATGATATGAATAAAAAAATCACTACGTCAGCTTACCAATATTAGTATCTGTTGCGCAGAGTCAATATTTTACTCTATGGTGTGTTAGTCAGGATGGTTAGTTGGAGTAGCAAGAACTTATATTTGTGGCAGTATTAGGCCAACAGATTGAAGAATCTGTGCTGACAGAAGTATCAGTGCTGTACACCTGTTTAGGCCAGTAAATAATAGTGATAATAGTAGTAGAGTAATAACAATAATAGTTCATCTGGCCTGCACTTTTCTCTGAAGCAAGTTAGAATTTAATGTTTGTAGACTGAGCTACTTAAAATTCTTGACCCATATATATATAGCTATCATTTTATGATTTTTACAAAATGAGTACTTTCCAGGTTACTGCAGTGGGAGCAGAGATTCAGACCCAGGTCCTTCTGAATGCAAGGCAAGAACTCTAACCATTACATTGCTTGTTGCCCTTGGGTTTACATGTAGCTATTAGCTATAGTGCGTGTTGCCCCCAAGGCCACGAAGAGTTCTTTCCAATCTGTTTGACTTTTTCAAGAATGTTGTACATTATGTCTATTTAATGAGCTTTATCTAAAAGGATTCCTGCAGGCCATGATGAATCGGCAGTAAATGCACATGCCGAGCATTAGATTTTAATACGTTTTGTTAACAAGTTAGAGCAGGAAATACAATTGACATCTTCATATCAATTCCTTGAAATTTAGGACACATAGGTGGGTTTCTTTACTTTTACTCATTCCTCCATTTTACCCTATAAAAGTGCTGTCTAGCTTTTCCAAGTGTACTCAGCGTTTTGACTGATATTGTATTTTTTTTCATCCATGACCATGTCATTACAGACAGGCTGTTTCTATGATTTCATAATTAATACACTAAAACAATTTTGTTGTGCCATATATATGAAGCCACATTGCACATCACTTTTTTCCAAACAAGGAAGCAAATAGTCAAGAACTAACAGGTTTCTCTTCAGATTATAAGATAGAAGCTCATTGTACTGGTACCTAAAAGTGTTTATTTATTTATTTTTAAATTAAGCTACTCTGCTAAAACTCTATTTAAGCTATTAATGTACAAAAAAACAAGGTGAAAAAATAGTATTTTTATACCGAATGTGGAAGAATGTGTATTTATTACGTGTTGCTGTTTTTCTTGTTTACGTATTAAGTACCCTGTTTGCTTTTAGACTTTGGTAACTGAGAACTTTCCGTTGTATAGAGAGAAATCGTTCTGAACAACATGGCTTAAAATGGAATGTTTATTCCTGCCATCGATGAAGGCGAATTCGAATCAGCAGTGTGTACCCGGGAGGTGTTCATTCCACTTAATCTCAGCCTCCATCACCACTACCACTACTGTTTCCATGCTGCTTACTACTTAATTGATTTTGACCTCAGAAAACACATCTGAATATAACAGATTTCTACAATTTAATTCTATAAAACTCTCATTCCACGTTCTGAAACTTGGGAAAGTATGTTTTGATTACATAATATCCTGAAGTATGTTGAACCTTACAGTAGTTTTATTATTCCTTCTTGCAAGGTCCAGGCTCCTTTAGCCTTATGTTTTCATGCATTTAAATGCAGTTTATTAGCTGAACAAGAAATCTGTTAGTTTCTCCTTTTTTACATTTACATTTTTTTCATTTAACTGACGTATAGCTCAGCATAAACAAAAGTACATTTTACAGCAGGTGGAGAGATACAGATGGACACACTCTATACTGTACGTACAGTTAATCCAATGCCCGTTTGCTTAAAATGTGAGACAGGTGAATGTGAAATGAGTTTACTTACGTGAGTGAACATCTAATTGTACAACTAAGGTAGAAAGTTGGTAAATATTTGTTCATTAATATTACTTTTTATATTTATTAATATGATTATTACACATGCCTCCCAAACCAGAGAGTGTGAATGCATCAATACACAGACAGTTTTGGGAGGTTAACTTTGTTTCTTTTTGTTGAGTTTGATTCCATTTACTAAAAATGCTGCATAGTTTTGTGTGTGTGTGTGTGTGTGTGTGTGTGTGTGTGTGTGTGTGTGTGTGTGTGTGTGTGTGTGTGTGTGTTGCTACTCTCTAATGAACTGGTGTTCTGTCAAGAGTGCACCTTATGCTCCAGGTTGGGCTCTAGACTGCTACAGCCCTGACCAGAAAAATCTTTTACTGATAGTATGGAAAACTTTTGAATAATCGGAAAATTTTCCCAATTTTATATTAAAGCTGGATAGTATACAGTGTAACCTAAAAGTTATATTGACTACACCTATTTACCTACGCTTCACACTTGTTGTCATCTTTGTCTGCCAAAACATATTAACCTTAATATACATGAACTCCCAGTCACAGCACTCTGGTGCTCAGTGGCTGAGGTGGTTGTGGCTTCCCTTCCTGAAACCAATAAGCATTTCGCCAATGAAGAGAAACAATTAATTTGGTTACAGACTTTTTAGAGGGAGGCACTTAAGGAGGGGTCCCTTCATTTTTCCCTGAATTTGGCAGCTAACACAAATTCATGGCCGTGTTCTATGGAAATATACTGCACTTACAGAATTCAGACCCCAACCATGAAGTTATCAGGTTATGATCTTACCAGCACCATACTGATCCCTCATGACTTCTCTGAAGTAATTTTAAAGTTTGGCATAATCAGTATAAAATAAGTTTATACTACTCTTTTTCAGTTTTGTCAAAGTCTAAATTAAAAGAATGTAACTGATGAAGTTTGGCAGTGTCTGGAATAGTTCTGGGACAGTAATTTTTCTGGAATAGCACTCCTCTCAGGTCTGCTTTCTGGAATAGCTATCCTCTCTTTGTCTTTAACAAACCTGCTCCCACTTTGGAGGGCACAACAAAGTAGTGCAAGTGTTGTTCTGCATAGCAGCTACAATTTGCTTTATCAAATATAGTCATAAATATTTTGTGCCTGATGTCAAATTCAGGTGTTGTATTTTTAAACATTATACTATGCTTGCTAAAGGGAGTTTTGAGTGAAGCCATTCCAGGTTTTACAACAGTAACATGAAAGTTTCAAAGTTTTAATGTTTGAAGGGTACTTTGTGCAGTTCACAGTGTTCCTAATAAGACATATTTTTGGAACAGTTATTTTTCATGATGCATTTGTTTCAAACTCTGCCCTTTTCATGAAATAATGTCTTTCCCCTAAAAATGATTCAAAATGTTCTAAATGAAAGGGCAGTGGGTCTTGATTTATAACTTTTAATATCAGGTTAAAAAATTGAGTGTGAGGTGACTGTGAGGTCATCTTTAATGCTTTCAAGCCACAGAAAATCGCACCTTGTCAATATTAAAATAGTCCCTGGATGACTTTATGACAGTTGAGATAAGTGGAGTACGTAACACCAAAGTCACCCCCTGTGTAAAAGCCAGGAAGCAAGAAGACTGAGAAGGGAGCTAAGACTTAATTACTGACATATTATTAAAGAGTGCCAAGTGAATCATGATGTCAACATCAAAACTTCAGTACATTTAATGTTATTTACGTATGCTACATGGAATAGTTTTGCCACTGAACTAAGGATTAGAATTTGAAAGGTTATGGAGGATATGAAGGATAACATGGTCCTATTAAAAGTCATTCACTCGGTTTCTTACCCAGAAGGCCATTTTGAAAAGCAAATGATTCCTGAGTTTCACAGGACAAACAATGCAATAACAGCATAGTTCGGAGCATGTGGCTACGATGCCCTGGTTGCACCCTAACTGTGATTGCAAGGACATGAGCTTCATCTAATGGATGCAAGATATGTTCAGCAAACACTGTGTTTGGAAGCACAAAGGGTGCTACGTTATCCAGATGTGATGCCACAAAGGCCCGGAACCTTGAAAATTCAAACTATCGTCAGAAGGAGTGAATTGCAACATAGCTTTATCTGGTGAAAACATGGAAGTGATCAGCAGCCCATCAAGCACAGGTCCACGATGATCAAGGGTGAATATGACAATCCTAGGAAAAAGAAAGTCAATAAATTGATAGAAAAAGAATAATCATTGTAAAATATATACACTATTTAAAATAAAACATATTAAATATATATATATATACATAAATTAAAATGTATTCATTTAAATTTGAACTTCAGATTTTAGGGTTAGGCATAAACAGCACATAGCAGATGTTTTTATACTCAGGTGGATTCATGCAGTTCTTAACATTTTGGTCCAACACACAATTTCCTTTATACCAAGTTCACAAAACACATGTTGACTGGATTAGCATATTCCCATGCTCCAGATTGTCCCTCGTGAGTCTGAGGCTCAGCTATCAAGTAGAGTCTCCTTTCCATTACTCTACCATTAGTTTTGCTAGGCAGACTGCAGAGTGTGATCCCCTTTTCTTGGAATACACCCTGTAGTACCCTTATTTAAGTATAGAGACCACCACTGCAGTTTACCAATCCAGAGGTACCTTACCTGCCTTTCTTGCAGCACTGAAGAAGTGCATGAGGTACCCCCACATTGTCCAGTACTTTTTAGACCTATGACCAAATCTATTCCATCCCTGGGCCCTTTCCACAACTGAGGCCTTGCATCACCATAGTCGCTTCAGGGACAGTGATGAACTTTAATCTGCGTGAGATGTCAAGCAACTGACTCCTGGTAGGAGGGTATGTCTGATAAGTTGAGGAGTTAGACAAAGTGTTCATACCATCAAATGGTTTGCCAGAGTTATTTTGAGGGCATCCAACTGTCTTTTTAATGGACTCTCCAAACTCCTTCAATATCCAAGCTTTTGCTTTATCACTTGCCTTTGCTGTGGTCCCCTTGGCCTAACTCAAATCATATCTTTTAGCAACCATATTTACAGCTGAGGACTTCAACATGCTCCTTTGTTACTCAATGTCCCTGTCTTTACTTGGGATCAAGGAGAATTTATCTTAGAGGTTAGAGTTGAATTTGTTTCACACTGAGCTGTTAGACAATCATTTCCCAAAAAAACCCTCACGGAACATTTGATTCTATGAGACTTGTCGAAATAACCTCTCTGTATGTCGAATCAATCTCACCAGCAAATGGTGATCAGTTGACAGATTGTCCACGTCTTCAGCCGAGTGTCTAGAACATACAACTTTAAATCAGTTGACATAAACACACACTCAATCACTTACTTTTGGCCTGAGGTACCCTGAGATCAAGTACATTTATGAACCTCTTTGTGTTTGAACATGATGTTTTTTATGGGCTGTCTGCCTCATAACAATTCATTGTTCAAGTTCCTCCCAGTCACGTCCCTTCTGGTGTCTTCATCTTTCCCAGCATTTGGCAACCTCAAGGGTATATCACAAACATTTTCTAAAAAGGCTGAATACTCTGTACAGCTGTTTGGCAACCCTTTTGTCCATAGGGAATAACTCTCCATGGCCCTCATCCAGGGGCTTTTGAGTATCGACACAACTACTTGGGGTCTTTCCATTAGGAAGAAGTCTTGAGTAGGAGAAAGACCATCCTTTATCAAGTTTTGCAGATGGTGAGCTCATAAAATGTGATCACTGTTAATACTTTTATATAATTTGTACGTATTTATCTTGATTAGTTTCTGCTATAGTGTGTAAGGGCAGCACGGTGGTAGAATTGATAGTATTGCTGCCTCACAGCCTGGGCTTGGGTATTTGGGCATAGGGTTGTTTCCAGTTCAGTCTGTGTGGAGTTTTGCATGGGTTTCCTCCAATAATCCAAAAACAGTACGTGTGTGCTTGTGTGCCTGTCCTGTGATGAACTGGTGTCCCGTCCAGGGGTACACCCTCCTGGTCTAGTGCCCAGTGATTCTGGGATTGGCTCCGAAACTGCTACAACCCTGACAAGGGCAAGTGGTTAGCAAAAGTGACTAAGTACAGTTTTTAAAGCGAGGAAAAGAATACTTCCATAACACTCTGTAATTAAAGGCCTTTATGTTTAAAAATCAGATATGAAGACTTCTATTACAGACAAAGATGTCATGTCAGGAAATGTAAAAGATGTGGCTGTTTTTGTGATTATTTAAATTACTGCAGTGAGAACAGATATAGCAGTAATTGTGTGTCCCCTACTCTCCCTATGTCACTGTGATCCAGCTGTTCTGTTGTTTCTGCCTGCTTTGGTAACCTGATTTCACCCTAGCAGGGGGTTCCTTTCCGTCAGGAAATACTGCCGTGAGACTGATTAAACTGTCAGAGCAATTATTATGTTGATTATTTATTTATCTATTTATCCATGTGTGCGTGAGATGGAGGTGGATAAGGCTAATAAGTAGCCTGGCTCTTTGGTCTAGATTCGTGCGTATGCAGCCGTGGAACTCTTTCTAAATTGTTTTTGTTACCATCAAAGCTGGTCTCTCTTCTGAGGCTTTCTCGTGGACTTTGGAAGCCCCTCTAGAGTGTTGGAGGCCCCACTGGGGGAAACAGGGAGCTGCACACGTCTGGGCAGGCCAAGCTATGGAGCACAGCAAACCCCTCTCCAGCATACCCTCTAGTCTTTGCTCCCCCAGCGTGGCAACTCTTCTAGCATTTCACTCTGTTTAGTTTCATCTCCAGTGGCACTTCACAAATAGAATGTGCCTTGGCAGGCCAAGATTTGCCAGAGTTTACCACATTGCTTCTGAGCATAATTGTACATTTCCAGATGGCCTAAATTACATCTCAATACTAAATTGTAGACTGTGCCCCAACCCGATTACAGAGTTTCAGTAGTGAGCGCTTCAGGTAATTTGCTTGTAATTAACTTTAAAACATTTTTTGAGTTGTGCAGCACCAAGACTCTGGGAGCAATATTTAAGAAATCTAGTTCCTCTCCTCCTGGCTGGGGTTTAACTGATAAATGGCTCCTGTGACATTACACAATGGGAAGTCTGCAATCATCCCAACTTGTTCTTACATTTACATTTATTCATTTCAGAGATTAATACAAAGAGTGCATTACATCAGCAGAAGGGGGGATTTGAATGCAGACACATGATCCTTATATACAGTCAGTTTGTCAGATTCTACCATATGAACCAGTAGAGATTACATCAGTAGCTGCATAAAAGCTTTTCCTTTATTAAACAAATTGTTATTAATGATTATTAAACATAACAAACACGTACACACTTAACATGTACATACGAGATCAGGGAGAAGTAAATCAGAAAGAGGTGACTTTTTTGACCCTTCTTAAATGTAGAAAGAAATTCAGCAATTCTGAGTGAGCCAGGAGGCCATTCCACCATGTCGGAGCGAGAACCGAAAACCTTTGTGCTTTTGATTTTGGACCTCTTTGTGTGTGGGCATGCCAACCAGGCAGAGGAATGTTACAGTCTTGTTCTGATGTAGCGAGTGATCAGGTCTTGTACATATTGAGAATATCTGTCGATGGTTTTGTAGGCTGTAACAAGAATTCTTTTGCCTATGAGGTAGGCAAAAAGAGAAAATTTTATAGAGTCTGACAGAGAGTTCTGGACAGAATGGTGGACCAGCTGGGAGGTGAAGGATATTTGTTTTGGAGAGGTTGAGTTGTAAGTGGTGATCAGACATCCAGGCAGAGATGTCCAATGTGCGAGGAAATGTTTGTTGTTGAGAAAAGAGAGGAAGAGCTAAGTGTTGTCATCGTAGCAGTGGTAAGAGAATACATGGAAGATGATGACGGGTCTAAGGGGAGCGATGCAGATTGAGAAGTAACTACAATAATGAGTTTTTTTTCATTAACCTTTTATTTAAGCCTTTTATTTTGTGTGACCATTTTTCCCGGCAACTGCTTTCCCTCTGTGCTGTACCAGCAAACCAATCTTATTGATAAAGTCTATTTCGTCATCTTAAAAACTTTGGCTGATGGCATTGTGTGTTATCTTGCATAGCGACAATAGGCTTTTCAGTTGACCTACAACACAGGCTTGAAATGATAACGTAGTAGAACTGGGAATGGATACATCATAACATAGAATCCTATAGATGAGAATATACCTTCTGTATACATACTTTTTGTATACTGTATAATATATGTGTGTGTGTGTGTGTGTGTGTGTGTGTGTGTGTGTCTGTGTCTGTGTGTGGCTACATTGTGATTGACTGGCATCCTGTCCAGGCTGTACCCCCTCAGTCTTTTACCCAATGATGGTGAGATAGGCTCTGGTTTACCAGGACCCTGCTGAAGACAATAGTTATTGAAATTGGATGGATAATATAGTTGCCTGTAAAAGGAATGGTTTTATGTATATAAAAAATGTGAAGGATTTTTATGTTGTCAAAAGATTTAACAGCAGTTTTAGATTCTGTCCTGTAACTGAAATTGTGTATGATTAAATGTCCTTCTCTTGGCTGTTAAAATGGCAAATGCAATTTATTGAAGCCAGAGGGTACAGCTGGTATTACGCAGGTTTACACACATAACCTCTAATGGTTGTTTCCATCAAATTCAGACATATTTTCATGTGGAGTGTGAGTTTGCTCCTGAGTTCAAATGATTAAACAGAAAGGGAGACCTGTCCACTTTCCCCATGTCTCAGAAATGTATTTCCATGTCCATTTGTCCCTTTAAATCATGCACAAGTTTACAATGTTCTTTCATCACTTAGACTTGTTTTCCCACTTCATGTTCTGATAAAGACAAGGGGATTTTTGTAATACTTTCTAATTTAGATAATTCTTTGTATTGTATTGTTCTGCAGTAAATGCACCCTCAGTTTTTGGCAGAATTCAAATGCTACTCCAATGTTGTGGCTGATGAGTCCTGAATCCCAATGGTGCCTAATACCAGGGTTGAGTTCGTGTGTTACTGTCTTTAGATGTGTGGTTCTGTCTTTATCGTATAGATATGTGTCACCAAGGACAATGTTACATTTCAGAATAGATTAACATTAAAATAAAAACTTGAACAATAAAAATACTCTGAATGTTTTTACTTGTTACCTATATTGAAAGGAATATATTGATTTATTATATATTTTCATCATGCGCATTTAAAAATGGGATGCAAAGTGAACATTCAGTACTAAAATACAGCTTTTACTAGTGTCCATTTTCCAATGTCCATCTTTTTATCGTCTTTTCTATCTGCATTCTAAGCTTTAAAATAACATTTCACAACTTAAATAAGAAAGTAATAGAGCAGCAAAAAAAAAAAAAAAAATGCAGTTAAAAATTATGTGTTTACATCTTGTGGTCTTAAGGTAAAAAAAAAAAAAGATAAAAGAAAAATTGATTCTGGACCTGGTTTCAAGAAAGAATCAAAGGTCCTCTCCAGGCTATTTTCTTTGTATAAATGCACTTAGCATGTTACACTGTCAAGTCAGATTACAAAAATGTGCTATATATAATATATTTATAGTTTGTATTATATAAATAAAATAAACTGACAGGATATTCCAAATGTAAATAATAAATATAGACAAAATTTTACAGCTGAAGAATCTAGTTTGTTATAAAGCTGAAAATAGAACAGACCGTTATTAGCTGTAACTGAGCTTCTTAATTGTAACAATGATTTTAACCATTGTAATTTTTCTGGGAATAATAAAGATTAACAAAATATATATGATCTTGGCAATATTGTTCAGTGCCTAAAACAGTGCCTTTTACGCTGCAATACAGTTTACAGTCCATGTTCAGTGTTTTTATTGTCTTATGCATCTACTGTTCTGTTATGTATATTTATTGTCCTGTACTCATCTCACGCTATTGTGTATTTGCACTTTATGTAGTCTTGCCTACTGTTCTGTGTTGCACCATGGTCCTGGAGAAACGACGTTTCGTTCCACTGTATACTAGCTATATAGAGGAATGACAATAAAAACCCACTTGAACTTGTACTTGCTTTGAAGTAACATTATTACCTGGCCAATAGAGCATTTTTAAAGTCCATTCTGGCATGTAGTATTTAGCTTGATCTTGCTGTCCTTAGATGTGCCAGTCCAAGGCGTTTGACCTGTCTTATGGAGTTTCCCAGTACGCATGGTTCCCTTGTCAAGAGGCTCAGCAACACTCCTGGAACCCTCAATACTGGCTGAAGGTAGTAGTTGCTCCTATCCGTGCATCCTGCCATGTCTTGATGCTATGATATAGGAGGCGATTTTAGAGCAGACACTTTCTAAACTAATTATGTTTTTGTTTTTTTGAACTCATTGACTATGGCTCAGCATTTCTACCAGCTCTGAATGCATGTATGTGTGACTATAATGAAAAAAATAATGTTTGAACTGATACAGCTTTGTGAAATTGAATCTAATTTGCGTTCGTTCTGTTTCCACTCCAGGCATACTACTCTCACCCCATGGTAGCTGCAGCTGTCATCATTCATCTGGCTGCAGATGGGACTGGTTACATTGACCAGACTCAGTGTAATATCACAGTTCAGCTGATCGACACAATGGAACAGATACATAGCTTAGGTCAGTATTTTTGATTTTTTCTTTGTTTACATAAGTTTATACAATGTCAGGGTGGCTAGATTGCTTCAGTAAAATATCCAGCTTTACAGAATCATTAGGTAGTATGTACAGTATAAGCAATTTAAGTTGTTCCAGATAAAACCTAAGCAACTATGTTCTTGATTAAGAGTCCACAAAGTCTTATGGGCAGTCTTTTTTCTTTGATAATATGGGAAAATTATCTTTTTCTGTATCTTCCAACAGGTGAATGGCGCCTGAGCTGCAGGAACAATCCATTAGTAATCCCTGTGAACCATGACCTTAGCATGGCTTTTTACCGCACAAAAGCCATATTGGTTAAGTTCCGTTCTCACTTGGTGGCCATCTCTGGAGTGGGCCTTCGTTCCTTCCAATATTTTGACCCCATCACCATCAATGGCTGCCAGAGTAATGAGATATACAACCCTATGGGACAGAGGTACATCTCTCACCACAACTTTAAATACGTGAACCATTTGTTTCCTTGAAATTCATTGGGGTCCAAAACCTATCCCTGATGCATGGGTTTAAGGCTGGTTTAAAATGTGAGATTATTCATAAACTCTTCTGTTTAATGAATGCACTTCTGAAAAAACGCAAAACTGGTTTTTGGTCGTGAGTGTTAATTGCGAGTCAATTTGCTCTTGGTCACATGGCCTGAATGTGCATTCCAGTCCTGCACCAGGCTGTGCTATTTGTGAGAGAGAGAAAGAAGGAGAGAGAGAAATGAAGAGATGTCTGCATATATTTTTTGTTCTTGCTTCTCCTCTCTCAATCATTGCCATGAATGAAGCTCCTCAGACAGAGAAGCCAATGCCTAAAGGTCTAGAGGACCATAGAGAGAAACAGCATGGCCTGTAGACAAAAAGCACAAAAACAAAATGTATCTGGCAGCCGCCAAAGTCTATTGTAATCTGAATCTGATTGCTCCCTTGCTAGACTATCCTACCCCATGCAGAGCACTGAGGTAATGAGGAAACCATGATAACAGCAATAATAGCAATTGAAAAATCATAGATCTCAGCAGTTCCCAGTTGATACTGTGTGGTTTTATACTGTACTGGCACAGCAACCTGTACAGTATAAAGTAGTAAAATAAAGATAGGTCCAGTACTGAGAGCCAAGTGGTTTGAGTGCTGGATGGAATCAGCAGTGTGGATAAATCCCAGGACTGCCTCCAAGTCATCTTTAGTATGTCACAACCGACCTGCTGTTTCCTGTGCGTGCTTTTTTGAAAAGCAATATCCTATCCAAAAGCAGACGTGTTATGCTTTGTAGTTACCTATGGGTAATTTTTAAGGGATTCTATGCATATTTACAGTATCTAAAAAACTTTGAAACTCCAGCTGAATACTTAGTAAAAAATCATTACACTGAGAGGACTATGGAATGAACATGACACAATGCATTAAATATATTTCAAATATGCTTGAAAAAGGATACAACAACAACAATAATAATAATAATAATAATAATAATAATAATAATAATAATAATAATAAACAAAGTTGCCCAATTTTCAAGTTTAATAAGGCATTACTACTGGTGTACTTTGTCACTGAAGTTACGTCTGAAGTATCGTGGCAATGTCATAATTGCTTTGAAACAGTAGGACAAAGAAATTCTAATATTTATCAGAACTTTTTAAATCAGTAAGGATGATCTAGAGTCAGCACTTTAAATTTTACCATAATTTTTTTGAGGGTCACTTTAGTAGACCCTTCATTATGACCATAGTTTTCGAACAGAATGTAGGACAGGATAAATTTAGCAAGTTACATTATATATATATATATATATATATATATATATATATATATATATATATATGTCTAAAGGTCTGAGAAAATGAATTTTAAAAAAATTCATAACAGCCTATCAACATTTGTTAGCGTTATATTAAAACTTTGAAGTCCTCAGTCATGAGGAGGTAGTTGCGGGGGAGTAATGGCTTTTGTGATCTGTTTCTCTGGTGGAGCAGGGAAGGATATGATGGAGGCCACAGCTCTGGGAAAGAAGCTGCTCCTCAGTCTGTTGGTGCAGGAGTTTATTGTCCTGAACTATTTGCCAGACGGCAGTGGTTCAAACCAGGAGTGACTGGGATGTGTGGGGTCCTTGATGATAGTGCCAGCCTTCTTCCTCAGTCGGCTAGCATAGGTGGGGTCCAAGATGGGGAGCTCCATCCTGTCAATGCGCTGGGCCGCATTTTCAGTGCCTGCAGAAAAACTAATCATTTTAATACACCCAGAGATATATAAAGCACTCGGATAAGTTGATGTTCGGCTTTGTACTCTCTGTATAAATGATTCATGGAGGTTATATCACTGCGCTTGTAATCTAGAACTGCACCTGTTTTATACTCATAACACTTTTATTACAGTGTCAGGTTACATTAAGAAACTTTACTTGGACACTATAACACATTTGTTGATGTGCCCAAATACAGCAGACATAAAGCCCCCCCTATCTTACAGAACCAATTTTAACAGCAGTTGATGATGTAGATAATGTCATAACAATGTGCACTGCTTTAGTGTTTTAGTAGCCCTAATCTAGGGGGGCATGGTGGTGTGGTGGCGCAGTGGTGCAGTGGGTTGGACCGGGTCCTGCTCTCTAGTGGGTCTGGGGTTCAGATCCTGCTTGGGGTGTCTTGCGATGGACTTGTGTCCCCTCCCCCAGCCTTATGCCTTGTGTTGCCAGGTTAGGCTCTGCTTCCCCACAACCCCGTATGGGACAAGCAGTTCAGGAACTGTCTGTGTGTGTCTCTTTTACAGCTCTGTCATTAACTGTGTCACTTTGGTGTACTCTAATAAAATGGAGTGAAAACATTTTTTTTTAAACATTAACTTCAATCAATAACAGATGAAGAAAACTACACAATTTTTCCCTCGTTATCTAGTCACTGACCACATACACACTGTCTGAAACCACTTGTCCCGAGTGAGGTCGTGGCGAACCGGAGCCTAACCCGGCAGCACAGGGTGCAAGGCTGGAGGGGGGAGAGGACACACCAAGCAGGACTCAAACCCCAGACCCACCAGAGAGCAGGACCCGGCCAAGCCTGCTGCGCCACCACACCCCCCTAGTCACTGACCAGCTGCTTGTTAAATCAATAAAAAGTTAACTTCATTCTAATACAGTGAAGCTATGTGATTTATGTACCTTTACACTCCTCAGTATTCAGCCAATGCACCATCTAGAATATTTACTATACAGTACATGAAAATTACTTGAAAACCATCTGTCTTTTATGTATTAATTGAAATGTATCCCACATTATTCGTGTGATCATAATTTTATCTATACTTTTATCATGGAGAGATACTTGCCTGACCTACAACATAATCTGTTTTCCCCAGTTGTGTACACTACTCCTGTGAGGCCATCTACTGCCAAGAGCCACTTATCCGAAATGCTGAGATGGTGTGCAGCAGCCCCAGGTACCTCAATGGGGCTCGCTGCACCGTCACTTGTAACCGTGGATACGTCCTGCAGATACATCGAGACGATGACATCATCAAGACCCAGGTAACACACACACAGACTTAACATTAACATCACATCATTCAAACACAACTGAACAAAAGATCCTGGAGTTGAAAATTCACATTCTTTTCAGTAAATGGTATGGTTATTCTGGTTCTCACTTGATGAAAAGCATTTAGCTTGTTTTGATGTAAAAAGCAAAAAAAAAAAAACCTTGTGTAAAAGGATTTCCTCCATTTCATAGTCTCCCAAAAAATGCGTGAGGTTACGCACGTGCTGAAACACACATACACATATGCACACATACTCATGACACAGACCATTGCCACACCACAAACTCATTTGCTCTCACAGATGCCTTAAAGAAAGCAGTAAAATTTTATAACACTCATGGGTTATGTTAACTGGGCTTTTAGGAGGTAAATTAATGTTAACAATAAATGCAGGAGGAGCTATGGAGGAGGTGGTCTGACGCAGTGGCTTGTTAGTGGTTTCATGTCCGTTTTCCTGAACTTTTTTCATGAAGTTGGTAATTTCCCTCAGCTGCAACGTAGGTATCAAATACAGTGCGAAAGAAAGCTGCAAAGTTATGGGTTTATAGATTTTGTTATTTTAATGTTTTAATGTCATATATAGTATCCTCATTATTACAGTAGCTGAGTGACACCAAGATTTGCTTACTGCCGAGGTGGCTGACTAAGTGGCAGCAGTTATCGCCGTATAAGTGCACATCTAATGACTAATAGTATATATATTTTTTTGTTTCCCTCTTTATTTCTTACAATTCAGTGGTACCCCAGTCCATATTTCTTGTGCTCCCAACATGTGTTGTTTCCCATGTCTACCAAAAAGATTGCTGATGCGTGCTCTTGAGATCCATGTCCTTGCCAGCTACTACTCCTTTTCTCTCTGCAGTTTAGTTGCTCTCCAGTGAGAAGGCTGAGCGCTGACTAGAGGAGCAATGGATCCCTCAGTATTGGTAACCAGCTGTTTTTTCAGAGCTTGAAGAATTTGGTGTGCCACATGCATTTAGCATTTGATCGATGGGTTTCCAGCAATTTATGCTACCCTCCCCAGACGTAGGGCGGTGGTCTGCTCCACTCCTATATTTCCTGCTCACAGTCTCCAAATGATGCTACTCAAATCTGAATTGAGATGTGGGATTCGTTTTTAGCTGACTGAGCCTCTTTGGGAGTGTGACTTTACATGCATTATCAAACACATTTCTCAGCAGCGTTTTAGCTGTACCTGAGTGTATATGTGCTTGCATGTGTTTGCATTTCAGCCAAATTCCCTTCATTAATGTTTAAGGAAAGAGTTAGCATAAACAGCAGCCATGTGTTTTGAGTTTAGGACCATCAGCCATCCAAACACTTTAAAGTCCTTCTGTTCAGGCCAGTGGATTGCTACCATGCTCACATCTTCTGTCTTTGTCTTTATCCCATGTCTCAGTAGAGCCTGCAGGCCATGTGCCAAGCTTGATGCAATTGGGCCTCCCTGTTTCTCTTGCAATTGGTCATTAAATGGGCTGATGCAGGGGGTAATGATTAAAGCAGGCAATAAAAAAAGAAACACAAGTTGTAGACAAGCTGCTTTCCTCTTTGCTATTTTGTTCTTTTGTTTTTACAACATAAACTTAAAAAGTCACCATATACAGTATATGTATGAAGCAGCTCAAGCTGAATTAGTAGCTTGTCTTGAATATATAAAAACTGCAGCAATTATTTGATTTATTTTTTCTTCTTTTTGGTAGGAAGGAATGATTTCAATGACCAAGATTTCATTGTTAAGTTTTTTAAGTGCTTTGGGTAACGTGTTGAAAGGCAGCCACCGTGTTAGCTGACCAGGTTTAACACACTGCTTTACTATAACAAAATTAATTACTCTATGGTAGGGCCAACGGTAGGGTTTTTGTTGTCCCTAAGCAAGAAACAATTCAGCAACCCCTTAGACTTTTTATCTGAAATTCATTAAGGTAAATATACATATATGGCAAATTATTTTTATTGTTGTTATGGATACTTACAAATTATGAAGAAAGGAAAATAAAATTTGAATTAAGGATCTTATACTTTTTAAGTGGACATTACAATATGGGTTTGTGTACAAGTTTACACAGAACAAAAATAAAATATTTATTATCATTTATAGTGCTATGAAAAGGTATTTTCCCCTTCCTGATTTCCTGTCATTGCAAATTTTTGACTCTGCATTTTTTCTGGTCTTCAATCAAAATCTAATGTTAGACTTAATGTTAAAGTGTACCTGAGTGAACCAATAAAACTTTTAAAATACATTTTTCACTTATTTGATAAGCAATTATCAACACTAACTGGCAATGTGAAAATGTAGTGACCCCTAATTAAATAACAACAATTAAAGCGATAAACATTCAGATGATTGAACTTGAAGCTTGATTAGAGCCAGCCCTGCTCACTCTTACCTCAGAGTCAAGTTGCCAGCACAAAGATTCAACAAGCACATTATGCTGCGATCAAAGGAAATTCCTGAAGAGAGTTTTTAAAGAAGCTGTTGATATCTATCAGTCTGGAATGGGTTATAAAGCTATTTCCAAGACTCTGGGACTCCTAGGAACCACAGTGACAGCCATAATCTTCAAGTGGAGAACACGTACTGAATCTTCCCAAGAGCAGTAGGCTTGCCAAAATTTCTATAAGGGTGCAACATAAAATCATTGGGCAAGTCCAAAAAGATCCTAAACAACTCTTAGCTTCTCTTCCGAATTCTGAACAGTTAGTGTCTGAACTAAAGCAAAATAGTTCTTCCAATACTTGGTCCCCATATTACATAGTTTGCTGAAGTGTAAAGTTGAATATGTAATGCATGTTAATAAGCAGAAGTACTAACTATGTAAAGATTGTAAAACATAGTTTTTAATTAACAGTTGAACAACAAGAGGGCAGAAGATCCATACGCTCAACCAGCTTCCGCCATGACATTTAAATGTATTCATTTAGCGGACACTTTTCTCCAATGTGACGTACAGCTCATAGAAATATGTGCATTAGATTAGCAGAAAGAGAGAGAGAGATGTAGACAAGTGATTCTTAAGCAATTAAGCATTCAGATGGATGGCCCTACCTGTTTCACCTCGCATATAAGTAATAAAAATAAATATCTTACCCTGCATCAACAATATTAGTTCTATGTCGCCTTTGGTACCTGAGTATTGGTATTGGTATTGGTATTGGTCTAGGGTGGACTCTCTACTTCGTAAATACATATGGAATGGGAAATTACCCTGCGCAATCCACATTGCAGCAAAAAAAAAAAAAAAAAAAAAAAACTGCAGGGAAGTTTGGTCTTCCCAAATTTCAAACTTTATTATTAATTAATCATTTACATTTCATGCCCTGAAGCACTGGTTCTATTCAAACTCTTATCTGCCTTGGCGGAAAATACACAATGTTATAGCTCCCATTAAATTAGAGGACTTTTCATTCCTATCTACTAAAGAAGGTATGGCCCTGTAATGACGTATATGCTACAACCCTTTAATGTTGCAGATAGCTCTCTTGGAATTGAAGTAGCATGGCATAAACTTCCATACTCTGCTGTGACAAAAACTGAGTAAGAGGTTAAAAAAAAAAAAAACTTTATTCAAAACACTTGGGTGGAAAAATGGTATGAAATGGTAGAAGACATTAATGATAACAATTCCCTACTTAGTCTTGAAGAATTTGTTTCAAATTATGGCATAGTTAAGTATTCTTTATTTAATGACTTTAGACTCAGATTTTCACTTAAAACACATAGTACTGCAAAGGGTGCTGAATCTAAAAGATCAGTCAGCAGTTACTTGGATTTTATGTTCTCCTGGAAGTCATTTTTATTTTTCCAAAATTTATATCCCATCTGTCTGACTTCATTAGATAGTAACTTCATGAACATAAAAAGATATACAGTGCTTTATAAGTGTATTCATATATAAACAAAATAGAAATATATAGTTTAATGACTCAAAACTGACTGGAAGCTAAACTTATCAAGTTTGTAAATGGATAAGTAGATACACAGGTGATCCCCGACTTATGAAGGGGCTACGTTCTGTGAAACCCATCATAAGTTGAACGTGTCGTAAGTGAAAAATGCATTTAATACACCTAACCTACCGAACATCATAGCCTAGCATACGTGCAATGGCCATCATGGGCTTGATGCCTTTTCTTCTTCCCACCAGTAACAGGAAACACAGATGGGCTTTTCGGTGACATTATGGATCCACAAAACACAATCGCGTGGCAGACTGGGAGATGCAGATCGCTGCTGCTCCCCAGCATCACGAGAGAGTATCGCGCTGCATCTTGCTTACCCAGGAAAAAATCAGAATTCCAAGTACGGTTTCTACTGAATGTCTGTCGCCAGCTCACCATCGTAAAGTCGAGAAAAAAGTAAGTCGAACATGAATATGAGTCCCAGTGCAGGTGAAAACAGGTAACACATAGAGCTGTGACATCACTCATGCTAAGAACACAGTTGTTAGTAGCCAGATAGCATATTGCAATGGAGATGTTATTACACTCCTCCAGTTCTGTATGCAGGGGATGGTAGATGATGGGCCATCTTTTTATTGACTTCTTTATGACAAATGTAAGTTTCAGGTTTCTGTGCAGAAAAGTGATTAAAGACGCTACAACACTGATGTGTACTCTTGAGGTTGCTGCAGCTTTATAGTAAATGTACAGTGAGAATGCTTTTTCTATAGGGAGCATTGATGGTTAGTGCTTTTTTTCCACAAAGATGTCATTGACAACAGCACATGTGCCAAAATAACCAAGGAGTATGCATTTCATGAGTGCAAGAGAGGTTGGAGGGCAGGAGTTTTCTCTTTTTTTTTTTGGGTGGTGAAGGCATGAATGAATGGGGGAATGGGGATGGGGCAGAGGGGGGCATCTGTGTTGAATTAGGCACAGTAGCCATTGGTAGTTAAATACTCAGTGGAGGAGGAATCGGCAGCTGTAAATTTTTAAAAGAAGGAAAGTCCTTGCACGCATCCCCCTCCCCCGCAGCCGACTATTTACTGGGGACTCTGTGGAGCTGCTGAGACGCAGCTGAAAAAGTGGTGGAGAGAATGTCGCTCTGTAGCTGCGGGGAAGGAGGGTTGAATGTCTGCCTCATAATAAAAAGGGCTGCCCTGCATGCTTCCTATCCACATAGCCTGCTTTTTTGTTTTCAGTTGGACCCACATTTATTGTTTCTGCTCCCCTCTGCTTTGGTCATTCCTTTAACTGCTCTTGTAATTAAGGCAGTTCTGCCCTATAAATGGGCCATCTCAGCGTCAATGAGGTTCGAAACGGCTTTGCCGGCAATGCCTTGGGTGCAGAGAAATACCACGTGACCTTTGTTTATTTATCTGTTCCTTGGCTTGTTTGTTTGTTGTCATTGATTCTTTCTGGAACTTCGCAAATTTCATGCTTTATAGGTATAAGGTAAAATTAGATGTCAAACCATTTTTAATCTGATTGTTAAGTACTGGATGGCAGCTTTAGAAGTTCGAGTGTTTTTTGTGGACTTTTAGGTGTTTTCATCACTGCATGTAGTGTCTAATTGCCAAATACCTATTACTGGTGTATTTTTATTAAAACACTTACATGAAAAACCCATGAATTTTCATTTCTGTAAAAGAAGACCTGAAACTACTGAAAGACCTGGAAAAAAAAATGTTGACGCATAATCATACACTATGACCTATTTTATAGAGTAGCAGAATTATATTACATTGTGTTGCAAATCATTTACAGTATCTTTTTTATAAAGTCCATCTACCAACATGATTCCTAGTGTGAACTACTTACCAAATCTGACTGCAAAGTAAAACGGAGTGGTGGAAGTTTATTACATTGTATCAGTTACAATAGGAGTGTGACATTGATATAATATAATATTCCATATAATTTCAAAATGTTACATTGAAATGTAGCCCATTGACTGTAGTTATAATTACTGTTGTGTTTTGATTTTTGTTGCAAATACTGCTTATCCAGTTTTGGTTTTTTGTTGGCTGTTAATTTTTTTTTTGGTGGTTGTTTTTGTCGTTGATGTTGGCATTGTTTTTGTTATTGTTTTTTAACTGTGGCTGTTGTTCTGTTACAGATGCATGTTTTAGCTAGTTAAGATTATACTGTTTATGTGGCAGTGGAGACTGTTGCTAGGACAGCTTGGCTGGGGGATTAGTGTTGGTGATGACAGAACACTGGAAGAGAGATGTTGGACATTCGGCTTATTTTTTTTTCCTTTTTCAAAAACACTTTTCTTCTCAGAGATAGTATCGTCATTTACTGTTTTTATTTATTTATTTATTTATTTATTTATTTATTTAGTCTGCAATACTTCATATACCACACAAGTTTAAATCTTATGTATGTAAATGTAAATCTTAATCTGCACACAGCTCGAAGGGGTTTTTTTCAGAAGTGTCAAGTATAATGTATTTCATGTTTGTAATAGAATGGGAATATATGATAATGAAACCTATCTTTGTTTTATATTACATAGAATTGTTCAGCTCACACATTTTGTGTTAATGTTACACAAAACAGCATATTTGTTCAGTTATTTCAGAAATAGAACATTTTTCTGGTGCATTTAAAAAAAAAAAAAAAAAACATCATGAGCATTGTGGGTCACTGGTAATCAGATAGAAACTGTGTCCATGGCAAACAAACATTTCTTCAGGAACTCCTAGAGTTTGTCAGGGTAATAGAGGCACACATGGATTCTTTTCCTGTCAGCAGCTGAGCTGGTTGGTTTTGGTAAATTATCATATCTGCGTGTTTTAATGTTGAGGACCATACTTAACCATGTCTGGGGATATGTATTACATTTTCCATGTGGTATATGTTGCTTTTGTTTTTGTAAGCAGTTTCTATCCTTTAATTATAGTAATAGCTGAGTTAAATTAATGTATCTGAAGACTAAAAGACTGAACTCCAGTTTTTTAAAAAAGTTTAAACTGAACCAAACTGAACTAAAACATTTTGTATAAGCTACTCTTTGTTCCCCAACGCATGCACACAGATCATCACAAAATATCAGAATAATAGCTGTGTCGAGGGCCTATATGGTCACCTTTATATGTCTTCACTGCAGCCTAGCACTGGTGGGATTGACAAACTGATCCTGAGTCACATCTGACAGTGTGCTAACATGACAGGAGTGGTTGGATTGACTCCTATCACTGGATTATGGGGTTAGTCACAACTGTTATCATAGAACTAGAGAAGATTAAAAGCCACACTTTCTTTTGTGATGCTGTACACAGTAGATTTAATTTAAAAATCAATAAATAATACTAAAAGAGGGCAGAATAATCAACTGGGTATAATTTCATGGGTGTATGGTTTTTTCTCATGTGATTTTACAATTGAGGGATAAAATGTGCTAAGTGACTGAGAACTTTATGTGTGGTGGATACGAGCACAACAGAAGGGCCTGGGAAATCGCTCAAGAAAGACTAGTATAGCCAACTTACTGTTTATGACAACATCGTATGCCTATCAAACTAAACCGTCATGGTAATGGTGACAGGTATACCTGTACTTCATTTTACAGTACCAGCCATTTTTCTGCTTAAAGTAATAACTTGTGAGCGAACCATAATGTCTTGAAATAGAGGTTTTAAAGTTTTAAATAACCATGTATCACTTTTAAAAATTCTTGGTCCAAGTTTTATAGTTTTTTTTTTCTTTTTTTTTGGTATCTGTCTCTGTCAATCTGAGTTTTTTTTTTATTTTTTTGGAACTAATGTTTAATTTAATTAAGCAGAAAGTGGAAACGAGTTTTTTTTTTTTTTTTTTTCCAGAAAGCCAGATGTGAAAACACTTTGTTTGCTACCCCGCAGCATACCATTTGTATTGTATCAGCACAATATTATTACAAAAGAGAGAAAGTTCCTTAAAGCCCCAAAGGACTGAAGACTTTACATAATTTTCACATATTTGCAGACAACAACATACACACATTTGTGGTCTATACACAACATGCTAACACAGTCTCTTGTGTGGTCTTCTATTCCAATTTTCAGCCATAAGTTCAGTGCACAGTGACCTGACAAAGAGCTGTTTTCAATACATGGGGGTGGGGATCGGGGAAAGGACACGTTTGCAGCTGTGTCTGGATTGCATTTTACGTTCTGTTTCCTGCTATTTTGTTCATTTTTTGCTGGTGGTACATTTCCTGACAGAGTACAGTACATTAGATAAGTATTACATTCTACAAGATTGGTTAAGTCCTATCTGTTGAAACATCACCCGCAGTAAAATTGTGCTTCGATTTCCCCGAGGACTCCTATTGCTCACTGTGTCAACCAGACATCAGGGGAGGAGTAACTTTAAAGAAATGGTTAGAGGCCCCTCAGCTCCTCTGCTCCTTGGCTTCTGGAAATAACAACTAAGGCAAACATTATTACTGGACACTGTCTCAGTAAATTTATGTACATAGCTTAAATTTTAGGGATTTCTTTTGTTGTCCTTGTTTATCACAATATCATTGATCAGTTAGTTAATATATCTGCATGCAATGTAAATTATTATTATTAATCTGTGTGGAGTTTTCATGTTCTCCCTGTGTCTGCGTGGGTTTCCTCCCACAGTTCAAAGACATGCTGTTCAGGTCCCCCATAGTGTGTGATTGACGGAGAGAGTGTGTGTGTTCCACTGATGTATGGATGAGTGACCCGGCTCATCACACTACATAGAGTTCATTGGAAGTTGCCACTTATGGCACTTAATGTTTCCATCCAGAATTGGAAGCATTTGCATTGTGTGTTGTTTATAAATAACTGCTTGCACCAAGTGGTCCCTCAAGTTGGGTGCTCTATTATAGGCACACCTGGGTGGCATCTGTAAAGTAACACCAACATTAGGATTGGTTTTCAGATTGTGCCATTGACAATTCAGTATGTCTTTTACACACAAGTAATGGAAGTGTATGTGTTGACTCAAGTGATGGGAGCAAAAGAAGACTGTATATTTGCTGACTGAAGCAGGCAGGCTATATCAGCACTGTGGGCTTTAACTGTACATATGTTGATTAATAGACATGTATTTTCATGTTGTGCAGCGCTATGCCAGTGTAGTTTTATGATAACAACAGCAACAATACAGTAATAATAATAATAATAATAGGGGCTGAACAGGGAAGACCTACTACCCTCAGTTACTGACAGAATTGCAAAATGTATTTACATTTCTGATAGAAGTTAAAGAAAATCAAGAGAATGAAGACAGCATGAATATCTGATGTTAAGTAAAATTTGTAATGTTCAGTACTGGTCAAAAGTTTTAGTACACTTAATACCAGAATAAAAACCATAAAACCAGATTTGCTTCGCTCAAAAAAAAAATACAGAAACTAAACCTTTGAAGTGAGAGTTGATCTTACAGACTGATGAGTCAAGATTTGAAGTGTTTAGATCCAACAGGCTGGTGTTTGTAAAATGCGTGGCTATCATATATCAGAGACATGTCATTCCTTTCGGGCTACGGCTAGTTTAGCAGTTCTTCATTCTTCACACACAATAACCGAACACAACAACCTATAATACACATCAAAGTTATGCCAGAAATATCTGCCGAAGAAGGAAAGTGGAAAAAAGTAACTAATCATCTGGATGCAAATTATTAATTTGTTAATTAATTTAATGTACAAGAAAATGATTGCTTCAGCTGTCATAGTTTTAAGGGATGTCTGATTAATAAGAAAAATATTAGGAAAGTCCCTCTTTGCAGCCACCTAAAACCCCAGGATCACCATTTACTGCAAGTTTACTTTACGGCATTTACTGCACCATTTACTGGACTGAATCATGACACCTAAACGAAACTGAAATGTATGACATATTTATCTCGGTTGGTGGTTATACTGAGTACATCAGAGAGAGCTCTACACTCATTCAAAGCTGAATTTCCTACCTCCACCTCACTTTTCTGAGAATCATCCTGCCTTCCGTGAGTTTCTTTTTTTTAATTCTGTCCAAATTTTGCTCCAAAATTCCTGCTTGATGGGCTGATTTTTCAGGAATGCTGTGGCTTTTCACCATTGTTGCCCAGAGTGCATGCTTTGTGTTGAGTCTGCGGTTGTGCCCTTTGGGAGAAGACAATGGCATTATTTTGAAGAGTCAGAAGAAAGCAGCATCCACTGCCTAGGCCTGATGAAAGTATAGTGACCGTCTTTCGGGTCGTGTTTCCAGGTTCCTCATTCAATATCTTGCTGATGGTTTTATTACTGCTTCACAACTGTATAACTGCCATGCTCAAACCACCATATGACATTACTCTTTATGAGGGACTTGTAGACAATCTCATTGATCTCTAGTGGAGTAAAAATAATGTCTGTCAACATTCAATTCCAAACACTGAGGCTTTATCTTTGAAGTGAGAAGAAATGACTGCACTTGGTATATGGTCAAATAATAGCTGGGCATATTTTTTGTTTTTCCTTTTATAAATGCATTTTTGGTTAACTGAAAAGGAAAAAGGGGGTGCAGTGGCGCAGTGGGTTGGACCACAGTCCTGCTCTCCGGTGGTTCTGGGATTCGAGTCCCGCTTGGGGTGCCTTGCGACGGACTGGCGTCCCGTCCTGGGTGTGTCCCCTCCCCCTCCGGCCTTGCGCCCTGTGTTACCAGGTAGGCTCTTGTTCCCCGCGACCCTGTATGGGACAAGCGGTTCTGATAGTGTGTGTGTGAAAAGGAAAAAGAATACACGAGTGGCATTGTGGAAGACAATGAAGGACTCATCCTGGAACAAGAGAAAGAGAAATGCCAAAAAAGGGGTCTTTTTCCACTTCAATCAGAATAATGATCATTGAATACAGAAGCCCTGAGTCATTGCCCTCTTGTCCCATGTTTGTTATAACATGATTTCAGTATTTATTCATTTAGCTAACGCTTTTATCTAAAGTGACTTACAATGTTAAGGTTATGGTTATTTACCCATTTATACAGCTGGGTAATTTCAGTGGACCATCTTATGGTAAGTGCCTTGCTCAAGGGTACTACAGTCAGTGGTGGGGATGAACCTGCGATCTCTGGATCCTGTCTGTCTTTTCAGCTGTCTTCTCAGCTGTCTTTTCAGCTGTGTTCACCGTCTGTGTGCAATGTTAATGTTTTGGCTGGATTCACAGGTCAGTGTTACAGGGTGTGCCGTGTGCATACTTTAAATGCAGTACACCATTTAAAGAATGCTAGTCCCTGGTACCAGACATTGGAATTTTCCTGTCCTATTTCATTTTTCTTTATTTTTGTAAGCAGTGCTTTTGTCAAGGGGCACACAGATGTGCCGGTGGTTTTTCCCGTTTGCAGTGCAAAGATAATTAATAAGAAATGAAAACAAAAAAGATAATCAGTTGTTAAAGTGATTTAATAATTTTGCACATTAACTTATTACTGGTCATGTTATTTCAGTAGTCTAATTTTGACTAAGAAAAAACACAATAGAAACAACAACATCAAAATACATTTACATAATGAATAGCTCAGTCATAAGGCAACACTGCCAACCATTGTGGTTTAGAAAAATTTAAACCAAAAGTATTAATGCAGTCTAAGTGATTTTTTTTGTATACCCCTTTTCTTGCAGTCGGACTCCATAGTTACTATTACCTGTGCAGACGGAAAGTGGAACAAGCAGGTCACGTGTGAGCCTGTGGATTGTGGCCGGCCAGACAAGTACCATGTGCATCCCGCCATCTTCCACTTTCCTGAGGGGACAACGTATGGCAAAAGATGCACCTTCCAGTGTAAAGAGCCTGCACAGCTTGTAGGTGAGGAGCTCTCAGAGAATTTTAATAACTCAGGAAGATGATAGTTTTCAGAAAACATCACTTTTCAATGTGACATGCAATAAAAGAGACCCAATTCTGAAAATGCAGTGCACACCAAGTTGCTTCATATTTGTGCGTAATTAGATTTATAAAATCAGATGAAGACACATTGTTTTTCTTTTTTTTTCTTTTTAAATATCACTAATATCTGCAGAGAAATTTAGAACTCAGATCTACAACTAATATGATATGTGTGCTGTTTCCATTTTTTGCCATTGAACTTTTCATGTCCTCTTCTTCTTATTCCTGGTTTCTACTTCTTCTCTTAATCCCTTGTCCGTTCCACGCTCCACCCCACTGCTTTTGTCCTGTCTTTCCCTCGTCACTCTTCTATCCCCCTCCAGGCTCTAACAACACCCTGATGTGTATGGAGGATGGCATGTGGTCCTTCCCGGAGGCACTGTGTGAGCTCCGCTGTCCCACACCTCCCCCGGTGCCCAATGCTGTCCTGCAAACCAAGCGCTGCAATTCTACTGGCCTCAAAGTGGGCTCCTTCTGCAAGTATAAGTGCAAGCCAGGCTACCACGTCCCCAATACCAACAACCCAAAAAGGTGAGAAGCTGCCTCATTTCTTCTTCCTTCAGTAGCCATCTATGCTACTGAAAACTAGTAATAGTTGACTATTTATATACTTATAGTTATTTATTTACGACAGAACATAACTGGGTCATAGCAACAGAAAGAAAGAAAGAAACAATATGCCAAAAAAGTGCACACATACATAATGCAATGTAAGGGTAAAAAGGTTTCTTAATTTAGCTGGGGTGGTCATTATTTAAACCAGGAATAAATGCCAAGTTATCTACTAATGTATTTTTTTTTTTTAATTTTCTTAGTACGTAAACACAAATGTAAGAGCTTGGTCGCCTTGGTTGTATTACTATGACCTTGTATAGTTCAGCCTTGCTTTTATTTTTGTTCTGAATAAACATTTTAAAGATGAATATACCGTCATCACCCCTCTGTGTTTAATGACATTGTCTCCATCCTTAGGCGTGCATTCAAGAGACAGTGCACAGAGGATGGCAGCTGGCAGGAAGGGGCCTGTGAACCAGTGACTTGCCCCCCACCGCCACCTGTCTTCCACGACACCTACCACTGCACCAATGGCTTCAAGTTCAACAGTGACTGCTGGATCAACTGTGACGGGGACAACCACACGGTGAGCCTCTACACCCCTTGCGACAAGGTCTGTCCATCCTTTTTTTCATGCTTCCCGGTTTTGGCTCACACACGTCCTTCATTTTCTGCTTGTTGATTTGCTTTTATATCTGTCATCAGGCCTTGATTTGTTGGTTTGACCGCTGTGAATTTCATGTTGTCTTACTGCAAAGTTGAAGCACAAATCCTACATTTGTGTGCGCTGGACGATTTGTGGTTTTGAAATGTTAGCTGCTTTTTGAGTATCAATGCTACCTTCACATGGTCAATTTTTCATATTATTCATCCTGCCCACACGATGCTCTGTGGTTCCGTACTGTGTTCCTGTTTCATTCTCATATTATTTACCTCTAAACCACATGGAAACTCACATAACTGAAATCACTGCTTCTGGCTTTGGAAAATGAAAATGTTTATGTTGAACATCTTCCTAAGAAGAGCTGCATCTCTGTGAAAATCAAATATGGATTGATGAATATAATCATAGTAATATTGATAATTATAAAGCTTAATTGGGTTTAAGAGGGGTGCGGTGGTGCAGTGGGTTTGACCAGGGCCTGCTCTCTGGTGGGTCTGGTGTTCGAGTCCTGCTTGGGGTGCCTTGCGCCAGACTGGCATCCCATCCTGGGTGTGTCCCCTCCCCCTCCAGCCCAACGCCCTGTGCTGCTGGGTTGGGCTCCGGTTTGCCGCGACCCCACTTGGAACAAGTGGTTTCAGACAATGTGTGTATGTGTGTTTGGTTTAACACATAAAATTCCTGTTTTTTGTTTGTCTTGCCTGCTGTAGACAGAGTAATTACCTTACTTGCTGTTTTCAGGGTCCCACGACCAATATTATCAGATGCAGGAAGGATGGAAACTGGACTGGGTCATTCAAGGTTTGCCCTCAAATAAAAGGACAGTGTGCACTCCCTCAGAACCTCAGTCCAACCATTCGGGTCAGCTGTAAGAGAGGACATGGTATAGGTATGTACTGAAGACCATATGAAGATAACATGTCAGTAGACTGTACTTCTGCTTTATACAAATAAAATGTAATGTTTTATAACCATAGAATTCTCAATGTTGGTACCATGATATACACTCAGCACTATTATGAACTACAATGAACTACTGAGAAAAAAGAACATTTACTCCATCATTTTTGGCCAGCTGTTTGCTGACTTTAAATTCTGTTTAAATCTATCTTTTTACAAGCAGCGCTCTTCTAGCATTTTTGTTTCTGCCTGTACTCGTAGGTGAAGAGTGTGAGCTAACATGCAAAGACAGGAACAATAATGTGGTCATTTTGCCCAGCAACACAAGTGTGGAAACAGTTATGAAGGATTACTGGTTGAACCCACCCAAAGTTAAGGTGAGTTCCCTGGAAAAGGAGCCTGTGTAATTATTTGGTAAATGGTCATTTCAAATTATTAGCAAGTTCTGTGAGCTCTGTGCTGTATTGTACAATTATGGCATTGTATGCCTTGGACAGAGTCATCAGTAAGCATTTTGTAATATCTGTCTTTTAAAAGGTTGCACTTTTCACACTTTTCATTCAACTGCAGCCCTAACCACCAGGAACTGCAGTCTCTGTGGAATGAAAATGAACTTTAGAATGTGGCACAAAAAAAAAAAAAAAAACTTACTTTAAATGCATAAATAACATTCAACGGGGTAAGAAAAAAAAAACTAGCATATTCAGTATATGGGTGTACCAAAACGAAGATGAATAATCGCTGTTTTAGAATATCTGTATCATGCTACATTCAACATCTCTAAGAAAATGCACAACCCCCAGAAACAGTGGGTCTCCTCAGAGACCAGTCCTCTTCACATTTGTGCCTTGATCTCAGAAAGGTCTCAAAACAGAAAGAACATGTGACTATGATACAAATATAACAATACGAAATATATAAAAATGAGAATGGCCTTGAACCTATATACACACACTTTCTGAACCGCTTGTCCCATACGGGGTCACAAAGCCTAACCCGGCAACTCAGGGCGTAAGGCCAGAGGGGGAGGGGACACACCCAGGATGGGACACCAGTCTGTCACAAGGCACCCCAAGCAGGACTCAAACCCCAGACCCACCAGAGAGTAGGACCTGGTCCAACCCACTGCGCCACCGCATCCCCCTGGCCTTGAGTAGAGTTTAATTATCTGACAATTTAAATTTCAAATCATTTCATTATCAAAAAGTCATCAGTATAAATATCAGAAATAGGAAAATAGCATAAACTGAAACCATATCAAGTCACTCCTTGCAGGAGTAATTGGAATAGTTTGTTACTAAGCCTTTATCAATTTCCCAGTAAATTAGCAAACTGATGCCCAAAGTCAATCCAGGAAAATTTTGATCCACTGACAACCCAAAAAATATCTTAACATTTTTTTAGTCTACTTTACATGGCTTTTATTGGATTGAGAGAAAATGTACCCTGCCTACATTTACATTTATTTATTTAGCAGACACTATTCTGTGACATTCTCCTTGTAGTTAAGAAGGTTCAGAAAACTGAAGTGAAGGTTACAGAAGAAGAAAGGTGTTTTCCATTACTTGGCACAAGTCATTATGGCTCAGGTTACAATCAATTGCCTCTTATTGCTGGCACAGTCGGGTAACTATCAAGCATAGTAATAACAGTCCTGGAAAAATAGGGAAACAATGATCTCTCAACTAGGGGGTGCGGTGGCGCAGTGGCGCAGTGGGTTGGACCACAGTCCTCCTCTCCGGTGGGTCTGGGGTTCGCGTCCCACTTGGGGTGCCTTGTGATGGACTGGTGTCCTGTCCTGGGTGTGTCCCTTATGCCCTGTGTTGCCGGGTAGGCTCTGGTTCCCTGTGACCCTGTATGGGACAAGTGGTTCAGAAAATGTGTGTGTGTGATCTCTCAACTAATTTAAACCAAAATGCTCATGGTTGTCTGATGCTAATTAAAACTTTATATTTAGTTTCTTTAATGAGATCTTTAGAGACACCAGTGGCTTGTCTTAATTGTATTATGTCTGACTGATTATTTTTGTTCAGCTTTTTGTTTTACTTACAGTATTTCTGTTGTAAAGAGGACTTCTTAGAAGTGTATAACAGAAAAAAAAAAAAAAGTTGACAACATTTAGCCTTATAAACCTGCAGAAAGTAATATTTTTTAACTTTTTCAACTTGGACAGAGGAAAGAAAAAAATCATTGATGATAGTTCCAACATTCCAGTGTTTTGAGGTAAAATCAATAGGTGCTCCTATCCTTCAGAACTGAATGTCAACTGCTTTAAAAAAAAAAAAAAAAAATCACAAAGCACTAGTTCCTTTAGCATTCTGCCAGATTTCTCAAATTCTCTGTAGTCCTCCTTTAATGAAAGCTGAACTTGCTGGTGGTTCAATGAGTAATGCTGTACATGGCTGCAGGAATAAAGCAATGTGGATAATCTTTCATAGGAAGATGTTACTGCAGGTCAGGAAAAAAAGCTATACACATTCACTGGCACTGAGTCTGTGCTCAAAAGAAACAAAACACACAAAAATGCAAATCGCTTAAATGCCAGAAACAAATAGGGAAACAGTGACATAATTTCTCACATTAAATTTATGTTTTGAACAATGTCCACATGACCTCGATTGCCCATGCAGTAATGACTAACCACGGCACACTGGAGACAGTTTGCTGTATTTCTACCTATCTGAACCCTGTTACACCTCAGCTCGTCCATTTCAGAGTGATTATAGGCGTTCCCTGTGGTTGCTGACAGTGTCTGGAGCGAAACCAGCTTTGCAACAATAACTACCATTCTTTAATGATTGCTTCTCATTGGGATTTATTGCTTAAATACAATTAGGCCCTGGAACTACAGCTCTCTTTAAACAGTTACATTTATTATCAGCACTGGGGAAAAAGCATGTAATCCTCATTACAAATTCTGGCTAATGCAAGTACTTGAAATTAGACCTCTTGATGGATTGCCCGTAAATCAGTGTTACTGGTATATAATTGGGTTCCCAGTTGGGCAGTCTTGCTCTTTTGCATTTTCTGTGCCGAGTGCACCACTTATCCTACTGTATACCTTTACCTGGGATTTACTATATATCGTACCTCTTTTTCAACACCCTTTTTCTATCAGATAGTTAGTGGCTGTGTTATGTTTTAAACAGCATTAATATATGCTTACTGGCACATTTGCCATTTATTGAGTCAACTTTTTATCAAAAAAAGATTAAGGAGTGGTGAGAGACCAATCAAGGGCTTAAAAGGATAACGTTCTAGTAGTCAGATTTTTTTCATGTTTCATATAAATACATGTAGAACCACGGATAATATTTTGAGTTGACAGAATGCTTGCATGGAGGATATCTTTCACTTTTTGCATGGCCTCCATTATGATATTGCATCATTTTCATAAGTCTTCTTATACACAAGATTTTGATCCTAGCTTCATTTCAGTTCATGTGAAGTGAATCGTACATCTCCAGACCAGTTTAGGAAATACAGCTTAGTTTCTGCAATGGTTAAGAAACAGCTTTGCATATTTCCTGATCTACAGTAAGTTCTCTGCTTTAGACACAAGGCATTTTCTTACTACGTGTGTATGTCTTTACCATCACACCTATATTCTCTTGCACACACAGACACACTCACCTGTTCTTACATGCAAACTCAGTCAGGCTCAGCCTGCACAGAATACACATTCATGACATACATATGCACTCACATACGCATACATAAACAAATACACCCAACCCACACGCACATATGCTCACATTTCTCTCCTGGAGTTTAGATACACAGACGGGTAGGGATGCTGATGGAAAAGACTTGGTCCTGCGTCAATGGCTGGAAAATCTGAAACTTTCAGAAAGAAAAACAGTCCGGATACAGATAGTATAAAAAGTCTATTTAACAGAAGTCAGGTAAGCCTCAAACAGCACAGGGCTTGAGACGACCTGTGAAAACAAGCTGAGGCTTCTTGGGCAGACGGTTTAAATTAGGCCTTGTGTAAACAAGCAGCCGGACCTCAGTGTGACACTGAATACTAAGTATGTGTCGATGTCCCAGACCAGGGCTCAGCGCCTTGCCTGCCATCAGCCGACACCAAATGTCTGCTTTCTTGGAATTCACATGTTTATGCTCAGCATTTCCATTCCCCCAGTCCATCTGGAGACCCACAGAATACGTCACTGCTTCTCTCCTGACATTCCCTACCTGTTCTGCTCCAGGAGGAACCTGCTCTTAGAAGCAGCTTGCAGCTGTAAATGTGCTTCAGTATTAATATTTCATATGTTTCCAAAGCAACTTGTACAGATGACAGCTGCGCATGTTGTCCATTTATAGAAGTGGATATATTACAGAAGAGGTTCTGGTTAGCCAGCTTTCACCTGGGTACAACACCAGTGTGTCTCAATGAACTTCAATCTCTAGGTCATGAGTCCACATCCTTAGCCCAAAACGAACTTACTGGACATTCGTCTAGAGAGTTCATGGCGAGCACTGGTTGATTATTTTTCTATAAGCCTTTCACTGTGACACAAAGGCTAGCCTAAGCTGCACACACTGGACAAATGCTCAATCCAGTAAGTCAGTATAAACATTTAATTAGATTAAAAACTTCATCACAAAGCAAAAGCAACCAGCATTAGCCAAGCAATTTTATAATAGCTGTTACAACACTATTAAAGTATTGATTTGTGTATATACCTTGCAATGGTCTGGAATGTAGCCTCCAATTCTTTCAGTATTGGAAGCAAACCCTTAAGCCTGACAGATACAGCCTCACAACTGTTATAACATACATAGAATCACTTACTTGTAGAATCAAACTATGCAGACAATGTCACTCGGTAAGAGTTTCAGTATCTGCAATGGCAAAATGTTGTAGGTTATGAGATCAAAAAGAATTTTGCTTTTTTATAATGTTCAAACTCCTCAGTGTTTTTCTATACCAGAATTTCTTTAAAATCTCTATGAACTCTGACCTTCATGCAATTTTAAATGCCCTTTATCATGAAGAATAGGAGGTTATGCACAAGAGTTCAGGCAGTATTTGATTCTTTGTTTTTTGTAAATTAATGTATGAACAGTTTTATAACAGATAAATATTGATGAAATGATATTTAAGTCACAACCACGGCTTTTAAAACTACTCTTATACTGCTAAATCATCAGTGATAAAATATTTTCCTTGGAGGAATAAACCTTTTCTCTATGTTCTTACAGAGTATTGTGTGTACAATGGGGCTGAAGTGGTACCCACACCCAGAAACTCTGCACTGCATTAAAGGTTGTGAGGTAAGGGATTCTGAAGAACCTCCGCATACATTTAAACATAACACATTTGATGTATTACCTCCCAGAGGGAATACAACAAGCAACATGTGACCTTTGGCAGATACAAGCAGCTGATCATGTAATTTAATAAAAAATTCTGATGTACAGGGCAGCATTGGAGAAGGGGCACAGCTCTTACATTCATCCATTTAGCTGATGCTTCTCTCCAAAGCAACCTACAATTTTAGTCTACCTACAATTATTCATGCATTTATACAGCTGGGTAATGTTACTGGAGCTGTTTAGGTTAAATACCTTGCTCAGGGGTACTACAGCTGGAGGTCGGGATCAAATCTGCTACCTTGGAGTCCAAAGGCAGCAGCACTAACCATTACACTATCAGCTGTCCTTACCGCTTGTTCCCTTCAGATTACCATAAGTTGTCTTTATGTAAATTCCAGTTGGATAAATAGGAACAACTGTAAGTAACTTTTAATGTATCAGCTGGTTAAAATCACATTTATAAAACACAATGACTGCTGAATTGTGCAGGTATTTTGAACCGTGTTGAAACGGTGTTTTGGGATCCTTCAAATTAGCCACAAAAGCTTAGTCTTTTAGCATAAATTGCTTCTACTTTCAGTTTTCAGTGAAATGGACTCCAAAGGCAAATATGAATTGAAGGGATTTGTTAAGCATTGGTTTACGGCTTCAGTCACTATAGTAAGATTGCACTGGAACAGATCATTTTCTTTATATAGTTCTCAAGATACTAAATTTTAAGCCATTTGGTTTGGACACATTGTAGAGGTATACACTATTTTGTTCATTGGGGAGTTTTGGTTGAGGTAAGCTGGGAACTACTTCACATGCACGATAAGATTGAAATTTGAAATGATTCCCGTGAGGGACGCACAAATATTTAATGGGCCACCAGCTGGCCATTAAAGCATTCCTCACTGATCTACTGTGCTAGTAAAAAAAGATTATTTCCCGATGAAACCTCAGCTTTACCATTAAACACACATTAAACGCAGTTAATATGAATGTGTAGCTCAGCTCTTGGGAGTCTATCTGAATATTTCAAGGAAACATTGGAAGGCAACACACATAAGGACATAATCAGACTGTTGAACTGTACTCAAACTAGGTTGTCATCTTTTACTGCGGTGTTGACTCTTTGAGTTTTCCAATAAATGGTTCTTGTTAATAGATTTTGTAATAAACTTTATTATTAATAAGTTTATTGCAAATATTATTATCATTATTAATGTTAGTACACTACATGCCCTGTGATCCTTGGGACTGATGCCAGGTCACCACAATGCTAATTATATGTGTTTAATGAATGAATATATGGATTTTTAAACATTACTATTATTATCATTATTATTGTTGTTGTTGTTACTAGCAATACTGTAACATTATATCTATTCCCTGTTAGCTTATTGGGTTTACTTTCTTTCTGCCTTGTATAGCCCTTCATGGGGGACAATTACTGCGATGCCATCAACAACCGTGCATTCTGTAACTATGATGGAGGAGACTGTTGCCACTCGACCGTTAAGACTAAAAAGGTAATTAGTGCTGTTTGCTATTAAAGTTTAATTGCAGTAGATTAAAAATACAAAATATTGAGGGATGATAGAAAATGAGCAGCTTAAAACAGCAGAACTATGAGAAATGTTATCAGTTTTCATAGTTTAACAGTTGTGGACTTTTTCGCTGCTGGACACTATTGCAGCGACCTCTGAAATTTTTGTATTTTATTGTAATATCGTGCTTTGCTAAAATAGGGAAAGTCATTAGAGTTCTCGTTTTCTTCAGTTCTCTGTTTCAATATACAGTATTTTCCCTTCAGGCTACTTTTGATAAAACATATCTATGAAACAGATATTGTTATGCATTACTTTAATTTGATCTTTTCAAAAGAGTTTCATGATTTTCCATCCAGCAGAAATATTTAATGATAGTGTAGAAACTTCTTCATGGGTTTGTGAACAAAGAACATTTTTACAACCACAAAACAAGTAGAACCTTTCTGTGCACAAGGTAATCCAGAATAATTCTAAGACAAAATGTAGGTGTATTTTACTTTATATATTCAGACATGTGGACAATGTTTTCTAGGCTTTCTTTACTGCATTGCATTGCTGTAGGAACACTCCAGTATATCAACATGTGTACGTGTTTAAATAGAGTAGTAGCTGTATTGGTGAAAATGGTTTTTTTTTTTTTTTTTTTTTTTTTTGGTTTGGAGCATACTATATTTAGAAACCATAATCAGATTACCTTTACTGTTAATTCTCCCCTTTTAATAGAAGTCATTTTCTGACCTCTTCAGTTCACTTTTATTTCATAATGGGAATTGCCAGCATTCACACACCCTTCACCCCTCATTTCATTCTGGCCTGTTTTCAATGGTTTTTACTCTACTGTTCCTGGAAGCTTACAGTTTGCTTAATTCTGCATAATTTGTGACTCTAACTAACCAGACATTGTTAAGAAATTAAGATTGTGTTCCATTAAAAATTGTGTTTTTCTTATTTTTCCTTAAAATGTCTCTTATAACATTCTTAGATATTAAATGGCAAATAACCTAAATACCGAATGTCAGGAATACATTCTGCAATTCAAAATTCAGTGTAATATGTGACCCTACCATTAATACCAATTTTAGAACTTGTATTGATGGTACTTCTTTCTGACACTTTGTCACAACTTTGCAAATGACGCACTACTTGCATAATGTTCTAGCCAAAGATATGCTTAAAACTGAAATGTACCCTTTAAATGATTGTTTAAAGGAAGTTTAAATCATTAATTCTGAGTTGAATGTGTCCCTCTTGCTTTGTTTCATTTGTTCGTGTGGATGAGTAATTAATTTTTCACAGTTTTTATTTTGCAATATTTTTGCTGTCAAATTCTTTACTTATTCACTTACGGGAAAAATAAGAGTCGCTTAAAAAGTGTTGGAAATTTACTTCTACATGTTAGTTCTGGTTTATAATACTGCTGCTAATAATAATGAAAAAAAAAGATTATTATTAGTAGTAGTGCTTGTAGTCCTAATGTTTGTAACACTTCTTTTGAAGTTTACTAAAGTTTCATGTAATTGTAAAATGGGTTATCTAATTCATGCACAGAGTTATTTTTTGACAGACAGAGTCACTATCTTCTCAAGTGTGGGGAATGCTGGAATGACTGCCAAATGGTGAGGAAATCCCTTTAACTATTACACCTCTTGGTGAGACAGGGAGCTGCTCCAAGTTCTCCTGAAGCTATGAAGACTTTTGAACGTTTTCTTTGGCGTGCCAGTAGACATTCCCAGTAGAATACACAACATGTTGAGAAACATCTTGTAATGGCATTTCGACTGCACTATTAAAATTTAAATGCTGCAGTAAATCATACAGGAACTTATAAACTGGGGGGCCATTAGCCTCTTCACGCCACAGGATTACCCAAGCAAATAATAAAACAAATTGAACATCCTCCCTCTCTCAAATGTGGGCCTGATCAACTGTATAAAGGGGCAACAAAATATTCACACACAGCAGGAAGTGGATGCTATAACCAATGGAGGAAAGGAGAGGTCTGAAGTTATGGAACTGTTAATCAGACTCTTTGGTTTATGGTTTATGTGTGGATGAAAAGAGTGCCTTGAATAACTTAAATAATCCTGATGAGCTGCGGTAATTCCATATCTTTTTTGTACTTGCCTTGTGGATAAGATCCAGTCTCAATGCACGTGTGTGATACAGAACAACATGACAGTGAACCCTTGGATTTCTGAATCTTGCAAGCCTGCAAAGCACTAAGATGCATGGGTGTTAGGGGAGTAATTTTAAAGTTATAGCAGAGTACAGGATGGAAAAAAGGACTCCTGCAGGACAAGTAGATGGACCAGGGGTACAATAAACTCTACTCCAGTGTCAGAAAATTGCAAGTTCTCACTCTCATGCTTTATGTCAGACAACAGTGGCTCGCATCCATCTGGACTGGTGGTGTGCATTACAGTGCAATGGACTTTCTGTGTGGAAGGTGTTAGTATATGTGCTGGGGGGTGGAGGCAAAGAACATTGTGACTGTATGAACACGTGGGATTTCTGGAGTTTTTCAGATGGACTTCTGCGTCTACACAAGATTATAGAATTAAAATTGCATAGAGTAGTTCAATACCACGAATAAGACAACAAGGATCTCCAGGATGGTAAGGATGCAGCAGCAAGAAGCATGGATTCGGTGGGAACAGGCACTGGAACAAAAGGACTCTTTGGAAGAGCTTAGAAGAGTAGAGGCTCAGGCTAAGTTGTTGATCAAGGCAATCTCTCACATGCTGCTATGTTCGTCTTACCTGTCTAGCTGAGGAAAAAGTTGATTCTAAAGCATATTGTTCTTTGCCTAAAAGACAGATATTTGAGCATACCTTCAGCAGTTGCATAGGAGCGCTGTTTAGGGCCACTGTCATTGATTGTCATTACCAGGTGCTTTAGGCCGTGACAAAGTCTGTTAGGACTCTAGGACTGTTAGTCTAGCAGGTCTGTAGCACTGTTTGCTGGCTGGTAAAACGGGTCAGTGCCAGGAATGGTGAAAAAGTAGAATCAGCACATAAATACTGGTTCAGGGTTCCTGGTGATAGCATAACACCAGCAGTTCATGGTCAACCTAGGAAAGCAACTTACATTTCCAGTAACTATCACAGACAAGTCTCTAGGGTTAGACATTGTTCTGTTGTCTGAAGCTTATGGACAAGTCATTTTCTTGGTGCTTACAGGCTCATGGGAAGAACGTACAGAGGAGGCCAGTGAGAGGAAGAAGAGAAAGTACAAGGAACTTTTAGGGCAGTGATGCTTGAAAGGATGAGAGGCGAGGTGTGTGTCTACTGAAGCAGGATACTGAGGCTGTGTTGGAAAGTCGCTGTGTAGGGGCTACAGTATGCTGAACAGTCAGAGGAGGAAGGCTATCAATGCTATTACTGAGATTGTGGAAAGGGCTTGTAGATGGCTGTGGGTCAGGAGAAGTGACAGTAGTGCTACCAATGCACAGGCTTGGATCAACCCTGGTTTAGTCATCTGGGCAAAGGTGATGCTGGAAAACTCCAAACATCCAGTTATCGCAGGTTACTGATGATGCATTAAGGTGCATCACAAAATGTGTCTAATAAGAAACGTGGTTACGTGTGTGTTCCATGTAAACATGTGGAATGTGTGTGGACATTATTTGTACGTGTGCATCATGGAGGACCACGATAAAGCTTGTGTGTGCTCTTTCTAGAACTGGATTTTATTGAGCAAGTATCTGCACACTTGAGTTGACCACGAAGGATTTACAGTAATAGGCCGAAGAGACAGGAAGTCACCAACTCACCCACTCAGACTCCTGCTGTGTGTCCAGCACTTAATGGGTTAGCAGCAGCAGGGAGCTTTGCTTCCCTCAGGTTTTTAACAGTTTTCAGGTGTTGCAAAATAACATGAGGTGCTTCATCATCAAATTTTTGTTTGTTTGTTTTTCAACAAAAATGATGTGATAGCTGTTCCTTTAGCGTTCCAGTTTGCTCAACAATTCAGTTTTATTATACAGTGAGAACTGGGATAAAACAATACATATTCTTTAGATGCAATCAGGTGGAAGCTTATTTTCAGCAAAGTGTCTTTTTCATTGCGGACCTTCGTAGATAATGTCATTGTTGCAGTCATCATGTTTTTCCTGTGTGACTCTGCCACACATTCCTTAGTGAAAAAATGTCTCAGCCCTGTTGAATAAGAGCAACAATTTCCCAGCTCTTGGCCCTGTTTCAGGTGTACTGAAGTTGTTACTTCATACAGCATGGCATTGATTTAAACCCACATCCAAACCCACAGCCCAGGACCTGTGAGGCACCAGCTCTACCCAGTCTACCACCATGCCACCCTTAATACATAATTGTTAATCTTTAATAGTATTATTTATGTAGGGAACTTGCCATTTTAAAATTTATAAACACTGGAAAAGGTGAGCTATGTCTTTCTGTTTCTTAAACAGATAGATTAATTTAGCCAATGCACATATGGGCTGTTATTCCCCAAGCAGGTGTTTGATACATCTGTTTCAGGAACAACATGTATAGCCAGGAGAGAACATGGTGTCTGCACTCCCCGCAGTATGAGATGGACTGCAGAATGATGTCATAGGCATTGAGCCCACACCGCGGTCTGCAAGCTAGGTCAGGTGTACTGCTGAATCAGAGCATCTTCAAGGCTGAGTCTCAGGGGAGGTCACCTTGCAGAGCTCAGCTCATAGTTGTGTCATGTGGCAAGGGAAGTCCTCTTGAGCCAATACTATTCTCAGGCAGCCCTTGCAAGCACCTTTTGAAATGAAAACATTTTGGTGATGTTTTGAAAGACAGATTTTGAAAATAATCAGTCGTTTTATGATTTATCACATGCCAGGAGGGACCAAAAAAAAAGGAGAAAAATAACTTCTTTGAAAGCAGCTGGATTTGACAGTTTAAACAGTATAAGTTTTGTGGTGTCTTATTTCAGATTTGGTTTCTGTTTCTCTTCTGACATGCTTTGTTTTCCCTTCTGTGTTTCATATTTAATGAAAGCCCAATACATGCTGTTTAATCAAATTGCTCAGTAACATAAGTGATTTACAAAACTTATATGAAGAGCTTATTCTTTTATTTTTGCCTCTTTATGCCAATGGTTATTTACAGATGTTTACTCTCAAGGTAACTACCTATCTCAAGAATGAAAAACTAATTTCTCTACAGAAATTTAAGAAACAAAAAAGACAAGTGTTTATATCTCTGTCACAGGATCAAAATCTCATGAACATGCAATTTCATTTTTCTCTGCTTTCTGCCGTAAGTATTGTTTCATATTCCCAGAATTACCAGCATAATTAATTAAGCCTTGTCACCAATAAAAAAATCAGAACTAAGAACAAAAGAGGAGGACAAGTTTTTGAAGACACTATGTGGTTGCCAAGAGTTGGTGGGAGTTAATGGGAGTGAAAAGTAACAGCACCTAACAGAATGTTATGAAGAAAGTATCTAATACTCTACAATGCATTTTTTATGCTGCAGCCTTATGCTAAAATGATTTTAAATACATTTCTCCTCATCAATGTGCACTCCATAATGACAAAGTGAAAAGAGGATTTTAGAAGTTTTTGTAAATTTATTAAAAATAGAAAAAAAAAACTGAACTATCACATTGATATAGGTATTCAAACCCTTTGCTGTGACACTTGCAATTTAGCTCAGGTGCATCCCATTTTTATCAATAATCTTTGAGATGTGTCTACACCTTGTCTGGAGTCCATCTATGGTAATTTCCATTGATTGCATTTGTTTTGGACAGGCACACACCTGTCTCTGTAAGGTCCTACAGTTAACAATGTGTATCAGAACAAAAGTCAAGTCATAAGATCAAAGGAACTGCTTGCAGAGCTTAAAGATGTTATTGTGTTGAGGCACAGATCTGAGGAAGGCTACAAAAAAAATTCTGCAGCATTATTGAGAAACTTCTGGAAGGACAACCACCACTGTAACACTCCACCAATGTGGGCTTTATGGCACAGTGGGCAAACGAAAGCCTCTTCTCTGTAAAAGACACATGAAAGCCTGCTTGGAATTTTCAAAAGGGCACCTGAAGGACTCTCCGACTTTGAGAAACCAAGGCTGAACTGTCTGGCCGCAGTTCTAATTGTAATATCTGAAGGAAACCAAACACCGCTCATCACCTGTGCAATACCATGACAGCAGTGAAGCATGGTGGTGGCAGCATTATACTGTGGGGTTGTTTTTTGGCAGCCCAGATTGGGAGACTAGTCAGGGTTGAGGACAAGCTGAATGGAAAGAATAACAGAGATATCCTTATTGAAAACCTTCTCTAGAGTGCTCTGGACTTCAGATTGGACCAAAGGTTCACCTTCCAACAGGACAATGACCCTAAGCACAAAGCAGAGACAACACAGGAGTGCCTTTGGGACAACTGTGTGAATGTCCTTGAGTGGCCCAGCCAGAGCCCAGGCTTAAATTCAATTTAACATCTCTGGAGAGACCTGAAAATAGTTGTTTACCGATAGTCCCGATACAACCTGACACATATGGGATATTGAGTGTACGCTGATGAGGGACAAATTAATTTAAAACCATTTTAGCATAAGGCAACAACATAAAGAAATGTTTTTTAACATGAACGTGAAGCAGTCTGAATACTTTCAGAATACAGTGTATATCAGATGTTGACTACTTTTTGATTATCTGGCGGTGTACATTATGCCATTGTTTTACATTTTCTACATCTGCGTTAAGCAGTAGAATTATGCTGGGTTTCAGCGCTGGCTGAATGTCACAGAAGAAAAAACTTGAAAGGGAAATACTGTTGGCTAACAAGAGATAAAAATCACATGCCCTGAAAAAGCCAGTGGGGCAAAAACTTGCATAAACGTCACTTCTGCTTCTATGCCCCCCTACTCCATGCCGTTCTTATGAGTGCAACAATTAAGAAAAAGAAGCAAAAGTAGTTCCCTTCCGTTTTGTTTGTTTTCTTTTCTTATCGAAGCTTTCTTGCGATTTGAGTGTTTTGAAGTTCTGGATGACTTGTAGTGTATTATTTGTCTCCTGCACTTTGAAGACTCCAGGCCGAACTCACGTAAGGTCACAGTGGGAACCTTTATAATGACTAAAAGCTGTTGGCAGGCATGTGGAGGGCATGAAGTGGTTCTGTGGCTGCCTAGCCATAAGGTCTCTAAGATCCCCTTAGAAGGAAGTGTTCCTTGGAAATGGAGGGAATGTGAAGGCAATTATTATGGTCTGGTTCTGTGTTTTCTCCATCACCCACTGTGTTTTTTCCCACTTTCAATTGTGTATGTTTTTTGGCTGTTTGTTGTGTTTGTTAATTAAATGTCTGCCTCTCTGTGGAACACTGACTACTACTGTCGCTCATTCGGGTCAGGGAATGGGGAGGGTTCATTCGCATACACTTGTCATACTATTTTGGCCTTTTCACTAGCAAGCAAGGGTTGGCTGTTCAGAAGAAGCCACAGGTGGCTGGCATTGGTCTGCCACCTTTCCAGCACGTCATATGCACATGGGAAACCTCAGACACTCTGTGGTGTGTGGAGACTTGACATTTGCTGTTTGCTTTATTTGCATTTTCTGTTACAACATCAACCCCAAAGAGACTCTAAATAGAACTAAATATATAGAAAAAACATGGTGAGACAGGCAGCAGCGTGGGCCATGCCTCATTGCTTTGACTGGTGGTTTGGTTCAGAACTCCAGTGTGACCGTTTGATTCTTACCGATTCCTTTTTTTAAAAGGTAATTTTGCAGTGCACTTAGTTAGCTTTGGATTTTGTGTGATTGTGCTGTTCTCAAGCATTCTGCTTTGTAGATTCCTCTAAGGGTTGTACTTTTCTGTTAAATGGAGCACAGGAGCATTTGTCTTAATGTGTAGGTCTTGTGTTGCTTCTGATTTTGTTCTTATTTTTTTAAATAATGAAATACAAAAAGGAACTAAAAAAACTAAAACCCTACACATTTTTGACTTGCATCTGGTTACCCTCTCAACTTAACATTGCCCAGTCCATCCAGGTTGTTACACTTTTTAAAAGTATTTAGGTCATATGTAAATAGTGAATACACGAACTCTAACACAAATTAGGTGTCGAACTTAATTTGTTCTTGTAATAGACAAGAGAAAGATGCTGCAGACAACTAACTTCAGGGTCATTCATACCCTTGCACTTGGCACAGTGGAGACAAGTGTGCAGCATGACTACCATGTGGGTTATGTCTTTGCAAAGTACCTGACCAAAACTTTGTGTTGCAGCTGTTAGCCTCTGGAACTGTATGATCTTGTGTGTCTCCAGACTCAGGCCAAAGGAAGCAGGTGTTCCCCACTGCCATTACTTGGAATGCAGATAATCTCTCGTTTAAGAGATTTACACAGTAGATGCAGGTTATTTCTGGCTATATGATTTGTTGCTACTACTACTGATGCATGTATTTCGCTTGCACTTCTGATACATTTTCAAAACGTGCACTTTTTGGGATATGAGGTCAGCTTAGTACATTTGTTTAAAGTAAGAACACTTGTAAAAGTACCATGCAGGCATGTCAGCAGGAAAACAGTGTATCATAAAGTACAGGGCCATACTTTAACTTAGGTTACATCAGTTAGGTGTTATGATTTTTCTTAAACTTTAACTTCTAGAAATAAATAATACTTTCTGTTTGATATGTTCAAGTAGCTTTTGAAAAACTGCCAGTATTTAAAGGTTTAGGATTAGTAGGTAACTGGCTGAGGGTTAATTCCAGAAAATTAAACAACAGACCTCTAGACCTGTGATGTAAATCTGGAAATTAGAGTTCAAACATTTACCTGAAACCCTTTTTTTAGATCAGTCAAAGAGCAGGACAGACCCAAGTTGGAATGGGCAGTATACACAATCATGCCTAGTAGAGCTGTACTTCATCCCATGACCTCTCCATTAAGGGGCTTGGGCTTCTTTGATGATAAGACGGCTGCACCGTAAAGCAACACGCATGGTGTTTTTAGAGGGGGTTAATGGTGTCCATGCTCACCAATGGTCCTCCCTTCCGTAGGCCTGCTTGGCTCCATGACCACCTTCCTGGTCACTCTCACATTTCCACAATGAGGACCACATGTGTGCACAGAGCCCAGTCATGCAGAGGTCAAGGTCAAACAAATCTGAATGCCATTCAGTACCCTGTTTGCGCAGAGAGACTTTGTTTTTAATGAAGGAAGTGGTTGTAGAAAACATGGGGTGTTCAGTTTCTCAGCCTGAAGGATCTCTAGGTAGCTTGGGACAGACACAGGGAGCAATGTTATGTTCTACTGCCAGTGCACTGACTCTTCATAGGCAATGAGTTCATATGTTGTTCCCTTGGGATGAAATGGGCTTCTGCTCACATTCCCTGCAAATGTTTCATGGCACCAGAAGTGGAGGGGGAAAAAACTTCTGAGCTTCAAAACTGCCTTAGGTCATACCTCCACCAACATCAAGACCTCTGAGGTCACCTCTAACAGGAAATATGTTTGATTGCAGGAGGCCTTATGTAACTGCTCACCTACAAAAGGGAAATGTCACAGAGTCTTGTGTGAAATTTTTCAGTGTTGATATTAATCTAAGGCAGTATGTTTGTAACATTGTTTTGCATTTCGTGGCACTGTTTTTGGTCTGTTTTTTGTATTGATTCATTTATGGTTTGTACAGTGTGTCCAAACACCTTAAGCTTTCAGTGTATTTTGTTGCTTTCGTTATCTCCGTGTCTGTCAGCACAAAGGACATGTTGAACAGAAAAAAGAGAAGTCCAGCATCCAATGTCACTTCTTGTGAAAAGCAAAAGACATATGAGAGACAGAAAGTCTATGAAAAAAAAGCTTGAAGTGTTAGTTGGAATGAGTGATGAGCAATGGTGGATAGTAACAAATTTCATTTACTCTGTTACTTGTACTTAAACATCTGTAGAAATTGTACTTTTAACTGGAATTTTTCACATCAGTTCTTTTCTACTTTCATTGGAGGACATGCAAAGTGACATGTATGTTACTTCGTTCTTGTAAGTTTTCTTTTTTTGAATATGTTTTAATTAGTGCATTATATTTCGTGTTAGAGGATTGACGATGCAGTTTTTTGTGAGTTTGAGTATTTGGTGCTAGTGCTATATCCCGACATGCATTCTTGTCGTGTAGTTGTAAGGTTAGATAGAAACAATCGGTTGTTTGTTGGTGCAGTTGTCGGTTCTATGTTTTTATTTATTTATTTATTTACTTGCTTATTTAAATGAATTTGCAGTTTGTTAGGGTGTTTAAAGGTAAAAATACTGTTACCCATTTAGTGGAGTGGACATGTCTCTGTCGAATTGATAAAAATGGCGTCTGTTTGTTTAGGTTTCCATTGTAGGAGTAGTGTCGATTTCGATTAGGACTCAGCTGATGTGAATTAGCTTGGTTGAAATAACAGCTGGTGACCCGTAGCGGCAGCCTCTTGGTGCGAAGACTCGGGTACAAAGACAAGGGAGTCTACCCGTGGGAGTCCACTGAGGGAGGCCACCACGTGAAGTCCATCACCATCGTGTTCCACGAGGGATCATACGTCACTTATTTTTTTGCTCATGCCCATAAGGTATGCATGTTCATGATCATGCTCGGGTCAATCCTTTACAGAGCCACTCTTGCAATGTAATGTAAATATTTATATCTATCTCAAAAGAAAAAAAAAAAAAAAACTACTAGGAAGATGATTACAAATCGGCAATATTCTGGTAAAGTTTTATGCAGCTACTTGTGTGATGAACGTTTGTGCATATGGTGAAGGAAACACACTAACTGTACTTAAGAATCACACATCTGCAGTTATGTCTCTTTCTCCTAAGGTAATGCACGAATTGTGTTTTCCATGTACATTGTACAGATGTACATTGCTTTCGATTAAGGTTTTAGCTAGATGGCAAAAGAATGATATAACTTCATTTGGGGTAGCAGCCAGTATACTGATGATAGATTTTGAGTTGCAATCGATGGACACGATTTCAAATTTCTCTTTATCCTGTAACCTGTACCTTGATTACCGTACTTACCCTGAATTTCTTCCACAATACTTACACAGCTCTATAAATGAGAAATGATCTATGAGTACATTAATATATACACCTGACTAAGTTGCCTTGGACAAAGGTGTCACCTAAGAAATGGTTAATAATAACAGACAGTGTTAATAATAAGTTTCGTTCTCTATTTATTTAATACATTTTACTGACAGTCTAATTTGACTCGCACAGCAGATTTACTTTATTCTAAAGATACATAACCCTATTTCCTATGCGTTAAAACTGTATATTGAATATCATATATGTGCTAGTGTTTCAAAACATAAAAAAAATAGATTCCAAGTAACTCAATACTGAAATTTTAGACTTGATACTTTTATTGAAGCTTCATTACTTCACAATTATTTTTAATTATCTCTTCCTACCTCTAGTGATCAGGCAGTAAGCTTGGGAGTCTGGGCATGATGAACTGGACAGGTTTACAGTTTGTGGAAAAAGCCTCCATGGCTGCTCAGGATAGTAATAGGAAGAACCAGCCTGTCTCAGGGGGCATAGAGAGGGCATCCTCTACCACTCCACCCCCAGGCCCTGCATGAGTGCAGGGAACAAGGGTACCCTTGTGCAATGTTTTTTCTCCTTTGCTCTGAGCTGGAACTCTGTCGTGCTGCCATGGGAATGACTAACAATAGGATGTTTGATTTTTCTACCCTGGAACATGCCTCTGTGCATGTGAGGGGACACCAGAGAGAAAAAAGCCTCCATGTGTGCCTTTGTATTCATGGATTATTATTGACAGCCATGGGTTTCACAGTAAACAGAAGGGACCTGGGGTGTACTCAACCTGGAAAGTGTATGTTAGGCATGTGCATTTGAGGTGTGTTTGTGCAGAGCCTGGGAGTCCAAGAAAACTTGCATTTTTACGTTAATGTTGTTGACCTAGAGTGAGACCTGGAAATGAATTCTGGATTGTTCTGATCTCACTAAGGCAAAACCTTTCACTGTGATTTCGCATAAAGCTATTTTTAAAAAGGAAGGAGAATATCATATCGTAACAGATGTAATTAAAGTTGGACTGTTAACCATCTCTCCTTTCCTTCTGTTAAGACTTGTCACATTTGTTCCACACGCGATTCCACTGTGCTACTGTCCATCTCGAATGAGACCGACCCCAGAGAAGTCAGCGGTGCTTCGGGACAGTGTTGATGTGTAGCTTCTACTTTGCATAGAAAAGTCTTAACTTGCATCTGTGGATGCAGCAGCGAATAATGTTGACTGCCGAAGGTTTACTGAAGTATTCCCGAGCCCATGTCATGATATCCATTACAGACGTGTGATGGTTTTTAAGACGGTGATGTCTGAGAGTTCAGAGACCACGTGAATTCAGAAATGGTTTTCGGCCAAGGATTCCTTGAATTTTTTCATTATATTGTGCACTGTAGAGGGTGAAATGTGCAAAATCCTACTGATTTGTCTTTGGGCAATATTTTTCTCAAAGTGATGGATCATTCGCTGATGTATCTGTTGAAAAATTGGTGAGCTTCGACCCATCCTTATTCTTGAAGGACTAGGCATTTCTTGGAGGCTCCTTATATACTGTAACATGATTGCCTTATCTGTTTAACATCATCTGTTTCACACCACCTTCTTATTTCAGCTTGTTACATTGTCATTAGTTCTAAACTACCCCATCCCTACTTTTTTGGAATGTGTTACAGGCATCAGTTTCAGAATAAATGTATATTTTCAAAAACAATGCATTTGATTAGGTAAAACATGAAATACCTTGTCTTTATACTGTTTTTGTTTGAATACAGGTCAAAGTAAATGTACAACTCACACCTTTTTGTTTTTATTAGTATTAGAAAAGGTTTAAATTCCATACTGCCCCAACTTTTTTGGAATTGCGGTTGTACTTGTACAGTTATATTGTGTTGCTCCAGTAAAATTATCCATCTGTATCAGTAAGTAAAATTATTTGCCTCTGTGTAGATGTCAGGTGTGCCACATAATGACTATGTAAAGCTTTTCTTCTCTCCTCCTTTGGCCTCTAAAGGTGATTCCGTTTCCCATGTCCTGCGACGTCCGAGAAGACTGTGCCTGCCGAGACCCCAATGCCCAGGAACACAGCAAGGGGGGCCGCCTGCGTTCTCTGGGTTGAGTCCAGGGGCTTCCATGATGCCTCTCTCTCGTCGGGGGTCCATCTGGGAGAGACACACATTCCTTGCTACATGCTGCTTACAGGAGTACCTCTCCACTCATATCGCACCCCTATACATTTGCCAACCTGCCTTCTCATCAGGAAGCAACAGAAAGGACTAAAGTGGGTATGAAAACAATTAATGACAAAATCACAATTTTCAGTGAAATTAGAGAACAAAGTAATAAATTAAATACAGCAACATACAAATACACAAACTTTTGCAAAAAAAAAATCCCTAATAACATGTGTGTCAAGTTTATTGCCCACATTATGTATCATTTTCCCAGCAGTGCTGTAATGTCTTTTTTAATGAAGAGAGAAATATGATCATGAAAAAGTTGCTACTACTGGCATATTTCTGAAAAACTGTCAAAAATAATTATATCAAAAAGTAATCCATAACACAATGCTTAATAGCAGAGGTTGAGTAAAAGAAAGAAATATAGCCAAACTAAAGAAAAAGACCCGTGACCTTTTGTAAAACCCCTATCACCATAAAGTAGTCATTTTTGTTTCTTGTGAAATTGTGACCTCCCAGTCAGTGTTTTACCAAGAACAATTTTATGGAGAATTGTGAATGCATAGAAATAAAGAATAGTATAGAGGAGGGACAGGGATGGGGGAATATGTCTGTTTTGTTTAGAGAAATATAAACTTTGTAAAATAATGATCCAGAAATGTTATATATGCACGGGAGGGAAAGTATACACAGCTTTTATCTTTTTCTCTTTCAGTGACTACAAATTCCACATAAACTTTATGTAATTGCAAAATTAGTTTATGTTTTGTGTGCAGGTCATAGGGGTTATTTACATGGGTCAGTGATCATCGGATTTAAGTTTTGGCTGGGGTGTGTTCTGGTTTGGCTGAACTGAAAAAAAAATATATATATGCTTTTTTCTAACTGAAACAAGAACAACACACTCAAAGAAAAACAGGTGCCAATATTTAGAAATTGTAAAACAGGCTGATTTAAAAAAAAAAAAAATGGGGGATGACTGATGTTTTGGTGGAATGTGACAGGAGATCAGTTGGGTTAGTACAGCTGTTGCTGCTGCTAATTTTGCTGCTATTTGCCATATGGCCAACATCCTGATTCTGCAGTCCATTAATGAGAATGAGATTCTATATTGCATATAATCTGCTTTTAAAGCTTACCTCTAACCTTGGTATGTCTATATATGTATGTATATATGTATATGTATATATATATATAGATATATATAGATATACACATATAGATATATATCTGTGTGTGTGTGTGTGTGTGTGTGTGTGTGTGTGTAAGTGCTATACATTCACACAAAGTAAATGCCTTCCATATTATATAGGTGTGTCTAGATATGTGTTTGTGGCTGTGTTTGTCTTTCTGCATGGACAAACATACGCGGACTAACACACACCTTAGTTTCTCTGTCAAATTGATCACAATAACAGCAGACTGTAGTTCATCATTTTATGAAGTGGATATACCAAAATCTTTTCAGCTCTTTATATTCACAGTGCTCCAAAAACACAAACACCAAATGTGAAAGGCTGCAAAACCTCTTGGGGGAGAAGGAATTAATTAGGGAAATAAAGAGGATAAAAGAAATTATTTACTGAGTTGAAGATTACATCAAAATTATACTTTGAAATAAAACTGGGGCGATATGGGCAAATATACTATATGATCGCATATCTGTATGGAAGCAGAAAAAAACATATTTTTGGGAACTGGTTCATATCTTGCAAAAAATGGTCTTTATAACAATGATTTCATCTCCTGTATTATCGTACAATTACCTGGACTGATCTTTCACTGATGAGCTACAATGTAAAAATTCTATAAAATCTTGATGAATATGAAACACAGAATATTCCCAAATATGTATTATTATTATTGCATATGTAGTTGTTCGTGTTGATGTTATTTGTATCTTTACTGTTACCATAGTTTATGTCCCATTAATATTTTTCAGTTTCATACAGCATAGCGAAATTCATTGTCACTACAGTTTTAAAGACGTTCATTGGCTTGCTTCTGTAGTTCGTTGTGACCTTAAGAATGTAATTTAGGACACAGCAGTAACCTCTTCCATGTAGATAATGTAATGTGAACTTTTGCATTAACTGAGACATGTTTAATGGCAATCATCTTTGCTTTATTTCAGTGACAGACCAAATTGAAAATAGCCATTTGATACATTAGATGATTATATTGGTTAGTAATAATTTATCTGTAGGTAAAATTATAGTGGCGTTTTCTTTGCAATGTTCTTGACAAATATGACTGAGAGTCCAGCTAAGATGGTCTTACAACTTAACAAATAATTTAGTTCCAGTGAAAAATGCATTTTCTCCCTATTTTTTCGAACAGTCCTTTCAAGTTTCTATGTTTTAAGATGAGATTTTTTGAACGTGTCCTCATTGGAATACTTGTGATTTGATCTGCGCATCCTCCACTCGTAAATCGGTTTAAGAGAAATGATGAACTTAATGTTTTAATGACTTCAAAATCCTGACTTCATCTAAAAAAGTCACTTCCCTTAGTTCTTTCAGTCTCACAGATTTACACATAAACACACACTATTTTTATGAAGCTACTTTATTTTATTAAGTTCCCAGTCAAGGTAACATTCTCTGTCCAGGCCTCTTGAAGATCCCATCGGCAACTTTTCAGGTGGGATTGTGCAATTTTTTTATAGGTTGTTGTACCGTTAAACTAGACACATTTCCAAAGGATCTTCTGAAGAGTGCTGAACTAACTTGTCCTACTTCGTCTTCCTCCCTCTGCTTCTCTAACTTGGTTATAACTGTGGCTTTTCTAGGTCATTACCTGTGTTGTTTGGAACAGTCACCATTCCTCTTCAACATACAGTATTAATTTTCATTTATAACAGTTATCCAAATGAAAACATTCATCGAGAAAAGAAAAAAAAAAAATTTAAAGACAGTTCAACACCACATTGTGGAAATAGGCAGGATTTAACAACAGCAGTTTTCTGTAGATTATGTAATGCTGGTTTTGTGAGTAGTATTAGGTCTGAAAAGAATGAGGTAGATGAAATGCGTAGTTTGTTTTAAAAGTATTCTTTTATATTTGTTGTTACTATTGTTGTTGTTGTTGTTGTTTTAGTGTTTCTGACATGTACAAGTACTCATATTTCACCAGTATATGTATTATTGACCTAATTTACTGCACTTCATTTTGGAACAGTCATTTAAGAAAAAGAGAAAAAAAAATAGTGTACTTTTAAAAAAAGCTGCTATGGTCAGACAGGTATTTTTAAGTTTTTCCTCTCTGTCTAAGTTAATTTAGCTTTCTGTTGCTGTTAATATCAGTGTTACATAACCCCTAGCTTTCTACCCCGTTTAAAGAGTAGATATTCAGTATGACTAATATGTACTCTCATATGTACACGTATAAAGATTGTATTCAGAATGAAGCTACTGAAAAAGGGACAATCAAAAAGAACTCAAGATGTTATGGAAGTAAAAGCCAACATACTGTAGCTGCATGGCCTGCTTGTAAGAACATTTCCCGAACAAAGTAGTAAAATGAGCATGAGACAACACATTAAGAGCAGGATTTACGGTAACGTTGATAAATAATGGCCGTGAAATGCATTTGTTCTTATGTCATATATTGTTCTGATAAACAAGGTGCATTATTGTGTGATGGTTAATCCACATGTGTTTTTGTTCATGTTAAAATATATGTAATTGTATGCAAGATTCTGCTGCTTTCAAAGTAGTACCAATGAGCAGGGAGTTGATAAATGATAGTCGCAATATAAATTATATCAATATAAACATATAAAAATGCTGAAATCTGGAGAACTAGTCACTTCCCAGTGCATACAGAACACTCCTGGAAAACAGCCAAACAACCAATCGCTCTCAGCTGACGAAGTTTCGACACATATCACAGGATCTTCTATCAATGAGCTGAAAAAATGTTAATGCTGGACAAAGCTGTTGACCCTTCATCCCCTTTCTCTTTTTTGGCATCTACTTTCTTTAATTTCAGTTTTTATTTGTAAGCAAAATTCTAAATTTAAACTGTTATCAGTGATCAGTTGCTCTCAGTTGTCCATGGCTCCCTCATGAGACATGCAAAGTACTTCTCTCAATTTCTTTTTATACTACCTTTCGGAAGCCATGAAAAAAGACTGAGTAAAATGAAGTCGCTGATAAATATGTTTAAAAAGGAAAAATGTTGACAGTCTACTGTAAGCGCCGCAGGTTTCTTTTTGCTGTACCTCATGCCTGTAATGTTTGCTGCTTCTGTTTTAGGTATTTAGTAATTTAAGCTCATAGCAATATATAATGATGTAAATAGTAGAATTATTTATTGAGAATGTTATCTTTTTATTTATATTCATGTTCATCTAAGTTATTTTTTACTTTGCCATTGTAAACTTATTTGATGTGATCAGAGTTCAGAACTGTTGAAAAATCCTCATCTCATTTTATTTTTCATACTCATTATAAACTACAGGTCTAACCTTACTGCAAGAAACCATTAAAAACAGAAGTTCCTTATAATACAGCAACTGTTTTGCACTGCTTTTTTCCTCTGTTAATGTGTAGAAGGCAGAATGTTGTGCTAAGTATATTTGCTCTTTATAATGCATGATTTAATGCTGGTAAATTCATGAAGACGTGACTGTCTTGCTCAAACCTTCCCCCCCTCCCAAAACTCATGTGCATATGATTGTACAAGAGGCCAAAGATGTATTGCCATAAGCAATGTATTAAGTAAAATGCAGGAACCCGCTTTGTAGTTGACCAGGTGCTTAAGTGTAAGAGCAAAGAGCCTTCAGGGATTGAAGCAGGCTTCAGTACATTCAGTTCAGTAAAACGGTTTTCCTTGCAGTAAAAAAATGTGTAAGTGCCCCCAGTTTTTTTTTTTTTTTTTTTTTGTTTTTTTGTTTGTTGGCTGTTGTACTGTCATGGATGCTGTTCTGTTAAGAGCCTAATACATGCTGGGCCTCTGTTGACATATTTCCTAAAATTCTGAATCTCTACATTAAGGGTCTAAAATGTAAGTCAATAAAACAACTACTTCCAAAATTGCTTTAGCAAATGTTAAAAATGTGTTTTTCTAGCAGCAGTGTTCTTAGATATCTTGTTTACTTACAGCGTTTTTTTTCTTTTGGGAGTATACTTGCCCTGACGATGTAATATTCCATTCATCCTTGCATCCATACACTGACTTCATCAAAACATTTACTTATGTATTTGAGACTGTTTGACATGGTACATTGGTTAACTTTATCGTGTAGATCAGAATGAAATATCGGATGTAGCGGATTTGTTTTTAAGATCATTTTGTTAAGCAACTTCTGTCAAACAACTAAAATTTGAAAACAGTCATACATCAGTTTTTTTCTTGGATGAGATAAAATGTAAGTAGTAATTTCCTTTTACTGAACTATGGCACATATCAAGCAACTAAAAGCAGTTGTGGAAACTCAAGTAGTAAGTGAATAAATAAGTAAATATATAACTAAGTGATAGAAGACCTGATTCAAAATATTCAGATTTCTATTGCATCTTTCTGTGAAATCTCCCAGAGCAGATTTGTAATGTCTGATTTGGATTTCAGCTAAAATATTTTTCTCTTAAAGAAGAAAACATCAAATGTTTGCCTGAAGCTAAAACTATATATAGCTGATTGAGTGATCATGGTACATTGCATCGTGGAATAATGGAAGAAAACTGGTTTTGCCTTTCAAGACAGGGTCTTGTAGGAACGTTTTAATTGTGGTATGTATATAGTACATACTTAACACCTTGCATCCACAAGTAACTGGAAATGTGTGATTTCCTGATTTGGTCAAATCATGGAATTTCCATATGTTCATGTCCCAGATATGACTAAACTAAATGCTACTGAAGGGCTGCCCCAGAGAAGCTCAATATGTTTAGCAGATCTGTAGGGGCTGGGTCATCATTACTGAAATGTTCTGCATTGTGAATAGGTCAGAAAGCATTTGTTATCTTTGGATGTGGATAAATAATGTGGTAGGTCATTAATAGGCTAAACTGAGACACACATGGTCCTTGGAAGAATAGGTGTGCTTTACTCAAGGCTAGACAATCACAGCAGACAACAAAACTCTTGTTTGAATGTAGAAGCGGTAGAATTTCTGCCTGTTGATGTAGGCAGTATTCACTTATTCAGTCATTAAGAATAACTGCTTTTCCAGTGCAGGATCCAGAGCCTATCCAAGAAAGCAAAGAATTATTTATTTATTTATGTATTTATTTATTCATGCATTCATTCTTTAAAGTTACTTAAGACATGATCAGTATTTAAGTAAAACAGATATGGGTTTCCTATTGTTACCAGTTTGTCTTTATTAAACTCAGAATGCTATATGATCCTTGCAGTTTTAAAACCAAATTTATTATTTATAAGACCAAAGCAGGTTATTTTGCCTTCACCAAGTCTCTTACTGCTTCTGTCTTTTTGTGGTTCACATTTATCTCTTTTTTTTCTGCACAGTAAAGGTTACCAAAATGGATTTTATCTTAGTAAGGAAAATAAAATGGGATTGGGTTAATATTTATATTTCAAGAAAATTCTAAAACAGAATGGCAAGCTGTATTATTGAGGCAAAAATAAATAGCAAAAATGTACCTGCAGTCCAGCTCGGCTCAGTAAACAGTTATTGTTTTTACAAGCTTTGTCTAAATTGTAGCTGAAGGATTTTTCTATTTTCTTCTGGTTCTCTTACCTTCATTTCCTTATGAACCTTCAAAAGTGAACTGAATGTATATGGCCAACAAATCACCCCCAGCCACTCTTCCAAAACCCTGAGAACACATTTTTCTTGATTTTGCCTACTTTGTGACTTGGCAGAGGGTTAGATCTGTACTTTGACACTGTTATGGTATCCATAAGCACTATTTAGCCTGGTGGAATCCACTCCGCTCAGTTCATGAACACAATCTTATTTTGGGTGCTTACCACAATCCCTTGTAAATTTTTTTTTTTTTTTTTTTGCAGTTCCATTTTAATGATTTTCAGAGACACATATAGTAATATACAAAATATAAACAGAAAAATATATAATTTTCAGTTTTGGTGCTCTGATTTCTCATGAAACATACATCTGGTGTACTGTATATTTCCAAATGAATAGCAAAAAGGAATAAAAATGTTACTTTTCCTGTTATGTATTGTTTAGAAATAAAACACTGGTTAAGTAAAAAAAAAAATAAGCTGAGGCTGTGTTTTTACGAGTTTTTAATTAAATACATGTCACCAAAATCAAGGGACTTTAATTAGATAGTAAAGTATAGTATCAAGCTACACGATACGTTATTTAAAAACCAACAATTTGTCATGGCAGTGAATAGCAAACCCTACTCTATGTGCAGACTGTGGAGATGCAGGGTATACATTACACTTTCCAGATAAAACAGAGGTCTGAATGTTGATGCAAGCTAATGCTATTCAACTTTAACTGTGATAAAATATTAAGATTTACAACACTGCCATAAGCATTTCATGGTAAACTGTATAAATGAATTAGTTACGACAAGGAGCATGTGGGGGAAAAAAGAAAAAACACTTAAGAAATTGTTAGGAAATTACCCTGATTTGCCATTCCCACACAGGGCGGTGCGGTGGTGCAGTGGGTTGGACTGGGTCCTGCTCTCCGGTAGGTCTGGGGTTTAAGTCCCGCTTGGGGTGCCTTGCGATAGACTGGCGTGCTGTCCTGGGTGTGTCCCCTCCTTTCGCCCTGTGTTGCCGGGTTAGGCTCCAGCTCCCCGCGACCCTGAATGGGACAAGTGGTTCAGACAGTGTGTGTGTGTGTGTGTGTGTGTGTGCCATTCCCACATTTGTAAGGATGTAAGAAGAGACAGTAATTGTTTTTGTAGATATGATTAAAATTATGATTTAAACGTTATTTATTTATTTATTTATTGAAATTTTTGCTTTTATATATAAGTCTTGTGTATGGCATAAATACAATTGAATTATTGACTTTTAAATAGACTTTAGTGATTCATGAATGAAAGACTTTGAAATAATATTTACTGTAGAAAAAACTGCAGACAGAGGTATGTGGTTGGGGGAAATCTGCTTTTACATGTTTTTTACTTCATGCACAACACAAGACCTGTAATTAGCTTCATGATTTACATGCCCATTGCTACAGTGCAACAGTTCAAATTATACCAACAGTGACATTTTCTCAAATGTGGGTGTTTTTGATGAATCCACATGGACACAATGACACAATATTTTGCTTTCATTCACACACTAAAATAGCTATAAATATATTTTTATATGGTGCAGCTACAAACATTCACACACACACACACACACACACACACACACACACACACACACACACATTGTCTGAAACGCTGCTCCCAGATGGGGTCGTGGCAGGCCAGAGCCTAACCTAGCAACACAGGGCGTAGGGCCGGAGGGGGAGGGGACACACCCAGGACGGGACGCTGGTCCGTCACAAGCTACCCAAAGTGGGACTCGAACCCCAGACCCACCAGAGCAGTACAAACATTCATTGGACTAAAAATATTTGCTTTTCTCTCATTGTTCTACCATATGAAGTATCTGTAAGTTAAAAAATCATTTTGCTAAACTTGGTTTAGCTGCATTATTAGTCTTCATATTGTACGGTGGATGTGTATGTTCTTTACTAATATTCAGTGCATTAAGTGATTAAACAAAATATACTAAATATTAAACACTACTAAGAAAAACTTAAACTGTCTGGGGAATACTTTAAAAACCATAATGAAAATTTTCATTTCAAAAGAATAACATTAACATACATAATTTCACACAATGCCAGAGTGGTAGTTGGTAGACTAGGGAGGTTCTTATTCAGCAGACTGAAAAGTTAACAGCCAGTTACATTTACATTTACATTTATTCATTTAGCAGATGCTTGTCTCCAAACCGATGTACATGTCAGAGTTACAACTAGTGCCTCACAGCACAGGCGTAGGGTTGAATCCAGAACACAATCCAAATACAAAAAAGATAGTGGTAAGCCACTACCATAACCTCCCTTAACAAGAAAACCATGGCAGTGGTTAAATTATCTTGAGAAGGATTCAGTAGTTCTGAGTGAGTGAGGGAGTTCATTCCAACTCATTGGAATCAGAACCAAAAACCTTTGGGGTTTTGGTTTTAAACTGTGTGTGCACGGGATGGGCAAGTAGTCAGAGGGAGAGAAGAGGCGCAGTCTGGCTGAAGTGTATTGAACAATGAGATCTTGTAGGTATCAGGGTGGATCTTTTGGGCCGGAACCAGAGTCTTAAACATGACACAGGCAGCTACAGGAAGCCAATGCAAAGAGACGAGGGAAGATCCATGAGAATGCTTTGGCAGGTCAAATAAAATTTGTGCAATGTATTTCACTTTCCATGGTCAGAACTACCAGCAATGCAGTGGAATGCCAATTAATGGACTGGACTGATTGCTGAAGTGGACATGCAGAAACAAGAATGCATCGCCTTTCCCAAATTAAAGCCTGGTTCTCCAGAGCAAACTCGATCAACCAACATGAGCTCATTGAGGTGGACTACATCAACTTCCTGGAATCCCCATGATGCTGATGACAGAAGATCAAGGTCAGAGATAACCTGACCTGCCAGTCAGAACTGCCTACCTATTGGGGTCAGCTGATAACCTATTTAAACACACTGTTCACACCATCACTTTGTTTGCCCACTTTCACAATGCTGAAGGTGGCACCTTGTGTGGTGTTGAAATGTTTGTAACCAAACCACTCAGCCTTACACGCGCTTAACACTAAAGCATTCTGGATCATCTGGAAAGGGCAGATTGTGTATTAACATTTACATGTATTCGTTTAGCAGATGTTTTTCTCCAAAGCAATATACTTCTCATAGAAAATACAATTTGTTCATTACATGAGGAGAAAGAGAGACATAGTTGTAGACGTGTGATTCCTAAGTACAGTTTCTTTCCATCAGATGCACCAATGTTCATCACATGAGTAGTTTCATAAAACTCAGAATATTGATGATTCCTGACCACCTTCCTAGTATATATATATATATATATATTTTTTTTTTTTTTTTGATACACAAACATTTATGTACATTACAGGTCTAGCTGTGTAAAGGTTTATCCGGGCATGACCATAAAGTTATGGTGCATGAGCATTTACACCTTACATGAAATTAAAAGATCATGGGCAAAGTGAGTTTGGAAAAGGTGAGTTTTCAGGTCCGTTTTAAATGTGAACAGAGATTCAGCAGTTCTGAGTGACAAGGGGAGGTTGTTCCACCACAATGGAGCCAGAACCAAGAACCTCCATGCTTTACCTTCCTCACACGGGGCTACCAAGTGGGCAGATGTGGAAGAGCATAGCAGTCTGGTTGGAGTGTGGTGGTTGATCAAGTCTTATAAATACACACACACACACACACACACACACACACACACACACACACACACACACATTGTCAGAAGCGCTGCTCCCAGATGGGGTCGTGGCAGGCCAGAGCCTAACCTAGCAACACAGGGCGTAGGGCCGGAGGGGGAGGGGACACACCCAGGACGGGACGCTGGTCCGTCACAAGGTACCCAAAGTGGGACTCGAACCCCAGACCCACCAGAGCAGTACAAACATTCATTGGACTAAAAATATTTGCTTTTCTCTCATTGTTCTACCATATGAAGTATCTGTAAGTTAAAAAATCATTTTGCTAAACTTGGTTTAGCTGCATTATTAGTCTTCATATTGTACGGTGGATGTGTATGTTCTTTACTAATATTCAGTGCATTAAGTGATTAAACAAAATATACTAAATATTAAACACTACTAAGAAAAACTTAAACTGTCTGGGGAATACTTTAAAAACCATAATGAAAATTTTCATTTCAAAAGAATAACATTAACATACATAATTTCACACAATGCCAGAGTGGTAGTTGGTAGACTAGGGAGGTTCTTATTCAGCAGACTGAAAAGTTAACAGCCAGTTACATTTACATTTACATTTATTCATTTAGCAGATGCTTGTCTCCAAACCGATGTACATGTCAGAGTTACAACTAGTGCCTCACAGCACAGGCGTAGGGTTGAATCCAGAACACAATCCAAATACAAAAAAGATAGTGGTAAGCCACTACCATAACCTCCCTTAACAAGAAAACCATGGCAGTGGTTAAATTATCTTGAGAAGGATTCAGTAGTTCTGAGTGAGTGAGGGAGTTCATTCCAACTCATTGGAATCAGAACCAAAAACCTTTGGGGTTTTGGTTTTAAACTGTGTGTGCACGGGATGGGCAAGTAGTCAGAGGGAGAGAAGAGGCGCAGTCTGGCTGAAGTGTATTGAACAATGAGATCTTGTAGGTATCAGGGTGGATCTTTTGGGCCGGAACCAGAGTCTTAAACATGACACAGGCAGCTACAGGAAGCCAATGCAAAGAGACGAGGGAAGATCCATGAGAATGCTTTGGCAGGTCAAATAAAATTTGTGCAATGTATTTCACTTTCCATGGTCAGAACTACCAGCAATGCAGTGGAATGCCAATTAATGGACTGGACTGATTGCTGAAGTGGACATGCAGAAACAAGAATGCATCGCCTTTCCCAAATTAAAGCCTGGTTCTCCAGTGCAAACTCGATCAACCAACATGAGATCATTGAGGTGGACTACATCAACTTCCTGGAATCCCCATGATGCTGATGACAGAAGATCAAGGTCAGAGATAACCTGACCTGCCAGTCAGAACTGCCTACCTATTGGGGTCAGCTGATAACCTATTTAAACACACTGTTCACACCATCACTTTGTTTGCCCACTTTCACAATGCTGAAGGTGGCACCTTGTGTGGTGTTGAAATGTTTGTAACCAAACCACTCAGCCTTACACGCGCTTAACACTAAAGCATTCTGGATCATCTGGAAAGGGCAGATTGTGTATTAACATTTACATGTATTCGTTTAGCAGATGTTTTTCTCCAAAGCAATATACTTCTCATAGAAAATACAATTTGTTCATTACATGAGGAGAAAGAGAGACATAGTTGTAGACGTGTGATTCCTAAGTACAGTTTCTTTCCATCAGATGCACCAATGTTCATCACATGAGTAGTTTCATAAAACTCAGAATATTGATGATTCCTGACCACCTTCCTAGTATATATATATATATATATATTTTTTTTTTTTTTTGATACACAAACATTTATGTACATTACAGGTCTAGCTGTGTAAAGGTTTATCCGGGCATGACCATAAAGTTATGGTGCATGAGCATTTACACCTTACATGAAATTAAAAGATCATGGGCAAAGTGAGTTTGGAAAAGGTGAGTTTTCAGGTCCGTTTTAAATGTGAACAGAGATTCAGCAGTTCTGAGTGACAAGGGGAGGTTGTTCCACCACAATGGAGCCAGAACCAAGAACCTCCATGCTTTACCTTCCTCACACGGGGCTACCAAGTGGGCAGATGTGGAAGAGCATAGCAGTCTGGTTGGAGTGTGGTGGTTGATCAAGTCTTATAAATACACACACACACACACACACACACACACACACACACACACACACACACACACACACACACACACATTTTCAGAACCGCTTGTCCCATACGGGGTCACGGGGAACCGGAGCCTACCCGGCAACACAGGGCGTAGGGCCGGAGGGGGAGGGGACATACCCAGGACGGGACGCCAGTCCATCACAAGGCACCCCAAGCGGGACTCGAACCCCAGACCCACCGGAGAGCAGGACTGCGGTCCAACCCACTGCGCCACCGCACCCCCTGTTGTCTTATAAATAGTTGGGAGCAATTGTATGGATGCATTTGTAGGCCATAACTAGGGTCTTAAATTTGATCCAGGCAGCTATAGGAAGCCAGTGAAGAGAAACGAGTAGAGGAGATACATGGGAATGCTTCAGCAAGTCAAACACAGCTCATGCAGCAGCGCTCTGTATCAGCTGAAGAGGTTTGATGGCAGTAGCGGGAAGGTCAGACAGGAGAGAGTTGCAGGAGTCTAGACAGCATGTCACCACGGCCTGGACAAGTAGTTCGGCAGAGTCAGTTGTGAGGTGACTTCGATGTGCTGAGAGAAAGATAGACTTGAGTCAATCACCACTCAAGACTCTTAGCTGAGGAGGTAGGCAAAATGAGTGAGTTGTCGAGTTTGATCGAGAGATCATAACAGGAAGACAGGCCAGCTGGGAGGTGCAGGATCTCTGTTTTGGAGAGGTTGAGTTGGAGGTGGTGATCAGACATCCATGCAGGCATGGCAGCGATGTGCACAGAAATGTCTGATGCTCCAGGTGAAAAGGAGAGGAGGAGCTGGGTATCATCAGTGTAGCAGCGGAATTTGAATCCATGGGAGGTGATGACATGGCCGAGGGAGGAGGGTAGACGGAGAGGAGCAGAGGTACCGAGCCCTGTGGGATGCCAGTTGGGAGAGGGAGAGGAGAAGAATGCGAGCCCACCAGACTACTTGATAGGATCTGTCAGATAGATAAGACTCGAACAATCCTAGTGCTGCTCCTTCGATCCCAGGATGACCAAGAGAAAAGAGTAGAATCTTGTGGTTGACAGTGTTGAATGCTGCAGACAGGTCAAGGAGGATGAGGACTGAGGAGAGGGGAGCCGCTCTAGCCGCATGGATCGCATCAGGCACTGCCAGGAGTGCTGTTTCGGTGGAGTGACTAACTTTGAATCCAGACCGATATCCACTGAGGGGATGGTTCCAGGAGAGAAATTCAGACAGTTGATCACAGGCTGCCCGTCTTCTAGTTTTAGACAGGAAGGAGAGGAAGGAGACTGGCATGTTGTTTTGGACTGAGTTAGGATCCAGGGACGATTTCTTTACAAGAGGTGAAATTAGAGCAGTTGTTAACGCAAATGGGAAGCAGCCAGAGGCGAGTGAGGACTTGATGATCTTAGAGATGAAGGTGGAGAGTTGCGGGGGGGATGGTCTGTAGGAGTGACGATGGGATCGGATCAAGCGAGCAAGTGGTGGCTCTGTGTAATATCAGGAGGTCGGAGGTAGGTTTCAGTGTGTGCTGAAAGACAAGCAGAAGCTGCAGTTTGACATGGCTGACAAAATCGAATGTTTGCTATATTCAATAAAAAAAACATGTAGAGCCCCTTTTGTTATTCTCCGGCTGCTTAATCCATTGCACAACAAATGTTGTGTTTTCTCTTAGGTCTTCGATGTTGATATCCCTGCTATACAGATCTTTGATTTTTGATGGATTCTTTCTATCCCTATTTGATCTCTATTCTATCATTTTTCACATTTTACATCATTGTGCATTGCAAGCTAAGACTAGAACTTTTTGATTTCTCAAATCTTAACACCTCCTTTACCTAGTTCTTTCCACACCTGTTTCTGTAATTGAGATCACTTGAATGAATGGATGGAAAACGTGGTGGTGATGACAGAATTTGATCTTCCTACAACCCCTATACTGAAGTTTTAGTATTTCTCAGGATATGAAAAGAAAAAAGTACATGTTTTTGGAGGATTATTCACCGAAGAACACCTGAATTTTCATTCTCAGAATAAACTGTGAAACAGTGAGCATAGTGGTGAGCGTAGGAGCTATTAATGGAACTTGCAAGACACTTCAATACTTATATTATTGCATAATTCATGTGTGCAGGTGCTTAACAACCAACAATTCAGGTTTATTACTTTATTGTACAATATTCCCATGCTCGTCTGCAAAATTCCCATATTTTAAGTCTGAAATGGCTACATTTTAGTTAGAAGTCAGATTAATTTTGCTATCCTGAATTAAATATGAGGATGTTATAAAATGAAAACACTGAGTATATGTACGTATATTGAGAATGACAGTGATGCCAAAGAACCTGTTACTTAGTGAAAGTACATACTATTTAATATTTACAACAAAGCAAGTTGAGATTTAGGAACTTCTTATAACTCTATAACTTTAAAATTAAATGCAGTAGACTATTAAGAGTTTGTTCCACCAATTCAAATAATTATGTAAAATGATGTGTACTGGAAACACACACACACACACATTTTCAGAACCGCTTGTCCCATACGGGGTCACGGGGAACCGGAGCCTACCCGGTAACACAGGGCGTAAGGCCGGAGGGGGAGGGAACACACCCAGGACGGGGTGTACTGGAAACATATCTGTCAAAATTATTCTAGATCTGTAAAACTTTTCCACAGTTTCTACATATTCATACATTATGTATGTTTGAACTGTAGGAAATATTACATTGCATAGTATAGAACTACAAGTAAAAATTTATATGCAAAATGAATTCTGCATAACAAAACTTTAGATGCGACTCAATTTTTATAAAAGTAAACTCTATGGAATTCTTAACAAAGCCAAAGTGCAATATTACAGTCAAGTTACATTCATTGAAAGCTTACCTTTAAAGAAAAGAACATGAATGCATGGAAAATCACAATGACAGACTTTTTCAATTTCTGTTGTGCATTTCTATACAGAGACCTGGGCAGTCCAGGCTATTATTATTATTATTATTATTATTATTATTACTATTAGTCTTACTCTTATTATTATAAGCATATATTTAAAGGAAAAATATAAAACGTAAAATAATAGAAAAAATGGGATCTAAATGAAACATTGATGAAACAACGAAACAACGAAAGCGTGTTGCATATAAAATCATATTAATGGAACTCAAAAACAAGACAATCTAATTAACTACTAAAAAAAAAAAATTCAGTTTAAAATCATAATTAGACCTGGTAAATACTGAACCATATTAGTCACAAACCCTTACAGGTAATGACATACACAGTTTAAATAGCTGAATTTACTCAACAAGGCATCCAGTAATGTAGAAATGTACTGTATATATTGGCCTTGAAGGTACACTTAATATGCTGTGTCCCACCTTTTTTGGCGAAAGGCCACGGTTCTAGGCAAACGTGTGAAAAATCCCAGTGACAAACTGAATTTTATATGCCTAAACCAAAAAAAAAAAAAAAATGTATGGTAGATATGTGTTTGTTAAGTGCATTGTATGGTATATAGATGGATACAAGGTACTTGCCAGATACAATTCTTGTGAAAATTCAACAAAGAGAAATTAAATTTTCCTTCAAATTGTACACATACTGAAAATCAATACACTGCAATAATAATCCTCTGATGAACGTGCTTCCTATCCAGGGTGCACCCTTGTTTGTCTTTTCGTTGTTAGTCACCATGACCCTGACTTGGACAAGCAGTTAAGGATAGTGAGTAAAAACAACAAGAATGACAAGAACAAGAACAAGAGCAATAATAATAATAATAATAATAATAATAATAATAAAAATAAATTGGACCCTTTCATTTTTTAAATCTTCTTAACACTAATAGAAAATTTTCACATACATGCATATAAATCAGTGTTTAAATATATTTAATTTGTCCTTGAACCTGATTGGCTGAGTCCCTTATTATGGGGACAGTTAACCTTTATTCACACACAGTGGTAATCAAGAAGAAATAAGGATTGATAATGTAAGACACATAAACCATCTTCACCAGATGGGAAGGCAGTCATGTGATGCAGGAAAAATACTGTAAATCATCACAGCCAACATTTTAAGATTGCTCTTCTGGCATTTTTGAGAGGAAAAGAAAAAAATCTGTTAGCTTTGGTGTTCAGGTTTTTTTCTTCAGTTTAACTTGCATGACACAAAATCTTAAATTTTTATCATCTAAATATTCATATATATATATATATATATATATACACACACTCAATCCCTGTTATAATGGAGGCCTCACACACACACACACACACACACACACACATTCTCTGAACCGCTTGTCCCATTCAGGGTCGCGGGGAGCCGGAGCCCAACCCGGCAACACAGGGCATAAGGCTGGAGAGGGAGGGGACACACCCAGGACGGGACACCAGTCCATCGCAAGGCACCCCAAGCGGGACTCAAACCACAGACCCACCAAAGAGCAGGCCCCGGTCCAACCCACTGCACCACCACACCCCCCTAATGGAGCCCTGTGCAGTGAAAACATTCTACAACTTGTGGATATATACACATTTTTTTCCTTAAAAATAAGCTTATGCATTCAGTACTGTGAGATTTTTGCCCATCATGCAGTCATTTCCGCTTCCCTTAATGTGACAAAGACTCAGAAAGATTTAAAACTGTTCAGAGCAGCCACTCCACACAGTAACAACAAAGTAAACATGAACTGAACACTTATGGAATTTACATAATACAATAAATTAATATCACTTTGTACAGAAACTTAATTATGCTTAGTACAAAACAATGAGGGACAGCTTCATCCTGTCATTTTATCAGTCCAAACCAATCACAGCTATTGATTGCTGATCTAATATCACAACTGAAACAGCTTATTATTATTATTTTTTTAAAAGTATAATAATAATGGCATTACTGGCATTCAAACCTGGGTCCTTTGAGTCCTTAAAAAAATAAACTATAAACATGTAACTATGCACTCTGTTACGTAAATCAGGGAACATCACTGAGGATGGACTCAAGGTGCGTGTTACACTTGTGCTTTTATTTATGCTGTTTACTGAAACTGTGATTGCTGAGGGATAACGGTGAAAGACCGGACCTCCCTTCTAGCTTCATGCTGCTGTGCCCACACTCAGATGACCGTACAGTATGAACAGCTTGAATAACATGAACACCCTTTAATTAATGTAAATAAAGTCTTTATCTCACAAACAAATGAAAATTATCTAGAGTCACACAGTTGTTATTAATGAAACTTAATGCCACTAACAACCTAGTGTCTGCGTACTTGGCACAATGACATAGAAAGTGTTCTGGGGAGCCTTATTTCTTCATACCTTAAGTATTCCTGAGCCAAACTAACAAGATGTTTCCCTCCAGTGTACTTTGTAGCATGTCTGACACCCTGTGCTTACAAGGTAGACACTGGGCAGCGGTAGCATTGGACAAACAATTATTAGTAATGAATGAATGAATGAACAAATGAATAACATTAAAAGACAAGCTAGAAGTAAAACTTTTTTTTTTTTTTACAGATATTACACAATATGTTGGTGTTGTCATTGTTATTCATTAAAAACCCCTTTCATTTTGCTTCTTAAATGAAATTTTGGGAATACTTTTTGTCCAGAAACAATGTATTATTATTATTATTATTATTATAATAATTTTTTATTTTTTTCCAGGACCATAATAAGAACAGTTTATTTGATCCCTTTACAGTAAGGATTTCTCTGAGTGTATGATTTCATGAAACAAATTATTTATATCAGGGAGGAGTATTTGTCTGTATATGTATATCTATACACACAGACAAAACTCTGCTTAAGATCACTGAATGAAATTGAGGGAGATAATATTATATTTCAATATCTGAACACCCAATAGAAGAGTGTACTCCTCAACTATTTTCAAAACTTTTCAAAACAGCTGAAACCCAAATAAGATTAGAATTGAAAAATAATGAAAGTCACCTTGCTATATGATAAATCCCCTTTGGGTAAGTAATAATGGACTTTCATATTACTTTCAAGTTTAACACTTTGTATAACAAGTGCATATGCAGTTCTGCCCAGCATTTTGTAAATAAACTGAAGCTCTAATTGCACACGAATTTTTGAGTTACTGTTATTGATCAACCAGGTATGCAAATAACATCATGACTGATTAAAACATTTGTCACTTGTTCAGTATTATTAGTCATTCAGGTACTGCAAATTCTTAGGACGACCCCACTCAACCGTGGCATAATGACTATTTGGTTAGCCACACTGATGTAGTTCTCCAGCTTAGGAAACTAATAATATTAGCAAAAAAGTAGCAAAAGATTTTCAGAGTCAATAATGTAGAACTGATGTCGTGTACAGCACATTGTCGGTCGGTATAAACACTGATTTCAAATGACCTGCTGTCTCCAACACCTAGATAGTCTATACTCTGTCATTAAATTGTTTAGCATGTGGTGCTACTGATGAATTTCAGCTCTTGTTGAACTGTGAATAGCTTTTTCGTTTTTAAACTGTTGCGACTTTGGATTAATGCAGTTACACCTTTGTGAACTTGTTTAAACCTTTTTAACCTCTGCAAAATCCTCTCCAGAATTTTGACAGCAATTTATGATTGATAAAATATAAGCATTCAAAGTGTTTTGAATTCTTAAAACAGTTATACTTTATAATGCTAGCACTTTGAATATTTATATTTTTCTGGGAACCTGATAAAAACTGAAATATACAGTATACTCCCAGTCAAATTTAATACAGAAATAAACCTTTTTTCAGTTTTTTCCATTACTGAAAACAATCTTCTACGTGACAATTATTTTTCAAATATAATGTTGTAAAGCCATTCAACAGTACATATGCATTACAGACTAAACATTCAAACAAAAAGAGCTTCATATCATGTAGGCAACTGAATTTTCTTAGTTTTCATACCTTTATTTTTTAAACCTCCTTTTTTGCCAATAGTTGGAAAAATCATGTATACTTGAGGAAAAAAAAACAACCGTTACATTACTAATTTATCCTCTGTTCAGTTTTTACCCCACAAAAAGGGGAGTTTCTGTATGTATCCAGTTTTTATTTGTGTGGTGAAGTTCTATAATTATTATGAAAATGGACAAGGAAAAAATAAATTAAAAAAAACTCTGACTTCTTCAGTGCTTAATTTTTTTTTTCAAAATAGCCTTGTGTTGACATCATTGACTCAAGTAAACAGTTTGGCACCCAACATTTTTCCTATTCAGTATAATATACAAGAGACCTCTGTGGCTATAAATTCAAGTATAACAAATAGAAACGTACAGTGTATTAGCTGTATCCGCTTAAGTCCCACAACTGCCATTAACTTTGCTTAGTTGGTTGACTGGCTTGTTTGGTTGGCTTTGTTGGTCTTGTAGAGCAGAAGCACAAAAAATGAAAAATAAAAAAGTCTGTCTCCATCCAACCCCATGTCTTCTGAGGGATAAACAATTACTTACTTTTTACTATATTTCAACAGTAACCAAAGGCATTTCTTTCCTTTAAGGTCCTCATAAACCCATTGCACATACTCTTATTCAAAAACTCATCAGAAGTTTTATTCTTTATGCATTCGTTTTATTTACCAATCAGAAAGTATTTGACCTGCTAGCTAAAATAAAATCATCCTAGTAGAGCCCAGAGATGATACCATACAGTATGGCAAGTCTGAAGCTTCTCACCGCAGCTTGGACTCTCCATAAGTATTGCGTGGAACAGACATAAGTTTCTCTACACAGGACAGGTGCACCTCCTGCAATGAGCTGTGCCACACTGAGCCAGGAGGCCGCATTTCCTCACTCCGGCAGAAGACGTATGGTACAGTATCCGTCCGGCTTCGAATGTATGTGCTGCGCAGGAGGGCCCCGCAATAGCGGCTGATATTCTCCACCCTCCGTAGGATCAGATGTGCTTTCCTGGGAGGGAAAACAAAACATTCAGTAAACAGCTCACAGGCTGTGCTTCATTTCCTTTATAGTCACCCAGCTGCTCATTTGGGAAGCAGGCGGTGGCAGTTTCAAAATCCACGCGGGGTGTGCTTGTGACATACTTGTGAGAATAAATTGTATTAATTCAGGAAATTTTAATCTGATTAAACAAAATTTTAATGTAGCCTGCAATTTATTTAAGACAAACAGAAGAGATGATAGCAACAACACAGTTATATAGCTTAGATGATCCTTAGAGTATGATTGATCAGTTACACTATACAACAATACAGTACAGGTGGTCTCCGATTTACAATGGTTCAACTTGCAATTTTTTCGACTTTATGACGGTGAGCTGGGGATAGACATTCAGTACAAACCGTACTTCAAATAGTGAATTTTGATTTTTTTTCCTGGGAAAGCGATAAGTGGAGTGATACTTTCTTGCGATGCTGGGCAGCAGCAGCGATCCGCATCTCCCATTCTGTCGCACAGAGATGTGTATTAGGTGTATTAAATGCATTTTTGACTTACGATATTTTCGACTTATGACGGGTTTGTGGGAACGTAACCCCATCGTCAATCGGGACCACCTGTATACTGAACTGATTCAAGTGCCCTGAAGTCCCTACAGCAAATCCTTTCCGTGATTCCAAAAGAATAACGGAAAAAAAAAATCAGACTATGTGAAATAAGTACAGAAACACAACATACAGTATGTCAGCTGACAATCAGATGCAATTGAGGAACTGGCATGACGTCAAGGATACAACTATGGTCCTGATGTACAGAAGCAATGTAGCTTTTCGACAATATGTTCATTTCTGCTTCAAACTGAAATATCGAGTGTGTTCGTAAATGGTTCACTTGTAATGGTTAAAAATGGTTACCTTTAATTACTTCCATAACACAATTAAGGGCTGAAACAAAGTGAAACCCTCCAAGAAGGATCAAATTTATGCAGTAGTGGTGAGTGGATGTTACCACTTCATTGCATCAGGGCAAAAAGTATTAGTGGTTTCAGCCAATGTGTGTATGTGTGTGTGTGTGTGTGTGTTCAACTGAGTGCAACAAATTTTCTCACAAGTACATACATTACCGAAATAACTCTCTATCTGTTTGTCTGTCTGTATGTTTGTGTTTGTCATTTGTCACATAGCACCCAGATGAAAAGTCATTGGTGCAAAGCAAAACCAGGTATGCCCATTTTAAGTTTAACTGAGGGTTAAGTTGTGGTCTTTTTTTATGTTTTTTTATGTTATAAGAGGAGAGTTTGGAGCAGACAGAGAATGTGATGTTTGTGTGCCCCGCCTTTTTTCTGTGATGGTTTCTTTTGAATTTATGTTTATGGTTGCCTGAAAGAACTTTTATTTTTCCTTTTGGTTTATTTTGTTTCTATTGGAGCTAAAAGGCCTTCTTTGTTGTTAGTTTGTTTGCATAGTTGGGAAAAATAACCAATAAAGCCTGTAGGTCCACCCACTGCTTCATGCTGTGTTACACCGTGAACCAGTCGCACCCTGTCATGTAACACAGAAACAAATGAAATAACATAAAAATAAAATAAAAAAAAAAAACATAAAAATAAATGAGAAATACTGTAGGCTAAGTTTATCTTGTAAGGAGAGAAAATGTATCTGAAAATGTCAAAAAAGATAACACAACAAGAATGTGTACCTGCAATCAGTATAATGAAATGTAGTAAAACAGTAAAAATTAATGTTTTATATAGGTATGTATATATGTAGAGAGAGAGAGAGAGAAAGATAAATAGATCAATAGATAAAGATACAGGTAGTGATTACCAGTTATAAAGCATGAGATGGTGCTTCATTTTACCTTTATTTCAGGTGTAGAATGTGGACTCTAAATTCAAGAATGGCAGATGCAGCTTTGGAGAAAGTTACATGCAACCATTTATGAAATCTGGACTTATGTGGAATAGGGGTCTTACTGACCCCACCATCAGGCATTGTTGATTTGCATGAACAGTCCATCTCTGTAGCAGCAGTCATTTTTGAAAGCAAGACATTCGTTCATGAAAGTTTCATAAATGTTGTAAAGTGCACCCATACTGAGTTCACTCAAAGCTGCCTTGTGAATGCCTGTGTAGATACAGATTTCATGGGCTCAATAGATAAATAAAGATACCGGTAGTGATTACCAGTTATAGAGCTGGTTACAACTGACCACAGCTTGCTAAAATTCAGATCCTATAATTTGGCTAGATGTTGCAACAATCTGTAACTTTCCATAAATTGCAATCCCTCCTCTAAACTGGGATTGGGTCACAACTTTAATCTTACTAACAGCTGGACAAACAAACCTAAAGTACAAATGTCCCTGACCTTTGTGCTAAACAGATGTAAACAAAACAACCATAAAAACCATAATGTAAATTTAATTACTATGGATTTATGCTGTACATCTTTTAAGAAAACAAACAAACAAAAAAAAAAAAAGGTGACATTTGTAGAAAGGAGAATTATATTGCATTTACAGTTGGTATAAAATTAGAACAAACTTTTTTTTTTTTTTTTTTTTAATGTGGACACATCTCCTTGGGAAGAAAGTAAAAGAAATTTTATACCCTTCCACATGGAATAATTGCATGGACAAAACGATTTAAGTAGACACAGTGAGAGGCACTGTGCTTACTCAGTGTCACAGTTATATTCCTTATCAGTATAATTTCTTTTTAACACAATACTAAGTTTTAAATAAAAATGCTTAATCTTACAAAAAGTTATTATTAATGCTCATATAAGGCCCGGGAATAAACTGTACATCTGTTTCAGGTTTACTTCCATGTCTCTCTTTGTCTTGTTTGGCTGGAATAGATAAGAAATATAACTCATTTACTGAAGTATGTATGTTTTTTGTAAGATCCTAACCTGGGCAGAAAGTTAACTTGGAGTAAAACAGTTAAGGGTTGTTCCTCAACAAGTTTCTTGTGTATTGCATATCTTACATGATTTTCAGTCATAAACATAAAACTGCCCTGGCTAATTCAGTTTAAATTTTTTTGCCACAAAACACAAGACATTAGAAATTAAAAAATAAAACAGGTATCGTTAAATCAAAAAACACAATACTATGGCACTGTACCCTGGGATGTGGATAGTCTAGGCTCAGTTGCCAACTGTGTTTGTGCTTGTTTGTTTCAACAGCAATGGCAGTGGAATGCACTTCTGCTAGACAACACCGTGGCCTTGTGGCTTGTGGATGGACAACCACTTTCCATTGCAGAGGGAGAAGCCCAGCATCCAACGAGGTCACAGCAAAGAGACGTAAACAGCACCCAGAACACTATCTGGGACTCCCTTTTGCCATAAGGCAGGGTACTTCAATCCACTCGGCCACAAAAGAGGAATGAAAGGGAAAAACATTTCAAAATTAAACTGAATCGAAGGCAACCATAGCCAGCAACTGAAATACAATTGTACACTGGGCCATCTACTTACAAACACAACTGGGACCAGACGTCTGTTCATAACTTCGCTCAGAAACACATCCGCTATGTCACAATAAATAAAGCTAAATAATACAGACTGACCTCAGGCTTTTTCAAAATCAATTGAAACTTTTGCTTTAAGACTTTGATTTATTTTATGTCATGTCATACAGTGTGCCATGCAGTAGAAACATACCGCATGAGGCAGGGAACACTGTATGGCAGGGATATAGGAAACCAGTCCTCCAAAGGCATTCTATTTGATTATCTTTTCCTAGCCTCAAACAGCATGCATGACATTTACCAGCCTTTAACCGCTGTCAGTTTGCTGTATTTTCTATACAATCAGTAAAAACATCATAACTGATATATATACGTAAATTATTTTATGCAACACTTTCCAGACTGAGAGTCATCAATAACTTTCTCATTTGCTCTCTCCAGGAATTTCCTTTGATCGAGGCATAATGTTGAATTTTTTTGCTGGCAACTTGACTCTGATAGTAAGGGTCAGAATAAATGATGTTTTTATTGAGCAGGGCTGGCTGTAATGAAGCCTAGCTGTGTTCAATCTGTCTTTAACTTTATCTCTGTAACTGGGTTCATTTAACTTGGGGACAATTACTTTGTCACACAGTGCCAGTTGGTGTCGGATAACTTTTTTCATTAAAGAAGTTAAATAAGTTAAAAAAGTGTTACTTATTCACTCAGGTGCCCTTTATCTAATATTGGACTTCCACTGAAGACCCGAAAATGTTCAGTGTCAAGAGTTGTCAGTAATAGAGGAATTCAGAACCACCACCTTTTCACACTACTCTAAATTTACATATTCCACTTAACAGGTAAGCATACTTAAGTTGAATTATTTTTTAGGGCCCCACCATCTCTCTTTTTCATTTGTAGGAAAATAGAAATATATACACAGTTTTTTGAACTAGTTCCTGAATCTTAACAACGTGATATATCGAAAGTCTTAATTACACCCATTTAGAGCTTTCTTAGTACACTGGATCTCTTCAACAACTGTATGTATGAAAAAGAACCACTGTTTATTCAATCAAGGCTAAGCAGCAGACAGTTGTTTGTTTAAATTCTGTTGGTCTTGGAGATCAGCTCCACTACCTTCCTTCCCCACAGTCCCTGGCAAGGTAGGACTGCAATTTCAAAACTGTTCTACTGAACATTAAAGTACAAATTATTTTAAAAAAGTATTTGTAGGAAATAAAAAACATCTGGTGAACTTACACTGGCTGAAATGAAAATACAAGAGGAACATATTTGTACAAGATTTATGTCCTTATAAAATTTTGGTCCAATTAAACAAGGCTGTTCATTAAAAGATGGATTTATAGACATAGATCTGCAATGAAAGCAAATACAAATAGTGAATGGTCTAGCATTACTGCTGACATTGGTATGTGAAATCACATTTGATATTCTGAGAAGAAGGTATAATTGTACAAGCCCTGGAGGAACCTTTCCTGAAAATGCTGCCTTGTGGATTAAAAACTCAGATAAGACTTAAACATTATTAATTTATAAACCCAGCTATGTGCATTTTGTCTGTATATGGTCAAAGCAAAACGTTATAGTCAACAAGTCACTTTATCAGCTTGGCTGAATTCCAAGTTTGTTGCAAAGTTTGTACTATACAAATAAATATACAGTGCCTTCACTTTTCCCCCACATTTGTTGTGCTGTGCACTTATTTCAAAATAGACTGAACTGATTTTTTTTTTTTTTTTGCCATCAATTGACACACAGGACCCCATAATGACAAAGGGAAAAAAAATTCAAAAAAGTTTTTTGAAAATGTGTTAAAAATAAAAAAAATGAAAGCCTTCATTTACATATGTATCCAGACACCTGACACTACAAACTGAGCTCAAGTACATCCTATTTCTTTTGAAAATCTTTGAGTTTTCTCTAGAACTAGATGGTACAGCATTTGTGAAAATTCACTTGATTGGACATGATATAGAAAGGCAAACACCTGTTCTTGTAAGGTCCCCAAGGAATTCTAAGTGGACCTCCAAGACAGAACTGTGTGAATGCATAGATCTGGAAAAGGGTGTAAAAAAGTTTGCAATGCACTGAAGGTTCCCAGGTGCATAGTGGTCTCCATCAGTGTCAAATGGAAGAAGCTTGTAACCACTAAGACTCTTTCTGGACTTGGACTTCCAGCCAAATTTAGTATTTGGGAAGCAAGGGCATTAGTCATTGAGGTTGAGATTGAAAAGTACTAAATGACCACTCTAACACAGGTCCTGTGTAGAGACAGGAGAACCTGTCAGAAAGACAACCATCTCTGTCAGGTCTCTATTGATTCTAGTGGAATGGCTAAACACAAGTTTGCAGTTTGCCAAACAATACTTACAGGACGCAGATAAAATAAGAAAAATAGATGATCTGGTCTGGTGAGATGCAAATTGGCCTCAATGTCAAATGCCATCTCTGGCAAAACTCAGGTAACACTCATCACCTGGTTAAAACCACCCATACGATCAAGCATGGATGCAAAAGTATCATGCTGTTGGGATGACTCACAGCAAGAGGGATTAGGAGACTGGTCAGTATTGAGGAAATGATGAATGGAGCAAAAAACAGATTGGCCCTTGAAGAAAACCTGCCTCAGAGTGTGCCCAACATCGGACTTCGGTGAAGATTCACCTTTCAACATGTCTGAAAACTTTCAACAGTCTGAAGCACATAGCCAAGACAATGCTGGAGTGGTTTCAAAATGAGTCTCTAAAGATCCTTAAGTGGCCAATTTGAAGTTCATGTGCCTTCTGACGGGTGAGCAGCATGAGACCAAGGCCACCATGCAGTCTTCTTCACAGTTATAGTTCGGCTGTGTTATGTTCTCAACCCTCATTCATGAACAAATTACCACTGTTAAGTCAAGGGAAGGCTGAGGTTGCAGCACAGACTACAGCATACCAGTCATATTTCTGAAGCTATAAGTTGTGGACTGGAATACTGTTTTTTTTTATCTGATGCTTTTCTGCAAAACAACTTATAATATTAGGTTGTTATATTAAGCTACTTACAGTTATTCAGCCATTTGTAAAGTTGGATAATTTTTACTGCAAACATTCATGCTTCAGTAGTTCCTCAGTTAAGGGCACTAGAGTGGGAGTAGGATGGGAACATTGGTCATTCGGCTGCAAGGCAACCATCCTAACCATCCTACAGTACTTACTGTCAGTATGAAGATAATGGCTGGACAGCATGCCATACCTCAGCAGTAGACAGCACTACACAGGTGCTACAGTCAGCAGTTGGCAGGATAACTTACCTGGGCCCCAGTTCATCCTCGCTCCGCCACACAAAGTCACCAAATCTCTCATAGTGGGAGTTGTAGTGGTGCTGAACCCGGTACAGCATCGGTGGAGGGATGTCCATCAGTGTGTTGTATGCTGTCTGCTGCTCCTTCCCACTGGTGTAGCCATTATACAAGTTGTACACTTTATCAGCAATTTCTGGAAAACACAAAGCACGGGACATGTGAACATGATCCTCTTCTCTCTATAGACCACTCTTCTCTCATACTGGACTACAGATTCAGTCCATGGAACAACATATAGACATGGGTTTCTAATTCAGCTGGAATGAACATAAATCAGTGTGAAATGTTTCATTTATTTCATCAGCTATAGTTTATGCTATAAGCCTTCTAATTGCTCTATTTTACTTTTGTAATTTTAGAGGAAAGTACTAGTAATAATAAAATTAATTCAAATACTAATTCAATCAGTGAGGTTGAGACATGGGAAGGGATCAGAGTCATGGTTTGCCTACATTGTCCTGCTAAGGAATGTGGCATAGCTTTGAAGAAGTTTCAGTGTTACATTACACTTGAATACTGAGCTCCATAGATAGAAAGTAGCTCCATAGAAAGTGTGGCTCACATTCTGAAAGAAACAGAAAAGAAAAGACTAAAAACTGACTTATGCCTCATATACATTGCTTGATTTCAAAGGCAAATGTCTTGGCTCCACAAAATGAGCATACATGTAAACATGTACATGTTTTTTTCTTTTTTTTTTTTTTTTTGAAAAGTTGGTGGATGTTGTAACTTCCTAGTTCCATGCAGAAATTACAGCCTTGAAGAAACTCAAAAGAAGCCTGACATACAGGATAATAGGCAAGATGTCAATGAACAGAAATTTGTTTTTACAGGTACATATTAGACAAAATAAAAAAAAAAAAACACATTATTAAACTGTATTATCATCTGGTCAAAAAAATTACAGATAAAAGTAAACTTCAATATGGATTCAAACTACATAAGCTAGTAAAATAAGTACAGTTGTCAGCTTGGTTTTTCTTTTTGTTGAGCAGAAGGTGTTTGTACCTAACATGAGCTGAGTTTGAAAGTATGGTTTCTCTATCTTCAAATCATTTTAAACTACATCTTTCTATGTATATTTTTTACAGCTTTATAGTAACATAAATTCAAACAACTTTGCTATGATCCACTTAGAATAAAAAGAAAATTTACTGCTGTGATAAAATATGCATTGGAAAGCATTACAGAATGGGCTGTAGACTGTAGCAGGAATTATAGGTGCAAGAAAGATAATCTTAGAGTTTTGTTCCTTTTTGCATGTTTGCCTGTATGTTTTTTGCTCAGTGCTGCTGAATATGAAGCATAAATCAGCAAAACATTGATGCTGTATATGAACTACCCAGTAATCACAACCCTTTCCCACGAAGGACAGTAAGTGTAGGAAGGACAGAGAAAGTAGAGTACCTTCAGCGGTGTTGTCATCAACTACAGGACAGGACGTCCGGACAAAAACAAAGCTGGACTCTGAGCGTCGTCCTCGGCTGTCAATTGCAGACAGCGTGAACCTATGGGTGGAGTAAGTGGGGGATCTCTTTACATAGGTTCCGCACAAGAATAAGTCAAAACCCCTCATTTTCTTTGCAACAGTACCATGAAATCTACAATGAAGCACCATTCCTCTGTGAAGAACGGGCTGCACGTATGAAGGAAAGCAGAAAAAAATGATTGCATTAAATACAGTAAAAAGCACAACTAAATGGAAGGAGTCCCCCAGCAACAAAAAGGTCCTTTATCCTCTATATAAAGATACAAAATGTGTGGCAAAAAAATATAAGCAGCTCTTACATGTGCCATTTTTATGAGCCTCTGCTGAAAGCCACAGAATCTGCTTTGAGTGAAGGAAAAAAATCTGCTCATAGACGGTTTGCAATGATGATTCCAGGGGGTCATATTACTTCTAATTCTAAATTCTTCTGGCATGGACAAAGAAAACTCCAAAACTATTAACCCAAATAGCAGTCTTAATCGTGTGTTATTTGCCAATAATCATAGTATTCTGTTAAAAACAGGTGGGGGGGGACTTTTCTTGGAACAACTGTAGACTAATTCTAGACCTCACAGTCACCCATTTTTTTCTCTTTTCTGTTGTCTTAAAGCTAAATATATGCAAGACAAAAACAATAATTTCTCTCTTTTTTAAAAATTATACTCCTCATTTCTCTACCGAGTTGGAAAGTGAATTCTGAGAAAATAGGAAACCCTTATAAAGCTGTGCAGTATTGTATTGTCTCTGTCTTGTCCATAGTCTGTGGAGAAGAATTTCATGATACTTGTACACGGTACTTTTACTTTTGACAATAAACAATAAACTTGAAACTTGAAAACTCTTTTGACTATAACTTACAATCTGTAAAATACTCAAGTGAATGCCTTTTCATAGCAGACTATTATACTGTAAAATTATTATATATTATATATAATTTATTATACTGGAAATGCATGTGTGGGGCCTTAGGTCTTGTCTCCTCTCAAACTATTTTCTACTACTGGGATGTGTTGGACTCACCCCCCTCCCCCGATGGAGCAAGTAATTGTAATAAAATAGCTTATTTTTTGATGTTTGGCAGTGATACTATACTGCCTGTGTGGAGCGAAGAGAAACCTGAACTGAACTGAATTGAATTGAATTGAATTGAATTGAAGACTTTATTGTCACTGCTGTGCAACACAATGAAATTACAGTGGTACTCCCCGTTTGGGTTGCTGTTTGGGTTGATGACTGTATTATTTTGACAGGACCTCTACATTCTTTAAAAAGAGACAATATAATCATAGTAAGAATGAAGGGTGAATGACTGAACTGGGAATCAATGAAAAGTAGATATTTAAGTAACTAGCCAGTATTCTGCAATAGATCACAACTTATTATCCTGTCTGTAGTCATAAAAATAAACTCTTTGCATGGCAGCTTGCCAACAAGTGTACTGGGGAGTTCACATGAAATATCATTATTTAGCTGCACTTGAAAATTAGGAAAAAGTGGAAACCCAATAAGCACATCAGCAAGGAAATAGCTCCGTTTGGAAGACGCACCAAATAAAGCAGCTAGTGTGTAGACTTTACTTTCAAGTTGCATAACTCAAATGAAGAGTAATTGCTGGCAGCTGAGGAAGAAAACGGTGCTGACAATGGTTATTCTGACAGGCTGTTCAGCGGGACACAGAACACAAACACAATTATAGCCGTGGAAACGGAATACCAGCAACACAAACAAAACACAAAATACATTTTTTAAAAACAGACTAAATCTGGACTGCTTTTCATATGCTTGAAAAAACACAAAAATTAGCAAAAATAAATGTAAATACCTGATAAATTGAAAGGCAAATAGCCCCAATTAAAAAAAGAACTGGCTTTTTTCTAATGACCACTTATAATCAGGAAGTGCAGCAAAATTGTAAAAAAGAAAAATGAAAAAAAAGTTTAACGTCATAAAATGTGTTTTTTAGCTCTTCTCTATCTTTTAGCATACAATATTATTAACAATTACAGTACTATGAATTCCTATGAATGTCTTTTTTATCATTTTAACATAAAACACTTTTCAAGTGATAGATGATATAACTAAACTTGAAAATAAGGTGAGAATCTCATCGAAGGGATGTAGATATTCTGACTTGCTCTTGAACAATAGCGTAAATAATTTAAATTCAACATGAGTTTATTTTGTAAAACATCATCAAATGGCAACCTAAAAGATTTTCAATAAATTTACATACAATTTTAAATGTTTCCTGTTTTCCTGTGAACGTAGTAACTAAAGTAAACACATTGTCAAAGTTAAAGGATGGTTTGACATTATGTTAATCAGGATACTGATTCACCTAAAGAGCAGAACAAAATATTTATTCATTTAGCTGATATTCTTCTTTAAAGCAACTTACAATACAATGGTTTAAAAATTAAGTTACTTGCAATTATTTAGGCATTTATACCCCTGGGCAACTTCTACTACACTTCAGGGTAATTTGCAAAGGCAAATAAGATTCAAACCTAGGAGCTCTGATTGGAAGGCAATGACTCTAACATGTACGCTATAGTTGGTCCCCGACTTACCAACTTAATTTGGACTCAGGGTTGCTTCATTACTCAAAATGTGTTAGTTGAAAGGGGCACTGAGCAGGCAAGGGGTTCCTCATCAACTCTACACACAGCAACTGGTGTAATGGATACCGGCAAAAACGGTGGTATTGGACTTAGTGACTCTCCTTTGAGAATTGTGTGTCTGCATTTATAGCTCTTCCTCGGCCGGTGAAATGCATTTCTGCTTACTCCCAGTTGTATGTTGTTTTGGAATATCAATAACTTGGACAGCTCCCCCGATACAGAAGGTGAGCACAGGATTTTCCGGATGGGAACAGAGTGGAACGCTTTCTCTCTTAGTGATAGAGGGAGAAAGAAGACCCTCTCTCTGGTCAGTCATGATGATTCCTGCACGTACCTTGGTGATTGGAGTTCCAGGGGAGGAGAATCTACAACATGGTGTAAATAACAAGAGTAACAAGAAAGGCCAATAAAGAACAGTGGCACAGAGCTAGACCACGGTGTTGGTGCTCGGCTGTCGCTCTGGGGTCCCTTCTTTTACCCCACACATCACACAAAACATCACTTTTTTGCATCTGAGGACACTTTTGCTCCAGTTTCAATTGATATGCCAGCCTAAATACTACTGAAAAGTTCAGTAATGGTTCGGCAAATGGTTATTACTCAAAAGTGAAGTCACACCAACTATTGGCAGCCCCTTACTCTAAAAGATATATTCAATATAATAAATAAAAACTGTTCTCAATAAAAAATGGAAAAGAGATTGACTAAAAATCAGTTTTTAGATCAGTTTTAATGAAACAATACTCATGTTGTACTTCAAATTGATAAAAAGACATACTCCTTTGTTCTTTACACACACACACACATACACACAAAAAAATGCATGTTCATTCCTTTCTTTCTCTGTACCCTTTTTTTACTAAAATAATAAACCCTGTCTGAAACAGACAGCAGCCTGAATTATGGTCCAGAATCTCAGGACTGCACTGGGATTGTACATCTAATGCCAGGACAAACAGCAGGGGCCTGCGGAAACTTCCGGGAATATTCGGAGATGAGGACAAAACGCATTCTGATAGAGGGAAAATCCAGACTTGGACCGTTCTCGTAACAACAATTATAAAAGCACCAGATAGTTGCAACAACATTATTTTGTGAAACAACAGATTCAGAGGATGCACACATTGAACTACATCATTTATCAGTCCCTCTGCAGTTTCCTCTTTCCTTATCTGCATGAGCCCAAGTCCCAAAGTAAATTTGTCCAAACTATATCTTAAGTCTCTCTGTCAGAATCTCTGAAAGGGTATCTTCAACCCCACAGCAAAACTTCCTCATATTATATCAATGACTCATAATTCTCTTCCTAAAAAATATGTTGCTTTGCATGATGAGGCACATCAGACAAAAAGCTGCCAAGAACACATTTCGTGCTCTGGGTAAATGTTCAGAGGGAAACGGGTTTTTTTCTTTGCATGTAGTTTGATAGTACAAGAAATCTTTCCACTAGCAAAACAGTGCTGGAAGTCACGTACTTATATTTAGCAACAGCAGGCATAAAAAATTTCTTCAAAGTTCTTCTAAACTTTAGATTGATAACAATAATTTAAATATTTTTGAATATTTTGAAATATGTTACCACAAAACATTACTTAACAGTCTAGAAGGTACTACTACTACTACTACTACTATTAACAATAAGAACAATAACAGCAACAATAATGATGATTATTATTATCATCGTCATCATCATCATCATCATCATCATCATTATCAAGAACTTAAAAACTTTGTTCTACCAAAAAGACTTAGGTCATGCCAAAGGAACATTATGTCCAGGTGCTGTTATTCCAGAACTTCTGGGTCCAATAAATAGTCATGCCTTAAGAAAATTCACACAGAATTCAGCTAAATCAAACCAAACACATTGTTTTGCACACAATGTTTCGCATGGTATAATAACAGCATTTGAGCATGAAATTACTGTTTTGTTCTCCTTGCACATTCTATGGCTGCCTTTTGGACCATCGCATTTAACAGCTGGACAGACCTTGCTTATTTTGCCATTTTAAATAAAAGTCAAGACACAGATGAGAAGGGAGCCTGGAAGAAAAATTGAAATAACTAAGTCACTTTATTGGCAAGAAATATTGAAGAAGGCTTTTGGTAATGGCTCTGCAAGACTTCGAAGCCCAGAATTTTCCATTTTCCAGCTATTTTTTAAGAACTTATCAGAGGAGGAATTGTCTTCATCATCTCTCTCATCTCTTACTTTAACACTATTATGGCTGGTTTAACCAAATAAAGTATTCATTAATACAGCTATGGCTATTAGTTTAATTGGCAGACTTACCTAATTTCAGTGATGTTAGACAGCCTTAAAGCTGAAAGACTTTTGTAATGCCATGACATTAAAACACACTGGTACCAGATAATGTATATTGTAATGTAGCCCCAGACAGAAATACTGAAACAGAAGTCACTGTGACAAAAAAAACTGGAATTAACATTTTTGATTTATGGATTTAAGACAATAGCAGCACGAGGTACTTGGGTTGTCTCTCTGTTTGTGTATCCCTTTGCCTCTTGCTGATCTGGTACAAAATGCAGATCACTGGGATTGTCAGGGCAGAAAGAAGGCAGGGCTTCTCCTACTCAACCAGTCAGTCATTTTCTGGTGCCATTGAGGCATTGGCAAAGATTATCGGAAAGAACAGAGACAGGTTCCTGCCTGGTTTGCCAAGAAAAATGTCAAAACACAGGCTGAAATGTTTGCTAAACCCATTGGTTCTCCACACAGGTGATGTTCTTAATCTCCACTGTATCGGTAATTATCAGACTCTATAACTCACTGTCACTTTTTGAATAAAATTTTTGTATTTTGTTTTTTGACATTCATTCTAAACTTTCAATCATTAACACATTTCTTACAATTACATTGAAAGCCCCTTGCATTTAGGCTTCATTTTTAAAACTATATATATATATATATGAATAATTCAAATTATATAACATATCTTATAACTGCAATTTTAAAACTTCTTAAACTTAAATTTAAAACTAGGCATCACGGCTGCCACAAAGCGCATGGCTTGTTCTTCAGTTCAATTCAATTCGAATTCGATTTATTTTTATAGAGCGCTCTTCTCATGCAGTGACAGAGAGCGCTTTAACACAGGCATAAGGCAAGAAAAACAGATACAAACAAAGAAGACAGTTGACTAATGGCTACCATAATGAAGTACTTTTATAGAGCTATAAGTATTCCTACTGGCCACTGGGGAAAGGAACAAAAACTCCCAGCTGAAAGTTGAAGGAAAAAAACCTCCATGTGGTTGCGCACCCCTCCTGGACATTCTAGATTAAGTAACAATTGTAAGCCAGTTTAACAAGTAATAGTGATATTGCTGCTAAACGGTATCTTGGATCCCCACCTCAGCATGGAACATCTCGTTCATCATGGCAGTTGGTCATCATCCTCAGTCAGCATGTTCTTGCATAGGTTCGAATCTAGTATGGTCTGTCTGGAGTTTATGTGTTCTTCCTGTGTCTGAGTCAATTTTGTCTGGGTGCTCTGTTTCCTTCCATATTCCAAAGACATGCAGTACAGGTGAATTGCTGACACTACACTACCCATAGTGGATGAGTGTATGTGGGTACCCTGCAATGGACTGGCATCCAATCCAGAGTGTACCCTCTTAGTCTTGCACCCTATGTTTCCGAAATAGGCTGTGAAGAGGACAAGCAGTTAACCTGAGTGAGTGATTTTTATGATCAGACACCAAGCCAGTCATGAAATGTATGTCTGCAATTTATTTATGAACTCTGCGTATTTAATTTCCAGTATGCTTTAGATTGATCTTCGTTTAGATGTGATTACCTTCAGCCTAAATGCAATAAAATTTACTGTTTACTGAGTTCTGGACTTTCATTCATTGGAAGTCAGCTGCACCTTGTCTGTTCTTAAGACAGACCAGAACACTCCATTATAAGCCTTGCTGTAATTTTGGAAGAGACAGCATTTTGGAAGCGTGATTCCGACACTAGAACAAGTAAAGGCAAAAGGTCACTATGAAATCAGTGAGGCCATGGAGCCAATTCTCCTGAGCACTTCTTTGAAATAACAAGAAAGGAGGTTACCACTGAGTGAGTGAAATATTTATCTTTCTTTTTATCGGAAAATTAATTTCCTTGTACTCTTTTCTTAAGTTTGTACTGATTTCTGTGCAGGGGGTGCGGTGGCGCAGTGGGTTGGACCGCAGTCCTGCTCTCCGGTGGGTCTGGGGTTCGAGTCCCGCTTGGGGTGCCTTGCGGCGGACTGGCGTCCCGTCCTGGGTGTGTCCCTTCCCCCTCCAGCCTTACGCCCTGAGTTGCCGGGTTAGGCTCCGGTTCCCCGTGACCCCGTATGGGACAAGCGGTTCTGAAAATGTGTGTGTGTGTGTGTGATTTCTGTGCTGGCATTATATGTACTCAACCACCAGAGGGCATACTTTTAATTTTGAGTCATAAACAGTTATTATGTATAGGCAGGATGCACACAAATGCTAGGATATACACATCTAAATATACTGCCAAATTTTAAGTTACTTACAACTTTTTGACAAACAAAGGTGACTGCATTTTTTTAAGAATTTGTTTGTTAAATACATGGTCACAAAGTGGGTGGAGTATGTTTAAATGCCTGGAGTTAAAGAAGTATGCCACTGACATATTATAGAAGAAAAAACTGCCCAAAAGAAAGAAAAAAAAAAAAAAAAGAAACAGGTGCTCTCTAGATACCTGTGCTTTTCTTTATCTCATACAGCGCATCCAGAGTAGAAAGGGAACTAGTTATATTGAACTATAAATCATTATCATACTGAAACAGACAGGCACTGCATAAATCTGAGATATTCAGAAAAATTTACATTTACAAAAGGCAGTGCCTCAAGATGCTGATACCAGTGGGAACTGTAATAGAGTACCAACTGGCATCTGCAAACCACTAACAACACCATAAAAAGAGTCACCGCCATAAAAAGTTTAGATTTAAACATTGTATTCGAATGTATTGAAACAAATTTAATTTTTAATCATATCATTATAATGACCTTTCAGGAAACAATTTAAGACTTAGCTGCCATTTACTTTTAACAGTATTTAAGAATGAAATGATTAAAAGATAACTGAATCCAGAAATGATCGCTTCACGGGTATCCCTGATGACATGATATTTCCATGTTCATGAACTCCCTCCCTAGTGCAGGGTCATGGTACTCTGCAGCCTATCCTAGAAACACAGGGCATGAGCCAGGACACGCTTATTCATTCTACCATACACATGCTACACATCATTATTAGAGTGACCAATTGACCTGAAACTTGTGTCTCTGGACAGTGGGAGGAAAGTGATGCATCTAGAGGAAATACACACAGATGTACGGAGGACATGCAAATTCTGACCAACGAGTCTTGAACCAGGTCCTGAACCAGCAACCAAGGAGTTGTGAGGCACCAGTGGATTCTATTTACTGAAACCCATTGTACAACCATGGCACCTGAGTCAAATGATCTGAAGAGTAATCATATATAAGCTTTATAAAAGAATTAATAATGTATTACGCTAATCTGTAGTGAACTACGCCAGTCTGTAGTCAACTGTCTTCTTTGTTTTCTTGTCTGATATGTTTGTTTCTTTGCTCTATGCCTGTGTTCAAGCGTTCTGTGTCACTGCGTGAGAAGAGTGCTGTGTAAAATTGAATTGAATTGAATTGGGGGGCATGGTGGCGCAGCAGGTTTGGCCCGTATCTGTTCTCTGGTGGGTCTGGGGTTTGAGTCATGCTTGGGGTGCCTTGTGATGGAGTGGTGTCCCGTCCTGGTTGCGTCCCCTCCCCCTCCAGCCTTGTGCCCTATGTTGCTGGATTAGGCTCCGGTGTGTGTGTGTACACATTTTAAAATAATCCAGAACACACACACACACACACACACACACACACACTTTCTGAACTGCTTGTCCCATACAGGGTCACGGGGAACCAGAGCCTAACCCAGCAACTCAGGGCGTAGGGTCGGAGGGGGAGGGGGACACACCCAGGACAGGACACCAGTCCGTCACAAGGCACCCCAAGCAGGACTTGAACCCCAGACCCACTGGAAAGCAGGACCCGGTCCAACCCACTGCACCACCGTGCCCCCTAATCCAGAACAACTAAACTGAAACATTTAGCAGGGCAAACCACTGGAAATTGCACATGGTCTGACACAGTGAAAAACTACTAATCAATAAACCAGGAGATCAGTAATCAATAAGTCAGCAACAGTCTTACTTAATCTTCTTCCAACAGAGTAGGAAGACAGAAAAAAACCCAAATTCTGGCTTGCTGACCTCTCAAATTTTTTCTCATCCTTCTTCATCCTCTGTATCAATGATCTTCCACAAGTCCCTGTCTGCTTGTAGCATTAAAAAAAAAAAGTGACAGTGAGCTTAGTAGGGACATTATGTTGCACTCCAGATTCATGTTATCTCCGTACCCAGGTCAGTGAATAATGTCTTGGAGTCAAGCTGTTAATCATCTTATGCACAAATTCCTCAGTAGCATGCTGAGGTGAACACCTTGTAAGCCATCTGACCGGCTCACGTCTACCTCTCACATACTGCACCCAGAACATCCAGTACACAGAGCCTGCCAAGACTAAACAATGACAATTTAATCTCGCAACACATCTCATCTGGAATCTGAAAGCGAGTTTTAAAGTGAATTCACAGTAAAGTCAGCGCAACAGCTGGGCGCTGAAGAGACAAGCTGCCGTGACACACGTTAACACAGGAGCGTTATTTCCGAACGAAAGCCACGAGCTCTTTGAGACCGAAGACTGCAAAGAGTGCTGTTCTAACAAGAGTATGGGATGTTCCACCTTTCCTCGCTGCTGGAACCAGACACGTCCATGGGAAGTCCCACATTGTCCACTGGCTCCAGCAGCCCCAACAAACACCGTACTTCCCTTTGATCTTCCTCACTGACTGTAACCACTCCGTCCTCCATTGCAAAATCTTACAAACAACAAAAGGACAACCATTCACCACTTCCACACTGGCAAGCCAAACAATTTGTCTTAATAAAAGCCATCTGCTACGGACATAAAGTGAAAATATTTAACCATGCCAGTCAAAACGTCAATAACAACGCGGCATTGGTAATCGCGGTAGTTGTACTTTATCAAAGTACATATTGATCGTATACTTGTGAAAGACACGAGGAAGGTTCTGTGCAACATATTTCACATGTGACATATTGAGTTTTTGGTCTGTGAAAAGCAAAACAGTACTAAGATTGAGGAATTTATGGGATACTGAGTCACAGAAAAACCAGTTAGTCGTTTGACTTCTGTATAATAAAAACAATGGCATAACTGGGATAAACAAGACAGAAGTATAAACAAATTAAGGTTGAAAGCGTATAAATAGCTGACAGGCATTTTAGTTTTCAGATACTCAGCAGTCCACTGATTCTGGAGATTTCATTTCATTTCTAATCTGTAAAAAAAAAAAAAAAAAAAAAAAAGTGGCCAGTGTGATATTTTATTGAAAATTGCATATGCTGAAGCAAAACTTTTCACTACTAAATGAAAGACACTTTGTGTAACAAAGTTGTGTACTTAAAATTGGCACCAGCAGAGCAGTTTGATGTGTTTGTTCTCTCGCTCCCTCTAGTGGATCCCTCCGAAAAATAACTGAAAGAAGACTTTCCTCATGCATTCAATGGCTGTTCTGTCATCGCAACTACGTGACGTTAGAGACATGGATTATGAGTTTATGAGTGTTTATTTATTGTGAAATTAAATACATCCTGATGTGAATATGAAAGTCCATCTCATAGTTCGGCTGCAGTATGTAACGTTTCAATTATTCATGCTCTATAACTTTTAGATCATAACTGTTGAACAACGGATAAACCTTCACGCAGCTACTTGAGTAATGTAATAAAAATGATTAAAAAATATTACAAATGTGATTAGGAATTTTTCATATTCGGATAAACTTTTAAGCAGCTACTCGTGTGATGAACATGGTTCATTTGGTGGAAAGTAACAAACTAACTGCACTTTAGAATCACTCATCTGCAGCTATGTCTCTTTCTCTTAATATAATGTACACATTGTATTTTCTATGATATGTATGTCACTCTGGAGAAAAGCATCTCCTAAATGAACAAATGTAAATGTGAATTAAATCTACCAGTGTAAAACAAATTCCAATATGGTGTTATTTGTATTTGTCCATGAGCTATGTGAGTACTGGTTAAAAATATAACTCGTAAGAGGTCAATTCTTCAGATACTCAGCATATGTGCACAAGAAGAAGAAAAGGAAATAAAGGACAACCAAAAATAAGTAATAACTAGGATGTATGAGAAGCACAACATTCAACTGTATACTTATTCAGAGTTACAAACCATGCAAATTTTGGATTATTTTCCCCACACAAAATCATACATTCTTTATGGCTTTATTTGCTATTAAATATATTTAACTTAAACAGGCTGTTTAGAAAACACATTTGATAATACTAGCACACGCATACTCTTGAAAGAACACTAGTCTCTATACCATAAGGAGAGGTTACCTAACATGCCATAAATGTAACTAGAAACCACTGCTTAACAACAAAAACATGGGTACATTTCATTCAGTAGTGAGAAGAGTAATCAGGGCCATTTGGGGCCACACACACGGGGGGTGCTGTGCTTGTTTGCTTGATCGCAGGGACAGAGACGTGGTGTACTGTAGTAGAAGGCTTTCCATTGGATTACAAGCCAACATTTCATATGAGTGTTTTCACAAGCCAAAAGAATCAATAGAAGCTGGATGAAGCCAGAGTGGAACGTAAGCCTAACCAAGGAGCAGAAGACATTCCAGGACAAAGTCATGTTGAGGTTTAGCAATGAAACTTTATAAAGGGCTCTGTCAGTTTTTTTCTTTCCTTTTTGTTTTCTCAGTTTCTTCTCCTGGAACAGCTACCAGCTGCACAGTGATAGAGGCCTTACAATGGTTTCATTTATCGATGGTGGGAAATTTCGCATTGGGAAGTAATGACCTTCGACACATTAGATTTTTGAGAGCAAAACTTCATGCCACCAGATAAATTCCAAGAAGATTATATAAATATCATTGTAGTATGGAAGTCATGCAAAACAATTAATCTGTTTTATACTAAGCCAAAAATCATGATTTCATTACTCCTCATGTATACATTTCAGTCACAACTATAAATGTGTGGAAATGTTTTGGAAGTTCTTTACATGCAGCTGTAATGAGGAACACTTTTCCAATTTGGGAAGCATGCTTTGAAACCCAGCCAACCATTGCTTATCCCAAGCAGGGTTGCAGTAAGCCAGAGCCTTACCTGGCAACACAGGGTACAAGGATGAAGGGACACACCCAGGAGGGGACACCAGTTTGATGTAAGGCCCCCCCCAGCAATGCTCAAACCCCAGACACACCACACAACAGCCACAAGCCAAACCCACCGCGCCATCAAACTCCACAGCTTCAGAACCCCTTTCAGCAAAATATTCTTGTATATTCCGTTCTGACTGCTTTGCACTTTTCTCTACATCTTTGAACTTGGAAGTTATCATTAATGACATAAAGACTTCTTAGGTGATGTTACAAATGCAGAATTTAAACCTCTACTAATTATGGGGTGTTACATTCTAGTGTGCTACTATTGCTTTTGGTAGTTTCTGTGTTCGTTTACAACAGTCCAGCTGCTATTGGTCCTTCAACCTGCCAATAATCATTATTGATGACACCACAAGCCTCCCAGCCAATGAAAATAAATCCAGAAAAAAAATTTAAAGTGACTGGTGTTGGAATCTGGAGTTTGAATTTTTCGATAATGTTTGAATGAACCTAGCGTTAACTGTAACTTGGGGGTAAGAGGATAGGTAAGGATGTCATGTGACACACACTTGCACCCATGTTTGTTTTGAGTGTCCAAACCACACTAGGCAAGGGGTGAGTGCCAACTGTTAATATTTGGTTAGGGTAGTTCGTGTAGGGTAGTTAGGACATCATCTGACAATGAAGAAGCTTTTCTGTTTGTTTGCTTCTTTGTTTAGTTCAGTTAGAATAGTCTGCACTACTGTAGTTAGATTTGTTTTGATTTGTTTGTTCCTTTGACACGACTCAAGTTCTTTTCCCCATGTGTCTTTGGATTTGTACGACAAATAGGAAATCCCATATGGTAAATCACTTGCACCAAAAATCCTCCATGTTTGCCCATTTTTTGGGTGCCCATCCAAACCACTAGCTTTCAGGCAGCCTAATGTTACAATCCTTTACCCCTAGACATGTTGAGGTGATAACACAGGGCCTACAATAATGAAACACAAAAAACAGTTCTCTCTTTACCACTCCTTTAAAATTCAAAAAAATTGTGCTGAAACAGAATGAAACAAGTAGGGGGACAACTGATTGGGTTCTTTTCCTTGTTTTACTACATAAATAAGTCTTTGACTGACTGTGATTTAAAACTAGATGAAATTAAGGTGCTTTTATCATTGTGTTTATGCTATTTATAAATTTTTATATGTTTAGACAGGATAATGCAATTTGACATCCTTTTTTGGCACAATTAATATGCAGAAAGAAACATAAACATTGCACGTGAATCAAGTTTAAAATCAAAAGTAAAAGAAGACCATCCATGATGACCATTGAATCAATATGACATTATGCTATACACCCTGAACATCTTAGAGCTTTGATGGCGGGCTTCGTCACCCAAGACTACTGTTATCATCCAACTAAAATGGAACTTCAAACTAGGGAATCAGAATCGGTACACACATTTGGAAGAGTTTAACTAGATCAAATAAATTTGTCAGTACGACTGAATGACTATGTATGTAGTTCCTGTACTACTGCTTTCATTATATTAAACAATAACCGTCCTGTGAGCTCAGACAAACAAAAGTGGTGTTACTTGGAGAATTGTACTTGAGTTTCCTTTTGCCCACATTTAACATGAAGGCAGACACAGACACACACACACACACACACACACACACACACACACACACACACACACACACAGTGTCTGAAACTGCTTATCCCAAGCACGGTCACAGCGAGCCGGCGCCTAACACAGCAACACAGGGCGCAAGGCTGAGGGGTGGAGGGGACACACCCAGGATGGGATGCCAGTCCGTCGTAAGGCACCCCAAGCAGCACTTGAACCTCAGACCCGCCAGCGGAACCCAGCCAAACCCGCTGCACAACCGCACCCCACTGAACATAAAGAGTTTGTATGAATTTACACAGATCTCACCAAGAATTTGGTTAACATTTATTCTTTAATATACAAATTCCCTGCACACTACTTGTGACACCATCTCACCGTCAGCTGACGTCTGTGGAATTCACTGGCCATTGATGTTATCAGTCACAGTTTTCCTTTGCAATCACACCAATCAATGAAACTAGCTGTACGCCATGTATTTCAGGCCAGTTCTTGCTACTGTCTAATTTTGATGTCCTAAATGAAAGAGTGCCTGACTAGATCACAATCAAGTTAGCAAAACTGAATAAATTAGTTTCATAGAATGTGAGGATTTTACTTTTATTTCAGTTTTGAGCATCTGAACTGACTAGCATTTTTTATTTTACAGTTGTTTGGTAACTGATCCTTTACATGTTTTCTTAGCATGGGGTAGTCAGTAGTGTAGTATTTAGCGATAATGACTTGAAACCTCAAGTTTTTTTCTATTCAAATCCCACTTCTGGCACTGCTGCATTGCCTTTGAACAATCTATTTACCCTAAAGTGGACCAGTACAGCTGTATTACTTGGTAAACAGTAGTAAATCACTTTGAGTAAAGGTGTCAGCTAGATGGCAAGTGAATCATACAATTGTTAATATTTTTTCTCAGAGGCTTGTTGAACAAATGAAGTGTCTGAAAACTGTGTGGTGTTTGCATGCCCAAGAATATTAGAAAAAGTTAACCTTGAAAGTTACAACTGAACCCCCAGTTTTTTTGTTTTTTTTTTTTTGTCATTTCAAGCTTCAAGCTTCTCCCACACTTTTGAAAAATTGTGGATCACCACTCCAAACTGTTGCGTTTTCCCATGCCATGAACATATCAAATAATGGCTGTCTATTTTTAACATAAGCCTTTCCTTCCAAGGATAAGATTAGATTGCTAAAGTATGACAGCAACATTATTTAATGTCCAACCATCTATTTGTGCTTTGCCTTGTTATTCCCTCAGTCTATGTTGAGTTTAAATTAAAACTAAAATTAAAAAAAAAAAATAAAATTACAAAAAAAATCAGAGAAAAGGCAATGAGAAAAGAAAGTGAGGGTAGTGGCAATCCAAATATGAGGTCAGTACTTCAGGTGCTGTCAGTTCCCTGGTAAACAAAGAGTCACTGTTGATAACCAAGATACATAATTGTACATCATAAATATTTAAATCAAATCAGTATTCGGGTCTGTATCTAGATGCAGTACAACTCATAACTTATTAGTCTGAATTAAGCTTAAAATATAACGGTAACAAAAACACTGTGAAGAAAAATCTGATATTTTCCAAGTCTTGAGCTTGTGGTATTCTGAGGTTAATTTAAAACAATATACTTCAGTAATCCCTTGTGTTCAGTGGGTGTGTAAGACACAAGCCTTACTTGTAGAGGCTGTCTGGCTCCAGGCACTTGAACACCACAGAGTAAAGTATGGCATTGGGATGGTCTCCATATCGTTTTCCAGCCACCACACAGGATGATCCCAATCCAGTCAGGAGGTCATCTGCAAAACTAAGTATCTCCCCTAGACAGGGAAGGAGAAGAAGAGAATATAATCATCCACACACAGATACACATTGAGTTAATATTCCTGCTTATACTGAACTTTACTTTTGTTAGGAAACAGCAGAGTGCTCTAAAAGTCACTTTTTTCCGAATCATGCTATGTTCATGTTACTTTAAGACTAGAAATTTTCATAACATTTAGTAATGTCATGCCATTGCAGGTTTTTTTTTTTTTTTTTTTGAGGGGGGGGGGGGGGTGCCATATGTTATATTATCTGTGGATCGTTGCCCTTGCTTGCAATTAGGGGATTTAATTGCTAGTAGAACACTGGAAAAACGGGGGGACATATATAATGAGGAGGAACTACTTTCTGTGGTGGCGGGACTACCATGATGTGACTACTGGAATGACGCAAATAAGGAGGTGTTGCCAGAACCCAACTGCCTAAAGAAAAGTGATCCTGGTAGCTGTGGTTTATGTAGTGAAGTCATGTGGGTGATTGGGGTATCGTCAGTCATGCTTTGTTCCGTATTTATCTGCATGAGCATTGGTTGGGATCATGTCAGAGACAGGAGCTCTGATGGCAATTACTTGATTCTGTACAGTAGACTGCATTGAGCAACATAGTGGGTGAGACCGCCTCACCAACAACTGCTAGGCTTGCCACGAACTGTTGTATGTAGACAGCTGCTGCCTTTGACTGTTGCTGGTTTGAATCTCAGTTACTGTTGTTGAACCCTTGAGCAAGGTACTTACCCTAAATTGCTCCAATGAAAATTACTCAGCTATTTAAATAGGTTAATAGTTGTAGGTAACTTAACATTGTAAGTCAGTTTGGAGAAAAGCCTTGGCTAAATGAATAAATGTAATCACTACCATCGGCAGGGTAACCTGACCAGTACAGGTCATTGTCTCTTTTTTATTTTACAGGATGGCCAGCTGAAAGTACCTGTGGAAGCTGACTGCCTGAACCTTCCATGGATAGTGAGATGGCTCTGTGATTAGTCCTGCTGAGATGCGTGAATTCTTTGACTACAGATATTGCTCACGGTGATACACAAATTCGTGTAGTTTTCTTTTTTTTATGAGTGCTGTGTGGAGTGGGTTTTCATCTGATATGGTTGGCCATGAACAGGGTTTTCTGGGGTCCAGTTAGGTCAGTGAATGACAGCTGTTGGACTCTTTAGCTGTTATCCTGGATCATACAGCAAATTTGGAAGTTGGATATTTGTACAATTTGACGGTTGCTTCTTGTTTCAGCCCCGTGGCAAAGAATGAGGTTGTCACAGCTGAAAGTAACAGTGCTAGTAGACAAAGATTTATAAGAGGAGCGCTACTGTCTGTCTTGTCCAGTGTCAATAATTTTGCCAGCAGCCAGTGAAGTTGTATAATACGTCTCGTTTCAGCGCAGACACATAAACACCCCACATCCCCAACTCTCGGTCCACTGCGTCTCAATTCTGCTGGAAAAAAACACACAGGCTCTCTGGCCAAAGCAACCTAAAAGCTTCCTCTTCAAACATCAGATGATCACAGATTATTTATTTGAGAGCCAGAACGGAGGTGACTACAGATGGCAGTGGCTATATACAGGATGGACATGCAATTTCTCATAGAAATGTTGCATTTGGAAAGGAATGAGCTATTGAATCAATCTAGAAAGTGAAGGCAAATTAAAAATATTTTTTATTCCAGTTTTGTCTTTTAAATAATCAAACGCCACAGCTTCCTAAAATGATGTGTATAATACCTCAATGTATGAACAATAAAGTCACATCCAGTTTCTGTTGAAGTTATGTTTCACTACTTGTTATTTGTCTGAATACTGAGATGATGTTAGCATTTGCCTTCTGGAAATAATGGACTAAGGATAATTCCAGTATTTTGATTTTTATGTGTATACTAGGGGGGCGCGGTGGCGCAGTGGATTGGACCACGGTCCTGCTCTCCAGTGGGTCTGGGGTTCGAGTCCCGCTTGGGGTGCCTTGCGACGGACTGGCGTCCCGTCCTGGGTGTGTCCCCTCCCCCTCTGGCCTTACGCCCTGTGTTGCCGGGTAGGCTCCGGTTCCCCGTGACCCTGTATGGGACAAGCGGTTCTGAAAATGTGTGTGTGTGTATACTAACTGTGATTTTATCAACTTCTGTTATATCAGCTTATGCACCATTGAGTCAAGCAAGAGAGATTAATTTCCGAGTTGCAGAAATCTAAAGAAAATTCCAGGAAGCTCATAGCACAAGGTTTGGTACACCCTGGAGAGAATGCCAGTCTGTTTCAGGACACTCTTATACACACCCAAGGCAATTCAGAGCTGCAAAGTCACAAAAACAAAAATATCTTTTTTCCATGTGAGGAAACCAACCTGAACACGGAGATAACATGCAAATGCTCTTCAGAGTCAGGGTCAGATTCAATCCCACATCGCTGGAGCTTTCAGACACAAGCACTATGCAGTTCACCAGGTACCACTTTATTTTGATGATTCTAAGTCCAAACACCTATATTTAACCTTGATACTCACAAATGACATTGCATTATTTTTAAGCTTTATTTATTAAGCTAAAGAATTTTCATGTTCTCCCTGTATTCATTTCCCCTAGGTATTTTGGCTTCCAGCTCAATTAATGACTAAATTGCCCTTGTGTGTATTCCAGTGTATGTAAATGACCTACAGTGGACTAGGATTCCATTCAGGGTATACTACTGTGATTCTGGATTGGACAAACAAATATTGATCATAGATGCACAATCAATGGGTGCAGGTATAACTGTGATGTATGCCAAGACACAGTAACAGCACCTTGAAAGTCTTTTTGACATGAGTTCATGAATTCATGCAATTGACAGAGAATTTACAGTAACAACAAGTCTTAAAATACTTAACAAAATTTAAAATCATCTGCTAATTTAACTTATGACTGCAATCATGTTTTAGCTCATGGGATGTAGAAAGTGTCAGAGGATTTCCATGAAGCTCTTGGATTTATTGTTTTCTTTCTCATAATTTTGAATGCATCTTTTTTATTTCTTGTGTTGTGTCTGACAAGCGGTATTTTTTCTCACTGATTTCCTAATTCAGAACATGTAAAAGACTACATCTATTTTTACAGTGGAGGCCATTACTCTGGTTTACTTGACACAGCAATCCTTCCATTATTAAAGAATCAGTGTGTGATGTTTTGAGTGTGTCTGTTTCAAGTGCAACACATCATGAAAAAACATTCTTGACATTCTCCTCAACAGCTTCCAAGTCCAAGTGGTTTCTCAGCTTTTTTAGTTGACCTTCCATAAATATCAGATGCTTCAATCCGGGACCGGATGCAAAAATGCTCAACAGAGACAAAGACCAAGTAATATAATAAAATAAAACTAATAAAGAGTAAGATGAAGGAAATCTAGCAAATTAAAAATCGCCAGCTCCCTTATGCCCATAACTTATAGCCATGGTAGCATTTTTTACTTCACAGCTGTGAAAAAGGAGGTACAGCTGTCACCTCACGTGCTCACTGAAAATAAGTCTTATGAAGTAAAATCTCTGCCTTTCTACTTCCAAAAAAATGAACAGCAATATTGTACAAACCAACAGGTGCGCCAAAAAGCGCCACTATCAAATGGATACGCTCGCTCACTTTTGCTAACTTCTTGTCCTGCTCAGGATCACAGTGGTCCTGAGCCTGTCCTGGAAACACAGGCCGCAAGACTGGGGGACACACCCTGAACAAGATGTCAATCCAAATGGATATAGTTTTAAAATGTTTACGAAGAAATAAAGGTAACAAGGTCTTACCATTATCGATGGGGTAAAACGGAAAAAAGAAACACACATTTTCAGAACCGCTTGTCCCATACGGGGTCGCGGGGAACCGGAGCCTAACCCGGCAACTCAGGGCGTAAGGCTGGAGGGGGAGGGGACACACCCAGGACGGGACGCCAGTCCGTCGCAAGGCACCCCAAGGGGACTCGAACCCCAGACCCTCCGGACAGCAGGACCCGGTCCAACCCACTGCACCATCGTGCCCCCAAAAAGAAACAAATAAACAAAAAAAATTAAAAAAAATAGAATACAGGTATTGACTTCAGAGACTGTAATGGCAGAGTATTTGTAGTGTGTATAATTAGAACTTAGACTCATGGGATTTCTATAGCTGCTTGACTATTTACCTAATTGCACACTGATTTCTACCTAATCTTCCCAGGCTTTTAAGGAATTAGAAATGCTGCATATGGTAACCTCCAAAAAGACGATCAGACGTAATCCTGTACATTCATATAAGTCCTGCTTCAGTCATAAACCTCCCCCAGTCAAAATGGCCATCCCACACCCACATTAACTCATATTAACCCACATTAACTCAAAACTAACCTCTGTCTTTAACATTAAACTAATTACAGAACCTCTTTTAAATGCTGCAGTGAGATTCTATATTCATAAAATATGCCATTTACTGAAGGCATTATAATAAGAAGAGGTCCAATGCCAAAAATGTGGAATTTTTAAAAACATTATGGTGAAAAGACAGTAACTGAGAGTAAAGTTAAGCAAGGTTTATTCTCGTGCATCAGCAATCTGTACCATAATACTCATTCTGAGATCTGAGCCCCTAATTTACTGGGGCAGATATGAAATCAATTTGTACTGAACAGTTACGAAAAGTACCAAACTTTTCTGGAGACATGGTGCTTTAGAGGGTATCGCCGACCATCTCCATGGTCTTGTGGGGGGGTTTCAATATTCACAATTGAGGGATTTATAGAGCTATGATCTCTCTTACACACACACACGCACACACACACACACACACACACAGTCTGAAACCACTTGTCTGGAGTGGGGGTCGTGATGAACTGGAACCTAACTTGGTAACACAGGGTGCAAGGCTGGGGGGGACAGACACACCCAGAACGGGATGCCAGTCCGTCACAGGGCACCCCAAGCAAGACTCAAACCCCAGAACTACCAGAGAGCACAACCTGGCCAAGCCCGCTGCGCCATTGCATCACCCCCCCCCCCCCAACCCCCACCGCTGAGCTATAATCAGTGTGGGCATTTCTAGTCTCAACCCAAGTGTTAAGCTGTTTTTGGACTTCCCTGCTAGTCAGGGATAGGCCATAATGAACACTATATTTCAAGTATACTCACAAGTGTAATTGGTACCACAGTGCATAAGGTCAAATGTTAATAACCTGAGCTGAGCCCATATGTTCTGAAAACTAGGGTTAATAGATGTGCAGAGCTGTTAATTGATCATGACCTGGAAGCGATCTGGATTACATGGTGGATAAACCACGAAAAATAGATTCAAGGCAGGTGGCAGTGAACAGTAAGGGTGTCCTGGGAATGCCTTGCAGAGGCTCCAATTTCTGATGAGTTCCCCACCTCCAAAAGCATTTCTCCTTCATATTGAAGAAAGCTGGGGAATTTGAACAGACCTTGCTCAGGACTATTGTGGAGATAGCTCCATGAAAATAAAAATTGAGTGGTTGGTGCTTTTTATGGTGACAGATACTTCAGTGGGTATTACAGCCTATAACCAGCACATTTAGCATTGAACAAATTTCTAGAAAACAAAGATAAATTTCTGAAAATTAAATCAAATCATAAGTCTCTTAAGATAGAAAATAATGATAACGTTAACATAAAACATCATCCATGGAGAATAACCTAGAATGTTCACTAATGATTTTTTAATAATCTTTGAAAAGTTCTTTGAAAAAAGGTGAAAAGTATGAAAACATTTAGTGATTACTTTTCAAACAAGATCAAGCAAATAGACAGATAAAGGAGAGTTGTAGGCACCACCAGCTTTAGACTTACTTCTTAAGGAATCACCATGACCACCATCTTCTAAAGGTACAATTGCTAGATTCAGATGACTCAGGCATTTGTAATACAGCCATCTCATAAAATATCATAAGAAGAAGAGAATCACGTTCCCCCAAACCTCTGATTTTAATTTGACAAATGGTTGAGAAAAGAAAATAGTAGCATCATTTTGCTACAAAAAGAATAATCCTTCTGTATTCTCTCAACAAGACTGAAAATTTGTGCCATGTCAGCATTTCACTGGCTTTGTGAGTAACCTGAATGATCTATTGATGAAGTGAAATGTGCATAACCTTGCAGACATAAAACTAACAATTATTTTAATACAACACTCATATCCCCACAACACAATGGCACACGATTTTATGAACTCGTCAATAAAAAACTCTTCATAAACACAATTCCATGTCAGAATAATGGGGATACTCCCATTGTGACATGTATGGTTAAACTACAATGACCGCTGGAAAAAAAAAATAATACATGGCTAAGAAAAGAAGTAGGTGTGCACGTTTTACTTAAAGAGTGTTCGGATTTATTTAGCCACCCATAGTAATAAAAGGGCCCTGGCTACCAGCACACAAGCACTGGGGGTGTTAATGGAATATGTTGTGCAGGTAAGCTGCAGTCACACCCATAGGCAGACTGTGGAATCAGGTCCAAAGTATATGTCTTCCTACTGCCCCAAGACATACTGCAAATAGGAGCAAAGTAATGCAAGCACATCTGGCAGGAATTACATAGGAATTTTGTTGTTGGTGAAAAGTGTTGTGGAAACCAGTGATCATGTTTTGCTTGTCGATTAAAACCTGATGTGAAAAATCAGGTGATTTCTCTCTGGATGGGGCAAAAGGCTGTAGAGTTTAGGGGTGTTACTTTGTATTCTTTGCTTCCTTCACACATGACAGTGTATTGTTTGAAAAAGCATTCCGGTAAGATTTACACATTTATACCTCTGTAATAACAATAGGAACAAATACATTACATCCACAACTTAAATAGTCATTTACCTGTCTGATCCTTAAGTCCATCAACAGTTCCATCAGTGGACACACTGCACTGCAGTTCAGAGAAAAATGTTTTTGATTGCACACTTTTAATTAGGTGCTTAATAAAGGACCTTTTTGAGCTAAAGAAAGTCCATGCCATAAATGCTGAAATTTGATGGCATTTGGTTTAAAACTTTTCAAGGTGTACTGCAGCTTATCTGTGTGATTTTAACCTTCCAGTTGATATCTTTCTACTTTTATTGTGAGTCTTGTAGCTCATGTAGGTGCTATGCTCCAGGGTACAAAAGCAATACATCATCTGGGGTCCACTGCTCAAAGAATCAAGCTTGCTTGCTTAATCTGCTCTTTGAACCTTTTGAAACAGGGTTCTTTCTTCTGTGACAAGTCTTATGATTTGTAGCGTTCTGTCATTCTGCGCAACCAGAGAAGGCATACATGAGCTTGCAACCACAGAATCATTTGGCTATAAAAATTCGCAATCTCTCTTTTTTGTCCTGCAGAATCTGCCAGTGTTGATGACTCACAATACAGAATGATTGCCCTAAGAATCCTTGAGCTTGCATTATTACCCATGTTGTCCCCTGTGGCATGATTTTTACTGCAATGTATGTATTAAATAGATTTTTGTAATAAATATAGACAGTACTGGAGAAAAGAAGGGGGGTTCATTGTAAGATTTTATCACTCAAACCCAAGGGTAAAAAGAAAAGTGCCAATCAGACACGTTCAGTAATAGATATGCAGGGTATGTATACAGGGTTTTGCTCAGTCTTGACATTACTTTCACTCATATACAGAAAAGGCAGTATACATTGAAAAGACTACATGATTGCTTTATTTAGAGCATTTGTACTGAACATATGGTAAGCTACAAACTGTAACACTCTTCCCTGAAAATAAGATAGATTAGGTAGGTCCCTCAAGAAAGCAATACGAATCACAGGGAAGTACTATTTTCTTGCTATTCATGACATTAGCCACAGCTGTAAACTCCACTGCAGACAGATTTACATAATAAAGCCCAACAGGGAAAAGCAGGAGACTTGGAGCAGTTTGTAAAGGGGTAGTTGCATGTCCATCAGCTCTTCTTGTCCCCTGTCCAGTATAAACAGAGCGAACTTGTTCATTGGGTACAGTTCATGTCTGGACTGCTTAACGGATCATTATTATGCCTCATTCTAACATTTCTTTTTTTACAGAATCTAAAAAGCCCTCAACTTGCACAAAGCTAAAATGAACTGAATAATCTACTGTAGAATCCTGAATGAGAATGAGATGGAGCACTACAGACTAATAGTAAGATATGCTCAAATTGTGTGTTTTTGGAATCAAAATGACAACCCAGAAATTCTTACTCAGCACCAGAAGCTTCCAGTCTGCTTCTGTGACCTGCAACCTATAACACAAGCTTTCAGTAAGGTCTAAACCCAGGAACTCTAGGCCATGCACTGCGCTGACGGAGTTGGAGAAACATTAAGGGTGTACCCATCTGGCTCCAGTGGGTTAGGCTGAGTTTGCTTGTGTTTAATAACAATAAAATACGAATTCACTGAGGGTTCAGGTCCTGACCTGTTCAAAGCCTTTAAGCCATCTCACTGGAATCCTCTCACAACAGGGAGCCACTTGACTGGAAACACTTTTAGAGCAGAGTTAAGTCCAGTCTGTACTTCAACATGTAGAGGGAATACACAAAGCCTAAGTACTGCCAAGCCTTAGTACTTTTAGTAATGTGTGTGTGTCGCTCACAATTGTCTCTGGGCTCCAGAAACATCAGTAAGAAATTTGACAGCGTTCAGTCCATTCTTTCGCAGGTTCTCCATCTCTTCCACACACTGCATTAAGAACCAAGCAACCCACTGCAAAAGCATGCAAGTCTAATATCTGAATTTGCCAAAAAAGTATCGTGGGACTATATTAAAATTCTCTGGCAAAACCAATAAAAGCTGTATAATACAGCCTTTTGCAGAGTATATAGTAGAAATTAACTTTAAGTTAAAAAGTCACTTGTACTCTTGTACTTGTAATATACATAGTAGAACTATGTTGCAACATCTATTTCTTGTTATGTTTTCTTGAGTGAATGTTGATTCTTGGTAATCTCATATGTAGAGTGCCTCCAGAATATACTGTCCTTAGGCTTAATGTTTTGGGTATAGAAGTATAAAAGATTCAATGAAAATTGTACAGAAAACCACCATGAAGACAAAGAGTTAGCCTCAAAAAATTTCATTTACTTTTGTTTCAGATTTTTTGTGGGGAAACCATCAACAATGTTTCGTTGAAAAATATCCTCCAAATATCTCTACATGGTTGGAAGCAATAATCAAAAGATTTCTGGAGTCTACATTTCCTACAGCACTACTTCAGTTTGCAGTATCTGATCCAAGCCTCTTACAGTCTCCCTTATACTCTTCCAAGTCAGTTAAAAATGACTTTGCGTCTGAGACTTGCTGAATATGCCAATGTTCTCAGTTCAACTGAGTTTTTTTATTTTTTTTATTTTTTTTTGTGTGTCTGTGCATGTGTGTGTCTGTGGGTCTCTTTGTGTATCTGTGTCACTGGTGTTACTTTTGTTGTTTTTTGGACAGCTAACTTAACTTTTCTGTGAATAATTTCAAACCCACACACTGGAATAGCTTATTAACATATATTTTTCTTGGCCCTTCTTGGTCCCTGAGGCAGAAACTCCGGTGAACTAAGGAAATGCAAACCAGCCTCTGATGCTCCTGAGGACTGCAGAAAACGTTAAGCTGTACAGAATTGTCCATATTTTTTTAATCACTCTACAACAATGTGAGAGGGAGATAGACTACTATTGCTTGCTTTTGAGGTAAATGACGTAAATAGAAACTTTGGGGCTTTCAAACCTACAGGATGCATTGGCTGCAGGAAGAGACTATGCAATATTAACAGTTGGAAAAGGAAGGGTTTATAATAGGGAACATTTGTAACACTTTGGAAGACGGTATACACACAGAAAACCAGTGGTTGGTATAGAATAATAAAGTAGAAAAAGGGGTTACATGCACAAAACATGGATGACATTATTTAAAGAATTGGAAAATGTCAAACCTTAAACAGAAAAGTCCTCCCAGAATAGAAAAATGTAAGTATGGTGTCAGGTTAAGGTAAAGGGTGCTTCATGTTTGATATGGTAAAATTATATAGATAATGTTGAGCTAAGTTAAACCTGGGTAAAACTGTCAGCAAAATCAAAATCATGACACTTCCAACCAAATAAGTCTTCTCACCCAAATAAAATAGGATCCGGAGTAATAACTAAGAGCATTTTTAAGATTTCCAGACCTAGTCAATTAGCAGACTGCATAAATGGGACAACCATATGACAAAAGAAAAAAAAAAATCATCAGAAAAAACTGTCTATTTATTACCCAATAATGTCCCATTCACAGCAAATTCCTGGTAAAAGAATGGAATGCATAATTGTGTGGGCTTCCTCCAAATTTTTTAAGATGGGTTATAACTCACGTCTGCTTTCATATCGGGGCAACAGACACACACACACACACACACACACACACACACACACACACACACACACACACACATATAGCCATTCTGTCCTTCTCACTATACAGTATGTATAGTGTTGCAATCAAAACTTTTCTGTTTGATGACATACACACACACACACACACACACACACACACACACACACACACACACACACACACACATATAGCCATTGTGTCCTTCTCACTATACAGTATGTATAGTGTTGCAATCAAAACTTTTCTGTTTGATGACATATATATACAAAATTTCTATTTTACATTTATTCATTTAGCAGACGCTTTTCTCCAAAGCGATGTACATCTCATAGAAAATACAGAATAAAATAAAATTACTTATTGCCATTTACATTTTTTAACTTAAACCTTTACACAAGGAGAAATGCACCACAATAATTTCAACCTTACTATGACAGTCTAAAAATTATTACAAGCTATGCTTTCTTTCCGTCTGGTCTTTCTGAGCTAGCAGTCTATTCCTTGGAAAGGGCAAAGTAAACTTTCAGGGATGACGTCCCAGAAGTGAGATGATCCACCCATCGTTCCTTGTTCTGAATCCCAACAAGGCACTTGCTGCACTGACATCATTGCATCCACTTAATTTATTACTGAGCATAATTACCATTATGGCTCTAACCCAGATTTTACAAGTATTGCCAAAAGAGTTAAAATGCATTGATTATTTCTTCTGAACAGAAAGGAGAAAAGCAAATGACGTCTAATCTTTCTTTAAGTTTTCTGATGTCTTTAAAGAAGCAAGTAGATGACAATAGTAAAGTCTAATGACACACATGATTGCAATTTTGCGTGCATTTATTATTTTCACTGGGCACTGGCAGCTGTCAAATTTGTTTTCTACAGGGCGTGGGGCTGGGGGAGACTTTATGCAATTGGAAATTATGTCAGCTCAAAGTTGATGGGTAAATTTATACCATCGTGGTGTGACAGTCATGACGTCTACCTGCCACTTCCAGACTTCATCTTCACCACTGTGGTGCAATGTGACTCACTCACATTTGCTGGCTGTGGACGAGGTTCCTTTGTGGAGAGAGGTTTGCTTTGGGCAATGAGAAGGACACAGTGGCTGGTTACACCACTATAGCCATTCCTTCCTTCTTTGACAGTAAAAGTCCCCTAGCTTGGTCACTATTTCTATCTGTGAATCATTCACCTTTGACAGGGCTTTGAACCACAGTCTTGCTACTCCTTAGATAGCACTGTGACTTTGTAGTGGTAATCGTCTAAACCATATTTTGACAATAAGCAAGGATAAAGCTCAATTCATTGGCTGCAGGCCACTAGTTATCACTTACACAGTACTTAAATGAACGGTGGCAAGTAACAATCATACCGTATGCCCAGTTTAAATATATATAATTCACTGCAATTGTCACATTTTGTTATCCCAAGTTACTTCACAAGTTGGTGAATATTAGAGAAGCTGTTAAAAGTTACAGAGAAGTTAATATGCGGCTTAGAATCTGCAACTGATGGTCTGGCATTTTCTAAGGCAGGAAAACATCAGGAAGATACTGAACTGCCAAAAAAAAAAAATCCAGTTTTATGCTGCAGACACCTGACTTTCAAGTATGAGTTAAACTGAGAGATAAAGGAAAAAGACATATAGCGTATAAAAATGTTAAATATGTAGTCCTTCTGTGCGTGCGAGCGTGCGTGCGTGTGTGTGTGTGCGCGCGCATGTGGACGCAAACCAGCAGTCATGCAGAGGAGAGGAAGAATTTTGGATTCTTGCCTATTCTGCAGTCTGCTGATAGTGAAGCTCATAATAAAGAAGGAACACGAATCCTTTTTTAGCGATGAGGTCATCTTTTTTGAACAAAAAAAAGAAAACTATCTGAAAGCTGCTCGTATGTCATTGATCTGTGCTCTTCTCTCATCCACTGCACAAGGAGACTATGTTTTGATTTAATTTAATCTGATATGACGAGCCTGTGGACTTGCGGTTATAAGTTTTTAAAAGCAAGTAAATATTAGTTCACAAGCTATTTTAGAGTATTAGATTTTTTTTGTCTGGATTTTCAAAATGACCACGTAAATAGCTTTCTTTGACATCTAAGTATGTTTTTTATGGCAAAGGCAGCAAATTTTTGTGGGTGAAACAGAAGTAGACTTCCAAAAATAGAAATAATCTTCTAAGAGTTTCAGCCTACATCCGTATAAAAGTCATGCAATTTGGTATCTTAAATGCAAAAAAGACGTCATCCAATCAATCTAGTTTAATCTAAAAATAAATTTCATAACAGGTGTAGTAAACTGACTGAAATCATATCACTTTAAAACTAGTTGTTTAGGTCCCAGAATTTACATTTGCAATCTAACCTAATCAGAAGGCCACGAAAACTCTGAAGGAAACTTGTTAACGCTCTCATGTCATTTCAACGCTAAAGTGTTCAGGATATCATAATTATTCGAAAACTTAAATTTCTGTTCAAGTGCAATACCAGCAAATACTTGAAAATTAGAAATCGGGTTAGTTATCTAAGGATTTGGAATAGGATGGTAATATGCTTTAAGATCATTTAAATGCACATAAAAAGCTAACTGAAATTTTGAGGAAGTGTAACAACCCGAGGGAGAATTAAGAAGTCCACAAAATCTGGAGAAAGATGAAGGATGGGAGAAAGAAAGTGAGAGAGCAAAGGAAGTCTGGCACCCGAAATATCGTGATGGCTGTTCAGTAAAACAGTGAGATGAAATATCACCAAAAGAGAGAGAACACAGGGCCCAAAAATAGAACAAGTGTCTAATCCCACAGTCTGACAGCATGCTGTGAAATGACATCACCAGCATGTGGCTTCCAGCAATGTCCAAGCAACTTTGCAGACAGTTAAATCATATTGAGGTATTGACTCAAACAGTGGCTTGAGCATCTGTTTCAGCTCCCACCGTAGTCTACCCCTCCTATCCCAAAACCCAAATATTCTTTCCCATTCCACAAAGTAGTACTGTAGATCCAGGTAGGGGCATTTACAATCTTCTGGAAGCAAGCTAAATTAAGATATTACATCACTCGAAGGTTCCCACTTAATCACTATGCCACCTGCAGCCCCTGGGACACCTAGCTGGGAGATTAAACATTCCACCAACACTTCACTGGGACAGAGAAGATGCTGAAGCTATTAGCAGTTGCAAGTTTGAATGACTGTGAGCTGGTGGCATTCACTGTGATAGTTTAGAAGTGTTTTAAAGGACTAGTAATGGCCCAGATTAAGACTTGTATTCCCACCACTTTAGACCAAAACCAGTTTGTGTATTGCACTAACAAGTCAACAGAGGATGCTGTTTGTACTGTATTTCATACTGCTTTGACTCACCTTGAAGGCAAAAACACATAAGTCAGGATGCTTTTAATCAACTACAGCTCAGCTTTCAGTACAATAGTTCCCACCAATCTTGCCTCAAACTCCAATGGACTAATGGACCTTCAATGTCTCCCTCTGCAACTGGATTCCAGATTTCCTCACCAGCAGAATTCAGACTGTTAGACTTAGGCAACCATACCTCCTATAATCTGACTCCGAACACGGGTCCTCCACAAGGATGCACAGTATGATCAGTCCCCTTCTGTAATACTTGCTCATCCACAAATGTGTGCCTTCTTATAATACCAAATTATTATGTTTACAGAAGACACAATGCTAGTAGGCCTGATCAAACACAACAATGAGGCTGCTTACAGGAAGGACATGCAGAAAATGATGAGGTGGAGTACTGCAAATAATCTAGGTCTCAACAAGATGAGAATCAAGGAGCTACTGACTATGGGAAACTCAGGATCAGCTAGCACAATCTTTCACATCAAAGAGGACATCTTGTGGTCCCTCAACACCTTAGCAGTGGTCAAGAAGTGTCTGTTCTTTCTGAGGAACATAAAGAGAGCCAAGTAGTTTCCCAAGATGCTACTTGACTTATTGACTTATACCACTCCACAACTGAGAGCATCATGACATACTGCACCACAGTTTGACATGATAACTTCTCCATCTTGGACTGGACTGCATAGTAATGTATTGTTAAGATGGCATCATCAGTATTCAACTGCCAGTTATAGAAGACATTGACCTCATCTGCTGCTTGCACAGAGTAGCCAACATGATCAAGGACCTGATTCATCCTTACAACAGTTTGTTTCAGCACCTTCCATCTGACAGGAGGTAGAGATGCATACATGTCTGCCCCACTAGACTTATAGTTTCTTTCTCAAGGCTCTCATCTGTATGAATTTGGTCACAGTCTATATTTTGTCTCCTTCAACTGTTTTAAGTTGAATATTCCCTAAGAAATGTTTCCTATATGTGCAATATTACTAATCACTGCTTGTTTTTACAGTTTTTCACTGATTGCTTTACTCTTCTGATTTTATTGCTTGTTTTGGACTTTTTTCTTTTTTTTAAGCAACTTAATTAGAAGCCTTTGCAGATTTGCACGATTTACGATTTGTACTGTAAAATCAAGGCCATTAACCTCCACTTATGTCACGCCCACGACCTCGCCCCAAACGCCCGCACCTGCCCTAAATCAGAGCAGCAGGGTATAAAGAAGCTGTTCTTGCACCCCTGGTTGTGGAACCCCTTCCAAGAAACCTGCTTTGTCTGTGCTCTGATAAAACCTTTACCTACCTCCCCATCCTTCCCAGACCTTAGCCATCCTACGTCCCTCGTTCCTGTTCCCCACATCCACGGCTCCCAACCCCAGCGTTGCTTCTTTGACTTTGACTCCAGATTTGCCCCGAGAACGACATTAGCTCATCAGCCGACCCATGCCTGTCCCTGACTACAACTCTTGCCTGCTCCTTTTGTGCCAACAATAAAGAACCTGTTATTGGGTCCACGCAGACTTCTCAGCCTCCTGCCCTCACCATTAACTGTGTGCCATGATGACAGCCTGAAAGCAGAGAACATTATAAGTCTGAAGTATCTCAGAGTGACACAGATGTGCTCTCCAGATTAAGTTCAGTGTGCGTTTCAGTGAGGACTCAGACCAGAGTACAATATTGTGTGCTTTAAGAGCTGTTATTTTGGCAAGGATACGGGTTTTGGCAAAATCCAGCAGCACATACTGCTCTCAAATACTTTTCTCAGCTTCTCTTTGAAATACGTTCAATTCATTTTAATTGTTGTTTTAAAGTACAGTTTAAATAGCACCTGTTAACTACTGTGGCCGTGTGTTTTGTTTTGCCCAAAGCCAATGATTCCAGACACAGCAAAGGGTTCAAAGGTGACAAGGCAGGTGTGTCTAGAACAATGAAATGAAAAGAAAAGATGGAAAAGGTCAGTTGTTACGGATTACAGACTTCATCAATTTCTTACTGCAGCAATTCACAGCCTTATTACTGGAGCTTGTTTCACAGTCAGAGATTAAATGTATAGATCTGTATATAATAAAACAGATCACTGTGACAATTTTGTCACTGCCCAACTGCATCAGCTGCCTTAGTGCAATATTCAGGTGGGATCTTACCAAAAATATTTTGCATACTGCAGCCCTCCAGAGCATTAGGTTCTTTTCCATTTACTCTCCTTCTCTCAATGTTCTGTTATTTAAGCAGTTTCATGGCAACAGAAATATTCTCTTAATTTATCTCAGTATAAATCAGGATAAAGGGAATTTTTGCAGCTTTTGATGTTAAAATTTATGGAGTGATAAGATGCCGTAGAGTAATGGTCAGTTGGGAGATCAGCTGTCAGTAGCAAAGGAAAAGGTGCTATTGTCCATTCTGTCAGTGTTGCCAGTGGATCAGAGAGATTGTGCCATTGTTTGTTACTCCTGCCATGCAACAAATTAAAGTGGATTTATTAACAAGTAAACTGAGTGAAGCATTTGCAGCAATAGTGTCATCTTCCAGCTATACAGCCAGAATCACCAAGACAACAGGAAGTAGAAGTTCCTGCAGTTCATTAATGACAAGTTTTTACTAATTTTTACACTTGTATTTTACCTAGTCAAACTTCTGTGCTGCAACAGCTGTAAAAGAAATGCAATTTTGGGATGTAGTATGGAAAAAGCAAAAACTCACCTGGATATGATACAGAACTATCTCTGTAAGGTTAAGTCAGGATCACCTACCACTTCTATTCCATTCTAATAAAAAAAGGGATAGTCCTAACATAATATTTTTAAGTAGCTTTAACTTTTGACTCATTTTTTATTGTTCTGAAGATCTATATTTTAAATTCGAAATTTAATGTATTTTATTGTGGCCCTTGATATTGCACCAACCTAAGGCGATGAATTGCTCAAAGAAAAAAAAAAAAAACTATCCAACATCATATTTTCCAAATAATTTTCTCCAGGAGAAAGTATCCGTTTCTCTTCTGTCTGCTGTACTGTGGTTTTCTAATAGTGTGTGAGCCAGTTCCCTCCGTCACACCCTGCTTTATGACACTCTCCTGCCAGTCGCCTCTTGCCCAGTGTGTCACCTTCCATAGCCACTTTCGTCACCACTGGTCCTGCAGGGCTGGATTACTCATCCACTAGACAATGACTAAATCTCATTAACTTCATTGCACCTTTTTGTTCTTTGTTTTATGCTCATCACAGAGGCCTCTGACTCACCCTCCACACAGTGGGGTCAGTGTCAAGTATGGATCCTGTCAAATTGCTCAACTTTAATAGGGGACGTAACAATTCCAAACCCCATCATCCGCAGACTGTGAGTACCTCTCATTATTTGAACTGTAAGGATAACCTTTTCTCCCAGGAAAATGCCACAATGAGGCTTAATGAAACTGGGCAATCCTGTCCATGAGACTTTACTCCAAATGTATTTCAGTAACTGGGGCTTTCATGAGCAGGTCAGCTCAGAAACCACTTTATAGATGGATATCACGTCTGTGATTGTTGAACTAAATCAGAGTAACGTAACCTTTTCATACAGAGACAATAACCTGGCTTTCTGTCATCACTGAAAGACATGATCTTGTATTTACCTCATTAAAATAAAAGTCATTCAAATCCAAATAACACATAAAGCATGAACAGTCTTGGAAGTGGACTTATACATCTGAAAAAGCAAGTTTTTCTCAAAGCAAAAATAAATGTATGTATTAAAGTTTGATATTGTTACACACTGACATAATACAGTGTTTTATGTAGGACATATTTTGCAAGGAGACATGAAACAGAACACTTCTGAAGCTTCAGAGAAATATAATGCCATTATATTAATGAGACATCCCTGCTTATTTTACTGATAATGTAAGATAATACTTATAATGGTATGCTGACCCCAATGAACAGATTCCTCTCTGAAGGACACTGTTAAAATGGTGAAAATTCAGTTATAGTTTGAATGTTAAATAGTATCAAAGTTTAAGCTGCAAAAAGAACATCTTGTAAGAGACTGTGAAAGGATAATTCAATTCAGTTCAAGTGGTGGAATGATATTATGGAAATTAAGTAGAAAAAACTTGGATATTTCTGTTATGTAAGCTATTAAGACATTTTGCATTAATATTACTCTCTCCACACATTAACCCCCTTTTCTGGATTAAATCTTTGAATCTGGCAAATGTGAAATCTGCCACATTTTTTTAGGGAGTCGAGACAACGTGATACAGACTGCAAAACATTCACTCAAAAATTTATTTTTTATGAGAGCAGTAAATAGTGGATTGTTTTACACAATAATGCCAATGCCACATATGCCAACTAAACCTGTCCTAAACAGATACCCTTCCCCTCCCAGATGGCCCATCCTCCTGTGGAGAACTCTTTATCAAACTGCACAGCTCACTCATTTCACCTACTTCATAGAAGAATGTGAGGAACAGGCTTGAGTCCTCACCACACTGAAGCCATAATCTTTTCCTGCAAATACCTCCTGCGTAACATCCGCAGTATCTGCCTTTATCCTTACAGTTCTGTAGAGTTTATTTCATGCTTATGTTTTTGCATATACAGGCATACCCTTGTAGTATGAGCACTTTCACTATGCCTTTTGAAAATTAACACCATTTTTCGCAAAAAAAAAGTAAAAATGAGTCTTGTTTTCTTATATTTTCATACTGAAACTGACCAAAAATACTAGAAAACACACTGTAGAGTAGTTGTGGGAGGGATAGGGGGGAGTCACGGAGGACTAATGACTCCTGTGTTCTTCTGTTGTTTGACAGCTTTTGGCCAGGAATGTGTGTGCGTTGTGAGTACTGCTGTCTAACAACGTGGAAGTGCAATAAAGCACGTGTTGCAAACACTTCTGTAACGCAGCTAACAGCACAGTCCAGGCAGGTTCTTACAATATTTCTGGGCATCTTAAATTAATAACAAATAGTGTACTGTTGTATTTTATTTATTATTATCTAAAGTGTTTTACATCATTTGTTGAGACATTTGTCAAAGTTAGGTGGAGTTTTCAGGATGGGCTTGGAACCAACTATAATTCTTCCCCTAAGGAATAATGGGAAATGGGCTCCCACTATTCACCTTTTCATTATCCACCCCATTTTTAGGAACGTTGAAAGGGCAGAGAGCAGGGTACGCCTGTAATTTTACTTCTATATTAACAACAGCAGATTGTATTTGGTTTCCAATCATTGAGCCTATAAAAAATTTACTTTACAGCAAATGGTCTGTATATACACTTACATGACTCATTGTGGCCTTGCACATCGGTCCCCAATTCAAGCTCATATTCTGAAATGTTCTAATAATACTACTTCTGCCAGTTTTAGTTACACCCACCACCAAAATGACTTCATTGCTACAATAATTTACTGCTGAACTACAGAATTCTACTGTACCTGTGTAGATCTCTGCCTCTGATGGGTCCTCCACCCTTTTGTGCTGTATAATGTAGTCGGAGACTTTGCATCCAATGAGGGGCTCTACATCCAGCCACTCCAGAGCCACCATGGTGCTAGAGGGCTCCAGGTAAGGAGCTAACCGCAGGCTACAATGCAACAAATCAAAAAACAAACAGCCTTAAAGCCTTAATGTTTTTGTCCCATGTATAACAGGGTTTTTATTCTCATGATTCGATTTACCAGTGGGCTTAAACCTGAAAAACGTTAACTCGTTAAACGTTAATTCGTTAAACATTAAAACGTTAAACGTTAAGTTAATTTATAGTGTCTTAAACCAACAAACAAACAAATAAATAAACTGTCCACTGCCACTCAAGAGCAGTTAGTCAATAAGAGACACAGAGTTTTCTGCACCAGTTGCACAGTAGTATGGTATGGTTTTCTTAAATGTACACAGAAGAACTGTATGGAGTAAAAAATGTTTCCTAGGTGCAGAATAAATACTTTTCCTCTGGAACTCATTGTTGATGTTATATACCAGGGAAGCCCAACCCTGGCTCTGGGCGGCAGTAAAACTATAGGTGTTAGACAGTACATTGGAACTGATGCCTGACTTATACAAGAAAACACAGTGAGGTCACATAGCCCATCATCTAAAATACCTTAATAAAACAGTTAAACACAGTCAGAGTGAAAATCAGCATACCCTGCATCTCCCCAGCACCAAAACTGGTGAGACCCACTCTGTAGAGGTGGTTTGGTCATGTTAGGGTTACAAACAGAACAGGTAACAGCAACTGAATCTGTACTTTGTACTTCAGGAACACAAAATGGTACAACTAAAGGAAAAGAAAGACTGAGAGATCTCATATAGTTTTTTCTTTATTGTTATCATTTGTTCAGATTATGGCTTTGTCCAAGGTGATTTACAATGTTAGGAAAGCAACGTTACAATGATTTAACTATTTATACAGTAGAATATTCTTACTGGAGCAAGCTAGGGTAAGTACTTTGTTCAGTGGTACTACAGGAGGTGGCAGTTGCACTGTGACAGCTCTCACTGCTGTATTACCGCCTGTATGTAATACAGTAAAATAGGCACTATGCTACAATTACTGTACCCTACCCTCAAAATCAATGCAGAGGGAAACTTCAGCCTGGCAAGGAAGCTATAAAAGAAGCACTTTGCTTAGTTTTCCTAAGCTTTGATTCTACTTGCCCATTAAACTACTATACATTGAAGTGAAAAATCAACTGGGTTAGCAAAATAACTTAAATGTAGCTCTAAAAACAATGTTAACATACAGACAGGACAAACTTGTGTTTATTGATTAAGGAAATTATTATCATTAAACTATCTGTAAAAAATAGATTTTAAAGTGTTTACATTGTATTTAGGGCGGGGCGCATGGTGGCGCGGCAGGTTCAGCCAGTGCCTGTTGTGTGGAAGGTCTGGGGTTTGAGCCCTGATTGGAGTGCTCTATGATGGCCTGGCATCCCAGCTAGTGTGCGTCCCTTGTACCCTGTGTTACCAGGCTCTGGATCGTCCTGATCCTGCTTGGGACAAGCGGCAGTTGACAATACCATGCCATTATATTTACTCATTAGGCTGATGCTTTTGTCCAAAGTGACTTACAATTGTTTACCCATTTAAACAGCTGGGTGATTTCACTGGAGCAATTTTAGGGAAAGTACCTAGGTGTTAGTTAATCCTCATCACTCCAACTGGAGCATAAGGCGCCAACTAGTCTTTTCCATCCATCTCGATCTTGAGCGAACTGGATGACTTCATTCCAGGCCTTGCCAATTGCTTGCATCTCTTTCTTGATAGTTCTCCTCCATGTGCCCAGGGGTTTGTCTCTCTTTCTCTTTCCTGGTGGTGTCTATCTGAGGGCAATATGTGGATGCTTGGTCTTGCTCATACAGAGCACGTATCCCAACCCCCTCCATCATCTCTTTTTCACTTCATCCACGATGTTGCTGATGCCTGTGAGCCTGCTTATGTCTCTTTTGTTGACATGTTGTTCCCAATGTATTCTCAGGATGCGTCGAAGACACTTGCCCTCAAAGCCTTGAAGTTGGCTCTCTAACTTCTTGTTGGTCCTCCAGGTTTTTGCAGCATAGATTAGAACTGATCGGACATTTAACCTGTAAGATCTTCATCTTGGTTCTGGTCTGTAAAACCTATGATTTCCAAATGTTATGCAATCTGTTGAATGCTTGTGCTGCTAGACCAATTCTGGTGGGGATTTCTATCTCAATGTTGTTGTCGGCCGAGGTGTAGCTACCCAGATATTTGAAGTCTTTCACCTCCTCCGGCTCCAGTACCTAGCCAGCATCTACATGTGCCACCTGTCTAAACTTCTCTGACTTGAAAAATTGATTTTCAGTTTTCTTGATAAGTTAAAAATTTTTTTTAAATGTCTGGATACCCTTCTGGAAGCTATTAGAAAGTGCTGATCAGTTGATAGCATAGTGGTTAGAGCTGCTGGCTTTGGTCCTGAAGGTTGTAGATTCAGTCCCCACCTCCAGCTGTAGTACTCTTCACCAAGGTACATACCCAAAATTGCTCTAGTAAAATTACCCAGCTGTATAAATGGGTAAGTAAGTTTAAGTACCCTAGCATTGTAAGTTACTTTAGAATAAAACATCCACTAAATGAATAAATGTAATTCTACATGTTTGTACCTATTATATATTGTAACCTTTTGAACTTGAGCCCTCGCTCTTTGTATGGGGACATATTTGCAATTTCTCGGTGTACTGTCTATACCTGTATGTTGTCCTGACCTTGTGCTGTTCATAGAACTAAAAAAAAGGAAAACCAAATAGATAATAAAAAGTGGAAATGAACATAGAGAACATAGAGAATGAAAAGGAAGCAAGGAAAACTGTGGTACAATTGCCTGGACAGTGTAAAAAACTTTAATCAACATATAAAGAGAACAAAACTCTCCGTGACTTTATGGAAAACAATGAGAGAATCTGAGGACACGGAGAGCATGAGCAAGGTATGATTCCTGGGCTTGGACACAGGGAGAGGGGTGTGATCTGACTTACATGGGCTGGCGCAGTGGACTGCAGTTGGGCAGGCCATCCTTGCTGAAAGCACTCAGGTCACAGCGACACCAGTTCTCGATTACATCACCTTTTCCAGCACACCAGTATGAGCTCATTGTGGCGCTTCTCAAAGCCTGTGGGAGAAATAGGTGAGAAAAATGTAATTATTTCTTTTTATCCTTACCTTCTTTCTCTCTTCAGGTTGTGAGCTCTGAATCATTGCTCTTGCCAAACCTCCCAGTTACCCATGAAGAGAGTCTATAGCCATTTCCCTTGTACTGGAAAACGTACAGCCTTCCTGTGAATGTTCTCTTGCTTTAAATACTAAGAGGAACCCATTTGATCATACGACACAACGCACAAAATGTCCTTATCACAGATTATTTAATTCTTGCGGTAAGGATGCAAAACGTCTACATGCATGCACACTAACTGACACATGTATTTATATATAATTGTAATTTATATACATAACAGTTCATAATATCCATGTTCATTACTGTATTAAAAAAAGGAAATATGAAAAGCTAAAAAAAAAGAAACAAAAAAAACTGCACACAGTGATATGTTTTGTGAATAGAGCTTTGTCTAGCAAAATGGATTTAGGAGCAGCAAGGTTGGATTTGGCTTCAACATTATGTTTCTGACACAGCGCAAAAGAGAAAATGGTCCATTTCAGGGAAAGCTTAACATTACCATGTAGAAAACTTTTCCACACGTCACTCACGTCCCCAGACCATTAGGTCAATCCCAGCCTAATCCTTCATTAGAAAGATTGCAAGAGAAGAAGCAATCAATGCGCATTGTGGAGATGCGAGTAAGAGTTGAGTTACCTTAAATGTGACTCCCCCTGCACCCAGGTTTGTTTTGATCTTTCCCCAGCTCCAGTGGGAAAGGCACTAAGAGCAAGCAGATGGTAGAGGCTGAGTGCTGAACTGCCCACTGACGAAGAGTGGAGCTTTGCACACCATCTCACACAATCACCCTGGCTATGCAGGGCCTTGACTGCACACACCAGCCACTATCATATTCCTGCTTTAACCTTTCTGCACTGAGCCCAAGGACAAGGTGCATGTCCAAAATGCACTGCACTTTGTGAAGTCTCAGTTTACGGCACAATCCCCCTCTGTTTATTTCTTCTCCAAGGCAAATACTATGTTTACATTCATGCTTTTGACTGAAGCGATGCTAAAATAAGAGAAGCTCAGGGCAAGCGTAGAGTCTGGCCTTGGCAGGTCTGCTTGCAGTTACGTGACGTGAAGACATTGATGTCATGTGGTCTTCTTTGCGGCAGAAAAGTGTCAAAGTACCTGTGCTTGTCAACAGAGGCCCCACAGGCAGAGAAGAGCACATCTGGTGCATAAACAACAAGAGGGAGCGGTTATTTTTGGCACCTCCCGTTCAGTGTTTCTCCTCAAATCATATGTTTCCCTTTCACGTTTGCACAGCATGTTTTGGAAGAAATGTAACCTTCTGAGCTCACAGAAGATTCGGTAACGCACTCTCCACTCCGGTGACTGCTGCATTCCTTCAGTTTATATATTTCTTAAATTAATAAATCCATGCACCAAATAAAGCCCAGATTAACTTGATCTTATAAGAGGTTAAATAATTGAATTTAAAAGAAGAATATTTTAAGGCACCCAGCCTTGCATTAATTCAGAGACAAAAGACAGAGAAAACATACAGACATTAGCACACTAAACTAAAGAAGATGGAACAAAGATAGATATAATAAGGTTTTGCAAATATGCAAAACTCAAACACAGTGTGATCTTTATTAGGGATACAACATTAGCATGTCTAGCCATGTCACAAAATACATTTTGTCAAAAGGAGATAAATATACAAAACATCCCACTCAGCATTTTTGAAAGAAGCATTAAGATAGCAGCAAAGTATGGAAATGTTTTAGTGATTTCAGTGTCTCTGCTACCAAAGAATACTCCTGATACATGATAAATTACTTCCTCATCTTATGGACACAAGTGGTGCCGGAAGTCTGTTTGTAACTTGATTTGTTCGTAAATTCAAGTGACAGTTTACCACTACGTAACCATCAAAAAAAAGTCAGCAAAACATATATCCCTCAGTTTATTCATGGGTGAGGTTCTGTAAACATTCAGATAAAGCTATAATGAACAAAAACTCCTTTGAAAGACTTTATTCCAGTTTCATCCATTGCAGGGTGGGACACATAGCAAACAAGGCATGGTAAAATTTGGATGATTTATTTTATCTTTTATTAAAATTAATCAATTCCGCTTTAAAACAAGTGAAAAAAATACCAAAAAAATTCCAAAACCTCCTATTAAATCCCAGATATTGACTGATGCTTCCAATAAATACTTATTATTGTTTGTAAGAGTTAAAAAGCTCAACATAACTAGGAATACATATTTTAAAGTAGCTTATAAAGCATGACTATTCTTAGAGAGAGATTCACAAAATCATACCCTTCAAACCTAGGGACACAGCTGTGCTCAAGTTTTGTGTATTTTACTTTTATACGTACTGATAGACCTGGAGAAACAGCACAGCATATTACAGTACTTCATTTCAGTGAAGAATGGATGTGTTGACAGGTGGTTCTCTTTGCACCACATTATTAGATATCTTTAATTTCCGGTAGTAAAGTGGGAATTCAGGGTGAGTCATTATCACATTCAATGCTTCTTGTGGGCTTTCTTGTTACTGCAACATCCATCAAAAAAAAAAAAAAAAAAAAAATCAGTTTCACTGAAAACAGCAGTCTATTAAGGACATTTGATCTCCAATCTAATAATCCTAGTACAGCGCAGATTTTGTTTTAGTTAAAGAGCAGAAGTTAGGAAAAAGAATACAAGGAACATGGTCAAAGACCCCAGCACTCTACGTTCTCATATATAAATGATGAAGGACATGCTTGGTGCTGTCTGATTTTAATTAAACAATTTTCAGTCATGTTAACACAAAATAGCATGGTCACGGACAACAGTTACATGGATTTTAAGCACTTTCCTGGACATCGTGGAAGGAAAAGGTTGAAAAATACAAAATACATCACCGGACACTTGTACACTAGAAGTCATATTTCCTCAGGCAATGTCTTCAGGAATGTAAACCTCAAATTCAAAGACCACTGTCCGAAACAAATACCCTAAACATCTAGAACGACATAAATTTTCTTTTCCCAGCTCATCTCTGAAGTGGTGTAAACCCCAAATTGTAGAAAAGGTTTCACAAAACAAAAATATTGAGTGTTCTCATTGTGACTCTGTGAAAGAAACTTAAATATGAGGAAAATTAAAAAAAAAATAACAAAGAAAAAAATTCTGAGCTCTGTATTGCTGAGAATTTATACTTCAGCTGACCGTGACTTCTTTGTATGTAATACAGTCAATGGTGAGCCAAATCATGACAATTTCAAAAAATCTAAAGAAATTTAAATAGTAAAATAGGGTTTCCTGTGTAAAACACTCAATTTGATATCGGTAAATAAAATTAATCAATAGACAAAACTTTATTGGTCTGTCTCTGTAACCTTGAAAAAGTAACACCCTGCTAACACCTTCCAGATATATCATATACAACTTCACATCAAACAAGTGCATACAGTTATTTACCTACATTGTGGCAAATTATTTTTAACCCTATTCTCTTACAGTGTACCAAATGAACTCAAATTTCTGATCGTGGAAGAAAAACAAAATGATATCTGGCAGATTTAATGAATTTAGAAGATTAAAAATAATAATAATAAATAAAAAAAAAACCTCTCCTAAGAGTCATCAGAGTCCTTTGGAAAAGATTAGGTCCATGTGATTAATAAAAGAGAGTGGCTTTCTGCTAAGAATGTGGCTGAAGATGCTCCTTCCAAGAAAGAGGAAATTAGGTTTTATTGCCTTTCAAGTTCATGTGAAGGTAGTAATAATGCGGAATTACTACCGAACCTCTGAATCTTCTCTCATGTTTTAATGTTGTGGCTGATCGATGTATATATACATGACAGCTATAAGACGACAGCGACAAAATCGACCCCTTCATGTCTCCAAAATAAAAGTAGTTTTTTTTCAGTCATAAATCTGCTGCAGTTGAGTCAGACTCACATTATGCCAAGTAATGTGTTTTTTGCAGTAATAGCCACCCCAAGTTAATTTGCGTATTCCATTAATTTGTTGTTCATGCAGTACAAAAAAATCTGGAAAACTAACCTCCCCTGAAGGAAAATGCCCATCGCTGCATAAAAGACAATTAAATAATAAAAAGAACTGGTATGGTTTTGGGTATTCAAACACTGTCTGAACTGAAAAAAAAATTAAAAAGAAATGACTCCCATCAGCTTGTAACGTTCTGCTTTTATCCTTCACAACTGCACTGTTCAAAAAGCTGCAATAGGTTGAGGCAGACCTGGCACTCTGTGGATGTGTGGTAAAGATGAGCTTCTGTTTCTGCTGTGCTAACTGGATTTCTGTCTTCAAAAAAAAAAAACACAGGTTCATCTGGGAGGTCACTGGCTTCAATAACAGTCTAATAATGCCCGCTACCATTGAGATACCCCTAAGAGCAATCCACCAGTCTCCTATGTCCCTAGATGACCGGAGGAAAAAAAAAAGGACATTTTGTTCATCTTCTCTTTTATCTACTGACAGATCCAACTTGTGAGACTCTGGTATTGATTGTACCCTGTCATTTTGTTCCAGCAAGATATTGGCAAAACAAGTTTTCCTTTCTCTCTGTCTTTCGCTGTGCGATTCTGTGTTCTTCATTTGTTTCTGTGGGTATAGCAATGATGTAGTAAGGCCACATTTCCGAGCACGTGCATAACCAAAATACTATGCTTGTTTCGGTTGGAATATGTGTCTGCTTGCCTGTCTGTGTCTGTGTCTGCGTCTGTGTGTCTGTTTGTGCAACAGACATATTCGGACTCAGTGCAGATTCATTACCAGTTTTTTGCATCTCATCCTGGGTGACTGTACGATGTGTCCGACTTCTTAATGACAGAGAAAAGAAGGTACTCCCTGTACAAATCTTTCATTACTCACCGCGATATCTTTAATCATCACTAATATCATTTCTAAGATGTAAGATACGTATTTAAATAAATATCAAATATGCAAATGCTCTAACAACAAAATATTAACTACTAATCCCTGATGTATAAACTCAAGACAAACAATCCTGCAGGATATACTTGATACATAGAAAAATGTGTCTAATCGTTATGTCATAAATAAACAATGTAGGCAAAGTTCTACAGCAGTATATATTACAGAAAGGATATTTTTACCATACAAAAAAAGTCATTTTCTATCTGTAAACATGGTACTGGCTGACTTCTTCACTGAAAGGTAGGCAGCTGTGCTGTGAACTCTCATGCAAAATGCTGTGTTTCTGTGGTAAAAGTACACAAGGCAGAAACTGAACAAAACCCAGCAACACGATCCCACTCCCACCTGTAATTGTATGAAAACCTCTGTCAGTAACACTGGGAATTCACTCAAGAGGGGAAGTGCTGAGCTCAGTCACTGCAGGGGCTCCTTTCATGTAGGGTTCCATTAATTGATGCTTGGACACACACCTAAGGTTATATGTAACATCTAGGAACATGAACAGACTAAAGAAAATACATGTAATGCAATGTTGCTGCGACTCTGTACTGACCTCAGGCCACAAAAATACAAAATAAATAAATAAATAAATAATTAAATAAATAAATTCCAGAAATAAACAAAAAAGCACATCATATGAACTGCTCTATGTAGTATACAATATCAGTATACTACATATCAGTATAATTTTAGTTATCTGTGTAATTTTGCCTGATGGCAAAAAGAGTATGAGCCAATTACACAAATATATAAATGGGTACGTAGAAAATGATGACACATCTCTACAGGTCCAGTGAGAAAAATGCTCACTCTGTCAGAAAACAAGGTCAAGTGAAGCACATGACCTATTTTGTGCTGATAAAGAATAAATATTGGTGGCATTACATCATCCAAGATTCTGGGTTATTGCTCTTTCCCTCTCTCGCTTGTGTTTTCTCTTCCACAACCCACCACCACCACCTACAGGTGAATGCGCTCACTCCATAATATGAGGCAAAGGAAATTAAAGCTATTGTGCTGCACAGGGTCATGGGCTTGAATGGGGCAAAGATGTTTGCAGAGACAGCCTTCATTACAATTTATTTCAACAGCACACACACACACACACATTTTCCAAACCGCTTGTCCCATACGGGGTCACGGAGCCTACCTGGTAACACAGGGCGTAAGGCCAGAGGGTGAGGGGACACACCCAGGACGGGATGTCAGTCCGCCGCAAGGCACCCCAAGCGGGACTCAAACCCCAGACCCACTGCAGAGCAGGACCTAGTCCAACCCACTGCGCCACTGCGCCACCGTGCCGCCCCCATTTCAACAGCAACACCAGAGAAATAATGCTCTTGGTGCAAGGACCCCATTTCCTTCAGGACCTGCACCTCAAGCCAGCCCTCCTAGCCTGCTTAGCGCCCCCAGGCTCTCTCCCAACACACTATTATACTCAGTCACCCCATCATTTTCTCCAGAGGTGCCCCCAGTTTATCACATGAGAATATCGACAATTACTGATCACCGTCCTAGGATTTTTTTTTTTTTTTGAGATACACACACATTTACGTGTAATACAGGAGTAGCGGCCGTGTAAAGGCTTATCCGTGCATGATCATAAAGTTATGATGCATGAACATTTACATCTTACATGAGCTTAAGAGATCATGGGCAAAGAGAGTCTGGAAGAGGTGAGTTTTCAGACCCTTTTTCAATGTGGACAGAGTCTCAGCAGTTCTGAGTGAGGGGGAGGGAGGTTGTTCCACCACAATGGAGCCAGAAATGAGAACCTCCGTGCTTTACCTTTCGTGGGCAGGACCACCAAGCGGACAGAAGTAGAAGAGCGAAATGGTCTGGTTGGGGTGTTGCTGTTGATCATGTCTTGTAAATAGTTAGGAGCAGTTTTACTGATGCGTTTGTAGGCCACAACCAGGGTCTTAAATTTGATTCGGGCAGCTATAGGAAGCCAGCGCAGAAAAACGAGTAGAGGAGATACATGGGGATGCTTCGGCAAGTCAAATACAACTTGGGCAGCGACGTTCTGTATCAGCTGTAGAGGTCTGATGGCTCTGTGATGGACTGCTGTCAGATAAAGAATCAGCTAGTGGTTCATGTACTAGTGTATGTGTATTTGTATGTATGTATGTATGTGTATGTAGTGATAGTGTATGAACCACTGCCTGATTCTTTATCTGACAGCAGTCCATCACAGAGTAGTTACTGACAGTGATAGTGATAATAGTGAGAGTGATGATAGTGATAGTAATGTAATGATACTGATAGTGAGTGATTACAACCTGCAAAGAGGTCTATTAATAAAAACTACACTCTGGGTTGTACACTGGACCACATTGTGCAAATCATTAGGCTGATAATTTACACATGTTGCTATATGTTGCAGGAAATGAATATGAAGAGATTTTAACTGTTGTTGTCCCCTGTTGGTATGAATAAATAAATCTCCCTCTCTGTTCTGTCAGTCCATCCATCTAGGAGAAGGACACTCTAATATAACACCTACGATCTAGGGACCTTGTTGTATATATATATATAATATATAGAGGGGGGTCGCGCGGTGGCCACAGCAGACTTGTCTGGGTCCTGCTCTCTGGTGGGTCTGGGGCTCAAGTCCTGCTTAGAGTGTCTTGCGATGGACTGGTGCCCCGTCCTGGGTGTGTCCCCTTCCCCTCCAGCCTTGCACCCTGAGTTGCTGGGTTAGCCTCCGGCTTGCCGCGACCCCGCTCAGGACAAGCAGTTTCAGTCAGTGTGTGTTTATGTGTGTGTGTGTGTGTGTATATCTATACACACACACACAAACCCCATTTCAGAGAAAGTTGGGATATTTTCTAAAATGTAATTAAAACAAAAATCTGCAACTTGTAAATTCTCTTAAACCTGTATTTAACTGACAAAAGTACAAAGAAATGATTTTTAATGTTTTGGCTGACCCATTGAATGTCATGATGTCCCCCCGGTGCGGAAGCGTTGGACCCAAGTGTGGAGCACAGGAAATGGAGTCAAGGGGCGATCCAGTAGACATGGTCAGGGAAACAAGCAAAAGGGTGACCGATCTGTGAACAGAATCTGAAGGGCAAATCCGAAAGTTGTTGTCCAGGAAAACAGGCAAGAGGTCCTTGCAAACCAGGAAGTCGTAACCAAGGAGCAGGACGAGGAAACAGGGAGGTCAGGAGATCGGTAACAAGAAGAAGCGCGAGTGAGAGGCTAGACTGAACAAGGTTCCGCAACTTCCTGCAGTCCGGGCTGTCCTTTTATGTGCCTGGACCGTGATCAGGTGTTGCTCGTTACTGAGGTGGAGGGCATGACAGTGACTGTATTTTTGTAAATATAAGCAAATTTCAAATTTGATGCACGCACTCAAAAAAAGTTGGGACAGAGGCAAAATAAGAGTGAAAAGTTTGTAGAATATTCAAGTAACACTGTTTTGAAGGATTTCCCCAGTAAGCAGGTCAATTGATAATAGGTGAGGGTATCATGGGTATCATAATTGAATATCAAAGGAACATCCACCAAAAGTACAGTCTTTGCCAAAAAGGATGGATTGTGGCTCACTTTTTTGGGCTAAACTTTGTGAGAGAATTGTCAATCAGTTCAAGAAGAACATTTCTCAACACAAGATTGGAATATCCACTGATTAGCAGTAGCCCGGATTAAATAGTGGCTGGTGGTCCGTAGTGGCAGCCTCTTGGTGCGAAGACTCGGGGTGCAAAGACAAGGGAATCTACTTGCAGGAGTCCACCAAGGAAGGCCACCGGCACAGTTGTCCGCAAGGAATCATGTGCCCAGCATGTCGACCATCAAAGTCTTCTACAGTAAGCGAGCTGTGCGACTTCGCCACTGCCAGAGACCTGGGCGCTCTCGCTGCTACAGTAACCTGGTCTATCCTCACCTGTCAAACCTTCCATCTTGCTTTACTTTCTCCATGGGACTCTGGAACTGCCAGTCCGCTGTGAGAAAGGCTGACTTCATACCAGCCTACGTCTCCCATCTTTCACTGGACCTCCTGGCCCTAACTGAAACCAGGATCACCCCAGACAACTCAGCCACACCTGCAGTACTCTCCACTAACTATTCCTTCTCTCATACCTCTCGTTCCTCCGGCAGAGGTGGAGGCACAGGCCTGCTCATCTCTCCCCAGTGGGAATACTTTATTCTTCCTCTTCACTTGCATGATTTGTCCTAATTTGAATGGCATGCTATCTCTATCACTGCCCAAATCACTCTTGTTGTGGTTGTTCTTTATCGCTCTCCTGGCCCTCTCGGCTGCTTCTTGGATGACCTTGATATCTTGTTGAGCTCTCTGCCAAGGGACAACACTCCGTTGATTCTCCTGGGTGATTTCAACCTACATGTCGATGACATTCATGGAAGTGGCCTTCTGTTACTCCTGCAGTCCTTTGATCGCTCCCTGTCCCAATCCCCTGCTACTCACAAAGCGGGAAACTGTCTTGTCTGTGTATTTTCCCGCAACTGTGGCTGTCCTGTCTTCTCTGTCACGCCGCTGAATGTCTCTGACCAGTTCTTCATTTCCTTTCAACCCTGCCTCACCACTAACTCCTCGCCTCTTTCTGCTCCCGCTGTCACCTTTTGCCACAACTTAGAATCTCTCTCAGCTTCCTGCTTTGCCTCTGCTACTCTGGCCGCTCTCCCTTCTGCTGCGCAATTCTCGGATCTATCTACAGATGATGCCACTAACACTTTCCTCTCTGCCCTATCCTCCTCCCTTGATTCTCTCTGTCCTCTGTCTTCTACACCAGCACGCCCCATTGCTGTCTGATACATTACGTGCTTACAGGACCAAACTGCGGGCTGCAGAGAGAAGATGGCGTAAATCCAAAACTCCATCAGACCTGGTTGCCTACCAGTCACTCTTAGCTACTTTTCAATCTGCTGTCTCTTCAGCAAAAACCTCCTTCATTCACAACAAAATACAGTCTGCATCTAAAAAAACCACACAGACTCTTTGCAACTGTCTCATCCCTTCTGTGCTCCCCGCCAGCTCCTCCTCCCTCTTCTCTCATTGCTGACAACTTTGCTTTGTTTTCCCGAGTCAAAGTCAAAGCAATCACTGACAAGTTCTCAGCATCAACCTGCCCAGTTTACACTGGATCTCCCTGCAAAGCTATCCCCTGCGAATTCAAGCCGCTCTCCGAATCAGAAATCTCTGACCTCATGATACTGCGTCGAGCCACCACCTGATCACTTGACCCGATCCCATCGTCACTCCTACAGAGCATTTCCCCACAACTCTCCACCTTCATCTCTAAGATCATAAACTCCTCTCTCTCCTCTGGCTGTTTCCCAGCTGCTTTCAAAACTGCTCTAATTTCACCTCTGTTAAAAAAAAACCTTCCCTGGATCCCAATCTGGTTGAAAATTACAGACCGGTCTCTCCTCTCCCTCCTGTCTAAAACCCTAGAGCAGGCGGCCTGTGATCAACTGTCTGATTTCCTCACCTGGAACCATCTCCTCGGTGGTTATCAGTCTGGTTTCAAAGTTAGTCACTCCACTGAGACGACCCTTCTGAGGGTGTCTGATGCTCTCCAAGCTGCTAGAACCGCCTCCCTCTCCTCGGTCCTCATCCTCCTTGGAGCATTCGGCACAGTCAACCACCGGATTCTACTCTCCTCTCTTAACCAGCTTGGGATCGAAGGTGTGACACTAAAATGGTTTGAGTCCTACCTATCTGACAGATCCTATCAAGTGGTCTGACGGAGTTCTTGTTCTTCTCCTCTGCCTCTCTTAACTGGTGTTCTGCAGGGCTCGGTATTGGGTCCTCTTCTTTTCTCCATCTACACCTCCTCCCTCAGTCTGGTCATAGCCTCCCATGGATTCAAATACCACTGCTATGCTGATGATACTCAGCTCTTCCTCTCCTTCCCACCTGGTGCGTCAGACATCTTCGCATGCATTGCTGTCTGCCTGTCAGACATTTCTTCGTGGATGTCTGATTACCACCTCCAACTCAACCTCTCCAAAACAGAGATTCTTTACCTCCCAGCTGGCCTGTCCTCCTGTCACGATCTATTGATCAAACCGGACAACTCAATCATCTCGCCTACCTCCTTGGCTAAAAGTCTGGGAGTAACGACTGACGTGAGTCTGTCTTTCTCTCAGCACATCGAAGCCACAACCCGGTCCTGCAGATACATCCTGCATAATATTTGTAGGATCCGTCCCTACCTCACAATTGACTCTGCCCAACAACTTGTCCAGGCCTCTCTGGACTACTGCAACTCTCTCCTGTATGGCCTTCCTCCTACTGCCATCAAACCTCTGCAGCTTCTATAAAATGCTGCTGCACGAGTTGTGTTTGATTTTCCAAAGCGTTCCCACATATCTCCTCTTCTCATTTCTCTGCACTAGCTTCCTATAGCTGCCCAAATCAAATTCAAGACCCTGGTTACTGTCTACAAATGCATCAATAGAACTGCTGCCAGCTATTTACAGGTCTTGATCAACTGTTACACCCCAACTAGACCCCTTCGCTCGTCTACTTCTGCTCGCTTGGTGGTCCCGCGCACAAAAGGTAAAGCACGGAGGTTCTCGGTTCTGTGTCCGTTGTGGTGGAACGACCTTCCCTTTTCACTCAGAACTGCGGAAATTCTCTCTACATTCAAGAAGGGTCTGAAAACTCACCTGACCCATTTCGCCCAAGATCTCTCAAGCTCATGTACGGTGTAAATGTTCATGCACCGTAACTTCATGAACATCACCAGATAAAGCCTTTATTCAGCCACTACTCCGGCATTGTTTTTGCTTGCTTGTATTACATCTTATAACATTATTTAAAAAAATTTAAAAAAAAAAAAAATTGGTAGGAGGGTATCAGGATTTGTCTATCCTGTGTTTTATGCACTTACCTGAACGATGAACGTCGGTGCAGCAAGAGGTAGGCAACAAACTAGGTTTACTTGATTCACATGTCTGCAGCTATGTCTCTTTCTCTTAATGTAATGCATAAATTGTACTTTTGCTGAGATGTATGTCACTTTGGACAAAAGCATTTGCTAAATGAATAAATGTAAATGTAAATGTAAGACTGCAAAGAATTTAGGTTTTTTACTATCTACAGTACATAACATTGTGAAAAAATTCTGGGAATCCGGATAGATCTCAGTGCGTAAAGTGCACATATATTTGGCTCTAAGTGGTATGTAACTTTGGAGAAAAGCATCTGCCAAATGAATAAATGTAAATGTAAATATATTTCATATGACATCCCCAAATAAACTGCTAAACAAAGAGCTTCTTGGGCCATACCCCTCATTTCATGATTTGGCAGAGGAAAAAGAGTATGAAGTGTGAGCAGTGGCACCAGCACTGACACACTATGCCGGCACAGCACTCCTCTAAACCAAACATCAGCACACAGAGCTGGCAACATGATTCTGATAATTAGCCATCATCTTTCACCGCCCTCTTAGCCCTTCTCTCTCACCTCCTTAGTGATGTTGTCTTGCACCAGCATGTAGAGGGGCACAATGCGGCTGACTTCCAGAAGAACGGGAGTGGGGCTCGGCTGATCTCGGCCGGGCCGGCGGCACAGGTGGCAGGCCGCCGGGCAGTGGCCTTTCTCCTCGCATCGTATGTCTACCCCAGACACCAGGTGGTCATCTGACAGCTGCTGTACCGACAGCAGTCCAGACAGGTAAGTGATGAAGGGCATGGACTTCAGTTCTCTCCGGCTGCCTAGATCTGTTGCTTCTGAGTGAGATGGGAGGAAAATAACTATTAATGGGTATCACTCAGAAGTTATGCTTGCAGGCATTGTTTGGCTAACACAGAGACAAAGGCCATGTGAAATGCAGCGAAGGTTCATTACAAACATGTCCCTTTCCTTTTAACTTCCGGTTCACAAACAGAAGAAGTTCTGAACATTATTGACTCATAATGAAAATGGTGAAGATGTGTTAAATATTCACACTACAGAATGTTATATCTGTTTTGCTACTCCTATTAAGTGTGGAGGCATTTCTGTCAGAGTACAAATTTTATTGATATTTCCATTGTTTCTTTATTTCCAGCATAATAACGTGAAGGAGGCAATATACAATAAACAAACAAGAGATTGATTAGATAATAGAAGAAAGTATCTGCAGGCACACACACACACACACACACACACACACACACACACACACACACACACACACACACACACACACACACACGCACAAATAGTTAATAACCTCATTATAGAGACAAGGAACAACAGAATAAGCAACTGGCTTATCATGTGATAAATGCCAAAAACCTAAAGTTATGAGAGTAAAGAAAAAAGTCAGATTTTCCCAGTGGGTAGGATTTAAGTAATTTTTAATCATGTTCCTAGAACTATTTTCTCAGTATGTCATTCAAACAGAGCAGGGCAAACTGTCTAAAATGCATCTCCAGTGTTGGCAGGAAAATGGAGCTGAACCAGAGCACCTAAGGTTCATGTTTCTCCTTAATCATTAGCATCCATTTTCAGCCCTTTCCCTTTTTTTCCGCAACCCCACCCTCAGGTTCCCTCTTTCTCACATATACACAAAAGCTGTTTTTAATGAGAGGATAAATCATTATGATGTATTAGTTGAATCATTAAAACACATCACAGCACATTCTCCGTTAATCCGGCCACAGTACGGAAAAGAACAAATCTCCCTTGTACAATAGAATTACAACAAGAAGGGCTTGATAAATGAAGGAATTACCGCACTTAATTTTTTCCAGTCGTTACTCTTTGACATTAAGAAGTTAAGGAGGAAAAAACAAGCCTGGAGCCCTTTGCTTTTCAGTCAATATTTTTAATGCAGCTTTTGAGTAATTACCTTATTGTGCAAACTGTGTGAGTGGGTTGGCATTCAGAGCCACAGTATTTCACAAATACAACTATACAGTACCCGTTAATACAAGAAAACCACTTGGTGTTTCGTGGTTTTCTAACAGCTCTGTCTGCGTAGATATCTGAATATGTAATGTTAGTAAAAGCGAAAGTGAATCAATCACAATTTGCTAAGGATTTCTCTACATAACAATGCGTATTCAGGCTGTCTCAGCTGCACAGTAAAATTTCATATCTATAACGTCACCAGCCATTTATCAAAGTAAAGCTGCCGTACGCTTTGCTCTGCTGCTCTGTGGCTGACAGGGTTTGAAATAAGAACCAGGGCAAGAAATTCTAACAGAGTGTATTTAATTACATATGATAAATGAATATGAGATTGAGCTGTGAGGAGAATGTGGCTACCACGAAAGGTCAGACATCGCCAGTGATTCATCCATAAAAACACACACACACACAGACAGTCTGAACCACTTCTCCCATACAGGGTCACAGGGAGCCAGAGCCTAACCCAGCAACACAGGGCATAATGCTGGAGGGGGGAGGGGACACACCCAGGACGGGACACCAGTCCATCACAAGGCACCCCAAGCAGGACTCAAACCCCAGACCCACCAGAGAGCAGGACCCACTCCAACCTACCGCGCCACTGCGCCACCTCACCATCAAATGCACCCCCTCTCCATCAAAACACCTTTAGTAAATTAGTGCCTTTATGCAAGCATGTATTAGAAACCTACTGTAGGTATAGCTGTTTGCCGGACTTTAGGTGGCACATCTGAAACTTGGTTAGTTTCAGAAATTATAATGTTATAGACACAAAGACTTGGTGAATGTGTCTGGGTAATACTTTAAAAGCCATAATGAGAATTTTAATTTGAAAAGAACAGTATAGAAAGACATAATGCCACGCAATGCGGGAGTGGCTGTTGGGAAAAGTGGTAGTTTTTCACTAGTGAGGTTTTGATCGAGCAAACAGAAAATCTGCTGCCCAGCTACAACCAGCATCTCAGAGCTCTTGGGCTGCTTGTTCAGGTCTAGGTTTGAATCCAGGTCAGTGTCTCCTGGAGTTCTCCCATTTGTTCACAATCAAAGACAAAGCAAGTGTCGGTAAGCACTTCTATACCATCCCTTAGCAAGAAAACAATGGTATTAATTAACTAAATTATGTATAAAAATGCTGGGGAAATTACATTTTCTTTACTCTAAGTTAAACTGTATGTTGCTTTGGAGAAAAATGCGTGCTAAGAGAATAAATATAAATGAGTAGTTGCGGGGGCAGGGGGGCACGGTGGCGCAGTGGGTTGGACCAGGCCCTGCTCTCCAGTGGGTCTGGGGTTTGAGTCCCACTTGGGGTGCCTTGCGACGGACTGGCGTCCCGTCCTGGGTGTGTCCCCTCCCCCTCCAGCCTTACACCCTGAGTTGCCGGGTTAGGCTCCGGTTCCCCGCGACCCCGTATGGGACAAGCGGTTCAGAAAGTGTGTGTGTGTGTGTGTGTGGTTGCAGTGAGTTGAATTCAACTCTGCAACACTGACCCAAACCCTAAAAGGACCCTTGAAGTCCAGTTTTCCATAGAGAACCAGCCCACTGATTCAGAGAGGGTGCTGTACGACAAATTAATATGACAAAGGATGCAGTTTGAAGGTACTCTGCTGGCTGAAAGCTACCCCTCTGCAGAATGACAGAATATTATGCAGAAAATGAAAGTACAACTTTAGGTGTGCAGTCAGTTATTCTCAAATAAGCCAAGTTCATTTTTTTTTTATTATGCATGGCAGTACATTAGAGTAATACTACTTTTACTAATTTTCTACACAGTTATGTAAAGAACAGAATAAAGACGATGCATTCAGGAGCCCTTAAAAACATTCATGCTCATGGCAACAGAGAAAGAGATATTTTTTTTCTGTTCAGTAACATTGTTCATTTCCCTTTCATAATGATGAGGTACCAAACAAAAAGGTGGCAGAAACCAGTGACCAACTGAGAGGACAACTTACGTTTTAATGTGGGACAGACCTTTCATCAAGATTTTTCTGAGAAAATGACAGTGTCGGCTAAAGGTGTAAGGTAAGACTCCACATATACACACACACATTTTCAGAGCTGCTTGTCCCATACGGGGTCGCGGGGAACCGGAGCCCACCCGGCAACACAGGGCGTAAGGCCGGAGGGGGAGGGGACACGCCCAGGACGGGATGCCAGTCCGTCGCAAGGCACCCCAAGTGGGACTCAAACCCCAGACCCACCAGAAAGCAGGACTGGGGTCCAACCCACTGCGCCACCGCACCCCCACTCCACATATAATTTCAAGTCATTATTTTCAGAATGGAAAATGCTTTATATGAGTTGATTTTTCATTAGTGCTTTTTTTATACATCATGGTTTCATTTGTGATATCGAATAACTTATTTGATGTACAGCGTATGATGGCATGAAGACTACATTAGTAACAGCGTTCATGGTTCAGTAGACAGCAATACTAAGGACTGTTTAGTCCTTAAGTTTGGACTGAAAGTGAGTCCCACTCCAGTCATATGTTCAGATTAGTTGCAAATACAGACACCCCTCGACTTACACAAATAGACCGTTCTTCAGTGCCTTACGTAAGTAAAAAAATAAGTATGTCAGATTCTCTCTCCCGCCCCACCATTCAACAAAATAACATGAATAATTTTTCCATCTCAGTTATCGGACCTTGACGTTTCTTAATTACTATTGTTGTTTTCATGCTAGCTGTTCCATTCACATGCTCCTTTATACATGGAACATCCTTTACTATCATATTCAAAGTTGATACGGGTAAACCTAGTTCCCGTGCAATAGACAATAATCTTTGTCCACCTTCATACTTCCTTATTATTTTCAATTTTCTCTCCAAATCAATTGATGTATGAGATGGTTCTCATTGTCCTTCAAGTGCACGTGTACCACCAGGCATTGTGAATCATGCACTGAGTAAAAATATGCAAAAAAAAAAACACTACATTAACAAGAGGAGACGTGTTCACGACTCAAAACGTACGAGGACTGGGAAGATATAGCTTCCTGCCTTGCTTGCGCTTAACATATTTCAGATGGTTTGCGTAAGCGCTATCCTTAGATAATGTGTATCCTGGGAATGTTTTACGTAAATCCAAATTTCTGTGAGTCAAATTTACATAGGTAGAGGGGTGTCTGTATAACAATTTCACATTTTCACTGACATTCAGGTCAAGGCTATTTAAACAAGACTGATGAAAAATCGCAGCATTAAATATTGCACCAAGATGTGCAGTTCTGTTCATTCCAAGTTTGTAATGTCACATAACAAAAGAAATAAGCCACAAATTCTCTTTCTGCACATGTAACGCATACATTGCATTTTCTATGAGATGTACATCACTGTAAACAAATGTGTGTTTTACGAAAACCACTTCTGTGTTAAACTAAAGTATTGGGGATAATTTTTGTCGTCATTCTCCTTGTGTGGGAAGTCAGCAGATTCATTTATATTTTAATAATGTATCACAGCCTTTAGGGTGACATACAAATGTCCACACTATCAAAAAAGAACTAAAAACTAATGCAAACAAGCAGCCACTAAATAATGCAACAAGCTATGTTTCACTGTTCTGCCCAGCCAAAAGTAACCCATTACCATCTACACCACTGCTCCTCAGTATATGGGTCTCTAAAATAGTTCTGTAAATTTCACAAAAGAACATTTTAATTATAACCATTCATTACTTTTTAAAAGACCTTCTGAAAAGACTGTAATGGCTCATCAGTCTCAAAATGGCTATTAAATTACCCCAAAACAGTTTGGTATTCACCAACAGTCATATCACACTGGTGACTCTTAATTAAAACCAGTGTTTATTTTCTAAATAAACGTTAAAGGAATTGTAAATGCTCATAATTCTCGATAGGGTTATTAAACCATAGAAAAACAACAGGAAAAATCCGTCTTCTGCCCAACTTCTGCAGAAGACAGAACTTGATGTTGTTCCAACATATTTCAAATCATTGTGAATTTCTGGTCACTTAAGAGACGTTGAGAAGATCCTTTGGCAGATATGCAAACCCTAGACTTTACACTCCCTTCACCATGTTTAACATTTGGCACTGGCAGAAGATTGCAGTATAGCACTCAGGAAATTGGTAATTCTCTACATCTACAGAAAAAAAAAGTTAAAATGCAAATAATGTCCTAACAGAACATGGCAAAGTTTTCACTGATGGTGAGCATTTCATAATGAAGAGCTTAATTCAGAGCCATTGCTGACCATCTCCAGCTCAATCCCCCAGCCCTCAGCAGGGAATTGCCTGCTTTCTGAGGTTCTGTGCTAACTGGTGATTTATCACAGTTCCGGATGGTATGATTTAAAAAAACTGCAGGACAGCTTTCTGTACATTTCTCTCCATACATGCAGTTAATGCATTATAAATACTTACAGAGTACCAGCAGAAAAACTTGGCCTACAGCAGGGCAGCTAAACTTTTTTCTATCACAGTACCTTAATAATAATAATAATAATAATAATAATAATAATAATAATAATAATAATACATTAAGCCATCAAAATCAACACAAGTGGCATCAGCATTATTGTTGTCATCATGTGTATTTCTATGGCAATACGAAAATGTACTCCTTCATGTCAAAATATTTGCAATGCAATTTTATAATAGGCAGGTTGTATTTCATATTCATTATCTACAGGTGGCTGCTTTCATGTAGGCATGCAAGAGATTTTAAGTAGTCAGTAAAAAAGACTTCCATCGTCCTTGAATGAGTAAAATAAAAAGCACAATTATGGTGATCTGCTTAAAAATATATAAAAAATTACATTCCGTTAATATTGGATTACTTTGAAAACAATGTGAATGTCTCTAAGGTTAACAATAAAAAATCTACCTTAAATTTGTGAAGACTAGTGTGTAATGAGACTGCATGGTGTTGCAGTAAGCAGGACTGAGGCCTCAAGTAGTTTCCTATTTGGCTCAGTCTGCGTTGTGTTTACATGCTTTTCTCAGGTTCATGTTTTTTCCCTCTATCTAGCATGTCTTTTTTTGTTGAACTGGTGACTCTCAGTTGTCCGTCGTGTGTGTATAACTGCCTCTGTGATGGGCAGGCATCTACCTAAGGTGTACCCTGTCTCATGCCGTATGTACATTTACAATACATTTATTTATTAGACACTTCTCTCCAAAGTGACTTCCAATAAACTCTACATAGTGTTATCAACCCACACAAGTTATTCACCAAGGTGACTTACACTGCTAGACACACTACTTACACTGGGTCACTCATCCATACATCAGTGGAACACACTCTCTCTGTCTGTCACTCACACACTATGGGGGAACCTGAACAGCATGTCTTTGGACTGTGGGAGGAAACCCACACAGACACAGGGAGAACATGTAAATTCCACACAGACTGAATGGAGACCAAACCTATTTTCTCTTGCACCACCCCGGGACTGTATGACAAAAGTACTACTCGCTGTGCCACCGTGCCTATGTATAAAGGATAAGCACTGCACCACCATGACTGTGAAGTGCTTATTAATAATGTATTGACAGAAAATCTATATTGTAAAAAAAAACAACAAAAAAAAACAAACTATCACAAGAACACTGAGCATCTAGATTTTCTGTATCCCTTCAATGCCATACAGTATATCACACTTCTTAATTAACATAGAACACAATTTTTTCCTGCCTTGAATGTCTGTATCATGTTCCCTCTCTAATGTTTTAGTCATTACAGGTTGTGTATTAACTGTTTAAAACAAATAAAAAAAAAAAAAATAGAACGAAAGTTTCAGCCCATATGTAACTCGACAATTTAAGTGCGATTGCTTAATGTCACATCACTTAAGCTGAAGTTTTCAGTGCAAAACAGTTTTAATGCCAGCATCATTCTGGCATTAAAGACTAAGGAACAGACATAGGTATAATTTCAGGGCTACCATTTCTCACAAATAAATCACATACCTGTGTCAATGTGAGTGTTTTTACTGACTCGTACTGAAGTTACAACAAAGACAGCATTACTGTTTATGTTTTGTGTTTATTTAACTGGCGTTTCTCCGAAGCGACTAGCAGTTGTACATGAACCTGGCCCAACTACAGCTAGAGCAGCTATACTGCCATTCCTGAAGAGTCCCTTCTAGTAGCTGGAAGAGCTTGTGTTCCACTTAGTTCTGCTTGCAGTGGCGGAGAAGGGAAAACAGAGCTGACCTTTACAAACTGCATCGCTGCCCCTGCACCTGACGAAAGATCAGCAGTTTTTCAACAGTGCAGCCTACGCAGCCATTCTGGGGCGTGCAGATCCACTCGGGGAATAAGACAAAGAGGTGGAGAATTTATTCAGTTTATTTTTATTTGTGCTCCCTTCTGAAGAGGAGACACACTGCCAGACTTGGGCCTATTCATTAAGTCCTCATACTGGAGTGAGGCCATACCTGAACACTGCCTGCCTGGACAACTGGTTGCAAGAAATAAAACTAGAAGCTGTTCTTTGTTTATTTATTTTGAAATCTTTGGTTACTCACTCATAATATTCTTAGACATACCCTTCCCACGTGAATTCAAGCCTCCGCTTTGTTTTTGCCATGGTGATAACCACAATAACACAAGTCTAGAACAAGTCTTGCACGAGTCCAGAATGAGGAAGCGGGCGAGCAAAATCGTCACTGATCCCACACACCCCGGGCACAAACTCTTTACACTTCTCCCCTCTGGGAGGCGCTACAGAGCACTGTCGGCCGCAACGACCAGATACAAGAGCAGTTTTTTCCCTCGGGCATCACTCTCATGAACAGTTAACTCTCCCCTATACTGCAGGTTTCCTGTCAGCGCAACAATATCCAATCACCTTTTGTAATTTAATTCTTATTTACTTACATTTTTTTATTATTTATACTACTAGTTATACTCTTGTGTTTTTATGCGCTCTAAATTTGCTATTTATTTATTCCGTGAATTGGTAGAGGGAGGCGTGATGGTGTGGAGGGTTCAGGTGGTGCCTGCTGTCTAGCAGGTCTGGGGTTCGAGCCCTGCTTGGGGTGCCTTGCAACAGACTGACATCCTGCTCTGGTTGTGTCCCTTCAGCCTTGTGTCCTGTGTTGCTGGGTTGGGCTCTGGCTTACAAGCAGTTCTTGACGATGGATGTAATTCTGTGTCAGCTGTTTGTTGTCTGTAAATACCAGTGGCACCTAGAACCACAAAAATTCCTTGACCAGTAAATCTGATTCTGAATAACAATGTGTTGTGAAATGTTCCTTTCTCCCTTGTTTTACAGTAAGAGATCTGACACGTCTGTTATAATAGATATCCTGTTCATATCTCAGTACTGCACCCTCCACTAGTACACTTGTATGGATGAGTGACCCAGTGTAAGTAGTGTATCTAGCAGTGTAAGTCACCTTGGCGAATGAGGTGTGTGGGCTGATAACACCACACAGAGTTCATTGGAAGTCGCTTTGGAGAAAAGCATCTGCTAAATAAATAAATGTAAATGTAAATAAATGTACACACAGTCCCTCACATGGCATTTAGTATTCCAAAAAAAAAAAAAAAATCCCATTTGTTTCTTTTCATGTGTTCTCCCAGTAAGCCTCAGTATTTCCCAGAAATGGAATTAACTCATAGTTTACTGCTTGTGCTTTCCAGTGAAAATGAGCAACAAGTGTCCCACAGCAAGGTGGAATGATGAAAGTCTATTTCCCAGCCATGTGGAACAACTGTGACGAACATAAATGTGGCCAGCGGCCCATATGAGCCCAGTGTTGACACAAATTACAGCACGGAATATCCAGGGAAACAGTGATGTATGAAAATATCCCAAGAGGATCAACCTATCATTGGGCCACAGGAGAGGTTGTCAGGAAGCTTAGGAGAAAGAGAACTGACTTGAGAATGGAGAAAGACCAAGAAGCAAGAAACAAAGGACTGTTTCACAGCTCAGTGTCTTGCATACAGGCAGTAGGCCAAGGTCTCCAGTGTCTGGTTAGCTTCAAATACACAATGTAAAAAAAATAATTCTGTTAGAAGGAGATGGGCGACATTCACACTGCGAGCAGCATGGATGCTGCATCTTATTTTGTGGCCTGAAGTGAAAATGCAGCAAATGATGCTCTGAAAAAATTTTCCAATTCACTGTGTCCAATTCTATAATATTGTAGAGAACTTGGTTCAGCATTACTTCATATACATGTAACAATATAGTTCTAGAAATATATATGTACATTTATCATAATTTAGGGTTAAAATGAAATCTTATAATTATGATAAGGCGATAGATTAAAGTAACAAAGTTACATTTGCTTCAGATAAGACTTAATGTTAGTAATAATCAGCTTATAATCGAACGTGAACTTCAGCAAGTTCATAATAACTTAAAGACTGCAATATAATCTTCGATGGACAAAAACATACTACTAATGATAAAGGCGGAGAGTAATTGTAAATGGTACTTATTAATGAAAACTCATGCAGATCTAAACGTCACATTTCCAACCTCCCTGGGAGGAAAAAATAACGACAGAATAAAAGGAAAAAACCACAAAATTCCAAGCTTGTTTATTCACTGCACCGAGGCAATATTTAATGATGTTTTGGATTGTTAGTAAAAACACACACAATGTCTACAACCGTTCGTCCCGAGCGGGGTCGCGGCAAACCAGAGCCTAACCTGGCGACACAGGGCGCAAGGCTGAAGGGCAAGGGGACGCACCCCAGATGTAATGCCAATCCGGCACAGACACCCAAAGCCAGGCTAGAACCCCAGACCCACCACAAAGCAGGATGCTGGCCAAACCCGCTGCACTGCCACACCCCCTTCTTAGAGAAAAACAAAATAATTCTATTTATGTTTTATTATTTTTGCATATCACTCTTTAGTCCTACATTGTTGTTTTAATTTATTTATTTATTTTTTCTTCAAAATAACATGGATTTTCAACTTGTTTCCATACCTAAAGACACCAATGATTTACTAAAGCATTCCATTCTGGGGAGAATAAATAAATAAATAAATACATAAATAAATAAATAAATAAAATAAAGAAATATTTGAGGCACATTTTTAATATTCTTCAGCAAAAACAAACTTTACGATTAAGGGAAGGAACATTTAAATATATCTAGTGTCGTTTAATAAAGCAGTAAAATCAGGAATAATGTCTTTAAAGCGTTCCTGAAGCATTTCTTGCTTTCTTCATTCTAGCGGCACCATGCGTCAGCACCTGTGTACTACACGTTTGGTGGGGTCACAAACCTTGTGTTACAAGTGTGCTATCAAGATAAAATAATACTAAATAAAACCACCTAATAATAGCACATGGTGGCATTATTCATCACATATTTATTTCACTACTAGTAACTGCTTTGTAGTACACACAGATTTTCAGAACCGCTTGTCCCAGACAGGGTCACGGGGAGCCGGAGCCTACCCGGCAACTCAGGGCGTAAGGCTGGAGGGGGAGGGGACACACCCAGGACGGGACACCAGTCCATCGCAAGGCACCCCAAGCGAGACTCGAACCCCAGACCCACCGGAGAGCAGGACTGTGGTCCAACCCACTGCGCCACCACACCCCCTCGCTTTGTAATACTACATTAAAAAAAAAAAAAAAAAAAAACCAATCTGTTAATGTAGAGAACCCCACTTGCTTAGTAAAATACAACTTTGTTATTAATTTAAAAAAAAGAAAAATTTGATTAAATGTAAATGAGATGCAAATCAGTCAGGTTTTCGAACAGACTTTGTAAGACATTAAGGGGAAAAGTAATAATTTAAATAAAACAATCTCAAAAATCATTTGTTCGGTTTTCATATTTTCCTGATGTCACAAAGTTTCAGTATTTCCAGTGGTAAATATGTCAACAAAACATGGTAAAACCTGTATAGCCAGCTGAAACACACCAACATCCATAGGCAAGCAACACAGTGATTAGCAATGTCACCCTGTAATCTGAAGGTTGCTGGTATGAATCATATTCCCAGTTCTTAGTAAACCTGGTCAAGGCATCTACTTACCCCAAAATGCACAATAAGCGTTGACTTATAAGTGGGTAAAGTGAAATTGCTAATGAAGCATTTCAAATTGGCTTGGGCAAAGACACCAGTTAAATAATAATAATTATAATGAACATCTGTATGGTATCATGAAGGAAATTAACACACACACACACACACACATTTGCCGAAGCCGCTTGTCCCAAGCGGGGTTGCGGCAAAGCAGAGCCTAACCTGGCAACACAGGGCATAAGGCTAGACGGGGAGGGGACACACCCAGGACAGGACGCCAGTCCGTCGTAAGGCACCCCAAGCGGAACTCGAACCCCAGACTCACCAGAGAGCAGGACCCGGCCAAGCCCGTAGCACCACCGTGCCTCCCCGGGAAACTAATAGTTAATTAATAAATTAACAGACATTAATTAATTAATATTAATGAGACTATACAAGCCTGCTTTTCAATGCACCCTATACGACTAAATAACAATGCTTACTTAATCCAGAATCTCAACAACAAATACGGTCGATTATTTCGTATGCAACATAACCTCAACAGCCTTGCACCTGACCTTTGGACATTTCTTCTTGAGTTATAAGCACAATCTGTACTATTTTGAGATGACATTTTGAAGCATATTTCTTTTAGTGATTCATAGATAAACATATGGCGTTACTGTGACCACTTCAGTGAAAAAGAAGGGCAGGAGGGTAGTGCTAGTACTTCTCAGTTCCTGGGCTCTGCGTTCAGAAGTGGGTTAAAACTCAGCTGTCTGTGTGGAGTTTGCATGTTTTATTCGTGTTTGGTGGCTTTCCTCTAGGTGTTCTAGGCTCCGATTTCCCCTTAGTGTGTGTGTTTTTGCGAGTGACTGATGGAGTGTCATTACTCCGCAATAGACAGGCATCCCTTACAGGGTGTACTTGTACCAATGCTACTAGACGAGTAGTTATGGAGGATGAATGAATGGATGAATGAATGAATGAATGAATGAACGAACGAACGAACTTCCAGGAAAAAAAAAAATACTACTTTGGCAAACAGGTGAAGACTAATAATATGTAACATTTGGATTTATTGTACGCCCTATTGGCCTGGTTCTTTTTAATTAGTGCCTCAGTCAAAGCTAGGACACACACAGACACACACACACACACTTTCCGAACCGCTTGTCCCATACAGGGTCGCGGGGAACCAGAGCCTAACCCGGCAACTCAGGGCGTAAGGCTGGAGGGGGAGGGGACATACCCAGGATGGGACACCAGTCCATCGCAAGGCACCCCAAGTGGGACTTGAACCCCAGACCCACTGGAGAGCAGGACCCAGAAAGCTAGGACATACAGGTGGAATTATACACTGCCTGGCCAAAAAAAAAAGTCACCACCTGGATTTAACTAAGTAAATAGGTAAGAGCTTTCCATTGGATAATTACTGCAGTGATTAATATGTTTCAGATGGCAATACGTTATTTAACCTTAACTGATGCAATGAGTAGCTCCTCATTTCTGAAACAATCATGTCGGAAGACATATCTTGTGGTTGTGGAAAAGATGTTACTCTGTTTCAGAAGGGTCAAATTCCTGGCCTGCATCAGGCATAGAAAACAACTAAGGAGATTGCTGAAACTACTAAAATTGGGTTAAGAACTGCCCAACGCATTATTAAAACCTGGAAGGATAGTGGTGAACCATCATTTTCGAGGAAGAAATGTGGTCGGAAAAAAATCTTGAATGATCGTGATCGGAGATCACTTAAACGTTTCGTGAAATCAAATCGTAAAAAAACAGTAGAACTCACGGCTATGTTTAATAGTGAAAGTAAGAGCATTTCCACATGCACAATGCGAAGAGAGCTCAAGGGATTGAGACTAAACTGTGTAACTGTGAAAACCACTTATCAGTGAGGCTAACTGGGGAAAAAAAAGGCTTCAGTTTGCTAGGGAGCATAAAGATTGGACTCCGTAGCAATGGAAAAAGGTCATGTGGTCTGAGTCCAGATTTACCCTGTTCCAGGGTGATGGGTGCATCAGGGTAAGAAGAGAGGCGGATGAAGTGATGCACCCATCATACCTAGTGCCTACCGTACAAGCCTGTGGGGGCAGTCTTATGATCTGGGGTTGCTTCAGTTGGTCAGGTCTAGGTTCAGCAACGTTATGAACCCAAAAAATGAGGTCGCCTGACTACCTGAATATACTGAATGACCAGGTTTTTCCATCAATTGATTTTTTCCTTCCCTGATGGCATGGGCATAGTCCAAGATGACAATGCCAGGATTCATTGGACTCAAATTGTGAAAGAGTGGTTCAGGGAGCATGAGACATTTTCACACATGGATTGGCCACCACAGAGTCCAGACCGTAACCCCATTGAGAATCTTTGGGATGTGCTGGAGAAGACTTTATGCAACGGTCCGACTCTCCCATCATCAATACAAGATCTTGGCGAGAAATTAATGCAATTCTGAACAGAAATAAATGTTGTGACATTGCATAAGCTTATCAAAACAATGCCACGGCGAATGTGTGCCGTAATCAAAGCAAAAGGCGGTACAACAAAATATTAGTGTGACTTTTTTTTTGGCCAGGCAATGTACCTTCTCACTATGTTTTCTCTACATCCCTTTTTTTCAGGTAATTGACTACCATTCCCTTATCTGAAGGTATGTTGTTCAGTTAAATTGGTATTGTGTACTCTTGCTTTGTGAACCTAAATGGAAAAACTGTCACCCAAAATATACACATAGCAGTTGTTAATGTCATCAAGCGCATTACCTCTCTGGTACTGGAGCCAGAGCTGCTGCTGAACTTTCTTGCTGGGGAAATAGATGGTGCAGGCGAGTTCGGAGCCGTAGAGTGCCTCAGACACATAGTGACTGCCATATTGTTGGATAAAGGATAGCAGCTCCTCTCTTGTACTCTCTGAGTTTAATACTTTCAGGACTTTGGAGAAACCTGACAAGACAGGTCATGAGAAAAACCAAAGCAGATTTCAGAAGTGTTCATGGGGTGCTCAAAAAGGTCATGACCAATTGAGTCCAAGACTTGAAAAGTACTGATGAAACAAACATGTTTGAGCAGTTTCTCAGTGAGAAACAGCTTTACACAGGCAAAATTTACTCTTAATCCTATCAATGTGGGCCAGTAGGAATATAGGCATGAGGATGGGGGTTGAACCATCTCACAGTACCTGCAGACAGTGTGATGGAGCTGAGCTTCACTTTATACATGTTGCTACGAACTCTCCACTGCTGAACCATAGGGTAGCCCATTGCCTCACTGAACTTGGCATCTCCTACCATGCAAAGACAAGTAAGAATGTCAATCCAGAGAGTAGTAGGTGAACAATGAAAAGTTATTTGGGAGCTGATACATGAGGCCCAGTGCTGCTCAGTCCTGCCGGCGCTCACCTGTCAGCAGCTGCAAGTTGGGCTGCGGCTCCGAGAGCACCCCACGGCACTGCTCCTCCACAGGCAGGGGAATCACCATGAGCCCATCAGCCAGCTGAGGAAAGTCCTTGATGAAGTTGTTGTCCCTGAAAGGCGCAGATAGAACTGCGCAATCAGTCATTCAGTCAGTGATGAATGCATTAACTACCACCATTGCTTCAGAGCAGTGGTTTTAGGGCCAAGCATGAGCATGTGTCACTAACGGTAAGCAGCAATATGAGTTCTTTCCCTTAGAATTGAGGTAATTTTGGGAGTTTTTGACCTGCTGTTTTTTATTTGCCCCGTTTCAATTCAGAGCCATCAGCCATTAGGATGAACAATGCGAGCAATGAGACAGTGGGCTGTTATTTATAACCAAAGGTTTCTTTTTTTTTTTTTTTTTAATTACAGGCCCGAACAGTAGTCTATAACATATATGCCCATAGACCTCAGGTAATTACTAAAAACACTTCCTTTGAAAATTTTTTTAAGTTATCCTAAATCTTATGGTTGAATGATTCATGATGTTTCCAAATCGTACACATTAAGTCACACAAACTGTAAGTGACTAACAAGTAGTGAGATCAATTTGCTCAGTGTCTTGCAACTTTCCTGAAGGAGAAAAACATGGTAATTAATCAGACTTACTTTGGAATGGGAGGGGGTTTTCAAGGGCAAGCAGCACAGCTGGAAAGACATTATTCTCACTCAGACACAAAAATGTGCCGATCATCAAATGTAATAAAGGGTCAAAGCTAAGCATCTCAGGAAGCCATAGCTTTAGATATATAAATGTTTATGGGCTTTTCAGCAAATATGAGTTTGTCCTTGCCACTTCCTCTCTCCTATTATCATTTATTTATTTCTCACTAACTCGGTTACTGTGGGGTTTAACATAATCAAAGGGCCGACAAAGTCTGATATGTCATTCTCCTGTCAGCTGCGGAAGTACAGTAACAACTCTGAGCTGATACAAGGCATACCTTATATATGTCTTTTAAGTATATAAACAGAAAGCAGTTGACTTTAAACCTAAGAATTAATAAAAAAAAAATGAATTAAGAAACACACAGTCCTTTCGTTTCAGTAGAAAAGGTGTCAATGTACTTTCGGTCTATTTACTTTCCTAAGGACTCAACGCAAGGAATCGCATGTAAGGCGTCTCCTGATGCTTATTACTTGATCCTGGTTGTAAATCAGTATTTAAGCCTTTGACAGTCACTTACGATTTTGCTTCCTGCTACTGTATATTACTGCCTCCTTTCAAAGCTTCTGTTGATCCTTTAATGTTGTCAGGTTTACAGTTATGCTCATTTATGTTCATAAGGTATAAACATTATACCGATGCTACAAACAGGTCCCACCTTTCAATACACCAACCATTCATGTTTAACATTTCTGTTATCATACCTTGAAGAGGATTTTTGCACTTTTAGTCAGAACTTCTCAGAGAAGTTGCTTAAGGAAGACTTTATTGAGACATTCACAATAGGCCTGAGGTGACCTGTTCATCATCCACCCAGATCAATACACCACAGTGGAAGAATCTATAATTACCCCAGAGCCACAGCCTTTAGATGTCCATAAACTTAAACTTGTTTTTCCCTTCTGGAAACTTCTGCAAGTGGTTATAGTCTAATGGATCACAAGACCCATCCTTGTATTCATGCAACTTGACTCATACACCCATTAAGATAAACTCCACAAGTTGCATGCGAAGTGTACCACAGCAGTGGATACAATTTTTCCTGACAGCCTAATTCCAGCCCATTTGTGGTTGGCCTTATAACTCAATAAATATTTATGGTTTCAAGGAAAAGCAGAGAGTGAAAAAAGCCAGTAACATAAATAATAATGTCGTTATGTTTGTTTCAATAATCCTGCATTCAGCTGCAGAACATTTTTAAATGATCTCTCCTTTAAGTCTGAATTCCAATCACTACCAACACTTAGGTGATGAAGCATGTTGAAGTTAGAAACACAAGTATTCAGAGTTTATACTTTCAAATGACAAGTCTGTAAGGCCCTAAGAAACTGATTCAGATTTGTATTACCTTTAACTGTGTTAGTAATTCCAGGTACATAACCATGGTGCTGGTTTCATTATATTTATAAGGAACTTTATAACATCTCTGAAACTCATTTTGCTGAAACTATTAAACCCCATGCAAACAAGGAGAACAGGCAAACTCCATGCAGACTGAGTAGACACTGTGAGACATCCCTGATACACACTGCACCACAATGTCATCGGTAATAATAATCACATTTATTCATTCAGTTGAAACCTTTGTCCAAACCTACTTACTTAGCCATGTATACAATGGGGTAGTTTTACTGGAACACTTTTAGGGTAAGTACCTTGCACAAGAGTACTACACAGCTGGAGGTGGGTATCAAATCTGCAACCTGTGGGTCCAAAGGCAACAGTTCTAACCACTACACTACCAGCTCACCCAATAGTAATAATACTAATCATCATTATCATCATCATCATCATCATCATCATAATACACAGAACTTTTAAACACTTTTTAATAATGCTGAGTTCAGCCTGAGCTAAAGTTTCAGACCAAATGGCAACTTTCTTCCACTGCACTTTTCTGTGTCTTGTCGACTGTGCTGGCCTGCTCTAACGTCCCACTATGGGAGAAGGTCAGGGAATGAGTGTCAGTGCACTCTCTGAAGGGCCTAGGGATTCTGAGTGGCATTATTACAATATGCTCCTGGGACATAGGCTGAAGTGGGCTCTGAGCAGCTTTTCAGACAAGTGTTTGTTTGCGATTATTCTGTCTTTCGGGACCAGTGAGGATGGGGGAGCGTCAAAGGTAAAATGGTGAATTCAGCATTTTAGATAAATAAGCAGCTTAATAAACATCAGAACTTTTAGGGTGCATAATCCTTGAATTTATTAATTACATAAATATATAGTTTATCATAAATAAATGACTGATTCACCTATACACCAAGCCAATGTACAGACAATTAATTTATTAAATTATGAAGAGGTGTTATTAAAAGGTTTGTAAAGAATGATAAACATAACTTGTGAATAATTTAACAATTAACATGATTTTATAATATATTAACATGAAGTAGCAAATCAAATACTAATTTACAGATTAACTTAACTATATGTCTACGTATGTTTAGGTGTCTCCATAGGGTGAATGTTGTTGAATCCACTCAGTGTTGTTGAATCCACAGTTTTTTTCAGAAGTATTCAAATGTCACACTGCTGACAAGTGCCCTTTTAAAAAAATGCAAATATAAATTGAGACATTAACACATCTTACGAAGAAAAAATGTAGTAATGTAAAAACAAAAAATCATCCTGTTGCCTTTAGGTGTCACTGTCTATTAAATTGTCTTTAAATGTACTCTGCTATTTTGTACTTTTTTACACAATATATTTGAAACAAGAACATGCCAAATACACTATTATAATATAATACTCCAAAACTGCTATGAGCTCCACGAAAGGCAGCTAAAAAAAATAAAATAAAAAAACAAACTCAGTCAGTACTCAGAACCGAGAGACTCCCCAAAGTGAAACAACTTTTGAGTGAAAAGTTTTCAAAGCACTGCATGGTTCATAGAATAAAGATTGTTCAGGTTAGTACTCAGATAAAAAGACATGTATGATTTTAAAAAAATAAAAAAGAAAAATAGAAAATGTGTTATCTCCATGGATACTGAAGTTCTTGAAGAAAAAATAAAAAAGGTCATGGTCTTCAGATACCTGCACCTACTCATTTGTTTATTTATGTGCAAAATTAAAGGGAACAACTAAATAAACTCAATTTTTTTTTTACCAATAGGTGTGTTGGCAGCAAACTTCAAAACAGTGACATTATTTCATCCACTGCAAATAATCACAAAAAATCATTTGGACCTGGGAAGATGACTGCTTATAGTGATTATAACAGTTTTACGGTGGTCTCTATGTCAGCCTTCTAACAAAAACCACAAAACAGCATTTTATTACATAAAGGTACTATTGCTGCATGGCAATAATTTTTTTTCTCTAAATGTTGCTTGTTCTCATTACAGCTGTGAGACCATTATAGTCACATTCTGAAAAGCATTCCCAGAGTTAGTTTCAATCATTTTGAAATCTGACATTTGAAATCTCAATTTTCATTTTTAATCAGTGTCAACTAAGGTCACTTAACAATTCTAACTAACTCACAATAATTAATACTTGTGCAATTTTGCGCTTGTCTTTAAACTACACTTTCAACAAGGAAGGTCATCAAATAAATAAATAAATGTAAATAAAAACATAATTAAACCTTTAAATGAATGTAAACGTAAAACATATTAGGCTATCACACATTTTAATATGATTACATTCTAATTTAAATGTGTGCAATATGCTTAAGGCCATTAATATCTGCTGTGCTAATGGATGTGTAATGAGAAGAGCCCAAGGCAGCACTATATATGGCAATGACAAATCTCCAGTGTCACACCAGATTGCAGCTCTGCTGTGAGACACTGCAGACCACACACTTTATCACACTTAAAATGCAAACGTAAGGCCTGAAATAAGGATTAAAGGGTCATTAGGAAAGACAAAAAAGTAAAAATGAATAAATTCCTGTGGTAATGAAACCACGGTCCTCATATGCCTTGGGCTGAGCATAGCACACATATAGAGCACTGTGTGATCAATAATAATAATAATAATAATATTTTTTATAACTGCAAGAAACAGCATGAACCACTGTCTTACCTGCTGGCTCTAAAGATACAAAGGTTTAGCGTTATAGGTTCGGCATCAAAAATGAGAAGCTACCAGATACCACCTGAGCTGAACTGCAGTCACTGATTCAGTCTAGAGTGCTAACCATTACACCATAAAATCCCTCCTAGTATCTAGTATATAAGAAACATATCATTATAACAATCAAATGACTTCACGTGGCTAGCCTTGGTGGACCACAGAGTGACAGCTTAACAATTTTCACATCATGTATCATAACTTCTTTCAGGAAAACTTGACCTTTCCTTCAAAAAGGCTTCACTTTAATGCTGGAGTCACACACTGGTCTACTGGCAGTGCTCAGTATACAGGATTAGTTTAGTAGGACTGTTCTTAGAGGACCTGCATTCTTAAGGATGTTCAAGAATGCATTTGTACCAGAATCTGCCAGATTTCAAAAACAAACAGACAGACAAACAAACAAAGAAATAAATCCAAAGTACAAAATAAAAGATAGATTGGTGACTTTAGTTAGAATAACATTATAGTGAGTAGATGAGCCCCTTTCAACAGATCTGCAAATTTATGTATCTATATATCTATATTTTAAAGCAAAACCCCATATCCTATGATGGAAAACTGTGTAACAATAGTTACTTAGTTATCAACACCCTAGTTAGCTAGCAACCCTAGAAGATATTCGTAGAACTATGGAAGTCCCACAAGATCCAACACGGTTGTTATCTCACAACAATTTTCTTTACAAATTCTGAGAGGGAGTTGGGGTTGCGCCATCGGAAAATAAAAACGACTTTGCAGGAGAGTTGTGTCACTCATTTTCTGTGAGTCGCATTCTATGTCTACAATTACGGAATAAAGATTTTTATTTCCATCCTTCTCTGAACTAAAGTTATATTATATTTCTACATTACTTTCAGCAAGAATTAAAAGTCCTGGTGTTCACAGAAATAACCTTTATATAAAATAGACTATTAACCCTCTCCAGACAAACGTTGCAAATTAGCATCAGCTGCTAAAATCAGATTTTTCTTTCTGCTAGTATTAATTTGGCCCTGAGAGGCTTAACAGCATTTCTATTACAGAAAGGTCAATTTATTTAAATGTACTACCATGTTTATTTATTAATTTCCTTTCTAACAGTGCCTTTGGAAGTGTATATTAGTGGCCATGAAGCAATTTATTTCAATTTCTATTAGATGACTGCAACACATCAAGATTGCGAGTGGTAATGAGATTAAAAAATCTGCTTGACACAGACCTTTACTCCAAACCAAAGCACGAATGAATCCCAGCGTATTGTATAATGCCCTTATGTGACCATCATTCATGCTGCATCACTTGCTGGAGTCTGATTTTTGGTAAACGTCTCAAGCCCTCGATACACAATGACTTTACATAAGTAAAGTAACTTGGAGATGTAATATACCTTTCGAACAACAGAGAGCAGTGCTAGTCCAAGTCCTTCTACGCCGTTTAGATGATTCCAGGTCAGGCTGCAAGGTCTTAATGGCAGGACAAGAGAGTTTTTCCATTTTCAACATAACAAATGCACAGTGTATGGATTAGCCATACAGCAAGGATTTGCACTGGGATACTGCAGAAATAAACTGTGTGACAACAGTAATTTGTTTTAAAGATTAGGAGGAGCAACCTTGGTTGTAGCTGAGCCATAATGCAACTGTACACATTGCACAGTAGCAGTCAATAAATCAAGCTATAAAGCAACATGGTGAAAAACTGATTATCCACACATTTTACAGATACGCTCAGCCGTCGTACAGCATGGTTCTATACAGTGAAAAGCTGTTGCAATGACTTATGAAAATAGAAGGGTAACAAAGTCAAAAAGTATCAGCAATAATAACTAATACTACATTTTTGTACACTTTATTGTATATGCTTTTTGACATCCCCTCTGCTTCAGGTTTTTATACATCACACTTATTATTCCATCCATCCATCCATCCATCCATCCATCCAATTTCAATAACCACTTGTCCTGAGCAGGGTCAAGGTGAATCAGAGCCTATGCTGGAAACACTGGGTCCAATGCAGGTACATCCTGGGTGGGACACCAGTCGATCAGAATCATTTTCCTTCCACAGTGGGAATTTTATTCAGTACACTGCCTTGTATAAATTTTTTATAACAGATACTGACACTCAGTGTCTCAAACCTTATGGTTTTAGCCCTTCAGAAATGTAAATCTGCTTATTTACCCTCCTATTTACCCAGTACTATTGCTATTATCAGTTCATTCAGCTGATGATTTTCTCCAATGAAACTTACAGTCTTAAGCACATTACATTTTCATTTACATTTACATTTATTCATTAAGCAGATGCTTTTCTCCAAAGCGACGTACATCTCATAGAAAATACAACGTGTACATTACATTAGCAGAAAGAGAGACATAGATGCAGACGTGTGATTCTTAAGTACAGTTAGTTTGTTTCTTTCCACCATACATAATTTTTTCATACATCAGAGTTATCCATACATCCATCCATCCATGCACTTACGTTACATTACAGGAGTAGCTACGTGAAGGTTTATCTGTTGTTTAACAGGCATGATCTCAAAGTTATAGTGCATGAGCATTTACATATGACATGAACTTAAGAGATCATGGGCGAACCGGAAGAGGTGAGTTTTAAGACTCAGCAAAAGGGGATGGAACATTTGTAAGTAACATTACACAGTGCCTACCTCTAATGGTGTAAGATCTGCATGCTTTGCAGAGTGAAAGACATAGGCAATGACCTTTTGAACTGTATTTCTTTGTATCATAAGCATCTGTGAGCCTAATTATCAGCAGCATGACTCAGTCCAGGTTGTACCCTGTCTCATGCCTTAAGGGTACGCTCCAGAGCTCTATGACCATGAATTGGAAAAGTGGTTATTAATGAACAAACGAACAAACAAACAAACAAAAAACTAACAAACAAGGTCCTCACTAAAACACGAGCTATAAATAACAATTTTTTTAATAAATATTCTAAAATATACTGCTGTCATTGTAGTGAATCAAAAAATCTATTTTGGTACTTTATTACTGGTATTTTACCATTAGTTTTTTTTCGTAGGAAATGTTTATGAAAAATTAAAAATACATATATTTTCATAAATAAAATGTATGAAAAATGTATCCAACCCCATTTGGAATGGGAATTTTCTCAGTGAGGTGAATTCACGGAACAAATTCATCCTGTCTTATGGAGAATGGATGCACAAGTCAGTTCCCCCTCTATAACAGAGACTGAATGTGTTTTTGGTTTCCAGCTCTGGTAATTAAAGACACCAGAATGGTACAGGAATGGATTTTGTCGTTCGATGATTTTTAACAAGCTAAAGCACTTTTAAAGTTATTACTTCACACATTTTTCACTGCTTGGAAAATTCGTATATCTCATACCGGTTGCAATGTCGTGAAAAGTGACTCATAGTAAAACCTTTTCATCATATAACACTGTTACCATGAATTCACACACAGGCATAATGCAATTAGTGCGTGTCAAGGCAGCACAATTGAGTATATTAAAATACTGTCATAAACCCTTCATTTTGAGTGTTTTCAGTTGCATTTTCTAAATGAGACACTTCACTTGATAACACAATGCCGTCTGCAAAGTACCTCACATGTCGAGGTCTGATGCTTCAAAAACAAGTATTTCTTTAAAGCTCTTCTATATTTGGCTCAGAGGCCCTTCAAACTCATGTTTATCTGACTACAGTCAAGAATTCATTATGCTTTTGTTTAAAACACCCCCTTTGTTGATCTTGCTTGGAGAAGGCATGCCAACGTATCAGTCGAAGAACAGGCACAGAGGACATTTTCAAGCACTCCACACTGGAGTCTAAGGTGGGGAGGAGTGACATGAAGGAGATTTGTCAACACAAGTGGGGGTTGAGGGTGGGAGGGGGCTCGGCTAGTAGGCAGCGAATCGATTTTTGGGACGTGCGGAGAATTAAAGGACAAGGATGAATGGGGACCGCAATACCTCTGGTGGGAGGGCCAACGATCGCACTTCCTCATATTTGATCCTCGACGCTGTACCGCTTAGCCCTGCTCTTCCTACCCTTCCTGTTGCTCCGGTGACACCACTGCCTTGGCACACCGCCATCCCGTTCTCATCTACTGGACTCTGGAGTGGAACCCCTTTTTCACAACTGGCAGGCTGCAGGCTGCTTCTTTCCCAAAAGGCTTTGAGAAACCAAAGAGAAAAGTGTTTATAAATGTTCTCTGACTCTGTAGATGATGTACTTATACTGAAACATATCACCAGCTTGGTAAAATGTAGTAAAAACACTGTACGACATTGAAAATGAACTGGAAATATATAAAACAGAACTTATTTGAGCAGCATGAACAATAAAAAGATTAGGTTAAGACTAAAGACTAAAACACTGGCAAAAAGATCAAAAGCTGTGCTTAGAGATAACGGTTCTCTCAGCAGTTCAAATGGTCAACTGGCAAATGAATCCAAAATGTCAAGGACCATTCAATTGACACAATAATCTGTGTTTTTTTTTTTTTTTGCTAAGATCCATAAGCATCTTTGTTTGCTTTTGTTAAAACAAAGAAGTGTTGAAACTCATTAAAAGTACACATTTACGTACCAGGTGGAACAGCAAGTAGCGCAGCTGTCTCACAGCGCCTGAGTGGTGTGAGAGAACATGGGTTTGATCCCCGCTCAGTCTGTGTGGAGTTTGCATGTTCTCCCTGTCTCTGTGTAGGTTTCCTCCCACAGCCCAAAGACATGCTGTTCAGGTTCCCCCATAGTGTGTGAGTGAGAGAGAAAGTGTGTTCCACTGATGGATGGATGAGTAACCCATTGTAAGTAGTGTATCTAGCAGTGTAAGTCACCTTGGTGAATAAGGTGTGTGGGCTGATAACACTACATAGGGTTCATTGGAAGTTGCTTTGGAGAAAAGGATCTGCTAAATAAGTAAGTGTAACACTTTTCTCCAAAGGGACTTAGCGTTAAGTTACCTGCGATGAGTAACCCATTTATAAAGGTAGGTAATTTTACTGGAGCAAGGTGTGGTACACTGAGGTACATTGCGGAAGGATACTACAGCTGGAAGTGAGATTGGAAACCATTGTCTGCATGTTGCGAAGGTGAACATAAAGCTCAACTGAACTTACTGCTTTCACTTTTTGGTACAGTTTGGTATTGTGTGTCATATTTGAGCAGCCATCACATCTCGCTCCCTATCCGTTCAAAAAGCCTACTGGCAGGTGAAAACAGGATGCTAAGCTTCTTTGACATGGACCATTAAGTGCACCCTGAGTGGTGATTTGTATGCTCTCAGACTGAGGCCAACAACAGTGTGTCACAGCCTGCTTACCACTGGAAGAGGTTCAAGGCCTCTTCTCCACACATAACCTTCTGTAGAGCAGGACATGACCTTGTCCTTCCTCTCAGCGAGAGATTAAGGTCTCAGACAGAGCGAGTCCTCGTCACTGGTGGGGAATCGGTCATCTGAGCACCTTCGGCAGAGCAAAGCCAGGGCTGAGGAGTGACAGTCCTACTGAATGACCAATTCTGAATTCCCCACAAAATTGTCTACAACAAAAACAAGAGCACCTGACCCATATTGTCAAAAGTGGGACTTGATCGGGAAATAAGGTTTTACTGCCTGACAGCAAAGCAGTTGCTATTGCCCTAGTGAGTATGCCCTTTGGGAGGCCAAGTTCATATTTATTCTGTATAAAGAGAGCAGTGGAATAAATAAATAAAAAGAAGCGCAAACAAAGGTGCGTGACACAACTTCCCCCAGAGAAATTCAATCATCCTCTTACAAAACCTCTGGGTTAAGCAGAGGAAAGTCACTCCTCCTGGCCTCTTTGCAAGTCTAGTTAGAGGCAATTATTTGGAACCAAGTCGCAGAACAGCTAGAAACTCCAAATGCACACAAGAGAAGAGCATCAGCTGGTGAAAAGACATAATGACTGAATCTATAACTCTTTGTTGTAAAATGAACCTTTTTCAAAGAGCTCTGATCTCTATGTCACTTTGGAGAAAAGCATCTGCGACATTAATAAATGTAAATGTAAATGCGAACACGTCGCGATCACAGCATCCCTGCTAAAATTTGCCAAACAGCTTTCGGTGCGGCATCGCACCTCCAGTTTGCGGTAAGACAGAGCTGTGAAGTCCCAGCATCACAAGAGTGGAACACATTTTCTGCAACAGGGGCTCAAAAAGGTGGCAGTGAGATAAGGGTAATCTGTGCGGCGACTGTTATTACTGTACGCACAACCCAATTAGTCCAGCATGCCCAATTTGTAACAACGCTATTCCCCTCCTCCCTCCCTGTAAATCGTACATGGAACCACTAAGGCTTTAAAAAAACTAGTAGGTGAAACCCTTTTGCTTTCTTTTAACGTATACCTCCATTTCTACTGCTCTGTCAAATGTCTTATCAAGTAAACAAGTCAGCTGCACCAACCCTCCCTTTGGTGGACTCTTCACTCTGTACATCTTTAATCTAAAGGAAAAAACAAAAGACGTCTTTCACCGTTGTCCTTAGAGGATGCTGGCAAACAAAAATGTTTGAAGTGTAATATTGCCAGATTAAACGGCAAAGACAAGGAAAGGATAAATAACAAACGAAACCTCTGCGTCTCGTTCCATTCAGAGAACCGGTTCACCGAGGGGTTCTCGTGAATCGAATGACTCCGGCAATCCACCTATAATTTTCTAAACGATCCAACAATTTTAACATTTTTAAGCATCAGACATAGCTGCATCATCAGTCCAGGGCCTCCGTTTGCCTCAAAAACCCGCAGTTCTTAGCGGCACTTGCCAATATGTGTAGAGCTGCTTTAAAACGCTCTCTCCCCCAAGCTTCCTGGTGAGGAGGCTGAGACAGGGCTCTCAGTGCTGACCGATGGGCATTGTCCGTGTCCGCTGCACGGGTCACCTCCTCCGCTGGGCCACTTCAAAACCCTCTTGCAGTTAGAGACATACACAAGAAACACACACAGGAATGCGGAGAGTGTGGAGAAACCATCCCTATAGTCCTCTGCAGGCAATGTTTGTCGTTCACACTTAATTCACAATCATAATTAGTTGTACCTTGTTAAGAATAATAATAAAAAAAAATTAAAATAAAATCTAAATGAGTGCTCCTTTCATTAATTAAAGTGCAACTGAAATTCAACTTCTGCCAGAAAGGAACTGCTGTTTGACAGGAGTAACTGGCAAAATATGAAGCTGTAAAAATAGATATTGATGAAAAACTGAACATCTAAAGAAGAAAAAGTATCTGTATTACATATATTTAAGTTTTAACCTATAGGTTAGTCTATGTCTGTCTTCCAGTGTTTGTCACTGAGCTGCCCTGCCCTGATCTCTGCACGATGGTAGAGAGTACCGGTAGTGACTCATCTCACCAGGTTTATTTAGAGCCCCAGGACCTCTGAAGAAAACATAGCCGCATGGCAAGTGTGCGTGCTTTTTAAGATTTAATTCTCATTCATTTTCTTCTGTTCTAGAAATGTAGCAAATAAACATCTGATATATTATAGTGGTGTGCAAGGAGTTGTCTTAAAGCTGGTTTCCAAGTGCCAACAAGTACACAGAGCCAGGCGAATGCCAACCAAGCTCCCACTCTGTACAGTTACTTTTATTAATTTCGCAGACACTATTCTCCAAAGCGACATACAAGAACAGGTACAAAAAGAACAATAAAACAGTGCATTATATTAACAGAAGGAGAGATTTGGATGCAGACATGTGATTCTAGACTACAGTTAATTTGTCACATTCCACCATATGAACCAGTGCACATCACACAAGTAAGTGCAAATATGATTTTTCTTAGTTCTTTTAATATTTACAAGACTCTTGTCAATTCATGCTATGTTCATGGGTAGTAGTCAGGAGAATTCTTCTGGTCCCATTTCTTTGAGGTGCACCCACACAACTTGTATTTTCGCTGAGATGTACGTCGCTTTGGAGAAAAGCGTCTGCTAAATGAATAAATGTAAATGTAAATGTAAATTGTTAATTAAGTGTATACTGGCCTGTAGTGTAGTGCTAAGTATCACTCTGTGATAATGGAAGTGTCATTGATTCAAAGGCAACTTATTGCAGGATACAAACAAAAGGAGAAGATCCAAACTCCATACCCACTCAGCAGCTCAGAAACTGTGAGGCTGCGGCTTTACCGGCTGTGCCACTGTGTCCCAGCACATCACTCTCTATTGGACCTTAGATTAAAATCCAGATGACCAGCTAACAAAAGAGTTGGCAAATCTCTCGCTTTCCTTTTTCTCTTTCTCCGTATAGTTGAAATTCACCCTTAATTTTCAAAAACAGAATCTGCGAATCCGTGAATCTTCGAGAATCTGTCACCTTTTTATTCAGGTCAAAAGTAAAAGGTCGTTGTTCGAAGAATCTCCACTAGATGTCGCTCCCTCTTCCATCATCACGGTATTATAGTTGAGAGTCACTAATGAGTCGATTGTTTAATGATATAGTTTGTATAATTTAAGGTAAAATCTGTGTTTATTGTGTTATAAGGGGAAACTGACAAAGCACTGCTCCAGCTCTGATGGTGCACTAGATGTTCTTTGGTGTTACACACCCACGCCAGTCTGTTGCAAGGCACTCTGTGCGGGACTCGATCCCCAGACCCACCAGAGCGCAGGCACCAGCCAAACTTGCTGCACCACCGCACCCTCCTAAAGCCTAAACTCTCACCCTGTATTTGAGCTATACAGGTATTTCTGTTCACTGTACCTTCTAGACAATCACATGCAGATATGAACAGATTTAAAAGTTGGGGCTGTGAAGCTGATCTTAGCCCTTTGAATTCTGATAAAGTATGGGAGATGGTGCTTTTGGAAAGTTTGGTGATACTTTACTCCTGAGTGATCTAATAATATGAAAGCAGAGATAATTTGAACAGTGGACATGGGACTCACCTGAAGCTCATCTGAAAGACCTGGGCTAGGTTGACCTCCTGGGTTTTGTTGTTGTACCCGCGTAGCATCTCCCCGAAGAGGGTGTCGTTCCCTCGGCTGCTGCGCCGGTGGCAGGAAGGCCCCTCGCAGCTCTCCGTCTGCATTATGCAGGAGCGCCCATCTGGGGCCAGCCGGTACTCCTCCACGCACCTGACGCCAGAGTCAGAGGGCAAACAGCATTACCTAGCTTCCCCAGGCTGTCAACACTCCCCAGTGAAAGAGGAGTGAAAGTGGGGAAAGTTGAGTAGAATCAAAAGACAATGTTTGGGAGGCTTAGACAACTCATATGACACATTTTAAGTTGTTTGTAGTTCTAGAAAAAGCCTGCCTGGATACTCTGTGTCACCCTTCTTGCTTTATTAAGCAATTTAAAGTAACAGCAATCTTACCTGCATTCTTTCAAACATCTCTTTTCAGTGATGTCTACTTTATTTAACATTTAGACATTAAAAGTGGAGTACATGTAAAGCATTTTTGCAGCAGAATCATATTAAGTGACAAACGCAGGGGGCCTTTTTTGTTACCCACACATGACTGCATGACAGCTTTCCACTGTCACTATGCTGCACCGATCAGGAGGAGTTTAATAACATTCAGTGTTTCAGTTCTTGAGAGATTCCCTTTCAGCTGTAACCCTTCATCCTAATTTTCTATGTTCAGCATACAGATCAAAAACTCCAAGAAATTAGAATACAGTTCTGCAGTGCTTAACACTGACACAATCTAAAATAGCATTTGTGAATTTCTGGAGCGTATGGATTAAGCTGATTGAAATCGAGAATTTTTATGTTCTGCAAAAAATCAACAGACCGAAGGCTTTTTTGTTTCTGTTCATTCAGTCCACTGAGCAACCACGGGAAATACTCTGACATACACTGGAAGGCTCAGATTAAAATCAGTACTAATTCAGATGAGAACTATAACCTGAGTTTGAGAAAGACTTTCTGTTTTCCCAAGCAAATAGTTTTCACGTCACAACGTTAGCACAAATAAATGAGGAACAAACTCCTCAGAAAGCTTATTGGTTGCAGTGCTGCGATGTAGATATGAACTTTTCATTGGACACAGTAGGCCTCCCACACTCACCCGCAGAACATGAGCACATTGCTGGAAGTAGGGTCATCTGGCAGGGGCACCAGCTGCTGGAGGCACAGCTGCTCACAGCCGCCGTTGAAGCCATCCGAGCAGTCGGTCCCCTTGGAGTAGTCATAGCAACCCGACCCATCCTTCATGGGCCGCAGGCCTTCTGGACACTGGGGCAGGAAAGGGGAACGAGGGTTAACACAGGAGAGATGATCTTGAAAGGTCCTCCCACTCTCCTTATGCTCTCCCTTCCACCCACTGTGAAAACAGTAGCAGAAGTTTTACAAAGAGCTTGAAACTGATGAAGTGGTATACCAGTGGAATGGCAGTGATACAGAGAGTTGAACTGTAAACTACTATCAGTGAACAAACTAGGCTGGTTATTATGTTGCACATGTTCTGATTCATATAGTAGTCAGTGTATTATATGCCCTTCGACTACACGGGGGTAAAAAAGAAAAAAAGAAAAAAAAATGCCTGTAGCCTGTAGAGAAATACTTTCTCTCAGCACAAAGCGGCAACTCGGACCTGCATATACATCCTGCATAACTTCCACAGGATCCGTCCCTATTTCCCCTCCTCATCTCTCTGCACTGGCTTTCTAGACCTTCCCAGATCAAATTCAAAACCCTGGTTATGGCCTACAAAAGCATAAATGGAACTGCTCCCAGATATCTGCAAGACTTGATCATCTGCTACACCTCAACCAGACTGCTACGCTCCTCCACCTATATATACATAAAAAATATAGTGTATGTATAGTGTAGTATATAGTGTATATATAAAATAGTGTATATATATATTTATATACATGTACACTATATACACACACACACACACACACACACACACACACACACACACACACATTGACTGAAACCACTCATCCCAAGCGGGGTCGCGGGGAGCCAGAGCATAACCTGGCAACACAGGGCGCAAGGCTGGAGGGGGAGGGGTCACACCCAGGATGGGACGCCAGTCTGTCACAAGGCACCCCAAGCGGGACTCGAAGCCCAGACCCACCAGACAGCAGGCACAGGCCAAACCTGCTGTGCCACCGCCCCCCCTCTACATACATAAATAAATAAATAAATAAATAGAAACATTTACACTGCTGATGTACATTTATTCATATGGTGGAAAGTAAGAAACTAACTGTACTTTAAAATCACACGTTTGCATTCTGCATCCAAGTCTCTCTTTCTGCTAATATAATGCACATATTGTATTTTCTATGAGATGTATGTCACTTTGGAGAAAAGCATCTGCTAAATGAATAAATGTAAATATAAATGTAAATACAAACATCGGTGACTGTCTGCAGGCCTGCGGTATCAATAAACAAATAACCAAAGAAGAAAAGTTAAGAAATCCTGCTATGTTGATATGAAATATTCTTTCATTTCTCTTTAATGTAGTTTTGACATTGGAGATGTAAAGTGTTTTGACCTTGCTGGACACTCAGTGCGGAGTAGGCATGCTGTTAAACATGAGGCCGATCGGATCTGCTCGATCTATAAGAAGTTTTCTCAACTATCCAAGGAAGAAGCCAGAAGACTGGCTGATATCCCATATGCCCTTTCCTACTGTGTTTAAACATGCTCTAGTCCAAAGTAATGAGTCCCTCCTGAGCAAAAATCTGTTATAAAGGTCAGGCACAGATGCATGAATGCTGATACTATTTCTGTGCAGTCTCCTCACGTACACTGTTTTCCCTTCCTTGTCTCACCTAAAAGGTTTAACTTCTTTGAATTCATCAGATTTTTTTTTTCCTCTCATTTTTAAGATCAACAATGGTTCTGCCAACAGACAGGTGGACATCTCTTGAAAGTTATCACTCTAGGCTGAGATCACATGAAATGCCTACTTGTATGAACCCACATGCATGCGAATTGTGAATCGTTTCAAGATTCGCAGATACGTTTGTGGATTCTTGTACGTATTTCCTGCCTGTATGCTTTAATTTTTTGAACATTATCAGTGCTGTAGGTGAATAGCTCCAGAGTATGACTGAGGCAGATTTTGTTGCGTCGTCTTCAGATTGAAGTCGTCTCACTTCGGAAATTCATCCATCAAGTTTGTTTTATCTTTCGTTTGGATCTGGCATGAATGTGATTATTTATTCATTCATTTACTTACTACTGTATTTGTTCTCTTCACAAAAGGAGGGCAGTTGCATCCAAGACCATCCATCTCTCAGTGGAACACAGAGAACACTTCTCACAAACCGTGCCCTGAACAACAGAAATTCCTTTCTCACCAGCTCTAATGCAACTAGCTGTTAAAAAGTACCACCAGTGTAACTTATTTATGTACCCACTGAGTTATTAATCAGATATTTAAAATACTGCAAAGAAAAAAAAAATAATTACATCAATAAGTGCTCATCTTATATGAAATTGAAAGCAGTGGATTCCTGTTGTGCTGAGCAGCGGGACATTAATGTTAATTAATGACTATAACGGCTGGCCAGAAATGTTGTTTTAGTTTTGTTGTGTAAAACGGGATAGAAGAAAGTGAAAGGAAATGCACGAAACAAAGTATTACTTTATTTAAATAATAATAAATAAAAAACTAAGCCCAGTTCTGTATGCTGATGTAAAATATAATTCAGTTACCACCAAATGACAGACGTTTAGCTGATGATTGCAGACAAGATAGGCCAACTACATAGAATAATTAAAATACAACAAAGGTAATCTATCGTATCTCCCTCAGCAAACGGCAGTTTCAGGCACCTGACAGATTCCTAGGAGTGGATAGGCTGAGTAACATGGACACATGGTGAACTGAAGCCCCCCTCCTCCCCGATTTTGCAGACTAGTGCCAATTATTCTTTGCCACAGAGGATCTCTTTGTCAAATTCTGCTAATGACGGAGCTCATATTTAAACCGTAGTCTGAGCCGCAGGACCTAGGCTCATCCAGAAAGTGCTCTAATGTGTGCAACCCCCAGAGATCCCAGCTCATTAATCTTTATGCCTTTTTAATAAGTTGGTGATTCGGGAACATACAGCATTGCATGATTCTGGCCTTTCTTTCCTGGAAATGATGGGACTGCTTAGGTGGATCAGATATTGTGCCTGACACAGCCCACTGAGTGTGTCTAATTCAAACACAACAAAGCAAAATTACTTGCATATTTACCAACTTAAAATCATTTTGATGATAAATGGCATTGGAGATATTGTAAAAAATATGATGAAGACATAAAGCTGACTGAAACATAAAATGGTAATGCAAAACAAGAAATTAGTACTGCAATAAATGTCAAACAGTTCTATAAATTAATGTGGGCAAACAATGCAGAACTGTAACAATAAAGAACACAGCGTGCACATAAATTAGCATAGTTAAAACTGCATTGTACCAAGACAAGACCTCCTTCGGTATGATCTAAAGCTGTCAGAATATGGGGGCAGTGACAAATAAATAATGTACCTTCATCATATCTTATTTCATACCCCTCAGCCAATCGATAACTCTTCTAATTACTTTGTTAACATACAATGAGGTGTACTGAACAGGCAGAGGATGGTACAGTGCCAGGCAACACTTAAACAGTTCAGGATAGGGAGTCAATATTGTTTACTTGTGGTACATCAAGGACCATTTCTAGGGCACAGTATCCATTGGGTGGCTTGAGACAATACAGATGATGAGAAGTAAAATTAAGGAGGCAGATTTTCTAAACCAGTCATAAAGTTCTTCAATGAAGAGCCAATGAAGGTTTCGTGACTTGCCATTTAACTGGTTAGGACTTATTGATGAGAACTGCACTGGTTTCATTAGAGCTGTAGGTAGTGGTATCTATTTCTCAGTCCTGGCCAGCTGCCTGGATGTCTAAGGCACTTATTTGTTTCACAGGTCCAATTGGTATTACATTGTTGGGACCAAATTAGCACGATGAGTGAAAGGTAACCTAACAGTCACTTTAAGGTCAACTAAGAGTCAGAAGCAGTTTATGGCATTTGGTATTTCTCCCTTTTAATCTAAAGTTTTACTTGTACACTGTGACTAAATGGCTTCATCTTCTCCTTTGGAATCAAAGACATGCAGTTTAACTTCTTGTCTTAGACTCACTTGAAATACCTTGAATAGGCAATTATCACTGCAAATATAATCTATTCTTCTTGATTAAAATTCTGCCACCTTACTATCACCAGTCTCCCGAAGAACATTAACCATACATCATGGTAGTAGATGCTAAACATCTTTATCTCATCCCAAATCAAAGCCTACTTATTATTCTTTGGATCCTGAAAGCTATGTGAGTAAAGAGCGTGGGGAAAAAAAAAAGAAAAAAAAACTGCTTGACATTATTTGTTAACTAGGAGTGTTAACAGATGTCTCTGCCAGTGTCTGTTTTGATATTATTTTTATTTGTTGAGATTGTAAGATCTCTTTTCATCAGGTTGTACATAATATGCGGAGTCAGTCCGCTGGGAGTTATACATTGTGTAAATGTACATTATTCATTGTGGGGAAAACTGTGTAGTGCTGTTCCATGCACTGGCTTTAACTTCGTACTTGTACAAATACCATACAGATTTGCTGGAGGGACAAGGGTGGGTGTGACTAGGGGTGTATATCTGTGTGTGTGTGGGGGGGGGGATTGGAACGACAGTCTTAGAGATGGAAGGGATGAAGAAGGGGTTCCACTTGGTTTCATTGACTCTGCTGATCCTGCAGTCTCTGACGGTCCTAATGGAAGTTACAACGATTAAACAGGAAAAAAAAAATCTGAGACCATGGAACAAGGCCACTCAGCAAAAAACCGAAAACCACTTTCACAGATGAAAGGATTCTGTGCTGTTTAATTAAAATACTCCAGAAGTTAGCCACCAAACTAAACAGAGTGAAATACTGGTGGAAAGCAGACATTTGCCATGATCATAGAGTGGCAGACTGCTCACCATGTGGGAGGATTTGAGGTCATTCTTCATTTCACTTTAGAACACCTTAAATAGGAATGCATCAAATTAAAATAGCTAATTAAAATGCCTTCAGGCAGAAACTGAACATAATACTTAATAATTTATTACTTCTTTTTCCACAAAATAATTACTCAGAACAGCATCATATTGACTTTTTTAAACTAATCAATCAGAAACAATCAACTTGGGTGTAGTACATTTCCAAAGGCGTGCTGGGAATCACCTGTTGAGCTTTCTATTGTCAGAGAATACTGTAGTTTATAATTGTGCATTGTCTTTTACGATATTTCTGTTCAACAAATGAGGATTGCACATCTAATACTTGGAAATGTCACTTGCGCTCAGTAAAGACCAAAGGAAAAAAAAAAATGTTTTCTTGGAAGACTCCGATTTCAATCTAATAAGGTTTTACGCTCTACAAGAATCCACTGGAAAGGTTGAGAATGAAGTATTAGCTGGTTACAATTTTCAATCTGCACCAACTGTTCTGTATTGAGAAGCAACAAGATAATAGAACAGCAAGACTTTCTTCCCCTGTGGAGAAGAGTAGGTAATTTTTTAGACTAATTTCTAAATCTAAATCTCAATCTAAAAATCTTTTTAGGAACATTGATATGTTTTGGTTTTTAGACCTTGAGATTAAAACACCACAGCCAATAAGAAAATCATAAGATGATATATTTTGTCTGAAGACATGCTGTTTAGGTGGATTAGTGACATAACATAATATAATATAATATAATATAGCTTGTTTATATCTGTCTGAAATATTTCACCTGGTGAAAATTAGTGCAGAATAGAAATGTTCAGAAAGTAGCAATAATCCCATTGGACAGAATGTGTCACCATATCTGGGAACATATGCTACCTGAGGTCAACACCTCAGTGTGTGGCATTGCCATCCATACAGATGTTTATTAATCCTAAGTTTAAAGCCATCAGAAGTTTTCATGGAGCGTAGCTGGAATACTAATCAATGTTTAGCCAGATTTTTCACATACACAGACTACTTCAGAAAAGCCTCTATTCAGCTACAGAAGGGGAGCCAGGTGGGTATGGTGGACCTCTCTTCTAAGCAGAGCACCTCCATAACAGAGCAGTACTCACTGCTGGTGCTGCTTCCTTTTTCTCTGACATTGACTGTCTGCAAGAAAATGAGCTGTGGGACCGGTAGTATCCACAGTGAAACCTGGTCTTTGTTCAAAAAAAAAAAAAGAAGGTTTGAAAGGTGAAAATAAGAGAAGGAAAGGAAACTTGTTAAATAACACTGTACTTTGAGATACACATACAAATAGTCTGTATTAGCCTTATTTGCTGGCTTTCTTTATTTTATATAGATGGTACTCTTTACCTAATGGAGGGAATAAAACAAAATGGAATAAAGTTAAATAGTTCATACTCAAGGTTCCAGTGGGACTGCTGTGACGACAAGTGCAATGGAATCATAATCAGTGCTGGTGTAAACGTCATAGATATTGCAAAGATATTTTTGGTGAAAGATTTAATAAAGAAAAAGGCCTGCCCCCCTTGTCTTTACAAAATCAAGATGATGATTTTAACAAACAACTGTCACACCCACGCCCACAACTCAACTGACAGCACCTGACTCTACTCCAGCACCTGACTAATTGCTCACCCCTTAAAAGACCCTCCTCAGCTCCCATACCTTTGTGGAATCTCGTCAGAAACAACTGCCCTCCTTCATGATGTCCAGTGCACACTCAACCCTTGTTCTCAGTTCTCGTCCTCCAGTTTTCGTGCCTTCGCCTTGTTACCGACTCTTCGCTTTGTCTCCTGACCTCATCCATGGATCCCCGCTCCGACCCCGACCGCCGATTGACCGACCATTCGCCTGTCCCCAACACTGAGAACTTGCCTGATCCCCTGAATCCAAATGAACGACTCTGCACTTGGGTCCTGCCGTCCCGGTTCTCTCGGCCGCCCATGACAACAACATTTACAATCACAATTTTGTTTCTGAATCAACAATTAAGGCCAACGAACACCATGTTTTATAATATGACCAGTACGTAGAATGTGTTTGTGTGTGTTTGAGGAAACCTAGATTATACTTTTATTTCCACTAATGTATGAAATTCTCTCTTTTTCCAGAAGCTTTTAACCAATTAACAAAGATTAAAGTGGAAATAATGGAAACTTCCTCCTCGGAGCAATCTTTTACCCTATTTTAGTTGTGCTGGTTTGTTACTGTGGTTAATGAAATAAAATAATAATACAAAATAAGCTAAAAATTCCATATGCAACTTTTCACCATTGTATGATGGGTAAGATATGAAAGACACTACTGTTAAGTCACTTTTCTTCACTGTGAAGCAGTGTGAAAATCTTTATACTGACAAATGGCAAATTTTATACAGCCCCTCTGCCAAAAACAAATTACTATGCAAAGTACAACTCTTGAGGGAACATATGGCAATTAATTTCATCTTAGGTTTGAGGCAAAACCATCACCATTGCCAGTCTCTGAATATATGAATGAATAAGAAGTTGAATAAATGTTTACAGCAATGAATGAGAGTTTAAAATATGTAAAATCATAGCTTTAACCACTGCTATTCCATTAAATATGAAAAAGTGTGATGATTTAGTTAAAAAACTCAATTAAAATATATTTAAATCTGATCAATAACATTGGGGCTTATAAAAAAAAAAAAAAAAATAGTAGACATGCTATAATGGGAAAGAGCACATGAATTACATGATACTGAAAGAAGTACCAAAGAAATGTATTTATACCCTTAAGTGAGGCAGTTATTTAAATTTACACTCTAAAATACCCTGCTGTTTAAATGGATAATGGATAAAGTACAACTATGTGGACTAAGCCACTAAATGGCATAATAAATTACTTCTGATAGAATCTGAGACATAACAGGTTTTGATATGCCGGAGAAAGATGAATGATACAGAGACACAGGTAACTTGTTGAAGAAAATACATATTTTAAAGATGTTCAAATAAACTGAACCTATAGTGGGTGGTACTGTGCTTTACTGCACTCTGTATAACTGTGCCCCACTTTTATCCCAGGCTGCTCAAAGATGATAAGAAGGCCAGATGTCTCTCACATGAGAGGGATTCAGATGTCACAGATATGTGACTCTGCTAGACAAACCCACTCCTCTGAAAGAATAATTAATTTTGCTGTGTAATGCCACTGTCATTGAATTATCTTTGTTAAGCTAATGTCATTGCACTTTTCAAAACATTTACTTTGAACCATTGTGTTAGAAGAATTTGTTTATGATAAGGGGTCTGGAACATAAACTCATAACTTTTCAACAGCAAAACTCACTGCTAACCACTGTATTCATTAAACATGCATTGTTATGTGGGTATATGGATATTTGTTCTTCAAAATGAATAATGTCCTCTAAGCTGTACACTGGGTCCTCAACTTAAGCACACAATTAAGACTGGAAGCCTGTTTGTAACATTTATATGTAAATTTGACAAATAAAAGCATCATAATACAGATGTCTTTTGTTTTATTTATGACCTAGGTTCTAAAATAACCTACACTAAAACCATAATGAATTAAACTGTAGTTTTTTAATTCATTTTTGAACAACAGCTCGTCTTATACAGCTTAGCAGTAGTTCAGTGCCTTTTCTGGAAATATAGGGTGTGAGGGTACACTTTGGAATGAAATTAATTTTTTATCCTAATTATCTTTATTACCATTATTAAACATTGTGTGCAGTATACACCAGTATCTGGTCACTTTCAGTTTGCTTTATTACTTGTACAATAAATACAAGAGTAATAATAGAGCAGTACTTTGATTATTTGCTGTGTACGTTCTGTAGAAGCCTTGGATATATCTGCAATGTTTAAAAACAACAAAATATTTTAAAAAACTTATTCAGTTAGAGGCACATTGAAACTACTTAAGAATGACTTACTCTCAAAAATACTTATTCTTAAAAATTCCCCTTCAGTGACGAGTCCTGAGTCCCATGTGCAACAGTTCTCATCTTGAATACTGACCCTAAGTAACTCCAGATGTGAACTGTAAACACCATGGAGGTGAGCTGAATTAATATTCCAATACTCCTGTTGTTTGGGTGCATTTTACTGTCCAATAATGGTTGGGAAAGTAAACAAAAGTGACATTTGTTTCAAGGAGCAATTTTTTTAATAAGGTTCAAAACATATAATTTAATCTTTAACATAATTTAATATAACAATGTTTGTAACGTTAAGTATTGTGCACTTAACGTAGTTTACCAATTACTTGTACAATTTTTTTTATTTTATTTAATTTTAATTTTATTACCCAACATATCTGACATATCACATGTACTCTGTGCAGCTGTATTATTTAGATTCCCTGTGAACTAAACCAGGCATACTTCAAAAACCCATTATTAGGCTGATTTGTACAACACTGAACATTATGTACAAATCGTTCACACGTTTACATCTCAAAGTGCCTTGTATTATAGAGTGTCATGGTTGGTTCCGGAAGGAAGTGGCGGACCCAAGTGCAGAGCGGAATTCGTGGTTTATTCAGGAAAATCCAAGAGCGGAGGTCAAGGGACAGGCAATGGGTCTTCGAGGCGTGAACGTCGTTACAAGGAGAATCCAAAAGACAAGGTCGGTACACAGGCAAAAGGTCAATGATCATAGGAAGGTACAGAAACATAGGAGCAAGGGACGGAATGGGATCGGGAAGGAGTGGAGCAAGAGGCTAGGAGATCACTAAGAAAAAAGGCTGAACAAGGTTCCGCATCAGCTCGAGGGTGTGGGCGTGACATAGAGGACTGAATTTCAAAATCACGAAATGCAGCTGCAAGATGGATTTGTGTGACTTTTGTACCATTATCCACATTTTGCACACGTAGGGTTGAACTGTAAGGGTGCAGTATGCCAGTACTGTAGAATAATATTTTCAGGCTTTTTTTGGCCTGTTCTGTGTCTGTAAAATGCCGTTCGGTTTCTCAGGCAGACCATGCTACAGTGGTTTCAGCGGCTTGCATGTTTAAAAAAAAAAAAAGAAAAAAGAAACCGTCATTACAGAGTGGTGGAAAGAAATGGGACACAGAAACTAGGATAATATGACAAAAGTTTCACCAAAATTGTATCCATTTGTCACAGGGGCGAAATTGCTTTGACTGTTAAGAGAAGGTGATTGTCCATCACTCCCTCTGACAAGTGCATTTACAGGCTAAGACTCACACAGCTTAGGCTTCCTGCCTAATGATTGAGCTGTCATTCAAAAAGAACATCTTTTCCATCAATTTAATTAGTATACAACTCCCACCATCCCACCTGCAGAACCCACAGCCTACTTTACTGCACAGGATACAATTTTCATCTCCTTCCTCATAAACTGCAAATGTTCCATCATAACCAGGCAGCACCATTACTGTCTACCTTAATTTATGTCTCTGCATCATGGCTTGAATCATGTCAAAGATGGGAAAATCAAATAAGTTTAAGTCCTTCAATACTTCACAGTGGAACGTAGGAAACAGACAACTTGAATCTATGTGTACATGTGTAACTGTGACTACAAATGTAGGTATGTAGATAGTGAACATTACATTTTGCAGAACTGTAGATGGTATTCAAGAACACAACTGTAAACACCTATATATATATATATATATATATATATATATATATATATATATAAATAACTGTTTGATCTTGAATAAAGTCCAGTGATGGTACTATTACTGTGCACATATAGTTTGCAACATTATGTAGTAATTACTAACATGTCAACGGTAGAATAGTTTAACTGCATGAAGAATGGTTGGGTAGGAACACTGTACCATGCAGCCTGTGGAATCCACTCGGCGGTCAGACACACACTTGAAGTTCTTCCTGCAGCCTCCGTTGTCCCTGGAACAGTCCCGTACCGGGCCGAATGAGGACAGCAGGTCGTCCACGGTCTCAAAGTATGTGGACCTGATGGACTCTTCCCTAAAAACAGCAGAAAAAGTAACAATGTAGGACTAGCAGGAAAGGAAGAGGTAAAGAACAAAATTGTGACTGTAGGAGTTTACTGTAGGAGTGGAGTTCAATGTTATAACTTACTTTGCTGCTCTTAGGATGCTCTGCACCTCACCTGGTATCACAAAAGACATACTGATTTCTGTTTTTAGGTTACATGTTTCCACTCTGTTCTACAGCAGAAGTAATTTTTTTTTTTTTACTTTACTCATGTTGTGGTAAACTCTTTCACTACTTTTAATGGCATGCCTAAAATCCTATACTATGAAGGTTCCAAACAACTGGAGTAATACTAATTATTTACAATCACTCAGTTGCACGTTTCACATCAGTCAGTTTCACAGTTAGCTAATTTGTGTAATGAATGGGATTTGTTATTACATGTATGTATTAGTGGTGCAAGATATATGTACATTTGTCATAGACTTCACATCCAGTTTTATTCTCTATTGGTGTTCAAGCAAATTATACAGAAAAACAGATATAAATATTAAAAGCAGAGATAAGTAAATGTCTCAGTTTTCTTTCGCACCTTTGTGTGTGTGTTATGAATAAATGAATGTAAAAGTTACTTATAAAAGAACCCTTACCTAATTGTTTATACATAACATATAAGTAAGATTTAAAACAAGACAATCTGACTGTCATGCCTGTTTGTCATGGGGTGGTTGAATGAACTAGGTGGGACTCACAGGGGTTATATTGGTTTCAGCAGGGGAATGTTTTATATTATGGATTCATTTTCAAAGACAAGAGCTGTGGGCGTGTAACTCATGCGTCAGGGAAACGAGTGGCCGATATTTGTGGGAAATGAAGGTGACCTTGAGGACACAAGCCACATATAGGAACACATTAAACAATGCCTCTGTTTGCACTGCATAATCAAAGAGCGAAAGAGATGTTTGCAGCTCTTCAAATACTTGAAAACTGCTTGCTGATGTTATCTAATGCAGTAATTTATTAGACCAAGGGACAAAAGGATGGAGGAAAAATATATAGAGAGAAAGAAGAAGCTTGTAACGACAGTTAAGCAGGCTTCATAGAGGACGTGTCCATAAACACGGTGTTCAGCGAGCAAACCGGGACAGCTGGCAGTTGGTTCTCATGAAAGGGACAAGGGGATTACTCATGTGGCTTTTGGTCAAGCATTCAAAAGGCTGCTGATGTGATTAAACATGATTTCCCACTGCAAGGATGCTGGCATCGTGAAAGGGGCCTGTCTCCTCAGATTAAGGTCCTGCCCGATCCAGATCTTCACACAGGTGACTGTGACTAGTTTACAGGGAATTAGCAAGTAATTATATCAGCAATGTAATGTAATTAGGCCATGTATATGAGCATGCCAAATCTGCTAGGATACAAAAATCAATCTAAAAAAACCAAAAATATCATCTTATAATTTTCATATTGCCTGTTTTATTTTAATCTCGAGATTAAAAAAAAAAAAAAAAAAAAAACTTATCAATGTTCCCAAATAGATTTTTAGATTAAAATACCAGTAGAGCTTAGTGAGTACAACAAAATAAGACCTATTTACAGATGGATGGCAAATAATTTTTTTGTATATTAAGCATATGTACATACATTAAATAATAATGCATGTTAAATTACATTTCCTGGTCAAGAGGACTTGCCATGCAATAGTGAAATTAAATCTTCCAGTACATTCACTGTACCTTGATCTTAAAAATAGATTCAAGGAGAAATAAGACAGGTAGTCTCCATATTGCTGCAAAGAGGTATCTCTCAGGTTTAGTTTTCTGTGTTTTATAACGTCAGAAATTTTACAAAGTAGAGTTAAGAAAAGGGTGTAAACATATTTACTCAATTTTGTCAAAGAAATGGTTTTAAAATGCAAAGAAGAACTTGCATGTTTTAACTTTGTTTTCAAGATGGTTTCATGTCAAACAGCACTTTTAAAGTTATGCTACTTTATAGTGAATTATATTGCTTTCTATAATAAACACAGAGATTACCCTGGAATGTAATATAATGGCTGTAAGGCAGGGGTACACCCTAGAAGGGATGCCACTCCATCACAGGGTAGCCACACACACACAACACACACACACACACACAACACACACACACACACACACACACCACACACACAGTGCTACTCACCATAGACACACTATGAGCAATTTACCATCGCCAATTCCAAGTGTTTGGACTGTGGGAGGAAACCCACCAAACGTGGGAGGGAAAACATGCGAACTCCACACAGACTGAGCCATTGCAAACACTTCTGTTGATCTAGTAATCAGAAAACTACCAACTGCAAGATTACATTCAAAACCAATTTTTGGCTAAGAAAGACTGAGCATTTAATATTGTTTCCTCAATGTGAAGGTTTCACAAAGTAAGCAAAACCCTCTAAAACACAGGCTTGCATAAAGTGAGACACCTTGATAATAGACATTTTCCTGCTGCATGTTGGGCAGGCTGTTATTGGATATGTTAATTCCTGCAGAGTCTGTTTAACCTATGCAGTTTCTCTCAATTCACTCATAATGATTAAAATTTCATTCTTTATTGCTGACGTTTTGGATCTCACCCACATTTTTGCAATATTGTATTTAGTACCTACATCCGATATCTACAAGACCTGATAGTTTGCAACGCTCCAGCCAGACTGCTACACTTTTCCACCTCTGTTTGTTTGGTGAGCTCACACACAAGACCAAAATCAAAGGACAGGTTTTTTGGTTTCTGGCTGGTATGTGTGGAATAACCATCCCACCTCAGTTCAACAATCAACAAGAGTCTTATGACACATATCTTCCCCAGTTTTTTCTCCCCTGATCTCCTATGTACTCAGTAAACATGAAACATGCACTGAATTATCTGCTTTTCAAAAAAAATTTGATGCTATAACAGTATATTGGTTTATACAATGGCATGAGACAAATTGACAGTATTTTTAAGAATCACTTGTCTGCATCTGGATTTCTTCCTCTATTGGTATAATAACCTTTTCTATGTTTTCTGAGATGTATGTCTGCTAAATGAATAACTAATAAAAAAACATACTAAAGCATATTCTTTGCAATCATACATTCACAGTTTTCATTAAATATGAAATGGTTCATCCACCCATTCAAACGAATAGGTGGCATGGTGGTCTCACAGTCTCTCGATGGTATGAGAGGACGTGGGTTTGATCCCTGCTCAGTCTGTGTGGAGTTTGCATGTTCTCCCTGTGTCTGTGTGGGTTTCCTCTGGGTGCTCTGGTTTCCTCCCACAGTCCAAAGATATGCTGTTCAGGTTCCCCCATAGTGTGTGAGTGACAGGAGGAGTGTGTTCCACTGATGTATGGATGAGTGACCCAGTGTAAGTAGTGTATCTAGCAGTGTAAGTCACCACGGTGAATAAGGTGTGTGGGCTCATAACACTACATATACAGAGCTCACTGGAAGTCACCTGGAGAAAAGTGTCTGCTAAACAAGTAAATGTATTGAAGCGCAGACTTTCTTTATTTGTACTAGAAGCAATAGCAAACTGTTACAATCATTGTGACCTCTAAGTAGAGATCTTTCAAGATCGTTACTAACCTGACAGATCTGCAACTTCATCGAAACTTCATGCTTTAGCCTAAGGACAGCATGCCCCTATGTAGAATGAGCTTTGATAGGTTCAGGAGGAGTGATTCAGCTGCACGACACATCCCTCTAAAGAGACCCAGAGGGCCATCCTCTCTTATCTTTCAGTGTTACAGAGCAACGACACCTTCATTTGCACACACAGCTTCTGCTCTTACGTGATCAGAAACCATGAGTCAGATTGCCAGTAAAACTTAAATTATGACAGCTTTGCCATGAAGTGCCATGAAGTATTCATACAGCTTAATATACCTTTAAGAACTGAAGATGAAAAAAGCTGAGAAAACCTTGACTAGACAGAAAAAAAAAGAAGGATAAGACACTTTTTCTAACCTCTCTGGGCTAATGTCATGCTTCTCTCTTGACTTTGTTCACATTCAGGGGTGAATGTGATCCCAAAACTCATAAGAGCAGTTTTTGTAAAACTCTGTCAAATCAAGATGAAAAAAAAAGAAACTGACAAGCCTCGCTGACAGAGAAATATACCGCACTTTCCCACTTTATACAATGCAGCTTGGCCTCTTGGGTTCTAAAAGGAAAGTGTAAGTAGCATTCAGAAGGTTCAACTTGACTTCTATTCCTGAAATAGCAGCCATTAACTGGGCAGAGGAAGTTTTGCCATTGTGTTGTCGTAACGGGAGGGCAAGTCCCAAACTTCTGAAGGTTGAAGGAACGAAAAATGAGGTAGGGGAATGGGGCTTACTGAGGAAGCAAAACCCAAGCTGTGTCCTTAAGCCAAGGCACATCTCACTCAGGACTGCTGAAGCGTTTGCATCAACAAAAAAAGCAAGAAAAAAAGCAGAAAAGGGCCCCATGGCACAAGCAGTTCCTGTGGGGGACTGCACTTTGAGTCGCATGCACTCATATTTCTCTAGGCTGTTATAAATTAGCTAGGCATCTGTGCTTCGCTCATCAACAGGGAACCAGCCGACAAAGAGCATCCTGTTTACATGGCCTAATGATGCATAATTACTATGCCTGACAAAGAAGGAATACAAATAACGCGCATGAAACGCAAACGCTTATTGAAAAATATTGTGGTCTTAATCAACCAGTGCAATAAGGAAATACCTGGAGAGAAAAAAAAAATTCACATTAGCATGACTGATAACTGGGGTTAAGCAGATACTTTCTGAGAATAACCTACCTAAATCATCGACAAAAGTGTGATATGACTGAACATCAAAACTTGTGTTTGCGAGATTTCTGATGATTTACTGAATGCAATATCTGGTGAGATGAACAGGAATGGTCAATAATATAACAGAATAAGACATATTGTCATCATGACCTCATACTGAGTTTCTTTTCACGTCTTCTGTTCTTTATACAGTGCATCAATATGTATCGACACCAGCCATGCTAATGACTCCTTCCCAAAAATGCACCCAGTGTCCTTTGCTCAATAAAACATCCAGAGAAATAACATTTTCTGATTAAACACTGTTTGTGGACTGTTAATTATTCTTAAATATCTGGAAGATGTTTGCTGTCAACACTGTTTCACTCATGAAGACTGAGTAAGAATATTAACAACTACACTCCAGCTCCCGGACAAGAACATGAATAAATTTTACTTCAGTTATAATAAATTTGAAAATGTTACAAAAATTTGGCGTTAACATAGCTCATACTCTAAATACAAACTTTTGTGAAGCATTCTTTGTTATAAACAACTCAGTACTTACAGTGTTTATATCATACAGCAGATTATTGAGTACATTATCCCTTCCTTAATCAATTAATGTGAACTAAAATTCCATGAATTGTAAGTTTGATAATGTAACTGATGTAGTTCACTTAAAACCCAACAAATAGTACCCCCATCAAAACTAATATATGTGAAGATGTTATACAAGACCACTTCAATGAGTGTATGAATATGCAAATATCCTGGAGCTGGGGAAAAAAAAAAACACACACATCAAAGTTACATCACACTGGAGATGGAAGGAGGTCAAGACAGAGTCAATTGTGAAATTGCACTTTCATATTTTATTAGCCTGTTATGTTCCTATGGGGTAAAGCTGGAAAATCCAAATTGCAGCTACACCTATTTTAGAAGCCTACACTGCTGGACTCTGACACACACTGTATAAGTGCTACAGTATCGTTCCTGAACATTTCATCTGCACAGCCTAGAATTCACTTCTTTTTCCTTTTCCGTACTTTCATTCCTTTTTATTGTGCACTTTGCCACAATGACGGGGAAAAAAAAAAAAAAAGTTTCCTGGACTCATTTTCTGGACTCATTTTCTGAAATTGTTAATCACAATTTAGCATGCACCTTTGTCCAAAGCAACTCACAATGTCAGGTTTCTACACTAAGTTGCTTAGAAGCTCCATGCTATAGCCTAAGGACAGTAACCCTTGTTATATAGCTGGATAATATATCTAGGAGCAATTCAGGGAAAGTAACTTTCTATTAGGTAAAACAGCAAGAACCAGGATAAGAACCCTGATTGTGCAATTGTAAGGTGACAGCAGTAACCACTACACTACCTGCTGGCACAATATCAACCACAAGAGAGAAAATGAAGATGGACATAAGACAAGGGAGACTCCAGATAGGGTCAAATTTGTTTAAAGAAGCCACTTTTAATAATTTCTTCACTCCCTAAGCAAATGCCGTTGGTTACACTTGCTACACTGCTGTTAAACTATCCTTAATTGTATCATAAAATATGCCTTTAATGAAAGTGTGTGCTCCTCTCATACGTTTTTGTGTGCCACTTTTGCCATTTAATTTAGAAATCTGCTAGGAAAGGACAGGGCAGCTTTTTAAGAAATTTTCATTGTTCCCTGCAGGATTAATTCACATTGGCTTTAAATGTATAACAACTAACGTGATAAACAGTGATATCCACACTAAGTTGTAGGACAAGCATGCAGCCACTTTGTTTGTCTATGTAAATCATGAAGTAGATTTGGTTCTCAGCTGATGTAAATTAGTCAGCTTCGTATTGAATATACCTGCAGGACTCCACTGAAGGATATCATTGCTGTTATACAAGTACCCCGTTCATATAATTTTTTATGTTGTATCTCAATGTTTGACACTGGAGCTGTTTGCGGCAACCAGAGTAAAGATCCTCCCTGTCTTTGCAGACTCAAATGTTTGATGTGTAACAATAACTTGGTTTATCTTCGTCTTTCTTCTCCACTCTGCTTTAATTTCTCCATGGTGGTCTGAATAAAAAGAGGTAAAAACATATAAAAAAGGTTGCCTTCATTCTGGTCTTTTCCACCAACCTCTCACTTGACCTGCTGACTCTCACTAAAACAGACTGTCCCTCAAAATACAGTCAAACCTGTGACCGTCTTCCACACCCCTCGCCCCTCTTACAGGGGTCGGCGCATAAGCCTGCTTATCTTTCCCAAGCAGGAATATTCCATTCTTCTTGTCTGCCATCCTTGTCTGTCCTTGTTAAAATCCACGCTGTTCTTATTACTGCCCCATCTACACTCTTGATGGTCATCCTCTCTCGCACTTCTAGCCCCTTTTGGTGATTTTTACATGACCTTCACATATTGTTGAGTTCCATCTGAGTAGAAAGCACTCCACTGATCCTTCTGGGGGACTTAAACTTACATCTTCAGGACATTCAAGCAACCAACTTTTTGTACCTCTGAACCCTTCACATTCATTAGCAAGGGTGAGAGTCCCATTTCTATCTCTAGAAGGAAATAACTTTGACATTAAGCTTTATTACACCCTTTGTTTTATGTGCATTTTCATGAAAGTACTTAAATTCTCATTTTTTTCATTTAAATATGTTTCCTACAGATTTTAAATGCATGGTATACAGCAGTAACAGCAACACAGACAATCTTTTGTTTTATCAGCATATGAAAATAAAAAGAATATACCATTAGATACCAAAAGAATATTCCTTATGTATCAGACCTTTGACAAAACAGTGTTGTAAAACACCCATACTTCCCACTTAATTAAAAATTAGATTACTACATGGTAAAATAACAGTATAGAAGAGGACCAACATCTTCCACAGGAATTTACTCAAAATTGTTTTTAAACTGATGCAAAAAAGAGTTTCTCGATATGAAAACCTGCAATGATCACCCAGCACTGCAGTATTTATTTATCAGGATATGGTATAATTGGTGTATTTCGAAGTGTACTATTAAGGGCAGTGTACTTTAGATGTTGGAAACTTATAAGCTGGAAGATATATTTTTTTTCTAGTGAAAAGCAGTAAAATTTGTGAGCCCATTGCCTTATCGAATGCTAATGCTTTGGTTAGTCTGCCCAGTTTCCCTTCATGCCTTCCTCTACTTACACAATCTGCGTGTCCTAGAAAAAACCCGAAGCACAGCATCATTTGTAAAAGTTCCACTCTTATCTATATATAGTAGAGCATGGAGTGCCAGTAAAAGCTGTGAAGAGATACCATGCCAGCTGCTAGGCCCTATTCAATAGTGGCAAGAGTAACTTTATATTTAATAAAGACCCATTAGTCATGTCAGCACCACCCAGACACAATTTATTCTTGATTTACAGTCTTACAGTACTTTCCATGCTGATGACCTCTATAAAACTTAATACTTCTTCTTGGCTTTTGCGGACAAAACAAATACACCACTGTCCAAGTCCACACTTATATGACAAATGGCAACTAATACCGGAAGTGATGGTATACACATAAAAAGCATAAGAACTCATGTCTATGGGTCACATGCAAACTTTAAAAAGCAAATGAAATTAAATTTGAAAGAACAGGGATTCACTTGGAGTTTCTGTACATACTGCTGCTGCTCCCAAGACTTAGTTAATTGGCTGTCAGTGTATAATATAAACTGTTGTAATATGGAATAGAAAAAAACATTCAAAACAAAAGGCAATGCAGCAATATACCCCCCTGAAAAAATTAAAAAGACTGAGAAAAATAACTCCAACAATGTCAGTATCTATTTATGTAAGATTTCTTTACATGAAGGACATGGCTAATAGGATACGTTCGAGATTAATGGTCTACGGAACACAGTACCCCAAGTAGACAGATACATACTGTATAATTATATTTAGAGTCATTAGTCAAACGGAGCAGGTTGCTATCCCCGGTGGGTTATTTTCTGCTTAGCATTAGTGAAAAGGCAAGTCCTGTAACTTTGACTGGATGCTGTATTAATGTAAAATAATTATCAGGAAGGTCTACTTTCAGCACAAACTGCAGATGTTGGGCTGTGATGCTTTAAAACTTTGACTTAAATGTCTTATTCATCTCCCTTACTCTGCCTTCCCTCAGGGAGATAAATCACCATTCAGTAAAAAGTCCACACTTTAAGCAAGATGCTGCTCTTTCACTGTGGTCCCAGGATTTAATTGTCTTTCTTCAGATATATATATATATATATATATATATATATATATATATATATATATATATATATATGTAAGGTGTTACATTAACTGACATAAATTCTGTTTTCTTGAGCAACCTTAAGTAGCTCTAGGATCACTAATGAGCTTCCTTGATCACAGTGTGCTGCTCATTCATCATAAATGTCATGGGCTCCAGCATATTACTGACACTTTCTTACTGACATAACAATTGCCACTGAGCACTGTGTGGAAAGCAGAGAAAGTCATCGATTCAGGCTGGGGGTGGTTTATGAAGCCCACGAAGCTGCTTCAACCAAGGAGTACTTTAGCATGCATCCCCCACACAGGCCAAACAGCTCCACACATTGCTGAACTCAGGCTACGGCTGGTCACACGCTGGCCAAGCTGCACCTCATCCATCATTCAATGCTGCCCACCTCCAATCATTGGATCTGACTGGTACCAAATGATTATAAAATGGCATATGCCTTCTGACATTTGAGAAATGACTTGACTATATAGTCACTACATTATTAATTCTGAAGCCACTTTCAATGTACTTATTTGAAGACAAGAAGGGAAGAGAAAATATTAAGACTCATTCGATTTAACATTTCTTCTAACAGCTTAAAACAAATACATTATTCTGAGAATGGTTTTGCTCATAAAAGTTAGATGGCCGTTCAGATAAACATGTATCACCAACCGCTGAAAGATATATTGATCCCACAATTCATCATGCAGTTCCTCAAAGCAGTCTGATAGATCAACAGAGCAACAAGTAATACAGTTCTTTGTATGAATGTGGAAAATAAAAAAAAGTAAAATAAAATAAAATAAAATAAAACATATTATGTGTGTTTATTTGCATGGAAAAGAGGAAGAAAAAAAAAAACAGTGAAGACAGTCACTTTTTCAGCCCAGGAATCTCTCTCAAAAAAAAATGTAGGTTGGTGAAAATCCAAACTCCAAGTCACTTACTCCAACTTGTTGAGACAATAAAATATATGTGCTGGTACGATCCAGCATGCTCCTCTTGACAGATTTAAATAGAACAAAATGGAGAAAGAAGAAATGAGCATTTTTCAATCAGCAAGTCTCAAAGCTTTTTAATATATACTTGTTCAGTTGTTTGCTGGATAGCGTTTATGTCAATGCAGCAAAATAACATTAACATTACTGATTTTTCATACTGTATATTGTGAGTACAGTATGTACCTATGACAGGGAAAAGGGATCTCTCTTGTCCTAGAACAAATATATTAACTTTAGGGGGTAAAGGCTTACTGCACAGGAACTCTACATTGTGCAATTGTCTACCAGTGAACTGTTATACATGGTCAAACGTACCCTTAACTCCCAAGTTAATTTCTCTAGCCTTCTGTTGATACTACTGTCTTGTTTTTCCAAATTGTTGTTATGTTTACACAGATTTTTTTCTTTTTTACTTTCTTTGGGTTTAAGTATTTTTAGCTTGAACTTATCTTGAGTATGATCTCTGGAGCCCTTCACGACCAGTGTTGGACTCCACGGCCAATTCACCAGTGACATTTCCCGGTCTGATGAAAATTTTCTCTTTCTCAGCTCTTTTAGAGTGTGGGAGATGAAGGATGTCCCCTGATCAGTACAGATCTCCTTGGGGACTCCCACCCGAGAAAAAACGCAGAGCAGCACATTCGCAATAGTCTTTGCCTAGATGGTGTGCAGCACCACTGCTTCCAAATACCAGTTCACATATTCTGCAGTCACCAATATAGTCATGTCTCCACACACTGTTCTCTAATAGACAGAGGAAGTCCAAGCCTTCGCACACAAAAGGGAGTCCAATCAATGGGAGAGGCTGGAGAGGGGCCCAACGAATAGTTGGAGGGTTTACTCTCTGGCAATCAGGGGATTCCACCACAAACAGAAAACACTGACAGATTCTCAGCCAATACACTGTGGTCTGCTGGTGGCACAGGGTCTTATCTTGGCTGAGGTCAACCTACCACTGGGATACTATGGGCATCTTGGAAAGGGGCTTTCTGTCTGTTTGGAGGGACAAGCAGCTGCATGACTTCTTCGTTCTTTTCTGCATTGTGTTTTACTCAGTATGTTCATTGTTCATTTCACAAAAGTAAGGAGATTTCAGGGGGTGATTGGGTGATTCGCTAACTCCTTATCAACTTTCAGCATTTGACCAAAGAAACTGCAGAGGGTTTCATCCCAAAGCTTTTCAAGGGAGAAATCCTTGCCCTCTCACATCGGGGCAAAGTGCTTTTGTGAAAGATCTGTCCAAACCTGTCCTTAGTTCTCTGTCACCTTTGTGTTGATGACTAAAGCTTGTCCTCTCACAAAAGGTGGACATGGCTGACTAAAACAAAGCATTTGGCAATAAACTGGGTGGTCCTGAACCTCTGCTACTAACTGCTGATGCAGGAGTTCCACCTCTGGACTGACCATGCCTACTTCTGCTTGCTAGATACGTTAAAGGACACCACTATCCTGTTGTCCCATGAACCAAAACGGCTTGGGGAAGGAGGTAACATTTCCTTGAAGAATAGCTCCCACTGAACAAGTCCTGCCCTAATTTAATAAGAAGGGCCATCTGGATGACTTCTTCGTTGTTTTCTAAAAGTGCCATCGCAAGGATCATAATGGCTGCTGGCCTGAGGGTTGCTTAGTAAGTGTATTTTTGGTTAGAGAGTTTTGTTAAAATCTGGTTTGGTGCATCACCTGTTGTCTGGCACCCTAGATTCTGCCCATGTGGCTGCTTCTGCCCCACAACCTGCCAGTGTACATAACACATAATGGTCTCACACACACACACACACACACACACACACACAATGTCTACAACTGCTTGTCCCGAGCGGGGTCGCTGCCAAACCCGGTGCACACCACACCCCCCTCATAATGGTGACTCTACTGTTAAATGTAAGTAATATGCTAAATACGAAACACACACGACTGCACCAAGAGATCATGCATGCAGAAGGTTGCTTATACAGATGATTGCCTGGAGACCAAAGAAGGACTCACTGAGTTTTTTTCCTCAAATGTTGCAAAACCAAAGTTGTCCAAAGCCTTTAACCAAGACAATAAATCCATCTAAGCCTGCAAGGGAGTGCAGGAAATTAGTACAGTCTGGATTGTAATCCAATTTTCCTCAGCACTGGTTCTTTTCAGGAAAGGCATTAATCTTTTTAATTAAGACATCAAGCTAGAGCAGTTGTCTTTGTTCTAAGAAATGATCCTTGTGGAGGTCACAGCTACCGTTCTGACAGAGGTTAGGGAAAGCCTGTGGTTTCTCTAGGACCATGAGAAGGAGAGAAGTGGGAGATTCTCTCTAAGTTACATAATTTATGTGCTGGGGGAAGATTGGAGCACCAATGAGAATCGAGCACCAAAAGACCTCCATGGAGTCAAAAGGCATACAGTTCACACAGGAGGAAAAACATTCTGTTTAAATCCAAGTTATTTATTTATTTTTTAAAAGATTTGATATTGAAGCACTAGAAAGCCATTAACATGGAAACTCATTGAATTAAAAACTCATTTCACAGACAGGCTTTTGAATTACTACAGCACTACTGCCATTATAACCCTTTCTTGTATCAGAACTTTTAATTAAAAAGAACTGGAACAGGGAAAAAAAAAAAAACGTTTTCTGTAAACATCAAGTACACTTACCCAGACCTACTGTTGTTGGGAATATGGAGGTATACATAATACATGGCTATGGCTGCACCTTACGTGCACGCACACACACACACACACGTATTTAACATATATATGCTTCTTAATAGTGGTTTGACCATGACAGGCCCAATTCCAATGCAGCCATATGTCCCAGAACCCTTGTCTGACAAATTCACCAAAATGGGCAGGAATTCCATTGTCGTCAACAGACTTGCTGTTTATTTAAATTGCTCAAGGTCACGAGAATTTAAATGGATCACTATTTTCAATCACTGACTATTCCTGACAGGAGGGATGTTAACTGAAGTCACTGTTTTAGAAAAAGCATTAAAAAAAGCATATAGATTCATATGGTGAAAAAGTAAACATTTCTGTAACACACACATTTTCTGAACCGCTTGTCCCATACGGGGTCACGGGGAGCCGGAGCTTAACCCGGCAACGCAGGGCGTAAGGCTGGAGGGGGAGGGGACACACCCAGGACAGGATGCCAGTCTGTCGCAAGGCACCCCAAGCGGGACTCGAACCCCAGACCCCCTGGAGAGCAGGACCTGGTCCAACTCACTGCGCCACTGCGGCACCACGTTCCCCCTTTCTGTAACAATATTTATATATACTTTTTATGGCTCTGTAATACTGATACGATTTCATATTAAGTTTCCTTCATTTTTTACACACCCACACATACAGTATACCTCTACTAACATCTCTTTTGGGTATTGATAATATTATTCTTCCCATGCGAGTAAAAGTGACAGGCACATAAAATTTAAATCATATATCATGACAGCTCTACTCTCCATTTTAAGGATGTTCAGAAATAATCTTTGACCAGGAGAGAAGCTGGGGTAGACACTGCTGAAGCGATGAATTTCAGCAACAGAACTTGGTTGGAATATTTATCAGAGCACCCAGCATATGCAGGCAATAACCTATTTCATAACTTCGCTGTGAAATTGTGGAATATGCTTTTTCTCTCTGGTCTGCCTGATTTGCTCAAGCTTCAGGGACTCAGTACCTTTTAATTTTCAGTGGCATGTTAAAAAAAAAAAAAAAACACAGCAGGCGTTGTGTTGATTCCATTGGATTTTAAAGCTAAATCCATAAACACTATGCCATGTCGGACATAAAACAGAAAATGTTGTAGGTGGCAATTCGAATTTTAAACACGTCTCACAGAGTGCGTACAGAAATGGCATTTGCGCTGATGTACAATGACCAGATGAGCTCAGTCTTACCGGACGTCTGCTGGATCCTCTGTTACTAGCACATCAGTCTTGCAGCTGGCTATGGGACTGATTGAGAGATCCACTGGAGGCACAACAAAGCTTTTGCTAACTGGGAGCCAAAGGCCTTGCCCAAGACCATAGGTGGATCTACAAGGATACAATGACACCACAACGATTACTGACTAAAGACAATTATGCAGATGATAATCTAAAGTCACTGTACTCATGCAATCATATGTGAACATCCAAAAAAAAAATAAATAAAAAAGTAAACTACTCTGTGTACTTCGCCATTATGACTAACACAGAGTTTTGTCCAGTTGCAATGATCAGTCAAAGATGGAAATGTTTTGTTGCATTTACCCTCAACATGGACCTCTTGTGATGAAATATGTGGGTTTTCACTCGTACAAAGGCTGTATATATACAATTTACATTATTTCCCATTTAAAATTTTATTTTATTTCAAATCTGATAAAGAACAACAAAATAAATAAATAAACAAACAAATAAACACCACTGAACCCTTGCCTGGTACAGATGAGTTTTATTTTCATTCTCAAACTCATTTATAATATAAAACACACATTTTTCATCTGCAAAAAGTGTGTGATTCATCTGGATTTGAGTACTACTTTTTGGCAGGAATCATAGCGTAGACACAAATGTAGTGCTGGTGTTTTGGAGTTTCCTATTAACAATCTCATGAATCTCACAAGGTGAAAATATTCGCTGTTTCTTAAGTTTCTCAAGAATCGGCATGAGCAGATTCCCTGAGACAAGACTTGCAGATCCCTGCCCAAGGCGATGGCCGGACAGAGTCTGTGTGTTTGCCTGCAGGTGGCCACGGTGCCTCCACTACAGGTGGAATTGCAAAGAGACTGCTCTTTTCAAGGAGAAAGGTCAGGCTTGTCATGAAAGCTGTCACGTAGAGCCCTTGAATGCCTGAGTTGGAGAACCCCCACCTCCTGACTACTCTGTCTCCGATAGTTCTTTGGATTTACGTGGTCTCTATCCGACGTAAGAACTAAATAAGCAAAGGCTGTAGTTGTCCTTCTAGACATAGACAAGTGAAAATCGGCTACAGCCTACAGCCAGCATTCCAACAAGAATATGACTTATGGACAATTAAACAATTAAACAATAACTCACCTGAATATTTTCTCTGGTGCTTGCTCGCCAGTGACAAGGTCATAGCCCTTTTCAAGGTTTGAATACGGCCAAGGGCTGTGATAATATAAAAAAAAATAAATGTTCAAGGTCAGAGGAAATGCTCAATTTTTTACCTCGATATTAATCTGACATATTCTTGTATCCTTGTCCTACTTTTCATGCCGCTTGCAGTCAGCGTTAATTAGGGATTTGAATTAATTAATATGGTTATTTGAAGCAAGAGAGTGTCACACTTGGCTTTCTAACACTTTATAGGCTGTTTGCTGAGTGTGCAGAACTTACCCTTCATTCTGTCCCCAATCACTCCGCACACAGAGGTGTTTGTGCACTGGGTCGGGGGCATAACCTTCATGGCAGCTGCATTCACCTGCAAAAATGCACAGTGACAAAGGTGTTCATTCTACCCTCAGTATCTGAATAACAGCTAACAACAATCTGGCCAGCACGGCTCATCCATCACCGGGGCTGTCCAGCCCACTAATCACCTCACAAGCTGTTTGGCTTGGCAACACCACATCATCCCTTTACACTTGCCCTGACCTTGGCCCTAATTCTAACCCAACTCTCATCTGTCATATACTCTCTCCTGTGCAGTGCCCCCATACCTCCACTTACTCTCCTCTCCTCCAGTGTCCATCACATAATGTTCCTTCTCAGGGGTTTTCAAGAACTGCAGCCAGCCAATTTGTACTACATATATTCTGAATGGATGACAAACCACAGCTGACAAAGGATGAATGGGTGGTATGACTGGCGAAGCACTGAGGCAAAAGGCTGCTTGGACTATACCTAGATTATCAGTGTATGGGCAGCAGGGAGATAAGTAATTAGGGACACAACTGTAATTTGAATGTTACTGGTTAAGACATAAGAGGGACCCTACTATTACACCCCCAGTTAAAAAAAAAAAAAATAAAACTAGCTAGTTACATTGTTTAAAGTAGAGCACAAAATCTGGCTACTCAAACATGTTTCAATAATAATATTAATAATAAGAAGAAGAGTTCAGTAGGTGAAATCACTGGCAGCATCATCATACTCTTTGTACTTTTTTTTGAAGAAAGCATAAGGCAGGGGAGACTGGTCTGACAAACAGGCCTAATCTCACCCTAGCCTCATAGTTGGAGACTGTCAGTTGGAACCTTGCTTTGCCTCCTCATGGCAGGAGCTCATCTTTGATCTCCCTAAGAACACAAAGTACCTGCCATCCATCATTCTGCTGATGATGCTTCCTACAGAAGTACTGCCAGTAAAAACTAAATTAGTACCTTGGTTTGGATGTCTGTTCAATTTAATGTTTGTCATTTCACCTCTTTATGCATGTCTCTTTTAAACTAAAATTAAACAAATACCAACTTGCAACAGACTGCTACAAATATACTGCATTTTCTTTGCTTCACTTCATTCAAATACCAAGGATTTTGAGTGTAGGTGCAGGAAATTTTGCATCTAGACTCTCTGAACCCTGAGGGAAGACAAGTCACTTCCTCAAGAAAGTCTACCTACACCAGGATGTCATTTTGAAGATGTAACATGAGATGGTAATTTAAACTTCAGTTAATGAGCAGTACAGAGAATCTGGTAAAGATATGACTACTGATACAGAACGATATGACTCCATCACTAAAGTGGAGTCCAAAGAATCAATGCCTAGTGCAGTAATCAAAAGTGTATTTTCTGATATAAATTGGGAAAAAAAATAATTAAAAAAAAAAATCCATTTAGAAGCGATTAAAAAGTAATTTTATGCAAGAAATTAATGTTTTTATCATACTGCAACAGTAATACTGACAATAAAAACATTTTTCACGGGAAGCATATGTAATTTAGTTAATTTCCCAGCGTAACACAGCCTACGAGCATTATCATGGACTGAAAAGAAAATAATAACAAATAGTCTTTTGCTTTGCTCCTCTGCCGCTTTGAATTTGAAAAGAAAGCATATCACACTCTTGACTCTTGTTAGACATAATCATTGCTGCAGACTTGTAATTTCAATTTCGATTTTTATTTTTTAATAATTTATTTTAAATAACACTGATGGAGAACGGTGTGCAGTTTAATGAGTCTGAAGTCAAAGGGGTAAAAATAAATCATTCAAAGAAATAATTGTGGAAAGTAAGTGACTTCCATTTCCATCAGCATTTTAACACTTTCAGAGGTATAGAATAATTACAATATTACAGGTTTTACTAAACATACGTGCATTGTGTCGTGCCATACATTTTTACAATGATAAACAATACACATATATGTTGCCTTTCTATACATGTAACAAAGCTGAACATCTTCATACCATACATTGTTCAGAGATTGCACAAATTAATATGACCTTTATGTAATGTAAAAAGTACTTGGCAAAGACAAACTACTGTTATTGGTTCAGACAGTGTGGTTGGTGAGGAAAGAAGTGATTTTGTAAGATAAATACCCCAGAATCATTTCTCCCCACTTTTTTGTTTTTTTTTTTTTTGTACACATCGTACTGGATTCAGAAATCCAGTGGACTCACAGAAAAAAAAAAAAAAAGTCCTCTTTATATGTCCTCTGTAAAGAGGCTAAATTGTTCTAAAACACAAAAGCAAAGGTATGTGATTTTCAGTTTGCTTTATAACTGTTTCGATTGGACTGTTTTGTTTAACCCTTCCCCATGCCAATGAATGAGAAGAAGCCTGGTATCTAAATGCTTCTTTTGACCATGACTCTGCCCAAACTTGCCTGCAATTTCTTCAGATGACATGTCTTCATCTAGGCACTAAGAAAATTGTGAAAGATGGGCAATCTTGTCAAGGAGATGAGTGCAGTGATGAAAGCAGTGCTTTTATGAAAAGGGAATTAACTGAGACAAGTCAGAGGTGTGACTGTAAAAACTGCTTTTTTTTGGAGTTTCCCATTAGCGCTTCCAGGACCACGGCCTTTATGATCACAGACTTAGATGCAACATGTCCATGGGAGTAACAGTCCCTTTATGATCATGCTGCACTTCTGCATACTATGCCACCTCTCCATCCCCAGCTTACTGTATGGTGTGATTGTCACTCAAACTGCACAAAATACCTATGGTGGAGATATATAGGTACTGTATGAATTGTTGAGGCAGATGAAGCCAGTAATTGAGTCAAATATAACTCAATCCAGTGAGAATAGTTTTCAGTTCTAAGAAAATTACTGTTATCCTGGAACAAAAACAGCAGGCAAGTGGAACACAAACCAGGTAGCCCAGTTGAAAGATCACTAAATCAAATGTAAAACGTCCCAAGGTGTCACCATGGATGTCACCAGCATCAGTCTAGACTATGGACTGTTCCAAAGTCATGTCAGCTGTGATCTCTTCTCATAATCAATATTTCGTCTTCAAAAAGCAGCAAGAAACGATGCATATCTGTCTTGAGTTATAAGCTGCTACAGTATTTAATCAGTTTTAAATCATCAATTAATAAGTGAGTCAAGCATTTTCTTTTTCATATAAAGACAGTTATATCATACCACATCAATATGAAATGAGGTAGAAAAAATTACCTCATTTTATATCATCGTATTAATATTTCATCGATGAACAGATAGCATACTTCTTTTATTTGATTGGTTAATAAACTCAATTAATGAATGATTAATGCATAATTAGGAATTTGGACAGATAATGATTAGGATCTTTTATGGTACTCTTTCGGTTAAATCCAGATCTCAGAGAAGTTGTTTAAACTTGCATTGTGACAAAATTGTGCCTATTTTTATGAGTTAATGGCTCACTCTACTGCTCTAGTCAAACGGAAACTGTAGGTTTTAAGGTTGTTACTGACTAACTTCCCACTAACAAAATACTTTTTTTTGTCAAGCCTGACTTTGCTTGTAATAATCTTGTAATATCACCACTCAAATAAATGGTGACAGGAACTCCACATGCTGTGTAATGGAGAACTTATGTTTTATCAAAAGGAAGGAGAAAAGTTGGTTGGTGCTGGTTCAGGGTCAAATACGCACATATATTCACATAACCCCATTGACACTGCAGAAGTCTCAGTGAGCGCTTCATCATAACTGCACTCATTGCCATGTCCTTTTTCCTTGACTTTGCTCATTTTTTATTTCTCCAATTTACTCAGCACTTAATCTCATGCTATATCTGAGGATGGAATGATGTATCATATAGGGGAGAGAGAGAGAGAGAAAAAAAATGCTTTAATATGCCTGAAAGAGAGTACACCAATTCTTCACAGTATGAGGGTAATCTGTCATTTGAAGTAAGCCAGTCTGGCAAATTTGCATTGTTGCAGGGTATAATTAGAATTATTTCTGATTGGGGAAACAAAGAAAGAAACTATTTGTTACTAAATGGAAAATATGCCACCGAACTAGCAATGTTAAGGATTGAGCTTTAGCGGATTAAATCCTATCTGAAAATGGTTATTTTTGGAATAAAAAAAAGGGGAAAACATTCTCAACCTTAAATTAAAGAAAAAGTAAAGAAATTTATTTCGCACAAGGATGACAAATTTCATGCTGACAGATAGGTGGGTGGTGTCTGCTTTATGGGATTTCAGTTAATCAAGTTGTCTTGGTACATTCTCTTGGCACATTAACTTTCTAAACACCATATCACTTAATGGTCTCCATGACATGTCTTTATTTTTTTTTAAATTCCTTTTTGTAATTTGGATTGTTTTTATTTTGTGCTACGTACATTATTGTTACTTTTACTTTCATGACTATACCCATGCACTGCCCTTGTCTTTTATGATTTGGAGTGCATACATGCTAACGAAGGCACCAAGCTGAAATTCATGTGAATTACGCAAAGTACATTCATTAACTTACTAAGGTTGGGAGAGTTTTAATTTTATTCCATCTGACGTGTACTTGTATAAGTGTTTTTTTTTTTTTTTTTTTAAACTTTAACTTTCACATTTCACTGTATATGTCAGAAGACAATAATTAATAGGATCGGATTCCTCTGTTCCATCCTGTCAGACATCACCTTCTCCTCCACGGTATTTGCTTCATAAATGTAGAGCATACTTGGACTGCTTTACTGAACAGATTGTGGAACAGATGAATGCCACAGAAGAAATTAAATGATTGTTCTTAATAATTTGGAAGAAAGTTGCAAATGCAGAATAATTTTAATAACAGAAACCAGAGGGAATAATCTTTTTCATCTAAACAAGAACACTTAACTGACATCTTAACAGACACGCTTGACACAAACAGCTGTTTTGTCAGATCAATGCACTCGCCTCCATGCAAATATGCAACCCTATATCCAAACGGATGGCTCTGACACCCGTTTTAGTTAAGCTGTTACTCTTATCTGAAAAGGCAGGAATGTGATAATGGCACCGACTGCAAAAATAAAGGTGCATCTGTGTGAAACAGAACTACGAACAGCATAAACAGAGATTGCAGAACTTGAAATATAAATATAAACTTTTCTTTACTGTCTCTTGCATTGTTTACAGTATTACACAAAATTCAACCAAATTCATCAATTCAGAAAATGGAAAGAGAAGGAGAGGAAAAAATTTAATGTTAACAAAAAAAGTGTTTCAGCACATTCAATGACTGACCTGCTGTGAGAGGCAAAAATATAGTTTTAGCATTTGCAGTACTTGGCTTTTTGAAATTAAGTGAAGTCACGGTAAGAGCGTGCCTATTTTATAATTTTTTTTTTTACACATATTGATCTAGTCCAATGATACAGTATATAACATTTCCACCTTAACTGTATATTACACCAACAAAACACAACTAAAATTCACTACTGAAAGAAAATAACATGTTCTTTAAAATGAAGCTAATTTTGATCCTTGTAACATTTTTGTAGGTTTAAAAATGACAATTAAAAGACATCAGATTACATCACTGCTGTTGGATACTGTATTTTCAGAACAGACTATTTATGGCAATTTTAAACAGCCTTAAAGCAGTTAATTTGTTTAATAGGATTTTCAAGTTCTTTGTATGTGAAACTCATATTGTATTGTAGAAAGTGAAGGAGTTGAAGGTGTATGTGTGTGATAGGGCAGCTTTCATTTTCCATCATTAGACCCAAAGAGACACACCTGCTTCACCCTAGGAGCAGAGCTGTCAATTACTTCAGATTATAACCAAGATACCGAGTGATAAAGAAATAGCAAACTTTAAACTGAGTAAAGATGTGTGGTCACAAATCTATAAAATGATGTTTGCAATTGCGTGTATCTCTGGAATGTGTGTAAGTGTGGGAGGGAGTGTGTGAGAGCGGTTGACAGCATCAGGGTAAAACTAACCTGTGTCCTGGTCGCAGAGGTGCTCACATGGGTCGGTGGTCCTCTGTCCACAGTAGTCTCTTACCCACTGGGAGGTGGAGTTGGTTTGGTAGTACAGGATCAGCTTGGCTGGATTTAACCAGTCTGACACATCCAGGTAACTTCCCATGCTTACAACGAAACTGCTTCCTGCCTCAAACGATAGAAAAAAAGGCATCTCGTGTATTCCTTTCACTGTTTTCCAATCGCTTAAGGACTATTAACTTCAGGAGAAACAAACTTCAAAAAACTGCACATCACACAGTTAGCAAAGTGTCATTGTGTAGGAAAGTGAGGGTTTAACTTAGCATTATGAACATTTTGAAGACAAGTGACTCCATGTGATTCACAAAAAAGACAAAAAGAAATCTCCGAAGCAACTTACAATTATTTGATCATTTACACAGCTGGGCAAATTTTACTGGAGCAATTTACAGTAAGTGCCTTGCTCAAGGGTACTACAGTTGGAACTGGGATTTCAACTTGTGACCTCTAAGTCCAAAGAAGAAACTCTCTCACTTCCTGAAAATCAAGGAATGGGCATTTCTGATGAAACTCATTTACAAATTTTTATTTACAGTCATGGAAACTTAGAGAGAAATGATTGCGCAATTACAATTTATTTCAGATATTCATTTTAGAAAAATGAGTGACAACTTTTAAATTACAAGCACTGCACCCTCAGGGATATCATCTCTGCATTGCTTTAATATATGGTGGTTCCTGTTGCAATGATGCACTGAGAGACGTGGGAGCATGACCCCGAGTTGTCTTTTAGTCATAATGTAGGGTTACCTACATGTCCTGAAGTCTTGCCTGTCTGCAATTGCCAATGCATCCAAAAACAAAACTTCAAGTTCATTCAGGGATTCTACCTAAATCTAGTACATCTTCACAAGACCTTTCCAGGAACACTACTCAGGTCCACAACTCTGAGGGATGAGTTCCATGTATCGCCTTACCGTCAGCAACAAAGTGCTCTGGGACGTGCAGGGTCACCTTCACCGTGAGGGGGCAGGACAGCTGACTGCTGTACACAGCTGCTAGGATGCAGGTGCTGATGGTGATCAGTGTCAGAGTGGGTTTATTCACAGGGCTACGAGCCGCACCTGCAGGAAATATGTATGATAGCTATTGTACATGGGAGGAGTGGAAATGCAAGAAGTGCAAATAAGTTGGAGTCTACAGTCCAATACAAAAATTCAAATTTCGAAATGAGGATATCCTCTGGGGATGTATGACATGATGCTTTTCAACAAGAACACATGGAATGTTATCTAGGTATTAAATCACTTGGCACTTAGTTCTTCAGCACACTCCCCCTACAGAGAAGAAAGGCACAGGAAAATGGCTCGAGCATTTTTCTAGCATGCAGAGGTGATCAAGCAGACATCCATTCAGATTTTGCCTGTAACAAGACATTTGGTTTTATTGTTTTCTTATCTTTACTTAAGCATAGTGATTTATCTCAGTACTGCTTTGGGAAACTCCTTACAGAGGTTTCCTTGAGTAACAGTCAGTGCAATCTTCACACTAGCGCTTAGATATAAAATATCTAAGTGTGTGATATCAAACACCATTGTGTGATATCAAACACCATTTCTTTAACATGCTACATAAATACCACATTGATCTGCAGCAATTTACATAGAGACAATGCAAAGAAGGAAATTGCACCTTAAAAGAAGCTTTTATTAAGGACAGAAGGAAATCAGTGAATAAACAAAGAACATTCTCATTGGGGAAATGCAGGGGAGAAGTTAGAAGCAGTGATTTTGCAATGTGGTTCAGATGGGGCAGTTCAGAGGCAAACAGTGTTTGCTACTAGTAGTTTTTACAACTAAAAGTTAAAAACCTAGACATGAACTGCCTTTAAGTCTGCTGTGCCAAATCAGAGATTATATTGTTGGAGTTATATGTATATACAAAAAAATGACTCAAATGGCACAAACAGTTTCCCCACATACATTGACAGAAAAGCCTATTTTATTGCCTTTATTCATTTTCATGGACTTCATGTGTTACAACTTTAAAAATACAGTATTCACATTTATATGGATACACACACACACACTTTCAGAACCGCTTGTCCCATACAGGGTCGCGGGGAACCAGAGCCTACCCGGTAACACAGGGCGTAAGGCCGGAAGGGGAGGGGGACACACCCAGGACGGGACGCCAGTCCGCCGCAAGGCACCCCAAGCGGGACTCGAACCCCAGACCCACCAGAGAGCAGGACTGTGGCCCAACCCACTGCGCCCCCCTTTATATGGATATTTCTGTGCAATTATTCTGTATTAGAGTCTAAACTTCCTAAATCTATTTTAGATTATGACAAACTCATGTCTCCACGACCCCTCCAGGAAAATCAGGAAGAAAGTGAACTAAACTGATAAAAGAATTCGATGTTTTCTGTGTGATGTTTTAACCTAAGGCAAGTAAGTATATGTTTGTAATTAAAAGATGTTAGAATTTACATTCTCTGTCTTCTGACTTTCCTCAAATTTAAGAAAAGGTGGAAGAAATTAAACAATTTCAATCTGGATTATGTTTATTATATTTTTTTCAGCCAGATACTGAAAACCCCTACTACAATTATAGCAGTCCAACATGAATCACAGAGGTTCTTTTTTTAAGCTGTATATGATAAGTAGCAGTCTACTCAATAATGTGTTCATAGGGTGGATATTGAAAAGAAAATATCTGTGTATAGTGTGTGTTATTGTGTGTTTGTTATATGTAAAAGAGTAAAGTCATTTTTATCTATACATAATACGATTATAGTTGCACTTAAGGTTTTCTCACTTCTGTCATAAAAATATGAAAAATGTATTGTTGCAAAATTTCCATGGCAAGCATCACAATAGTACACCCCGTGCTCAGTCCGTGCTTTGCTGAGCCATATAAATGATACAACAAAAACACTTTTAAGGAGAGCTTCGTAGAGGGAGGCAAGTGAAAATGTCACTGAAGAAAATACCGGTGTCAGCAGTTGGGCGAGGGAAAGCACAGAGAAAGGGTACTCTGGAGCTGCTGGCCGAGATGAAAAGGAACTATCTCCCTGCGAGCAGCTAATGGCTCCTGCCAGTTCCACTCACATCAGAATGCTAGATGTCTGCAGCAACACATACCTCAACAACTGGAGGCGTACGGCAAGTCCGAAATTACTGCAGAGCTGTATGAAATGAGCCTTCGGCTTCACAAACAAATGCAAAGACACACACCTTTATAGCAGTTTCACAGCAAAACCCTTATCAATGCGATGATGTTTACTATGACTCTATATTCCACATCAGCGAAACTTAAAGGGATAACAAAGCTCTTTTATACTTTTAAAAACTTAACTGAAAATTTTTTAAATTAAAAAAAGTAAAATTGTGTTATCATGAGCCGTTACTTAGCAGATATCTTTTCCAAGGCAACGGTAAGGTTGTGTACAAAACTAATTTAAATTATTCACTCATCCACAGATAAGTTCACCGTTTTTTAGCAGATCCAGGTATCTATCCTCTTGTTCCTCCATAAAATCACTTACTAGCTTGCTCTTTCTTGCTCTCTCTCTCTCTCTCTCACACACACACACACACACACTCACAAACGCAAAGGAAAGCTTAGATTTTCCAGTTCACTCCAGTTCCTTTAACTTCCCCAAACACTACAGTCTTTTCAAGAGAGTGTGATCTTAGCATGATGTATCCAATTTGCAGTACCCTCAGCCTCATCATATGTGGCTCTAATGAAAGTTCCAGACTGATTTGACCCAAGAGAGACCTGCTTTTGTTACTGGCTGTTGTGGTTAGCACAGACCATACTGTGAACTGGACAGGGATAAAATGATAACTCATGCTTTTGCGATCATTTAATGATTCATAGTTGCTTTTCTAATGCCATTAATTTTTTTGGATTTAAAAACTGCACTTTGGACTGTTTATTGTGTATAGGCAGAAAAATACTAAATGTTGACTTGGAACATTCTTGGCCAAGGGTTTTTGGCTTAGGTCCTGTTATTGGTTGGTAGTAGCTGTAGTTAAGGAGTAAGGGTGGGAAATGTTGGCACTCAATGAGACATTTATATGAATACCACTTATTACTGACTTTTCTGATGATGATTTTAGAGAAGGGGGTGCGGTGGCACAGTGGGTTTGGCCCATGCCTGTTCTCTGGTGGGTCTGGGGTTTGAGTCCCACTTGGAGTACCTTGAGACGGACTGGTGTCCCGTCCTGGGTGTGTTCCCTCCCCTTCCAGCTTTACACCCTGTGTTGCCGGGTTAGGCTCCAGTTTGCCGTAACCCCACCTGGGACAAGCTGTGTGTGAGTGAGATTTTAGAAAACTATTAAAGCTTCCACCTTCTACATGTTCCGTCTTCTATAAAGCCTATTGGATCCATCCAACGTCTCCATCTCACACCTCCTATATAAACAGCTATGTCAGTATATAACAGATTGCAAAGTCTGTGTAAGCAAATTCTGAGCATGAAAGTCAGTTTGTTAAATATATTACTTAAATAAAACATTTGTCCAACTGAAGTAATTCCCTCTGCTTATAGTCATATTAGTAGCCACCAAAATTGAAATCCCCGTTGATAGCAACAGCAGAATACAGACATGCTGGATGCAGATCTTACAACAAAAAGACTGAGAAAATAACCCAAGTACAGCTTGCACAAAGCTCATAAAACCGTGAAAACTGGTATTTTGAAATAGGTGGGTGAAAAATTTTAAAGAAATGAAGTGTTTTCTGTTGCCAGTCACTTTAATACAGAAATCAGTAACCTTGCCTTTCACAGGTTATTTTGCATTTCATTCCAGATAAACTTTGAAGTACTGAACCTTTATTGGGATTTTGACTGAATATTTCAACTGTATTAAACAAACTGGCAAATTCAGAACATTTTTGTGTTAATCCATAATACATTTCAGAATAGCAGCTTGCGTGTTATATTAAAATATTCTCATTTTAATTGCTATTTACAGCTTGTATTGTTTAGTTAACTCGGGTATAGAATACTGAGGAAGCTTTTGTATATGTGACTGTTTGATTTACAACCATCCGTGAAAGCACTACATGCACAAGTATGGTAGTTATCTCACAGCACCTGGATGGTGTGAGAGGACATGTGTTCATTCCCCACTCAGCCTGTGCAGAGTTTGCATGTTCTCCCTGTCTTTGCATGGGCTCCCTCTGGGTACTCTGGTTTCCACCCACTCTCCAAAGACATGGTTCTAATGAATTGGTTATTGTAAATTGCTCATAAAGGCTGTGTGTTAGAGTTTGTTCTGGTATATAGATGAGTGGTTGACTATAGGTACTGTATTAGGATTGTAAATTACCCAGCATGCAAAAGACTGGTGTAAATATTACATATTAAGGTCATTGTAAGTCGTTTTGATGAAAACTGTCTGGCAAATTAATGAAAATAAATTTCACGGTTATTCATTCAATTTTTATGTTATACAACTTTTCCCTTATGATATTAAGCATCATTCTAGGTGATTTTGGGGTGAACAAGGGATGGGCTATGGAAAAACTGGATTTTTTTCTTCTTCATATATATTGGAAAAAGAAATTTCATTTTCAAGGCCTTAGAGATTTGGTTTGTTCTCAGAAACATATTATGATCAGTAAACAGAGGACAAGTGTAATGTATTTCCTGTAATACCATGTTGTGGCTAGGTCAGGAAATCCAACACCACTTACATCATCTAACACTCTGCTAAGAATATGTATAACATTATGATAATTCAAGTATATGATTTAGTAATTATTCCGCAACTTTAAAGATTTTCTTTTTCACTTCTACTGTATTTTGAAATATAGATAAACATATATAAATTGTAAAAGATAATTAAAATACATCCGGAACCAGAGCGTCACTACCCGTGGGAGCAACACCTCCAGCAACCATCACAGGCAGCCACTACCATCAAGTTGCTGTTATGAGAGCGGTCATTCTGTTGTATCATTTGGAGAAGTAATTCGACTTACACATTTTCGAAGACACAAACATCTCCAACATTATTTTTAGCGGGAATTTCTTCACCAGTTTTTTTTTTTTCTTCTTTTTTCTAAATTAAATTAGAGTGTAAATGGCCTGCAGTTCTGCCTTACACCATTTGGGGTGCGAAACCATGACTAGATAAAACGGAGATTTAAGCTGTCCAGGGAGAAGGGCACAGGAAGTGCAGAACTGGCAGTTTCTCTGAGTAGTTTGTTATTGGGTATTTAAATGTAGCATTGTTAAATCCAGAAAATACCCTTCTTTGTGTCATTCTCCTGAGTTGCTTACTGCGCAGAAACAGTGGGCTCTATCTCACTTGTACAAGGAGAACACAGCGCAGTGAACTGGAGGTTCTGGAGATTATGTTTTTTTTTTTTTTTTAAAGTTAATTTAACTTTAAATGTGTTTTATGGTCCTAAAAGACAACGAAATAAACTGGCATCCATGCTGCATTTTGCATCACACCCAATGCTTCTAGTAAAAAGGGACAGTGAGCGCTGGAAATATAATAAATAAATAAATGAATGAAAACTTTACTGCAAATATTCAGTTAATTTTAGCTTCATCTTGTGTTTTAAACAGTGCCTAACCTGCAAATAAATCAAAGGACTAAACTGTATTTAGCTTCTATTGGTAGAGCGGATTTAGGAACATATCTAAATTACAAACTGACTTCCAGTCCCAAATGAGTCTGGAAGCTGAGGTAAAAGCATACTTAACTTAAAGGTTCTAATAATATCACCATCAAAAGGAATGTAATGGTATGTCTCCAAAGAACTCTTCTTTATTGTTCAAACCTTCTCTCCAAGAAGGCTGACAGGCTGAGGAAGTTTCTTTCTCTCCAAGGGCTAGAAGTCACCTCCTCTTAATAAGCAAACTTATTAACTGGTTTTCCAAGAAAAAAATGTAAGTATAAAATTGTAAGGCACTGTTAGTGTAACCGTAGGGGGTGCGTTGGTGCAGTGGGTTGGACCACAGTCCTGCTCTCCAGTGGGTCTGGGGTTCAAGTCCCACTTGGGGTGCCTTGTGACAGACTGGCGTCCCGCCCTGGGTGTGTCCCCTCCCCTTACGCACTGTGTTGCCAGGTAGGCTCTGGTTCCCCGTGACCCCGTATGGGACGAGCGGTTCAGAAAATGTGTGTGTGTGTTAGTGTAACCTTTAATCCTGAAGATACTTCATGCTTACATAATGATACATGTTAAGACATTTAATATGTTCAAGGTAGTTTTAGTAACCTTTTTGCAGACATTATCTATCTATCTATCTAGAACAAGTGACCATCAAAAACAAAGGACAGCTTTGCCCTAATCTCAAAATCATATTTCACTCTACAAAGATTTAACAATCACACAGAAACTTTGTTGTTTGACAAAAAGTGCATAAAAAAGGCTATTCTGCCTAAAGTTACAGCAAAAATACCAAGGGGAAAAACAAGCAATTTCAGAAACTACTGAAGCAGAAGACCTACACAAAGAAACATTTAAACCCCCCACCTCCCAGTGCATATACATGAAATTCTAAGTTTATGCCCATAAATTAGTTGCTTCTGCAGATGAATTTCTATCCATTTAAAACACAGAATTAAACCTGAACACATTACAAGCAATAAGCCAGGAAAAGTTGGGTTAAGTCAATCAACACAGAGAAATTGAACCTAGAGCTTTCAGTGCACACAAACTGATGTCTACCAGTCACACTCATCACCAAACCAATTAGCTGGAGCAAGTATGCATGAAGGTAATGCCACAAGAAAAAAAAAAAACTTTGTCTATTACACTCAAAAACAAAATAAAGAATGCCTCCTTTATGGGTCTGTTTTCTGCCACTGCACCCTTTTCCTGTCCATCAGCCATAGTCTTGCTGGCCATTTGGACTAATCATCTCCAGATTTGTCCCCTGGATTTTTGTCTTGTGGTGCTTGTGTTTGTGCATAATGACTTTGTTGCATATGTGTGATTATTTTTTTTGTAATATATTGTACTTTCGGTGTCTGTGATAAGTAATTGTTTATTGTCTTGGTAGTGTCATCTTGGGGGGGGGGAGGGAGGGACAGGTAAGTATGTCACATGAGCTATATGTCCACCATGTAGGTTTTAAAAGCCTGTCTAGGGTCTAGGCACATTAGGGAAGAGGTGATGCCCCCCCCCATGTGATTTTGATTATTAGATAGAGTACGTTAGTTGGGGCATCATAAATGCTGAAGACCCTTTTTTTTTCTTTCCTATAGCTAGGGTAGTTATTACAAACTTTAGAACATCTATTTGGTTTCTCCAGGTTCTTTGCTTTGGTATTGTTTTAGTTCCTTTTTCCCCTTGTTAAGTGTCTTTGTGTTTTGGAAATTTTGTACATGGTCATTTCAACATCCGCACCAGTTGGCACAGTAAAGGAAGCCGCACTTGGCACTTGGTTCTTGTATGTGTGATCTTGTTGGCCCCATGCTGCCACTGTTCACCATTCAGTTGTGACACCCTAGCTAATCCTAGACACCTGGGGTTGTAATGATAGAAACAGAATAACATATGTAATCATAGCCTATTCAGGGATCCTCCAGTTTTAAGCTGGTTTCACTGATTGTTGGTACTCAAGGGTGGTTGTTTTGATGTTTTCCACAGGATACTTTGTCTTTGCTCTGTGTACGCGACGTTACCTTTGCTCCGCCTTCGCCCCCTCTGTTGCTCTGTGTAGAACTTTATTGGTGTCTCATCATCTGCCTCTGATCCCGAGTCTCCCGGATGGCCAAAAACTCCTCCTCCTTGTCGTCAGATTATCAGATGTTATATCGGGGGTGGGGGAGAGGATCATAAGAAGCAAGACTGAGTACCAATTGCAATGGGTCAAAGGATAAAAAAACATGACATTCTTTTAAAATACAAACCTTGGGTATGCTGTCTCAGTAAATGTTCAGCAAAGACTGGGATGAATATGAACACGCGTTTACATTTACATTTATTTATTTAGCAGATGCTTTTCTCCAAAGCGACATACTGTACATCTCAGAGAAAATACAAGTTGTGCATTACATTAGGAGAAAGAGAGAGATATAGCTGCTGACATGTGAGTCTTAAGTAAACGTAGTTTGTTTCTTTCTACTTTATGCACCGATGTTCATCCTACAAGTAGGTGCACAAAACTGAGGCCAGACGAATCCTGATCACCTTCTGGAACAAATTCCTTCAGTGAGGACATAACAATTACACTACATTATTTTAAAAGGTTAGTGTCATATATTTGCAACTGTAGAAAAATTATAAGGAATGGAATTAACACAATTTTACTGCTCAGGCAGAGTATACCCTACTTAGCTTTGAGCTTTTTTGTGCTCAGTTACCCCTCTGTTCTATATAAGATTTGTTTACTATTTATGTACTACTCACCCATGAACACTGTTTACTTTTTGTTGTGGCAAGTCTTAATAAAGCTTTTAGAAGGCCTTATATATTGCTTGTTTGTATGGTACACATTCTCAGTTAGGAGTCAATGGGGAATAATGTACAGTATTTAAACTTAAACCAACTAAAATATACTGATGTAAAATACATTTACATTGAGGTCCACCATTATTGTGATATCTATTTTTGTGTAACTCATGAGCAGTTAACCTTGAACAGAAGAGAAACAGACATACAGACAATATTATCCACTTCATAATTATATGTGAAGTGCATACAATGTAACACTTTGATATTTGAAGACATTTACATATTCATAATAACCACTGAAATTTAACATAAAAAAACACAAATATGAATAATAAAGGAAAATGTGGCTTTATAAGCACTATATAGCCATATATACACAGTATAAGTAAATGCATGTAAGAGCAGTAGGTCAGTCCCTAAAATCCTTTATGAGCACAGAGAAGGCTCTTTTTGTTAAACACCCTGGAGCTTTTTTATGTTCATCACGTACAATTACAGGAAGCTTTCTAGTTGATGAAAGCCTTAATTGTTTAATTGTGAGAGTGCTATGAATGCAAATGGCTCTTCAGTCTCTCTGTGCAGAAGTGTAGCTGTTCATCTGATTAGAAAGCAAATGTTGCCCTTCTATTATATCTGCTTGTAGACGAAACCTTGTATGGTTTAGATATTGACAAAATGGTATTTTGAGGCTTGCGGGGCACTTTGCGTTTGTTAACATTTAAATGATCTATTTCAGCCTTTGCATCACAAATAGTTTCCTGTAGTCGCCTCATCCTAAATGCTGCATCCATTCAAAAGTAGTCTTACAAGTTTCTTACAGCTGAAACTATGACATGAATGTCAGAATTATTATACTTCAAAACAGCAGAAAAAAGTTCCTTTCCCTCCTTTTAATAAAATATAGTTCTAAAATTCACAATGAGATTAACCAATATACAAGATATGGAGACGTTCTTGCAATAAAACCCATCAGAGATGAGCGGACAACAGGATGGGGGTATATGCAATATTACGTCATGATAATGCTGCAGATAAAGTCGCAAAGACACTGCAGTAGTTTTTAAAATCAGGCCTTAATGATAATGTAACCAATTTGAGAAGATTTGACCACATTTCTGAAAGTCTTAGATATCAACACTTGATCACAGCTGCAAAATACTGCACAATTTTGCCTTTGCTTCACTTTATAGTCAGTATGCAGTATGCTGTTTCTTTGTTACAGCCAGTTAAGAGTTATAAGAGTATGATTCTGTGTTGTTGTGACTCACCTCCATTCCCTTCTCTTCTGCCTTTAAATAATAAAGAAAGCACCGTGGAATTACACATCTACCAAAAAATAAATAAATAAATAAAATCATACTTATTGCGAAAAATACAATATAGTGATCACTGGAATCAGACTTATTTCGAAAACAAGTGAGACAGTCACTCGAAGGGGCTAAGACTTAAGAGTTATCGCATTTTAAGTGGAGGCTGGGATCAATAAATCTTTGTGAGCTTTGTGAAAAGTCTTGAGAACTTGTAGTTTGGATATAGACATGACAGAATACAATTAAACTACTAATGTGTACTGCAGCAGCTGAAAAAGAACAATATAATTCTACATTTATTTGCAAGCATACTTGTATAGTTAAATATAAAGTACATAAAATAAAAAAAAAATGTAATCAATAAACTAATGTTGGTTCTGTATTTTATTTTAGTACTATCCGTGTCATTGCTGTGCAATAAAATTATGAAAAAAAAGGTTTGTCTCTTAAATTTGTAGACCCATTACAACACAAACATGCACTTTTCTATGAAAGGAAAAAAAACCATAAGAAAACAAATTTGCATACATAATATTAATACAAAAAAACATTTTATGCATGGGACTAAGGACCCAAGGGAATGAGTAATTGTTTAAATATTAATATAAAAGGAAATGGTAAGTTCTTTTTTCCTTTCGATATAGTTATAGTTTAATCATAAAATTGTAATCTAGCAGACTAAAACCTTAGTTAGTTATACCTAGAACAAATACTTTTTAGCACAGCAGTGAAGCTTCTCATCAGCAGCTCTATTTCAACTGAATCCTTGACTAAAGCCACTGATGGAGGAGGCGGATCTCTTCTATGCTCAGAGGCATATTGAGAAACATAACTATTCCTTTCAGTCCCTTTTTTCCAGAACAAACTGAAGCAAAAAAAGGGTTACAGTTTTTAACATACAGTTTAAGACATTAAAATACATGTGAATAACTTCTACTCCCAGCACAGCATCCAACAAATAATTTCTGCTTCATGTCTAGTTGTGACAGCCTCTCTTTCAAAAGAGCATTTAGCCAACTTTTGTAGGGATTCTAAGAACACAATTGTGATTGTGTACATATTCTAATTAAAAATGAAGATAATGATAAGTAATCTTCATTTTTGCCCTCAAATATTTGGGGAAGGAGTTTCTTTTTAGGCGCTGAGATAAGCATTTAGGTGCAGTATTATGAATGTATGTTTTTAAAAAATATAAAGACTGCAATTGATTGGAGTGTCCTCCAGGTGTACTCTGCCTCGTGCCTTATTCTTCTGAGTGTCCCAACCATGCCATCCAGGACTGGACAAGCCGGTATTGACATTGAATCAATGAATCAATGAATGAAAATTATGGCATTAACTATCCATAGTAGACACAAATTACTATTTAAATTGATTTTCTGGGTAAAACCAAAGGCTATTTACAGAAAGGTTAGTTGATTCAGATTTTGCCACTGTCTGCTCCTTAAACATGCTTAATTTCAGCAAAACAATAGGAAATTGGAAATACTTTGTGCACGGCATGAATAAAAACTTGTATTGCATGCCTTTACTGCACTCAAGTTATTGCTGCACTCAGCCATTTCAATCAGTGGAAGCCACTCAAAATTCGATTGAATGCAAAACTGACTAAAATTGGAATGCGAAAAATGTCAGGAAAATCTCATTCAGAAGATTTGTCTAATTTTATAACTCAAATACATATGCAACTCTCTAGTACATTTGTTGCCCGTTACCATCATTGCGGAGTAGCTACTGGGACATCAAACATATTCGCTTCATAGTTACTTCAGCATTTTTCGATTAATTGACTCAAAATTATACAAAAACTAATGGAATAAAAATGAAATACTGTACATACAAAGTACACATGTGCCTTGAAGCAAATAGATGACTAAATAATCACCTAGTGATTTGTTTACTCCACCACCCCCCCATGGCTACAAGGTACTTTCCCCAGTATCAAGGAGGTGACAGAGGTAAATGGTGTTATGCCACCCAGTACTACGGACGGTAAGACAAAACAGAAGTAACCTGAAGCTGACAGTAGCCCTTGGCTGCTAGTGATTGACACCACAAGAGTTATTACATGCCGCTACATTAGTGCCTTCCATATCACTGACACACCATTATGTTCCTAATGGGAGATGAACTACTCTGTTATCACTGCCATGCATTTTACACCATGGCCAAAATCTCACACTAATGGCTTTAGCATCCATTTATATCTGCAAAGGTTAAGTATAATTTTTCCACAGCAGCAAGAGTTGTAATCACACTTAGACACTTGTCACCAAATCACTGTAGTTCCTCTGTGCAGTGTTTGGCATTTTCTTTTATAGATGCTGTCTCCAATGTAATGGTGTCAGTCGAGGGAATCCACTTTTCTTACTGAGAGTACGAAAGAAGACATCTGAACTGCCTGGGGAAGGACACAAATTTTCAATGGGAAATAAAGAAAACTGAATGTTGAAAAGTACTTACATTCACCTTCATTCATCAAAGGCTGATTTTACAATCCTGTTGTGGTCATTGTTTTAGAGCTTCTCGCAAATCTGTCTGAACCATGGCGTTGGTTCCTCGTCTGATTAATGAACCTAGTGCCACTTTACATCTGCTAGTTTATGTGGTTCTGCTATCACTCTGCAGTGAGTGACATCCTGATTAAACTCTCAGTTTGATCAGGATGTTATTTTGTGCAAAGATGTCTAATAGAAATGCAATAAAATCAAGAGAAATAATTCACGCAGCCTTCTTTCAACAACTGCACACCGTTTGTAGCATCACATTCAGGTAATTCATTGAAGGGCCCCTGTGAATAATACAGAATGCCACAACACACTGCTCTGTCAGTCTGCCTATGCTGTGAAAAGAACCAGTGTATAGAAGACAAAAAGATAGTTATATCCAACTGTAATACATGAAATAGCAGCTCCGGGTGTCACAGCTTGGATAACTAGAATAAAGACAGAGACTAAAAAGACACCTTCAAGAACAATGGAAATTTTACCTTTTTTTAACAAAAATTTAGAAAAATAAGCAACCACAAGGAATTCTTGGAAGTTTTTGTTTTTTTTTTTTTTTTCTCTCTGGATTTAAAGCCTTAAGACAGACAGACAAATATCAATATGGAATTTGGGGGGAATAATGCAAGATACATTGTATCTACACAAAATAACAAAAATAGCAAATAGAACCATGCCACAGAAAATTGTTAAACAGGTGGCAATGAATGCTCAGACAGTTGCTCGATCGTAAAAGTAACTTGAAATATGAATCATTATAGTGCTCAAGGTCAAGTATTAGGATTCTTTTCTTTTTTTTGATTTGTAGCAAATAGAAAAACACTGATCATACTGAGTAGTTATATGTATACAAAATATAGCCAGCAGACAATGTTGACAAAGAGAGCACCCAAAATAAGTCATTTTGATTTATAACTAAAAAAAGTCACAAGGACAGTGATCAGGAATTGTTGATATTCTGATAAAGTTTTATGCGGCTACTACTGTCATGAACATTGGTGCATATGGTGGAAAGAAACAAAGTGTACTTAAGAATCACGCTTCTGCAACTATGTCTCTCTTTCTCCTAATATAATGCACAAACTGTATTTTTCTATGAGATGTATGTCGCTTTGGAGAAAGGCATCTGCTTAAACGAATAAATGTAAATGTAAATATAATTCTTGACTGGCTGTAAGTAAGCAAGCAAACAATCAAGTAACTAAGTAAGAAAGAAAATAACAAATCGATAACAAATCGACCACGAGATTTACAAAGCACTAGATGTCCAGAAGTAAAATAATAATAATAATAATAATAATAATAAAAACAGAACTGAATGAATTAATGAAAGAATTCATGAATGAAGAACGAACGAACAAACAAACTACTAAATAAAGCTGTAAATGTATATACACTCACACACACACACACACACACACACACACACACACACACACACACACACACATTTTCAGAACCGCTCATCCCATACGTATATATATATATATATATATATATATGTACAAATGAACTGTAGGGAAATCTTTCAAATCTTACCCAGTCTTTCCAAGTTAAAAAACATGTTTCTGTGTTGGAGCAGGATACAGTATGTACTTGCTGGAAGCACTGCACAACTCAACTGGCTTATCCTAGTTGAGTGAAAGCTTCAGAACCATGGACAGCAGCCCAGTGTGCTTCTGTGACTATTGTACCGTAGAACACTGTCTCTCACATAAAACTGTGCTTTGAGAATCACTGAGGCAGACAGCTGCAGCCTCTTTTTCTCTGCTTGGATATCTTTAGCACAACAAGTGAACACACACACACACACACACCACTCTACATACATACATAGGTAGGTATTTAAGTACAGTATATGTATTTATGTGTGTATGTACAGTATGTATGTAGAATGTTGTGCATGTGTAAATCATATACATAGACACATACACGCACATAATAAACATTTGTGAACTTCAGGCAGTGAAGTCAAAGTCAAATTAAACATTTGTGAGGTCAGACAGTTTATATTTAGATGACAAAAAATCACAAAACTTATGACAGATGACCTCGAGCTGGGAAATGACATGAGCAGAAGTGTGCGGGGGTTCGGAATTCTTGCCCTGTATGATTTGCAATGTCACCAGGGTGTATATTTTGAATTGAAATGTCTTTTCTTGTAAAGCATCTCCCATAAGTTTGACAGCTCATTATGTCAATACAGATGTACAAATTACATTTCCCTGTAACTTGATTTCTTGTAAAAAGGCCCTATAAGACAAGCCTGTATGTTCATATATTGTTTGCACAGTTTGTTACTATATGACTGTTGTGTTTCATTAAGCATAATACAATAAACACGGTCTGATCTCTGTCTCAGACTGTAACACAGTTTGAGTGCATTTCATTTGAGTCACCTCTTCATATCCATTATTAGGAATTATTACTTTTTGTTTTCTTTGGGTAATGACAAATCTCTCAATTACTCATTTACTGGAGTCAATCGAAGTCCACACCTTGCTCAGTGGTACTGCAGCATGTGGTGGGAGCTGAATATGGGTTCTTTCAGTGCTAAGTACTCGCTCTAACCACTACGCTACTTGCTATATATACATGTAGAGCAATAAACATTTGACCTTTTTTACCTTTCCCATATCCTCATTAAAACCTGGACATCAACTTGCCAACTTATTAACTTCTATTGACTGTAGTAATGTGATAAATGAGTAGCCTTAAAAATTTTTTTCTATTTAGAATTCCAGGAGGAGTGGGCAGCCACTGGCACTTAGAGGGTCTTTTTTTCCCCTCTCTTCTCCTTTGCCTTTTGAATTGAATTGAATTGAAATGGATTGAATTGAATTGAAAAACTATTCAATACAATCCCTTCTATCCATAAAGTTAGCGCAGCCACAGCAAAAAGACACATACAGATGTGCTTGGACATGGATAGGGACAAACAGAGGCTGTCCTACCTTTGGACCGGCTGTGTCGCCTCTTCCTGCCAGTAGAGGCACTGCGTGTGACCTGTTGCAAGTGTGCTATCTCTACTGGCGTGTTGGCACGGAAACTCTCCTTGAACTTCAGCACCAAGGTCTCGACTGTCTCTTGTTTGGGCTCAATCACTACAAATGTTTTACAGTGGCTTCATGTTAAAATAGTATCACAGACAAACATTACATATGTCAGGCATTATAACACACAAACAAGGACAAATACAGCTACATGTATCCACTGATGGTAGACAGTTCACTAAGAAAGACAAAGACAACAAAAACATATACGTACAGTATGTTGAAAAAACGGCAATTGTGAGGAATCAAAGGGTTGTAAAATTAAAGGGTTCACAGCAGACAGCAGACTCAAATTACTCAAAAAAGCAGGAGCTTGGTTTCAGAAAGGAGCACTTCTTTCTTGTCATATTTTGCTGTGGAAATTCATTACTTGCATTATCCTTATGCTGTAGGCTTTCCACAATAACAGATCATAATTAACTTATTTATTCATTTATTTAGCTAATGCTTTTCTCCAGAGTGACTTTGAATGTATTACTTGTATATTAAGCTACTTTCAGCTACTTGGCCATTTATAGAACTGAGTATTCTTTACTGGAGCAATACATTGCTCAACAGCACTGCACAGGGATTCAAAGCTGAGTCCTCCAAGTGGAAGGCAATTGCTCTAACCACTAAACTACCTGCTAGCACCACTCTGTATTAGGGTAAGTAATAGGGAGTACCAGAGAAATAGCAGCAAAGAAAATACCAGATTTAATGTTGGTAAAAAGTAGTCTGGCATAGTCTTGAGCATATGGCCAAATGCAATATCAAAGAGATTTTATTTTTCACTATACAGTACAGAGCACAAGGCAAAGTAAATTGTGGTCAATGACGACTGAAAAATAAGATGTACATATCAAGATGGAACCAAAATTAATGATGCTTAACAAAATAAATTATGTTAATGCTGAATGTATCGGGGCAAAAGAGTAAAAAAAAATAAATCACTGCTTTGACCATTGAACACCTGTGTCATCAGGCTGAGCTGACAATGTACTGGTTCACATTCCACCTTCTATGGCATTTTGCAAACTCCACTACAACAATAAGAGCTCTTTACTCTGTCTTGTTATATCCTATTATTTCCTAACTAAAGCACAGAATAAATGTAAATAAATATTAATTCATGGCACACAATGATAAGCGACATTGACAGCTTCATATCTTTATAACATCCTCATAACTTTAGCTAGTTATTGTCATTTGCAAGTGGGGGGAAAAGCCAATGGCCAATATGTTAGCCGAAACGCACTCTAGTTATGAATAACACTATCATCATGTATTCTACAATGGGAACAAGACTACTGCAATCAAGGGTATTTGGTAGCAGTACTTCAAGAAATAACCTATGAAAAATAAAAGCTCTGTACAGTTGGTGTGTTTGAGTGGATGTGCAACATTTTTGTGAGAAAATTAGAGATCTTAAATATGTAACAAAGCACATTATTAAAGAGTTAGTCTAAAACAAATAAAACTGCAAACCTTTTTTTTGGAATAACAGTGAGCACAGGATTTGCTTAAGGTGCAAAAGAAGAGGTGCTATTACCACATCTGTGAAGAGTTACACTAACACTTTTGCCATCCTCCCATACTCGAAAAAACCAAAAGTAATTCACTAGAAGTGAATAGGTAAACTAAGACACTGCAGTGTGTTCAGTGATCCTGTACAATGCCTTAGGTCTATCAGAGGATGACCCCATAATTCAGTCTCTGGAAACATTTTCTCACAGGTCTGTAAGTAAACCCACTGTGCTGTGTCCCCTAAGGTACAATACAACTGAAAAAGCGGGATGTAGAACTAAAAATGTGAATACTGCAGGCGATGACAGCCAAATGTTGTTAAGCAATGTTTTGGAATGAAACATCTGGAATTACTTGGGTAGTATAATAAAATGGAAATATGCCTACCCAGATACGCAGTCAAATATAGATACACAGTTTCTTCACAATGCATGTACCCTCCTTTGCAATTGCTTCTATTTTTAATGTCAACATTTTGACATTAAATTACAGTAGATTTTCTGTCAATTCCAGTAGTATCTAAATGGTTCCCATGAAAGAAAACTTGACACCAGTATTTTTCTGAAATGTCCTTGCTGTGGAGGATAATGCAATGTGTAATCACAGATGTGAAAAGCAGAGGTCTTCTAAATTTAATGGAGTAAATTTAGTGTATTTAAACAGCACTGTCAAATAACATTTTCAATTTTTTAGAAAATTGGAAAGAGGATAAGACTTTTTGTAGCAATCTGACATGGTCTTGCACACAGGCATGTGCTAAGAAACAAATGATTTTCAAACCCCTGAGGACCTGTCCGCATCAGTGATGTCTTTCTTTTTAAATAATGCATTGTTTACATACAGACACTTCTCTATACATATTTGATCAAACTTCACTCTCCTTCCAGTATGACCAGGAAATAGAGAACCCGCAATTCTGGCTCAGTAATTTTCATCTTATTATCCTTATAAATCCCATTTCCTACTTAGTGTTTTTGTTTCATTCACATGCAAAATATTAACCACAGTCAAGAACTTTTAACTTCTATTCATTTTTAAAATGTAGCCCCAGGTGCCACATTGTGTATGTTTCACTCTTAATAATAAAATATCAAATGAAATTATCAAAGTCAGAGGTAACAATCTGAACTTGAATTGAGATTCTGCTTGCTTTGGGGAACAAGATATGCAGTACAAAGTGGCCAAGGGTCAAATTATAATCCCCTTTACAACTGTTTTTCAGGAAATCTCAAAACACAAGAAGTGACAGAAATCCATAAAAGTTTAGCAAAAAAGTTTTTAAATGGTCAAACATGGGGGGGGGTGCGTTGGCGCAGTGGGTTGGACCGGGTCCTGTTCTCCAGTGGGTCTGGGGTTCGAGTCCCGCTTGGGGTGCCTTGCAATGGACTGGTGTCCCGTCCTGGGTGTGTCCCCTCCCCCCTCTGGCCTTACGCCCTGTGTTGCCGGGTAGGCTCCGGTTCCCCGTGACCCCGTATGGGACAAGCGGTTCAGAAAGTGTGTGTGTGTGGTCAAATATGATATACTTTTACAATGAATATGCAAAACCAGGGGGCGTGGTGGCGCAGTGGGTTGGACCACAGTCCTGCTCTCCGGTGGGTCTGGGGTTCGAGTCCCGCGTGGGGTGCCTTGCGACAGACTGGCGTCCTGTCCTGGGTGTGTCCCCTCCCCCTTCGGCCTTACGCCCTGTGTTGCCGGGTAGGCTCCGGTTCCCCCGTGACCCCGTATGGGACAAGCGGTTCTGAAAATGTGTGTGTGTGTGTGCAAAACCAGCACTGTTGAGATGAAATATAAACACAGAATTTTACAAAGAGGGCTGAGCCATGATTTCAGAAATATTCTATCAGGGCTGAACTGATGGAGGTGAAGTCAGACTCACTGCCGCCACTCACATGGTTTCCAAGGCAAAGGAGGAACAAAAAAAACAGCTTGCTATTACTTTCTTCCGTGCACATGTGGAGAGAGGGTCCAGACACAGGGTGAAACATGCAGGCTCCCTGTGGTGGACATGAACACCATACCCACCAAGCAGCAAAGCACTGGCTTTACCCATAGTAGCACCACATCCCCACGATTCAATTGAGCAGAATTTAATTTATCCATGAGGACATCAGCTTCTAAAGACTCAGATTCATTTTTTATTTTTTTAATTAGGTGAAAAATTCAGTTCGAACTGTTAAATATGACTCAAAATATATGTATACAACAAATAACTACAAGCTGTACAAGGATATGTGATTTCTTTTTTTTTGGGGGGTGGGAGGGGGTCATTTAAATTCACACGTGGACCATATCACATATTTTCTTATATTTTTTGAGAAACCGATACAAAGTACACTTGTGGTGTTCAGTAAAACCCTGAAACCTGCAGTATGCAGTTAAAGAAAGACTACCATAAAGGAGACAAATCCAAACAGATTAGGAAAAAAGAAGCAAACGTGCTGAGCCAAAACTTAGTACAACCTAGTAATAGACTGGAAAATAGCATCTTCCGGAGAGGACCACGTTGTCATAGAAACTAATCCCTAGTAATACTTTGACCTCTAGACAGAAGTTATCAACAGCAGAATATGCTGTAAACTCTTTGTGCAAAAGAGTTATTTTGTGTATCTTTCTAATGAAAAAAGCAGGTTGTTAATTGGTGAGCGACTAAAATTATGAGGGAATAGTTTGTTGACTTGCCTCAAGACATCTCTTGTCCTCTTTATCCACTCCTGAGAGCTCATCAGTAAAAATACTAGGGTACTGAAACCTGCAGAGAAAAAGAATTGGCTCTTAAGTAGCATCTGCTTGCCCCAGGATTCGCCGCTACTACTTAAATCAACACCAGGTTCTTTCATCCTTTTCACACCTTTAAGGCATCCCAAGATGCATAGTTGAATATACCTATAGCAGCACAGATTTTAAACTAGTAGACCAGGCTATGAAACATTAATTAACCTTGACTACAAATATGTACCAGGAGAATGAATAGCAAGTTTATGAGAAGCAGATTAAATAACTTCAAAAGATAAACAATATGGTACTATAACAATTTACACAGCTCACTACTGTGTATATTTAGACACTGAGCATGTACATTGCTTTTTACCTGTCTTGTACTTTATAGCATTCAGACAATTTCTAATTATATTCTGATTTTTTCTTTTTTTTTCTTTTTTGCTTAAGGTCTACATAAAATAAAAATGATAATGTTCAAAGACAGACATGTAGGTAGACAGGCAGACATAAAATAAAGTACCAAGGAGTTCTGTTAAAAAAGAGATTATGTGCACTGCTGCACTGATCTCTTTTACTTAAGCAATGAGAATTTCATGTCACTAGTAAATTAACATGGAAATCTGGACAGCTGTTAGACTACTTATACAGAGGGCACCTGGAAGCTTGCTGTTTACAACAGCTATTTGGGTAGGGAAAAACAATGTTGCTTTAATAAGATTATTTTAATTCAAAACAAAGATAATACAGACAAACACAGGACCCTGGTTAAAAATCCCTCTCTTACATTTGTAATTATTCATTCACTGACACGTTTTTCCAGAGCAAGTTGCACTGTTAAGCTATTTACTTATCCTCTTATACAACTGATCAATTTTTACTGCAGCAATGTAGAATAAGTGCCTTGCACAAGGATACTACAACAGGAGGTAGAATACAAATCTCAGACTTTTTATTCCAAAGAGGGTAGCGCTAACCACTACGCTACCTGGTATATATATATATATATATATATATTGTGATTCAATATATGGTAGAAAGTCTGACTAAGAGGCTTGTCTGTCCATAGTGGTCTGCACAAAAAAGACTGGCCTAACATTCAACCTCTCTCAAAAGAAGAAGAAGGAAAAAATACATCTGGCAGTGTTGAAGACTATTGATCTGGCTTAATTCTGTTTCAAGAGCCTTGTTCAAAAAGAATTTGAACTTCTTTGAGATAAAGGGTGATAATGGACTTCTATATTGTCTCATTCTATGGAAATGTCATATGGAAATATACAGCATCTTGAAAATGTCCCTTTCAAAACAGACACCACTTTTATGTTGGTCCAAATAAAAGTTAAATTACGGTGGGATAAGATAGGTAAAATATAAACTTTTTATTTCCTTCTCCATGATAACTCTTGTTCTTACATTATGAGCATGGTTAAAGGGTCAATTTGGTAAAGCAAATCCCTGTCCCATAAAATGTATACTCAAGTGTTTGGAAATAATAATACCTGAATAACTGTATAATAGGACAGTATTGAGAGTTGGTGAAGGGTATTGGTGATGGCATATTGGGGATGGTAAATTGCCTGTTTTGTGTGTGTGTGTGTGTGTGTGTGTGTGTGTATTCAACCTGCAATGGATAGGTGTGTACCCTCCTCAGTCTTGAACCCTGAATTACTGGGCTCCAGACCCCTGCAATCCTGATCAGGACAAGCAGTTAATAAAAGTGGGTGGGTGGATGGATGGATGGATGGATGGATGGGACAAAAAGTAAAAGCGTAACTGATAATGTGAAATAAAAATACTCATCCCTGTTACCTGGTCTCCATCCATCCCAGACCTATATCATTTGGTCTGGTGTGATAAACCGCTATGCATCAAATTTTCTTATTATTAATTTATTTAAAAGTGACATGTGTTCTTTATCTTTCTCAAGTCAGTTCTGGTGCACAATCGCAATAAGTCTGCATGATGAAATCATACTTCTTTTTAAAAAAAAAAGAAAATTAAAAACATACCCTAGACCCTTCATGAATAAAATTTCCGCAGATAACTTACCGATACCCCACAGACCCAGAATCTGTGCTGTATGGGGGGGGGGGGGCATGACAGTATGATCAGCAGCAGAGGGGGAGCCAAGAAAAAAAATAAAAAAAGAGGTAGTATAATAAATCTTTACCTAAATTCTGTAGTTATATAGTAGAAAAAAGGTATACATAAAATGGTAAAATGAAATATTATGTTCACTTTCATATCTAAATATATTATGTTGTGCTTCCTCTTCTCACTGTGATGGACCGGCGTCCCATCCAGGGTGTATCCCCGCCCAGCTTTATGCCCAGTGCTCCTGGATCACCACGACCCTGATCAGGACAAGTGGATGGATTTTTCTTCACAGCACCACTGAAACAGTCAAGAACCTGCTAACTGTTGTACATGAAAAGTAACTTGAAAAGAATGCCAAATGAAAAGTTTTCTAAACAAAATGACACCAAAACACATCCAAACAATAAAACACAGGTGCCTTGGAGCAGTGCTGATGTTATCATACACAGATAGAGGGGTTCTCATTAGATGTTATGACTGGACATTGGTGCTTAAAAACAAACAAACGATCAAATGAATGAATGAACAAACAAAACAATTTTAAAAAATTGCTTCATTCCCTCTGTTTTCATTTATGCCTCTGGACCATGATGACCCTGCCCTCTACAAGCAGCAACTATATGGCAACAGCTGGCATGGGGTTAAAGGTGCTGCCTTATGACTCAGAGTCACAGGTTCAATTCCCAGCTGCAGAATCACTAAGCAAGGCACTGAAAATTATCTATATAAATGGGTCAATCAGCTAAAGATAAGATAATAACGGATGAATGCTAGAGTTCTGTTTTGTTGTTAACTTAGATAAACTTACTGGATGTGACCCTCACAGCGAGAAACTCCTACCTGCCCTCACTATATCATTCCAGCGTGAGCTACTCAAAAGTTAGAAGTAAAACTCACAGGTACCCAAAGCCTGCTATGTTCCCTTTGATACCAGCAGATACTGTGAAGTTGAGACAAGCTTGTGGTTCACTTTTTTCCCCTCCCCTGTGGTCATGGGAGGGATATGAAGACAATCCTTAGATGTACCTCAGTTTATACCTTAAGCACAGCTGTAAAGTGAAATTTTAGTGACTTCTAAATCAAAGAATTACTTCTGAGAGCAAATAAGTTTTATTCAGTTTTTTAAATAAGCAAAAAAAGTGTTATTTTAATATTCAATCACTTTTGTGCTTATACCTGTAAAACAAGATGTTAGAATACAATTAATGTAACGTTAATTTTCTGCTAATTTGCATACGATCTGCACTACTTACACAAATTAAAATAAGGTCATACTCCAGCTTTATGCTTAAAAAATGTTTAAGTGCATTTAATAATAAAAGCCCAATTAAAATAAGATAATGAGAAAGAATATGCTGTAGATCTGCTGTCGATACTGAGATAACCATGAATAGATTCAGTGCTATTGTCTTCTACAGTATGTTGCTGTGCCCTTGCTACTAGAAGTGGCAGAATCCCAAAGTTAACTGCTTCAAACACTCAAGAGGGAATTTTAGCTTTACAATGTGCAAGGTCATATTGTATGCAGGGTTCTTATTTCTAAGATGTGCTAAAGCATCCTAAGCGTTCCCATTAATCACTCACAGGGAACTTGTACCTTCCCAAATCTCAAAGAGAGCAAAGAAATTAGCACATACAAAAACCTTACACTTTAAAAGAAAGCAAGTTGGGACAAGACAATTTAGTGCAGCAGACTTGTAACGGGGTAAAACTGTTGCCTCACAACTTCTAGGTTGTAGTTTTGAGCCTCAGAGTCGAACCCTTAACCTTACCCTTAAGCTTGTAATACTTAAAGCCTGTTTTCTGTTTATTAACGTGTAAGTCACAGGTCAAATTATGCAAAAAAGCCATGAGTTCTAAAAGTAATATAAATCAGTAGATCAACCAGTCTTAATGAAGACAAGCACTAATAATAATGTATAGGTACACTTTTCTAAAGCTTTTCTGGTGCCCTTCTTACCCGAATGACATTAAGCTGTGAATCTATTCACAAATACTTACATTTCATAGGCTAAATCTCATAACGATGAGAGATCAGAATCATCTTAAAATGCTTTAATATGCTAGAAATTTAGTTTTGGCAAAATTTAGATCTACAAAAACATTAGACATTGCTTAATTCTGTCACCTGTGTTATAAGTAATTAACTCACAGACAGCTGTCACTTTATTTTATATGCACTTCTAAGGCAAATGCAGATTTTGAGACATCTTCGCTGCAAATCCTTTTGAAATTCTGTGTAATAGATACATTTTATTTAAACACGACATATTTCTTTATTTTATGTAAACAGTACATTGGGGGAACAACAAAATCAGATTTGATTGTTGGAGCTACACTCAACTGCTCTTCTATTCCCCCAGGTGTTCTCATGAATTTGATATTCTGACTGTAGTGGTTCGACGGTGAATACAAAAAGACGAAAAGACTAAATCATGTTTCATTAATGTGACATGAATATCCACCTCACTGCTTGCTGAGGGCAGTGTTATAATGACTAATCAAAAATGTCAACCCTGTGCATTAAGAAAAGACTGCTAATTACAAAGACATAATGACATGCAATGCCTTTCTACTAATCTGTGAGGCTGACATTCTACCCAGAACAGTGCTTTGGATGAGAAACAACAAAATTACTGCAGTTAGAAAATTGTGCTTTTTGTTCAAGAAATAAAGAATAATTCAATAGAATTACTGTTTTCAACAGAATTCAGAAGGGGTTTTTATTTCTGACAGAAGAAGGCTCTTTGGCCTTTTTAATGGTTAAATAACAGTAATGAATGAGTTTGCATGCTTGCAACGTTCTCCCCTGAGTTCGCTTGTTCTCCCTGTGTCTGTGTGGGTTTCCTCCCACAGTGCAAAAACATGCTGTTCAGGTTCCCCCATAGTGTGTGAGTGACACAGAGAGACTGTTCCACTGATGTATGGAGGAGTGACCCAGTGTAAGTAGTGTATCTAGCAGTGTAAGTCACCGCGGTGAATAAGGTGTGTGGGCTGATAACACTACATAGAGTTCACTGGAAGTTGCTTTGGAGAAAAGTTTCTGCTAAATAAATAAATGTAAATGAATAATAATAAATACTACATGTTACTAATAATAGTAAGACCATTAAGTGAGGGGTAAGCATTTTAAAAATATATTTTAATGGGAACAAAGAACATTTCAGTTCACAAAGCCAATGGATTTCATTTATAAATAAAATTTTCTACTTTAATTTTAAATCTGAAGTACTACAAGTGTCAAGCCAAAAAAACCTCATTATTTTCAATCTTCAATAAAGTTGTGGTATGATTTCTATGTACTATTTGTGGAATATCTCTTTTATAATCCCCTTCAAAGGGAACAGTGATGTTAATTGTTAACAGATGACAAACAAATCAATGTCATAAATGCACGGGGACCTTGAGAAAGGCAGTAGCAAATCAGCCTTCATTGTCACTGGGGCTGTTTTGTAGCATTGTATTATGTTGGGATTAATTAGACTTTAGAAAGCCTGAGTGTGAAGACAACAAAACTATGTGGGAGGAAATGGAGAATACGTGATGGTCGTTGTCTAGTACATCCATACAGAAAGCTAACGATTTAAAGTCTATATTGAAAGAGTTACAATATGCAAGGCAAGGCTTTATTAACCTTTTCAGTTCTAAGAAACTTTTGCAAGACAAATATTTGGAAGAGAAGAAAAGCAAGAAAAGAAAAGAAGAAATGAGAAGAAAAGAAAGAAAAATCAGACTGAAAAGAGAAGAAAAACAAAGACAGACAGCATATATTCACACTGGCTATGGTTGTTTCTTTTGCACTCTGTGAAACTGCATTGATACAATTTTTCAATACACCTGAGATTCAAGCGTGCTAAAAATAGAATGTTCAAATATGTATATACAATGCAGTTGATGTATATGGAATTTCTGAGTGTAGTTGGGTACCACACACACACACATTTTCTGAACCACTTGTCCCATACGGGGTCACGGGGGACCGGAGCCTACCCGGCAACACAGGGCGTAAGGCCAGAGGGGGAGGGGACACACCCAGGACGGGACGCTAGTCCATCACAAGGCACCCCAAGCGGGACTTGAACCCCAGGCCCACCGAAGAGCAGGACCTGGTCCAACCCACTGCACCATCGCACCTCCTAGTTGGGTACCAAACTGAAACAATTATCTCCAAATAATATACATTCTTTCCTAAAGACTTGGGTTAAAAACTGAATCTGTCCAACTGAGACTGTAGGCCTGGAAGAGGAGATGGCAAAAGGCAACATTCCAACATTCTGTGAATCCTGTGGTTTCCGCTGTGCTTTATTACAGCTTTACAAATGTGCCTGCAAAGCATTTTTATTCTGCAACTTTTTTCCCCAAAGTGTCCCTGCCTTCAGGAGCAAACATAGATTTGTGACTATGTCTATGCTTTGAATTTATATTTTTGCATTTTTCTGTATTCCTCCATGCAAATTTGTTGAAATTCTAATTAGATAGACTTTGATTTAATTCAATTATGTTTATGGAGAACTTTCTCGCCAAGGTTGCTGTAAATGTTCCAGAATTACACATAGTAAATCAGATAATTTTCTTCATGGGCAGTTGGGAGATAAAACTAAGACAAAAAAACTCCCTTACACGAAGAAAGGGAAAAAATAAACCTTTGGGGGTCCATGTATCAGTGGCTGCCCACCTCTGAAGTGTACCCTGCTGTGATGACAGGGGACTTTTGTGGACATTTTGAGGCCATAATATAGATTTGTCAATAGTATTCAAGTCTGAGCTTCAAATGTATCTCTTCTGAATAAATTGTCTAGCATTTAAATCACTCCATTGTAGTTTTTATCATGTTTTGGGTCACCTTCAAGGGTCATCATCATTCTAAACACAAAAATCTCACCAACTGAATCAGTTTCCTGCCATAATGTCCTGTTTCTGGCCTCATTCATCTTCCTATTGATGGTAAGAAGTTTCTCACTCCTTCTGATGATCTACAGCATCATTCTGCCAAGCCCACACTTGAAAACTGATATGGTGTAACCCGGGTGATGGAGTGTGTTTGTTTTGATCCAAACATAATGCCTCGCTTTCAGGCCAAAGAAATGTTTTTCAGTCTCATAAAACTCCAAAATCCTCTTCCAAAAAGGTCTCAGGCTCTGTCACATTGCTTCTGGCAAATCTCAGGAATGACTTAATTCCAGGCTCTTGCAAAAGTGGTTTCTCTCTAGCCACTCTCCGCAAGAGGTCTAATCTGGTAAGTGCTTATATTGTTGCTGAATTGTAGATAGTGTTCACTTCAAACTAATGAACTTTGCAACTGTTATCGAGTGTTAACTGGCCTTTTTGGTTTATTCACTGGCAACTGCCTTTTGTATTGGGTTTACAGAATGGCTCAATTTTGGTCTAATCTGAAATGTGAAACATTTTCTTCTTCTACTTCATTAAAAGAAAACTTACCTTGTTCTTGGAAATCTCCAAGGCTTCACCTTTTTTAATAACCATCTTATGCTTCCACCTCATAATAACAGCAACAGAGAGTGATCTAATTTTCATGAGAGAGCAACACATGTGACCAGAAATTTCAGTTGTGAGATCTCACAACGTGGGTTAATTTTTTGCTAATACAATTAAACACAGGAGGATTCCAAATCAACACAGAACAATGGAACAGATTTGGTACAAGTTAGGTTATTTTTAAACTGAGTAATAATACTACATAAATGTTTCATTTTAATGTTATATAAAATTGCTTATATCTCCTCTATGTATAAAGTGACTGAACTAGAGAAATAATAAATTCTGGATGAATACTTGAAGGCACTGTATATACCTTCCACCATTTCTGCTTTATCCTTTGCTTGTTTTTAAATACTGCATGAAATTCAAGGTCTGACTGGCATAAAATAACATGAAGTAAATGTACTGGATACTCAACTTAGAAAGATAATTAAGAAATCTGTTCATAATTTGACTTGTTTATAAATCTGTTACAGTCAACGAAACCTTAATACAGATATTCTTGCATTTATTCACAAGCTAGTTTCAGTAAAAAACCTCAGCTCAAGCAGTAATAAATTAAACACTTGCTGTAAGACTTTCATTTATTTATACCATTTTCACTGATAACTGATCCATATAAGGTCACTTTCTTACAAAGCCTTTTTTCAGAAAACACGGAGTGTATGAGGAAAATTCCAGGAGGCGTGCCTCTGATAAAAGCAAAACTGACTGCCTCCACACACAGCACATATACTTCAGCACAACGGGGGTGTAAAAGAAGAACAATCGAAAGAACCGCTACAGAACCTTGCATCGCGTTACCCTCCGAATTAAGCCCCTAATAGTTTTATCTTGCCTTTGTATGTTCCAATCGGTTCATGGCCCCAGTCCAGTTGTGTTTAGTGTTTGCGTTCTCACTTTCATCACCTCAAAATAAACTCTGCACTTCAGTCCACCACAGTTTTCTTTGTCCATATCATGACAATGTGTGGAAAGAAACATTATGGATGGGATTTCGCTCAGTTGCAGGACTTTTACATTCCCAAGCTATTCCACCTTGAAGTGTCAGTAGAAGTGTACTTAAAAATGACTAAAAAATCCTTTTAAAAATTCATTTCATTCAGTTTGCTTTATTATATATTGTCAAAAATATTGGTAGGTTCTATACAAGTCTCAGGTATAGCTATAATAAATTTTAAAAAATGTATGGCTGAGGGCAGCTGTTAGTGTAGTAATTAATTCAGTTCTTTTTCTTCTGAAATTTTTCAGCCGAAATGTTCACAATGTGAGAACTCGGTGTACCACCAGACTGTATCACAAAAAGGTTAATGTAAAACAATGTGTAAACATATAGATAAAGAAGGACCTGGAAACCAAGTATTATTTCCGCTTTAGCAGAGGAGCCAAAATGACTTATTCGTTTGTGGTGACAATATAACTTTTGTATTTAGTACAAGAAAAACTGGATCACCCTAAAACACTACCATGTTATCTAAGACCATTTTTCATAATTTCTTACATTCTTCCTTCTTCTAGTCTCATTCTTTCTGCTGGGACATGAACTGCTCCACAAAAGACAATAGCTTGAGGCATTGACCTAAAACCATCTTGGGATTAAATTCAACAACTGGATGAAAATCTGGAAAAGGCAACAGCTGTATCTGCAGCTGTGACCTATGACTGTGTTCAGCTCTTCTTGTGCAAACAGCTTCAGGATTAGTCTCTCTCACCATCTGTGCCAGCCCTGCTTATAAGGCTGCCAGTGGAAATTTAGCTTGAATTTGGAATTTTTTTTTCCGAATTATGAATACACAGGTCACACGTTACCCATTCGATCAACTGTTCCAGTGCAGGACTACAAGACTACCTCTCTAAATCAATGTTTTTAGTCCTATGCAAAGTGAATTATTTGCGGCTAGCCTAACAGAAATACATTAATAAATTTCTCTTCTCCACTAAGAGTGTCTGAAGAGTGTCTTTGTCTATGGGGAACACCCACTGGAGAATTTTCTTCTCTTTTTTTTCTGTCTGCGCACAGGTAGTATCTGCACACATGGCTTTTTGTGCTTTGTGCAGTTCCACTGGGAAGACATCAAGTCACACTCCAACCAGGTTTAAAATAAATATATAAATAAATAAAAACTGTACTTCAGGGAGTGTCTCACTGAGGTCAGTGTGAGCAGATAGCTTGTAGATAACAAAAATCCACTCACTCCCTGGGAATCCTCACATCTCATTTATTTGCCTCAGTATGGAGCCTCCCCACATATCCATCCTCTAAGTGGCCTGCCTCCTCATGCAGTCCCACATGGCTCCTTTTACACGTTTGTAAAATGATTACTTCAAGCTGAGGCTGCAGCACCCTTTTATCATCGTCTTTCCAGTTTTAGAGGATCTTTGTCTGAGAAACTATGTACGGTGTTTTATGATTGCTGTTGTAAAGTTTCACTGTTTAGCCTAAAATCAGCAAAAGGTGCCTGGAAAGAAAACAGAAACTGCAGTGCATTATACCTGGTCATTTGCACAAAAAAGTAAATGAGGAATACATAACTAATACCAAATGTATCAGCTGCTGTTCAACATCTTGATTCTCATCATGATAAATATGTGAAAGAATATGTAAATATAATCTAATGATGCTCACATGAGATTTATAAACATTGAACTTATAACCTTCGTTTATGCATATGTACTAAACCGACTTGAGTATAGTGTGTCATAATGAGAAGATTTTTTATTTATTCTTTTAAGTACATTCAGCCATCCTCTAATGGGGTATATAAGAACAACCAACTTCTTCCATGTCTTATAATACACCCTTTTTGCTTCTTCACTGCAAACAAATTTTGCCTTGTTGCATGGTCAATTTATTTCCTTAATGGGTATCTTATTCACTGCCAAATCTGCTTACTCTACAAAGAAGGTGGACACTGTGGTTCCTCCATAACAGAACCAATTATTGTACATACATATTGTCAAACACTGAGCTATGTCCATTTCAGTTTCAAGAATGCAACTTTATGAGAAGTTGTATTTAATACCTCTTCTTCAGTTTACAAAGCATTCCTTTACATTTTGTCACTGCACCAAGGGAGGGGAGAATCCCTGACATCCACCAGATGCATCACATTACATCAGTCTAATTGCATTAACACACCTGGCCCCGATTGACCGGCTCCCACTGCTATAAAAAGGCTGAAGTCATGTCCCTGGTTTGTGGATTATCAATCAGTGCTTTACTATGATTTCCCTAGTGATATGTGGTCACTGACCTGAGTTCTGGTCCGGTGTGTTTCTTTTTCAGTCCTGAGCTCTTGTCCTGTCTGTGCCTTTCCATCGTGATTCTGTCCCGATCCCATTTTCCAACTCCATCTACACCTTGTCTTTGTGTATATACCTATTTCACTTACTGTCAGAACATTTTGTGTATGTCTTTGTTCTGAGTTCATTGTGTTACCACTGTACTTTATTTCCTAATTCACACTTTGCCCTAGTGTTTTTTTTTCACTCTGCTTTTGAGATGATTGCACCCCACGTCCGTGTTTGGACATTACAGTTAAAAAAATGTCCATGTCCACTTCACGTCCAGATGTTGGGCATTTATGTGGAGTGAACTAGGATTTCATGTACCTCTGGGCAAGTCCAGTCATTTACATTTACATTTGTTCATTTACATTGTCAATGTTCTTCTCCTAGGTACAATGATAATTAAGTTGTACTCGGCTGACACCTTTATTAAATGTGACTTGCTAAAAACACTACCTTAAAGTCTATGTAAACATTTACCCATTTATACAACAGAACAATGTTACAGACATTCTTCGATAAACATTATGGAAAATGTAGCAACTGAAACATGTATCTGGACATTGGGAGGAAATCGACACAAAGACATTTATACAGGAATGACTGACTGAATGAATGAATGGATGAATGAATTATTGCACTGGAAATTCACCTGAGTGATTACATAGAATGAATAGCCCTTTATATGAGGAATTCCCAAAAAATACAGTGTAAATGTCCTGAAGACTAAATTTAATTAATTCCAGATAACAAGGTGGGGGGGGGGGGCACACCTACTGGACAGACTGAGCTACTTTTTCAAACTCAAATTTCTTTCAATAGGAATTCACCTAACTGCATAATTTGTAACTGGTATACTTACTTTGTCTCTACTTCCTAACTGGAAATATGCTTCGTTAAATTAACAACATGCAAATAATAAGGTAAAAATTACATGATATGCATTCAATCAGATTAAAAGTTTGGAGTAATTTACTGTAAGACAGGGGAATGTTTTCCAGTCTTGCTACTATAGTATCAAAGCCATTTTGATTGGTTTTCAAGAGCACAAAAAATTATTAAAAAAAAAAAAAAAAGATGATTTGTCATTATTTTCTGATGATTTCTCAGGTTGTTTCTATTATTTTTCAGAGGAAACTCACAAGGCCATGATAGAACCACTCACAGCTAGAAATTCACAAAAGCCATGACTACTATGATTGCTATGCAGTAACAAATGCTAAAAGTGGCAAGCAGAATATCAAATCCAAGACAAATTTACATACGTTTGAAGTACTGTCGCAGTACATTCAGAAGAAGAGGTCATATTACTACAAAGCACACAACCACTGGATCAACTCCTGTCCATCATAAGAAAATAGCTATAATTTTCTGGTAAGAAAAAAAAAAAAAAAAAAAAATTAAGAACTACCATCAGCTGCAATTTTAAATTTGTGTAGGGCTACTGATCAATGTCTACTTGTCAGTGAATCATAGCAGTTAAAATACATAATTGACATTTGCTGTTTGACCCACCATTCCTCTGTGGGTTTTGAAACTGCACACGGAATTAGAATACCAGACTGCACGGAAATAAGGACTTAATGTAACGTAATGTCCCTGTCAAACACTGAAATTACAGAGCTCCTGCAATGGAAAAAAGATCACAAAAATACGATCTACAAAAAGAATGTCTTCAACAGTAAATTTCCCATAATTTCAGATATCTAAAGAAGAGGGGATCTACTGGATAGACTGAGCTACTTTTTCAAAATAAAGCTGTTCTGCTATGATAAACACATCATAGATATCCCAGCCATAAGTAATACAAGTTGCTCTTCACAATGCATTTTTGAAAGTGACATCAGAAGTGCACAACATAAACTGACACTGGAAACATTTCAACATGAATAGTAAATTACCGAATAAAGGTAACCATTTCAAACTCCTTGAAAAGTTTAAATATGAAAAAAAAAGAATTTCTCATGTCTGTAAATATTGTTAACTTCGTAAAAAATGCACATTAATACTTTTGTTCCTGTTGCCCCATTTCAGCCCATTTCAAAATTTCAACATGACATCCAGTGAAAAACAGGGCTCTACTAAGGAAATAAAGTACTATACGTAGTTGTGTCTAGTTTTAATACACATTAACCACCCGTTCAGTAATGATGGCAAAACACCTACCCTCCATAATTACCTATAAAACGACAACTACCTCACCTGGCTAAGTGGTTTCAAAAGTGAGTGATGAATGGATCTCTGTAACTTCCTGCTATCAGTCTTGTTCTATAACCTATACTGACATTTTTATTTTATCCCACAACAGCAGGAGAAACAATAATTTATCCTTAACAGAGCCATCAGCGTGATTTGCAGCAGCAATACGGATCATACTCCATTATTGCAAAACACTACAACATCTGAAAAATCGTAAAGTAAGGATTTGTTTAAATCAATAAATGTATTTTATCTTGCTCTTTTGCGAATTGTATTTAACCAACACTGACACAATTAGAAACAAAAGCTGGCCGCTTGAGTGTGATCACTAAAAGAAATTGACTAGATTATGTATACAGCAGACTCACCTCCCTTGTCCAGGCTGCGTTTATGGTTCTCCTCCCCTTTGCATAAGCTATCCATGGTGCGTGTCACCTGGCTACCGAAGTTCTCCTCCCTCTTGCAATCGACTGGTCGGCCACAAAGGTGGTCATGCAGCTGACTTGCATGCCGGCTCAGTTGCTCATCTTCCTCACCATCGTAGTCATCAAGGATGGGCGTCTCACGGATGGGCACGGTGACGGCAGTGTCTTGCGGCTGCAGGCGAGCATTGCGGAAGCTGTCACGGGCTTGAGGGCCTAGTAACACCGAAGGGATGTAGTGGATTTCATGTGTTGCCTCAGTGCTGGCACTCTTCTGGGGCACACGGCGTTGGCCACACCAGCGGCGGCGTGCGTACACCACCATGGTAAACAGTAGGACCAGCAGCAGTAAGGCAATCAGGCCTCCCTGAGACATAGTAGAGACAAACGTTGTAGTTAATCTACAGATATTACACATGGAACAAACAGGAAAAATGACACACAAAGTGGTATATTTCATAATCAGAAAAAAAAGTGCGAAGGCAAGCCTGAAAGGAATAATTGTACTAAATCTTAAAGAGATGATATACTATCAATATAATTTATATTACTACACACACATAATCATGAAATAAAATTCCTATTACTACCAACATAATATAAATGGCAAAGAACAACAATTTAATGTAGCACCAGGAACAAAGATGCATTCAATCAGACAATTCTTTATATCCGTATATCTCCTTGTCACAAATTCAGAAAAAATTATATTCAAGTTTTTTTTAGGTGTCTGACTGATCTGATTCACATTTACAAGCTCACGGCTGTAACAGGTATAACAGGTAGACTGAAACAGCCCTGCCAATCAATTCATCTCCAATCAGTAACACCTGGCATTGTTTAATTTTCCTGGTGTTTATCTGTGTATATGCTCAGAGGGACAGAAGGTGATAGAATTATTTTTTAGCACCACCATGAATCCTGGGGGGTACATGTTTTATTAGTCATTATGGGTACCACAGATCTTAAAATTGGATGCAGTGACTTTGAAAAGAAAAAAATAACAATCATTATACATTCTCAATTTTATGTATATGTCTACGGTAGTAAAAGACAACACCTCTTGTCAACATAGGAATTTGTTATGCCTATATACACATACATGCATATGAGCCCAACGATGTGCAAATGTGAAAAGTAAAAGATATTTGACTGAAGCTTGTTTATTGATGAGTAATCCATAAAAATATATACTGCACCCCAGTGTGTTTGGCTGAGTTGTAATGTGGTAGTAGAGCTCTTTTTTGTTCTGGAGATCTACTGTCCTTGTGCGTTTGTCCAACCATGTTATCACCTCTGCCCCATATAAGGACACACTGGACATATGTGGCTTTTCTTTGAGAAACTTATACTTTGAGAAGAATGCAACAGATCTCCCAACCTTGCACAAGGAGCATGTGAAGAACATTTAAATTACAATTCTTTACCAATGTCTTTACAGTCAATCCCAATGTTCTCACAGACTCACCACCAAAGCCCCTGAGCTACTGATGCATTCTGCATTCTGTAAACAATTTAAAATCATTTGTAATTCCAGTGTAAATGAGATAAGATGCCTCTGGGATAAACTGTAGGCAGTGGGATTCATATTGAAAATGGCTCCTCACTTATTCTCGTTATAAGAAAGCGGAGAAGCAGTACTTCATTGGAACTTCCTCGAAAAATTAACCATCGCAAGCTGTACATTCACAAAATTAATTTAAAGATGATTCCATACTAAGATGCTCTGTTTTCATCGAGGAAATGCAGGCAAGCAGTACAGAGCATAATGGTCACCAGGGAACAGAGCAGGAAGTCGTTCTGTCTTCTTAGCTGGTCACCCAGCAGTTACTTAAAGCACCCAATGTCCAGAGAGCTGGAATCTACCTTCTGTAACTAATGTGGAATTAAACATGAGTTAAACTGGTACAGGTGGGGCTGTGCTGGGCATAACCTGCTTCATACGCTATATTTTGAGAATAGGAATTGGAACACTACAATCCTGAACCGGACAATCAATAATAGATATGGAAATGGGATAAGATCAGCAACACCTGCTAAAGGCATGTAAAATGTAAATGAAAAATGGAAAATGGAAACTATGCCTTTGGTAACTTGCTCCTGATCACTGTGACTTTAACTGAATAAGCGGTTGTTCAAAAAGGATGGTAAGATCGGTGAATAGAGCAAAGTAACAGTGGAGGTCTATGTTCAAAATCACTGCAGCAAAGAAATAATTTAACTGAGCAATAAACCCAGGACCTGTGCTTTCCCTGCCCAAAGCTGGGCAATTGAATGCAATTTCAAACAAAGCTTTACTCCTCATTTGCTCTTGTGCATTATTTCACAATGAGATGAAGGAGGAAAATGATCCAGTGGGGAGGGATTTCACATCCAATAATGAACAGACTGCAGGGGTGAGGTTAGAATTAAAGCTGAAAAGCATTGTGGGCCACTCCCTGGAAAGTTCCTCGTTTCTCCAGCACCAGGGACCACATTACATGATCATGATAAACTGGGTGTTTTGCCAACATGTCAGTGAGCCCACATAAAACCAGATTATCTCCTGCTCTCCAATCTCTGTATCATAACCTTGATGTGCTATGAATAGAAAGGGATTGTTTACTTCTCCATAGGGAACATCAACCCAGCCAGTCAACAGTAACATACGTAAAATTTAAACCAACTCATTATTGCATATATAAATAACAAAGTTCAAGTATATAATAATAAAAACAGATATAATATCTTACATGCTTAACATAGACTGCACAGTATTTGAAGTGATAATGTCGGGGAATTTGAGGGTGATGACTCATGACGATGTTAAAGATTTAGTCTGAGAGCACAAAGCCTAACTGTATGTAACCATTTACAGAGCAGCACTCACCAAGTCAACAACGGATTTAATTTGCACAGTAAAAATAATCAAATGACGAAGAATCAAAACTAGTATGTAAGTTGTTTCAGAAAAAAAGGTAACAATAATATTCAAAATATTTGCTTATGCCAATCTTTATTCAAAAATGGTTTTACCATAAAATTACTCTAAAATTGTATGCATAATAAGCTACAATTCTTGCTAGCTGTTGAAAGCTAAATAGTAAGTAAATGGATGCAGTGACACCATGTTTTCAAACAATACTGATAATGTGGACAATTTCATGAAATATATTTTTTTTCCCTTTGCTGCTCAGAACTTAAAAACTTAAGCCTTATATGAAATATTGCAGGGGAGCAAATAATTTCTCCAAAAAGTAGTGTTAAAAATAAATGTGAATGTTAAATAAAAATGGAATTCTTGATCACTGTTCTAATTAATTTTAGTGCCCTAGCTTTTTTAATGACAAATAATGACCTTGGCAATAAATCCAGATGTTTTATCACCCCCTGCCCCCACCATCACCACTGCTGGAAGCCTCCCCCTTAATCATTTCCTCATTCCACCCCTTATAAAGTTCCTTAACCCAATTCCTCTAAGTGTAATGAGCTTCCATAAGTCAAGACAAACAAATACTGTAGCAAGTGGTCTCAGAAGCTCAGTCTCAACAAGCCAAAAAAAAAAAAAAAAAACAGTTTTTACTTATTACAATGCATTCCTTGTCTAGAAAGGTATTACAGGCAGTCCCCAGAATATGAACGAGTTTCGTTCCTTATTCTATCTTTAAGTCGGATTTTGACGTAAGGTCAGAACAGTTAGGTGTGGTGGGTATCTAACGTCACTTTGTCAAATGTTTGTCTTAGTATATAGTATATCGTGTACCCTTCTATGCATAAAAAACATTACAGAAACACTTCTGGATAAACTAAAACATAATAATAATAATAATAAGAAGAAATATTACTACTGTCATGATGAACAGAGGAGGCTGCACCCTAGCGCAGGACCGTTTATTTAGAGCCAAAAGACGAGACGTGTTCTCGTGGTCGGGGACGTGCGAATGGTCAGTTGATCAGTGAACTAAACTGAGACAAGGATCCAAAATCATGGCCGAGGGACAAGGCGGGGGTCGCTATCAAAGAGATGTGGAACGGGACTGGGGAACGATGAGGGACAGGACTTGGAAGAGCAAAGCAAAACGGGTTTGAGAACGCAGAGAGGACGGTTGTATGGACTGAGATTCCACAATTGGGAAGAAGGGTCTTTTATAACTGAGTGCTACAAGTGAAGCCGCTGGTTGAGGTGCAGGGCGTGGTGGTGACAACTACAGTATTTATAATAGAGAGAGAGAGTGAGAGTATGCGTGTGCATGCGTGCAAAACATTAAAGAAACTTTAATGTTCCCTTTTTCATCGTTCAGTGGCATTTCACCTTTTTCCAATAGCTTTATTATTTCCACTTTAGTTTCAGTCATGATCATTTTCCTTTTCTTGGATGCATCACCATCACTTGCAACACATTCACACTTTGGTGTCATGGTTAGGAGGGTAAAAACAAAAAAAATTAAATCCAAATACAATAACACACAAAACACTTAACAGCAACGTGGTCCGACTGAAAAGAACAAAGTCTGTCCTACCTCGGTCCCACGCACGCCGCCCACGAGCAGACAAACAGCTGCAGACGTGTAATGTTTTCATGCATGTCGCAAAAAAGCGCACGTTTGTCATTACGAATTATTGTATGTAACTCAAATTCTTTATGTAAAAGGCTTAATTGTGATGTTTTCATTGACTCTTACTTAAGGGTGACCAAAATATTCACTTCCTGTCAGTAAGGGGGTGGTTCATAACTATGGGTTGTACATAAGTTGGACGTTTTTCACCTGGGGACTGCCTGTATACACACACACACACACACACACACACACACACACACACACACACACACACACATTTTCAAACTCTACACCTGTGCACACACTATTTCATGTCTGTGTCTAAGTGTGACAATTATATATTATCCATCCATTTAGTTTCAGTAACTGCTTGTCCTGAGCAGGGTCAAGGCAATCTGAAACCTATTCTTGAACTGTTCGGTACAAAAATGTAATGCAGTGTAAAACTGAGGGGGATACACCCTAGACAGCATGCCTGTCTTTTACTGGGTTTCCATACATGCAAACTCACCCATTTTGGACAATTTAGAGTCAGTGATCCATCTAAACTGCATGTCTCCAAACCGTAGGAGGAAACCCACGCAGACACAAGGCAAACATGTAAATTTCACACAGATTGAACCCACGTTCTTTTGCACCACCCTGGTGCACTTGCTGTGCCATCGTGCTGCTCCAAATTATGCCCCATAAGTATTAATACTTTATTTAAAGGAATGCCACATCATTTTCACATCAAGGAAATTCTGCCAAGTATTCCATGTTGTTAAGTAAGTTACTTCATTGATGGCATTTTGTAGTGCTGAAGTGCTGCTGAAGTGCTCTTATTTAATGAGTCAAGACTCAAAACTGCTTTCAGCAGAAAAGCAAATCCCCTTTGTTCCACCTCAAGTGTTAACTAGTGATTAGGCAATGCTGAATGCTCAAGCACTTTAAGCTAATTGAATAAAACTAACTTGCAGGTATGCAGCATGGCTGCATGCCACACACCTGCCTTTTGGGGATATAATCATTGCACAAGAATAAAACAAGTATGTCGGCCTGAGGAGTAAAAATGTGGGTAATGCAGGAATGAATAGCAAATTGGAGATAAACCAATATAGAAAAACTGTTCAGAGGTCTAATAACATCACTTATTAATAACAGGTGAGGTTATTTGTAATTAAATTTCACTGAAAATGTCCTAACTTAAGGGGGTGCGGTGGCGCAGTGGGTTGAGCCACAGTCCTGCTCTCCGGTGGGTCTGGGGTTCGAGTCCCGCTTGGGGTGCCTTGCGGCGGACTGGCGTCCCGTCCTGGGTGTGTCCCCTTCCCCCTCTGGCCTTACGCCCTGTGTTGCCGGGTAGGCTCCGGTTCCCCGTGACCCCGTATGGGACAAGCGGTTCTGAAAATGTGTGTGTGTGTGTGTGTGTGTGTGTGTGTGTCCTAACTTTCAGGAAGCAAAGCTCCTAAGATTTCTTATAACTAACAGGATATCTGGAGCTGTGTGAATGCTTCAAAACATATTTTAATGTCTACCTAATTTCTCACATGTTTAGTTTTCTAAATGTATGGTGTCAAACACACACTGACTGAAACCACTCGTCCCAAGCAGGGTTGCAGCAAGCCGGAACCTAACCTAGCAACACAGGAAGCAAGGCTGGAGGGGGAGGGGGAGGGGGAGGGGGACACACCCAGGACAGGACGCCAGTCTGTCACAAGGCACCCCAAGTGGGACTCAAACCCCAAACCCACCAGAGAGCAGACACAGGCGAAACCCGCCGTGCCACCGCACCCCCTGGTGTCAACTGCTAAATATATATTTTACAGAACTATTACTTCTGTTAAAGACTGTAAGTGGTTTAATATCTACAGTTTATCCTCCCCATTTCAAAAGGAAAAGATTTATAATATTACAAAATTTTCAGAGAATACTCCCTGCTGTGCAAAAGAAAACTCAGCAGCCCATCCGTATCAACATCTTGTCTTAGAGTTTGATGAAACAGCTGGAAGACATTCTGAGAATCTTGAGTTGTATGGACACACCCTTAAACCAGTTATAAATCATGGATTACTGCCAGCAATGCTGAAACTCCACATTGATTAGCAGGGCAGAGCGATGCCGTCATGGCTGACTGACCCCATCCTCAAATGTAGGAAACCCTGAGAGGTTTAGCACAGCCATGTTCCATGGCGGGTTTGCATAAACTAGGCCACCTCAAGCAATCCTTAATAGAGTTTCCAGCACTTATGTTCAATACTATTTTCAGTCAGAACACCATCCTATAAGCACTAGCAAGAAAAAAGATTCTGAATCCTGTAGAGTCAGCTATGTGTCTGTATTAATTATTCATGAAATTTAGTCTATTCAACTAAGTCACAATAATTGGCAAAGATAACTTGATTAAACTAATAACAAACCAAACAACTGCATTTCTTGTCAATACTGAATACATCGCTAAAAATATTCACAGTTCAGGCTCACAGTACAAGTGAATCAGTGAGAAGCTAGTGAGTTCTGAAAAAGCTAATTTGAGTCAACGCTAAAGGAGGTGAAAAGGGTGACTTACAGTGATTATTATGTAGTTTTTAGCTTTATTTATGCAAGGTGACTTACAATGCTAAATACACTAAACTCCCTGGAATCAGACACCCATTTATACAGCAGAGCAGTGTAACACACACATGCACAAATACACAACTCAAAGTTACCAATTCATCCGAAATATGTGAATGTAAGGAAGAACAGTTTGCAAAAATCTAAATAAAGCGATAGGAAGGAGTTATACCAGTGATTAAAGAATATTCATTAAAGTCAGTCAATATTGTTGACTAATTTGAGGAGAAAAGAAAATTCATGAGCAGCTCTTAACTATTTGACTGCAAATGCCAACGTATGGCAGGAACAAGAATTGTCTTTTCAGCCTTTTGAGAACTCCACAGCGAGGGATATTATGACTGGGTGCAATGAATGGAAATAGTTGCCTACTGAGCAATGGAAAGGTCAGGCAAGCCATCTTCATTCTCATCAAATCATCTCATCAAATCGTATAAAATAGCACAAGTGTGCTGTACAACAACATATCTTCTCAGGCCCCAAATACTCGACAACAGTAGACATCATGGCTTCAATATGGTATGAGCTGTATTTTTCCTGCATGGTTTAGGTCTACAGATTCTCATAGGGGGTAAGATAAACACCAATAAATACAAATTTTAAGCAGTCATGTCCATCCTATGATGAAGCATCTCTGTCCTATCTTCCAGGATGGCAATGCTCTCAGCCACACTGCACAGGTAGTGACAGGACAGTTTGAATGACAAGGATGAAAACCATACACCATGGATGCCCAAGTCACCCTATCTTAACTTAGATGAACACCTCTGGGACACTCTGGAGCAATCACAAAGACATATATTCAGAACTGCAGAATTCCCTTGAGTAATACTACAGACATATTTTTTTTGAATCTATGCTGAAGTGCACCAAAGCTGTTCTGGCAGCTTATGAAGGCATCACACCCAATTAAACCACTATATTGGGGATAAAGTTATCTACAAATGTGTCTTACAGCACAGATTTTCCCTGTAGCTAAAGAGCAAACCATAATTAGACATGATATTTGCAACATGGTGTAAAAGCATATACTCTGGTGACTTTAAAGACAATATCTTATCTTTATGGATATTGTTCATATCTATATATTTTGTTGCTTAAACATACAAACAAAAAGGTGTGCAATACATTCAATTGAGTCCACTAAAAGGCATTTAAGGCAATCATGTCTTCTCCCACCAGTACTGCAACACACACAGACAAACACACTGTAAAGCACTGTAAAGGTAGACACTTCAAATTTCTGTCCATGGAGCTCCAACCATTTCATGTCCTTGGTCCTTGCTTTTATTAGAATTATAGTAGAACACAACAATTATTTTGGCTAATTACACACCTCTGGCAGTTACCCAAAAACTACTTTTGTTAACTTGACCAAATAATAAGGTAATCTATACCTGAGAATAGATGAGGGCAGCATGAGACCTTAGTATTCTTTGACTTTAAACCTAGAATCTTTTGCAGATATCTAAAGCTCTCTTCAGAGGCTTAGAAGATTCAGGTGGCTGAAAAATCTCATAATGAGTCTCCAGAGAGGGTTATTGATTTAGGCCATAACAAGATACCCGTAGTCACAGTAGTTAAAGGGCCACTCCCAACTCCCTGATCTTAAAAATGGTAAAATCTATGAAAGGTTCAGAGTTCTATAGGAACTGAATGCATGAAATGCTTTTCATTTGTCAAGCATTCTTGCGGTGAAGGGAAAGAGCAGCAAACAGTTTGCAATACATACACATTCTCATTAACTGCTTGCCCTGGTTAGGGTCACAGAGCCACAGAGGTACCATCGGAGGGTAGCCACACACAGTCACTTTTATACTGTGTGTGTGTGTGTGTGTGTGTGTGTGTGTGTGTGTGTGTGTGTGTGTGTGTGTGTGTGTGTGTGCGCAGTGGTCTTTCACTGGGTCCTGCTTGGGGTTTGAGCCCTGCTTGGGGTGCTTAGTGACAGACTGGCGTCCCGTACTGGGTGTGTCCCCTCCCCCTCTAGCCTTGCGCCCTCTGTTGCCGGGTTAGGCTCCGGTTTGCCGTGACCCTGGGACAAGCGGTTTCAGGCAGTGTGTGTGTGTGTGTGTGTGTGTGTGTGTGTGTGTGTGTATGTGTATATATATATATACATATATATATATATATAAATAAAATATAGAGAAAATAAATCTCCATCTCACCCCCACATGGGGTGGTGTGGGTGTCTTCCTCAAGCTTGGGTCCTCTAGCAGAGGCCTTGGAGTTTGACGGTTCTGTGCAGTATCTCAGCTGTTTCTAGGACTGCACTCTTCTGGACAGAGACTTCGGATGTTGTTTCTGGAATCTGCTGGAGCCACTCTCCCAGTTTTGGGGTCACAGTCCCAAGTGTTCCTATTAGCAATGGGACCACTCTGGACCTCACCTTCCACATCCGTTCCAATTCTTCTTTCAGCCCCTCATACTTCTCATTCTTCTCATGTGCCTTCTTTCTGATATTGCTGTCACTTGGGATTGCTACATCTATCACAATTGCCCTCTTCTCCTCCTTGTCAACCACTACCTTGTCTAGATGGTTGGCCAGCCACTGCTTGTCAGTCTGTAACTTGAAGTTCACTTCAACTTTAGCTCTGCTGCTTTCAACCACCTTTGGTGGTATCTCCCATCTGGACTTCAGAACTTCCAGTCTGTATTCTGCACAGATGTTACTGTACACCATCTTAGCTACTCTCAGTGTATGCTGTCTCACCTTGCATCTTACACCCTGCTACTATGTGCTGGACTGTTTCAGGGGCATCTTTGCACAATCTGCACCTTGGGTCATGTCTGCTATGGTAGACCCTGGCCTCTATGGATCTAGTGCTAGGGACTGTTTTTGTGCTGCCATGATCAGAGTCTCTGCGCTGTCCTTCAGACCAACCTTTTCCAGATAGGATTTCTTTATGTCAGTCACTCCCTCTATCTGTCGATGGTAGAGCCCGTGGAGGGGCTTGGCCTTCCGTGATGTCTCCTCTTCTTCCTCATCATCCTCTGTCTTCTGCTGCCTGAGGTACTCAGTTAGCAGTTTGTCCTGGGGGACTATCTTCCTGATATACTCTTGGACACTCCTTGATTCATCCTTGATAGCGGCTCTGACACTCACTAACCCTCGCCCCCCCGGCTGAGACCCTGATGTTAGCAGCTCAATTATTTGTGCTGCCAGGCGTTTATGGAGTATAGTTAGCATCTTCAGCCAGTACGTGTGTGTGGCATGCTCAGGCTAGGGGAAAGGGAAATGGTGAGGAGGAGTGAGCTCTTCATACTTGAGACTTGCTGTTGGATGTCTGCTTTTGTGACGATGACTGGTTCTTGTTTTGGGAGGTTGCTGCTCTCAGATCCACCAGCCACTGGGCATTGATGTTATGCGAAGCATCATTGTCCCATATATCCTTCCAGTATTGCTCAGTCTCAGAATTGGGTGGGTCTGCTCTTATGCTGTGGTTCCTTTGCAGATGGGAGTACACTCTAGATGGTTCTTTGGAGAACAGACCATTTATTTTCCTGGCCTATGCTTCTCTAGTGAATCTTTTCAGCCTAGCAGACAGAGCTGTGAGTCTTCGTTTGGCAGTTTCCAGGACCTCACTTATCCACACACACACACACACACACACACACACACACACACACACACACACTTGCCACTATGTACATATGTATGTATGCATAATATAGACCATTATGCTATATGTTTTTTCTATTCAACCTTCTTTCTACTTACCTTACCTTATTTCTATACAGCAACTTACTTTCGTCAGATTTTTTTGGCTCAAGTATCACTGTAGTAAACATATTTCATTACTGTCAGGAGCCAAACACATTTTAGGTATGGCAAATTCACATATGCTGCCATCATAGGTGCATAGGACACAGCAAGCAGTAACAGCAAAGTGCCTAATTACAGTGTTTTGTGCATTGAATGGACTAAATACTTGTTGAAAAAAACTGACTGTATCCATACATATGAAACCCTCATGTACACTGTATACATGTCTTTAGTCACAGGAGACTACTACAGTCCACACTTCAAAAAATTCATCTAGAATTGGCTGCTGCTGTAAAAGTGTTGAAACATGTCTCTTTCGTTATTAAGTAAGATAACCTTAGTTATTGTGCCTTCTGATCAACAATTTGTATGTCCACATCTTACTTGTTCACTTGTATTTTATTTCTTGTAAACACACATTTGCAAAAACATGAAACCCGTGAATTGATAAACCACACTCGTAATGTACTACGGTATTGCCTAGGTGTACAAAAAAATTTCTGCACCGCTGACCCCATTTCCAACAACTTTAATGGAATGTAATGATTCTGTACAGAAGTTGCACTCCACCATGAAAATATCCACAGCACATGAACTCCATTCACACTATGCCTACACTGATGGAAGTGTTAAGAAAAAAAAAACACTAAACTTAACACTTCCAGGATATTTAAACAGTGTGAGGTGAAAACTTAGACATTTTCTTCCCACCGTTCAAGACAGATTTTGTACTACATATGTTATGAGAATTTTGTAGCTGTCACTTCAATAGCTGCACCTCAGAAGTGCTGATGTATAATAACTTAGATTTCGAGCAGAACACATTCTAACATCGGAACACCAGGAAATGAATTAATAATGAAGCGAGACTACAGCATGTTTTATCCAGGGACAAATTACTGTCAATGACAGACATATTTTGATACATCTTTTCATTGCAAAAAGTGCTTTTTGTGATGGCTCACCTTAGCCTTCAGAGACTTTAAACATTTCTATTTCCCATTACTTCCTCTCTGATTAACATGTAATGTTTCCATTCAGTCCATTCTACAGACAATCTAATTAATTCCTACATGTATAAACTATGTGCAATATTTATCCAAGGTCTAATCTTGCAACTTAAAGTTTTCCCGGTGCTGTGTTTTGGGGGCGCGGTGGCGCAGTGGGTTGGACCACAGTCCTGCTCTCCGGTGGGTCTGGGGTTCGAGTCCTGCTTGGGGTGCCTTGCGGCGGACTGGTGTCCCGTCCTGGGTGTGTCCCCTCCCCCTCCGGCCTTATGCCCTGTGTTACCAGGTTGGCTCCAGTTCCCCGCGACCCCGTATGGGACAAGTGGTTCCGAAAGTGTGTGTGTGGTGCTGTGTTATTCCATATCTGATTAGTGAGATTCGCATACGCGTGTGGGTAAACATAATATCTGAATCTCACTTTGTGTAACGGTATGTCCATGTCAGGGCTGTGGTGGCCTAGAGCATCTCAGAACCATATTACCAATAGAAAATATACATGCTCTGCCTCACTCATTTACTGGACTAAATTAGCATGTTTTTTTTTCCCCTGCAGCATCTATCATTCCAGAAGAATGTATTAGTATAACTTTTTCTATTGCAGATATATTAGAATTGGTCCAGTCCATCACAAGAGACCCCGAGCAGGACTTGAACACAGGACCCGCCATACAGCGAGCACCAGTGAAACCCGCTGTGCCACCACACCCTCATTCATCAAATACAAAAAAATAATAATTTATCTACCCACTTTTGCAAGAAAACAATCTATGCATGGGTTGCTCTCAACTTATGTCAGGCTTTCATTCAAACAACTTTGTCCTAAGTTACCTTTGCTGTAAGCTGCAAATCTTCTTAATCCGTATTATGTAAACCTAAAAATGGGAAAATGATGGGGAACTACAGGCATACGGAGCGCAGAACTTTGCCCCTTAAACCCAAAATCAATTGAATCTGGTCCATAAAAATGAGGGTTTAAAGTATAAAACCTGTGATATAATTATGGTATGGGAGAGTCCTGGCGGTGCTTCTACTACTTCAGGACCAAAAATTAGGTTCAAATTCAGGCTAATTTCACATAACAACAAAGACCTTACATCGGAGATCATTACAGAATTTCAACAGATATCAATACCACAGGGCTGAAAACAACTGCTCTGAGATCTGAGGTGTCAGAGTGCTAAATCACTACCATTTTTACAACACAAAGAGGCACATAACAAGTCTTGGTATATTCAGTAGACGGTGTTATTTCTCAGTGTTATGAAAGTGGTTTGAAAAATCTCTAACATGGTTTCAGCAGTAAAACTAAATGCAAACAAGATTAAGGTTTTGCAACACTTTGAAGTCCTTGCTCAGTCAGAGAAGACAAATACATTTAATGATAAATAACTGGTCACAAGCACAGAACACATATTTGTCGTGCCTCATATCACTCACAAGAATTACTAATAGCTTTAAGACAAAAAAAAGTCTAAGTTTAAATTCTTTGTCCTCAAAGGGAACACAGCTACAGCTCTCCCATTATTTACCAAGCCAGAATCTGGCTTCCATTGTGAACTGACAGACCTCAACACGTGGGTCGGTGTTCCACCATGGTTCAGTAGAAAACAGATCAATAAGGCTTGACCTTTTTCTACATTCACTTTCCTTTTGCTGTCATCTATTGATCTGTTGTGCGGAGGGGGATGCCTTTTTTACAGAACTGTAATCTTTTAAAATAAAAAAGTCAATATCAAACACATATCAGTCATTTTTATCATGTCAAGCAGTATTGGAAACTATTGCTTAAAAAGTACATGGTCTATTTTAGTCTTTTTTTTTTTTTTTTTTTTTTTTTAAGTATTTTTAAGCTGGGGGGTGTGGTGGCGCAGTGGGTTGGACCACAGTCCTGCTCTCCAGTGGGTCTGGGGTTCGAGTCCCGCTTGGGGTGCCTTGGGACGGACTGGCATCCTGTCCTGGGTGTGTCCCCTCCCCCTCCGGCCTTACGCCCTGTGTTGCCGGGTAGGCTCCGGTTCCCCGTGACCCCGTATGGGACAAGCGGTTCAGAAAATGTGTGTGTGTGTGTATTATTAAGCTATAATCAAATTGTGTTTTAATATATGGTTCTTGCACATAATTATTTTATCCTCCAAAACAAAATCTGTATGGCAAAAAACTGCTGAAACCTAATTCAGTAACAGACTGCTTCTACAGTAGCTGTAAACAAACAGCTACTATTAGGTTCAATTTTGAATCTGTTTCTCAGGAAAAAAAAATGTCAGGTTCCACAACTGTTTTAAATGAGTGTGTTCAAATTTTTGCTTCATTTGATGCAGAATCATGTTCTGAAGCCTGGCTGTATATGTACTACTATATCTTACAGCCAGCCAAATGTACGAAATACAGGAGATTGCAAAAAAGTGTTGTGCATATAACATTGTACAGCATAAATATGTCATTAAGATTTAATACTAAATATGGAATAAGTCATAAAAAGAGGGTAGTAATATAGCTGATAAAAATGAGATTTGGTTGGGGAGAATCACATTGGTTGGTATTAATGGCATTTTTCCTTTCCTTCCTGTTAAAGCAAAACCTGTGTTTCCTGAGATATGTGATGTTATTTCGTCACCTTCTCCAATGTGACTCTTAATTTCCAGCATACATAAGCAAGGTTAGTGGAAACACACTAACTGCGCCCACAGAGGCTGCAATTTATCTTGCAGAATTAGAATTATGACACGATATAGCACAAAAAATGCAAGTAAAGCAGGTTCCCTATTAGTTCAAAGGTTCTACTCCTGTTTGCTACATTTCTGTTGGAAATGTCCTGATTATGGAAACGATGGCTAAGAGGATACACATACACAGTGTCAGAACACACGATTATTTTTGTGTACACACACTTGCACACATTCATGCATGTATGCACAATTTTCACTATACTAAAATTGAAAAATAATAAAGATGATTGGCTACATTGATAATAATGTACTTTGGCACTCCATATTACGAACACTTGCGTTACGGAATTTCAGCATGAGCTGGTCTCAGGTGCAGCCAGGTGGACAGCTCCCAGCTACTTGCCCCTACTCTTATAGAATAATGACAGCCAGCTGCTGCCAGTTGAGGGTGATCATTAAGGACTTTAAAGCAGCTGGCCTCATGATTTCAGAAGTGATGTTCTGGGGAGTGTAGTAAGCCTCCGGAGCATCTAGATTTGGGCCACATCCTTATTTGACTTGTCTTCTGTTTAAGAAAAAGACCTGTTTTGTTGGGGAAAACTGCTGTGCAGTGCCTGGCCATGTAGCTGCCACCCCAGCCACACAAAGAGTTCATAATTTCCCAGTTTTTTTTGAAGTAAACTTTCTTCATTATGTTGTGAAATCTTCCATAATTTTGTACAGTAAATTAAATAGTCTAATCAGGAAGCCTGGTTCAGTTTTGGGAATTACACTTTGACTCTTTGGTACAGAGAGAAGGTCTCTACAGACACCGTTAGACATCATGGACAGAGACTCTCCCCTGTGCCTCCCAACCTGGCTAAGCAGAGTAGCACCTTCTGCAGGAGACTGGTCCAATTTGGCTGATCCAAGCACCTGAGCTCATTTAGGCAAACAGCAATTAGACTCTGTATTGAGATGATGAGCTCTCCCTCAACTGAAATAGTACAGTCTCTTATTGCCTGAGTGTCACTGAGCTGTGGATATCTACAAGCTTTTTATCTATACACTTCTGTATTTCATATCAATTCAATAGGCAGTTACTGAATGTACACCAATAAATTTCACATATATGTGCTATTTCACTTATATGTCAAATTTCACATATATGTGCACATATATATGCTATCAGCACAGCTGTTTCAGCATTTAAATTGACTTCCAGGTGCTCTGGTTTCTTTCCAAAGCCCAAAGACATACGTTTCAGGTGAACGGGTGCGTGATTGTGTGTGGTGCTACTATACTGGCATCCCATCGAGGGTGTACCCTGATTAGGCAGGAAGCCTGTGCTTCTGACATATGCTTCAGACCCTGCCTTGGACATGTGGTTAATGACAGCAAGTTATTTAGCTCTCGAGTGTAGCATAGTTATCAGATTATCTACAAGCCACATACAAGAGGTTTATTGCTGAGGGTAACAGCATTTTATTCCATTGCATGGTTCTTTGTTCTGTCTCGAGTATAGTTGTATGAGATCCCTCTCTCATTGAAAAAGTCAGAATTTTTCTTGGTATTCAAAAAGAGCCTTGAAGTCTTTATCAGGCTCACTTTCTTGTGAGCTGTCTGCTCCATATAACTGAACTACATTACCTGTTTAAATGTATTAAAATGTATGCCAGAAAAAAAAATTGTATCTTAAGACTGATTGTACTTGAAGAATCATGTATCTGCATTTGTATCTCTCAGCTTGTTGTTGAAATGCATTTTTGTTTTCTCTCAGTTATGTGCCACTTTGGTGGAAAAGGGCCTGCCAAATGAATAAATGTAAAAGTATTTCTTTCTGTAGAACAGCTTGTATCAGACTTATATTAAAAATTCTGAGGCAGACTCATGTAGTAGCTTAAATTAAAAAGTTTTTTTTTTTTTTTTATTTTATTTAGAGAGAGAAAAAAAAAAAAAATCACGCCATGGTGCCAATCTAAATTTAGTATAGACACTTCTAGTTTCCCTAACAAACAATGGCCACAACTGTCCAAGCTCTGTTAGAGTTGTGGTAGCTGGAGTACTCTCATTTAATACAGGCATTAAGTAGGGACAGAGAATCCTTCAAGCAGTATGTGTTAATATGTTGGATTAATTATCTGTAATGTGAACCCTTACAAGACTTTTATCTGAAGATACCCTACATCTAGCCACTGGGATGAACTTGAGTTTAAAAAGAACTTGTACCTAATACTCACGATATGGCTTACAGGAATGCTAGGGGAAAAGTTATTATAAATGTATTAACTGAAAAAATAAAAGTTTTAAAAGTAAGCATATTATCACATAAAAATAAGTTCTCATATGCTAAAAGTCATGGCTTGACACCTTATTTTCAGAATACTGCTGTAACCGTGAAGCGCAGAGCTCAGAGAATTTCAAGCAACAGTTAAAATATGTTCATGTCCAGGGCAGCTTCATCACATCACCAATGCCAGTGTGAGTAAAATTAATTGTTGGGCTCTGGGTCCCAATGGCTCTGAGGCCGTGAGCAGGCTTCCTATCAGCAGGCAGTGGCATAGGAAACTCACTGACCTGTGGTCCTCGGCACATAAATCAGCAGAGTGTGATTTAATTATCAGTAAGTGAGACTGACCCAATGGAAAAGGGCTCTTCGCTATGTGGGAATTTGGCAATGGGAAAAGTGCTACAATCCATTTATTGTTCAGTGACATCAAACTGAGAAACTTTATTCTGCTTGCAAATAACCCCTTCAAGACATATGAAAGGGATACCACTATTTAGCATCTATTAGTTACATTGCAAATATGCAAAGTTTTCCAAAAAAAAAAAAAGTTAAAAATAGTGAAATACAGAACTAAATCGTACAAAATTCACACAAAATTTGTGTGTGAAGCAACGTTTATATATGGACAAAGATATGTCAGGTGGACATGCCTTAACCATCAGCATATAATAAATATTTGGAAACTGATATATAGAGTGCTATCACCTTAATGTTTAATTTGATATGTTACATGTTGACCTAAACTTTAATTAGTGAAACATGCAAGTACACATACTGTAAAGACTGCTTTGCTGTTACACTATAGAAAGGTTTACTTAAAACATATATGAATTCAGTGCTGTTTTAGTAACCTGTTTATGATCTTTTAACGAGGCAAAAGAAAATAAGCACAGCCAGTAACTACGCGTCTGAGGATGTAATGCCCTTAAAATTTATGAGGCGGAAAACAAAGAGTCTGAACCGAAGCTTCAGGACTTGCACGTTTCACTGTGACACATAAATACATGAATTGAGCATAAATATGGTCAAAGTTGCTTCTCTGCATTTCATAACAAAACATGCTTTCTCTATTCTGTAGTTGTTACTTGAAGCTCTGAGATTTCTTGAAAATCAGTGAATTTACAGTGCAGTTCTTTTGTCCTCTATGACAATAGGGAAATACTCACTTTTGTAATTATAGGGCAGTTTTGTTGCATATGTTTAACACAACATGAGAGCCAACGGAAAATAACTGTTAAAAACTGGTTTAAATATTTCTGTCCAGTGCTGCCAGTCTGTCAGGGGAAGAAAAAAAAAAAATTACTGTTAGGAGATCTGACAATGATAAAAACCCCAGAGTTACTTAGTTTTAAATTTTCCCACTGCATGACTGGCCTCAGCAGGTATAGGCAGTTTGGTTTGGCTTACATTTCATTTCCTTGATGTAGTAAACCAAAATCTAAAATCTGAAGTCTGTAACATTACAGAATGTTACATGTGCAATTTTTATATATACAAACTTAGACAGGTCTAAAATATAGATAAAAACCTGGAAATGAAAATTTTGCCCCAAGGAAGACAGACAATTTCCATGGACATATTGAATTATACAGCAAGCTGATGAGTTTAAGGTAATTGCCACAGTGCTTCTGTTCTATCATATGAGAAATAATTGAGCAGGAATGAATATAGTTCATTTTCAAATATTGTGTCAAGTGCCATTAAAGTTGCGGCTGAGAGTGCAGCAGTTACTGTGATGACACTAATAACTGATGAAGGGAAAAGGGCAGGTAGGAAAAGATCAGAGTTGGACACCTTCAGTCTGCTGCTCAGCAGGTACTTTTCACTGTCCATTCTGATGGTAAATGAAGAATCAAAGCAGGCCATAAAACCCCTACAGGCAATGTGGGAAACAGGGAGCTATGGTCCATTCAAGAGGAAGAGCTCCATACAATTGCGTATCATACATGTGAGCGTGAAGGTTACTCATCAGTTGCTCCTTTGAGCAATGAAAGAGAAGGATTTCCCACAGTTCATTTAAAGGTTATATGATAAAATAGGGAAGAATATCATTTGGCAATCTGACGGTTCCTGGTTCAAGTCTTAGTTCTGCCTTAGTGCACCTGATGAAGATACCATAAATTACCCCAGTAAGAAAGCTGGTGTCGACTCACTAGCCATGTACATAACTGAGCACCTTCAAAGACCTCCATCCTTCACTTCTGTTCTTAGGTTTGAAAGAGGTGCATCATATAGTTATAGTTAAGTATAACTAAAAGTAGTGTAGTCCTGACCTGCTTCTTCAATAGCCAGCTTTCCCATCCATATAATCTTACTGAATACTGTATATACCTAATCTAAATGAGTCAATCATTGTAAAGCTGATTATTGAATATTGTAAACTGACTTGGAAAGGCAACAGCTAAACAAGGGACAGCAATTTTACTGAAGTTATATGAAGTTTGTAAATTCAGCCAAGGGTTTTTTTTTTTCCCATTACAAATGAATGTTTTGCACAACACAAATCAAAACGTTTGACAATTTTTAAAACATTCTTAATTCACAATCTCAGCATGGTGACTTTGCATTTGGATTTGTATAAGATTCTGTTGGCTCAGTATCATGGTGGCAGAAGGATAAGACAAAATAACTGGTTCCCCAGGGATGGGACAGGGTTAAACAGTAGAAAAATTCAAATTAAGAATAAGACAAAAACACTGTTTTTGACCCCTCTTGCACCAATAATTACAGGCACCAAAGGTAAGGTGAGAGGAGTGGAACGGGTGTATGATCAGTACATCTTTGTTCAAAATCCTGCCCAGCACCTGTTTCAAAGCACTAGGAAATCGATTTATCTCAGGGTGTTAATAAAAGCTTTTCATAATAACTCTGTGGAGGAACACTTAAGACTAATAGACTGCCCACTTAAAGACCATGGGCACTTTAGTACAGGAATTGAAAATCCACTCTGCATTAGCGCACATTATATACTATTAGGTCATTCATATGTGCTGATGTCCCTGCCTATTCGGAAAAGCTGCTTGTGTGCACTCATGAATAAAATGACATCCCATACACTCCTGTTTATGTGAAAAAAAATCAAGGCTATAAAATGATGATGAATCCTCAAAGACACTTTTGCAAGTCTGTCCCAGAAATACAGATTTAAAATCTGTAGATTTATTCCATGTCTTACTGCATGAATTTTACTGCAATAAACTACTATTAACAACTATGTATTATTATTATTCTTATTATCATCATCATCATCATCAATTTCCTTCATAGACATCTTTTTCTTAGTTTCACCTACAATGTGATTTACACAGCAAAATATGTGGTATTGCTATAAATTCAAAGATCTATGGATTATATATATATATGGGTAGAGTAGCAGGGAGTTTCTACTTGAACAACTCATGTTCGAATCCCACCTCCTACAATACTCCCCTTCAATAAGGTCATTATCTTAAAAAGCACCAGTGAAAATTTAACTTGCTGAATAAATGTCCAAATCACTAAGTAACTTAAAATCAGAAGCGGTTTCACGAAAATGTTAAATGAATGAATGTAAAAAAAAAAACTGTCCAACTGTTCTTTTACCTTTCTCAGAGTTGATCTAACACCGCCAATTCTGCAGTATATGTTTCAGTGACAACGAACCTCTAAAACACAGCGGCTATTGGTCAGTGAGATTTCATTTTCATGCAGTGCATTTTTGTTTTTATATGAAATCATCTCATCGCAAGTAATAACTTGAAGTATACTAAGTGAATTTAAGGACCACAGGACAGAATAAAGAAATACGGAGTGGGGAGGAAAAGGGCTGGGTGAGAGGAGCAGCACTGAGAAGTTGCAAAGCAACCTCACCATGACGGAGACATGCAGCAGGTGAGCATGCTCATGCAGGATGTGTGCCGGCTGACGCGCCGTGGGCTCCGTGGCCTGGGCCAACTGCTCGGCACTGGTCATGGACACATGGAAGTAGAGTGTCCCGTTCTCCAACCACTGCTGCTTCCAGTGCACCAGGGAGATCTCTGCCCCCGTGCCAGACATCTCTGCAGGGAAGAGCAAAAGAAGTGAGATACCGTTAGCAAGGAGCCCCATAAGGACGTGGCATACATTCCCTGCTAGAAAAATAGATGGATTATTATTACTCTGTAAAATAAGAAAAAGGAGGAAATAATGAGGGAGGGTTTGCCCTCTGGCTCCTTTTTTTTTTTTTTACAGTTCTCTAATTCACAGGATCCCACACCTTCCATAGACAAATCCCAAATAATTAATCTACACCCGCCCACCATTATGGAGAAAAATATATGAACTAATTAAAACACTCAGGAAGAGCACAAGCAGCAGCTCCCCTTTCTCTGCCCACACCACACACCCACTCACCTCTACAACAGTGTACCGTGTCTCCAGTTGAGAGCATGGGAAGAACTGGATATAGGAATGATTAAACAAGCTATCAACAAGCAAAGGGATGCCTACCATGAAAACACTCTTCATAATTTCCACATTTGGTTGTAATTCAAAGTGTAGATACAGCAGAATATAAAAATTATGTGAAAAAGCATCCAACTTCAACAATGTATTAACTGCTTTTTAATGCAGCATGCATGTTTTTTTGTGTGACTTTAAAAGAATATAAACCTAAATTCTACTACTGAAAGCGTTCAGCAGTGCTATATCTCGTTGCAAAAGTCACAGAAGATACAATACTAGAGTTCTCTTCTCCTCTTTTTCTTTATCCTTATTTACAAATGTATGTATGTATTCACTGCAAGGGAGTGCGGTGGCATGGTGGGTCTGGCCTGTGCCCACTCTCTGGTGGGTCTGGGGTTTGAGTGCTGCTGAGGTGCCATGCAGCAGACTGGCATCCCAGCCTAGGTGTGTTCCTTCCTCCTCCGGCCTTGCACCCTGCGTTGCCGTGTTAGGCTCCGGTTCGCCATGGCTGCACTTGAGACAAGTGGTTTCAGCCTCTGTGTGTGTGTGTGTGTGTGTGTGTGTGTGTGTGTGTGTGTGTGTGTGTGTGTGTGTGTATTCACTGGATTAACACTGACACTGCTGTGGTGACTGTGATCCCTTTTTCCATACGTGATGTTCTGAAAGTTACATTCTAAATAAAAAAATGTGATTAAACAAAATTAAATGTAAAATATATAACATAAGTATTATACATAGTTACTATAGGGTGAACCCCTTAATACCAAGAAAATTAGCAGCAGTAGTAGTAGTAGCAAAAGCAGTTCAGGTGGTACTGATTTGACGTGTGATATTGCCTACTAGAAAGCAATTTTATTCTCACACACACACACACACACACACACACACACACACACACAGCAATTTTATTCAAATGAAGAATAAAAGAAAAGGGTTTAAGTATTAAAAAAAAAAAAAAAAAGCATAATTTGTTAACATTAAAATGACAATGATACTGATATCATAAATAAGAACCGTTCCCATACAACCAAGAACCGTTAACACTTTTTCCAGTGTTAATATTGATTCTATGTATTGCTTTTATAGTGGCATAGCACAGCTGAATAACAGAAAAATTACACATGGATTTGTTCGCGTTCTCTCCAGAAGCAGCGCCTGCTCGAAAACCTCAAAAACTGCACACTGTATGTTATTGTAAGTATTGTAAAATTGTGATTTTATTTCTATGGAACTGTGATACTTCTAAAGTATGTAATAATATGTAATATTTCCATCAGCAGTATTTTAGAAGAATTTTAAGCAAAAATTAAAAATCCAAAAATATTGAGCCACAGTTTGGCATCTTTCAACTGCACATAGAATAGGAATAGCAAACTGTTAAACATGGAGTGGGGTGAAAAAGCTAAAAAGTGCTGCACATATTTTGCATTTCATAACCTGAAAAAATAAAAAAAAAAAAAAATAAATAAAATTCATCAAACTAGGTTTTCATTTTAACCATGGGGGACAGGCAGTAAGTGTCCATTTCTACCACCAAGACATTTTTCAACATCTTTCTGACATGCACGTTCCTTCTTCTGTTGAACATGACATGATTCAATTTACAGCCTTTGAAATTTACAGCAGCTTACAAATGGACATTTGTTTTATTTGCAGCCTGCCATAGCTGAAATTGAACCAGTCACTTAGAAAATAAAGGGCAGGGGGTACTCTGTCACCTAATGGCCCTTTGCAGACACTGGGGAGACATTTCTCATGTATTTGCAAATACATCAAAATTGTTTTCCTCATATAAGGATAAACATGGCAATAAACATGCCTGGTTCAATCTATACTTTGAGCACAAGCAAATATAAACTTTCCCCTCTGTACACAAAACTTTACAATGCAGGTGTAAGGTACAAAAAAAATAAATAAATTAAAAAATATACATTTGGCAAACATGATTTTTTTTTTTTTTTTTTAATATATTGTAAAGGTCCATGATACATAGCATGTGACCTGAATGCTTGGTATATCTGAGAGATGACAACAAAGAATATTTCATGTATACCACCATCTAGAGTTACGTGAAAACTGAAGCAATATTATTCTTCTATGAGAAAGTCAGGCAGCACATAGCTGATTGGTGGAGGTTTCAAAAAATGCCAAGGGTTGCTACAGAATTATCTAGAATTTATCCAATAAATATGACTGGATTCATATCCGGTGACAAAAAAGCCTTGGGACAAGGGCTGCATCAGTGTCATAAACATCAAATGTGGACACTGTCTCCCCTAAAGCCACCGTCCAAAAAGGAAAGTCTGCTTCAGAACAGCATGACAATCACCACTTAATGTTATTGTGCAATAAACATCACCTAAGACAGATGCGTGCTTCATCATACAGTATTGAGGTCCATTACCTGTATAGGTTCAGTTGATGAACACAATATGATTTGGGTAGAGTGAAAATCTGAAGCTGGTGGTATCCCAGTCTTCTGGGCTGTGCTGGAAGGTTATATCTCCCATACCCAAATAGTATAGCGGGACAGGATCTTCTGCAAGGTGGGGCAAAATTCCAACACACTGCTTCAGGAAGCTTTGGGGTGCCACAGAGCAGCACTCATCCGACCAGCAACACCACACAAAACAGAAGTCTGACGAGAGTGAACTCAGCAAGAAGCCCAAGAAGACATACGCAACGCCACCATGACCATGCAATAACACAGTGTTAATCCCATAGTGGAACGTGGCAATTTCAGATTTTTACAAAACAGTATTTGTTTAAATATTCTGGAAAAAATAAGACAACGTACATTCCTGCATAAAGAAATCTTAATAATAGTAAAATAATTATAGTAATAACAATAATAATTATAATCCATCTGAAGTGAGGGACATAACATCCTGCCATCTGTTCATTGGCTGTAAAGATGGACACATCAATTTGTATTGATCATAATAACCAGCCACATAATCTTCCATGTGATGGTCACACCAATTTGTAAGAGGCATCCTGCACACAATTTTCTGACTAACATCTGAGTCTCTAATGTCATTTATACTCTCTGCTAAAAGTCTCTTCATACACAATATGCATGGATAGCTGAAGGAATATCTAGTAAAGGCATCTCTGTTTTAAATACATTGGCTACTAAATTTAAGGCCTGTTCTTAAATTTAGATTGTAACTCCAGCATTACTTTGACCGCTAAGTCACAATTAATAAAATTCTAATAATACATATCTCACACAACTTAATCCAGGATAAGCATCTGCATTTTAATATTAATTTATCTCCACAGAATCTTGTTGATTGTTGAAAAACCCCCATAATCATCTGTAACATTCATCATCTTCTCACTTTTTTTTTTTACTTCCTTTATCATCACCACTTCCATACCCAAGATTACAATTCACCTCAGTTCAATGTAATTCAATTTAATGTAATTGAATTCAATTAATTTTTATAGCGTACTCTTTCCACCAAAGGGGGATAAAGTGCTGAAAAAAGTTTCAGGGAAAGATACGGCATAGAATAGCAGCAATTATATTTAACTACTGGGATAAGACAACTGGTAGCTGAGAAGAGGAAAACTAAATCCCCACTGTGAAGAAGGGGAGGGAAAAGAAACTTTTGGTGGTCAAAGTACCAATGACCGCTCACCCCTTCTGGGTATTGTAACCTGGCAATAGAGGATGTGTGTGGATATGTCCAATACAAAAAAGTGTGAGGCAGAGCTATCCTCCATAAAAGCTAAGGTCGCAATCCAGGTCCATATTTGTGAAACCCTTTAGTTGTGGTACAACTTTAGTCTCGTTAGAATCATCAACACTTTCTCAGGCATGCATCATATTTTTACCATTAAAACTAATCAGAATTACATCTCTGATTTATGAGAATTAACCTTATGAAGGGTTTTTAAGGCACACATTACCTTTGCAAGGCAGGGGGAAGACTGTACCAGTGGACACCATCACACAAAATGTACATATTTTTGTTCGCTACTTAATATAGTTTCGTTTTTATTTTATTTTATTTAGGTAGCATAAATTCAAAGAATGTTTTATTTTATGTGACCTCAGTTCTTTCACTTTTACAGCAGATATCAATCAGTTTTACTGCACAGGATAATGACGCCCAAGCAAACTGCAATGAGAGCAAAAAAAAAAAATTAATCAGAAAAATGCACCTTTTATACTGTATCTCTGTTATATTTTATAGTTCAGTACAAGTGTGTTCATTAAAATGAGAACATGTTATGCATTCAACATGGTTTTAGGTCTTGTAAATGTTTTTTTATGGAAAAATATAAAGAATACAATGCAATTGGACATATTGGATATAATTATACGTTATAATCAGTTCTCTCTTTCTTACCAGTGTAATTTTTTTTTTTTTTTTTTTAATCTGGACTGGTAAAATGCATGCTTCTTAAACTAATTAGAGATTATTATATTGCACTAATGCGACATACATTATCTGTTTCCTGACTCTTTAAAGTCCGACTTTTTTTTTTTTTTTTTTTTTTTTTAAACCTGATACCTTGGTAAGTTTTCTTATAGAGATAATGCAGATAGACTTTTAACAACTGCCTTCAAAATGTTCTGCAGTGCATGTTCTGCAGTAAACTTGCAGATTAAGGAATTCATTCCTATTATTATCAGGTTTGCTGTGCAAGTGTGCACAAACACAGGCATACATGCACAAGCATAGGAATGCACCTTTTGCAGGAGTTCATCCCCAGCATTTTCGGAGGCAATTAAAGCAGCATGCCTTCAGGAGGGGTGTGGGGAGCTGACAGTGCTGTGACAGCTGCACACCCTGGTAACAAGCTCCCTTCTGCTCCTGCTTACCGTGATGAAAGCTGGCACCACAAGGGCACTCTGCTGCTTGACTTGATGCAGACACCCTGGCTGCCACGGTTGACTGGTACAGCCTTCCCGCCGCCTGTCTCTCAACTTAATCATGTTATTACCAAGCAGTAAGGACAACCTTGGCGTTAATAATTCATTACTTGTATTTTTTTTTTTCCTTTTTTTCAAAGTAAATAAAGCAGCACAACACCAAAAAGTTACTTTTGTAGTTCTACAAATAATACACATACAGTCTGTAACTGCTTGTCCCGAGCGGGGTCGCGGTGAACCGGAGCCTAACCCGGCAATGCAGGGCGCAGGGCCGGAGGGGGGGGGGGCACACACCCAGGATAGGATGCCGGTCCATCACAAGGCACCTCAAGCAGGACTCGAACCCCAGACCCACCAGAGGGCAGGACCTGGTCAAGTCCGTTGTGCCACCACACCCCCATCTACAAACAGTGTTCTACAAAACCAACAAATTTTCTTCTTGAAAAAATTAATAAAGCTTATTGACAAAACATAAACAAAAACAAGTAAGAGAGCAAAACCGTGCAAAAACGGTACAAGAGTGATCTGTTTTTTTCTGGAAAAACAAACAAACCAGCAGCGAAAGATTTTGTTGGGAAAATGTAAGATACAAATGGCTACTAGGAATTCACTTTTCACCTAACACAACATAACGGAGCACGTTCTGAGAAACATTCGGTTTAGATATTTACTATTAAACGTTACATGAAACAAGCGATTCAGCAGCAAGAGAAATTAAAACCTTTAAACATGTTAAATTAAAGAAGAAATTATTTTAACAATGGCAATGTGACCAACACTGTTATCTGTTATTCAAAATAAATTTTGTGATGTTTCAGGATAACTTTCCTTGTTGGTTTCTCCATTGGTAAGGCCACAGCACATTTTCAAAACCAATTTGAAACTCCTCTATGCAGTTGATATTGAATTTTCTTGATACTGTGACTTGAGGGTAAGTACACTTTAAGTGATTTGTATGGTACATTTCCTCTTTAATCTAATATACAGATCATGTTGGAACAACAAAGAAATCCTATTAAGGTGGCAGAGCAAAGACTCTGTTTTATGGTTTTATGCATGCAATGTGGCTTTTAAAAAATATGAAAGAGAGAAAAATGAAAACAACAACAGGCTCCTCACCCATCACACTGTGCCTATGTCAGATGACAGGGACACAGGGAGTGTGTGTACACAGAAACGTGATGGTTAATCGCCTAGTTGATTACTGAGCAGATTCCAGAAAAGAATGGCATAACAGAATAATACCAAATGCTGTCATAGACTAATATATATGTTTTTACATAGAAAATATGAAAGGCACATCAAAACAGTGAAATAACCAATTTAATGCAATTTGGTAGTTTTAAAGTGAACATTAATAAATGTAAAATAAAATCAGACACACCATTCTGAACAAAGTAATTCAAAACTTCAGTGTGAATGGCACAAAATGATTACCAGCACAATTCAAGTATATCTTAGGTGTGCTGTCATCTCTTTCGTCATTTGTTGAAGTTGTCCCCCTCTTTTGCTCCTATTTTGTTCATGTGTTTTTTTGTCTTTTGTTTTTCCCAGTTTTCATTTCATTATGAAAACCCTGTACACTTAGAATCTGCAACTGAATGGATGGCTGTACTGTTGGCTGGGAAGTTCAGTGCCATCTCCTTTTAAACCATATTAATACCAAGATAAATTATAACTAGAAAGGCATGCAAACAGCAGCAGTAAATGGTTTAAAAAAGAAGTATGTTTGTAAAAAAAACAAAACTGCAAAAAAGCTATTCTATGCATGTTGGTATAATATGATATATTAAAATGGGAATACTTATATCCCTAATTGTACATTAGACAAGCAGATTATTTAGCTGGTATTCAAAATATAAAATCCATTATGAGAAGCAGTTTAAACTGCATTCAAATGCAGGTTGTGAAGACAATCTTTATATATGTTCTTGCTTTAATTTCCCTGCCATAATGATGTAGTATAATGCAATTCTGTAATATCAGTAACCATGGTGTGACAAAAATGAAGTAATACTCGCAATCATGCTGAATGAGTCACTCCGGGACTTCAGTATTATTTTATAAAAAATTATGTATAAAATGTTTGATAATTTTACTGCCAGGAGTATCCCAGTAAGTGTATCCCAATAAGTGTTAAGTACACTTACACTAACGGCCTACAGTCAATGCCAATTAACAACACACATGAGAGGACAAAATGTTCCAAAATCCGCAACTGCCCACAGAATTTATTTTGCCCACACACGCAGTTTCTCTCTAAGAACACGTCCCCGCTACGGACACTGAAGGTCATGCTTCTCCGAAAATCCCCTGCTGTGCGACACTTTGTAGTTCCTCTCTGGTTTGTCTGACTCTACATTCAATCAGCACCTTCCAGTACTGCCAACTCATGACATTTTACAAGGAATCCTGTTCAAGACTTGCTCCTAAACGCCACTAGGCATGATGTGTCAGGACTGTGTTTCCAACATGGAGCATAATGCAAGACATCAGTAACGTTTTAACAGTATTATGTTGTCTCTTGGGGACTGGTGTCATGTCCAGTGTGTACTCCTGTTTTTGAGTGCTACATCTTCCGGGAGTGGAAAAGTAGCTTCCTTTGTCACAGAGGAGTAAGCCAGAGGCATTAGCTAATTAAGTTTTATCATAGGCATATTTAAAGTTTAAAAGAGTATGACATGATCTATTTATCTGAAGTACTTTGTATTGGAGATTTTATATTGCACATTTAAATTTTAGAATTAATGGAATGGGACCTGAGCAGGGTTCTGGTGGTATGAAGCCTATCCTAGCCATATAGAGTGTAAGGGAATGTGCAGCCTGGAAGAAACACTATGGCAATTGCATACACTCAATCACTCACACACACATATATATATACACTAATGACAATTTAGAGTCACAAATTCCCCTGAAATACATGTCTTTGGACAGCGAGAAGAAACTGGAAAACTGGAAACCTAGGTTCCAACCCTACTGGCACCACTGTGCAGCCTGCTATGTAGTACTCAGCATTTACATCACACATATCATAATTATCAAATGTAATAAAAATATCTGTAGAACTGGTACACGAATATGTATGCAAAACATGGAGACAGACAAAAAGAGCTGATGCACAGCAGACTAACATGTCCAGTGTCTAAATTAAATGGTCAGCTGACTTGCACCTGCCAGATACAAGCAAAATAACGGGAGTCAAACATAATTGTAGTCAGTGTGCTTGTTTTGCCCTTTTTGTGTTTTTTCAGAGTATCCTACACATTTATATTGTACACAGTTGATCACTCACCACAAACTCAATATTTAAATTACTGTACAACTTAAGTACCAAGGCTTGTTTTTTTTCTTTTTTCTTTTTTATGTATGCCCTACAAACTGCAGCCCAGGCACAAACGCATAGTTCTCCTACTCAAAAAAAAAAAAGAAAAAAACACAACACAGCTGGATATGAGATGCAACTAAAGACATGCTTGGCGGTGGATAAATTATTACATTTACATTTATTCAACTAGCAAAAGCTTTTCTCCAGAGTGATGTATACCTCTGAGCAACAGAAAAAGTGAACAATACAAAAAGTGCAGTACACCAACAGAGCGAGAGATTTGAATGCAGACACATGATTCCAGAATACTGTCATTTTGTCACATATCACTGTGTAAACCAGTATACTCAACCAAATTTTACAATTTCATATACACTAATCTTCCCAGTAACTAAACCAACATTAACAGTTAACACATAGGAAACGCTTATTAAACAACAAATATATACTACCTGGCAAATGATAATGGAATTTTCCTAAATCTTGTTGATACATTATCACTATTTACTTCCATGATGCTGAAGCACCGTTTTATTTGCTCTCTTCAGAGCTCCATTCTATTAGCAGCGAAGACATTCAAAATGAAATAATACTGACAATATGAGCGGCAGATCCACTATTTTCAGTAAGCGCCATATAAAAATATGCCTTGAGAACAGTGAGATAATCTCAAGATTGTACCCTGATCTTAACTGGAGCCACAGCTGGGGATCGACAAGTTGTTTTACATCATATTATCCAGAGAGATGTAAGAGGCACACGGGCAGAATCTGGAGAGTTGAGCCATTGGCCACAGGAGCCTAATGCCCTTTAGTTAGGCAAACTATGATACAGTCACTGCCAGCAGCAGCTCCATAAGGGATCACTCAAAATCAGTCAAGCATTGTCTGGCAAAGAAAAAAAAATATCCTCCTATAGGGACTATTGAACCTGATGGGACCAGAGAGAATCATAAAAGCCATTCCGTCATTTTAGGAGATTAGAACATATACCCCGCAAAGGACACAGTACCTGCAGGAGTTCTGTTCAGCATTTTCCACTGACTATAAGCATAGAAACAGCAATCATAGTTTATAACTGAGGTCAATTTTACACAAGCAATTATAAATCTGTTACCTGCAATCATTTGTATCTCACTCTCCTACTCAAACAATTCAGTACAGAAATATACAAAAAAAAATTTTTTCAAGTGACACTCTTCCCCCACAAAATTATTATTTTTTTTTTACTCATGATATAAGGAAATATGGACTGTTTGGCTCAAAAAGCAGTCTCAGTGAAATGGTTACAATAAATTCTGACAACTGTCCAGCATGGCTCCGATTGTGCTCTTGCATGTGCTAGCATTCCACAACCAATTAAGGAAAAAAACTATTTCACTTTTTAACATAAACAAAAAATACACATTTGCACAATACACTTACAGGTCAGACAGGGCAGTTGCAATTCAAGCAAGATTCTTTAAAGTGCATCAAATCCCAGCTTTATGCTCAACATCATACACATATGCTATATATTGGAAAAACTAATAATGGAAAAAAAGAAAACAAAATTTGATTTTATAAAGTTGTACAGATCTCTGTGTCAATGTAGTACAATGAGTTCTTGAAATTCTTGATTATTATATGGACTTGATTTCCTTATAAAACTGATTTAGTTTAACAAAACCAAGAGTAACTAAAATTGTAAACTTAAATTCAGAAGTCCTACAGGCTACTTTATTCCATGTCCTTAATGTGTGCATTTTGAGATGCAGTGCTAATGTTTTCTTGAAAATAGTGGACAATAAATTTAATCGCGGCATTGTAGATATTATTTAAAAATCATTTACAAAATCTACAGATTCAGTATTGCTTTCTGCTCACTTCATATGCTTTCAGCAGATTAAAGATGCTACAAAAATATTTTAAATTTTAAAATGAGTTTAATAGCTCAGTTCACCACCTAGTGGATGACTTTGACTGAAATGGATACCATTAGTTCAGTCCTATGCACTGCACAGCTGACAGTTAAGTACTTCCTAAATTAAATGTTCCTCTAAGTATTCACTGGCATATTCTTTAAAATCACCTATAATCTATTTTATATGTTTTATATTAATTTGCCCAAATCCCATATGCAAGTTTTCACCATTGGGGAAGTCTCTAGGAAATAGATCTAATGCAAATACCTACATTAGGGGGGCGCAGTGGGTTGGACCTTGTCCTGCTCGCTGGTGGGTCTGGGGTTCGAGTCCCGCTTGGAGTGCCTTGTGATGGACTGGCGTCCCCTTCTGGGTGTGTCCCCTCCCCCTCCAGCTTTACGCCCTGTGTTGCCGGGTTAGGCTCTGGCTCCCTGCGACCCCGTATGGGACAAGCGGTTCATGATATGTGTGTGCAAATACCTACAGACATTCACCATCACCACCAAAAGCTCTGAGATTTCTTAAAAATAATGATTGGGGAAAAGATAAAACCTGTGAAATCCATAAACCTGCACAAAATTCTCTGCAGGGCTAGGATTATCTGGTTGTCACAGGATTGCGCAAGGTCTACAGGGATTATGAGAATGCCAGGGTATATGTTATTCCAGGCTGCAATGCATAATCATCAATTACAAGGCCCATCATATTTCAAAGAATGAAGGGGAAAGCTCAGCAACAAGTGCTGGCTAGCAAAGTAGCATTTCAAATATGAAATGAGAAAACAGTATTTTCACAGAGAAGTAGCAGCTAACCTCTCTTTCAAGCGACTGATTGTCACCTTCAATTAAAATAATTGTGCATGCAAAAAATCCTAGCCATTCTATTTCTTCAGTTCAAAATCTGAAGTCATCTTTAGGTCCAGATTCATTAAATGGTTCAGTTCCTGCATGGGAAAATCACTCCCAGCAGCTGCCACCACCCAAGGAGACTCTAGTGTTACATCATATTGTCAGTTCTCTGAACCTTAAATGGTTTCATACCACCAGAATTAACACTTAATGAGCAACTGAGATGTAATGCAATCTCATTTCAGATAAATAAAGAAAAAATAAATAAATAAATAAACCCTTTCTACAAGAAAATTACTGCCATTATGGAAAACAATGCCATTTTAATTAATGTACAATTCAATAAATTGTTTGTCTACAGCTATTCAAGATTAAAGGGGCACCCAGCCAACATAAGACTAATACCCTTAAAGTGACACATTAACAGGATAATCAATTCCCTTATCTCCAAAGTGGATGCATTTTGTAAGACACTTAAATCCCATTGATGAACCTACTCAGACTGATTACATATATCCTTGTTTTGAATAGCACTGGCACTGTCACTCTACACTCCTGCATTCCTGCTTACATGTATTAAAAAGTGATTATTCAGCATCTCAAGTTCACAAAATGAGATGCTTCCATCCCTTCTCAGACACAATCTGATAGTGGCTCGCATAACAGGCTTAGCAATGATGCTGCGTGTTGTACAGCACAAGGTAGGAACCCCACTCATCATTCCCATTGAAATCTTATCCACGTAGCCAGCAAGATGATATGTAGAGTACTTTATAACATACTAAATCTGAGCTACAAGGGGATAGGTACAGGGTAAGTAAATATCCTTCTACTTCAGTAATGAACCCCTGTAAGCGTGTCAATAATTAAAGTGTTCTGAATGACAGACTGAGTGGAGCAGTAAAAATTTTGGAGTCAAATGTCTTTGCATGAAAGGAAGTACAGTGGATTTTCTAGAAGGTGTGGAACATTTTGTAGAACACCAATACATAGCTAAGCTTACAAACAAGCAGTGTGCTAACTTGAAGTTCTTCTCCAAGCTCACTCATAATTGTGCATTCCAGACAAAGATATCACTCCAATGCTGAGCCCATAAAGGAGCTGCATATTTCTCACATCCTTTAATATACGCAGACAATCTGTCTGCACAGATCAAAGTGTTGGGATCCATCTGAATATTATCACGTCCTGACTGGTGATGACTAAACTGTTACAGCCCACCCCCCAAGCCTTCCTCACTGGTCTGGATGGAATAGGACAGAACAGGACAGGATAGGACAGGACAGGCTATGGCTTGCAGCTCTCAGACAGCTCTTTGCAGTCCCTCTGGACCAGGACTGTCACACACCACTGGTCAAACTCGAGGAAATCAAATGTCCTCTGAGAGGCTAAAAATAAATGCTACTTGCTCACACAACTCCAGCGCCCGTCTGGGAATTTCTGCATGCCAACCACACGTTCAAATCTTTCTTTTAATTTGCAAAGCGCACACATCCAGTTGTCCTCTCACATGTTGCTTAGATTGCATTTCTTGCAGGTTTTAAAACTTGAAAATATTACACTATAAATGCATTTTAATTTACACGATTAGTATTTTTAGTCGCGTCTCAATTTATTCTGACAGTAAGGATAATTCTTAGTAACAGCTGAGATTGACAATTCATCATGTCAGTTGTGAAGACAGCATTTTACTAAACTGAAATATGATTATTATGGCAGACTGTATTAAGATGTTATTGAATCCTACATGTATTTATTAAATACGCAAATAAAAACGAGCCCAAAATACACTCAGCACCCACTAGCCAAGAAGTGGTTTTAGCACCTAGGACAAGATAGCAACCCGTCTCACTGTCTGTAGGACAGCACACCTGGGTCACCTCAAGGAACTACTCAGGTGGTTCAGATCTCATCAAGCCAAAGCCTTTAAGAACAGAAAAGAAATGCCGAGTTTCCACAAATAATGCACAGCAAGCACAGTCTTAGTACTTCATTGAAGTGCTGACTCGCACGTGACAAAAAAAAAAAAAAAGAAAAAAAGCAGCTTTAGCTAAAATCTTTGGGGCCAAAGGCCACAGCTGTAATGAATACACTACCCACTGTCCCCTTTAATGTTAAACAACTGTAACACTATTGTTGAGGTTTAAAACAATAATGTTTAGAATTAGGTTTATATACCCTCATCGAAAATTATGAGCGTGATGTGTTCCTAATACATAATATGAATTTTCATAAACTGGGGCTTAAACTATTCTTAACATTCACCCCCCTCAAAAATCACCTATTTTACACAAATATTTTAAATTATTTCTTTATCATATGTTATATTATAAAGAAAGTAAAATTCCTTAAAAAAAAATAAAAAAAACTCAACCTTACGGTGCAAATTCCACTTGTTAATAAAAGCAAATTCTTAAAGATGGCACTAGCACATCAGTGTAAAAGTATGCAGTTCTCAGGAACGAGGACAGGAGACCGAGGAATAGGTGAGGACCCAATCACGAGTTTGTTTGTGTTGGGAGGACTGGACAAAGGAATAGGCAAGAATCGTAGTCGGGACAGGTAAAGCTAATTCGAGGCGCAGACGTTGTTCTTTGGGCGAGACAGGAATCGAAGTTGATCAGATGAAGCAGGAGATCAGGAACCAAGGACCAGGGGTCAAAAGGCAAAGGGAGGAACTGTAAGAACGAAGTGGTAAATTGGTTTCGCTGGTCATCGCAGGAGAAGCGGTGGGCTCACTGAGATTCCACAACCTTGTGCAACAGCACGGCTTCCTTTATCCTTGGTCGCTCTGATGCGCAACAGGTGCGGTCATTTGCCTCGATGATGTGGGCGTGACAGCAGTAATATGAATACCTCTCATAAAAGAGCAACAACACAACTCTCCATAATACTGTTCAAATGCATGTGTGCTTTGTAAAAGGAGTAATTTGCTGTTATTTTTTTGTTTGTTAACTTTCCAATATTAAACAGGCCAAACCAATGCCTTTATTTCAAATAAAGGTTAAGGACCTTTATTAAAGGGCAGCTGGTGGTGTAGTGGTTTGAGCGGCTGCCTTTGGCTCCGAAGGTTGCTAGTCTGATCCCCACCTTTGGCTGTGGCACTCTTGAGCAAGGTGGCTGCCCTACAGTTGCAGTAACTTTGCCTGGGTGACTAGTTGTGGTCCTGCAATGAACGGGTGTGTCCCCTTCAGCCTTGCACCCAATGTCTCCGGGATAGGCTCTGGCTCACCACAACCCTGCTCAGGTCAAGTGGTTATTGAGATTGGTTTGTTAACTCTTATTAAGGTGTGACCTCTTGGAAAATAAGACACATGACCTCTTGAGCCCCCCCCTCCAACATAGGCTGCAGAAGGCGATCATACACATTTGACTCAAGTAGCAATATCACAACCTGGTAATAATAACAATAAAACAACTGATAAATCAATACAGGACGATCACAAGGGTCATCAGAGCATCTTCTCACATGAAATTTTTTTTCATGTTAGACAGTGACCCATATAATGGAGTAGCTCTCTACATTCACATTTGCAGCGGGATTTTGGCAAAGTGATTTTCTGTAACATGACTTATAATTTACCATCTTAGCCATATTTACGTCAAACAAAATACAATAATCATTAATTCAGCGGTATATGCCTTTATGGGCTTTCTCCATCTCCAACAATACTTCAAGCCTTTATTAAGCAGAGATGCTTAGAAAGCGCACTTTAAGTGACTACATTTGGGATAGGCTGTGTCTCAGTGCATCTCAACTCAGCAAACATAACATAAACAATTCAGTCTAAAGTAGTACTGGCGTCATCTCAAACCAGCTTCTCAGATTATTATGTGACACAAATTGAGATCTAATTAAATAATGACCGTTTTTATGTCACATGAGGGAAGGCAATTTATGAAAGATTGAGAAGTGGCCTGCAATGAACTGGCAGTGTCATTTGTTTGAGAGATGGAAATTAATGCCTTGTGTCCCTTGACAATAGAGAATGCCATTAATACAGAATACTAAATCTGCAAGTGCTCCATTAACTAATGAACGGCACACAAGTCTTAGTTTGTTTTAGAACATGTATAAAACAGTCCCATGGATGACAAATCCAGCAAATGCAAAGGCATCACTTAAGAAATGCAGAATGTCTTTATTATTCCTGAAGAAAAATAAACATTTTATTTTAATTGCACATTTTGACTTGCACTTTTTCTGAAAGAACAGTGAATTTTAGCACAGTAAATGCAACTTTTTTTCCCCCAGAATAAATCTGCTAATAAAGGCAAAGCTGAAAATTATTCTTGCAGCACCCTACAACGTGGTAACTCAGGAAAATAGTGTCTAATCAGAGAATAGCTTAGAAAGAATACATTAATTAAAAGCCATTCTTATGACCTAATCCATGAAACAATCATTTTAAAACACCTTTTTAAGCCAGTGTGATTTTTCAGTAACTAATGATTTATCTAAAGCATTATTTCATCTAAAGCAAAGCAAAAGCTTAGCGAACTGAACCATTAGTATCACACTACCAAGTCAGGTTGCCACTGGGCTAGTTTAACTACTAGTACCGAGTCCCTGACCAATCAATGGTTACGGTCATTCTGACAAAATAAATAATGCACACTCAAAATAAACAAGGTGTGAAACGATTCGGAATACATCTCCAGCAAAACACATACACAAAAGAAAAAAGTTTTCATGCACCTCCTTTCTCTTATGGAAAATTATACTGTATAATTAATATATCTGTGTTTTTCCATCATTATTTTGAAGATGGGTAACAATTTCTATCAAGCCACAGTAGCTCATTAGCATTTCAACATAAGAATTCTGCTATTTCTGTGTACCTTTAGCCTGTTGCAAAAGTAATTTCAAAGATGACCTTTTCATCCTAATTGGATAACAACTAGCACTGACATATGAAAGTGGTGGTCTGTCTGAATGACTACAGTATAACCTGATCAAAGTGTTGAGCTCCTGCAAATGCCGTACTCTCCATCTTTACCAGCTTCTTCTTATAATCTAAGCAGGTAATGCTGATGCCTCTATGGATCAAGGCTGGGCTACTGGATCTGGGGTTCAGTCCCTGCTGTTAGTGTAGTGGCTGAATATTTCATCTGTGTTTGCATAGGGTTCCTCAGCTAGTCCAAAAAGACATGCAAAAATCCTCTTGCATATCCTCCCTTACTGTGAAAATCATGCAAGTTGTCATCAAATTTAACAACTGGATCAAACTCAATTTGACTTTGACCCAGGGGTGTAGGGTAAGTGCCATCGTGTCAAATTTGATTCTTAGTGACCGCTCTTGTGTTCTCACTTATTTCACTCTTACATTCATACCTATTCATAGATCATTTTTTGGACTAAGTTTATTGAATAAACAATTATTTCAATTTGAAAATCAAATGGCCTGACACCCCTTTTTATTGAAATAAATAAAAATATGTATAAGCTCCTCCAAATTAAGCACTCCACTAATTAATTGCTGCTTAATAATCTACTTAATAGTCTAATCCTTTAGGGACAAAAATAAAAACTGTATGCTAATTTCAATACTATGTGCAATATCCAATTAAAAAAAAAAAAAAAAAAAAAAACTGTAGACTACCCAGAGGATGGGGTGTGGTGGTGCAGTGGCGCAGCAGGTTTGGCCTGTGCTTGCTATGTAGTCGGTCTGAGATTCGAGCCCCACTTGAGATGCCTTGCAGCAGACTGGTGTCCTGTCCAGCGTGTTTTCCCTCCCCCCTAGGCCCGGCGCCTTGTGTTGCCGGGTAGGCGCTGGCTCACTGCGAGTCCACTTGGGATATGGATTGTAGACACTGCATTGCAAAAAGATGAACTTACCCACTTGGTTTAACCAATGCAACTTGGGGTTCACTTACTTTTGCACCTACTTACTTTTCTAACTACACATATGATTTCCTTTCTAGCAAAATATGGAATTTGTAATTACACTCTTATTATGTCAAATGAGACTGGTTCTTATTAAATAATTTTGTGATAAAAACGGGCACAGGGGGTTCACATAATTTCAAGTAACATGGCACATAAAATGATGACATTTATGTTGATATGCAATATCATGACACCAGGGTTTCTTGGCTTTTGTGTGCCATAAGGAGAGAAATATGCATATATTCTTTACAATATATGTAGTCTTCCTGATAAATTCCCTACCGAGGTCTATAACTTCTCTTGTTACCTAACTACACCCCAATACATAACCAGTGTGCAGCTAAGAAATGTACGATGCAAGATTTCCTGAAATTGCATCTCTCAAAAGAATGGCTTTGGGAAGCTGGTAAGCCCTCCCTCACAGTGGCCTCCCATTTCCATTCCATACTGTGTTCTTCCATGCGTCAAAGCCCTGCAGAACAGCTGCCATTAATCAAGAGTCCAAACCCAATAGCAGCCATGGCTGCATCCCCTCTTGGATTTTAAAAAGAGCCAGAACACCAGACCCAGTGGGTTTAATCAGAATGGCATTCATAGTGTATAAAGTACATGATGTGCAACCACAATCCAGGCAAATTCATGCAGGAAAGTAGTCTACCTTCCTACCAACGTAATGTGTCCGGACTCTTTGAAAACAAAACATTTTAAGTATCGGAAAATAACTATGTCCTGAGCACTTAAATTTGGCATTGTGAATTAAAAATACACAAAAAGACATTTACAGCACAGTCAAAGTAACTGAATAAAGCATTAAAAAGTAGTGCTGTCAGCTTTGTGAGATGCCTGCCCTTCTCTTTTTAGAGTCCAAGGCACATGCAGCATCGGCTAGCGTACGGAGAAGGTCCCTGCACATCTGAATTAGTGTATCACACGACCACAATAGATGGGTTCTGTCAGACATCATTAGACGAACGCTTCATTTCCTTTAGACATTAGTGCTCAGTCAAACCACCCCGGTTCCGCCACACCAAGCTGTACACAGCTGATTTTCTTTTATAATAAATGGATCTGTATAGCCCTTCAGCAAACAACTCAAGCGATTGTTTAACGAGACTTTTGGCAGAAATGCAGACGGAACGATGGAATGTAGGCACACAACGATCTTTAGAAATGCCTGCAGGACATCTACTTCTTGCTGGCATCCCCAAGACCACTGTCATTGAACTGGAAGGATGTTAATTTTGCTGCATTAGAACCAACATTCAGTCATCTGTTCATCCAACTGGGCTGAGAGCCTGGGTATTAAATACTTTGCAGAATACGGCATAAAGCTTTTGAGATGGGACAGTGCGGTTAGTAATGCTGTTTGCAGGAGCTATCCTGAAATGTCCAGCCAAAGGAGCAGAGCTGTCCAGTGCTGAAAAGCAGAGCACTGCCATATAAACTAAGGCTGACAACCACACTCCTCCAGGACAGATTTTAGGACACATGATCATTGCTGCCATGTTTAAACTTTAAAAATATCAGGTAAAGAAATTAACATTCCTTAATTAAATGCATAGGTGTAGCAAATACTATCCCAGCATGCAACTCTTCAGAACTAGTTTTTTTTTAAAAAAAAAAAAAAAACAGAAACTTATAGTCTCAGACAGATTATGGAGTTTTGAATTGCAAGTATCTAAGATTCTTAAAACTATTACAGAATTGTCAAACTTTTACTTACCAAAAATCTTGCTATTATTATTTTTTCTTTTAGACCACCAGTTTTATAATCGCCATTGTGACAGACGAAAAAAATACAAAGTGCACTAAAAGCAAGCAAGTTTACGCCCTGTGTTGCCAGGCTAGGCTCCGGCTCGCTGTGACCCCGCTCGGGACAAGCAGCTTCAGCCAATGTGTGTGTGTAAAAGCAAGCACATGGATTCGAAAACAAGTGGACAGAATAAATGATTAAAAGTTTAATTCTATATTTCTGAAATTTTCAATCACAATTTAATTAATTCTTAATCATCCTGTTTAAGAATGACATGCAGATTGTTTGTTGGTTGCCTACAGGTACAGTATAATGCAATGGCTGAGCTCCATCGGAATTCTTTGCAATTCTGAAAGATTTTAACAGGTTTTTACAACTTAGTTCAGAGCCTTTACCCGCTAGTGAGCTTCTTATGAAGACAACTGAAATTGAAATAGTCAAAGTCTTCGTTTTCAAGGCTGGAATCCCTTCACGACTACATAAATCTAATTGAAGAACGTTTACCGAAGGACACACGCCAAATGCCAGCACTATGGTATTATTGCTTGCTTTTTCCCCCATGAACAACTTATGGTTTCACACATTCACATGGTGGCTACTTCAGAGAAAGTTAATTACCTTGCCAAAGCATCAAAAGCTGGACTTCCCCAGGGACACGAAAGAGGATGGCAGATCTGCGCAGATTACACATCGTCACCAACTTCCACTGCACTCCCCCCTTCCCTTGTTAAGTTACCATGGACAGAGACTACACTGTTTCCCTGGCAATGTAAATCAGCCAACACAAACAGTAATGTATATTTGCGCAAACTTCTACATGCCCATTCAATTATTCTTTCAGTGAAGGACAGACCGTGAATCATACAGATTGTGTTAAACTATACACTTCCTACTAATTTCCTTCATTGACAAAAAACTCGGCATCATCTCCAGCACCTAATTCCACACGACCCTAATTCCTAATTTTATATCCCTTCTCAGATTTAATGTCAAAATTTCGCATTACTGTCAGCGACTACAGAAAGTCAGCCGAGGCAAGCATATGATGAAAAAGTCCAGCATTAGTCATTTATGGCTAATACCTCATAGGAGCTAAAATTTTTACAAAAATTATTTTCTGTGTCAATAAATGGAAGCTTTTCTTTCCCTCCATAAGGGGCATTGCACAATTGTCCGGTTTCAGTACTGGAAAAAAAAAATGGTATTGCAGCTACGTACAAATCTCTTAGGAATAAATATAATGCACTAATAAACTGGTAACCAATAAGCAAAAATTAATGAGTCTGTTAACAACATGCAATTCTACTACTGAACTAAAAGACATAAAACACATGACATAATCAGGGCTTTAACTGTCAGGTAAGTCATTTTTTGGTAACAGGTTCCTGCCCACAATTTAACTGCAATTAATTTGCTAAAACGTGTCTTACCTATAGGTTCACAATGTGACTTTTGATCTCATTTCAGTAGCTTGGAATCACGCACGGCACAGTCAAAATGCGGTTACTCGGATTCTGGCCAAAATGCAGCACATATTCTACCTTTTTTTTTTTTTTCTAGAGAAGAAGGTTCAGTGCTCCTTCCAATTACAGCTGCTGTCTGCATTCATTTGAGAAGCTGGGTCCTGGTGCACACTGCTCAACTGAGGGCAGCATTTCCACATACCTCCAACCCCTCATGAAACCTTTATCATAATCCTCAAAATCTCATTAGTCCAGGAAGGGGGAACAACAGGACAGGCTGTGGCCAGAGCAATGACTCACGCCAATTTTAAGTGTTTGGGAATGCAGGCTTGTGCCGACATTTTGCTATGTATCCACTTGTAACTGGGACTCTACTTTAGACTGGCATCTTACACATTTTTTGAAGGCAGGTCCTCTTATGGCCACCATGACATTGTTTCCAGTTTCTAACAGAATACTTTTTAGAAATAATGGCCGCTGTATCAGCAACAAACATACTCAGGGTGCTAGTGACTTTACAGTGTTACAATGCTAACACACACACACACACACACACACACACACACACACACACACACACACACACACACACACACACAATGTCTGAACCGCTTGTCCCATGTGGGGTCGCGGGGAGCCGGAGCCAAACCCAGCAACACAGGGCGTAAGGCTGGAGGGGAGGGGACACACCCAGGACGGGACGCCAGCGCGTCGCAAGGCACCCCAAGCAGGACTCAACCCCCATACCAACCAGAGAGCGGTACCCGGCCAAACCCACTGTGCCACCGCACACCCCATGCTAACAGTCAGCAAAAAATTTTAAAAAGTAAAAAAACACATGACAGCACACATGCACAGAAATGCATGTACACATGTACACACAAACAAAGCTACAGCATGGTATTGTACTGCAACATATGCTGTACTCGTGGAAATAATGAGTTCACACTGGACAGCACTTCAGGTCATAATCTACTTGTGCTTACATGAGGAGAACCAAGTATCTCTGATGCTCTGGTTTCCTCCCACAGTCCAAAAACATGTAGCTCAAGTGCCCTTAGTGTGTGAGTGTGTGAGTATGTCTGTGTTTGGCTACCCTTCAATGGACTGGCATCCTGTCCAGAGTATACCCCCTCTCTGCCTGGCACCCAGTGATTCTGGGATAACTTCTTGACCCCTGATGAGGAGAAGCGGTTACTGAAAATGGGTGGAAGGAATGAATCTACATGGATTCATCTACCACATACCCAGTGTCATCATATATAAAGTAAAAGAATGTAAGCACATACAACACATTGTGATATGACTCAAATTGTCAAACAGATGAAAAAGGACAAAGGTCACTGAAAATGCCAACCACAGCCTTGGGAAAAAAATTTTCCAGCATTCACCACCAAGAGCACATCACCAATCTCCGACACCATCACAGACAAACATCTGTGTGACAATCAGCTATCATTCTATCAAAGGTGTTCTCATTTGTTCACAGCAAGGAAACTGGCCTTCTCATCACAAAGACTGAACTGCAAAATTTATTAGGAAAAAAAAGAATATTGCAGAAGGGCGATACAGGACACCAAGCTTAACAACTTGATTATCTTACAGATGAACACCTTGTCTATCAACATTCCTTAGAGTGGACATGAGCTGTGTATACTTAGTAAAGACTTGTGTTTTAACTCTGACCTCCTGGCATCATTAAAAAATAGAGCACCAACAAATGTTGATGGATGACTAAACAATGCACAAACTATAGATCGACGAGGGGTCAAGATCTGCATATGTAATGGAAACAAAGACATTCAAACAACAGTGGGGGGGAGTTCAGGATGACTTCCAACACAAGGAAATTACTGACAAAACTGTTACCCAACATTGGTCCAACAGGTTAACTAAATAACACTGGCACATTCTTAGCAATGGCAAAAAACACTAACTGTTTAACATGACGAAAGCTGGAGATACTAGGTTCATATATAAATGAGGACCAATTTAAACAATTATTTGTGTCCCTCATGGTAACTTGCCAAAGATGTGGCCATTTTTGCATTATGATAGTAAGGGACACCTACAGATACCCCACTTTCCGATAGGTCAGTCCTGTTTGTCTGCATGGCATCCCATTAGTCATGCTACGTATATATGTGTACGGTTTATATGCACTGAAGAAGAACAAGTGCTACAACAAATCCGTGTAGTTCTGTTCTGTCCAATGTGAGTTCTGGCAAGTTCTTTTTCATTTTCATCAGATACAATAAGGTTTACTACACTCACATGCCTGATCTGATGGGAACACAAAGGAAGTGGATAATTAATTGTCAAAATACCGTAATGACCCAGGTTACCATGAGTTTGGGCAGGAAAATGGGTCTATTGTAAATAGTTGGATTGTGGGAAAATTTGAATAAAGTGTTCAACCGCTGGGGTGACTGTTTGCCAGTGAGAAGGGGGTGCAGTGGTGCAGCAGGTTTGGCTGGGTCCTGCTCTCTGATGGGTCTGGGGTTCGAGTCCTGCTTGGGGTGCCTTGTGACGGACTGGCATCCTGTCCTGGGTGTGTCCCCTCCCCCTTCAGCCTTATGCCCCGTGTTGCCAGGTTAGGCTCCAGTTTGCTGCGACACCGCTTGGGACAAGTGGCTTCAGAAAGTGTGCTTGTTTGCCAGTGGGGAAAAAGAAAAAGCTCAGAGTACTAAGCAGGCTGGGAAGGCTGGTTTGAGGTGCAGGTCCTTGAGGGAAAAGGGGATCCTTGGATCAAGAGCATTATTTCCTTTGTGTGCTGGTGTTCCAATAAACGTTTGTCATGAATGCTGCCTGTACATTCTTCTTTGTCCCATCCAAATCCAGAGCACAATACTAAATTTGAAAAAGGAAGAAAAAGTGGCTAAAGAGAAATCTAGTGTATGATGAATAAAATACTAAAAATCTGAATAAACAGAGATTCTTACTTGTCAAACACATGTACACCTAACAAACATAATTAGAACTAAACCAACATAAAAGATGCAGAATCCTGATATGTGTGCAGAGAAGAAATTTAACTTTCAATAGCCACAATTTCAGCTATAAATACAACTTAAATAGAATCAAAGTGATTATGATGTACAGGAATTTAACATGAGTGGATTGCCAAGTAGAACAGAGGACGCCGGGAAGGCTGGACCCTGAAGTGCAGGATTGTTTATTTAAAACCAAGGGATCAAACATGTTCTCGTTGTCGGGGACGGGCAAAGAGTCGGTCGATCGGCGAACAGAACAGAGGCGAGGATCAGAAGTTGTGGTCGGGAGACAAGGCGGGCGGTCATTTTCCAAAGGGGCGTGGAGCGGGACTGGGGAACGATGAGGGAAAGGACTTGGGTAAAAAGCAAGGAGAGGTAAGTCAGAGAACGCAGACGGGACAGTTGTCTCAATGAGATTCCGTGACTGGGAAAGGGCTTCGGAGTGTTTTTTTAAAGTCAAGTGCTCTGATTAATGCCAGATGCTTAAATCGGAGCCAGGTGCTGCTGGCTAAGGTACGGACACATCGTGACATGGGTTGCACAAAACCAGTATACATAAGGCTCGTTTGGGACTCATTTCACAAAGTATCATGTCAAAAATATAAACTTCCCTTTCTTTTAAGTTGTATAAGCTGTCTTGCATGACATATTTAGCACTCTCTCACCCTGATAAAGATCGCAATTAATCTTTATCATCATTTTAATAAAAGTTTGTGACTTTCATTTGTCAAGTATGCAGGTATGTAAAGTTAAAGGTGAGGCATACATAAAGTGGGTGCGTTCAACGATAATGTTAATTGAAGGTGCAGAAAGACAGTTGTGGTGTAGGTCATGTGCCCACGTGAGCAGGATCTACTGTATGGAGTCAAGAATTGAATTCAAGTGAATACGAAAGAGAAGGTAATGGCATTCAGGCTTGAAGGCCATTCTGTGTCCGCGTCAGTCAACAGCTGAGAGAGTGTATAGGGGAAGGACACTGAACCTTGATGGATACGCAGTTGATAGTACCAAGAAGTGTTTGGAGCCAGAAAGGCAGACAAACCACTGAAAAAGTTGTGGGAAAGTGAGGGAAAAGAGAGTGTGATATTAATGTGAAACATGATGTACTGATATGCTTTGTTCTTTACTTGGTTTATACGAGTGAACTGAATATACAATGTCCAAGTGGAAGTGCAATGACTGAGATTATTCATCGGTTAGCCCTGTCTGCTGATCGGTCAAAGACCAACGGTACCAAAAAGGAACTAGCGAAAAAAAACCACAACCAACTTGGAACAGATGTGACACGTTCCTGTCGAAGAGAAGTTCTCACAGCACAATGAAACGTCTTTTACACAGTTATACAGTTGCTGGAAACTGTATACACCAATCAAAATATTCCACAACCATAACAAGTTTTCATTGTTGAAAAGAGATACTCACAAAAGTGAGTCAGTGAGACGGAGCGAAAAAGGAAAAGTGAACATCCAGTCTTAGCACTGGTACTGATAGCTGGTTCACAATGAAGTGCACAAGACACTTGAACTTGCTGAGTCGCATCAATTAAATGTCAAAACTGACATATACAAAGAGCGGATAAGATACACAGGTTTGACAAGATACAGTTATTTTTCACTTCATTGTTTATTAATTTATGAATTAGTGAAATGTATAGGGCACAGAAAAAATGTGTTTGCAGCATTGCTTAATACCTTTGTTATATCAGCGACACTCACTTTCAGTGACCACTTGTTCAAACCAAAGTCACAGCTGTCCAGAGCCCATCCCAGAGGTACAGGCAGAAGGTTAGCCAAGGTACACCTTGGACAGGACACCAGTCCATCGCAGAGTAGGCACACACACACACACACACACACACAGACACACACACACACACACACACACACACACACACACACACAGACACACACACAGTGGGCATTTATATTTACATTTTGCAGTACACCTTAATTACATGTTTTAGGACTATGAGAGGAAACGGGATCACTCAGACAAAACCAACACAGGCACGGGAAGAATATGCAAATTCCACACAGAATGAGCTGGATTAAGTTTATACCTACACCTAACTGTAGCCTTTACTATATCCCTAATCCTAAAGAAGAAGTGGTACCCAGTGTGCCACTGTGCCATTCTCTCAGACAATCATTTTTTTAGTCAGTTCCCCATTTCATCCATATGAGTACACACATTGCAATCTGCTTTGGACAAAGTGTAATAATAATAATAATAATAATAATAATAATAAGCCCATATCAAGAAGGATAAATTAGGGAAATTTATTTAGTTTTCCAAACCCAGAATTTGTCTCAACAGAATGAGCATATTTGTCTCAAATCATGTCATCATACAGGTGTCCTTTAGTTAGCCATTCACACCTCAGTGTCATTTCACAAAAAATTCTGCACAACTCCAGGACACAAAGTTGTATGTTCTTCTTGAGATGAATATGATGAATAATAATTTTAAAAAGAGTCAAATAAAATAAAGCTTTCCTACCCAGGGCCACAAATATTTTTGCTAAGCAAGCAGGTTGTTCATCAGTTTGCTCAGGTGACACAACGTAAGGCATGCCAGATGTCAGCCAAGTTATGAGTCACCTCCCTTACAGCGATGAATGCTGTTCAGGTCAGCACTTCAAGTGTAAATCTTTGTTAAGGGGGATTTCCTGTAGGATTAAGAAGCCATTTCCTTAATGTCAGGTTATGTTTATGTGTGCTTTCATCATCAGAGAGCATGCTAAAGCACAAAATTACCAAGAAAGGGCAATGCTTTCAAAATGCCTTACAAAACAAACTGATTTATAAATAAAGGGACTGAAAAATTAATAGTAACAAGTGGCTGTGCACCTCTTCAGAGTTTCTGCGTGCTGCAGAAAAGCAGCTTAAGAAGCGATGACAGGAAGACAAACAATCAACAGAAAACTTGGCTGAGCAAATAGGAGGTGTAAGCAGGCCAACAAAATTACACATTATGCCAATGCCTGGGAGAGAAAAGAGGTGAAAGAGACAAGCCAAAACAGCAGCAGGCACAACATTCTGTCGAAAAAGGGTCGGGAGCACTAAAGCCACTGTAAATATTGTGTTAATTTCTCAAGAGCTTTTAACCAATGTACAGTTTATGATTTAAAAACTCCAATGAAAGCTTCTTCTTGTATTGTGAATATGCTCATCTTGTTAACTCAGAAATCCAAAAAATCTTTTCTTTTTTTACTGCTAAGCATGCGATATCACCAATTATTATGTCACCGTTCAGCCAAAACATTTATACAGGACATACAGTGTTGCCTGTTTATTAATGCATTTTCATGGAGGTATTAAGGTTAAGCAGCCTTAACCACAATGTTACCAATGTCCATAAACACATCCCTTGCTATATTGACATGTATTTATTTAGCAGACACTTCTCTCTAAAGCAACTTCCAATGAACTCTATGTAGTGTTATGAGCCCACACACCTTATTCACCAAGGTGACTTCCACTGCTAGATACACTACTTACATTGCGTCACTCGTCCATACATCAGTGGAACACACACACATTCTCTCTGTCACTCACACACTATGGGGGAACCTGCACAGCATTTCTTTGAACTGTAGGAGGAAACCAGAGCACCCAGTGGAAACCCACACAGGTACAGGGAGAACATGCAAACTCCACACAGACTGAGTGAGAATCAAACCCACGTTCTCTCGCACCACACAGGCACTGTGAAAGAGCAGTGCTACCCGCTGTGCCACCATGCCATAACCATGCCTCTTATGACATTTTTGCATAGAGGCATTGTTTAGGTTGTGAGTTTGGACGTCATCCTACTTATGCAGCATGTCCCTACACAGACTACAAGCAGCTACCATTGCAGAATCATCATGTTTCTATCCGAAAGAAGTGACACTTACCAAAGAAGATTAAATCACCCGCAATGAGTAAATAGCCATGGAGTAGCAAGCAGCAAAATGAGAATAGTTTCTCAAGCAACAATGAAAAGATTGTTTCCTTTTCTTTAAGCTTTCAGATTTATTGAAAAAGCTTTCTCATTTAGTGAAAAAGAGAGATTAAAATGGGAACACAAATTACTTTTAAAATTTTAGGTAACAAGTGTTTATTCATGTGCAAGATCTCAACCCCATATCAACTCACCATTCAGTTTCAAATTATTACATGTTCCTTATGCAACTTAAAATATGGGTAACGCTACAGAGCTTGTGAAGTTTTAGATTTTACTGATATGTGCACTATTTCAGTTTTCTGTTAAAAAGTCTGAAAAAAATGTGACCGATTACACACCCTGATGTGAAAAAGTCCTCTGCACTTTGTTGGAACCTCTTCGTCACCTCTGTTAACTAAGAAAGAATAAAGTATGTTTTCCGACAAGCAATAGATTTCATGGCATTTAATAGCATCTCCAAATTATATATATTCCATCAAGACAGCCCCCATTCGCAAAAGAGAATAGCACTATATTTTCAATGTACAGTTCTCAAGAATTTTAGTCATTGCTTCTGCTGGAAGATAATGTTGAATGAAATCAGTGCACCAGTGAGACGCTGGAGGAAGAACTCAGCTTTTCAAGAACAGTAGCAATGATGTAAATCAGACATTCCACTTAAACCTGAAACTAACACACCCAGCCAAAAAAGAGCAATGCATTAAAGGACAGAACACTCAAACTATTCCTTATAAGGAAAAAGGAAAAAAAAGCATAAGGCAGATATAAAAAAATACTAGCTAATATTCGGACTGCTTGTCAAACAGGGAGACTGTTTTCCCCTCTCACATTTAGCAGGACATTTTTGTATGGTCTGTTGGAAATTGCATCTTTGAGAACTTATATAATGACTACTATATGTCATCACATAAGACACATCTGTAAACATTCAGTATAAAAAGTACAAAGCTTGTCCTAAAACCAGAAAACATATGATGGCACTTCCCTGAAGAACGTTACAGTGCAGCCGCACTTAACACACTTGCACTTACATACTTACAGACTTGCAGGTCTCAGTTTCACGCGAGTGAAAAAATATGCAAAAAAGGACTCCCATGTGTGAATAACTTCTAAACATACTGCATATGTCACACCATGTTCCTTGATGACGGTAGCATTGGGTCCACAGATTTCTTCGATGGCAAAGTCAGAGGCACAAAAATGCAGTGAAGGTGAAAGGTTTTAACATTCTTGCGAAGCATTTTGTGCTATTTACAGTGTTTACATCTCCAACCAAAGGAAACTATTGTACTGCACTGGGATGTCCTAATTTGTCACAGCCAAGCTCGCTAGTGGTCCATGATACCCCAGATACCCTCTCAGCATCTCATGCTTTCTCAGTTCACCCATTTCCTCTAGCATATTTTTATGTAGTAAACTGTACGTCTGTGCACTGTTCCACTATCAAACTAGACATCAGTGTATGCTCTAGAGTCGTGTAAACTGTGCGTGATCCGTTGTAAAACATCCGATTCAAGTCTGCAGCTGCTGTTCATTGCACTTCTTACTAAACATTCGAGTCATTTCTGCTAAAACAAAAAAGTGTTTGTCATTAAAAGAGTAGATGTATCTGTTACAGAACACCAGAATCTAAATGTGCTCAACATTTCAGAAAATCTAGGTGGTAAACTGGCAGTTCATGTATAAGCTGAAGGCACTACAGTAAAGATTTAAAATGCACAAAAATTTTCAAAAGCATTAAAAATATGCCTGTGGTGAGTAAACATTCATTAAGTTATATCTTCAAAACAACATAACCCTCATCACAAGAGTGGTTATATACAGTGCAGTGGAATGAAATAAAATAATATGTTTCAGTACTGGATCTGTTCCATTACTGCTTACATATGGGTTACATTACATCTTGTGTCCACTTAACCCATGTTCTAGCATCTTGCTGAAAGTATAGCTCCATAAATATGTATACTTCTATAAAAAGGGCAACACAGATTAACCTGTACACTTTATTCCATGCCGACATAAAACTAAAAGCCAACAAAATAGGATCAGATTTCCAAAGCTGCTTCACTCAAAGCTAATCTAAAACAGACAATAGCATATTTGACATTGCATACACTGGCAGTAAATTCTTTACAATAAACTCCAGGCATTGTGGGCTAAATCTGTGTCTGACTAACTGAGGTATGATGTAAGCAGGTATGTCAGATTAGTTCGACAGAATTGCAATTATGGCTTCTTTGATGAGAATTGAGAGAGCAGTCTATTTTCTTGCTAGGCTTATCTCCTGTTTAATGTGCAAGACTCTAGAGCATACACTGATGCCTATTTTGATAGTGGAACAGGTTACACAACTCACCTATGGATTATTAAGACATATTTTATTGGTCTGTAATACTACCAAAATAAATAAATAATTAATTAATTATTAATTCATTCATTAAACTATATACTTCACACATCATTTAAATGTGTTTTTCCTTGTAATTAGCCCCAACACTTTTTTCCTTTGTATATGGTTATTAAAAAAAAAAAAAAAAAACCACACAATTTACAAAAGGCTGTTGGTCTTGAAGGGCTGGACTCTGGAAGTTTTGCTCCAGCTGAGCAGGAACCCCCAGATTTAACTTACTGTCTTGACCAAACCCAAATAAATCTCTCTTTTTAGCTCTTACTGATATAACCAAAGACAGAAAATCTGCTAGATTCAGCCTTCCAGAGCTGAAGTTGAATAGCCATGATTTAAACACATGAATGATTCCGCTGTTGCCCCATATATGGTTTAGAAAATCTATTTGTAAACAAAGACTGTGCAAATGTCAGTTATACCCTCTCCGGGCTGCTGGCACAGGTGCCGTGAAAATACTATAAAAAGTAGGTAGACAGACAGACAGATAATAGTAGCTTACATTATGGCCTCAAAGACAAATTAACAAGTGTCTAAATTGTTGTTATTATTAGCAGTGATAATAAGTGATGCATATTATACCAAAGTCTATACAAATGTTCTGAAGACAAAAGTTTAGCTTTGTCAGCAAAACAAGTTTTTGACCAAATCTACTACATTTGAATATCAGAGTAGATTTTACAATATACAGCATGAATTATTGCACAGCTTAAGGATTTTTTTAAATCTAGTATAGGCTTTTTGCATACTCCACATAAGCCTGCCACTATTTCATGACTCAATAACAAGAATTTATTTCATGAATTACTGCTTCTTGGACCCACTGTAGTTGTACATTGGCAGGTTCTAATTTTGAGAGAGCATTGATACTGCACCCTTAAAACACTTTAAAAGCTTCTGAAACTATTCAGCTTATATGCAGAGAAATTGTCAAAACTCTCCAGTACTCACCTTGCATTAGACTGTTCTGCTAATTACCAAAAACTGCCAAAGGAATTATGGTGACCTGAATGTGTCAGACGAACCACAGGGTGAATGTACTAGATGAGGTTTTTAATGAGAATTTGTCATTTGTTTTTGTTCTTTCTGTCACCTCTGCAACACTTGCACCACTAAGACCCAAACTCTCAAATGTATAAGGTGTATATCTATAAACATACTCATTAGTCTGAAGTGAACACAAAGATCTTTTTTTCACCCCTGGGTGGTTATGCAGATCATCTGTAGGTAGTGACACAGCTCAGTGTCACCAATCCTCAGGTATGCTGTGTGTCCTAACCTTGTGTTAGTCCAGGTGTAACTTCAGCGAACCTACTGCCAGTTTACTCCCGGATGAACGCTTTAATTAAGCTATATTGCTTAATATATATGCTATTTAATTAGCATAATGTGTGTATTGTAAGGATGTAATTTAAAAATGTACTATTAAAACATGGATGTGGAAAACCAAATCTGAAGTCATCTCTTTAGCATACGGTTAGAAATAATTAGCAACAGTTGCAGCCAGTGACGTTTTTCTGTGTTGACAAGGGTACAAACTCATTAAGCCACAACCGACACAAACGTCATAAAATGCTGACTCTTAGGGTTTCAGTTTTATGCGGTTGTTATTCTGGTAAGTGCAAATGAACAGCAACTGAGTTGAATAATCCAAAAATAGTTTTTGGAGGTCAAAAAGGACTGTCTTGGAACATTGCATTCTAGACCCGATCCCATGTTCCCACAGGCCCATTTTGTGTACATTTACCACTGTACGTAAAGACCATCACTCTCAGTTAAACCTGACAGCAAATGTGTCCTCAAGTCCACAACCTCTCTTTCGAGATCATTAATCACTACACCACTTCTTCATAGACACTTGTCCTAAAGCCTCCTACCAGAGACTTCTGGAGCCTGTGTTTTGTTTAAACTGTCACTACAGTACGGACATGTTTAAAAATGTGTATAAAAGTGTATAAATTTGAAAACAATCGTCTCATCACGAAAGAAAAGAACAATAAGACTTACACTTATCACACTGTGTCCATCATAATTCTCTGTACAGTAACTACAAGCTGGGAGAAAGGTAATGCAAATCATTTGTCAAAATTTGTATTATTTTAGGAAATAAGATAAGATATCAAGTCTGAACTCAACCCAAATCCCTCACTCCTCTCTACATTTTTTTAATTCCAAATGTTAACTGAAAAAGCAGACATTGGTCAGTGAACAAAATGCACAAATAATCACTGGTCAGTTTAATGGATAAGATACCTTGACTGCTTCATAAGAGCTATGGAACTCCGTTTTGGTTAGCTTTCTCTACACCATGTGCAAGATGCCAATGTCAACAAACCCCCCTTGTATATTCTAAGTGTTAAAATGTTAATAACCAATGAGCTGAGTTCCTCAATAGTCTTCATCCTCACAAAAGGCAGCCATATTTTTTGAGCAATCTGTATGCAAGCATAACATTTTAAACTAGGCTTCCATAATGTGTGTGCCATACAAACTATAGAGTAAACAAAACTATAACCTATTAGCATATTAAACAACTTTAGCCATATTGAATAACTTTAGCTCTGTCTGAACATTTGTCAGTGCACCTGACTAACACAAGAAAGCCAGCAAGGGTGATCACACCCCAACCTGTGTCCAGGCCACATGCCCAACCACCTTAAACCCGCAGCTCAGCCCTTCTGATCCACAATCACGTAGATGCCATTTCCACAGCCTCGGTAACAACCGTTACATCCTCCCTCCTCCGACTACCCGTGATACCCAAAACCCTGTACAGTAGCATCCCAGCCTGCAGCCCCTCAGCCTACACCGACGGGCACAAACCTTGCCCTATGGCCTTTTGAGTAACACGGCTCCACCGGTTCCTCGCGCTTCATTGTCGTCGTTTCATTTGCCACCTTCATAGGTTCTTCTCAAGAGACTGCAAACTCCTACAAGATGACTTGTCTAGAAGGTTCACACACCCGAACAATGTTTCATCGTAGAATCATTACTGTGATGTTGAACAGAAATCTAGCAGACACTATGTTTGACTCTGATGAAATTGTTCTGAAGTTATTTTCAATATACAAGCTTTCTTTTTTGATTCTTCAAAAGTATTCTAAAATGAACTTGTAAAAGTAACTTGTATTCTGCCTACATGTGGGATCTATAAAGCTGTCAGCATTGTTTTATTCCGTGGAGACTAGTTTAAAGAGTATGCAAAAGACACAAATCATATTTGACTGTTAAGCCTTTCTAGGAATCCTTGCTGCTGGACAAGAATTTCAAGAAGTACAGTTGTTACTTGCTAGAAAAGATTTCTGGCTGGGCATAAAGTGGTTCTTAAGGGCAGAGATAGGGGGATTAGTTAAGTATTGTATCATTGGTTCTTTTCATGGTTTAAATATCGGGGGGGGGGGGGGGGGGGGGGGGTTCCATCTCAGTATATATTATCCTTCTATTTTTAGTATGGCTCTGACATTCCTGTTAAAATTTTAAAAATGCACAAATTATGGTTTCTAGGAATGCAATTGATGTGTTCTACCACTGTCCCAAAAACCCACTGTAATTTTTCCATATAACTTCAGTGTAAATTGCTGTTAGGATGACCATCTCTGAAATTGTCTCTGAATTTGTCCAGAAAGCTATTAGTCATTTTACCTATCACAGGACTTTTTACATTTGTCTTTTAGGTTACATTTACGTACCCTTAATCTGTACAGTTCACTACACAAAAAAAAAAAAAAAAAAAATCAGTTTAATACTCAAAATTACTTAGAGCTTTGAAACATTTTTTTTCCCTTTAGCCTTCTGTGTTACACTTAAAACTGCAAAAACAGGAAAAAAACTCTATACTGGCTGAGCTATAAGATGTTGTATAAATTATTCAAACACTAAATTCAAATGTCTCCCCACTTTTTTAATTTCACGCATCAATTTAACAATGTCCCAAAGTAGACAGTGAGTTGACATTGAGTTGACAGTGAGCAAGCAGATCGTGGAAATAGTTGGAAATTTTATAGTCCACTTTCACTGGAAGTTGATGGTTCCATTTCAAAGAATGCAGTCAATTAAACTCCTTCCAAAGGACCAGGCTTCACACCACTTTCCAATTTACAGCCTTGAGGGAAATAATGTGCTAAATTACAAAGTTCTCCAGTGGGCAGCACTAAGCAGTGACAGGCAGTGGAACTTCGTGCCATCTTTTAGATGGATTTTGGATATTCTAGACCATAATTTGTAGAAAATCAGGGAAAAGCTTTTTATAATGGCATCTTGTTGTTAAAGCTAGTCTACACTTGTCTCAGTATAGCGTTACTATCCAACAATTTTATTGTAAACCCCTCATTGTTGCAGGTTCAAACCCGTCGTACAGCTTTACTTTAATAAATCTAATGTGTCATCTCTGCTTTTAAAAATGTGCCTTCAGCAGAAACATAAAAAATATATGCAGTCAAGACAATGGGTACTCTGTTCGGCTTGAAAGCTAACAAAACATTCAAAATATCCGCATGAAAACACTGATTAGCAGACAGAAAGGTTTTGTACTGAATAGCTAGTTATTTTCCATCGGAAAGTCTTTTTAAAAAGATTCCTTGTTATTTTTACCTTATAATGTCAACCTATTGTCTAAGGATTTAAGGTTCAGAACTTGCACATGTGCTCCAAAGCAGTCACAATTATTTAAATGTTATTCATACACACACATATCACACCAAGAGGGATACTGATGTGTTAATTCAGTGACGATCCAGTTCATTTAAAACATATTGGTCTCCCGCAGCAGTAACACAGAAAGTCCTTGATCTACAAGTTATACTCTTTCTTTGTCATAAGCCTTGAAATTGAGGCAGGCACTTATAAAGCCAGTTAAAAAGTATAATTAATGGAAGAGGGTAAGTGTATTGTCATCAGGTATCCTCAGTAGCTCTGTTTTTTCTTAAGGACTTCTATCCCGGTGTGGCTTTCATAAGTCCCCCCTGCTGATTTTGTCTGTCACACTGCACTGTGGCAACAAAGCAAGCCTGCTGCAAAAGCAAACTATTCAAACAATCCACGTAACCGAAGCACAGGAAAAATTTCAGGACATAATTGTCCGATTTTCTTCGCAAACTGCATCTTTTATTGCAAACTACCCTGAGGGAGCAATAAATAGATTGTGCCTGTGTGCATTTTCACATCTAAATAATTGATTACTTCCATTATATATCGTGCAAATGAACACATCTCTCTCTTTTTTTTTTGCATTTTATCTTCATATTTATTGGATAAAGAAAACGCTGTTGTTAACCTTAAAAATGTGACAAATGGACAATAGAAACTTTACCACAGAACCTACTGCCAACGTGGAGTGAGGAACTAAAACTACATAGCGGCCCACTAAGATATTTGTCTTACAGCAAACAATTTGGTCATTTCCCCATCTAAAAAGATTAACTTCTTGGACACCAAAAATGTGAAGTTCGGAATTAACAAATTTATATTGTGACAAGAGACAATAAGAACAACAAAAAGTGCTATCCTTTCTAAGCAGTGGCAATGCTTGTACAGAAATTTGTAAGCACCAACAAGACAAGAATGAACCACTGAAAATTGCAAATCAATCAGCACCTTCAGAATTTACTTCTCTAATGGTACAGCCTGACGTCAACAATCCAGAGACACCCACCAGACAGCTGTGCTCACAACACACAATCAAATAACAAACTCAGGCTCACACTTTCTTTATGCTGACAGAATGAACCTTAACTTTCTGAGCCCCCCACCCCCCTAGGTCCATATATTGCTCAGGTCACACTTGAAGGAAATCACTACTACATACTTAAGTTGGGGCCCCTCTACAGCTATGGGAATCTAGAATCTACAATGTATACCTCCATTCACCCCTCTAGCAATGGCCCTGTTTGGAAATTTTTGACATGGATATGAATCTACACCATACTTAACTCTGTGCAAAAGGCTAAAATAAACTAAATCTTGGTATAAATATAAAGTTGCTACAAAGGCCAGAAAAGCATATGTCTGTATCTTCTTTTCAGTTAAATCTGAAGAAAAAACGTAGAACTTCAAAATACCGCTTAAATTTAGGCAAAATGTGTTACTCTAACATTTTTACACCTATTCAATTCTAATATGATGGCATGAGGATAATAAAACGAAGGAAAACTCGGAAGGAAAATGTGCTCTACATGTGACGTATCTTTTGATAAAGGACCACTGGAACACAGTCCAAACTGGCAGAGGCAAATCTACTAGTGGGCTCCAATCTGAAGGTAACTTTATCTAAACTCACACCAAGCATCCTCCCAGATCACTGGCCTGAAACATACCGTCTGCAATTGTATAGTCCCTCTATTGACCAAAAATAAACATCATCGGCATGTCACTTGTGGCCTTGGATTTCATACAGAGGAAAAAAAAAAAAAATCATGAAGGTGCAGTGTGTGCCATGCTCCCGCCCCATCATCACACAGTGACTTTTGTCACAGCTCCTTACCGTGCCCAAACTTCTTAATTAGCACTTAATTTAGATTGTGACACCGGGGATGAAAAAGCTAGCATCCACTAAATTATTTATAGGACATAAACAGTTGCACATGCAACAATGGAAGTCAAAGTTACATTCAAATGTGCACAGTAAAACCAGCACAGTTAAATCAAGTCTGAGTGAGTTTACATAGGAAGTGCAAGCTAAAAATGAACTCCCTCAGAAGCTGAGGCAGCCTTGTCCAAGCTGATTAAACACTGAAAATTGTAATGTCTGTAACACTGAGCATGATATCAATTGGTTTCAGTTTAATTTAATATTCATTGGTCCTATACAAGCCTACTAACCACCCTGTATGTTGCAACTCAAGAACTCATGTTGAAATCACCACTCCTACTGTAGTACCCTTGAACTAAGTAATTATTTTGTTTTACTCTGATAAAAAATTACCCAGCTGCATAAATGGGTAAATAAGTGTAAGCTATCTCAGAAACAAAACTAACATTCTCAGTTGCTTTCGAGAAAAGCATCAGGTGAACAACAATGTTGCTTTAACTTTTTGTTTCTTTGCATGTTATGCTTAACATACTGTTCACATGGGAATTAATGAGATGGTAGTAATAATAATGATAGGGTGACACGGTGGTGCAGCTGCATCACAGTGTCTGGGAAGTGAGAAAGAACATGGGTTCAATTCCTGCTCAGTCTGTCTGGAGTTTGCATGTGTTTGTCCCTGTGTTTGTGTGGGTTTCCTCTGGGTGCTGCATTTTCCAGAATCCAAAGACATGCAGGTCAGGTGAACTGATGACACTAAACTGCCCTTAGTGTGTGAATGGGTGATATACCTGACGCTTTACTCCAAAACAACTTAAAATGTTGCTATAATTACCCACTTGTACACCTGAGTAAGTTTACTGTAGCAATTTTAAGAGAAACGCCTTGCTCAAGCATACTACAGGCAGAACTGGGATTCAAACCTGCAACCTTTAGGGGCAAAGGCAGCAGCGCAGACCAGTAAACTACCAGTTGTTCCCCACGTCAATTATTAAAAAAAGTGTTGCTTGTGAGACAAGAAAGAATTCCTACAGAGAGCCCCTTCTAACATGGCTTGTTAATTGGGTTCTGAAGTTGTCTGTAAGCACAAAGTGCCTTATCAAAGAGTCAGCTGAGGACCGCAACGACCAGGACCGAGATGCCTCGGGCACTCAGGGCTTCTGTCTCTACTCCACCCAGCCCTCATGAAACCCCACAACTTACAAACAACACCACTGAGAATGACATATGATTGAAATGTGGGGCACAGATTACGCAGCACCGCTAGGCATGCACTGTGCACTGAAGCTCAAGCAGTTGGCATTTTCCTTTGTTTGTTTCCTTGTGACTATCTCGGAACTGCCAGCTACTGCAACCTTGTCTGGAGAGACGGCGGGAGAAGTGCGCCTGACAGTGATAAGCTGTCATATGAACCATGAATACCGGGAAGAGCAGACTGTTGAGAAGAGAGCTGTGGAGTCTGGGTTTCTGATTTATTCAAAGGAGAGTGGAGGTCAGCACAGAACGAGGCCAGAAGAAGTTTCTCTTTCACAGCGAAATGTTTTCAGAAGCAGACATAAAGGAACTTTCATTCAGGTTTTTGTTTAGATGTTTTCATTTTCAAGCACTATTAGACCAGTGTTCCTAAAAGAGAGGCCTCAGGTAGAGGACAGCAAAAAAGATGGATGTTGGTCTTTGCATACATTTTATCTGTCTGAGTTTCAAGAGCAGCTAAACTTGCTGGTAACCTGACCAAGAAGAGAAGACCTGCAACTGAGGAATGTAGCCTTGACGTATGTGCATTTCGCGAACAACGTGTTTCACCTACAGAGCATGATATCAAACAAAGGCTATAATGCTTCCTAGAAGCTGTGCACTGGGACATCACATCATTCTCTATGGCCCTGACATATGAGCATCTCCTAGCGCACAGCTCCAGACAACCACAGAGAATTATGCCATGTGAGGATCATAATACTTCCTCCAAAAAGGCTTTTATATATTGAACCCTTCCTTCCTCCTTCATATCTATCTGGAAATGATAGATATGAAGTCCAATGACAGCTTGCTAAACTGTGGCGCTTGTCAAGGCCAACATGTGTCAAATCTATAGGGTAATGGCAGACTAAATGTCAAATTTGTGCTATGTACTGCCAACACTGGCACAGCAGATTCAACAAACACATCAAGTGTCATAACTCAAGTGAAAAAACTACATAAACAAAATGTATTTAAACTGTATATCAGATATTTGCCTTGTGTATATGGTGGTGCAGTGGGTTGGACCACAGTCCTGCTCTCCAGTGGGTCTGGGGTTCGGGTCCCGCTTGGGGTGCCTTGCGACGGACTGGCGTCCCGTCCTGGGTGTGTCCCCTCCCCCTCCGGCCTTACGCCCTGTGTTGCCGGGTAGGCTCCGCGACCCCGTGTGGGACAAGCGGTTCCGAAAATGTGTATGTGTGTGCCTTGTGTACTTTCCTTTGAAATCAACAAAGCTTTATGTTTGTGTACACATCTATATAGTTTGTAGTTGCAAACTTATCGATTATGTATCAGAACATAATTAGTAAATTAACCGCAGCCACTATGATACACTAAAATTTTCTTGTCTTAAAAATATTGTGCCCAGACTCTCTCTCACTTCTAGCTATTGAAAAGTGAGTGCTACCCTCAGACTGTATACTGCCTTTTCAAACCAGACCTATAAATTTTCCTCTTTGGTGGTGTATAAATGACAATGGCCAGCACTGCAACCCACCCGCTGAAAAAGAAATATTCTAGAATACCAGTAAACCGGGATTTAAGATGAATGACTTGCAAAGTACATTATGTGCTTTCTGACAGAATGTACAGAGCTTTGTCACACATTAAAGATGCGATCTTAAAAATGTCTCGAGAACAGACATACATTTTTCTCACTGAATATTTTGTTAAATCAATAAAACACAATATTACATGCTAAATTAGGCTATTTTTATTTCTGTATCTAATCCAGGAGCAACCATGCCAACCACTGTGTTCTATAATATAACCATACACATGAGATCTTCTAACAGATAGTGCAGAAAAGGTGAAGCCAAGAGCTGATTCACATGTATAGAGATTGTGGACACTTTTCTATGTGCTAAATCATACATTTCATAGTTGGCTGTAAATACTGTGTTTGTAAGTTACACATACAATGGCTTTAGGCTTTGGTTGAGTTGAGATCTTTATTTTGCAATTAAAACAAAACCTAAACCTGATGTTTAATGTAAACTACAGCTGAACACTTCTGGTGTTGAAAGCATTACCTTGCATTCTGTTGTAAAATTTAGTTTAAAAACTGCACATCCACGTGAAAGATGAAATTAACAAAACAATTCTTTAAATCCACCTATTCCTTTAAAACCATTTTATGAGTGAGAAAGAAAGAAACTTTATATATAATTAAAAAGTAACAAGCTTGAACTTGCCCAATAAGCTGTAACCTTTGCAAGTAGGGACTCATGAAATATTTAAAGTGTTCACTCAGGTTATATTTATGATACATTACAAGACAAAGCCTCTCAATCACAAACTTGTCGCCATTTGTTACCTCTGTTCCAAGACGACAGCATTAGTCCAATTTGGATTGTGTGCCTGACAAATATAAAGCTTAGTAAGTTTTAGAGATGTAGCATTCACCATGCAGACACACAATGATTCTCTGTCAAAGTTTCTGAAGTATTTCCATCATACACACTAATACTGTAATATGTGCATGTCAAATCTAGCAATGTCATGTTCGGATTTTTTCTTCCCTAATGGTCAAAATCTATTCCGACAATGCACTAGAAGCGCACACATTCATAAAAAAACTACTGAGACTGGGTGAAGTTTTCAGTTTCCTTAGAATTTATAATCATGTCATCTCAAAAATCAGGTGTCTGATTTGTAAACTGGTTAAATAAATCATTAGAGCCACCAGTCGTTTCTGTTGAAAGTTAAATTTACATTCAATTAACTACGAATCTTTGGGTTTCAGCCTTCTCATGTTTTGTCACAATGTGATTTCAGACACAAGTGATCCATACTGTAACTGGGCATTGAACTCAAAAGCACAACGGAAATAGTGAACCTGCACCCACTGCTGTGGGGTCGGTGTCGGAGTTGTGGAGTCGGAAGCAATTATTGGGTTACTGGAGTCGGAGTTGGTAAAAATGTACCGACTCCAACTAAATGTGCCGTATATGCCGGCGTATAAGTCGATCTGGCATATAAGTCGACCCCCAAAAATTGGTGTAATACAGGTTTAGGCCTATATTCACTGGATAAGTCAACCCCCAAAATAATGTGCAAGTTTTGGGCAGTACCGTGGAGTCCGAAGCAATTATTGGGTGACTGGAGTCAGAGTTGGAATCGAAGGTTTTGTAAACAGACTCCACAGCCCTGCCAGCACCACAGAGCCTAGAATGAGATAATTAACTCGAGAAAAGTGGCCAAAAAGTAATCCAGAGGGTAGGTAATCAAAGTATTCCCCTGCGAAAATTCATACCACAATGAATGTCAATGAACACGACAAAGAAACGTACCTGTTCTTTTACTCCATCTCTACTATCCGAAGTACATCCATTCAAGTGTTTTAGGCACAAAACCAACGTTACAAGCATTTCATTTAAAAAAAAAAAAAAAAAAAAAAAAAAGAGAATGAGAATACTGAGCAAAAATAAGAAAACAAGCTCCAGAACAAAACGGCTATGTTTATTCATAGTGAGCAAGGAACCAAAAAGGGATAACAGGGGGATGACTTTTCCATCTCCAGCAGACTGGCAACCTTAGTTATTGCACTGGACATCTCTCCAGTCGATAAATGAAGGTCAGCAGGAGTAGCAACAAAAACAACAACAACAACAATATAAATAGTTCCTGATTTTATTCAGAACTTACGCCTGGCGCATGACTTCTCCTCCTGCTGCTAACTCTTTATACTTCTGAAAGTTGTACCGAAAATAGCTAAATGTCAAGTTCTGACTGAAAACTGCGTAATACTTGAAAAGTAAAGTAAATTTCGCTACTCGCCGTGTACTGAATGTCCAGTTTTTTTTACCGTTGACACTTGGTCACTCCACGTCGTCGTGACACTCCGCTTCGTTTTACACGTATTTTACATTCAGTTCGACACGGAGAGGGGAAGTCAAAGGGCTGTGAGGGAATTTCACTCGCAATAAACGTGAACATGAACTGCTTTTGCAACAATGTGCCTTTTTTTTTCCCTCGTCTTCACTTGTTCGTCTGCGGAGCGCTCGGAATCGCAGCGAGAAGAAAGGAGCGAAGCGCGCGCTGGTCACGCGGCCCTGCGCCGAGCGCCGCCGCGCGCGCGCCTTTCCCATTTACTCTTACACACACACACACACACACACACACCACACAGTACCGCGTACCCAGGCAAAGGCGGTAAGAACCTGTCATGTCAGTTTCATCAGCGCACCGGCCGCGTCTTTCGCGGCACGACCGTGCGTTCTGAAGGCGAGTGACGGAGCTCCACGGAGGAGCCACTCGCCCTGCTGCCAGTAACTGACCACGAACACAGTACGCACACCACACCAGACAAGTGCGCAGGTCCACACGCGCGTACATTCCGCACGGGAGCGACACTGACTGCTTCGTCCGAAGGCTTGCGCCGCGCGTGGAAGTGGGGGTCGCAATTATTAGCGCAATTGCCAAGTGTTAGTGTAATGAAGCTTACCTAATGTGAAATAGGGGAGAGCGGTGTTGTCCAGGTCATCCAGAACAGAGATCCTTCCAGGTACGTCCGTCCGGACCAGCAGAAGAAGCCGAGAGTCCGCCGCTCCTCCTCCTCCGGCCACGCTGCCCCCCGAGCCGCCGCCGCCGGTGAAGCTGAACTCGTTCTCCCGCAGCACGGGCAGGGTGGACACGGTCACCGTTTTCACCTCGCACGGACTCTCCGCGTCGCTCTCGGTATCCCTGTCCGCGTCGGCTGTGCCCGCAGCTCGGGTCCGGCCCACGGTTCCAGCGGCTGCGAGCAGGAGTCCGAACAGGACGGTGGTGCTCAGGAGGAGCATCGCTCCGCTCGCCATCCCCTCGCCTGCGCGCGGCTGCCCTGCTTTGGCTGAGACTCATGAAGAGCCGCGAGTTTATAGCGCGTCCCGGTGCGCGCGCGTCCAGGAGGCGGCAGTGCAGGTGAATCCCGGGCTGTGGCGCTCAACGCCGTCACACTGCTCCTCCGCTTTCCCCCACCGTGACTGTGTTCCTTTGTTCACCTTCATCGCAAACAGTTTCTAACAACAATTATCACACCTGTTTTTTCTGCCCCCCCACTTAGTTAAATTCTAATAACGCATTTTGAAAACACCTGATATGTTGATACATAACAACACCAGCAAAAATCAGTCCATCACACTTTCGGTCGCCGCTTGTCCTTGACAGGGTCACGACTGCCCGGAGCCTATCCAGGAAATCACTCTGCTGGGAGGGATACAGCCCATTAGGGCAGCCACACGCAGTACAACAACCTGGGAATTTTAGAGTGACCACTTAATCTCACACATATGTCTTTGGACTGTAACAGGAAACACACTCATTAATGATCATGCATAGTCTAACATTTGAACGCATATTTTGCATATAAATGTATTAAACATTTGAATACATATTCTAGCAATTAACAGTGAACAACTATGAACATGCATCTTCTAAACTTGTTTTTTAACCTACGCACAAACAGCCCAAGCACTATGAGGCAGCAGTGAGACCCACAGTGACATCCTGCAGCCCACCAAAAAAAAATTTTTCTATAAAACATCATAACTATATATGCATCACTAATAGCACACTCATACTGTACTTGAAAAATATTAATGCATAAATAAATGACAAGGTGCTTGTTAACATGTGAACTTCCATTATTTCAATGTAATAACTTGGATCGTTCAGCTGATGCTTTTCTCCAAAGCAACCTACAGTGTTAAGCCGCCTAGAGTTTTTACCATTTATCCAGCTGGGTAACTTTTACTATTGATTTTATTACTTATTTTATCACTTTAGAGTGAGTACCTTGCACAAGGGTACTACAGCTAAAAGTGAGGTCTAAACCTATGACCGGTGGATCCAAAGACAGCGGCGCTAACTACTAAGCTATCAGACAAGTACACACACACACACACACATTTTCAGAACCGCTTGTCCCATACGGGGTCACGGGGAACCGGAGCCTACCCGGCAACACAGGGCGTAAGGCCGGAGGGGGAAGGGGACACACCCAGGACGGGACGCCAGTCCGCCGCAAGGCACCCCAAGCGGGACTCGAACCCCAGACCCACTGGAGAGCAGGACTGCGGTCCAACCCACTGCACCACCGCACCCCCTCAGACAAGTACACAAAACTAAAAAAAAAAAAAAAAAAAAAAGAACGAATTGTGTTATAAAATAACGCAACTCTAAAGAGTAATTAAACCTTTGCACTTACACACATTGGCTGAAGCTGGAGCCTAACCCAGCAACACAGGGTGTAGGGCTGGAGGGGGAAACACACCCAGGACAGGATGCCAGTCTGTCACAAGGCACCCCAAGTGGGATTTGAACCCCAGACCCACCAGAGAGGAGGACCTGCCTAAACTTGCTCCACCACCACACCCCTCAGCACCGTTTCACTTTGCACCCCCAAAAAACCCATATAGTAAATGCTTAAAAGTAAATACTGAAATGTAAAAAATACCTCAGTGGAAATGTCCACTAAGGCATAGCTCTAGCCGGGTCTAGAAGACACTTTTTCAGTGTGAACAGCAACAATTCTCCAGTACATTTCTAGCATAATCAAACAACCATAAGGAATTTCAGCCGAACACCAATATTTGACCTAGACTTCCCCCAAAAAGGGTTAATACCTGACTGCAGCTCCAGTACTAAATAAAAATATATATATATAATACTTCAGAACAGCAAATCCATTGTGCTTAAACATCCAATACTCCCAATTACTTAAATAGCATTGGGAAACTATAACAATAATACAATAATAAACTGTAATGCCCGTAACAAAGCCTGCTGAGATAGCAGATATCTATATAGATATTTGACCAAAAACAGTAATGAACCTGAAGCAATATAACCCATTATCCCAAATTATGCTGCAGTGTAAAAAGTGAATTGTAGTGTAAGACTAAAAATTTGCCCTTTGTAATGTCCCAAGGCAAAGCATGCTGGGACACCAGCCATTACCGCATTGTCTATTCCAGCACCGTGGGTGACTGGATTCACCACAGTATGGATGTTTTCAGTACAAAAGGTGATGCTAAATGTCAAACAATATAGCACATCATCCCAAATCACGAAAACCTTGATGCAGTGGAAGAAAGAAATTGTAACCTAGATTGTACTGTAAATCTGATGAACAGACATTTCACGCACATGAGCATGGTTTCTTGTGGCTCATCAAAATAATATATATATATATATATATATATATATATATGTATGTGTATATATATATATATTATATATAGATGTTTATAATCTATTAGTTTATATCAAAGGAGACACAGAACTAGTACATTTCAAAGGAATCATAAGTTGCTCCCACCAATGGAAGAAATCAAGCAGTAAGTATCTATCTCATTGATATATTAAACCATCTTAAGAAGGATTATTTGACTAATGTAAATCCAGGTTTTCAGCTGGGCTCCATCATAGGAGCTAAACCCCCCTGATTTTATGGGAAAATGTAAAATGGGGCCTTCTTTTCCATTATTTACTTAGTCATAATATGCTGGGTAAAACATATATCTAAGTATGTCTGGACAAAATATTTGACCTTTTCAAATATAAGTAGAAGGTAGTTTTAAAACAGTAGGTACTTTATTCAAGAGGCTAATTAACTTTTTCTGAATGTCATTAATCCCCCATACATGTACATTTATTCATTTAGCAGACACTTCTCCAATGCAATGTACATCTTATAGAAAATATCATTTGTGCATTACTTCATCTACCACCAGCACAGCTCAAAGACATACTAAGTTCAATTAGTTCATATTGAAGTATAGAAAGAATGAAAGAGTGATGGGGCACACCATCAGAAACATGTATTGTTACTGTTTATCTGTTTTATTGTATTGTGGATAATAAAATGCATTTTATAGCTAACTACCTGGGGAGGGGGGGTAATGAAGGCTGGGACTAAGATAATTATCCAATTAAAAATCTGTGGTTTACATAACTACATTTTAAATGCTTAATAGGGGAATACAGGGAAGGCCCACAGTGGCACGAGGCTACTCTGGATTGCCAAGACTCTGACCAGGACAAGAGGTTAACAAGAAATATTTAGTGAGTGAATGAATTATCACAACCATTATTATAAACATGTTTGTGAATCAATTTTGATATGAACTGAAAACATTTTTCTTTTTATTTTACAGCTCATTCCTACTACTTTGAATTTATGTAACGTTTACATTTACATTTATTCATTTAGCAGATGCTTTTTTTTCCAATGTGATGTACATCTCATAGAAAATACGATGTATGCATTACATTAGCAGAAAGAGACATACATGCAGATGCATGATTCTTCAGTGCATTAGTTTCCACCATATAACCCAATGTTCATCACCCAAGTAGCTGCACAAAACTTCATCCAAATATGCATGATTCCAAATCACCTTCCTAGTAATATTTTTTTTCTTTCTTTAGATATATATAAACATTTACGTTACATTACAGGAGTAGCTTTGTAGAGGTTTATCTGGGCATGATCTTAAAGTTATGGTGCATGAACATTTACACCTTACAAGAGATCATGGACAAAGTGAGTCTGGAAGAGGTGAGTTTTAAGACCCTTTTTAAATGTGGACAGGGATTCAGCAGTTCTGAGTGACAAGGGGAGGTCGTTCCACCACAACAGAGCCAGAACCGAGAACCTTCGGGCTTTACCTTTCATACATGGGACCACCAAGCAGGCAGATGTGGAAGAGCAAAGCAGTCTGGTTGGGGTATAGTGGATGATCAACTATTTTAGATAACTGGAGCATTTGTAGGCCAAAACCAGGGACTTAAATTTGATCTGGGCAGCTATAGGAAGCCAATGCAGAGAAACGAGTAGAGGAGATACATTGGAATGCTTCGGCAAGTCAAAAACAACTCGGGCAGCAGCGTTTTGTATCATCAGTAGAGGTTTGATGGCAGTAGCAGGAATGCGAGACAGGAGAGAGTTGCTGTAGTCCAGATGGGATGTCACTATGGCCTGGACAAGTTATTGCGCAGAGTTGGTTGTGAGGTAAGGGTGGATCCTGTGGCTGAGGGAGGAGGTGTGGATTAAGAAGAGCAGAGGGCCCAGCACCGAGCCCTGTGGGACACCAGTTGAGAGAGGTAGAGGAGAAGAACGGGAGCCCCACCTTGCCACTTGATAAGATCTGTCTGATAGGTAGGACTCAAACCATCTTAGTGCCGTTCCTTTGATCGCAAGCTGACCAAGGTAGGAGAGTAGAATTTGGTGGTTGACAGTGTCGAATGCTGCAGACAGGTCAAGGAGGATGAGGACTGAGCAGAGGGCGGCCACTCTAGCCGCCTGGATTGAATCAGACACTGCCAGGAGCGCTGTCTCGGTGGAGTGACCAACTTTGAATTCAGACTGATATCCATCGAGGAGATGGTTCCGGGTGAAGAATTCAGGGCAGGGTGATGGCATAACACAGAAAAGCTCAGAGTTCAAGATTTTGTCTAAAGAAACAGCTCCTTGGATATAAATACTGTAAATATTTTTATTCAGATACTGAGAAAACTTTTAAATTATGAGTTCTATTTTTGCAATTATTACAAAATGGCTTTAACTTACAGTGACTGTGAAGAAAAAAAAATCTGTATTGCAGTGCAACAAAATTCTCACCTTTGGTACAATTTTATACATTTTAACTCAGGTTTTTCCCAGCAGATACTTGCTTTGATACAGACAAAATCATTCTGGTTAAGATGCTGAAATGCAATGGAGCAGAAGTAAAGCCAACTGGCAGTTAAGAAGGCATGTGCTGAGTGGGTGTCGGACATGATCAGATGCCAGGTTCTCCGCTGAATCCCTTGTAAGTGCAAGGGGGCAGTTGCAAACCTCAGCAACGCATCCAGTGCGGCTTTCATTAGGTGCCCGTCCTGCTGATGTTCAGGTGGGTACATTTCCGTTGATGAGGGTGTTTTCATCGAGCTACTTAATAAACTGATTTAATACTGAGGGAATTGAAGTTGATCCCTGAAGTCAGTGCCACTAAAACTGTGAAACGATCACATTTGTTTGCTGCCATTCACTGAAGCTTATGTCTGTTGGCCTTGAGCAGGTATTTAACTTTTCTGTCCTTTTGTGAAAAGCGTCCATTTTTCATTTGATTTACATTTTATTGCCAGCATTTCATCCGGAGCCCAGTCTGAACAACAACAACAACAAAAAAAACAGTCTCCTCTAGCAAAGCTCTCAAAATTGAAGACATAACTAAATAACCTCAAACATAAAAGTAAAAAACAAATGGGTGAGAAGATGTCATAGTTTAGCAAAACAGGTGGCTTTCAAGTAAGCAGACATCGGCACTTTAAAATGCAGCTCATCTAAGGTCACTTTACCTGCCATATGGCTGTACTGAGTAATCATGTACATCTGCTTATATAAACCACACACACACACACACACATTTTCAGAACCGCTTGTCCCATACGGGGTCACGGGGAACCAGAGCCTACCCGGCAACACAGGGCGTAAGGCTGGAGGGGGAGGGGACACACCCAGGACGGGACGCCAGTCCGTCGCAAGGCACCCCAAGTGGGACTCGAACCCCAGACCCACCGGACAGCAGGACTGCGGTCCAACCCACTGCGCCACCGCACCCCCCTTATATAAACCAGTACCCCTGAATTTACACGAAAAATTGTGCATTTAAATGGGTGCTTGCGGATATATTGTTGTGCATGAAGCAGTTTGTTAATGTAACTCTTATAAGACATTTTAAGCTGAGAATTTAACCTTCAAGATTGTATTATGTATTAAGAAGCAAGCAGCATGCTTAGCACAATATTACACAGTATACATTAAAACGTATATTAAAACGTTACTGTCATGTTGGAGGTTGGGAAATGAGCTACAAACTCAGGTGCGGTCTCGTCCTTTTATTTAACAAACGGGCCGGCAAGCCAGTAGTCTGGAGCCAGGCGAAAGCTGGTCGACCTGCGAAAGTTGTCCAAAGGGAAAACACAAAGCCGAATCTGGTGGAAAAAAGCAGAGGGATCATAAAACCAGGAAAGCAGTGACTAGGGGTAAGGAAGCTTACACGGGAACGGAGCGTTGCAGGTTCTTTATGCGAGGTTTCGCACTTGTGAAGCTTCTGGGTCATCCTTTTATGCCGTGCCCCCTTCATGACAGTTACTATACCGCAGATACAGTACAAAAACCGCTGCATCCGCAAAGCCATCAGCATTGTGGACAACCTCTCATGGACTCTTCGCCTTTTTGCCATCTGGCAGAAGGTACAGGACCATCCATGCCACCACCAACAGTTTCTTCCCTGGGACAGTCAGATTACTCAACATCCTGCTGCCTCCCAACATTCACCTGGCCCAGTCAAGCAGCAAACTCAGCATGATTCCATACACTACAAACTGCCTACAGTTCACAGCCCATGTCCGTGTCCACGTCCTGTCCCGTGTATTTATTTACTGTCTTGTATTCCTGTTCTGTGTTGCACCATGGTCTCTGGAGAAACAACATTTTGTTCCACTGTATACAAGCTATATAGAGGTCGGGGACGGGCATGGGTCAGTTGATGCACAAATGTAGGTTTTGGGAAGAATCCAGCGTTGTAGTCGAGGAGGCGATGCAAGTCTTGGGAGCTGTGGACAGCAGGAGCAGGAAGGAGGGATTGAGGAGAATGAAGGACTTGGATGGACGGGTTGTCATGGGTTCACTCGAGAATGCTGGAGAGACTGGTTTCTGAAATGAGATTCTGCAGCCAGGGTGTGCAGGTGGGCTTCTTCATAACTCACTGCTCTGATATCAGGCAGGTGTGGACATTTGGGGCGAGACAGTCCCGATGAAAGGAACAAAGTCTTTATCCGACCTCAGGCTCATGCACCCACAAGCTGACAAACCACGTTTTGATGCACATCCCAAAGTAGTATACACACACGCACACACGGGGGGGGGGGGGGGGGGGGGGTCATGGTAAACCGGAGCCTAACCCAGCAACACAGGGCGCAAGGCTGGAGGAGGAAGGGACGCACCCAGGAAGGGACACCAGTCTGTCACAAGGCACCTCAAGCAGGTCTTGAACCTCAGACCCGCTGGAGAGCAAGACCTGGTCAAACCCATCGCTCCACCGCACCCCCCAAAGTAGTACCCTTTTCTTATTACGAATCATTGTATGTAACACAATTTTTTTTTATAGTACGCTTTACGGGGGATGGTTCGTAAGTACGGGTTGTACGTAAGTCAGACATTCATAACCCGGGGACTGCCAGTATAGTTCTTCAAGGTACTCTAATGAGCACACAACCTGCATGTGAGTTGTTTAAAAAAACAACCTTCAACTTTTTTTTTTGGCTACAACCGCTTCTCCCAAGCGGAGGGCCAGCAAATCGGAGCCTATCCAGCAGCACTGGGCACAAGGGGGAGGCGATATACCCTGGAGAGGATGCCATTCTGCCACAAGGCACCCCAAGCGGGGCTCAAACCCCACACCCGCCACATAAGGGACAATAGGCCAAACCTGCCGTGCCACTGCACCCCCTGGACCTTGAACTTGCTGCTGTAAATTGTTCTGAAGTAAGACGGATCAGCTACCGTTCAAGTTATTGCTTCGTGGAATAAATGAATATGCACCCATCTGCACTGTGAAATTTTTCATAAGCACTGACTTCTTTGCAAAAGTGCATATGTACCCTCCAGCGTGGAGGAGTCAATTAGCAACTTTTGCACAATACACTGCCTACAAGAAGACTCTAACACATTCAGTAGAGTACTTCTGTGAAGATTCTAATTTGTTACATCAAATTCATTGAAGTCTAAGTTTTAACTGAGTTCCCTCCCAGGACTGGCCCTAGTTCACCTGAAAGAAATCTAGGGAAAGTATCATTCAAGTTTTCTACCGTAAGGGTATTCTCTAATTTTATAAATTTTTGGCAGTTTCTGTACACTGACTATGTTAATATCCCCAAAAATACAGCATCTTTAATCTTTTTGCCCTGTGCAAAAATAGCTGTATAATAGCTATAGAGCCCATTTTAAGAAGTCAATCTGAATGAAGCAGTCAAATGCAGTCATTTTGATGAATAATGCAGTGTCTGTCAGGTGAAAGAGATGGAGCCCCGCCCGTATGCCACAAGATGAAGCATGAACAGGCAAAGGAAGATGAAAAAGGATGACTGTGGAGGCAGAGCTGGATGAGCCATTCTCTGGAACCGAGTAAAACATCAATAAATATGTTAAAGATGTAATACAGATTACAATAACACAGCAGAATTTCTGGCCTTTTGTATGGCATGACAGGGGAAAAAGGGCAAAAATGTTCTCAGATTACTGTCATGTTTATTCAGTAACGATTAGTGCAAATCTTCATATTCATGCTTATCCAAAACAACGTATAGTTTTACCATACATCGGTGAAAGACTCATATGTACTGCTGTGATGGTGGAACTGTTCATCTGAAATGTACAGTTTATGATTTTAAGATGATCACGACTGAAGCAGAATGCACGTTAGCAATCATAATCATATGAGATTGGTTCCTACATTAAATCTTGTTCAATCCGTTTGAACAAAGTTTGTGTTCGACATTGAGCTGTTCGTTAATGCAAACCTCCCCACAGGATGAAGTACTGCAATATTTCAACATAACTTACCAGAGATCTATCTTTAATCAATAAGTGGATGTTTACCCCAGACAGAAAAGTGGAGACAATCTTGGCAAAAGTAGGCAGTGGTGATTTAATGCAAGTTGTACTCAAAGAACAGTAGTCCACCCACTTGGTGATTTGAAGCATATCTCAGAGTCCTACATGAAGAGCAGTGGGTTAGAAAAGACAGAAAGAGGCATTTCCTTCAAAACTTAAATGTACTTTTTATGTCTTCTTTATTTAATCTGTTCTGATACACACACACACATTGACTGAAACTGCTTATCCCAAGTGGGGTAGCAGCAAGCTGGAGCCTAAGATGGGAGCACAGGACGCACGGCTGGAGGGGGAGGGGACGCACCCAGGACGGGATGCCAGTCCATCGCAAGACAACCCAAGCAGGAGTCAAACCCCAAACCCGTCAGAGAGCAGGACCCGGCCAAACCCGCTGCACCACCACACCCCCGTGTGCTAATACATAAGTATTTAAAAGATATTCCTACGGAGAAATGTTGAATGCAGGCTTTTCTTGGATTTTTGTGTTATTTCAAGTAACCTTATAACAAAATATTATCTGCAATGTGATATACTGTTGTAATGCAATACATAAGCAATATTGTGTGCATGCTCGTATTAATTATCCAGTAATGTTACATGTGATTGGTCTAATTATGTAAATGTAACATTTAAGTTATAATTTTGGTCTGTTTATTAAGTTGAGATAGAAATATTTGTTATTCTTTGTTCACTACAGTCTGAAAAACTGTAGCTTAACTGTAACATCCCTCTTTTCATTACACATAGCACTGAGATGCTTACTTGCTGACTCTTGGGGAACTGAAAGTACTGTGGGACAAATGTATCCAGTTTCAGAATTTGTGATGAATAGCACAAGGTTATAATCTTTGCTCGTTGTGGGGCCACAGCTTTACAGCGAAAACTGCATTTACTTAAATGAATTGGGAAAAAGAGGAAAAAGACAATCAGTACTACTGTCAAGTCACTATTATTGCTGTGCCATCACTTTCTCGACAAAAATATGTAAATTAACAATTATTAAAAACCATCATGATCAGAAATTCCTTATTATTTCATTCCTAAAATTACATCTTTTTTTATAAAAATATTAAACTGCAGAAGACCTTTCCTGGTCATAACAAACAAATAAATCACAACAGATTTCTTAAGTACTTGAATTTTAGTCTGAAGTTTTACTTACAGTATATTATTCCATTGGTCTACTTTTTGAGTTGAAATAACAATTTTGCCCAGAATGGAACATCTTAAACACTGCTGGGAGACAGAGTATGTACCTGCTAGGTTTGAGTCTAGTTTGGTTAAAAGCATTTTCTATCTATGTGCATGTCATCGAGTCAATCCTGACTCATAGCAACCACTCATATGGTTTTTGTGGCAAAGGAGGAGCAAAAGTGGTTCACAAGTGCCTTCTTCCATGCATGTCGGGGGGGGGGGGAACCTGCAAATTCCAGAAATCGTGAGCAGGACTCAAACCTCACACCTGCCAAGCCGGGAGACACCAACCCTACCTGCTGTGCCACTACACCCCCCTGTTCTCTATATACATTCTGCTAAATGTATATATTCAATATAGTATTTAACTTGTTTGTAGAAAATAAACTTTCAGGGGCACTGTTCCTCCTTATCATAAACATGTTATCATCAGACTGATTGCAGCCATAACAATGTCACTTTAGAAAAAGCAATAAATTATAAAGTGCATATGAATCAGCCCTCACTGTGATTCCACCTCACTGTGATTTCCACCTCTAATAAATAGTTTAGCATGTAAAGAGAAAAATGTATTGGCAGTTCTGTAGAAAATGTTTCAGAAGCTGTCACGGGTCAAAATTTATGCTGTGTCAGGGTCTATATACAGTTGACTCGGAATTTATGGGATATAACCATTTTGCCACATAGACCTTATTGGATATGCTGCTATAAACTTGCACTTACACAAAGGACTAAATATATATATATATAATAATATACATGTTCAGAAAAATATACTTTAATAAAATACTCAGAACAGTAGAAAATGAAACAATGCAACAAAGAAATTAATTAGGACGTTTACACAAAGATGTTAATAAGAAAGTAATGGTGAACTGAGGAAGAGTGTTTATTTGGACATGTGTATAATAACTTATCTGGTACTGAGCATGTCCAAAAATATTAGCAATTATACTCAATGGAGTATTACACAAATACTGGATAGGAACATAAAGGTTCTGCGGACATGTCTCCCCTCTTGTAACACCTGGGTCTGTGGTTATCATGAGTTACTTGGGAGAGGCTTGATGTAACTCAAGAGTAAGTTCTATGTGTGTGTGTGTGTGTGTGTGTGTGTGTGTGTGTGTGTGTTTAATCTCTTCTCTGTGGTTCCCTGTCCTGAGCATTAGTATCATTTGTTTGTTGTTTCTTGGTTTATTGTCATTTATTGACTGCATTTTGTTGTTACTGCTGAGTGTAATTTCTTTTGTCATTCTTAACTGTCCACCCATATACAAATGAAGCTGTTCTAACTACAGCATCTCAGCATTGTATGTCAAAACCATCTCTATGGTCATTGACAAACTAGTATATGGCTCACAGTGTTGTGTTTTCCTTTTTGACTTGGAGAGTCTAATGATATTAATGTCACTATAGGAATACTTAAGAGCACAGCCATGATGCATAGACTGAGTGTAGGCTGCAACAGAAAAGCGCTCTTTCTTTCCTCAAATGACTTCATATGCTGCCCAGTGCTGTGATGGAGGATGGCCTTTAAGGTGAGGTGCCTGGAAGTCTGAATGAGCCCTGTGAAAACGTGAAATAAAAATGTGTCCAGAATGTCCCAGGATGGTACCTAGGACTCCACCTCCAGTCTGTACCCCTACCTGTACACTGGATAGTACAATAACCCACCCCTTTACTTGGAGACCTCAAACTGAATGAACATGAGCCCCACTGCAAAAAATCTGTTGCAATGGGCCAGCACTTGAGGGCTTGTCCTGGAGAGTGTGGGATAAATGATTTTAACAGATTTCCTTGAAAGGTATAGGTGACAAGCAATGAGGTAGAAGCAGCAAGCAACAGGTAACCACAGTGACTTGTTCAAGGACCTTCAATGTGCCTTTACTGTGGGCAAAGTTCCTTTGACGGAAGCTTTTATCTGTTGTCCTGGGTAGACAGCCATAGCTCTGGTGAGGAAGGAAGGACACTATATGCTGTCTTCCGTCAGCCTATTCCATTTTCTCCAAATGGCTCATTGCAGGTAGGCAAGCACCTATTCCATACTTCCCATATCATAATTGTGCCATATAAGAACAGTGTAGTTTATGGAGGACAAGTATTAACTATTTTGGTTTTGGCACTCTTTTTTGTTTTTTGGATCTTTAGTTAGTAAGTGGCTTAACCCTTATCATCTGTTTGGGCTGTGACAGACCCCAGGGTCTCAAAATACATGATTAACATTGTGTCATCAGCTTGATACTGAATGACTTTTCCTAATTTTGTGAGAATTACTTCTAAACATTATTTTGACTTGATGACATGTTTCAGAAGTTCGCTTGGGAAAATTATACATACATTTTTTATATCCCATGGACCTGGAAACCCAAAGGTTTGCTGTCCAGAGCTCATGACCCTAGCAGGGAAAATGTAAACATGGATTTCCCCATGCTTTAATAAGAGTGAAATTTCCCGCTGCACCTAAATCACCAAAACAGTGAACCTGTCACAACTATTTCTTCAGCATTGCTGTCGTTCCTCAAAGTGCCCTCCATCAAGTTACAGTTTGGCTGAATTCAACAGGCAATGTGCTTAGTAGCCGGACAATCCCCTTCTGCTTCCTTCCCGATGCAGATAATTGAAGGAATGGAAATCTGAATTAGACAATCATTCATCCATGCTTTGACCTGGCAAATGATATTGCTGAAGAGTTCACCTGAGAGTCCCTCTGGTAGCATGACCCTCCCTGCTCCCTCTGGTAGCATCCTAGCTGCTCTTCTATGCCAACGGCTTGAATTCCAGGACACATCCAGCAGCAACTTCTTAATGTGTAAATGTGAAAGTTGGCAAACAACTTGCACAACTCCACCAGAATATGCTAAACACACCTCATCACTCACATCTCACTATATCTAGTAGGGCCATACAAGATTTTATAACAGAGGTGACTATTTCATAAGGAGCTCACCTTGTATTGTTCACAAAGCCACCAAGGTGTGTATTTTGGAATAAATAACGTCGTCCCGTAAAGCATTTCTTCTTAAAATAGAAACTTCGTTATGAGACTTTTTGGGTTTAAGTTAGTTTTTCTGGTAACTGAATTTTGGTAAAAGGAGCCTTCATCATATGAGAAACCTGTATTGAATCTGTTTACCTTCTATGGCAGTTTTCTAAAAGGAAATGTGCTAAGACTATTTCTAATCCATTCTCCAGAACACTGAACCTGGATTTAGCCATACATTCTTGTCATTCTCAGTATTGACTATGCCCTATGCCTGCCAAATGTTCATTCTTATTTGTTAATAAAATTGAACCAGCTGAGTAGATTACATTTAATTTTACTTAAGCACCATCAATAAAATAAACATTGCTTTGGAAAAGACAAAGATATTAAAGTTTGATTTTAATGATTAAAGACAACAGTGATAACTTATTCAATACATTTATTATCATGCATTTTTTTACTCATTTCTAGCTCCAAATTAGTTGTAATTGTAGTTCTGTACAAGGACTTCACATCATCTCTATGTCTCATTGAAGTTCCTGCTAAGATATACTGAAGATTAAACTTCCACCTGCAAATACTTTTAGCAGGTTTTAAGATCCATTCAAGCTTTTCATATTTGCATAGTTTCATTTATGCATTCTTTTGGTTTTGAATTACTCCATCTTTAATATGGGGCAGTAGCGGTTAGGGCTACTGCCTTTGGATCCAAAGGTTAACTTTTCAGTCCCCACCTCTGGCTGTAGTGCTCTAGAGCAAGTTACTTACCCTAAAGTGCTCCAGTGAAATTACTCAGCTATATAAATGGGTAAATAATTGTAACCTTAACAGTGTAAGTCACTTTGGAGAAATGCGTCAGCTGACTGAATAAATGTACTGAAAAAGCCTGCGAAGTGGTGAGATGTTCAACCATGTAACAGACATCAGTGTCAAAGTAATTGTTATATTCACCGTTTGTTTGACCAGTCATCCTCTTTGTTGTATGTGATTATCAATGACTCTGTATGTTTATTATTTATTTGCCTGTACTGTTAATGTTCCCCCAAGCTGAGAAAGGCCTACGGCCAAAATGCCCTTTTCTTGGATTCATTGCTTTAAGTTCACAATGAGAGAGAAAATTAATGATGAAGCAGATTTTTTGTCTTTTGTCTTTTGGAATAATGTTGTGCATGACATGGGACTGCTGTTATCTAGTCACAGGTACTGTCCCTCAGGCCCCTCTGTTCTTCATATTTCTGTGCTGCCTACAAGTTATTTCATACAAGCTGTTTCAGCACTCATCCTTTATACTCACTAATGTACACCCATCACTCATTTCCACTTATGAATATTCATGTCCCCTCCCTTATAGCATAACATATACACCTATGAGATGCATTGTTAGGTAAGCTTGACTTTAGACTTGCCTCCCAGCATGTTGTTTTTGCAGAAACGTGGAAGAAATAAATGCCTTAACTTGTCAGACTGTGTCCATTTGAACACAACTCCACAACAACAATAAATTAAAAAATACAGTTACTACAATTAGTTCTGGTCTTGTAATGTTTTATTCAGTTTTTCTAGGGGCTCTAGCACCGATTGTGTACTTATAGTGGGCATGCATTTAATTTTGTATCTCCATTTCTGAGCAAACAATGGCCTGCAGTTCCATTTCGTTCTATTGGGGAGAAGGAATTGAGCTCGGGCAGAATAGAACTGAAATTTTGCTTGCATGTCTCCTGCAGACTGTAAAAGTTATAAATACAAACGAGACAATAAATACATAGACAGTAAACACAACACTAATAAGGTGACAATAAATATAATACTGCAACATTATAGACAGCATAAAGACAATACATACAGAAACACAGGTCTTTACATGCAGCTGTAAGTGACTGATGAATGACCTTATGGCTTGTGGGTAGAAGATGTCTCTGAGTCTTGTGGTACAAGTGGTAATAGTTCTGTATCTCCTGCCAGAGAAAGTGCCTGTGCAGGTTGGCTGAGGTCTTTAATAATACTGTTTGCCTTTCTAAGACAGTGTGTTGGAGCTAAACTGAGTTCCAGTGGTACTGTAGGCCGACATCAACACCCTGTGTAGTGCTTTGCGGTCCTGGGCTGAGCAGGTGCCATGCTGGGATGCAATGATTTTAGTCAGGATGGACCTGTGCACTCTGCACTAATAGAAGTTGGTTGGCAAAGATGGAGAAATTCAGCCTTTCTTCGGGTGTCTAAAGAGGTAAAGACACTGGTGAACCTTCTTGATAATGGCCGATGTTTGTTACACCCACTTCAGGTGCTTGGTGATGGTGACTCTTAGAAACGTAAAGCCGCTGACCCCCTTCACAGCATCCCCTTCGATGCAGAAGGAATATTGGTCTGCCCCCTTCTTCCTAAAATCCAGGACTAGCTCCTTGGTTTTGCAGACACTGAAGGAAAAATTGTTGTCCTGGCACCAATGTGTCTGATGGCCATCTCATCATTCTTGGTGATGAGGTCTGTGCTGGTGGTGTAATCGGTGAATTTAATGATGGAGCTATGTATGGCCACACAGTCATATATGAGTATGGCATAAAGTAGGCGGATGCACACATTGCCCTGTGGGGTGCCAGTGTTGAGATTCAGCAAAGAGTACTGTCAATCTACACTTGCTGAGGTCTGCTAGGAAGTCCTTGACCCACTTGCACAGGGAGATACTGAGTCTCCAGGCTTGCTGACCAGTTTTGTTGGCACCAGTGTTGAATGCAGAGCTGTTGTCTCTGAGCAGTACTCTAGCAGTAGCTTTTGCCCAGGTATGCCAAGATGGTGTGAAGTGCAAGTGAGATGGCATCCTCTGTGGACCGGAGATGGAAACAGAAGATGGTCCAGAATATCTGGGATACTGCATTTAATGTGTCCCAGCACTACCCTCTCAAAGCATTTCATCACAGTGGAAGTGACTGCCACCGATCGTAGTCACTGAAACAGTCCACCTTTGTCTTCTTTAGCACAGGGATGATTATTATATTTTTGGAGCATGCAGAGACCATGGAGTTTCTCAGGCAGGTATTACAGATGTGTAAGAAAACATTACCTAATTGGTCACAAAAGGTTTTTAAAACACCCTGAGATTCCGCCTAAACCAAATTCTTTATGAATTTTAGCTTGATCAAAAGTTCTCCTTACATCATTGAAAGAGACAGAAAAGAATGCTTTGATTGGTGCTGATGGGTCATGCTGTGCTGCCAGTACTGGTGTGTGAAGGGTTTGTTATCACGATCAAAGTGGGCATTGAAGGTGATAAGTCCGGGAGAGAAGAAGTAGATCTGATCGGATGAGGTTTAGGTTTGTAGTCTGTGAGCATCTGCAGATCCTGCCAAGTCCTCCTTGCTTCATGACTGCTGCTGTACGCTCTTTCCATCTTCTCCCGATTCTGAGGTTCAGCCATGGTGATCACTTTCCCCAGATGACATGTGGTCTTCTTATAAGTTTCCATGTCACCAGCTTGAAATGCATCATTGTTCTGCAGATGTCACTGGTAATTCATGGTTTAGGAAATAAACAGATTATTTTTTGTGTGAACAGTCATCTTCACATTTTTTAATAAAACCGATGACTGCCGGTTACATCACACACTCCTGTTACATCAAGATCTGATGAGTTTTTAAACATGTCCCAGCCTGCAGAATCCAGACAATAATGCAGTTTTTCCTCCATCTCTTTGGTCCAGCACAGAAAAAACATTTATTACAGACTTTTAACGCTTCACTCTCTGCCAGTAAGCCGGCAGCAAAAGCACTGACAGGTGGTCTGACTGCCCCAGGTGGGGCCATGGCAACCTGTGGTAAGTGCCTTTGATTTGGGTATAACAATAATCCAGAGGGTTAGCTCCCCTGGAGGGGCAATTCCCATTCTGGTGATACCTGGATTAAATGCTCTTGAAGTTTTTCTTGTTAAAGTCCCCAGTAACAATGATAAGCCCCTAGGATGTAAGCATTCATCTCCTGTGATAATATTATATTGTTCATCCTGTGGAGTGGGTGTGTTATGAAGACAGCCATGAGAAAAATGGTGCAGAATTCTTTAGCACTTGATTATGAAATACCCCAGATTGGGCGAGCAGTTCTTTCTTATGATTTTAACATCCATATGCGTCATGTGTTGTTCACCATAAAGCTCACACCACCTAATCTGCCTGTACCTGGTGATTCAGTCCCGTTTGTACAGTAGATTGGAAAAACTGTCCAGCTGGACCGCTGAGTCCGGTCTTTCGCTGCTCAGCCACTTTTCAGAAGACAAGCAGCCAATCTCCCTTCCTGAAGTCTGTCTTCTTCTGATATTGTCCAGCTTGTTGTGGAAAATGCTTGGCAGTGGAGGTGAGATATTTTCGCTTTCAGTCATTTTGAAGTACACTTAAATGTTGTTTCATGTAAATAAAGTATAATTAAATACTGTAACCTGGCATCTGTGTTATATTTTGCGTCATGTCGGAGTAGGCACCTCAACAGCGAATTGACCAATGGATTAAGCTGTATTTTTAAGCGGGAAGGGAGGCGGCACAGCGGACTTGGCCGGGTCAAGAGCGGTGGCGAGTCTGGGGCGCAAGTCCTGCCTGGGGTACCTTGCGGCAGACTGGCGTCCTATCCAGGGCGTGTCCCCTCCCCTCTTGGTCTTGCTCCCTGAATTAGGTTAGGCTCCAGTTCACCGCGACACTGCTTGGGACAAGCAGTTTCAAACAGTGTGTGTGTGTATTTTTAAGTTTTATCAACTGACATAATGGGTAGAGTCAAAGAATTCTGTGTCACAATCTGACTTCTACCCCTAGCTAGAACAAATGTAAAATTTTCTTTATGTGGTGACCATAGGAAATTACACATAAATCATTTGTTTATAAAATTAAATTTTTTTAGTTATTGTGTCTAGATCTTAAGTTGGTTTTGTACTATTTGCATGTGCTGTTTGCAGGATCACATTAATTTTTAGCAAATTACACTTTCTTTGATTTTTGTAAGTTAACTAGTAAGATTTTGCATGCTTGCAGTACGTTTAATACTTGTTTGTTCAAGTAGCAGTTCAAATATTATTTTCTGAATACAGGTTTTGTATTCACACGGACATTTGCGCAAGTTATGTTCACCTTGCAAATAAAGCATGCCGAGTTTATTTTGAACAGTTTGCGTATGTATAACATACATAATGTTGGTCTGTGTTCTCTTTGTGTTGTATAACAACAGCAATATTTATTTTATTTTGATTTATTCTGTTCTAGTTGCCATTATGTAGGAATAATGGTCAGTGGTGTGTTTGTACTACAAAGCTCAAGGTTAATAGAGTGTTCGATAATTTAATTATTTTCATAACAGGTAAAACATATCCAGCAAATAAAAACATTTTTTAAATAAATTTAGGTGGGTGCGGTGGCGCAGTGGGTTGGACCACAGTCCTGCTGTCCGGTGGGTCTGGGGTTCGAGTCCCGCTTGGGGTACCTTGTGACGGACTGGCGTTCCATCCTGGGTGTGTCCCCTCCCCCTCATGCCCTGTGTTGCCGGGTAGGCTCCGGTTCCCCGCGACCCTGTATGGGACAAGCGGTTCTGAAAATGTGTGTGTGTGGGTACAACTGTACATAGTAAGTGTATATGATGAAAATCACATCACAGTATATGTTGACATGACACTGACAGTGCTAAGGTATCTCCAATTTTTTGTTAATTTATACAAGAGGGTAATTTTTTTTACTGGAGTTGTTTTAGGCTAAGTACTTACTCAAGGGTTAGTGGGATTCAAACCTGTGACTTTTGGGTGCAAAGACAGCAACTTCAACCACTATGCTTCCAGCTGCCCCTAAACACTGACAAATTATGTAGAAGCACAAACCTAATATATGAGACATATAATAAATTCTACTCTCTGATAAAGTGACGTCCCATCCAGGGTGTTCTCGTCCCAGCCTAGTGCTGAACAATTCTATAACCCTGACAAGGACAAAGACATTAATGAAAGTGACTGGGTGAGTGATTTATACATTTTATTATTTCCAAGTCATTTATTGTTTTTAAAATTGGTATTCTTACAAAATGTAATGATTTAGCTACATGACACTATGGATGAGAAAAAGAGATTGCTACATTCCATTGTCTTTGAAGTTCATTCCTAAAACTTGAATTTATAAAAAACTGACTCATCAGTCTTAAGTGAACAATATGTATTTAGTTTTTACCATGTTAGAAACTCTCTGAGAGGGGAAAAATAAAGAATATGTTTGGAACCCCTCATCAATGTATGCCATATTTGGGTGTACAAGTGTCCTGCTCTCCTGACCATGTAATCTAGAAACACATGGCTGTTTTGGTTCATTTACCACAATTCACTGTAAAAGCTCGTTCGAGACTAGTGTTTGGCTGTTAGGGTAGCCCATCCATGAACTTGCTCCTGACTATCCAGAAGACCTCCTGCTGAAACTCTTCTTTACAGTAGTTTTTACACATTTTTAGTTGTCTTGCATGTTCTGTCTAGGTGATTGGGTGTTCAGATATAATGTATACTTTCACAGCTCTCAAAAGGTGTTTGCCCTGAGTCTCCACACAGTTTTAAAATATATATAAAAAAAAAAAAGAGTTTGTTCCCTGTTTAAAAATCAATTTCATTGCCATCTTAACACTCTTAACTAGAAAAAAAATTGTTAATTGTATTCATGGCCCTTTAATCCTTGGCTTAATTTTAACGCTTTTCCTACCCACCTATGCAAATCACTTCACACACATATATTATTTATCTTTCACATGCCAATGTTACTCCCAGGGTTAAACATCACACAGAAGGCTTTCAAAAGACATTGAAACAAAAAGTATCATTAATGTGTTATCTGGACACATGAACCTTCAACTTTCACATTACACCTCTGTCGCGCTTACCAATAGACTGTATACTGTTTAGGACAGTGTCAAAGAACATTTGGTAACAATGATAGCAGGACTCAAAAAACAAAACAAAACAAACAAAAATCTACAATCAAATCAAAACTTCCCTTTATGGCCTGATGTGTTATATAAATTTCATTAGATAATTATCCTATGACTGCTTAAAACTGATTGTTTAACTGGAGGGATCTCAAAATCAAATCTGTATTTTCAATGTTTGTGCCATTAAAACAGGCTACAAAAATCCTGAATCAAGTCATCTTCTTTTCTGGCCACTTCTCAATGATGCAGGTGGAATTATGGGACCAGACTGTCATTCTTTTGCAATCCCCAACTGCTTGCCACACCCAATCAATAGCCAGCCATAATCCACAAATAAATTTCATTGAGATGAAAAAGGGATTAGTAGAGATAATAAGCTTGGCATAAACCCACTGATCGATCAAAAGAACCCAATCTGTTTACATGTGTTAAAGGGACACAAGGCCTTGGACAGGTGATGAATCAGGAAAGCAAGAACATCTGCATCCTTGGCAACAGTTTCGAAGATCACGATACAAGGTATTGAAAGGGAAAGTCAAAGCATTCTGTTAAAAAATATGCTGTTTATGTATCACAGCCACATAACACCACAATGTCTGAAAAACGCTGGCTACACATTACAGAAAAGAAAAACACTAACATCAGATAGTTGTAGAGATTTAGAAAATGCTTAATAACATTCTTGCCCCGTTTTTTATCTGAAGGGAGTTTACTGAGTCATAGGTGCTGAGTTAGGGACCTGAAATCGTTGGATGATAAGATACTTCTGAATTCAGCAGAAAAAGATGTGCCTGTACCCATATCGTATGAGACAAAAATGGGTAATGAACAATGATTAACACATTAGCCCAGGGTCACCTCGATGGAGGAGCACCGGACAGGAGTTCTGGTTTGGTACAAAACACTGCCACCATCTGTTGTCTGAGGATAATGTCCATGACCTGTGCAACTTTAGAAAAAAAAAAAAAAAAAAACACTGCCTAAACACAGTAAAACTGTTCCTCTTTGATACATACGGTTAAACACAAATTTGTAAGGAAGATTTGCTGAAGTTTAACAGTTTGGAGATAATGACTGGCTTTCAGTTGCCAAGAAATGTCAGAACCAAATCTTTCAGAACTTTTCAATGTCAAAGATTTGTTAGTTACTATATAAATGAATTGTGATTTACTTATGTTTCTTTTAACAATATGCTCATAATTGGCTGATAATTTAAGGAACACTAAAACTGTCTGTCTTTTTTAAAGAAAATATCAAAATTGTAACACTATGAGTTGATTTTAAAATTATTATAAATAATACTTCAGAACCCTTTAGGAAAGAAAAATGTTTGAAAGATCATTATAGACATATTACAATGAGTTTTTCTGAACATACTGCATTTATTTCTGGAAAAGTATTTCTAAAAAATGGAGATGTATTGTAGAATACTCGTGATGATAAAGAATAGAAAAACTGGGGTAATTGTTATCCCACTGTGAGCTCTGAAATTTGGTAAAAAAAAAAAAATATTTCCAGCAGAGAATTAAAAAAAAAAACCTGTTTTTCTGCCCATAGCTAATAAACTATGTTTAATGCTTGTTTGGAGTTTGTAGTCTATGCTTGCAGATTTACTGCTCAGTGTTCCTTTTCTCAAGTGACCCTAAAAATTTCAGAAAATCAAAAAAAATACAAAAATAAATAACGCACAAATACACACAGAAGTGAAATTACATTTCTCAATAGGAACTTGGGATAGGTAGATCAGTGAGCTGGAAGGCAAAGCAGAGGAATCTCACTTCTCATTGAAAAGAACAGTTCGATGAGGTTTGGGTGCTCAACAGGTGCACTGGTCAGAAAACTTCACTTCTATTACCCAACCTAGTTGGAATCCCTACTCATAGCTCAGTTCCACACAAGCTGCTGGAATCTTTCTATAGAGCCTACAGTATGTTGGGGATCACAGGCAGCAAAAGAAGGAATACCATGAAAATTGTTTGCTGAGGCTTTGGAAAGAGAATCAAGCTGGCTATCATTCAGAAGAGGTGAGCCACGGGTTCAAGTTAGTGCTGCCTGTATGCAGGCTGGGGTCTGATCCACCATGGTCTGGTTGCCTGGGTCTGATGCTGAAAGACCTGAAACGTGTCTGAAGACATGGCAAGGTATGTGATATAAAGGTTTGGTCGAAATTACAAACTCCTTCATGGGAGAAAAGATGAGCTACTAAATACAGTATATGAAGCTGCTTGACTCCTTCACTCACTAAAAGTATATTCACATTTATTGTTTCATTTTTGATTTAAAGGACAACTAATTAGCATATGGCATTTTACTTATAATAATACTATTGTATTATTCAACTCATTAGCTTTCATTAAGCTTCTAAATAATCTAAACAAACTAAATAATCAAAACTTGGTTTTTGTTTCAGTTTGGACAATAGATATGGATAAGGTCATGTTTAAAACCTCATGTGATGGACTACTGTTGTAACCTCTACCTATTGATACATTTAATAAAAACACTTGCAAGTTTGTGATGTTCTAAGAATTTCTGAAGTTGTGAACATAGTATTACAGAAGTTTTAAAATTTTTTTAAAACTTTTGAAAGTGCAAAATGGAAGTGACTGCAATATTGAAAAAAATTAATGGAATAAAATATATTTTTTATAAAAAATATATATCTTTTATTGGTTACGTCTGTCAACTCAGACAAGTTCACATCACTAATGCTGCAGCCAGTGGCTTTCTGCAGCTTCCATGAAAATCCTTCTTGCAGGAGAACTGAGGAGCCCAAAAGGAAGACTGCAACAGTTCTCTTGGGACTTCAGTCAGAGGTAACTTTTCCCTCAGGAGTCCTCTGTGTTTTGAAATCGGTGGAGGCCTAAATGAATGTGGCACGTGTGGCTCGCCTGTGTCTAATCACTGTACGGTTGTGGCCAGACCAATCAGTGTGCGCTAGGTGCGCATCCCGCTGCCCCCTTCTCTTGTGCATCCCTTAGGTGGTCCCAGTTGGGTAATCCAGAGCTGCATGAGCAGATATAGCCTCTGCACTGGGACTGAAGGGCAGACGGTACAGACCACAAACGTCATGATACAAACCTTCAACATTTTCAATTTGTGTTGTTTTAAAATTTCATGGAATGTAAAGGATTATGAAAACGGAGTATAACACAATGATTGACAAAAGCTTTTATAGACATTTTCTTAATTCCAGACTGAATTTCATGTCCCAGTCACATAATAGTCCCTTTTAAAATTCCACCCATTTCTTTATTCAGGCATTTCATTCCCAACTCATTGGGAATCTGATGACTACACCGTGGCTGTCACGCCTTCCACCTCAGCAACAAGGAACACCTGCGGCTGATCAGGGTCCAGACACATAAAAGGACAGCCTGGAGCTCAGAACGCTGTGGAACCACGTTCAGCCTTACTGCTCGGCAGCGCTTCTCGCGTAGCCCTGTTTACCTTTCCTGACTTCCCTGTCCTAGTTCCTGTTCCTCCTGACTCTCCTCGTCTTCCTTCGACCCATTGCCTGATCTTCGATCCAAGGTTTCCGGATTCTCCTCATAACGAGGTCTGCTCCTCGGTGACCCTCGCTCGTTTCCTCACTACAACCTGCGGATCCTCTCACCACCTTGTACGCCTCTGCACTGCACTTGGGTCTGATGACCCACTTTCTGGACGGAAACATGACAACGGCTGTTATTTCATGCACTTACTGATTTGTGTGCCCAGATTCTGAATCAGTACCACTGTTCAAAAACCAGCCTCCTAAAGAAAATATGGCTTTGTGAAAAGAAGCACTTGATTAAATCTTACTCATTTGCACTTGACATGTATTTCTGAAACTATAAAAAATAAAATTTGAATCAGTTTTGAGCACCGAGAACTTTCTTTTATTAGGTGTTTACAGTTTTTCAGTATAGTTTTTTTTCCTACCTTCTTGCGGCCAGTTTCTGTTCTGTTGCTAATGCAAAAATCCTATGGAAACTTAACAGATCTTTGGTAAAATTAAGCAAAGTACTTTTTCCACTTCTTTAGTTATCTTGCGTGTTCTATCGAGGCAATTGGGTTTTCAAATATATTGAGATACATATTCATTTTTCTGTTTGTTGATCTTCAAATATATGTATTGTACTGGAGGAAAACTGCTCCCAAAAGTTTTTTTGTATCTATTCTATTACCATTTTTCATAATTGAAAGTATGATAGCACTGCTGAAGTAAAAATACTATGTTCAAGGTTCTATCTGCAGTATGTTTTTTCAGCACAACAGTCTAATGGATAATGTGACAAGCAGCCTCTTTTGTTGGACAAGAGGATGCTGACTCAAGGGCTTTGATTAGTCTTTATTCCGGAACATTTTGACTGGGCTAGGTGTCAGGAAAAAGGAGAGACTGTACAATAAACACAGACTCCTGAGCTCTAATTTTCTGGTCTTGGGAAGCCCCTTATTGTTAGTCAGGGGTTTAGGAATCATGACAACTAAAGTTTTTTTTTTTTTTTTTTTTCCTCCATACATAGTGACCAGCATGGTAAAACCAGGTGTAAACCTTGGTATACATGTGATATTCCATTTACAGTAATGAATTATGTCCTAATATTCATGTGTTTTGTATGCAGCATGTGTGTTCTGCTCCATAGTGGAATGTTCATGTGTTCTGTATATCCGTACATGTTCCGTCTCCCTATGTACCACAGACAACTCACACACACACACACACACACACACACACACACACACACACACACACACACACAGTGGCTGAAGCCACTCGTCCCAAGCAGGGTCGCAGCGAGCCTGAGCCTAACCCAACAACACAGGGCGTAAGGCTGGAGGGGAGAGGACACACCAAAGACGCGACACCAGTCTGTCACAAGGCACCCCAAGCGAGACTCGAGCCCTAGACCCACCAGAGAGCAGACCCTGGGTAAGCCCACTGTGCCACCATCACAGACAACTCTTAAGGGTTAAAAGTGATACAACATAATAATGTATAAGAGAGAAAGAGTGAGGCTCATGAAAAAAAAGCTTACATAAATACCTGGAATAAGTTTCAGGAGAAAAGAGCAAAAATAAGTAAACCACACTTCAGTCCTTTCCTCGCTGCAGATATTACATTCATAGCACAAACACTACTCTGTTACTCTGCCAAAGTTTCATAATTTTTAATACATCACAAAAGTGCATCAGTGGGTTGTGTTCTCATTTTTATTTATCGTTTGCTGTCATTAATGAAACTGACATGTCCATATGACCAAGTGTGTATTACCAGATACACCTTATTCTGTACAATAATACACAGGGAAAGATGTTCAACCCCTCGTGCCAAAATCAAGGGGGGCTGAACACAAACCAACCACGCCACAATATTCCATCCCTCCCAAAACCCCACCAAACAATTCCCTTCACAAGAAAAATCAGCCCACATCATGGGCAAACGCCATCCTCCTCGCCGGGAGCCACCGCGAGCATTTCGTTGGGGTTGTCAAGTGGGCACCTTCCTTCGTTGATGTTTCATTGAATTGAGCCCACGACACCTCAACGGCGAGATCTGGCATCCCAGACCCACCCCCCCTCCATGCCCACAGTGCCATCCCAGCGACTCCACCCACAAAAAACCCACCCCAACCACCAACAACCAACCAATACACCACATCAGCATATGGAGGTGACAACAAAACTCAAACCATTGATGTTCACCTAGGTGAGTACTCCCCACTCAAGTGTGCTTCCCCCAAACACCCTGGTGCCTTCTCATCCACAACCACTGACTGGATCTTTTTCTGCTACCTCTGACAAGCTTTTAATCGCTGCTGCTCTTAACGACTGACCCCTAACCAAACTCCAACAGTAGCGACGTGGTTGATTTTGCAACAAACCCTCTAGATCTCCACCGCCGGTCTAATAACGCACTGCCAGCCTCGCTCCCTCACCTCACCAGCCAACTCGGTGTACTTCAATTTCTTCCTCTCAAAGGCATCTTCCAATGCGTCTTCGAAGGGTATCATTAATTCAATGAAGTACACTATCCGTGCGCCCTCGGAGTACAGCACAATATCGGGTCTCAACGCTGTGATCGCAATGCACTGTGGGCGGCATCTGCAGCTGTTTTCCCACGTCCGCTACCAACTTCCAGTCACGCACCTCCCCCCATTTAAAACTCGTATCACCACGACCACGCACGTATACCACCGCACAAGCTGCAAGTCGGCTCTGTACCTACCCAGAGATTAAGATTCTGTGGAGTAGGGAGAACATCGTAGGTGGCTCCAATGAGAAACTTAATACGACCGGCGTCCATCGCCCACAGATCACGCCAGCTGATCTTCCGCTTCTCCACATGCTCCCAAGCCAAACATCGCCCTTGCGCACCACGTGACGTCGCAGTTACCCACCTTGTCTCCTTTTCCTGTTCGCGGATAAAACCAATCACCATCTTTCTCCTCTCCGGCAACTTAGCTTTACTCCACAACTTTATTCGATCGCCAGCACCCAGCCCCGCCCTACCTACCTGCACCTGACCGACCACATCCCTGTGCTCAAGCGCTGTCTGCGCATGCGCAACATCTTCCCGTGGATCCCGCTTACGTTCCTTTTTTTAGACTTACAGGAACCGATCTCACCACTGGGTCTCTTGAGCTTGACAACGTTAATTCCAAACCAACCTTTGGCACATTTGAATTCTTCCACAAGGCTAGTCAGTGGTAATTCCAAGACCCCCTTTCCGTACAAAGCCACACTGCTCAAACAACGAGGAACCCCCAACCATCTCTAATAGCTTTGCTCATAACGCTCTCCAGTCTTTCAACCTCTGACATACAGACCTCGTATACAGTTAGCGGCCATCTAATACGAGGCAATAAACCAAACTAAAGGCACCAAACCTTCAGCTTCCCTGGCAAGAAAGATTTATCAATCCTGTTAATTGCCTGTACTACATCCTCCCTTAATCTTTTGACCTGCTCCCTCTCGCTAAATGAAGAATCATACCAGCGACCCAAGCTCTTAATTGGCCTTTCAGCCACTGACGGAATCTTTTTCCCATCAATCTGGAAATTCTCCCGTGATAACTTTCCTTTAACTATCAACAAACTCCTACACTTACTAGGTTTAATTTTCAATCCGGCCAGCTTTAGATTTCCATTCAACTTCGTTAATAAGCGACGAGTATATGGGACAGTAGTGGTAAGCAGAGTCATATCATCCATATACGCTCTGATTGGCGGAAGGTGAGAACCATCCTTCAGCCTCATACCCCCAACCACCCATCTCGACGCCCTTATTAACACCTCCATAGCCATGGTAAAAGCCAGAGGCGAGATTGTGCATCCGGCCATTATACCAATCCCCAGCCGCTGCCAAGATGTGGTGTATTGCTTGGTACAAAAATAAAACTGAATGTCTTCAAAATACACCTTAACCAGTCTCATAATACACTCTGGGACTTTAAAAAAATCTAATGCCCTCCACAACAAAACATGCGGCACTTAACCAAAGGCATTTGCCAAGTCCAAAAAAAATCACATGGAGGTCTTTACCTTCTATCTTGGCCTCCTTCATCTGATGCCAAATCATACTACAGTGTTCTAAACAGCCTGAAAAACCCGCAATTCCTGCCTTCTGCACAGAGGTGTCAATTAAATTGTTGACCAACAAATATGCAGACAACCTCTGCGCCACAACACTGAAAAATATTTTCCCTTCAACGTTAAGAAGGCATATTGGCCTGAATTGCCCTATATCTACCGCATCTTTCTCTTTGGGTATAAACACTCCTCCTGCTCGCCGCCATTCCTTTGGAATGATACCCTTTTTCCATACGACCACCATCTGCTTCCACAAAAACTTTAAGACGTCTGGGGCACCTTTATACATCCGGTAAGGAACCCCATTGGGTCCTGGAGCAGATGCTGCCCTTGCACGCCGTACCACCTCTTGTACTTCTTTCAACCTTGGAGGACACACATCCATTTGCGCCACAATCTCCCCTAATGGAGGAATATCTGCAGGTACTTCAAAAACCCTCTCACTTTCACCATCGGTGTGCATTTCCCGCAGATAGCTCTCCAACTCCCTCCTTTGAACATCTAAACAACCAGACTTCTCTTGCTCAACCAAGGACTTCACAAATTTAAATGGGTCCTTAAAAAATGCCACCCTAGCCTGCTCCTTCTTCTTTCTCCTCAATCTAAGCTTTTCCGCTCTCCTCAACACTACCAATCTACGTTTCAATTCTTCCTGCAAGATATTAATACCACTTCTACCTTCCTCATCTGCTTGTTTCCAAAGCTTTTTTAGGTGTCTTCTTTCCTGAATCAACCTCTCAATTTCCATCTGCCTTCTTGACTTTAACCTGCTCTGCTCACCCTTACACTTCTTCTCAAACACCCCAAATCTCTTCTCCCCATAATCATATATAATCTCACCCAATTGGTTTATCTTAGACTCAGCCGTACCCTTCAAACCATTTAAAATCCCTCTCAAGTCATCGTTAACAGAGGTCCACTCCTTACAGTCAGTGGCGCATGGCCATCTCACCTTAAGTTTTTGTTCCCTACACCTTTCCTTCCCTGCCCGTCTTGGTATCATCTGCCCTGCATCCTCCCCATGATCGATGCTGCCTTGTGTATCCATGTTTGGTCTTGTCTCCTCTAAAACTACGGAGACATGTCCATATGACCAAGTGTGTATTACCAGATACACCTTATTCTGTAGAATATAAACAGATATCGTCCAGTGAGTACTGTACAAACAGGGTAATCTTTGGTGAACCTTTTTGCCTTACAAGTTAAATAAAATTGGCATAAAGATGTATAAAGATTTCAGACTTTAGGCTTCACTCTTGGGACATCTCTCCTCTCAGATGTGATTGAAACTTGGTTCTTTTCATTGTAAGCTCAAAGCTGGTGAGCTACAGAGTCCCAGAAGACAAGATCTAAACTGTTATCCACTGAACTCACTACTACTGGTATTAACTTGGTTTAAATGATTTAGTGTACTCAGACCTGAGGCACACAAAATGAAAAATGCTCATAAATCCAGTTGGACAACTGTAAATATAAATGTTCATGACTTGTCTACCTGCACTAAGACATCAGGTATCAGGAATATAAGATTTTCCGAGCATGTCCAAGTTAATCATTTGAAGTTAAGTTAACTGGATAGAGGGTCATTGGATGGCTGGGGCTACAACCTTGTAGTCTGATGGTTCGGGTTTGAAAGACATTAGCCGTTTTCACATAATTAGTTGCCATGCACCATATTAGTAAAATGAATTCAATTACAACAACAACACTGTTGTCTGGTGACTAATTTGTAACTTCATGCAAGATAGAAGAGATTTGAAATAGGCAGTTTGCTAGTGAAAACAGAAACCTTCATTAAATAAAAATTTTTTTTTTTTTTTTTTTGTTCTGCAGCTGCAAGGGTGGTAATTTACTGAAGTGTGATTACTCACTTCCTGGGCCAGCCTTTACATCTTGTGTAAATTCAGGAGACTGAACAGGCATTTCCAAAGGGTAAAGAGATAAGTGGAAAAAACTTAAAACAGTTTTAAAAATTTAAATGACAAAAAGGCAAGAAGATAAAAAAAGGAAAAGGTAAAAAAATTACACTGGTAAAAAATTTAGATAAGTAAAACATATTATATATACATGCATGCAGATTCACCTTCAAAGTAAAGGGGAAAAAAAACAAAGATATACAGCTGGAAAATCCAAATTTTAAAAGGCAAATTAAAACCCTTTAGGGTGGTTGAATGTCTAATTATGTTTACTCTGCATAAGAATTACTTTGCAGTTTTAAAGCATGCTGTGAAGTCTGATAATGTCCTTTTCCCAGATGGCACCATACTTTGGGGACTACCGAACAGAACCTCACGGAGGACCCATTTAAGTTCCTTTGGCATTATATACCTAATTCTTTTTACTATCAGACAATAGTTATTCACATGGACTGATGACTGCTCATCAGAAATTTTAATTAGCATTTTTATGAACTCCAGCACTACCTGAATGATCCTGATTTGAAGCTTTACTGAACTATGCCCCCTTCCTCTTGCAGTTACTGGATTGAGAGGTTGTTTAGAATTTCGAGTATGAGGGATTTGCTATCAGTGTATCTTGGACTCTTTGTTGTGCCCAGGAAAGCCTTTCATTGCTTTACTTCTGCTCGACTGTGACTTTACTTCTGACACCTTATGACATGAAGTATAATGTAGGGATGCAACATAAATGCTCCTTTTACAGTAACTTTCAATCCATTAAGCTTATATAAAGGGCTGTAGATTTAAGAAAAGGGATTTGGCTGAAACAGGATTGCATAAAAAAGTTTAAAGGTACATAGGGCAGTATCCTTCTCAGGAGAGGAATGGAGACAGAATCAAACATGAAAATGCATGAAAAAGTGCTATTAGTAATAACAGCTGGGGGGAACATAGATCACGCCATAACGACCCTGTTTGTAGAACCTCATTTTAACTTCTTATCTGTATTTTTCTTTTTAGAACATTTGGAAAGGAGTCTTTTAAATATGTCTTGTACTAACTGGAACCACTGACTCATTTAAAATTCATCATTGTTGAGTCACAAAGCTAAAAATGTGCTGATCCTCAGGTGGGCACAGAGAGAGCTGCTATCCCATTAGTTGGAGCACTGGGCAGACTCAGTTATCACAGATGACATGTTCTTTTCAGTTGCCTTTTGTTTCTTGATGTTATAGGCCAGCTTTTCTCAGAGGAGAAAGAAGTGTCTCTGAAGCTTCCCACCTAAGGGACAGTGGACTGTTAAGTCAAGCATTAGCAAAGTCTGACTTCGGTCTCTTTAAGGTATCTAAATATATTTACAAACAAGAAAGGGAGGTTGTTTTGAAAATGTAATAATTACCTGTATATAGAATACATGGTTCATAATGTAATGTATAATCAGTAATATATTTAGCAATGCTACTCAAACAGTAGCGGCCTCACATTATTTTATAATGTATTATTACTTCCTTGCCATTGGTGGATTTTGGTGCTTAACTACAAGCATCAGTTCTTTCATGTTCAATTTGTAATTAAGATGCTTGTAGATCATTCAATTCTTTCTTCACCTTAAAAATACTTACCCTCCAAACAGAAAAAGAGAGATTCTGCACAGTAAACCCTCTGTTGAAAAATCTTCAACATTAATTGTATACATTTTTATTATGTGTCATTGTACACTAACCTTTCCAGCAAGGCAGCTTTGCCAGAAGAGCTCAGCACTCCTATGATTCCATCTTCTCAATGACTTTGTTCTGTTTTTCATTGCATACCTGAGCATAGTCTCATGGACTTGCATTATGCTGTGATAGAGACAGAAAATGCACGTGACCTTTAAATAGGTGCCAACCAACGTCAACAACCACTTGTACCAAGTGGGGTAGCAGTGAGCCAACACCTATCCTGGAAACACAGGGTGCAAGGCTGAAGAGGGAGGAGAAACACCATGGATGGGATGCCAGTCCATCACATCACAGGGCACTCCAAGCAGGACTCGAACCCCAGACCCACCACATGGTGGGCACCAGCCAACCACACCCCCTTGTTGCCACCCATAATTTTCTTATTACTGCTGCAGTTAAAGTAACAGTGCTAACAATGATTGTATTGAAAGGGCTTGCAATGCTTTTATAATCCCAAGTTTAATATTAAATTACAGTCATTGTATATAGACCCTGGTGTGGCAGTAAAGGTTATAAAGAAGAAATAGATGTAGTCCCATTCTTATGATATTCATAAATTAGTGACACCTCACCGACAGGAAAATTCACTCAATTCAGTTTACGAATCACCAGATTAAACTTTCTGAGTGCACATCCTGCAGACTTTTGGTTCTTTGAACCCTTTGGCTATTCAAGAAAAAAAAGTTTTAGGTCTGGATGAAACAAGTGTTTTTAGAACCATGTAATGCCATGTTTCATCAGACAAATGTGTTGTGGAAGTTTAGGATGGACTTTATTCTAATGCTTACACCATATCTACTTCTGCCACTGGAGTTTAGCAAGAATAGTATTTCCTGCTATTACTTGAGATATAAAAAGTGCCCGAGGTGTTAGAATCATCCTAAATAAATTATTACATAAAAATCGTCTCTTTGCCCAAACTGGCATAATGAATTTATGAATTTTTGGCCATAACCAAATGTAATCTAATAAAACACCTAGCTTTATTACAGAGCATGATTATGACAAAGTATTCACAAAGTATTATGCAACTTTCACATAAGTGCTGCAATTATTGCAGAGTTTTGAAAAGATCTGAAATATGTGCAAAGACGTTTATCTCAGCGAAAGAACAAAGATATTGCAGGTTTAATTTCTGAGATCAGTGATTTGGAGAACAGAAAGGGCCTGTTTCTCTTTGAACAAAACAAAAAACTAATGAATAGAAGTGAAAAAGAATTAAAGAAATGCAGAATTAAAGTTGTAACAATAAACTTCATCATTATTAGTGGCACCTATGCTGAAACAAGTCAACAAGAAAATATGTTGGAAAGTCTTGCATACAAACATCACAATTTGGTATGTCCGCGACACTTTTTTTAAACATCAGAGTTGCTTATTAAATCCCTTATTGCTCATAAATGCCTGTGCTGAAGATACATATAAGAGCTATGTATGCTTGCTCTGTTTTAATATATTTTGTAAAGCAACATTAATTTGAATTTTCTGTAACGTGTTACACAGCACATTAACAGTTAGCCAGTAGTGCAGTTTAGAAATGCATGCAGTAACAATAAAATTACAAGGATCCTTTTGCAATGTTTACATTTTCATTAAACATAATAAATATTGTAAACAGAAAATACAGCCTCCAGATATGACTCAAAGTACATTTTTATTTGTGCCAAACTGAATTGAGTACCATCTAATTTCATGTGTAAATCTCCCGTTTGATCTTCAGACATGCCCCATAGCAACACAACTACTGTTTTCAAATCATCTGATTAAAACTGAATACCATTTATCACTCATCTCCAAATTCCCTACATGGAAAAGAGCCTTATTTCTCAGATGAACATGTGATATTGGCATTCTACTCCAAAACGTAATATACTACAAACAATCCTGAGAATGTGAGAAGATGAAATAGGCTTAGATTAACCTTACTTGGGGGGTGTGGTGGCACAGTGGGTTGGACCGGGTCCTGCTCTCCGGTGGGTCTGGGGTTCGAGTCCCACTTGGGGTGCCTTGCGACGGACTGGCGTCCCCTCCCCCTCCGGCCTTACGCCCTGTGTTGCCGGGTAGGCTCCGGTTCCCCGCGACCCTGTATGGGACAAGCGGCTCCGAAAGTGTGTGTGTGTGTGAACCTTACTTGGTTATTAAATGTATATAGATATATACCCACATATATACACAGTACTGTGCAAAAGCTTAAAGCACTTAGATGCTTCACAAAACTATTTGTTTTAGACTCTTATTTAATGTCTTCTGTATTAGTGTCAGTGGAAAAGAGCATATTTTAGATTTCTGAGCATTCCTTTTTGAAAAAGTTCTAGTATTATAGTAAGGGTTTTGTATGTCGTTAAAGAAAGAAAGTACACACACACACAGACACACACGCACACTGTCTGAGATTCTGTGGCGAACTGGAGCCTAACCCAGCAACACAGGGCGCAAGGCTGGAGGGGGAGGGGATACACCCAGGACAGGACGCCAGCCCATCACAAGACGCCCCAAGCAAGACTCGACCCCAGACGCACCAGAGAACGGGACCTGGCCAAGACCGCTTTGACGCCGCTTGGGACAAACGGTTGTTGACGATAAATAGTAACCAAGCTTTGTAGGATGTTCATTAAGAGCATTATTTTTGGAAGCATTCTCACTTTACTGCGTTTTTTCCCCAACCAAGTCCCTAAAGCTTTTGCACAGTACTATATATATATATATATATATATATATATATATATATATATATTTATACACACACACTTACACACAAATATACATCTATATATATATTTTTGAAAGTCACATGATATGACTGTAACCAAGGTCATTGATTTCTCTAAACAACATAGCACTGCTTTGGTTCTGAGCCATTTATTTTGAAGTAAAGCCACTGTGATCCTGCCAGTCCGAGGATCACAGAGTATATCTTACACCCTACCCACATGTGAGACTTAACATTATGTTTCGGGAGTTAATCAGAATGAAAGGAGATCAATTACATAAAGTTAGGTTTCAGAAAACCTTCAGTGAATTGCTGAGCTCAAAAAAACAGAAACACTGCTTTCTCTTGTCTCCTGGAATATTATCAGATCTGAGTTAACCTCCTCTGTGTATATTTATATTTACAAAATTCTTTAATTTCTATAAATTCTCAATTTTATACACATTATATATATATATATATATATATATATTTGAAGACAGCTGAACTAATATTTCATGTACTGAACTGATTTATTAGCCTGTGGCCTTTGATATGAAAATGAAAATCCCTTCATCTGATCTCTGGGTTTCACATACATCCTGGAGTTGAACAGCTGTGGAAGGAACCATGGAGAACACACAGAAAATGACTAATGAGCCCAAAGACTGAAGTTCCCTTCCTCAGGGCTCTGACTCACTACAGATATTTGGCTTATGCTTGACTTACTGGATTGCACAAAAAAGGGGCATATCCCATCATACTAAGTATTGCTGTTCCATCCACTACTGTTGGTCCTATGAACAAAATAAGAGAACAAGAGTGCATGTTCAATTATTTGATTCAGATGAAATGTTCTGCCCAGATTCTGGGATGCAGTGAGAGTCTTTAGGCCCATAGAAGGAACAGATGATTCTGAACAGATCTTATTTGTGCCCACAGCCCTGATACATGGCATCAAAATTCTATATTACTGTTTGTCTGATACAGAGCTAGAATCTGGATGACTCCTAAGAAACAGTTAACAATGTAAGGTTAGCTTTCCTCCAGGTCACCCAGGGTGAGATCAACAGTAATAGTTTTTAACAGGCTTGCTATGCCTTGGTAAAATTTTTTTTTTAGCATGGGACAAGCACTGATGGCATTAGGATTTAAGCAAGCAGCCTCTATTATATGATAACCCAAAAGGATGGTTTATACTTATGATATGTGCCAGGGTTTTTAATAGCAAAACAACATGAAAATTAATATTTACATTTACTTAGCAGATGCTAAATATAAATATATATAATATACACACAGCTGGAAACTGCTTGTCCCGAGCAGGGTCCCGGTGACCTGTAGCCTAACCTGGCAACACAGGGCACAAGGCTGGAGGGGGAGGAGAGACACGTAGGGCGGGACGTCAGTCCGTCACAAGGCACCTCAAGCAAGACTCGAACCCCAGATCCACCAGAGAGCGGCACCCTGCCAAGTTCGCTGCACCACCACATATAATATGTATATTTGTATATAATATAAATAACAAGTGTCCTAGTAACAAAGTTGATCTTTAAAAACATTTATTCTGTCCCTTATTGGTTTAGTACTGGATTACGTCTAATCCAGCATTTTTAGAGTGTGTGCAAAACAGTGTGGGTCTGGGGTTCAAGTCCCGCTTGGGGTGCCTTGCGACGGACTGGCGTCCCGTCCTGGGTGTGTCCCCTCTCCCTCCAGCCCTACACCCTGTGTGCCGGGTTAGGCTCCGGTTCCCTGTGCTCCGTATGGGGCGAGTGGTTTGGACGGACAGAAAGACAATGAATCTTTCACTTCTCATACATTCTACTAGCTGTAGCAAGGGCAATTATAAACTTGCTTCACCCATAGGCAGACAATCACCCAAGTACCAGAAATATCTTGTGTAGCTTCCAGCTGCCATAGGTCATCACATTTTCTTCCCAGTCATACACCTCTGCTTCCAAAATGGCCATAATGTTGTCAGATGGAAGGCTATATCAAAGTCTGTGAACACAAAGGCAGCTGCATTAGCACTCCTGGAGACCCTGCTTCTCTACTAATGTATAATATTTGAGCTTCTTAGTGGGTGGAGACAAGTTTTGTCCACAAATACTGTAAATATGTGTCATGATTTTGCATGGGGTAATGACAACGCAAGTGCAGAGCTGAGTCGGTAATATCAGTGTGACGTTCAGATGAAGAGGCAAAGCGTGGCTTGAGAGAATCTTCCACAATGGAGAGCACAGTCCATAAGGTTTGGTGGTGTGGGCGTGGGTCGGAATTGTGATCTGGGTCGTGGTCCAAATTGCAACAGTTTTGATTTCCGAATATCCAGTCAAAGACCAGTGATCATGATCTGAAGAGAGGTGGTCATGGTTCAGGAAGGGTCAAGATCCAAAAGGCCCTTGTCCAAAACACTGGGTGCTTGATCCAGAAGGTGATGGTCTGAAGAGTGAACATATTCTTCTTCATCTTCGTCTTCTTCGTCTTCTGTGCAATTCTTATTTATTCCGTATTAATTCTTATTTATTTACTTATTTACTTATTGGGTTGTTTGGATCAAGTGTTCTTTCTGCTGCTGTCCTTCTGAGCATTGCCATATAGAATTTCATTGTATGGTATACAGTGACAATAAAGTCTTATCTTCATCCAAAAAGCAAGGAGCGACAAACAACAAGCGAAAGGAAGTGCGTAGAAGGTTTGTGGTCTCACATAGGTTCCGTAATTTGTTGTGGTCAGAGTTCCTGTTTTTAAATTGTTTTTAAATGTGGCACAGGGGTGTGTAATGAGCTTACATGTGGTCAGAGCTGCTTTTCCTCTGGTCTTCCAGGCTATTGCTCCCTGAGGTCATAACAACATGAATGCAGCCATACATGATTTACCAAAAACCGAGGAATAAATGAAGCCCTTCATTACTAATATTTAATTTTTTTAAATAGAAATTTGTTGGGTAATGGGTAAACCTTTATGTAGTTACTCATGTGATGTATAATGGTTCGTATGGCGGAATGTTACAAATCAACTCTACTCTAGAATCATATGTCTGCATCCAAATCTCTCCCTCTGTCGATGTAATACACTCTTTGTATTTTTTTCTCTCTCATGTACGTCACTTTGGAGAAACGCATCTGCTAAAATGAATTAACGTAAATGTGAATATAAGGAAGGTCTCTGTGGTGGGCTTCTCTTGACTTGGTTTTTTTTTTTTTTTCCCCAATGATATTACTGACATATTCTTTGGAAACGGTCTTCAGGTAGATGGGGAAGGACACCCTGTGCTGTTCATCAGTTAGAAGTTGTCGCCAATGGAATGCTACTACAGCACAATTAAAAAGTCATGTCTAGCAATAAAATGAGCAGTCCTGACACCCAGTTATAACTTCCTACGATGGGAGTCATAACATGCCTCATGGTTACATTCCATGCAGGGAAGCGATGCCGGGATCACCCATTGGCATCTGGCTTTGCAGTCCTTCAAGTTCCAGATGATTCACAGGCTATGGGCCTCCCTGCTCATCCCCAGTTTTCTCTCCTGAAGGAGTGGAAGACTGATCGAGTAGCGCTGCTGTCTCACAGCGCCTGGGTGGTGTGAGAGGACGTAGGTTCAATCCCCGCTCAGTCTATATGGAATTTGCATGTTCTCCCCGTGTCTGCGTAGGTTTCCTTTGGGTGCTCAGTCCAAAGACATGCTGCTCAGGTTCCCCCATAGTGTGTGAGTGACAGAGAGAGTGTGTGTTCCACTGATGTATGGATGAGTGACCCATTGTAAGTAGTGTATCTAGCAGTGTAAGTCACCGCGGTGAATAAGGTGTGTGGGCTCATAACAGCACAGAGTTCATTGAAAGTTACTTTGGAGAAAAGTGTCTGCTAAATAAATAAATGTAAATGTAAGACTGGGCTTGGTTGGGTATCCCTTGCCAGTTTCTGTCAAAGGGTTCTGATGGGAGACACAATACAGAATGCACACACAGCAAACAAAGTACACAGTGTACAGAATCACATGCACACACACAGAATGTACTATGGGTGTCATACATGAATTACACATAGCAACAGCAGCAACACAAACCTCTGCACTGGTTACCATACCTTGCTAACACATACTTATCTACAATAAACAAACACCTGGTTGCCATATCTCCCCTGGTTAAGCCCCTGTTTGGCAGTGATAAGCATGTGTTTTCCTAAAGCAAGAGATAGAAAAGACTACAAGAGTTCAGCTCTCTGCTTGTCCTTATCATTTTCCTTCTCCTGAACACCCTCAACCATCTTAAAGAGTTCCGGAATAAAGCATGAATGAATGAATGAATGAATGAAAGAAATCACAGTTATTGTGTCCATGTCATCTTGTAAGAAAAATCAGGAAGCTGCTACGATGTGGTGAGACCCTTTGCTTCTTTAAGCTACTTGAAGAAGCTTTTTCAGATTTTTGTCCCATGGTTTAAAAAGGAGAAAGAAAAAAAGAAAAAAAAACTTCAAAATAAAATGAAACTGCCTTTCAGCTCCAACCTCAATGAAGAAGAAGAACAGACATGAAGAGCAAATCCCAGTGAATAATATAAATGCAAAATTTATTTAAAAAAAAAAAAATACAGGAACCATTGTCATTTCTATTGACATTGTACCTCAGTGAAATATGTGGAAATACAACCCTGCAGCTCCAAACTTCTTTATCACAGATTATCAGTCATTTAACAGAGTATTTTATTTGCAAAAGTGCTGCATCTGGCATTCATATGCTCTAGTTGTCCTCAAGTACAGCCATCAATCTGGGAGGTGAGGGTGTGGCCGGGAATATATATGTGTGTGTGTGTGTGTGTGTGTGTGTGTGTGTGTGTGTGTGTGTGTGTGTGTGTACTGGGGAAAGCAAAACAAGCAGATGGATGGGAGGATCAGTTAGAGGGAGGCAGCTGCAAGGAGGAGAGGTTAATTAAATTGCTGGGAAGATCTTTAACACAGTATTGGCTGAATTGATAAAATGAGCATTTTTATTTTAGTATTTCATGATTTTTATGAAAAATGTAAAAGTGAAAGACAAAAATCATTTTATTGGCATTTAGAAAATGCGTAAAAATGTAAGTATATGGTAGACACAAAATCAAAATTGTTTCCTTCTATATCACAAACTAAAAATTAAATTTTGCTTAAACATTTATATTTTCATAAGTTTTTCACTGACTGACTAAAGTAAGTGAGAATAACAGATAAAATATACCATTGCTTTTTGTTGCATAACCCAGTGAAACTGATGAATGTCTTGTTTATCAGCATTTTTATTCTCTTAGAATACTCTTGTCCTCTTCCACCTACTTTCAAAAAAGAGGAGTCTGTTCCGCAATGGAAAACCTTCAAGAACCATTAAGCATTCGTGGGACGCACATGAGAAAAAAGTGCTCTCAAGGCTATTGGTCACAGATGTTAATTGTATTATGACAATAATGTAGTATTGACATAAATAATTGAATAATGTAATAAACATCCTCGTACCACTAATATGCTGACGATACCCAGCTCTTCCTCTCCTTTCTGCCTAGAGCTATAGACATTTCCTAGTGCATCACTGCCTGCCTCTTTGTGATCGGACATCCAGACAGATGTCCGATCACCACCTACAGCTTAACTTTTCCAATATAGAGATCCTTCACCTCCCAGGTGGTCTGCACAACGCTATTAAACTGGCCAACTTACTCAACTTACCTACCTCCTCAGCTAAGAGCCTGGGAGTAATGATTGACTCAAATCTGTCTTTAAACACATCAAAGCCACAACCTGGTCCTGCAGATACATCATGCATAACATCTACAGGATCTGCCCATATCTGACAACAGATTCTAAGCAACTCCTGGTCCAAGCCATGGTGCTATCCCACATGGACCACTGTAATTCTCTCTAGCCTTCCAGCTTCTGGCATCAAACCTCTCCAGCTGATACAGAATGCCACTGCACAAGTTGTGTTTGACCTGCCAAAGCCTTCCCGGGTATCCCCCTCCTCGACTCGCTGCATCTTATAGCAACCTGGATCAAATTCAAGACTCTGGTTGCAGCCTACAAAACCACCAATGGATCTCCTCCCCAGTATGTACAGGGACTGATCACTTGATACACCACTACAAGACTGGTATGCTCCTCCACCTCTGCCCACTTAATGCTCCGAAACACAAATGTCAAAAATCAAAAGCACAAAGGTTTTATGGTTCTGGCTCTGATGTGCTGGAATGACCCCCCTCTCTCACTCATAACTGCTAAATCTCTCTCCACTTAAGAAGGGTCTCAAAACTCACCTCTTTCAGACTCACTTCTCTGATCTCTTAAATACACGATAAACATGTAAAAGCTTATGTTTAATAATTTTCTGATTAGATATTGTTGAGTAATGGGTAAAACTTTATGCAGTTACTCATGTGATGTACAGTATACTGGTTCATATGGTGGAATGTGAGAAATTAACTGTACATTAGAATCATGTGTCTGCATCTACATCTCTCCTGTTGAAGTAATGCACTCAATGTATTTTTCATTGTGATATACTGTACATCACTGAGGAGAAAAATCTCAGCTAAATGAATATATTTCATATATGGTTAAATGAAAATTCTGGCTCTTCCCATGTTATAAACAGATCAAAGATAGAAAAATGCATGTGTGCGAGTGTGAATATATGTATATATGTGTGCATATTTATGTCAGGAGTAGACAAGACAGGCACTTGGGACTGGAACATAAACACTTATGGGACAAGACTTGGGAAATTAGTAATTAAGGTTTGCAATAGAACACCGATAATTAAAAATCTGCAGTCTTTCTTCAGTTGTTTGCTCCTTGAATATGGGACTGATTACCAAATGGTGAACAGGTGTATGGGCCTGGACTAGTGAGACTGAGTGATGCCTCTTTTGGTCTCTAAGGGTATTGTCCCTGTGGGTCATGACACTGTGGTTTGCTTAATTTGTTGTATTTCAGTTTAGTAACATGGCAAGAAATGAATGTCTGCACACATAAATAATACTTTTGCTGCTCCTTAATTATATCACTAATTTTCTCTAGATCTATGGGCATAATCAGTTCACAATGCATTAATAATAATCCTTTAGATGGGTAATCAGTATTTGAGATGTGATAATTTCAGGAAGACTGCTGAAAGTCTGCTCACGTCCATGTGAACTACAAACATTAAAATCTGTGGAGAAAGCAAGGAGCATTTTTTTTTTTTTCTGTTTTTGATTTACATCCATGATCAGTATTATATCATTAATTGGATGTATGTTTCCCTCACTATATTTGGATATATGACAAGTGGTACAACTTTGTTCAACAAAAAATGAATGCTTTGTTACTTTATCAAATGGGGTAAACAACCAGTGGTCTATTTCACAAAACGCACTACAATGTTTGCACATACACAGATGCATAATAAAACGTAAGTCTTGTCTGTGTGTAATTGTGTGTGTATTGTGTGTATGTATACTACTCTGGCATTGTACTTGCTTATTTGTGTATCTTATAATATTAAAAAAAAAGAAATGGTGGGAGGGTATCAGGGTTTGTCTATCCTGTGTTTTATGCACCTACTGGAACAATGAACCTCAGTGCAGCAAGTGGTAGGGAACAAACTAGGTTTGCTTGAGACTTTCATGTCTGCAGCTCTGTCTCCTTCTCTTAATGTAATACATAAATTGTACTTTTACTGAGATGTATGTCGCTTTGGACAAAAGCGTCTGCTAAATGAATAAAGCAGGACTCAAACCCCAGACCCACCAGAAAGCAGGACCTGGCCAAACCCGCTGCACCACCGTGTCCCCCATCGACAATAGAATGTTGAGAGAAAAAAATTAATGATGAAACAGATGTTTTGTCTTTTGTCTTCTGGAATCATGTTGTGCATAGTACTGCTGTTATCCAGCCACGGGTACTGTCCCTTGGGCCCCTCTGTTCTTCATATCTCTTGCTGCCTGCAAGTTATTTTATGCAAGCTGTTTCAGCATTGGTGGCATGGTGGGTTTGACCACTGTGTACTGTGTGGTGAATCTGGGGTTTGAGCCCTGCTTGGGGTACCTTCTGGCAGTCTGGTGTCCCGTCCCATCCTGAGTGTGTCCCCTTCCCCTTTGGCTTTACGCCCTGTGTTACTGGGTTAGGCTCTAGGTTGCTGCAACCCCCCTAGGGACGATGGATGGATGTTTCACCACTCACCCTTTGTACTAAGATGTACACCCATAATGTGTGACAATGGTCTTCCACTTATGAATATTCATTCCCCACCCTCATAGCATAACATATATACCTTTGAGATGCACTGTTAGGTGAGTCTCTCTTCAGAGCATGTTGTTTGTACAAACACTTGGAAGAAATAAATGCCTTGACTTGTCAGACTGGGTGTCCATTTGAGCAAAATTCCATGACAATGTAAATGGTCTGGCAGATTGGTCTGACAAACTTTTTGACTGATTTATATATTGACTGAATGGTGTGACTGCTTGACTTAATGAGTAGGTAAAGTTATTGAAATTGAATTTCACTGTTTCATTTATAGCCTTCTGGTGGAATATTTTTAAAACACAGATCTCAGTCTTTTAGTTTTGCACAATCTGTCCTATGTTACTCACCTTGAGTAAGTTTGCATTTATATTGAGATGTGTTTTTGAAAAAGTTTGCTGTCAAGGGAACAGTTTTTTTTAATCTCCAAAAGCACAGGAATAATGTGCAATGAGCACTATGATTTCATCATTACTAAGTCAATGTCAAGTGGTTTGCTGTCTTGTGTCATACGTTTGCTTTAAATCTAATACATGTCAATGAACTCTTCATGAAAACTCAAGAAAGAAATTTGCTAAACTTTCAAAACTTACAACTGTGCCTCCTCAAAACTGAATTTGTTCTATAATTGGAGTTGGAAATGGAAATTGAGTATTTTTTTTTTTTATTTAACATTCTTGTTCCTGGTTTTTTTCTTTGTGAAATTTAGTTTGAATTTTTCAGTGAAGTTAGACAGCAGAGTCTTTAAAAGTTCCACTATGAAACAGGCTTATGGTAGTGTCTTCTACATTAAGTGAGCTGGGAAAAAGTTTAAAAAACAAATATCTATATTGTGGTTGGGGGGTGCGGTGGCGCAGTGGGTTGGACCGCAGTCCTGCTCTCCGGTGGGTCTGGGGTTCGAGTCCCGCTTGGGGTGCCTTGCGACAGACTGGCGTCCTGTCCTGGGTGTGTCCCCTCCCCCTCCAGCCTTATGCCCTGTGTTGCCGGGTAGGCTCCGGTTCCCCGTGACCCTGTATGGGACAAGCGGTTCTGAAAATGTGTGTGTGTGTATATCTATATTGTCAAATCTTACTTTCTCTCCCGCCCCAAGTCAGCATTGTGGTGGTCCAGAGCTTATCCCAGAAATACGGTACTGATCCTGTCACAGAACACCCTGGACAGGATGCCAGTCCATTGAAGAGTGTAAAATATGTTAATGTTCAATTTTAATGTGCTCAGCGGAAACTCCCTACTACTCCGCCAACAAGTGCTCATTTCCTGTGCTCAGACTAAATTGTATAGCCCTGACTGTAGTTCAAAGTAAGACAAAGCTGCAAAGCTACATTATTTTTAGACTGTAATCTGGAGTCCTTGCTGTGAACAAAGTGGCTTCATTTCAGTAGGTGGAGTAAGATTACAGGTAGCAAATTGCCCACTGAGAGTTCATTTCACAGCCCCAGTCAATCTGCCAGGTGGCGGTGAGTTTCAGGTGACTGCTGCTTAGATCTTCTGCACAGTGAAACTGGGAAAATGAAAAGAAGATAGGGCTGGCTAATGTGTGAAGAGAAACAGCTCATTTCAACCGTCCTGTTCCTGGTAAACTTGGGGACAGCAGGTTCAGAGAAAGGTGAACGGTGCATAACTAGATATAATTCTATTAGGAGAAAACAACAGGAAAATGAATGAATGAGATAAACATTACATAAATGTAATTTATTGTTGGTTTTACTTTCATTTGGCTGGGGACTATGACTGGTTCTCCCTAAACAATGCATAAAATGCAAAACAGTGCCAGGCATTACTGTGCCAACAACTGTTTTAATGTGGTTATGAATTACTGTAATATTGAAAAAGGCAGCATTTTAGAATTTTTTTTCATTGCTGAAGGAGTGTAATTAATGCATATATCACTGTGCATTTTAAAAAGGAGGTTCTGCCAAATGTAATCGAGAAGACTTATTATTAAAGAGGTGACAAGCACCAAAAAGAAAATGCACCTAAATTGAAAAGTGATCTATTTAAGGACCAGTCCTTCTCTCAAGGTTACATCTTACTGATAAGTTCCTATTTCAGTTGATAAATAAAACTCATACTGAAAGGGTTGTTTTATATTTTTGAACATGTATAACACAAGGCAATTTGGATATGCAATCTCAAGCTTTTTAAGTAGATGAAGCACATTGATCCATTCACCCATTGTTCAGTGCAAGGTCATGGTGGTCTAGAGCTTATCCTGAACATGTAGGGCATGAGGCAGGGTAAACACTTGACTTGACACCAGTCCATTATAGGGTAATCACACCCATCCATTTACTCTTCCATTCATTCACTCACCAAATTCACCAGACGCAGTTTAATTCACCTGTCTTTGGATTGTTGGAGGAAACTGAAGGACTCAGAAGAAATATAATGGGAACATGCAGATTCAAACTCAGAAATGAATCCATAGCCCATTAGTTGTGAGCAAACAACTTCTCCACCCAAATGCTTTGACCCTTCCTGCTCTTTGCAGTTGTGTGCTATGACAGTTTTATTCATGGAAAAAATATATGAACCTTCTGGTTAATGACATCTTGAAAAGAGGGGTAATCTGAGTCAGGTATTCTGGTCAATGAGTAAGGGGTTCTAGTTGTTTCAGATGTAGGTGTGCCCTTCCTTGTCATATAAAATACACACATTTGGTTACCTGCTCTTCATGACAGATTACAATGGAAGAGCAATATGACACAATCAAAAGAGATTTCATAAGAGCTCTAAATAACAGCTGTGGAAACTTGTAAGAATGGAAACGGTTACCAAAGGATTTATAAAGAGTTGTCCTCCACAGTCAGTCAGACTGTTTATAAATGGAAGAAACTCAGCAACTTAAGACATGCCATCAAACAAAGATCAGGGCAATCCTCAAAGAAGTGACAAAAATCCCTAGGGTAACAGCTAAGGATTTGGAGGCATCTTTTGCAATTGATAATGCTCATGTCTGTGCTCATGAGTTTATCATTACAAAAACACTGAGTAACAGCAGTGTCCATGGGGGGGTCACCACTGTTCTTGCAAAAGACAAACATTGCTCCTCTTTCAGGTTTGTTAAAGACAACCTGAGTGATACAACCATTGACGACGTAATGTTTGAGGGAGCATGAGAGTATGATAATGTTGACTCGGATAAGGGAGGTACTAGAGGACTATAGGGTACTGGGACCACCGATGAGTATGAGGACAGTGACAGCCACATGAAGCTGAACATGTTCAATGTGGGCGTAGGACTCCTCCAAAGCTGTGTTGTTTTCAGGGATGTATGTCATTTTTATGGAGGGGATAACAATGCACGGCCAAGGCTTGTAGGCTGTGAAGATTTGGGGAGGCCAGGGATGATATCCCTGCTTTTTGCAGATGATGTTGTCCTCTTGGCCTCATCTAACTATCATCTAATTCTGCTAGATGAAGCAACATAAATGTAATAATGTAACTTTGGCCTTTGATGTGTCCTTGAATGTTTTGTTGTCTGAAGCAGTAGGTGTGAAACTCAGCACCTCTAAGTCTGAGGTCATGATCTTCTCCTGTAAAACAGGAGCTGTTTCTTTAGGTGGGGGGGGGGGGGGGGGGGGGGGCAACTGCTTTTAGTGGCGGAGTTCAATTATCTCTTATTCACGAGTGATGGAAGTGGGGAGTGGGACACTGAAAAAACAGATTGGTGTAACACCAGCAGTTTTGCAGGTTCTGTACTGATCTTTGATATCAGAGCAGGAGCTGAACCTGCTCAGTCTATGCAGAATTTCTAGTCAATCTATGCCCCCCCATCTTCATCTATTGTCATGATCTTTGGGTAATGACTAAAAGAACGAGATTACAAATAAAAGCAATCAAAATGAGATTCCTCCACAGACTCACTGGGCTCAATCTCCATGACGGGAAAGCCTTAGACTAGACTCACTACTCTTCCGAATCAAGATGTGTCAGTTGAGGTGGTTCGAGCTTGTTGGCTCCTGCTCAAGTTCTTCTGGATACATTGCACCCTTGGATGACCATGGGGGAGTGCTGGGACATGTTGGATTGACTTTAACTAAGAGTTGGCATGGGAATGCCTCAAGAACCGCAGGAGAAGCTGGAGGCTGTGATCGGGAAAGGAAGGTTTGGGCCTAATTGCTTTGCTTCTCACCAGTGCAGCTCTCTCCAGGACAAGTGGATGAAAACTGAACTGAACTGAACTGAACTGAACCCCCTTTGTTTTTTCTGTAGGCCCTCTCTTGTTAAGAAAAAATAAAATGAAACTGTACTGAATACATCTATTAATTTGAAACACGAAGATAAACTAGAAATTATTTTAAAAATGCTTTTTTGCATATTTTAAAGATTTTTCATAGTAGGTTGATACCTGTCTTTCCAAAATTTTTAATTTTTAGACTCATATATCACAAGTCAGGGGGTGCAGTGGCCCAGTGGTTTTGGCCCGTGCCTGCTCTCTGGTGGGCCTGGGGCTTGAGTCCTGCTTGGGGTGCCTTGTGGCAGACTGGCGTCCTGTCCTGGCTGTGTACCCTCCTCCTTCAGCCTTGTGCCTGTCTTGCCAGGTTAGGCTCCAGCTCACTGTGACCCCACTCAGGACAGGTGGTTTCAGTCAGTGTGTGTGCATGATATCACAAATCATATACCATAATGGGACACCATATTCCTTGGTGATTAATTTTCATCTCACTACTGACATTTTCATTGCAGCTAGTGGAACGTGATCTTTGACGGACTGGTGTCCTGTCCAGGGTGTATCCCCCTTTAGCCGCTGTTTCCAGCATCGGCTCTGCACTGCTGCATTCCCAACCAGGACAAGTGGTTATCAGAAGTGAGTGAGTGAATTAGTGAAATTACCGTGAATAATTTCAGATTTAGTTAATAATTTGATTTTTAAAAAGTGATGGTGCTGTTGGAATGCTGAACATTTTGGCTGCTGTTTTGTTTATTCAGTGACCAATGTAAAGCCAAAAATCTGTTGAAAACGTACTAAATAAAATATATTTTAGGATTAAGAAATATTAGCTATGGGTGCTGGGGAATACTTTGTGTACTTCAGTTTTGAAGTAGAGCCTGCTGGAGGGCTCACCTGCCTTTGGGCTGGATTGTTGAGCCACCCAAATGGGATGATAGAGGGGTCATGGGGAAAGGAGCCTGGGGCAGCATGTGCATGGTCATCTGGTTTTGTATAAGTTCACTTCATAAATACTTTTAATATTTGTGATTAACAGACTGTTGAGGTAGTGGGAGGGGGCAATCTAGTGCTAGTTTAACTATAAAACTTCAGTTTAGAGTGGAGAATTTTTGATTAGTGGGCTTCCACCATTTTTTTTAAAAAAACAATGAAGCTATTGTTTGTAACGTACTGAAAAACTGAATATACAGGGCAAACTGAATGGAGGCATGGTGGTGCAGTAGGTTTGCCCTCTGCCTGCTCTCTGGTGGGTCTGGGGTTCGAGTCCCGCTTGGGGTGCCTTATACCGTGTGTAGCTGGATTTTCTGGCTTGCTGCGACCCTCCTCGGGACAAGCGGTTTCAGTCTGTGTGTGTGGACAAATTGTTATGTACTGCACATTTGGTTTTGTGTTTTGGTGATACAAAACCCAATTCACTTGACTAGTGGCTCAGAAGAATATACAGAACAATTTGAAAAATTTTCACATACAACAATGTGTGCAAAAAAATTTGATCTGTTTTGATTTATAGTAGCTTTATTGTCATGCTGGACTTAATATGTAAGTGATGCCTGTGTTATGTTTCATGAGCCTTTTTATTGAAAATTCTCCCCTTATATTTCCTTCTTTCATGCGAGTTCTGATTTATATCTGCTGTAAAACATCTTCGGAGAGCTGACACAGCACATAATTGTCGCTATATAATATCCTTATCCAAAATGAAATAGGGACTACCGTAACAAAATCGCAGTCTACTGCCTCCCACAAGAAAGCAGCTGCTTCGCTTAACATTACTGTAATTTAACATTATCCTACTGTTACTTAACAGTTACTGTGAACATTAGCTTATGTGCTTCTTGAAATAGAGCAAATTAGTGGTCATACTAATGTGCTGAATTGATTAAGCACTGTTATAATCAAAGTGCATTCATGTGGTTTTAAACTGCACAAATACACCTATATGACATCCTCATTAAAATGACATATTTGTGTAAATCATAATGTGGTTGTAATGTCTGCTCTTTTATATTACATTGGTTTTGGACTGCTGCTATTTCTTGCTAAAAATGAATTATTGGGCAAAATTAGCAAGGTATGTAAATGGCAATGTAAGAGTTAGATAAAACAAGAAAAAAATCATACCTGGATACACCATCTATTACTGTTCAGGTCACAGTTTAAGTCTTCATCTTTTAGTATACACAGAGTCATTAAAGAACACATAGAAATACAACTCAGCATGAGTTGTAACACAGTGCTGAAATGTGGGAAGTGATTAAATGACTAAGGGTATTCTACATAAAAATGATGTTTTAGGAATTAATGCCCTTTGGAAATAATTAGTAAATTACTCCTATTTTACAAAATCACTGCCATTTTATAATTGCTCTTTTATGGTCTGAAAGAGTTTCTATTAGAAAATTATTTCAGACTTAACCACACAAGAATCAAAAAATCATTACTTTCTTTCATGTTGGTTTGTTGTGGTCAGTCATGAGGTGGAGATGGCTACAAGGCAGTTTTAAGGCACAGGAGAGTAGGGATGCACCATCATGACAAAGCTAGGGCAAAAGGGAACTCGAAACAGGTCTTGGGAGCAATGTCAAAGGACAAGTCAAACCCTCACCAAAAACACAGGTCTTCAGCCCAGCAGCCAGTCCAAACACTCATTTTCCAGGCAGTTTCAATCCAGTTGTCTTTATGGTCCTTCTGTTGAGGCCTTAGCTGCCTGCAGCTGGCCATCATTCCATTGTCCAATTATTCGATCAGGGTCAGAGAGGGACTTGAGAGCTGTCTATTGTATAGCTCTCCCCGCCCTGCCTATGGTTAGACTACTCTCTAGCTCACAGTGATAGTTATTAAATACTCCTTTAACTGACTGCAGTAAAAAAAAAAAAAAAAAAAAAATATATATATATATAGTGATGTTTGAAATATTTAATATATTTAATATCCATAGCTAACACTTTAGACATAGCCAGGAGTAAAACACAACAGGGAAAATTAAAAAAAAAAAAAAAAAGAAACACAAAAAACCTGCTTGTAAACGTCACACACTTACATTATTTATTTAGCAGACTCTTTTCTCCAAAGCGACATGCATCTCAGAGAACAATACAGAAAGAGCATTACACATTTATGTTTACATTTATTCATTTAGCAGATGCTTTTCTCCAAAACAATGTACATCTCAGAGAATAACAGAATGAGTGAATTACTTGGACAGAAGGAGAGATGTGGATGCAGACACATGATCCTAAAGTACAGTTAATTTGTAACATACCACCATTTGAACCGCTGTACATCACATAAGTAACTGCATAAAGTTTTACCCATTATTCACTGTCTGAACCACTTGTCCCATATGGGGTCGCAGGGAGCCAGAGCGTAACCTGGCAACAGAGGGGTTGGACCGGGTTCTGCTCTCCGGTGGGTCTGGGGTTCGAGTCCCGCTTGGGGTGCCTTGTTACGGACTGGCGTCCCATCCTGGGTGTGTCCCCTCCAGCCCTACGCCCTACCCATTATTCAACAATATCTAATCACAAAATTATTAAACAAAAGCCTTTACATGTTTATCGTGCATTTAAGAGATCAGGGGAGAAGTGAGTTCTGAGATCCTTTGTGAATACAGAGCAGTTCATTCCATCACATCAGAGCCGGATCCAAAAATCTTTTTGATTTTGGACCTTTAGTGTGTGGGACCACCAAGTAAGCAAAGATGGAGGACTGTGTCAACAGAAGGAGACATTTGGATGCAAACAGACACTTGGATCCCTTAGACTTTTTCTGCCCTGTAAACATCTTTTGGACTGGAAATAAAATGAGGCTAAATGGGCCAAATTATTAGCAGCAGGGTTGCATTTTAGAGCCATATTTGAAAATATATTTAAATAAACATTTTAGCGCAGACCTCAGACAGTTTTCAGTTTCTTGAAAGGAAAAAAATGATAGTGTGGATATGCCTAGAATGTATAAAATCATGGCCCATGATCATGTCAAGAAGGCATGGGCTTTTGTGATGAGGTAACGACACAGTTTGAATGTTTTACTCGTACGAATGTCTCTTGGTATGTTCGTATATGAACTTGTTTGAAATGTAGTGTGAGTCAGGAACTTATGAATAAATTTTTATTCCATGATATAGGTGCAGAGTAGTCATAGTCAAACAAATGATGTTGAGTACATATCATGCATGAGAAAAAACAGAAAAGTGGCAGTTTGATTGATACCGAAAAGCACAAATAGATATTACCCTATTACCAGGCACTTGTACCTCAGAAGGAACTACTAGTTTCAATTTACGGGCACTCCTATCCATCAGTATCAGCCAAGAATCTTCATCTTCAGAACCACTTGTCCCATACAGGGTCACAGGGAACCAGAGCCTACCCGGTAACACAGGGCGTAAGGGGAGGGGACACACCCAGGACAGGACGCCAGTCTGTCGCCAGGCACCCCAAGGGGGACTTGAACCCCAGACCCACCGGAGAACAGGACTGCGGTCCAACCCACTGCGCCACCGCACCCCTCAGCCAAGAATTCTGTCCTTATTTGTGATAGAAAATGTTGAAATCTTTGGAGGACAAACAGAAGCATATCATCAGAAAGTACAGCAGGGGGCAGTGTTGTTATACACTTTGAGTCCAACAGGCCAGTTGGCAAAATTATGAAGCAGTATGAAAACGTGCAGGACAAACAGCAGGAAATATCATAATACCATGTACCATATACATGACAGCCAACGCAGAAAAATAGTCAGCACTTATTTATGTCCATAATTAAACTTATAAATGTATATCTTTTTTTTTACATATATATGTGCAGCCTTTGAACTCAGTAATTTAATTAAAATTTAAGTTGAAAATGTTATTGTATATCCTTAAATGATTCATTACTATATCTATAGACAAGTAGTTTTAATATTATGGAAGTGACCCGACTAACATCTGTAATACTATGTCCCCATCAGGAAACACTTTGCCTTTATTTCTTCATAAAATGCAGAACACTCTAAAGAAAAGGCTTCTAGTTCTTCAGACATAAATGCATTATGGACCTTATAAAAAAACATCTGCTAACCATATGAATAAAGATTAGTATATACTGTAACTGCAAATGCTGTTTTATGCATCTACTCATGTGCATACATTACTATTCATTGTAATAATAATGGATAAATTAAATGCAGTAACAAGGCTATTTGGCTTATATTTCTTATTTAAAGGACTCCTGGTATGTCCTGACAGATAAAACCAATCACTGATTTCATGCAGCTTTCTTTTAAAACAGCTTGTATTACAAAAAAGAGTGATTTTCAAGCATTTTTACATCTGGAAATTAAATTTAAATTTTCACAAATTAAACATGCATAATTTCTCCTCTGTACTGCTTTAAGGGATGCAGGAGCATATGCCTCTCACTCACAGGTGTAAATCCTTTTTCATACAGTTTTCTGCCCATGGGAGTCTGCCTGCATGGCTTCTCATGGAGCACATTGTGGATTAGCCTTTGTCCCATGAGTCATGAGCTCCTCTGTGAGCCCTGCTCGTCTTAAGTGTTTTCACTTTTAAAGAATTTCTAACCCCTCATCCTGAAGCTTGCATGGATACACACTGAATATCTATACATGTAATACACACACACACACACATTTTCAGAACCGCTTGTCCCTCACGGGGTCACGGGGAACCGGAGCCAACCCGGCAACACAGGGCGTAAGGCCAGAGGGGGAAGGGGACACACCCAGGACGGGACGCCAGTCCATCGCAAGGCACCCCAAGCGGGACTCGAACCCCAGACCCACCGGAGAGCAGGACTGCGGTCCAACCCACTGCGCCACCGCACCCCCTATACATGTAATATTGTGGAAAAAACTGCAGCAAGATGAAAGCAGTTGTTTGTAACTTTATACATTTATAAAATGAATGAATGAACTACTCCTGTTGGTGGTTTTCGTGGACAGGATATCAAGTCTCAGCCGAGGTCAGGAGGGCATTCTGTGTAGGGGCTGGAAGGTGATGGCTCTGGTTTTTGTGTATGGTGTTGTCCTTTTGGCACCGTCACATGGATGCCTCCAGCTTGCATTGGAACAGTTCTATTTACCGGTCGATCTACGTCCCTGCCTTCACCTATGGTCATGAACTCTGGGTAATGACCGAAAGGATAAGACCGCGGATACAAGTGGCTGAGATGAGCTTTCTCCAGAGGATGGTGGGACTCACTCTCCGTGACAGTGTGAGGAGCTCTGACATCCGGGAGGAACTCAGAGTAGAGCCACTACTCCTCTGCATTAAAAGAGGCCAGTTGAGGTGGTTCGGGCATCTGGTAAGGATGCCCCCTGGGTGCCTCCCTTTGGGGGTATACCGGGCACAGCCAACTGGCACGAGACCGCGAGGTTGGCCCAGGACCCGATAGAGAGATTATATCTCCCAGTTGGGCTGGGAGCAACTGGGGATCCCCCATGTTGAGCTGGAGGAAGTTGCGGGGGGGACAGGGGCGTTTGGGATGCTCTGCTCTCCCTATTGCCACCGCAACCCTTGTAGGACAAGCGGGTAAGAAAATGGATGGATGGAACTAATATCTTTACAAGTTTTATGTAGCTACAGGGGGCATAGTGGTATGGCAGCATGGCAAGTTTTGTCAGTGCCCTCTGTATGGAGAATCTGGGGTTCGAGCCCTTCTTGGGGTGCCTTCCAACGGACCGACGTCCCATCCTGGGTGTGTCCCCTCCCCCTTCAGCCTTGCACCCTGTGTTGCCGGGCAAGGCTCTGACTCGCTGTGACCCCGCTTGGGACAAGCAGTTGTTGATGATGGATAGATATATAGCTACACAGAATGTATACTACTGTAGTATTTCCAGCTGGTGTAAGACAAATATTTCTCCATGTCAATAATTAAACCAACCGCTACCACCACATTTCTGACATTTCACACAATGCGAGTGACATCTTTTTCAAGATCAGAACTCGTCATGCTGAAATGTGGGTTTGATCATTTTCCGCAGGGTCATTTCTGTGGGAGCTCTGGAAGAGAGTGTGCCAGTGTTGAGCCATCTGCTTTGTTCCAGCAATTTAGTACGTGAGAGGAAATCAACCAGCTGTAACACAACAGCCTCCTGGAATGCCATAAACAAACAGCTGAAATAACGAGAGTGCAGGCCCATCTGCACTTCAAACTTTGGATATAGTTTCTGCTCTGCAAGGGAAAATAATGGCTAAAGAAAGGTACTTCAAATCTATAAGCTCTTATTAATAAAAATAATGATTTTCTGTTAGTTGGTAAGAAGTGCCATTCGATGGTTTAGAACCTACTAACCACGAAATATAAACACAAACTTTAATAAGACACATTTAAAAAATTATTTATTACTGCCATTTATTCATATGTTTCACATGTTTTTTTGTGTGGTTTCTGAGGCACCTTAAAAAGCACATGTATAGGATTTATAGCAACCGGTTATGGTAGGCAAAGATATAATTCGTGTTGTCATAAGTTTATCTTCCTTTTGGTTCGATAGGCAAACAGGTCTATAGATACTGATTTGCAGACCTTTTGCAATTTGTAGACAATTTTTTATGTCTATTCTAGATATAAAAAGTGGTTTGGGAAAATGACTGACTGTTACAGTAGATGATGACTTTCACTGGCGGTCACAATACTGTTATGTGTTTTGTAATAGTACTGAAACTAATACATACACACATATTGGCTGGGGTCACGGCGAGCCAGAGCCTAACCTGGCAACACAGGGCGTAGGGCTGGAGGGGCAGGGAACACACCCAGGATGGGACGCCAGTCCCTCACAAGGCACCCCAAGAGGGACTCCAACCTCAGACCTGCCAGAGAGCAGTACCCAGCCAAACCCGCTGCGCCACTGCACCATCATACCCCCCTCCATGAAACTAATATTAATACTTTATTTTTAGTATTAATGTGTTTTGTGTTAAACCAAAAAAAAAAAAAAAAAACTCACTCTCTCACTCACTATAATAAATTACTTGTTTAAGTAACAGGCAGGGCAGTGTGGAGATTATCCCAGAAGCACAGGCTGCAGATCAAGCAAGGTACACCCTGGATGGGACACTAGTCAATAACTGGGTCATTTTAAAAGAACAGAGGTATTAAATATCAAGAGTTATAGGAAGCCATAAATGGACATACTGTAGAATGGCACTCTAGATAGCCCTACATTGTCATGGCTGTACACATGGATGTCTATAATCCATAATATAGTTGTCTTCATCATTGTCGAAAGCCAGTGTATCTAACTCAGTTCCTGGCCAGGTTTTTCTTGCAGAACAAGTATGAGTCATTCCTGAAAATCTGATCATGAAACCTCTTGAATCGAGTTCTTCATTGCCATTAAGTGTGAAAACAGATTTGTCAGTCATTTTGTTTGGAACAGAACAATAAAGGTAAATAAAAAGTTTCTTTAATTGAAGCTGGCCCACTTTGAGGAGCCCTATCAATAACTCTGGTGAAAATTGCAGGTAGCACATTAACGTTACATTAATATATTTAGCTGACACTTTTCTCCAGAGTGACTCACATTGTCAAGGTACTTATAACTATTTACCTACTGCTGGGTAATCTTACTACGGTGATTTAGGGCAAGTGCCATACTGCAGCTAGGAGTGAGCCTCAAATCTGTTACCACTGGGTCCAAGGGCAGCTGCTACAACCAGTACACTACCAGCTTCCCTAAGATATTTAAAAAAATAAATAAAGAAATAAAATAAACACATTTAAAAGTAAAGTTTATAATATAATATATTATATATATGCATATATGTATGTGTATATATATGTATATAATATAATAAAACGTAACATGTGTTCCTCTTCCCGTCCTGGGTGTGTCCCCTCCCCCTCCAGCCTTACGCCCTGAGTTGCCGGGTTAGGCTCCGGTTCCCCGTGACCCCGTATGGGACAAGCGGTTCTGAAAATGTGTGTGTGTGTGTGTGTTCCTCTCTGGAAAAGACAAAGTATATTTATATTACACTTTTTTAAACTCTTGCTTTATAATTACATAATAAGTAATCAGTTCAAATCAGTTCAGTTTAAAACTGCTATAATAATCAGTTGTAATTTGCAATATGTCAATTATTTAGATGCTAGTTTTAACGGCATTATTAATTTCTGTAACAAAAATAGAAACAATTGTACCATACGTTTATGAAATATATCTGTTAAATCCAGTGAATAAAAGAAATATGCAAGTATAACGCAATCTCTTTTCTTCCACACAATGGTATGCTATATATTAATGTCCACATCTGAAAACATATTTCCATATCAATACCCAGCTGAAGAAAAGAATCTTTCTCCTTTTTTTCCTATTTCCATTTTTACATCACCTTTCACTCTGTTAAGTTTTTCAATAGGTTGTGGGAAAACATACCATTTCCTGACAAAAGCATTATAAAGTGACAAAGTGCTTTCTAGGAACCCTTGAAATGTTATATCAGCTTCATGTTCAATGGACCAACTGCTGATGCTGAGCAGGAAAAAGTGCAGACAAGATTGTATTTTAAACATTCTGTCATGCAAATGGATGCTATCACAACAGCAGGGATATAAAGAGTAGCTGGAATTTGCTGATACAGCCGATACAAGTCATTTTGTTGAGGTATTGTTTGCTTTCCGAGGGTGAAAAGTCCCCGGAGTGCACTGAAATCTTAAAAAAAAAATTACAAGGCTTGGTGGTCCTTATGAATGAAAACAATCGGCAGATGCTAATAGGGAACAGGATCTCAGAGTGAAAAGTTGCAAGGTCTGCGGCTAGTGTTGATCAAAGAATTTTATGTATGTTACCGTTTCTTCTCTGTTCAGGATTTAGCAATAATTAATGAGTAAAAATATAAAACTGTGAGCTACGAAGGCTTCAGTGATGACAGCAGTGACAAATCAATGTCGGCTGTTCGGCTTGCGGGCTGGAATCCAGCTCAGCTCGGCTCAGAGTTTGCATGTTCTCTCTATGTCTGCATGAGTTTCCTCCAGGTCCTCACACAGTCCGAAGACATGTGCTTCAGGTTGCTTGGTAACTCTAAATTGTAATTTTAACAATATTATTTAAAATTTTATTTATATATGTTAAAATTTCTAGTATATATGCAGTTTAGCCCATAATGAAAACATTATGATAAGAAATACAAAATCTCTTTAAATGACAGATTGCAACACGATTTGACACATTACCTTATGATCGTTTTTCTTGACACTCATTTCATACTTGGGTGCCTTCAATAAACAAAAGTCTGAATAACATCAGTCAGGGATGCTTGAGATTCCAGGTCAAGGGTAAACAATCACCTTCACCAAAACTGCAATGACTGCAACATTCTGTTATAGATCATAGAAGTGATTCAGTACCATCTTGTTCATCCATGGATTTTAACCACTGCAAGTCAGAATTACCAAAAAAGTAAGAAAAATATCAGTCCCAGGACCAGTTTTTTTTTTGCCTTGAATTGCATCTGTCTCATCAACAGGTAGTGATACTGCTTAGCGCATATTATTGCACGGCAAGATAATCTGTAAAACTTTTGCAGGTGTAGTTCTTATACTGCTGATCTTTGATGTTACATAAAATCAACAGAATGTCCTAATGAAGGGGGTGCGGTGGCGCAGTGGGTTGGACCACGGTCCTGCTGTCCAGTGGGTCTGGGGTTCGAGTCCCGCTTGGAGTGCCTTGCGACGGACTGGCGTCCCGTCCTGGGTGTGTCCCCTCCCCCTCCGGCCTCACGCCCTGTGTTACCGGGTAGGCTCCGGTTCCCCGTGACCCTGTATGGGACAAGCGGTTCTGAAAATGTGTGTGTGTGTGTGTGTGTGTGTGTGTGTGTGTGTGTGTGTGTGTGTCCTAGTGAAACCATGAACATAAAAAGTTTTGATCCATTTGTTTCCTATTTGCAGGAGAGTGTAATGAGCACTGCTAATCAGCGCGGACAATTCCTGTACAGGTAGTCCCCGGGTTACGGACGTCCAACTTACGTACAACCCGTACTTACGAACCAAACCCTCCCACTATACTAAAAATTATATTAAAAATTTGAGTTACATACTAAAGTATGTGGCACCAAAGTGTAAATATGATGCAAGTTATGGTGATGCATCAAAGAAAATGAAAATGATCACGACTGAAACTAAACTAAAGGTGAAACGCCAATGAACACTGGAAAAGCAAACATTAAAATTTCTTTAACATTTTTTATACCCTCACACACACACACACACACATTCTTTCTTTTTCCTCTTCCTGTCTCTCTCTATTATAAATACTATAATGACACGAATGAGTACAGAACCGCACCATGTATGATTCCCAAGGGTCTGGGGTTTATTAAGGCGCAAATCAATAAGACGCGTTGCTGTCTCGTCCACAACCAGTGACACGAACACTTTTAAGAACTAACAGACTCTAACAGATATCAAAGCATACTACCAACTTCCGCACAGCTCCTCTCTCCAAACTGTCACTCTCTCCCACGCATGCGCACTCCCGCACCTCTTACGTCACAGGCATTATCTCAGCCGCACCCTGAGATAAAGAACAGAATAAAACACAAAAGTGACAACTTATTTACAATTAAATAAATAATTCTGCAAGGTATTACAATACTGTAGTAACATTTATTATTATCGCTCTCTATTCTAAATACTGTAATTACATTTATTATTATTATTATTATTATTATTAGTAGCAGTAGAAAATTAAGATCTTTAGTGTATCTGGAACTGTTTATTTAGTGTTTTTTATGCATAGAAAAGTACACGATATACTGTATACTAAGACAAACATTTGACTAACTGAGGTTAGGCAAGAACCGTACCTAACTGTTCCGACTTATGTACAAATCCGACTTAAACACAAATTTAGGAACGGAACTCGCTCGTAATTCAGGGACTGCTTGTATCAAGAAACACACATGGTTCTAGACGTCTCCTCTGTTTTGCAGTGAATCAAAAAGCCCACACAGTAGCGTTCTTGGGTATTCCCCAGCCAGCAAAAGCCTTCACGGCCTCTTTAATTTAAGCCTTTGCTCTTGTGGTCTGAAGACCCCACGATCCAAGGTCCCCTACCTGTTTCATGATTGAGTTCTTAGTTCTGGAGTTCTTAGCTCCCATTCCGTCTCAGAGGCTTACCGGGAGTTTGATGTGCTTTTTTGTCCTTGGTTACTGTCTCTTTGTCTAACGTCTTGGTTTCTGATTGCCATCTCCTGCCCTGATCTTTCCCAAGATGCATCAGCTCTGCACAATTTTTTTTTTTCCACTACCAAAGGCATAGTTCCTACTCATAACCAGTTCCCTGGAGGCTCAAATCAAGGAAAACTGTTACTACTTTAGTCAAAAGACAGGGGTGTACTGGACTTCAGCAGATTGAGTCCTACAAACCTTGTTATTTGCACTGTCCCATCTTATGAAGATACTTGCAGATGGACATGAAGGATGAACAGAATGTTAAAACTCATAACTAAAGCACTTCCAGTCACAATCCAATGAATATCAATTGCTACGGATGACCAACACTAGGTACATTTTAATGACCTCAAGAGATAAACGGCAACTGATTCAGAGAGTTAAAGAAAAAATGTTGTGGATTTTTGTTATACTGGATGGTGTGTAAATAGTCTGGAATTGTACTATGCATTAAATTATTATTATTATTATTTTTTGTTTATTTTTTAAATGTGAGTACTTCTCAGGGTGGCGGGGTGGGTTTGGCCAGGTCCTGCTCTCTGGTGGGTCTGGGGTTCGAGTCCTGCTTGGGGTGCCCTGTGACGGACTGGCGTCCCGTCCTGGATGTGTCCCCTTCCCCTCAGCCTTGCGCCCCAAGTTGCCAGGTTAGGCTTCGGTTCGCCGCGACCCCGCTCGGGACAAGCAGTTTCAGTCAATGCGTGTGTGTGTGAGTACTTCTCAGGAATTTGATATCGCTTTAACAATAATAAAGTATTTTTAAATTATATTCTTAATGTTGAACCAGCTATTAAGTGCCCCTTCCTGTTGGCAATGACTCATTGCTCACATATGCTTAACTGCCACACCAAATTGTTTCCAAGCTTCATAATGATGGGCTTTGAGAGAGTGCAAACCAAGGACCTGAGTATAAATAACTCATTAATTTCAGGATGGAATGGTGAAACAGCAGATAGCAGTGACCCATCTCACCTTCTGGGCTGTGGGTTTGGGTTTAAATCAGCTCATGGCTTAGTCCCTATGGAGTCAACATGATCTCCCCATGTTCATGTGGGTTTCCTTAAATGTGCTGGTTCCTCCAATTGTCCAAAGACGTGCATTTCAGCGGAATCAGTGACTAAATTGCCCATGGTGTGTGAATATAAGAGTGAAAGGGTAGGTGTGCATTTGCCCTGGGGCCCTGTCTGGGATGTATCCTCCTCATGCATTATGCTTCCGGGATAAGCGCTGAGCTACTGTGACCCTGCATTGGACAAGTGATCATTAATAATAGAAGGATGAATAGATGTATGGATTGCATTAATTTTTCTGCTTGTAACCACTCTAACCACCATGCCACGAACTGCCCCATCGAATTATAAATATTTCAATCATTTTATATTTTGAGGCCATTCCTAACGCTTAACTCCATAATACCACAATCTGGATGAAAAGTATACTTTTTATAAAATATCTCCTTTCATTTGCAATTGGAAAAACCATCTATAACTGAACACAGAATGGCATCCAGATTATAAATTTGTTCAATGTAAAGCTTTGCAACAGTCTGATTTTCTTGAACTTGAAAAATCAACTCTAATTCAAGTTTTTGAACTTGAATTACATTTGCGACAATATTTATCTGTAGTCAACCTCTGTACCTCAGCTCTTGACAAACTACACCCATGGTGTGTTCCATAGCATTTCCATTTTAACAACTTTGGTAGTGTATCTGAATTATGTTCATAATGTACGTCCACAATTTTTGCCATTATTTATGTGGCCAAAAAATCCCTCCCATCAAGAGCAGTTTTCCGTGGGCTTTATGAGACCCTTCCATGTAAAACCAGCAGAACATCCATATCAACCCATTTCAGACACACCATGTCACAAGGCACTTCTGCAGGCAATTCTTTGCACAGAAAATAAAACGTTTCTCAAACACTCTGCACCAGATAACGACAAATAATGGAAATAATCAGTCACAGAAACTAGGAATTTGGTTGTCACAATGCTAGCCACAATTTTAATGACTTTTTTCCATTTCCAGAAACCTGTGATGCATACAAGACCAACACCATAGCCTCCCAAAAACATACTTGGTACTTCCAGGAAATTAGACACATTTAATGATGCAGATTGATCGCTTTACACTTTTAAGACATGCTCACCCCTGTGGTGAAATATGACACAAAGATAATACCAGCAATAATCAAGTGTCTGTATGCCATTAACGATAGAGTGTTCTGTTTCTTACACTTATCAGGACATATACATACCACATTAGCTCTTATAGTCTGTGCCACTGTGATCTGTAACAAGTATTTAGTGCCGCTAGTGTAATAGTGCAATTTGATATTAGTGCTACACTTGTGATATCCTGCATACATTCCTAATTCAAGTCATCTGTGTGTAGCATTAATAAATCAGAAGGTTTGTCACTTCCCTGAATGAAGTCAGAAACTAAATGCATTTAAATTTTCATACATGGGGAAAACTATTTGTCTGTCAGCTATATTAGATTTATTCATTTAGCAGACACTTTTCTCCAAAGCAACATACATCTCATAGAAAATACATTGTGTGCATTACCTTAGGAGAAAGAGAGACTTAGATGCAGACACGTGACTCTAAAGCCCAGTTAATTTGCGTCTTTCCACCATATGAATCAATGCACATCACATAACTACATGAAGCATCATATGAAATAAATACAGCTTTGCATGCTTTGAGTGTAAGCTAGTATGTGTAAAAATGAATGAATAAATGAATGAATGAATGAATGAGTGAATGAATGAATATTTTATTTCAGTTCTCCGCATAAAGCCTTGTTATCCTTACTTTTACGGCCGTTCACCTCAGCCCTCAGCCTCTCCTGTGGATATAGCCAGCCTAGTGGGAAGAGATTAACTGCACCTCTGCACAGATTTACAAAGTCCAGGGTCAATGTAACTTGGGGAAAGGTAATTGTTTCAGTGGCTGCCAATGCCCCTTCCCTTGTGTTTTAAGCGCAATTTCCATTGCCTGGCTGCCTCTGCTCTGATCTTTTGCTTTATTTTCCATCATGCAGAGATTATGTGAAATTTAAACCACTACTGTCTGTTTATTAGAGGGTCTCTGTCTACTTGTTCATGCACATACGCTTTCCCTAGAAGTCACTTGAGCAGAGCAGAGAAAGGTTCTGAGATATTGCAACCTAACCTGCATGTTATTGTACATAGCTGGCTGACTGCTAGAAAATGATCAAAATGGAAGAAATTCATTGTTTGAAGAGGTGATATTTTAGAGTGCACTTTCAGTCACGCTTTTTACTAAAACTTTCAACAAATTATGTCAAACAACATTTTAATAACATTCTTCATAAATTCTAGTCCCTTCCCACAGTACAAAATCATGTTTCCAGTGGATTTTTGATTCCCGTTTAGGGTTGCTCTCTGCCCCTAGGTCAGGCCTCAGATGACTGTGGCCCTGAATTGGAGAACCAATTATGGGATGGAAGGTTGGATGGATGGATGGATGGATGGATTTCTTGAGGTTTTCTTAAAAGCGGATTTCTGTAAAATTGTGTGAGACATAAAATTCATTGACAGAGTGACTGTATTAAAATGCTTTATCAGGCTTTATTATGTCAACTGCTATTTCTCAGTTTCAATCAATATTGTAATAAAATTGTTCTTTCTTGAATTACAGCTCCCTGTTTTTAGGAACCAATGTCTACATCCGCTTGTTGCGGCGAACCGGAGGCTAACCCAGCAACACAGGGCGCAAGGCTGAAGGGAGAAGAGTCACACTCAGGACGGGATGCCAGTCCATTGCAGGGCACCCCAGGCAGGGCTCAAACTCCCAGACCCACCACACAGCAGACACTGGCCAAACCTGCCATGCTCCTGCACCCTCTCTTTAGGAAGCATTCTTATAAAATTGCTGTGTACATCTCAGAAAACAAAAGTGCATTACACAAGCAGAGGGAGAGACCTAGATGCAGATGTGTGATTCTTGAGTACAGTCAATTTGTCTCATACCATCATGTAAACCAGTATATATTACACAAGTAGCTGCATAGTTTAAAAAAAAAAAGGAGGCAAAATGGTACATTCGTCATGACATATACAACTTACAACCAGCTAGACTTATGACAAGTATCCCATTAAACTTTTATTATTTTTGTGTCCCAATGTTTGGTTGTAATGTTTAACAATGACCACTCCATTTGCTGAATGATAGCACTGTTTGGCTACACTGCCACATGGTACTGTACTTCTTATTGTTTGGGTCTCAGCCAGGGATGAGTGTCTTGAAGAAATTTTTGTTTTATTTACAGAACTTTTAATTTGTGATTCCCTTGAAATAGCTTCATTAAAAATGCCTTCAAAGTGAATAAGTTAATGCTCTGGTTGTGTTGAAAAAAGAAAAAAAAAAAAAGAAGTCAGTACATTTAGAAATGAAAGTGAAAATAACAGTGTGGCAAATACATTTATTATACTGCACTGTATTTGAACTGTAATTTTTCTGTATTAGTATTATTTTAGCAAGAATAATATGTTACATTAGTGAAACAGTACAACAAAGCCCATTATATATATAGCATTCATGCATGTTAATTATTTTTTTATTATTTTTGATCATATAATACAACTGTTACGACCACACCCGCACCTCAACCAGCAGCACCTGGCTGTAATTAGAGCAACCAGGTATAAAGAGCGCCACTTTCTGTCCCTCAGTGCTCTCCAGTTTGGTTTTGTGCTCCTGCTCCATGGCACCCTTTGACCATGACTTTGGATTCTCGTCTTGACGACGTTCACCCATTGACCAAGCATTGCCTGTCCCCAACTATGAACCCTGCTTAGCCCTCTAGTACCTCAGTCAAGATCCTGCACTTGGGTAGATTGTCCTGTTTGCCATCTCTTTGTGCTGACAACAAGCGGGCTTTCCAAACTATGATGTTGTCTTACAATGGGGTTGTTAGAAGGGAAATCCAACACAAATTGAGGACCAGCTGTGTTAAGTTTTAAGGAGATGGTGGATTGATGGGAATTTAATTATTGCTACATATTTTTTAGATCAGATTTAGTAGCTGACTGGCCTGCTCAAGGACATGTAATTTTTAGATTTCAAGCCACTCTAGTGTAACTTTGGCCTTATGTTCTCAGGCACTCTCCTGCTGGGAAGTGAACTTTTGTCCCAGTTTAGACCTAAAGCAGGCGTTCCTGTCAGTTCAATGTCTGTGAACTTTTCTGCATGTGTGTCACTCGTTCTGGCACGCCTAAAAGATTTCCACCTCACCCAGCTTTTCAGCTGTATCCTGAGCCAAGAAGTATTTTTTCATTCCTTCATGCTGATTTCTCAGCTTTATATATTTGTTCTATGTTGTATTAACAACTTATTGGCCTTCATGGTTTAATATTCATACACAAACTGACACAAAATTCAGGTTTCTTTCAAATGGAAAATTTCTAAACCTCATGTACTTCACTCAGTAATGCATTTTGTAATTTCACAGTTATTTAGTCAATTTGAACTAATTTAGATCCACAGAGCTAAGAAATGCATTCTTTGTTTTTATTTTTTCTATTATTTTACTATTCTCTGCATACATGCGCTCTGAAAGGACACAGAATGAATTATACTACTAACAGGTATTCTCTGCTGATTTGTTTTTTCTTTTTAAATAAAGGATTGTGTTTGAGTCTATATTCAAACTTTCCTGTAAAAATGTGTAATTTGGCATTTAGATTGATTCAGTAATTGTATTAAACATTCATTCTAATTTATTTAGAAAAATACATTTCATCTTCTTCAATATGTTGCATAATATTTTAAAGAAGATTAACCCTGTTGACAAATATTTCATAGTAATTATTACTAAGGTATTGGGAATATGTATCTGTTGAAACTCTGCATTCATTCATCCATCCATCCATTCATCCATTCATAGCATTGGTTGCAGTCTCTCTTCTTTCCAGTGGCAGTTTGACTAGCTTTTGAAATAGTATTAGAATTGCAGTTTAACAATGTAATCTTATGTTATGAACTGTTTTAAGTCAAACTGATTGTGCTGTACATTTGTCCAATGTACTATAATGTTGTAAGCTACAAGGAGCCTGTATCACTTTTGAATTTTGAAGAAGGGCATAAATCGATACGTGAACACCTGAGTTACGAATGCCAGTCCCTGCTCCTCATGCTGACATCTACAGCTTTAGGCAATCCTATTACCAAAATACCTTTTCCCTGACTTCAGAAGTTTTATCTTCTCTTGCAGCTGCTCTGGAAGCTGTTAAACAGCGTTTGATTGTATAGCCGCAACCAGCCTCTGAGTCAGCTGATAAAACTTCTCAAAGTGTATAGACCTATTGGCTAGATGGTTCTAGGGAGGAAACAAATCTGTTTTCCTGACATTATTTGTCGACAAAGCAGGAACATATTAAAATTTGACGATTAGCCAGCAGTTAAAGCTGACATTTTGATTTGAAGAACTCAGGTACAATTTTAGTTTGCCTTCCTTTCTCTTCCCCCCCCCCTCACTTTCTTAAAATAAGCAAGTGCGGGCAAGCAACATTAACTTGTACTGACCATTTAAAATTTATATTTAATGTCTCATGCTAATACTTTCCAATGTGTTATCTAATTATTTCCTGTAATCTGGGAGACAATACATCAGGTAATATTTCTTTTCGAGAAGTAGAATATTTCCTCATGCAGTACAATGCATAGCAAGTAATTTAGGTACCTCAAATTGCCTGGACTGGATGGTTGAGTTTAAGTTTAATGATCAGTATGTGCGGAGTTTCCATGTTCTCCAGATGTTCATGTGTGTTTCCTCCTACAGTCGAAAGACCTGCATTTCACATGTTGGTGACTGTGAATTGCCCTTAGTGTGTGAGTGACCATGTATTTTGTTACGCTATGATGAACTGGAATCCCATATGGGGCATACCTTGCTTAGCCTAGGGTCTTATGTTTCCAGGATACACTCCCACTTACTCATGGCAGAACTTGATGATAACTAGGGATAATATTTCCCTCACTTTTCACACCCCTGACTTTTGTGAACCGCTTCTGCACTTCTTTGTGTTTTTAAGGTTATTTGTTATAACAATTGTTATAACAATTATGTATGTTCGATGTTTTCAGTAGCTGAAAGCAAATAACTTGCTTTTACTTTACAGTGCCAGGCTGCCGCTGACTGTTGTGGCTGACCTGAAGAGGGAAGCAGAGTCCCATGCCGGCAATGTCGGTCCAGGCCGTGTGGTAACAGTGCACAGCCAGGGTGAAGCAAGGTTTCAGTGTGTCCACAACAATGATGATTTGTCTCAGATGCTACGTTGTTCATATCTCATGATCTTTTAAAAAAACTATAGATATATAGGCAAGAAGTATTGACAAGTATTGATACATAAAAATCACAAATAAAAAGCTACAGATGTGTTCAGACAGTCTAGATCCAATTATTTTATTAATGAGCAGAAATTCCCACTGGGATTGCTAATGCCTAAAAGCTTAATGAGTTGACTGGATGGCCTGCTGCACAGTGTGCTGTAATTTCTATTCTTTTCAGTATAATGCCTTCTCAGTATGATTTATAATTTGATACAATTTGCATAATTGTGTAATTTATAACAAAAGAATATGCATTTCACAGATCTTAAATCATTAAAAATTTATAAGATAATATCAGTTTAAGAAGCATACAGGACCTACATTAAACTATGTTAATAATCAGGTATAAATTCATTAATATCAAGAAGCTTTGTAATGTAATGATGACACTTTCTTCTGGAGCAACTCACAATGTTAAAATCCTTACAATTATGTACCAACTGCTGAAGCTGGGTAATTCTACTGGAGCTATTTTAGAGTAAGTACCTTTCTCAAGGGCAACTGCAGCTGGGACTTGAAGCTGCAATCTTTGCATTCTAAGACAGCAGCTCTAACCACTACACTACCAGTTGTCCCTGAAGCTTAATGTAAAAGTTATGTACAGTATCCAAACCCCCACATTTCTCCATGGTATTCATGGTCAAGCGGGGAAAGTATGACAAAAACAAATAATTTGGACCTCAAGCGAACACACCACCTTTCTTTTGTATACACTATAGTGGGTTCAAAAGTTTGGAAACACTTAAATTATGGTTTTGAAAGAACTGATCAAGTTACCGTTAAATAGATTTTAAAAATATAGCCAAGACATCAGTTCATTATTACATTATGAAAATTTCTGGGTGATTCCAAACTTTTGAAACCTAGTGCATAGAACTCTAAATCTTATCAGTTCTAGGTATGTACTGGGCTGTATGGTTTTCTAGGGAGGTAAATATATCATGTTGCCAATGATGGAGCAGGTCACTAAGCATACATAATGGACACATACAGTATCTCTCTCTGATCTAAATACCAGTTGTAATTATAATTGTTCCACATGAGAGTATTACAATTGATCCGCGGAAAACATTCAGGATCAAAATTATCATTAGCATGGCTGTTCATTATATAATGAGCAAATGCATGCAAATACATGTAAAATTGCGACTTTTTGCCACTGCATTTGAAATAAAAGTCTCATTCCTTCAGTTTTTTTCCAGTTTCTCTCAATAAGCTGAGACTTGTGGGAGAATGCATGAGTACAGCATGGAATCAATTACCAGTAGTGTGAAAGACATCAAAAGGGGAATCCTTCATGAAAGGCAGCTGAGATAGTAACATTAAATCTCAGAACGGCAGGTTCACCCCAGCCCAGCCCACCATCTTGGAAAAATTGCATAAAAGGAATACATTTTAACTGCTTTTCTCCATGAATTTGAAGTTAGTGGGGGTAGATGTTGGTCATGTGATAGTGTGAAACCAATATATGTTAGTGAGATGATGTTACAGGCTGCAGTTCATCATGTTTTTATATGTATTAAAAAGCAAGATATTCTGCGGTGGGTGGGGATGGGGGTTAACCACGATACCACAAATTATTTCCCCACAATAGAGAGAGTGAAATAGCTGAAGCGTACAAGTAAATGATCCACAAGAAGCCATATTTGGGATTTAGGAATGGCGGCCTTGTCAGCTATATCTTTAGTTGTATTTACATTTATTGACATTTACCCTCAAGATATGCTTGGCTCTTTTTTGATTTAAAAAAAAAAAAAAAAAGCCTTAACTGTGCTGCAAAAAATCAAACTGTGAACTAGTCTGAAAAAGGACAGTTTGCTCCAATACCCATTACTGAGAACTTTTAACTTTTATGATGTCACATCAGTGACTGAACTGACTTTTCTTCAACTCAAATTATATTTTTAAGAATATTTGTAGTGACTGCCATTTTTAACATTGCAAGACTTCTAAGTTCTCATTAGACAACATGAATCACATTTAGAGAAGTTCATGATCTTAGTTATAACGCTTTAACAGACTCAGAATCAGCAGGAGCTCTGAGCAGGGGACCAGTAGCTCAGTATGAATTTAATGACATGCAGTAAGAACGATCATTTTCACTGAAACACCAAAGGGAAACTGAAATCACATAAAAGATATTTATCCTGAATTTGTACTGAAAAAGTTTATGCACAGCATAGGTTACACTAGCCAGCTTATATTGAAATATTACTGCATTTTGGTTCTACAGAAAGCTGACAGCTACGTATATAAAATGAGCAAACATACTGGTTTTCTGTGTTGTTCTTCAGCAGAAGTTCCAGAGCTATCCAGGATGCTAGCTATGTGATTATTTTTTAAATCATGGCAGGTAATTGTTCAGTTGGCAACGATAGACTGACAGTACTTAGTACACACCAGGGTTTATCGTGTCTTCAAAGAAGCAAATTGCTTTTGAATCTAGAAGCATTAGAAGTAAAATGCAGACATTCAGTTGATTTAAACAAAATGAATTGTATTTGTTAACACAGATTCCTGAGTATTCTTATTTATGCATCAGTGTTCCTTCTATGTACAAATGGTTATGCTCAACACACATTTTTAATGAAAACAATGTGTGCTCTCTCTGTGATGAAGCAGATACTCTTAATAGTTGCTCCTTATTTTCACTTCTGCTTAGTGTTAGGTGGTATTCATATGTCCACAACCATTTATTCACTTTCCAATTCAAAATACATTTAATGTCTTGGCTTATATGTATTTCCAAAAAAAAAAAAAAAAAACTACTAAGAAGGTGATTTGGAATCCACGATATTCTGGTAAAGTTATATGCAGTTACTTGTGTGATAAAAACCGGTGCATATGGTGAAGTAAACTAACTGTACTTAAGAATCACACACCTGCAGCTATGTCTCTTTCTTCTAACGTAATGCACAAATTGTATTTTCTATGAGATGTACATCGCATTGGAAAAAAAGCATCTGCTGAATGAATAAATGTAAATGTAAATGTCTTAGTCATCATTACTGTTACAAATAGTAATGGAGTCCAAGAGGCTGGGCAATATTTAAATCTGACAAACCTGAGATATCAACGAAAAAGTTAATTTATAGAACTTTGAACATTTTATATTCAGTTCAATTAATTTATTATTATAGAGGGCTCTTGTCACACAGTGACACAGACCACTAAACAGATGCATAAGACACATAGAATAATAGTTGGCTATATATGAAAGGATTACAGTATCCATGCAGTTATTAAAGCTGTAAGTATGCCTACTGGCCATGGAGGAAAGGAACAAAAAAAACTCGTAACTAAAAGTCAAGGGAGAAAGAACCTCTGGGCGTCCAAGTGCCAGTAGCTGCTCACCCCTCCTAGGCATTCTAGATTAAAAAAGACTTCAGACAATTTACAACTAATAACAGCATTGTAGCAGAGTGTTAACTTGATGTTTCAGTATATGCAGCATATAATTGCTTGTTTCACTGTGATCATATAATGCAATAAATTCACTCCGCTGAGTACTCCAGGATAAAAACTTTAGCCAAATAAGTATCCATTGGACAAATATTACAGGGTCTATGCATCTTTATTTACATTTATTCATTTAGCTGACGCTTTCCTCCAAAGCAACTTACAATGTTAAGGTTACAATTATTTACCCATTTGTACAGCTGGGTAATTTTACTGGAGCAATTCAGGGTAAGTACCTTGCTCAAGGGTACTACAGCCGGAGGTGAGGCTCAAACCTGCGACCTTTGAGTTCAAAAGTAGTCGCTCTAACTACTACGCTACCAGCTGCCCCCCCTTTTTAATGGAGTAATTATGTTAATTACCTTGCCTAGAGGTATTACTACTGGGTATGTAGAAGACACAACATAGTGACGTTCAGGTTTCAAACCATTGTCTTCAACCAATCTCTATCACACTGCAGAGTTGATATAACATGGCTCAATATAACACAATTGTTTATAATATAGTCAAAGGCTGGACCCAATTCCTCCCCATCTCCTTTTGATATGCTTCAGATTTAATCAATCTGCGATTTGATACAGTGGATTTACTGGTTCAGTAAAGGTTTAAAGTTAGTGATTTTTTTGCACAATTCATAATTTATATTTACATTGTATAATTTAGTAGACACTTTTCTCCAAAGCGAAAAACATCTGAGAGAACAATACAAAACTGCATTATAACAATAGATTCACTTGATTCTTAAGCACAGTCAATTTGGCCCATACTGCCATATAAACCGGTTTTCATTACCCAAGTTGCTATGAATAGATTTTTTTCAGTTATTAAACAGGAAATCGGGGGAGAAGTCAGTTTTAAAGAGATATATTTGAGGCCCTTCTCGAACGGTGAGAGAACTGTTGAAAGCAGTTTTGAGTGAGAAAGGGAGTTCATTCCACCACACTGGAGTCTGAACTGAAATCTTTGTGCTTTTGATTTTGGATTTCTTGTACATGGGAATACCCAGTTTTCAGAGGTGGAGCAGTATAGTCTTGTTATTGCAGCGATCAGGTCTTGTAGATGTGGGTTTATGGCTTTGTAGGTTGTAAATCAGAATCTTGGTTTGATTGCAGCCTTTTGCCATTGAAGGACTTGTACTGTGAACATTTCAAATCATAAGGAATGTTCAAAAAGATTTAATTTTTACATACTCTATAATGGGGGCTGCGGTGGTGCAGTGTGTTTGGCCGGGAGTTCGAGTCATGCTTAGGGTGCCTTGCGACGGACTGGCGTTCCGTCCTGGATGTGTTCCTCCACCTCCAGCCTTACGCCCTGTGTTGCCAGGTTATGCTCTGGGTTGTTGCGACCCTTCTTGGGACCAGTGGTTTCAGACAGTTCAGACTCAGTATATAACACTTTCAAAATTTTACCACATTTTGTCTCATTTAAAATATAATGTGTTACTCTCTTTAGTAATTATAGTGACTTGTCCAGTATAGGGTTGTGGTGGTCTGAGAAGCACGAGGGAGGTAGCACCTTGGATCGGTCGCCGCTATATTACAAGTCACTTTCTCATGTGTACTCCTTCACTCACATTCTATACACAATATAGTCACCAATTCCATTAAAATATAAGTCTTTTGATTGTATGATGATGCTGGGGCACCCAGAAGAAATATGCATGAACACAAGGAGAATACTGCTGGGGCAATAAGAAGCTATTGCCTTCCCATAATGCATTGTGACTCATGTATTCTTGTAATGTTTTGTGGCATTAGTTGATGTTATTTAACGATGATGAGTAGCCTGCTTGTTTCTTATGCGTTGTATTTTATTGTTAATCTCTTTGCCTATGTCACATTTCACAGTAACAGATTAACAGTATGTATCATCATTGTCAGGGGACGGTGTTGTTGTTACTGAGATCTATACTATACTTTTTCCGACAAAGAACATTTAATGTTGGGTCTTTTTTTAATCATTAACTGAATGAAAAATACAGCCTTTTGTGTGTTATTTGCTTAATTGGGATCTTTGTATCTGTGTTAATGACTGTGTTTAAACATTTTTTTTTTTTTTTTAATTACAATATATAATTCCTAGTTTAAATCAAAATCTGATCACACTTTTGGACAAATTTTGCAGAAATTGATCAAATTCTAAAGGGTTCACAAACTTTTTTGCACCACTGCATTCTATACGTTAAAGTGCTTTGGTTCGCATGTTTGTGGCTGAGATATTTTCTATGGTAAAAACACATTGTGTTCCCACAGAACACAAACCATTATTTATATATTATACATATATATATGTATTTTTAAATGTACATGTATTTAGTTTAAATTAAGAATGTATTTATTACAATTTTAATTTGCATAATTTTTAATCTTACAAATTGGTAAAATAAGCCCATCCTCATCCTTAACATTATCTTGTGAAAATAATTTATTTAAAGCTGAAGTTGACTAAATGATAGTGAGCATATAACAATATTATTGACGGTTTTGATGTTTAATGTGTCACATACATACCTCATGTTAAATTGCATTCGACAGATGAAGCCTTCAAAGCACATTGAAAAAGAAAACGTTTAAATTTTTACAAAAAATGCTTCTGATTACCTATAACTTGATGGCATTGCTTATTTTTTATGTTCTGTTTATATGTATGTTATGTTTTGATAATTTTGTGCTCATAAAGATGTTGCCAGCCACTAAGATGGTGTAGAACCCAAACTATTAAAAAAAATCAACTCATACCTGCTATTGTCCTGCCAGTTTCTCAAAAAGAAATCAGTTTTTTTTTTTTTTTTTTTTTTTAAATGTAAACATGAGGAGGCCCTAGAGTTATGTGTTATCTATTAGCGACTAATAATTCACACCGAGAGCAGCAAAGGAAAGCCAGCTGTTTCATCCGAGGCTGCAACATGGCCAACTTGTCAAACCCCTCAGTACTTCCGTGAAACAAACAGAATTAGGGCTCTCAACATCTGCTTGTGTGTCATTTTACTCATATGGTTGATATCGTACTGGACATTCTAAGGTTAGGGCACAATACATAAATGCCTTTTAATGTAACGCCTAAATTCATATTTCTGGAAGTGAGATTGCAACCCAGAAAAAAGACAAATTAATTTAATTACAATTTTTTATTATTAGGAACGCCTCAAAATTTACCCAAATGAGACTGAGGTGTTCTTATGAATATATAGCCTGGAGTTTGTTTCAAAGGCCTTTAGATGTTGTAACCTTACTTCACAAATTAGTTTTGGGGCAAAGTTAGAATATTTTTTCTGAAATTAGTATATTACTAATAATATTATTAACCACGGGGGGGGTGCGGTGGCGCAGTGGGTTGGACCACAGTCCTGCTGTCCGGTGGGTCTGGGGTTCGAGTCCCGCTTGGGGTACCTTGCGACGGACTGGCGTCCCGTCCTGGGTGTGTCCCCTTCCCCCTCTGGCCTTACGCCCTGTGTTACCGGGTAGGCTCCGGTTCCCCGTGACCCTATATGGGACAAGCGGCTCTGAAGATGTGTGTGTGTGTGTGTATTATTAACCATTCCAAGTTTTCATAGCAACTTGCAATTTTAGGTTTGTAAAGTAAGTTACTTTGAATTATTTTACCCCTTTATACATCTACATTATTTTTACAAGAACAGGTCAGGGTAAATATCTTGCACAGGGATAGGAGGTGCAGTGGCAGTAAGATAGTAATATAGTGATAGTAAGTGATAGTAAGATGTTCATGTTGTATTGATATTTGATTCTGTCTGAAAAGGCCTTTTCAAAAATTGTGTGAGAGCAGTCGACAGCTACCCTCCCAAAGACATATTTCTCAAAAAGTCTCCTCAAACTGTACACCATTGAAGATATCAGTTTCTAAAATGTGAGAATTTATTTAAACTACTCACTTTTCTGTTCAAACTGGTGCTATTATTTTATTCCTCCTCTTAATGACTGCTACAATGATCTAGAACAACAGAAAATATTAGTCAAAGAAGAGATCTTCTCGCTTCTTAATGAAAACATTTAATGAAAATTTTCACTATGCTTTTAAGTTATGCTTGACGAGAAATGTGTTTATATAAATTTTTAAATTATTCACATAATTAATTAAGCCAGGTGATTAGATGTAAAATATATTATACATAGAAAATAGTAATGGCTCCTACACTGCAACAGTGATTACAATTTCTTTTTCATTTTTAAAAAATACAATATATTAAATGACACGCAACATATGGTGTTCCATATTTTGATGGTGGTTTATGTCCGTTGGGACTTGGGATCACAATATGCTAAGCAAAAAAAAAGTGAAAAACAAAAGCAGATGTTTTTTTTTTTTTCTCTCATGTTGCCTTGTGTTGGTCAAATGAACAAAGATGGCTGTATGATTTATTAATGCTCTTTTTAATAAATTCATTAATTTGAGTTGGGATGTTTTTAATAATGTTCAAAAAAGAGACTTTAATTACTATAAAATCTGTGTGACAATAAGCAACTTTAATCCATGAAAAATGCTAACTTTATAATGTAATATATCAATATAATAAATTTTTTCATAAATTTAAATGGCCAGAAATGTACAGTCAGTGGTACGAATAAGTTTCCTTAAAAACTTTCCCAATATGGACCAAGTGAAATACAGCTTCATTTTTCTTCTATGAAGTGTTCAGGGTAAAGTAGAACCTGTACAGATTGGGAGTTCTGACAATACCTCGTACAGTATGAGTTATTAAGATGTCTTGCTGCTTCTTGATTGTTTTGTTATACCTTCAGTATTCCCTTTTGAGCCTTCATTTTTTTTCTCTGCAAACAACATTATTAATAAAGAATCCATTTCATCACGTAGTCATGAAGCAGATGGTGAGCATATTAGTTTCAGTCATTTGCCTCTCACCCCCTGAGAAAAGACTGAAATTAGTCCAAGTAAACAGAATAAAGTGTTGTGTGTTGCAGCTGCTGGGGGAAAGCAGAGTTAAAAAACTGTGTAAACAGAGATGGCACACATCATGGGGACACCCAGAGTGTCCTATTTCCTGAAGGAAAATTAAGCAAGCCATAGATTAAACTGTTCATCTGAAGGCATCTTAAAGTTCATTTAAAGTGAGTTATAATAAGTAAGTCTTACTCTAAAGTGTTTCTCTTGTTGGCCATCAATCAGTTCAACTCTTGAGTGCTGTGTAGGGCAGGCTAGATGATCCCTGTGGAAGTCAGTGTTCAAGGAGGAATTCAGAATATCCCAAAATGGGACTTAAGATCATTCTGCAATCAAGTAAGTGATGCAAAAAACCTCATTGTTGAGTTCAGAAGGTAGCAGACAAAATATGTGAAGAACAATCAGCCACAACTGGGGAGGCAGATCTTTTCAATACTGCTCACCCTGAAGGGTACTGGAAACAAATGGCTTTAAGAAAAGACACATTGTAGGCTGGTGTTATATAATGATGTGGTGATGGCAGTAGGTTGCTGGTGAGGGGTTGATTTGCCTCTCAATCTTGAATAAACTAGTGAACCTGGGACTGATGGATTTTGTTGATAGGAGATTTCATTTGGCAAATAGCCATACCTTTTAACAAGTATTGCTCAATATTTCTTGTTAGAATTATCTATTTTGTGATGGCCCAGATTGTACAGGGTTTAGTACTCTGGGATCTGGTGACCATGGAAACATTGGAGGCTGGTAATCTAAAACACACAAACTGATTTGAGGCAGTGGAACAGTGTATGAAGGAATTCTGGGCATATTCGTCATGACTCTGTGTATGCTGTTGGCAGCTGCAATAGCTATTAACACATCACCCAGTCTCCTGGGTTAGTCACTCTCCTTGTCCATTGAATTGGGATGACAGCCAGAGGTGAGGCTGACAGATGTTCCCAACTGGACACAGAATGCCTTCCATGTCCCAGAGGTTCACTGTGGCTCCTAGTCTGAAATTATGTACTTTTGAATCCCATAGTACCTGAAGATATGGTGGAATACGCTGTCTGCCATGTCCATGGTCATATGCAGGCCCAGAAGGGGAACTGATGACAAGACCTTGAAATTCTGTCAGTGATTACTGTTATGGGGGTTTAACTTCTGTGCTGAGGGAGATCAGTAATGAAATCTACTGTGATGCAAGACTACCACTGGAGAGAAACTGGAAACAGCTCCAGAAGCCCTGTGGAAAGTTAATTGGCTGAGTTAGCCTGCACACGCCATACAAGACATCACATATTGCCTTGTGTTCTGATGTAGTACCTTTTCTATGGGCTAGTTCAAACACTGCTTCCTTAGTCTGTTTTGATAGAGTCCAAGATCTCACAATGAAGCAGGGTCACTATGGAGTAGTTGGGAAGGATTCTGCTTGGCTGGCTAGTACTGTAGTAGGCTGACTGTGCAGTGTGTGAGTTTTTCTCAAAGAGTGCATCAACCTTTCCATTTGGGTGGGCAGCTAGTAGCATAGTGGTTCGAACTGCTGCCTTTAGACCCAGAGGCCACAGGCTTGAATCCCACCTCTAGCTGTCATGCCATTGAACAAGGAGCTTGCCCTAAGTTGTTCCAGCAAAGTTATCCAGGAGCAAAGATAAGTTATTAATTGTAAGTCTCTTTGGAGAAAATTATCAATTAAATAAGAAAACGGGTAGGCCGGTGTGAAGTTTAGCCTGTTGGCTTTGAAAATGTGCTTTATATTGTGATAGTCAATGAGTACCACAAATGGATAGGTCAGCGTTTCTAGCCAGTACTGCCAACAACAGTACATTGCTTGGCTTGAAGTGGAATACATCAGAATAAGGTGCAAGAATGCAGTTTTGTTGCTGATCCATACCACTGAAACAGGATGGCATCCTCTCCATACTAGAACACATCTGTCTCTACCGTAAACAGCTGTGAGTATTCACGGTGTTTAGAATATAACATGTGAAATGTAGGATGGGTAAAGCTGTGACGCATCGAGCTTACCCTTCTGCAGACACTACAGCATTGCTCTGAGTTAATTCAAAGAGTATTCCAGGAGCTTTCATTGAGTCACAACTGCCATATTGATAGCTTTCAGCTTGAGTGGATCCCTGTCCACACAGGCAGTGTTCTGTAACAAAAATATAACAAATGTCCTGAGTGGGGTCGCGGCGAGCCGGAGCCCACCCCGGCAGTGAGGGGCTTGGGGATGGGGCACACCCTGGAGGGGACGCAAGTCTGCTGCAGGGCACCCCAGGTGGGACTTGAGTCCCAGACCCACCACACAACAGGACCTGGCCAAGCCTGCTGCACTACTGCATCCCCCCCAGTAAAAGACATAGACCTGATTCTGGTGAATTTATGACGGAAGAAAGTGAAAATCCAAGAAACATTTTCACCACACACACACACAAGCGATCTCACTTAAGCTACCACCTTCAACAAACAAACAAGCAAGCAAACTAGCAGACAGACATGGAGGGAATAAAAAACCCTTTTGAAAGAATGTAAATCATTTAGCTAATAAAATAAGTTCACCAAGCCAAGTGTGAGAAATTTATTGTATAGTGCTTAACATCTTCCTGGATATTTTGGGTCTTCCATAATTTATCAGATGCAGTAAAGAGCTCTAACACAGTAAGCTATCCTGTGGACTAAGCTAGAGTTTTCTGATTTATGAAAAAGATACATCCCCCTTCCTAAAGAACTCAGTCGGTGTTACCATTATTATTCAACAGACCCACAAGGCCTCCATTAGAGATAGCTGTGCATACATACTGTATTATGCAGAAACACATGGGTAGTATAACTCAAACACTTGTCAACTTACTGTTAATGTATCTGACATTGGCAAAACATATTTCTTTGAATCCCTTATTCATTAATGGCCTCTGAGTACTTCTGACAGTATTTCTGCATTGCAGGAGAACATTCCTCTCTGGCTGCAAGAATGCTGCTTTGTCCATAGTCATGGAAGTTTTTAATGTTTCTATAATTTAAATCTGATTTGCTGAAATGGAGCAGACTCAGAATGATTGGCATATCAAAACTTTTTATATGCCTTTGCCAAAATAACTAAACTTTTATTTCAACACAGGGGTCACGATGATCCGGAATCTTCCCTGAATGCATAGAGAGTGAGGCGAGTGGGAAACCAGCCCACTGCAGGGCAAGCACACAAATGTATGCAAATAAATAACTGAAAACAGTTTTTATATTTGATATTTATTCTGGCTAGCTTCATTCGAAAATGATACGCAGCAACACTACATCTTACATATCCAAATTGTTAATTTAAGTTAAAATATTTTAAATAAATACAACCATCGCAAAAATGCTGTTGAATATGGTGATATATGTGAAACACTTATCCAAAGGAAATGCTCAAGCCGTACTGGTATGTGGATATTTAAGGTCTTTTGCAGACCATTTGGAATGTCTTCATAAGCATGCATGGCACCCTTTCCCCAGAAGTGATTTATGTTTTGTTTGATGCCATATCCCACCTGCACTCCCTACTGCTCATACTGCTGCTCTGCTCATGAACAAGAGAAAGAGTGAGCCTTTTATCTTTTATTTATTTATTTTTCAAATGGTGCTTGGATCACAGTCCAAACTTTTAATTCATTAAAATTCTAATCTTGTGAGCTGCAACATTTTGCATTCAGAGCTAGGTGCAAGGGTCACACACTTTTTTCTCCTTTGCACAGTGCTGTGAAATTTAATATTTCCAAATGTTATCTGATAAAGAGATAGCATATAAATATTATGTGCCTTTATGTTTTAACCTTTAATGTAATTATTTCAGGGTAATTGCCACATTTAACAAAATGGCAATGGCATATTAAAACGTCTGGAGATACGGACATTAAATCTTGGAGCATTGTTACACTTCTTTCCCCCCTCCGTTTTAGTTTTACCACCCGTTATACTGAAACAGGAAAAAGATTATGGAGAATTAATTAGCCTCTTATAAGGTGTCAGGAAAATTATCTGAAAATTCTGAAATACAGAAACCATCTGAATTGTGGTGAGTGAAATTAATTCAGATCCAGTGTATATGTACGATGGACCTGTAAAAGAAAAAGTGAAATTGAAAAAAAGAAAAAAATCAAAAAAAAAAAAAAAAAAAAAATGAAAGCCAAAAGCAGCCACACTAAAACAATCCTTTCAAAGACTTTTTTTTTTTTCTTCCAAGGATAGAGGTAAGACTGAATAAGCCAGAGCACTAAATCGGTTGGCAGCAAAACCCAACAAACAGTGCCAACAAACAGCTTCACAGCATGCCTGGTTGTTAGGACAGAAGCTTCTCCCGGAGCAATAGAGAATTTCTTTCTATCCGAAAAATCTATGAATTTTTTTTCAAGGTAAATATGCAGATTATATAAACAGTTGACATATTGATATATGTGGAAATTAGATGTGTTCCTCAATGTTCTTGAACTTGTTAATGGAATTTAATTAAAACAGAAGCATTGTTAACCCCATTCAGTCAGTCATGAAAATAAATATTTTCTGAAATTAAGACCTGTAAAAGTGCTTCTAATCAAATACCTAGCACAAGTTGCATAAAAATCCACAGCTGCTCATGAAAATTTCATTACATAAAAGTCCCCCTCACATATCAGGTAGTTAGTTCAAAATAGTTTGCAACTATAAGAAGTGGCAGAAATGTAACATATTTAAGGCAATTTTTCAAATACTTCAGAACGTCAATCATGTTCCCAAAACCAGAAACTGTACTTTAAATGGAATGCACTCCTGACCCTTAGGGGAGTTTATTAGGTATCACATTTTTCTGCCCACTCACCTTCCATTGATGTTTAGATTACTATCACTAGGTCTTTCCAGGCTAGCCCTAAAGGCTTCAGTCTCGTACAGCCACTACAAGTTTTGTGTAATACTGATAAACCAATTTCACAGTCCATTGGGATAGTGACATCCATTAATCCTGAGATGGCTTAATGGGGGCATAAAGCCATCATGGCTATCGCAGTAAAGAACTGTTGCATGTGATATGACACATATCTTTTCTGGACAAGTTGCTATATTTATTATTATTATTATTATTATTATTATTATACTCAATGTCACAATACTCAAACCCATCAATACTGATGACTTTATCCTTATGGTTTCATCTGGATTCATCTGATGTTGCATAACTTATAATCAGTATAGAGTAAAGTTAGCCCTGAAATATTTAAAACAAAAAACAATTCAGTATATCGTGCCAAAATATATAAAATGCCATTACTGGAGGAGTAACAAATGCATGCTAAAATCAACAATTAGTAGAAAAATGGTTATGATACAGTAGCATTTTTTTGCTGTAATTCATGATTGCATGTTTCAAGTTTTGTAATTATTTACAAAAGCATGACTAATCTTTATTCAGCATTTCCTTTCTCTTCGTTTTTTTTTTTTTCCCCAAAATTTGAGGAGATTGGAAAGTTACCTTATTTCTGCTCCTGTAGCTAGCTAGTTGTCTAGTGTCTCTAGTCTCCTGTGTCTAATGCTTAATTGTTCTAGTTTGCAGTTAAATTACATGTCCCCTATAGCCTTTTGTATTTATATTTTTATGTGATTTTTTTATAGCATTGTGTACATTGTCTGTGTATGTTACATTTTGTGTGCGTTGTTGCCAGACTGTTCAAAGAGAAACGGAATTTCGTTCTCCTGTATGTGCAGCTCACCTATAGGCAGAATGACAATAAAGCTGACTTTGACTTATACTTTATTTTATTAACTGGTACAAATTAAAACATGAAACACATAGTCTTGAATAGTATTTCCTTGCACATTGACAATATAGTTCATAGCCAGAAACTAGAATATCTCCCATCAAGTAAACTCATCTGCTTGACACAGGAAAATGAACTGATTAACTGCTCAGCCAAAATGCTTTGGGGTACTTACAATAATACTTACTTTATCATTCAAAATGTTGTTTCTGCAAGATCCATATGACACAATATAATAGTAACTCATAATTTTCTTATTATTTCAGAATTCTGGTCTGTTTTCTCATTTTTTTTTTAATAGTTGCTCTTAATCATCCAAGAGCTGGTTTTGTTCTGAAAGTGAATGTGATGTATCTGAAGTTATTCAAACATATATTACTTTAAACTGTATATACTTTTCATGCTTGCCAACCAACCTGTAGTAATGCAGTCATGCATTACTGCATACAATTCTGGTTATTTGTCTATGCATTGCAATGCAAATTTGCCTGCAATTTTTCATTTACAGTGCTGTGGAAAGAATAGACCATTTCTGATTTTTTTCAATATTTTCAGCTTTTTAAAACATTTATCATTACATTTCAATAGGACATAGGGTTACTGGGTGAGAGGCAGCCAGTGAGTGCCCAGTGGCCAGACAACTGATATAACTTAGTCAGGCTCAGCCCAAAGTTATATTTTGGAGCCTTTCTTCTTCTCAACATCTACAAGGTGAAGGGTGGGGGTTGAGTGCATTTCCAGCCAAGCGCAGACAAGACAGGAATGAACCTAGATGGACTGCAACCTGGCAATGGAAACTGTTTCTGGGAACATTGAATGTGACCTTTCTGGCAGGGAAGGAGATTTTTCTTGGTACAGGAGTGAAAAGTGCTGTAAATATAACTAGTCTCACCTTTATGCGTAGTGTGGGCTCTGGAAACTTCTCAGACTTCTTCATTGAAAGTAATCTTACTCTTACTCTACTCTTGGGAATTTGCTAAACCACTGCACTGTGGACTTGGAAAAGGCTTATGACTGTACCTCTTGACATGTGCTCTGTAAGGTACTACAATATGCGGTGCTGGAGCTGCTAAGCTTACTTCTTATTTTCATGAATAGAGATGACTTAGATTTTCAATAATGTGTGGCTAAAAGACTTCATTCTACACAATGTGCAAAAACAGAGTTGATCAGACTCTTTTGTAGTTGACTGAATGTTTTTAGAACTGAATATTTGTAATATATGCAATTTGTAAGATTTTCAACTGATTAAATTCAACATCTGCTGTACCAGGTGGCTGTGCTGTCATTATCAATCATATTTTCATAAAAGATATCACATAAACAAACAGACTGAGTTGTGAAGGTAATACTGTAGTTTAGCAATTAAGTTTCAAAATAAGTAAGGGATATCAGTAAAAATAAAGATATAGACTATAAGGGTGTTAAAGGAATTTGTGGTTTCCAACTCTATGCTTAAGTAAAAATGGATCAAATAAAATGAGAGTCATTGATAAAAATCCTCCAAGACCAAGGACTGTTATTCAAACCAATGTTTGAATATTTTATGTTGTTTTATCCTTTCTTGAAATATTGTTGCAATCAATCAAAAAGACAAAGAAACTGAGTTGTAATCTCAAGATCTTCCCAAAAGCATTAGGCAAAATTTTTGTTTTGTATTAAAGTTATATTTGTCATCTCCTATACAGTTGCAGTAGGGCCACATATTTCCACAGTTTGCATGGTCTTTAGTTTGCAATGACTATATTCTTAATATGGGCCTTGATAAATAAGATTAAATGCCATACATTTATTTGACAAAGAATTAAAACATGGTTTGGAAGTGAAATAAGAGATCATAGTAAATTTAAAGTAAATGTTAGAAAATTGCATGTTTTACATATCTCACACACACACACACACACACACACACACACACACACACACACACACACACACACACAGTTTCTGAACCGCTTGTCCCATACGGGGTCGCGGGGAACCGGAGCCTACCCGGCAACACAGGATGGAAGGCCGGAGGGGGAGGGGACACACCCAGGACAGGACGCCAGTCCGCCGCAAGGCACCCCAAGCGGGACTCGAACCCCAGACCCACTGGAGAGCAGGACCCAGTCCAACCCACTGCGCCCCCCCTATTGTTTTACATATTACTCACACACACACACATTTTCAGAACCGCTCGTCCCTTACGGGGTCACGGGGAACCGGAGCCTACCCGGCAACACAGGATGGAAGGCCGGAGGGGGAGGGGACACACCCAGGACAGGACGCCAGTCCGCCGCAAGGCACCCCAAGCGGGACTCGAACCCCAGACCCACTGGAGAGCAGGACCCAGTCCAACCCACTGCGCCCCCCCTATTGTTTTACATATTACTCATTCACAATATTTCCATTTCCCCAGTCTTTGCAGTGAAATGCCTATCATGTAGTTCAGTGTATTCTACCTATGGAGAAAAAAAAAATTATCTATCACTGCTAAGTAACAAAGCACTCACATTTTAACCTAATGTTCTTACTGCAACAATTCCATTTTCCATACCTTCAGTACAGGAGAGTAGTGGTGTTAAGACCTAAATGTTTTGTTCTTGCACCAAGATTTTTCTTGCTCTTTGCTTCATTTACATTCTCCTTGGTTTTTGATATGCAACTTCAGATACCTGAAGATTTAAGAACCATGTCTTACATCCCAAGTGTGGCTCTCATACAGCTTCACATCATAAAGCTAATGGGACCCATGTATCACTGTCAGAAGGCTTACAGGAGATATATCCCCATTGTGGAGTGTGCTCCAGCATTGCAGAGAACAGCCACCTGCAGGGAAACCGCTTAAGTCCTGTGATAGACGGGCCACTCAGGTTTTGCGCATTGCAGTCCTTGTAAAGGTGGATGGCACCATTGAAGCAGGCTTCTCTTCGCTGATCTCTGGTTGCTTGACTCTCACGTAGTTTGTTTTTTTTAATTAAAAACAGAGTTGGGCCCCATATACGTGGACGGGCTACAGTATCAGTGAATCTGATGAAAAAAAAATTACTTGCCAAACTTTCGCACAAAATGATTAAATAAATTCATAAATAATATTTTCCCTGAAGAAAATTTGTTCCTGCCAAGCACTGTTCTGTGCAATGATTTTTTTCTTCCACATTTTGTTCAGTAAGAAAATTTCTTTCTGAAGTAAAAATGACTCAGATGCATGGAAATGCCACCGTCTTCTGCAACTGTCAAACCTTTTACATTCTTTAGAAAAAGTTTTAAGAAAGCTGTTAAGTCAATGCACTTTGGTAAATACCAAAGAGTAACAGCACAGCATGTATGCTAAAATAGTTAAAGCAAGCATCAGATGTCACTTTTGTTATTTATGCTTCAAATATTAAGGAAATATTACTGTTTTGCAAACCAATAACAAAATTCAGAACAAAACTGATGACACTGAAATGCCACTCAAAAAGCAAAATGTTTATAATATATAAAAAAGCCCATCAAGATCCTACATTAACCTCTTAAAGAACGTTAGAAAGGTTTATTTCTATTTTCTCGCCTTATATTTATTCATTTAGTTGACACTTTTCTTCAAAAGTAACTTATAATGTTAAGGTACTTACAACTATTTACCCATTTATACAGCCAGGTACTTTCACTGGAGTAATTTAGGGTAACTATCTTGCTCAAGGATACTACACCTGGAGCTGAGGTTTGAAGCTGTGACCTTTGGGTCCAAAGGAAGCAGTGCTGACTACTGCACTACCAGCTGCCCGATAGTTATTGAATGAAGTTCAAGAACTTCGGATCCCACACCCATTTGTGCTTCACCAGAAACTTTTACTCATTGGACATTAATCCCCAGATTTACATAAATGTCTTAAGCTTTGTCTTCTCATGATGTGTTCAGATATCATATATAAAGATACAAAAATCACATACTGTGTATCAGCCCATTTCTATGTTGTGTTCACAAGAAATAGTTACAAAGCCTTAATAAGGTATTCATCAATCTCAGAATGTAACTGCAAAATTTGCAGTTTTGTTTGCAACATTTTTTGAGCTCATCTGAAACCTTTGAAATTTATTGGACATATATTTTAATCGGGGGGAGGTGATTGTACTGATACTTTACATTTCCTGGGCTATCCGCTGAAATTTGAATTCAAGATATGCTCAGCCTGTGTGCAGTCTGCAAGATCTCCCTGTGTTCATGTGGGTTTCCTCCCACAATCCAAGACACTTGTTCCAGATTAACTGGAGACTATAAATTCACTGTTGATGTTCCCCTGCGTATGTATGACTTCCCTGTATTAGGCTGGTGGCCCATCCAGTGCATAGTCTGTCTCCTGCAATATGAATTAATTAATGTTTTAATCTTTAAAAAAAAAAAAATATGCAGCCCTTTCCCAGTTGATATAAATAACACAGATTAATAAAACATTTTTAGCCATATTCTTAATATTACATTTCCTGTTCAGAACTGCTGATGCAGTGATAATGTGAAACCTTGGAATTTATGTCCTACTGAGGAAAAACAACCATTTTGTTAATGAGTATGGCTGCTCTGAAAAAAAGCATTTTACTTTATAGTCTTAGTTTTCCTCTTCCTGTCTCATGGTGGATTTTTTTATTCTCATAGATTGAGTGCTATAAGTTGTTGACTAAATGACTTTCACGCTCTCTCTTTGATTGTCCTCACCACATTTTGTCTGTGTGGTCTGATGCTTATGCCGGCTGCTGAAATGGAAATGCACCTATCATAATGCCATATGGAGAAATATCACCATTGATGGCTTTAGTCGAGATGACAGCTCTTACAAAAATACATCAGCACTAATTAAGCAACGCTAAGCAAGTTGCTGATATAAATAACATGTTTTTACTCTCACTTTTTTACTGAAAAACCTGCGATGATAGGAGCAATTTAAGACAGTGATTAAAATAGTAATGATAATATTTTAGATTACATTTTACATTGATTCACTAGCTAACATTTTACAGTGAATTCAGTTCCAAGTAATACTGTTTACTGACACCTTTGTCCAAGGCATCTTAAATTTTTTTCCTAATTTTTTTTTTTTGTACAACTCCTCTATTGGACTGGGTTTGGAAAGTATGGCATTAAGGTAATGATACGACAACATCTGGAAAGCTCTGCCAGGTTGGCTGAGATCAAAGGTAAGAACTGAATGACAGAAGCCAAAGGAAAGAAAAAAAAAAAAAAAAGAGGTGCATGTGATTAACATAACAATGATATGCAGTAATGACGGGACCTGTGTAGCCAAAGTAGATAGAAAAGAGAAAAAGTCACACCCTGAGCCCCGGAGAACATATCCTGGCAGCTGTGCTGGCGAGATGGCTGGGATGGCTTAGAGAAGTGAGATACTAATAATCACAGGGTTGTGCCAGTGATAGGGATGTTATGTATAAAAAAAAAGAAAAGGACATCTAGTCATCATCCATGTTGAAAGTCACTGAAATGTTGTGGAAGATCTGGATGGGGCAGATTATTATTCACTGCAAGATGCCAACACTCCCTGATTTGTGTAGCATGGAAGCAGATTTATTCAGTCAGATGCGACTAAAAGAGACAGCACGAGGAAATCTCACCTCCCAAAGCAATTTTATCACCACTTGTTATTTCACAGTTATTAGGATATACAATTCTTCATTAAAACACATGGATAAGCAGAGGCTTTTACTCATTTTACAGTTAAGCTGCATTTCAATAATAGGTCATAAGATACCTTTCTGAGGAAATGTTAAAATAGAGGATTTAAATCACCACAATTGTACATAACTAGTTTTAGATATTAAATATTGTTAAATGTTATGTTGAATATTTTCAATTTTGTTAGAAATTTGGCAAAAATTGCTATTCATTAACAAACAGAGGGATTGCATAATAGTCTTAATTTAATTAAGCATTAATCTATAAAATAGTACATATGCATGTAGCATTCATGTCAAATTTGAGAGGTCACTGTTCAGATTGGAAATTTTAACTTAGTTAATTGTAGAAAATTGTTTCATTACAGTGATACTTATGCTAACATAACAAAAAGGAATTTCATTTATTTTCCATTGATTCCTTTAACTGCAGGTACTGTTTCATGCACTTTATTAGTATACATACAGTTAAAATGATCCATATGAACACAAAATACTTGTAAAATTAAACACACACACACACACACACACACACACACACACACACACATTTTCGGAACTGTTTGTCCCATATGGGGTCACGGGGAACCGGAGCCAACCCGGTAACACCGTGCGTAAGGCCAGAGGGGGAAGGGGCACACCAAGGACGGGACGCCAGTCCATCACAAGGCACCCCAAGCGGGACTCGAACCCCAGACCCACTGGAGAACAGGACCGCGGTCCAACCCACTGCGCCACCGCACCCCCCTAAAATTAAATACATTTTTATCATTAAATATTTAATCTTTATTACCTTATGAAGCAAGTATTCTGTAAAACAAGTGCTGTACAAAGCCAGAGCAGACTATTTAGGGAAGATTTTTTTTTTAGGAGAAACAAAATACAAAGTTTTTTTCTGCTGTGGGTTTCTGTGTAAATATCCGTAGAGCCCAAATCTCCTGAAACTATCAGAGGGCTGTCCTTATTAACTCCAACAATTCTTTAACTCATGTCATAGAATCAGCAATAAGGCTTTTTCGGCTACCAACCACGTGCATTCATAAACCAAAATCACACTCGTCAATAGTCTCCATTGCTGTAGTCCTGTCTGTGAATGTACCAGATTTAATTAATTTTCTGACTATTTGTCAAAATAATTTTACACCTGATAATGGATATATGGCTCTTAGATGACATCAGAATCAATTTCCTTGATTTCTACAGCATTTTAGTGTCTACAAAGTTGACTCTAAAAATCCAGAGGATGTCACTGTTTCCTGCAGATTTTTAATTCAACATACCGATATGGGAGAGTGGAAGATAAAAGATGTAAAAGATGTATACATGGTCCATGTGCTTTTTAAATGACAATCACTGCATTACCCAGCTTAGTTATCTCTAATAACATGTTTTACTTTACATGTTCATATGGATCATGACATATTAAATATAAACCCTGTTTGCAAGATTTTTTTCAAAAGAAATATTCCAAATGGAGAAAGAAATGCTTGGAAAGCTTTTGGCTCTTTCAATAAGAGTTTACATAATTTGCTCAAGGCAAAAAGTTATTGGAATTATGAGATGGTAATCAGAAGATAAGTAGGAAACATCTTTTGCTCTTGGAGTCTCAGAAGGAACTTAAGGAGCATAAGGATCTCTCAAAGGAACAAAGGCCTTCAAACCCAGCACATCAACCAGTTCCATCCACTTCTGAAATGCCAAGTTTAATTATAATGGCAATCTGATTAATGCAAAATCAATGCTCATCTGTAAATTTCATGTTCAAGGTTCTGTCATCGCAGTTATAGTGTTAAGTATGCTGTTACTGCTGTTTTGAAAAAAGTTAAAAAAAAAAAGAAATTAGATTTTTAGTGTTATATTTTAAACCTTTCTTTACTTTTACGTCTACAACAGCAGAATCCTATATTGCTGACTATCAACAATGTTCCATTTTAAATTAAATTTAAATAATTTCAATATAATAGCATGCAATTTCAGTTTAGTTACAGACAAATTTAAATAAATATACTTTTGTGTTCAGTGTATAATACTTTAGACACACACACACACACACATTTTCAGAACCGCTTGTCCCATACGGGGTCACGGGGAACCGGAGCCTACCCGGCAACACAGGGCGTAAGGCCGGATGGGGAGGGGACACACCCAGGACGGGACGCCAGTCCGCCGCAAGGCACCCCAAGCGGGACTCGAACCCCAGACCCACCGGAGAGCAGGACTGTGGTCCAACCCACTGCGCCACCGCACCCCATACTTTAGACAGTAGAGAGGAAATAGCTGAACATTTGGTCGAAAACCCATTTAACTTCATTTTATGTGGAATCTTTGCCTTCACAGGATTGCAAAATGGTCCAGCTGTACAAGGGCAAGTTGATGTCTTTACAACAGGCATACTCACTCAGTTACTCAACAGACACACACTGGCTGAAGCTGCTCATCCCGAGCAGGGTCGCAGCAAGTTGGAGTCTAACACAGGGCGTAAGGATGGAGGGGGAGGGGACACACCTAGGACGGGGCGCCAGTCCATCACAGGGCACCCCAAGGAGGACTCCAACCCGAGACCTGCCCGAGAGCAGGACCCAGCCAAGCCTGCTGTGCCACCATGCCCTCTTGTTACTGAACAGAACAGGTGAAAATTCTTAAACATGAAAAGGATGTTTCTTTGATACTACACAGCATACATTTACTTATTTATTTAGCAGATGCTTTTCTCCAAAGCAACTTCCAATGGATACTATGTAGTGTTATCACCCCATACATCTTATTCACCAAGGTGACTTACACTGCTAGATACTGTACACCATTTACACTTGGTCACTCACCCATACACTATGGGTGAAGATGAACAGCATGTCTTTGGACTGTGGGAGGAAACCAGAGCAAAGCCACAAAGACATAGGCAGAACATGCAAATTCCACATAAACTGAACAGGGATCAAACCCAGGGACTTTTTGCACCACCCACGCACTGTGAAACAGTAGCACTACTTGCTGTGCCACCGTGCCGCCCTAATCAATTACCTGATTGAGCATCATATAACACATCGGCAACAGACAGCTGGGCAGCTGAAGATTTGTCCGTAAATGCAAATCAGAGAACATATTTCATTTAATTTCAGTGATCCTTTCATCAGATTAATACAGAGTGCCGAACAAAGTTACAGCACCAAACAAGGTTACTGAAAATGATCCAAAAATAAATTAAATAGCAATAGAGTAAGCCAGCTGGCAACAGTGGAGAAGAAAACAAAAACTCCCAGTCGCAAACAAGAGGAGAAAAGTAACTTTTCTCGGGGTCCAAGGACCAGTGTCTGCCCACCCCTCTAAACATTTTTCTCTGCTGACTGAGGACTTTTGTGGACATGTCTAATACAATAAAGTGTCATTCAAATGACACACAATTATAATAAAACAGAGATTATGCCTAACATGCATGTAACATAAAAGACAGGGAGTTTTGTGTATTTTCATGGGTTGTATGTGCTGAGTGTTAGTGTATAACATGACAAAGTAGTCAGCTAAGTGCATGCTCCCACTAAGTCATCTGTTTGGTATGAATGAGTGTCTTTCCTGGGGACACTTAAATGTGGCAGTCCTATTCTGTCACATGGTAGAAAAATAATATGTGGAAAGCCAAAGAATTGTGTGAGCGAGTTAGAAAAGAAACACTCATAAGCAATCGGTGAATTGATATATTCTTGTGCTGTAAGAACAGAAGTTCTAAGCTTGGTCAGCTTAAATGCCCTTCCTGTCCCATCCGTTTTCGACTACAATCTGCAGTACATGACAGGTAATCTACGTTGGGGGGGGTTGGAGGAATGAGATTGCCAGAACACTTCACTATGATTATTCATAGGGATTCCCCCCCTCCGTTATAGGGTCTTTAGCACAAATTGTGCTCCCCCAAAGTAAGGAATCGCATGCTATACAAGTATAACTTACATCATAGAACTATGCCAGACTGTATACAGGTTTACCATGGTGAAAGGCCACATAAATGAAATTATTTTAATAGGTTCTCAGAATCATGGCACGGAAGATGACTGTCAACAGTTCCCTGTGTAACACGTGACAATGGGTGATTAAAGGTTCAGCAGCATCTTTAAATCATTAAGCAGTAACTAATATGTCTTTGGATTTATCACCTTAAAAACACTTTTGTAGCATAACAACTTGAGGACAGGGTGAGGATAATGTGAGGACAGATTAGATAATTCTAATGTAAATATTTAAAAGATGTATTTATTCAGTTGGCGATTTCCAGTTTTAACTAATTTTCTGAGTACTGGATTACTAAAACACAAGAAGTATGTTTATGTGTTGGCTCTAATGTTGCTGAAACTGTCAGTTTTTTCTAATGTTTAGTGTATTTCATTGCTTCATGTATTGATTTGGATGTAATACTAAAAGCAGCATGCTGCAAAAATATAAACATACAATTGATCATCTGTCTCAGAAAATTTCAGCACACAGTAATGTTTAATATCATGTACTTCAATATTAAGATTAGACCACTCCCCCTTTTTAAGCCAGATACCAGTGTTACACATGTCACTCTTGAAGCAGGACACCCACAACAGCTCAGGAGAGATGAACACAGGCTTGCGCCTCAGGCATTCTGTACGATATCAGCCACCCGCTTTATTAGAAGACGTTAGCATGGTTAGACTGCTCTTTGTCCAATTCAGCTTGCTGCCCTCTAGGTATCCAGGTGACTGTAGGCATCACTGTGATCAGCAACGGGACAGAACCCCAGGCACCTCCCCCATACACAAATTGTCCAGTGTTGTGTTCCTTGACTCTTATTGCATACACAGGGTCATGCACAAAAAATTCAAGACATGGTTCAAGATGTGTAACTCTGGAGTCCTGATAATGATTGAATTTCTAACAAGACTTTATCACTTGTGTGCAGTTTATGTTTAGTGAACAATTTGTATATCATCTTTGAGCTACTCATGTCTTTAGAAATGCTTTTGCTTTAAATGGACAGCAATACCTTGGGTAATGATCAGGATATGTTTTGAGTATGAGCAATGCTAACCATAGCAGCAGTAACCAGGATTATTATATCGTTATAATTTGTTTGTTTGATACACAAAAATACAAATGCAGGAGAACAGAAATGAAATCTCATTAAGCAGCATTTCATTCTGTTGTAACCCACTAACAACATGACACATTCTGACGACATTTAACACATATGCTGCACTGGCCTATGACCTATGGGTCATAGGTGATTACTTCATAAGAACAAGAGCATAAGAATGAGTTCACAGCAGTGGCATTGCCAAAAACACAGCACAAAGGATTCAAAGACATTTGAAACCAAATCACACCCACTGACTTCTCAACTTGTGTGAGAGATTGATGTAACAACAGCACACTTGTGCTTGATTACATCCTCAGACATGGCACAATCTGTGGCTCGCGCTCTTGTTTACTGGTGAGACAGCATGCGCAGGCAGCAGCATCTCATTCACTCCTTTAGTGTCACTTACTGTAGGTGAATGGACACAGGGAGCAAGACACATCACACAGCTGGACTAAGAATAATGGGCTCACGGTGCTACTTTATAGCAGTCAACCCACTGGGCTGCCCCCCCCACACACACACACACAGAACAGAAACTGCAAATGCTAAATAAGTGTCTCACATGATACTGCCTTACCAGACGGGAGAAAAAAAAAAAAAAAAAAAAAAAAAAAAAAAAAAAATTTTTTTACACACTAGAAGGGGGGGCGGGAGGGAATCTTTAAACATAGCAGCTATAGTTTTTCCGTTTAATCAGTTTCTGCAAATAAAGGTGATTTACTTGCACAAAAACAATGAAATTTTTTTTTTTCAAACAAAAACATTAACTGATGTAATATTCTTATGTGGAAAAATTACACCCCAGGTCTCAGAAGCTGGTACTGTCCCCTTTATCAGAAATAACTACTTGTAGCCCTTCTATACAACTGAATACCAGTCTTTGACATCAACTTGATGACGTTTTTGAACACTCCTCCATGTAGAATTCCTTTAACTAAGATGTTTGAGGGTTTTCTTGCATGTACAGCCCATTTCAAATTCCCCCACAACATTTCAATGGGATTCGAATCTGGGCTTTGACTAAGCCATGCCATAACTCTTTTTTTTGAGGTATTCCTTGATAGATTACTAGTATGTTTAGGATCATTATCCTGCTGAAAGGTTCACTTTCAGTTCAGTTTTGGACAGATGGCTTCACATTTTCTTCAAGCACTCTCTGATACAATGTAGAATTCATAGTTGAATCTATGACTGCAAGTCAACCAGGGTCTGAGGTAGTAAAGCAATCTCAAACCATAACAATTTCCACCACCATGCTTTACAGTTGGTAAGTTCTTGTCAAATACTGTCTTTGGTTTGCACCAAAAATGTCTTCTAGTACTGTACCTAAACAACTATTTTTGATTTATATTTCCAGAACATGTGGCTCCAGAAGTCCTCATTGTTGCATAGGTATTCATGGGCAAACTTTAGTCTTACCTTTGATGTTGTTTTTGGACAGTGAAGGCTTCTTCCTGGCACACCTCCTATGCAGATCAAAGTTGCATGATCTTTTTCTGATGGTAGATGCATGCATGTTAAAATCAACAGATGCAAAAGTTACCTACAGATCCTGGGATGAAATTTTAGAGTTCTTGGAGACTTATTTAAGCATCTTATGGTCTGCTCTCAGCCTGAATTTGCTGAGCCAGTCTGTTCTTGACAATTGCCAGCCATTTCAGTTCTTCTCCACTTGTAGAAAACTTTCCATACAGTAGAATGATCAAGTTCAAATAGCTTAGACATCTTTTTAAATCCCTTCCCAGGCTCATGGGCACCCATAATCTTCTTTATTAAGGCCTTAGAGAGCTCCTTTGACCAAGGCATGATAACACCACACACTAGATGTCTAAGATTGTAATAAGACATGTTCCTCCGGGACACTCCCAAAAAATGTTCTAATCATTGGCTTCTCATCTTGTAAACCTGATTCTAATTTTGTGAATTTGAAGTTGTGATATATGTAGTGGTGTACTTATTTTTTTCAATGCAACAAATCTGTATTTTTATTCAGTTAAATTATAAAAAGAACTACATAATGTGACTTTAATGTGTAACTTAGTTACGTACGTTACCTTTACATATAGGCAGTGATTTGTCATGACCATACCTGCACCTCAACCAGCAGCACCTGTATCCAATTAAGTACCTGTCTGCAATCGGAGCACTCAGCTATAAAAACACTTCCCAGCCATAGACTCTCTCTTAAGATAACTTTCCTTGCCATGCTTGCCAACTCATGCCACCTTACTTAAATCACATTCTGGTCTTCATTATTCCTGGGGTTTGTGAAGTTCTACCACTGATTCATTTGTGGTTTCAGCAGTATGACTGCTTCTCTCTCTTCTCTTCCCAAGGGGAAGAGTTCCTGGGTCATTTGACATCCAGAAGCCTTGGAGGCATTCCAGGAGCTCAAAAAAATGGTTTACAACCTTCCTGGTGATCTGACACCCTCACCCCTCATTGCCCTTTGTTATTGAAGTGGATGCTTCAACTGTGGCTGTAAGGGCAGTCCTATCACGGAGACAGGAAACCCCTGTAAAGCTCTATCCTTGTGTGTACTTCTCCGATAAGTTGTTGCTCACAAAGTCCAATTGTGACATCAGTAATAGAAAGTTACTAGCAATCAATCTTCCGCTAGAGGAGTGAAGGCACTTGTTGGAGGGGGCTGCTCACCCGTTTTTGGTCCTAACCAACCACAGGAACTTGGGATAGAACAGCTTGTCAACTAAATCCCCGACAAGCCTGATGGGCTCTTTTTCACCAGGTTCCAATTCCACATATCATACCACCCAGGCTTAAAGAACACCATAGCCGATGTCCTTTCCTGGTTCTACGACAAGGACTCGGTCCCTGCTAAAGTTCTGCTTTGTGACTCCTGTGAGGTGTGATTCACACAGTACCTCCAGAGGGCCCAGGAGGAGGATCCAGGACCAGCGGACACCACCAAGGGCAAGGTATATGTCCCAGTGAGAATGCAGTTGCAGCTACTGTACTGGGTGCATGATACCCAAGCAGCCAGGCACCCAGGGAGCAGATGGACTCTTTCCCTGCTAGAGAAGAGGTACTAGCAGCCCTTTCTTTGGGAGGATGTACAGGAGTTCATGGAAGCATGTGAGGTCTCTGTCCAGGCTAAAACCTCAAACCAAAAGCCTGCAGGGTTGGTGGAACGACTCCGGGTTCTGTCTCAGCCTTGGTACCACGTTGCAGTGGATTTCTTGACAGAGCTGCCATCCTCCCCCAGTAAAACCGTGATCCTGGTGGTCATAGATCAATTCTCAAAGGCCTGCCGTCTTATCCCACTACTCTAAACACGGTTCCAACACGTGTTTCGCATCTTTGGACTGCCTGAAGACATGTCTGACTGAGGGCTACAATTTGTATCCAGGGTCTGGAATGCCTTCAGGTGGAGGCTCAGTGTCTCTGTCAGCCTCACGCCTGGGTACCAGTCCCAGGCTAATGGCTAAGAAGAGTGGCTGAATGAAAACCTCAGTCACTTCCAGGACCGGAACCAGTGGGCATGGTTCTTGCCATGGGCCGAGTATGTCCACAACTCGTTCTCACGCTGCTCCACATTTACATTTATTCATTTAGCAGACACTTTTGTCCAAAGTGACGTACATCTCAGCAAAAGTACAATTTATGCATTACATTGAGAGAAGGAGACATAGGTGCAGACATGAAAGTCTCAAGCAAAACCTAATTTGTTCCATACCACTTGCTATACCGAGGTTCATCGCTCAAGTAGGTGCATAAGACAGACAAATGCCGATACCGACACCAATTTTTTTTTTTTAAATATTATAAGATACACAAATGAGCAGTACAATACCAGAGTAATGGTTGAATAAAGGGGAGGTGTCTCCCAGTTCCAGTGTGTCTTCAGGTATCAACCTCCCCAGTTCCCATAGCACCCTGGTTCCTCTGATATCCCGCTGTACATTCCTGATTCCAGAAGAGAGAAGGGGCCTGGCATGCAGTTCAGGAGCACCTGCGCAAGAGTGACCACCACTACAAACAGCAGGCTGACCTTCCAACAGGGACAAATAGTGTGGTTGTCTACCCGTGACATCTGCCCCAAGCTTCCCTCCAGAAAACTCAGCCTCAGCTACATTAATCCCCACAAAATCCCTTTGTCACATCACCCCGTCACTTACCGGTTACAGTTGCCATCACACTGACATATGTCCCTCTTTTCATGTCTTCCTGCTTAAGCCTTGTAGTACCTTCCTGATCCAGGCTTCCTGAGGAGATCTGACACCCCCTCCTGCGGAGGTGGTTGGGGCCTATGCTGTCCGTGCCCTTCTGGACTCCAAGCGCAGGTGCAGGGCTGTGTATTACCTGGTTGACTGGGAGGGGTACGAGCCTGTGGAACGCAGCTGGGTTCCTGCACGCAACATCCTGGGCCTGTCCCTCATCGCCATCTTCCATCGAGACCATCCAGATTGGCCAGCACCCCATCCAGGGGTTGCAGGGTAGCAAGAGCCACCCGTGAGAAGGGGGGTACTGTCACGACCATGCCCACACCTCAACCAGCAGCACCTGTCTGCAATCACAGCACTCAGCTAGAAAAACAGTTTTCAGCCTCTTCCCAATTGCGGAATATTTCTTGAGACAACCGTCCATCCTGCGTTTACTGCTCTTCCACTGTTCTGCTTGCCAATCGACCCACCACTTGACTGTCCCTGACCAGGTGAACAAGACTGACCCCTTAATACTAAAAAGATCCTGCACTTGGGTCCAACCTCCTCCGTGTCCTCTGTTGCACATGACATGATTAAATGAATAGAAAATGTCTGCATGTCCAAATGAGTTGAAAAAGGCAAAATTTTCCATGGGGTGTACTTACTTTTTCATGTGACTGTGTAAGTGGCATATTATTATATTTTAAAAGGCAGCCAAATAGAATTTTAGCATGCCCCCCAGCCAGAAGATGAAAAGCTGAATTGTTGTTTTAGTTTAATTATTTTGTTTGTTTGTATTTGTAGCCACCCCACGGTACCAGAGGCTGTGGGTTCGATCCCTGCTCCACCCGGGCGGAGCTTGTGTGTTGTTCCTATGTCTGCATGAGCTTCCCCTGAGCGCTCAGGTTTTCTCCCACAGTCCAAATACATGAAGTTCTGCTGGTGAGGTTAAATTGACCCTAGTGTATGAATGGGTGGGTAACTATGTGTGTGGCTGCTTCACAATGGACTGCCATCCCATTTACAGTGTACCACCCTGGGCCCAATGCTTTTGGGACAGGCACTGCGACCCTGCTTAGAAGGCGTTATTGAAAGTGGATGAATGGATAGTTTCTATTATTCCTTTATGGGAAAATAACCCTGCAAATAATCCTAGGGTAACTGTTTTGCAATACCACACTCTTTTTTTGATTCGTGTTATTGCCATAGAGCAGTGAGCATCTGTGTCCTTGACTGCCTTTATAGAACTATTAGTTTTTTTTGTCAAAGGAAAAAGGCTATGACTAGGATTAAAACAGTCATATGCCAAGATACTCCCTTTTCAGAATTGCACCTTACTAAGCGTTTCATTTAATACCCCTACTTTGACCTAGGAGGCTTTTTTTGTATTTGTGAGAACCAAATTTGGATTTCACTCACCTATGTAGCAGAGCAATGTAACACACACAAACCCCTGGGCAATTTAGAGTCAGCAGTTTACCTGAAACACATGTTTGGACTGTGGGAGGAAACATGAACGTAAAGTGGAAACCCATACAAAGAAAATATGCAACCTCTACACAGACTGGGTCTGGATCAAACCTGCATCTTCTAGCAGGGTCTATGAGACAACGATGCTCTTTGCTGTGCCACCACAACACCCCTTTCCTTTCATGAAATGGCAGTAGAGAAAGACTGCAATGGAGACCCAAGTAATTATATAGTTTCCACTAAAATAAGGTACTAGTTAGTTTATCTGACATATATTTTAAATTAATGTAACTTATTACTTACATTAACAAAATAAGCATAATTTATAAAAAAAAAATCATGCTGGGGTATTATATATTTCAAATTAACATTTGTCTAATCAGTGTTTACTAGGTTTTTCATATAAATGTGTGTACTCTACAAAAAAAAATATTATGCCGTAAATTTAGGTAGAACCATATTATAAAATGCCGTTAGCAACAAACACAGAAATACTCCACTTCACGCTGCAAGCAATACTGAAAACTTTGGACTCATTCCTTTAATTTTGTCCATGAATAACTTTTCAGTGCCTTAGGCTATAACTAAATAAATGGCCACTTTATTACACTGCCTCCCAAATTAACTTTTACAATACCCTGCAAAGAGGTTACTAAATCATTCTTTTTTGTCCAAAGGCAAACTGGTAATCTATCAATTTATCAACTTCATTAATTTCTGTTTTTTTATTTATTTGCTTTTCTGACATTTCTGATTGCAATTTTTGGAACAGCAGAGGACAATGGATTTTTCAATTTCAGTTAATACTACTTTAACAACAAGTATAACCTCAACTGCAAAGAAAATAATCTCACAATTTATAGATTTAAAGTAATCACTTCTCACTAGATGTATCACTTAGAAAGTAATAGTGTTGTTATACAGAATGTGTATATTATCTATTTCTGTATACCTTGTACAAAATAAAAAAAGTGTAAATCAAAGTAGTATGTTTCTCAGAATCTGAAATTCTGTTCCTAATAAGACAGAATGCCTTGCAATAGCCGAATTTAATCGTATCAGTGAAAGTGTATAATTCTAAGGTTATAATATGGATGTCTCAAACATTTCTTTATTTTAAATTAATTTGTCTCCTATGTGGATATATTGTCATGCAAAACACTGACATTTTGGTGCTGCCTTTTATTTTGAAAACTGAATAAATGACTAAGACTTCAGACTATTCCAGTCTAAAAACCTTTTTGATTTGTTCTGGCCTTTGAAAATGCAGATTTCATATCCATATAAATGCAAAAAAGTCAGGAAATCAGTTCATTTCAAATATGTGCTAATGCTTGTGTTTTATTCAAGCCAGAATAAGATTTTCTTTCTAACATGAAGGTAAACTGCAATATAAAAAATAAACTGATTACACTGTCTTGTAAAAAGAACAGCTTTTTTTTTTTTTTAATCAGTGGTAGATCATCACCACTGCCCATTGAGAACACTTTTGATGCCTTAACTCCTTCTACTCTAAATATGACCAAATACAGCATCATGCATGGCCTGTGGTGATATAGGGCTTGTTAACTGAAATTTTGTAGAATCACCAGAGTAGCAGCAGCAGTGCTTGTGATTGCAATACATTTTTTTTTTTCTCCGCATACTGATTCATGGTCAGCAAACAAGAAAGGTGTAAGAACAACATTAGAGATACCAATTTACCATAAGAAATTTTTGTATCAACTGATCCATCCATTATTTATATTAACTTGCCTCATACTAGATCTCTGTGGTCCAAAGCCTGTCATGGAAGCATAAGGAGTAAGGCAAGCTACACCCTTTACAGGATAGCAGTCCATCAGACATACACACATTTATTCATTCAACTGACACTCTTATCCAAAGCAGCTTCCAGTGAACACTATGTAGTCTTTTCAGCCCACACCTTACTGACTTAAAATGCTAGATACACTTCTTACAATTGGATCACTCATCCATACATCAGTGAAACATACTCTGTCATTCACACACAATAGGTGACCGAGTCACCAATCTACCTGAAAAGCATGTCTTTGGACTGTGGGAGGAAACCCCTACAGACATGGGGAGAACATGCAAACACCACACACACTGAGCAGGGATCAAACCCACATCCTCTCCCACCACCCAGGCGGTGTGAGACAGCAGCACTAGTTGCTATGCCACCATGTCTACTGGAATAATTTATGGAAAGTATTTTGCTCAAGGGGGTGTGGTGGTACAGTGGGTTGGACCACAGTCCTGCTCTCCGGTGGGTCTGGGGTTCGAGTCCTGCTTGGGGTGCCTTGTGATGGACTGGTGTTCCGTCCTGGGTGTGTCCCCTCCCCCTCTAGCCTTATGCCCTGAGTTGCCGGGTAGGCTCCGTGACCCCGTCTGGGACAAGCGGTTCTGAAAATGTATGTATGTATGTGTATTTTGCTCAAGAATACCACAGTCAGAGGTTGGATTCAGTCCTGAAACCACTCTAACCACTAGGCTATCAGCTGCCCTATACCCAAATTTAAGCTGAAAAAAATCAAGTTAAACACATCTTTAGCTTGTAGGGGGAAAGCAGAGCACCTGGAAGAATCAACTTTGTTAAACTCCACACAGACTAAATGGGACTGAATCCCACATCTATATACACAGCACGGAGCTGTCATTTTAAGATAATGTTTAATATTTAAATGAACATTATGAAAAACACATTCTACTAACAGGAGGGAGCTTACATAAATGTATTATGTCTGCATACAATTTCTCACAACACTTTTTTTCTCATCCTCCAGGGAATATCACATATGTACGGTCCATTAATTCTGGATTGTGTAACACTGGTTAACTTTACATTCAGGTGTGATATGGAAAATTACATGAAGAGCTGGTTTTGGGGACAGGTTGCATGCAGTTTCAAGATTTACTAAACAGTCTCAAGACCCCTCCAGGACAACTTTTGATGTTGGCCTTCAGTGATTGTATAACACAACGGAAGGTCAATGAGATCAGGATCAATACTTAAAACAGTATTGCTTTTTATTCAGCCTTGCAACCCATTTATGCCTTCCTACATTTAGACCATTTGTTCCCCTCCGAGGCCTTCTACTCCACTGGCGTTGCATTGTTTAAATCAATATCACACTGGAGAAAGGACGTTCTGCTACCTAATGGCACCTAACAGCAACCCACATTACCACAGTGGTTCAAGGAAAATTTAGTGGGTCAATAGTTAGTAACTTCACGACATCTCAGCTCTGAAGGATGCCTGGAGAACCCTTGTTGGCGACCTATTCCCCAGGATGGGTGGAAGGCATAAGAAGAAGAAACAAACTGAAGCTAAGAATTTTATTGTTGCTTCCTGCATTACATGTCCCCTATGTATCAGAATTTAAAGCAAGACCATAAAATTAGGCCTATATTGTTGCTTTTTGTTTTTGCCAAGTTCTAAATTCAAAAAGACAAAGTTGTAAAATCATAGTAGTATAAACTTCACTGAATTTGATTTACAAAAGCTTTGATCAGTGAAGATCCTCTTTTCAGAAGTTTTTTTTTTTTTAAAGGCACCTGCTTTTTTCCTCTTGGTTGTTTACCATATGAATGGCAAGCTTTAGTTGTTGAAGTTAAGCACTAAGATGAGAAAAGAAACAACTTACAAAACATTTTTATGCTCTGCTTCATTTATGCTTTAAAAACATGCTTAAAGTGACCCTTTTTGTACTGTTACTGATAAGCAATTAAGAGTTAAGATCTTGGATAATTTTTTTTTTCTTTCTTTTTCCCATGACTTGAACTGAACAGCTTCTTTTTTGCGAAAGCATAAAAACCTGAAGCTTGCATTTACAGTCATTTTGGAAAATTAAATAATTTTTCTTACTGAAGAATACCATGAATGCAAATGCTCACTTTTACACATTTTCTGTGTATATAATACTGAAAAATATCTTCTTGGAAAATCTCAAATTTACATTTGACAGTGGTAATTTTATGGTCCTGAATTGGCAAGAAATTTAAATGAACAAATATAACAACACTGTATTCTTATTTTGAGACAAATATATGCAAAATCTGAGTACAAATTTTGCATTAATGACAAGTGGTGCAGTATATGTTTATGTACAGTATGTATTGTGTGTACTGTATAAATGTCAGAGAAATAAATATGACATCAAATTTTGGTCACTGAAAATTATTAACAAGGAAGAACTATTCAAAAGCATATAATATTCAATAAGTCTCAAAAATATTCAATAGAATAAAATATTTTAATATATAAGTGACACAAGGGGGTGCGGTGGCGCAGTGGGTTGGGCCGCAGTCCTACTCTCCGGTGGGTCTGGGGTTCGAGTCCCGCTTGGGGTGCCTTGCGGCGGACTGGCGTCCCGTCCTGGGTGTGTCCCCTCCCCATCCGGCCTTACGCCCTGTGTTGCCGGGTAGGCTCTGGTTCCCCGTGACCCCGTATGGGACAAGCGGTTCTGAAAATGTGTGTGTGTATATAAGTGACATCTTTGTTCAACGCAACTTAAAATATTAGGTTTGGAATTTACACAAGTGGATATTTATTTCAGGAACAATTTGGGGTAAATACCTTGCTCAAGGGAATTACACTTACTAGATTTATTGTGAAGTGAAGCAAAGAAATTCATGCATCACATTTTAAAATAGCATGTGTGAGTAATTCGCATTCTGTGCCCCCCCCCCCCCAAGTTGTGCACAGAGCACCATATGTGTTTCTTGTAGTTTCCAATATGGGAAAGGTTGTAATGTTTCATTCTTTTATCCCAAGGATGATTATTGTTGCATGAATCTAATCCTACCTGTATCTTGCAGAAGGGAAAGAAGTGATTCAATATATAGCTTTTGAATTGCAAATGCTGTTCTGACATTTAAATTAAAGCATTACCGAACTTTAAAGAAAAGAATATTCAAAGGCATGAACACAGAGTACACTTCTGTTAAATGAAATTAATTCAGTTTTATTTATAAAATTATTTTCAGAAGCTGTGGTTCAAACGTTCACGATTGTGGATATCCAGCATGACTTAAGAAATCCACATTATTTCAGTTCTCTTTAGTGTTAAACAGAAGTTGCGTGGGGAAATATCAACCCACCCATTGTTTGAAATACAAACAAACTGTAAACAGACCTACACAGCTGTTAGCATTTTACATTTTAATTTAGCACAGACAAGTGTACTCACCTACTCAACGTGACATTTTTTTATTCAACAGTTGTCTAATAAACAATTTAAAAAATCTGTTCTGAAATATATTACATCAATAGGAATTCCAATGCCGCACACCATTTATTCTCTGTTGGTGAAAAAAGAAAAAAAAAAAAACCTTATAATACCATTTGCTCCATAAGGAATTGAGGATGTAACTTTGAAATGCACCAATTTCTATTTTAAATGTCTACTGGCAGTTAGAATGATCGGTCCTTTTGTAGCTTTAAAGATATGGTTGCTTAGGGAAAAAAAGACTTTCCATATCAAAATCTTATTTAATAAGGAAAAGTTTTAGTTTTATACCTGTCTGTCTATCTGACTTGAATAATTTAGCGTAAAGAAATAACAAGATATGGTTATATGAAATAATAATGAGTACTTCAGTCCCAAGTGTAAGTTCATTTCAGAAGAAAAACCTCCGAATCTGTGTGAGATAAAGCTAAGAATTCACTTTCATATGAACCGCTACTGTAATATGTATATGCTTTAATAAACAAAGTAGAAATACTGGTATCAACATTGTAAAATATGTATTTTGAATGAGGTTTACCTCCAAGCTGTTCAATGGCTGAGATAATTTAATTGCAATACAGTAATTGAATTTGGCATCTAGAGTTACTGTATCAACAAATCTTTCGTCTCCTCCCCAGATTCAAATAACCATTGTATTAAATTAGTTTAATCACTGGTGCAGTTATACCCTGAGGCAATGACAATTTTGACCTGCATGAACTGACATGAAAGTTGTTTGCGCAATTGAAGATATCGCAGCCAAAACCTGATAACTAACTAGTACTGAATCAATTTAAACATCATAAGCAAGGAAACACAAATACGCTATGGCCTAGAAACATGCATAGATACTTTGTATCATGCAATGAAAAAGCCGAAAAACTGTATTGTATTAAATAAACACTGAAAATGTTGAAACAATCAGTGAAAAAGTCCCTGTTTCCTGTACTGATTTACCCAGGAATGGTTTAATACTTCTGGAAAGATAATACTTCATATGATAACATTATGAATTCCGATTTACCCCAAATTACATCAGTTCCAGTTTGGTTTCTTCCCTTGTCATAACCCAGGAACACCATTAACCCATAAATGATTTTTAATTGCTTCTGATACTGGAAATTACCCATTTTTTATGATGTTGTGTGTTGTTTGATTGTGTTGATCACAATATTTAACTTAGTAGGTCTGAATATCTCGTTGGAATATCAGGGAATCCTCTTCAGTGGTTTTAGTTGTACTTTCGTTTGTAGAGAAATTAAATGATAGTGCTCCTTCTTTCTTGTCCAAGAGCAGTTGTGGCATTTCCCAAGGTTTAGTAATTGGTCCATTCCTGTTCTTGGTGTATTCGCCAGGTTCATATTTGTTCAGAGGAACTCCTAACCTAGTGTTCTAATATTGCTTTGTATTTTTTACCAAATGCACTGCAGGGTTCAAACATGTTAAAATGAATGCGATAGCTCAGAGCGTTGTTTAACCACCTCTGCTTTCAACCTCTAAACCAAATCATTATTCATCAAGGAATAATGAGGATAACCATTTAGATGTTTGCTCAGTAAACTTAAGCAAGTCAATGACTGCTTAATCATAGCTCTGTAGGTTTTTTTTTTACATTTAACATCTTGTATTAAAGGGGATGATGGACTTCTGACTTGTGGAATCGGGCATTCTTTATTTCTAACAGCAGAGAATAAGAAAAATAATACTATATACATACACATATGTATTAATAGGATATATATATATATATATTTTTTCCACTTGACCTTAAACATTTTTTCAACAGAGATGGTACAATAATGTTTAAGGTCAGAGGTCAAACAAAAATCTGCTCAAATAATATAATTGAGTTGTGTAAACCATTCTCTGTCCTTTATGCCATAACTTGCAACCTCTTATGTAAAGAGAACTTGGAAATAAGCCTAAGAGCAGTAACATATACAGAAAACAACACTGCAGTCAGTGAACAGTGACTGTATTCAAAGGACTGTAAATTTGAGTTTCCTTATATCAGCAGAAATTTTTATTTTTTTTTTTTTTTTGCTGACAGTCTAATTTTGAGAATTTAATTTGACTTCAACTTCCCAATTGAACAACAGCCTTAATTTAAACACCTTATAAATCTGAGATTCTGCTGACTATAAAAGGAACTTTCAGTTTCCCACAGGTATAATAATCCAAAACCCAAGGATATCTACATGCAGCAAGAAAACTCCTCCACTGAATCAATACTGCACACATCAGCCTCTGAACCTCCAAGGGTTACAAGGGCCATCAGCAGCACTGAATTTTCTGTCAGAGCATGTAACTCAGTTTAAGACTCAGGAGGAGACGTGAGAGCTAAATCTTAATCAGGAAGGTTAAAATGAAGATGGAACTCAATAAAGTTGGAGCTCACCTTCTAGGACAGGGAACAAATTGCCCCAATTCAAGAGCAGTGCTTTTTTAGTGAACCTATAATTGTAGTGAATAATGGAAGTGTCTTCTTGTGTTGTTTTTAGGAAACTGATGATAGGGAAAGTATAGCTGCTGCAGTTCTGCTATACAACTTAAAGGACAGAAAGAGACTATAAATTTTGTTCTATCAGAAGGATTTGGTCTAAGACTCACCTACCATTCCAACATCACAAAAGTAAAATCTTAATGATGTGTGTTTCTCTTAGGCAAACCAACTCAGATGTTCAGCTGGATTGAAAGGACCTGTCACTCAGAATCTCTTGCATGGTGTTAATAGGGAAAGCCCTTTATCCTATGTGGTATCTGTTAAAAAAATCTAAGATTGGTGCGGTGGCGCAGTGGGTTGGACCAGGTCCTGCTCTCCAGTGGGTCTGGGGTTCGAGTCCCGCTTGGGGTGCCTTGTAACGGACTGGCGTCCCGTTCTGGGTGTGTCCCCTCCCCCTGTAGGCTCCGGTTCCCTGCGACCCCACTTGGGACACAGGGCGTGAGGGGGAGGGGACACACCCAGGACGGGACACCAGTCCGCCACAAGGCACCCCAAGCGGGACTTGAACCCCAGACCCACTGGAGAGCAGGACTGTGGTCCAACCCACTGCACCCCCCCAGTGTTAAATATTTCTGTGCAAATTTTGATATTTGAGAAACAAAGACAATAGGTGACAATCAACAGTATAAACTGGACCAAACATGGTATGTTTGATTTTATAACCTGGGCAGTGTATTCATGGAGTTGAAGGCAAGCAGGATGGGGTAATGAACTATACACACACACACACACACACACACACACACACATTTTCAGAACCGCTTGTCCTATACGGGGTCGCGGGGAACCGGGGCCTACCCGGCAACACAGGGCGTAAGGCCGGAGAGGGAGGGGACACACCCAGGACGGGATGCCAGTCCATCACAAGGCACCCCAAGCGGGACCCGAACCCCAGACCCACCGGAAAGCAGGGTCGTGGCCCAACCCACTGCGTCACCACACCCCCATAATGAACTATATATTACGGCAAAATTAAACTGAGTGGAAATACATGTTTGTGCATATTTAAAAATAGTGGTAGCATATGAATCAACAGGAGAAAGTGATAGACCTTCACAAGGGTCATTGGTAAAGGTAATCTTAGAGACTATGCCAGAAGTGAATCCAAAAGAAAATGCAGCTGGACAGGACAGGCAATTGTAAGTCTTTATACTGTCCTTCTCATGCACATATTTCTGCAGTCAGCCCTTTCCAGCATCTTCAGACTATGAAATAACAACAGACATCCAACAAACATCATAGAGCATATGTGACATCACGAGCAATTTAATGGTAATGTAAAATAAAAATGTAAAAGCTGAAAAATGGCGCTTTTATATACAGTACAACACACTGCAACAGGAAAATACAGCTGCACACTATATAATAACCCACAATAATCCATATATTGTACTGATAACCATATCAAAGAAATTTGATTAAGGGGATTTCGCTCATTAATTAATCTGTTTCCTTATTTGTTTATTTTTTTACTTAAGACATCTAAAATGAAGCGTCAGAACAATTCTGGAATGTCCTGCTCACATAAGCACTATAGCAATGTAATTCTATAGACGTAAATGCTCTCTCCTTCCTCCCACTGTCTTCAAATCTGTGCCTTCTTATACTACCATCTGGCCTTTCGTGCATATTCAGAATGCTGAAGCTCTTCTGGTGTTGGATGTTCCTCCTTACCCATGTACCATTCCTGTGCTGTGGTCTTTCCACTGTCTCTTCAGTGCCTCTAGTGCCCCTCATTACCACTACATTCTGGTCTCCTTGTTTTGCCTCTGACTGCCTTGTGTTTTCAAAATCACTGAAACAAATTGGCCGTTCTCGTTCCTAGTTTCTAAGTTTGGGCAATGAACTGCCTCTCATCTGCTCATAGTTTCTTGACCTTTCAACCATTTTATAGACCGTTCTTTTCCAATGACACTTTGGAAGAGTTGAGCCTCTGCTCCCTATTTAGCCTCTGCTAGTCACTGAATGACCTTTACCTAGCCTGTCTCCTAGTGTGCCCTTGTTAACAGTAGGCTGATCTTCTGCTTACTACAGTATTGTTCTTAATCTAAAATTATAATATGCTTGCTACAATGTACACGTGGAAGCACTGATGTATTGCAACAATCCTGACACTGTAAGTCACCTTGGTACAGCATCAGAATGCCACTGCTGCAATAGCGTAAATGAAATGTTTGAACCTCATTAAATGTCCTGTACTGTTGCAATGTTAGTAATGCAAAATGAATATGATGTGTTGCCATTAAAAAGTGTAACAGGCTAACAGCATGTTTATTAATAATTATAGCCCATCCAAGATTCTTTGTATTACAAATCACAGCATTGTAATTATTTTTTATGACTCGTAGGAGAAATGGCATCAGAACACCCCATAGTCTAGACCTCCTATTTTGTCCTATATACTTTCAAGACAGCACAGTGCACTGAAAATTCAAAATTCCATGCAAACTGGAGAAATTCTATAACTTTCTCTAGTGATGGGTGGATTGTTTTACCACAGTGATGTTATTACATACACCTTTTTTTTTTCCTACAGGGGTGCGGTGGTGCAGCAGGTTTGGCCTGTGCCTGCTCTCTGGTGGGTTTGGGGTTCAAGTCCTGCTTGGGGTGCCCTGTGCCCTACAACATTGTCATAATCACACAGAAATCTTTGATTATTTGAATCCAAGTGTAAAGTTTATTCAGTGAAGCGGATGAACGTGAAGCAGGTCATGAAGAGACTGGGATGTGAGGACATAGGAAGGGTTCAGGAAAACCAGATATGGAAGAATACAAAAATAATGAAGGTTGTGGGGCAGAGCCATAGTTGAGGTTGTGGTAGAGGTGCCAAGCTGAGGTTATGATTGTGGTCGAAGAGCAAGGAGATGCGCTAGGAAGAATGTGTTGTCTCTACGAGATTCTACAAGATTTGTGGTTAGACCTTACTCTTTTGAAGACTGTTTTGATGGGACACAGATGTTCTGAATACAGCTAGGTTACTTCGTATTGATGCCTCTACTACTATCGGGTGTTGCATCCCCGGGGGGCTCGTAACAACTCAGAGTAATCAAAAGTGCATTTCACCAACGGACAAAAAGATACAGATGCAATCATATGATTTTTTAAGTATAGTCAGTTTTTATTTCATTTATTTTTGTAAAGAGATAATGTAAACAGATGACATAAAAATGCAATAGACAAAACCACCAATGCTGTTAAAGGCATTTTTCAGATTTAAAAGTCTCTGATTAAGATTAACATTGTTACGGCTATAGCTTTACAATTTTCTATATATGAAGCATCTATGCTTTGAAAAAGAGCAGTGTTCAACTAAGCAGCTGGTCCACATGCGTCATTCTTTTAAAAATGATTCTCTTCCTCAAACCCAATAACTCTCATAACCAAACTGATATAATTTAATATTTCAAGGCTAATGTACAACACATTAGCTTATTCCATTAAGTATTGCATTATTAATTAAACTCAAAACTTATCTTTGCATACTACTAAATGTAGAGGTGTTGATTAATTTATTATTGTACTAAATTATAAATTGTAAAGTAACTATTTAAGATGATGGGATTTTGAATTCAGCAATTCATTTGCCCTTAAAGGAGAGGGCTGAATTTAATTTTCTACATTTTATTTATTTTATTTATTTTTTTTTTTTTACCAGATTGTCTACAAGTGTATCCCGCAATGTAGTGGCGTCCCATATAGGGTGTGCCTCCCATCAGTCATGTATGCAATGCTTCTGGGAGAGGCTCCGGATCACCATGACCCTGGTCAGGAGAAGCAGTTATTGAAAGTGGATGGATGGATGTCCTTGAGTGATGTTAGCTCACTTTACTGAGACAATTTTGCTGATTGAACAAGGACTTGAAGCAAAGGGTAGTAAATTTAACTAAAAAGAGCATAGAATTGTAAATGATGCACTATACCAGAGTTTTAAGGGAGAATGTTGTCATGATTCAAGCCTAAGAAAAAATAATAGTGTTGGGCATATGTCTCAGACACAGATTTTTCTTTATCCTTAAAATCCATCAGGTGTTGTTCCAAGGCATGGAATGTCTAGTCCCCAGTTAAATTTAGATCTCTTGATTCTTCCAACTATCTTGCCAAAATGATAAACAGCCATCATTTTAGTAAAGGTTTAGGAAGGCTCACTTACTCTAATTGTATTGTGCTGCTGAACCATAAAAACTGCCGTGAGAAAGCATCTGAATGGACTTCAAATGGCAAAGTAAAACACTGAGAATGGAATGACTCAGAGGGTTTTTCTGTCTCTTTTCTTCTCTCTCCAGGAATTCTGCTGATGTGGTTAATTGAATATTCTTGTCTTTGGGTCTGATAAGACTAAGCAATAATTAGGTAGCTATTGTAACTATAGCTATTGTAAATATTACTTCCTCTATCTACTGGACCAATTAATAACCCACATTGACAACTGAAGAGTCACATTGTGACCAGCTGACAGTCTCTTTGTCCTCAGTTTCATAGCTCAAAAGAGTTCAAGATTGAAAGACAGATTTAGACTGAGCCCTTGACATCTCACCTACAGTAATAAAAGAATTGGTGTAAGACCAATCTTTGGACCAATATCAAATTTCAAATGATCTATCTGTGCTGCTCATAACTGAAAAAGTGCCGTTTCTATTTATTAAGGTAAATATTTGAGTATTTTGAAGTATACTGGAATAATTGATCAATTTTTTTCAAAAGAAGGAAAAAAGAGTAACACAGAAGATGGTACAGAAGCTCTTCAGTTGCAAAAAAAACTTTTGTTTTGTTATGCTCGCTGAAATGTTTTTAAAATAACATCAGTATAACCTTTGGCTGCAAACTCTGTACTCATTATTTTAAAGTTATTAACCTACTATGGACCTAATAAAAATCTTTACAAGTACTGCATTAAACCGCTTTAAAGTTTAATTATCTTGCCCTTTGTTATTTCAAGGCTGATATCATAAAAGCACTCAGGCATAGCAGCTGTGCAGCTGTCAGTTACTCTGGGTTCCTGTGCATCTATACAACAGAAATAAATGTCAGCAAAATTATGTGACGTAATGTTTGTGTATATACCAGAATTTAAAAATAGACGGCCCCCATTAAATTTAGATGGTTCAGACGCTTTGATGGCAATATTTATTACTTACATTGGTAAGAACTATCTAAAAATATTCCCTAGAAAGATTTTCTGCAAGCCCTTTCATTTTTCATAACAATGTTTTACAATGATTGCTAATGTTTTATTCCAAGTTCAGCAAAACACATTATATCTTGATAGACCACTCTTTTGCAGGTGTGGTTTAATTTGAACAATTATTCATAGCATTAGCCATAGAATCATAGCATAAAATTCCTTCAGAAACCAGTCACAGTTATCTTTTATTTTGTTCTGGCATAGCTTAGTATTTGAAATTATGTTGTTTTTTTCCTGATTTTGCTGATGTTAAATTTCACAAATTTGTGATGCGAAATAAATGTGTCATAACATTTTTGTTAAATTAGCCTTACATATTTATAAATTGCCTCACAAAAGTGAATACAGTTGTTCTGACACATTTTTTGAGAAGTATTTACTATTTACTTTTTTTATAAAAAGATGACTAACATAGCAATTACAATTGCACTTCACCATGTTTCATCTGAGTAAGCTCTGAATAATAATAATAATAATAATAATAATAATAATAATGAGTAAACAATAAGTGTTGCTTTTCAAGTTTGCAAATAGAGTGGTGAAAGCAGAAAACAAGCAAACAAAAGGTTTGCAAACTATAAATGATCCTATGGCTTCTACATGTACCAGTTCTGAGTCCTTCAGTGAAGGGTCACCTCTCTTTGTCACCCTGCACCTCCATGTAATATATCATGTACTTGATGAGCAGCTGCTGTCTGTGCTTCAAAGGTAATTTACATACATACTCTTTTTTTTATTTTTTATAATAATGATTTGTACTGATGTTGATGAAATCTACTCACTGTATTGTTCTATGAGATGTATGTTACTTTGGAGAAAAGCATCTACTAAATGAAGATATGTAAATGTAAATGTATACGCATGTACTAAGTATTTGTGAATTTTGTTTGAGTTGCCAGAGAGCAATAATGCTCTGGTGGCGTATCTTTATTGTGTTTTCTTCTTCACAATGTGTTGTAAATACTCCTGGCAGAGTACTCAGAATACACAGGCACATGCCCCAGGCATCCTGCATCACTGGAGGGAGAGGCTGGGAGAGCAAGAGATCCAGTCTACTGTTCCTGTCCAGAAAACCCAGCAGAGCTGTCCGGATTGCTGACATTTACAATAGATTTAATCACTTAGCAGACGCTTTTCTCCAGAGCGACATACAATTCAGAGTAAACAAAAGCACATTTCACCAACAGACAGAGAGATACAGATAGAGACAAGCACTTCTCAAAGTACAGTCACTTTATAGTCCAATTGCACTATAGTGTGGACGCACATTAGACAAGGAGATGCATATAGAATTGATGATGAGCCTCTGGCTCTCTTTGCGTTACATTCAATATACCATCTTTTCAAGAAATAAACCAACCCTGGTTCCAATTAAGTAGATAAGTAGGGGAATAATTGTATGGTGAACATAAGCCTTTGGCACCATTTATAATAGTTGCAGAGTCTTTGTGGTTAAGGCTAAGCTTTCTGCATTTAGAGTCTGGTGTCATGTAGAAAAATCTCAGGGACTTTCATGACATGAAAATGTATACTTTTTCTGAAATGTCTTCCATTTCATCACATAAATCTGTGTAGTGCAAAAAAGTATGATAATCACGAGATGGCATTGCAGTTGGACTCTTTGGTAACTTCACAGACAACTGCTATTCTCATCTTGTTGCTCAGTGTGGTGCAAAGACCTGATCTTATTAACCTCTACATTGTGCCATTGTTTTCCATTTTACCATTTGGGAAATTTGAAAGATTTAATCCTTTATAACATCTTCCGATGTTTTACCTCCTAACAATATAATGTACGATGTCCATGAGTGGTTCCTTAGTCCACATGACAGAATAACTTAACTATACTGTTTTTGTTGTGAGACTTCACAAAATCATTCATCCATTCATAGTGGTCTGGGCTGGGTCCCATCCGAAAAGTATGGCACATTAAGTTAGGAACCCATGTCACCCAAAGTAATTCACATGAACAAGGGCAGAACATGTAAATTTCACAGTGCTGGAACTGCACAACCCAGGTACTATGAGGCACTCATGCTACTTGATAAATTAAATACATAAATATTCTTCATATGATATATTCTATAAATATTGAATATCCTTACCGCTCTAATTATATACTTTAAATGTAATACTTTACATAATATTTTGCTGCTCAACAGAGCCTTCTTACCAGGTAAATGCATTTTCTGACATTTCGTGCCCTGTATTTCACACATTCCCCCTGTAGCCATCAAATACCCTGTTTGACAGCGCTGCAAATCTTTCACTGCATTATAACTAATGGCTATTATTAGATTCATCATATGCAGATTGAATGCCGTCTCTGTGAATATGTACTAGTTTCAGATCTGTGTGCCTGTATGTGCACATTGCTGTTCTTTGTACCACCTACAACTTCTGGAGTTTTCTCCTGGTAGTTTTTAATCAGACATCTATGCAAGTATCACATACAGGCCCTCTCTTCTCTCACTCTTCTATTTCTATATTCAGCATAACAAAGGCTAAATGTCAACATTCTTATTTTTGTGACCATAATTATGCCTATTTTCCTCTAAACTCCACAGAGCCACATAGCGTAAACTTGAAGAAGATACAAAAAATGAAAAAAAAATATGTGAAGTGGGCAATATAGGTTTATGAAGTAGCAGATCAGCCTTATGAATGTATCGCAGTGTGTAACAGCTAGTGTGCTCTCAGATTACTTGAGATAACTTTACCTGGTTTCTTGGTCATGGTGTGGTATTTCAACGAGCAGCGCTGCCGTCTCACAGAGCCTGGCTGGTGCCACACGATGTGGGTCCGATCCCCACACAGTTTGTCTGGAGTTAGGATGTTTGATTCCCCTGTTTGAATGGGTTTCTTCTGAGCAATATGGTTTCCTCCCATAGTCCACAGATACCAAACGATTTCATGAAACTGGCTACTCTAAACTGTCTGTAGTGCGTGTGCATGTGTGTGTGTGTGTGTGTGTGTGTGTGAGAGAGAGAGAGATGTATTGTATAGATCAGTGATTGTCTGTTCCTAGTGTATGTAACAGGGCAAGTCACTTTGGATAGAGAAGTGTCAGCTAAATACTACATGATATTCACTTTACATTGCTTTACATAGCTTTGGAGAAAAGCATTTGCTCAATGAATAAATGTAAATGTGAAAAACACAGAGCCAATCATCAGCAAGACATGTTTATTTAGGAGGCTGTAGCGATGAGAGGAAAAGTGCTCCAGTTATTCTTTACTCTATCATTATTAACATGTATTCAGTGATGTACGATTTCTAGACCTTGAGCGTAGCTGAGACTACTTTATGCTCCTCTGCACTCTTGTGTCTCATTCAAACAATAACACAATGATAAGGCTAAAAGTTTCCAGAAAAGGTGGGTGGGGAGACATGCTGGAGTACATTAAGGCAGATAAGAGGTCAGGCACTGTATTTTTTCCCCCGTGTCCCCAAGGCATTCTGTGTTCTTTCATCCTTGAGAGTTCAAACCGGAAAAGGTCTTCCATACTCACTGTGTACCCACTATAACATGGTTGGGCAATCATGCCCTATGAGGACCATAATTTCTGCCACTTTGTTCTGTCCAAGCACTCAAGTGATTAATTAGAGTCATTGTTTAGATAGAAAAAAATGAAATCACCTGGCTTTTGCAGGTGTGAATGGTTTACTGATTAAACCACTTGCTAGTCAGCAGCTATTTTTTGAAAGAAAATGCCAGGTGATGTTATTTTCTATGCAGACAAAGAGTTTGATGAATCAGTTGAGTGTTAGAACAAAATGAAAGCTCACACACCATGCAGTCCTTGTAGTGAGTGATTGCCTACCCTTCGGCTGTGAAGATCAACACAGATGCAACGCTGTTCAGCACTGCTTCTTTATATTAGTATACAGACCTGAGTAAAAGAGCACACCCCTTTTTGACAGGGGATTTTGGATGTTTTTAACCCAACAAGCTTTACAATTTTTTTTCTTAGTTTTTTAGGATGCACTCTTATGAACAAAAATTTACTGTGTATAAAAGTTCATAAGCAACGTATCTATGGAGCTGTATAGACTTTAGTTTGTTGATTAGAACTGTTCATACTACCTGAATTCTGACAAACTACTTTCAGGTATCAAAAGTTGTCCTTAGAAGTTGTACTTGCTACACACTTAGTGTCTCACACATTGAAAACTGCACACATTCCTAAAAATATATATTCTTTTACATTTGAAATGTATCTTTTTACACTTCTTTCCAAACACAAGTGGTGGGCAGAAGAAAAATTTTCATCATAGCTGGACTCACAAATAAAGCAAACAGCGAAACAAAACAGTAATTCAACACGGTTTTGTGAAAAAGTTATTCGACAGCCAAAATATTTTAAGAACAAGTTTAAAGGTCATAGTATTCCAAAGGACCTCTGTAGGCATTTTCTAAAAATACACCAAATCTGTTTGTGTAATGTGAGTCTTATGCTGCTTGTGTGCTCAGGAGCATGGTGCAGAATGGATATGAGAGCAGAAAACAAAAGATTACATACTTATATACACAGTTTTAGTTTGCAATAGTTACATTTCTTTCAGTCATTAGATTCTGAAGCATCACTGTTGATGCATTCCATTGATTCTCCTGGTTCAGTTTTGAAATTCATAATTACGTTATTCAAAATTCCATAAGTATTGCATTATAAGTGACAATAAAGAAACTCTACCTAAGTATTACTTGCCTATTAGTCATGTTTTTATATATTAATTAGTAATAATTTGTCTTAACAGTAATTTTCTGCATTCTTCAGCTCTCCATAGCACCAGAATGTAATGGCATAAAGCTGAAAGACAAAAAATCATTCTGACTATAAATATTTTGAGCAATGATGGGACAGTACACTTCACCCTTACTGAAAGACTTTTTTTTTGAAGACGGACTTCTTTCAGCAGGAAAACCTTCTTCAGTGTATGTAACAATATGAATCATCATCTGTCATGGCTTGGCTTTGCGAACGAAGATTTAGGAAGGGGGCTGCCCTCGTCTGCTGCAAGCTCGCTGGTGGCTGAAAAGGCCAGTGCGGGACAGGCAGGTTCGGCCGCAGTAGCTGCAAGGGAAAGTCTGTTCTGGATTTGGTGCTGCAACACAAAATGATTAAAGTGGGAAATAATGTCAGACTCAATGGATCTACAAATACATAATAAGAGTAAGGGGACAAACAATATGAAATTGAAATACTGGTGAGTAGAGAATTAGAAAAAGATGGATACCAGAAAGGAAAGGATTACCAGAGAGCAACGTAAAAACGAAAATGATAATTAAAATAATACAATGTTAAAAATAATAATAATAAACTTTTGAACCCTAGTGTATTCAATGTTTCCCAAACCTCAGTATTTATTTGAGTCAAATATGAAGCACTTCACCATTAACAAGAATGCTTTAATATTTCTTTAATGTTGAGCTATATAGTTGCGGAAACATGTTCTTAGCTGTTTGAGAAAATAATGTTGCTAAGTGAATAAACGGATGTATTAAAACGGTCTCATTACACCATTATGATTTATTTCGAGTCTTGCTAACATCTGTGACCCCAGGTTAAATTTATAACAAGCACACCCTGATATGCATTAATGAGGCCTTATTTAACCCCAGAACACCCATCATGTGAGTGTAGCTGAAGGATGAAAGTAATATGTTCAAAGAGATTTTGAGCCAAGGATGAAAATTTAAGAAAATGTTTATTTTCACATGCTTTAAATTAAATTATAGAATCTGAAACTTGTGTTATTACAATTAAAATTAAACTAAAGGAACAAAAACTAAAATTGAATGTCTGATTCAAATAAAAAACATAAATATCAGGCATTTCGGATAGTTTTACATACGTTGTATTGTGATAATAAATATACAGATCGCAAATACACACATATTTCAAACTATAAATGTAAATCTATATACATAAAAGTCGATTTACACAAACTAATATATAAAAAAAATACAAAAATATAGAAATTGTGAATATGTTATATGCATTCATAGAACAATAAATATGCCTAAATACCCTGATGTACATAAAACATCTCACAATTTGTTTGGAAAAATAATACTATACACATAAAATTCTGTAATAAAAACTTTTATTTTCATACTGTGTTTTCACATTTCTTACAGAGTGATGTTTTCACAGTGTGCTAGGCAAACAGGTTCAAGACACCAATCACAATGCTTGTTAGTTTTATGGTCTGTGCCACAGGGGCACATGTTACACCTGTTAAATCTTTTCCTTTTTTTGGGTTTTCATTTTCCACAGCTGTCTGTTTCAGAATCTATCCCCAGAAGGGACTCCTCCTCTGGGATGTTCTGCTCTTCTGCATAAATAAATTGTATGCATTTCATAATACTATTACGTGTTTCACACATTCATTTTTCATATACTGTAAATATGGAATTTTTCATGGAAAACATTGCAATGAGGTTACAATTACTGGCGTTGAAGAATTTGAAGAGACAATCTGACTGGATGATAGTTGTGCTAAGTGTCACTCAAGAGTCACTGTAACTGGAAAAAGATTGGGTAGAAATTGATAATTATTTATAGAATGACACAAAACTTTTAAGTAAGGTTTGTTTAAGGAAATGAATCTATCATTAAAAAAGTGTCCACCACATAATTTACTCCAGGGAAACTGACAGTTATATTTGTGTCATTTTTTGGAATTTTGGAGCTGTACATCGAGTTTATTATTGGTGTGACAGATTTTTGCTTATAATAGCAAACAACTCTTTTCTTTTATGAACAGTTTTATAATCAGTATTGTTTTACATAGTAGCTGATTCTATACAGGACTTTGCAGTCCATAACAGATTTTAATGTTACGCACAGTGGAGATTTTGACAACTGAAAGAGAGACAAAACACCTGGCCATAGTTACACTTGAATCACTGCAGATGTTGCTTAAGACTTGCTGTAAGACTCGGCATTTGCTCAGGATGAGCAAGATTTAGGACCTCTTAAAACTGAAAGTAACAGGATGTGGCTGTTTAAAATGTGTTGAAATTAATAAAATACAGTGAAATGTATTAAATGCAGGAAGTCCCTCGTAAACAGAGATTCTTAATCCTGGTTTGGTCACCAGGCTTCAGCAAATGACACAAATACATTCAACAAATACAGAGAATATCTTGCTGATTGTACCCCTGCATTATTATCTTGAATTCCTATAATCTGTGCTATAATTAAAATTTGATTATTCTTTCTCCTGTCTTGCTTTTCAACCACCATCATCACCTTCATCATCATCATTATTATTATTATTATTATTATTATTATTATTATTATTTATTTTCTTTTTTTTTTGAGAATCCATTTGTTAAGGCAAATCACTGAAAGAGGCTAATATAAGGCAAAAAGTGCTTTAGAGTCGTGGTATTGAACTCTTCCATTAAAAAATGTTCAAATAACTGCTTCATGTGCATTATTTCATACATTCTTAGAGACAATTTAGAAAGTTTTTCCCCAACATGCTCCTTCTTAATAAGCATAATCTAATATTGAGAGGGTATTGGTTAAAAGTAAATTTCAAGAGAGGTTGAAGGACTTATCACGTGACTGTTTCACATCTTATGCTGGTGTGTTACCATGTTGCTCTAAAATAATGAATGAATTTTAATATGGGGCTTTGCAATACAGTGAATGCTACATGCTTTTTAAATATATATTACTTTCTTTACATCAGCTGTGCATTGTCTTTATGCAATTAAAAATGCATTTGGAAAGTTTTTCTAAACATTTTTTAGACTAATCGTTTATTAATTTTAATTAGTTATTTTAACAACTAATATTTATTTACACTGCATTGCAAATATGAATTCACAAAGACCTGCCCCACAACATTATACACTGTCCAGAGACACAAGGGCTCAAAATTAGCATTAATAAAGCACAGCATTCCTCCCATCTTGTGCACACTAGGAGCCTGTGCTTGAGGCAGCCATAAGGCACCTGTTCCTGTTGTGAATCTTGCTGTGCTTCAACATGTTCAGAAAATGATGTTTCCACATTAAACAATGGTTAGTTGAAAGTCACAGCAAAAATCAGTTAGGGCATCCATAAATGAAACAGTGTCCTTGCTCTGACCAACTGCATTCATGTGAAAATAATGTGGTTGTCAAACTGCCACAGTCAAACAGGATCTATGTTCTGAGGTTCAACCTCCACACAGGTACAGCTTGAATAGTATGACAGTTAAACTGCTAAGGGCTCTTGAATTCTGCACAAAGTGAAATAACAAAACTGTGCAATTAACAGTTATTAGCATTATAGTGATTTTGTTTTAAAAAAATAATCACACAGACACTGTATATGATTAAGTCTGACCCGTTTCAGCTGGAAATTATATATTTTGATAGCTATATAAACAGAATTGTTACATTTTCTTTATCTTGAGAATTATAAAAAGATTTAATACTTGGCTGTGTTCCTACATTTGTTTACAAAGCAATTCAGGGCACGACACAATATATATATTTTTTTTGCACAATGTAAAGCACCAGCTATTGTCGCTATAATCGAAAGAGAAATAAAGAGCCCTTTTGTTACAGTCTAAGATTTTATTTTCACAAATTTATTTAAATAAATTCAAACTGATCCAAACTGTAATGTATTTGTAAGTGGAGGATTATCTGGACAGAAAGGTCAATTTGGAATTTATAATTATTTTTTTTTTTAAATTAAATAACAAAACAATTCCACTGCCTCTAAAACTTATATACAGATCTACTAAAACGTTATTGTCACATTCATAATCTGCACAATCACAAGCATCAATCAGAGGGTCCTCTCACCAGAGCACTAAGGAACTCAAGTGCTCTTATAACCATTTGACGACTAATCCCCTTCCCCATAAAGGGTCTTTACTTTTAGTTAGACTTTCAGTGTCTTGTGCAAACATGTTAGCTCACGTTAACAGCTCATGTGACGATGTTATCTATGTTTAATATGTGTAATATGTTTATTGTCATTTTTTTTCTTGTTTGGGAAGTCTACATTTTTCGCATTATTTTGTTTTTCAGTACCAAATGGGAAATGGTAATTTTTTTTTTTTTCCATACACTATTTTCTCAATTACAATCTCTTTAGAAATTTTACTATGGTTTTGTCTTGCTCTTCTGTTATTGTATTGTAATGACCTGTATTATTTGTCTTACCTTGCTCTTGATGTTTAGTTTTACATTTTTCCACCGTGCTCGTTTTTATTTTACACACAGAGCTAAATGTGTTAATGCAAATATCTCTGCATACTGAAATAAAGAATCAGAATGTAATAATGAGCAATGGGTAAAAAAGAGAGAGAAGTGACATGATGGAGTGGATGTAAACAAAACATTGGTTAATTTAGCTGATGCTTTGCTGCAGAGTGACTTACAATGTTAAGCTACCCACAATAATATGCTTGTTTAGCAAACTTCATAATTTTTACTTGAGAAATTTTGGGTAAAAAACCTTGCTCAAGGGCACTACAGCAGAGGGTGAGATTTGTACCTTATAACCTTTTTATCCAAAGGCAGCAGCTCTAAGCATTTTGCTACCAGCTGTCTGGATAATAACGCATATACAATAAGGCATAAATCTATCTTTTGAGTTTATTCAAAAAATATTAAAATATCAGACTGTGGTGAAGGATTCAGCAGAAAATGAAACTAAAATGTGTTGATAATAAAGGGTACAGGCAAAACTGTGATTGAATTAAAAACTAGTTTACAGAAATCTGTGTAAAGACAGCTTTACTGGCAGGAAAAAAATGATCTCCCAAAGTAAAGGGAGCAGGAGAAAACTTTTTGTCATAGGCTGCAACAGGTGGGCTCTATTAGCTGTGAGAGCTATCTCCAAACATTGGTTAAGGTGTTAATCTTTATAGCCTTGTGCATATAACATCTATATTATGTATGTAATGAAGTTCATATAGAGCCAATCAGTTTAAAGTGGCCTGAATTCTGTAAGACCTTCTATCAAAATCCCAGTTAGGTTTCAGCAATTAACAGCTCATTTGATATAAAAATCACTATACTTTACAGTTTAGGAAGACCACCATTCTGTAAAGGACTCAGTTACATTTTGGTCACATATTTCAAAGAACTGATAAAAATCTTCAAAGCTAAATGAATGACAAAATGATACAGAAGACCTCTGGGATTTCAGTATCAGCTGACAAGTTTATTCCAGTTATTGTGGAATAGAAAAAGCATTATCAATAGTGAGTGAGTGAGTGAGTGAGTGAGTGAGTGAGTGACTGAGTGAGTGAGTGAATGAGTGAGTGAGTGAGACAAAATTAATTGCACAGCGATATGTGGTGGTGGGCGCAACGGGTTTAATCGGGTCCTGCTCTTTGGAGGTTCTGGGGTTCAAGTCCTGCTTGGGGTGCCTTGCGATGGAATGGCGTCCTGTCCTAGGTGTGTCCCCTCCCCCTCCGGCCTTACGCCCTGTGTTGCCGGGTAGGCTCCGGTTCCCTGCGACCCCGTATAGGACAAGTGGTTCTGAAAATGTGTGTGTGTGTGTGTGTGTGTGTATATTTGCTAGGTGAATAGCATAGTGTCTCCTAAGCGCAGTAAGTTTCAAAGTAGGATACATGTTGCTTCAGCTTATCAACTGCTTATCTTTTTTTGATACAGAAAGAAAACTAATAAAATCTAAAATACACACACACACACATCTTCTGAACCGCTTGTCCCATACGGGGTCACGGGGAGCCGGAGCCTACCCGGCAACACAAGGCGTAAGGCCGGAGGGGGAGGGGACACACCCAGGATGGGACGCCAGTCCGTCGCAAGGCACCCCAAGCGGGACTCGAACCCCAGACCCACCGGAGAGCAGGACCCAGTCCAACCCACTGCGCCACCGCACCCCCAAAATCTAAAATATATATTAATTAAAAATTGACAATTATTGAAAGCCACAACTGTCAATAAGTCCCCTGTTCTGATGACCACCATTGCCTTGAGACTGAAGTCTACTCAGCTGGTGATGAGAATTTTTCTGTTGACTAAAAATCGTACTGATGTGTACAGACTGCATTCATATATTCTTGCTTGCATTTTAAATTAAAAAGCCCCAAACTAATTTAAGTATGTCCAATCATTATAAGCTTTTCATTGTTCCTTTACTTTGGCAAGATATTTATACAAGCACAAAGTAAATGTTACTTATACATACAGCAGGATATTTTACAGGGCAAATTCCATTTAAATATCATGTTTAATGGTATAGAAGCAAATCACTCTCCATGGGCTTCAACCAGCAACTTAAGGATAAAAAATATCTTACCTGAAGTTACTGAAATCTAGACATTTAAATTTAATAAATGAATGTACACTAGTTTATACTTTTTATTTAGTCTTTTACTGTAATTTAGCAGTACTCCTAATCTTCTTCATTCTTCTGTGTTCAATACCAAAGAGATCAAATTTCACTTTTTAATCTCTATAATTATTTCCTAATTATTTTGGTGGGGAGGTGGTAGGGATAACATTTGTTTCTAAGCATAGATTTTTTTACTGTATGGCCGTGCCACACATTTTTAAATGCATCAATGGAAAACTAATTGAAATGCATATGAAAGAACTGTAGTGAGATCAGTGGTGTTACATTTCATTCTTTATTATGTGACTTAAACCATTACCTAGTTTTTCATTCTAATTAACATGACTAATGAGATAACACAAAACGGAAAGCTGATACAACACATATCTTGCATGCAATTAAACAATGTTTTACCTTCCATTTATTTCAAATCAACGTAAGTGTTTTCAATTACTGCGATTGCGGTATTCCATATATCTTGATTAACCCTGATCTTGGAGCGAAGAGTGCATTTCAGCCCTGACACAAAAGCTTTTAGCATTATCTCTGCAATGCTATGAGCTCATCTAGAAGCAGTTAAAGGTTTATATATATTTGTAAAGTTAAATCCAGGCCAAAATGATCTGGTCCCACAAAGACAGTCTTGCCACCTTCTACAATTTCATAATAAAGAAATGTTCACTAAAATATTAATTGTATTTGTGCATGTTGCTGTATTTCAGCAACAGATCTGAGTGACGTCAACCCATGAAAATGCTATTGAACTGATAAGACAAAAATTTTAATGGACGCTTTACTTCTCCAAAGAGTTGAAGCCGGTGTAAAATGCAAATTGACGGTAGTTTTAGTTATTTTTGGCAGTGTAAGTTACCCAGGATCGATTAGAGGAAAAACTTGTACATCAAACCATGGGTATTCAGTACCACTTTGTGACAAACATATACATATATGTTAAGTTTAAGGAAACCTTTTCTGGCTTAAAACCTTTTTCACTTCTGCCACACCTGGATGCTCAATTTCTTGGATGCACACAAGGTATTCCACTCTTACAGTGCTGGATTTTTCATGTTTACTAGCTATGTGTTCATGGGTAAGATACAGGGTTATGTGCAGTTCCACTTACGAATGGATTCATCATTTTTTAACCATTCTTACTGCACCCAAGACTAAAGCTAGAATTCTCTATTGTCACGAGTGAAGTGGTGATCCTCTAATTTGAAGCTACAATGGTTGCACTGCCATGATAAGGCAAATACAATGTCGATAATAATTAGACTTCTATATATGTTTATTTACTTGTTTACAATTTTTGTCCATTTCACCTTCTCCCAAATGCATCTCAGTCAATAAAGTGACTATATTTTAAATTAAAGTATGTTCAGTCAAAAAAAAACTGCAAAAGGGCAATTCCACTCTTCTAAGAATGGACAGATCACAGGGGTTAACATGATACTTCAAATTTTACTAAGCCTGCCAAATTAAACATGTCAGCATTTACATATTTGGCGATGTTGCATAAAACAAAAAATCTATGGTTTTAATGAATGTACTGCATTGTTACATCTACACACACACACTGTCTGATACTGCTTGTCCTGGGGGGGGGGGGTCACAGGGAGCCAGAGCCTAACCCAGCAACACAGGGTGTAAGGCTGGAGGGAGAGGGGACACACCTAGGACAGGACACCAGTCCATCACAAGCCACCCCACACGGGATTCAAACCCCAGACCCACTAGAGAGCAGGACCTGGTCAAACTCACTGCACTACCACGACCCCTTGTTACTGCTGGCCTTCTTTTTTTTTTTTCTAAAACTAAACTTTCGAGTATGTTTTGGGGTAGTATATTCACAAAGATAGGCTACCCATTCTTGTTTTGTACAAGAGCAAGTTTCAGTTTCCACTGCTCACACCTAGAAGTGTTGCATTCTGAGTTCCATGTAAGCACATTCATGCAAATGTTGTTATAAATGCCTTGAGTGAGATCCAGGGCTCCAGTGAATGTATTATGCATTTAGACATTTATAGTATGGCCTCCAGCATTTGTTTTGTGAGCTACAAATGCATGACATACATTTGATATATTATAATAATAATAATTATGTTATTTTTCAATTTTGCTTCTCAGCTTTCCCTTATGAGCACACCATATAAGGATAGTGTAATGATTAATTTTGTGCAGCTACAATCTGCATCTTTCAAAAAACAAAAAAAAGCAATTCTTCTAAAACTGTAGCTGCCCTCGTTACTTTATTAGTCAAGTAAGAAGGAAAAAAAGTGGAAGTCTCTTGGGTATTACAATTTCACTTTAAAATTACTCTGGAAAACTTCAGTACACATTAGCTCTCCTTCAACAAGGTGCTCCATCCCAGTGCTCACAGGTGTTTGATCTTCACAGTGACCATGCTGACTTCAATAAAAACAGGGACATTGCTGCAAACTGTTGGCCCTTCATTTGACATTCATTAGAGCATGCAGTGTTCAACCTAAAAATAAAAAGGCTGCTCTGGAAGGGACAATACTGAGCCTACCTAAGGGGAAGGTGAATCCCAAACTCAGATGTCCTCTAGGGTATCACTTTATTTCTCCCATGAAAGTATATACTCCTGATATATATATATATATGTCAGGAGTATATGCTTTCATGGGAGAAATACATATATATATATATATATATACATATATATATATATATATATATATATATATATATATATATATATATATATATATGAAGACATATTTCAGATATTTTTAAATGAAATTTCCACTGTGGTTGCCAGTCATCATAGCTGCTTGGCATGCACATGCTACCGACTGCAACCTTCAACAACACAGAAGACATTTACATTTATACATTTAGCAGATGTTTTTCTCCAAAGTGACATACATCTCACAGAAAATACAATGTGTGCATTACATTAGTAGAAAGAGAGACATAGTTGCAGACATTTTTTAAATTTAGAGATTTTTAAATCTCACCTGAGATGTAGCTCATATGTTTACCTATATGTTATTTCTTTTTAAAACAGTCACACATATTTTGACTCACAAAAAAGAAGATCTATAATGCTGTAGGACTTCTTCATAATATTATGTGGTGTCTTGATATTGACTGGTTATTTGTATAACTTCAGAAATGTAAAAGTTCATTCATTTTCATTAACTGCTTGTCAGAGGCAAAGGAGTGAGTACTCCATGGATGGAACACCAGTCCATTGCAGGGTAGCAACACACACAAGCATTTATATACTAAGGAAAAATGAGAGTGGCCAATTCACCTAAACTTTGTACTGTGGGAGGAAACCCATGCAGACATGAGGAGAACATGGAAACTCTACACAGACTGAGATAGATTCAAACCTATTCCTAAACATCCCAGGCACTGGGAGGGAGCAGTGTTAACTGAAAAAACACAATGCATCATATATACCCCATAAACACCTGTCAGGATGCTGCAGCTTGTTAGCTGGCAACAGTTATGTGCTTTTCTTTCACAAATGTGATAACTGTCTTTTCTGGAGCTGTGTGATTTACTGCTGTTAAAGTGAGTAATCAGACATACCAAGGAGTGTATTGAAGAAGTATGGCCCTAGTCCACTTTCTTTGAAATGTGCATCTAAGTGCATGTGTGCCAATGTATATAAGCTAACTTGAGCATTTGAGAAGACTGCCAGGAACTTTCTGCACAGACATATGCTGTTATCTTTATTCCATCCTCAGGAGTTTGAAGTGTAAATGAAACACTTCAGAAGAAGCTGCCAACTTGCATTGAGTACCATCTGAATTTAGCTTGCCTGTGAGAAAGTTATCCAACATTCATTAAATCTTCCATTGTTTAAAAGCTATTATTTGTGATACCTTTTCTCCATTTACATTTGTTTTATTTATTAACTTTCCACATTATAGAGTTTGATTCTTACTGGCTGAAAACTACCTGCAACCTGAAGGTTTAAAAATTCGTCTTAGTGCTATTCACAGTAGTTCAGATGTGTATAATTTTTTTTTTTCTTTTTTTTTTTTTGTGGTGACTAGGCTCACTCTGAATGTAATTAGTATAAAAATGTGGACAAATATAATTTTGGTACACTTATCAGTTAGCCTCACTTCTAAAGGAAGGGAAAAAAATAACAATTTGCCTGGAAATGTTAAATGGTACTGTAAATAACATGCACACATAGGTAACCATTCTACTAAGTAACCTGTGAAGTCTACAGCATTCTTCAGCAGAAATACATACATATAGTACACACATACGTACACACACATGCACAGCAACCTTCCAGTGCTGTGCTCATAATTTTATGAAAATGGATAATAATGATAAATTCAACCGAAGTTCTCTTTCACTATGAATTTATAAAGTGTATTTTCTTATGTAGGGTTCTCTTCATCAATTCAGATGAAATTTGCTCTATTAAAATGCTACCTGTAAAATTTTGAGAACATTGGAACCTTGCTGTACATACACACTCTTTTAAATTTAACTTCAGGCATTGATTATAAAATCTCATTCATCCACCTAGACTAATCCAATTACTTAAAGAAACATCTGAAGCACTTTGCAAGAAAATGTTATGCATACCGCCCTCCTACAGATCATCATATATATATATATATATATATATTCTACATGGCATCGTGTGGGTGCGCATGAAAACTGATGGTATTAAAAGTTTATAATAGCTCAAATCAATCAAGTTGAAATGACTGCCAACATGTAGGTTGTAGCTGTTTTAGAAAGACACAAGATATGACAAGACAAACATGGCGAGACAGAGGGAGTCGCTGGTTCTGGAGAGATAAGACAATAGGACTTGAAGCCATGAAGAACCTTTGAAAGGCTGAATATATTTTCTTTGAAAAAACACAGCGATATTTTATGTTACTGCTGGAATTTTATGTACTATTTCCTTTACGCTTGTTTCATTAATTTTTCAGAATTCTACATATTCAGTGTCATTTTACTGTCAATACATTTTAGACTTGCAAGATCTGTAAAATGTAAACACCTTGCTTTGAAAATAACACTGCAACTAAATAAAAGTAAAATAAAATTGCTTCTGTGCTGTTACTATCTGACATAATCCTGTGTGAAGGTATTCAAGTTTCAGTGGAGAAAGCTGAGTGCAACCTCTGCTCTGCAGCAATAATCTGTCATATTGTAATGTCTGTAAAGAGTATTCTTGAACCATCAGTGTTTGTCTGCAATGTTAATCTATTGTACACTAATCCTTCGCTTCATAAGATTAATTTGTTCTGGAAATCACTGTTAGGAAAGTTGCCATTGAGAAGCAATCAAATTGATATTATTTATCAAAGTTCTAGATAGATAGATAGATAGATAGATAGATAGACATACAAGTGATGTTTCATATGTGTAGCAGGACTTGAAAAGTACTGGAACAAATGCATTTTCTTATCAGATAATGCCTTAATACCACATATGACACTGTTGTGTTTCCCATATTGATATGTAAGCTTGCAGTAAGGCATTTTCCAAGTAAGAAGGAGAAATATATATGTTTCAGAAAGATTTAGCTGTGGGTGGTCAGTCACAGAGGGAGCAGTGAGGATGTAAACCTCAGTGTTGGAGGGGCACTTGAGATTTGTGAAGATAGCAATGACATCAGTCATGGGAACATGAGATGTAGTATGAGATGAGATGCGATGTGGAATGAAAACAGGAGACAACAAAACTGGGATCATTGTAGGGTCCCAAGGATTTTCCTTTAAAATTTGTCAGGATAATTGGCAGGCTCTGCCAGAAAAATGTAGAATAGAAGCCACTTAACAGAAATACCCCACAGCTTAGCAAAGAAAGGTTTTGATGGTTGACAATGTGAAATGCTGTTGAAAGATCCAGAATTATGAGGGCAGGAGATGGTGGCAGAAGAAAGAAATTAGGACGTTGCAGAGGGTGACTAAGTGTAAAGTCTGAGTTGTATTAACTACAGAGAACACGAGTTTGTTGTAAACATCATGCTACCAAGGTCTCAGGAGCAAAAGAACGAGAGAGATCAACCTGTATTTCTGAATGGCATTGGAGCACAGGAGAGCTGTAGCACATGCCAATTTAAAAACAGCAAGAGGGTTGAGGAAAGATCTTATGGTAACGATAAGAAAGAAAGGGTAATGAGGCTCACAGAACAGGTAGATAGTGGGAAAATATAAGTCCTGAGCTTTTTTTTTTTGAACAATGTCAGAGAGGAATTTAGAGTAAACTTCCAGCAAGGCTAGTCCAGAGTGAGGATTGTTCTTGGAGAAGTATGACTGTAAAGTGTGATGTGAAGTCATTGGCAGTGACAGAGTAGACATGGGACAGATTGGGGGCTGAGAATAGTTTGTAAGACTTCTTAGCAGCCAAACCATTTTGGTAGAATGATGCCTAGCAGAAGAGACTGCTGGGTGGAAAAGACAGAGGAGTATCTGGTAAGCTGCCAACTGGGTCTTTGTCCTGGATTTGCGCCATTTTTGTTCCACCTTGCACAGCTTGGTCCTGTCAGCATGGAATGTGTCTTTCATCCAAGGGCTGGAAAACAGTCATACTGGCCTGGAAGTTAAGGAATAAGGTAAGGGTTAGGGCAAATGAAATAAGAGTAGGAGACCGCAATTTCAACAGGGTATCCGACCTGAAAGTTATTGGAAGTGAGGTTGAAAAGAAATGAGAAGGGAAGGGTAACAACATATTGAGAGTATGGAGGCATCAGTGGGAGTAACAAGAGAAGGATGGGATGAGACAAAATACTGATTTGTTGTTATACTGAATGATTTTAACGTTCATGCCACTGGTTTGACACAGCTTTGAAGTGATAGTTATTTAATTATGCTAAAATTGCTTTTAATGTGTCTTGTCAGAATGTTACACAAGTAAAACAAACCATCAGGTCTCAGCTTAGTGCTACCTTGTATTCAGGTTTGTAAAACCATAATTTTTTACAGTATTTTCATCTTGTAATGCACTTCTGAAAAAAAAAATGTTTGCATTTTAAAAAAGAGTAGATTTTCCTGAGACAGTAGTAAAGTAGATATTCAGATGATCTTGTGATTTTTCAGGTGTTATGGATTGATTGATTCTGTGCTACCAGAAAAATTATGTTTCAGAGTTGTATTTGATTTATTCCATTTAAATGTAAAATATTTTATTTCACCCCATGCTATTTGTGTTATAAAACAAACATCAAATTAACTTGGAAGTCTCAAAGATAAAGCTTTTTGAGGGCTTGTAATGAATATTACAGTTAAGTTAAGAAAGGTATACATTTAAATATAAAGGTATAATGGACATGTCTTTGATGGCCATGGCACCACTGCAAATGTTCAATTCTAAACTCTTCTGCGGGCTTTAGAAATAACTCATGACTTGTAATAAATTCTGTGTAGCTATAGGGAACTTCACAAGTAGTTGCTTTCTTTAGTGTAGTTCATAATATCACACAAGACAGTAATAATAAAAAAAAAATCTTCATTTTGTGTAAATAGCACAAAATTTTAAGCATCCATAGGGGATGTGATATTATTACACCTTTTTCAAAATATATTTTGTAATTTATTTGCAGTGAATAACCACTTGTTCACTGCGGAGTTGTGGTAGTGAGGAGCTTAATCTGAAAGCATATAGCACAAGGAGAGGGGTATATACAGGATACACCCTAGATACACCATGGACAGTCTAGAGTAACCAATCCACCTGAAATGTATGTCTTTGGGAGGCAACCAGAGTATGCAGACAAAACCCACATAAAGACAGGGAGAGCATGCAAACAACACAGACAAAACATGGATCAAACCTATATTTAATTGTGCAGCCTAAGTGCTATAAAGCACTGTCTCTACCCACTGTACCATTGGTTCTGTGCTTCGCTTTATTTGTATTTTTATTTAATTAAAAATCCTTCAGTTTGTATGGCAAAAGCACAGATTGCTCCATTGTCATTACATTAGGTGTGTGCACCACAGACAATACGGTGTGATTTTAATCCTGAAACTCTTGTCAACAGCAGTGATATATAAGCATTTCTGTGTCATTTCCAGGTCTTCTGCCAGCTGTTTCCATTATCATATTATGATAATATGTCAAGGATATGGATATTTTCTGCAGTATCATCAGGACTGAAGGTGCCTTTTGCTGTGATTGAAGATTTTTTCTGTATTCTGTGACCTGTTCTACTTCAAAAAAAAAAAAAAATCAAAAATGTTGTATATAATCAGATAAAAGTTTATGAAGTGCAGAAACATTTTGTTTAAAGAAAAAGTTACTGCATTTCCTATCATATCCATCCTATTTTCAAGAATTGTTCCTGAAATAATTTTTGAACAACTTGTATTTTTTCCAGAAAGTATTAAAAAGCATAGTGGATTTTTAAAGAATGACTTAGCTCTGCATTGCAGAACAGCATGTACTGTGATCTTTGTCTCTGCTATGGTATGTTTTCTAATAACATGAAAATAAAAAGAAAAAATCCATTAGCAGTTCAAGTGTTATTTTGACATTGGCAACTTTCCCAGGTGCAGGTTTCTTGCCAAGAATAATTTATTCAAATGCTTTGCATAAACAAATGTCTGAATTGGATATTTTTTTTCATCAAGTCTGTTAACTTCTAAAGTAGTTTTACTTATTTACCTTATAAGTACGGAGTAAACACTAAACAGAAAATACTAAAAGTAGACTATGAGTTTAATTACAAAGAAAAACAATTGTCTAAAGATCTTATCTCATGAAACATCTAAAGATTCCTAATGTTATTCCTTTTGGATAACTGAAAATGCTGAATCTGAAAATTATCTGTACTTCTGTAGCTTTTTAAAAATAATTAAAATTAACATTAAAGAAAAAAAGCACTCTTTTCTTAGACAGCAGTAAAATGGATCATCGGATAACAGTCCAACGCTACTGAGTCTGTGCTAACTGAAAAATTACAGTATTTTTGTTTCTTTTTTAAGTTTTCTCACAAGTCAGTGCAACATGTTTGTACTATAAGTGGAAAATCATGAGTCAATGGATGGACTGCTGCCGAAAAACAGTACTTGAATTTAAAATGTTTAACTGGTTCCTAATATGAACATAAAGGTGTCAAAAGAAAACATTTTTTTCAGTTGTAATGTGCTTGAGCATCCAACTTTTATTTGAATAGATTTTGAGAGTCACAGCACATTTTTTATATTTACATTTACCATTATTCATTTAGCAGAAACTTTTCCCCAAAGCAATGCACATCTCAGAGAAAATACAATTTGTGCATTACATTTGGAGAAAGAGAGACATAGTTGCAAACATGTGATTCTTAAGTAAACCTAGCTTGTTTCTTTCCACTTTCTGCACCGATGTTCATCGCATGAGCAGGTGCACAAAACTCGGGATGGACTAATCCTGATCACCTTCCTACATTTACATACAATACAGGAGCAGCAGCTGTGCAAAGAGTTATCTGGATGATCATAAAGTCACGGTGCATGAACATTTACACCATACGTGAGCTGGAGAGATCTTGGGCGAAGTGAGTCCGGAAAAGATAAATTTTCAGACCCTTCTTGAATGCAGACAGAGTTTCTGCAGTTCTGAGTTGGGAAGGAGGTCATTCCACCACAACGGGGCCAGAACTGAGAACCTCTGCGCTTTGTATTTTATTTTATTTTTTTTATAGCTTCTTTTATTCTTTTATCTTTTATAAAATAAATAAATACATGTATATACAGCAATTCAAATTGCACGGCAGTGGTCTTATTCTGAAGCTTGATCAGAAGCAAAGGCTGTGATATTGTTCAATTGATTAATTAATTAATTAAAGGATGCAATATTCCAGGTGAATAAAAATAAACTAATAAGAGGGGTTTTTCAGTTGTACCTGAGCAATCACAGAATATTGTGCTGGTAAAAAACAGCGAGTCATCTCTGTTCACGAAGCATGCACTTTATTTTACATTTAAAATAATTTAACACACACACACACACATTTTCTGAACCGCTTGTCCCATACGGGGTCACGGGGAACCGGAGCCTACCTGGCAACACAGGGTATAAGGCCGGAGAGGGAGGGGACACACCCAGGATGGGACGCCAGTCCGTCGCAAGGCACCCCAAGTGGGACTCGAACCCCAGACCCACTGGAGAGCAGGACCCAGTCCAACCCACTGCACCACTGCGCCCCCCTGATAAAAATAATTTAATAAATTAGTAAATAAGTAGGTAAACAAACAAGTGACTCATAGGACTAAACTAAAGTTCTATGAAAGAGAAAGATGGAAAAATGCATGAACATTTGTAATGTAAATGTTTATATGTATCTCAAAAAAAGAAAAAAAAAACTAGGAAAGTGATCAGGAATTGTTGATATTCTGGTAAAGTTTTATGCAGCTACTTGTGTGATGAACATTGCTGCATATGATGAAAGAAACAAAATAACTGTACTTAAGAGTCACACATCTGCAACGATGTCTCTTTATCCTATGGTAATGCATAAAATGTATTTTCTAAAATATGTACGTCACTTTGGAGAAAAGCGTCTGCTAAATGAATAAATGTAAATGTAAATGAACAGAAACATGAAAACAAGAAAATGATAAGGTGGTTGACAGAGAGATAAATGACTGTACAGGACAGTGAAGGGCTGACAGTGATTACATTACTGAGTATGTTTTCAGTTTATATAGTTTCAATTTAGGGAGTGCGATGGTGCAGTGGGTTTGGCCTGTGCTATCTGGTGGGTCTGGGGTTCAAATCCTGCTAAGGGTGCCTTGCGACAAACTGGCATCCTGTGCTGGGTGTGTCCCCTCTCCCTCCAGCCTTGCGCCCTGTGTTGCCAGGTTAGGCTCTGGCTCAACGTGACCCCACTTGGGACAAGCGGTTTTGGGCAGTGTGTGTGTGGGGTTTTAATTTATTAAAAAATTTTGCTAACATATTACATTTAATTAGTCAGGTGAAATAGTGCCAATTTAACAAAAGTGAAATCTCTATCTTTCTTCTTGTTGCAGGTCTGAAGGTGTCTGAGAGTCACGTCAAGTTAACCCCCTGCCTCTTCAGTGGGTGAGCTCTCAGTGTGATGAGTCCAGGTTCAATAATAAATGAATGAGTGATGGCTTTATGACATAAGGTGGTGGGCAATGTTGGTGAAAGACTTTAGAGAGCAGTGGTTCCCTGCCAGCCCCATCAGTCATCCCTGACAGTGTCGACATAACATGGAAAAAACTTGGCACTGTCCAACATAACAGATTAACCTGAGCTGTCCATTACAAAAGGAAGCATTAACGTCAGGTTAATGTACACATCCAAAGGAACTAAAGGGAAGTTATCCAGTTTAACACATCCAAAGGGGACATTTGAGGACATAAATAAGATAAGCAGGGTTGTATGCCTGAAAAGAACCACACTGAAAGAAGGATGAAGCAATTGATATGCAAATAAGATGTCTTCACGGTCAGTGGTAACACACTGGTGGAGAATTATACCTTCAAAGATGTAACACAAAAGCATACATCTACAAGCAGTTATACGTTTTCTCACATTTTATTTGCATGTACCCTTTTGCTAGAGTCCGATAAAATTATGTTTTATTTTATATTTACTATATAAGTGTTACCGGGTAGGCTCCGGTTCCCCCGTGACCCCGTATGGGATGAGCGGTTCTGAAATGTGTGTATATAAATGTTGTATACATGTAAACCTCAGATCTATAGGTAGTTTATCCCCCCATATTATGATGATAGAGAAATAAAAGGCAGCAATGAACTTGTATTCTACTTTAGTCAATCAGCAAGGAAGATATGTCACATTTATTATGAATCTTAACCTGTGAAGCCGAAAGAACAAATTCACTGACTTTATGCTGTTTTTTTTTTTTAAATGCATGTTACATAATTTTACATAATTTACTTGGAAAATACTATATTGCGCTCTGCTATATGTAGTTGCTGACTTATTCCATAATGACAAATGTATCCAATATATATAAATTTAAGTGACTCATTTAGCCGAGTAAAAAGGTAAGCTGTAAACAGGTAACCTGTAAAAGGGCCTGGCACTCCATTATCAATATGGCATATGGTTATACTTTAAGTACAGTAACCCATTTCAGTGTATACAAAACATATGTACAAAGACCTGCGGCCCTGTTAGCATCCTAACAAGGAGAATGAATACCTGAAACATAAAGTATAATATACTGATTTGTTGTTATTGTGGCCATAGCAAACATTGTATTTTGGTTTGATTGATTTATTTATTATCCAATATGATTCAAATTTAAACTATGAGAACAACATGAACACATTAAAAAAAAAAAAAAGTTTGACTTGATTCACTGCAGATTAAAGGTAGAAAAGTGGGATGAACAAACAAATGGCTGCAAAATGATAATTGTAATATTTCTCTCTAATTCAATAAAACTTTATCGTTGAATTTGTTTTAGTAAATCCAATTAATGATTTTGAAACACAAGCAAACTCACCATAGTAAGCTCGCACAGATCCCTTGTCTGAAGAAACAGTTTCTTTGAAAGTATTTTTTCCTTCACATAACAAGTCTCCCTTTGTCCTTCAGACAGAAGTTTCTTTAAAAACATAAATAAATAAAAATGGCACATCCTTGCCTCAGAACCTGCCTGTTTCCACAATTTGATAAATAAAGCTCTCCTAAAAATGTTAATTAAAATGTGTTTGATTTCATTAAATGTCACATGGTGCCACGAAGTAAGCTGTGATTTATTTTGTTGCTGTTAGAGGTGTGCCCCAGAGGAGTTGGCAACACAAGGCACATATTAATGGGTGTATGCCTTATTTAATAGCTTGGGCTTGAAAGATATGTTTTTCTGTAGACGTCCATAGTCTGACTTCCTCTTAATGGTTTAAAATCTTCAAAAGGAAATGTGCACACACGCAGTCTGAAACAATTTGTTCCGAGTGGGGTCGTGGCAAACTGGAGCCTAACTCGGCAACACAGGGTGCAAGGCTGGAGGGGGAGGGGACACACCCAGGACGAGACGCCAGTCCATCGCAAGGCACCACAAGCAGGACTTTAACCTCAGATCCACCAGGGAACCGGCCCCAGCCAAACCAGAAGACCACAGAGCCCCCCAAAAAGAAATAATTTTTCATACATGTACAAAGATGTGGACGTGTACCTAGTAACTATATTATCATAACTCTGCAGTGTATAATCCCTTTTTTTCATCTGTGATGTAGACTATTACTCGTTCCATAAATTCATTTGTGTATGTCTCTGCAGTGCCATAATTTTATTTGAACAAATCCTTGTGCATTCTCTTTGAATTCAGACAGGAATAATACAATATTAATCTTTAAAAAGTAATTTGCACAGCTTGGGGAATGGTGGCAAATATGACTCTCCTGTTCATGTGAATGAAAGATTGTTTTAAATCTGGCTTGAAAGCCAAGAGATGAATAAATAGTCAGTGTCGCTAATTTATTCTCACAAAGATGTTTTACAACATTCCAGTATTTACCATCTTCAGTTATTTTATAAGTCTGTTATGTGTGTGTGTTATATATACCCATTCATTTTTTTATCACAGTAGACATCAAGATACTGCAGGATGGCACAGTGGTTAGCAGGTATACCTCACAGCATCTGGGTTGATCAGTCGCACGTTGGTTTAAAATCTGTTCAATCTGCATGGAACTGGTGTGTCTTGTCTGTGTTTCCTCAGGGTGCATAGACTATGTGTGCTTGTATGTGTCTACATTGCAATTGTCCAGGGTATACCCTGCATAACCAGGTGCTCTATGCTTTAGGAATAGGACCACCACAATCTAGCCTAAGAATACGCAATTATCAGTAGTGAATAAATTAAGACATTTTGCATCTTTATCTTATTTGAATTCTCTTTATTTTGCATAACAATTGCTGCCATGACTCCTTGAAGCATTAAAAAACTCCCGATGACAAAAGGTCCTAATTTGGTGCTATGTGATTGAACTCAGCATACCTGGTCCTAATAAGTCCATCAGGTTATCAAGAAAGCACCCAGAACTTTAAAATTGGGAGACTGTTACTACAAAGTTTGTGGAATGTCAAACAACTCAGCCTTTTGAGTGTTTCTGCCTCTGGTTCACCTGTGCTTCCTCCAGTCACTGTGTCTCCAAATCTTTGTGCCACCATACCCTCCAAGTACACCAGTCCCTTCATCTACAAGTTTCACTGACTCCTTGTGCTCTAAGACCTTCAGTCACTGTGTTTCTAAGACTTTGTATTTCTTCACACACAAATATTCATTCTCTAATGACATCAAGGATTTTCCTCTCACCTATTGTACTTTTGGACTTATAAATAAACTTGGCAGTTTAGTTCACTGCCATCCATGTCTCTAAGTGACTATGAAAGTTTGCTGTGGTCACAGGACCATACTATACATTTATTTATTTAGCAGACACTTTTCTCCAAAGCAACTTCCAATGAACTCTATGTAGTGTTATCAGCCCACACACCTTATTCACCAAGGTGACTTACACTGCTAGATACACTACTTACATTGCGTCACTCATCCATACATCAGTGGAACACACACACTCTCTCTGTTACTCACACACTATGGGGGAACCTGAACAGGATGTCTTTGGACTGTGGGAGGAAACCCATGCAGACACAGGGAGAACATGCTAACTCCACACAGACTGAACATGCTAACTCCACACAGACTGAGTGGGGATCAAACCTACATCCTCTCGAACCACCAAGGCACTGTGAGCCAGCAGCGCTACTCATTGTGCCACTGTGCTGCCACCATAGGAATAAAAAAGTCATAATACCATTTGGCAAAATCAACTGACCATCCAAAGAACTTGAACTATGAATATTATAAACTACCTTCCACAAAAATTTATTATTTTCATAGGTATGCTTTAATATGTTTTTGTTAATGGATTATGCAGCTGAGACCTTTTTGAGAGACACTTACGCAGCTGGATCTGAAATGAGCCATGGCATGTGTTTTTTTTTTTTTTTTTTTTCCTCCCAGAAATTGCACAGTATGTTTTGCAATATGGTTGCAGTCTGTCTTTGGTTGTTATTATTTAGTTATTTCACCAAATTAGCTTTGGAGGAACAAAAGCTGGTCTTTGAATGCCAGAATGTTAAAAAGGTCAAATGTCTCAAAAAAAAAAAAAAAAAAAAAAAAAAAGAGCCAGTAATGCCAAATTATATTTCCCACACAATACCCTTTACAGAATACAAACTTATGTGTAACACCTGGAGTTAGATTTTTGTGATAGGAACATAGTTAATGAGAATGTGGCCTTTAATTAAATCACCAGGATTGATTCTCTGGCCATGTTTTTTTTTTTTTTTTTTTTTTAACATTCATGCATATCAGTGAGTTCTGACAAGAAGCAGCGATGAACTGACACTTTCTGTCGTCATAGAGCAAACATAACCTTTTAAAATGTCCTGTTAACAAAAGTAAGGCTAATAATCAGTGCCCATATAGAAACTGCAGTTGAATGTCAATGAGCAAAGGTTCACATAATGAAACTACAAAATAAAACCATTATCCTCAATATTAATATGACAGTTTCAAACAGAGGAAAATGTAAACACACACACACACACACACATTTTCAGAACCGCTTGTCCCTTACGGGGTCACGGGGAACCGGAGCCTACCCGGCAACACAAGGCGTAAGGCCGGAGGGGGAAGGGGACACACCCAGGACGGGACGCCAGTCCGTCACAAGGCACCCCAAGCGGGACTCGAACCCCAGACCCACTGGAGAGCAGGACTGCGGTCCAACCCACTGCGCCACCGCACCCCCCGAAAATGTAAACATTTAAAATTTAAAGTTAATACCATTAGAAGTGATTAACAGCCTTATAACATTATGAGCTTCCATTAATACATTTCTTGATTACACTTAACTAGTGAATTCCTGTGATTTATTAGAATTATTTGCAACCTTACAAGCAATTGTGACAGCTGGTAGTGTAGTGGTTAGACCTGCTGCCTTTGGACCCAAAAATTGCAGCTACAAGTCTCACCATTGGCTGTAGTGCTGTCGAGAAAATTACTTACCCTAAATTGCTCTAATAAAATTACCCAGCTGTATAAATGGGTAAATAATTGTAAAGTAGCTTAACATTGTAAGTTGCTTTGGAGAAAAGCATCAGACAAATTAATAAATGTAGTATTACAGATGCGTCCAATCTACGGTGTACCTTGCTACAGTCTTACATCCAGTGCTTCCAGGATAGACTTTGGTTCACCGTGACCCTGTTTAGGTCAAGTGGTTATTGAAGATGGATGGAGGGCCATACAGGATATTCATGAAACAAAAAATTAAATGAATGCAATTACCAGACTTCATGAATTATGTGTCCTTTTCAGGACTTAACAAAACCATAGGGATAGATTGCAAATACAGTGCTCACAGTTAAACTGTGAAGTCTAAAAATTCAAAATCAGAATCTGAAAAAGGACATTCAAACCCAATAGATTTTGTACTTCTTGTTTCACAATTTTACATTTCATGAAAAGTAAAATTAAAATCACAGTGCATGTATAATTCATTCTATTTTTCTCTGAGATGTACATCACTTTGGAGAAAAGCATCTGCTCACTGAATAAATGTAAAAGTAAATGTAATGTAAACTGGTGGAAAAGACAACTTCACTTTCTGAAACTGAAAAGAAACCAGTAATATCATTTTAGAAAAATCTATAAAAATATGACATTGCATCAGGCAGTTTTCAAGGCAATAAACAAACTATAGTTTCTGTTTAAAAAAAAATGAAATGTTGAATGCAAAAAATTTCTGTGTAAAACCTATGGACAATGGATTAGTGGAAGCTCTGGTTGCCTTCTCAACAGGCAAAGTAGGTGTTACCTTGAAATACAGTTATGATTTTGGCACAGGCTCAGAGATGATACCTTAAAATACAGCGGCTCAGATTCTCCATTGTATGGAATAATGGCAATAGAAGCTTGGCAAAATGCTGATAGGTGCAGCCATCTTGGACAACTGGCCACTTTCTGGTGGTGTAACCACTGGAAGCAATGGTCTGCTAATTCTGTAGCAGACAGAATTTGAAAACAGATTATTCCATTTGTTAGAAAATCACTAGATGTCTTCTTTAAAAGATATTGTTTTTATGGTATGGCAGAAACCTCTGCTCTAACCTACTATACTAATTAACAGATGAAATTCTGGCTTCTACCTAAAGGGGACGGCTATCTTAATTTACAGAGATTTGTTATTTATTAACTTTTTTTTTTTACTCACTGAACAGTTTTTGTAATGTAAAATCAGCACTATTATAAAACAGTAGAGCAGCTGGGAAACATAGTAAATCAGTTATATAAAGTTGTAATTCTGCCCTCTTGATCTTGGGCCCAACTCAAGTCCCACAGTAGATTGCATTGCTCAAAGCTGAAGTATTTGCAAACCTTATGACTTCTACAGACATTCCGAGCTGACATTATCTATTATCCAATCTCAGTATGTTCCTGGCAATAGATAAAATGATTCTTTCCAAGGAGACTGTAATACGTATTCATGTGAAGAAGATGCTCAAGCTAAGAGTTATAATAGCGCCCCACTGTGCTTAGTCAGGTTTGAAAGGTATGCAATGTTTCTATAACCAGATGGCACTTGCTGATTTTTGGCACTTGCCAAAGACTTTGGGAGACTTCGCACAATTTTTGTATTTGATGGCAGTGTAGTGGCAAAGGCCGATGACCTGATTGAGGGACTGACAAGGCTTTAGCTTAATGCTTGATCTGATGAAGTTGTACCAAGTGTCGAGGAGGATATAATTTCTTTTTCCCACAGCCCTTGTAACCATTTGTGAAGTCTCAAGAAACTTTTTACTGTCTTATAAACCAGGTGCTCAGACCTCATGAGTATGCCGCTGCAATCCACACTAGGAGGTACATATAACCAGCTAGTGACACGCCACAAGAGTATGTCAAGTCCTTAGAGAAACTTTGTCACTTTGAGAAATTCTGAAGAATGACCAAACTGAAAAGGAAAAAGCAGAGGAAATAAGCTGAATCTTACAAAAAGGTACAAGACCCGTATCTGTAGTGTAATATCACATTTATCTGAGCAAACATCTTGCTGCAGTAATGTTATTTCCTTTGTTACCATCAAGTTCATAATTTATACATTTCACACATAGCATGGGAATAACCACTTTCAGATGAAAGAGAAGATTGGTAGCTCTAAAAGAGAAGTTTGATAATTAGGAGTAAGCCAGACATGACATGTTTTGTGTGAACATAGTGACAGTCATGGTTCCCACCAGTTTGCTTGAGGCAAGAGATTGCTGGGACATGTGCATTCCATGTGGTATTTGATTGGCAATGAAAAAAAATAAAACACTGCCCCTTTGATTAGAATAGTATGATGATTATGGCACAATGAGGGGGGTAAAACCACAAGCAGATCGTCTGGAACATCAAAAAGAGGAATGTCATATACAAAATGCATTTTTGGAACTGTCAGTATTGCTACATGAACATTCCACAATTCACTCTTACTCACTTTACATAGTTCATAAAGATTGCAATGGACACATTTCACTGCTACAGAGTAAATTAGTCTGGCTCAGTCCAGCTTCAGAAAAGGAAACGAGTTTCTGGAAGCCTGGTTCTCTGTGCCAGGTTCAATTGATGCAGAAATTTGGGTAGCGTCCATAAGCTGGTGAGCAGTGAAGAGTTCTTACGGTGGATCCTCAGCTGCAGTGGACGAAATGAAAACATCCAGAATCCTGAAAAGGTCTGCAGTACATGGTCAATGCCAGTAGCAATCTGATGACTCTATCATGACCATGTACCAATCAAGGTCCTCGGTAAGTGGCAATCCAAAGACCCAGTCAAGACCATGCACTCATCAGGCTCACCTGCTAACATGTATAAACACACTTCTCCCACTCCCTGCTCAATTTCCATCAGTAGCAACACATTTGCTGAAAAATGTCAAGCTTTGTGTTAACCCAGAGTTAAACAACAATTCCTATGTAGTAATCCAAAAGAAAATATCATCTAACAAAGAACTGATAAGAAGTATTGGTAGAAGTGACAATACATTTCACTACATGGAAGAAAAAAATGGAATAAAGAATACAAAGATTACTCGTTTAAGCCACAAGCTTGCAAAGGCTTCATTAGCACTAAGACACTAATGCAATAATAAAAAAATCTATAACTCATAATTGTTTATAGATTATAGCAATTATGAATGTTACACCCTGGTGTTTAAATACTTTAAAGCATAAAAAACATTTTAGACATAAAGAGTTAATGAGCACAACTCATTTGAGAAGTAGGAAAAAAGGTGTGTATGTCTATGAACTGGAATGCATATGCACTTTTTGTTTAAATCAATTGATTCTTTCCACATATACATTGCATTTTTATATTATAAGGTTTATGCATTTATATTTTCCAAATGTGTAGAAATATAGAGTTTATTTTTTAAATTAAATAGCACAGAGTGCCAGAGTACATATTATCATGGAGGTGCTTTTATAAAATAAATCAAGAACATCTATGAAATTCTTGAGTTTCTTATTTTCTTCTTCCTGGTGTTGCCTCCACATGTTTTGTGCAGATGCAGCAGAGCTGACTCACATCCCTTTAATGAGAGCTAGCACAGTAAAGGTCAGCTGTGCCACAAAGAAGATATGTCTGAAAACATCCTTTTGATATCGTCCTGGTAAGGTTACTGGCTGCCAGTGTTGTTTCACTCTGGTTTTGTTTACTGTGTAAATAAGTAAGCTTTTGTTCTTGATATTTACCAGTTTTTGTTTTAGCAAATTAAGGCTTTTAGTAATCGTGTGTTTCACACTCTCCTGCCAGTTGGAGGTCTTGCTCCACAGTTAACCTAATACTAAGAGCCCTGTTGTTTTCCACCTTTCAGGTTTTGATTACAGTGTGGTCAACACAGACAGTCAGAAAAAGTCAGAAAATCAAGACTATATACAACTTATAGAAAAGTACACATGCAAATTAGGTGATAAATAAAAATACTGTTTGATAGTTTCATTTGGATCATTGTAGTTGTAGGAGGATGATATAACTTTAGTCATTAGTAAATCTGTCGACACGCATTGTGTGCCATCAGGGATTGACTGCACTGATTTAGTTTTACATTCTTTGTCTGCTTTTTTTTTTTTTCCTTAAATTTAAATCATAGCACAGTGGTGTGCAGGGTGATTAAAATTAAGATGATAGCATCTTTTACTCTAATAAGACACCTATAATTTAAATTCTCAATTTTAATATTTTATGGATGTCAGTAAAGTCACCGCAATGATGGAGGGAACTGCTCATTCTTGATCTTGTGTTATCAATAAGTTCAACCTTATTTTTTTATGTTTCATTTATCATGAAATGTATATTCAAGAAATTGGGAGAAAATGGTAAGAAGGCAGATTTTATAGATCACTCGTAAATGCTCAGAATGCTTCAGAAGTTCTGAGGGGATTTTATTTTGCCAAGTGAGGTTTAAAACCAAGAACTGGCAAACTTTGGATTTTTTGACCCCTCATGATAAAACAAGCAAACCACAATAGGTGAAGGACTGCAGTGCTCCTGCTCAGATGTAGGTATTTATTAGGTCTACCTTCACATTTGTTGTAATCGGAGTCTTTAAATTTTATACAGGCATTCACAAACTGAAAACTTAGCAATATGTGTGGAAAGTTACTTCTAAAATCAAAAACGTAACTATGGAAAAAATATGCTTTATAATGCTGTGCTTTCCTTAAAATGAAACTGAGTGTGATCATTGCCTATACTTCGGCACATCTTAAGACTTAACAGCTTTCAGCAGAAATTTAATTTGCTGTTTTGCATGGTATGAGTTAGTGCCAATGAAACCAATTTTGACTTGACAGTCTAAAAAATACATTCACTATAGCACATAAACCAATGATAAATGCACAGGGGAAAGGGTCTTCCACCTACTAGATGAAGTAATATTTCTCAGTGTCTCCCCTGACTTGCGGTGTATAGAGCAAAATTAGTTCTCCATCAAAAATTAATCATTATTTTTCATTTCAAAACAGATCTTGGACTTTTATTTAATCCCACACCGTCTCCATCTCTCTTTGCAAATCTCTCTGAAGGAACTGAGTTTGGCATTTATTTTTTTAATTGATCACCTACAACCAAATTAATCAAAACACCTGGAACATCACTGATGTTTAAAACACATAGCGTTTGGACTTTCCAAACAACCAAAACATCTCATGACCAGACAAAGGAAAACCAGAAGACCACCTGATGTTTTCTGAAACCATTTTTGATGCACTTAACATAATTGTTTAAATTATCATGCCCAGGAGTGGTGAGAAACCAGGTCAACCTTTACCCAAGGTTGGCTGGATGATTATTTATTTATTTTCTTGTTTGTTTGCCTGGAAGGGACTGGAAGTCCACCCAGGGGATACCCTTCATAGACTTGCACCCTGTTCTTCCAGGATAGTGTCACGGCCCACGGGGGTAATGTTCCTCCCGGCCAGAGCAGCACTTTAAACTACGTAACGCTCAAAGAACCGTGTGTCAGACAGGGATCAATCCGACTCAGTAACGGGCGTTTGACAGAGGAGGAGAGGAGGTGCCGTTTCCTACATCACTTGTGCTTTTACTGTGGAGTTGTGGATCACATTCAGGTCTCCTGTCCAGTGCGCCCATCCCATGGACCTCAAGGGACCACCTTACTGGTGAGTGATGTCTCTCTCAGTACCTCCCTGTTGGCATTGTCAGTTACATTGTCCTGGGGTTCGCAGCTTCAGGAAGTAAAAGCTCTGGTGGACAGTGGTACTGCAGGCAACTTCATTGATTATGATATTAATGCATACTGGGGCTTGCCCTGTGTCCCATGTTCTAAGCCGCTGGCAATTAAGGCTGTTGATGGAGGTCCAATCGGGTCTGGGTGTGTAGAGCAGCACACAGAACCCGTTACTCTGCAGGTAGGGCCTCTCCATAAGGGACAGATATGGTTTTATCTGATCAAGTCCCCTGTTTACCCCATTATTCTGGGATATCCGTGGTTAGTCACCCATGACCCTATTATTTCTTGGAGTACTGGGGAACTGCTTTCTTGGGGAAAGCAGTGTCCCAAACAACATCTGGAGATGTCTTGTAGTGTCACATCCATAGAGAGTCCTAATGCAGATCTGCCCCGCATATTCCGAGGGAGTATGCAGACCTAGAAGAGGTGTTTAGCAAATGCAAGGCTGCTGAACTGCCCCCTCATAGACCTTGGGGTTGTGCTATAGATCTTTTGTCTGGCATTACACTCCCTAGGGGACGGGTTTACCCCCTTTCCCAACCTGAACATCAGGCAATGGAAGCTTAGATTGAGGAGGCGCTAGAAGCTGGAATAATCCATCCATCAACTTCTCCAGCTTCTGCTGGCTTTTTCTTTGTTGAAAAAAAAGATGGGGGTTTGCGTCCGTGTATTGATTATTGGGGGCTGAATGCCATCACTGTGAAGTACCCTCACCCCTTACCTCTTCTCACTTCAGCCCTCGAACAGGCCTCAGGAGCTAACATTTTTACAAAACTGGACCTTTGGAGCACATATAACCTGATTCGTATTACGGAAGGGGACGAGTGGAAGACTGCCTTTAGTACCACCCTAGGCCATTATGAGTATCTGGTCATGCCTTTCTCCCTGGCTAATGCACCCTCAGTATTCCAGGCTTTTGTTAATGAAGTACTCCAAGAGATGATTAATCGATCGGTGTTGGTTCATTTAGACGATATCCTGATCTTTTCTTGGTCTCTTGAGGAGCATATTGCACATGTCAGGGAGGTTTTACAAAAGCTGACAACACATAAGCTGTATGTGAAGGGAGAGAAGTTCCAGTTCCATGTGGACTCTGTGGACTTCCTGGGGTTCATCCTAACACCCAATGGGGTTACGATGGATCCAAAGAAGGTCTCAGCAGTCCTGTCCTGGCCTCAGCCAAAGACTGTAAAGGACCTGCAGAGGTTCTTAGGTTTTGCGAATTTCTACAGGCACTTCATAAGGAATTTTAATTCCATTGCAGCCCCTTTGACAGCTTTGTTAAAAGGAACACCCAGGCACCTGACTTGGACTCCTGAGGCTATTCAGGCCTTTGAAGACCTGAAGAAGCATTTTACCTCTGCCCCAATCCTGAAGCACCCTGGGGTAGATTACCCTTCATCATGGAAGTCAGAAGTAGGGGTAGGGGTGGTGCTCTCACAGCAGCAGGGAAATCCCCTTAAACTCTATCCATGTGCCTATTTTTCATACAAATTGTCACCTACAGAAAGGAATTATTATGTAGGAAACAGGGAGCTCTTAGCCATAAAGAGGGCCTTGGAGGAGTGGAGACATTGGTTAGCGGGTGCTACTCACTCGTTTCTAGTGTTGACTGACCATCGGAACCTGGAGTATCTACAGAAGGAAAAGAGGCTCAACTCCAGACAGGCACAGTGGGCCATGTTCTTCACCAGGTTCCGTTTCACGGTGACTTATCGTCCCGGCTCCAAGAACAGCAAGGCTGATGCTCCTTCCTGGTTGTTCGAGGTTTCGCCTAGGCTCTTGCCACCAGACACCATCTTGTCACCGGCACAGTTTGTGGCTCCCATCCGTTAGGCTTTGTTGGACAATATCAAAGCATCCAACTTCAAGAACCCTGTCCCAGTGAGCAGCTACAGGACAAAGAATATGCCCCGTCCAAAGTCTGGTCCGAGCTCCTACACTGGGCCCATGATGGTCCCAGTACAGGGCACCCCGGAATCAACCGAACGTTGAAGCTCCTCTCAGAACGCTTCTGGTGGCCATCCATGAAACAGGACATAAGAGAATTCGTCCTTGCTTGTACCACATGTGCCCAGGCCAAGGTCCCACGACAGCTGCCAGCAGGGCTTCTTGAACCGCTCCCAGTTCCAAACCTGCCATGATCTCATATAGTGGTGGACTTCATTACTGACTTACCTTGTTCTGATGGAAACACCACCATACTGGTGGTCATAGATCGCTTTTCCAAAGCCTGTCGACTAGTCCCACTGAAAGGTCTGCCCACAGCCCTGGAGATCGCGGAACTGTTGTTTCAACATGTCTTCCCGCTGTACGTCCTGCTAGAGGATATTGTTTCAGACAGGAGACCCCAGTTCACCTCGAGAGTCTGGAAGGCCTTCTTTTCCCTCTTGGGAGTCTCAGTCAGCCTCTCCTCCGGTTATCATCCGCAGTCTATTGGGCAAGTGGAGCACCTCAACCAAGAGATCAGACATTACCTGCAGAGTTACTGTAGTCAGAATCAAACTGACTGGAGCAGATTCTTCCCCTGGGCAGATTATACCTAAAACTCTCTGGTCCATTTGTCTACAAACCTTCCTCCTTTCCAGTGTGTGTGTGGATGGCGGAAACCAGTGGGCTGCCAGCAGTGGATGACTGGTGCAAGAGGAGTGAATCGGTGTGGGAATCTGCACATGTCCATCTCCAGGAGGTGGTGTCCAGCCAAAAGGAAAATGCCAACAAGAGGCGCAGGCCTGTGTTGTACCAACTGGGGCAAAGAGTGTGGCTGTCTACCCAGGACCTCAAACTGCGTCTGCCCTCAAGGAGACTCACCCACTGTTTCATCGGCCTGTTCAAAATACTGAAAAGGATCAGTCCAGTTTCTTACCACCTACAGTTGCCCCCCCCCCCCATTATCATATCTGTCCCATGTTTCATGTCTCACATCTCAAGCCTCACTGTGTTTCTGCCCTGCAGAGCCCGGCAGTCTCTCCTCCTCCACCTTTAGATGTGGACGGTACCCCTGCTTACTTCGTCAGGACCCTCCTAGACTCCAAACAACGAAGGGGTACACTGTACTATCTGGTTGACTGGGAGTGCTATGGACCAGAAGAGCAGTCCTGGGTGCCAGCACGGGACATATTGGACCCAGCTCTCATAGCGGACTTTCATAGGTGTCACCCAGATCGACCCTCTCCGCAACGATGGGGGCGGCCGCCTACCTGCCGGCGTCAAGCGGCTGGAGCCGCCCCTGGAGGGGGAGGTACTGTCATGGCCCACAGGGGTAATGTTCCTCCTGGCTAGAGGCAGAGCCACTCAGTGTCACTAGTCAAAACCCATGTACTAGTTCACAGCCTCATAGGTCATGGAGGTATAAAAGGAGCACGTGTAGCAAGACTAATTGCAAATTCTTAATCTGCGGTTCCACTGTGCTTTCCTTGTCCCGCGTTTCCTGTTTCACTTCCACTGAGTGCTTTACAGTCTGCACCGTGCACTTCTAATATCACTCTGCACATAGGGTCATTTTACTTTTCGTCCATGTTCGGACATATATGGCAACGCACGTCCATGTCGGACTCCCGTCCGGACGCTACAGATAGACTCCAGATCACTGTGATGCTGACTTGGACAAGCAGTTAATGATAGTGATGATAGCAATGAGAGTTCTTTTTGTTCCCTGTAATTTCATTAGGAGTTATTTCATGAAGTTAAGCATTGCACATACACTTTTGCAAAATTTGGCTTCAGTGTGGTAGTGATCAACTAAACACTGTTAAAGCTGGAATCAATTATCATTGAAAAGCCTGAGTACACCTAGGCAACATGGGGAGTACTTTTATGAGGCAAACTGGACAAAAGAGTCAAAGGAAAGCAATTTTACCTTAAAGCAATAATACCTTACACCTCTGGGAACTGCTACAAAAAAGCTGGAAATAATTGTCTAGTGATTTTCTGTTGAAACTTATTAACCAAATGACTTGTGAAGAAATTAGTTTCCTGAAAGTCTGTTTAGACTTTTGACTGATGCTGTATATAATATATGTGTCTTTATCAATAGCAGGATACCGCCACAAAAAAAAAATAATTTTGTCTTTGGTCTCATTTGGGAGGGTGCGGAGGCACAGTGGACTTGGCTGGGTCTCGCCCTCTGGCGGGTCTGGGGTTCGAGTCTTACTTGGGGTGCCTTGCGACGGACTGGCATCCTGTCCTGGGTGTGACCCCCACCCCCCCAGCCCTGTGCCCTGTGTTGCTGGGTTAGGCTCTGGTTCGCTGTGACACTGCTTGGGACAAGTGGCTTCAGACTGTGTGTCTCATTTGGGAGACTTTTTTTGATCTGCATGGAAAGGAGTTTCAGACGAAGATAAGCATCTTTTGGATGTATGCAGTAACACTAGTCAGTGACCAGTGTAATTTTATTGGATTTATTATAAGAATACAAGTTTATGTATCCAGTCCTCATTTAGACATGTTGACTGAAACCACTTATCCCACACAGGATCACAGCAAGCCAGAGACTAACCAGGCAACACAGGGAATAAGGCTGGAGGGGGAGGGGACACACCTAGGATTGGACACCAACCCACTGGAGGGCACCCCAAGCAGGACTCAAACCCCAGACCCACCAGAGAGCAGGCACAAGCCAAACCCACTGCACCACCACGGCCTTGTAAATTCAATGCATAATATCCAATTTCTTTCTTTCCTACAGTCACATATTGCACAGCTGATAATCAAGATTTACTGTTTCTTAAGGGACTTAAAAGCGAAAGACTAAAAGCACTGGCAGCATTGTTACATGGTTGATATCCACATTCAAGTAAGGAAAATCCTTCATAAAGGTGTTTTAAAATTATTTAATGTCGCTGTTGTCTATGGTTACTTTTCTATGTTTAACCTTCAACAAGCTGTACAGTTCATGTAACAATGTTTCTTGTGAATGGTTTAGCTAGTAGTTCCTCAGAGTTAACTTTTTCCTTTTTTTTTCTAATCCAACACACTACACATACAAGAAAATGCACAACAAAACCTGTCTCAAAAATGTCCTGCTGAAAAGAGTACTGTGCATCTCCTCTCCTACTGGCAGTTTTAATGTAAAACTTAAAATATCCCTTTATAAACAAATTGTTGAAAGTACGAACTATAGGAAAATTAAACTTATTAGTGGTTTTTTAATAAACAAAGTATAAGGCTGTTAAACACAGGGGCTGGACACCAGAGGTGGGACCCAAGCACGAAATCTTTCATGTTGAAGCTCGAGAGGCAGAGCAATACTTGTGGTCGGTATGGATCCAGAGTCAAGGACTGAACGCTGTTTCAAGGGATCATCTGACGTCAATGAGGTGAGACAAAAGTCGAAACTGTGGGAAGCAGTGCTCGGGGACAAGGAGGTGGACACGGGAGCAAGGAAGGGGGATGCTAGGCGAAGGTTAAGAATGGAGGTGGGATGTTATCTGTTACAAGATTTTGTGACCTGAGAATAGTGGAGTGGCACCCTTTATACCCTGCTGTGCTAATTATGGTGCTTGTGTTAGGGGTGTAGTCATGGGCGTGGCAAAGAACAGGATAATATAAATTCTGTTTAACATTTATTTTATTACTATTAATTTATTTAATACTTTTGTAATTGAGTACTCCGCATACAGAAATCATTTATGCCTGACTAGTAACAACTCAACTGTAGGAAAAATGTGCAGCTGAGAAGTAAAACCTCAGTGTTTTAGATAATGTTTAAGAATTCCTAACTAAAAATTGGAGTCATCAGAAACAAAAGAAAAGAGCAAGTGTGTACTTCCTGCCAGTTCCAAACAATGATACAAGTGTATAGAGGGGCACTTGTCAGCACAGGAAGGATTTATTTTTAGCATGCCATAATTGTATCACCCCTCTGTTTGCATATCAGTCAGGAACTAATTTTGATTCTGAGCTGAAATGAATTTACATTTATTTATTTAGCAAACACTTCTCTCAAAAGCAAATTCCAATTAACTCTATGTAGGGTTATCAGCCTACACACGTTATTCACCAAGCTGACTTACACTGCTAGATACACTATTTACAATGGGTCACTCATCCATACATCAGTGAACACACTCTCTCAGTAACTCACACACTATGGATGAACCTGAGCAGCATATCTTTGGACTGCAGGAGGAAACCCATGCAGACACAGGGAGAACATGCAAACTCCACACAAACTGAGCGGGGATCAAACCCATGTCCTTTTGCACGACCCAGGCACTGTGAGACAGCAAGACTACTCGCTGTCCAACCATGCTGCCAGATTGGTCAGTAAATTGGTAATAAATTATAGTACTAAACTGGTAATAAATTAATCAGCTTCTTACTGCAGCACCTAACACATAGCGACAGCCTCATGGTGTGAAGACTTGGAGTGTAAAGACAAGCGAGCCTACCCACAGGAGTCCATCGACGGAAGCTACCACTGATATGTGAGCACCACCGTCAATCTCACTTTGTGTGTTGGAAAATGTCCCAAAATTGTGTAATATTGTGGTAACTAGAGTAAACACTAGCACTGTAGCTGGAGACTCAAATGTTTCAGCTGTAACAATAAGCTAATATATCATCCTCATTCATCTAACAGACCCTGCCTTAATTGTTCCATGGGAGTCTTAAAGAAAAGAGCTGTTAAGCCATGAAGATGGCGGGCCTTTACTTTACACTTCTTGCTGGACTTTCTGGTCTTCACTGAAAAAAGTATCACCTCTAAAAATGCCACCTGTGATGTTTGTGGTCAAGGGGCTGGTTTGTTGGATGGCCATCACAAATAATTGAGCTCCCTCGAAGTAGACAACACTCCACTGAACCTTCTAGATAACTTTAACTTGCATCTTCAGGACATTCAGGCAACCAGCCCTTAGTCACTTCTACAGGTCTTTGACTTCTCTGGAACTAAGCATGATGGCAGTCCACTCAGCCTTATCTTTTCCAGTAATTGCAATTTTCTAGTCCATAGTGTTACTCCCTTTCATGCTGCTGGTAATTTCTTCATTCTTTTCCATCCTTTCATTATCACTTCTGCTCCACCTTCCTCCTCTACACCCTCTGCAATGTTCTGATGCTACTTAAAATTGCAGAATTCTCCAATTTGTCCACCACCAATGGTCCACTACCAATACCACCAATGTCTTCCTTTCATTCCAGTCTTATTCACTTGGTTCTTTCTGTCTTGAAACTTTCAGAGCAGCACATTCCACCTCTATTCTATGGTTAATGGATACACTCCATACTAGCAGAACTAAACTCTGTGTTGCTTAAGGAAAATAGCAGAAATCCACCAACTCTGCAGTTTATCAGAAGCTCCTTGTTCTTTCACTCTACTGTTCACTCAACAAAAACTATTTTCTTCCATAATAAACATCAGTCTGCAGGCAATAGTCTTTAGCTTTTCATCCCCTTCACTAACTCTCAGTGCTGAAAATTCTGCCTTGTTCTATAGAAATAAAGATGATTTCATCACCAACAGGTTCTCTGCATTCACTTACTCCATCCGTGCCAAGACTGCCAGCAAAGCCTCATTCCCTGTATTTCAGCAACTTGGAAAGTGAAATCTCTGAACTTCTGCACTCACAATCAGCCATCACCTGCTCCTTTGGTCTTTCACTTACAGCCTGTTTTTGACAGAGACAGCATTTTGTAAAGGCGAGTATTTTTGCAACATGTGTCACTTCATTTACAATGTCAGAAGACATATCAAGGTAGTTGCAGAGCGGAGGCAGGCGATGAAGATGTGGATGTCCCAGAATCTCGACAGACTGGGGATGTATGACAGAAATAGGATGAACTAATCAGAATACATTTTTCATGGTTACAGTTTTACAATGCATAACAATACATATGCATTGAATAGCAAGGCGGGGGGTGCAGTGGCGCAGTGGGTTGGACCACAGTCCTGCTCTCTGGTGGGTCTGGGGTTCGAGTCCCGCTTGGGGTACCTTGCGACGGACTGGTGTCCCGTCCTGGGTGTGTCCCCTCCCCTCCGGCCTTACGCCCTGTGTTACCGGGTAGGCTCTGGTTCCCCGTGACCCCGTATGGGACTAGCGGTTCTGAAAGTGTGTGTGTGTGTGTGTGTGTGTGTGTGTGTGTGTGTGTGTGTGTGTGTGTGTGTGAATAGCAAGGCAACACCATGGCACAATGAGTAGTGCTCCTATTTCACAGTGCCCAGGTAGTGCAAGAGAATGTGGGTTTGATCCCTGATCAATCTGTGTGGAGTTTGCATGTTCAGTCCAAAGACATGCTGTTTGGGTGGTTTGGTGACTCTGAAGTTGAACAGTGTGTGTGTTTGTGTGAGAGAGAGAGATAGAGAGAAAACATGTCAATGATGTATGGATGAGTGAGTCATTGTAAGCAGTGTATCTAGTATTGTAAGTCACCTTGGTGAATAAGGTGTGGGCTGATTAAATAAGTTAATTTGGACTTGAAAGTGCTGAATGAATCAATGTAACTGGAATACCAGTTGCATTATCCTTAAACTGCATTAATTTATACACACACATTTTATGAACCACTTGTCCCATACAGGGTCATGGGGAAACAGAGCCTACCCAGCAACACAGGGCATAAGGCTGGAGGGGGAGGGGACACACCCAGGACAGGACGCCAGTCCATCACAAGGCACCCCAAGCAGGACTCGAACCCCAGACCCACCAGAAAGCAGGACCGTAGTCCAACCCACTGAGCCACCACACCCCCACATCTGAAGGGAAGCAGTCATCAGATTTTAGTACAAGTTATTTACAGTTAGCTAAACGCAAATGGGGGGGTGCGGTGGCGCAGTGGGTTGGACCACAGTCCTGCTCTCTGGTGGGTCTGGGGTTTGATTCCCGCTTGGGGTGCCTTGCGGCAGACTGGCGTCCCGTCCTGGATGTGTCCCCTTCCCCCTCCGGCCTTACGCCCTGTGTTGCTGGGTAGGCTCCGGTTCCCCGCGACCCCGTATGGGACAAGCGGTTCTGAAAGTGTGTGTGTGTGTGTGTGTGTAAAAACACAAATGGAACCACTTCAGATCAGTGTCCCTTATTCCAGCCAGGTTTTCAAATCTACTGAGTAGGATATTATGGTCAGCAGTATGAAATGCAGCACTGAAGTCCAGTAACATAACAAGAGAGATCAGAGGAGATGAGAATATCATTAACAACACGACTGAGGGCTGTTTCAGTGCTGTGACTAGAATGGAAACCAGACTGAAATTTTTCAAATGTATTATGATGATTATGATGTTTTACAATTTGAGAAGCTACAATCTTTTCTAAATTTTGGATAAAAATGGTACATTAGAGATAGGTCTATAATTACTTAGGTTATTCCAATCAAGATCTGATTTCTGTAGTGGGGGTCTAATAACGGAGACTTTAACTGTGTTCGGAACACATTCATTAATTAATGAGGTTTTCACAGTATTGACAATAGGTTCTGCAAGAATGGAAACTGTACATTTCATCAAGTGAATTAGCACAGTAATTTCCTCTATAGTAATTAAGTTGAATCTCCAGAAACAGTGTGGGCAGCATATAATACTATCATTGCCAGAATCCCTTACTCTGGATAGGACTGAAGTAGAGGATACAATGAATGCCTGGATATTCTGTAATTTATTGTTAAAAACTACATAAATTCGTCATTAGTAATAGAAGCATAATTACATTGTTTACCAGTTAAGTAAGTATGGTATGAAACAGAAAATGAGGATTAGCCCAACTTTAATTTATCTGATGTTTTTGTCCTAAGCAACTTACTGGAACAGTTTAGAATAAGTACCTGGCACAACAACTGGAGGGGGGAATCAAACCTATGACCTTTGCATCTATGGGCAGTAGGGCTATCCTCTACACGACCAGCATTAAATAGTGCTTTTCTATATTTTTTTAAGCCAATCAGACCAGTCTACATTATAAAGGTGCAGTTTAGCTGGATGCCACTTACACTGCAATTTTACATTCTAGTTTTATAACACGAGTTGATTCATTGAACCATTAATATTGTGGTTCGAAGACTGGTTCTTATAGTTCTAATAATTTAGTTTTAGGTGGAGCCACAGAACCTAAGATTAATTTTACCACAGAATACTATTCAAAAGCTCCTTAGTCTGTCCCAAAGTTGTTAATTGCAATTTGTTGGCAGGACACAGTTATAAATCTCAAGGATGCTTTATTAAATTCAAATTAAGAAACTATGACAGTGTTAATTTACATACCCATTTTTGTACATAATTGGCAAAACAGGCCAAACCCCTGAGGGTGTATGTGACTTGTCCTCTCCTAATTTTTATTTTCAGCCAACCAGGAGTTGAAGAGAACTGCTTGTTACCTGTAATGCACAGTACAAAGAATCATCCCTTTGTCCCCCCATTTGACTGCTGTGTAATAGATAGACTTTTCAGAATTAATTCTGATGCATGTTTAAATAAAGAAAAACATAAAAGACTGAGATCCTGAACTGACTCATTCAGTTATTTACCTACATTCCTTATTTTTATTCTGTTCTTAAGGAAAATTTCAGTAACAGTGGTGTTTTAAAATAGAGAACTTGAGCATTAGATGTCTTGTAGTAGTACACCTAGTAATACACCTAATTTTTCAAAATTTTTAAGTTGTCAAATGTACTGTGTAAACTGTAAAATGTATATGAATGGTTTGCCCACAAAACTAGATAAATCCATTGTGATTGTTATGAAAAAAATCCAGTTTGTAATCCTAATATGCTACTTTGACCTGGTACAAAGCAATAAGCATAATAAACAGCTTGTGCTGATCCTGTTTAATCACCATATATTGAAAAAATGTTGCTGGAATAGAAATTTGGAAAAAAAGCGTTTTTTTTTTCTTAAATCCAACAGACAAAATAAATAGTTAGGATTGGGCATTATGGATATATTATGTATTGATACAGTAAATAAATAGTAACTTTAAAGACTATTTCTTTGTTCTCCTCCTCCCCTCTTTTTTCAAAACTCCCACGCACAGGTACATAATTACCAAAGACATAACAGCGAAAGATATCCTAAAGCTATTATTCTTTGTTTTTTTTTTTTTAATGTAAGTAGATTAAGGTAATATTTTTAAGAAAATAAACTGATATAGATGATTGAGAGATTTATTTACCAAGACTGAATGAATTAGCGCAGTCATGAGAAAGTGTGTTAGCGACTGGATAAAATCATGATGATGACATCCTTCGTGGGTTGCCAAAATGGATAGCTGGCATTCAAAAAAGTTCAGTTTATAGGGACTATCTGATGCTGGAAATATCGCGACTTGTGAAATATTTTTATAGTTGAGGGAAAGAAGGCAACTTGATGCATATAATTGTTCAGCTATCTCCGAATTTTTAGAAATGACACTTCTAGTGTTTTGCAGTCAAACCCCTCATATATTTCCAAACTCTTTTAAAAAAAGTGCACATTTCAAATTTTCACAGGTTTTTGAAAAGGAGACATGCAAGTCAAGCTCCAGTTTGGTTTTCAAGGATGCTAAGTAGCAGCTGACGGTAGATTAAAAGTGCACTCTTTTGAGAAACTGAATATGTGTATGCAGCAACCCTGTAAAATGCAGTATAGAAGTGTTGTAAGAATGACCCGTGTTCTATTATTGGGACAAAGGTAAACAATTATAGTCACGTTTCCTTAGCTGAATAAAAATTCTTTCATTTCAGCATGGGTGTTTTGGTTTTAGTGGAAAACCAACACCAACAAAATGAAATAAAATAAGCAACCAAACTGCATATAGAACAACTAAGAATACATTAACAAGAAAAAAGACCTAAATGACTGAGAAAGGGTGTTGCTAGGAATACATCACACACAATGTCAGAATGACTGTAGTGTTGAAGTCATTATCTATTGTAACAGATCAAAAGAAAAAAATATATTTATCTGACTTACAAAAAATAATTAAACTAACGAATTAAATTATTTTATTTAATTGAAAATTGTTTCTAATCATTATTGTTTCATATTTGTGCTTAGTGCCTTGCAATCAACTGGCACCCCATCCCAGGTGTGTCCCTCCCCCTTCAGCTTTGAGCCCTGTGTTGCCGGGTTAGGCTCCGACTTGCCGTGACCGCGCTCGGGACAAGCGGCTTCAGTCAATGTGTGTTTTTGTGCTTAAAAATCAGAGGACAAAAACAGATACAATTATGAGTCTGGGAAAAAGGCAAAGTGGCTTGCTAGTAGAAGTTATCTTCTGAAATTTGGAGTTTATCCTGTGTGAGTTTGTAGTCTATGTACTAAATACTATCACTGAACTATGTTTAGTGATATATCTAACACTGAAAGAAAGGTATAGAGTGATACAGTTGTTTGAATGGGTAGTAAGAAATAAGATGATAAAGAGAAATGGCAGTAAAGCACCCACAGAGGAGCGGTAACATTGTTATAACTGCCTGAAGGCCCCAGAGAGGAGGCCATCACTTGCTTTTTTCAGCAATTTATTCAGCACCACACGCAGACAAATAGAACTGAGACTCGACTGACCCTTCCTTCTCTCAGAAGAACCGTGAGTTTTTACTGTGCCATTCCCCACAAGACTTCTGCCCATTGTCAACACAACAAAGATAAGCACAGAGCAGCAAAACTTTGATTTAAAAATATATATTTACAAAATGTCTGGTCTTGGTATTGGTTATCTGTAGTTGATCTGCCATTAGAGATTTAAGAAATGGAAATAATCTAGAACAACACCAAGTATAGCCTATCTGTTGTACAAAGACTCATGCACATCTCCCCCTTACGGAGGAGTTATAGTATATAATGTTCTGTGCAAGACTTTTAACATTTTAAATAATTTTCGCAATTAGAAAAAAAGATGTAATTTTTCTCCCAGGAGTCAAGCCACTTTAGACACCAGGCTAACAATTGCCTAGACCAGGGACTAGCACCACCATGCAGACTTTTTTGCTGTTATTTATACATTTAGCTGACACTTTTACCAAAGTGACTTACAGGGTTAAGGTTACAATTATTTACCCATTTCTACAGCTAGCTAATTTTACTGGAGCAATTCAGGGTAATTACCTTGCTCAAGGGCACTATAGCTAGAGGTGAAGCTTGAACCTGCAACCTTCACATCCAGAGGCAGTAGCTCTAACCACTATGCCTCCAACCATTATCCTTTTATCCCTTCTAAATGTCTGTATGTTTGCTATTTTCACCAATAATAATCTTGGTAAATCGTAGTCCCTGTTTGGACTTTCCAGTGATGTTCTTTTTTGTACTGTGAATTGATACAGAAACATTATTTATGTATGTTTTCTGAGCATCTGAGTGAATGGTAACAGTTACAAAAGAGGTGAATGAGCTCATCCAGACAGCTATACATTAGTATGGAGTAATTTATGCAAATGTTATGTTGTGTTAAGGTAATGTATGATAAATATTGTGATATTTTAGCATACATGAGTATCAATCTTGGGGATTAGGAACAAATAAATAAATGACACCATTGGAAGTAATCTTAATTACATTATCAGAAAATGACAGCTGAATTGTTTTCAACATTACCTTCATCAGGTGGGTGAAGACTATAATGTATTTTCTTTCTCTCTCTGTCTAGCCTTTTTATTTAGTAACACTGTATGGGGAACAGTAACCTTTGACATACTTATGAATTACCTTAATTTGGATGTTGGCGTAATTGCTTGTGGTATTTTTAGTTGTTCTAATACATGTAGAATTCAAAAGACATTTCTTTTTTTTTTTTTTTCTACACTATAGAGGTAATCCCTTAAGTTCCATATACATCTGGTTACTTTCAGGCTGTAGACAGAATTCCCAAGTGTGATATTTCATGAACCGCATTCTAATTTTCATGGATATAGCTGGAAGTCTCATGTGCAAAACATAAAACCGTCACAGTTCCAGACACAGAGTTATAGGTGTAATTTACAGACTTAAAATATCATAACACTACTGCACTGATAAATCGTTATTCATCATACAGAAGGTACCGGGTTCAGATAAGTGCCATGCAACACCAACAACTTGTGGCAAGGAGGCTGAGCTTTTGAAACACACATTGATCAAGCAATAAACATGGAAGAACTGTGTGATTACTGTGGAAAAAAAACTGACAAAATTGACAAAATTGGGCATTGCCCTTATGATTCTAATGAAGAGAGTGTTCAGAAGGTGAAGATCTTTGCATAATTGATGCTTCCAGACCATAGTCACAGGAAGTAAATCTGATGCATGGGCGATAGCTTTAATTGTTAATTTAGTTCTCACCAACACTTCTAATTAATGCAAAAACAAAACTGGTCTCCAAAGGCCTGAGTCAAGTAAGCTATAAAATGTAAAATGTAAAAGTGGTCAGCAGGGAGGATGCATCCTTGTTCAGAAATGCATAAGGCTCTTCACGGTATTTATTGAGTAAATGGTTTGGAGAGACACATTGGAAATGGTCTCTTTCTACAAGGATTTTTCCCCACCTATAAAAGGTTACTTTAACATGTTAACATAGTACAAAATTAAAATGCTAAAATGAAATATATCTATACATACGATTTCTAAGGACCTGGCCTCCATCAGTCCACAGTCAGGCAATTTACAGATGGAGAAAATTCAGCACTGTTGTTACTCTCTCAAGGAATGCTTATCCATCCATTATCTGTGCAAAGGCACACCATTTAATCCCAGCATAATAAGTAATAATAAGGGGACATTACAGAACCTATGCTTAAGTTTTTTTAACCAATCTACTGTTAGTATGAACTAAATTAGGTATTATTGACAAACTAGATATCATTAGCAGGTCTAGTGCTGATCTGTCAGTGCTTCTGCTAAATCCAGGAATGAAACCATCACAGTGTCATTCCAGTGCTAACATTATGTCTTTCCCCCATCCTCATCCCTCCCGGCTCCCAGAGCCCTGTGACTCATTAAAATCAGCAAAAGGATAATAAAGTCTTGGTATTTTCAGCTGGCTCTAACTAAACCAATTATATTAATTTTTAGGCTAAGTCTACGTCCTATAAATGAACATCAACAACAAAAATAACCAACCAATTTCAACAATAGCTTGTCCTGAGTAGAAGCCTATCCCAGAAACATTGGGAGCAAGGCTGAAGGGGGGCATTCCGGGGACAGGATGCCAGTCCATCGTAAGGTGACAGCTATGCAACCAGTCACACAGTTGGACTAAGTTACTGGAGCAATTCACAGGGCAAGTGCCTTGCTCAAGGGGACTATAGCCAGAGGTGGGATTAAACCTGCAACCTGTGGAGCCAAAGGCAGCCACTCTCAAAGACCATCCATTGTCTAATATTCCTGCCCTTCTGAATTTACAAATTTTCTTGACCTGTCAGCTTCTAAGATGTAAAGTTGCAGACAGAGCAGCTGGTAGTGTAATGGTTATTTCTGTAGCCTTCCTCTCAAAATACTTACTGCTGCACCTACTGCAGTGCCTGTGGGCAAGTACTTAACATAAATTGCTCCAGTTGTATAAGATGTAATTTGTTTAGTATGCAAATGTGACAAAGTGTGTTGCAGAAGGCTAAATAATGGTTAATAAGACTGATAAAGTTTGCATTTCAAGTCCCTGTTGAAGTCTAACCTGATAAATTCCTGTTCGGATGGTTCTAGCTAAACTGCGCTATTCAAGCACTACTTCATTATTAGTGTCTGTATCATCAAGTGCGACTTCCAACTTTATTTTCCCATCTGGTAACATCTGGCACTCCTCTTTGTGTGTGTGTGTCTATTTTTTTTTTTTTTTTTTTTTAAGTTCACTGCAATAAAGAAAGAAATAAAGAAATATTGGCTTGGTTGACTATTTGCCTATAAACTTTCTTTTGCAATAAGTTCCGGATACAGACAGTACTGATATCACTTTGTTACAGAAGCCTGTCAAAAGCAGAAAGAATGGGGTTTGTCGCTGAAAAGTCAAACTATAACTTGGATTAAAAAAATATTTATTACATTCCTTTCACTGAACAGCACTTTTAAATACAGACACAAATCACATGCTTCAGAAGCCTACTGCCTTTAGCATACTTTCATAAGATGAATATATACCAATATAGCAGGGGAAACAGAAAGAGCATGCTTATAAAAGATAAACAATAGGAAAAAAATAAATAAATGCATCAAATAAAAATCTATTGTTTGTAAACCACCTCTGCAAAATGTGCTATAAAGCCTTTACTGACAGGTTGAGAAAAGTGTCTGGACCACTGGGAGCAATACCCCGGTGACCATCAATAGCCCACCTTCCATAACCAAACATACCTGTTCTCAATATCTCAAGCAGGCAATCACTCAATTTTAAATGGAGAGTCTGGCAACAGTAACATTGCAGATGTTCAACCAGTACAAGCCATAGTACCTGCCTGATCAAGTTTCTGTGCTTAGTGTTCTCTCCTCAAAGGATTCCTTGCTCTCCAAGTCCTTCAGTCTTCCATGTTTCCTTCCTCCCCGTGCTTTTTAAATTGACACAGAACCTGCACTGATTACCTGATATACTTAACACCGCCAAAATGCTTTTTTATTCAAACACTTGTCTTTTTGTTTTCAGTGAATTTAATATTTTTTTCTTTTGATTGAAGGAGGGGGGTGCGGTGGCACAGTGGGTTGGACCAGGTCCTGCTTTCGGGTGGGTCTGGGGTTCAAGTCCCTCTTGGGGTGCCTTGCGACGGACTGGCATCCCGTCCTGGGTGTGTCCCTTCCCCCTCGAGCCCCCTCCCCCGTGTTGCCAGGCTCTGGCTCCCTGCGGCCCTGTATGGGGCAAGCAGTTCAGACTGTGTGTGTCTGTCTGTCTTTTGATTGATTCATTTTCCATCCATCCTTTCTTTTATATTTTTTTCTTGGCTCTTAAGAGTTGCATTTCGTAAGCCTTTTATACTGATCTCCCCACTGACCCCAGAAGAAAATTTTCACAGTCTTATGTCTTGAAGCATACTGTGTATGTGATTGAATATGCCTCATGATCACATTTCATGTAATTTGATATGATGATAACAGTGTCAGTTGTTATTATTCTACAACATTTATTTCTCGATAACGTGCAGTTTTGTATACACATCTGGTGAATTTAATTGCTTTTTATGGAAATATTTACTTATGTGGTTAGAATACAACAAGTTTTGATCTGTTAGCTTTTGCATAACTTTTATTTCTGTCAGCTGCTCTGAAGTTTGTGACAAGCAAGTCAAAGGAGCAAAGACAGTGCACAGGAGTGAGAGAAAACTATGGTTAATACTTGTGTGCTCATAAAAGCTGACACTATATTTCTTTCTTTTACAAGACAGCCTAACACATATCTTCCTTCCTCAACAGAAGGAAAATGTGTCCAAGTGATTCCTGAAGGTAAGAATATATGTGTAAGCAAATTTACAAGTCCTACTTAGTTTTGATCTTATGTATTAAACACACACATTGTCTAAAACTGCTTGTCCCAAGCAGGAGCCTAACCCGGCAATGCAGGCCAGTGGGGACACACCCAGGGTGGGACACCAGTCCATCACAAAGCACCCCCAGCAGGACTCAAACCCCAGACCCACTGGAGAGCAGGTCTTGGCCAAACCCACTGTGCCACCACGCCTATGTGCCCCCTTGTCCCCTTGTCTACTATATTATTATCTTATTCATTACTGAATGAATGCACAGGCACTGGACAGGAACATATTATCTTTTGTTTGTGTATCTACTTGATTTTGATTTTGATTTTGTTTTTTATGGGGCAGCACAGTGGTGCAGCAGATAGCAATTCTGCCCAACAACTACTGTACAGTTTGGGCATACATCTGAGTTTGTTTTGGTCTGCAGGGAGCTTGCATGTACTTCTTCTGTCTGCATGTGTTCCCTCCCTCAGTCCAAAGATATGCAGTTCAAATCAACTGGCAATGCTAAATTTCCTGTAGTGTGTTATTGATTGAGTGATTTTGTGCATGTGTGGCTACCCTGCAATAGGCTAGTATCCTGTTCAGGGTATAGCCCTCCCAGCCTTGAACCTGGTGATTTTGGAATACAGTCTAGGCTGGTATGACCCTGATGAGGACAAATGGTCAGTGAAAATGAATGAATCTTCATATCTTTTCAATGCTAAATCATTTTAATTTTTTCTTTTTTTGGGGGAAAGGGGCTTTTGGTTTGCACTATGTAGCATAGTGGTTAGAGCTGTTGCTGCACAATTTAGACAGAACCTGTTCTGAATCCTTGTTTTGGCTTTAATACCCTTGAGCCTTACTTACTCTAAATTGCTGCAGTAAAAATTACGCAGCTGTATATCTCTATGGTTCAATAACTTTAAGTACCCTAGTATACAAAACCGCACACTATAAGTCACTTTGGACAAAACTGTCGGTTAAGTAATGGTTAAAAATTGACTTATATTTAATGAGGTTTTAGAAAAGATGAGAAGCATGATTAATGCTCTAGGTCTCGGATGCTTGGAACTCATGGATGCTCTCCTTATAGGATCATTGACCAAATAGAGTCATAAGGAGGTAAATATGTAATAGAATTAATGTTTTTGGTAAACATGCATGCATTGTTAAATAATCAGTGGGAGCAGTATTAAGCAAGAAATGGTTTATATATGCTTTATTTCCATTCATGTTTCTAGTCACACCTTCCAAGTGACGATTCGGTAGTTGGAAGTATTAGCCTGTGATCATGTGTTTTGGGGAATATGTACACAGGACAAGATGTCATACCCCATGCATATAATACAGTGGCTAGTCACAAGGATCCAGTCCAACCAACTTCAACGTGAAGCCACAGAGAAAAACATCTGGCATTGCCATTACGCATCTGAAATCCATTCATTATACATCATTAATACATGTTAAAACTCAAAGATCACAACTGCTGTCAGATGAGGTTGAAGCTGAGGTGGGGTTTTGGTGGATTTGTGAAAAGCAGCACACCTTACAGTCTGAAGGGTTAAGGGGAGTTTATATGCTCCATATGTGATATGTAATTGATAGCTGGGATGGCCTGAGGTTTAGTCTAATACCTTCCTCCCAGAATGTAATTTTGACAAAACTCCAAGAAATAAGTTGATCCTGTGGTCTTGATCTTTCTGCAAGCAACTAGGCAACAATACTAATGGATTTTAAGAACTGCACTAGGTTAGCTGATTGACTACAAAAAAGTATATCTGCCTTGTACAATTACTGAACTGATCTAAACTTATTGTGTTTCTTCTTTCTTTCTTTAAATTAAATGTATTGATCCTCATACTTGGATTTCATACAAGCTTTTTACCACACTGCCAGAAGATCATCACAGGGGCTTATTTGCTACAAGGCTCTGCATGGTGTAACCATAAAGTCATTTATGCATGCTCATACAAGTCTTTCATTTCTCATTATTAATGCACTGCTCAACAGTAGTCAAAATTAGTCACCTGCTGTCTTGGTGAATAAACAGCTCTTGTAGATACATGTGAACCGGCAAGTATCAGGGCATTGTATATCTTCAGAATATTTAACAACAAAACAGCATGAAACAATGCACCTCATGCTATCATTGCCTGAATCCTAATTTAGAGCAGGAAGAAAAAAGAGGACACATAAACGCTTTATATCAAATCAACAAAAACATCAACTGTAAGGGGAAAAAAAAAAAAATCCTTGTATGTTGTGTCAAAGTTGTATATGCTTGTACAGTCCATGCAAGCAACAATGGATATGAAAACAATGGACTGTGGCCAAAAAAAAAGTATATATTTTTTTAAAGATAAAAAATTAATGAATGAATGAATGAAAAACATGTAAAATAGACATAACAAAAACAATAACATGAACATTTAACAACAATTAAAAACAATAAAAATATTCAAATACAACTATGCATACAAATTCCTGTGTGTGTATGCACAAACATTTGCAAAATCCACCTACAGAAGAGCCATTTGTGTAGCTTTATAACAGCTTGCATTATATATCAGCTAATCAGAGCAAGCCTAGTATAACCCCAGGGTCAGTGCCTCAGTCTCTCAAAGCCTGCAAATCAGGAACTTGTTTGCACATGTATTGCAGCTGCCATTATCCATACTGTGTTTCTGTGTTTTTTTTTTTTTTTTTTTTTAATTTCACTTTCATTTTTTTTCCGGAATATATAGTTTTTTATATCATTTTACATTTGAATATAGTGAACCCGGTGGGGGCGCAGTGGCACAGTGGGTTGGACTGGGTCCTGCTCTCTGGTGGATCTGGGGTTCGAGTCCTGCTTGGGGTGCCTTGTGACAGACTGGCGTCCACTCCTGGGTGTGTTCCCTCCCCCTCTGGCCTTATGCCCTGTGTTGCCAGGTAGGCTCCGGTTCCCTGTGACCCCATCTGGGACAAGCGGTTCAGAAAGTGTGTGTGTGTGGTGTACAAAAATATGGAACACTGGGAACAACGGATTCTCAGAGCAACAGTCACTCCCCCCATATAATCTGTTGTTTCATGTATGGACTGTATCTCATGCTAGAAACATCCGTTACCAATCCGAGTTACCAGTTTTTGACGATATTCCAATCTGTTCCTGAGCGAGAAATGGCCAAATGCCCACCACTAGAGGGCACCCGAGATAGAATAGCACTAACACACAAAAAAACTCAAATGTAGGGGAAGGGAAATGGGGTGCTGGAGTTGGCATCTTGCTGAACCAATTTTAGTCAACTTATTGTCTAATTTATTAAAGCTACATCATAGACATTTGAACAACATACCTAGCTAATACATAGAGGTATATTTCTAGTGTTATGTTTTTTTTTTACCTGATGCCAACAAACAATCAGATGCTGACAAACATGTTCATGTAAGACATCTACAGATTTCTCGTGGTCAGTTTTGTTAGTTTACTATGGGAAAGATGATTAGTATTTTAAGTGAAACATTTTAGTCTGTTGTCACCACACAATGCTTCATTACATTGCAGTTCACCCTCCTTTCCGTACCCCACTTGCTGATGGAGAAATAAACTAGTGCCCTTCTTAATGTGAACTTTCATAATTCAATATATATGATCCTTCATATCCTTTGTAACATAACGTGAATCCTTCATAACATGAACTTTCATTACTCAGTATATATGAGCAGCAAAGGTGACAGTCAGCTCCTGGTCACCTGGAGGAAGTGCCTTTACAGCCAAAGTGATGTTGAGTGCCTTTAACTGGGCAATGAATTCATTCAGTGTATTGGGCAGGGACACATTCCCATCATTATTGCTGCCATTGTTTCATCTCTTGTAGTCAACGAGGGTCTGTATGCCCTTACACATCCACTTTGAGTCATTATCCTCAAAATACTACTGAATGCACAAGGCATAGGCTGATTTGGCTCTTCTGATGCTACTGATTAAATTGGCCCTAGTTGCTTTGATTGTCACTGTATCCCCAGATTTAAGTATAGCTTTGAGAGCTTTCAGGAGTGAATGGACCTCAAAATTCAGTGTCTGATTAGGTTGAATGGAGACAGTCTTAGTGATTGCAACATCATTCATACACCTGCCTATGCAGGCAACAGCATGTGATGTGTAGCGCTCAAGTCTGTACAGCCCCATGTGATGCAGCAGCTTGAAACATCTTACATTCAGCGTGATCAAAACAGTTTTTCAGCATGTACTGTATTCCTGTTACTAACCTTGCAAAACAAAGGTCATGACAAAGTAAAGAATGAAGGATATACATTATTAAATGTACATTTATTATTTTCTAATTATTCAATGCATAATCTTTTTCATCACAATTCATGTTCATTATCAGCTGAGTTTCATTAACATTTTCATTGCAAATTCAATTGGTTGCTTACTTCAATGCATTTCAACAACTCTATATTTATTTTAATTGTACATATCTTAGGACATCAGCTGCGTCTGGAACAAACTAGAAAACTTTGCAGGAAGAAAGCAAATGAGATTTTTACTGCAATCTTTACTTTCTTTCTTTAGCCTCACCCCGACAGAATGTGTTTAACAAAGTTAACATAATTTATGTGGCCGTTTACATCCTCCTGGCCAGCCATGAGACGCTCCACCTCATCTTCTGTCAACCTCTCTCCAAGAGTTGCCAGGACGTGGCGCAGCTCTGCGCCCATGACGGTGCCATTACCCTCCTTGTCAAACACTCTCAAACCCTCAACAAAGTCTTCAAAGTTCCCCTGGTCTTTGGAGCGGGAGATGTGCTGGAGCATGGGTAAGAAAGTATCGAAGTCGAGCATCTTGCTGTTCATATCTTCAGCGCGTGGCTTGCCCAACACTTTCAACACTTCTGCATTGGTGGGGTTATGACCCAGAGCCCGCATGACATCGCCACACTGAGCGTAGGTGATTTTCATTTCTCCAGTCGGTGTGCTGTCGAAGAGTGTGAAAGCCTCCTTGAACTCCTCGATCTGATCAGGTGTGTATTCAACGGTGATGCTCTTAGGGTCAAACACTGGCTCTGGTGGTGTCTCTGGTCTGGCTGGAGCTGTTTGAACTGGAGGTGGTGCCTCCTTCTTGGTCTCGGGTTTCTTTGGTTCTGGCTTCTTAGGTTCAATTTTCTTGGGGGCCATAGTGCTCAACTCCACTGTCACCTCAGTAGAGGGGTATTTAAAAGGAACAGCACTAACCAGATACGGTAAGCCTTTTATGCAAGACTTATCTTCCTGACAGGATGGGTGGGAATGCTTGGTGTCCACTTAGCTTACCATACAAGGAATTACATGAAAAGAATTCTAGAAATAGAATGACCTTTATGACTAAGTGTTGTCCAAGGTCAACACCACACTTAGAAGACATGTGCATGTCATTGACACCTCTTGCATAATGTAATCACAACCTAGTGAAGTAACAGAGAGCACAGAATAGTTCATATTCTCTAGATCCTATATCTTAGTCGTTGTTCTCCAGTATAAAAAATGTATAATTGCTTTCAGGGTGAGGATGGGGGGGTTAGAGTTTGGGTGTGGTGGTGCAGTGGCGCAGTGGGTTGGACTGGGTCCTACTCTCCGGTGGGTCTGGGGTTTGAGTTCTGCTTGGGGTGCCTTGCGATGGACTGGCTTCCCATCCTGGATGTGTCCCCTCCCCCTCCAACCTTTCACCATGTGTTGCTAGGTTAGGCTCAAGCTCCCCGCAACCCCGTATGGGACAAGTGGTTTCAGATGGTGTGTGTGTGTGTGTGTGTGTGTGTGCATTTAGACTATATTCACAGAACTCAGGTAATAGGTATGTTTACATTACTTCATTTAGGAGATGCTTTTCTCCAAAGTGACTTCCAATGAACACTAGGTAGTGTTACCAACCCACACCTTATTCATCCAAGGTAACTTAAACTGCTATAGACACTACTTACAATGTATTACTCATCTGTACATCAGTGAAACACACTCACTGTGTCATTCATAAACTATGGCTGACTTTGTCAACAATCCACCCGAACAGCATGTCTTTGAGAGGAAAACAGAGCACCCAGAGTAAATGCATACAGACACAAAAAGAACATGCAAACTGCCCACACACTGACGGGGACTAAACACATGTCCTCTTGCAGCAGCCAGGTGTGATATAGGAGCAGCGCTACTCGCTGTGCCACCCTACCTAGGGAGCATCTGGAGCTGTTATCAAAAATCACATTTCATTCTCAGAACCGCTTGTCCCATACGGGGTCGCGGGGAACCGGAGCCTACCCGGTAACATAGGGCGTAAGGCTGGAGGGGGAGGGGACACACCCAGGACGGGACGCCAGTCCATCGCAAGGCACCCCCAGCGGGACTCAAACCCCAGACCCACCGGAGAGCAGGACTGTGGTCCACCCCACTGCGCCACCGCACCCCCCTGTTATCAAAAATCATGGGGTTGAATTCCCACTCTTGCTGTAGTACCATTGAGCAAGGGATGTGCCCTGCTGTATAATGAATATAAAGCTACCATTGTTGATTGGATAACTGAATTATAGAGGCAGTCCCCGGATTACGAACTAATTCCATTCCTCAGTCTGTCTTTAAATTGGATTTAAGTCGGAACAGTTAGGTGCGCTTCATGTCTAAAGTCAGTTAGTCAAATGTTTGTCTTAGTATACAGTATATTGTGTACCTTTACATGCATAAAAACATTAAAGAAACACTTCTGGATACACTAAAACAACTTTAATATAACACTACAGAAATAATAATGCAATATAATGATAATAATAGTAAGTTTAAGTTTCAAATTTGTCATAGGTACAAGTACTCTGTACAAGTATCAAGACATTCTTTTTGAATGCTTCTTCGCAGAGTATGAACAAGAATAATAGATAATACTGCACAAAACAAAACAATAACAATGACAATAAGTAATGCTACTGATAATAAATAATGGTAACAATAATAACAATAAATAACAGTAGACAGCCAGAGAACTTATAACTGAGAATGTTTAAAGTGACAGTGCAATGTGCCAATGTGCATCATGTGCTTAATAATAATAATCAGAATCAGAATCAGAATCAGAATCAGAACGAGCTTTATTGCCAAGTATGTTCGCACATACAAGGAATTTGTCTTGGTGACAGGAACTACCACAGCACAGACAGAATGACAGTGACAAGACACAGATGAGAAGATAGAGTATGTGAGCAAGGGATAAAAAATATTTAAAAAAATATAAAGTACCCAATATACAAAAATAGCACAAAAATAGTCGCTAGATACAAATGCAAGGGAGTGTAAGAGAAATGTGATAAATAGTTATAAATATAAATAGCATTATGTATTGCACGGTTTACTCTCTAGGGGAGAGATTTAGGTGTTCATGAGGTAGATGGCCTGAGGAAAGAAACTTTTCTTATGCCTGGCTGTCCTGGTGCACAGTGCTCTGTAGCGCCGGCCAGATGGCAAGGGTTCGAAGAGGAAGTGGCCTGGATGTGAGGGGTCTAGAATGATTTTGCTCGCCCTTTTACTGACTCTGGACGAGTGCAGTTCTTGGAGAGCTGGGGGGGATGTGCCGATGATTCTTCCAGCAGTCCGAACTATCCGCTGCAGTCTTCTGATGTCTGACTTCGTAGCTAAGCCGAACCAGACAGTTATAGAGGTGCAGAGGACGGACTCAATGACTGCGGAGTAGAATTGCAGCAGTAGCTCCTGTGGCAGGTTGAACTTCCTCAGCTGACGAAGGAAGTACAACCTCTGCTGGGCCTTCTTCACAATGGAGTCTATGTGGGGCTCCCACTTCAGGTCCTGTGAGATGGTGGTGCCCAGGAACCTGAATGACTCCACTGTTGCCACAGTGCTGTTCATGATGGTGAGTGGGGATAATGCTGAGGTGTTTTTCCTGAAGTCTACGATCATCTCCACTGTTTTGAGCGTGTTCAGCTCCAGGTTGTTATGACTGCACCAGACAGCCAGCTCTTGGACCTCCTGTCTATAGGCAGACTCGTCGCCATTCCGGATGAGGCCGATGAGTGTGGTGTCGTCTGCAAACTTCAGGAGTTTGACAGACGGGTCTTTTGCGGTGCAGTCGTTGGTGTACAGGGAGAAGAGCAGTGGGGAGAGCACACATCCCTGGGGGGCTCCAGTACTGATTGTGCGAGTTTCGGATGAGAATTTTCCCAGCCTCACTATCTGCTGCCTGTCTGTCAGAAAGTTGGTGATCCACTGACAGATGGAGGTGGGCACGGAGAGTTGGGTTAATTTGGACAGGAGGAGGTGTGGGATGATGGTGTTGAAGGCTGAGCTGAAGTCCACGAACAGGATTCTCGCATAAGTCCCTGGTTTGTCCAGATGTTGCAGAATGTAGTGCAGTCCCATGTTGACTGCATCATCCACAGACCTGTTTGCTCGGTAAGCAAACTGCAGGGGGTCCAGCAAGGGTCCAGTGATGTCTTTCAGGTAGTCCAACACCAGTTTTTCAAGTGACTTCATGACCACAGATGTTAAGGCGACAGGTCTGTAGTCATTAAGTCCTGTGATCTTGGGTTTCTTTGGGATGGGGATGATGGTGGAGCGTTTGAAGCAGGAAGGAACTTCGCACATCTCCAGTGATCTGTTGAAGATCTTTGCGAAGATAGGGGCCAGCTGGTCAGCACAGGTTTTTAGGCAGGCCGGTGAGACACCGTCTGGGCCTGGTGCTTTCCTTGTCTTCTGTTTGATGAAGACCCGACGCACCTCCTCTTCGCAGATCAAAGGTACAGGAGGGGGGGAGGTGGGGGTTACTTGAGTTGTTAAGTGATTGGTGGAGAGAGGGTCTGAATGGGTGTAGGGTGTGAGGCATGGTTTATCAAACCTGCAATAAAACTCATTCAAATCGTCGGCTAGTTGTTGAGTTGACACGGTGCCGGGGGGTGGTGTCTTGTAATTTGTGATGTCTTTCATGCCTTTCCACACTGACGCAGGATCGTTGGCTGAAAACTGTTTCTTCAGCTTTTCAGAGTAGTTTCTCTTAGCCACTCTGATCTCCTTTGCCAGTGTGTTTTTGGCCTGTTTATACAAGACTCTGTCCCCGTTCTTGTAGGCGTCTTCTTTGGCCTGACGAAGCTGTCTGAGTTTTGCAGTGAACCACGGTTTGTCATTGTTGTATGTTAAACGAGTCCTGGTAGGGATGCACATATCCTCGCAGAAACTGACATATGATGTTACAGAGTCTGTGAGCTCATCCAGATCGCTAGCAGCAGCCTCAAAAACACTCCAGTCAGTGCACTCGAAGCAGGCTTGTAAGTCCTGCTCTACTTCCCCAGTCCATCTTTTAACAGTTCTTATTACAGGTTTAGCTGATTTCAGTTTCTGCCTGTAGGTCGGTATAAGATGAACCAGACAGTGATCAGAGAGCCCCAAAGCTGCCCGTGGAACAGAGTGATATGCATCCTTTACTGTGGTGTAGCAGTGGTCCAAAATATTACTGTCTCTGGTGGGACATGTAATATGCTGTCTGTATTTTGGCAGTTCACGGGAGAGATTTGCTTTATTAAAGTCCCCGAGAATGATTATAACAGAGTCCGGGTGTTGTTGCTCTGTGTCAGTGATCTGGTCGCCCAGCTGTTGCAGCGCTGCGTTCACGCACGCTTGCGGTGGAATGTAAACACTTACGAGAATGAACGAGGAAAACTCCCGCGGCGAGTAGAAGGGCTTGCAGTTGATGAAGAGCGCTTCCAGGTCGGGACAGCACATCTTCTTCAACGCTGTCACATCTGTACACCACCTTTCGTTGATGTAGAAGCATGTCCCACCGCCACGTGATTTCCCCGCTGATTCCGCGTCGCGATCCGCTCTGAACAGCTGGAAGCCCGGCAGATGTAGCGCGCTGTCCGGGATGGCTTCATTCAGCCAGGTTTCCGTGAAGCACAGAGCAGCAGAGTTGAAAAAGTCCTTGTTTCTTTGGGACAGGAGGAAAAGTTCGTCCATTTTGTTGGGTAAGGAGCGGAGGTTCGCCAGATGGATACTAGGCAGCGCTGTTCTAAAGCCGCGCTTTCGGAGCTTGACAAGCGCGCCGGCTCGCTTTCCGCGCTTGCGCGTCTTGGAGCGCTTGGAGCGCTTGAGCAGCGCCGCTGCACCTCCAACTACAATGTCCAGCAAAACGTCAGAAAAGTCGAAAACCGGTAAAATGTCGGGTGGTGTGTACTGCCGAATGTTCAGCAGTTCTTCCCTGGTAAAACTGATTGTCGGAGTATAACTAAAGACAGGGCAAACTAACAAAAACAGTAAAACAACTGTGGAGCTCCACACCGAGGCGGCCATCCGCGGCGCCATCGTGTAACTTATATAATAATAATAATAATAATAAATAATAATAAATAATAATAATAAAAATAATAATAATAATAATAATAATAATAATAAATGTAAGTACGGTATTTATAATAGAGACATAGAAAGAGATAATAATAAATGTTACTAGAGAATTTATAATAGAAAGAGAGGAGAAGAGAGAAAGAATGTGTGTTTGTGTAAGTACATTTCACCTTTTTCCGATTGCTTTATTATTTCCACTTTAGTTTGAATCATGGCCATTTTTTATGTAAATGAAAGGCATGGGTTGGTCGATGCATAAACGTAAGTCTTGGGGATAATCCCATGTTGTAGTCGGGGAGGTAACGCAAGCATCCGGAGCTGTGGACATCAGGAGGGATTGAGGCAAATGAGGGAGAACGAGGGATTTGGAAGGATGGCTAGGTTGTCGTGAGTTCACAAGTTTCTCAAATGTGATTCTACAACCAGGGTGTGCAGATGCGGCTTCTTTATACCCCTCTGTTATAATTTTGGGCAGGTGTGGACGTTCGGGGCGAAGTCATGGTCAGTCGTGTGAAAGTCTGGCTAAAAGGAATGAAGTCCATCCTCCTTCAGCCTCGCGCGCCCTGTCTACAAACCGACGAACCACTGTAGACAGCCAATGCCTTGATGCACATCACAAAGTAGCGCCTGTTTGTTCTTAGACCCAATGTATGTAACTCAATTTTTTTCAATAATAGACTTAATTATGAAGTTTTCATTTGATTGTGACTTAAGGGTGACAAAAAAATTAACTTCCAGTCAGGAAGGGGGTGGTTCATAGCTATGAGTTGTACATAAGTTGAACGTTTGTAACCTGGGGACTGCCTGTATGCATGTGTATATAAGACAAGGTAACACACACACACACACACACACACACACACACATTTTCAGAACCGCTTGTCCCATACGGGGTCACGGGGAACCGGGGCCAACCCGGCAACACAGGGCGTAAGGCCAGAGGGGGAAGGGGACACACCCAGGACGGGACGCCAGTCCGTCGCAAGGCACCCCAAGCGGGACTCGAACTCCAGACCCACCAGAGAGCAGGACTGCGGTCCAACCCACTGCACCACCGCACCCCCGACAAGGTAACATTAATAAAATATTATGAGATAGTAGAACATAACAATACACACACACACACACTTTCTGAACCGCTTGTCCCATACGGGGTCACGGAGCCTACCCGGCAACACAGGGCATAAGGCCAGAGGGGGGAGGGGACACACCCAGGATGGGACACCAGTCCATTGCAAGGCACCCCAAGCGGGACTTGAACCCCAGACCCACTGGAGAGCAGGACCCAGTCCAACCCACTGCACCACCATGCCCCCAACATAACAATAACAATAATAAATTACTCTTTTTCTGATTTTTGGTTAATTGTTCTGATTCTGTAAGTAATTTTTTTTTTTTTTCCAAAATAAAATCTCAGATTTTCTACAGAAATAAACTGAATAGAAACAGATCAAGCCAGCACAAACGTGTTTCAGAATCCCCTGTTATAATCTGTGAATTTGTGTAATTTGTGAATAAAAAAATTTCAAAACTCTCAAAGACTTTTGGATATTAAACAAGTACTACCTTTTCTAAATTGTTATAACATGGTACAATTAACTGCAGAAAATGAGTTGCTAAATTATTAAAACAAAACAATTTCCAAATAAACTATTAGTTTTATAAGCAAAGTTATTAGTTTTGTTAAGTCATCCTTTGTATAAAATTTAAGTTGTCACTACTGTAAAACCATTAGGCAGGAACTTATAATACAGCGTGATCCCATTTCATGAACAACTTTCATGTGTTTCAAAGAGACACAGTGAAAATAATGGATTATGCCACAGTGGTCCGCACCTCTCAAGTAGACATTTTTAACATTTTTCTTGTTAATTTCGAGTTAATAATTACAGATTTGTTACTTCGCCCTGAAATAATTCCATTAGTCTCCTACACAATCCCCTTTTATTATTCACCGTTATTTCTATTCATTGCTTAGTCAGCACTTTCATCCACAGGGACTTAATGCCCAATTCCACCTATTTATATAGCTTTACTGCAGCAATTCAAGCAAAGTACCTTGCTCAAGGGTAACATAACAGAGCCTCTTGTGGGACCTGAGTTACACATCCATGCCCTTAACTATGGTGAGACCTACTGCTCACGTTATATTATGCAATACCCATTTTTAAAGTATAAACTTTTCAAAAATACCAAGGTGCATAACAGACATTCATACCAGAATTCTGAAAAAGATTTAACCCCACTTGTCTCCATTCATTTTTGAAATAGTTGCACCAATCAGAAGGGAGATGTACTGAGTTCTAAGAAATCCTCATGTACCTTTGCTAATTTAATTTACTGAGAATGAAGCCTATGCCGAACATAAACTGTTTAGAAAATAATTGTGTTGCAATTAGTTACTATTTTTGACACATTTATGTATCAGAAGGTTTATTGGTATATACAATATCTTGGATACATTGAGAATTAATTCTATAATGCAATATTTATTCATAGTACATAGTTTCCGGGTGAGGAAACCTGAAATATGTTCAATATCCATTGTTCCTCCAGCACATTTAGAAATTGAGATAATGTATTAGATGTGTTTTCATATTTTATACATTTATTATTTTTCCATCCAAAACTAGTATTCAAATGGATATTTCTGAAATTAAGAAAAAAAAAAAAAAGACATACAGGAGTTGTATGCCCTTATTTTTAAACAGAAGCCTGATGCAGAATATACCAGTCTTTAATTCGAATTGCTCTATTCTGCCACTGTTGAAATTGTTTCTATTATAAAATGGTTGAGGGGGCACGGTGGCGCAGTGGGTTGGACCACAGTCCTGCTCTCCGGTGGGTCTGGGGTTCAAGTCCTGCTTGGGGTGCTCTACGACGGACTGGCATCCCGTTCTGGGTGTGTCCCCTCTGGCCTTGCGCCCTGTGTTGCCGGGAAGGCTCTGGTTCCCCGTGACCCTGTATGGGACAAGCGGTTCTGAAAGTGTGTGTGTGTGTGTGTGTGTGTATAAAATGTTCTATAGAAAGCAGAAGGGCACTTAAGCCCCAAGATAACACAGAAACGGTGATTTTCCATGGGGTGGAGAAGTTGAGAGGTCCAGGCGCATTAAGGATCTGTTTTAAACAGCAATTGACGAGGCTTACATTCCAGAGTGAGATATGGACACTATTATCTCATCACAGATTGACAGGCTCAAGCGTCATTGAACTAATAATACCTAAGTGGTTTGAGGTATTTGACTGAGCACTCACTAATTAACAGCTTGGCCGTTTCTGCTTGATAACTGCTGAAATGCAAGGATTCAGTACAAAGTTGTTTGTTGAGTTTATTGTTCTATATATTCAGTCATATTCTATGGTGCATTGTATTTTAAGAATAATTTCATTGAGACTCATTGTGCTTCTGTAAATGCTTTCTCAAATCTACCAGTATAGTGGGACTGAATGATACATTATTGCATTCATTTTGCAAGAGAAGGAAGTGTTATATTTATAATATGTTTGTTCCTTCAAAATGAATGACTATTTAAAATATACAGGTCGTTTAAATATATCATTTGAAACACTTAAAATGTGGGGGGTGCGGTGGTCCTGCTCTCTGGTGGGTCTGGAGTTTGAATCCTGCTTGGGGTGCCTTGTGACAGACTGGCGTCCTGTCCTGGGTGTGTCCCCTCCCCCCTCCAGCCTTATGCCCTGTGTTGCCGGGTTAGGCTCCGGTTCCCTGCGACCCCGTATAGAACAAGCGGTTCAGAAATGTGTATAGTTAAAACGTAAAATTCCTTACTCCTGAAATCGGCAACAACTACATTTGTAGAGTACGATGGATAGCAGAAGATGAAAGGAAACCTCAATATTTGTAAACAGACAACAAGTCAGACTTTAGACCTTGATATGTACTCAACCAAGTGCATTTATAGATGCTGAAATCTGATAAAGTCACTGAAGTGACATTTTGAGTGATGGATTTGAACTGACCAACAAATAGTTTCTCAGTGACTGATGGGAAGCTTGATAAAAACCACCAGCATTAGATATAGTAAAGGAACTGTCTCAGCAACAATGTAAAGATATTAAAATTTACACTTATTTCAATGTATAATTTCTCTGTGCTTTTGAGGAAACACACACACACACACACACACTTCCTGAACTGCTTGTCCCATACGGGGTCGTGGGGAACTGGAGCCTAACCCGGCAACACAGGGCGTAAGGCCAGAGGGGGACACACCCAGGACGGGACGCCAGTCCATCGCAAAGCACCCCAAGCAGGACTCGAACCCCAGACCCACTGGAGAGCAAGACCCGGTCCAACCCACTGCACCACCGCACCACCGCACCCCCTTTGAGGAAACAGATTTTTCATATTTGTATTTATGCACTTAGCTGAGAGTTTCCTCCAAAGTGACTTCCACTGAACACCATTTATTAGTATTTAGCCCATATCTTTTCACACAAGGTGACTTGCAATGCTACACTACATAACGACTGCTATACTGCATAGTTTCTAAATAACTGGAGTCTCTGAAGTTTCTGTAATCTTTGGATTGTGAGAAGAAACCTATTCAAGCAAAGCAAAGACGTGAGAACTCCACAAAGACTGAGCAGGGATCAAACCTACCACCTCTCACACCACCCAGTATTACTTGCTGCGCCAATGTACCACCTAAGTGGTGCATTTGAGTAATAATTTGTACATTAGTACAAATGCATACAATTTTGCAGGCACAGTTAGTTTTTTTTAATGTTTACATTTTAAAAGTATGAAAATGACTTATATGACTTGACACATGGGAAAACACTTAATTCTGGAAAATTATTTCTTGAGAGTTTACTTCAAATATATGACTATAATTAAAAGGAATGTGAGGAAAGCAGGTTTTATTATTCTCCCATTGATCCCAAATGAAGGGTACTGGGAATGTTACTCTGTCTCCTGCTGTAGCATCTAGATGGGTGTCTGACACGGACACGCGGTGCCGTTACGTTCGAACCTGGACGAAAAGTGACTTGACCCCAAGTGCAGAGAATATGTAAAACCGCACAGTGCAAACTAAAGTACTAGGTGGAGATGAAACAAGGAACGCAGAACAAAGTAAGTCAATGTATTTGCACGCAGACGTGAAGTGAAAAGTGAACCTGTGAGTAGGACAGGATCACGGAGACGTGATGAGATACCAGGCTGGAACACTGGACCACTGGAGAACAAGAGGCAGGAGTAGACAGGACAGGTACTTAGGACTGGAACATAAACACCTATGGAACAAGGCATGGGAACAGGGATTGGTAAGAGAGCACAATCGAAAATTCTGATTAAGAATCGACAACCTGCTCTCCACCGCTTGCTTCTTTTATACCTCAGTAACTCTCAGAGTGTTAACAGGTGCATGGGTCTGGGCTTGCGGCGCTGAGTGGCCCCTCCTCTGGCCTGTAGTGGTTAGGTCAGTGTGACACTCCAAAAGAATGATGCAGAAAAAGATTATAATCTGAAAAGCAAAATAACTATGTATGTTCAAGTCTTGTATAAAATAATGTTTGATTAGTTTGGAGCAGTGCTTATGAAAGAATAGATTTATTAGCTAACATTCAAGATACACAGAACAAGATGTTACATCCCATCTGTAGATTACAACAGCTCTACACAGGGACCCAGTTCGACCGAGTTCACTGTGAAGCCACAGAGCAAACCATATAGCATTGCCATCATAGATCTCTATGACTCAAGACCAAACAGCTTAACTTCCTTCTCTAACCACCTCATCAACCACAAGGTTCCAACATGGGTATTTTATTGAGATTGAAAAGTGGGCCCCTCCCTTCATCAGTGATTCATTTAATTAGGACCACAATAGCTCAGGGAGGCTAAACAGTACAGTCTGGCATCCCAGACCAACCCCCCCTTCACATACATTACATACCCTTCACCCTCAATAAATACAGCAACTCCACATACTCAACTATGCCAATTAAACAATACCACACCTCCATAAATACCATCAAATGCACCAACTTCAAAAACTCAAGCCATCCCAGATAATGCCATGCTTCCATACATGCCGACAACAGCTGCAAATGCACCACTCCACAAACTTAAACCAACAAAATTAACAAGGCCTTTCCTCCTTACATACCAACAGCTGCCTCCCATTACTTGCCACCTGCCACTAGTTTTACCAACCACTACACACCTCCCTCCAACCTGTAACCCCAGCTACCCTGCTTTCTTCTCAGCCATAACCACTGACTCACCTTCTCAGAAGTCTCAGACAGGTCCTTCACACCACCCTTAATGAATGGTCTTTAACACCAAATTCCCCCAACAACGACGTAGCTCATTAGCTACAAACCCGTAGCTCATTTAGCTACAAACCCCCTGACACCTACCTCTACTGGTCTCACACAAGCCCACCACCCCCGGTCTCTTGCCTTTGACACCAGATCTGCATACTTTAACAATTTCCACTCATGTGCCTCCCCAGTAGCATCCTCAAATGGCACTGTTAACTCTACAACAAACACAGCTCACTCACACTCCGAATATAACATCATATCTGGATGTAATGAAGTAACCACAATAACCTGTAGCAACGGAAGCTGTTTCTCCACCTCAGCCAGTAGCTTCCAGTCCTGTGCGTTACCCCACCTACCAAGACACGCCTGCTCTTGTACAGTTTTACTATCTCCCGCCCGCACAGATCCAATTGTTTGTTTGCCATCAGGAAAAGAATTCACCAATACATGCTCGCTCTCAGAAACACCTACTAAACATGTAAGATCTTAATAAGATGGTAATAATCACTGATAATATGGAAGGGTACTTGCTATGTCCCCAATATAGTATATATAGTGCAAGAATTAAGAGTAAAGCAAAAGTTTAGCCTATGTTAAACTCTATTTGTTGACCTCATATGAAAATCATTCAGTTAACGTAACATATTTTTATAGATGACATGCATAACATTTCAGAAATTCACTTCAGTTCTCCATGGTCTGAAACTTCAGTTACAGTTTCTTTGAAAGGTTACAGCATGCAACCTCAATGGAGCTGGCATTAATGTTAAAAAGTAATACATCACAGAGAAGATGAAATCCACATATGCTCCTATCTGATTAAAAAAGAGTATTACAGTATAAGGCTGCAGCCTCTGAGAGGGGACTACATTCCCTGAACTTTATCTCAAACAAAGTAGGAGCATAATCAGAAAATCTGTACTGCATGCTTTGCAGGTTACAGCTAGGGAGCAAGCTGTTTTTATGAACTGTACCACAAGAAGTGTAATCTATGACGCAGAGGAAAGTAAAAGAAAAATGCTTTGATCGGTCTAATTCCCAAGCCAGGTTGATTACCTTTAGAAACTGATCATGAGTGGATAGTTCAAAATGTATACCAACTGAACATTTTTAAACCACAAGTTAATGTTCATGTTGATCAAGAATCATGTGTTTGTATCCAAATCTCTCCTCAAAAGCATCTCCTCAATAAATAAATGTAAATTTAAGAGTTTCAAATGATGGATAAACAATGTTTTATCAGTTATGCTGTTCAGGCTGACATACAAAAGACTATTTCATGTCAGTGAACTACTTCTACTAGATAGATAGATAGATAGATAGATAGATAGATAGATAGATAGATAGATAGATAGATAGATAGATCAGGAAAGTACATATCACTGAACTGTAGAAAATGAAAGCTTGTTTATTTGATGACAAGGTTTTGTCATGCACTTCTCACTTTTATTATTATTTTTTTTTTAACATAACTCTTGAACAGATGGCTTTTAAAATAAACAGCATGCAGCCTCATAATCATATATTCAATAAATGGTGCTGGTTAACTTCCCGTGGATCCATGGCAGATGGTGTACAGATGTTATCACCTCCAAATCCAGAAAGAAATCCTTGTCAAATAGTCAAATTCTCCCATAGATTCCCAATAGGGTGCCCCCAATGCAGTCAGTGCCAAGCTATTATTCAAATCAAAGCAGACTCACATTGTACCAGAGCAGGGCTCTTCAAGGGCACAGGGGCACCTGGCTTTGATCTGGCAAATCTGCTGTCAGTGTCCAGCAATTTTGCAGGGCAATGCATGGTATATGTGCCATTGGAACTAGAATTTTGTGTTCTAGCATTCGTAAACAAGATTTTTCAGCCCCTCCCCCCCCCCAACCCCCAGTAGTTATGTCAAGATTTTATCCCGCGTTCCTGGTGGAAGGAATGTTTACCAAATATACTTGTTCTTATGAATATTACTAAAACTCAATAATGTTAACAGGTGCAGTGCTTTTCTTTTTAATGTTTTCCACATACTCAGTTCACCTATTTTTTATTTTATTTTATTTTTTTACAATATAGAGCTTCTTTTTAGTGGGACATGGTGGTGTGGTAGGTTTGCCCTGTGCCTACTGTATGGCAAGTCTGGGGTTCAAACCCCACTTGGCCTTGCACCCTGTTGCCCGGTAGGCTCTGGCTTTCCACAACCTCACTTGGGAAGAGCGGTTGTAGGCAGTGCAATGCAGTTTTGTTTCTTTTCTTTAATCATTATGAGATTACACATTTGCCTTATATTGTGAACATTCAATCTCACATGAGACTCGTATTTAAAGAGAAACACTTTTTGAAACAATCTGTCAACACACAGAAGGAATAAGACACTGTCATGTATATTTACATGTACATTTATTCATTTTGCAGATGCTTTTCTGCAAAGCAATATACATCTCAGAGAAAAATACAATGAGTGCATTATATCAACAAAAGATGTAATATTGTAATATGGAGCAGAATACTGCTTGTAAATAAGTAGAACACAACACACAGACTATATACTGTATATACACACACACACACAGTGGTGTGAAATTTTCTTCGTTCAAGTGTGGTGGGAAAATATGTTCAAGTAGTTAATATTTTCAAGTGATTAATATGTTCTAATATCATGTAAAAAAAGATGTTCAGAAAATGTATGCTGTCTGTTTAACGCAATGGAGAAATGTTAATAGGAAAAACAAAAAGCAAAGAAAATTTAACTTTTAGGATGCGTCCCATCATACTTCTTAAACGGGGACAAATTGTCCGGAGTATAGATCACTTTTGTGTCGGAGGCAGGGGAAGTTTCGAAAGTGTTGCCACGGCTTATGATGACCTATGCATGAGCTTGCAAATAAAAGGAGGTAGCAAACTGATCAGGAAGACATCCAGTTGTATGGAGCTCTCCCATCAACCGATGTTGTTGTGAAAAGTCTCTACTTGTCTGAGTGTTTTGTGCAAGTTTCCTGCGACTGATCAATTCCAGAAAAGGAAATGCAATTTCTTTCATAATATGTAATAGTTTATGTAGTTCTCAAAAGATATTAGTATGATTACTGTACACAAGAATATGGTTGTAAGATCACAAACAAATTGATCTGAATGTTATAAACCAGGATGTAGAGGGAGACAGTTAACAAGTCTCAAAAGGAACATCATAACTGAGCATCTTTTTTCTGTCTTCATAAATCTTGACACTTTTAAGATTTTCACTATGAAATAAAAGATAATCAACAGTGAACTAACAGAGTAACACAATATCCAGGAATTGACAAGATTTTTTTATTTTTTTTGAATGGATGTGTAATTGAATTTAGTGTAAATCTCCAATAAACAATTCTATAATTAAAACAATCTTTTGTGTGGGTACTTTTTTTTAACCTTGCATGCACACATACACAGACATGTTACTTCATATCATTTTCACATCTAGATCAAGTTATAATGTGTGTTAAGAATGAACATCTTAAAATTACTTATTATAATAACACTATTGAACATTATACAATTTGAAGAAATACTTTCAGTTTTTTTCCACACAATACCAAGAGCCAAATGATACAACTCATGCTAAGTGACTATTCAGTCACATGTTCTAGTTCTACCATGAGATTTTACACTGAATTTATACTCCTGCGCTGCAATCTCCAAATCAAATGTGGATGGATGGATGTGCCATGAAGTTGAAGCCAACTCACAGTAGCCTCTTGCATTGTTTCCGAGGGAAGGGTGGGAACACTTCCATCTTCACTTAGCAGATATATTTGTCCAAGGAAAAGGCACCATACAACAGAAACTACAGCAAAGTGTATTTCAAGAGCTGGGGAGTGACAGATGTAGTGGTGATTTACAAAGTACAGTCTAATACCACCATTTTTGCCTACATTGAATTGCTGCATATAAATTGGAAGGGTGCAGGTAAAAAGAAGTGGTTTAAAAAGAAATGTGTTTTGACATTCTACTTGTAGAATGAATTCTAAGGATTTGTTAGTTCTGAGTGACAGAGGGAGATCATCCCACTACATTGGAGGCAAAACTGAGATGAACAGATACAAATGTTTTTTTCCTTTGATTCCAAGATTTTGAAGGAAATAAAGAAAGATCTGGCAGCTGACAGTGTCAAATGCTGCAGAGGTTAAGTAGAATGAGGCAGCTGGCTGAATGGAGAGCCCCTGACACTGCCAGGGGGCAATCTCAGTGGAATGGTTAATCTTCAATGTAGACTGATCATTCTAGGCAAGGAATAAAGATAATTGGTTAAATGCTAGGTATTCCATGGTTTTCGAAAGAAGAGAAGTAGTCTGCTGTTCCTTTCTTCTGTGTGCATCTGCAGAGTGTAAAGATGGGTGGAGGTAATGCAAACTCTGTCTGCTGGATTTGAAATCCGTGCCCAAAAGCTATGAGACACTGACATAACCCAGTACACCACCACGTCCACAGGTATACATATGTTCCTGAAAACTTTCTGCATTTTTTTAAAATGTTTGGAAACTAACAGCATTAAAATCTTGAAATTCTTACGCATGCATACAGATGCTGATAAATGATAAATGGCTCCAGTAGGGAGGGGAAAAGGACAAAACACACATCCTTACGTGACCCTAATGAACGTTACTCATGTGACCCTAATGAACTGTCTTTTTAACCCTCCCTTGCAGTATGTATAGCCCAGTGATGGAGATAAAGAAAACCTAAGAACTTCAATGCATGCCTAACTCCTCCAGCACAAAAATCCCAAAACCTTACCAGGCCTGACCCGTACAGGGACATTAGCATTTTCGAAAAAAAAAATTAACTATTTATAGTTCCCATTTTTATGGTAAGTTGATGCATTTACCAGAAACTATGCAAAATATATAAAGCAATTTGTACAAGTCAGCGTTTAAAATTCTAGTCTACTTTTCAGTGGTAATACAGTATATAATAGCAGTCATGACTTATTTAACTGGATCTTTTGCAGTTCATGTTAGTCATTGAAATATGAAAATGTTTTAATTGCTAATATTTGTTTACATTTTGGGGGGTGCGGTGGCGCAGTGGGTTGGACCGCAGTCCTGCTCTTCGGTGGGTCTGGGGTTCAAGTCCCGCTTGGGGTGCCTTGCGGCAGACTGGCGTCCTGTCCTGGGTGTGTCCCCTTCCCCCTCCGGCCTTACGCCCTGTGTTACCGGGTAGGCTCCGGTTCCCCGTGACCCCGTAAGGGACAAGCGGTTCTGAAAATGTGTGTGTGTGTGTGTTTACATTTTTTAAACCACTTTTGAGAAAAGCATTGAAAACATTTAGACTAATTGTATCTGGCAACAGGGGGTGCGGTGGCGCAGTGGGTTGGACCGCAGTCCTACTCTCCGGTGGGTCTGGGGTTCGAGTCCCGCTTGGGGTGCCTTGTGACGGACTGGCGTCCCGTCCTGGGTGCGTCCCCTTCCCCCTCTGGCCTTACGCCCTGTGTTGCCGGGTAGGCTCCGGTTCCCTGTGACCCCGTAAAGGGGTGCGGTGGCGCAGTGGGTTGGACCGCAGTCCTGCTCTCCTGTGGGTCTGGGGTTCGAGTCCCGCTTGGGGTGCCTTGCGACGGACTGGCGTCCCGTCCTGGGTGTGTCCCTTACGCCCTGTGTTACCGGGTAGGCTCCGGTTCCCCGTGACCCTGTATGGGACAAGCGGTTCTGAAAATGTGTGTGTGTGTGTGTGTGTGTGTGTGTGTGTGTGTGTGTGTGTGTGGCAACAATTTAAAAATACATAATGCATTTCAGTGACATTTACAGCTATTAAAAGACCATAATCCAGTCAACATGCAGCCAGTCAAAACGTAGACATAATAATACTTTTATTTTTATATTTTATTTCGTCTTATTTTGTGTCCATCATGTACCAACTGTTTGGCATGTATGTTTGAGTAAGTTGTGTGCCATCTATGGTTCCCCCAGTCTGCAGCAAGGCATCCTAAGCAGGACTCAAACCCCAAACCCGCCAGAGAGCCGGACCCGGCCAAGCCCGTCACGCCACCGCACCCCCTCAAATGTGCTATGTTTATGCTAAATCACCAAATTTGCATACCGCAAATACATTTTTTTTTGCATTTCTACAAATAACAGACTGATGATAGGTGCTACATTCGGTGCTTTGGCCTTCTAAAGTAGGACAGGAAAGATTGCAAAAGATATTGAATTGGTTGTCTCCCTAGAACCTAAAAATCATCAGGAAGTAAACCTTTGTATTAACTTCATCCCTTTTTATTTAGTCATTTATCTGTTCCCTTTTTAAATACATTTGGAAGGTTCCGCTGATATCTTAGACCTCTGAATCATGTGGCCACTAATTGGCATTAATCCACTGGGAGCTAGGTGGGGGTGTTGAATCAACCAAATTAAGCATCCTAGCTGGTTGCTGCTCCAAGGAATGAGTCAGGAACCTGCAGGTTGCCTATGGCCTCCAGCAAGACGTGCCATTGCCTACTGTCAGCACTAATTCATCTGCATGGCACTTTTTAGCCCATAGTGCATAAAGTAATAAGTCCGTGCTCCACATCTTTAACAATTCTTGCAAGTGTCTGCAGTGAGATTTAAATGGAAAATTAAGTTTGAAACTAAGACATAGCTAAATTAACTGAAAATAAAATGTAACATTTGAGCAAAGGTTATGTTACTTCACTCATATGACCGAAAATGGAGTCACAGTTATGGCAATTATTATTAATGGCACTGTAACTGTGTTATCCCACTGAAGTAAGTTTATGAAACAGCAGGTAGCATTGTAGTTAGAGTTGTTGCCTTTGCTCAGGGACCCAGATTACAATCCCACCTCCTGTTAAAGTGCCATTGAATGACAGACCAACCCTAAATTGCTCCAATGAAAATTTCCCAGTTTTATAAACTGGTAAACAATTGCAAGTAGCTTACCATTGTAAGTCACTTTTGCAGAAGAGCATGAGCTAAATAATAAGTTTATATGTAAAAAGAAGATTCATCTGGAGTAATTCCTGAGAATATACATGCATAGTCAAATAGAAAAGAGTAACCAAATTAGAAAGAAAATCATAAATCTGTGTAACAGTATTTGTGTGTTGCTCACATGTTGCACCAATAAGAAGAAATGGGAAATAATTTGTCCACCAATATCTTATCATATTCTTCAGATAAATTTGGATGAAAACAGTCAAGTAACATGTTTTAAGATGGTGACTTAAATTTTCGCTCTGCTCTAGGAACCCACAATTTTGATCTTTTTCTTCCCATATAGCAATTTTAAAAGTCAGTCATGACAGAATCATATTTCATTATAAGATCAATAAAGAAAACCCCTTTTTTCTTCAACACACTCACAGACATCTAAAATAACCAAAGATGGGACCCAAAGAAGAAATCAACTCTAAGCATGCAATCTGGAGCAGTTGCTTTGGACATATATAAAGAAATCACTGCTGTGGTCTTCAATTTTCTTTCTAGCCATAACAATTATTCTTCTACTGAAGATTCTTTTTTTTTTTTTTTTTTTTTTTCCAAAAGAATATGGACAAAAGAGATATCTGGACAAATGAGCATTCTAAAATTTTTTTCCCCCGTTGAGGTTATGGAACCAAAACTTACTAATCTAACTGATGACATGACTAGCTTTGAAAACATGATTGTTGAAGCTAAACACAGTCTCTGTCATATTTGTCTGAGGACTCAGAGGAATCACAAGCCAAATCAATAGACTCCCCAGCAAAAAGCAGAAAGAAAGCAGAGCAGAGCAAAAAGTTCTGTTCTTGTGCAATCATCATCTCTGGGCACAAACATTTCAGTGAAACTTTCCAAGATGGTCCACCACTCTCCCTGCTCTCACTGTCTGAGCACAGGCACACTGCTTTTGCCTGAACCACCTATTAGATTGTGATGGAGGGTATCAGGTTATGAGAGAAATCCTGGAGGCTCTGGCTGGGTTCCTTCACTTCTTGTGCACATACGTTCTTCTTCTCTGCTTCACTTTAAGTATCTAAGAGGAGTTCATACTCATAGTTTCCTGTCCCGAGGCAGACTCATTACTCAGCTCAAGTGATAACTTTATTTCAGTGAGAAGGTTCATTCTCATAATATACGATCATATTTAAGTCTTGTGTTTGTGCTAGTCAAAACTTATGTTTGAGGTGTAGGCTGCCAATGTTGTCTTCCTCATCTGGACAGTCTTCGTCGTAATGGTGTGAAGGTTTGCTGAAGTCTTTGTCCATCCATCCAGAGGGATGCTGGCTCAGAAATGGTGTATACTTCAGGAGACAGTACCAAGTAGTGTCTTGCACTTTGGCAGGGTAGGCAGTGACTGTGGAGGGTGCCCACATGGCCCACTGGAAAAAATTGCTCAGCTTAAGGGAACTATCTGACATGATGGTACATTTTAGTGGGACTGTGTAGCATTACTAATGAAATTTGAAATTACATTTCAGTTTAAGGATATTCATGTTATGAAAAATGTTTATATTAAATATGGTTTAGTAATTGATTTAATTGTTACCTGTTTATACTTTATTTCTAAACAGACCAGTATCAGATCCCGCTGCAGTACCCTGGAAGCTAACCCTGAACTGTCCCCCTCCCAAAAAAATTATAGAACTGTTTAAATGGAAAAATCATTGTAATAACTAAAGATTGCATGTTGTAGCCCTGCATTGGGCAAGAGGAAATTAATAATGGTTGGATTCTCTTGACTGATTCATTTTACAGTCAATAGCTACTTTGGCTGGATGTCATGACCAGCTGAACAAATTTTACTTAGAGATACAGCTTCAAAATGGGTTACATTAATTTTGTCATCCTGGCTTGCAGTTGCAGTTACAGATAGTCCAACAATTAAAATTCAATATTTCACTATTGTGGGGGCGTGGTGGTGCAGTGGGTTAGACCAGGTCCTGCTCTCCGGTGGGTCTGGAGTTCGAGTCCCGCTGGGGGTGCTTTGTGGTGGGCTGGCGTCCTGTCCTGGGTGTGTCCCCTCCCCTTTTGGCCTTCCGCCCTGTGTTGCCGGGTAGGCTCCGGTTCCCCACGACCCCATATGGGACAAGCGGTTCAGAAAGTGTGTGTGTGTATATTTCACTGAAATTGAAGCTGATCATTGTGAAATTGCCTTTTCTGAAAATGATTAAAGTGATTGATATTTAGCTTACAGTGCAACAAGGTCTGGAGGAGTTGAGGTGAATATTGTTCAAGTCAAAGTATAGCACTGTTTTTGGCAGACAGGTGAATGATTTATCTTCTTGAGTCAATGGGAAAATAAATTCATTTCCAACTTCAAGACTTGAATAAAGACCCAGACAAATCAACCTTGCATATAATGTAAGACAAGAGTAATGAATTGCAAGGAAAGTATCTTGATACTGGGAAAAAATATCACAGAAGTGACATTACATTTTCAAAATCACACATTTCAGTGTAGGAGGGTAGAAATGAAAAGCAAATTGTTGAAAGTTAATCAACTCAAACTCTTCAATACATGAAAAACTTTTCCTTTAAATCAACCATGCTCACCAATAAAAATCAAATATGTGTCACAACCCATGGGAATAATACCCCTCCTGGCCAGAGGAGGCGCCACTCAGCGCCACTAGCCCAGACCCATGCACCTGTTCACAATCTCATAGTTTGCTAAGGTATAAAAGGAGTAAGCGCCGGAGGACTGATTGTGGATTCTTGATCAGTGTTTTTGTTAAGCTCTCCATGTGATTAGTAGTCTCCTGTTTCCTCAGTTTCTTCCACAGGTGTTTATGTTCCAGTCCTGAATGCCCATCCTGTCAGCTCCTGCCTCTTGTTCTCCAGTCCTGGTCCAGTGTTCCAGTCCAATATTTCGTCACGCCTCTGGGTTCAAGTTTTACTCACAGATTCGCATTTCACCATTAACCTTTTTGCGAACACACTGTGTGTTTCCTTGTCCTGCGTTTCTTGTTTCACCTCCACCGAGTGCTTTACAGTTTGCGCAGTGCAGTTTTAATATCAATCTGCAAGTGGGGTCATTTTACTTTTTGTCTGTGTTCGGGCGTAACAGCAGTGCGAGTTTGTGTTGGACTCCCGTCCGGATGCTACAATATGTTGTTTTCCATAAGAGAGCAACAAATGGATGACAATCCAAGAAGTAAGGATACAGAAAATGACACACCAGTGATAACTATGAAACAACGCTGACAATGTAGAGATTAAAACTGTCAGAAATCACCTTGAAGAAAAGTGATCCTTGAGGAAAAGTGTTGACATGTTGTGTCAAAGTGTGAGGGGAAAGAGTGATCAAAGCAAAACCAATCTGTGAAGATCCTGGGAAACATGGACCTTGTGCAAGACCCAGCAACCTTGGTAGATGTGGACTATGTAGGAGATGGTGTCCTAAGTCTTTTCAGTGGTGGGGAGGTACAGCCACAATTGAGGTCAGAGATTAAGCCTGGGTCAGAGTCAAAATCTTAGGAATAAGCAAACCCAGGGGTTAAATATGTGGTCCAAGGGTCAAAACTACATGAATGGTTGCGGTTAAGAGCGTTCAAGGTGTTGAGGCTAAAGAATGTAGTCAAGTCTGAAGCGAGGTTGTTTTCTTTTGTTGGATACATGAACTATAGAAAATGGAAGGAACAGATATCGTTTCTCTTCAAGATCCCCCAGGTTCCCTGTGGTACCTTGTTCTCTTTTACTCTAGTCTCCATGACTGGAAACAGGTCTAGTAGGTCAGTTTTCAACATGTGTTGTCTGGTGTCCTGACAAATACAGTCCATTCACAGAACAATGGACAATTGAACAATGGATTTCAGGAACAGTATACAGCAGCTGGAGGGGAGAAAAAAAAAATGTTTTTGGGGAAAAAAGCTATGAAAAAAACTGAAAAAATATTACAAATGAAGAAAAAGACACAAAACAGGCATTAAAAACAATTGAATACCTATCTACATTCCTATGTGTACGAGAAAAGAAGCCTTCAGAAGAGCATTTAGATCAGTCAATCAGAGCAAGCCTAGCACAAGACCAGGCTCAGTGCCTCTCAAAGTTTACAAAACAGACATTTGTTTGCATGTTTTTTGTGGCGCTCATTATGCTTTTCTGTCCTTAATTTTAATAAAATATTTTTATTTTATTTTAATTGTTTTATTTCAGGAACATACATATACACATTTCTTTATATTTTTATACAATAAAATACTGTGGATCTACACTATATATTATAGTTTCCAAAAATACAGAACAGATATTCAGAGCACTTTACACCACCTTTTTAATTTTTAGCTTTGATCAATTTTGATCTGTACTGTGTTAGAAACATCAACACAGCTACTGTTTGAAGACATGCAACGCCATTGTTCTACACTAGTCCCTACTGGCTCAAATATTTCTATTTAGATATTCTCTCTTGCCATGAATTTCTACAATCTCAAGCAGCAAAGACTACAAGAATTTTTCTTACCTGATGTTTTTTGAAACTTTACTTATTGTTAATATACACTTAGTATAGCCACTTGTCCTACACACATACACATTTTCTGAACCACTTGACCCATTCAGGGTCACAGGGAGCCAGAGCCTAACCTGGCAACACAGTGCATAAGGCTGGAGGGGACACACCCAGGACAGGACACCAGTCTGTCACAAGGCACCCCAAGTGGGACTTGAACCCCAGACCCACCAGCAAGCAGGACCTGGTCCAACCCACCGCGCCACCACACCCCCGCTGGGTTCACCATATTCAAATGTAAAATAATATAAAAAACTATATGTTCCGGAAAAAAAAATGAAAGTGAAATTAAAAAAAAAAGAAAAAAAAACACAGAAACAGAACCCACTGTGCTCCTGCGCCCCCGCGCCCCACCCACTTGTCCTAATGCAGGGTTATTGCAGTGCAGAGCCTATCCTAGAAGCATAGGTTGCTAGGGTACACAGGGTACAGCCCAGACAAGATTCCAGTCCATCACAAGTTTTTGGACTGTGGGAGGAAACCAAAGCATACACTGGAAATTCAGACAAACACTTTTAATACTGTTTTGTATTACTATACACTACTTCCCTCTGATACCTTATTTTTATTTATCTATTTATCTATTTTTATTTATTTATTTATCTTTATTTTCAGTAACATTTAAATACATAGTATGATAATTGTAACTTTAATAGGTTAACAGACGGAATTATAATTGTGCAATATTTTAATAATATGACAAAATCAGACTTAATTGTTCTGTATGTAAAATATTCGTTATTCCCAGCTCCCCTTAAAGTTTTCACTAACATAATCAAAGTTTAATTAAAATTTCTCCTATTTTCAAAATATTATATGAGTTGGATTTATAACTGGTATTTGATATGGGGTATCCTTCACCAAAACAGATCAGGCTACTTTTAAACAATAGGCTGCCTTTTTAGGAATGCAATGAATAAGTAAGTTTTCTTGAAACTACTACATATGTATTCACTTGTTCATACAGTAATTGCCCTAATTTTGGCTGTGGAAAAGAAAAAACAAGTTGCCATCTGTTCTCATTTGCATTCTGTGTCCCAACAATTATTAAAATTATTATTATTATTTTATGGTTATGTATGGGAATACTTTAGGGCTCTAAGTTGTATGTCACTTTAGAGAAAAGCAGTGACCACATGAATAAATGTAATGTATAAGTGACCTAGAGACTTTCCTGGACATTTTTGAATACACTGCCCTGGGTTGGTACTGGCCAGTTGCAGAGTGGGTTCTCTGCCAGAACCCCTTGCTCACCAAGGAGGTTTTGGCAGCACTCAGACTGTTCCTGGCAGTGACCGCAGAGCCTTCCATGCTGCGATCACAGAGACAATGTTGTTGACAGCTGAGAGCTGCAGGAAGAAACTGCACAAAGAAGAAGTCAGACGACCCTTTGCCTTTGCTCAGCAGCACAACTCTTGCATGCAGTGGCTATAAAAAGAGATACCATTTCAGCACATGATCACAGAGCTGGTGACTCTGGAACAATTTGTCTCTACCCTCCCTGAGAAAATCATGGACTCACTCTTGTGTCATCAACTGGCATGTCCACAAGGTGTAAAATTACATGACAGTTGCATCAGAACCAGACCTGCTTCAAGAACTTTTTACTTCTTCTTCTCCTCTGACCCCGTATGCACTCCCTGCCTCAACCATGTCTTAGTAATATGTTCTCCAGGATCCCCATGATGTGAAAAGAAACAAGCATCTCACCTTAAATTTTACTCTATCCTTTAGCTGCTTTGTCTTGTCCTCAACATGTCTTTCAGTCAAGCAGAGGGTAGGGATTAGGGTGGTGGCACTGTGTCAAGTTTGGTTACATGAGACTCAGCTCTTCCTCTGATTTCCACTTAGAGCATCAGACATTTTCTCGTGCATCACTGCCTGTTCATCTTTGCCTGGATGTCTAATCACCACTTACAATTCAACCTCTCCAAAACAGAGATCGTTCTCTTTCCAGCTGGCCTGTCTTCCTGCTGTGAACTCTCTGTCAAACTGGACAACTCACCGATTTTGCCGACCTCCTCGGCTAAGAGTCTAGGAGTGATAATTGACTCAATTCTGTTTTTCTCTCAGCACATAACTTGGACCTGCAGATGCATCCTGCATAGCATCCACAGGATCTTTCCCTTTATTTTTATTTATCGTATGATCAAAAAGCAGATCTTTAATGGCATAGGGCAAGCTTTAAGGTGTAAAATTGGCTTCATGTAGCCAAAGTTTAACATCTGTATTGTGGATGTTTGTCATATCCACTGATGTAGGCGTGTATGTGGTGCAGTGATCCAGCAAATGTTTTGCAGTTTGTTGCTGCTCTCCACATGGGCATCCAGGGCTGTCTGCTAGTCCCATTTTGTACATGTGTGCCCTGAATCAGCCGTGCCTAGTGCGTAATCGGTTTAAGCACTCGCAACAGTGTCAATGTAGCTGGCTTTCAGGCGATTCAGAGGATGGCACTGGGATAAATCTGTGTAGCCATGAGTCACCAGTCTTTGTCCATTGCTTTTGCCGTTCACCTTCCACCCAGGCTTTCAGTGATATGTTATCATTGTTGTCAACTACCTGTATCACGTATTGATGGAATGATTTTCAAGATTTCAGGCAGAATGGCTGTTATTGGCCAAAAGTAATAGTGGTTAGGCGACTGCAAAGCAATGAGCTTTTATCTTTTAGGGAGTGTTTTGCTAGTGATACTCATTGTGCATTTCTCCTGATATCAGGAGGAGGTATACTGCTTATAATAAATAGATAATTTGTTGGTGTGGACCAAATACAGCCAGATACAATTCTCATTGTGGTGTTCAAAGTCTACTTTCTTAATGCGGAGACTTATTACCTATACTGGTGCACAATATTTTGCTACAGAGCATATGAGTGCTATTGAGATCATTTGTAGCACTTTGAAATCTGCTCCCCATGAGAGGCCAGCTAGTCTTCTCAATAAGTTGTTCCTTACATTTACTTTGTTTGACAGTTGGTCTAGATGGTGTTTGTCAGAGAGTGTTCTGTCAAGTGTTACTCCAAGATATTTTGGGAAATTGTTTGAAAGAATGATATTCCCTTTGCATACAACTTTCAGTTTGTAGTATGCTAAGGCATTAGTAAAGTGGAAGCAGCTATAAACGGTCTTACTAACATTGAGCTTAAGGCTCCAGTTTTGAAAGTAGTCGTTTAGTTTGTTTAAGTCAGAACTTAATGTAATTTCTATTTCTTTGAACTTTTTTGCTGCAATTAATAAAGCGATATCATCTGCGTAGATGAACTTCTTGGACACTGCTGTTCAGCAGTTGTATCAGCAGTGTATGCACTGAACAGCAGGGGAGCACTTGCCGATCCTTGGGGAACATCATTTTTCAGGAATCTTTTCTTGCTGCTGTCCTTTCCTAATGTCATTGTGAAGCTTCAGTTGGTTGTCAGAGTAAGTATTAACTTAGCTAATGTCTTGTCTGGAATTCCGGAAAGGCTAGGCCTTTGTTCTAGACTGTGTTGTATGATGCTGACAGGTTAACGAAGACAGTGCTGCTTTTTAGGCCTTTTTGAAAGTTCTCCTCAATTTTTTCAATTAATAACATGACTTAGTCAGTGGTACATTTTCCCGGTCGGAAACCAGCTTGTTTGTTCAGCAGCTGTGGGTCGACTATCAGTTGGATGCAGTTATAGACTAATCTCTTGGGTAGGTTGTATGTAATGCATAGCAGACTGATAAGTCGGTAGCAACTGGCTTCTTCTGGTGGTTTATTCAGTTTGAGTATCCCAATGACTTCTGCATGTTGCCATATCTTTGGAATTTTGTTTTCTTTAAGACATATGTTATAGAAAATCCTAAGCTCATTGATGGTCTGTTTGCTAATATTTATGATGAATTTTGGCTGTATGTTGACTGGGCATTGAGCTTTACCAGGTATGAGGCATTTGATTGCTGTATCCATATTCCTGAGGCAGAAACTCTTGATATGGACCCATGTCTGCTGAAGGTTTGTGTTGCTCTTCTCTTAGTTCTTTAAGCACTTTGTAAGTAAATACTTTATTAAATTTGCAAATTTGCCATTTTTTGATGAAATATGTGGCCACACCTGCAGCTTTGATAGATGTGTTGTTAGTTTTGTCCTTTTTCTTGTGCCAGTAAGCCTGGGGATGGCTATCCTTGCTTTCCTACTAGAATGTGAGAAATCCACAGTTTCCACTGCTTATCTCCACTGTTCTTGTCTGGTTTTGTCTAGGTACTCAATTAGTTTGGTAACTGTGCTTTGTGCTTCATCATTAGTTTCGGTGCTTTGGTGTTTCTTGTATAGTTCTTAAAATTCTTCATCCCACACAGGAACAAAGAGTTTTCTAAAACCTCTGGGAATATGCTTTTTGGCTTTTTCCATGATAATTTTGGCAAATTTATTATATAATTCATTTAAGTTATCTTTAGCTGGTTCTTCAAGACTGCTTATAGCTTCTTCAGTGTCCTTGGCAAAGTTGTTCAAGTTGGCTTTCCACGGATTTCAACGTTTAACTGGATAGCTTGGTGTGGGAGTGATCAGTGATCAGGATGTTGTATTACGGATGGTCCATGTTGCGATCTTGGAAAAATACCAAACACTGTTCTTGTTGGAGTGATGGTTAATGGGTTGTCACATTTTTTAGCAAAAGCCAGGTCTGGATTTGTGCCACTGTTCCATCTTCCTGAGTGAAAACTGGCTGGTTACTTGTTGTAATAAAGAAGTGGCAGGTTGGCATTTGATGCCCAGTTGACTAATTCTTCACCATTGGCTGAGATGCTGCAGTAGCCTCAATTGACATGTTGACAATTAAAGTCACCAGCATATATAGTTGGGTAGCTAAAAACTGGGAGAGATGTAAAAACCACTTTAGGTGTTTTTAACACATTCACGATTTTAACTCCATTAATATGCGCAGCTATCCATTGAGTACTGTCGTTTCTTGGTGAGGTTGTCATGTCGGAAATTTGTACATTTGACCTCGCTAGCATGGCTATGCCATGATGGTCTTCATGTATAGCTTTAACTACGTTGAAGCTAGGTATCTTCAGCTGGTCATCGGAGTTGGTGTGCTTGTCTTGAAGCAAGATTGCACCTGCCTCTTGATCTCAATCAAACTAGTATTACTACGCAACACTATCTATCCCTATCTAACAACAGACTCTGCACAACTAGTTCAGGCAATGGTGATATCCTGTCTGGACTACTACAACTCTCTCCTGTCTGGCCTTCCAGCTACTGCCATCAGACCTCTACAACTGATACAGAACGCTGCTGCATGAGTTGTGTTTGACTTGCCAAAGCGTTTCCACCCATCTTCCGTCCTTGTTTCTCTGCATTGGCTTCCTATACCTTGGTAGACCCCACCAAACCTGTTGCACCCAACAAAAAAGCAACTGTGACCTACTGGTGAGCAGTCCAAGGGTATCAACACTTGCTTTGAATAATTATAGTTGTCAGCAATATATGATCCAGAAAAACCCAGTTCATATGGTTTCTGCTGTCAATACTGACTTTCCCTTTCTGGACAAGTAGATGGGTTTTAACTCCATTGTCTAATGCAAGATAAAAGAAATTCAGGAGGGTATCTGCTTTTCCAGTAACCACAGGTAATGCAGAGGCCTTGCGGATTGCTTTCTGGCAGCTATAAATGACACAGAAGCATCACTAGCTGAGGCTCTGGAGAACTGAGAGATGTATGCTGCTGGTGCACAGAGTTCACTATGCAGCAGAGAGTGAACCAACTGGACATTCCAAGGGTTCTGCTACAATTCTTCCATTAGTGGAGGTCCTTTTTGTGTGCACAGGAATAGACCTCATCAGTCCTCTAAAGCAGCTGTCCCCAACCTTTTTGGCACCAGGGACCAGTTTCCTGGAAGACAATTTTTCCACGGACTGGGGGGGATGGTTTCGGGATGATTCAAGCGCATTACATTTATTGTCCACTTCATTTCTATTGTTATTACATAGTAATATATAATGAAATAATTATACAACTCACCATAATGCAGAATCAGTGCGAGCCCTGAGCTTGTTTTCCTGCAACTAGACGGTCCCAGAATGTGAATCACCTGTTGCAATGAACCCGTAATTTAAGTAGGACTTTTGGTATTTTCTTTTAAATGCAGCTTTCTTTTTGTTGGCAGTCTTAGAGTCTTCTGCTGTCTCATCATTGGGTCTTTCCCCCTTTTCAAAGAAGCTCTCCAGCAACATTTGTTTTTTATTCATTTTGGCTAGGGTTAGATTGTGGGCTTACCAAAACTGTGACTGAGACAAGTGCGCAGTGCCGGAAAGAGGCGTGGACAGAAGTGGTAAACAAAATAATGGGCTGGCCACGCGTGGACTGAAATAAGTGTTGGATTCTGCTTAAAGCCTGCCACCAGATGCAGCTTAATTGTCACTTGCCACTCACTGATAGGGTTTTGATATGAGTCTGCAAGCAACTGATTTATTATGGTCTCTGTGCAGTCAAACCTCTCTGCTAATGTTAGTCTGTATTTGCAGCCACTCCCCAGCGCTAGCATCACCGCTTTAGCTCCATCTCAGATCAGCGGCAGCATTAGATTCTCATAAGGAGAGCGCAGCCTAGATCCTTCGTATGTGCAGTTCACAGTAGGGTTCACGCTCCTACGAGAACCTAATTCCACCACTGATCTGACAGCAGGCGGAGCTCAGGCGGTAGTGCGAGCAATGGGGAGCGGCTGTAAATACAGATGAAGCTTTGCTCGCTCGCCCGCCGCTCACCTCCTGCTGTGCGGTCCGGTTCCTAACAGGCCACGGACTGGTACCGGTCCGCGGCCCGGGCGTTGCAGACCCCTGCTCTAAGGGTCATTGCTTTGCATTGGTAATTATTAATTGTTCAACCAGCCTCCCAGAACCAGTGATTAATGGACACATTAGTTTTATAAGCTTTTTGACCCTTTGATGTCAACTCTTCCTATTTCTGCGAAGCAGAAATTCACCAAGCGTTGGATTGTTCACCCACTAATAGAGAATGTGAGCTGGGTTTAGGCCGTAATGAGACCGGTTAGTTTACCCTAGTGATGATGTGTTGCTGCAATAGAAATCCTGCTAATCCAGGATGCATTAGTTTTAACTTTGATTTTGATAAGAATGCTAAGTATTAACTGTCTTTTAAGTTAGAGATAAAGAATACAGCCTCATTATTACTGACTTTCAAGTGGTTACTGGTAATGATTGGATGAATGGAAAAGAGTTGGTTCAGGTGACAGTAATATGGGAGTTAACATAAAATATATTGGAATAAGGTGAAAGTAGTCATATGTGCAGGACAAAAGTGCGAGATAGCTGGTTTTCCTAACAAGGAAAAGGTTTTTAAAGGTATTTATTCTCAAACCAAAGACCATACTGAAATGGGAACATGGCCTCCTCTTTCAAGCAGAACAGTTACTAAAATAAGAATTCAAAAGCAGGCAAGGTAAGCAAAATAAGGCATGCAAATCCTAGGCCCATTCCAAGGAGGCCTTTTGCTCCCTTCCAGCACTCCCCACTTTGTCTTCCGATCTCTCACAGCAGCTGTCTTAAATGTCCCTGTTCATTGCATCTTAAGTGGTAGCAGCTGATTGTTAGTGGTACTGAAGTAAGGTAGGGACAGACAGTGGGGAGCTGTCCGTGACTTCCAGCCAACCCCTGCCGTGGCTGTACTGTACACCAACTCACAGTATATATAAACACAAAGTCATACAGCCTGTAATCAAGCTAAAAACCTGCACTGTCTCTTACAGAAGAAGAAAATTTTCTGCGCAACACAGTAAAAAATGAAAGTTGCCCAAACATGATGAAAAGTTTTCAAAGTAAAAAAAAAAAAAAAAAAAAAAAAAAACCTGTCTGCTCCTTTTTTGACATTATTGCTACTCTGGCTTCCAAGTTTGAACAAAATCTCTTTTCTCCTCTCAGTGTATTTCTGGTCTGCACTTAACAAGGAGAAGCACACTGGAAAAGGTTCCATAGTGAGGCTGAATAATAAATGTCCCTGGCTACTGCATAGGCTCCCAGGGGACAGCACAATATGCCTGAAGTCCCAAAGGCTTCAGCTAAAATTCTTTTGAATCTTTTATCTTGTAGAAGACTATTTACAAAATTCCAGGCATACTATTCACTGCTTCCACACTCTAAATTTATAAAAGTTCATGGGCATACACCCTCACACACAGTTACAAAAGTTTTCTTTGAAATACATTCTCTGTACTCAGTTTAAAATTAACTTGAAAGGAAAGGTACACACAAAGCCAAAGTATAATTGTTCACAGATATACTGAGGATAGCAGCAGTATACTGTAACTCTAATAGCTGTATTGCCTTGAAACACTATTGTGAATGTCAGACCTTTGTTTTAAATTAATTATCATCCTAATTAAATGCTTGATGTTTTAGCATTTAATTAAGTCAGTAAAATTCATTGTATTCAGCAAAATGTATAATATTTTATTGACACATTGTATACCAACTGGGGGCGTGGTGGTGCAGTGGGTTGGACCGGGTCCTGCTCTCCAGTGGGTCTGGGGTTCGAGTCCCGCTTGGGGTGCCTTGTGGCGGACTGGCGTCCCATCCTGGCTGTGTCCCCTCCCCCTCCGGCCTTATGCCCTGTGTTGCCGGGTAGGCTCCGGTTCCCTGCGACCCCATATGGGACAAGCGGTTCAGAAAGTGTGTGTGTATACCAACTCTCAGATTACTAATGTTCTAGTTACAGACAGGAGTATGTTCCTTGCCTCAGCCACTTTGAGGCCAAGATACATACAGTGACTGCTGTGTTTACCCACTTTATGGGTAACAAAGGTGTATGATTATATAACCAGTTGTACATTTTTACTACACAAGATGAAATTACATACCTGATTCACATAGATTACATACGTAAAAGCGTCTGAATAATAAATAATGTTAAAAAAAATAAACACACTTATGAGAAACATATTGACACTAGTGAGCAGATTCTAAAATAGTTGAACTTAAAACTGATTTAGACTGTGATTACACTTACGTTCATTCATTGAGCAGACACTTTTGTTCATGTCCAGGAACAATACAAAAAGTGCATTACACCAACAGAAGGAGAGATGTGGATACAGACATATGGAGCAACTGATATTCATACAGTGCTATGGAGCCAGCAGATATGTATATATGGGTGGGTGAGGTCTGTGCCAAATGTCCTGCACACCTAGGGAAAGTGCATGTGCAATACATTGCCTCTCCTTCCCAGTGTAGTGATCGCCGCGTGGCCACTGTCTGGCTCGCCAGGTAGGAGGTTGCTGCAAATGGCCTCTCCTACACTACTGCATCTCTAGCAACACCTTCTCGTCGGTCCCCCTCGTTTTTCACTTAACTTGCTACATTATGGCACAACCGAGTGTCTGGCGGTATACTTGGATGAGTAGGCCGGACTCATTAGCCTTGGATGGCAGCCAGCCCAAGAAAAGGACAACTCTGACTCCAAACCCGGGCAAATGAAGCTTGTTAGCCCTGTCAGGCCATCCATGTAGGAGAAGGACACTTTGATATAGCACCTACAACCCGGGGACCTCACTGTCACTCTCCCAGCTTGCTAGGCCATGGCAGATGAACCCCAGTTATGAAGGGTGGGGCCAGTACTGCGCACACTGCACTCCCCCTAAAAACTTCACTGCTCAAGCTTGAAGGGCATGCCCACGTTTATGAGCAACATCATCATCAAGCCCTGCAGTGATGGGAAAGGGGCGAAACAGCAAGTGGAAGATGACACTGGAAGCCACAGTTCCAATCCTGCATAAAAGCGGTCCAGGTGTAAGGGTTGTCTGATGTTGACCCTGGAGATGACGGCATCATTTGGCAGCACACTGAATGACCAACCAGCCTTCTCTAGGGTCAGCACTGCTTGCTCCACATGGAGAGGAGCCTAGAAGAGGTAGCCTAACCAAAGCTCATTTCCATTTCCCCCAGTTGGCTAGCCGCAGTCAATGGACATCTTCAAACGCAGTCAAACAACAGAAAAAAAAAAGGCATAGACCTGCCTCACAAGGTGTGCTAGGACTAAAGCTTGCATGCTGCAAAATCAGAACCATGCTTGATACAGCAGACAGAGGTTGCCCAGAACGATGCTCCGCTCTAGTTGCCCATGAACTTTGAAGGCTAAATTTCAACATCGCTGCTCTCAGCAAAGTCCGCTTCTCAGAGGAAGCCAGCCTTATAGAACATGGTGCAGGCTACAACCTGTACTGGTCAGGCAAGCCAAAGACTGAGAGATGCATTTCTAGCATTGGCTTTATGGTCAGGAACTCCATCGCCTACAAACTTGAAAACCTGCCAACGGGTTACTCAGACCGCATCATCTCCATGCACCTTCCCCTTCAAAACAAGCAGCATGCCACACTCTTCAGCGTGTATACCCGAACTCTCCAAGCAAACCTTGCAGAAAGGTATAAGTTTTTAACTGATTTGCGCAACCTCATACAGAATGCCCCTGCAGACGACAAGGTCATCATCCTTGGCAACTTCAATGCCAGGTACTCAGGTACGTACTGCAAAGACTCAGAAGACTCAGGAGTACTTGGCAAACATGGTGTTGGGAACTGGAGTGACAACGGGCATCGTCTGTTAGAGTTCTGTGCAGAGCAGCAGCTCACTATTACCAACACCATTTTCCAGCAAAAAGACAGTCTGAAGACAATCTGGATGCACTCTCGGTCCAAGCATTGGCATCCCATAGACTACATCTTGGTGCCCCAGACGGACCTTCAAGATATCTTACTCACCCGAGTTATGGCCAGCGCAAAGTGTTACACAGACCATCGCCTTGTGCACTGCAAACTTTGTCTCCACTTTAAAACCAAGCCAAAGAGGGGAGGGGCTCCAAGGAAGAAGTTTCAGGTTGGCAACCTCCAGTCAGTTGAAGTGAAAGTTGACTTCCAGGTGAATCTTCAGTCTAGACTTGAGGATCCTGACTGCCCTCAAGATTCCTCTTCAGAAGCGCTTTGGGAACACCAAAAAAACCACCATTCTACAAACCTCTGTGGAAGTCCTAGGGTTTTCCACAAAGACTGGTTTGATGAAAACAGTCAGGAGATCCAAGAATTGCTGGCAAAGAAGAGATGTACCCACCAAGTGCACCTTGCTGAGCCGTCTTGTCCTGATAAGAAAGCAGCCTTCCGCCTTGCATGCAATAACCTCCACCCCAAGCTTTGACAGATTCAGAACAAGTGGTGGACCAACCTCGCAGAGAGAACTCAGCTTTGCGTAGACATTGGTGACTACAGAAGGTTTTACGAAGCCCTGAAGACTGTATGCGGCCCTTCACACCAGGTCCAGAGTCCCTTCCACAGTGCAGATGGCCAACAGATAACAGTATACATTTATGAAGGACTGAGTCAATCAGGGGAGAGGTGAAAATGAAAAATGTGACTTTTGGATCAGAGATTCAGCTGTTCTGAGGGGGAGAAGGAGGTCATCTGACCACATTGGAAAAAAATTTGTGCTTTTGATTTTGAAGATCTTGTACATGGGACTGCCAAACTGACAGATCTGGAAGAGAATAACAGTCAGGCTGGAGCATAGCAGGTGATCAGGTATAGGAGCAGATCTCTTGATGGTTTTGTAGGACATAACCAAAGTCTTGAATTTGATGCTGACAGATAAAGGAAGCCACTAGAGGAAAGAAAGAGTGAAAAAAGAAACTAACTAAACTAACTATGGTGGAAACAAACAAACTAACTGCACTTAAGGATTACATGTGTGCATCTATGTCTCTCTTCCTGCTAATGTAATGTACACATTGTATTTTCTATGAGATGTACATCACTTTCGAGAAAAGTGTCTCCTAAATGCATAAATGTAAATGTAATGTGGAGTGAGAAAAGGAGACAGGATACATTGGAACAATTTGATAGTTCAAACACATGTGCAACAGCATTATGTATCAACTGGAAAGGTTTGACAGAGGCAGAACAGCAGTACTCTATGTGGGATATCATCATGGCATGGACCAGAAGTTGCCTGGAGTTTGCTTGATTATATCTGTTTTTCCCCATTGCTGTAACAGTATGCTGCTTGAGAAAATAGCATTTTTCAATTACTCAAAATTCAAAAGATGTATTCTGTACTGTGGCAGTGTGATGGAGCACAGAAGCACAAAAGAAAACACCAGAGTAAAATCTACAAGTAAATACTGGTTGTTACGACCCCACGGTTGTCTGGGGTAAAGAGGGGTGTAACAGATAGTTTTTTGTACTAAGTTATAGGTTATTGATGGCATTTGATAGGACAAAAATAGTGTGCACAGACAGAACTGTTTGTTTATGTTCTTGTGAAATATCAACTAATCAAAGAGCAGAAAAACAGAACCAACAAGCAAACCTTAGAAAAGTCAACAGAATGCAAAGAATATTCAAAAACAAATAAAAATCATATCTAACCTAAACCTTTTAGGCCAGCCACTTTCTAATTCAGACCGAGGGAAAAATTGCAGTCAAAACCCAAACTAAAGTCTTCCGTCACCTTCCGAACTACACTACTTTAATACTATTAAAAAAAGAAAAAAAAAAGACAACAAACTGTAGCAAAGCACCCTAAGCAGGACTCAAACCCCAGTCCCGCCAAACAGCAGGACCCGGCCAAGCCCGCTGCAGTACCAACATCAATATTGTCTTATATAATACAAAACACTGCAGATGCTATAGGTATTACATGCATATTTTATGGTAGTAAATGATAAAATAGACTAGTATCTACATATATTTTATGCATTCATGACATTCCTAACTTTTACCTATTTTTTTCTTTTTTTTTATATTTCTAGGCTACACAAATCTGTCTATCTAGCTAAAACTAATTGCCGCAACTCTCCAAAAAAAATTTCCAATATATTTATTGAAAAAGTTCATGTATAAGTGGATCCATGCAGTTCAAACCCAGGTTGTTCAAGGGTCAACTGTAATGATAAGCACGCTCACATCTTAATTCTCGATACATTTACATACAGCCTCCAAAATCTACAAAATCAACAGTCTCCCTTATGATTTTAAAAATTCAAATATGTGGAGCTAAAAGTCAACACACATGCTTTATGCGCTTATATCCATATTATATCATGTTTGCTAATGCAAATGTTATGGTTCTGCCTCTTTACTGTATGTAGCTGAACATTCCTTCCCTAGTATGTCTCTCAGAGATAACTCGTCACACAGAGCTGTATACCTTTTTATGAAACCAACCAAGAACCAGGTTTGCAGATAATGACAAAGTAACTGCTATGTAGGTTGGATTGTCGAGCACTCTACCTGTGTAGGCAGTTAATATAATCAAGGAGGTAGCTGCTCATGTCAAATGTCAACTATGAGTAACTGAGCCTTCACCTTTCCTAAACTTATTCTTTATCTTGACAGTTTTGATGAAATACAAAGAAAAAGACTATGAGCAGCAGTGAAAGGTCTGAACAATGTGTTTCTGTTATATGTGAAACTGACAAAATGGGCAAAAAAAGCATGGTCAAACAAATGTAAAATCATCCAAAAACAACCACAGCAACATAATTTTCTTTATAATGGATTAAAAATGTAAAGGCTGCAAATGTATGTTATCTGTAAAACATTATTTAGTGAATATACATTTTACGAATAAAATGACATAACCTTATGACATTTTGCAGTTTTCGTAGTCACCACTTTAACCTTTCTGAATATTTCTGAGGACAGTTCACAATTAGGCAGTCATAATCTCCTGCTTGCGGCTTTAAAAATTCCTGCCGTGGTTACTTCAGAGATGACTGTATCTGTCCTTGTCGTGAGGTTCAAGCAGACAGCTGATGTGAAGTTTCCTACTGAGTTGTTAGGTTGCTGCGTAAGCCATGATACTATGCTTAAAATGTGAATTAAATATGGGTGGGGCTGAGACTTACACCTAAGTTCAAAGAGTAAGTACAAAATAATATAAACCTTACTAACAGATGGGTCAAAATCTTAGTGTGGCTGACAGTGAAAAGAAGAGGAGATCATAAGATAAATCTGAGATAGCATCTTTAATGCACACACCCATACTGTCCATCTGTCAAAAATAACTATGCTAAGTACAGAAAAAAGAATTGTGCTCATGGCAGTGTTTCCATTTGCTCCAGATATATACAAGTGCATCACTAAATATCTGGAAAGTGCATCTCTCTGCAATGTAAAAGACCTGAGCTCAGCTAGTACAGGGGTCTAGATCTTCTAATCCATGACTTTTGCAAATAAGGCTAACAGAGAGTGTACTTACTGCTAAGTGTATGATCGCTCTTAGATGGACAGGGTAAGCATATTACAACACTGCCGAAAAAGCTTCAGTGTTATTATTAAATTGTCATTTTGCTGACACGTGCATCCAAAGCAGTTCACTGTATTTAATCAGTTTATACAACTGTGTATTTTGCTGTAGCTACTCAGGGAAGCTACTGTGCTCAAGTTTGCAAAAGCAGTAGCCAGGAATTGGGGCTCAGGCCATCAACCTTCAAGTAAGGAGTTAATTTCCTTAACTACTATACTATAATATACCCATTCACTTTATGAGATCACTAAAAATCTGATAATAATCAGTAATCTACAGTATTTCAGCAAATTTGTGTGATGGAGTATATTACTGAATTGTACAAACTCTTTGGATAGTTTTATTAATAGCATTGTTTTCTTCAACAGCAGAAGCTTTTGTCATTTCAAAACTTTTATATACTTATTTAATAAGTACAGGCGGTTGAGGACATTTATCCATCCAGATGTCAGAGCAGAGCCTCCAAAATTATCAGGGACTCCACTCACCCTGTACAGCACTTCTTCAACATGCTCCCCTCTGCAAGGCGATACAGGACAATTCATTCACACACCACTAGAATGAAAAACAGCTTCTTCCCCAGAGTTGTGAAACAGCTGAACACTGCTTAATTTTTATTGTATTATATTCTATTATACTGTAACAGCTATGGGGTGCAGTGGCATGGTGGGTTTGGCTGGATCCTGCTCATTGGTGGGTCTGGGGTTCAAATCCTGCTTGGGGTGCCATATGACAGACTGGCATTCTCTCCTGGGTGTGTCCCCTCCCCCTCCAGCCTTACGCCTTATGTTGCCGGGTAGGCTCCGGTTCCCTGCGACCCCGTATGGGACAAGCGGTTCAGAAAATGTGTGTGTGTAATATCTATTTTTTTTTGTATTATCTGTTTAAACTGAGTGGGGGGTGTGGTGGCACAGCAAACTTGGCCGGGTCCTGCTCTCTGGTGGGTCTGGGGTTCGAGTCCTGCTTGGGGTGCCTTGTGATGGACTGGTGTCCTCTTCTGGGTGTGTCCCCTCCTCCTCTAGCCTTACATCCTGTGTTGACAGGTTAGGCTTCAGGCCTGACTTAATGTCGAATATGCGGACACAGCTTTCGCTCCGTATGTACAAGGACCGAATGGCCCGCAGTAGTGGCCCTGGTACCCCATACTCCCGAAGCACCTCCCACAGAATTTCCCGGGGAACACGGGCATAGGCCTTCTCCAAGTCCACAAAACGCATTTAGACTGGATTAGCAAATTCCCATGCCCCTTCAGTGATCTGTGACAGGGTAAAAACCTGGTCCACTGTTCCACGGCCAGGGCAGAATCCGCATTGTTCCTCTTCAATCTGAGGTGCAACTATCGGCCGGAGCCTCCTCTCCAGCACCCCGGCATAGATTTTCCCAGGGAGGCTAAGAAGTGTGATGCCCCGAAAGTTAGCACACACTCTCCGGTCCCCTTTCTTAAAGATAGGGACCACCACCCCAGTTTGCCTGCAATACCATTTTTCACAAGAAAACTATGTTTTGATGATGGCGGTAGAAAACTGTTTTAGCAATAATGAGGGGCATCTGGTAGTGTAGTGATTAGCGCTGCAAACATTGGAATCAAAAGGTACAGGTTTGAATCCAGCATCTATTTGTAGTACACTTGAACAAGGTGTTTATTTTAAAATTGCTCCCCTTAAAATTGCTCAGTGGTAGAAATGGTTAAACAGACGTAGATAACTCAACATTATAAACTACTTTCGAGAAAAATGTCAGCTAAATTAATAAATGTTATAATACTTCCATGTCCATTCTAAAAAGTTACAAGCATGTATTCTTCTGTTGCTTAGTTTCCTTTGAACTATTCAGCAATAATTTAATGTATGGAAAGATACATTGACTTTTTTCAATTTGTTAAAATTGTACCTTGAAACTTCCAATATTACTAATAGTTCATAACTTTAAAAGCTTTATTTGGAACGGATTCATTTGTCCTTTAAAATAAAGATGATGAAAACAGAAAACATAAATAAAAAAAAGGTTAGTGACAATGAATACCAGAAAGAGCATAGATCTTTGTGAATAAACTCAAGTCATACAGGGAGCCAAGTAAATCCAACAAACTGTCCCTAACTCAAATTCAGACACAACAACATTTTTGCCTTAAAAAGGATGAAGTGTTTAGCTCTTAAATAATCAACAGACAAAGCTGGAATGATAAGGGTGAGATACATTTTGTTCATTACACACTATCTGTATATATTTTGCTCTGCACCTCTGCTCTTAAGAAAAAATGGCCCATTTTTCTGAATAAGGCGGGGTATGAGAAATGTTTTAAATTTCTGCCTCAAAAGAACTGATCGAAAATTGCTTTCGTCACATCAGTTCGTAATACTGTTTAACTGACTTGGTGAGAACCACTTGTTAACATACTCAGCAAGGAAAATGAGGGCTGAAACCTTTGTTATGTTTACTTGACGGTGTGTTAAGAAAAGTAATGCATCATGAATTGCCCTTGCAAAGTGGAAATGTATTACACAAATACATAATGTTATTATCACCATTAGGAAGCCAACCAAGTGCCTTGTCTAAAACTACTGTTTAAGAGTGATCCATGTCATCTACGAACCACTTTGTTTATATTCAAAAAGTTTAATCGTTTCAGAATAGCTAAGCTTTTCTCACTGCTCATCAGTCTTGGATCATCAGGATGTAAAATATGGATTCAGAATGAACTGATCTAGCTGCAACCTACAATATCAATGAAGACGTTTGCTGTTCCTGACCAGCCACAGTACTGACACACACACACACACACACACACACACCCACACACACACAAACAATGTCTACAACTGCTTTTCTGGAGTTGGGTCATGGTGAACCGGACCCCAACACTGCAACACAGGGCACACAGCCGGAGGGGGAGGAGAAATACCTCGGACAGGACGCCAGTCTGCCGCAAGGCACCCCAAGCAGGACTCAAACACAGACCTTCCAGCACTAACACTAACTATCCTTTTCTAATTGGGTTTACATCTCGCTGCAAAAAATCAAACTAGTAACTACATAGAGACATGCACTCACTAGCCAATTTCTTTGGAACACCATTCTAATACTAGGTAAAATGCCCCTTTAATCTCAGAACAGCCTGAATTCACTGTGGCAAGGGTTCAAGAAGTTTTTGGAGACATCCCTTAGAGATTCCGGTCCATGTTGACACGATTGCATCATATAATTGCAAAAGATTTGTCATATCCACATGTATGCTGCAAATATCCTGTTGTACTACATCCTAAAGGTTCTCTATTGGATTCAGATGTCATGACTGGGGAGGCACTGAAGTACACGGAAGTCATTGTTATATCACAGAACCAGTTTGAAATGACTTGGGCTTTATGACATGGCACTTTATCCTTCTGGAAGTAGCCTTCAGAAGATGGTTAAAATGTGACCATAAAGGAATAAAAGCAGATAGCCTGTGGCATTCAGACTATAATCAATTGGTATTAGGGGGCCCAACATGTGTCAAGAAATCATTCCACACATTATTGCGCCACCACCACCAGCCTAACTGTTGACACAGGGCAGGGTGAGTCCGTGGTTTTTGCCTTTTTATGCAAAATTCAGACCCTTCTAACTATATATTACAGTAGAAATCAAGTTTCATCAGGCCAGGCAATGTTTTTCCAATCTTCAGCTGTCGAGTGTCAATGAACCTGTTCCTACTGTAGTCTCAGATTCTTGCTCTTAGCCGACAATCTAAAGGTGACCAAAAGAACTTTCTGGGAGGACTGCTCATATGCTGCCCAGAAATGCAAAGGCAAACCCTCATATGACTGCAAAGGACCTGCAGGAAGGTTTGGCTGACAAAGGAGTGGTGGTGCACTGTTTCACGTGCAACACTGCTTGCACAAACATGATCTACAGTGTATAGAGGAGTCATCAGAAGAAAACCTTACATGTGACCTCATCACAAAAGTCAATGGCTGAGGTATGCAAAACAGCCAGAGGCCTTTTGGAAACAAGTGCTGTGGACTGACAAAGTAAAAACTGAACTATTTAGCCACAATCCACAAAGGTTTGTTTGGAGAAAAGGAGCAGTATTTCATGAAGGAAAAAAAAAAAACCATTTTGCCTGTATAACCGTTAAGCATTGGGGTAGGTCCATTATTCTTTGAGGTTCTGTGGCAGCCAGTTTCACAGGAAACAATGTACAGGTACAGGGAGGAATGGATTCCACTAAATATCAGCAAATCCTGGATGCCAATGTTAAACAGTCAGGCAAGAAACTGCTACTGAAAAGGAGACGGATTCTACAACAAGACAATGATCCTAAACATACCCCAAAAGCCACCATGAGCTACTTAGAAAAAAGTAAGCTGAAGGTTTCGGAATCACCATCACAGCCCCCTGACTTAAACATCATTGAAAATCTGTGAGAAGATCTTAAACATGCTGTGCACACAAGACGGCCCAAGAATATCTAGGAATTACACATGATCTGCAAGGAAGCGTGGGCAAGAATCCCTACAACAAAAATTGTAAACTTCTTTTCTTTCCAACTAAGAGTCTTTCAAGCTGTTATATTTGCCAAAGGGGGTGTTATGAAATATTAGCTAGGGTATCGAACCTTTTGCACATGCTACAATTACTATTTTCTTTGTTTCTGTCTTGTAAAGTAGGGGAGTACGGTGGTGCAGCAGACTTAGCTGGGTCCTGCTCTGTGGCAGGTCTGGGGATTGAGTCATGCTTGGGGTGTCTTGTGACACACTGGTGTCCTGTCGTGGGTGCGTCCCCACCCCTCTCCAGACCTATACCCTGTGGTGCCGGGTTAGGCTCTGGCTTGCTGTGACCTTACTCAGGACAAGTGGCTTCAGCCAATGTGTGTGTGTTGTGAAGTTCATGAAATAATGCATATGTTTAACGCAATTTCCTGCTGCAGTTGTTTAGTACTTTTCACTTACAAAACTACCTAAATGTGTCATTTGGCCAGTGCTGTCCAAAATTTTGCATAAGACTGTATTAAATAGTGTACAATCTTTGTAAACTTTGACAAACTAAATATAAAGTACCTTCATAAACACGTAATGTGCTATGGGTAAACTGAAAGAAGAAAATCTCTCTGTACCTATATGCCCTAATATTCTACATCATCCAACTCACACTTCAACATTGCATTCAACCTACGCTGATCTCTTTAAAAAGACAGTGCATTTGGTATGATACTGTAATATGGACCAGACAGGTTTATTAAATACATTTATTCCTCTATCCTTTTTAATGGAAGTTCCATTGCCTAAGCAATCTGAGCTCCTACAGTATTCTTTTATTTTATTGCAGCGAAATGCACTTTAAAAGAAACACTCTAGAAACAGTTTTATCTGTTTCAGTCTGATTCCAATCTTTCGCATTGTGTGCTCACCACTGAATTTGGAGTAAGGTTGGTTCAAACATTGATTTAGTTGCTAATTTTCCAGTATTTGTGTCAGAGAAGAATTATTTCTGGCTTTTCAACAGTTTTGGTAGTGACCACTCTGAGATCACTAACACTCACCCAAGTACTAAAAAAGGGTCTGATAGTATGTGTGGCTCATTTCATGCAATTAAAGAACATATCTCTTTCATTTCCTAAACTGGTCTCATTTTCATGGCTTTACCTTAGAATATTGCACAGTTCCCTCCTTCAATGAAGACTCCTCATTGGAAATAAAAATTACATCTAGCTGATTGGGTTAGGGGGATGCAGTAGTGCAGTGGGTTTGGCTAGGACCTGCTTTCTGGTGGGTCTGTGGTTCAAATCCTGCTTGGGGTACCTTGCAATAGACTGGCATCCTTTCCCAGGTATGTTCTCTCCCCACCTGGCCTTGCACCCTGTGTTGGGCTCCAGTTCACCACAACCCCACTTGGGACAAGTGGCTTCAGCCACTGTGTGAGTGATTGTGTGATTGCCTTAGCATACAAACTATATCCTTCTTGAGTTAATTCATCACAAGATCAATATTTCTATCTCTCAGGATATCTGAATAAATGCACTGGAGAGGGAGTTCTATAAAGAATTTGTTTTACATTGTTTAATTCTAAGAAGAAATTTAGTTTTGTGCAGATTGAAATTGCATAGCAATTTTTTTTTTGCACAAACTGTCCAAACTGAAGTGTAAGTCCAGAGTCTTAAAAAGCAGTGATACAATCAAATGAATTTTGTTAGACAAATGTTCAGGCCCTTCTGTACTATGCTGTCTTTGCAATCGATATTGAAAAGGTAAGATGAAAAGAATGTTGCAGGCATACAGAGAATATTTTACAGCACAGGTACTCTTTAAAGACCAGTGCATTTTTTTCCTCCTACTCATCAGAAGTGAAAAGAATCCTTTTGCATAATATTGAAATGTAGTAGGTGGTTCAAAATGCTCTTATGTGATTCATTTTAAAGAGGGAAGGTGAAATATGAAAGACTGTTTGTAGTGGTTACACGAGAAAAGTGACATAGTTCTGGATAAAAGTAATTATCTTTACTGGTAAGAGCCAGGATTTTATTCAGGGATAAAGTTATTGAATTGAATCAGGGCAGTAGCTAAAATGAGGCTTAAGTTTAGAATTGGTTTTACAGTTAAGATGAGATAAATGTTTAGGATTAAAGGGTGACTATATAGAGGGTTTAGGGCTAAGATTGTTTCCTTAGTTTTGGATTTCTTGTCCGTGGGACCCCCTAGCAGCCAGCTTTATTGGATCATCTGTAAGTAGTACATGTATTTTTAAGTTATTGACAACGGATAGATCGAGGTATTAGAATATTTTTTCTAAGATTGTTTATGATTTTTACAGAACTTAAGCCCTCAGTTAGTCTTTAGTTCTTATTTATTGTAAGAGCAGTAAAAGCGAATCGGAGGTGGCAACAAATTGATTTATGAACGTATTGCACTTCAGATGACAATTGTATTTTTAAGTTGACCATCCAGTGTGCTCGTATGTCAGTAGTTCCATATCCAGGAAGCTTTCCTTATCAAAAAATTATGGAGGTGCTCCCTATAATTTAGACCATAAAAGACACAGGAGGCAAATTAGTTAAAGCATTAAAAGTGAGAAAGCAAGCACTGAACTAAAGCAAAAATGTAGCTGCAAATTGAGGGTGTAATGGTGTTGACAACAAATGAGGGCATGAACCATTACAGGGATTTCAGTAAGGAAAGTGCGAGTGGACCGGATACATGCATTCTCTTGAAAAACTACAGTATATAACAAATAACAGGATCAAAAACAAATGGAGATGTTACACAATCAGAAGTCCCAGTGATGAGTGCACCAAGTTAGAGGCAGGATCTGGGCTGAATAGGGCAAAGGTCCAAATGGAACAACAACGTTGACAAACAATGAATTGGTAGGTGAGCTGAATGACAACAACGATAGAAGACTGGCGCACGAGCTAGACTGCTGCATCAGCAAACTAAGCAGTACAACATAGAAGTGAATGACCAATGTACTTGGCTGAAATCAGCCTATATAACGATAATGAGGGAAGCAATGTGATGAAACAGAGCGAGAAGAGAATAGCAGAGGCACTGATAAATAAATGCATAAAACCCTTTGTAACAGCAATACATCTGATGAGAGGGCCAGAACTACAGTGATGAGTTTTGTTACAGACTGAAGGTTGTGCAGACAAATAAAGCTATACTTGACAAATAGCAGCAACAGGTACATATCACATTACAGTTTTTATCATGCAACAAGTTGCTTGTGAGTGAAAGTCAACTGTCTGGAATATAAAGTGCTACTGAAAACTGTTAACCCCGTTAAAAGGGAATATGGTTTATCCAGGAGATTGCGTCTCCAAAAAATATTGGTTCCATTTACCTAGATGACCATTAGCAAGGGATGAGTGCCTAGAATGAATAACCTCTGTCTCTTTGAACTGACAGAATGAAAAGCGATAATATAAATGCAATAAGGGAAGAAGAGCTAAGTTTACTGCATGTTAGACACCTGAATTGTGAAGAAATCACAAAAATATTATCCAGTAATAAATTATGGAATATATCTGAAATTAGCTCTGGTTATGAATTCTTATTTACTTTTGTTATTGCACTTTTTATTTACAATTGGTGAAAAATGCTCTGCAGAGTCATGGAATTACTGGATTTTGGTTTCATGTACATGGCAGTATTAAAGCTGACCAGGGTGAGGTGCCATGGATATCTTCAGATGTTGTGGTATGCTCACCAGCGCTAACTGGGGACCAGACAGCAGTGCACAAAATGGTCACAATGCAAAAGAAGCAATGGAATGCAGTGCAGCAGAGGACTGTAGTGCAGGAAAGCAGGAACACATCTGCTGACATTATGCTGACAGTTGAGTGAGACAGTTGAGTGGGATGATTTTTTGGCCAACAGATAGATGGAACAGAGGAGCATGGCCCTGAATGAGGGAAGGCTTCACAGTCTGAGCGAGCGGAGGCAAACCCAGGGGGAGAACCATTTTGTGTAGCGGGTATGTAGGGAGGCAGTGGCTAAAAGTGGCAAGCTCTGCAAGGCAATGCGAATCGCGAAAGGAAACAACCCACAAAGTGTAGCACAAGCGATGATGGCAACATGAAAGAAAAAGGAGGCAACTGGAATAAATAGAAAATAACGACGTGTAACAACGGAGGAGAAAAACTTACAAGTGCAGGCAATCAGGAGAAATATAAACATGAGTCCAGGTCCAACCCAGTGGGGAATACTAAAAAAAAGAGTACAGCTGAAGAACATGGCACACAGGGCAAACTGGCAAATTGTAACAGGTAATGAACTTTAAGTAAGGAGAGCATGCACTGAACAAACCTGAGGCAAAGTACTAAGAAACTAACGGAAGCAAAGGTAGTGGCGGCAGCAGGGAAAGCAGCAAGAGAAAAGTAGTTGCTTGCAGTGGCCTGGTAAAAGGCTCAGAGAGGACAGCACCGAGTAGGGCGAGCGAGAGCTAACAGAGGCCTGACAGAACAGAAGCTAGGCAAACCACCAGTGAGCAAGAAAACTTTGGAGGTAGTGGAGGTAGTGGAAGTGGTATTGTGGGCAGGGCACACCGGTTTGCGGAAAACAACACACAAGAGGGGCGGAGGTTAGTTGGAGTTTATATGAGTTGTGCATGACTGACAGATGGACCTGACCAGCGGACTGAACAACTAGTTGCCTCCAGAAAGTTCAGTTTTACGAACTGCTGTTCTATCCCAGCTTTAGTTTCTCAGCTGTAAATACTTGAACGTGCTCTCTTTGTCAGGCTTTTGTACTTTATAGGTTTTTATTGCCATTGCCTGACAGTTAAGCCATTAAAGCCCTTTTTTTTTTCTTCACGGAAGTGGAAAAAGTTTCCTTTTATTATCAAATTTCAAAAGTAAAAATCATTTTCTTCCATATGATTTTATGAAATATAATTCCAGCGTTAAAGCCCTGGTAAATGATTTACTTATTTTAAACTTTAACAAAAAAACCTTTCAAGGCACATTGGACTTGAGAGGGGTTCCTAAAATGTAATACCACACTACGCATATCATTTAAAAAGATATAAACAACTTTATAACAAAATTAAGTGTCTATAGACTAATATGCCAAAAATGTAATAGTTTTAGAGAAACACGAATTCCATGCTCATCAGATTGACAGCTTGATATGCTATGCACATATTAAACTGTGCAATTAAAAAGAAGTCAATGACAGGTATTACTTTATATTCAATTTATTTTTATAGAATGCTCTTCTCACTCGGTGACGCATATACAGCCGATTTCATTTTAAATTTGATGACTGAGTTCAAAACTGAATGACATAAAAACATTAAAAGGTAAAAAAAAAGAGAAGAAAAATGTGTAACAATTTATCAGTATCTTTCAATGTAAGGTTTGTAAATAGAATGCACTCTGTAACTGAGAATATCATTTGATTATAGGTTTCATTTGGTGACTTCTGGCGCTGCATTTTTGCTCTTGAATTCAGCTAACAGACAGTACAATTGAACTACTGTATGTGTCACTGAACAGGTTAGTTAATGCAGTCATTTATTTTCAGCAGTGTTTAGTTGGTTATATGCTGTAATCACTACATCACTTATCTAATTAAGAAAAGAAGGATGTCAGGTCTAGATTATCCATTTTCTGAATTTTATAGGCTTTCTCTAACACTTTATATTTTCTTTGTAGTGTGTTTTGGTTTATTGTTTCAACTTGTACTTGTTTTTATAATAAGACTGTATAGGCAGTGGTATATATAGCATTCGGATGTATTTTCTGTTGAAACAATGCAAACTTTTACTTTAATCAAGCTTAACATTATTCCTGTTCTGAAGCAATTATAACAGTATTTCTGATATGCTGTAGAAACCAGGAACTGGTGGTATTTCACAGTGATTAGACCAGGTGTCCATACATTTTACTTAGCAATTTCTTGCAAGTAACAAAAATATTTTTAGATCTGAGGTTTGGAGCTCAATCACATGGAAAAAGAAAAGAAAAACTTAAAGTATGATGGAGAGCTTTGTGGGGAAATCTCAAAATGTAGGGTAGCACTGCATAAGTAAGTTTAATAGTTTTTAGGTATGAAACCATTTTATGTTTACAAAACTTGTGTCTTGGGCTTATCAATCAGCAATTATCAATCAGAAAATCGTGCCTGCAGCAATCCATGTTACTTTCCTTGCATGAGGTATGAATAATTTTAGACAGCAGGTGGCATGTTAGCGAAAAAAATAGATGTGTAATTTGAAGATTGTTGGCTAACACATCATTCTCTGCTACTGCTGTAAGCACATTGATTCAGTAAAATACTGAGCTGTATAAATGAGTCAGTACAAATCATACGTATATACACACAAATATACATATATATACACACACACTTCTTCTTCTTCTTCTTCTTTGGTCCTTAGCTGGCGATTTGGAGGGCAGGTCGCCCTCTCAACCAATACGCTGCTGTAGGTGCCGCTAGATTCCATATTTCATTCACGATACGCTTCCACTTCTGGCGATTGGTGGCGATAATTCTAGCCTCGTTGATGGTCAGTCGCTCGTTCTTTAGGTCTTCTTCATCATGTTTAAGCCATGTTTTCTTTGGCGCTGTTCGTTGAACCCTCCAGTGGAGAGGTCGCTCTCGCCAGAGGAGCTTGTGTGGCAGCCGATGGTGATCACAAAGAGAGACACCCAGGATCTGTCTCAGCATCGCATTTGGAAGACTTCAAGCTTGTTGATGTCTGATTTGAGTAGAGTCCATGTTTCCGATCCGTATAGGAGGATTGGCAGGATCAGTGTTCAGAAGAGGCAAATTTTGGTCTTGGTGGAGATGTTAGCCTTCTTCCATAGGCACCATTTGAGCGAGACGAATGCTGCTGTTGCCTGGCCAATCCTGCTGTGGACTTCGGTGGTGGATGCCACTTTCTTCTCCTGCACCAGCGATGCCAGGTATTTGAATTCTTGGACCTGCTCAATTTGGATTCCATCGAGGTGGACGTTGGCTTGTGATCCATCGGTGGTCATAACTTTGGTCTTGTCTGCATTGATTCTTAAACCATAGGATTAGGCGATGCGGGTGATTTGGCACAGAATGTCAGTGGCCTCTGCATCTGTGTCGGCGAATATGGCACTGTCGTCCGCGAACATCAAGTCAGTCAGGACGTTGTTTACGTCGTATTGAACTCCACATCTGCCCTCGAATGCCTTCCTCATAATGGCATCAATCACGATATTGAAAAGCAGGGGAGAAGCGACATCTCCCAGGCGGACTCCAGTCTGAATAGGAAATTCCTCGAACAGTTCGTTTCGGACCTGCACGCTGCTGGTTGAGCCATTGTATGATGCTTGGAGAAGTTGGATGATCTTCAATGGTACATGCTTGTTCTCCAGTGCCCTCCACAGGGCGGACCAGTGAACAAGGTCAAATGCGGATTTAAGGTCGATGAAGACGATGACGGTTCGCTTTCCACACCTGATCCTCTCCTCCACCATTTGACGAATACCGAATACTTGATCGGTGCATCCCCGTTGTGGTCTGAATCCTGCTTGCTCTTCTCGACTGGTCTGTTCACGATGTTTCTGCAGCCTTGATTGTATGATCTTCATGAATACCTTGCCGACGATTGAAAGGAGGCTGATGCCGCGGTAGTTCTTGCATTCCTGGCTATCTCCTTTCTTCAGGATTGGCACAATGATGGCTTTCTTCCATGCTGATGGGACACATTCCGAGCGCTAGATGCGCGCCAGAAGAACGTGGAGCCGTTGCAGTAGGACGTCTCCTCCGGCTTTGATCACACACACACACACACACACACACACATACACACACACACACACACACACACCATCTGAAACCACTTGTCCCATGCGGGGTCACAGGGGGACCGGAGCCTAACCCAGCAGCACAGGGTATAAGGCTGGAGGGGCAGGGAACACACCCAGGATGGGACGCCAGTCCTTCACAATGCATCCCACGTGGGACTTGAATCCCAGACCCACCGGAGAACAGGACCCGGTCAAACCCACTGTGCCACCGTGCCCCATATATATATATATATATATATATATATATATATATATATATATATAAAAGAAAAATTTCTATAAAATCTATAAATGTAATTTCTAAAAAATGTATATATAATACAATACAAACTGCATATATATGTTGCAGCTTGTATTGTAAACTGCAATGTAAGCCTGAATTGTTTATTGGCTTGGAACTCTGTGTTATGACCTTATTTTTATTAACATTTTTTAATATCCTGACACCTTTGTCCAAGATAAATTATTGCATAAGAAAAGTAAATTCACAACAATTTTAGCTGTTTATGCAGCATTATATATATTTTTAATTAAGCAATTCAGAGTAAGTCTCTTGCTCAAGGGCATTACAGCATGGAGCCCTCTAGGTTTCAAAGTGACAGCTTCTGCCAATAACTTTTTCTGTTACTTGAAATTTGAGTGACTTGTTTTCTTGTCTGTTGGACAGTTAAAACAGTAAGACCAATTTTAATTACCTTTTTGGTTGGTAGTGTACCTCTTAGTTTGTATCACAATCCATATTAATTTTTATTTTATGATGAAACATATTTGGTGTTAAAATGAGTACTATTTAACAAACTATATTCAGTCTATGGAATCTCAAAAAGGAGTTTTATAGGAACTTGGAAAGAGAAAATAATGCACATTGAGTGAGAAACGAGGGAACTTGTTTACATTTATTCATATAGCAGACACTTTTCTCCAAAGCGACATACATCTCAGAGAAATACAATTTGTGCATTACATTAGGAGAAAGAAATATAGTTGCAGCCATGTTATTCTTAAAGTTTCTGTCCACTATATGCATTGATGTTCATTGTATGAGTAGGTGCATAAAACTCAGAATAGACTACTCCTAACCACCTTCCTACCAGGTTATTTCTTTCAAGATACTAACTGTGTCAGTCCACCAAAAGCGAGGAACAGAGGGACATGCTGGATTGCATATCAATCCAATGTGGAGAACTCATTAGGCAACTGATAAGACAATTAAAAGCTAAAGCTTACTTAAGCTACATGTCTTCAGCCATCCTTTTAAAAAAAAAAAAAATCTGACAGTTTATGCTGCCACAAGAGATATGTCACAGCAAACAGGCAGTCTGCAGAAAACAAGCCCAAAGTAGGGGGGCATGGTGGCACAGTGGGTTGGACCAGCTCCTGCTCTCCCCTGGGTATGGGGTTTGAATCCTGCTTGGGGTGCCTTGTGATAGATTGGAATCCCATCCTGGGTGTTTCCCCTCCAGCCTTTCACCCTGGGTTGCAGGGTGCAGGATCGCTTATTCAGAGTGAAAGGATTCAATGAAGTCGCTCAGCAATCCGAACAGAGACAAGGACCCAAAGTTGTGGTCGGGGAACAAGGTCACCACTTGTTTCCTAAAGCACTGTAGAGCAGGACTTGGGAAATGCAAAGTGGGGTATGTTTGCAATCACAAAGGAGCCAATTTTCTCAGGTGAGATTTTACAACTGGAAAGGATTTGAGAGCTGTTTTGTAGCCGAATGCTCTGATTACAGCCAGGTGCTTAATCGGAGCCAGGTGCTGCTGTTTTATGTGTATACGCAGTCATGACAAGCTGTGGTCAGAATTAAATCCTTCATGTTGGAAGAATGAGGCACCAGTAGTAATTTCTTCATTATTATGTTGCTGCATATTAAGTTATTGTTGGCATTTGCTACAAAAAGGTGCTTTTAAAGCACTCCCAGAAGAAAATGAACATATAAACCAGATAAATCTAAACTTTTTTTCTTAGATTACAGTGTCAGGCCTGATATTGATGTGACTTACATTGTGCAGAACATGGTGTGAGTATATAACATTTGAGCAGTTATATACAGAGGGCATTTGATCGAGTGATGACTGGCTAAAACATAAATGACTGCTGCTTAAGGACTTGAGAGACTGAAACTGCAGTGAACGCTGAGTCTGTAATACAAATGTTGTAATGTTAATGTGCCTGATTTCTTAATCAAATTTAGTAATAACCACAATTTAACCTTAATCTAATATGACCAGCTTGTCTGCCTCACAACACTTTCAAATCAGTTTGTGCTACATTTCTTCTTTATCGCTTCAGAGATATTACTGATCTTAATTCAGACAGTAATCATCTATGCCAGGCATTGCTGTTTTCCAGATTACTAAGAAATGGTTTTCATCTGCATGAAGATTTAATTCGAACCAAATATATCAGGTGAATTCAAATGAAATGACCTATTTTTCATGTTTAATATCTATGGCACAATTTGTATTTATTGTATTTGCATTTATTACATAAACTTATCATTTTTCCCACAAAGTTTTTCTTTTTCATTTACTGAATTGCTCATTCAAGAACTTTAAGATGGTGAAAGTTATTTGATTTATTGTACTCAAATACCTTAAATGTGTTTCAAGACTTTCACTTTTTACATGGTAAACACTACAGAACAAATTGTTGCACATGTCCCATTAGCTTTAATGTGAAATATTGTATGTCAAGTTGTTTCAGAAATCTCTGAGGTTAGCTACGTTTCTGAGAGCAGTTCTCCAAACCAGTGGAGCACAGTAAAGACTAACACAAAACATTTAGCTGAATAGCTACACTAATAAGCACAGTAAAAATAACTTGCCCTTAACTACTTCCTTGTTGTGTGACTTTTTTTGGCCCCTAGTAACCACTTGTTGCCACTCAGCTGACGTTACACCCTAATCGCCCCTAGATGCCTGGGTTTGTAACACGCAACATTATACGTCATTTTGGAGAAAGATGACTTCTCTTGGCTTTTGCAAAGTAATACTAATGTCTACTCTTACTACCAAAGATGTATGCACTAGTATTGGGCTAGCACGTTCAAAAGTTAAAGTGAATTCCTTGTAACTGCACACTCATTTAGATTATATTGTGAAGAACTTGTACTTTTCTCTGTTCCACTGTTGGTCTGCTATAATGAGTTTCAATTTATTTTACTTTCTTTGGTTTCTTTCTATGGGTGGTGCAGTGGGTTGGACCGGGTCCTGCTTTCCAGTGGGTCTGGGGTTCAAGTCCCGCTTGGGATGCCTTGCGGCAGACTGGCGTCCCGTCCTAGGCGTGTCCCCTCCCCCTCTGGCCTTACGCCCTGTGTTGCCGGGTAGGCTCCGGTTCCCCGCGACCCCGTATGGGACAAGCGGTTCAGAAAATGTGTGTGTGTGTGTGTGTGTGTGTGTGTGTGTGTATGTAAATTTACATATTCATTATCAATGAACACAGAGTATAGTGTACAGTGCAGGGTCATGGTGGTCTAGGTCTTAACCCGTGAAACTGTCTCAAAGACAGGTTTCACATTGAGAGTTCTGGTTCATTTTTTTGTTATAAATTTCTTTAATTTGAGTTTGGTCAGTTTTTCGAATTATTAAAATGTAATAAATATTGTGTGATATTAAGAATGTAACTTTAAAAAATGGGATGTTAAATGCAGAGTTTAATGGGTCACGTGATCTGAGTTTAATTGAGAGAGGGAATGTTGAATTGTGGGTAAGGTGTTATGGATGCAGAGGAAGGACATGCAGCAGCAAAACACAGCTTCTGAAACAACATTTTCTGCATAAGGTTCAAAGGGTGCACACATTTTCACGGTGTCTGTTGGAGAGTGCATGAGATAAATAAATGGTAGAAGACATCAGTATGAGGTATGGCCATCCTTTCATTGAACCAGTGCAGCTATAACCTGGAAGCATTAAGCACAAGGAAGGGTACAGTAACCCATCACAGGGCAATCAGAGAAAAACCATTTAGAGAACATGCCATGTAGGAAGAATGACAAACTGAACCAGATTTGAACCAATGCCAAAACCCACATCCCTTGCAATGAGACCCCAGTGCTATGTGCTGAAGCACTGTCCTGTTTAGTTTAGCCGTAGTAGTAAAAATTCAGTCTGTAGGGAGTTTCAATATTCACCTCCATGTTCATGTGGATTTATTCCATGTGTTCCATTTTCTCCCCATAATCCAAAGACATGTGTTTCAGGTGAATTTGTGACTCTAAATTTATCGTATTGTGTGAGTGTGTGTTACAATGATCTGATATTTCAGTGATTGTAAGGATATATGCTGTAAGTGCATGAGGATGTCATCTAAATACACTCATCTCCTGGTAACCAGCCCTATAGTTTTTCATTTTTGTTTCTCAGAAGATAATTTCCAGAATGTACCATGGTAGTGTTTATGGACTGACTTGAGGAAGACAAAAGTTAAATATAATGTTTAAAAAAATGGATTTTAGATAAAGTGCATATTGCATCTTGCAAACTCTAACACAGAGCTTCTTGGCACAATTTTCTTTCACTCAGTTTATCACTTGGGGCCAAAAGTCACAGGCCCAAACCAGATATAGCAGACTGTGCAAATAACATCCATCCATCCATCCATCTTCCTCCGCTTATCCGGGACCGGGTCGCGGGGGCAGTAGTCTAAGCAGAGCCCCCCAGACTTCCCTCTCCCTGCAAAACTCCTCCAACTCCTCTGGGAGAACCCCAAGGCGTTCCCAGGCCAGCTGGGAGACGTAGTCTCTCCAACGTGTCCTGGGTCTGCCCCGAGGCCTCCTCCCAGTGGAACATGCCCGGAACACCTCCCCAGGGAGGCGCCCAGGAGGCATCCGGAACAGATGCCCGAGCCACCTCAACTGGCTCCTCTCGATGTGGAGGAGCAGCGGCTCTACTCCGAGCTCCTCCCGGGTGACTGAGCTCCTCACCCTATCCCTAAGGGTGCGCCCAGCCACTCTGCGGAGAAAACTCATTTCTGCCTCTTGTATCCGCGATCTCATTCTTTCAGTCATGATCCAGAGTTCATGACCATAGGTGAGGGTAGGAACATAGATCGACCGGTAAATTGAGAGCTTCGCCTTATGACTCAGCTCCTTCTTCACCACAACAGACCGGAACAATGACCGCATTACTGCGGACGCTACACCGATCCGTCTGTCAACCTGCCGCTCCATTTTTCCCTCACTCGTGAACAAGACCCCGAGATACTTGAACTCCTCCACTTGAGGGAGGAGCTCCCCCCTAACCCGGAGGGGGCAATCCACCTTTTTCCGACTAAGGACCATGGTCTCGGATTTGGAGGTGCTGATTCTCATCCCCGCCGCTTCGCACTCGGCTGCAAACCTCTCCAGTGCACGCTGTAAGTCTTGATTCGATGAAGCCAACAGGACCACATCGTCCGCAAAAAGCAGAGACGAGATCTTGCGGTCACCAAAACAGACACCCTCCGTTCCCTGGCTGCGCCTAGAAATTCTGTCCATAAAGATAATGAACAGAATCGGTGACAAAGGGCAGCCCTGGCGGAGTCCAACATGCACCGGGAACAGGTCTGACTTACTGCCGGCAATGTGAACCAACCTCCTGCTCCGGTCATACAGGGAACGAACAGCCCGTAGCAACGAGCCCTGAACCCCATAATCCCGAAGTACCCCCCACAGGATGCCACGAGGGACACGGTCGAATGCCTTCTCCAGGTCCACAAAACACATATGGACTGGTTGGGCAAACTCCCACGAACCCTCCAACACCCTAGTGAGGGTATAGAGCTGGTCCAGTGTTCCACGGCCAGGGCGAAAACTGCATTGCTCCTCCTGGATCCGAGGTTCAACTGTCGGTCGGATTCTCCTCTCCAGTACCCCGGCATAGACTTTCCCAGGGAGGCTAAGGAGTGTGATCCCCCTATAGTTGGAACACAATCTCCGGTCCCCCTTCTTAAAAAGAGGGACCACCACCCCGGTCTGCCAGTCCAGAGGCACCATCCCCAAACTCCACGCGATGCTGCAGAGGCGTGTCAGCCAAGAGAGCCCCACAACATCCAGAAACTTGAGAAACTCTGGGCGGATCTCATCCACCCCCAGAGCCTTGCCACGAGGAGTTTTTTGACTACCTCAGCAACTTCAGCCAGGGTAATGGACGAGTCCCCCTCCGAGTCCCCGACCTCAGCTTCCTCTACGGAAGGCGTGTCGGAGGGATTGAGGAGATCCTCAAAGTACTCCTTCCACCGCCCAAGGACATTCTCAGTTGAGGTCAGCAGCGCACCACTTCCACTGTAAACAGTGTTGGCGGAACACTGCTTCCTCCCTCTGAGTCGCCGGACGATTTGCCAGAATTTCTTTGAGGCCGACCGAAAGTCTTCCTCCATGGCCTCACCAAACTCCTCCCAGGCCCGAGTTTTTGCTGCGGTGACTGCCAGAGCCGCGCTCCGTCTGGCCCGCCAGTACCCGTCAGCTGCTTCAGGAGTCCCATGAGCCAGCCAGGCCCGATAGAACTCCTTCTTCAGCTTGACGGCATCCCTTACCTCCGGTGTCCACCAGGAGCTTTATGGCCGTAGCTCCGAACCGCCGCCCCGACAATGGAGGTGTGGAACATAGTCCATTCGGACTCAATGTCCCCAGTCTCCCTCGGGACCTGGTTGAAGCTCTGTCGGAGGTGGGAGTTGAAAACCTCTCTGACAGGGGCCTCCGCCAAACATTCCCAACAGACCCTCACTATGCGTTTGGGCTTGCCAGGTCTGTCCAGCTTTTTCCCCCGCCATCAAATCCAACTCACCACCAGGTGGTGATCAGTTGACAGCTCAGCCCCTCTCTTCACCCGAGTGTCCAAGACATATGGCCGAAGATCAGAAGAAACGACTACAAAGTCGATCATCGACCTCTGACCTAGGGTGTCCTGGTACCAAGTGCACTGATGGACACCCTTATGCATGAACATGGTGTTTGTTATGGACAAACCGTGACTAGCACAGAAATCCAATAACAACTCACCGCTCAGGTTCAGATCAGGGAGGCCGTTCCTCCCAATCACGCCCCTCCAGGTATCACTGTTGCTGCCCGCGTGGGCATTAAAGTCCCCCAGTAGAACAACAGAGTCCCCAGTGGGAGCGCTTTCCAGCACGCCCCCCAGGGACTCTAAAAAGGCTGGGTACTCTACACTGTCGCTAGGCGCATAAGCACAAACGACAGTGAGAGGCCGTTCCCTGATCCGAAGGGGTAGGGAGACGACCCTCTCATTCACCGGGGTAGACTCCAACACATGGCGGCTGAACTGGGGGGCTATTAATAAGCCCACACCAGCCCGCCGCCTCTCACCTTGGGCAACGCCAGAATAGTGGAGAGTCCACCCCCGATCGAGTAGAGTGGTTCCAGAACCCAAGCTGTGAGTGGAAGTGAGCCCGACTATATCTAGACGGTATCTCTCAACTTCCCGCACCAGCTCAGGCTCCTTCCCCGCCAGTGAGGTGACATTCCAAGTCCCAAATGCCAGAGTTGGCGCCAACATAGCTCCTGAGATCATTCAGGCACTCAAACCCCTCCACCACAGTAAGGTGGCGGTTCGCGGAGGGGGTGTAAATAACAATCAGAACTAATAAATGCTACTGTTTTAAAAATTTTGAGTTGTATAGATGAAAACCAGACATTGGTAAACCGAACAATAGGGGAAGAGTGTATGACTTAAAAATAATTGTATGCCACTTTAGAGAAAAATGTCTGTAGAAGTAGTAATGTAAGTTAAACGTATTTGATAAACTGTTTATAAATTTTTTTAATTTATTTTTTTGCAGTATTTTACTTCATCTACAGGGGGGCGTGGTGGCGCAGTGGGTTGGATCAGGTCTTGCTCTTTAGTGGGTCTGGGGTTCGAGTCCCGCTTGGGGTGCCTTGCGGCGGACTGGCGTCCCGTCCTGGATGTGTCCCCTCCCCCTCCGGCCTTATGCCCTGTGTTGCCGGGTAGGCTCCGGTTTCCCCCTACCCCGTATAGGACAAGCAGTTCAGAAAGTGTGTGTGTGTGTGTACTTCATCTACAGACTTCCTTTAGGCTCTTCGTTGGAAGGAAACTCAGTGTTCCTCTGGTCACTGGAGGACCAATGAATCAGTCTGAAACTTAGATGAAAGATTTAATTCTGACATTTTTAAATCACTTGTTGTGAAATAGTAAATCCATTTCCCTGTGACCAGAAGATTTCAACATTTGAAACTTTCTGTGCAGATAATTTTACTTGAGTGTACAAAATCTGTAGGATACATTTTTTATTCCTCAGATTCCCCTCCTTTCAAAGACTAACACCCATTTTTTTCTGCCTTTGAGGCTAAAGCACAGTGAATTCAGTCCATGATGATAACTGAGGGATTTGAAGGAAGATTACTTTAAAAGGTATGAGCTTTAAAATAAAGCAAGTCTTTTTTTTTTTTTACATCAACTCTGCTGCAAAGAGGGTGGTGATATAAAGCTGCATGTCTTCTGACAGCCAAGGTTTTAGGTCTCTTGAAGATATTTTTATGAGAACATTTATTTAGAAATGATGGCAGTCAGCTGGTGTGCTAGAGATGTGAATGTGTAATACTGAAATTTCCACTATCTGACGGTTAGAAAATAAATATGGTTTTTCATATTTCTTCCTAAATCACACACACACCCATTTTCAGAACCGCTTGTCCCATATGGGTTCACAGGGAACCGGAGCCAACCCGGCAACACAGGGCATAAGGCCAGAGGGGACACACCCAGGACTGGACGCCAGTCCATCACAAAGCACCCCAAGTTGGACTCAAACCCCAGACCCCCCGGAGAGCAGAACTGTGGTCCAACCCACTGCGCCACTTTAAATCAATTATTATAAATCAAGTTCTGCTGAAGGTTCTTTCCTTACTGGTGTCTTTCTGTAGTTGTTTGAGACTTATCAAACAAAAATCAAAATGACCAGGTGTTAACTACAGAACAGTTCACACCACCATAAGAACATCACAAAATTTGTTATGCCATAAATTATGCCATTCATTTTCCTTTCTTTATTCAAAAAGCATTTGGCTTTGCCAGCCCATAGTAAAATTTACTCCTGGAACAGGGGCCTTACTTTCTCTTTTGGTCAATTATTCATTTGATATTACACTCATGGTGGGGGTGCGGTGGTGCAGTGGGTTGGACTGGATCTTGCTCTCCGGTTGGTCTGGGGTTCAAGTCCTGCTGGGAGTGCCTTGTGATGGACTGGTGTCCTATCCTGTCCTGTGTGTGTCCCCTCCCCTTCTGACCTTACCTCCTGAGTTGCTGGGTTAGGCTCTGGCTCCTTGTGACCCTGTATGGGACAAGTGGTTCAGGAAGAGTGTGTGTGTGTTGCACTCATTTACTTTACATTGTAGTGCGGTTGGAAAGAACATCACTGATGAAAACTGTAATAAAAGTCTTTTATGTACAGACACCCCTCTACTTGCGTAAATCCAGATTTACGTAGAAAATTCCTGGCATGTCCATTATTTATGTATAGCACTTATGCAAAAGAGGGGGGCACGGTGCTGTGGTGGTGCGGTGGTGCAGTGGGTTGGACTGGGTCCTGCTTTCCGGTGGGTTTGGGGTTTGAGTCTTGCTTGGGGTGCCTTGCAACGGACTGGTGTCCCAGCCTGGGTGTGTCCTCTCTAGCCTTATGCCCTGAGTTGCTGGGTTAGGCTCCAGTTCCCCGTGACCCTCTATGGGACAAGCAGTTCAGAAAGTAAGTAAGTAAGTGTGTGTGTGCTTATGCAAAACATCCAAAATATGTTAAGTGCAAATGGGGGCAATCTAGCAGGAGCAGCTGGTAGCACAGTGGATAGAGCTGTTACCTTTTGATCCAAAAGTGGTAGGTTCAATCCCTACTGCCAGCTGTAGTACCCCTAAGCAAGGTATTTAGCCTAAAAATTGTTCCAGTAACATTACTCATCTGTACAAATGGATAAATTTGTTATAGGTAGATTAACATTGTAAGTCACTTTGGACAAATGTGTCAGATAAATAAATAAATGTAAATCAGTGTAGCCATCCAAGGGAGGAAGCTGCATCTTCCCAGTTACTGCATGTCTTCAGCCATGAATGCATCTCCTCTTGTTAGTGTAGTCCTTTTTTGCATATATTTTTTTTTACACATTTTATTATTCACAATGGGGGCATGGTGGCACAGTGGGTTGGACCGGGTCCTGCTTTCCAGTGGGTCTGGGCTTCGAGTCACGCTTGGGGTGCCTTGTGAAGGACTGGTGTCACATCCTGGGTGTGTCCCCTCCCCCTCTGGCTTTACGCCCTGTGTTACTGGGTAGGCTCCGGTTCCCTGTGACCCTGTATGGGACAAGCGGTTCAGAAAGTGTGTGTGTGTGTGTGTGTGTGTGTGTGTGTGTGTGTGTGTGTGTGTGTGTGTGTGTGTGTATTATTCACAATGCCTGGTGGTAAATGTGCACTTGATGGAAAACAACCGTCTTGCAAGGAAACATGAACCGTCTTTCAAGTGTATAGCTATCGATTTGGAGATGAAATTGAAAATAATAAGGAAGTATGAAAGTGGATAAAGACTATCGATAATAACACTGGAACTAGGTTCACCTGTACCGACTATAAATATAAAAGTGAAGGATGCAGCACATATAAAGGAGCATGTGATGGTGTTTGGTGGGGGAGGAGGGGGAATCTGACATACGTAACTTTTGATTTATGTAAGTGGTTGAAGAACCATCTATTTGCGTAAGTCAAGAGGTGTCTATCTTTTATTCATCAGTTGTAAAACTGATAAAATTGTTTCTTAGAAAATTATTATGGCAGTGTCCCAGCACATATTTTCATTTTTGTACTCATCACTCAGATTTTAAATCAAGATTTAACTCTTTATCCAAAGCGGATTCTATTTTTGGAAGCTGTTACTGGTTAGACATAACTTTTTGAGTGCATGATTTTGACCTTACTTGATATTCATTAATTATAAATACAGTGCTGCTTGAAAGTATGCAAACTGTATAAGGATGGTCATTTTTATTCTATAAAATAGTACATTCAACTTATAAAATGAATGATTTACACATCTGATTCTACTTCCCTACTTGGTTTAACCAATGCAATTTGGGATTAACTTTCTTGCACCTGCACTACTTATGTTTTTTTGTACTACATGGATGATTTCCTCTAAGGCAGCATATTGAATTTGTAATTACACATGTATTATATCAGATGAGAAAGACTGGTTCTCATTAAATAACCATTTTGTGGTAAAACTAAGGGACACAACAGGTTCACATATTTTTAAGCAGCACAGTATATACAGCTTGACCCTGTCATGTTAGGGTTTTGGCTTTTCAGCGAATTGGGGGGGGAGGGATTATGAGAAGCATGATACATGTAGTTTCCCTGGAAAGGTTATGCATGCTTATGGCATGGTGATGTTTATACACAATATTGAATTTTGTCTTTTTTATTGTGAAACAGTAGAAGTTGATATGTGCACAAGAATATGAGACAGATATTTGTATTTTATATTCACTGACCGGAAAATAATTTTGTGTCACCCTTATGTAACAATCAAATGGAAAAATTCAGAATGAAGCCTATTATATAAAAAATTTGAGTTACTGTACATTCAGTGGTTCATAATAGCAAACGGGCGCTATTTTGTGACGCACATCACAACACTGCGCATCTACAGCAATTCGTTGTTCTTGTGCGGGTATGAGCCCGAGGCAGGCCAAAGACTTCCTTTTCAGTCTGATCATGATGCTTTTAAGTGTGTCATGTGTTACTGTATTTGGCTTTTTTTTTTGTTTGTTTTTACCCTCCTAACCATGGCAGTGAAGTGTAAATGTGATGCATCAAAGAAAAAGGATTGAAACTAAAGCGGAAATAATAAAGCGAAAGGTGAAATACCAGCGATCATTGGAAAAGCCAACATTAACATTTGTTTAATGTTTTCATAGCCACACACACACATTCTCTCTCCTCCTCCTCTCTCTTTCTATCATAAATACTGTGGTGACGTTTACTGTATACTCAAACATTTCACTAACTGTCGTTAGACACAGACTGTACATAACTGTTCCGACCTACATACAAATCCGATTCAAAGACAGACTTAGGAACGGAACTCGTTCGTAATCCGGGGACTGCCTGTATGTATACTGTGTGTATATATACAGGCAGTCCCCATATCTATATATGTAAAACTCAGTATTCTGCCTTATGCTGTTAAACATGATTTATGGATGAGTGACCCATTGAATTGAAGACTTTGTCATTGTACCATTGTGCAAAGCAACAAAATTATAGGTTACATTGTGGGTAGTGTATCTTCAGTATAAGTCACCTTAGTGAATATGGTGTGGGCTGGTAACACTACATCGAGTTCATTGGAAGTCGCTTTGGAGAAAAGCATCTGCTAAATAAATAAATGGAAAAGTAAACAATGCTATTGTATGACAAAAACACGGTGCCATTATTATTATTATTATTATTATTATTATTATTTCCTCTTCAGAATACTTTGAATATGCAAAAGAAATTTTGTGACACAGATTTTAGGATCAATTAAAAGAATGGAAAGATTTGAAATTTCATTGAAATGTGCTGACAGCTCTCAAATGACAGGTTAAGTACAGCATTCTGTTTAATGAAACCTATTTTTTTTTACCTCCGTATATAATGATTTGATTGATATTCCTTCCATGTTCCAAGTGTCTTCTGCCAGTACATGTAAATGTAAGCAAATGTTAAGTAATTTAAACAATTTAAATCATCAGATAAACATATTTGACACACATATAAGCGAAAATAAGGGTGAGCTCAAATATGAGTTTGTATTATTAGTATTGTTTTATTGAAAGTACCTTACTTAAAGGTTCAATAAGCCAGTGCTGGCTATTTTATTAAACCTACTATTAAATTACTGAAAACCTGTAAACATTTTATGTCTGGCTGTAGGCGAATAGAATGATATGCTATGTCAGAGGAAATATGTGTATCAAATTTAGGCTTTAGCTTTGCTCTACAATACATTTGTTTGACTTTAATGACCTTCAGTGTCTGATTTCTCACATCCATGTGCAGTTGATGTTGCCTCTGGCTACAATGGATACCACAGGAGATAGAATTGTGGCAGGTGCGCAATATAATCTTGGGGTATTAGTCTGCCATATTCTTTTCTTATGGCATTATGGTTGCAGGACTCTACGTAAGAGGAGAAGTGGTAAGCTCTTATCCTAAGTGCTTAAACATGTTTAGTTATAATGTATGTACTTTATAATGAGAGTTCTTGTATATTTATGAGTGCTTACATCGTGCATTCTAATGCATTATGTAAGTACAATATGAATGTGCACTGTGTATTTGGTATTAATATATAGTTCTTCCAAAAGAAAAGTCACCAAAAGGTGAAGTGCATAGTCAAATATGCAGATAAAGTGGTGAAAGTGAAGGGGTAAATATATGTATGTTACATTTTTAAGTGTTCAATGCAATTTCCTGGCACATTTCAATGCTCTGCTTAGCTTTTTTCTCATTGTCTAAAATACATTGTTTACTGTATTTATGTATACACCATAAGTTGTGTACTATTAGTGAACAAGTCACTCTATGGCTCTTAATATGTGTTTATCTGAATGAATCTGACTGATTGCCCAGTCAATGGTATATACAGTAAAGTATCATTACATAAGTTTTATATTATTCATATCCATGTAACTGCGCAATGCCTTTACCCAAGCATACTGGGTGGATGTGGATACTATGTACAGAAGGGTTAAGTGAATTATTTGTTGCATTTTTAAAATAGTGTGCGCTGATTTACACCCAGCTACTCTCCATATGCTTTGTATTTTCTCTTATGGCACAGTAATTTTTCTGTTCCTTCCACTGTCTTTCTGTGTAGAGCAGAAGTAATGTAAGTCAGGTGAATCATTTTTCATAATTTCCACCTCATCTGAGTGCATAAGAAAATTATTGTATTTGAGTATGACTACTTAATTAAGTTCAGATTCAAATTTGTGATCATGGCCAATTACTAACAAAATTTGTGATACATTTTGTGAATAACAAAAATAATAGTAAACATATAACATGAACAGCAACTAGTATTAGTACTTGAATTATGGTTGTGTGTGTGTGTGTGTGTGTGTGTGTGTGTGTGTGTGTGTGTGTGTGTGTGTGGTTTATAAAAAGATGGAGGGAATACAAATTAGTAGGTTATGATTACTCCATATTTAATGTGATCCAGTAATTATGTGATTTTCACTCTACAGTAATTTTTTTTTCTTTCACTAGATAACTTATTTTAACTCCTGTCATTCACCCATCCATATCAATAACCACATGTCAAGTGCAGGGTGTTGTTGTTCTCAACAAATCCTGGAAACATAGCACATTATGCAGGATTCATGTGGATAAGATACCAGTCTGCGGCCAGGCGATCACACATTGATTCACTCACACAAACACGTGTTAAGAGAAATACAGAGTCACTAGTTCACAAGCAGCACACATCTTAGTACGCACTAAGATTGTTTTAACTGTTCGGGGAGGAACTTTAGGGAATGATTAACTGGCAAAGCTGTTCTGTCATGCTAAGGATTTTTAAATCTTAGACCAGACTACACTTAGAATAATTTATTATGATATTCTGCATTACACATTTGTGTATTCTGGGGTCTTAACTGTAAACTAGTAATGCTGTACAGAAGTGGCAGTGCAGAAGTAACTTATCCGCTACGTGGTAAAAAATGTTTTAACTACAGACAGATAAAAACTTTAATCCCAAAGGAAATTGTGCATATGCTTTAAATGTTCTTTAAGATGTACACATAAATGAATCAGATAACACCATCTAAGTTAAATATGAAGAATCTATCAAATAAAACTATCTGTATCTCTGCACAGTGAATTGGTAAACGATCCACATTTTTAAATAAGTTTGCAAATCGATTCACCATGAAGTTTTAATGTAGCACTCTAATTTGATTTGGCAAACATAGCTAATCTTGTCCATGGGTATAACTGCTTTTAAATGTGCATGGCACTTTGCCAGCAGCATCAGGGTGGGAGGGGGTGGGAAGCTGGGATAGTAAATTTACTTTTTAAAACATTCATTATATAATATTACACATATATCAAAGTGTAATATTAAAGCAATCCCAACACCCAGCCCATTCCAGGACTGTAGACAACCTAGACCCTAATCCTAAACCAGTATTCCAGATAAATATTGAAGACCAGTAAGATTGCTTCAGCTGAAGAACATTCCTGCCGGGATGTCCTTTGCATTATGTCAAGTAAGGTGAAAACAGTGAAGGTCATATACCCATGACAGCATGGTACAGTGACACATGGGATGGTCCAGGGTTAAGAAAAGAAATCCAAACTAAATAAACAATTTGTACTATTACTGACCCAAGCAAAACAAAAATCTACAGTACATTGTTTAAATGCAAAGGGTACAGAAGGTCCCACTATATTTTGCTGAGATGTACGTCGCTTTGGACAAAAGCGTTTGCTAAATGAATAAATGTATATGGCACTCCAGTATATGTATATGTTGTTTCACAGATACTATAGTATATCTCATTTTTAGTTGTCAAGACAATTTCCCAACAGATATGTCACTTGGTCCACAGAAGGATATATATTTAACTCAAAGTCAAAGGTTTAAAAATGATTTACAGATACTTGTATTTTAAAATTGTGGTTACTATACAAAATTATTTTTAAGAAAATATTGTGATGGTACATGTCTTTCTCTAGAGTATGTTTTCTACAGCAATGAGAAAAGGCTATTGTGACTGTATGCTTGAAAGTGTACTTCAAAGTCAAGTCAGATACAGGAGAGTGAAATTCTGTTTCTCTTTGGACCTCCGTGCCACACCAAACATATAGTACAGTTTATAAAAAAACATATACAATGGACAAGTGTAGAAAACAAGACAAAACAGTGCAGTACAAAGGCCAGAGTCTGGCAACAATGTACAGAAAATATAATGTACACACAATGTACACGATGCTATAAAGATTTCTGACTGATGCTGATGGCTTTGCGGATGCGCCATATGTGGTACATGTCCTGTATGGAGGGGAGAGGGGCACCAGTGATCCTTCCTGCAATGTTCACTATCCGTTGTAGGGACTTGCAACCAGAGACCTTGCAGTTCTCATACCAAGCAGTGATGCATTTGGTCAGTACACTATCAATGGTATTCCTGTAGAACGTAGTAAAGATGGGTGGGGGGAGGCTTGCCTTCTTCAGTCGCTGCAGGAAGTGGACGTGTTGCTGGGCTCTTTTGGTGAATGCTGATGTATGTGAGGACCAGGTGAGATCCTCAACAATGTGCACTCCTAGGAACTTCAAGCTGCTCACTCTCTCTACAGTGGCGCTGTTGGTGGTAAGTGGAGGATGGGCAGTATGAGCCTTTCTGAAGCTGACAATGATGTCCTTTGTTTTACTTATGTTTAGGAAAAGTTTATTGGTTTTGCACCAGGTAGCAAGTTGGTTCACTTCCTGTCTATATGCCGTTTCATCGTTGTTGCTGATGAGACCCACCACTGACATGTCATTAGCAAACTTGATGATGCAGTTGGAGGAATGTGTTGCAGTGCAGTCAGAAGTCAGCAGTGTGAACAGAAGTGGGCTGAGGACACAGCCCTGTGGGGCACCTGCGTTCAATATGCCAGTGCTAGAGGTGTGTCTACCAATCATGACTGGAAGGCCACAGTCAGTCAAGAAGTCAAGCATCCAGTTTCACAAGAAGGTGTTGAAGTCCAGGTGGCTCAGCTTCAATATTAGAAGCTGGGAGATGATTGTGTTAAATACTGAACTGAAATCAATGAAGAGCATCCTCACAGAGGAGAGTTTTTTTCTCTCCAGGTGTGACAGGGCTTGGTGGAGTGATTGGGCGGTACACAAACTGAAGAGGGCTGAGTGTGGCAAGGAGGTTGGACTTGATGTGCTGCATGACTAACCTCTTAAAGCACTTCATGATGATGGCCGTCACTGCAACAGGGCCTGCACATTGACTTTTCTTTCAAAACGTGAGTAAAAGTCATTAAATGCATCTGGGAGGGAGGCATCACTCTCGCAACTCTGCGGCTGTGGATTGTAGTTTGTGATGGCCTAAATGCCTCTCCACAAATTCCATGTGTCCCTGTTATCCATGAAGTGCTTGTTAATTTTTCCGCACATACTGGACCTTTGCTTTTTCTGATGCCACGGGAAAGGTTGGCTATATCCATCCATAGGGCTGCCTTCTCCCCAGATCGGAAAGCAGTGTCTCTGGACCTTAGTAATGAGCTGACCTCTGCAGTAAGCCAGGGCTTCTGCTTAGCCCTAGAGCTGATTCAGAAGCCCTGGCTGACTGCAGAGGTCTGTTTATTACTAAGGTCCAGAGATGCTGCTGTCAGATCTTGATTACTCCCACACAAAAACTACTGAAACAGACATATCTAAACACTGATGCAAAATACAGTCATTAGTTAATTTATTCAGTCAGTTAAAGATATCAAGCACTTGTCCACCAAGTTGAGTTCTCCAAAATGTTCCTTCCACCATTCAATAATCTCTTCAGGAATGGTTAGCACTTCCCCACTGTTGTTTTAGCTTGCATATGATCGTGCCTGCCTCTCCAGAGGTGCCAAAGATGCACCAGAATAATTCTGAGGTCAGTCGCCAGTCTTTCTGCATGGCCCCTGCAAAGTCCTCCCATGCCCAAGCTTTTGCTTCAGTGGCCATAACTGTGACACTCTTGATCTGCCAGTGGTTCTCAGCAAAATCACGTGATCCCTTAAAGCATTATCTGGAAGGCCTCCTTCTTCGGCTTAACAGGTTCAATCACCACTAGTGTTCGCCAGTGGGTCCTAGGATTACCACATTGGGAGGAACCAATTGCCATCAAACTAGTTTTTAGCAGTCATGTCCAACAAGGGAGAAGTCTTCTCAAAGGGAGGAGCTGAATTAATCTTGCACTGAGATGTTTACAAATCATTCCTAGAAAACCTTCACAGAACATTTGGGTTTCCACAGGGCTATCTGGTGGTGCATCATAAGTTGAATCTAATTCACTATCAGTGGTGATCAGTTGGCAGCTCTACTCCTTGCTCCAAGTGTGCTCAGAGCTTACAGCCTCAACTCATTCCTCCCAGTGACAATCTTCCAGGTATCTTCATCATTCTCAGGGTGAGGACTGAATTCCCCCAGCAAGACTACAGACTCAGTGGGTAGAAGCCTCTCAAAGAATCATCAACCCTCTCTTAGAAAGATGAACACTCTGAATAGCTGTTTTGATGCATATGCTCAAACAGTCAGTCTTCCTCTCTGCAAACTGCCACCACATGGAGTCAATTTTTTCATCCAGCCAGAGAAACTCTTAATCCAAAACTTAACCCAACTGCATAAGCCTCAGCACCGGGCGTGTGAATATTGTCACATCTACCTCGAGCTTTTCATAATTAGGGTTTCCAGAATAGGAGAGAGACCACTCCCAAGCAAGAACTTTGGTTCCAGAGCCCACTCTATCTGGCGAGGTGAGACTAACTGTATCTCTTTCATAGTTATCCATCTACTGTGCCAACTCAGGGTCTTTTCTTTACAGAACGCAACATTCCATGTTCCCAGAGCCTGTTTCTGTTTCTCCTGTTTAAGTTTCAAGTTTATTGTTATAGATACAAGCATCACGTACATGTATCATGAAAATCTTCCTGAATGCTTCTCCACAGACTAGGGACAAAGGCAATAGAAATACTCCACAAACAATGACAATGACAGTGAGTAGTGCAACAGCAATAGCAATAAATAATAGTAACAGTAGTAACAATAATGCCAGTTGACAGTCAGAGAACTCAAAACAAGAGAATGAGAATGCTTAAAGTGGCAGTGTAATTTACTGTTTTGACCACCCTCTGTAGGGCTTTCTTGTCCTGTATGGAGCAGCTGCCACCCCAGGATGTAATACACCCTGTGAGGACGGACTCCACAGTACACCTGTAGAAAGTGGTGAGGACTGCAGTGGACATCCTGGCTTTCTTCAGACGCCTGAGGAAGTGGAGGTGTTGATGAACCTTTTTGATGGTTGATGCTGTGTGCTCAGCCCATGTGAGTTTGGCAGCGAGGGTTACCCCGAGGAATTTGAAGCTGTTGACCCTCTCTACAATGTCCCCTCCTATGTAGATGGGTGCCTGAACGGTATCCTGTTTCCTGAAGTCAATCACCAGCTCCTTAGTTTTACTGACTTTGAGAGACATGTTGTCCTGGTACCACTCTGCCAGGAGCCTCACCTCCTCTCTGTAAGCCGTCTCATCGTTGTTGGTCATCAGACCCACAATGGTGGTATCGTCAGCAAACTTTATGATGGTGTTGGAGCTGTGACTGGCCACACAGTCATGTGTGAACAGGGAGTATAGCACTGGGCTCAGGATGCTTCCCTGTGGAGTGCCAGTGTTAAGGATCAGTTGGGAGGAGATATTACTGCCAATCCACACATGCTGGGGTCTGTTGGTGAGGAAATCCAGGATCCAATTGCACAATGCGGCACTCAGTCCCAGCCCTAGTAGTTTCTGGATCAGTTTGGTTGGGATGACAGTGTTAAATGCTGAGCTATAGTCTACAAACAATAGCCTTGCATAGCAGTTTTTATTATCCAGGTGAGACAGAATGGTGTGACGTGTGTGTGTGATATTGCCTCTTCAGTGGATCTGTTATGGCGGTAGGCAAACTGCAGTGGGTCCAGAGTGCCTGGGATGGTGTTCTTAATGTGTTCCAGCACCAGCCTCTCAAAGCATTTCATTGCAATGGGGGTCAGTGCCACTGGGCGATAGTCATTAAGGCAGCTCACTTTGCTCTTCTTCAGAATAGGGATGATGGTGGTGTTTTTGAAACAAGTGGGTACAGCTGAGCTTTTTAAGGAGGTGTTAAAAATGTCCATGAAGACAGTAGCCAGTTGCTCACTGCATGTTTTTAAAACTTGCCCTGAAATTCTGTCCAGACCAGCAGCTTTACGGATGTTGACTCGGCTAAAACTTTTTCTCACCCGTGCCACAGAGATGGTGAGACCGGCGTTATCATGTACTGTGGGGATTCACAGCGGGTGGTCTTTGTTCTCGAACTCGAAGCAGCCATAAAATGCGTTCAGTTCGTCAGGGAGATATGCAGCGTCACCTGTCAATGACCGCCTCTGTGGTTTATGTTTAGTCCATCTTTGCATATGTTGCTCATGCCTGCCACTTCCTCGGCATTCACCTGCCTTTATCCAATAGTTATGAACATGACAAATATTCTGTATTCTAAGTATAGGTGAGTCATCTGTTCCAGTTCTCATGACTTGTGAACTGGCACCAGAGAGATGGAGGGCATGTGGGTGACTTTGGTGAATAATTGTATATTTAGCAATTAATCATTTGACAGATGCCAATAGACATCTTTGTTAACGATGCTCAGCTGGGCCTGATGAAAGTGAAATAACCCCCTGGGGTAAATGAGACAAGCTGGGCACAAGGTAGGGAACGCATATTTAGGGAAAACCTGCTTAATTAGGTGCTAATATTTGGTTGTATGTTTGTTTTCATTCATGCGTTTTAACAAGTTTGTCTGTTAAAGGGTACAATTTCATTTCCCCCTCACTCCCCTGGCTGTATGACCTCTTTCCACATGAATCGACATAGGCCTTTTTTTTCATTCATACTATTTACTAATTGAGACAATATTTTAGATTGTTGTCAGGGACATCTTCTGCTACATTAGGAACTTAAGAAATTGTCTCTGTATGTGTACTATTTTTCTCTTAACAGACAATTACAATTTATAGCACAAGCTGAGATATGTATAGCACCTACCTGGAATTTACAAAGCAATGGTGAGGAAAGCAGCAAGAAATTTGTAGAATGTACTCTTACAGTATTGATATTCCACTTTCTCTTTACTGTTTCCAAAATGCCTTGCTTAGAGACATTGCTGCGTAGACATTCTGGAAGCCTAGATGTAGCTAGATATAACTAGATCTAACTGTGCAATAAATTCATGGAGTTTCATTACAGATGACAGATCCTCTTTCAAAGCTTTTTCCACCCTATTATAATACGTTTTGGTTATGATTCTGTTTATCATGAGGTGGGGTAAACTCAATTCACTTTTAAAACCTTGTGAAAAGTTTTTCTTTTAACTCCTTTTTGTATACAATATTAGCAGCTGCTCATTACTGCAGAAGTTTATGTTTCAGTTATATATTTACACTTTATTAACTGAGATTTACCAGATTTGGTAAAAAATAATAATCACACAGCTATTCACAATGAAATTGCGTTTCAAGAGAATTATTTGGTTTTTTTTTTTTTTGTCACTTAAAATTTCACATAAGTTGTTTCTTTGCATTTTAAAATGTCTAAATTAGCACTGTCTTTAAAACATTGTTTCAAGGCTATTACTATTATTGAGTCATGACAAAAAAATTACAGTGATTTTCAATATGTGGAACTGAAGGTATACAGAGCAGTTCTGATATTCTGGTCATATCACAATTAGATTTTACCAATTTTACAGGATAAGGAAGAGGTTTTCCATGTGGGTAAAAAAAAGATTCCAAAATGGGTAAGCCCCTAATTAAATTATAAACAAAATATCATTTCACAGAATGATTGGTCTTAAGACGTCTGGACAGATTTTGATGGAAGCCTCTAGTGGGAATTTTCTTACTGAGACAGGAGTACAACAATTACATTTTAACCAAACTGAAGGAGAAAGGCAGACAGCCAAGGAAACTTGTTTCTTTCTGCACCTTGACTTGCTTATCTAAATTACACTCTTGTTAAATTTAGTTCTTAAGTGAGAAGTTTACTGAGGAGTACAACTTGGTGTAAGAATCTCAGCAGTCCCAACAGGGCTGTATTAGCAGCTCTCAGGAAATACTAACAGCTCAACAACATAGGCACAGATTAGAAGAAAGAAAATTTCAATGCAATACTTATTTTTTTCCTGGAAAAGAAAGTATGTTTCAATTTACTACTGCCTTTGTTAAAGATAGAATGCCCAATTTACTTTGTAAATATTAGCCATTTTGTAAGTCATTGTTCAGTAACATCCCAGCAATATATGACAGTAAATTGCTGCACCTGAAAAACTGACCATGTCAGGAATGCAGTGAATTTGGCTTTTTCCCTATTATTTTCTTTTTTGGTCTGCTTCACAAACACCCTCCATTACTGCCAGGTGCTTCTGCAAACATTATTTGAACATCAAAATCTTTACTGCGGATCTGAATATCCGTTCACTAAGATAACAGGCTTGCATTTGGTCAGCCACTGCTAATTATGTAGTAAGAAAGAAGGGATTAACTGTGCAGGATCCTCACTGATTCATTATCTCAGCTGTTAGAACTTACTAACTTTACAACATGCGATTTTGTGTGTATGTGTAGCTGCAGTAGTGTGTGCACATTTCTTAATGTAGATGTTCTGGGGTGCATGGAAAACCCTAAAAAAACAGAACTCACTTTAAAAAAAAAAAATCTGAAAGATAATATTTATATCTGAAAACACTAATTTCATTAAAATGACCATATAAGTAAATTCCTAAGAATGACTGACAAATGCGAAATGACTTCAATAAATTTCTTAAATACAAATTGTCTCCATCAGTGAATCAACAAGGTCTAAAATCACAAGATGACTGACGAGAAAACTCTTCAACGCAATTATAACCTAGCTGAGAGATATGCAATCATTCCTTAAGGTGTTCCGCCTAAATGAATACTTACCTGTGCCAAAGTGATATAAAGCATATACAGCATAATCCTCTTTCAGTAATTAGTGCATGGACAATTTCTCTTGCCAGGACATAGCCTGAAATATCTTACCCCCACCCCTGAACCCACAAAAAAAGAAAAAAAAAAAAAAACCTCACACTAACAGTAGTTAAGATCTTAACAGGATGTTAATACATGCAAATGACTGCGAATTGCTATTACCATGCCACAAACAGGTTGATTAAACACAGGTGTGCGGTCCCTGAGACGCCCAATGGTGTTTTAAATGAAGAAGCCAGTCAGCATAAAGCATCGAATCGGGTTGAAGTAATACATTCCTGCTTCTGAAAAATGTAGAGAGCATGAGCCTAAACATTTGCACACAGAAATCAAGGTGAAAGCACTGATAATATCCAGAACTAAAATGTATGTACTGTCTACTACTGCTTTTCCAAAAGTATGAAGGAAAACAAGTGAGGACATAGAACCAGTGCCAGATTTCCCGTTAGGCACTGTACACACAGTGCATATAAAAATGTTTAGCGCCTATGAGGGAGGATAAGAAAATTTTAAAGGCACAAAAAATAAATAAAAAAATATTAATTTAATGCATCTTATACTACAAAACTGCATTTCAAAGACATAATTCCAGAATTTCTAGGAATTTCTTTTTTTCATTTGCTTCATCAGTTTATCGATGTATTAGTTTATCATTGAAGCATATAAAAAGGCATTATAATTCAGCTGGTTTCCAAGTGAAAGTGTCTAGAAAGTGTCTATTCAATTGTGACAGTTTAGTGTAGACACAAAAAGGGTGAGAGACAAATTTGGTTAATTGAGGAATAGTAATACTGAAAGACTATCGGAATATCACCTTTTCTTATACTAACTGACAGCGTAACAAAACTATCATACTTCAAGAATGTTGTCTTCCACTACTTATTCATGGGTAGCCTCAACTCATTCTTAATATTCTATGTAAAAGCCTGTTATGTCACATTCAAGTGTTTCCAAAATATGGCTACACAGAAAGTAGAAAGACGAATAAATTGTAACGGCTGTTTCGGCAGCATGGTAGTATAGCGAATAGTGCTGCTGTCTCACAGTGCCTGTGTGGTGCGAGAGGACATGGGTTTGATCCTCACTCAGTCTGTGTGGAGTTTGCATGCTCTCCCTGTGTCTGCGTGGGTTTTCTCCAGGTGCTCTGGTTTCCTCCCACAGTCCAAAGACAGGCTGTTTAGGTTCCCCCATAATGTCTGAGTGACAGAGAGAATGTGTGTGTGTTCCACTGATGTATGGATGAGTGACCCAGTGTAAGTAGTGTATCCAGCAGTGTAAGTCACCTTGGTGAATAAGGCGTGTGGACTGATGACACTTCATAGAGTTCATTGGAAGACACTTTGGACAAAAGAGTCTGCTAAATGAATAAATAAATGTTTGACAAGGCTGCAGACCTGCTGGCGGGGGACATTTGCAAGTGTAGCGAAGGTATCTAGTCTCCTAATATTAGCTATATTTACTGAGTCTAAAGTGGCAGCTCAGGAGTTTATATAAAGGTGTTGGATGCTCTTTATCCTGTAGGCTTTTGAAAATGTCGGCGCTCAAAAAAAAATGTGTCTGCAGTGCATAGGCTAAGCAAAAAAGTGAAGCAGAGTGTTTTCACAGGATTGCTAAACTACAATCATCATTAGCTGCAGGACCAGGGATGGTTTGGTGAAAGAAGGCCATTTCAAATTTATCTTCCCTTTGAAGTTGAGGCGGAGGAAATTAAAGCGTTTTTTTTTCTTTTTTTGCTTTTGAGTGATTCAGATGCAAAACAAATATCCTGCGATCAGAGGAGAGAATAAACATAATTATTAGTCAGTATAACATTTATTAGGCGGTATTGCACATAAAAATTATATATACGTGAATATATGTGCGCATTATACTAAAGCAGTTGGGCTTATTTTCCAATATTGCGTAGATTCAGGATAATTTAAATATCTCAGTAAAGACAGAAAATGCCAGAAATTCCTATGTCCTGAACATGCAGTATACAATATTCAAAGTTTTTGAGTTTTGGAGGAATGACACCTTGATGAGGATTTTAGCCTCACCACACTCATACATACTTTTCCAAAGAAAATTTATTGTTTGTGATATCAGTACAAACTTTGTTGGCATATTTAAATTTATACCCATACTGAAATTGTTCTTTCACAATTACTTTTTACGTGTTGTGGTCTATTAATGTAACTTATTTTCAGCCTCTACGTGTGCAATATCTCCTCATGCTGCTATTCCACTTAGTTATGTAATGCAGACACATCTGTAAATAACCAGGGAAGCTCTGCGAGGGCAAGTACAAAATAGCAAGCTCTGCGTCCCCTCTGCTGTGTTGCTGTGTGCAACTTGTTTGGGTACTTATGATTATAACATTAAATAAAAGAGAAACATAGTAACAGGACTTTAGACAGAATGGCCTTTGCAATATTTTTCTTGTAACATGTTTGAATATGATATCACTTTTTATTTTTTTTTTTTTCTTTTCAGAACACAGAACTCGGAACACTATTTTTACATATTGGTATTATGTAAAAACCTACAGGAATTGGTCATGTTTCCATGCCGAAACACAGAACAATAACAAATTCAACCTTTTTTTTGTCGCATACACAACCATACTTAATACAACGTACAGTGAAAGTCTTTTCCCACTGTCAGTGATACATACTAATAGTAGCGATAATAAAAATAAGGAAATACAAATAAAAGGAATTAGAAGCATACTACAGAAATATAAAAAATATGTAATGATAAAAATAGGATAAAACAAAATAAGATAAGATAATGGTAAAAATATAAAAAATACAAAATAACAATATCCGAAACAATTACAATGTGCGCAAAATGAAAAAAGACAACAGTGCAAACATGAGCAATGCGCAAACAGCAGCAACAATAATTTACAAGACATGACAGTGCAAATATATAAAATGCTAAAATCATACAGTATTTCTGTTTCCAATTAACTTACCTCTTTTGGCACTACTAAAGATTCATGAGGTTTACTCCACTCGTGACATAAATCTGAGGCAAATTTGTAAATCTGAATACCGAAAGGAAATTTCTTGTTGCCTGTTGCCACTACTTTTTTCTTTTTCTTTTTCATGAGTCCTTTCATTCTGCTAAATGAAGTTACAGAAAAAATGGTTTGTAACCAAGGTCCTGCAGTCCTTCACACACATAGAAAAAAATAATCATAAACTGGAGAAGCTGGAGGGGGCGTGGTGGTGCAGTGGGTTGGACCGGGTCCTGCTCTCCGGTGGGTCTGGGGTTTGAATCCTGCTCGGGGTGCCTTGCGATGGACTGGCGTCCTGTCCTGGGTGTGTGTGTCGTCCCCCCCCCGCCCAGCCTTACACCCTGTGCTGCCGGGTTAGGCTCCAGCTCCCCGCGACCCTGGATGGGAGGAGCAGTTCAGACAGTGTGTGTGTGTGTGTGTGTGTGTGTGTAGAAGCTGGGTAGAAATATGTATAATAGGCTTATTTAAGAAACTCACTCATGACTATACATCACCTCATTAACACATGTTCCTTTAATTCAGTGCTGTGTGCTTTTGAAATGTCAGAATATTAGTGTGGTTGCAAAATTTTCCTTAGTTTAATTACATCACGTTTTCTTTTTTTATTTTGGTACTCAATGCAGTATTCAATTTAGACTTTCATTTATGAATAGATAGATAGATAGATAGATAGATAGATAGACTTTCTGCCAAATGGCTTTCAATAAACTCCTCTGATATTTCAGTAGAGAAGAAAAACTATTTGTCAGTTGGATTCAGTCATCATCTTGTCATCTTTTCCAGCAACAAGACAGTAGGACTGTTATAAGCAAAAAAAATTCTAAAAGTTAAATAGATCAGAAGTTGGTATCCATTGGCATTTCATCGTACACTGTCTCATTGCTCCAAATCATTACTAACCCCCCACTCTCAGTTCTGTCTGACCGAAACATTTAATTCTGATTGCAATAGTTGATTAAGGTCTTAACACACAAGAACATCTGAGGAGATAGATCAGTAAAAGATATTCTGATATTTAGTGCAAACTGACAAAATTTTAAAAAAACATGCTATGCTTTTGCTATCGTAAGAACTTGCAAGGAAAAGAAGTAATACATAGCTATACTCCCAAAATAAATACATTTTCATATAATGAGGAAAACAATAAAATGAGATACCATGCAAATATCAAGAGGTTAGGCATAATCCAGGAGTTGCAAGGCACCAGTTCTACCCTTTACGTGACCATGCTGTCACTAATTAGAAATATCTCGAAAATGTGTATATGTATCAGTGTTTTAGTTTACTCATGTTTGTATTTTTTTCTTTTTTTAAATTAGGAATAAATTATGGAAAAAATGTCCTTGTATAATTTGAATATGGATGTGGAAACAAAATTACGTTTCACTTATAATTTCAATTGCAAAACAGACAGTTTTACAACATTCTAATTTGCTGTCAGGTATAATTATATCCTGCATTGTTTACATTTAGGGGAGCGCAGTGGCACAGCAGGTTTGACCGGGTCCCGCTCTCTGGCGGGTCTGAGGGTCAGGTCCTGCTTGGGGTGCCTTGTGGCGGACTGGCGTCCCATCCTGGGTGTGTCCCCTCAGCCCTGTGCCCTGCATTGTCAGGTTAGGCTCCAGTTTGCCGCAACCCTGCTTGGGACAAGTGGTTTCAGGCAGTTTGTGTCTGTTTACAATTAGCAGATGCTTTTCTCCAAAGCATCTCAGAAAATCATGGACAGGTGAAACAATGTCAAGGTCTTTGAAACTATGAATCCAATCTGCAAAAGCTTCTTTATTATTGGTATTTGTGGCACCAAGTAAATTTGAAACTCTATAACTTTATGCCACTCATCTCTATTTAACTTTTTTGACGTATGTCAGGTTTAAAACATTAATATTTTTACTCATGGCACTTTCTGTGTCTCCAAGCTCTTCCTAGTTCATTTTCATTGTTCATATTCTGATCTCCTCCTGTTCAGGATAACAATGGGTGGTGAGTACTGAATGAAGACATATCAACTCAGTATCTTCACATGACCTTCAGGTGTACAGTAATATCTCTTTTTAATGTTAATAACAAGAACAGACAGAAACACTCAGACTGTGAAATGCAGTGGCAGTTTACAAGAAGCAGGGAGTAAATAGTAGGAGCTGAAATGGAAGAGATAGAGGAGATACTTAAGGTACAGGTATGAAGGTTATAGCACTAAGGTGGCAAGAATGAGTTTTAATGTAGTGTTCTTGTATCTGGAAAATCTTTTGAAAATATGAATATAATGCACATCAACTTTAACAATAATCAAAGTTAAAATTTATAATGAGACTGAGGAAAACTGAAAATATCTCTCCATATTAAATTTTGCATAATTATGTTTTGTGACATTAAATAGAAATAAACCTTAAAAGTCAGTGCCCCTTAGTAGAAGTGTATTTTTTTAATTAGCAGAAGTGTGTGTATACTTCAGCATACTAAATAACCAAAGAATTTTTAACAACTAAGTCATTCTTAGTTGTAGACAAGCGAGATCACTGCAGGCAACAACCAAATTACAGTACTTCCCTAAGAGTATAGATGACTTGACTGTTTTGTTAAATTATGTATTATTTCGAAGTAAAGGCCAGGGACAAAATTAGATGCTTGCCTAATTAAATGTCCATTTTAAAAAGAAGTATAGGCCCTATAAATGAATAGTTAGTCTGAATAAACCTCAGGATACCGTTCCTTCATAAACTCATTCATGCATTTATAATAAGTAACACCAAATTGGGAAGAGTGTGGATTGGCTTTTTGAAGATTCCTAATTCCTCAGGGTAATAAAGAATCACCAAATAACTTGGTGCAGTACATGCTGATTGTAGAACACATATTTTACCTGTTTTGACACAATAAGAGTACAGATGGTGATAGAAAGTCAATGTGACAATGTGAAAGTCAACTTTTTGCTGTCCAGTGAGTATTGAAATATTATTCTCTCATTAAAGGCTTTATATCTCTCTCTGGTCTGAAACAGAACCATTGCCATGTGATGCAAAGACACACACAGAATAAAGTCACAGTTGGAATCACAGACTTCAGCTTTTCAGTATATTATAAATACATTTCTTTACAGTAATGTTACATAAAGATGATGGTAACTTCTGTTCCAAGGTATTGAATAGTTATTCAGTTTGAAAACTGCAGTAATCAATCATATCCTTAACTCACAGCTAAACCAGTTGTCAGTATAAGGCTGACACAAAAGTTATTATGTAACATATGAAGAGAAAAAACTATTTTTTTGGGGAGTGGTGGGGAGAGTTGAACTTCATCTTTATGCATAATTGCATTTTTGACTCAACATACATTTTTTTCAAATTTGTTAAGAATGTGTCGGTGTTTGACTCGAAGTTCAGAAATGCTCCAGAAAATACATTTATAATCAGTGCTTCCTGCTTTTGTTGCTCCATTTTCATCAGAAGAAAGTGAGGTGATTGGCTTAAATTTGCAGTAGTCATGACATATGATGTAAAAAAAAAAAAAACTTTTTGGAGTAAAATTTTATTGAAACTGGTAAAACCTTGGTAACACAAACTCCTTGCATGTAGTTAACATGATGAGGCTGCTACTGCTGTAGTCATCAAATGGGGTTTTGTATTGGTATTTGTACAATTGATTTTCTAATTACAAATTCTCAGACAATTTACTTATATCATTATATAAAGTGTAATTTATTATAATGAGTACAATACATTATTCATTCAACACCACTGGTAAAACTAGCAAAAAGTCAACGGAACAGATTCTGCATTTATATATTTTAATCACAGATTTAATAGTGCTTATTGCTGCAAATCCAATTTAGATCTTAGAACATTTAAGATCAAATTATGATAATGTCATTCACCATTTTTATTGTAGCCCAGTTGAATTTCACAGTATGCATATCTTTTTAATCTGTGTGTGTGTGTGTTACGTTTCAAAACAAAATAACACTCAAAATACAAAAACATCTGCTAAATAAATGTAAACGTAAAATAAAAAAACTGCTGTAGTGTGTATATCATTGTTAAGCACAATGTAGGTGCAGTGAACAGAAATGCCCACTCCCCTGAAAAATGTACAAACTTTGGCACCGACCTGCTTTTGAGACATGTGCTGCAGAGAGATTAAATCTACAGTCCATTCACTACTCAGTCCTTCAAAATGAATATACACTGATAACCTGAAACCTGCAGGTGTCATGATTACAGGTGGACTTTGTGTTTAAGAATCTGTGTGTCTGAAGGCTTTATTGTAATTGTTCTATTTTGCATTTCAGAAATATCAATAAACTGATCATCAATCACACTGAGCAGTCAATCAATTGGAATTTAATATGCAAGTTCTCCCAAAACACTGGAATATTGTCTAAGAAACATAAAACCCAGTTTGCCACTGAAAAATCCAAGATTATTCTCTGACCTGTCCTATGAATACAGCTGAAATTTATTTTAGGAAATGCATAAAATTCAAAATAATATTTGAACATGTATTGACAAATTATTCCTATAACACACACACACACACTTTCAGAACCGCTTGTCCCATACGGGGTCACGGGGAACCGGAGCCTACCCGGCAACACAGGGCGTAAGGCCGGAGGGGGAGGGGACACACCCAGGACGGGACGCCAGTCCGTCACAAGGCACCCCAAGCGGGACTCGAACCCCAGACCCACCGGAGAGCAGGACTGCAGTCCAACCCACTGCGTATTCCTATAACATATATATTAAATATATTACATATATAGGTTATGACTTTTTTCTAATTACACTGACTTTTTAGAACTTACTGTACTACATAACAGAACTATAATTCTGTAATTTCTGTATAATTGCAAAAAGTTTGGGCAATTCACTTCATGCAATAGATCCTAAAAACTGAAATGATTAGAGGTGGTTAGAGTGTAAAACGATAACTTTGAACTTCATTAAGCAAGATACTTAATCTAAATTGGTTCAGTAATAATAGTCTGCTCAATCAAACGAAGATGAGTGTATGTCTAAATTGTAGGTTTAGATAAAAACATCAGACAAATGACCAAGGTCACTTATTCATTCGTTCAGTCATTCATTCATTAAGGTCTGAAGCAAATGCCAGAATCATAGTGCATGAGAAAGGATAGACTCTGCATGAGGTGCAAGCCCACTGCAGGTATTAACAAGGTTCATTAAATAAAAATGAGTTGCAAAACAAATGTAGGTTCAGTGCAGTTTTGTCTCTAAATGGATCTAATTAGTTCTTCACGTTTCAAGTAAAGCCAAAGGAACAAAGGAAATCTATTCATAGTTTTAGGTATTGCAGAAGTAAAGAAATTGCTTTTTAATACTGAAAGTGAATGCTCCAGCCCAGTAAATTTCTTCCACCATCTTAGCAATTAAACATTAAACTCAATAAAAAGCAACACTGTCTGATTCATTGGAGTACTCTAATTATGCCCTTGCACTGACTTGTTCCTTTGCAGAGGTGGGCCAGGCTTCGAAAATACTGCAAGAACAATGATCTCGACTAACTGGCTGACCTCATTAGCATGTTGACAGCCTGCAGTTCATTAGCTGCGAGAAGAGACAAAAGGATGTCTGGAACTGCTCAGTCTTCCCTTGAAAAGGAGGTGGATGAGACTATAGCTTACAAAAGATCCCAGAATGCATTTCTGGGTGTTTTAGTTTGCTTACTTATTGTAACTCATCTTTAATGCTGTCCCTTAAATGTGATACTAGACACAGATTAATGGTGTGTTTTATGAAATCCAAGTGAAACACCCCCCCCCAATCTATTATAAAGGGTGCACGGGAGAGCATGTATACTTAAAAGCTTTGCTTTTTGTAAATGTTTTGTAATTCATACAGTGTTACCTTGACTTGAAAAACGTTGCATATAGAAAATATGTGCAGAACCACACAAAATGGTTTACACAATTTCAGGCTTCCCGTTCCTTACTTCAGACTATGTTCTTTTCAGTTTTGTGTGAACCCTGACCATAATGGAGCTCTTGCAAGGGCCATTAGCAGAACTTGTCAAAAGAATAGAAACCACATAAGGTGTTTTATTTATTAATTTTTATTGAGCATTTTTTTTAATCACTTACTTTGTATCATTAACTGCTAGTCCAAGTCAGGGTGATGGTGGCCCTTTACTGTGCCAGCTGCTACAGATGTTCAACTGGCTATGTAGAATATTTACATAAACACTTTCCAGAGCAAAAGAGCCTAAGACAGTGGCAAAGCAAAGAACTTATAAAAACCAAACAAACTTTTTCTAGTTAGTGATGACTACCCTAGCTACAGAAAACACAAAACAGTCTTCAGCATCTTTAACACCCTAACTCCCCTACTCTGTGTAATATTAACCGAAATTTCAGGATGTGGCACTCACCTGTTTCATAATATGTCTAGACAGGGTACTAAAACCTACAGGTTAGATATGTAGGTCAGGTGATATACTTACCTGTTTTCTTTCCCCCGTTATGTCCACAGTGGGTGTCTGTTTTGATTTCTTTTTTGTTCGACCCCTCCCCCTAACTTGGATTGGTGTCACATCTGTCCAGCAAAAACAGATGGAACTGATTCACAAGACTGGGAAATGTAGGACTTCCCAAATATTGAAAAGACACTTCCTGGAGCTTGCTCAGGGATAATTTTATTTTAGTTTTGCCTCTTTCTTTATTTGCACCATATTTATACGCCTTGTACACCTGTTTGGTTGTTTGTTTGCTTTCTTTCTTTCTTTAGATGGTGTAAAAGTTGTGTTGCTAGGAAGGTGGTGGAAGACTTTGTTTTGGTTTGACTCCTTTTTGTTTCCAGGTTGGAGCTAAAAAATGGCTGCTCTACAAGGATTAAGTTATGTTTTTCCTTTGTTTTTAATTATCCTTTGCAAGGTTTTCTTGTTGAGTCTTTATTTTTATACACTGATTAACTCCTCTTTCACCAAAACAGTAAACACACACTGCTGTTTGTGCACCCTTTTTGCTGTCTAATTCATAACTCATAATTTGGTGCAAAACCTGTATTACATCTCTGTCCACCTCTAGAAAACCTTGGATCGTAACATAATTGGCACCTCATCCAGAATATGTCTCTTCACAGAAAGGCACTCAAAGTTTTAGTACTAGTTATTTGTTGCGACTTGTCTAGTGCAGTGATTTGCTTTGTGTTTAAGTAAGACAACACCAGCAAGACAATAAACAATTAATCACGTCAACCAACCAAAGTACAATGACTAAACAAACATCAAGAAACAAACACACAAGTAATAAAGTTACTGATCAAAAACGAGCCAAACACAAGGACCATGAGACAGAAGTCTGGGGGTCACTGGACAAATGATGGGATTTTTAAAGTGCCAGGGCCTGAAACTGGTTAGTCCATATAGACGAAGGGAACCAATGGGAGACAACAGATCTGTACAGGAGCCATAAAGCAAACAAACACAGAAAAGAAAAACAAACCACACCAAAACCTGTACAGGGATGTAACAGCATAGGACAGACTTTTAAATATTAAATAAAACACTTTGGAATTACTGATGACAACATATAAATGCCTTATGTGAACCTTTAACGGCCCATATTTGTGTCTCCATACCTTCAGCATATGTGCTTTGTTGTTTTCTGACATGAAACCTCTCAAAGCAGTTCTCCAGCTAACCACCACAATTCCTGAATGAAATGACCCAGCAGGATTCAGCACATCTGCTTTCAATCAACCAATTAGCCCAGTTTTAACAGAGTTAAATGCAGTTATGGATGTTGTAAAGTCTTGACCAGTGCTTATGATCTTCTCTGTCTGTATAGTTATTTGCTGTGCCTAGGGACCCTTGCTGTTTCTTCTTACCCTTGATTTACCTGTTCCCTTTGTGCTCCAAGTGCCTCCTTGTCATCCAGCACTGTGCCTTCATTATCAGGTCCCACAGTCAGCATATCTTCAAGTCTCTGTTTTCTCATATTCAAGCTTCACTGTTCACCATTTGCACCTGTAGATAAACTTTACACTTGGGTTCACATCATTACCAGTCTCTGTGAAATCATGACAGCTATTGCCCTGTTATAGTTTACTTCATTCAGTAGACGCAGCAGGTTTGACCAGGTCCTGCTCTCCAATAGGTCTGGGGTTCAAGTCCCACTTGGGGTGCCTTGCAACAGATTGGTGTCCTCTCCTGGATGTGTCCCCTCCCCCTCCAGCCTTACACCCTGTGTTGCCAGGTTAGGCTCTAGCTCCCCACAACCACATATGGGACAAGCAGTTTCAGATGATGTGTGTGTGACTAGATGCTTTTCTCCAAACCAGCTTCCAATTAACACTATGTAGCATAATCAGTGCATACCTTACTAACCCAAGGTGACTTACAATTCTATCATTACTTACAATGGATCACTTATCCATATGTCAGTGAAACACACTTGCTCTGTCATTCACACACTAGGGGTAACTTAGAGCCCTGTTTTCTGATTGTGGGAGGAAACCCCTGTGGACATGGGGAGAACATGCAAACTCCACACAGACTGAGCAGGGATTGAACCCACATCCTCTCACACCACCCAGGTTGCTGTGAGACAGTCGCACTACTCACTGTGCCATCATGCTACCCATTTAACAGTTGGATAATTATTAAATTAAATCCAAATAAAACCATAGATTACATTTACAAATGAAACCAATCATTTTTAATTGCCAGAGCTGTTATCTTTGCTTGTTAGCATAATAAAGTCCTTCTAGTCTAGAGAGATGTTAAGCAATACCTGCTGATCTCCCCTGAATCATCATTACCTTTAACCCAGATATCCCCCATCATTCTGTCAAACTGACCTACAGACCAGATTGTGGTAAATTTCAATCACCTTAAAAATTTGGTCTACCTAATACAGATTAAACACTTACAATTTGTACTACATTTGTACTAATGTACTTTAGCCCTACAAAAGAAAAATAGGCAAGAGACAGAATTAACAGACATGAACAGATATGCTTGAAAAGTAGTTAATTGTACCAAGTATTTTCAGGAGTAAAATGTATTATACAGTGTATTATACACTGTTTAAAAAGTGATGGTACCTCCTCCTATGAAGACATCAGACCACTTCAGATGACTCAGAATGCTTCTGCAAGAGTTGTGTTTGACCTGCTAATGCGTTCTATGTATCACCCCTCCTTGCATCTCCACATCTCTGCTTTCTATAGCTGTTTGGATCAAATTCAAGATTATGGTTACAGCCTACAAAACCATCAATGGATCTGCTCCCCAATACCTATAAGACCTGATCACTCACTACATCTCTACCAGACTGCTATGCTCCTCTACCTCTGCTTGTTTGGTGGTCCCACAAATGAAAGGACCAAAATAAAAACACAAAGGTTTTGGTTCTACCTCTGATGTGGTGGAATGACCTCCCCCTCTCACTCAGAACTGCTGAATCTCTCTCTACATTCAAGAAGGGTTTCAAAACTGACCTTTTTCACGCTAACTTCTCTGCTGATCTCTTAAAAGCATGATAAATTTGTAAATATTTATGTTCAATAATTTTGTGATTACAAATTGTTGATCTATGGATAAACCTTCATGCAGCAACTTTTGTGACGTAAACATTTATGTTTAATAATTCTGTGTTTAGAAGGATAATGGATAAACCTTTAAGTAGGATCTCATGTGGTCTATACTGGTTCATTTGGTAGATTGTGACAAATTAACTGTACTTTACATTTACATTTATTCATTTAGCAGACACTTTTCTCCAAAGTGACGTACATCTCAGCAAAAAATACAATTTGTGCATTACATTAAGAGAAAGAGACATAGCTGCAGACGTGATTCTTAAGTAAACCTAGTTTGTTACTTTCCACTTGATGCACTGATGTTCATCACTGGAGTAGGTGCATAAAACACGGGATAGATGAATCCTGATAACCTTTCTACTTTTATATATAAATATTATATATATATATACTGTATAAGGTACACAGACCTTCACATACAATACAGGAGTTGCAGTTATGTAAAGGCTTATCTCATCATAAAGTTACGGTGCATGAACATTTACACCATACATGAGCTGGAGAGATCTTGGGCGAAGTGAGTCTGGAAAAGGTGCATTTTCAGACCCTTCTTGAACGTAGACAGAGTTTCTGCAGTTCTGAGTGAGGGGGGGAGGGGGTCATTCCACCACAACGGAGCCAGAACCAAGAACCTCCGTGCTTTACTTTTTGTGCACAGGACCACCAAGTGAGCAGAAGTAGATGAGCAAAGGGGTCTGGGTGGGGTGTAGCTGTTGATCAAGTCTTGTAAATAGCTGGGAGCAGTTCTATTGATGCATCTGTAGACAATAACCAGGGTCTTGAATTTTATCCGGGCAACTATAGGAAGCGAGTGTAGAATCACATGTCTGCATCCAGTCTGTTCTAAATGTAATGCACTGTATTTTTCTCTGAGATGTTTGTCGTTTTGGAGAAAATAAATGTGATGTCTGCTAAATGAATGAATGTAAATGTAAATGTGAAAATGACTTAGACTTGTCCTTCAAAGACAATAAATAGTTATGTGCCTGTACAAAAGTCTTCCGTGCCTGAAGTTCTCCATACACCCAGGAACAAAACTTCAAGCTCATTCATAGAGCCTACCTTACATATTTATTCAATGTGACCAGGGACATGTCAGCTGTGTTTTATATGTAAGGCTGCTCTTGGAACTTTGATAATATACTTATATTCTGACACTGTGATAGAATGGAGTTTAACTGACTGTATATTCATTGAACCATGCAAAATCTTTAGCAAAAAGTCTGATCAGTCACATTCTATTTTCATGTTAAACCAGGGGACATATATACAAATAACAGTGCAAAAGTTTCAGAAGCTTCAGTAAACTACTTTTTCCTACCCTGTCTTACCTTTGTTTCATTTTAGAAAAAAAAAATCCTGGCAAAATCTGGATCTCTTAAAATCATACTGGTGCACTTTTGGTAACCTAATATTTAACTTGAGGTTTAATTAAACAAAGGAAAAAATTTTATTTTGTGCATAAATCCCTCACATACCTCTGGCTACATTTTGTTTTAACATGGCACACACAGACATGACTTTTCTTATTAAATAGAAATTTTAATGAGAAATAAGAGCATTGTATTCTAAAACATTTATTTGAGGAGAGCTGTTTTCAAAGTTAGCAGGACAGCAATAACTACGGGTATACATTGCTGATAGCTTTAGTAGAAAATTTTCCAGATTTTTATGTTTACAGGTACACGTTAAGTTTTAAGTGTACAAAGATTGTAGTGTAGTAGTGCTTGTAAGTTTAAAACATTTCATATTGCATAACTTAAATCTCTTTGCTTGTTTAAAAAGTTTAGTTGCCTCTTGACTTGCTGTCCTGAGGCCCTATTCTAAAATTAAAACTACTGTTTTATAGAAATTCCTGGCATGCTATACTGTCTCAAAATGCAAGGTATTTGCATTTATCATGTTTTTTTCTTAGTTCAAGTTATTTCAGTTTTTAGCAAATATCATTTTTTCATTATTATATTTCATAGGCATGGTAAGTGACTGTAGTTTACATAGGTTATGACTGTAACTTGTATTATTTTGGAATAATCTTTCATTTAATGTTTCTCTCATGTGTGCACATTGACATAGATTTAAGGGACTGAGCAGGACTAATATGGGAAAAAGGTTTTAATACTTTCATCTCAGCCACTTGTGCAAAGCAGGATGTATTCCTTCTTCCATTTTCTAGATAATATTTAGCAGATTATTTTTGTTGAAAGAAATAAAAAAAAACATGTACCTTGTTTGTTAAATTGTGTTTTAAAGAGATATGTACTAGGCACTTAATCACATTATAAATATTGTATAACTGCAGTAACTGTATCAGCAGTAACAGTTTCTAATCACAGAAGGGTCTTAGGGTCTTGTGTGCTGTGCAGTGTCTTTTTTATGTGTTTCAATTGATTATGACATCCACTTTGTCCTGAAAAAGTTCATTAACTGTTTTATAATTTGATGCCCTAACATCCTATATTGAATTTTCACTTTACCATGTCTGCTTTTACAACAGGTACATTGAACACTTTTGGATAAATGCCTTTTCTGGTTTATACTTACTACTGGGAAAACTACAGGTTAAAGAAAATTAGCTTTTTTTTTAATGTTCCCTTTCTGTTGAAGTAATTGACATTTAAACATCAGAAACTGCAGCATACTGTGTTGATGTACCTGTATGTAACAGGATTCATTTTTTGGATTTCACAGTACTTTCCTAAACATCTGAGGAACAATATGGCTAGAATTTAAAATTCTGTCAGCCACCCATGATAAAAAGTTAGTTTGAGCATATTCCATTAAGTTCATAATAGTAATTACAAGAGTATACATTAAACTAAGTAAAAAGAAAACTCAGCATTTTGTTCCGCAAGAAAACAGTTCTTTGCTACTCAGTCTATATTTGTGTAACAGAAAATTGTAGCTCCTTATGTTCTTGAATTAAAAATACACACACACACACACATTTTCAGAACCGCTTGTCCCATACGGGGTCACGGGGAACCGGAGCCAACCCAGTAACACAGGGCGTAAGGCTGGAGGGGGAGGGGACACACCCAGGACGGGACGCCAATCCATCGCAAGGCACCCCAAGCGGGACTCGAACCCCAGACCCACCGGAGAGCAGGACTGTGGTCCAACCCACTGCGCCACCGCACCCCCCAACCGAATTAAAAATAAATAAATAAAAAATAAAATAAAAGTAGGAACAGTCAGTCTAACAGAGACATACACTACTTAATATGCTGCTCATATTTTTAAAACAGAAATCTAATCAATCAGTAGGGGTGTAACAGTTCTGGACTCTTCATCTTGTTGACTTGGTACCACCTATGTTTTTATTTGAACACCTGCTTTATTTCACAATGCAAGTAGCAGGTCAGTATAATTTAATATTAATGCATATTTATTTTGCCCATCTGTGATGTAACAATATATCACACACACACATTTTCAAAACCTCTTGTCCCATACGGGGTCACGGAGCCTACCTGGTAACACAGGGCGTGAGGCCGGAGGGGGAGGGGACACACCCAGGACGGGACGCCAGTCCGTCGCAAGGCACCCCAAGGGGGACTCGAACCCCAGACCCACTGGAGAGCAGGACCTGGTCCAACCCACTGCGCCACTGCGCCCCCCTAATAATATATCAATCTTTTGCTATTAGAAAGTGTATCTGAGAGTAATAATGTAATCAAGCATTTTCTTTCACACACTTTTTTTACATACAAAGACTTTTATGTAATACACAACAAACATATGTGAATGTCTTTATTTTCTTTGTGTTTCACAAAATTAGTAATTCCAACTATTAAAATACAGTGGAAAATAATTACATGCTTGGGTTTAAAGCAAAACAACATCTGAAGTTTTCTATGGTTGTAAAATCATCTACTGTTATTTGATGTTCTGATTTAGAACAGACTATCTGATAATATACATTTTAGTCTTTTTTTATTGGGTAATATACCATCTATTCTCTCACTGAGTATCAAATAATGGATGAGTTTATGGACACTGTATCCTGTAACCAAAATATTTTCTTTTCCAAAACTGTTACACCCTTATACCTTAAAAGTCTCAAAAATATGATAACTGAAAAAATAACTGCATTGTTTCAGAATATTTTACTAATTTTAGAATGGCAGTAGTGATGTACTTTTGCAAATTCAAGGCCTCTTAGTCAAAAAATGTTTAATTTTCTTTATGTTCATTTATGGAACAGACATGCTTGACAAATATGGTACAACATTGTCAAATGGTTTCTTTTCTTATTTTTTTCCATTTATTCAGTTCTATTTAATATTTACAAATGTTCATGTTTCACAGCAAAAAAAAAACTGCTTTCAAATAAATTAAATAACTATCATGTTGTTTGTTTATTGTATTGTTTTATTTGTTTCTTTTATTTATTTTAAATTTTCTTTAGCAGAGTTTGGTCATCAGGTTGTCAGACTGTTTCAAAATCTCTGTGTTGTACATGTCCAAGGCATGGTTGACACGAATCATTTCGCTGTTGTTGAGCTTAAGCCGATGCTTCAGCATACAGGAGAAGAGGTCCAACTGGGGCTTTCCAGGGGCCACAGGAGGGGCAAGGCGATTGATTCGATCCCTAATGTCCAGAAGTAATAACATCACCGAGGAGGAGGAGTAGTACTGAGTCCCCTGAGTGTACGATTGGTTAACCTGCTGGACGGCACTTCGGAGCAGGTCTGCATTGAACCGTAGGCTATAGCCAAACACCTGTATATCAGAGATCTTGATGTAGATCTGTCTCTTGTTGGGGTCAGACAGATCCACTGGTCCCTGTCCAGTGTCATTGCGCAGAGTGGTGGGCAACTTGGTCCGGCTGCGCAGATAGATGTGCACTGTCTCAAAGAAGGTCTTCCAACGATTGCCCAGCAGAAGAGTCCAGTTGTAACACTGCGTGTTCTGCAGCCGGACTTTCTCCCACCGGGGGTATCCGTGCTCTCCAAAAGGCATGTTCCAGCCTTCTGAATGGCTTCCACTAAAGGGGTTCACATAAACATAGAACATTGGGTCGATGCTGCTGTTGCGAACCTGGCAGATTTTCATGGAAAGCCCAATGATCATGTGTAGATAGTCCATCCGGTTTTTGTTGCTCTTCAACGTGAGGGACATCCGCTTCCGCCATCTTGGATCAAAGAAAGTGTCTAGTCGGATCTCATTGCTGATGAACGTGGTGTGCACATGCAGACGGGAGTCCATCTTCTGCAGAAGATACTTTAGCTCCAAGTCCTGAAAGTCCAAATCTGTCTCAAAACTGATGAACTGTTCACTACGCTCTGAGTCCACATTCTGGGGCTCACAACGGCCACGGTACAGCTTGTACCCCTTGTTGCAGGAACCACATTGTGAGATGTTAGCTAGGCTGCACATAGCGCAGCTGTTGTTTCCACCAATGATGCAGGGGATGGGTCTTTGGCACAGGTTGACTCCTGTGTGGCATACACAGGTCCGCTGATTCTCCAGGAAGGTTCCCCAAAAACCATTTTCATTACAGTATAGAAAGGACTGAACTCTGTTAAGCCACTGTAGCACAGTTCTGGACAAAAAAAAAAAAAATACAAAGAAAATATTATTTTCAGTAAGTACCTAGAGATAAGTAGTCCAACTGATATTCTATTTCACACAGCAGTATTTGAAAATAAAAGTAATACTGGTTCTTCAGGGAATGTCAGATAGGACTATATTTAAGTGTGTCTGTCTAAGGTGCTACATAAAGAAGGAAGGTTTATTCCAAAAACTGTATGTCTGACATGTAGTATATCTTTATACATTTATCTGAAAAATGATCTTTCTCTGTGCTCTCTGGTTGGTCTGGGGTTCAAATCCCGTTTGGAGTGCCTTGTGATGGACTGGCGTCCCATTCTGGGTGTGTCCCCTCCCCCTCCAGCCTTATGCCCTGTGTTGCCGGGTTAGGCTCCGGCTCACCGCGAACCCGCTTGGCACAAGCGGTTTCAGTCAATGTGTGTGTGTGTGTGTGTGTGTGTGTGTGTGTGTGTGTCAGGTAAAGAAAAGGCTCCGTTGTGCAGTACTGGAATGTAACCTTTTCTTTAATTAATCTTTGCACTCTGATGCAAAGATTAATTATCATGATAAATGTCCTGACAGTAAAGGTGGAATAGTATAAAATTTGCTCATCTGTACCCTGGCGGGATTTTACACTAAGGCAAAATTGAAATCACAATATACACTCACCGGCCACTTTATTAAGTACACCTGCTCACAAATATCTAATCAGCCAAACACATGGCAGCATCTCAATGCATTTAGGCATGTAGACATGGTCAAGACGATCTACTGAAGTTCAAACTGAGCATCAGAATAGGGAAGAAAGGTGATTTAAGTGACTTTGAACATGGCATGGTTGTTGGTGCCAGATGGGCTGGTCTGAGTATTTCAGAAACTGCTGATCTACTGGGATTTTCACAAAAAACCATCTCTAGGGTTTAAAGAGAATGGTCAGAAAAAGAGAAAATATCCAGTAAGTGGCAGTTCTGTGAGCGAAAATGCCTTGCTGATGCCAGAGGTCAGAGGAGAATGGCCAGACTTGTTCGAGTTGATAGGAAGGCAACAGTAACTGAGATAACTACTTGTTACAACCGAGGTATGCAGAAGAGCATCTCTGAATGTACAACACGTCGAATCTTGAAGCAGATGGGCTACAGCAGCAGAAGACCACACCAGGTGCCACTCCTGTCAGCTAAGAACAAGAAACTGAGGCTACAATTCACATGGGCTCAGCAAAATTGAGCAATAGAAGATTGGAAAAACGTTGCCTGGTCTGATGAGTCTCGATTTCTGCTGCAACATTCAGATGGTAGTGTCAGAATTTGGCGTAAACAACATGAAAGCATAGATCCATCCTGCCTTGTAACAACAGTTCAGGCTACTGGTGGTGGTGTAATGATGTGGGGGATATTTTCTTGGCACACTTTGGGCCCCTTAGTACCAACTGAGCATCATTTAAACGCCACAGCCTACTTGAGTATTGTTGCTAACCATGTCCATCCACTTATGACCACAGTGTACCCATCTTCTGATGGCTATTTCCAGCAGGATAACGTGCCATGTCACAAAGCTCAGATCATCTCAAACTGGTTTCTTGAACATGACAATGAGTTCACTATACTCAAATGGCCTCCACAGTCACCAGATCTCAATCCAATAGAGCACCGTTGGGATGCGGTGGAACGGGAGATTCGTATCATGGATGTGCAGCTGACAAATCTGCAGCAACTGCGTGATGCTATCATGTCAGTATGGACCAAAATCTCTGAGGAATGTTTCCAACACCTTGTTGAATCTATGCCATGAAGAGTTAAGGCAGTTCTGAAGGCAAAAGGGGGCCCAACCCAGTACTAGCAATGTGTACCTAATAAAGTGGCCGGTGAGTGTAATGGCCAATTTTGTACCATTTCCTACAGTGAAATTAGACCCCAAAAATACAGTGACTGAGTGAGTGAGTGAATTTGAAAAGTTTCAGTTTTTGAACAGAGTATTTTGTACTTCGTTCCTTTCCTTTGACTTGGTGAAAGTCACAAGAAAATTTAAAATATTTTTTTTTTCAGATCTGTTCAGTTTTCAATAACATGGAAAGAAAGAGTAATAACCAGCCACTCCTGGTCACATCATGTATATTAATATTATATGCAGTACAGTTAGGGGAGGGTAAATTCTAACAGACATTGAAGAAACAGCTACATCTAGATAAGGAAAATGAATGGGACAAGGTCAGTGTAATATGTAAATGAGACAAGTTTGCAAAGGCTACCAGAATGACACTGAGTTCTGCTGATAAAGAGACCATGCAGTATCACTGCCGTTGTATCATGAAAAGGGGCAGTCAATTTAAATAAATGAAAAAGAAGAAGTTATTGTTAAGCTTTTCACGGTCAGAAAAGGCTTGCGAACCTCGACACAGTCCACTCAGCATTTACTGTACAAATACAGAGTCTACTGAAAGCAATGTTCAGATTTGAACGGGTTTTTTTTTCTTTTGTTTTCCTTTTTTGCTTATAGCGCTGAAATTCAGTTGTAATTGACAAACCTCAAATACTGTCAAAATAATGCAAACGAACAACTTAATCCAGATCTTTATTAAGATGAATTGCCTTGTATGTGTGATACTGCTGTAACACATATGCCAAAGGCACAGCACCACACAGTGGCCAATCTTATAACTTATTGACAGTAGCACATATATTAAATTTCCTGTAAAGTTATAGTTCTGTAAAGTCATCCGTCACCGCCTGCTAATTTTATCTATGTATTTTGTAAATGAGCTGTGTAAATGAGGTTCACTGAAATATACCATACTTCATTCTAAGCAGAATGACACAAGTCTACAAATTAGAAATTTGAATGCATGAAGCAAAATATTGTTCCAGCCCTTATACTAGCTCTCAGATGGATTGGGAACTCATTTCAGATTACATAAATTATTATAGGGTTTCCACTCATGTAGCTAATGCAGCAATTTAAGTGTTAAAGCTACAGAATGAGGGAATTTTAGTGTTGAGTGCCATATTCACAGGTAGTAATACCAATTATGGCAATACCACTTACGCAAGTTTTTCTATCTGTTCTGTATCATTTAACTTGATACGTTAACAAAATTCAGTCTGATATTGTAACATGATATTAACATAGGGGAAGTGCATTTTGAGAAAGTAAAATTTTGCATACATGTTATCAGTTAAAAAAACTGGGAAACTGTTGGAAGTCTTTGAATTTATATCCAAGTTCATTTAAAACATGTCCACAAATGTCCATTGCAAAATAATATACATATTGTTTTTACAGGTGATACGGACAGAATGGATGGATGGAAGTGTCGAGTTCAGTGCGAGTGGAGTTCAGTGTGAGTCATCCTTCCAGGGCAAGGAAGGAACAGAAGTGATTTGCCAGTGCTTTCGTCCGTGCATGTTTGGGGGGAGGGGTGCAAAAAGAAGAGAAACAGCAGCTGTGGAGCAGCTGATAGTAGTGGTTAGAGTTGTTGTCTTTGCACCCAAAGGTCACCGGTTTGAATTCCAACTCCCATTGTAGTACCCGTGAGCAAATTACTTAGCAAATTACCTTAGAATTGCTCCAGTTAAATTATATAGCCGTATCAACGAGTAAATTGTTGAAAGTAGCTTCACATTTTGAGATGCTTTGGAGAAAATAGTTGAATGAATAAATGAACAAACATTAAGTTGCACTCTTTTTTTCTTTGTGCTTGATATTAGCAGTACGGAGTCTTTCTTTTCTTTTCTGTTCTTTTCTTTTCTTTGTCAATTAAAATGTTTTCAATTTTGTTTCTGCTCTGCCCAGCCACAGTATATTCTTGCTGCTATAAACATAAATAGAGCCAACATGCCAGGGCAAAGAAAAATCCATCTTAAATTCAGAAAGACACAGCGCACATGTTCCAATCCTTTTAGCCTCAGAGATGCAGGGTATCATCCATATTGGGGTGTAATGTCAGGAGGATTGGATGGACAATGGCTGACTGCTCTGGATAATTAGGAGACCACATCCCAGAAGCTGCTGGTATTCTGATAAATTTCCATCAGCTGCCCTGTCTCCTCTCTTATACCTTCTGGGCAGAGTGCTGGTCACCAGGGAGAGTGCAGGCCCTGTTAATGGCTAGCCGAGGGATTGACTGCCAGGTCGCACACCTGCTGCTGCTAAAGGCAATGCATGCCATTTAAAGTGTACTCAACAGATGCGATCAACATCTTCTGTAAACAATTTTTTTGTCCTCACTCAGATTGCACCATTACTCTATACTTGTAATGCTAGGCACCAACAATTCCCAAGGTGTCTCATGTTACCTCTCATTCTTTTCTACCTCCTTGTAAAACATTTCTGCATATTGCTGCTGTCAGCAGCCCTTGATATGCATTGTAAGGGCAATTAACATGCACTGCAATGACAGAATTTCAGAATGAAAGTGTTTTGGATTTATTTTTACCTTGTCAGCACTGGCCTATGGGCCTTTAAAGATAAGAGGATCTGTGGAATAAATATATGCAAAAACATTTCTTCAGCATTCCCAGGGCTACGGCTATGTCACTGGTTCCACACCATACCAGGTTGATGGCTACATAGTTACAGAGCGGTGTCAAAAGAGGGGCGGATGATGACATAATGGTTAAAAAAAGCTGATTTTTCACGGAAAGTTTTTAAGATCAAATCCCTGTAGGGGAGCTGCTATTAAAGAAAGAAGCTCTTTCTTGAAATAACTAAATTTGAATTCCCTCAGCTTGTTTCCAGCTGTGCAAAAGTATAATGCACTATAGGTTTTGAATATCATAAAAAGCAAAATGACCAAAAGATAAATACATTGTCTGGAACATGTCAGTCTTTCCTTACCGCTATCCAGGCATGTAAATGTCTTAAAATGACAATGCTTTATAAACTTTCATGTAGTTTCTCAGAATTGTTTTATATTAAAGAATAAAACAGCAAAATGTTATGTTATGTGGTATATCTATAACTATTGCCTATTGCTCAGTTGAATCCTGGGATGACTTTTGTAAATCGGAGGAAAAATGAGAAGTTACTAAAACTAAATGTGATTAACTAAAAGGTTACTTGAAAATATTAACTAAAAGGTTACTTGAAAATATTGTTTTAATTGTAAATTGAATTATGTGTAATTTACCTAATTCAGCTTTCCATGTTTTTATGAGTAGAATTGAATATATTTGAAAAGCCCACCTTTCTTTAGGCATCTGGTGATGAGGGTTATGGTGGCAACGGATGCTGAGGCTGAAGAGCTTGCGAGCTGTGCGTTGCATCTTCAACCGTTGGGTCTCCAGGGAGTTCTGCAGTTGCCGATAGCGAGCCTGCAAGTCCCAGTCATTCCCCCACAGCAGGTGAACGCTGCTAATGGGAAGGAAGTGAGTTGAAGGCAGCCGCTTCAGGAACGACTTGAATTCATCTGGGAGAGTGGGAGAGACAGGAAGAGTTAGCTTCACAAACACAGAGACACTCACACACAAAGAAAAATCCCTGCAGAATATGGTATTGTGTGGATTTTTCCTGCACCTCTTATTTTAATATGACTATTTTTGTGAAGGTGAAAATACAGAGGGCCTTTTATTACGAAAATTGTGTTGCATCTTGATGAGACAGTCACTGCCCACACCAGGAAGAACAGCACTGGATAGAGAAATAGAGTGTGGATTATATAAATGTGTGTGCTGTCTGTGCTATTGAAGTCCCGTCCCTTAAAGAAAACACTGAAAGAATTGCTAATTGACTTGGGACTTATGTGCAACATGTGCTCCAAAGAAAAAAGTTCACCTTGGCCTTCTACTGAAATTCTTCTGAAATTCAAAGGCTCACTTTATTTTTTCCCTATAAGCTGTAAATCCCTTTCAGCTGAATTCATACCATATATCCAGATATCAACAAGAATAACGGTTTCATCCTTCAAGTTGTGTGCGTGCATGTGAATTTCAGTTGAGCAGAGAGCACTTTCCCATATCTTCTGGGTGAATTTGCTTGGAAAAAAGTGCCCCTCATTTCTTGCCTGAGGCCTGCCTTGCAAAACTTTGCAGCATGACAGAATTGAGTGTTATGAGTTTTTTTGTGAATAACTGCAATAGCCTTCGTCTAAAGCAGGGGAAATTCAGAGAGTAGTGAATAATTTATGATTGCTGTATTGCTGATTGGCCTGAAGAATCTAACACAGAGACTTTTGTATGGTGAACTGTGATGCCAGGAAGCTGCATACTGTAAATCCAATCTTAAAGTAGCATTATTTAGAACTTATGGGCATTATGTTCTATGTATTTTGTTTGCACACCTGAAATAGCTCAGCGTGGATCATTCCGTAAGAATTCGTAAGGCACAGTATTTGATGGCACATTTCTGTGTAATGGGGACAGACTGGATTTTTTTTTTTTTCTTTTTAGGAAACAGAAAGGAAATGTGCTGAGTTTTATTGTTAATATTAGCAGAGTTTCATTTATTGTGCTATTTGTTTTATTTTCGACTATAGGCTTTATTGAATTAGTTAAATCTGTGTTCACAGTTCACACTATATACTGAAGGTAAGCTTGAACTACATTTTGTGAAATAAGAACATGTAAAATGACCCAAAAGCACACCACCAAGGTTCCAATATCAGTTAAAAATAAACTTGACAGACAGGATAGAAAAACAGCCTGTGTAAACACTGTATGCGCCCCCTCCGATGGATTTAATGAATTTTGCAAGAGTGGAGCATAATTCACACAAATTCAACAAAGAAAACATCAGTATTTAGAGGTGTTAAGTATATACTCTATGACAAGTTAGAACAAAAAAGTAAAATTTTACTGAATATTATGACCAACTTCTGTTTGTATGATCCAGTCTATTTGTAGTAGAGTATCTGCATTTGTGCAGGACTTTCTGGTCAATATTTCTTGATATTACTTGGATGCTGAAAATTGCATAAATATGTATTCTGCTTCTCTAATGCCCCAGTGGATGCTAAATTGTGCTGTTTCACCCCACAGACTGATTTCTGTACATATCTGATTTCAGAAATTCTGCTCCACTCACTTCTTGATTGCTTTGCCTGTAGTGATGCTTCACATGCTACATAATCTAACTTTAGAAATTCATCTTAAGGCTGTTTCATACAACAGCTGTGACTCACATAAATATGGGATCGAAGCTTGTCTTAATTTCAAGTGCTGTAATAGTTTTAAGAACTAAATGGACTTCTGAGGCATATTAATAAACAGCAGTAAATCTGCTAGCATACATTGGAATAGTATTATTTAATGTATTCTCTTAAAATAATCATTAAATTGTATCCTTACCTTCCTGTCACCTAGAATTTTACATAGCTTTTTGCATTTTCTGAATGAAATTTAAAAAAAAAAAAAAAATCTTTTAAAGTTGGAATACATCCATAAGTTATTGTACTAAGTGGGCTCACATCTCTAATCAATTTGCTCACTTATGTCAAAGACAATGCATGAAAACATACCTGACAAAACCGTGATGGCATTATTACCTGAATTTTCAAAGTCTTTGTAAGTGGCAGCCCAAGAATTGGCCATTCCCAGCAATGAGTTCTCCATTATCTGGATATCGGTGATAGGGCAGTTGCACTGTGGGAACTCTTCATCACACTGGCAGATACACTGACTGTTTCTGCACACATACTCGCCCTCTCCATTGCACATGATGTAGCTCAGTGCAGACTGCACAAACTTCTCCTGCAGATATACAGGTATGATTACCTGTAACCCTGTTGACAGCAAGGAACAAAGTAAATCATGAATAGTGATTAAGGCACTTGGGAGTTCAGGCTACACACCCACCTTCAGGGCTATCAGCCACATCTGGGGTGGAAATGAATACCAGAGAGGGCCAGAGAAGCCCCGAGTTATTTAAGTCGACACTGGTGAAAGAACTGAAGAACTCTAGAACTAAGTGGTTCTATAATTATTTTTTATTATAGAAGATTTGTGCTGCAAATGAAAGATTATTGCAGTTTGTTTAGTTGTTGGGTTGTTTTTTAAACAGTCATTTCTGCAATGCTTGTTTAATGTTATAATAATGTTCTAAAAAAAGTTAAACTTGGGCCACCTCACACCTGGTCACTGGAACCTCGCAGTTGTGTGCAGCAACAGGCAAAATAATGCCTGTTCCAACCCCAGGAGTGGCCTTGTTCAAGTACTTTTGAGCATGATATGTAAACTCTACTCTGATTTGGATAAACATACAACAAAATAATTCGTAATTATACATTTCAGTATAGAACACCATGAGTTATATCATTCAGATGATATGACTGGCATAATAATGTAAAAAAATATGATAAATAAACCATTATATATATTCTCACACTTTGTATTGTTTATGCACCTCATTTAAAACCTTATACGCTTCCTCTTTTCATTTTCTGATTAGTAACTTAATTAGACATAGAATGTCACATTATAAAAAACATTAGAAATACATTAAAAAATCAACAAAATTTATTTCTGTAAAGGTCAAATAAATTTAAAACCTGGTATGTGTGCAACAGACACATCTTATGTATTAATTATTTGTTAATAAAAGCACAAAAACATGTAATAGCATGGTTTTATTGTAAGTGTTCTGAGTATGTATGTGTAGTTGTAGATACATGTACAAATACAAAATGGAAACTACCTGACCGACCCTGCAGATTTCTGCTCAGGAAAAATAGCAGAATCCACCCTCCCCACATGACTTGTCTTGACGCTGTCTAAATATTCCCAGTTATTCATAACACTCCCTGATCTCTTGTCAGTCCTACAAATCAAAGCCCAGATCGAGTTCAGAAGTGTTTTAATGACTTTCTACATTTCATCCTACCTTCATAACATTATGACACTTTAAATCTACTCAAGATCACTGCCATATACTACTGTATATCTGTACGTTCTTAACTTGTAATTCACTTTTGAGAAAAGTATCTACTAAATAAGTACATTTGAACCTGAACAGTAAACTACTCAACAAAAACTGTATTCTATATACTATACTGTTAATCTTATAAATTAACTTGAACTACCTAAAATATGACATTATATTTATAGTATCTATATATGGTTTATGCTTTATAACCACTTCCTTGGTAGAATGATCAAAAACTCAGCAGTAACAAAAACAGTTCAAAAGAAAACCTGAATTTACTAATAAACTCACACACACACACACACACACACACACATTTGCTGAAAGTGCTCGTTCCAGGTGGGGTCGTGGTGGGCTGGAGCCTAACCTGGCAACACAGGGTGTAGGGTTGGAGGGGGAGGGGTCACATCCAGGACAGGATGTCACTCTGTCATAAGGCACCCTAAGCAGGGACTCAAGCCCCAGACCCACCAAAGAGCGAGACTTAGCCCAGCCCGCTGCACCACCGCACCCCTTCCTTATGATCCAAACTCACACACACATTGACTGAAACTGCTTGCGGTGAACCGGAGCCTAACCTGGCAACACAGGGCGTAAGGCTGGAGGGGGACACACCCAGGATGGGACGCCGGTCCATCACAAGGCACACCAAGTGAGACTTGAACCCCAGTCCCGCCAGACAGCAGGACCCAGCCAAACCCACATCCCCCCCCACCATGATCCAAAGTGATTCTGTTTTTTTTTTTTTTTTCCAATGGTACTGATATTTTACCTGCAAAAATTACCTTCATTTCTGAATTAGATTTCGTTAAAAAAAAAAGGCACAGTGTGACAGAATAACGCAGCAAACATGCACAGGCAATAAAGTGCTGGACTACAGTAAAGGCATTATTCGATACAGCTGATATTTTAATGTTTGGAAAATACTGTCATCAAGCCTACAAAATGTTTTTAGCATACAGAAAGTAATGGAGTTTACTCTTTGTATTTTAATCATTTTCAACAGTTTTAAAACTTTTTAAACCTCCATATTTCGCTGACATTGTATGTTGCTCATGCAATGCAATAGTGTTAAATGTATTTTCTAGATGATGTCTCTGAGAAGGACATTAGTGCTTTATGTTATTTTACAATTGCAGTAATGGATGGTCCTTTCAACTGAGAGAGATACTAATTTGGTTGCCCATATGTGTGGTGAAGACAGGGCTCATGATCTAAGTTACTCTTGTGCATTTACAGGAAGGACTGTAATGGGGTGAAGACAACATAAGCCTAAAATAAAATCTTTCCATGAGAGAGCAGCACTTACTGTTAAATGTTTCTTATAAATCAGCAAAACTTGCCATGTGAATGAAGGTCCAGGTATATAATTCTTAACCACAAAAGTAGGCATGACAATAATCATTTTATTTGATGTTTGTCTAGGGCTAGACATTCGATCAATGGAAGACTCTAGAGGATGTGTTTGTGTAGTCTTGTTGCTTAAATAATGGAAATGCACCATCCTGGGTGTGTCCCCTCCCCCTCCAGCCTTACGCCCTGTGTTGCCGGGTTAGGCTCCAGCTCAGCACAACCCCACTTGGGACAAGTGGCTTCAGCCAATGTGTGTGTGTGTGTCTCTGTGTGTGTGTATAAAGTTTATTTTTGCACCAACACTAGAAAAAAATATCACCTTCACTCAGTCGCTTTCATTAACTGCTTGTTCTATTCAGGGTTATAGTGGTACAGAGCCTATCTCCGGAATCACTTAGTGCAAGGCTGGGGGGTTAGACCCTGGATGGAACTTCAGTCTATTGCACAGTATCACAGTATCATTTGTGATTCAGTTAACTAAAACTTCTTCTTGTGGTCAAAAGATAAATAGTGGCAGATTTTTTCCTATTTCAATTTTCGTTTTCTTTATTAAGCATCCTTTAAGTTACACAGATATATATTTTTCTATTATTGCTTATCTCAGATCTCTGTGGACATGAAGGCGTTGGAGTAGATAAACAGAATTACAGGCTTGTGGATTTGAGCACCTCTGCCAAAATCAGGCCCACTGCAGAATTAACTTGGGACACGAATGGTAAACTGAAAAGGTCGGTGACTGAACACTTCAGCTGGCAGGAGTAAAGGCAACGCCCCCATTCTCCTGCCTGCAGAGCTGTATGCATCCCCCGTGGTGATTCATCCAGGTGTATGTGTGTGTCATCTCTATTTCAGTTTCTGCTTTGCTGGATAGCATTGTGTGCAAGTGCAAGGTCACACAGGGCGGCAGGTAATTTCGGCACAGAACACTGACAAACTGGATCTGCATTGATTCAACCCCTGCTGATTCAAGAAGATCCAAAAAAACTGTTTTGACAGGGAAGCCAAAAGCCTTCAATGCATGTCAGAGGACTCTGACCACTTAACAACACCAATTAGGTGTTTGGGTTGGAAACAAAGAAAGGCATAATGCCAGTCCCATAACATCAGCAAGGATAGTGTGAATACAGACTAAAGGCTAGATTTATTGTTTAGTTATGTTTTAAATATATTTTCCATTCAGTAGTTTTTTTAGACAATAAAGGACAGAGGTCATGATGTCACACTGTCACTGAATGCTCTGTTCAAGGAACATGCTTTAGTGTTTAATTCAGTTAAAAATGGTGATAGATAGATAGATAGATAGATAGATAGATAGATAGATAGATAGATGTTTGTTGATTGATTATTTTGCCAAATGTACTGTTTTGTAAAAATATAGTCACAAAAATTCATTACAGGATAAAAAATATTGCTCTATTCAAGACAATATTAAAATAATGCTGAAAACTGGCATTAACAAATAGCAAAAGAAATAATGAAAACTTAATGGTAAAATCATTTTTATGTTTATGAATTTTATTTATCTGTGAGCTTCATAATGTTGTCAAAGTAGCTGTCCATATAAAAATCTTCCAACACTGTATTGGTAGACAAAATAGAGACTGTGATAATTTTGCATCAAACTTGTAATAAAAGAAATATGGGATAACCATGAAACATATACTTCAGACACACCTATATTCCCAAACTGGTAGATTTTGCAGACAAATTTAAATGTCTGCTATCTTCTATAAAGTAGGACTCCAGATTGCTTATATTTTTCATCAAGGAAACAAAGCATTATTTAAGATCTTGTGTAACATGTAATAGAGTGAGTACTTGTTCTAATCTTATGGTAATTCCAATATCTACATATTCTAAGTAGGAACCCAGGTTATTAATTCTCTAAAAAGGCATTTACTTTTATAGGGTACCTTTTAACACAGTGGTGCACAACGGATACACTAAATGCTGTGACATATTAGTATGACTGCAGGTCACCATGAGGTCACTGGCTGAAATCAAAAAACCGTAATTGTTCATAAGCACTTCCTCACAAAATACTGGGTGGTTAATCACTCTAAGAGCATTAAATTCAACTTATAAATTACCCCGGCATTCTGGTGAAGGATTGCTTCTGAGACAAGTATAGCGGAAATTGCATGTTGCATGAAATGGCTTGACTGAAGTTAGAAGGAAAAGGGAAGTCAGCTGTCCATGATGTTGAAGTGATACCACACAGCCAGAAGCCACAGAGGACAGTAGAGGGAGGACAAGAAAATATTAAAGCAGAAGCTTTTAAAACTATGTTTCTGATTATTTCTTGCTTCTATCAAGTGAAAATGGAAAATGTTGTGTCTGAACATCACTAATATTCATAGTTACAGTTCAACCTAAAAATGAATTCAGTAAGGTAATACATTATGCAGCCAGTAAGTTCTAAGACTGGACACAGTGTGACACCACAAATCAACAAAACAACTTTGCCTTGTAGCCACTTCACACTGTGTCCAGTCTTAGAACTTATTGACTGTACTACATATATATATATATATATATATTGTTCTTCACTGAAGTGCCTTTCTTTGTTTATAACAGCTGTTTTACTGACAAAATAAGTAGCAGTGTAAGTAGTGTATCTAGCAGTGTAAGTCACCTTGGTCAATAAGTTGTGTGGGCTGATAACACTACAAAGAGTTCACTGGAAGTCGCTCTGGAGAAAAGCATCTGCTAAATAAATAAATGTAACTGTAAATAATCTGGGTGGCGCGGTGGCGCAGTGGGTTGGACCAGGTCCTGCTTTCCAGTGAGTCTGGGGCTCGAGTCCCGCTTGGGATGCCTTGCGACGGACTGGCGTCCCGTCCTTGGTGTGTCCCCCCCCCCTCCGGCCTTATGCCCTGTGTTGCTGAGTAGGCTCCGGTTCCCCATGACCCATATGGGACAAGCAGTTCAAAAAGTGTGTGTGTGTGTAAATAATCCTCATTTGTCTAACTATAATATTCTACAATATATGCATATTGCCAGTGAAAGAGAACACAAATATAAGTGAAAAGAAATGGTCTGCAGTATGGCTGCTAGAGAAAAACCTCTGATAAATAAAACGAAAGAATGTCTGTAACTGTGGATCAGCAAATGCCAAGAATCCCAAAGTAATTGTCAATGAGAGGCTCAGACCATGGTGATGCTGATTCATACGGCTTCTATCTCCAGCAGGAGGTGAGCTCCCACCGTGTGTCTTCAACAAGCCCCTGACACATAACATAGAATTTATCTGTACCCTTTTCGACAATCACGAGTCTTTGGGTTACCTGAATTTCACCCTCCACAAATGGTGCAATATCACACAAGCACAAAACATGTTTTCAACAAAAAAAATTTTAATGATTAATATTTTAATTGTTAAATCGTGCTTTTGAAAATCCGTTGAAACTAAAGAAATCAATCAATTTCATTAATATAGTTCCTGAATGATTTCTATTTTTAAAAAATTAAAATAACTATAACAAGGGTTTAGGACTGTCCTTCCTCATCACAAGCCTAAACCTGGTCATTGTTATTTAAAATGAGTTTTAAAAATGCAAGGGTTTTACCTGAGCAAAACTTCCTTAACCCCTCTTAAATGTTGACCATGATAAACAACTGAAAAGTCAGTTATAGAACAATGGTTATTGTATAGCATGGCACAGACATACAGCTTTGTGAGACAATACAAAAGTAAAACATGTTTTGAAATTTATCTGCCTTTGCAATTTGCAGATTCCAGCAGTCTCATTTGATGTCTGGCTCAAAACGTGGTATTTTTAACGCCGTAGGGTTCAAATACTTTGTTATGCTGCCAAATGCTCGGCATATTAGTGCTAACTGCATAACACAGCATTCATGTGTGTTACAGAGAACACTGGTCAACAACCATGCCAGACTCTGAAATAATCTACAAAAATGTTTGATAGTTCACAAAGTGAGTCTTGTAAATGTGTTTCTTTCTTCCAGTGTTAATGTAGTATTTTTCTTTATTACATAAAGTCATCAGTGAGTTAAGACTAATTAATTTACCTTCAACTATGTCAGCTTTATCTCTACAACAACAACAACTTGCCTGAAATCTTGTACACTTTGACTGAGACTACACGGGATATATTCCCCCCACCATATTGCCTGTGAGAATTATTAATAAAAAAACAGCAATATGTCTCTCCATGCCTTTTATGTAAAAAGAAATGAATTAATAGAAATCTCAAAAGAAGTATTTTGGGTTTAGCCTGAAGCATTTCTGAGTTTCTTAGGATGTTTTTTAAACAGATTAAAAAAGGCCCAGTTCATTATAAAGTTTAATTAAAGGAAACAAATGGATTGGGGTGTGCACCTAAATGTGTTTCTTGTCAGCTAGTGTGCAGATGAATGCTAATGAGTTCAGTCAGTGGCTCTTTTCCAGTCACAGAGAAGGAACAGGGACATAATTATAATTACTTGGCTTTTAAAAAAATGCACATTTTTCTTAGCAATCATCAAATCATCGAAAAGGTGGATAGTTGATACCATGGTGTCAAAGAACATTAACAATGAGCTGTTTTTTTTTTTTTTTTTTCTAGTAATATCATGTGATGTTGCACAGTGTTATAGCAATATAACCCCTAGAGTTTGCTCAAAGCCTCACAATATTCCTACTGAAGTCTCACAGGGTCCACATGGATGCCCATCCAATGCCCTCATGATCACCAAGCTGAAAGAAAACATTAATCTTTTTCAAAATGCTTGTCAGTGAGAACCCAGTTGTCTTTAATTCACTGTTTAACTCCTGCTGAGTCCTATATGAGACACCCACGGAGGCCCCCAGAGAGGTAACACAACATCAAGATTTCAGTCTTGAGGTCTTGAACTGCAGTCGTCTTTGAACAGTCGTCGTCATCGCTGGTGACCTTGTCTTCTGAACTCCAGCAGAACAGTGAGTATCATTTGTTAGTTATGTACTGTTCAGCTCTTGCAGGGCAGTGTAAGTAGGTGTGCAACAGTACTGTGTGTACATAGGTGTGTTGTCTACATAATAATAATAATAATAATAATAATAATAATAATAATAATAATTTAACAAAAAAAGACAATTGATTACATTGTATCTTCTTAAAAACTTCACTTAGGTCAGAAACTTCAGAAGGTGGACTTTCTGTTCAGGTCTAGTGTTCTACTTTACATGGTCATCATCATTAATTATTTTTTTCTTTCAAACCATTCTAATTGCTTAGTTATATAATTATAAGTTACATAATTATATATGTTTGCTGCACTCTTATTTATTTGGTAATTATACCTATATGTTTACAATAATTACCTTGTTGTGCCAATAGATAATTCATTGAATGTAGCTTAAATGAATGAATAATAAACAGAAATTCCTCTAAATTAAATACTAATAATTAAATAATATTATACATGTTAAGGCACAAAAAAAAAACAATACAACCAATACAATGTTTTACAATGTAAAAGTACAGTACATTTTTTTGACAAAAAAACTTAAAAGTATTTTGGGGTACAGATGTGTAATAAAGTTTTCATTTGCTAGTAGTGCAGTGCTTAGAGTTGCATTTGAATTCAATAGTTGCAGGTTCAGATTCCACCTTTAGCTGTAGTACCCTTGAGTAAGCTATTTATCCTGAATTGCTCTAGTAAAATTACCCAGCTGTTTAATGAGTAAATAATTGTAGAGAGCTTAACATCGTAAGTGACTTTGGAGAAAAATGTCAGATAACTGCAATATGTCTATGTTCTTCTAATCTTAGACAAGCAAATGTGATCTTCAGTAGTTGTGCTGAAATAACTTATTCCATTATATTTTATGGAACAAAAACATCCTACTTCTGAGATCGGTAATATGCACTGAAAGCTACTGCTGTATACCGCTGCATCTGCACGAGCCGCCACCTTACCCTTCTAAAAACCCCATGTAAAAATTTAATTGACAATGCAATTTAAAAGCTTCAAAATTATACCTTTGAAAATGTGTAACCTGTGTTTATATTTAAAAATGCTCAGTGTTTTAAAGAGCCTAGAGCAAACAGTTCAGCATGTTTTGTAGGGCAGCTGCATGAATCAAAAGTGTGGTTTCTGGACTGGTGCAATGCCTGCCTCCATACTAGACGAGTGTACAAGCTATCAGCATCTCAGCAGTAATTCATGTTACCTTGCAGGTGCAGTTTGCTCTCTGGGCTCCGCAGGAGAATGGAGCTCACTGAGTCCAGATTGTCGTAGCTGCTGCATCCCAGCGGGCCTGTGCGTGTTTCTGTGACCTGAGGCACGGAAGGAGAAATGAGTTCAGAAAGGGCTCAAAAATGGCACAGCTTATAATAAAGACCAGAAACTGTGCAGCATCTCTTTTAGTCAAGGTAACATACCACTGGCCAATGCAGTATTTACCACTGCTGGATACAGCTACCCATGTAATGTATGCTGGTTTACACTATGGCATCACACAAACTGACTGTTCTTCAAGAATTGTGTGTCTGCATTTCTGTCTCTTCACTGGTTGGTGAATTGCACTTTTGTTTTTGTAGAGTTGTAGGCCTATTTGGAGAAAAACATCTTCTAAATGAATAAATGTAAAAAATTGCATTTAGTGGATTTCTGCATAAAAATGAATATCTAAGGCTGTGCTCCTGTTTAGAGTCTGAGCAAAAGTGAGAAACTAGAAAAAAACTGTAAGATGAGGTACACAGATTGATTAATTACAATAATTATTCATTTGTCAGGGGTGCGGTGGCGCAGTGGGTTGGACCGCAGTCCTGCTCTCCGGTGGGTCTGGGGTTCAAGTCCCGCTTGGGGTGCCTTGCGGCGGACTGGCGTCCCGTCCTGGGTGCGTCCCCTCCCCCTCCGGCCTTACGCCCTGTGTTGCCGGGTAGGCTCCGGTTCCCCGTGACCCCGTAAGGGACAAGCGGTTCTGAGAATGTGTGTGTGTGTGTGTGTGTATTCATTTGTCATTACCTTACAATATCAACCATACAGGACCTCACCTATTGTAAGTGCTTAGGTTTGTTCAATTTAGAATTTCACAGTTCCATGTCACACTTGGTTCAGTGCTCTTTTTTAGCACACAGTATGAATACAAAACCAACAGGTCCTTACAGAGAGTTCAGTTAGCTGTGCGTGGATGAAAACATGAATATTAATATGTTGTGGCAGCAGCTGTCATGCTCTCTTCCTGCTGCTTCTTATCCTCTCTCCAATTATTCACAGCTGGATCCAGTGTCGACAATGAGGAAAAATATGAAGAGCCAGCTGTGGCAGCATTCATCCAATAAAAGCCAACTACAGCAAAACATGTTTAACTGTGCACGGTCTTGCCAACACTCGTGTTGCTTCATGGTTGCATTTTTCACTATGACACTTTTGAGGCTGTCTCTGCAGGACTGAATGTAAGAGTCATCAAAACGGAGGCTTTTTCTGTTTTGTGAGATTACACCACTCCGATGTCCTCATAACCTGAGGGCATAAATTATGGCTGAAAAGGCAAAATGAAGAGTTTTATCGGATGTGTGAAGTGTCGTTTATTAATCTGCCTATCACCTGTCACAGCTTTAAACTCCAGTTTGTAAATAATTCAGGTTGTAGCAAGTTATAGGATCTGCTTGTCAGCATCTCTCAAGTCAAATGCCATTTCAGGCATAAGAAGCATCACAAATTGAACATGAGAGGTATTCTCAGATTTTATGGTAATTAACATACAAGTAGCACTATTTTCTTTATTTTATTGTGTGTTTTTCTCCCTATGTGGATTACCTGCACTTTGTGACTAGACAAACAATGGTATTGGGATAATTTTGGAATTACAGTTTAATAGAATTTGAGATAATTTTGAATTTTATTTTTTTTTTTTTTTTTGCAGTTTGTAAATCGGGTGGTGCAGTGGCGCAGTGGGTTGGACCAGGTCCTGCTCTCTGGTGGGTCTGGGGTTCAAGTCTTGCTTGGGGTGCCTTGTGACAGACTGGCATCCTGTCCTGGGTGTGTCCCTCCCCCTTCAGCCTTATCCCCTGTGTTGCTGGGTTAGGCTCCTGTGACCCGTATGGGACAAGTGGTTCAGATGATGGGTGTGTGTGTAAATTTACATCATCCTTTTTCTGGAACTACTTGTCCAGCACTGGTTGTGGTGGGTTGGAGCCTATTATGGAGGCACAGAGTGTGAAGTGGGGTACACCCTGGATTGGCTACTGGTCTATGGTGGAACAATCGCACACAGTCCTTGAATGTCACACACAAACTACAAGCAAATTGGTGTCACCAGTTCACCTAAAACACACCTCTAGAAAGTGAGAATGTGAGCGGAAACCATAGTACTTTGACAAAACCCAAGCAGACACGGGGAGAACATGCAATCTCTGCATAGAATGAAATTGTTTCAAATCCACATCAGAAAGAATAGCTCCATGCCTGAGATACAGTACTACCTGCAGCAGCTTGAGCTTCCTCCTATAAAATTGACATTTAATTAAAATTTGAACTGCTCTAAGAAATGTACCAAATGGATTTAGTTCTACTGTTTTCTCTTCTAGTTGGACAACATCCAGTTAAATCTCAAATGAATTCTCACTGTTATTGATTTGTAGGTACAACTGTGACACCTTGATTTCTGACACTGGCATAAGAAACAATGTTTTGTTTTTTTGTTTCATGGAAAGCAAAGTGCTGTGAATTTAATAAAAATGGCATTGTGTGTCTAAATATGCATAAATATGTAGAACTTACAATCCTTCATTATATATATATATATATTCAGTCTTTGAGTGGTGCACAGTGTTGAATACAAAAAAAAAAAAAAAAAAAACCATATGTGTAACTTCAAGGTTGTTCATGGAAATTAGTATTGAGGCACTAGGAATTAATCTTCTCCATTCAAACATAAGGCTCGACATTTTATTGGCTTTTCATAAAAAAGTATGTGAATCAGGAGGTTCCTTCTTCATTTCTCAGCTGTCACATATCGGCTGGAACACACTTGTCTTAAAATCTTTTTTGGAATTCACAGTTGTAGAAGGCAAGCTTGGAAGTTACATATGTGCAGATCCAGAAGTGTCATGGCATCTACATGAAACTGAGGCGTCGGACCCAGTTGCTGGTGCTTTATTTCTTCTAAGCCTACAAGCAACAGGCAGAGGTGTAGTCCAAAAACAGGCAGGCTGTCGCCGATGTGCAAACGTCGTAAGACGGGGGAAAACTAGAGATGGGGTCCAGGGAACAAAGCCAAGGGTCAAAAACCAGAGGAGCAGATCAGGGGTATACAGGGAAGGCACGAAGAAACGAGGAGACGAGGTTGTGTTGAGTAGTCCCTGAGGCCGCAGTGACTCAAATGAGGTTCCGTGAACCGGTGCGTCGTAGCAGCCCCTTTATCCCTTATTTCCCCGATTCGCTGCAGGTTGCCAGGTGCCGTCTTCTGGCACAAGGTTGTGGGCGTGACACAAAGAAATTGTATAATACATGTTTCTAGTTATTTATCTTCATATTTATTTGTTTGTTTGCCTCTGTTACGTTTACTTGGCTACTGCAAAAGACACTGGATGCAATGTATATTTTATAACTTCTACGGCTGTTCAGATTTATTGTTTACTTTGCTAACTTCTGCTAAACCATTTTTTGTTTCATTATTACAATGAAGGAATAATGTTAGAAAGCTGAAACCAAGCAAAGCAAGGGAAAGGAGGAACGTCATGCGGCTTTAGGACTGTGCCTTTTATACTAACTGCTTTGTGGAAACTATTTCAATATAGGTAAGAAAACAATTTAAACAACTTAACTTATGCATCAGCAAAATTCAGTGGTACAGAAGTATTTCAGCAGTATGATCTCAGTGATAAATATTTCCCATGGGTACTGGACAAACCTCCACATTTCCACTGCAACGATCTGGAGCGGGGATGGAGCACAAATAAACTCCTCGGTAGTGAAGAGGAAAGCTGTCGCAAAACTGATAGAGCAGCGTTTTTCCCAACTCTGGAAAATGACATATCAGAATCTATGGGTTCCAGGTGCAGTTTAGACTGAAGCATTAATAGCAACAAATGTGGAACTGTGATTTCTAGTGCTTCAGTAGTGGTGCAGCTTTATAAGGTACTGGTTTGATTCACTCAAAAAAAAAAATTAAACCAGCTTAAACGACACATTTTATGTGTGTTATTTGGACATCCTTGTTATCTGTCTAAAAGCTTGGTTGTCGGGGATACTGTCTGATATCTGAGTGTGTGTTATGCATATTCTTAATATTTCTTCTGTGGTTCTTTTATTGAGATATTCTGGATGCCCTTTAGGTGATTTTGTGATTCACAAATGAAACAGAAGCAGCCAGAATATATATGTAAATGCAGAGAAAAAATTACTGTTTGGTCAAAATCCAATCTTGCCTTATGACCTATACTTTCAAGACCTAGCTGCAGGTCACTACAACTTGAAAGCAATTATTGAAAATGGATGCATTAGTGGGCAAGAATAGTAGTCCACAAAGAACCAATCTGGGAAAGTATGAAAAAGAAAACCAAAAAGAAACTACTACTATCTTTGGAAGACTATTATTGTTGTTTTTAATCTAACCTGCTCATTTATGACTGGTTAAAAAAATTAAAAAAAAAAAAATTAAAAAAGTTTATTTTTTGGGTCATTATATCTAAGTTAATTTTCTTGACCAAATGTCATACTGTTCCAAATGGGTAACAATAAAAGAAAATAAACACAAAGCAGGGGTTATTTTATATATTTTTAAACAAGCCATTTATAGACTCCTTAGGATATATCAAAGTGATTAAGAATGAAGACTACTGGCATAACCTCTGTAAAGAGGGATATAAATACATGGGGAAAAGTAGTTCCTCCCAACATTTGTTTTGAAAGTTAAATCTAAACTGCAAAGCAGGCAGATTAATTTGTGCTCCAGGGCAAATTCCCTTGCAGAGAGGAATCAGTTGGGACCACATTCTGCAGAGACTTTTTTTAAAAAAAAAAAACACCTGGTACTGCTGTATTTGACTGGGGTGGAAGAAGTATCAAAGCGGTAAAGTGCATGGTTATGCTATGGGACTGATGTATTTTTAACTATCTACCTGTCTGTCCATCTGTTTGTGGAGTTATGACTTTGGCAAACATCAAATTAGAGATTTTTTTTATTTTTATTTTTAATTTTGCCCTTATTAATGATTACAATTCTTTGCGCAGTTTCATTGCTATTTCATTTTCTTTTTTTGAAAGCCATCTCTCTCTACTCACATGGATCAAAGAAGCAGTAGTCAATGAAGTTTGGCTGCTGAATAACTGCTAGAAGAACTAATAAGATAGCACTGCCTCAAAATGATGGAGCTGTCTGTAATGTGAACTGTATTTCTGACAAAACTAATGAGTATGCATTAATATCACATCAAACAACACAGCAGCATGCATGAAGTCAGCTCCAACAAATCTAATTTATTCATATTTTCTCTCCTCCTGTCCAACTTAATTTTTCCCTTTTTTCTTCCCAAAATGTGCTCCCTTGATTTTTACATAATCCTTTGTAATAAATCACACAGATACAACCCCATTTTTTATCTTTTGACTTATCTGTTTAACAAGCACTTTTAAATTTAATGTCTTAATTTGTTGAAATTTGATTGTAACTTTTGTTCAGGGTTCAGTGTTCCCTCAGTAATTTTTAAAATCCTTTTAAAATCAGAATAGCAGAATATCACAATGTTTTGTTTCACAAAAGAAATCCCCTGCATTGAACCAGAAGTGATTTGGACATAAATAGTAAAATTGAAAATGCTCAATTTCTGTCTGTTTGTTAGTGACAGCTACAAACAATACATTCGGCACCACAAAAAGAGAGCTGTCAGGCTGGGATGTAATCAGAATATAATAAATTGTGACTGAAAGTTAAATTAAGTCTAATCTACAGAGTGTGAAACAAGACATTGCTTTAGGGGATAAGCTGAGTTGAGCTGGAACACAATCTATTTTTTCCCATGTTACAAACATGATAGAATAGTGCCAGTATTCACCCAAACATCACAGCTCCCGATCAGCAAGTGAGTGGAAGGTGATCACCTCAACATGACCTTGAACCTTTAGATCACAGGTTTAAGGAAGGTGCTGAACTTTTTTGTTCTCCTGCTACATTTTCAACCAACAAAATCTGCTACATGACAATCATGTGGCTGTGGGAGAATATGAGTGCGTGTTGGTAGTGAGGTAGAATATTTTAATACATGAAAATAAGTGCTAACCTTAATTGCATTCGTGGAAATTTGAATCTCATGGAGCTTCCTCATTGTCACATCTCGGTCTATGAAATACGAGGATGCCAGCTGATGTAAAGCTTCGACGCTCTGAGTTTCATTCACCATCCTTCTGTCCAGCTTGCTTTTGTCCATATACATTGTCAGGGCTTCCTCACCTGCAGAAACCAAGTATTCAATATGCAAAGAGAAAATTATGTTACAGAAATTATTACTTTTCAGTTCTCATATGTTAATGTTGCTGCTTGGGTACCAGCTTTTCGTGATGTTCATTTGGGCAGGACACTAATGATGTTTTGGGTTTTTTAAGATTTTATGGAAAGTGACATGAACTGATTTTCGTCTGTTGCTCCTGGAAGCTGAAAGCTGAAAGGTTTGTTTTGTGAGAAAGTATAAAGAGAATCCTTTAAAGGGATGGTGCAGTTTCCCATTTCAAATCAATTCTGAGTTAGAGTCAGCAGTCCTAAATGATTTTGTAGCACCACAGGGTGTCTACCTCTGTCAAAACACATGAATACCTATCCAGTCTCAGCACATTTGCTGAGACACATATGTGCACATACACACACTAATTCACACTATGGAAGCTTCTACCCAAGTGGATTTGTACATCTCTCAGACAGATGTTTTTGACAGTTTGGAAATTTTAGGTTTTACATCGAGACACAGCATTATGAGAACAAACTGTCCAATTTTCTTAGCAAAAACATGCTACAGGTACAGAGTTTATCCTCTTCAATAGCGCCAAGGGTTTTTTTTTTTTTATTCCTTGATTTCTAATTTAATATTGTAAGCCATTACAAACAAAGGTGTCAGCTACATACAGTACAAACATGAAAATTTAATATCATACTTTGCATCGAAAAACATGAAAGACAAATATTTAATTCGTTTTCATAATTCCAGCTGCTGTTAAATTTCCAGAAAAATTGTTAATAAAATTAAAAAAAAAAAAAAAAGAAGAAAATAAAATAAGCCTCTCCTTATGCAAATGCAGTCTCCTCATTTATAAGTTAAACGTAGATAAGTTTAACCACAAGTGTGTTACCGTAAGGAACATTCAGAATTTAGCATCTTGTGTGTAACTGTAACAGACTACACCTAGCACACAGTCTTGGCAGTACCTAATTGTTTGCAGTATGCCAAGTTTTTTATCACTTTTTTATAGATAAGGTTTGCCAACCACAGAGGGTTTATGTTTCAATATTTTTCTGTGAAATATTGGATCTTAAGTGCTTGTAATGACTTTTGAATCCATTTATTCCAATATACAATATTGGGGGTATGCCACATATGTGATGAACTATATTGTGTTTAAATGCCTGCAAATTTGTTTCATATGTCACCTCCAGACACCATTACTATAATACTTCAGAGAAGTGCCCAAAATGGCCAATATTGTTTTTTATATGTAATGTTGCAATTACGGTGTCAAAGAAGTGGTGCTCATGTTACAGTAACATACTACAACATAGTATTGGTCAGTATATCTGTCTTTAGAAGAAATAGTTGCTCAGATGCTTGTTTAATAAATTGTACAGGAGAACGTTACTCATTTTACCTCCAAGGGTTCCAGAGACAAGGATGTGGGTGCCATACTTCTTGATGATGGTGTCAATAACTTGCTGAGTAGAGGGCCGTCGGCCCAATAGCCGCAAACTGCGCTGAAACTCCGGCATCAGTGGAATTGGGTTCCGGATAAGGTCCCTCCTCTCAATGGCAGTGTTCCTCACCTTCCAGCGTGCAAACTCTCTGTCAGATAGATACAGGAAGTCCTGTTCAGTTTTCCAGTAAGAAATTTACACTAAACAAAAAGCTTAGTTCCACAGCTTTTCATGATCTAATGAAGCGTATATGACCATCATTAAATTTGCTCACATTTCATGAACAACTTGTAATGTAAATCAAGGTTTTATTCTATTTTCTGAATTCTAACAGACTGAGATCACCTCGAATTCCAGATACAGTTAGATATCCTATGATTAAAGGCATTGTAGGATAATTAAACCTTTAAAAAAATCCTGCAGAGAGCTCATAGCCACTGGGGAGTTGATAATGGTTATGTTGGTAAGGATCAAAGGGGTTTCCTTTAAAGAGCCAGAAACAAACTTTGTCATGGATGCATTGTATTATTATTATTATTATTATTATTATTATTATTATTATTATTATTATTATTACAGAATAAGCTTTATTGTTTTAGAAAATGTTTTAACTTGATTTAAGGCTATAATTTTGAAAATGAAATAATTGCATGGTTAAATGATTCTTTTTCTGATTTATCTTTTGTAACGAAAACATTTATGTTGTTTCATTTTCAGATAAGCATCTAAAAATGGATTTTTTAGTAATTAAAAAAATAAATTATAGAAGTGGGAACCTACAGAAAATAATACTACTCTGCTGTTCCAGCTGCAGTAATTGATGCTTATTGTGTAGCTGATGCGAGAGCAATTTATATAGTTTGGCTGCACTGAAGAGCCACTATGACTAAATCACATTAAGTCATCAGCAATCATGTAATATTTGAGGAGTGCATTACATTTTGTATGCTGAAACAAATGGCAAGTGCATTGTTTCCTTTTCCTCCTGGCAATCTCTTTGTGGGTGTTTGTGTGACACAGGTGATTTCTGCCTTGCTGCAACTTTTAAAAGGATTGTAATTATCACATTTCACGGGAAATGGGAACAAATGTATGCAAATTGTGATGCGTTTTGATATTGTGACAACAAATCTCAAGGTAAGGTGAAGCACACAATGCGACATTGAGTTTCACTTGATGGATTACCTGTAAGTAATAGGCTGAAGCACGTGTTGGGTAATAATAGCTTATATTTTTGGATTTGATTCATTTAACTGAAACCTGCATCCAGACTGAATTACATTTCTATCATTGTCCAACAAGAGCAAATACCAACAGTGCAAGTTCATTTGTAATAGCATGTTACTCATAATAATTGGATTAGGCTGTCATTATCAAGGTGACGGGCCATGGCTACATTTCAGCTAATCGCAAAATTTAAAAATTAAAAAATAAATAAATAAATAAATAAATAAATAAATAAATAAAATAATAAATACACACACACACACACTTTCAGAACCGCTTGTCCCATACGGGGTCACGGGGAACCGGAGCCTACCCGGCAACACAGGGCGTAAGGCCGGAGGGGGAGGGGACACACCCAGGACGGGACGCCAGTCCGTCGCAAGGTACCCCAAGCGGGACTCGAACCCCAGACTCACCGGAGAGCAGGACTGCGGCCCAACCCACTGCGCCACCGCGCCCCTCTCTAAATAATAAATAAATAAATAAAAATAAAACAATATTTATTTACTTATTTATTCATTCATTCATTCATTTATTTTTAGATGCAGGCTGCTTTGGTTCTACAATCTTGAGTTAACCGGTGAATCGCTAGCTTGTGTCAACATAGTTCAAGTGGCTCAAAAGAAAAAATAAAAAGCAAGTTTATATTCGCAAGGTCAGGTCCTGACACTTAGTGCTTGTCTTTCAATATTTATCCCAGGCAAAACTAGCTAGCTGTATAAAAACTAAATTAAGCTGAATTGAACTGAAAGAAGAGCCAGAGAGGTTAAGCACCTCCACACACTCAGAGAACACTTAGACAAATGGACTGGCAGGTGCAGTAAGATGGCAGTGGGGTGTTCCTGACTGAGAAAATATGATTTCAAGAGTTTTAGCACACAAACCCGGTTTTCAGTTTGGTCATAAAATTCATATTTACATTTATTCATTTAGCAGATGTTTTGCTACAAATCAAAGCACAATAATTACTGTGTAGTATATATTTGATACCTTTACCCAAGGTGACATAGAGAGTTAGATGCACTACATACAACTCCCTCATAATCATTTGGACAATTTACAGTTTCCAGTTCACCTGCAGCACATCTTCGGACTGTGGGAGGAAAGTGAAGCACAAGGAAAAAAAAACCCAAGCAAGCAAAGAGATAACATGCAAACTCCAAAATGTAATATTAAAGTTCTATGCATGATCTACTGTAAATCAATTATAGAAAGGCAGTGTTCTTTGCATCAGTCATACATCACAAAAAAAAGCAATTCGCCCATGAACCATTACCAAAGAAAACAGTACAAAATGTTATTGTTTCTTAAGAAAACACCACAATTGTTTACAACTGAAGATGCTCTTCAAAAAATGACTGAAAAGACTAGTTGTCTTCCTCACATGCTCTATTTTATATATCCAATCTGGTGGAGAAGCTTATAGCTCTTTGATATATGAATATTTATGAGGTTGTTGCCACTCTGAAACTTTACCGCTCATTCTTCTAGGGAGTCCAATTTGAGCAAAACCAGCTACCTGAACATACTTGCATTGATTGATTAATCAAGTGCTCTCACACAATTTAAGCAATAAATTCATAACAGTGCAAAATGTGGAAAACCATATGTATCTTAACTCTGATGCTGAGATTAATGTGGTTGACAGATGGAATTTATGACACGATTCAGAGCTGTATTTCTCAGCTCAACACCCATTTTAATGACCTTTTTGTGCAGTCTGGTGTAGAGAAGCACATGAATGTCTGTGCTGCAAGGCCAGGAGGGTAAGGATTAAGTGGGAGAGTTTGATTCTGTTCATGTGGAAACCATAGCATGATAAATTATTATTTCAGCCTCATCAGGTAAAATGCTGCAACTCAAGAACTATTTCAGACACACACAATCCAAAACTGCTTGTCCTGAGCAGGGCCACAGTGAACTGGAACCTAACCTAGCAACACAGGGCGCAAGGCTGGAGGGGGAACACCCTGCACGGGATGCCAGTCTGTCACAAGACACCCCAGACAGGACTCGAACCCCAGACCCGCCAGAGAACGGGCACAGGGCAAACCCACCATGCAACTGCGCCCCTGGAGATAGTTCAGATAAGCTTAATTTTTAAAAGTTCTTCTTTCAAATATTGCAATAAACTTGTTTGTGTCACTTGAAAGAAACTGTTAATTTTTCCATCCCAATGGTTTACGATCTGTAATAGGATGAAAAATCCACATGGTATGCAATATATGTATGTCTGTCTTCTAAGCTCTTGTTTGAGCAAAGTTCACTCAATCCATTCGAAACAATTTGTCAAGAGCTTTTAACAACTACTCTATATTTGCAGGCAAAAGGTATTGCTGAGATTGTTTGCTTTGTAGAAAGAAGTTCCTCAGAAGACTGTCAGACAGCTAAATAATTGGGAACAATCAGGTTCTAAAGTCTGGAGTTGACTCTTTGGAGCTGAATGAGAAACAGCTCACCGGATTCTAATCTCAGTAATGCGAAAGATGGTGCTTCAGACACGTTTATCTGTATTCCACAGGAAGACAAAAAAAAAAAAGACATAACCTGAAAGAACAGAAAATCATGTGGGCAATTACCTTGCCAAGTTGCAAAAATCAGCTGGTAACCCAAACAGAAAAACAGCTATATTTTGGTTTATGGACATTTCAGACTCAATATGGGTGAGCCAGTACAGTGATGCTTCAGATTCTAGCAAAAAAGAAAAAAAAAAACATAGAAAGAAGAAAAACTTACAGAAAAAATTGAACTACATCTATGCAAAAGTACTTATTCCGGATTCATATTACACTCTTTACTCATTAAAAGAAAAATAATCGTTACATGCTTGGTGATGCACAGATGTGACAAGCACCAGCCTGGCCATGGCCAATTTGCCAGACTAATAGTTGCACTATAGGATAGCTTAAAGGGGCAATAAACTCCAGATGAGGAAAATAAATGAATGAATGACACTTTTTTATCAGTCTTTATCATTAAATATCTTAGAATATCTTATATCTTATAGATATAAATATCTTAGAATATATACTATTTATGGTAATTAATATACAGAAACTGGATCTTACTGCAACATATGTAAAAGGTAAAGCAAAGGCAAAAGAAAAAAAATCAGAATTTCTGTGAAATGTCTCAAGTGAAATCATGGGAACCACTGCGGAAAATGAATTAACACACAATACTTCAGTAGCCATGACACAGTAAAAATGTAAAACATACCAAAGGAAGTTTGTACATTATAGGTGTAGATATACTGTGAGATCTCAGTATTTTTAAATCTCTAAAAATTCTGAGCGAGCTGGCTTATTGCACACTTTTCTATGGCTCTGCCACTTGCCTTTGACTCTATGCAATATTGCATTCCTGGGTGGATGCCTGAAGAGAGCAAGTGCACTCGGGGTTTTCATATTCACAAGACAGCCAAAGTAAAGCCATAAATCAAATGGCAGCAGATACAATTGAATTCCGGGATGATTTCAAGCCACTGAGCCCTTCATACATTTTATAAAATAAATCTTAATCCAATACCTTTTTGGAGGGCTGTGAAGAAATCAATGCATCTTATTTTCACGCCTTACTACCTCTCACATGGGTGCTGGCACTATTCCTGTGCATAGTGTGTGACATAAAGGCCAATAAACTAAATATTTGGGTATTTTTATTGCATTTTACATGATTAATCCTCACTGCAGCCTGCAGTGAAACCAGGTACAGTAAAGATAATGTAGCATGTTATTCATTTTCTCAATCAGTGATCACCCTCTGAAAGTCAGTAACATTATAAAAGGTAACATTGGTAAGTATTTCTGAAATGTAATCATCAAATGAGATGTTTTTGACACATACTAATGGTAATTATATAGTAACGGCTATAAGGGGTGCAAACAAGGATTAACATGTCCCCAGTGTCCCCATTTTGTGTGATGTGTATTAGCAAATTATATGCTGTCACTGGGCTCCCTGTGTCACATCCATATTGTCTACAGTACTTATAACTGGTTGACTCAGTTACTCAAGGGCTGCTTGACTGCATATCAATGACTCAGTCAATAAACGACCATCTCTACAAAGCCATTCCCCTTCACAAAAATAAAAACAACTTGACCAGTTTCTATGTCTATTTCCTGTGACATACAATACAATACAATACAATAGACATTCTAAATTATATTGCTAATAATATTGTGATCAAAGGAGTAATTAGTACATAATCTATTTTAAATAATACACACGCACACACACGCATTTTCAATGTTGGATTTATGGGGATTAAAATGCTAAGAACTTTATTTGGTAATAAATGAACTAACGCATATTTTTTAGTTAGCTAACGGTAGTTCACTACTTCAACTATATATTTCAACAGTCTTTTTACCTATCACAACTCCTACTATTGTTCCAGATCCACAGAAAATTAAAAAAAAAAAAAAAAAAAAACTTTTGACCAGTTTAATGTATTACAATTATGCGTTATAATCTCAATCCTTAACAACATTTTCCAGCCCTGTTGGTTCCCCAGTGTGACAGCCTCCAAAAGAGCATGGAAAAAGTCATAAAGCACACATATGCTAACATGGAAATAAATGTGATGTGAATACCAAAAAAGTGATGACTAATAGGGTACTGCAGTGAAACACTATTGCAGAACCTAACTTAATATCTTAAAAGTATTAATTTTTTTCTTAAGCAGAGATTTCAAGCTCTTATTAATAAATACAACATTCTGCAATTACTAGTACATTTACATTTACATTCTATTCTGCAATTACAAGTAATTGCAGATATAAAATTATAACATCCTAATAGAAAAGCCTGAGAAATGACAAAAGCTTTAAAGAAAAGAAACACACCACCAAAGAAGGTGGTGCTTTTATTCTTAGCTGGTACTCATCACTGTGTAAGCTATACAAGACAATTGTACTGCTTAGGTTCCTAACAACTTCTCTGCAAACAGAGTAGAATCTCCTTAGAAAAAACTAGCTGCAAGAGCCTTTTAGTGACAGTGAAGTGAATATAAGAAGATTAGGAAAAAGACTAAGCCCTAGTGAATTCAGACCAAAAAAAATAAAGTATTAAGCTGTGTAAGACCTATTTTCATTATATTTAGTTTAGGTTACAAGCCTGAGTTTATTTCTTGCCAATGAATACCACTCCTCCCACACCCCCCATACACTGCCTTGCCCCTAGTGTAAAAGCTTTCTTTTTAACATCAAAACAAGAGTAATTTTTGTCAAGATGCAGACCTATGAAAAAAGTATATCCTGCTGCCATGTTGTTTTTTTAATTTATTTTTTGTTTCTTTCCCATGGTGCTTTCCTTGCCAGTCTGGGTACTCTGATAAGGGAGGTGTTGCAGTGGTTCTGACATGCTGATGGAAGCTTTCTCAGAATTGGATTTCTGCTTTCTAAAGGGTTTACTGTGCATTAAACTGCACGGTCACACACAGAGCTGCAGTGGTGAATGCTAAAGGCTCATGGCTTTCTGCAATTTGGGAATGGGACTGATGAAAACAACATCGTCATAGCCCTGCTGCGGACTGTATGGGGAATGGAGATCTCCATAGCAATAGCCATTGGGCTGTTTGTGTCTGGCAGGTAATGAGTGCACTCCAGATGTGTGTCAGTAATTGGAAAACTACTCAGGGTGTGAGCTGCTTACACAAAGAGGAAAAAAAAATACATCAATATGTAACAAAGTTCTCTCAAAGGAGACAATGTGATGTAGAATTTCTTTGTCAAAATCCCACCTTAAATCTTATACTGTACTGATTTAATATAGTGAAATAAACAAAGTGTCTATATCCCATAAGCAAATTTACCTCTGGACTGAAAGTGCCCACAATAAAACAAGATATAAATCATTTTATTTGAGGTGACTTACACATTCACCCAAAGAAAACTTTGAGCACTCTTCATGCTGGAATCCTAATTGAACTTACTACTGGAAAGGATTGCAGGATTATCGTTTTGAACACAATACATACCATGGGAATGTTAAAGAGAACCAGAAACCTGAAGGAGGCAGGTAGTGGAACATAATCTGTCACACATTAATAATAACAAAAGTCTGTTGTTTTAGCATCAGATCTGTATAGTATGAGATTTGGGATATGCATGAATGAATAAATGTAAATGTAAATGTAAATGCACGCAACGTGCAGCAATAATGTTGTTTTCTCCACGCTGATGTCAGAACTCTCTGTGGAGCACCACTCCAACAGGAATACCTTCCATACATTGAAATTAATCAGTGCTTAACCCTGACACACTTTCCAGCTCTATTTCTCAGCTAATTACAAGATCTTCCCGGTCGTAATTAACTAATTCCTAAGTGGGGGATGATTATCAGTGGTTTGAGATGGATATGGCATAATTCCCTGCTCAGCTCGTCACCGCGAACTCTGTTTCATCCATGCTGTGCTTCAGAAATTATTTCAAAGGTGGCCCATTTTGGGACACATCTCAAATGTCACTAACCACATATTTCACCACTGTGCATTGATGTGCAGTAACCCTGCTGAGATGACCTAGTCGTTTTATAGGTGAGTTCACTTTGTCGTTTGAGGGAAGTTATAGATGTGCACTCGAGGGTGACCTCTCACTCAGTGTTCCACTTGCGACCGTAAGAGTTTGAGAGGGCATGGGGGCTGCCTTGTGTGAAATGGGAGCCCGTTATTCTTTCTCACCTTGACTTTGACCTCTTTTTCCCTGACCCACCTGCCACCGCTGCAGCAGCAAGGGTCTCTTGTCCCCAGGGAGAGCACATCGCACCCTGCCTGCCTTGAGGTCACCTTGCTGAGTTCAGTCTACCTCTGGCGGCTCTTGCTAATTTTTCAAATGCAGAATGCTACTGGGTAAAAGCCACCACACTGCATCTTTAAGGCAAGTGATAAATTATCAGCTTCAGCAACGACTAATACTGATCCATCAACAGGAGATGAAAGCAATCTAGCCACAATTTAGCCTCTATACTTGCCTCCATCCCTCTACTTGTTGGAGGTGAGTTCGCTTGAGAGGACAAATGCCCCTCACGTGGAACTTCAAAGAAAAGACTAGATTCCATACAAATGAGGCAATGAACAGCAGCAGTGTACTAATACAGCTGTGTCATTTTTTTCCCAAATTGATTAGCAGATGGCTGATTAAGCAGTGTGAAATGATACTAGCACTTGCTTTGCACACAAATACTTCTGGGACTCCTATTCCCATTTTTACACACAGTAAAAATTTTAAAGCATTTGACAGTTATAATACCAATGATAACAAAGTCCTGCTTCATTGCAGATTAAAAAAATTAACAATTAAAACATAAAGTACTCTAATAGGGGGGTGTGGTGGCATGGCAGGTTTGGCTAGTGCCCGCTGTGTGGCAGCTCTGGGGTTCAAGCCCTGCCTGGGATGTCTTGTGGCAGACTGGCATCCCGTCCAGGGTGTGTCCCCTCCCCCTCAGCCTTGTGCTCTGTGTTGATGGGTTAGGCTCCGGCTCGCTGCGACCCCTCTTGAGACAAGCAGGTGAAGACATTGGTTGTAGTGCAATACTATTAATGAATCTTGGATATTATGTTTAGTGAAGTATTTTGTTTTACATTACCATGTATTAAATCAAATATTTCAGAAAAAACTCGAAAAAGGTACCATGGTTTTATACATCCAGATGCATCCCCAAGTGTGTTACCTTGGCATGGTTTTTTGGGTTGCTGATTTCAACCAAAATGTAGTTCTAGCATGTTTTGTTTTGTTGTGCCAATGTAGTTGTGACCATTAAAGTGCTATAATACATGGAATAATAGGCAGCTAATGACATCATCACAACTGGTGATGTGGTTGAATGTGAAACCACATCAAGCCTTTGAAAAGTGCAGAAGAAACAGGAACAAACAAAATAACATCAAACACAATGTGCTCCACACACACACACACACACACACACATTTTCAGAACCGCTTGTCCCATACGGGGTTGCGGGGAACCGGAGCCTACTCAGCAACACAGGGCGGAAGGCCGGAGGGGGAGGGGACACACCCAGGACGGGACGCCAGTCCGTCGCAAGGCAGCCCAAGTGGGACTTGAACCCCAGACCCACCAGAGAGCAGGACTGTGGGCCAACCCACTGCGCCACCGCACAATGTGCTCCCAATAACCTAAAACAAAAATTCACCCATTATAAAACTTATGTTTTGACAGAACTGTAAACTCCAAGGATATGTGGTGGTGCAGTGGGTTGGACCAGGTCCTGCTCTCCGATAGGTCTGGGGTTCGAGTCCCACTTGGGCTGCCTTGTGACAGACTGGTATCCCATCCTGGGTGTTCCCCTCCAGCCTTTCATTCTGTGTTGCCGGGTTAGGCTCTGGCTTGCTGCAACCCCGCGTGGGATAAGTGGTTTCAGACTGTGTGTGTGTATTTCTTTGAACCAACCATTGGCAATAACTGTTTATCCTTTGCATGGATGTAATGATCTGCTGTATCCCGGAAGCATGGGGCAAGAGACAGGGTACATCCTAGAAATTACACACACGCTGGCTGAAACCGCTTGTCCTGAGCGAGGTCGCAGCAACCCGAAGCCTAACCCGGCAACATAGGGCGCAATTCTAGAGGGTCACAGCCAAAAGCAGTTAAATACCCATTGTGTTTGTTTTCCAATTGTATCTTTTTGCCAGCTAATGACTGCACAGGGAAATACAGAAATAATTTTTGCTCTGTAACAACTAAAAAATAATAATAATAATAAAAAAAAACACATGAAGAAAATTCAAGTAAGAAGACACATTTTGAATAAATAATGTCTGTCTTCAAGTTAATAGTTAGTCAAATGTTCACAGCACAAGGAACCAGTGAACGGTGATACCGTTTTCCTTTCAGCAACAAGAAGAAAGAAATTAACATAATTTCGTAAGGTCATGAGCAGAAATTAGTATATTGTGCTTAGTATCTATTTTTGATTTATTCATTCATTGCAATTTTGTTATGACAATGTCTGCTTCAGGGCTTTATTATCTCAAATTACTGATAGTATTTAAAAAAATGTCCATTGGAGGGAAAGATAAATTATCAATGAGAAAAAGAAAAAAGCTAGCTTAGAGGCTAGGTATCTGAAGGATGAGTGTTGAAATCATCAAAAAAATAACAGGAGCCCATGAGATAAAGGAAAGAAAGAAATCTAATTCATCAGGGGATGGAATCGAAGGGGCAGGGGGCCAATAAATAGTAATGAGTAGAAACAGAAGAGTGATTTTGCTGCAATGAAATTCATGCAGAAACCAAGGTAAAAGCAGAGAAAAAAAAAAAAGTTCAACGTGAAAATAAGACAGACCAGTTTGTCATCGTAAAAAATACAGCTTTGATAGAGATGTAGCAAATATAATAAGGCGGACTGCTTAAGTTGAAACCCTCTCTTTAAGAAAAGGATGTTTTGGTACCAAGGAACAAAAAAACAGTGATGCAAATATTGACATTAAATCAATTGCTTCAAAAGGTGATTGGCAATCTCAACATTTAACTGAAACCCAAAAAGAGATTTGCAACTGGGAAAGGAAAACTTTGCTAGGGTATGTTTGCATTTGTGTAACTTGTAATCTCAAAGAAATTTCTCAACGAAAGTATTTAGCCCGGATTCTGTAAATATCTAGGTTTTTAAATGAATGAAGAGCCTACAAGCATTTGTTTTGTCATAATTGTCAATGGTAAAGAAAATGGTGTGGATAAAATTAATAAGAATAGCTATAAGGTTTTTCAAGAATGTGGCCTTAAGACACAAAAAATAATCCAAGCTGGGAAAACAGTGATACTTATTCTAGATAATCTATATAAGTAGCCTTGCACTTAGTTAAATCATTAATGGATTCCAAAATAGGTGACAAAACATATCGTTATCAAGTAAAGGACTGGAAATACAACTGGTTGTGTAGTGGTTAGAGCTGCTGCCTTTGGATCTAAAGATCGCAGGTTTGCTCTAGCTATAGTACCCTTAAGCAAGGTGCTTACCCTAAATTGCTTCAGTAAAATTACCCAGTTGTATAAATGGGTAAATAACTGTAAGCTTGTGATAATTATAATCTTAACATCGGAAGTTGCTTTGGAGAAAATCATCAGATAAATGAATACATGTAACCATTATATCTGAGGTGCTCTTGCACAAAAAAGGCATTAAAGAATGCGTTTAAGAAAAGCCAAGACGTAGGTGAAATGATGTGTTTTTCAAGAATACAATCATACAGAACTGAAAATCAATTGAAGAATTCATGAAGATACGGACTTTCATTAGAGGCTTTTCCATAAAATTTAATTTTGTTTATTTTTCCAAGTATTGCATGATGAACATACATATTTCACTGTATAACATATTGCATGGATGACAGCTGTACGTGTTTTCTTTGGCTGTGATGAAACAGTTACTCCACATGTGTGAATGGAATTTTTGTTTATAAGAATAAAGATGATAGAATATAGATGTAAGAACATGTCTATAGTGAAAAGTAATGTTTATAAAAACACAAGAATATCTTCTTCATAGGAAAATGTACTTTGTTAAATGTTAACTGTCAATATATTTAAAGACATTTTCTGGTGTTAGATTACAGAAAGAAATAAACACACAGCTTACTATACTGTAAAATGGCAACTTGATGTCTAGATGACAAAAAGGTGAGTTTAAGCTTTAGTTCTTTTGCATTTCAGAAACAGGAGGTAAAAGCAGACTGATTTCATGCTGTTATTTGAATTAAATTAAACAGCAAATACTGTAGTTTTGTTAAATATTTACAATATTTGAATTTTGTTATTGTCATTCCTCAATAATTTAAATTTTGTTCTGGGTGGTGTCTCTTGAATGTAGTTTGTTTCATTTCAGTGACAGAACCAGCCTGAGTGAGAGGAGTACAGAGAATATTGGTGTTAACAATATTGGATAACAAGACTAACTGGAATATTTATCTGAAACCATATATGAGAATCCCATGTATGTTCTTTTTTTAGTGTAAATAATGTACACACATTTTCTCGGATTGCAGCAAAATGCAGTTAAAGTGTATCAACGGTGCATTTACTACATACTGCATTTTTATAATGGTGAGGGGGAAGATTTAAAAGAACAGTCAGAAAAACCACAGATCATCATAATTGTGCAAGACAATGTGATGCTGCTTTAGCCTTCAGAGATTCACATATTTTGCCCTAATTAAGTGGGTTATTTGGACTAAAAAATGCTGTCTAGTACATTCTACTACTTCTTTTTCAAGCAGCTGTGTCTGCTTTTTAATCAGAGTCCTACTACAGTAACATTTTTAGTCTAAATCAACCCTGTAAATAACGAAAAATGAGCATGTACCTCTTTATTATATATTTATATATATGAATTCCAGGTTCCATCTTCATGACTGAGGGTCATAGAATATATGGTGCTGCATAGATGTTATATGTTGAATGGAAAAAGCCACTTGAGAGGTTCAGCGGTTGCCAACACACCTTTTAAGCTGTTACACTACAAGGTTGGGGCTGAAAACAATACTGCTAAATTTTTAGGCTGCTAAAAACCTGGAGATAGCTTGTTGCTGAGCTGGTCGGAATTATTTGTCTGGGATAATGCTTTCCTGTAATCTGTCCCGATAATAGGGGCGGGAATACTGTCTCTTCTTGGAAATCTAATTTAATCAGTCCATGTCTAAATAATGCAGACAGAGGGACCCTCGGGGGAAGGGGTGCAGAATGCTGTTTACTCTTCACCACCACATGCTTGTTTAGTCTAAGAAAGAGGTGAGGAGAGGAGCCTGACTCAGCTGATGATGTTGATTTTAACTATATTTTGGTTTAACTAAATATAGAGCTTATGGATAATTTATGTAGGTAATGTAGTTAATGAAAATTAGGGTGCCTGACCTGTTACATGCATTTCATTCTTAATATCTGAATACCCTAAAACATAATGAATAGAAGGCAATTACAATGGCTATTAAAGTAAAACTTATGTTGGTGACATTGAAGGATTAGTTGCAGTGGTAAAAAAATTTCATGAGTGTAAATGAGTATTACTGTTAATTTTTTTTTTTTTTTTTTAATTCCAGATCTTCAAAGTACTCTAATCACTCACAGAGATGTACATATGAACTCGGGTTTGAATGGGTTTGAATCCCCATTCCGCTGCAGTAGTCCTGAACAAGGTACTAACTCCTAACTGTTACCTCTTCATTACATACCTGCATAAATTGGTGACTCATTCTAAATAGCTTTGTGTAGTCTACCTTGGATTATTTAACCATCAAAATAAGGGTTAATAATAAAAGAACAATAACTGTTTATCCAGTTAGTAGTATCCCTGTGGATCGCTGAGCCAGTCCAATGAAGCATAGGGTTTGAAGCAGACTATATCCTGGTTTATGGATCAGACTATCGCAAGACATTCAAACATACAGGCACACACAAAGGAAGTTACATGCATAAATAAACTGAACTGTGGGAGAAAATCACAGAACTCAGAGGAAATCCACACAAACATAAAGATAGCATACAAACTTCACAGAGACTTAGCCAGATTTCAACCCAGGTTTGAACCCAGAGCCCCAGGGTTCTGTGGTTCTGTGCTATAGGCCTCTGTCCAGAAAAAAACTGTTTTCAGCATCTGCCATTGAAAATTAATCATATTGATTTTTTACTTCATTAATTAGAAATTCGGCCTTTTTTATTTCATTAATTCAACTGATGAAACTATGTTAATACATAAGGCTCAGTTTAGTTGAAATGTTAGCTTGCCTTTGTATAGTCGCTCAGATCTAACCATCATACTTTATTTCAGCGAGTTACAAGGTCCAGAATTTAAAATAGCATTATTTAAAATAAGATAATCTCTTACTCAGTTCTGTCAGCCTCCAGCCATGCTAAGCTCCATTTAAGTCATAACCCTTAGTCTAATCATGAAAACAACAAGAACAAGAACAACAACAGTAATAATAATAATAATCATAATAATAATAATAATAATAATAATTACCATGTTTTAAAGAGAGTTGTGTTTTGTGTTTATAAGCACAGTAAACTTGGTCTTACGTTTGCTTTGATAACAATCAAAAATGTATTTGTATTGACATTCATTTTAATATTAAAATATTAAAAACATCTTAAATATTTAATAAAATATTAAAGTCCAAATTAACACATAACAAGACTTTAAAGGTGAACCCCGAAAAACACTTACCTATAAATTTTATATCTGGTCGTAAATCCTTGACGGAATCTTTCCACAAAGGAGAGGTAACTCCGAGAGTAGTGGAAAGGCCCGCGGTCAGAGATGAGCCAATCAAATTGTTTGGAGACATGTTGCTCCGCAACGGATGGATCCTGACGGGAAGACTGAACTGTTATATGGTCCCATATAAACAGGAAGCAGATGACCTCAATAAACCTCCAGTTCATGCTTTTCTTTCAGCCACTCTCTGCTCATTCTTGCTCCATTCTGTGGAGACCTACCAGGGGAGAGACACAAGATAAGGAATTCCATCTTTAAAAAAATCTCAAGTGAAGTTATATTTTTCCTATAATCAAATCAACATTCTTAAACACTACAGCAAAATGTACTGTGAGAATTGAAATGTTCATGTCAAAACACTGACATCACTGTCATAAGAATTAAGAGAAAAAAGAAAGAATTTCAATGCATCAATACAGCAGAGAAAACTGAGGTAAAATGTGAATTATTAGTGCTTTGTTTCCTCTGATACAGATGGATTTTAAAATTTTGTGAAATGGGAGTCATTTATGAAATATTCTTATAACTGTAATTGCTTGTGTCTTGAAAAATCAGTTTTACTTAATCACAATGCAAACACTTAGTGTAATGCATATCAAAAATATGGAAATATATAGTGCATGAACAGTTTTACTAATGCAAAAGAAGGTTTACTACATTTGATAAACTTCCAGTGAATAGGAGTTGTATCATTGCTAACATCTAGTCCAGTAAAACAGATGAAAATTTGGGTTCAGATGTGCAAGAACCAAAGAAAAATCCAATAAAGTCATAAAGAAAAAAGAAAATTACTGAGACAGGGATTGAATCCCTAATAGTCTGCTAGAAAAAAAAAAAAAAAAAAAAAGTTGTAGTGTTAGAGGCACTAATATAGTTGCATGTGAGAAGTTCAAGGAAATCTCATTGAAAGCATTTGAATTAAAACTAAATGCCAAGAGGAGAAATACACAACACAGACAAAATACTGGAGAAGTCAATGGAGAAGAACTGGGCCATCGAAGTTTATCACCATTTGAAATTACTGCATGCCTTGTTGCGCTCTGGTATTGTTCTACATGATCAAGTCTCATGTCTCCTTTCATTCTTGAAGAATTTCTTCAGTTACAGTGCATATGGTATGTTAATGTTTAATGTGCTGCACCAGTTGTAAAGAAGCCTGGCAATTAATTCTGATCAATTTTAAGACACAGGTACAGTTGTGTCAGAGTAGCACAAAACACAAAGCAAACAATTTATTTTGGCTGTGTCTAGCAAAGCCAATGCAGACTCATATGGTTCCATTTGGTTTTGTACATCCAAGGAATTGTCAAAATATTGAAACTTTTTATTGTTATTTTGTTTATATTAAGCACATTATTGTGCTCCTGTCTTATACATAAAACTGGACAACCTAGTCAATTTTCACGTCTCAGATTTATAATGTTAATTTGTTAGTTTGAAGCAGTTTGTCACTCCCCAAATTTGCAGCACTGGTTCTACGGTGTACCAGAAGCTGTAGTTCTGCTCTAAAGTAAGGTGTATTACAAAATTTCGGGTGGTCTAAGGACTTACTGTAGCCCAGATTTGCTATACTCATTGACTAGCATTATCCTTGTCTTTCTGGTTCGAAAACCAATATCTTCCTGACTATATAATCTGCAAAATAATAAAGGCAGCTAAATTAAAAATAATAATAATTCTGCCTTCTCAGCTTTTGTAATAGTAGCATTGTTATTGATTTTTCTGAATAAATTCCAGTGGCTTTTGTTATAGAAAAAGCGATGTGTGCTTTCTGAGCTGTTACTAAGCAGAGCTTTTATGATACATAGAAGTATTCCTCTGGTCCAACCGGGACGTTTTCAGTGCATTCCAAAACAGAACGTGCATTGGCATGCTTTAACTGTAATCCATTACACTCAGTGTCTGTGAATTTGCCACTGGGGCATCCCCTATGACTTCAACAGTTAACTTGTGTCACCTATAGGAGAAAAGTAAATTTTCATAATTTTGCAACGTCATATTGAAACTTTTGACAACCCACATGCCAGGCATCCATCTCCACTGGCACCATTCTATAAATCACAAATAACCAAAGTTCTTAGAAAAAATAAGGAATCAAACGTAATGTCCCACCAGGACCGTAGGCAGATGGATTTTGTAGTTCAGTCCTGATGTGCCAAAAGAGCTGTGCAGTCACAGAGTGCTAGTTCATACAAAGTATATAAATGGAGGGGATGTGTTCAGGGATGTGTTCAGGGATGGAATAAGAACCCATTGGTCGTTCTTCTTACAAGGAATTCTAAGGCAGTGGGAAGACTGGTCAGAAGACTCAGTAGACAGCTGATAAGGACTCATTAGCTTTCCATTGCTGTTTGAGCTGCATGAAACATTATTCTGTACTTGACATTATTCCCTGTAATTCCCTGTGTTTTAACTGGAACCAACTTTATACAGTTAAATTACTTGACGTTCTGCATATCAATGTTATTTCTTTAATGCCAGTGTAGTACCACTGTATGCAAACAATTCCTGCTGTGTGTGAGTAACAAAAAAAGTTCAAATCGATTTGTTGCAGAATAAAAACATCAAAATAATAATATATTATAATAATAGTATATAAACCACATGATATTAATTACCCTGAATACAAATATTATAAATCAGTAAAAAGGTTCTAAAAGCTAAAATTTGCATACTATTAAATTACACACACACGCACACACACATTTTCTGAACCGATTGTCCCATATGGGGTCGCGGGGAACCGGAGCCTAACCCGGCAACACAGGGCATAGGGCAGGAGAGGGAGGGGACGCACCCAGGACGGGATGCCAGCCCGTTGCAAGGCCCCCCAAGTGGGATTTGAACCCCAGACCCACCAGAGAGAAGGACCTGGTCCAACCCACTGCACCACCACACCCCCCTCTTAAATTACATATGTAAGTATTATGCAACCTGTCTTTTTCCAATGTGATTACAAAATTTGTAACTGAAAGCTGTTTCTGCTGTCACTACGTATTGTTAATCAGACAGATATTAACAGCTGGCAAGACAGTGGAGTGACTGAAGTACCACCTACAGCAGGCTCTCAGTTTAGCCTGTTTCTCATTTCTTCATAACTCACGTAATTTGTGCTTCACATTTACAGACTATATTAAGGTACATGACACATATACTATCTTTGCAGGAAAATGTAGAGAATTTTTAAATGTATTTTATGTATGTCTATCTCTCTGGTAAAATTATTTTTTATTTCTGGTCTTATTTAAAATGAAATTATTTGTATGGGTTATTGTGATTGTGTTCCTAAATTCTTAGAAGCCTGTGAGCTCTGCAATTAATTTATTGTACAATAAAATCCTCATCTTCTCTTCAACAATCAATAGCTATAGGAACAAAAACCTTATAAATCCCAAAAATCAAAAATGGGGAATAATTTTTCTTATTCTGGTCATGGGGATTCTACACCCTAAATCCTCAAGCTGATTTTAGAAGCTTACAATACCCTCAGCCAAATAAAGGCCACACACTCTGAAGCTTCTGGGTAATAAGGGAGGTGACACTGCAAATTCGTTACACTTCATATTGCTTTGACAGCCATGCTGCTGTTTTGCAAGTTAAGAGATTTATTTCTTTCTGGATGTCTTAACTCACATTTAAGTTTACTGCATGACATGAGTTAGAATTGAATTACTGCCTCAGAGTAACCTTCTGTACACTTACAGTGAACAAGCTTATTCAGTAGTGTCATATTACTAATGGATCATGTTCATTGCCCTTTTCCTGGGTTTTGTAAGGGTTTGAAGCAAGTTCCAGTTAAGTGAATTAATGGTGTCTGTTGTGAAGATTCAAATAACGCACAGCCTTCTAGTAATTACCATGAGCATTTCTTTCAGAAGGATAAAGATGCATGTTTTCCCTTAATTTATTTATAGATGTCATTTCTTCTTCGAGTTAACTTGTGCCAAAAAGTAAAAAAAAAAAAAAAAGAAAAATCTTCTTCTGTAAGCATAACTTCTGTTTGCCATAACTTGAATGGAAATAATATTTATTGAATTTATTCGATGACTTGAAAAGGTTGAAAATGATGTTGGTATGTATGTAGTATGTATGTAGAGATATATAAGAATTCTAGAAAAAAAACAAATAAAACTTTTTCTGTGCTTTTATTGCTGTAACTGGCTTGTTGCATACTGTAGCATACTGCCATATGATGAACTACGGTAAAGTACTGTATTTTGCTATGTTTGTTTTTCTACCAACCAAATTTGAAGGTTGCAAGTTTGTTAGTCTAAAGATTTCTGCTCCACCACTAAGGTTAACATTACATTTGTGTTAATCTGAGTGGTATGTTTAAGTCCTCTTGGGACTTTCTGGCTAAAGGATTCACATATTCTTTCTGTCACTGATGCTTGCCAAGATCAACAGCTGGGCTGGTCAGTTTTAACTGCAGGGGGGAAGGGCAGGAATTCAGACTTCCCTTGAGAGAGATTGAATTAAAATTATCATAACTTGTTTACAGCCACCTCAGGACAATGCACTAATGGCCTGCCACTTGCAATCACCTGAAGAGGCTTAAGTTCATTTGTACAACTCTTTTTTTTTCCCGATCTCATTTTGGACTGAAACAGCAGCCTGACCTTCAGAAGCCATGGCTCAGCAATCCCGCAGAATAATTAAATCCAAAGGTCTGTCCAGAACCAATCACACCAATGCCTAAAATCAATGGAAATTTAAAATACATTCTAATGCAGTAATGTGCTGAGTTATTGTTCCAATTTACCTGTGCTTAATGATTTATTGTCCTCTAATCTGTTGTGAAATGGTGTAGTGGGCAGCAGAAGGGGTCTGGAATCAATGTAGAACCACAGGAAAGCTGTTTTCAAGTTCCACACAAAGCACTGCAAAGCATTCATTGGAGCTACTGTTGATTGAATGCCAACTGCTGGTACTTTAATGCACTGCAGAGTCCTTTAGCAGCTTTTTGTAAGAAGTCAGGTGTAGGGTCATTTGGACGTCTGTAATAAATACAGTTTAAGGAGGGCTGAAGTATAAAAACATTCTGGCTGGTACTTTGAACCATATGTCATGGTCAGCAGTTCCATTGAAGATGCAATCTGGACAAGTATCAAGAAAGCAATGAAAAAAATGATTTTATTTAAGGCTGTATAAGGGTTTAAGTGATTCATTTTCACTTCTGCCTTGCTCTTCTTTACTTTTATGTCTTTTATTTTTAGCCCCTTATACCACAAATGTCCATGCTGTGGAAACAGCAGTAGTAATGGCTATCCAAGTTCATTGTAAACAGCTCATGTACACAAAATATCTGCTGCACACCAAGCTGAACATAAATGCTCAGAAGATCAAACTCAACAGAAACATTATACATCTTTCAAATTCATTAATTTAATGAATGAGTGAACCTGTATTATTTGAATCAGAGGTGTGAGATGGAAAGTAAGTGTTGCGTGAAAGCAAGATGAACTTTTGCCACCTGTTCTGACTGTCACAACAAATTGTCTGGCTTGTCAGCAGGAAACACACTATCAGCAAAAGATGTCAGACATGAAATCTGTCTCAAATATTTGTTAAGGTTGATCAGTTATTTAATTTTTACAAAAATAACAGTAATAATTCATAACAAAAATTAATCCAGAAAAAGTATATTGAATTGCAATTATAAAACATTATCAGTTCTTTTTTATAGACAGACACAGTCCTGTGACAATTAGTTAAATGTTTTAAGTGTTTTTCTTTGTTAATATCAATATATTAACAAAGGCTAGCAATACTGATTTGTATAATATATTTTTCTATGCCTTATCTTAGAAATGTTATCTTCTTTTAATTAATTTAATTTACCTGCATTTGCAGTCTATTTTGCAGTTCCTATAAAGAAGAGTTACAAACAGTAAGCAAAGAGTAAGACATTTTAAACGGTAAAGATTGTACTGAAAGCATTCATTTTCAATGCACGTTTTAAACATTTTATGCACTTAAAGGCATGGAATACTATAGGATCATTTAGATTTTCGGCACCAGTTAGATGAGCACTGTCTGGTTCTGAAATGCCAAAGGTATGACTAAAAGCTAATTTCCATGCAAAGAGTGTGGTGACATCACACTCGTAAATGAAAGAAAACCATTGTAGATTCATGTGGCTTTCCACAACTCATACTCATACACAAACACACATTGACTGAAACTACCTGTCCCAAGCAGGGTCGCGGCAAGCTGGAACCTAACCCGTCAATGCAGGGTGCAGGGTTTGAGGGGGAGGGGACACACCTAGAACCTCAGACCCACCAGAGAGCAGGCACAGGCCAAACCCGCTGCGCCACTACACCCCCCCATACAACTTGTACAATTAGTTCCAATCAATCAGATCAATCAGTAAAACTCATGCTCTCCAGCAGTAATTCATTTCCCGATTAAGTGAAAGTTAAATGAAAAAAAATTGACGGGGGGCCTATCATGTTGACAGAGTCTTCTGAGCTTCATGGCATTTCCTTGTTTTTACTCCCCTTTAAATGAAGACTACAATAAGGTTTTATTCTGTGTCAAAACCCAAATGTAAAGTGTTGAAAAAAATAAGCAGCATCAGCAATGTCAATGTGATATTTTTTGGTCTGCCATTATGGTAAGAATAAAGTGACCCCCCCCCCCCAAAACCTCCAGATCACTATATAATAAAGTTTTTCTGGGAATAGTTACACTGTCAGCTCACTTAAATTCTGCACTGAAATACCAGCCCTATGAAATACAGATCAAGATTCCCTTATAACCAGAATTTAACTATATATTTTACAAATTACCTTAAAAGTTTGAATTTTCATCTTCTTGTTGTTCTAGAAGTTCCCCTGATTTTAAAGACATCTCAGTGTACTAGATATGTATGTTCCCACTGAGACTTGCCATGCCAAATTACACCCTGGAGGAGCAGACAGCAGAAAAATGCTCTTCCAGCACACTTGACTGTAAGATTAGGTACCAGCAATGCTATAAATTTTCAGGTAGTGCTGCATTTACGAAATCATGTGCGGTCCTCAGGTCTTTAAATAGCACAAAATAAATCATTCAGCAGTCTCAGAATCCGTACATATTTGCTGACTGAAGTTCAGTTCTGCTGACCAAAGTCCCACCTCACTTCCAACCTAAAAGGGCTCTCTCTAAAACACAGAAATGAGTGCTGTTTAATCTGACAGCTTTTTTTGCTTTTTTTTTTTTTTTTTTTTTAGGTCATCGCACAGCAGATCTAAGAGAGAAATGATGCTACATACCAAGATCTGAGCTGAAAGGACAAGATATATTTGAATAATATCATGTTCTAATGTCCTGATCTAATCTTTAAGCTTTTTTTTGTATTCAGCAGAAAGGTTATAAAGACATCACTGTATACACTTCAACTGACATGTTTTTGCTAAAAGGGACATAATCATATGTAAAAAGAAAAAAGATGTGAAAAGGAGTCATTTCATCATGGGAAAAAATTTACAGGACATGAAAATGTCAGAAAGCTGAGAAAGACCTAGCAGACATTACATCAGCATTCTAAAATCCCTACTGAAAATATTTTATACTTTAAGATGTTATTTGAAAACCACAATATCTTCAGAGATAAAAGGATGCCACAGAAGAAAAGAGTGGGACAGACAGCTTGTAAATGTCAAATGCACAACTAACACAGGTTTAGATGCTGAAGCAAATAAAAATTCACATGATACTTTAACCCAAATTCATAATTATATGATGAATATATTATTGTATGGTATATTGTTTTGCCTTACTACACACTGCACAAAGCAAAATCATATTCCATATTATGTCATAATTTGCACATATGTTCAAAGCTGTATTTTAAAACAAACCACATCATTTCTGTAAATTTACACAAGAACTGTTTCTTTCTTCTAGCCAGATTTTACATAGAGTAAAAAGCATAGTTAGTTTTTGGCTATCACTCACTTCAGTGCAAAGAAAGGGCTCCGTATTAAAACAGACAATTTGCCCTATGCTTTAGGGACTAATTAAACACAGATCAGGCACACTAAGCAATGAACTATGCCTTGGCAGAACACAGTAGAATTTTGCCATAAATTTAATGTTGGCTATGAATGTGCAGAGCAAGGGTGTGCAGATCAATAGACCTGATACTTCATGATACTATTTCTTTGCTCCATACAGTCAAAATATTCCAAAGCTTAGTGAACTACTGTTGTTGAATGATTTAGATTATCCTCATATATTTATGTAGGTATGTATTTACTTATTTAGGAGAGTGTCAGCATGTCCAGGTCTCATACCTTCACACCAAATGGAGGTTTTTTTTAAAATTTAAAATGTAAATCATGATGCCAAGGCCTTTGTACAAATTAATTTCATATTTATTGCAACTGAGACATTAAAGTAAAACCTTGGCACATATGCCAGAGTTTACATTTCTGTGCCCACCTTAGCTATTTGCTTAAAACTTGCATAACTAGTCACGTATTGTGTTAAAAAGAATCACATGAACACATCTTAACATTGCCTTTTTAATTTGACAGAATGGCGATAAAATTAGGTTTAACCGGTATTGCTACTCGAAAAGACATATATTTAATATGACTAGTATAACTAGGAAGAGAAGTATAAATAAATATGTTCCTAGCCTGGAACTTAGGAAATATGCTTTATAGCATGGTATACCACTATGAGAAAAACTCTGCTCTTTGGTGGACCAGATTTCATTTTCTGGATTGATGACATTGCATGCAAAATAACATGAGTGTGTCATGTTTCAGCATTGTTAACCCTTTCTGGAAGTTTCAAAGACACATGCTCACAGCCAGGTTCTCTTTCCATGTGGATGCTGACAAGGTAAATGGAACAGCTGCTCAATCCCTCATGTCTTGGGACAGGACCTCTGGCATGAAGCAGCACAGAGCTTCTTCCCCTTGCAGAGCTTTATTCAGCAGGGCCCATCTCACTGCTCCTCCTCAAAGCCTTTCTGGAACTTAGTGACCTACTTTGCCTCTGTGTCGGATTTTTCCCTGGTCCAGCTCTTAATTGTACAGACACAGCCAGTCCTCAATAGCCCCTCTTATATTTGTTTCACAATCTGTATTTCAACTTAAAAAAAATCCTTAAAAATCCATAATGGATTTCGATTTACTATTCGTTTCATCCCGTCCTGGGTGTGTCCCCTTCCCCCTCCGGCCTTACGCCCTGTGTTGCCGGGTAGGCTCCGGTTCCCCGTGACCCCGTAAGGGACAAGCGGTTCTGAAAATGTGTGTGTGTGTGTGTGTATTCGTTTCATAGGAATTTTTTATTAAAAAAAATTAAAACATTGTGTAGCACAGAACAGATATCTACCCTCAAATGCTTGTCCAACCCAGGCTCACAGCAGTTCAGAGACTATCTTAGAAGTACAGGGCACAAGGCCAAGTAGGGTTCACCCTGGACAGGATGGCCATTTATCACACGGCAGCCACACATATGTATACACACACATTCACACACTAGAGGTAATTTGGAGCACCACTATACTGCTCGTATAGAATAGATACATTTCAGAAAATTTCAATGAATTAGGATTAGACACGTGCCTTTATTTTCTTCAGAATCCTTAACAAATCTAAGTAAAAACATTCGACATAAAATTTTTCTTTTCTCCATTATGTTGATCTGCATTATTTCATTTGCTTTTAAGCTATGTATATTTAATCTGAGACAAAATAGGTGACATTTGCTTTGTTACAGCCTATGTGTACTTTGAGGCTCAAGAACAAGCACAGAAACTGAAAATAAGAAGCTACGGTGTTCAGCAGGGAATAGCATAAAGAGACACTCAGATCTTGAGCTACAATTTCTGAGCGGCTATATGACAACGAAGATGTGAAGTAATGTCACGTGAAATCAAATATTTATTTTTCGATTGAACAAAAAATAAATTAAACTGTCTTATGAACAATATAAAGAATGCAATCATACTATTCATCATCAGGAGACATCATTCGACCTTTTGAAAACAAATGTTTTAACTTCAAAAGTGATTTTGGCAGTTTTTATCCTTGGAGGCAGACATGTACAATTTGAATGACTTTAGCCTGCCGGCTGTTTATCATCACGCTGCACTTGTAGATAAGACCAATATTAGTAACAGATATCGCTGATCTTCATCTTATATAAAAAAGATAACTATAACACAGAGAATAGAAATGTTCGTGCGTGTGTGTGTCTGTATGTGTGTGTGTGAACAAAATGCAAATAAACAAAAATGGCAAGCTAAACAGACAAGTTTTCATCATGGCAGTTTTTTTTTTTTTTTCCTCAAAAAAGTTGTTCTCTAAATGGACAACTTTTTGTTAATACATTTCATAGTATGTCACAGCACCATTGTCATAAAAACATTTTTTTTGGCCTGTAATGTTGCTTGAAAATATATGGAGACTGATTTTTTCAAAAAAAGAAAACCTCTGTCTGACTGTTTATAGACCTCTCTTGTGTTGATGAGTCTTAATTAAAGAAGTCCAGCCTTATAGAAACCTCATTCCAAATCCACAACAATAACAAACTGCAAATTTTCTTTTAATTTTCAGTTCAAAAGTATTCAAAGAGCATTTCAATGTACAGACTTTGAAACATGCTTTCAGTACCAGCTGCAAATAAACCAGACTGCCAGCTTGCCTCTTTCATAGTACTTCTGAAAGCCTCATTGCAAGCTCTCAAGCTTTCCTTGTCAGTCACAGAAAGAAAATTAATAACCTGGATTCCATTTATTTATGAGTTACTTTCGGATAAGAATAATGTTGTTTTCTAAAGAGGTATATCAGCCTTAGATTAATCACACTTAAAAAGTACAGCTACATCAGAAATCTAAAAAGATGACTCCTCTATAAGGGAAGTAAATATGATTATAGTGCAATAATCTGAAGAGTATTTTTGAATTTGCAAGAGTATTTTTTGCATAGTTTTAATGACTGATGTCTTTGTTGAATGAGGCCTTTTGATTTGTCTTTATGATGTTAGTTTTGTGCATATTGTCCAGGTCTTTTAATTTTAGTCTTGCCAAATACTAAAGAAAAACATTTCAAGCAGTTTTTTGCCTTTCCTACAGATATACAGTTATACAGATATAAAACGAGAGCCTGAGGGAAAATGAAAAAGCAGAAAGGATATACATGTCACAGGGGGCACTGAAACTGGATGACTTTGTACTGCAGAACCGTACGTGTTCAGGTCTGATGGCACAGCCATGTATATAATTATAAAATTACCTTGACACCCACAAAAAGACCTTTCACAGCTAGTCAGAGATAAAATGTTTACATTAATTCATTTAGCTGACACTTTTCTCCTAAGCAACTTAAAATGTTTAGCTACGTATTACCTATTATTTGGCTACCTATTATTATAATTAGTATTATTGTTTACATATTTATACAGTGGGGTGTGGTGGTACAGTGGGTTTGGCCAGGGCCTGTTTTTGGGTGGCTCTGGGGTTCAAGTCCTGCTTGGGGTACCTTGCAATGGACTGGTGTCCTGTCCTGGGTGTGTCCCCTCCCCCTCCAGCCTTATGCCATGTGTTGCCGGTTTGCCGCGACCCTGCTCAGGACAAGTGGTTTCAGTCAATGTGTGTGTATTTATACACCTGGCCAATTTTTACTGCAGCATTTTAGGGTAAGTACCTTGCTCAAGAGTACTGTAAGTAGAGAAAGGCTTCAACCTGCAATTTGTGGGTCCAAAGGCAGCAACTCTAGTAAGTACACTACCAGTTGCCTCTGACAAAGCAACCTGCTTATTTTGTTGTATTTATTTCTTTCCTTATCATTCTTTGCACTTTGTGTCCATCATAATAACTGATATTATGTGGATGATGTTGACATGTTGATTTTTATCCCTGCTAAACCTCCACGTTTGCTTCCTAGAATTTTCTTGGACCCATTTCACCTCTCTTAACTGTAGATACGGTTGCAAGAATGTCTATCTGCTTTGTCTGTCCCTGGGTTCCGTTTTTGAAACAAGGTCTATGTGAGGCCAACTCACAAGACATCAGCATGACTAAACACTAAACACTGGTGCCAGTCTATAGTCCACCAGCATCCATCAACTGTTCTTATAAATAGGACATTGTGCCAAAAATATCTCCAGTGATTAAACTGGATATGAGTTCTCACTTTCTGTGGATTTTGTTGCAGCTCAATGTCTTCTGACATTTTTGCACATTTGCAAAATTCGACATGGGTCATTTTAAGCAATGTCCTTTCACCTCAAGATAACACCATACGAAAATAAGTTTCAACATAACAAGCAGGGCCAACACGGTTCCCACTTTATTAAAGATTAATATACAGCAGGGTTTCAAGGAGAGCCTGGTAATAAATTATAGAACCATTTCTTGTTTGCAGGGATGTGACTGGTAGACAAATGTACACATGGGATAGTCCTCGAAAAACGAATAAACTTTACACACATGACACTCTCTACAGCTAGACAGTGATGAATTCTACAGATTGTTATGTAGATTGGAACTGATGCACAACCACCTCCATAGTCTGAACATATGGATGAAAATGTATAAACGCGTAAGGAATAACAAGTCAAAGTGGTGTTTATCATTATATGTAGATGCTTTCTAAATCTAGATTGCACATTTAAAATAGTTATTACTGTTGTTGTTGTTGTTGTTGTTTGTATTTTATTCTAGGCCCTTAAATGAAGCAGGTTGTGGGCTTCACTAAATGTGAAATTATCCAACTTTTCACTGGTGCGCTGACTTTCTTGAACATCACTTCTTAAGCACAAATTTCAGTAATATTTCAGAAATTGTGAATGGCATAACACATTACAATCTTCATCATCCACCCCAACACATAGAACTCGCTATCCCATTCTCAACCTGTTCTCCATCATCCTTATCAAAAAAGATAGTAAAAGATAGTACCTCTGCAATTTCCTGTTTGAAACTGCCCCTTCACATACAAGACCATGTAGTGACAAGATTAAATAAAGGCTACTTTTTGCAGTGGCAGAGAGGTGATAAATGAAAACAGTGCCTGGTAATTACTGTCAAATCCACAAGTCAACTCTCAGCCCCATCTTGCAGAATCTCATTGTGATTCCCTACAGGTGAAGCCAGCTTCATATCACGCAACTGGTTTCAGATCCTATGCATTAAAAATTTCAGGATTGAAAGGCATAGTAAGAGTTATTAAGCCCTGATTTATATTGTATTCTTTTCAGGCCTAAACATCGCTTTCAGGAACTTATCCAGCTGTAAGAGATCAGCAAAATGAACTGGATGTACTATGTCTGAATTGTAATGTGATATAGTGAGTGATTCTTTCAAGTTAATGAAACACCATCAGCCTACAATAAATAAACAGTCTGATGTCTCTGTAAATGTAAATCATAACTTCAACAATCTTAGCTCTGAAGCACATTTTCATATGTGCATTTGACATAATCAAAATGTAGATATGGTAATATGAAAAAGAAACCTGCATAAAACCTTGATTTATGAGCAGTTAACAGTCATGGCTTTCAACAAAATATAATATTCACACACACACACACACACACACACACACACATATATTTATGTACACACATATGTGTATATACAACACTCAAAAAATGAGCATGTATTTTGTACATTTAGAAAGACAATGTTTTATTTCATAAAGAGAAATAAGAGAAATGTTTTAAGATTATTTTTAAGTCAATACCCAAGGCAACATAGAATGCTAGTCTTGTGTACTAAGCTAATTTGAATTATTTATCCATTTATACAGTTGGGTAATTTTTACTGGAGCAATTCAGGGTAAGTGCTAAATAAATGGAGCATTGGCAGCTATATTTGGTGTGCTGAGCTTGACTAACCACATGTGTGGTTTATATGGGGTCATTTCACAATAGCACACTACTGGTGACAACAGAATAGGGATTGATCTGTGATTTTTAAGTCTTCACTCAGTTGGGGATGCACAGTCTACCCCCACCTAAGAAAGGTAATGCATTTCTTCAGAATTCTTTGTAAGGTGAATTCTAGTAAATTCAAAATGTAATTATTCAATTTCAATGGGAAAAATGTTTATGCATTACTAAGCTCTGAAACCCATTTATTTTAAAGTATTACCAAATCCCATGAAAGTGGACAAAATTACTTCAATAGGTAGTATTAGTTATTCCTGTAGTGTATAGATATGTTTATGAGTGACATTCCTCTTCTAAATAGATGAGTGAATGATTAAAGGGTGTTTAGTGCAGTATGTCATCACCTCTTGCCTGTGTCACTTAAACACCATTGATCATTGGCTCTTTGTTGGGGCTCTGTCTGCAACCATTCTCCATGTGGCCACATTCAGGTCATCTGAAGTGTTCCTGGCAGTAAGGGTTATTGTGAAACTCAGCTGACAGTGCACTTTTACAGTTATATGTACAAGACCAATCACCTGAAGTCTGGAGGGAGGAACCTACCAGTCAAGACATATAATTCAACTAACTGAACCAAGGGCAGGACAGCACTATTCCCATACAAACTTAAGCTTACATAAAGATTTGTTTTCCATTCGTCCATCGTCAACAACTGCTTATCCCAAGCAGGGTCACGGCTAGCCGGAGCCTTACCTGGCAACACACGGCGCAAGGCTGAAAGGGGCAGGGGACACACACAGGAGGGGACGCCAGTCCATCACAAGGCACCCCAAGCAGGGCTCGAACCCCAGACCCCCCCACACAGCAGGAACCGGCTGAACCCACCGCGCAACCACGCCCCCCTCGCATGCATGATCCTTAATGTTTCATAGAATCTTTTTGATAACTTATTTTTAATTCTTCTTTCAGGCGACCACCTCAGAAGGCAGGATCTTCTCCACTGCAAGGCTGTCATTGTTCAATGACAATGTTGGCATTCTCTAGTGGGCTACAGAAATAGCAGCACCAAAACACCAATGGGCCAGCTTTCACAAGCATCCCAGTGCCAGGATGGCCATGGGGATAATCCACCCTCTAAGCCGGCAGCCCGCAGCTAGGACAGACAAACTGGTCACTTGTTGTTGCAATCATTTCCTGAATAACTAAACTGTATTATCTAAATCTTAAGGGGAGATTCTGGCTCTACAAGCAAATACAGTAGACTGCTGGGTTTAGTCCATTTTGTCTCAAATAACCATGCCAATAAACAACTCAGGATGAGGTTTGGGTTAAAACTACACATTTAAAGTCAAAGGAATGGATAAGGAAATATACTTGCATTATCTTCAATCACTCTCTCACTATTGGTATTTGGTTGTCCTAAGTCATGATAATGGCAGCACAGAGCCTATCCTACAACTCTAGGTTTATTATTATTATTTTTTATTCATTTAATTGTTTTATTTATTCAAAATAAAATAAAATAAAATAAAATAAAATAAAAGCGTGAGAATGCCATGATTATCCCTGAGGAGAAGGCAAGCTAATCCAGACTGATTCATCACATTTCGGGAATGTATAGCTTCCTTTGCAATAAAACAGTTATGTAACAGATAATTTGTGGCTTTGCATTTCTGCAAAATGTATGCTGCATATTTTCATATGAAAAATGTTTTAACAATGTACTTCAACAGCTTTGCTCTCTTCTTACACAGAGCAACCAAATGCCTTGAGGAACATGATAAATTTTCTTTATAGCTGTGCAAATTATGATTACAGCCAGCAGTGTCAAACATGTCACTTTACTGCCTAAAATTCAATGTCTTTTGGGCCAGGCTTGTAAAATTTTATAAGACCATTTAAATTTTCATAACTACAAAAGTAGGATTTCTGCACTAATTAATACCGATATTTCTTTTTTTTTAATAATCAAATGATATTTTCTCACCCTGTAGTAAAATTACTTGTGAATGTCAGATTTTTTCATGAAATGGATGAAGACTATCATTTCAATAAGTCACAAATACACAATATCTAAAATCAATGTCTGTATTTTAACATTTGTAAATCTAGTGCATGAACATGGAAAAAATAAAGGTAGGCTTGTGATGATGACAGGTTGCAATTTTGAAGTGTTTGTCTTTCTTTTGCTTTAGTCTTGATATGTCTTTGGACTTTGATTCCCACAAATATTTTTAATGAACTTGCACTTGAGCATTTAAGCACAACTATTAGTCCATAGTAGAGATGCCCAGCATGATCCACCCAATATTTCAAATAAAAATATTTATTTCAACTGTCAGGGAGGTCTTACAAAACTGCAATCCACATTGATAACATGCAAGATTGTTAACATCTCTGATTAGACTTTCTGCAACTAGTGAACATTGACAATGTGTTGGGCCCATCCAATTATATGTCAATAAACTGATGCAATAATAGTACTCTTGAGAGGTCTCTTAGCTTTTCAATGTACCTCTCAACCTTTTGAGATGATTAGACAGAGGTGGACAGATTTGTTTTGAACAAAACCGCAAAGATACTGAAAATGATATGGGTAGCAGAATATAATTAAAATGATGCAATTACTGAAAGTGCGTGTTATAACAGCAAGTGGCCATGGACCTAGAGATTTAAGTCCTAGGTAAGCCATAATACTGTACCTTGGGGAATAGTGCTTAACCTAAATTTCTTCAGTAAAAGTGCATTTATGGAAGTAGGCAAAAAGGGAGAATTGTAGCTATGCTATTTATGTGGGTTACAATGTTCCCTAAGAAAAGAAAAAATGTTTAGTCTGCAAAGCAGTAAAACATAGCTAAATATATTCCGTCTTAATCATTATTTCACAACCAATGAATTCCACTGATTACAGATCGCAGCTATTTCTGTTCCAATGCGGAAAGACTTGCCTCCTTCACATCCTATCCCATTGTTTCCAGGAGTAGGAGGGTGTTTGGCATTTCGTGCAGTCGCATTTAAATGTGATTAAGATGTACACTTTGCTCTTGACATGGGTGAATTTTCTAAGCTGCCTTGCTTCTGTACAAAATAAAAAACAAAGGAAAAGGAAAAAATATTACATTACGGCATTACATTAGCAATACATAACAACATTAAATCAACCACCACTGAGGAACATTTTGTTACAAGGGGGCGGTCTAAAATATAACATAAAAACAATAACAGTTTTTGATCCTGTCCCTAGAGCCCCTAGAGAGGTATGAATGCTGGCCTATGCTTGAACTTCATTAGGAAATAATTAACATTGCTTGAACTGCGTAATGATTTCCCTGATTTAAACTCTGTTAAACTGAATGTGCTGGCTGACCACTTTCTATAGCACAGGGAATAGGCAACTTGTAATGGTTATAAAGTAAGTTTATTTCTTTTTAACAAACTAAAATGTTAAAAAGGCAATATTCATGAATTTTCCGTTGAAACATAAGATACATTTCACAGTTTTTAGCTTTGATCAGTTAATTCCAGCTAATTCATACTGAAGTACAGCAGCAACTTTTTTGCATGACACAACAAATTATTAAACAAAAGGGAACATATACTTTCTGGTATACTCAAAGGTGCAAAATCTCAGAAAAAAATCATCACAAAAATCAGACTTTTTCAGTAAAAATTTGAAATTATAAGGATTCATTTAATTCACTTATTTGAATAAGACCATTAATTCAGTGAACAGCTCTGTCAAAGGTAATTCATTCAAAATCAGTCCCAACAAAAACGGAAAGAATAACAAGGTACCAGTGCCTGAAAATATATGGTTAAATAAAAGATCAGATATACGAATATGATATATACACTGGATATACACCAAAGGAATGTCCACATGGAGTTGTCTCATAAAAAGAATACTGAATGAAAAAGCTGGTGTGCTGAAGCAGAAATGAAACACATGCAACAAATTTATTCTATCATTCCTATGCATATACTGTATATACATGGTTAATTACTTTATCTCTGTTTTCTTGTATTGTTAATTATCACTATTCTCTCAGATTCATATTACTGAAAAGATTGGTCTATAAAAAAAAATTTGGTACCTGGGAAAATATTTTAAACTGCATTATATATAGTTGCAGTAGGGGGTGCGGTGGCGCAGTGGGTTGAACCACAGTCCTGCTCTCCGGTGGGTCTGGGGTTCGAGTCCCGCTTGGGGTGCCTTGCGACGGACTGGCGTCCCGTCCTGGGTGTGTCCCCTCCCCCTCCGGCCTTACGCCCTGTGTTGCCGGGTTAGGCTCCGGTTACCCGTGACCCCGTATGGGACGAGCGGTTCAGAAAAGTGTGTGTGTGTGTGTATATATAGTTGCCTTGAGAGTAGAATGATAATTACATTATAACACAGAATCAAAAACAAACATATGTCTTTCACTTGATGTTTTGTACACACTTTATTTTGTGGAGAAGTTGTCCTTAAGATTACATTAAGATTCTATATATAACACTGGCTGCTACATAAAAGATGCAAATAGCGCCAATCAGTTATTATTCTAAGTCTACTCTGCTACAAGTGGTGTGTGCCCCAAAATGTAAATAATTTACAGAATGAAAAGCATTTCCATGCTGAATGCATAATGTTGTTAGCTGCCAGTTTAACTAAGTAATATATACAGTTTTCCAACAGCATGGGAATTTAAAGCTTGCTGTGTGGTGTATGAACAGAAATATCTAAATGACACACATGTCATGGGGGATAGTGGCATGTGCTACATTTAAATTTATTTTTATTGAATCAGTCATTTTCTCCACAGTAACAAACAATAATCCCTATACTATAGTATAGTAATTCATTGACACCTTTCTCAAAAGCAGCTTACACTATTAGATATACCACTGTAAACTCCCTGTAGTCATTGACCCATCCATACAGCAGAGCAATATAATGCACATATTCGCCATGATTAGAGTCATTAGTTAAATGTTAAGTTAAAACGTCTGGATAAAGTCACAGGCATAAAATAGTTTTAATCTGTTGCTCCTTTAAAACTGTCTACTCTCTCACATTACACCAAGAAGGCAGGTCTACCACATTCATTAACACATTCATCCAATAAAGCTACTGTGTAGTGTCAGTGTTCTTCATCAGAGTGTAAGACAGCAGTTGTTCATACTACCAAAGGGGGGAACAGTACTTACTGTTCTTCAGGCACAGACAGAGCTTTCTTTCAACTTACCAATGTTTACATCAATAACAAAGAACCATTTTACCGCATGGTGCAGTTTCGCAGTCCTGAGTGAAATGAACCCCTTCTTCATCTATATGAGTCACAGTCTAGAGAAGAAAAAGTGCAGCACTGAGCACTAAGACCCTGAAACCCAATGCAGGAACCAGAAACTTTCTATGACACAGTTCAACAAAGACTGGCATGAGTTAAAACACGCTAAGTGTGTTCAGTTTGTGTTTCAAGGTAAAAAAAATAATTTCAAAGGTATACACTGTGTTTATGGTCAGCAAGGCAAAGGAGGAAGAAGTGGTTTGCCAGTGCCTTGTTCAGTGCATGGCGGGAGGAAAACATGAAAACTCCACACACCCAGATCTGGACTCACACACACAGAACAGCTCAGGAACACTCTGTGCTCAGCTGTAGGTCACACATACATATGTGTGTGTGTGTCACTTAATATGATGCATGAAAAATTAAGTGATACTATGTTAAATATGTTATATATATATAAAACATATATTCAGATGTAAAAAAAATCCATAGTCAATAGTTTCTATTTCTTGTCACTGCATTTTCCCCTTGAACAAATATGGTACAGAAGCTGTCAGGTACAACCTAAAAGAGTATATTTAATCTAAATAACACTTAAGACCTCCATCTCAGTATTCTCATTTGCCATATTTGTGTTTCATATCTTTTAAATATTTACCATTTCTTAGTCCTTAGTCCTGGGGTAAATGATGTTTTTGCGCTCTGCAGGGTGTTATACTGCAAATGACATCTAGACATTCAGACTGTATAGGTTGAATGTTGCAGTATGCCCAAACCACACCAGTCAAAAATTTGAGTACACTTGCTGAAAAAATGTCTTTCCATAATTAATAGTCATACATCCAGATCATGAGTGAGAATTTTTTTTACATGCTATAATTCCTGCTCTTGCAAAACTCTGACATGTGTTCCGAGTCCTTCTTTTGCGGAAGAATAAAAAACTCCCCAAGCACACACATTGGCTGAAGCCACTTGTCCCAAGCGGGGTCACGGCGAGCCGGAGCCTAACCCGACAACACAGGGCGCAAGGGCGGCGGGGGAGGGGACACACCCAGGGAAGGATGCCAGTCCATCACAAGGCACCCCAAGCGGGACTCAAACCCCAGACCCACCAAAGACTGGGACCCAAGTCAAGCAGCTGTAATTATATCAGCACTTGCTGGAAATAACCTTATCTATCTATCTATCTATCTATCTATCTATCTATCTATCTATCTATCATTAAAGTTCCTGATGAGGTATTACTAAAAAAGAACAAAACTCCTGATTCATAACGCTGAGCTTTATTAGCCGATTATCAGCTCCGCCTAGGAGACCGTACGTTTCGAGCGATCGATAACTACTTTAACGAACTTCCGGTTCACGAGGGAGGCGGCGATTGTGAAAGTGCGCGCGCTCCCCCTGCTGTACACTTTGGGAGGCACACATGCACAAGGGACGAGAACAAATAAATAATAAAAAAAAAAAAAGCCTCCCGTCTCACAAACATGGGAGCGATAAAGTCTTACTTCAGACTGACGCGCTCTTGCTGTAAAGTGATTAGTTATTTAAACAGCCCCTCTGTCTGATGTAAATGAAATTACTCGGTGCGGTGTACGAACTGATTTCCAGTAGCGAGTAGCAGAGACAGGACAGCTGCACAGTATGGTGTCAATTTATGCCACCACTGCACTGAAAACAGCTTTGAATCCACGCGAGTTCGTCGACGGAATTCAATGAAAAATCGCCGCTTTCGTGCATAACCAATTTTAGGAAGAGTTTCCCATTAGCGGAGATTAATATTTTCCAGAAGAACTGCAATGGCATGGCTGCTGCCTCGCGCGCACAGCTCCGGCACGCACGGCGGAGCGCTTCACTGAGCTCAACGTGGCCAGCAGAAAGCAGAAACGCGCTCAATCGGGGTTAGTAGTTCAGCGCTCGGGCTCCCAGTTCTCACACCGTCAGCAAATCGAGAGTCAGCGATTGCTGCAGCGCCTCATCCGCTGCACACACACACACACACACATACACAGAAGCACGAAAACAGACAGAAATGAGCCAGCGCAGATGAGTAAATTTTGCCAGTGTGAAACGGGCGCCCGACAGTATAATATTCTGACCCTTCTCTGTCTTCCTATTAAATAGAAACGACGCGTGCTCTGAACGCTGATTTCAGCTCTCGTCTTTTTCACAGTCTCCTTGCAGCTTCTGCACACAGTGCAATTACTCCTATCGGACCCCTACGTAGAGAAAATATATTCCGGGAGGATGAGAAGAAGTGCGCTGTGTGTGGCTTTCAGGCGGTCAGACTAACTGAAGTGCATATAATATATTTCAGTGAAATGCGCTGCGTTACCTGTTATGAAAGGCTCAAATGTAAAGTATCGCTGCTGCGATCAGCCCCCAGATAAACTTGCAATTTAACACGTGACAAGGTGGGAAATTAGCCGGCTAAATAGGGAGTGATGATTTCCATAAAATGATTTCTTAACCTGAAAAGAAATGTATGACCGCCGTTTATTATAAACACCATACAATAAGGGTAAAATTGCTCAGGAGCGCGTTCTTGAAAACAAGTTGCGATATACTGTGGAACCTTCGCCCGTTTCCGAGCATCCACACACCTTATTATCTGAGAGCAAAATGCAAGCTTACCTAAAACGGATTCTCCCCTTTGACTAGGAGGTGTCCACGGTGGCTCAGTGTGCTGGAGGAAAACTTGTGCTGCAGAAGCCCGTGTATCCAGAGCTCATGCTGGTAGCCCAGGGTTTCAAACTGTTTTTTAGATGATTTTGCAGTTCTTCTCATGCTCGGATGGCTGAACAAAAAAAAAAAAAAAAAAAAATCCTCTTTAATTACAGTGCAGAGGGCGAGTTAGACAGCAGAAAGGGCAGCGAGATCTGTAGGAAAGGCTGGCGGAAATATCCGATGTGGCTGAATGAAGCGAGCGGAGAAGAGTGAAAGTGATCAGGTGGGAAAGCGGAGAAGGTGGGACTGAGGCAGGGGGACGGAGCTGGACGAGCAAAAGGGAGAGAGAGGCTGGGGGAGGTACTGAGATCACAGTTTTATTTCATAAGAGGATGATTGTGCTAGACACGGAGGGGAGGGACTGGATCAGATAAGTTCCAGGGGTATAAAAGGGTGACGGGTGGTGGGAACGGCTTAAGCTGTGGAGACCTCGCCATGAATTCTGTCTTATTACTGCTTTATGTGTCTGCTCCATTGGGGCATTCAATGTAAAATGCCTGGCGGTCAACCAGCAAAGTGACATGGTGTGAGAATACTGTAGAAATTGGATTAGAAACCCCGTGCGAGCAAATTTAATTGAATATCTCATTTTTCCTCTAATGAAAAGACATTCATCTCCCTGAAGAATAACAGAATGCCTTAAAACCAAGCAACATGCACATCCTGGAAGTAAATTGGGGTTTATTTTGGGTTCAGTGTACTGAATGCTTATCTTTTCGTGCAAATTTGAAAATAATGTAAGACATTAATACCGAAAATTGATGTGAAAAGGAACCTGAGGTGTTCACTAGTGGTCATGTAGACAAGGTGTGGTGCTCTAAGTGAGGTAAGGTGCTGTCCGGGGTGCTGAACTCTCACTTGGCATAAATAGTGCTGAATGGACAGCTGACCACTGCACCTCACAGCGTTTTTACCTCAGGGCCCCAATGCTGAATTAGAACATGTGTTGAAAATCTCTAAAGTAAATTGACAGAATTTTTCAGCAACCATTCCACTGATTTAGAACTTCAAAACAAGATGCTTAAGAGGAGCTAAGGGAGGCTTATTTAATCTACAGAGAGCAGTTCAATATGAAGAAATCGCCATCTTTCATACCAATATGCCTTCCACTATGTCTTACATTTACATTTACATTTATTCATTAAGCAGACGCTTTTCTCCAAAGCAACATACATCTCATAGAAAATACAATGTGCGCATTTTATTAGCAGAAAGACAGACATGAATGCAGACTCGTAATTCTTAGGTGTCGTTAGTTTGTTTCTTTCCACCATATGGCTGGACATGTCTTTCCAGCAGCACTGCATTTGTTTAACACAAAGACCAATAGAAATTACTTTTTTAAAATATTTTTCTTATGTGTGTGATCCAATGTAAGACAATGTTTTCAAACTACATAAAAAAGGAACCGAGACATATAACACAACTGGCAGGACTCATCCTGAATGCTAAACAGCGACAAGCTTCTGCTTTTGTAGACAGTTTAATTAATCTTGAAGTGTAATTCCACTTGTTTACTGCGCTAAATGTAATGACAGGTCATGTACTAGAAGAACCACAATATTAATTTTTATAAAAAGAAATTGAAAATGAAATGGATGGATGGATGGATGGATGGATGGATGGAGGGATGGAGGGATGGAGGGATGGATGGATGTGCAAGGAACCCCACAAATATTTTTAATGCCGACTGCTTTGAATGACAATGATCTTTGACAGACAAAATGGATGTGCAGGTAACGAATGAAGAAAGAATCTAGTTTAGCCTAAATGAAAAAGTCTGAGATGAAGTTCTTTAGTTCTTGGAAGCTCTTCAAGATGTAGATTAAGCCTCATAAAGTGGAATGCATGTTTCTTCACACCTTCCTGGTCTTAGGGTCCTTCAGGAAAATGAGTTCCCAAGGAGAAGTTTCCATAAATGAAATTTACCTTATGCTTCCAAACAAGGTGTTTATCAGCTGACCAGAGTGCAATAATCCCATCAGCACTGTGCTGTGTTTATAAGGGGATCCATAAAATGTGACAGAAAAAATAAACAAAAAACGCTTTGGGGTTAACAGGAATAGAATTGATTGCAATTAATGACTTTAAGAGGGTGCAAAGCCTCTTATATTGTCATTGTTTGACATTATGGTGCAAAGACTGATGCCAGCATATAGACAGTTTTATTGTCTTGACAAATTGCTTTGGCAATAGTACCCCACCACCACAACTGTACAAATGAGGGGGAAACAGTGGGTGTTGATGGTCAGGACTTAATGGTTAAATTTCTTTAGAGCTTCCAAAATTTGATTCACAGCACACTTGTACTAAAGTCTAGGTTGCCCTTTTCTGTTTTCCAACAATGCAATGATGTGAACCTACATTTACATTTACATTTATTCATTTAGCAGATGCTTCTTCTCCAATGCGACGTACATCTCATAGAAAACACAATTTGTGCATTTCCTTAACAACCTGAACATTTTCATTTTGATATGTTTCACGTATATGAACTTGTGTTAATGACTCTTTTATTTTTATCTTGGTCTCCGGGAGATTTTATCAGGTCTCACCCAACTGGGATTAACCACCTTTTCGTTCTGCTTTCATTAGGAAAGCAGTGTTGCTTATTGGTGCTATTTTTGTCTAATCTGAGACATAAAATTGTACACTTTGCATCTTCTGTCTTTTGGTTTCAGATATAATTTATAATTTCAAAGGAAAAAAGCTTCTCTCATGGCAGAAATTTAAAATCTGCAGTGCCTTTGTTGAAAAAACAATAAATAATTAATCTTCACTTTAGCTGGAAAATTCTGTTCTTTTTTTCCATGCATCCAGAGGCTTTTTTAAAGCCTCCCTAGGCTGTTTAAGATAATCATAACCTTCCCTAGACTAATATCTTCAGTTTAGTCATATATATCCTACTAGAGTTCATTCCTTTCTTCAAGTGTATGTCCACTGCCTACAGAAGTGTTATCTTAATGAGATTTCCAGAGATTTCTGTTCTGAACCAGTAAAAAATTTAAGCAGGGTGTTCAGTGGTCAAGTCTTATATTTGTAACCGGATTTCTTTTAAGTTCAAATCTTTTGAGGACATGTTGTACCTTTGAAAGTTATGAGAAATGTGAGATGCTCAAGAAAAATGAACAGTCATAGTGATGGGATGAAGGGAAGCAGCCAATAGGCTGATAATTATGTAATCTGTTAACAAAATGGTGTGATTCATTTCATTTTATTTGCTCATTAAAAGTAATTAAATGTAAACGTTAATGTTAATGTATTTTCATAACACATTCAGCTATGCTTCTAGAAGGACAAGAAAACCTTAACATAAAATAAGCATAATGAAGTTAGTGGAACATATGCAATGCATTCATTACCTTAATCAGACACCCTTTGATGTTGTGTAGTGTAAAATTGCATAGAGTAATTAATTAATTAATATAATTAATTAATTAATTGATAACTGCTTGTCCCAATAGTTTAGAGCCAATCCCAGAAGCATAGGGCATGAGCCAATGTATTCTCAAGAGGCTTTAGCCCATTCCAGAATAACGTTAATGATATCTTAGATGTTCATTTTACTTTACAGTTTACATTATATTTTTGAATGCATTTGATTTTCAGTAAATTTTCTAATGGAAAGTTTGTAGAAGCTTCTTGCTTTAAGGCTTTCTACAGGTCTGACTCAATAGTAGAGACTCAGTAGCAGATGGGAATCCTTTTGAGTGTTAGCTTTCTGCCTGCAACAAATCCAAAAATTTAAAGCTGCTTGAGGGCTGGTTCCCTTAATTCCCTGTATAATATGCAAATACAAAATAATCAAAGCAGATATCCTGTATTATAAAGCCCCACTTTTTTAGTTATCTAAGGTTAGGTTTCCTCTATATGATAATTTCATTGGTAAGCTCCACACTGAAAGAACATTTTATTAAAAAATAAGATATTTGCTGTTGTCTAACCTAAAAATAATTTTATTTTCTGTTAAAATGGTTGCCACCTTGTAGGTTTTTAGATCTTATTTTATACGGTAATAGCCACTTAATTTTCTCGTTTCAATCTGTTAGATTTGTGTTTACATTCTTTATTTTTAAAAACTGGATATTTTAGTTATTCTCTTCCATGAATACATCTTCATTCAAACTTGTCTTTACTTTGCAAGGGGTCTTTTTTCTGTTCTACATTCTATAAAAAAAGGTATTCATTAACAGAGACTGCTTTTCACTGAACTCCTAGGCACTTCTTTCTTAATGTGTCAACAGACGCAGCAGAGAGAATGGATTTAAAATAGCAGAAACTTTAACTGATGTATAAAAGCTCATAGGAAAAGTTTATTAATGAATCCATAGAAAATGAAACAGTAGCCTTTTAGCAGAAATGCATCTGATATTAAGCCTGGCTTAGTAAAAATATGTTTCAGTGGGAAAGATTATTTGTGATTAGTCAAGATGTGAGTTGCCGACATGAGTGCAATTCATAAACTGAACTTACTCAGTGCCTGAGTTAATACTGTAACCTTGAAGACAAGAGTGAGATTAATTCAGAGAGGTAACATCTTGGTTTATACATAAACTGGAATTCAGATTTTCTGCATGTTGTTTTCCAAGCATATCCAAGTAAATAGCCCATGTATACATTTTTGACAGTCAGTTTGGATAATTAAAAGTTTAAAAAGTATGACATATACGGTAAATAAAAATATGTGATATTTCTTATTACATAGGTCACCAAGCAAAACAATGTCTTTCACCAAAGAAAAACTTTTATATCATTTATATTTTTATCTGTATGATAGTTATTATATGGTATATAACAATTTCACAGTTTTACATACGTAATGAAAAAAAAACTACATATTGGAATATATATTGAAATGCTGTATTTGTGAGTATTTCATTTCATGAATGCTTTGTTCTGAACAGCTTTGACCTGTACAGAACTTGTACTTTCCTAACATAAAAGTCAGGTTTCTCTAAACTACAGTAATGTTTGTAGTTACATACAAGCTTCTGCTTGCCTAACACTTTGCACAAATCATGGACGGAGTCCAGAAGTGTAGCGTCCGGACGGGAGTCCGACACGGACGCGCGTTGCTATTACGTCCAAACACAGACGAAATATATAATGACTTCACGTGCAGTGTGAGGTTAGACGTGTACAGTGAGTATTGTAAGACACTCGGTGGAAGTGAAACAAGAAACACGAGACCAGGAAACACACACGGTGTTGGAACTACGGTGAACAGTGAAACGCTAATCTGTGAGTCTGACCGCAACCCTGAGACGTGACGAAATACCGGACAGGAACGATGGACCAGGACTGAAGAACAAGAGGCAGGAACTGACGGGACGGGCACTCGGGACTGGAACATGCACACCTAGGAAACAAACTGAGGGAACAAGAGACTACCAATCGCCAACGAAGCACAAGAGAACTGCTGATTAAGAATCCGCGACTAGTTCTGCTCCGCTGGCTCCTTTTATACCTCCATGTCCTACGAGACTGTGAGGTGATAGGTAAGCGTTAGCTAGCGGCACTGAGTGGCGCCGCCTCTGACCAGGAGGGGCAGTGACCCCGTGGGATGTGACAGTACCCCCCCCTCCAGGGACGGCTCCAGCCGCAGAACGCCGGCGGGTAGGCGGTCGCCCCCGCCGTCGCGGAGCAGGCCGATCTGGATGACACTCATGGAAGTCCTCAATAAGAGCTGGGTCCAAGATGTCCCGTGCTGGTACCCAAGACTGCTCCTCCGGCCCATAGCCCTCCCAGTCGACCAGATAGTACAGCGTACCCCGTCTCCGTTTGGAGTCCAGGAGGGCCCTGACGGAGTAGGCAGGAGAACCATCCACATCCAACGGTGGAGGTGGAGAGACTGCTGGGCTCTGCAGGGCGGAAACACAATGGGGCTTGAGGCGCGAAACATGAAACGTGGGACAGATACGATAATGCGAGGGCAACTGAAGACGGTAAGAAACCGGGTTGATCCTCTTCAGGATCTTGAAGGGGCCGATGAAACGGGGGGCAAGCTTCCTCGAGGGCAAATGCAGTTTGAGATCCTGGGTGGACAACCATACTCTCTGCCCTGGCTGGTACAATACAGTCCTACGCCTTTTGTCGGCCTTCTCCTTTTGGTTGGATACCACCTCCTGGAGACGGACATGTGCGGATTCCCACACCGACTCACTCCTCTTGTACCAGTCGTCCACAGCTGGCAACCCACTGGTCTCCATCGTCCACGGGAACAGCGGAGGCTGGTAACCGAGCACACACTGGAAAGGAGTTAAGTTTGTGGACGAATGGACCAGGGAGTTCTGGGCGTACTCTGCCCAGGGGAGGTATCTGCTCCAATCCGCTTGATTCTGAGCACAGTAACTCCGCAGGTAACGTCCAACCTCCTGGTTGAGGCGTTCCACTTGCCCATTAGACTGTGGATGATAACCAGAGGAGAGGCTGACTGAGACTCCTAAGCGGGCAAAGAAGGCCTTCCAGACCCTTGAGGTGAACTGGGGTCCCCTGTCCGAGACGACATCCTCTGGCAGGCCATACAGCCGGAAGACATGTTGGAACAGCAGTTCCGCGGTCTCCAGGGCTGTAGGTAGACCTTTCAGAGGAATCAGTCGACAGGCCTTGGAAAAGCGATCTATGACGACCAATATGGTGGTGTTTCCATCAGAACACGGAAGATCAGTAAGGAAGTCCACCGCTATATGGGACCATGGACGGTTGGGAATCGGGAGTGGCTCTAAAAGCCCTGCTGGCAGCTGCCGTGGGACCTTGGCCTGGGCACATGTGGTGCAGGCAAGGACGAAGTCTCGTACGTCCTGTCTCATGGATGGCCACCAGAAGCGTTCAGCGAGAAGCTTCAAGGTTCGGTTGACCCCTGGGTGTCCTGTACTTGGACCATCATGGGCCCAGTGTAGGAGCTCGGACCGAACAGTGGACGGGACGTATTCTTTGTCTTGGGGCTGCTCGTTGGGACCGGGTTCTTGACGTTGGGCTGCTTGGATATCGTCCAATAAAGCCCAACGGATAGGAGCCACAAACTGCGTCGGGGACAAGATGGTGTCTGGTGGGGAGAGCTGAGGCGATACCTCGAACAAACGGGACAGGGCATCGGCCTTGCCGTTCTTGGAGCCAGGACGATAGGTCACCGTGAAACGGAACCTGGTGAAGAACATGGCCCACCACGCCTGTCTGGAATTGAGCCTCTTTGCCTTCTGCAGATACTCCAGGTTCCGGTGATCAGTTAACACTAAGAATGGGTGCGTAGCCCCCTCTAACCAATGTCTCCACTCTTCTAAGGCCATCTTTATGGCTAAGAGCTCCCTGTTTCCTACATCATAATTCTGTTCAGTAGGCGACATCTTGTGTGAGAAATACGCACATGGATAGAGCTTCAGGGGACTTCCCTGGCGCTGTGAGAGCACTGCCCCTACCCCGGCCTCAGAAGCATCAACTTCCACAATAAAGGGCAGTTTGGGATCAGGGTGCTTCAGGATTGGGGCAGAAGTAAAACGCTTCTTTAGGTCTTCAAAGGCCTGACTCGCCTCAGGAGTCCAGGTCAGGCGCCTAGGGGCTCCTTTTAACAGAGCAGTCAACGGGGCTGCAACGGAACTGAAGTTCCTTATGAAGCGCCTATAGAAATTCGCAAAACCTAGGAACCGTTGCAGGTCCTTTACTGTCTTTGGCTGGGGCCATGACAGAACTGCCGAGACCTTCTGTGGATCCATCGTGACCCCGTTGGGTGTTAGGATGTACCCCAGGAAATCCACAGAGTGCACATGGAACTGGCACTTCTCCCCCTTCACGTACAGCTTATGTGCTGCCAGCTTTTGCAACACCTCCCTGACATGTCCAATATGCTCCTCACGGGACCGAGAAAAGATCAGGATATCATCCAGATACACTAATACTGAGCGATTAATTAGCTCTCTGAGTACTTCATTAACAAAAGCCTGGAATACGGAAGGTGCATTCGCCAGACCAAAAGGCATGACCAGGTACTCATAATGGCCGAGGGCGGTGCTAAAAGCGGTCTTCCACTCATCCCCTTCCCTAACGCGAATCAGGTTATATGCGCTCCTAAGGTCCAGTTTCGTAAAGATGGTAGCACCGGAAACCTGTTCGAGGGCCGACGTGATAAGAGGCAAGGGGTGCGGGTACTTCACAGTAATGGCATTTAGCCCCCGATAATCAATACAGGGGCGCAAACCCCCGTCCTTTTTCTCAACAAAGAAAAAGCCAGCGGAAGCTGGAGAGGTAGACGGCCGGATGAATCCGGCTTCTAGTGCCTCCGTTATATAAGCCTCCATTGCCTGATGTTCAGGTTGAGAAAGAGGGTATACCCGCCCCCTAGGGGGTGTAGTGCCCGAAAAAAGATCTATAGCACAATCCCAAGGTCTATGAGGAGGCAGTTCTGCAGCCTTGTGTTTGCTAAACACCGCCACTAGATCTGCATACTCCCTTGGAAGCTGCAGGGGCAGATCTGCATTAGGGCTCTCTATGGATGTGGAGTTACAAGACGTCTCCAGGTGTTTGGGACACTGCTGTCCCCAAGACAGCAGTTTCCCCTCACTCCAAGAGATAATAGGGTCATGGGTGCATAACCATGGGTATCCCAAAATAATGGGGTTATCAGGGGACTTAATCAGATAGAACCATATCTGTTCCTTATGGAGTGGCCCTACCTGCATAGTAACGGGCTCTGTGCGCTGCTCTACACGCCCCGACCCGATTGGAGCGCCATCAATAGCTTTAACAGCCAGGGGTTTTGGGCATCGGGCACAGGGCAAGCCCCAGGACGCGGCCATATCATGATCCATGAAATTCCCTGCAGCGCCACTGTCTACCATAGCTTTCGTCTGCTGCTGCTGGAAACCCCAGGAGACTGTAACTGGTAATGTCAACAGGGAGGTATGGAGAGATACATCACTCACCAGTAAGTCGGTCCGTTGGGATCCACGGGGTGGCCGCACTGGGCAGGAAACCTGAACGTGATCCGCAGCTCCACAGTAAAAGCACAAGCGTTGCAGAAAACGGCGCCTCCTTTCCTCCTCTGTCACACGCCCGTTACTGAGTCGTATTATTCCCTGTCTGACGCACTGTTCTTCGAGCCCTGCACAGCTGACAAGGTTGCGTGCTTGAGCCGGCTCACTGTCCACAGGGCTGTAGGGCACCTGCTGCCCTGGCGGCGTCGGGGTCCGGCTGGAACCGGAGTTGCTCCGGTAATCCGGCGAGAACTCCTGAGAGAGTGGTCTTGACAATCGGGGGCTGGATGTCTTCTCCACTGGAGACCAGGAACGCACCTGAAAACTCTTGGTGCTGGGGAAGAACTGTCTCTCTGTCTTTCTGTCTGGGCTAGGGGGTGACTCAGGAGAGTAGGGCCCTGGGAACAGAGAGGCTGGACTGGAGATTGAGTATTCTGTGTAATTCTGGTTCTCACCTCTGCTACCTTGCAAAGCCTCCTGGAAGGGAACGGACAGCTGCTCAGTAGCGCTGATCCCATTGGTCTGCACAGGGCTCGTGGGCTCCGCGCGAGGACCCGAGGAAGCATAAAGACGATCAAAAAGACATGTCCGCCAATCATCATGCGTTTGCGAACTGGTCGGATCGGCGCCCCGCCCACCGTGACTGAGGAGTCGTGTCAACTGCTCCAACTGATCTGTGAGGCGGCTAGCGGCGTTTGTGCAAACCAGGAGTCGTTCTTGGTTCGCCTCTGTCAGATCCGCCAGCTCACGCCATTCCGCTGAAGTCATATTAGCAGGCGGATTCTTCTGTAGCGTCCGGACGGGAGTCCGACACGGACGCGCGTTGCTATTACGTCCAAACACAGACGAAATATATAATGACTTCACGTGCAGTGTGAGGTTAGACGTGTACAGTGAGTATTGTAAGACACTCGGTGGAAGTGAAACAAGAAACACGAGACCAGGAAACACACACGGTGTTGGAACTACGGTGAACAGTGAAACGCTAATCTGTGAGTCTGACCGCAACCCTGAGACGTGACGAAATACCGGACAGGAACGATGGACCAGGACTGAAGAACAAGAGGCAGGAACTGACGGGACGGGCACTCGGGACTGGAACATGCACACCTAGGAAACAAACTGAGGGAACAAGAGACTACCAATCGCCAACGAAGCACAAGAGAACTGCTGATTAAGAATCCGCGACTAGTTCTGCTCCGCTGGCTCCTTTTATACCTCCATGTCCTACGAGACTGTGAGGTGATAGGTAAGCGTTAGCTAGCGGCACTGAGTGGCGCCGCCTCTGACCAGGAGGGGCAGTGACCCCGTGGGATGTGACAAGAAGGTGTTGGAAGTAACAATAGGGTGCTGTTACAAATGGTTTGGAACTGCTGACCTGCTACGAATGAGTGTAGGAGGACCACCAGTAGAGTCTGCCTAAGCAATGGATCTCTACAAAGAGGTATATAATTGGAACACTTAAGATAAAAATTACAAAGCTGAGGTCTGGCCTTCATAAGCAAATGGATACAAGGTAAATTCAAACAAATGGTAATGGTACATAGAATTATAAAATAATAATTTTTAACTTTATATAATAAAAATATTTTCCATAGAAAAACTGTTTCATTTTCCATTTTTAATTAGTTTAATTAATCCAGCTTTGAAGAAAAGCTTGATGCCAGTACTCTGAAATATACTTCCAGGTCACATCATGAGCATTAACCAATGTCATGTTTCTCATGAGGTAGGCTGTCTGCCAGAACGCAAGTGTGGAGATTGTATGAGCAACTATATTGATGGGCATCGGAAACTCACATGGGAAAGAACACTCAGGAGGCAGGCATGTCCCATGTTTTTGGCTAAGTTCGTGGTTTGGCGGGCGAGGGTCATGATCCAAAGAGTCATGGTTCTAATACGGAGATTGTAGTCTGATGAGTCGTGGTCCGAAAAGTAATAAACAAGGCATAAGAAGCAAAGCTGCACAAAAAGTTTCTCAATGAGATTCTGTATGTACAGCAGGTAAGTCTGCTTCTTTCAAAGGCTGTTTTGATGAGGTGCAGGTATTTGTCAGGTAGGTGGAATTAGTTCTGATTACCTTCCCCTATGATCCTCTGGTGTAATATCTCCCCGAGGCCAAGACAACTAGCCACAACAAGGTCATCTGTGGTGCACTTTTAAAAAAAAAATCAGTCCTTAATGTATTTAACACATTGTGTCACCACAAAACTGCAATTAAAACACAGTATGAAAACTAAGCAGAGGATTGGGAAATTTGAAATAAGTTACACTCATATTGCATTGCAAATGGATTCACAGTTAAAATTCACTGGTTTTCATTTGCTTTTATGAAACACCTGCTGTCTGGGGTTCTGCTCCCAAGGAATCAGAAATCATGTTTTCTGGACTAAAAATTCTCCCATGGTAGAACTACTAAAAATTAAATAAGATCTTGGTTACAACAAGAATTATTCATTTAGTTTATGCGCCATGGTAAACTGGCAGAAGAGGGTAAGACATTTTTTTGGAACTTGTATACAGTATGTGGTGTATATTTCCATCCATCCATCCATCCATCCATTGTCTACAACCGCTTGTCTCAAGTGGGGTCGCAGCGAGCTGGAGCCCTGCCCGACAATGCAGGGTGCAGGGCTGAGGGGGGGAGAGGGCGCTGCCAGGACAGGATGCCAACAAACCCTAGACCCACCAATCAGCGGGCACTGGCTGAAATCGCCCGACCACCGGTGGTGTATTTTTCACATGCTTTATTTCAACAGTATTTCTAACTGTATTTTTACTAGTTTGTTATTTCAGAAAGTGTGAATATTGTAGGATTGTGTAAAGGAAAATTAAAAACTTCTGGTTTTTAAGTCCTCAAAAAGAAAACAACCTTCATCACATTTAATTTATATTTTAAGCACTCTGAAAAATACTCTGTGAAATCCATTAGCCTGAACCAAAACAATGACAGTAGTTATAGTTTTTTTTTTTTTTTTTTTAAATTCACTTGGTAATGGTTATAGTATGTTAAATATGAGAACCTTTGTTAAGTGGTTGTGTACAAGATGCCAGTTCATCACAGGCTGTTAAGATTAATACTAAGCATTTTTTTTCCAACAGAAATGGAATCAGATGCCTGAAAAGGTGGCATTTTGAATAACTTAACAGCATATAGTTTGTTACCCATTAAATATTTGCCAGGATTTCTTCTTTTTTCTTTACTTTTTTCCTTGCAAATTGGAGTAAAAAAGCTTTCAGTGGACAGGTGCTTATTCATATTCAGGATACTTTTGGGAAAAGCAGGTGTGATGTCACCACTTCATCACAGTACACTGTGTTATCAACAATAAGAACCGCAGCAGTACTGTTGAATGTTGCAACTTTGTTTGTATAATGATGGATATTAAATTCGGACAAGCTTTTATTTACTACCAGTTGTATGGTGGGTAGACAGGTGCATTTCACATTTCCAGAACTGAAAAAAAAAAAACAGATTTTCACATCACATTCTCGTGTGTATGACATCAGGTGATTTTATATTATGTTCTGCATTTAAATATGCATTTCTTTAAGCTATTGTTACCCCCAGGTGATGAAAACATCATTGCATTATACATTCTTGTTCCGTGGTCTCAAAAACCCAAATTTTACTCCTCAGAGCTTAGAGTCGTGGGATAACTTTGGTGGTGTCATGATTACATTTACATTTTTTTCATTTTGCAGATGCTTTTCTCCGAAGGGACTTCCAGTGAATACTATGCAGTGTTATCAGCCCACACCTGACTCACACTTGCTAGGTACACTAATTACAATAAGTCACTCATCCATACACCTGTGAAACCCACTTTGTTTCTGTCACTCACACACTACAGGTAACTTTAGAGGCACCAGTCTACCTGAATAGTATGTCTTTGAACTATGGGTGAAAACCAGAGCACCTAGAGGCAACCCATGCACATATCAGGTGCTGTGAGACAGCAACACTCCTGGCTGCGACACTATGTAGATTAGACCTGCTGCCTTGCACTCAGAGGCATGCATGCAATGGGCCAACCCAGAGCAACCAGCCACATGGTTTCCAAGGCAAGTCAACAGAGGAACAGAGGTGTGTGGCCAGGTCCTTACCCTGCATGGCAGGGGAGGCAAACACAGGGCCGCTGCACACCCCAAGCAGGATTGGAACCCCAGAACCCCCACACAGCAACGCACTGGTCAAACCCGTCACACCACCGCACCACCACAACCTCCCCCAGAGGACTCACATTCAAATATTACCTCCTGTTGTAGTAACTTTGAGTAAGGTACTTACTGTCATAAAAATTATCCACCTGTATAAATCTTTGTATTTTAGTATATGCTTAAAATGCACAGAAAATTTGTCAGATAAAAGAACTAATAAAAACATTTGTGCAGCCTAAGTCTGTTTTTGTTAGAAAATAATTTCTTAATCATAATTTTAAATGATTGCTTAATTGTAACCCAGTCAAGCATGAACATGCCACAAGAACTGAATACTGGCAAACAAGGTGATGGAAACTAAAAAAAAAAAAAACATTTGTGTTGAACTTGAACATTTTATTAATAAATAATACATTTATATATTACTTCCTGTAATATATTTACATTTATTCGTTTAGCAAATGCTTTTCTCCAAAGTGAGATACATCTCATAGAAAATACAATTTGTACATCGCATTATGTAAATACGAGCGGAAACTGTTAAAGTATGCGTATCTTGTGGCAGAGGAAAGAAACCGTGGGTGGCAAGTTCATGTGAGACCGGTAGATGTAGGTGTTAGGGGGTTTGTGGCTAAATCAGCTGTGTCTTTGTTCTGGAAATTTGGTGTTTACGACCATTTGTTAAGGGAGGTGGTGAAGGACATGTCTGAGGCTATTGAGAAGGAGAGTCAGTGGTTATGGATAAGAAGAGAGCAGGGTAGTTGGGGTTAGCAGTTGAACGGAGGTGTGTAGTGGTCGGTAAAATTTGTGGTAGATGGCGAGCAATGGGAGGCAGCTGTTGGTGTGTAAGGAGGTGTGGCCTTGTTAATTGGATTGATTTAAGCTTGTGGAGTAGTGCATTTGCAGCTTTTGTTAACATGTATGCAAGAATGGTGCAATCTGGGATGGTCTGAGTTTGTGAAGGTGGTGCATTTGAAGGTATTCATGGAGGTGCAGTTAAATTGAGGTAGTTGCATTTGTGGAGTTGTTTGTTGAGGGTGAAGGGTATCTAACATGTGTGTGCAGAAGGGTGGGTCTGCGATGCCAGATTGCACTGTTGAGCCTTCCGGAGGTGTCATGGGCCTAAGTCAAGGAATCACCAAAGAAGGGAGAGGCCCACTTGACAATCTGAATGAAATACTCATGTTGGTACCCTGTGGTTGTGGTGGTTAGGAAATTAATTAAAACTGCTTGGTCCTGAGTAATGGAGGTATATGTTGACAATGCTGGATGTTTTCCTCTGTGGCTTCATGGTGAGGCCAGCTGGACTGGGTCCTTGTATACAGCCGTTGTAATATACGTATGGGGTGTAACATCAGGTCCTGTGTATCCTGAATGTTTTCTATTACTATTATTCAGTTTTACAGCACATTTTCCAAGAGAACCCAGGTTGGCTGGTTTACCTCCAAGTGCTACAGCTTTTGGAGATGTGGTTGGAACAGAGATTTCTATGACTGGATACCTTTCATGAACTCAACCCTTCACATTTACCTGGGTTTAAGACCGACACTGACAAACAACATCTTTACATGTCAAAAAATATCCTTCCAGACTGGGTATTGACAGGGCATTTGAAAAAAAAGGAAATACAACCCTTAAGAGAAGGAGAGAAGAAAAACAAAATTTTAGTGCCTCATCAAGGCAATGAGAATTTGGCCTTGCATCTTAATGCATATTTATTTTTTGAAGGAGAGAAAGCTTAGTTTTGTCAGATCCTTGGGTCATTGACATAAAATATGCAGAGGCTGCAGGCTAACATCAGCACAATGTTGCTTTGTCAGAGTACAAAACAGAAAGAACAACAGCTTTAGCAATAACAGTGGAACAGTGGTAATACTAGAGGACTGTGGTCTCCATATTTTAGGAATTTGTTTAAAAAAGTTACATACCACAATGCAAAAATATAAATTCGGTTTTTGCTTTACTTTGATAGTCTAGATTTGTTTTGGATGCAAATTAATCAGCAGGCAATGATATCATCATTTAGTTATTATTCAAGCTAATGCTTTCACATTCAATGATCAAAATATTCATGATCTTTAGACTGCAAAATCTGTTTTGAATAATCTCAACTCCAGTATTCTGTTAAACAAAGTGAAACCAAAGTGAAATTTGGCTGAGTGACTAATTTGTATGTTTATAGCAATGTTTGAAATAAATATTATCCTTGCATATTTGGATGATGTAGGTGGTGGAGGTGATGATACTGTATCACTATTCCTTCTATGCCCTTTGGCACAGAAAATACCACTGAATGAATATTAGTACAGAATGTATTATAATGCCTAATTTAATATCTAATGTCATATTGTTAATTGGTGTTAGCGATTACTAAATTATCAGGGATTTAAAAATAGAGGAAATAAAGTAGTATGATTTGGACTTGAAAATGAATTGCATACTATTCTTTTATATTCAGATTCAATTAAAATGAAAAATAGTCAATATAGCATGTAAAAGATGAATAAAAAAACACTTTGTGTTTTGTTACATAAGTGTTATGCAACCAAGCTGTTTGTTTTTCAGACCTCTGACCAGGACAGAAGAGAGCACCAGCACCCATTTGCATTATTATTCAGCTGTGCGGTAATAAAGTTTTCAATTAGTGAACTACCCAATGTGCTCTTTTTTGTTCACGCCAGACCACGCAAGTCCCTGATACTCATGTCAATAACAAAAAACACAAAGTCTCTGAGAGATACAGTAGTGAGGGTGTGGCAAAATATTTTGAAAGTCAAATCACATTATCACATCTTTTCTGAGGCAGTAGCACCAGGAGTTTATGCATAAGAAGCAATTTTTCTGGCATAATGAAAACATTCAGCATCTAGATTTGCTGGTTATTATTATTATTTATTATTATTATTATTATTATTACAGTTGTTGTTACTAACTCATTGTCCTAAACTGTTTCTTCACCCCTGTCAGGATGACAGCAGGCCACAACATATCTAGGAAGAGGAGTAGGAGGAGGATGATTGTATGATTGTGTTATTGTTGTTTTACCACCAGATCTAACTTTCTTCTTTAGAACAGCTTGGAATGACTTTTTGCTGAAATGCTTTGGACTTTACCTATCTCTGATCACTTAATTCCACAGACATGTTGACTTGGTCTTCTCCAAGTAGATTGAAGTGGAAACCCTCCTGTATAGCTTCTAAAGATTCTGCCCGTATCTCAGAGCCCATTGTACGACTCCTTGTCCAGGATGACGACTCCCTGCTTGAACTACTGCAACTCCGTTCTGTCTGGTTTTCTTGCCTCTGTCATCAAGCCTCTCCAGCTGGTCCACAAGGCTGAAGTACAAGTTGTGCTTGACCTGTTTCGAATAATGTGCTTTGACCTGTCAAAGCATTTCCATGTATCTCTGTGACCAGACTGACACAAGGAAGCAAGAATCCACAAAAGTTTCTTTTCAAAAAATGTTCCTGTTCACTCTTTAGATGTGTGAAAATCCTAATCAATGTCTATACACAGCCTTAAGACTGTCACTAGTTGAAAAACACAAGTCTGGACAATAATGGCATCTAAAGATTTCATTTCTTCTCCCTCTGAAATGAAGCAAGCTATATTAAAGGCTTTGCCCTTAACCCTTCCATTTACCACAAAATTAAAATTAACAAGAATTGTTTTTCAGCCAACACAAACATTTTACAAAAGGCTTAGTATCTCCTGTTTATTTGGTATAATCTAAAATCAGTTTGATCCGTATGGATTCTTCATAGTGGCATTTCAAGAATTTTAATTGCCACCCTTTCTTTTTTTGCCACCTTGGCCATCAGTCTGCCATTTTACAAAAGGGTAAACTGTCTATTTGTTTCTTTCTTTAATTTTAACACCAACACATCTTTACAAACAAATTTGCAATTTTGTAACAGAATATACATTCTAATAAATAAGATTCCATTACATTTTTTATATAAACCTAATTCCCTGTCACTATATACATATTGTTACATACAAGGGCCAGAGAGCGGAGGTTGGACCCAAATGCAGAATCGTTTTATCTTGAACCATGATGGTCAAAACAACATTCGTGGTCAGGGAAAGGTGTAGGTCAAAATGAGGCACGGACATGGTTCCAAGTGAAGACACAACGTCTTGGTCGAAGAAACGAGGCAGGGGTCAAAGTTGTGGGGAAGCTCGGCATGGGGACAAGAAGGTGGACAAGGGAGAAAAGAGGGGAGACGCAGGGCAAAGTTCATCCAAGGCAAAGGAGAGGGTAGAGAACGCAGGTAGGATGGTTGTTTCAAAGAGATTCTCTGGCTTAAGTGTAGTGGTGCGGTAAGCTTTATACTCCACCCTGCTGATTACCGACAGGTGTTTGTATTTAAGGTGCGGTCGTGGGTGTGACACGTATTCTTATAAACATTATGTTTATTTATATGTGTAGAACAACTTCTCCATCACAATCTTTCCTTCTTGTTTCTCTCTCTCGGCTTCCTGTAGCTGCCAGTATCAAGTTCAAGACCCTGGTTACAGGTTACAAGACGCACAAAGGTTTGGCACTTTAATAATTACAGGGTTTGATCACTCGGCACACCCCGGTAAGACCGCGGCACTCCTCCACCTATGAAGGTTTGGTGGTCCCATAAATAAGAAGTCTTAAATAGAAAGTCTGCAGATTCTCAGTTTTGGATTTGAAGTAGGGAATGAGCTCCTTCTCTCCCTCAGAACTGCTGAATCCCTCTTAAAACAGATCTCTTTTAATCCAATTTGTTTCCTGATCTTCTACCTGTTCCATCCTTGAATTACACCATCTGTCAAAATCACCTTTACATTTGCTGTAGGGCGCTACATGTGTTATGTGGACCAGTAAAAAGCATTGGACTGAATTGGACTGACTGTGTTTCAACAATGCATTTCAGCATTTAAAGATCTTTGTCTCTTTTGAAATGTATTTCAGTTTACTCTAAAGGTGTTTGTTGATTTGGAGAAAAGTATCTGCTAAATGCTGATGTATGTATGGATGAGTGACCCATTGTAAGTAGCGTACCTAGTAGTGTAAGTCACCTTGGTGAATAAGGTGTGTGGGCTGATAACACTACATAGAGTTCATTGGAAGTCGCTTTGGAGAAAAGTGTCTGCTAAATAAATAAATGTAAATGTTTAAAAAAAAAATCATTCTATGTAATCCTCATTTGTCTAACTACAATAATCTACAATATATGCATATTGCCAGTAAAAGAGAACACAAATATAAGTGAAAAGAAGTGGTCTGTAGTATGGCTGCTGGAGAAAAACCTCTGACCAATAAAACGAAAGAATGTCAGTAACTGTGGATCAGCAAATCGCTTTGGAGAAAAGTGTCTGCTAAATAAATAAATGTAAATGTAAATGAATCATTATTAATGTACATACTTCACACATACTGTGCTGCTTGAAAGTATGTGAACCCTACAGGGATGGTTATTATTTGTGTAAAAACTATTAAAATAATATTATCAAATTTTAAATCTTAAGGTAAATTTATAAAAATGAATAAATGATTATGATTTACACAGTTGATGCTACTTACCTACTTGGTTTAATCAATGCAACTTGGGGTTCACTTATTTTTGCATCTGTACAAATTCCATTTTTTCTCTGCATGACTTCATCTAAACCAAGATATGGACTTATTAATTACACACCTTTTATGTCAGATGAAAAAGACTGGTTCTGATTAAATGATATTTTCATGGTAAAACAAAGGGCAAAAGAGGTTCACATACTTTCAAACAGCACTGTAGAAAGATATCCTTGGAACAAGAATTTGGAAGCTGTACTCACTTGTATTCTACATCATCTGAGATCAAGAAATTAAACAAGAAATTAAAATTAAGCTAGAAAATTCTTACAACTACTTATAAATAATGACCCTGTTGATTCAAATACAAGCGATGTAGGCAATACAAGGACTGCGGTTCCCCATGTTTTGAAACTGGCTTACATTTCACAGAGCAAAAGATCTTGAAATTTAAGAGTAATTTATTTTCCTGGTTAGTGTGGACATTATAATACAGCATGAAAAAAATAGCTTCTTGCAAGTCCACTGCCAAATGTGTTACAATGCATGTTTCTCGCTGAAATTCATATTGTTCTCTTCTCGCTGGTGAGCTGTAACAGCAGCAATAGTTTATTATGAGTCCTTACCTTCATGCCACTGTGTGGGAGGAGTGCCATACTCTCTCACTCAGCAGGAGTCTGACAAAGAGACTCTGGTTCACTGCAGAAAGTCAGGGCATAACTGCCAGCAGCCACTGACAAATCAACAGCATGTCTACCGTTTCCCTGGCAGTACTTAGGCATGGTACTGCATGCTCACCTCCCTCCCCAAAACTTTCAAATCCATCAGTGTTAGCTTTTGATTGAAGGCATAGAAGTACCTGCTATCAGCATGAGCTTGAAGATAAAGGGAAACGTGCTCAAAAAGTGATGTTTCCAATCAGGGTCAATGGCGTTACAGTAATATTTGTAAAGTAATGTAAAGCAAATTATGTAGATGTGTTTTTCATCCATTTATGAATGTGCCAAGTTTTCATTTAAAGCTTTATAAACATCACCTTTCTTTTAAGATTCATTAAGTAAGCACATTATAATAAAACAAATATCCTAAAAAGCCCCCTCTGAGGGGATTGTTGGAGTTAGAGTTACTTCAATGGTGTGTCTGTTTGCATTGAATGTATTGATGGTTGATCAGCATTTTCATTTTTGTGTCCTTACATCCGACTAAGGTAAAAGATTGTCCGTAGCTACTCTTATGAATGTGTTAATATTTAATCTTTTTCCAATGTGTGAGAAATAGTCAGGTGTTGAAAACTTGATTGTAGAACCACAAAAAAGTAAACGTCAGTTTTTTCTCCTCCCAACAAATCTGGTGCCTGTTTGAAATTTAATGAAGTTCTTAGCATCAGAATCATTTCAACCACACGACATCAATCATGTGCTTCAACTTAAACCTTTGGTTTTGTCTTAAAAAATACCAGGTTTCTGCAAATTTCTGAGAAACCCAAGACATCTTTCTACCTCAGTGAAATTCCATGACTTATTATGAATATTATTACTTTAACAAAATTACAATTGCAGGTCAGGGTCTTGATTGGTGGTATTCAGTTATTCTACCAGTTCCAGTCTGTCACGCACTATAACAGAATAACTCATCTCAAATGCATAGCTTTCTCATAGCATTCCAGCAATATACACAATATTCAGGATTCTAACTCCTATAATTATGTTTTCCCTGCAACTTTGCACTGTCTCCTTTCAAAAACAAGACTTTTTTTCTCTGTTTAAACAGCAGTTTACACACTCAGTCTTGGAATGGTGTCTGGAATATTCCAGACTTGAAAATTAAATTTACCATGAAGCTTTGCAAGGTTGACCAAGCTCTGAAGACATATTGACATTTGCATGGAAAGCTACAAAGTCATTTCAAAGCATACTTCTACTAAAAACATAGTCTTGTAACAGTAATATTAATAACAGATCCTTTGTGAATATATGTCAGTGTATATGTAGCTCCTTGATGGCACTTTTGTACAAGGTAACACTGCTGGATACATTGTGCTGAACCCCAAAAGTCATTCATCTGTTTATACAGCAGAGCAGTATAACAGACTTTTACACACACACACACATACTTAAACACACAAAGGGGGAAATACAGAGCTAGCAGGTCACCTGAAAGACATTGTCGGACTGTGCAAGGAAACCAGAGCACCTCTTTCATTAGTATTTATTCTGTGTATATTTGTATTTTTATGGTTTCTTTAGTAAATTGATGGGTAATAACATATTTTTATAAGCATGTTTTATATTAGGTAGGTAAAACTTTCAGGCAAAGTCGTCAGATTCAACATTCTTGTTGCTTAGACACAAAACGCTTAAGTCAGTAATTCTGTTTCAAACTTATTGCTCAGCACTAAACACACAAGAACATTTATATAACTTGTTTTCAACTAAACAGATCATTGGGTTCGTGGTTGTGAGAAACCTATCACATATATTTCCAGCTTTACCTCGCTGGTGCAGACCATCTGCTGCATTAAAATACTCCCAACAGTAAATCAGTGGGTCATGAGTTTTTTAGGGAGAATGTAATCAATATCTTGAAGGAGTTTTTAGATAGAACAAAGATGACAAAGGCAACAGTAACACCCAGCTGTCAATGAAAAGGGTGCCTGAATGAGTCTAGGGTGGCGGTAGGGGAAGAGGAAGGGTACAGCTATGTATACTATACAAATGTATACATACCACTATACATTTCAATGAAATTACAGTCAGACATCACTACAGAAGGCTGTTATTTTGCTAATGTGATGAAGTGTTTTGTGGGTTGCATAAGTTATTTCGAAAATATGCACACTTCAGAGAATCACACTTCAGCAACTGGGAAAAACTGTATATGTTTTCATTTTTGTGTAATGAAATTCCGTAAAATTTTATTTGGTGACAGGGTTAGATGCGGTTTGTGGCTTTAAGTGCACTGTCAACAACAGAGCATTGTAACACACATACTTTCACACACTATGAGAAAATAAGTAACTACCTCAAATGAAACAGTCGTTATGTTGCATAATGTAAGTAATGTTACTATTGAAATTCTTGTGTCAATTTTAACAAGATGTGGTGATTTTTGTTTGCATAAGCTGGTGTCAGTTGTGGGGCTGCGGAATGTATAAAAGTGTTTACCATTGAAAAAAATGGTAATTAAGCTATCAAAATTCACCTTAAACCAAAGGGTGGGGGAATACTCTAATGGAATTTTTTTTTTTTTTTCAAATTATTATATTTCTTAGGAAAATCACTCTACTGCCAATAGTGGCAGTAAACCACAATAGGAAGTAGTATACTTGGCCAATGCTGAACCCAACCGAAAGGTTCGGAGGAATTGCTATGAGAAGAAATTAAAGGTAGAGACAAAACAATCACTAATAAGATTTTACATTCAAACAGCCAAGCAGAGAATTATAGACAAGAAGATACAATTCCTTCCTGGTTAAAATGGTTAGCCAAGCTATGTCCGAAAGACCATTATCATCAGTCATACCTCAAGTCCAGGTGGTTGTGCAGATGCGTTATGTACCACATTAATTAAAACTGAGACAGGTACCGGCTGTCAAACACTGCATGTCAACCTTTAGTCCAGATGGTCGGGTGTCTCCTTCATGACTTCGGACAACACATTTCCAAGTCACATTTCTTAAAATAACACAGCTATAGAAATCATTCCAACTGTACAGTTAAAAATTAGGTATTGTGAAGAAATCTGAAGGGTATTTTCGATTTTAAATGATATACCTTCATATATTAACAACTACTTGTCCAGGCCATGATGACTTCCCATCTGGACTACTGCAACTCTCTCCTGTGTGGCCTTCTTGCTAATGCCATCAAACCTCTGCAGCTTCTACAGAATGCTGCTGCACGAGTTGTGTTTGATTTGCCAAAGCACTCTCATGTATTTCCTCTACTCATTTCTCTGCACTGGCTTCCTATACCTGCCCCAATCAAATTCAAAACCCTGGTTACTGTGTACAAATGCATCAATGGAACTGCTCCCAGCTATTTACAAGACTTAATCAACCACTACACCCCAGCCAGGCCCCTTTGCTCGTCTACTTCTGCTCACTTGGTGGTCCCAAGCACAAAAGGCAAAGCTCGGAGGTTCTCGGTTCTGGGTCCGTTGTGGTGAAATGACCTTCCCCTGTCACTCAGAACTGCGGAAACTCTGTCTATTTTCAAGAAGGGTCTGAAAGCTCACCTTTTCCAGATCCACTTTGCCCAAGATCTCGCCAGCTCATTTACGGTGTAACTGTTCACGCATTGTAACTCCATAAGCATCCCCAGATACAACCTTTATTCAGTCATTACTCTGGCATTGTACTTGCTCATTTGTGTATCTTATAATACACACACACACACACACATTTTCAGAACCGCTTGTCCCATACGGGGTCGCGGGGAACCGGAGCCTACCCGGCAACACAGGGCGTAAGGCCGGAGGGGGAGGGGACACACCCAGGACGGGACGCCAGTCTGTCGCAAGGCACCCCAAGCGGGACTCGAACCCCAGACCCACCGGAGAGCAGGACTGCGGTCCAACCCACTGCGCCACCGCACCCCTCTCTATCTTATAATATTTAAAAAAAAAAAAAAATGGTGGGAGGGTATCAGGATTTATCTATCCTGTGTCTTATGCATCTACTTGAACGATGAACCTTGGTGCAGCAAGTGGTAGGGAACAAACTAGGTTTGCTTGAGACTTTCATGTCTGCAGCTATGTCTCCTTCTTTCAATGTAATGCATAAATGGTACTTTTGCTGAGATGTACAGTACATCGCTTTGGACAAAAACATCTGCTAAATGAATAAATGTAAATGTAAATATATTCTTACATGGTTTGTATATGGATATATTCTTTTTTATATGCTGTTATATAACTTGTAATCCTACTTAAATGTGATTAAATTAATGCAAAATTTTACTGTTTGCACTTTCAGCAGGGGCATGGTGGTGCAGCAGGTTTGGCCGCGCCCCCTCTCTGGCGGGTCTGGGGTTCAAGTCCTGCTTGGTGTGCCTTGCAAAGGACTGGCATCCCATCCTGGGTGTGTCCCCTCCAGCCTTGTGCCCTGTGTTGCCAGGTCATGCTCTGGTTCACTGCAATCCCTACTTAGGACAAGGGGTTTCAGACTCTGTGTGTGTGTTTTCAGCACACTTTGGGATTTTATTTCATATCACTGCTTGTTCAGCGGTAATTAAATTACTTAACAAATATTAAAGGTATCTCTTTAATTCTGCAATCAAGGCATCATTAAGTGTCTGCTATGGCCAAGTTGTACTGTAATCAAACAATCAATAGAAAAGATTTTATGTGTATTTTTCACCTCAAATTTCACCTGGCTCCAAACAGTAATAATAATAGCAATAGTTTTCAATGGAGATACTCACAAAGATAAAGGGGACAATTTAATCTTGTTTGAAAACTGGTTGAACACTTCCCCTGCCCCCTACCCCCTGATGTGCATAGTATATATGTGTATATTTGTAGCCTTACTCTTATGAGATGAAATGAGAAAGAAATGTGGTCTCTTCACAGAGACAAGTCATTTTCCTATAATATGCTAAAACAACTTATTAAGAAATACCTGTCTGCTTTTTTATTGACTGGGGAGATCGTAGCAATTGCTTGGTGTTACAATAAATTGGGGCCCTTATTTCTGCTGTCTCTGAAGGATAGAATTTTAGCAGCCCTGGATTAATAGACATGAGACACGGATACTAGAAGAAAGAATATTAGCATGATGAATATCAATAAATCAATATCAAAACAATTTTCAACCTGTTTATTATACCCTTCTTAAAAATGTTTTGAGAAAAGTATTAAAATAAGTATGACTGGGAATTACATTTCTATTTTATTAGCTGCTCACCAAGAAACCCCAATATAGTCCTTGTAGCTGATCTGTTTCGGTTGGAGTATTTGCCTATCAAATTGAGACAGCATCTTGAAGAGGGTATATGATGGACAGGCATTATCATCCAGGGCTTCTTATTTGATATTTGAAAATTTTTCAGTCGTCAATAGCAATGGTATACCAGTGTGAACAAAAATTCAATGTTTAGCCTTGAGCTAAATCTCAGTTACATAAAGTATAAAATAAAGCACTACAAAAATCTCTTAATAATATAATTCTGTTTTGAATTAACTGAAGAATTAATTTTAATAATTAATCCATACTCAGGCATCTTTACATATGACTAATAACAGGCCAAGCTGAAGTCCAACCTTGAATAATACACAGCAAGAGTTCCTGAGGCAGAAGGGGAGACCCAGATCAATAATTCAGAGTATTTTTCAATCAGTATTGATGGCCATGCTTAAGCTTTACAGCGCAGGTACTTTAACTTGCTTTGCTGTATTTTAAATGTGCAGTTTTCAACACAAAGTAAGCACCCTGCAAAAATTCTGGGAAAAAAATAAATAAATAAAGATTGAATATGCACAGAAAATCATAAGCAACTGGTAGGATTGAACATATACACCAGTTACTACTTGAAGAAAAAATGCAAATAGAGCGAACAACTTTTTACAAAAATCTTATGGCTTTGAAGCAGGTATTTGGCATGCTCCATTAGGCATTCACTCACTGATGGAATCACTGTAGTGGCATAAATAAAGCATAATGGTTGTCTGAAGTGTTGAACTTTCTATAAAAGCAAAAGATTTGCTTTTCTGGATAATTTCTGGACTCCTGTAATCATAAAATTTTAGCAAGGTGACATGAATTATTACAAAAATTCACATTTCAAGGCAACTCTTTCTTGCAGTAGTACAGTCTTGTTTCATATCTGTAACAAAGAAAGAGAGGCAATTCAGGTGGGTATTACACTGGAAGTCAGCAGCTGATTTTAAATAACCACTTAAAATGGTTTGTGTACAATGGTTCCAAGACTGCTAACCAAAGAATACAAACACAGAATACAACACAGGCCAAGCAATGAAGGAAGGGTGCATGACTGGCTCATCACTGAGTGGAAATACGTTTTTCCTGAGGGCATACAGAAGCTTGTCTAATGTTGACTGTGTTAAAAACTGAGTGGACTCAATGTCAAAAAATTACGTTTAAATAAAATCTCAGTTCTTTCTGTATTCATTCATATCAATATATTGTGGTTATTTTTTGACTTGTCCTTGTACATTAGTAAGCTGTAACATCAGACTTGCCGAATGAGACGATCTAAAAGTTCAACTGTTGGTAACTGATACGTTTGCAATGAGTCAAGTAAAACTGTCTCTTGCGTAATATCTGAAAAAGTTGTGAAAATAGTGCAACCAAAGAACAGTTTCACGCTCATGAAATACCAGGACAAAACAGCTCAAACAACAGAAAATCTGTTCAGTTCAGTCTAGGTTGAGAGTCAATAAAACATTCAAAAAGAAACTCTTATAGGCTTCATATCATAATTTTTTTTTACACCAGAAACCAGTCACCACACTTTTCAACACACAGTTTATGGGTTCAGTGGTGTAAGAAGCACAGACAATGAACTTCTGAGAAATGGGAAAGTGGTATATTTTCAGTGTGACATGTAGCAACAGGTGTTCCACACCTTAGAGTGGCTGAGGGGTTGCTGCTGAAAACACAAGGTTTTCATTGTTCTGCAGTAGTATCGTTCTACAGTTCCAACAGATACACAGTTAAACATAAAAGTAGGACCCTTTTCTGGACATCAACATTAAATGTATAAATAAATAGCATGAATGTACCATGAACCTGGCTTGGCATAATTAAAAGCGATCTTAGCAAACTAAACAAAAACAAATGTTAATGTTGAAGGTAGTTGGATACAATTAATGTAGAGGTCCAAGCTGACCAACCTCGCAAAAAAAAGGTATATCAGTTCAAGGAATTCTGTGAGGGTTAAAGACCGAACTGGTAAATTCCAGACAACAGAAGTGATGTTTCATTTCACCCTAGCTACAGATTTCACAGAAAAATTAGAGGTCTGTTTAAATTTTTGCATCTTAAGTAAGCCCTGTTGGAACCCACAAGCAACCATAGCTAGATGTAGATATAGATGACTACAGTTATAGTTATCCATTTCAGTCCTGACTTGTTCTTTTCGAAAAGAAAAAGATTTGGAATGGACTGCAAAGAAATATTTGAGGATATAAACTTTGCAACTTGTGTTGTAGAAACTTTTCATCTCCTTTTTCTTCCTGTTCAGTCATATTTTCCTGAGTCCATAAAGATTTTGTAGCAATATTCCACTAACATTATTCAGTATCTACAGCAACCTGAAGTCAGTCACAAAACAATTATAATGAAAAAGACATGTACCGCAACATAAGCTGTTTCGAGGTCTTAGATACTGTAGGTTAAGAGCATTACAATTTTGTGTTCATTTGACATCTGAGAATTCTGTGAAGGTATTAAATTAAATGTACACTCATATAAGGAAAGAGAAACAACTGTACTCCATAAAATCCAGTTAGTCACAGCACCCAGAAGCTGGCAAAGAGTTTCAGTTCATGCTTCGTATATTTATATTTTTTTATTACTTTTTCTTTGTGTGCCATATTTGAAGTACGGCTAAAGACAACTGAAAAACAATACATATCAAAGAGATATTAGTCTTTTGTATTGTCACGACCACTCCTGCACCTCAACCATCAGCACCTGGTGTTAATCGGAGCACTCGGCTACAAAAACACCTCTCAGCTTCTTTTCAGTTGCAGAATATCCTTGAGACAACTGTCCCCTCTTCGCCAACGATACTCACTGCATTCCATGTCCTGTTCCCCTTCATCCTCGTATCCTGTTCTTCGTTCCCAGCTCCTGACCATTCACCTCGTCTCCCGACTTCAGCTATGGATCTTCCCTCTCACTCTGACCACCGACTGACCAACTTTTTGCCCATCCCGGACAACGAGAACACGTCTGATTCCTTGGTTCTAAATAAATGATCCCGCACTTGGGTCTAACCTCCCCTGCATCTTCTGTTCGCCATGACAGGTATTATATTTAGATTTACATTTATTCATTTAGCTGATGCTTTTCTCTAAAGCAACTTACACTGTTAAGCTGCTTACAACTATTTACCCATTCATTCAGCTGAGTAATTTTTTAGTGGAGCAATTTAGGATAAGTACCTTGCTCAAGGGAATTACAACAGCAGGTGAGATTTGACCTTAAAATCCAAAGGTAGAAGCTCTAATAAATAGTTTATCTTTCATTTCAAATATTAACAGAACATCCTTGTCTTGCCTGCATATGTTTCAGGGTGACATGCTGACTAGAAACCTATTTTATAAAACTATTTCTGAGGTTTTTCAGGGCAGAACATACTTGTTTTGGCTTCCAAACAGCTTCACCTGTGAAAGTGAAATTCCAGTAGGGGGGGATAAACCATGGATGCCGATAAGAATGAAACTTTAAAAAATGAAATTCATTTTCGTGCTTCTATTATCTCCGTTGCAAGAGCTCATGGGTTATGAGGCATCCTGCAAAGCACTACTGTGATGAATGAGGATAATCTTGGTAAACACCTTCGCACAAGGTGGGAATGCAGGGCCACAGTACCCATAAGGGGACATGGTATTTGTTTTTGGTGGACTTTTAGCAAGCCCTGTCACAAGTTATTGTGTCCCTTTTGTTATTTTCTCTGAGGAATGCCTGTGACACAAAAGACATTTTTTTCCCCTTCATTTATTAAAATGGAACAGTAAAGTCAAAGGACAAAAAAGTGTTGAATAATACACACACACACACATTCTCAGAACCGCTTGTCCCTTACGGGGTCACGGGGAACCGGAGCCTACCCGGCAACACAGGGCGTAAGGCCGGAGGGGGAAGGGGACACACCCAGGACGGGACGCCAGTCCATCACAAGGCACCCCAAGCGGGACTCGAACCCCAGACCCACCGGAGAGCAGGACTGCGGTCCAACCCACTGCGCCACCGCACCCCCTGAATAATACACACACACACATTTTCAGAACCGCTTGTCCCATACGGGGTCGTGGGGAACCGGAGCCTACCCGGTAACACAGGGCGTAAGGCCGGAGGGGGAGGGGACACACCCAGGACGGGACACCAGTCTGCCGCAAGGCACCCCAAGCGGGACTCGAACCCCAGACCCACTGGAGAGCAGGACCCGGGCCAACCCACTGCGCCACTGCGCCCCCCCCCCAAGACATATAAAGTATACTAAAATATATGCATACAAAAGACATGTATTCTTTTGTAACTGGCAAGAATTTTGTAATACAGATCAAAGTGAAATCAGTCAAAGATTCATTTTGAAGCCATGCAAATAAACACAAAATTAAAAATCACGAAAATGGCTCTGTGCACCCTGCAATTCTTCTACTATTCATCGAGCTATATTAACTTTTCAAATGACAATATTGGCATCAATATGTTTATCATTATCATGGGGAATGGAAAGTACAGAAAAATCTCCAAGTCTCAGATTTCTAATAATGAATACAATCAAAGACATTTTTAATGCTTTGATGTCATACAAAACCCACACTATAATTCTGATGTTGCAGCTATGTTTCTTGGATCTCTGAGGAGACATTAAATAAAGCTTATATTCGTAGAATTATGACTGCAAAAATAATAAAACTATAAAAATCTTAAATGCACTTTTTTAATTTCTCATAAACACTTTAATAAATCCTTGATCTTCTGATTGGAGAGTTTGAAGCTTGTGTACTCCACATCATAATAGCACAGATCAAAAGATATTACAAAGAACCTCAGCATTTGTCTTAATGAAAGTACTGTACTAACACGCACAACACTTTCCTTTTTTTTCTTTTTTTTTTTTTTGTTAAAAGCCCTTTGTTGTCCTCAGAGTGGCATAATGTTTTCTAATTTGACTCCAGAAAGCTGTCAGCCAACATGAAGTGGAGTGCGACATTTATAAGTTTCAACCTCCTGCTAGTCCAGAACGCAGTGCCCATGTGAATAACTTTCATAATGCACTACCATCAGTGTAGGTATGGTTTTTCTGAAGTAGTACGGTTACTTTTCTTGGGAGTTTAAAAAACATTTCCCTGCAGACTTCTACAGCTTCATCTTCCTGCACTCGATAACTCTCCAAGTGCAATCAAGTGAAGTCAGTTATTTATGACACAACACATAACTTGACAAATTCACACATAATATTTTTATAAAGAGAAGCCAATTAAACTGATTGGCTGTATCACATGACAGCGGAGCTAGACCTTTGACTTTTTTTAATGATGAAGTAACTGAAGCACAACTGGGAGGGTGCGGTGACGCAGCGGGTTTGGCTGGGTCCTGCTCTCTGGTGGATCTGGGGTTTGAGTCCTGCTTGGGGTGCCTTGTGACTGACTGGTGTCCTGTCCTGGGTGCGTCCCCTCTTCCTCCAGCCTTGTACCCTGCGTTTCTGGGTTAGGCTCTGACTTGCCGCGACCCTGCTCGGGACAAGCAGTTTTAGTCAATGTTTTGAAAATCTGTGTAATAAAGAACACAGTAAATTCTGTTTCTTGGAATTTATTTGAACTTGTTTATTGTGAATTTGTCAGAGTTATCAATGACCAGCACACTACAATCTATTCTTTCATAGATACTGTACAAAATATCCAACATTGTAGAGAAGCACAATTAGACAAGTATGTTAACTGCTATAGCTAAAGCTGAAAAGCTTTTGCTTTTAATGTGCAAATTGGACATTTTGAGAATTCAAAATTTTTAAAATGAATGAAGATACTGTTAGGGACCATATATATAAATGTCACAGTGGCAATGACTGAGGAAGAAGTGAGACATAGGCCTAAAACTTCAGTTGCAGAAGGTAAAGAATTTATTCAGGTTGCCAGGCATTTATCACATGGTTACCTCAATAACAATGTATTCTCGTAGGTTCTCTTGTTTTCTTATGACACACAAAATGTTTTATTTAGCAACAAGATTTACACAGCTGGTTGATTTGATAACCGTGATGGGTTATTTGAAACATTCACAAAATGAACAGTGTTGCAAACAATCCTAAACAGTGTTGCAATTATGCAGAACTGGAAATCTCAGCCTGGTGAAGATATATATTCCTCTCTGACATGTCTGTCCTATGTTTCCACATTATTTTATTTACAGTAAAAAGCAGTGAAACATAATCCATTGCTGTGCTCAAAACAATGAAGTGTATGTGATATAAGCAAAAATATTATTGTGACAAAATAAAAGATATGATTATGTTTTCCTGGCAAAGATCATGAGGGTGGATGTCTGCAGCTGAAATCGGTTTATAAATTGTTACAATTTCCTACTGTACACAGACAAAAGGTTTTATAAGACAGCTACTTTGACAACACCACAACCGCACAGCTCAAGCTAGTCAGACATGTTTATGATATGAAATGCAATAAATTAATTAAGCAAGAATGACAGAAAGGCTACTTTGAAGATTCCCTTCTAAAAGCATTTAAAGGCTGATGGTTTATTTATTAGTATTTAGTCACATCATATATTTTTCCACTTTTTTCAAACAGCATCAAATAACAAACCAACACCTTTTACTAAAAGGCATCAGACCAAAATACTGCTCCTATTAATGTGGTGACACAACCTTTTAATTTTAAAAAAGCCATCAAGCACATTAAAAACAGCAAAACATCTATTGCAAAATGATAGCAAAATGATATGGAAATTATACAAGTTGATATTTGGGACAATTGCTTTCACAGACATATTAAGGAAGACTGATGATTTAAAGGAAACTGCATCACAAAGTCAATACACAGTACAGAAATCCTGTGCAACAAAAATTTCATCACTGCGGAATGTGTTGCTGTATTAGCTGTCCACAGTACATACCAGTTCTCTCTGTCTCTTCCCAGAATTTTCTAGTCCAATTCACAATTGAAGGACATCCTCAGGGACTGATCTGGTGGCAGTCAGTGCTAGGCATTCATCACAACAGGTCCATAATGTGGCTGCCCTGCACTTGAACTTCTGCCTGCTAGTCATGGCACGAGGACCATTGCTGTTGTTGTTATCGTTCATGTATGATGGTCATGCTCCCTCAGGACTTCAGCAGCATAATGTCTGCCCAGATGAACAAGTAGAATTTCTCCACAGGCGCACAAGTGCTTCTTGCAACAGGGAAGCTGCTTAATCGTGTGTATTCACAAATGTTAGTCCGTGCTATATGACGTGTACATTACTCACTCTTGAGCAATGTAACACATTCCAAACAACAAATCAAACAATTATACTGATATCACTAAACAGAAGGTGTTTCTTTAGGGTCACTGACATTTCTCTTTTGCAATTACGGGCCACTTTGAGACATGTGTAAACAAGGATAATAAAGGAACTGTAGGTAGTCCTGCTTTGAGTGTAAGCGCTACAGCATGGATGTATTGAGGAATTTGCACAGAAATAACCCAAGACTCGGACTGGATAGAACAGGCCGCGGGTGCTGGGAGTTGATTGTAAGCCAGTTACCTCTTCCTGTCGTGTCCCATTTATATGGCAGTGGAGAGTAGTTTGAGAAATAAGAAGCTTAGCCTATGATGTCTCAACAAACCCTCGGGCTGTTTTGGTTCTCGACTGGGGAGGGGAAAGAGTGCTGGAGATGGTTTGGAAAATGGTGACGATTTAAGGGAAACTGTGAAAAGCTTGCACATAAGTACATAGACTATTTTTGAGAAATTTGTGAAAAAATGTATTTGAAATCCTTTTCCTCAAATGCATGAAGTCTGTGAAACCCAATGTTTCAAATGTGTATTGGAAAGTAAATATTTTTTGCAGCTAAAGTTAAATCATGTTTACAAAGTTGATAATAACAACCAAATAAATAAAGTAACCATGCAATGCACTGGATAATTCTAACCAAGAACAACTGCCTTTATTTTAAAAAAAATAAATCAAGAATGAAATCAGATGAAGAAAATTGAATTCTACTCCCTATGATCAATGAATGCTAAGGTCATGTGTAGCTGTGTTAGAATTCTAAATTATAGTCTTTAAATCATAAATTTAAATTTTAAATTATACTTTTAAGTGATTAAAATATATTTTGATATATATCTTTTAATCACTTAAGCAATATCATGGAATCATGGGTACAGTGAAAGACTTTAGTTGTTTCTCCCTTGGTGATAGAGTTTCTGGCTTTGTTGCAACCTACCTGTTGTTACAATAAGCTCTGATATCATTTTTCTTTCTGTTATTGCCTTCAGTTGATTTAAAAGCTATAGTTTATCAATCCCTAAATAATTGAACATATACTTATAACTGTTTGCTGGTTCAAATGTGAAAAAAGAGAAGGGTTATTCAAGATGGATTATAATCTGAATTTTAAGTAAGCAAGTGTGGTGGACTTTGTATTGTTGTACCTCCAGACTAAAATAGTTTGGTAATTATAATAAAGTAATAATAAAGTAATTTTAATGTAGCATAAAAAATAACTAAAGAACTAGGGTATTTTAGTGATGACCAGCTTCATGTTGAACTGTAGTAAATGGCAACATTACTAATGCAGTCAAACCCTGAGACTGCACGGAACTCATTACTTTCATAAGGTGACAGAAGAGTGTAACTAGATTTTTTTGTACTTTGCGCTAGTCTTTCAACCAGTCCAGCTTTGTTTCTTTCAAACTGCTTTTTTAAGGTAATGTGATAGACTTGCCGATGCTAATGCCTAACTCTTGGAATATAAAGAGCTGTTCAAAGCCCAATTCGATTCGACAAGCATCATCACACTCCATTTCACAAAGAACTTGTCATTTCACCACCCTTTCGTGTTTCTATTACCAGCACAAGTAAGTATGGGATTGGCATCTAGAATGCAAAAATGGGTTCAGGAATTAGGTAGTACAAAAGTTGAATAACAGGGATACTTTTTTTTTTTTTTTTAATGACAAAGGAATTTTATAAGCATAAAATAGCAGAATTCATGAAAAATACTGGTATGGGTATAGCCTTTTGGGGTACTATATTATTAACTGCGATTTATCGCACATATAAAGTCATTTACTGAATAAGGGTCACATTATGGTTATGTACTGATAACACAAGATAGATATTGAGTTGAGTGTTTCTATTCATATGGTATAAGTGGATCTTGCTGATCTTCCCAGAAGCACACATATTGAAAGACTTGGTATTGACAAGCCATGTGATATCACTCAGTGATAAGAAAAAAAATTAAACTTACTTCATCTTTTTTTATTCCTCAGCGAGTCATTTTTAGTTGCACTCATCAATTCCCAATGTTATTTTCTCAAATCAATAGACTGATAAGACTCTCACTGACTAGGGTGAGAGGAAGCTCATCAGAGAGATGTCTGGGGCTTAAGAGATGTTTGGTGCTTTGCAAGAGCAAAGTCCGCCTACAAAGCTTAGTATTCTAAAAGAAGTGCTGAAAAGTCTTTGTCTAATCATAGGCTTCACTATAGATTGTAGAGTCACGTCTCAAAATGAAGTTCTGGCAAAGTTCATTTCTATTATTTTTCAAAGTATAGGACCACTACAGGAACATCTTTCAATATACTGTGCAATCCAATTACTGTTTCCCCATGAGTATCAATCTCACTTTAATGAGGCAATTAAAGGGAGTTTGAAATTGCAGTAGTTCATTTTGGGTAAAAATGGTTATTTAGTAAGGACCCTTGTCCATATGCATATTTTTCCCTCTCATGTTGGAAGTTAACTGGAAAATGTACAGCATTACTCATGGTAAATATTCAGAAAGATAGGGTATAAAGATAATAATACATTAAATTGAACAAAAATATTACACAGGTAAAAATCAGCTCAGGATTGTCACCACAACACTATATTCAATGAAATGAAAAAATCTTTTGCATAAAAAGTCTGAAATGTTGCACCTGTACAATCTCTATATCCAAATTTCAAAACAGAACAAGCATTTTACAAAACATTAAAATGTCATAGCAATACTGTTCAGCACCATTTCAATTAATGTAATACAATTAAGATCAATAGGAATACAGTTGGAATGGAATGATGAGAAATGAGAAATGAGAATAGTATCTGTTCACAACAAAGGTCAGATTGAAGTCCTTTTCTATTTCTTTTTTAATAAGACCATAGAGCATGCAGAAAAATGTTTGGAGCCCAATTAGTCAGCTTACTAGTGCTTACAATTTGCTAAATTCATAGTTAATTTGTTTGTACAGGGTAAGACCATTGTTTTTTTTCTCAAAAAAGTTCAGATTTCTCACAATAATGAACTTCCAGAAATGCAACAGCAATGTTGTCCTTTATGGCATTGTCCCAGTGATATTTCAAAAATGTTATGTAAACTGCTTGTGGAAACATACTGTATGTAAATTTCTCACACACACACACACACACACACACAGTGGCTGAAACTGCTTGTCCCAAGTGGGGTCGCGGCAAGCTGGAGTCTAACCAAGCAACACAGGGTGCAAGGTTGGAGGGGGGAGTGGACGCACCCAGGATGGGATACCAGTCTGTTGGAAGGCACCCCAAGCAGGACTCAAACCCCAGACCTGCCAGAGAGCGGGACCCAGCCAAACCCACTGCACTACCATGCCCCCACACCCAAGAGGTAGAATTTTGTAATATTTTAATGAATTTTACAAATGCATTTATAAATATTGAAATATTTAAGAGTTTTGATAACTTGCTGCAATCTTGGCAGAAGAAGATGGTGTTTCTTGCCTTGGTGGAATTAAAAGCAATTCTTTAAATCCATTTTGTCAACTCTATTCCATTTGTCAAGGCTGAATGTGAAAGCTGGTTAATAATTTCTATTAAATCTTTTCATTACAAATGAAACCTGGGTTAAATGGGGATGAAAGTTGTGTGCTCTTGGAGGTCATTGCCAGCAGCCTTGCCTGTAATGGGTTTTACATGGAGCGACATCTCTGGCCATATAGTTCACAGTGAAGTGCAATTCCACTGACTTCTTTTATATTGGCAGGAATGCATTTGAATGCAGCACTCATGGTCTCAAAGAAGAAATACCTTTTGAAAAGTGTGAAATGAAAATAATTTGCATGGTACATTAGTCTTACTTTATAATTTCTTTAAGTAAGCCCTCATACACAACTACTCATGTAGATTAAAATGATCTTTTAAGTATAAGCATGTATAGTTTTTAAGTGCATTGCTCATAATGTAACGTAACCTTCTGTCCTATTAACCTATGAATTACTGGAACTTAAACATATAATATTAAATACAGTTTCTATACCTGACATTGAACAGAAGGTTTAGTAATCAAACTTCCTGAATGAATACTGGATGAATAAAGCACTACCCTACCCTATCCTATCCTGTCTTTTAAATAAAAATGATTGATTTCAGAGAGTAAAATAATGTTTGATTAATCTTGTATTGGCAAATGTGCATACTCTGATAAATGATTACAGTATTGATCGAATTTTGAGAACTGAGTGAGTGAGACTTTCTGATATTGTCTTGTCGACCTCTGGTTTTAGATCAAGGAAACCACTGACACATCAGCGGAAACCTTTCAAGATGTCCTCTAACAGATGTGTACAGTGACATGCATTCGAGGCTTGAAACCAACTCTCATTCCTTTACAAACAGAGTGGGTGTCAGCACACGAGAGATGCGTAATAATCTAACCTTGGAGGCACTTGCAGCTGCAATTGGCTTGAGAACTTTACAGTGTTCAAGATAATACAATTCTGGCTCTGTCAAAACACGTAGGTACAGTCTCCAGGTGCTTTGATTGTTCCACAGAAACCAGACAGCTAATTCAAACTGTTCAAGCATATGGGCCATAGGGTAAGCAACTGACAATTTGTAATTTTGGCAATCTGCTCCTCAGCTTTCAGCTTCCCAGGTAGATCCCAAGGTGCCGAAATGCAGAGACAGAGCTGGATGATCATAGGTTTCTTTGAATCTGTGCTGGAAACAAACATGGATGACACATAAAACACCGGAAGGGAAAATTATTCCATCAGCTTCCACATCTTTGTCTGTTGATCTTATAGCAAAGACTGACAGCTGTGACTTTTTTTTTTTTTGTTTCCTTTAAGTGAAGTGAGGATATGCTGAACTCTGAAAATGCAAAGTCTGACACAAAATCACTTGTGGTTGCAAGTCTTTCTTGTTGATCATCAATACTCTATGTGAATCTCAAATTTGCTTATATGTGAGATGTTGAATTCGTCCATACGTGTGAGACTTTGAAAAAGCCTGTACACAGGTAGAGATGACTGCCAGTCCAAATGGTATTAATGGAGAGAACAGAGACACCCCTGAAGCTTTTCTTGCAGTATGATGAAAAGTCCGCAGTTATTAAACATCTACACCTGACCAAATATCAGTTTGTCAAAATGAAGAGTAAGAGTTCTTACATTTACATTTACATTCACATTTACATTTATTGATGTGCAAAATTTTATCTAAAGGGATGAACATCTCAAAGTAAATGAAGTACATTTCACAGAAGGTGAACAGCTTAAGATATGGGCACATAATTCTCAAATCACAGTTAGTTAGTTTGTTAGAAGATCAGTAGAAATGTGAGTGTTAAGGCTCTTCTTGAAGTCTAAAATGGATTCTGCAGCTTTGAGGGAGGGAACCCATACTACGATACTGGAGTCACTTTGGATTTTTAACCTTTTCTACGTGAAATCACAAAGAAGCCAGAGGCAGCAGAGCACAGTACTTCCCCACTCCTCCTGGGTGTAGGAGTGATTAGGTCTAGTCAGGCTGCAGATCCTTTGACCATCATGTAAGTTATAGCCAAAGCCTTGAGCTTCCTACAGGCAACTGGAGAAAGCCAATGGAGAAAGTTTAGTTGATTCAGAGTTTAAAATGGCATAAATTGGCCAGAAATGTATCTTTGTACAAAAACCACAAGCATGAAGAAAATAAGTGGAAAGTCAGCAGCCAAAGTTATTGAAATTACCGATTTGTTTTCTTTCCAGTCAGTGTGATTGGACACCCACACAAACTATAGGTATTGCACAGGCAGTTTGCATCTGCTGGTATGGAGCATTTCAGGTACAGAGAGTGGGATTTATGGTTTTTCAAGGTTCAGTTTTGTGCAGCAGGTCGTAAAAGTTTGACTGACATACATACATGAGAAGGATACATTAAAATATTACAAACTGAGCATAAAGATGCTTGAAGTCCTACAAAAAAAAAATTCATAGCAGTCAGAAATGTGTCTCCCAGTGAATACACAGATAAAATGTGTGAGACATTTAGAAGAAAACATCTCATGGTAACTACGGAAATGAGAAGCCAGAGACATAATTATAGCCAGATAATCATTAAATTCAAGGAGGCAGTGAGGAAGGAAGACAGCAGAAAACATTGGTTTAGGGACCATGTGACATGGAGAACCCAGAAGATAATGACCTAGGAGGAAAAAGAACAACTGGAAGGCAAGAAAATGTGATGAAGAATAAACGAATGGTGAAGACATGGTGATGTCACAAATCAGGGTGGTGGTGTCAGCTTGGGTGGCACCACAGTAAGGCAGATGCCAGTGTAATGCTTGTTCCTGGCTCTTCAAGCATTCCAAATAAGAAAGTGAGGGGACAACTGAGGAACAGGAGCATGGAGCGAAAATACGATAAGGCTGAGAAGAACCAAAGAAGGAGGGAATACAGAAGGGAGCAAAAACACATTGTTGCTCTCAAATCAGAAGAAAAATGGCAGTGGCCAATGTTGTGCACAACAGGCAGGTACCACACAGAGGACAGGGCCAACAGGGCCAACTGCACCCATAGAATAGAAGAGGAGGAGATATGCCATGGCAGGGGAGGCAGTAGAAGAGAAATTATGATTAGATGTGAAGTGTTTCACGTTCATCTGGGAGGTGGAACTCAAAGAAGCACTGTGAGCAACACATATCAGACCGTGTCAATTAGGTGAAACCATGAAAAAAAATACATATGTATATAAACTATTTACCATGGTGGTGGATCTATTTGAATTTGGGGATTTGTGGCAGCCGATGTCATAGAAAATATCACTTAGCTGGAAGGAGGAATGGGTTCAACTAAATATCAACAATTCTAGAAGATAATGTCACTGAATGAAGAAATTGAAGCGTAAAGATGTTGGATATTTCAGCAAGACAGTGATCCAAACCATATCTCAAAGGCAGCTCTTAGGTACTTACAGGAATGAGAGATTGGAAGTTTTTTAATGGCCTTCATACTCTTCAGATATTAGTGAAAATCTTTAGGGAGACTGGAAGAGGTGCATGCAAGAAAACCTTGGAATGTTTCTGAGCTGGAAGAGTCCTGTGTTGAGGTAGAGAAGAAAGATAAAGAATCTGGTTGCAAGAAGTGTTTGAAAGCAGTAATTTTTTCCCTCTATATAAGTTTAACAAAGTAGAAGGGTTTTATTTGTTGGGTAATATCATTTAAGAATTTTGAAATGCAAGTCTTAACTTACTGCATAGAGAATAGTTGGATTTTTTTTTTAGTTTTCCATATCGTTATTGAATTACCATCTAAATAGAATGGAATAGTAAATATCAAATGTTTCTCAAGAACAGTAACTATCAAATGTTTCTCAAGAACAGTAACTATCAAATGTTTCTCAAGAACAGACAGCCCATTGATAGAAATATTGTTGTATTGCAGTATCGTTGCATCTAGGCACCCTGATGAATTTCAGTAAGTGCATTTGTTGAATACCCCAAGTCTTTGAAGTGTTATCTGACCAAAAACATCCTAATTACTTAATTACTTAATTATATGGAGCACATATTTTGTTTTTTTATTTGATTGAATTTAATTACATTTTATAACCTATCCCTGTAATTCCATGTTCACAAAATATTTGCCATCTGATCTAATTTTTACGAGTGATAAAATCAGCGTGTACCTAGCTAATAAAAACTGTCCTGCAATGTACCAACACACTTTTTAGAATTTCCAAAAACCTTGGGTTGGTTCGATGGTCAAGTGATACATCTTCAAGCAACCCTGCAGTCCCATACAGTTTAAACAAATAAAATATGTACATTTGACTGTGTTTAAAAGTGGAAACAGGAATCAAATCATCATTATTTGCTATTTATACTTAACCGGTTCTGTACATCTATGACCTATTCGCCATGCCTGGTACTGTACTGTCTCAAAAACACAAGAAATGGCTTGCTTGTAAGGATGTATGAAGTATGAAGAAAATTAGGTTGCAAAGAGCTGTCCAAATGGAGCTATTTGTTTCCAGTCTGTACAATACTAGTAAAACATAGAAAGCGACAGAAGCAGCATGTATTCTCATTTATTATTCAGCACAGCTCTGCACTGCCCTGTGCCTCAGTAGTTCAACCAAAACCCAACAATGCTAAATCTGGATAATTAAATAAAATGTATATAAAAGCTGAATACTAAACATTGATTTACCACATTCCTTCAGTGAAGGTCCAGCTTGAAGGTCCATGTTAGAATTATCAGTAGGAAATCAATTTGGGTTACACTTCAGAACAGTATTTGCTAATCAAATGTTAAATAATTACATTATATACAGAGTGAGGAACAGTCCTGTCACTTTTGGAGACATGCAGAAGCTTTCCACAGCATGCTTGAAATAAATCACCTTGGTTTAGACTACAATACAATAACTCGTTGCTCCGCCATATAGGCTTTTGCAGGCTGAATGTGCTCATTTCAAACTGCTCATCAGCCCCAGCCAACCTCATTTACCTTTAAACCTTCTCTCTGAAAATGTAGGAGGATGCAGGTCACAGGAGAGCTTAATATAATTTAAATATCTCTATCTCACACACAAGCAAAATTCAAGAGATACAGTGCAGAAGACAAGCCCAAGAAAGTCCACTGGAAATGTGCTGCATTTGTGGTGTGTATCTAATCATATTAGATGAATAGATACAGATCCCAAATGCAATACATGTTTTTAGCTTATTTGTAATCTTAATGTATGTTGTTACTTTTTTATCTCCCCCACATGAGTTTGCGGAAAAAAAACATTTCATTGCCAGTGACCACTGTTGTATGCTGTATTGTTGTGCGTTTGATAAATAAAACTTTGATTGTTTGACTGATTCGGGGGTGCGGTGGCGCAGTGGGTTGGACCGCAGTCCTGCTCTCCGGTGGGTCTGGGGTTCAAGTCCCGCTTGGGGTGCCTTGCGGCGGACTGGCGTCCCGTCCTGGGTGTGTCCCCTTCCCCCTCCGGCCTTACGCCCTGTGTTGCCGGGTAGGCTCCGGTTCACCGTGACCCCGTAAGGGACAAGCGGTTCTGAAAATGTGTGTGTGTGTGTGTGTTTGACTGATTTATTGATCACTTGATCTGTTTATTATTATTCATTTATCATATAGATTGCATAATTGAACAAACTACCTCCAAACAGCTCACAATGTACTACGATACTGTCAGCAGCACTGGCAAAGGATAATAGTCAACAGTGAAAAGCATCAGTGATAAAACTGTAGTAATCTGCAAATGAAGTTGGGAAGATTTTTAATAGCATCTATAGACAAAGATGCATAAGATATATAGTGGCATGTCTGTTGTGTTTGGACAGCAAAAAGAAGAGCGGTAGGAATGATGGACATATCTTATCATATCCTATCTCAGAACATCATACTTCCTACATATACTTTTTATATGAAACCTTATTCATTTGTGCTCCAACAGAAATTGGGGATATTTTTATTCTATTTCTTTACAGCATTGAAAAAGAGTAGTTGGTAGTTGAGATAAAGTACCCATTTTTTTGATTTTGTTACCCTAACCATAATAATAAATGTAATATACAAAATACCTGTTATGAGAACTATGTGTCACTCTTACCTATCAGGTCAAAATTTGGCATAGCATTTAGAGCCATGGCTTTGCAATCAAAAGACACAGGTTTGAATATCACTTGTGCTGTCATAACCTTGAGCTAGTCTTAATTTCACACACACACACAGAGTCTGAAACTGCTTGCCCCAAACAGGGTCGCAGCGAGCCTGAGCTTAACCCAGCAACACAGGGCGTAAGGCTGGAGGGGGAGGGGACACACCCAGGACAGGACGCCAGTCTGTCACAAGGCACCCCAAGTCAGACTCAAACCCCAGACCCTCCAGAGAGCAGGCACAGGCCAAACCTGCTGTGCCACCGCACCCCTATAAGTCTGAATTTCTCCAGTTACAATTACTCAGCTGTAAAAATGAATAAATACATGTACTGAGCTTAGTATACAAACCTAAGCTTGTAAGTCGCCTTGCAGAAAACAGTCAGCCAGTCAGCTAAATGAACACATAAATGCAAACAAACATCTGGTTTTGATGGTTTCAGTTTGCCCGGAAGCTAGTCTTAGAAAAACAGAACCTATTTATTGCTTGAGATTGTCAAATTAACAAGTAAGCATTTTTTTTTCTACATTAAGGAACAAGATTCATTTCCAGACCATGCTTTAAGATAGATGCTTTTAAGAGCATGCTTTAAGATGATAAATATCCAGAGAAAAAGAATAAATGTTCCTCATCAAGCATTTTAGAGAAAGAATTTTCAGGTTCTGTACTTTTTTGCGTATACCACCTCTTGTGCTCACTTAAATTAGCTTGTTAAAAATAAGTGATCCCTCATTTTCACAGTAGGAAGTGATCTTTACACATTTACTTGTGCTAATCACCTGGGCCATTCACTCAGTTTTTAAGAAGCTGCACTTTCTGGCAAAGTGAGACGATCCCAAAGACAGGCTTATTTATGCTTTAACCAGATTAAGAATGTCCCAAGGTATAATTTAATAAAACAAGCCATAAATTACATTTTAATTTGTTTACCAGCAAATAACCTTGCTCATACCTTCTTTCCATAATAAATAAGTAAGGTGTCCATTGCTGACAACTGCAGCATTGTAAATGCACTCACCTCTTCATTGTGAGTGTTTCTCAAGTTCTCCCTAATTTAATGCCACAAAGTATGCCAAGAAGTATGTTCAAGAAACAAATTTTGGTGACAAACTAATGAACTTTATTGGAGCTTCTTGTATTCTTGCCTCATGTTCCCAGGTTCTGAGTCTGTCTGATATTTCTAGCAGATTTCTATAGATCAAAGTTACTTTTTTTGTTAAAACTATCTTCTCCTGAGACTGCTAACATTATACGCACGTTGGGATGGTTTTTAGGTGTTGACAATGTCTGTAAAATAGAGAAGCAAGGGAAACAAATATAAAATCACTGAGTTCACTTAAAAATGCTACACATTTAGCAAAGCAAGAGTAATGCAATATAAGCATATAATAAATCACTTGTGAAGTGTTATACTCATTGATTTAACAACTGTACTGCTAATGCCTCAGTGACATATTGCTAGAAAATGACACAATGTATAATGTTGTTCAATTGCAAAATATATTCAAGCAATTATTCATGAAATCAATGCTGCAAAAACTGTGCTGGATATTGTATTATTATAGCAATTCATAGAGAGAATGTCTCAAATAGTCTAATGGAATGTGTGGTAGGACTTTAAAGCTATTTGTAGGTTATGTGGGAATTCCAATCAACTTCATGAATTTTTATATGTCATCCTCAGCATTATACTTTTTTAAGCCTGGCAAAGTGACATTTTGGAGACTAGCAAAAATGTCACAGACACATATAGAATATTCCATTTACTTTCCTCTGGAAACTGAATATTTGATACCATTGTGACATCTTTGTTTCAGCTGTGTGTTCAAATGCATTTTCTCTTAAAAATCTTACTGTTGTCATTATTTGTACAAATGATTTAGCAGATTAAGGAGGCTATAGAAACATTCTCCCGCATGATCACTTTAAACATGACTTGCCGTTTGACCATCCACTCATCCATTTTAAATAACAGCTTATCCAGGCTGGGTCACAATGATCTGAAACTGCTCCCAAGAACCATAGGAAATAAGATGTAGCATAGTCTCCCATGTACATAGACAGTCACTCACACAGTCATACTGAGCTGAAAAACAGATCTTTGGATTGTGGTAGGAAGCCAGAGTTCCAAAACCTGCAAAAACTGTAAAACAAACTGATGCTAAATTTCGAAGTAAATGTGCTTGAGTTCACTCCCTTTATTTCTTGGAGTCAGTTTCTTCCCTAAGGTCAGCCCTTAATCTTTATGTACTGTAAACTGCAGTGTCTTAATTAACTGTTTCTGCCATCTCCATAGACAAAAATCCATACTTACCACATTTTACATTTTGTGCCTTCACAAACCTTTTTAGGCGACTGTGATTCCCTTGAAAATTATGTTACCTTTAAGGCCTATAATGCGCTTCTTTGTATCTAAAATAGAATTTGCTTATCCAGTAAAGAAATAAATTAGCTGACATTCATTCTAATATTCCTATCTCCAAGGAGCCTGCTGAGGCACCAAGAGACCAAGTGATTCCAATTCAACCACTGTTGTGTTGTCATGGCAGCCTTAGAAAATGCTGGGCAAGTTTTGGCAGTGCCAGAAGACGAAAAAGCATGGCTTGAGGGACAGTAGGAGGTGTGACTATATGGTTTGGCAGCTAAAACAAAGTCTTCTTTCTCTCTGTACTTATCTCTCTCATTTTCTGTCTCATCATATGTTTCAGTGTTTATAGGTAAGGTGTCATACTTCAGTGAATCAGCTTTTGATATCATATTGGTCCTGAAGCCACACGCAGCGATGGTGAGCTTGCAATAAAATAGAGACAGACAAGAAATTCCAAAAGTAGATAAATATGGCCCTCTAGAATATCAGATGTTTTGCCCTGAAGCTTGGTGGAACCGAAGCCAAAATTTGAAGTCCTACATATCTGAATTATACCTTACAGAAGGTAAGTATGTGGCTCAGACTTCTTTTCAGATTTTCTTTAGCTGAAAGCAAAAGAAATGTATACAGTGTCATCCTTTAGAAACATATGTGTCCCGATTATATCTTGTGGGTGCTGTAAAGACTATGGGAAACATGATTGAGTGCTTTGTAAGGATCAATATGCCAGCCCACTGCAGGGCTCTAAGGGCTATGCTGGAGGAGGCCACTGCTGTGAGCGCAGGTACATGCAAGTTCATGGAGATGCTGCACACTGAGCATAAGCCGGTCGGGACATGTAGGGTTCATTACTCATACATCCCTCAGGCTTCCACCCTGGTGTCTTTCTATTTCTTTTCTACACACCCTCTGCTCCTGGTTATGATTGGTCTGTCTCAACTTCTTTGCTGGAAAATAAGAAAGAAATAAAAGCTGGTCATGTGTTCTTCTTTGTGTTGATAACTGCTTTACTCCTTTATCTTCAACAATCTAGATGTCAATTTAAAGTGAAAAGCCTTTCAGCAACAGTAAATTTATACTTCAAAAGTGCTGTACGTTGACAGTATGTGTGAAGGTAGAACTTGAGATTGAGGTGTTCAATCATGTTATTATCTTAATTGTTGGTTAGGGATGTGAATTTTCCTTTTTTTATTTATGTTCTCGCTAGTAATTAATTAAAATGTGTTAATGCAATGCGCTACAGTCTTGTATTATTTTAAACTAGAGCAATAGCTGACTTATGCACTACAGTATAGTAATTTAGGCCATAAAAGGGATATATTAATGTTACAGAATCCATGTAATATTATATACAGAAGTACCGCTTATATTAGCACTTATTTACTTAGCAAACACTTTTCTCCACAGTGACTTACAATGGATACTATGTAGTGTTACTAGCCCACACACCTTATTCACCAAGGTGACTTACACTGCTAGATACACTACTTACATCCATACATCATACATACTCGTTTCATATTTCTGACATGTTAATAACAGAACAACATTATTTCTGTTTTATATCCTTTGAATAAAATCTTAATTTGCCCAGAGGTCTAAGCATAGTAAATATTTTAGCACTCATTTGTATTGGACTACCTGGCTATAAGGTGGATGCAATCAACCTGGACAACAACTGGTATGTGGAAAGTGCTATTCTGGCAAAAGTACTTCTGAATGGTGCTTTTCATAAATTGATCAAAAAGACTTTGTGCCTTTCATGCAGGGTTTAACAAATGAAAATGTCAGCATTAACAGTTGAGACCTATTACGTCAGTTAACGGCCAGCTGTTTTTAACCAAAAATGTAGTAAGTGTGTAGTTCCATTTTTAGGGAAGCCAAGAATAAGGTTGGGTTCAGCTTAATTTAAATCAAATCTTTGCTACGTAAAAATTGCCAAAAGAGTGCACCATCATTCTTGGGCACCACTAAAATAATATTTATATTAAATAAATATTATAGTTTGCTCTAGGGGGCATGGTGGCGCAGCAGGTTTGGCTGGGTCCTGCTCAGCGGTAGGTCTGGGGTTTGAGTCCTGCTTGGGGTGCCTTGCAGCAGACTGGCATCCCACCCTGGGTGTGTCCCTCCCCTCCAGCCCTGTGCCCTGTGTTGCTGGGTTAGGCTCCGGCTTGCCTCAGGACAAGCGGTTTCAGACAGTGTGTGTGTGTGTGTGTGTGTGTGTGTGTGTGTGTGTGTGTGTGTGTGTGTGTGTGTGTGTGTATAGGTTGATCCAAGAAAAACTGATACAGATAGTTAAGAAAATTTCCAAGATACCTGGATTTACAGGAATCTGATACTTATCCTATAAATTGCTGTCCTGCCATCAAGAGAAACATGGAACAATGGCATGTGGGAAAATGAATGGCAGCTGCCAGTAGTAAGGAAGACGGTGAATGCAAAGATACAAGGCAGCTGGTCTAAGAACTAGAAGACAGCATGGAGATGAAGTGTTGTGTTGTAAAGCTGAGTTTTCTTGCCCATATCCCTCTATATTGGCCATCCAGATAGTAGTACATACTTCCAAAAATAGGGATAACGTGTTCATAATTACTAAAAAATAATTCATGGTCTGATGCATGGACAATTTTGAATGCATTATTTTCTTGAATCTTCAGTCATTGTGGCAATTTTTCCTTCAAATAAAATCATTCTGAATTATTTAAATTGTGAATGCAAAGTCACAAAAACAGGAATGGTATAGTAGCTGGGAGTACATCTGGTTGTTGGAAATGAACTGTACATCAATGAATAGAATAGTGTTTATTCATGTTTGATTGTCATTTTCTCCAGCTATGGACCAAATTAATCCCACTTAGAAAAAACTTCAGCTCACTAGAAAACACTTTCCACTGTGCATACTGCATTAATTAGCACTAAACAAAGTTACAGCTGGATTTATTCCCTTGTTTATCTTGTTCTTATACTATGAGAATTATCCACACAAATCAGGACTTTCTCTGTGTAAAATCCGATTTTTGTCATCTCTAGTTCTTTTGAATGTTTCCAACTAACAACAGAGGATGTTGATGCAATTCTATCAGTCTATGGATATGAAAACGGTGGGTACATATGAATATGATGACATAGATATTGGGGTATAATGTCTTTTCTAACAGATGAATGGTAGAAGTAGTTTAGTAGAAGCAAAGGCAGATGCTTGCATACACAGAGAAATACACTTTACATGCTTTACAAGATAAATTTGTTTTTAAAGCACCAACAGATGTGTGAAACGTCACGTATTAACAAGGAGTCTGTTTTTGCTAACAGACCATATCCAATTAAGCATGGGATCAATGTTGGCAGCTTCAAGTAAAAATTATCTAACAAATAAATAGATAAGTCATAATTATAATTTCATCAATATGGGATGTGTTTGCAGACCTAAAGTGTTGCAGAATAGTAATAATGATGCATTGAAGAGGAATTTGAAGGACTATGGACTCCAGGATTTTTTTTACATATATTAAGGAGTATGTATATTTGAGTATTTTCTGATTGATTGCATGTGTGTTCCATATTTGTCAACAATAATGCTCAGCTGAATACAATAGATGTATTTAGCAGAGTGCTTTTGGTGCCGAGAGTATCTTTCATTTTTACAAAAGATATTAAAGCACCTCCACACACAGTGTGTCCATTATCTGCTTGTATTATACTGTCACAAGTGATATATGCAAATCTCCAGTCTTGAGTATGAAAAATCTTTACTGTTAACATTCCGGTTAAAATTTAATGGACAGCCATAATTAGATAGTAAGAAAGGACAATTTGTAAACAAGAATCTGACATCCATGCATATGTTTATAATATGATTTTGTTTTATCAGAGACTGAGGGATGATATCAAACTGATTCACTCAAAGACAAGAAAAACAACATCAGGTGAAACCATATAGAAACTGCCGCAAAAAAATACTAGTCAGTCTGTTTTATTCCCATTTCAGCCTGATGGCCTAAATGGAATTCTGAACAAAACAGCTCCACTAATCTAGATGAGTCATGGCCCCGTTGCTAATTGTGTCTGATTGACCTTGAATGCAAAAAGGTTTAAATGCAGAAGCCGTCCGTTTGCTGGATACCATGCATGAAATATTTAGCATAAACTCTGTCAGTAACAAAACTTGGAGTAGTTGTGTGAAGTGACATATCTTATTTGCACTATTTTTAAGAGAACATCACGCATTGGGTAGTAAGTTTTTGGAGAAGAGAACAGTTATAAAATCTTAACCAGTGAATATATGTTACATTGAGCGAAGACACAAAAAACTGAATACATTTTTCATGAGATTACTTCACTTTGATTTGTAGGAGGGCAAAGAGTTTGTTTACAGCACAGTTTCCTTTAAAAAAAAACTCTTTTGATTAATCTCACTGCAGAGGTATATTGTCTCGGCACCCCAGGTGTTTCAAACACTACTGCTAATGAAAGTAGTGTGCCAAAATGACAACCCTGGTGACTACGTATTAATTATTGACTGTAGAATCTGCCATTGTCCTTAATTAAAAATAAATAAAGAAATAAATTTTAAAAAACAAAGAAAAAAAAAAACTGTCCAGTTCAACAAGACTTTCTGGAAAAAGGACAGCAGATTCCTGAAAATATGAAAGAAAATTGAAGGAATTGTAATGTCTTTTAAATTTTCCTCCATTGATATTGGAACATGCTTCACCAGAGGAAACTGACAGCCTGGAGGTCAGCAAAAAAGAAACTGTTATATAATATACTACTTAAGGTGATTCACAAGTGTCTTTAGCTGACCTCCAGTTAGGGGTATGAAATTGAACCTACAAATTTACGTTGCAATGAATATGACAGTAAATTATAAGGAGCAGAATTATTTTGATATCTGCACAGCATTATCTTTGTTGTGTCACCATTTTAGCTAGATTTATTTCAGATTCATGAGTAACAGCACATCTGCGGTATTACTCAAAAAATGTCCATTTTCAAAGAAAAGGGTGAGTACATATGTTTTTTTGGCAAAATAACTGGCAGAGGACCTTGCTGAAATAAAAGTGTTTTGTGTAAGCAGAACAAGATTCAAAATAACAGCAAGATGTATTTCTAAGTTTAAAACCTTGAAGTAATCACAGCACAAAACACCACAGTCACATGTATCAGCTGTAAGCCTTAAACAAGGAGTGTTCAAAATTCTCAAAGATGTTTCCAATAATAATTGTCTCAGTTCAGACATTCTGTGAAAATAATTCAAATTTGGGAGCAATTATTAGTCATACTGAAGTTATTGTAGCAAGTATTCATGGAAGAAATAATTTACTTGATACATCTCATCCCTGACAAAACTATTCAACCTTTTCAGTTTATACAAGAGACTGATAAAAAGGTTAGCACACAAACATGGTACAGTGCCCATGAGGAAGAGAATTTAAACCCCACCAGCACAGTGGCTGAAGATGAACTCCATAAACTTAAAATGTCTTTGTAACATAGTGATTAGAAAAACTTTTGTACAGTGGGATGGTTAATATTCCTACACCTGTTGTAAGAAATTTGAGTAAGATATTTACCGTGCCTTGATGCAGCAACAAATTACCAAAGTATATGAATAGCTAAATCATTGTAAGTAGCTTGGTATGCAAAGCTAACATTGTAAGTCTGCTTGGACAAAGGTGCCAGTCAAAAACATGGTAACTCATTGGAAAATGCTACTTTCAAAATTATATAGTTCAACATGAAATATTCCTGGGAAAACCAAAAAAGTCAGAAGAGTGATGTGCTTGTTCAATATATTTGTATTAATACACTTATGTAAGTGCTTCAAAAGTTTCGTGGCTTTTTATTAAAAAAAATACATATAATTTTCAATCAAATATCACATTCGAGATGTAGCACATTCAGCCGGTGCCTCCTTTGTGGCGGGTCTGGGGTTCGAGCCCTGCTTGGGGTGCCTTGCAACGGATTGGCATCCCGTCCTGGGTGTGTCCCCTCCCCCTCCAGCCTTGCGCCCTTTGTTGCAGCGTGACGCTCCAGCTCACTGTGACTCCACTCGGGACAAGAAGTTGTTGACAATGGAATAGAATGTCACATTTACACTCATTTAACAGATGCTTTCTATATAGAATTGATGAGGTACTCTTTTTTTGAGCTCTAGTAAATATTACAGGTGACATGCAGATTCTTTTATGACTAAACACATGCTGTGGGCATCGTAGGAACATAAATGACCAGTATAAGGGAATGTCAATTTAATGAATGTGAGGGGGGGGAAATATAAACAGAATTTTTGAAAAAATTAACTAAATAGTTTGAAAAGGCTTCAAACTCATGAGCAAGAAACTGGAGAGTTTCAATAAACTTGACTGCAAAAAGGTAGGCCTCTAAGGGGGGGTCTGCCTGACAGAATGACAGATGTTAAGGAGCAGTACTTTTGTCTGATTAGTTTTTTGTGCTGTCAGACGGAAAGAATAGAGTAACAAGCAAAAAGAGAAGGAAGTGTGCAGGAGATACACGGAAAAGGTAATACTGATTAACAGCACCTCTATGCTTTCAGCACATTTTTCTGTGTTATATCACAGTTGCTTTTGAAAAACAGTGTGGCCAAAGTCTTTAAGCCTTATCGTAGAGTAGGGTTGGAGCTTGGGTTAGGTTTGCAGCTAGGGTTAGGGTTGTAGCTTTGGTTGGGGTTAGAGCAAAGGTTAGGGTTGGAGCTAAGGTTAAGCTTGGAGGTTGGGTTAGAATTGGAGCTAGTGTTAGGGTTGGAGCTAGGGTTAGGTTTGAGCTAGCGTTATAGTTGAAGTTAGGGTTAGGGTTAGAGCTAGGGTTATGGTTGGCACTAGGGTTAGGGATGGAACTTGGGTTAGAGTTGGGGCTTTGGTTGGGGTTAGAGCGAGGGTTAGGGTTGGAGCTAGCGTTAGATTTGAAGCTAAGGTTAGGGTTGGAGCTTTGGTTGGGGTTCAAGCTAAGTTTTGGGTTGGAGCTCGGGTTAGGGTGAGAGCTATGGTTACGGTTGGAGGTAGCATTAGAGTTCAAGCTTGTGTTCGGGTAGGAGCTAGGGTTAGGGTTGGAACCATGGTTACTGTTGCAGCTCAGGTAAGGGTTGGAGCTAGGGTAAGGGTTGGAGCTAGGGAAAGGGTTGGATCTAGGGTTAGGGTTAAAGCTAGGGTTATGGTTGTCGCTAGGCATAGACTTGGAACTAGGTTTGGGGTTGGCGCTTGGGCTAGGTTTGGAGCTGGGTTTGAGTTGGAGCTTTGCTTGGGGTTAGAGCTAGGGTTAGGGTTGCAGGTAGGGTTAGGGTTGGAGCTAGGGATTGGGTTGCCGCCTGGGTTAGGGTTGGGGTTAGGGTTAGGGTTGGATCTTGGGTTAGGGTTGCAACTAGGGTCAGGGTTGGAGCTAAGGTTAGGGTTGGAGCTAGGGATTGGATTGGCGCTCGTGTTTGGATTGGAGTTAGGATTTGAACTTTGGTTTATGTTAGAGCAGGGGTTAGGGTTGGAGCTAAGGTTAGGCTTGGAGTTTGGGTTAGAATTGGAGCTAGGGTTACGGTTTGAGCTAGGGTTACGGTTTGAGCTAACGTTAGAGTTGAAACTAGGGTTAGGGTTGAAGCTAGGGTTAGGGTTACAACTAGGGTTATGGTTGGCACTAGGGTTAGGGATGCAGCTAGAGTTAGGGTTGGGGCTTTGGTTGGGGTTAGAGCAAGGGTAGGGTTGGAGCTAGAGTTAGATTTAAATCTAAAGTTAGGGTTGGAGCTTTGCTTGGGGTTCAAGCTAGGCTTAGGCTTGGAGCTCGGTTTAGGGTGAGAGCTATGGTTACGGTTGCAGCTAGGGTTAGGGTTGGAGCAAGGCTCAGGGTTGGAGCTAGGGTTAGGCTTGGGGCTAGTGGTAGGGTTGGAGCTAGGGTTAGAGTTGGAGCTAGAGTAAGGGGTAATGCAAAGGGTCGGTTTGGAGCGAGGGTTAGGATTGGTTGGGGTTAGAGCTAGGGTTAGTGTTGGAGGTAGGGTTAGGGATGGAGCTATGGTTTGGGTTAGAGGTAGGATTAGGGTTGGAGCTAGGGTTAGGGTTGGAGCTTTGGCATACATGTTTAGTATCCATGATTCGCAGAGCTGTGTTCTTAAACTATGATACAAGACTCTTTTCATTGGCAGGCCATTCTGAGGATACTGAGCACACAAGAGTTTTGTTTCTTTCATGGTAACGGTCAACACAGCAAGTTAAAAAGACAACATTCAAATTCATGTATTTTATTTCAGCAGAATTATTTCCAGTATTTCTATGTGGTATTTAAATTCTGAGAATGAGAATGAACACTATTTTTTTCACACTTTATGTTCTTTGGCTTTTCTCTATATATATTATATATATTTCAGATGAGCTGGTGACTGTAAATTGACAATTTGTCTGTGTGTGACTGAATAAATTTGTGTGTAATTGTTCTGTGGTGACATGATGTCCTGTTCAGGATGAAATCTGGCAAAAATCCAGTGCCCCCATGATAGGCTCTTGACCACCTCCTGCTCTGGAAAAAATAGTTTTTGATGGATGGATGGATTTATTCTTCTAATTAATTTCCACTTTTTATTCAGGAAACAGAATATTGATGCATTTCCATGCGGTTCCCTTATAAGACATTAATGTGACTAATTGTGAGTAATTACATTTAGGAATTTCAAACCTAAAAGCGTTTCACATTCCTCCATTCAAAGCTAGCTTGTTTTGTCTCTTCATCCCATTTTTTGTTGCTAAAATGAAGGGTCCATTGAGGCATCCCATTGTGCAGCATTTTTTTATTGATGCAGTTTGTTTTCTAGAATAAAAACACTTTCAGCTGGCCAAAAGTGTTATATGGTCAGAAGATAATGTTACACAGTTTTTGACAATCCACACATTAACCCTTTCATGGTTGGAATCTCATAACAGTTCTCAGAAACACAGACACTTACTGTAATTTTAAATTAAGAACACAGTCCTCTGGCAGTTAAAAAGGTCCCTACATTAAATTTAATTGATCTGAGTTGGGAAGGACAAAATGCATCAACAGAACAAACACTCTGAGCTCTGCTACATGCAGTAAATCTGTCATATATTCCATGATTGTACGGGAAAGTGACCACATTTCTTGTGACAGTTTCTTTTTCTATTTTATGCATCTGGTGTGTTTCATTTTCATTTGTTTCCATTTCAATGGCAAGTGTCTGTATCCTTGGTCAGGGATCTGAGTTAAATAATGCATCCAATTTTCGTAACAATCGTGTATTTGTATTCATTCATTTGGATTCAGTGTCTTTTTCATTAAATCACGTCAAAGCCTTCAGAAAATCATTGTTTTCTCTTTGGACATTTTGCAATGCTTTTTTTTTTACCTCAGAGTAAAGCTATACACAAATTATTTAATGAAATAATTTTCTTTTTTTTTTTAAGAAGTAATTTTTAATTGATCATGCAATACATATAATCAATCACTTTAATCTCACACACACAACATCTACAACTGCTTGTCCCAAGTGGGGTTGTGGTGAGCCTATCCTGGCAACACAGGGCACAGGAACACACCCAGGACGGGATGCCAGTCCATTGCAAGGTACCCCAAGCAGGACTCAAACCCCAGACCCGCCAAAGAGTGGGACATGGCCAAACCCACCATGCCACCGCACCCCCTTACAACATTTTAATGCAATTCCTAAATTCTTTTGAAGGTTCAGCCTTTGGGATTATGTATTAAACTAATGTATTAAACTATTCAAACAGAGTTGAAAAACATTTCCCATACTCTCTGCATTTTGAGTCCTCATTTTATGAATATCACGGGGACAGGAAGTCTGTCCAAAAATGTATCCATCACATCGTAAAAAGCTTGCCCCAAGCAGGGTCGTGGTGAGCTGGAGCCTATCAGCGCAAGGCTAAAGAGGGAGGAGCACACCCTGGACAGCATACCAGTCCATTGTGGGGCCACAGCTAGGAAGCCAGGCAAAGGTACCGAAGCAATTGGAGGGCAAGCATCTTGCTCAAGGGCATCACAGCAGGGATTGAACCAGCAACCTTCGGAGCTAAAGGGAATCACTCCAACCACACTGCCACCAGCCACCCACACCCTCAGCACTGAAAGCTTAATCATACAGACCCTTGATGTAATCACAAGCTAGGTTCTGTAAAAACCTCAGGTTAGGCTATAATCAATAAAAAAATTACTGTAAAACTCTTATTTACTCCTTCCATTTTCATCTACTAGTTAGCCTATGCATGGTCACTGTATTCCAGAGCCTGTCCAGGAAGCATAGGCTGTGAGGCAAGGAACATCATGGATAGTACGCCAGCCCATTTCATTTATTTTTTATTGCATTTATCTTTTATTTACTTTAAAAAATTGTCAGGGTCTTTATTATCTATATAACCAAAAAAAGTGCAATAACAGAGGCATACCTTAATTTACTTGCTGAATGAATGGATGGAAGGTCTATTCAATCAAGACTCATACCAACCACTGACATGGTTTCCAAGGGATGTACTTTTTCAGTGCCTTCTTACTTGAATGTCTGGGGTGTACACACACTGGAAGAAACATGCAAACTCCACATATCCTAAGGTAGATTTAAACCCCACACCCAGTGTGCAACTTAGGAGTTGGGAGAATCCAGCTTTTCTCATTGTTCCACCATTCACTAAGAGGGTGTTGAAGTGTAACATAATTGCTATAATAAATTTTAAAAATGTGCTGTAAGACTCTAATTAATTAATTGATTGATTCATTAATGATTGAATCTTTACAAATTCCCAACTCAGAGCTTCCTAGCAAGAGGACCCAGTGTATCGATCAAGAATGTAAATCATAAAATTAGGTGCTGCATGTAGGACAGCTGGTAGTGTAGTAGTTACAGCTACTGCTGTTGTACCCAAAGAGTTCAGGTTCAACTTCCTACGCCACCTGTAGTACCTTTGAGAAAGGTAAGGTGTAAATGGGTGAATAATTGAAAGCCGAGTGTGCTAAACTGATAAACGTGCATCTACAGTCTTTCTGAGTCAGTTATTACATTACTTTCAAATTGTTCTGTCTGTAGTTCATATCACCCAAAGGGTCAATATTTGATTCATGTAATGAATTCTCTGTTGCAACTGTTCAACACTATCATTCTTTTTGCTCTTGGATTGTCTGGCTGCTGGTCTGGCACATGATCCTTTGGTGGAAGGGTGATTGTCACTGTCAAGAGCTGTCCTCTTCAGCTCTGTCCTTTAGCATAAAATGTATTTCAAAATAGCTGCCTTACATGAAAGTGGTGAATGAGGCCATTAAATGTGTAATGAAGCATTAAAGCAGAAAGGAAATAAAATGTTGCCCTTCCCACTATTAAGAGGATAATAGGAGTAGGTGTTTTTTTCCATAAAATGTGAGTAATTGGTTGGCACAGAGCAATGTAGTTTACATGATCACAGATATTAATTAGAAGTTGAAATAGTCCGCACGAAAAACAAGTCTGTGAAAAGCAGAAAAGACACAGAAAAGCTGCATGTTTCGCAGTCTCAGCATTTTAGAAACCACGTAATTGTCCTGGGTCCAGATGGTCCCAGTGTGAGATTACACCTCTAATAAGAACAGCCTGTCTTTATTTTGAATTGGATTTACCAGAGGTCTTGCTCCGTTGATTTTCTGAGAACATTCCCACTGAGTTCAGTGAAACCACTTGGCCTGTCGTAATGTATTCTATACCGGCAGCTTTGAAAGAAAAGCACTGAAAATTATCATGCAGCAAAACCTCCCACAAAGAATAAATAAATAAAAATTTAAAAAATAAATTAAAATCTGGCTGTGATAAACACAGAATGTCACATGAGCAGAATCAAGCAGCTATTGATACATGCTTTCCTTTCTGCTACACGTCTGGCAAAGGCAGTTTGCACTCCCGCCGGACATCGGGAGCAGACCAAAGCTGATATCTTCTTAAAGCCTAGAGCAAAAAATCCATCTTGCCATGGATTTAGTAAACAGCTAAACGTTTGTGGATTTCTTCCTCCAAACTTGCCCTCTGAACAACCTGGACAAACGTTTCCACCTGGTTTTCTTTGATTTCACTCCAGTTGTTGATATTGTATTTGGTTTTAAAGGTACCAATGACTTAGTAAAATTGTAACACAGGGGAATGTAGAGTAAGACAACATACATTATAAATGTGGTATAGTCAGTAAGTTTAGCTGACAGCAGGTGATCTAGTAGTTGAGATTGCTGCTTTAGAACTTCAGGGTCACAGGTCTGAATCCACCATGTCCTCAGATACCTTTGCCCAAGGTATCGACCCAAAATTATTACAGTAAAAATTACCCAGCTGTACAAATGGGTTAGTCATTTTATGTAATTTGGAGAAATGCATCAGCTAAATAAATTGATGTAAGTTCTAAGACTGGCTGCTCCATGGTGCTGCAGTGCCACATGCACCAATGGCTTGTACCACGGCAGTGTCACACAGTGGCTAGTCTCAGAACTTATCGACTGCACTATGTATTTAGTGAAGCTGGAAGCAGGTCATGACAAAAAGCTAAAGAGGCTACCAGACTCTCCAACCAGCTGGCTGGTACACCCAAATGCCGCACATGTTTTCCAGATGTATTTGTCCCCAGAACCATGTGGTTCTTACTGAAGAACATGATGACTGTGTGGTAGTACCTGACTGCTCATTGTCCCATTTCCCCGAACTTGACAAGAAGAAGAGCCCAACAGATACAATCAGAGGATGTCTTTTCTTCTTTCGAGGAAGCACTGTGATCAGGTGAAAGACACCCTGTCTGTTCCAGTTGCCTCTTGCACCGCTATACAAGAATGCAATTTTTTTTCTGCATCATCTGTCCTGTGCTTAGCAGCAGGTCATTGTCATTCTCATCAGCCTTGGTTTCCTCCATGCTTGTAAATTCTGTCAGACTGGCTGCTCTGAGACTGTTTCCTCACTAATTCCCTTTACAGGGAAGCATGTATTTAATTTCATAACAAAGCACCTATTAGGCATGTAGAAAAGTATAAAAAGTAAAATAATCTTGTAAAATCTGTCATCATACAGTCATAAAATCTGTTAAATATTATTAAATTGTTTAGTGAATACATAATTGTTTTGCCTTTAGAGCACATTTTTTTCGAATTTTTCTCTAGGAGTTTGGTTCTCAGAGGCAAGTTTTTCACATTGGAGTGTTCAGAGTGTCAGGCAACGCAGACCCTTGCTGGGATTTAAATTAGGGACAAAGTCCCATAGCAGTAAGTAAAATGTTCCATGCGGTATGTTTCATACTAGATCACTCAGGACAAGATGCATCAACAGACCCACAGATTCTTCCAGCACAAGACATATATGAGTCAGTCAACAGTCAGTTGTCGATGCACCGTAGTTACCATGTTTCAGTGTCCATTTGAGGTTAGAGCAGTGAACAAACTACTTGAAAAACAATCACTCATATTTTGAACTGTTTCCCAGAGAAAATACAGTGATCGATTCATTCACTGCATCGTCAGTGAGCAACATAGTGGTGTAGCGAGTAGTGCCAGTGCCTCAGAACCTACGTTGTTGGTTCTAATGTGGGTTTGGATCCAGTTTGGTCTCTGTGGAGTTTGCATGTTTTCCCAGTGTTCCTCTGATTTCCTCTCCCGTTTCCTTCCACAGCAGCAAGAGATTGTGACTCAGGAGGACTGATCACCTTAAATTGACTTTAGTGTGTATATATTACTGAATAAGTGTGTGAATTGCCCTGTGATGGATTGGAGTCCCCTCAAGGGTGTACTCTGCTTTATTATCTATGCCTTCGGGATAGGCTTCAGATTACCACAACCCTGTATCAGAGAAGACGTTACTCATCATGGATGGATAACAGATTACGTTTACATACATAGCTGACGCTTTTCTCCAAAGCGACTTACAAGGTTAGGGTACTTACAATTATTTACCCATCTATACACCTGGGTAATTCTAACTGGATCAATTTAGGGTAAGTACCTTGCTCAAGGGTATTACAGTCGGAGGTGGGAAGTGAAACTGCAATCTTTGGATTTTAACCACCATGGTGCCAGCTGTCGAGACTTAGATTATAGCCACACATTCAGTCACACTTATTGAGGAGGAAAAAAGAGGAAAGCGGTGTGTGTAAGAATCCCACGCAAACACGGACACTGCACACAATCCTCACTGAAACAAAGTGGAGGCCTCATTGAAAAACCCCATTCCAGAGCTGTTAGGCAACAGCACCACCCTGCAGTCTTCTGTATATTTGCTTTTTCCATTAGCATTTATTTAATTGGGTTGGCATTGTAAAACAATTGAAAATACATTTTGCTTGCCATATTTTCTACTGTCACGCCCCCGGGAACTAGCGGAGTGGCAAAATCTGCGGCTAATTGATGACGCACGGGATAAAAGGAGTTCCGAACCATACCACGGCGCGGGTTCTTGCAAACGCCCTCGTGGTTTTGCGGTTTCAGTGGTTTCTTGTCCTGTGCCTACGAAGCTCTGTTTCTGATTTCTGACCATCGCCTGTTTCGAGACCACCGAGTTCGTCTTGCCCTTCTTGTGACGTTCGCACCTCGAAGACCTTTGCCTGTCCCTGACCTTGATCGTGTCCTGCCCTTCGAACCTGGAGAAAGGAATAAAACAAACCCGCAACTGGGTTCACAACCTACCTGTCTGTGTCCAGTCCGTCTGTTGCCATGACATCTACATCTTTCATTATACTTTATTTAAATAATGTGCTTTGAAAGCTATATACAATCATTCATGGTTCTTGTCTCTGACTTGTCTGTTTTTTTTTTTTTCCCCTTTATTTTTCTTTCTCTGTATGTTTTATTAGTCTGGTTTATGTTATGGTGTTCCAAAGCGCTACCAGAGGTCGTTTCTATCAGCAGCCAATAGGCTCTGCATTGAGTCCTCACATTGCTGGCAAAGGGGAGCATCCTCTCAGTAACCCAGTGGCACTGAGCTGCTCTGCAATACCATACTAACCCTAACACCACCTAGCTTAACCCTCCCCTCTCTTATGTAAATATTCTTACTTATTTACCTAATATATTTACTTCCCGTATTCATTCATCTCGGTTTCTTCAAGCAGATATGTACATCTGTGTTTCTGTATGTTGTGTATATACTGTATGTATGTTGTATATACTGCTGCAGCCAAATACGATTTGGACCACGACCAAATAGGATTTCCCTCTGAGAATAATAAAGTTTCTTTCTTTCTTTCAACTAGAACTGTTGGGCTTGGTGACTTTACCAATTTATACGTAATGCACTTGAGTAGCTGTTGCATGACATTATTTTCTTATGGTTCTAAATAAGGTATGAAATTGTGTTTTCCTTGTAAATCTTGCATGCTAACTTTACAGAAATGACTGCAAAGAGCCTAAATCAAGACAGCTTCATAGTCGAATGTAAAAATGCGTTCTCACAGATCAATGCACATAAAAATAAATTAATATTATATTTCTATTTACTCTTTCCATTTTCACTTCAGACAGGTGTGTTGAAACAAATTTATAGGTCATGTGGTATGCAATATATGCATACTCTTTATTAAAAAATGTATTTAATACACTGTCTTCTCTTCTTCTCAAGCTCTATGGGTGTCTGATTTGAGTTAGCAAACATTAGTTCAGTGCCACTATGGCAGCTGGATTATTCTGTACTAAATGTTTCATTTATTCATTCATTCAAATAACCTTTTTTTCACATTTTTAGCAAAGTTGTCTCTGGACATTCAATGATTTCAATAAACTTCATTAAACTCCTTACAATTATTCATCCTTTTACACCATCCTTTTATACAGCTGAGCTGTGCAACACATTCATCAAAACATACATTACAGGCAATACAGAGTCACAACTGAAGTACATATTTTTGGACTGTGGGAGAAAACTGGAGCACCTGGAGGAAAAAAACATAAACACTGGGAGAACATGAAAGTTCCATTTAGTCTGAATGGAGATCAAACCTATGTTCAGTTGCACAGCACTGACACGGTGCTGCCACTGCACCACCCTCCCAACCACACATGCATAATCTATTTATATAATTTTTAGCTGTTATATGCTGTCAGCAGGTTAGATGTTTTGTGTCTTCCATCATATCCTCATCACTGGATGAATAGTGATTGGGACAGAGATTCTGGTGCAAAGCCAGTGGAGCGAAAGCCACCAATGACACCATGTCCAGGCATTTGAAAGGACTCCAAAATAGACAGGAGAGAGGTTGAATGAGTGCAGTTGGATTTACGCTACAAAGTCTATGCTGGCAGCATTGCTCAGTTTCGTGATACACTTTGATTGCTAAACCCCCACTGCTGTGCTAGATTCAGCTGATGTGATCATGAATATTTCTTGTGCAGAGCATCTGGAGTGTCCACCTCTACCTCACAACACTTTCTACCACATTAAGTGGTGGAACAATAATCCAACTCAGTTTAGATCTTCTGAATCCCTTCTTCTATTTATGACAAGACCAAAACCCATCTGTTCAGGTAAAATTTCACCCTTTACATGCTGAAGTCATCTCCCATTGTTTACATCTCATAACTCAAATGTTGGCCATGTCCCATTTTTCTTTTCTTTTTTTTTTTTACCTGTACTTGGAATATAACCTTATGGTATTTGTTTTTACAGGTAGCTTTGTCTGTGACTTTATCATGATGTAAATAAATAATTTGGTTTCTAAAATGAAATTATTAAATAAATTGACTGCAGTTAAATGTTGTGTTTATAGTACATAATTTACAGTACGCAGCATGTAATTTTACATGCAACAATGCATCTACTGTATCTGTATTCCTAAGCGGTTAGTTACTTGACAAAATATTCTGTCAGATGAATGTAAATTTTCAAGGTGCTTCACACTTATTGGTAAATTTAGGTTCCATTTCTTTTTGGATGTTAGCTGTAAAATGAATGCATTTGAAGTTTAATTTAGATAAATTATTAAACTGAGACATTGTTAAATTGAAACATTTATTCAGTTTATCCAGTAAATACGATTTTTTTTTGGCATCTGTGATTTTGTACCGAGGATGTCTATGAATTTCTGCAATTTGCGGCATTTTCTGGTTTTTGCAGCAATTTCCCAGCAAATATTTATTTTCCTCATATAGTACCTGGGTCCCCCTTTCAGCCTACATTTTGTATTTTTGCTCTACTTAACATAGTTATTATTATGGTGGAAAAAAACCCAGCAGGGAGAAAACCTTTCTAATTTTCAGTGAGAATTCATTGGAATTGGCTTGCTGCACCCTTATATTGAGATGCTGTTCACACAGAGTTATATGTTATAAAAGCAATGTACCCACACTTCTTTCATTCCAGTACAAAGTGATGAATGGATGCCGAAAGAACATGAATGATGGAGATGAAAAAAATGAAAAAGATCTCTTTTTAACAGTCTTTTAGTTAGAATGGTATTGCCTATTTAAAAAGTAATTTATCAGCAGTGTGTGTATTTATTTATACTGACAAATTTTGAATTCCTTTTCATTTGGGTTGTAGTCTGTCTTTCCTGAAGAAGGGCTTTAGTGATCCTGAATGAAACCTAACCGTTGTGTCAAGAGTAAATAAGGAAGCCCAGGTTTTCACACATTTCAAATAATTTCCTTTCAGCGCACTCATAATTTGGTATGATGAATCTCACTGAGTCTCTCTTGCCATTATTGTATAATATTGTATGATTGCTTTCAAAACACCTAAAGCTGCATATGCATTTGTGCAATTTACATGTGAATTAAGGAGATCCTACTGAGCACATAATAAGCAGAAGTGAATACTACTGAGCACGTGATATGTAAATATCCCCTCGTACATTTGAGTGTTTAGACAAGTTGTTGAGTGGCAGGAAACTCCCTGACGAAGCTTAGAAAATCCAGGTCTTACCTTTATGAATGCAGAATGATACCTCCAGGTTTACCAAAACTGTGTACTTGCAAAAGCCTCCAGGAAAATTATATCCGGAATAAAGTAAAAGTAATCATGAAACTGTAATATTTATCAGACAGGGTAAATGGAAGAACATACCAGCATGAATTGCCACAAAAAATATAGTGAAAGATTTGATAAAATATAGCGTAAGTCTGTATGTTATGATAGGACCTGTCAGAAGACTCTGAGATGATTTGCCACGTTGTGTTTATTGTGAAGCTGACAATCACTTGAATTACATAAAGGACAAAGCGAAGTGCCGACAATGGAGATGAAATGAAGAAGCTCATTTAAAAATATTCAGGCATCAAAATTATGGTAAAATTGAGATGAAATAGTGAAAATTACATCTTCACTTTATATTCATATTTTGTGAGTATGCTGTCTGGCTTTGCTGCATTTTTTCAGGAAATCATAGTGAATTCATAAGACATTCAAATTCACACTGAGTGACATTTGATTCTCAGTGTAGGAGTGAAGTTGTTAATACTGAATAATTTTACGTGTATTTAAATTATATACTGTATAATTTTCTAGAAGTTTATAATACCTAAGCGCTCATCTAATGATGGTCACTACTGCTCCTGTATGACATTCAGAAGCATCCCTGGTGTAACTGTGAGACGTTCCAGAGCAAACTGCAACAAACAGTGCTGGCAGTCCACTGAGTTTCCTTCACGGAACCATTCAAGTTATAAAGTGTTTATTCTAAAAGAAAATAAGAAAAAGTCTGCATAAGAATTATATTTTATGAACTACAGCAAAAAAAAAGTGTAGCCCCTATATGAATGATTCAGTATTTTATCTTTGGCAAGTTAGTATGCATGAAGAATATTGATGCGGAAACAGTGTGTTGTAATTTATTAGTGTCTATTTGAAGACTTGATGAGGCATAGTGTTTCATTTTTACTGCGTATGGGGACATGAGTACAAATGCAAGTCTGAGGAGGATACCATGATGTTGTGCTGTTTTAAAGGAAATAGGTTAATGTCCATGACAAATCATATAAAATTGGCCTTCTTCTTCTTAAATGGATGGACCCAACAACCTCAGTATCTAAAGTAGATATAAGTAAACATCAGCTTTATTGTAATCCTACCTAAAAACTGTTTTAAAAATGCTTCATTGTCCATACAATAAAACTCATTTTAATTCCAATAAGGAATTATCTTTTGCAGGGTTGCATATTACATTATTCACTTGTTTTACAGAGATTCCATTCAGACGGTCTGGTGGGTAAGCAATACATATTTCCCACATTTTGTCACATTCCCATAGCTGGACATTCACAAAGAAACTGAGTCTAAATCCAGTCTCGGTAAAACAAATTGTTGTCTCTGATGAACAATACTTCTCAAGCTTTTTAATATGAATAAAGAAAGAGAATGGTTAACTCCAATTCGTCATTATTTAGCTTTGAAATGAAACATAAGGAAAATGTCTGCTTTTCCATAAATTCATTTGTTTGTTTTTTCATGAGTCACTGCCTTTAATTTAAAAAAAAAAAAAAAAAAAAAAATCAGAGTTGCATACATAAAATAGTGTCCTTATCAAAATGAAAATGAATAACGCCTCTAGCTTAGAGCTGAGCCCCGAGGGCAGGCGGGGATTGTGGATCATGAAACAGAGTCAAGAACCAACACAGTTCAGTGTCTCTTTGACCCTGAACACACCAAACCTTTTCCTGAAAGTTCTTGAACCTTTAGAAGCTCCACAAAGCAAGGCAGGAAAATAAAAGAACAGTTGACTGTCCTAACCTTTTAGCATTTAGATGACTTTGAAATTCACAGTTGTATGTTGAGGTGGTCAGATTAAAAGGCTTTTATTCACAATGACCTTTCTCTCACAGTCCTTCCTTGGAGAAATCTCTCTTCCACACATCCTCACGCCACGACAGGCCTTCCCGTGAAACAAAAGGGCAAACAGCCGCTTGGCACAAAGTCGATGGAAAAGGTATGTTTGTGTTTTAACAGCATGTGGTGACCTCTTTGTTTGTTTAAATTGGGGTTTCGAAGCCCTGGACTGCGCAGTCCCCATGAGCGCATCATTTTCCACTGCAGTTTCAGCCCCAGAATCAATGCAACAATTAATTTGCTTCAAATCAAATAAGTACATTTTCTCATTTGCCTACAAGTTTCATCATTTTTTTTTTTATAGAAATATGAGAACTCCAGGGAGTCCAAGTACTAAATGTAATATTTAATGACTATATAAAATTTCTTGATTAGTCATGGAATTAACTGCAATCTGCTGTGCCTTTATAAGATCTTTTCCTTTGATTTTTCTTCTCTTAAAGCTTGACTAATATGTCTGATTAAATCTTTTCATTTCTTTCACTGTGCCTGTTCCACGAACCGCTCCAGTGTGGCTTACGCTCTCACTCCGCACACTCTGTTCTCTGTTTTTCACTCCGAAACAGGCTCCTCTCTTCCTTCTCAGACGCCTATCTCTGTGTACGTTTTCACCATCTTCAACACGGCTTTCCCGGAGCTTATCCTCTTACTTCTCCGCATGGCTTCATCCCTCATTATCGACCTCTCTTAATTCTTCCTTTCTCTCTCTCTCTCACACACGCATACACAAACACGCTCACTGAAAAGGGTGTCAGTCTCTTCCTCTCGCTGCAGTTTTCCCTCTGGCTCTCACCTGCCATCTCTTTTTAAGCAAGTCACCAAACATGTCCCTTTCATAAAAATGTGACACAGTAACAAGGCTCTTGTCATTTTTGCTGTCTTAATTGCTGTAATTTTCTCTTCACAGTGTTGTCCAGCATCTCCACCAATCCTCGGTAATGTAAAATTGTGCTGCTCGCCTCGCTTTCTTTCCCGTCAGTGTCCCTGTCAGTGTTTCTTCTGCTTTCTCGTATTCAAATCAGAGCACGCACACTCACTGATGTCTCAGCAATGCTGCTTCTGTGCGTCTTTAATCTTTCCCTTTCCTTGTTCTTTGTCACGTCTTCTGAACTCACTGCTCGGTTCAGGTGATTCACTCCGATTCTGTTGATCCATGACGGCGCAACGAACCGCACATGAATTTCAGTGCAATCCACGGTCATACATAGAAAGCCTCCAGTAATTATAATTTCCAGCTTATGTTTCTCAAATGTACTTGTAATATCCTTACAGCAACAATTGCTAAAAATGCATACATCCACTCTCTTACTCATCACTTGTCAGGCCTCAAGCACATGTTGCCGCTTATTTTCTTTAAATTGAATTAGAATATTTTTACAGTAACAACAATAATATCGATTCATACATACGCCTCTCATACTTACATTTATGTGACATTTTATCTCCGAAACAACTTACAATGTTTAGACACCTATAATTATTCGCTCATTTATACACTTGCGCATATTTTATTGGAGCAATTTTAGAGTAAGAACCTTGCCAAAGGGTATCACAGCTGGAAGTGGGATTCAAACCTGCAACCTTTAGGTTCAAAGGTTTGCAGCAGCACTAACCACTACACCACTAACACTGAATGTCATATTTTTGGATGAATAGTTTTATTGATATTATAATTTGTAAAGAATTTATGCAAATTGTACCAACTAAATTTTCTTTGATTCTTCTTGTTTAATTTTTAGGAAAAAATGTGATGTCCACTTCTTGCACAACAACAGGAGAAAAGCAATATTGCTTTCCCTAATGTATGACAATCCATTTCTGCTGTCTCCCTTTCTGCGATTAATCACAGACAACTGCTGTTTTGCAGAGACCTTTAAAAGGCATCTGCTTTTGCAACCAAAGAGTCTCATCCTTTATCACATTTATTAAATCAAAGATGCATACTTGAATTAACAGCCCTTTAAGGGCCAAGAAAACTGATTAGAAACATTGCAGGACTGTGTTAAACCTGCAATATGCTTAAATTGTGCGATATGATAAGTAATGGCTACTTTTCCATTTTAACAGAGCCTAAAGGCAGTAGATAATGCCAGTTGTACATTACTTTATTTTAACTTTAATTCACTAAAGTAGAGGCAAATAAAGACATTGGCCAAAATGGTTTGAACTATCTGTTGCTGTCCAGGTATTAATTACTCTCAAACTTCAATTTATTATCAAAGTGAATTAATCATTGTTCCTTTATTCAGGAAATGGTGTTTTCTATAACTCTATAAAAAAACAGCATAGCAAAAACACAGGCTCCTTTAAACTGTGGTGCTGAAGGAGGGCCTTAAAGATAAAACCGTGAACAGCCAGGAAAAACAAACACATGGATTTTGAACAAATCCGGCAGCAGCTCTCACTAAAAGCGCAAATGATGAGACTGAGGTTATCGAACACTGGGCGCACCAAGCAAAAACTGGATTCTCTCCTTCAAAAAGTTGAAGGAATTAAGAGCATGGCCAGCACCCAGATGGATGTATAGTCTCAATCACAGTAACATTGGACACAGCTCTTTCAACAGTAAGGTCAGCAGTCAAAGTCAGCACATTCTGGATGCATTCTGTTTATGTGGTCACAAAGAGTCGAGCTCAATTTGATGGTACTTATTTAAAAAAAAAAAAAAAAAAAAAAAAACTGCATTCTGTTTTGTTTCGGGAAAGATCAAAAACTCTGTACTGGAACAAATCCACATTTTTCAGGCCAATATGAAATTGATTTTGTTTGACTGAAAAAGCATTCTGAGTTCTATTGTTTCTCCTCTGGTTCAGTACCGGAGAACTGGAGCACACTACTGTACCATAGTACTCCAAGTGACTGATACTGCACTAAAGAGTTGATACCACAGGGTGGCACTAATCACAAGTTAAATCATTTATAGGCTTTGGAACCCTTTCCAGTGAGACACTTAAACAAGTTTAATAAAAACAATATTAACATATACTTTAAATATACCCATCCATCCATTTTCATTAACCATTTGTCCTGGTCAGAGTCACGAGGGTCCAGAGCATATCCCGGAAGCAATGGGCGCAAGGCTGAGGAAGGGTACACCCTGGATTGGACACCACTCCATCGCCCAAGTTTAAAAATGGGTAGGTATTAAATATAAATATATTGTTTATGTTTAAATTGTCCAGAGAGAATAATCCCAGACCTGGCTATTTCTAATTATGGTAAGTTTGTATATTATATTAGCTTTCATTTGATTCTTCAGCTTTAGGTGCTTAATAAGTTCTGATGGTAAGAGATTAGCATGTTGTGGAGTGCATGGGTACTTTGCTAACAACCATGTATTATGGATTTCCTTGACAGCGTCCATCTCAAAGACACATAACCTTTTGAATAAATTCTCCTTTATGTTTGCTTTGTAACTTAGAGGTTCTCAAGAGCTCCACACTTAACACTCCGTGATGTGAATTTTAACACCTTTAGTACATTCACTGTGCAAAGTGAATGACAGCTTTACAGTTGTGCATATGCAAGAGTTCATGCCGAGCTGTCATTGTTGAAAATACTAGACGTGGGAACAGTGAATTACCTGTTGCAATACAGAGTTTTAAAATCTATCCTGTGCATATCTAAGTGCATGAAACATATGCTATATCACCACTACATACATTGTTTAATTTAGAAATTAGAATCCTTTCATAACATAAAGGATTTGCTCCACTACCAGGGAGGTGTGACGGCACAGTGCCTGCTGTGTGGTGCGTCTGGGGTTCAAGCCCTGCTTGGGGTGCCTTGTGATGGAGTGGCATCCTGTCCTGGGTGTGTCCCCTCGTGCCCTGTGCTCCCAGACAGGTTCTGGCCCGCCGCAACCTGCTCGAGACAGGCGGTTGTTGATAATGGATGGATGCCTTACTACTTAGAAACAATGGAATTAATTTTGTCACACTCAGCATATCCATTTAAAGTAAAGAGAAATAGATTTTTGGTTTTAACTGTCACTAGCGGTAACTTGCACAATTTGTCCCTTTCCTGATTTTAATTATTTTATTTTCTATTCAATTTTCAATGTTGAGGTCAGACAATGTCAAGCAGTAGTTTGGAGCTCTGCCCAGGGTAATTACTTATTGACTGAGGGGAACGTGTTGCCTTCCTCAGCAATGAACTGATGAAAAAATAAATATTTACAGCAAGTATAAAACCATGCTCTGTAACTACCAAGTGAGGTCTAAGTGAACTCATATATTTGAATGAAGGGGGCTTATATTTCCACTCCACTTGATAAGCATTGAAGTTGTCTTGTTTTATTTCCAGCACTATATATCTGTGTGCCTGATGAGGCCCGGCATCCCAAACGGGCTGTATTCCCATATTTCTTATGCCCTATGTTTCCAGGAGTTTGCACTTGGCCAGTCTTAACCGGATAAGTTGCTGCTCGAAATGGGTGGTACAGTCATTCGGGTGTGACAAGAAATAATGCACAATGAACCCCATAGCAATACTCCTTCAGAGGGCATTTGCATATTGGAATTTATTAACAGGATTTATTTACTTAAAAAAGACCTGAGATTTTAAAAACTCGTTACTGCCATTTCAAGTGTTTTCGATACCCCTTATTTTTTACCAAAATAAACGGATAATAAGTAATAGAACTGAATTGGATTGAGTTGGATTAACTGTAAATGTCATGCGCTTTTTAAGAAGTCATAGCAGGTACACGAAGCACCCTCATCTTAATCCCTGTTTGTCCCATATTCAGTGCAGGCAGTCCAGAAAATCCACTGGGAAGGATGTTCAAGCTGAATCAGTACTAAAGAAAGGCCGTGTACACCAGAGGTGGGAAAAATTGTACTGACAGGAACACTTGTATTTTATGTACTATTACAAGTGACAGCACTCTGCTCTGAAACATGATGTGCTGTCAGACAGCGAGTTTCATTAGTTTACGTCACTGAAAATCAGACTTTCGGGGAAATTTATATTTGTGGGCAGCAGGTTTTTTGATGTTTCAAAGGAAAACCTATTATACTTTTACCTTGTCTACAGAACATACAAGTTACAGATTTTAGAAGATAATACACTTTTCAAAGTGTGTTTTATATATTGGCTTTTCTTTAATCTATTTTCTAAAACACGGGGGGCACGAGACGTGGAGCGGTTTCCGGCATCTCATCAGTTTTTCAGATTTCGTTCAGCATATGATTTTTTATAGCTATTTCCCAAACTTTTATAGAAATTTCCCAACAAATAAACAGAGGTATGTCTTTTATTTTGACTTTTGGTCTCAGAACGGAGCATAACCAAATGCTTACAAAGATGTTTATGTGATGAATCAGTCGCATCGTTGCGGGCAGTAAAATACAATCAGGATTTCAAGGTGAAAACCTTTTTAATACTTTTTCTGCTATACTGTTTAATTTTCCTGTGGCCTCTGCACCACAAAAGTAACATGTAAAGTAACACAACACTCTCTCAGGTTTGTAAAGTACAATACAGTACAATACCAGTTTGGATATGAGTTTTTTTTTTTTTTTTTTTGCATTTTATGATTAAACAATAAACAACCTTACAGTAAATTTGATTCATTGTCGCATCCCTGCTGTTTTTCTTTTCTTTTTTTTTAACAGAAGCTAATCCGAGTAAATCAAGGGATTAAGCTGTGTTTTTATTACTTGTGAGATAATGGTTGAACTTACAAAATCCAAGTTGCGAACAGGGTTCTAGGGTCAACGTTAGTTGAGGTACTAAGAGCACTCACGTTCTGAATACGATGTATTTATACTGTATGTGTATGTATTGTTAGAAGTGCATTTTTATGTTCGTCTGTCTCAAGTGTGCTAAACATTACTGCATACAGTTGTCAGTTCTAATACATTTCAAAGTATCAGCGCTATGCGTAGGAGATGTGAAGGCATATAAGGCCATCTGACGCTAGGAAGTGAAATTCAGCCAACGCTACAAAACAGGTTTTATATCAGCTGAATTTATTGTAATGAAACAGAGTTTTTGCAGGCTTCAGCTGCTTTGTGACTTTTGCCTTACACAGGCCAGTGAAGCTTTTTCAGCAGTTGGCCAGAGCAGCTTCCTAATGTAATGTATGGAGGGTCAGATGGAGGGTACAGCCATTTCCCTTGGTGAAAATTGTTGGCCCATGGAGAGCAGCCGTTGCTCTTTTGGACCGCTGAATGACATTTTAACAAAGCAAGAAGTCTAACTCTTCTATTCATTGCACCTTGTCAAGCCAGATGACTTCTGTGTTAAGGGGGTCATGATCAATGTGCCGCTCCCCCTTAAACGGCCCCAGCAGAGGGAGATATCTTCTTTCTGAAAACAAATATATTTTGTCTCACTGTGTGCACAGAGATGACAGCCCTTGTGTGGTGATTCTGAGACAGTGTAAGCATGGGTCCTCCCAGCGGACATGCTCACATACAGAGAATACAAAGACTCATGTTATTGTCACAAGGGCTACTAAGTAAGAGAGGAAGACCATGAGCATCAGTGTCAGGTAATATCAGTGGTGTCCAACTTTGCTCTTCGAAGGTTTCAAGGTGCACACATATTCTTTATCACCCAGCTTTCAACTGACTAAAGACGAGGCTTGTGTGTTTTTTCTGGTATAGACCAGCTGTTGATTTAAAGGTGGCCCTATCAATAGAGGATTCACAGTTTGTTGGAAAACAATCACCCAAACAGGAAAAGGTTGGAAAAAGCCACCAACTGACAGTGTGTGCCATGAAAAACACATTTTAAATGACAAAAAATATAAACTGCCGCAGCAATGTTTAGGAGAAACTACAAAAGCCAAGCCAACTCAGAAAATTGTTTGGGTTTTTTTTTTTTTTTTAGTATTGCTGAACTGACATCAGACATTAATTCTGGGTTACAACCACGTGTCAACAGGCAACTGCAAAACTCACCATGCCTAACATAACATTAGAATATATACAGAAAACTCATCTTCTTTTGAAAAGAACGGTCATATCCCTTATGTATAAAAAAAGAAAATGATTTGGTCACCTGTTTTGGACACTCCTTCATAGTGCTACATGACTGAATAAACATTACAACCTCTTGCACGTGTGCTGTATTATGTATGTCCTGACCCCAGCAGGTGAAAGCCCTGAGGGCCACCGGAAGCACCACATGAGATACATGCAATTAAGCCAACATACCTGCTATCAATGAACCTGATCAGTTCTCAGCCCTACAAAGAGGTTGAAGTCATACCACTAGTTGGGGGTTTTGGGTTTCTTCAGTACTTACTGGTGATTTGTGATTGCTGAGTCTTGTTTGCTGATTTGTGATCTGTGATTGGTGATCCGTGATCCATGATTCGCGATCCGTGATTCCTGATTCATGATTCGTGATTGGTGATGTGGCAAGGCACTCATCACTTCAGAAAAATTTAATAGTGTCAAAAGCGCTTGCTGCTCTGTTTTGCCGTTCTTCTTTTCTGGCATCCAACTGTTATAACTTGGAGGTGAAATTACTGGGAAGATTTCTGGTTTTCAGGATGTTTATATAGTGCATTGATGCAAAATTAACAGCTCTTGCTTGGAGTGCCTTATGTGAAACACTTAGAAAGCGGTGCTGGCCTTGTAAGTTAAACTAATTGGTTTCCTTCATATTTAGTTTTTGTGAAATTGAGCTTTTTATTTATTTTATTTCATTTCAGATTCAAATATCAAAAGGCGAGGTTGACAGGCGAGGTTGTAAATCTCACGCCTTCAAATCTCCATCAATCATAACGATGATCCGCCGCTTCTTTGGTCGTTGCTGCGCCTTTTTTTGTAATAACAAAGAATGGCCACCAGGTGGCGGGCAACACAGAACTTCCAGCGCTTCTGCGTAGAAATTCGTTTATGAGAAGTTATTGGGTTTATTATATCCTATACATCCTGTATATGGTGGTCTTTTAAACTTCAAGTAACTTATCTGCTATTAAAAACTATATAATTCAAAATATAAAGAACGGGTGCACTTCAGCCTCAAATAGTGTTCTGAAACAAATTATATGTAAAGCCTTTTATTTGAAATTAGGATATGGAATGGATGTATTAAAGAAATGTAAGTGTGTGACTGTTTGGCATTTAAAAACCCTTTTAGGAGGAGACAGCTATTATTCAAACACTGTAAAGTGCCCAAAGCATTAAGGTTTTAGAAACTCACTATCTGTCCTGTGTCTAGTCTACTTCCACAGAGATAAACGCTTTTGCACTTTTGCTTTGTTTGGATGTAGCAGCTCTTACCAGGGGAACCTCTTCAGGAGGAAAACCATGTTCAATCTCACTGTGTGTCACTGGTTTGAATGAGTCATTTGTGCTTCTTGTATCTGCCCTGGGTGGGGAAAAAAAAAAAAAAAAAAAAAAAAAACATTTCTATAGCATATCTATTTGAGATATGCTGGGTTGGATTACTTCTGGCCACGGACCGCTTTAAACAGCCTAGTTCCTTCAGCTCCCTAACTGGAAACCCGAGAGATGAGATACGACACGTGGGAAGCAATGATTATGCCGTGTGTGGATGTGAGGGATAAGCTTTGCAAATATCTGGTCTTGCTGAGTTTTAAGGCTTGAGATCTTGAGCTGGACGGGGTTTATCGGTCAGGGCGGGAGATACGGCCACTTCACTCCTCCGACGACTCTTCCTACCCTCATCTCCACTCCCAGCCACAATCTGTGTGAGAAAAAGGAAACGCAATCTCCTGTGCTCGCTGTTTGATTTGTTTGGCTCGGCTCTGCTGTATCTCTTCAGAAGAAATGCTTGTCAGCTGAAGATACAACACGGTAGAAACTGGACAAAGTGACACATTTCCCAACTGTGCCTCCCATCTCCGAACTGTCTGAGGCCCCCCGGCAACACATTACACTTATTAATTTAGCTGAGGCATTTCTCCGAAGCAACTCATAATGCTAAGATACTTTCAATTATTTATCCATCCAGGTGTTTTTGACTGTGCTCAAGTATCTCAGTAGAAGGGGAGATTCAAACCTGGGCCCTTTGAGTTCAAGTGCTACACACTGCTCCGATATATGCTCTTTCACATGTTTTCACAGTTTTCTACTCAAACATTAGTAGCCCAAGACCTACTGGGTCAGTCTTAAGTCTAAGTAGCTCTAAATGTACATTATATTTATTCATTTAGCTGTTGCTTTTTTCCAAAGCAACTTGTAATGTTAAGCTTCCAATTATTTACCCATTTATACAGCTGGATAATTTTACTGGAGCAGTTTTAGGGTAAGTACCTTGCTCAAGGGTACTACAACTGAAGGTGGAGACCAAACCTGCGACCTTCGGATCCAGAGGCAGTAACCCTAACCGCTGTATTACCGGCTGTTGCGCCACCATAGTGGTTAGAGCTACTGCCTCTGGATCGAAAGGTTGCTGGTTTCATTCCTACATCCCCATCCTATAGACTCCCTGAAATGTAATTTCTAAAGCAGGGCTCCTTCCCCTGGATTCAATAAAGATTAAAAGTGCTACCATGCTATTTCCACTGCATAATTTGACATGAAGGTCATCAAGTTCCCTTTTATATAAAGTGAGTGCAATATTTTCATTCAAATTTCTTAAGATATTTTTCGAGCAGGGGTTCCTTAGCTTTTGCCAGATATTTAACATAACTTTATGATCATCCCAAGATAATCCTTTATACAGCCCCTACTCCTGTATGGTATGTAAATGTTTGTGTACCTTATAAAAAAAAAAAAAAAATTAAATTGTAGGAAGGTTGTCCGGATTCATCTATCCTGCATTTTATACACCTACTCGAGCGATGAACACTGGTGCATCAAGTGGAAAGTAACAAACTAGGTTTACTTAAGAATCACATGTCTGCAACTATGTCTATTTCTCCTAACGTCATACACAAATTTGTATTTTTGCTGAGATGTATGTCGCTTTGGAGAAAAGCTTCTGCTAAAAGAATAAATGTAAAATGTAAATGTAAAGGGGTCCACGGACTAGGAAAAGTTTAAAAACTCTGGTCTATAGAGATACATGCGGTTTTTTTTGACGAAGAAAAATTTGGTTTTGCGATATGAAGGACATTTGTTGTGCCTCTAATGAAGAGACAATTAACACTGAGATCAAGTGCTTCTACAATAATATTTCTTTAACAGAAAGTAATGGAGAGGTCGAACACACGGTCGCCCGTTAGCCCATTAAACAGTGGACATTCTTTCTCAGCGTGACATCTGTTATGGTGTTCATTGTGACAATAAGGAACGTGTCAGAGCGAACGGGCAGCTGAAAACTGTCCACAGCTTGTGGTGGAACAGGAAGTTCAGAGGCGAAAGTCATGTGAGAACAGACTGACTGTCTCATGTTGCAAGTTCAACACTGTCTTCTGAACTTTTCATCATCTGAGTGATTTCACCCCTGTTCTTAATTTCAGACCTTTGGCAATGACTACAATGCAGAGAGTAAATTTCCAAACGCAAAATCTTTATGGAATACTTCGTTAAAAAAAAAAAAAAAACAATTGAGAACCTTATTTACTGGAGATACTATTTTGTTTCTTGTGCAATATGAAGAAATTGACTTTATTTATGTGAACATAGGAAAATATCTTCCAAAAGAATCATTGTACTAAAGAGTACGTTGCACACAAATGATTAACATTTTGAGTTACAAAAGATTTTTTATTTTCAGAAAATGATATAGCTCTGTATATTTTGAAATACAAAACACTTGATTGGTATTTTTCCTGTTTTGTCCTCAGTGGTTAACCCAAGCATTCACACATACAGTAAGGCACAATACAAATTCGATTCAATCAAAAATCATATAAACATAATTTCACCCAAATCTTATGATATATATGATCGACCAACACATATTCCTGTAATACTGTAAAAAATGCACATATGTATTATTAGGTACAATTTCCATTTAAAGGATATTTGGTAAACTGTTTAGAAAAGAGAAGGACAATTTGTCGCTCCTGAGAGACATGGGACATGTATCTTAGAAAGTTTTCTTTTTGTGCTAAGGACTGCAGGTGAGTTGGCACTTTCCCCATCTCATTACAGAGAATGAAAATAAAATATGCCTTGCTTCCAAAACTCCTTTTCAATCCTTCTATTAGAAGATCTGAAATCTCTAATAAATAGAGAGGGCACATTAAGAATCTCATGTTTAGCAGGTCTTAACGACGGACCAATCGAAAAGCTATGGCTGGACATTTTTGAATTTTATTAATTTCTTTAATTCAGACTTCTGGGAATTTCTGTCTGTCCAGTCCTCCAAACAATATCTGAAGAGGTGATCGATCTCATACAGAGCTGTGACTTCTTTTCATTCATTTGAATGTTTAAAACCTAATTTCCTGCTGGAAATTAAGAGTAAGATTTATAAAACTGAGTCTTCTAATAAATCTGATCTGTGCTATTGTTTCTAAATGTACAATGGTGTCATATTCATCGGTCAGACGAGTTTAAAGGCCAGGAAATGCTAGCATGTTTTGGTGAAGAAAGATGGGAGAAGCTGGGTTTCCCTGCTGCTACACTTTGCTCTACGTCCTTTAAGAAAGCAGGAATGCACATCATGGGTATCGGAGCAAAAGTGGCCTTTCCTCCAATCCTACCAACATTTTATGTACAGAAAAATGGACACACCACATGCATTTGACTATGTTTACATTTTCAGAACTTTAGGGCTCACCCAGCACTTTACAGTATATGCAAGGCAGTTTAAAGTTACATTTCTGGTTTTCAGTGCTTAATCAATGTATCACAGATATGAATCATGTCTGATGGATGACTCCACCACGCGTAGCCTATAACTTGGTCTTCTTGGCGGAGCTAAAGTCTGAAAGTGACGGAACTACTGATGCCTTCAAGGCTTCTTGAGGAAACCTTAGACTTTATATAGATATAGACACCTCATCCTTTTTTTGCTACATTTGGTGTATGTTAAATAAAGAATAAACATATTCCTTTGTCCTTCAGTTATATGAAAGTTGAAACTATATGAGATGGGGAGAAGGAGAAAAAAAGACTGAAAAATCTTCATTACTTACAATATGTAAGTACACAGCCATCTGTGTGACACATTTTATTGTAAAGAATGCTGTGAATTTCCTGTTAGGCAATGTGGCCATACCTTGTTTTTCCTGGGCTGGGAAGTTCAGATATTTAAGCTTTGTGTGCTGCAGAGGTGAGTTTATGACTGAACCCACCATCTGAACCACAGAAGAGTGTGTACATGACAAGCAGCACGTTTTGCCAAAAAGTAAAAATAAAGCACCAGCTACAACAAAACAGTTATAAAATCTTGCTCCCTGGATGTTGCTGTCATTGCCTTTCTTTTTATTCTGGAGAAGGAAAGGCATGCGCACCCTTTGCATCCTTTAGCCATAAAGTTCTCGCACTGCCAGTTTCTCAGCTACGGCGTTCTGGAAGCACAATAAAGAGTGTGCACACTTTTCTGGGTCCTTGGTATGATTCGTTGTTCAGATCCTGGCTACGGTTGTCCAGCTGAGTGTGCATCACACAAGCATGTGCACTCTCCCCGGTCTTCATGCCATGCTGCTGGTGGGTGTGCTCTGGGTGCTGCCGATGCTGGGGTTGGCACTGCTATCCTGAGAGGGCATGCCATTGCCAGAAACGGGCTGCTGCTTGGTGTCCAGAGAACCAGGACATCCTGTGGAAAAAATAAAGAGGACATGAAAATATGTAGGGGGTGCGGTGGCGCAGTGGGTTGGACCGCAGTCCTACTCTCCGGTGGGTCTGGGGTTCAAGTCCCGCTTGGGGTGCCTTGCGGCGGACTGGCGTCCCGTCCTGGGTGTGTCCCCTTCCCCCTCCGGCCTTACGCCCTGTGTTGCCGGGTAGGCTCCGGTTCCCCGTGACCCCGTAAGGGACAAGCGGTTCTGAAAATGTGTGTGTGTGAAAATATGTTTGCAGCTGCGCCACTTTGGTGTCCTTGGTCCACGCACTTCCTCTTCTCTACTGCTGAGCGAATGATGGGTCAGACGTTACCATGACAGCAAAACACAACTCTTACCTGCGATGCGACAAGCTGTCACAGCGGCACCTGCTCCTGAAAGATAATTGAGAGGAGCAAATAAATGAGAAGATTCATCTACAATAATTTCCGTCGTTTCTATAATTTCTATTATTTCTGTGATTTCGTTGATGACGTTGCATTTGGAAGATATTGCTGTTTACGTCAAACTACAGTGCATGGGTTATATGTGAGAATCGAATGTACATTGAATGAAGAAAGGGTGATCTGCACTCACCTGTGTGAATCTTGATAAACCACAGAGCTCCCATAAGCAGAACCCCTATCAAAAACCCCCCAAAAGCGATGCCGAGGACAGCCGAGAGGTCAAAGTTGATGCACGGCTCTGCAAACAAAGAACGAACAGTGAAAAACAAAGACAAAATAAAACCGTTCTGTCATTTATAATTCATAGAAGAGTAAAATCCATAAATCTATGGCAAAGAAAATAATCCTTTTTAATAACTGAAAGAGCATTGCATGAATTAAAAAAAATTAAGCACTATTTTTGTTTATATTTTTGCTTTGCTGTGAGCATGGCTTACATTTAAAGTCTGATACAAAAATCAGATGGCGAATAAGTTTTTGTCCAAGGTTTTTGCCGTGAAGCTGTGGACGATACCACACAACATAGCTCGGGAACCACCGGCCTGCCAAAGAAAACCATCTGCACCAGTGAGTGGACTGCAATCAATTTCGATTCCAAGACAAGCTGCAAAAAATAAGCTTGAAAGAAAATACCCCGGCACACAGCATCAGTGTTCAAAATCCCCTTTTCTCCAACGAAAGCCCCCACCGTAACCCTTCTGCTCAGATGCAGACCACGGAGCCTGAGGAAGCTAATCACCCATCACGCGGTAGAAGCCATCCTGCAGTCCTTCCAAAAGCCTCTGCTAATTACACTGTTTACACCTTCACAGCTGCCCTCTGCACCTCCTGCATCCTGTGCCAACGCAATGCTCAGCTTTTGCCTTTCCAGAACTGCAGAAAAGTCACGCACTGTGCCATCAAAATACTTTCAGGTTCTCAGTGGGGGTTTACACATTTATAGATCATTTTTTTTTTTGATATTTAAATCACATCATATCAACTTGCACACAGTTCTGGGAACCACTGACTTTAATACCGTTTGCTTCTCAGTTTTACTCCTCAATTTTTGCACGTAATAAAGATAATAAATGACTGAACAGATTAAGTAATATAAATGAATGTAATGCCAGTGAAATTGCACACATTATCTTTAGTAAATAAAGCGGTTTTATGTAAGTCTTAAAACTGGGATTCAGAATTTCACTTCTAATTTGATGAAATAGTCTCTTTTAATTTAGTATCCGGTTGAATTTGTCCTTTACTGCTGTGACATATTCGGATTTCAGTTAAAATCCTAACGAAGTATTTACTGACTTTCCCCCCCCCCCCCCATCTAGAAGTGAACAAGCGGTGATGTTTTTCCTGGCCCCTTCATCTAGCCTTTCATGTGTGGAACCTTCAAAAAACAGACGAGGAACAGTCCGTCTCTCAAAATAGACCGGTAGCTTGGATGTGTTGGTAAAAGTGTACAAACTTGTGTTCAGACGTGCTTCGCAGGTGGACCGCAGTCCCAAGGACCGGAAAAACCCAGGCGCTCCTCTCTAGAAAGCCCAACTCTTTCATTTTCTTGCTTCCTGTTTTTTTATTGTCCAAAATCAACAAAACAGCCTTTCTAAATTCCTTTTCTTGCAAACAGCACCGAACAGAGACAGGAAACAGGCGCTCAGGTGGTCGGAATGCCGCGCTGTGTCTCCGAGCGAGTCGGGGAGGGTTCAGGGACAAACAGAAGGCCAGAATGCCACAAGTCCCCGGAGACGCCCAGCCGAGGGCTCCCAAACAGGAAGAGCTGCCGAGCGGAGCTGCTGGCCCTCGGAAAAAGAGGCAGACTGTCAGGCCCCCTGCAAGTCGTCCGGCCAGAAGATTCCAGAACGGTTCCAGGAGCGCAGACTGCTGCTTCCGGAGCCAAGTCTACTGCGCTCAGAATCCGCACGTTCTGCGTACACGGGTCAGAACGCTAAAGACTCTTCCGAAAACATCAACTGCAAACTCCCAAAAGCAAAAGTATTGAAGCCTTTAGGTAATGCACCATCCCTCTCTACAAAATGAACAAACAACCCAAGTGTATTGATTTAAGGCTGGGAACCAGGGTGCGGCCCAGAGGAACATTAGAAAAATTAAGAATATATACTCCACCTACAACATATTCCGTTGAATCACAAGAACACACTTATAGTTAGGTACATACACTAACACAACACTCCTAAATTAGCTAGAGAGAAAAGAAAAATGTCAATATAGATATTTAGGGATCAGAATGTTATTTACTATGATTTTGACACATGCGGAGCATGAACACAATAATGATTGTGGACCCTGGCCAAAAACAAGTTGGATGCCCCTAAATTAAGGATTTTATATACACCGTTTCCAACATTATTGCTCCTGAGGTTCTCCAAAGCTTTACGAAATAAGCTTGTTCAAAATGAGACTGTGGTTAAGAAAATAAATGGAAGCAAAAGATGACAACTGAATTTATGATCAAAACCATTCATGAGAAAAAATGTTGATTTACGACTAGAAAATATTTGTAGCTTTAACAGAATGTATAATGTATCTCTTAGAACAGATACTTCAGATGAAGGTATTTCCTACAGAAGCAAAGAGAGTTTTGTAAAGACAAAATGTTGCCCGGTGGAATGAAGGAGGAATCTGGCTTGGCTGTAACTTGGCAGACCTAATGTGCCTGAGGCCATGAGGTTGTTAGGTCACAGAAGAGTCGCCTGGGTTTTATGAGGGGAAGCTGATTCGCTGCCCGCTGGCTCTGCTCCTCAGTCCAGCACGTCCCATTGTCCCGCAGCATGCAGCATGCTCGCTATACCCTACGCGCAAGCAAATCGTGACAGCCGCATCAACTCGTCCTCCTGGCTGCATAACGGACAATTGGCTCATCCTGACAGTTGTTTTCTCCAGCGTGGAAGGGAGAGGCGGGAAAGGGACGGGGGGAAGCATAGGGTCTAGCCAGGAGTTTTGAAATCCTTTCATTTTGAATTGTGACAAAATCCAAAATACTGGCTGCCCTTCACAGTGGCCTTGGGTGGGGTGTGGAGAGAGGCGGGACGCAAGGCTTCGGCCGGAACTGTCTGCCGTGAGATGGTCTTTCCTTTGAAGAGCAACACCTTCCCGTCTTTGTGTGCCGGTGACAATGGTGTGGAGGCCCATGTTTGAACTGGCTGCTCTCCAGCCTACAGCACAATAAATCCCCCACAGGCTCATCATTCCTGATTGCTGCCGTGAGGTCAGGCAACAGGCCTTCCTAAAGAGCACGCCCCACCAAGCACCTCTCACTACCTCCCCAAACCAACGCGCCGCCCCTTCTAGCACCAACAGGAAATCCTGCTGCGATGACACAGTTGCTGTCATCATAAATTTTCATTGAGACATCATCTGAAAGGAGCTGTCTGACTTTATATCTATTCTTGGTCTCTTTCAAAATGTGAAAGGAAAAGAGTCATTTTTAAAACACAAAAATATGCTCAAGGCACCTGACAATTCTTATTCTACACACTAACTGCATATGAACTATGACATTGACAGCGGTCAGTTCAATAGAAAGAAAGAAGACTTACTAAATGCTAAATTAGATTTGACGACTTCGAGGCTTCCCTTCACTGTACTCTCGTCTTCACATCTCTAGGGGAAAACAAAACACCGAGTGTTTGACTGCTTTACGTATTGTCAACAATACAACTCGGCGCTTTCCTAATGAGAAGGAGCACAGGCCAAGAAAATACTTCTTACCGCATCAATGTTGTGCAAGGCACAAAACTGGACAGTGCACTCGAGGTCCCAGCTAGTAGAGGGCTGCTCCTGAACCTGGTGGAAGGAGAAGCTGAACCGCGTGCTACCTTGACAGACCTTCGGGGGACAGTAGACTAACTGAAAGGGCATGTCCAACACCATGGAACAGGAGCCTTTGGAACGCACTGAACATTTCATCACTCTAATAGACTGGAGAATATCACCATTCGTCTTGCTGGAGACCTAAAGAAGGCAGAGAAGGGAAGGTTAAGGGGTTTTTGAGATGATGACACAGCTTGGCCTTGGTATGGAACTTTACAGTGTCTCACATACAAATGCATCTGACTGGCTGAACTAATTAAAGAATGCAGTGGCTCACTTACAAATGGTACTTGGAAACATCAGGTGTTTTGTGAGAAGTGCTCCATGAAGTATGAGCAATGTTTAAGCAGAGATTCTAGGGGATTCCAGGGAAAATGTTTGAATGTGTTTTACCTCTTTCCTATTTTCCACATCTGGTGATTCAGATCATTTTTTTCTGCAGTATGTTTTTAATTTTATTTGTATTTCCTTATTTTTATTGACTATTTGTATGTACCACAGACAGTCGGAAAAGCATTTCACTGCAGGTCATACTAAGTATGGTTGTATATGTCATCATCATCATCATCATCAGAACCGCTTGTCCCATACGGAGTCGCGGGCAGCCAGAGCCTAACCCGGCAACACAGGGCGAAGGGCTGTGGGGAGGAGGGGACACACCCAGGACGGGACGCCAGTCCACCGCAAGGCACCCCAAGTGAGGCTCGAACCCCAGACCCACCAGAGAGCAGGACCCGGTCCAACCCACGGTGCCACCGCCCCCCCGGTTGTACATATGACAAATAAAATTTAAATTTGAATTCACTTAATTTCAGTTCAATTCAATTTAATTCACTGAGTTCAATTTGATTCAATTCAGTTCAGTTCATTCTTATAGAACGTTCTTTTCACAGAGTGACACAGAGTGACACAGAGCGCTGAAAAAAGGATCGAGAGAACACCAGAGATTCCAAACACCGGTCGGAGGACACCATACTGCAGCTGCCATGAGAGTCATGGTTTCAAAAAACCAAAAAGCTGCCTAAGAGCCGCACCTTTGCATAGATCCTCTTCTCGCTCTGGATCTTGGTAGTGGTGTCAATGTGAGTAATGTAGTCTTGAGAATCATACAGCTCCAACAACACTGTGTCATCACTTACACTTTCTGGCAATGACGTAGTTTCCATGGTTAAACCTGTGAGGGTTACAAGCATAGTCTTCATAATGCAGTAAAACCACAAACTTCTCTTTCACTTGTTCATTTTTTAATTTTAAGAACAAGATTCAGAGGATTTTAGTTCAGCACACTGATATAATATTGAACTCAATGCACAGAAAAGTAGCATCTATGAAAAAACTGCTTCTGACAATTCCCACTTACAGCACAGATATTTTTTGACAAACATCCGAGCTATAAGAGCGAACAAATGACAAAATTGAAGAGCGTATTCGAAATGTCCAGTTTCCTCACCACAATGCATATCGAACTCCTTAGTGTAATGAAAACCAGACACCTTGTAAACTACATCAAGCTCTTTGCTTTCTTCCACTACCGTCATTCACCTTTTATAAAACCCACTAAAACACCCCTTGTGAAACAAATGACTCATGCTCCTGCTTCCATTTTGTTTTTTTTTTTTTTTTACATTTTTCCTGCAACTGTTTTGTTCTGTTGCAATTTCGCAAAGCACTTCGGGCAAACCATTACATTTCCTCGAAGGACTGTCATCTGCAAAGTGAAATTTCAGCGCTAATGTCACGATTGTGAAGTCTTTTTAAGGTGCTATGGTGCAACCAGAGAGAATATTACTGAAGTTTTATTTAGACGATTTTCATAAACTCTGCATGTATAAGTAATTCAGACAAAACTGCTAAATGATATGCAGTCTAACATATATGATGTTAAATCACCTGGTTATGACATATTTCTCTAACGGACCAAAATCTGGATGAAGTACAGCAAAAATATACTGTCAAAAAACCTGAAACTACATAAAATAAACCTGAGCAAATAATCTTGTGACAATTTTAAAAAGCTTATTTTCTGTTCTTGCCAGAGGACGGGAGAAATCATAAACTCACTTTGATCGGATTCCTTCCCAATCACCAGTCTAATTGCTGACATGTTTGTCTTAATTTCTGTGTAGCTGGAGACGAAAATGTAGCCCGATTTTTGCAGCGCAGTGTTCTGGACGTCCTTCTCCCCGTCCGTCACATTGAAAATCGTAGGGTTGATCATCATTGAGAACTGTTCCATGAACAAATGGTTGTTTGTCTATGTAAAAAAAAAAAAAAGATGCAATTGAATTCAGAGCATCCTCTTGACATGCACAAATAAACAATCTTATGAAATGTTATTGCCTATTGTCCATGATAAATGTTAAATAGCAAAAAAACTGTCAAAATTGGGAAATGGCCTGTAATTTAAACATACCCAAAAACATGCTGGCAGGCTAAATAAAAACAATTTAAAACAGCAATTAGTCGACAGCAAAATACATTTATACATCTACTGCTTACAAATAGTGAGACATGGCCTGCTTTCTCAATATTCCACACTGTCCCCTCTGGTCCTCTCAGAAATAATATGGCTGGACTGGGCGAAATTACGTTAACGGAAATTTCCCTGGAAAAGAAAAAAGATTCAAAAGTTTTCTTGATTTATTAATTTTTCTAAACATCTTGCGCTATAGTTGTTTCCTAAACATGCTGTTTGCACTTACGCGACTTTAACTGCATCTGGGATGTTGACAATGTGCAGTTCCTTTTGAGACGATTTATGTCCAGCAGAACAGAACTTGAAAGGTGGGCGAATAAATTTCATTGCCAAGAGATATTCCTTTGGGTAAAATCTCTTTTCTGGACTACAGTCTGTCAAATTTGTCACTGCTGCAGTGACATAAAATACAGAAAACACCATGAAGCACACATTAACACACACAGTTAAGTTAGTTTTTATTTACTACATGTTACCACGAAAACTTTACCGAGATTACGATGACTGGATCGTACAACAAACTCACGTTCTTGCGCAATGTTCATTTCGTTCATAAAACAGCTGTGATTCTTGCCACTTTCTGTGGTTTAAAAGTTTTACACTAACAAGAACTACAGCAATACAACAGTGTCTTCAGAGACCACACAGTTTTACATGAGAGGATTTTACACTTATTCGTTTAGCTGATGCATTTTTCAACAGCAACTTATAATGTTAAGCGATTAACAGTTGTTTACCTATTTATAACTCTTAAAACCCTTCAGGTTAAGTACCTTCCTCAAGGAAACAACAGCTGGAGGGAGGGATCCAAACCTGCAACCTTCAGGTCCAAAGAGAGCAGCTCTAACCACTGTACTGTAAACTCAAGCTCTGTGAACTCACCTTGATTTCCAGTGAAAGTAATGTGCGATATGTCTTGAGCTGTAGTAAAAGATGTCAGCCCTCCAAACTTCTCTCTGGTCCACTTCAAAATATCATTAGTATTCACTTCTTCAGATTGAAAGTGAGCCTTGTTGACAATTTTTGTTGCGTTTGTGACCTATGGGGTAGGGACAAAACGGCAGTTTAAAAGACAGGGCAGGGTCGGAATTTTCTTTGCTCACTTTACTAGGACTTAATTTCAAGATGTAATTTATCCGAATGTGGGGATTTCGCAGTCCATTCCTGAAATCAGTGATGGGCTATATTACGGGAGCATCACCACAAAATGATGTTTTCCACTATGTATACAGTGCAGCTCCTGCTCTTTTGCCTGCTTCCACCTGCTGTGGAGCAACTAGAGTGTTCGAGCAGCTGAAGTCAGCCTCTTTTTTTCCTCTCCACTCATAGAACAGTACGATTTGAAAAGGATTGTTTATTTCAAAAAGTGTCCACAAGCCTCACTGCACAACCCACTTGGAGCCAGGGTCTTTCCTCCCCTTCCTGAGCGGGGACAGGAAATGAGACGTTTTTAACTATGTGCGTCACAAAGGGCTGCTTTAACAGCGCGCTTGCACTTGCCCATCCACTTCTGTTTTCATTGCGTCTCAACTTTGTGCTTCACCGAGAGGGCGAGCGAGTGATTTAAACTGATTTTTAAATGTGTATTAAATCCGTTCCATGTGGAATGTTGTGTCAATATGGATTGTTCTCGACCTCACTCTGTCCTATTTTTACTATTGTAAATGCTACTTATTGAGCATCTATCCTGCAATAAAAGACAAAAAATGAGAACCTAGATATGCAGTCCTTTCCTATGAGGAATGATGAGGCTATACAAGCATTTCTTTCCAGGTGTGGGCCATACGCTGTTCTTTTCTATAGTCACATTTCGTGTTCTGTTTTCCATTGTCATTAGTTTCCTGTGTTTATTCCGGAAACATCCCTTTGCATTTTTGCAGTGATGGAATTAACCTTTTGTTCTGCTTGAAAGAGTTATCATCAGTCATGTTATCCTTGGAGAAAATTCCAAATATAGCAACACCGCCATGTTTCTTTAAGGCCGGAGCGTTAAACATCCAGTACAATTGTTTGTGGCAAATATAACAACGGGAGAAAATCATCTTTTATGTGTTATGCTGTAGCAGAAGATCAACATCTGTGTCCCAAACTCCACATCTAGGAATAAACACCAACAGAAAATAACTGGATAAGGATGTGCAGAATGTGAGGATCCTTTATCCCTCCAAAATGGACAAAGATGAACTAAAGGGATGGAGAAAAAATATTTGGATGACACTCCAAACGAATGTGACTCACAAATCACAATTTTAAACAATGTCACAAGTAACAAAGGGACAAAATAATGAGGTCTGAGACGAACAGAGTTTTGTGCTGATGAGTTTTGTCTCGGGGCTACAAAGGTGATGCTCCGTAAGAGACACTGCCACATTCAGGAAAGGGTCACAGTGGGAGCAGCTGGCCCCACCAGTGTTTCCAGAACACCCCTGGACTTCCTTCCCCTTGTTTGCTATTCAGTGAAATCTACACGTTCTGTCTTATCACCGAATGTCCTTAACCTTACTTTCAGCAGCTTAATGTGACACGAACTCAATTTTAGAAAAGAATTCCTTCAGCATAAATTATCGCTGCAAGTTCAACTGGGGGCACTTGCTATGAAGTGGAGGAACTAGGGCGGAGGGAGGGAGGCAGGGTGTGAGGGTCCCGCCCTAGATGTGACCAAAGCTGCATTAAAAAGAAACTGTCCTGTTCCTCTCTCCACATCTGGGTTTAATGCCTATGTTCTACATCAGCTGTTTTAGGCTAAAATATATATTTATTAGCCCCAGAGGGTTGGCTTGCAGCTTAAAAGCCTTAGATTATTTTCTACATGAGATAGAGTCATGGCTGTCACTATGCAAGAATAGCAGGTTTCAGTCTTCAGCAAGGTGGCCCTCATTCTGAGCTTCTTCTTGGATCCAACCAGAGCAGAGCCCCAAAATGGTGGGGTTCATATGTCCTTCAGTTTGGTCATGTCATGTAACCCTCTTTGCAGAAACCAAAAGCTTTGTCACTGGGGTTTAGATGCGGGATCTTGGGCATGACTAGACCAAAAAAAGGCAACATGGTGCTGCAGCAGGTATGGCTAGTTTTACCCTGGGCTGTGGGTTCAGACATTGGTTCAAATTTGGCTCAGTTTGTACAGACTTTGTACTGTATGTTCACCTATTATGCGCATGGGTTTCCTCCCACAGTCAAAAGAGGTGAAATTGTCTGTATTGTGTGCTTGTGTAGTTGCCCTGTAATGGACTGGCATCTCATCTTGGTTGTACCCTGCCTCATACCCTATCCCTGTGCTTCCAGAATAGGCTCCGTACTACTGTGGCCCTACACTGGACAATTCGTTATTGACAATGAATAAATGAACAACTTACTAACACACACACACACACACACACAATTTTGATAATTAAATGAGCACACAAAATACTTACATAAAACTTGATGTTTTCGTGGTGATGAACACTAATAAAAAGTGATGTTTGGCTCTGGATGTTAAGAATTAAGTGGGCTGGATGAGCTGCAGAGAAATTGAGCGACAAAATCTGAAAGAAAAAGAACAATATCACCATGATTAATAACTTAATGATGTTTCCTCAAAAAACCCCATGATAAACCTGATGACGCACTGGTACACTCTGGGCTCCGTCCCTGAGCATGAGTGCGTCATCTTCTGAGGGCCTTGTGGTTATTTTTCTCTAAATGAATCATTCCCATTGCATAGTACTGAATGTCAGTGCTAACATGACCTGTCTCCAGAGACAAATGCAGGACACATCACTTCGCACTGGGGGGGCATGCTCGGGGTTGGGGATCCATGGCCATGGCATCTCGCTATAGTACATTGAGCTCCCGAACTGACCTGCCCTTCCCCTGAATTTATTGCACTGATATCCTGCCTGTATTTTCTGATTTTGAGCTTACCTTGCATTTTCATACAACTTATCTTCATATAACGTGGCACAAAACACTTCTCAAATAATTAAAAGCTACTGCTATTAAATAAGCTTTTGTTAAGAAAGAGCATTGCGAAAAATAGATATGACACATCCTACAGTTTTATTCAAGATTGTCGCTGTCAAGACGCACTCTCTGTATTTTCCAAAATAGAGACATTTCTGATAAAACTTCTGATACCTGATATAAAGATAGCATTGGATGGTATCATCAAGATTATCATTAATTTGTTGTCTAACTGACACTTGTACCCACGGCTTTCTCTGTGTGACCACTTCATTGAGCTGATCATTTCTCACTGGGGAAATTTAGTAATAGTAATTGGCTGAGTTGCAAATTCTTTGTTCAAAGCAGGGCTTGAATCAGCAACCTTCAGGCTATAAGTTGATGTCCTTAACCACTACATTACACAAAGGTATTGTGGAAATATAGGTGTTTAATCTATATTAATGTATATGAACACTCTGATATATACCAAGGAAAATTACTTTTTAGTCACGTAAAACTTAATTTCTTAATGATGAATACCATATGATGGGTGCCTTTTCTGTATTCAAGGTACTAAGCTGAATTTGATAATAACTGGAGTGAACACCACCAGTGAAAATTCACTAGTGATACTAACAACAACAGCAGTTTAGACTAATTTCGTCTTATCTGCATAGGAGGAAGCACAGTGGCGCAGCAAGAAACACAGTGCCACTACTACCACACCTCTCCTGGACTGTTCAGCCATGGGCTTAAATCCAACTCAATCTGTGTGGAGTGTGAACGTTCTACTTCAGTCTGTGTGGTGTTCCTTGGGGTGCTCCGGTTTCCTCCCACAGTTTAGAGACATGTTACAGGAGAATTTGTAACGCTAAATTACCCAGTGTGTGCAGCTACCCTATGATAGACTGGAATCCCAATCAGGCTCTACCCTATTTCTTAATACCCTGTGCTATCAGGACAGGCTCCAGACTACCGCAGCCCTTATGTGGTGTGATTGCTCACACATTTCACATAGGCTAAGTAAACAATCTAAGCAAAGTAAAATCTTTTCTGATCAAACAGGGTGACATATAATACCAAGTAAATACGCTATTGTCTCTCACTAGAAACAGTAACTATAGTTTACTCACAAAAAATACGAGTGAAATTTTAAATCTACTAACCCGCATTTCGGCGACATATATTAAAAATCTTCTGCTTACATGTGTTGTTTTCCCTTATAACTACTGTATGTATGTTTATCAGATTTGTGCATTTCATCTATAAATCCATGCGTTTACTTTCTTTATTTTTATTAAAAGGCTAACAATATATTCTTATTAATGATAGTTACAGGGACTTCGCTTAAGGTACACATCGTGAGTTTTCTAAATTACACTTTTTGTTCTGAAAAATCATTTTAAAAAAAAGTTTAAGTATTTCCGTATTTTATACTGCGTAAGAAAAGTGTATTCATCATGTTGATCAGAAAATTAGAAACATATTGCTAAACATACGCCGATCTACTTAACTTTCCAGATGTATCTCTCACTTTCCTTTGACGCAAAAAGTATATTCCTTCACTATTTAATATTTCTCTCTACTTCTGGTACCATATTGAAAACATTTGTATGAAAACACATTACATCGCTGGATTCCTTCTGTTCGCTGTTTGGTTGGCTGCTTTGTTTGGGAGAGAAATGCATCGCATGTGAACAGGAATGTTTTGAAGTTTCTATTGCTTCGCCAGCTTACATTCCATGTTGTCTTACATTCCAGGAGGTCGCCAAGCCAATCTGAGTGGCTCCAGTCATCCAGCAGGCGACTGCTATTTCTTTGCAGTTCAGTAGACACCCCCCCTCCAAACATAGAGACCCCCCCCGGCAGGCAGATAAACCTTCAGTAAACAGAGGCCAGTTTTATCAGCTGTGCAGGATCACAGTGTATGGCAACAGCACTCATTAACAGATCATAACAAGTGTTTAAGTGACACTGACAGAATGCCACAGATAAAGCCAGTACCACCACCACGTTCGCAGTCCTTACCAGAAGTCAGTCACCTCTGTAGCTGTTGGCTCTGCCTACACCGAGAGTAAAATTTCTCTGATTGCGGCAGGTGTGGCAAAATCTCGTTTTTGTCTTCAATGCTCTCAGGGAGGTTATAAATTCATTTTAGTGCAGGAATGCCTATTGCGACTAAAACTCACTTTACACTCATCGCATTATACTATTACACAATAATTCAGCTTAATTTAGAGACTAAAGACATCGTAATTGGGAAGTCTGGTCTGTGCTGTTCAAAAACAGTGTGCTGTCCAAATAGTTTTTCATACTGAGCAAGCCCGAACCTAATTTGAAAGCAGAATTCGCTCTGACACAGAAAGCCAAGAATTCCAGCTTTTCGGATATGTTTTTAATCCAGGACTTGAACTCCTCCAGTATGCAGATGAACTCAAAATGTGCTTCAGTCAATGGTGTTCAATGAAGATGTGGACATGACCCAGTGCAAAGTAAATAAACTTCTGAGGACTCTAAACCGTTCGCAGAGCATTGATTTCTCTTCAAATTATTATTTAATCTTTTTTGTTAATTTTGTTTATATAGCTGGAATGGAATGTTTAATTCTTTAATTTGCTCACAAAATGTCTAAGTCTTTAGGTTTACACTTGCATTCATCATATTCCTGTCAAAATAATTATTTTAAGAAATGTTTTTGTTTTACTTAATCTTTCTTCCTACCAGATGAAATTCTACAGATGACTGTTACTAAACAAACGGCAGACAGGCTTTATTTGAATGTGTCTCATAGACAGGAAGCTGACGGAACACTGAAGACTGATTCATAGGAAGTCTAGCAAAGAAGTCAGACTCCTGCTGTATGTTCTGTTTTTTTTTTTTCCCCCCCCGTTTTAAATACTTATAAAGAGACCATAGAAACCATAATGAATATCTTAAATTAAATGATGTTTGACATTAGATCTTAGACTTCCGCCTTCTAAAAGCTTTATGGGTTAGTCCTCAACCCCTCCGTTTCAGTCAGTTGCTATATGTTATATTAAGAATCAATTCACGTAAGAAGATTCTCTAAAGAGTACGGAAGCAACGAAAGCCATGAAACAAAAATCAATTCGGCTGCACACCAAAGTGCCTGGAGCAACCAGTAGTTGTCCTTTTGCTTCTTTCTGCCTAATAAACGCTTCATTCTGACAACAAAGTAAGTAGCAATCCCTACACACTTACTCTAGCTATTTTTGTTCCCTGGTTTTTCAAGATACAATCGATTTCCTTTTTTTTGGCTATTTTTTTCTTCTACTGCACTTTTTTTGGGAATTTTCTGATGCAAAGCAGCTTCCAGTTATTCTTTCACCCTCCTGTAACCCAAGACGGCTCCAACAGTCCAGTCTAGGCATTATGCCAAGAGGAAAAAGTGTTAAAAAGTGCCTATAACTATGACATCAATGACTGGCTGGCTGTAACTCAACTCCCACCCAGCCCAGTCCTCACATAACACTCCCCCACACATATATGGAAATGGACACTGTCTTCTGTCTTCTTGCAGAACTTCAAATTTATCAGGCATAGCTTCTGCTAAAACTATTTGCCTGCAGTTCTGGAAAGACGGTAAAATGTGCTTTATTGTGCTCCACCTGTTTATTTCTGTTAAATCCCATCTGAAGAAAATCAAATCACCTAAATTAAGGCTCTTCATCATGTTCAACTTTAATTCATAAAGTTGTGCATAGTTGAATTAATCTGCATGACATATCATCAGTTCTTACTCTAGGTAATAATGCAAGCAATGCAAATATTGTAGTGGTTAACACTTTCACCTTGCACTCAGAAGACCCAGATTTTGAATCTTACCCCCTGCTTTTGTACCTTTGAACAAGGCACTTCCTCTAGTTAAAAAAGAAATGCCATTTAGTGGAAAAATGGCAGTTTAGTCAATGAACACAGTGACACAGAGCACTGAACAACTGAGCACAATTAGTGATGCATAAGCGATGGTAAAAGAAGGAAAGAGACAATGACCATAGACAGCACTTTGCTGGTGTACTGTTCAGAAATAAGCCAACTGGTACTCGAGGAAAGGAAAACAGAAAACCAGGAAATAGCAACCAGTCTCAGTCGAGCGACAAGCTTCATTATTTAACTAATTTCTCTGAAATTGTTGGCAAGTATGTTTCACCCACTTGTCGCTTTTTCCTGAAATCACAAAGAGCTTCCAAATGCAGAGTAGTTTTCATTGTTCAAAAGTGGTAAAATGTACCTGGAGTTTCAAGTCATTTTTACACTTCTCCACAAGGCCTTAGGGATACAAATTTTCGTAGCTCAGATTTAGCAAATGATTTACATGACATATTATTTGTTAAACCACAGCAAAAATGTTGTTTCTGCTTGTGGTTACTCTTATACAACATTCTAACAAATTAAAAAAATAAGTATTACCTGCACAAAATCGTAAACTGACAGCACAAGCATCGTTCTCAGACACTGCATAAAGGCCACGTTTGGACTCTGATGGAGGGCAAAAAATAATCTGGATTATGTAGACTGACACTACATTACTTCATTTAATTGAAGCTTTTCTCCAAAGTGACTTACAGTATCAAGCTACTTACAGTTATTTACCAATTTATACAGCTGGGTAATTTTTACCAGAACAATTTTAGGATAAGCACCTTGCTCAAGGGTATTATAGTTGGAGGCTCAAACCTGTGACCTTTGGGTCCAAAGCTGACAGCTCTCACCACTATGCCACCAGCTGCCCCAACCTATGAAAAATCTCCTAACTCTATATTAACTCAATCTTGTGAGCACTGGCAGTATCGGGAAATATTCATGTTGTCTTAATAAAGTTTCTTCAATAAGGATACATATTTTGAAGTTCAGTTTACCCTGGAAATACCACTTTTCCCTAGAGGATCTAGTAGCGGTTACGTTTATATGCTGCTGTAGGTATTCATCCCCCCTCCCACAGAGGAAACTGGCCCCTGGGGAGATCCGGCATGTGTTTGTTGTTATCTTTACAAAGAAGATGTCACACACGTGTACTCTATCACAATGGAATCAGTGTTCTTAATCCTGACCTCAGCCGCTGTGATTCATATGCCAAACATCCAGCCAACATAAACGTTAGCCAAAGTAGTATCAACAAGCAAAATTTTCATCTTAATCACAGTCATAATCTCATAACCGCCCTAAAAATCTAATTCATTACAGCATTTCATGTACACTTTTGCCATATGTTCTTAAATAAAATGCAACAAACAGATATGGAGACAACATAAGGCAGTACAAAATAGTAAACTCATTGTCATGTGTTTTTGTTCAGTAACACAAAGCTGAAACTGCAACACATCAAGACAAGAAGGTACATTCTGAAGGCAACATACCACAAAATATATCAATCTGGACATAGAGCACGTCTAATGAAGTACTGTGAGTTGTTCGGGAGTTGGTTAATATAATTAGATATTAATAGATTAGGGGACTTACTGAAAACCTGTCTGTGATGCTGAACACCAGGTCCAAGATGTGCACCTCAAAGCCATCGAGAGAGAATTTGCTCCAGCAGCCAGGGGACACTCCTGGTTCCACACGGATAAGTTCTTTCTGGGCGTCTTCTGATACTTCCTTCGGCTCACATGTGATGGATTCTGTGTTTAGGGCAGACGTACACATTGCAACTTGACTATTAGTAATATGTTTTGCTGAAGGACTTCAAGATGAATACAGAACTAAAACATGACTCCCGTAGGGTACGACTTCTGACGAACTCGTGGAAAAGTAATTCAGGCCTCAGTGTTAATAAGTGCAATAGGAAGGGCAAAAATAAGAAGTAAAAGGAGACCTAAAAAGACACATGCCTAGCATAAAACAAAAATAAATTTTAAAATGTGACAACTTTGTACTGTGGGCTTCAAAACCCCATTCAAAATATGTCCTATTCAGCATTTATCATATACTAAACTATTGAAAATCGCCTTTCTTCCCAAACAGCTTCAGCTGTTACTATTTGACGATTGCAGGAAAGGCATTCACTTTTAAAATTATTAAGATTTTGTTCTGATGTGAAGAAGAATTCCAGGGCAAAACCTTTTCCAGCCTGCATTATATTAAGGTATATCAAATAGACTATTATTATTATTATTATTATAAGGAAATTGTTTTATATAATTTTACTCAACTTTTAAATTTTTCCTGGGATTTTTTTTAGCTTTTCAGCTTGACAGAATTCTCTTTACTAGTCAATAAATATTCTCCAGAAGTAAATGGCATTTTTTTCTTTGGAAGTGAAGGTCAGGTGTCATTTCCTTTGCAATTGTCAGCTTGGCCCCAAGCCATCCCCGGATTCATCTGTACAACCAAAGATGGAAGGTCCGACTGGCTTTTTATCTATGACCCACAATGGCACCAAGCAGTGAGCGTCACTGCAGAAGAGTGTAAAGATTTAGACTGCACCGTATGCCGCCTGTCTGCCTGTTTTCACATAAGTCTGATACTATTTTGATATCATCAGAGAAAGACTAAATATTTAGTTAAAAAAAAATATTCTGAAAGACTACATTGTCATCAGGGGAAATCCATTCCATCCATCTGTTAATTGTATTTATAATGTTTTGCTCAAATTGTGCTATTGTTACTGTTAATATCACAGAAGTTCCATACAACATCTAAAATTTCTAATTGTGTGCCTTGGTTATACTGTTTGTTAAAAAGTATCAACATACTGCCTTGTAGTAAAAAAAGGACGTCATTATTGTTATTATTAGTGATTATCTTCTGTATCCAGGGGATCAAATTTTTTCACAAAGCTATAGTGACAATACTTTCCAAGTTTTGTTTGCTTGTTTTCAGAAATATTTGAAACACCATTCTTCATAGGCAATTCGTAGCAGAAGGTAGATAAAACAGAATAAAAGAAAACACACACACAGTCTGAAACCGCTCGTCCTGAGCAGGGTTGGGGTGAACCGGAGCCAAACCGGGCAACACAGGGTGCAAGAGGGACACACCCAGGACGAGACGCCAGTCCGTCGCAAGGCACCCCAAGCAGGACTCAAACCCCAGACCCGCCAGAGAGCAGGCCCCGGCCAAACCTGCTGCACCACCGCGCCCGCCATTCAAAGAAAACAATGTGATCATTATACCAAAAGTAAATCGGGATATTTAGCAATGAGATATACTGAAATGAGTATTTCTGCAGGTGTTAGTTATACTTACTCCCATAAAAACTGATCATTTCACAATGTACAAAAATGTAGTTACTGTTTTGTTATTAATATAATAATAATGCCTCCAGCTCTTATATAACAAAAAACTACTTTTACAACAAAAAATTACTACAATGGCTTACGGACATATACATATTTTCATACAATGGGTTTATAAATCAGTGCGGCAGAATTTTTGCCTGCTACACAGTTATTTCACTTCCTCAATAGGTGAAAAGAGTTTACATGAGAAAGCGAGTCGCTGTTACTTTGAATTTGTTTCTGCCAGTGACAGGTTTCCGAAAGGGACAATATAACCCCAGTGCCATACAGTGGCTTCCTGGATTTCAGATACCGTGGATACTGGTAGAGACGAGTGCTGTCTTTTAAAACGGGTAAGAGGTTTTCTCTCAGTGCTGCAGAGCATTTCCTTTTATGAGTACTGTTGATTAATTAACAAACAGCCCCCTCAGATGACTGCTGTAACAGCATCCCATAAAAACTCAGTTTAAAATGGGTAAAAGGGAGTGTTGAAACCCTAGATAAAACAGGCTATGTCCACACCTGCTGCAGCAAAGGAGCCTTTTAGCAGAAATGTGTCTTTAATTCTTCTTCAAAATTAAAACCACCATTTAAATAACAGGCTGCCCTGGACTAGGTTAAGACAAGAGCTTTCTTGAAAAAAACTAAGATACAAATACATTTACACACACACACACACTTTCTGAACTGCTTGTCCTATACGGGGTTGTGGGGAACCAGAGCCAACCCACCAACACAGGGCGTAAGGGACACACCCAGGACGGGACGCCAGTCCATCGCAAGGCACCCCAAGCGGGACTCGAACCCCAGACCCACTGGAGAACAGGACCCGGTCCAACCCACTGCACCACTGCACCCCCCGCCAAATACGTTTATGTTTACATTTATTTACTTAGCAGATGCTTTTGTCCAAAGTAACTTCCAATGAACACTATGTAGTATTATGAGCCCACACACCTTATTCACCAAGGTGATTTACTGTCATGCTGAGGACAGGCAGACTGGAGAGAGACATGTAAGTGATTGACCCAATTGCAGGCTGGTTTTGTTCTCTTTAACAGGTACGAAGGGCAGGACACAGTCAAGGTCAGAAACAGGCGAAGGTCTTTCAGGCGTAGGCGTTTGTAACACGGGCAAAGCAGAACTCGGTAGTCGGGAAAAACAGGCGAGGGTCAATAACCAGGAACACGAGAATCGGGCAGGATGCGAAGACCGCGATGAAGCTGCTGAGACTTGCAAAACCACAAGGGCGTTTGCGAGAATCCGTGCTGTGGCGTGGTCCTGGAGCTCCTTTTATCCCGGTTTTCCTCAATCAGCCGCAGGTGTTGCCTCTCTGCTCTTTCCCGGGGGTGCGACACTTACACTGCTAGATACACTACTTACACTGGGTCACTCATCCATACATCAGTGGAACACACACACACACACACACACACACTCTCTGTCACTCACACATCGTAAACTGTAAATACTACTTTTTTTTTCCAAAACAAATAATAGTAATTTAAACCCGTCGTAATCCTCGTCTAAAGCGGTGGGTTCACACGATCATTAACCCCGTCGTGTGAGCAACGGCTGCGTTAATTGTCCAGCGCAAACTGAAATCTTCTATGTTGTTTGTTTCAAACCCACATATTATGCTATTCTGTAGCTTGTGGCGTATGGTTAGTCCCAGGCCATGTGCAGCAAAGCAAGCTGGAAAATTGCCTTTTTTTTTTTTCCTGTCTGGTATCTCAGTTGTCTGCTGGCTCTTTGGCCTGGCCTGCTCCGCAACTTCCTGTCTCCAAGGGTAACAGGAAATGCCCTGTTTAGACAGCGTGTTGATGACGGCAGACCCCGGCAGGGGCAATGGCGTGACCATGGGGGGATATAAACAAGGCCAAATCACAAATTACCAACTGGTGATGCTTTCCACCAAACTATGGGTTAATTCCCAAGAGGGAAAAAAAGAGCGTCGGCGTTACATGTGTGTCCGTCTTCTTTATATTAACCCACCAGATCATACTGGCTACAGCTTCAACCCACAACAGTGTGGGACACTCAGTGATGCGTCTAATTGCAGCATTATTTTTTCTTTCTTGCTAAGTTAACAATAACCGTGTGCCAGCGAACAGATTTCTAACACAAGGTCAAAGTGCCCCTGACAAACAAAACGAAATGCAAAATGAACTACGCTAAATTTTAACCTTAAATTAAGCACCTTACAGTAAACATTTACTATACTGCCAAGGAAGAACAAAGAGACACGCAACAAGTAAGTGTTATAATGAGAAATGAGAAAAAGCAAAATTAGTAACAAATTAGTACCGTGATTAGTAGTAACGATTAGTAATATGATGGATTTAAACAGCTGGCGCGTTTGATACAGAAAGAATCTAGTTTCTTAAAAACCGAAATTTTATTTATTATGCCGAGACTTGCCTGCAAAATTACTTACAATTTCAATGTACTTACAATGAGTATCTCATCCAAATAGCTGAGTAATTCTTACTGTATAAAATCAAGGTAAGTACGGCTCAGGGGTACTGCCACATGAGCACAGATCCAAACCTGCATCCTTCAAGTGCAAGGTAAAGGCTCAATGCACTGTGCTTCGTGCCTAATATTTAGTTTTATGGATTTTTTTTCCATAATCAAAATTTTTTCGCAATGAAAGCAACACACTTTTAAGATGGGTTTAGTATCAAAGTTAATATCAGCTGTAAACACTAACTGCACAACACTAAAACAATGTGTGCTCAGTAACACTGTATACTTTGTTTTGAAAAAACTATAATAAAATAAGCAAAATGAAGGAGTAAAAACGCCTGCCGAAGCTGCGTATTCTCATTTTATATTTAAACGGAAATCCTAAGATTGGTACATCATCAAGTTTATGAATTGCATTTTAAGATCATCAACTGTAGAATCAAATCTCTTTGAACAAAAGGCAGAAAGCCATATCCTGGAAATAGTGACTTCCTTTATTGAGTCTTCTTTTAGAGAACAAACAACTACTGTAGCAATTGGCACCTTAGTACCAAAGCCAGATAAGAATAACTGATAAAAATAACAATAGCTGGAATTAAACATAAATAAAAAATAATGTACACACTACCCTTGTTATAAACACATATGGGGTGTGAAGCAGAACATATCTCAAATATTAGGATATATTAGGGCTCAGTTTGGGATGTACAATGTAATATTCATATTTATAATTAGATATTATTTGACTGCCCTTCCAAAAAAGAAACTTGTTTTTTTCTGAGTAACTAAAAAAGAAAAGGCGTGTTACATAAACGTATAAATAATTTAGCAGGACTTATTCACAAGATGTTTGTAAAGTCACACAGTTCCACAGGACAGCTGACGTACCCTCCTTCTAAATTAAACTTATACGGTAAACATAAGGAACAATCTAAGTAAGAAAATTTTCTGGCCACATCTGTGCTTTCATTGATGAAGCAAAGCGAACTAAACTGGGAACTAAACTTTTATCACACTCTGTAGCTCAGACTATCACTCCTGGACCTGGCAAGTTAATGCATGTGCTTTACCTTCTACTTAAGGACTTGTACTGAGGTCCTTGGCCATCTGTACTAGGATTCAGACTGCTGGCATCATAGAGCTGGAAATCCTAAATATGCAGCCATTCCGAGGCTAATTTTGTCCGTTTTGAACAACCAGGCAGAGCTCTTGATTCTATGATGTATTACTGATGTTCCAGATGTCATTGAAAATATTGTAAGGAAGATTGTGAAGGGTTGTTGAGGAATAAATTCCAGTATGCCCACTCTGAACTGCAGCTAAGGTCAAGCTTTGCAGAGAATCAGATAACTTCTGGCATTCATCGGGTGCTGTAGCAGAAGAACGATAAGGACTGAACTAGATTTATAATGATGCATTCCCCCACTCCAAGATGTGCTGGAATGGATGACGTGCGAACGAGAAACAAACGAATACACGGCAACTTTGATTCTGCAGAGCTTCTGTTTATGGCCATTTGTCAAGAATCTCATCACACCTGAGACCGATTTAAAAAATTAAAAAAAAAAAACTTCTGCTGAAGGGGAGCGTATGAAGCGATGGAAGTGAATTCATGTGAATTTTGAGTCACTTGGTCGAGTTCGCATGACGATACGACCCACGGAGTTTTTACCCTTACGCCAAATAATTTAGCTGTTCTTAGGAAAACACCAGTAAATGTCCGTAAATGATTTAAGCAACAAGCCAAAACTAATAGAGCGCAGCTGGTGAAAATGCCTCTACTTAATCAAAAACATTTGCTAAAGAACTTGGAGGGACCTTCCAGGACAAAATAAATGAAAAGGTTACTTTTCTTTTTCTTTCTGTTCTCCGCCTTCTTGGCAAGGTAACGTGTCCGGTGCCAGTATTGCTGATAAAGTTTCTGTGGGTTGCTCTATGTTCGTACACCCATTTTCTTGCTTTTCAGCAGCGATGCAAAACCAACAGACTTTTAAGCCATTTATAGGAATAATAATTCCCATGAATGAAACGTTCGACGGCGAAACACAAACGGCACGTAAAACGCTTAACAAATGCACATAATGTCCCGCTTGAGGGGCCACACGGAGCCTTGCATATCGAGTTTAACCGATGGTGAGGAAACCGAGTGGTCTCTAACCACAGTGGTCAGCAAGGAGGTAATACTTTCACTTATTAAGCTTGTCAAGTTCCAGTGCTCCCTGCTGCAAACACCATCCCTCTGAGAGCAGAGAATGCCCACCGGCTACGTTTGCTGGACGACCGGAGCCAAGAAATTGTGTCGCGGGACTCCCCTCACAGAGCGATAAGGCTGCTCAACACCATTATTTGCGCAGATGCCGGCCGCTGGCGGGTGCACGCGAGTGTGGGGTTTATCTCAGCAAACCGCTAATGAGGCGTTCAGGGCTCCGTCTGCTGCCAGAGAGCCCTGGGCACCGGGCCTGCTGCCAGAGAGGCAGACCGCTGCCAGGCTGCCAGCGGGCACAGCCAGAGCTCTGCCGCACAGTCGATGTGGCCGCGGACCCCCGAGCGACAATGAGCAGAGCGCGGCCAAATGCTGCCTTGGAAGACCCCACCGGAGCCTCTCCCGTTTCAGTTTCTCCATAAAAATCATCCCACGACCGCAACGCATATATACCGCAATGGCTGTATCGCCGTTTTTGAAGACCGAGAATAAGGGCACTGAAATCAGTGTAATAAAATCATTATCTTCACTGGAGATGTCCCAGAATGAAAATGACCAGTGTCCCGAGTCGCCAGGCTTCTACACTTGGAAAGGTATACAACTGCAAATTTAATGTTTACTTATTACTCGAGATTAATTTGCTTCGTTAAATTAATAAAGTAATTTCAGTTTAATAAAGTAGTTTTAATTTATTCTCTTTTAGTAAAAGGGGGTGCGTGGCGTCGCAGTGGCACAGCGGGTTTGGCCGGGTCCTGCTTTCTGGGGGGTCTGGGGTTCGATTCCTGCCTGGGGTGCCTTGCGACAGACTGGCGTCCCGTCCTCTGTGTGTCCCCTCCCACCGAGCCGTGCGCCCTGTGTTGCCGGGTTAGGCTCCGGTTTGCCACGACCCCCTTCCGAACAAGCAGTTTCAGCCAGTGTGTGTGTGTTTTAGTGAAACAATTTTACTTCTAATAGGTGCCTTTCTGAAGGACTCAAAAACAGCCCCCACCTTACATTACATTTACATCTCAAATGATATTTTGTAAGCTACAACACAACAGTTCAGTTTTTTCTACAAAAAAAAATGTATAAGTTTGGTGATGCCATTTCTTTTAGAATGATCATTTTCAGAACATATTAATATATTGGATTAATAAATTTAAAGGTTTTTAAAAAGTTTTTTTAAAGATACATTGTCAAATACAGCAGGAACTAAGCGAAAAAGAAAAAGAACACAGCTTTTAAGAGAAGGAATGGAAGAAAGAAAGCTGATTGTTAATGGCGACTGTGAGATAGAAATCGTTCTCCCAGGACGGCAAGTGGTCGCGTCAGTAGGTCTCCCTGCCTACCACCCAGTCTGTCGGGCTGCCAGTGTAGTGTGAGGAAGTGGCTTATTTAGACTTCACTGTATTTACCTTTTTTTTTTTCCCTTCCAATTGTTATTCTCCTTTCAGACCTAAGAGGGCCTTCATCCAAACTTCTCCCCCTCTCTCCAGCAGCGAAACCTTCTCTGCCTCTTATGCCGCTAAATTATCATAATGTTACATAATTGTCCTCCCCATCTTGCTTCCTTGGGAGTAATGTTTCTTTGGGTCTCCCCAGGCCAAGATGACTTTAAATCCCCTTTCAGTTCTCTCGCTCCCTTTCAGAGAACTGGTAATAGCTTTTGTGCTTTTCCTCCTGCCCATGGTACCCAGGGGGTGGTGGGTCTTTACTCAGCATTGCAGTAAGTGCTGACAAGCAGATAGGAGGACTGCTACGTAGGAGGAACAGCACTTCTCAGCTGCAGTTGATGCCGGATAATGTAGTTTGATCACCGGTTCTTATATCGGAAAAAAATCTCTGATGCCAGAATGCTTATTAACGCTAAACCGTAAAATAGCAGGACACTTTAAAAGAAATGTCAAATATTTCAATAGAAAATTATGACACTGATCCAAAGAAAGGGTACCCAGTGATAACATATAATGATGAAGACTGTTATGCTGAAGATTATTACTATTATTATTATTATTATTTCCCAATTTCCCCATATGCAAGTGTTTTCAATATGTTAAGTGTATTAAAACACATGCCCTTGAAATCAGGCTGTGCACTGTGCAATACATTGTGCAACACATTAACTGTTAACCAATACATAGTTTTTTTACACTATAGAATTTTTATCTTCAATATCATCTGATCTAACAATACACAGTGTATTAAATATTCTGCATGGCACTACTCTATGTTTGTTACTGTTCTAAGCTAGTAGCCTCACTCTTGGCTAGGAGATAAATAAATGTCATGTACGTTTCTGTCAAAAAGTGAGTTAAAAGAGTTCAAATCAGTCTACTGGCATTTTAGCTATACTGATGTACATACTTTTCACATCGTTCATATTATGGTAAATGGTGGCATACTGAAGTCATCAGAAAACATCACACAAGTGATGGTGTCACAAAACAACCTTTCGACCTCAACTTCACCACAAATTCTCATTTCTAATGCCAGTTACAACAGACTTATTGTTACAGTCAACTATGTAGCATTCCTTGACTAATTTTAACTCTTTTAACTTCCTTTACTGACTAATTTGAGTACTTTCCAGAAAGACAAAGCATTCAGAAAGGATAGAACCTATGCCAGAACAACCTCACCTGAGCTCACTTTGCTGAGGAGCATCAGGAACAGGACAGCAGCAGTGCAGTCCATCTCTAGGTAAATGGCTTTTTCCTTGGGGATCCCTTAACCGGTGTCCAGGAGGTCAGCTGGAAGACGGATGAGCCCTTTTGGGTGGCAGTGTGATGACGGCTGTTGAGGTGCTTCCGTTTCAGAGGAGTGGCCACACAAATCCAGCCTTGATTTGTCTTGGGGTATGAGCTATCAGAGGAGAAACATTGCAAATGGTCTCGGTGACTCTTTTTTTCACTGAGAACTTATTTTCACATTGGGGTGTTGTAAACTGTAAGGTGTTGGGGGAATGCAGCTCAGCTATTGTCAAATTGGGATATACTCAAGCATAGGGGGGACTAAGGACACTTGAGTGAACATTGCAGGCAACATTATTCACTGATGAGTCCTGCAAACAACAATGAGGACTGAAAACAAAGAGCAAACTTTTCAGTATGACTTACACACAAAGGAATTCACCAGTAAGTGATCCAGCCGACTTCACTGAGCGAGAGCATTTTATACATATACATCCCATAAAATAGACTCTACGCGAGTATATTAACTTATAATGATGTATCTTCAGTCAGCAGAACTGCGATGGCAAATCTGTGCTATTTATGAACGTTAATATTCCAAGGGGTGAAATCCCATCAGGACAAGATTCTTGACCCTGAGCCCCGATTATAAATGAAGAAACAACCCAACCGATCACTTTGAATCCCTCTTAACAGACTTACAAAGATTTCAGAACAAACATCTGGGGCAACAGAGATGGTAAAATGATTGATGACATTATTATTCTTTATTTCTTTTTTCTTCTCCTTCTTTAAGGTCAGAATAAATAAATAAAGTGACCTATAGCCTGTTGACCGACCGACTGTACTTCAGACAGTTCTGCGTTCTTATAAGCACAATATTCAATGCAGATAAGTTTATTCTGGGCAGAAGTGGACTGAATACAGTTGCCTACACGTACATCATCTACAACCTTTCATTTGTCAGATTGGATGAAATATATGGGCGAGCAGCTGAATATCCTCATAACGGGGATATATCTGATACATCATAACTTTTTTATGAACACATAAAGGTGTACAAAGCTGGATGCCTACTGCTTCGATGAGAGCACGAAAGCCGCGTCATGACATGACGGATGGAGGGACAGACCATGTGTCATGTGGACATTTTTCGTAACTCGCTCGATCGCGAGCGAAAGAAGGCACGGGCGGTGCACGTGCCTCGAACTGACAAGACATCCGCCAAGTTTCCTCTGAGTCTGAAAGCGAAACCAGGGCCACTCACTGTGTGGCGGCGACTAGGAGGAGACCCTGAACGATATTCCTTCCTCACGTTCCACAAGCAAATCTAAACACGTCACTGACTGCGCCGAGAGCGTTTTCAAAAAAGGACGCGTCCAGATGTGTGATGACGTGAGGCTAAGAACTAAGGCGCTCGCGACGCATGACACTGACAACCAGACGCCGGGGTCGCGAAGCCAGGTTTGTTTAAAAACCAGAAAGAAAGGAGGACGCGTTCGAAAGGAGCTGAGACACTCACGTGCGGAGACGGAAGGTCCTCGGGGTCGGCGCGAGGACGGGGACGGGGACGGGAGGAGCAACTCCGCCGGCTCTCGTGCGGTGCCGCGAGTGGACTGAGCGGGAGCGAGCGCTCAGCACCGTTCCCTTACTTACCCTGGTATTACCACTCCCACTGACGCCAGCAGTCCGGCGTCAGAGGCGGTCAGGACCCGCAGCACACCGGACGCTACAGTACAAAAGGGGTACGAGAAGCGCTGACGCTAAAACTGCGCTTCTCGTTCAGTTGTGGAGCTGAACTAATTTGTGAGCTGCAGGTTATTAATCATGTTTCAATGCACTAAAACAGGTCACAGGTTCACTAACTTTTTAACGCATTTTCATTTTCTGGCCTATATATCATGTCATTTCATTCTATTCTATTCTATTCTATTCTATACCACAATATACTGTATCATACTATACTGTAGTAGTAGGCATGGTCTAGTGAAACATAGTGCATTGCACTTTACTATGTTGCACTAGACCATGCCTAGTATGTCATACCAAAATATACTAGGTTTTGTTATGCTCTGCTATACTGTATAGTAAAATGTGGTAGTATACTCTGTGTACTGCAGTACTACACTGCACTCTGTGGTCTTTGTTTTATACACATACACGCTTTCTGAACCGCTTGTCCCATACGGGGTCGCGGGGAACCAGAGCCTACCCGGTAACACAGGGCATAAGGCCGGAGGGGGAGGGGACACACCCAGGACGGGACGCCAGTCCGTCGCAAGGCACCCCAAGTGGGACTCGAACCCCAGACCCTCTTTGTTTTATACCAAGTCAGAAATAATGGCAGAATGCAGAATTTCATATGCCACTATGGGCTGCCACGCAGCAAGTAGCAGAGCGGTTAACAACTCGGGACCGAATTCTGCCGCCTTATAGATCCCGGAAAGTGTTCTGTATTGCAGATCACCACAGATAAAAGTGTTGACTGGAGAACATCGTTAACCATCTAACTTTAACTGCAGACGCTGGTGATTTTGGGCCACTTGCTCTTTATTGACAGGGATTCTTGAACAGGGCAGTTAATTGCTTCTGTAGCATAAGTTTTCACATCATTTTCAGCTTAGTTTGCTGTCACGTGCGTAAATACGCTGTTGCCAAAACACAACAAATCAGTTTTAGATGGCAGTCGGAAAGCTATATTTGTAAGTAGACTGTGAGGATGATTTTTGCATCGTTGATGCTATATTTGTTGTTCCTCTTGTGCTGCTCAGATTCTCTCAGGATTATTGCAACTCTTTATTGGCAGATTTTCTTGCATCAGCTATCCAACCTCTCCACCTCCATCAAATTGCCGATGCTCATACAATGTTTCTCACACACACACACACACACACACACACACACACACAGCTCTTCTGCTCTACTTTTCAATCCACATTAACACAAGGATCCGGTTGAAGACTTTCACCTTTATCTACCCCAGTTTTGCTCTTTGCCAAATTCAGTTTTAACACTCCCCACCATCTACCACGTAAGCACATCACGCTCCACTCTTTGCCTTTTCGCCCCAAACACACGAGACAGGATCACTCGTTCTCTGCCGCAGCTCCCAAGCTGCGCAGTGGGTCTCCACTTAACATCAGGTCTGCTTCCACACCCCTGATATTCCACCACTTTTTGAAGATCCATCTCTTCATGTATCTTGAAACTATCTAGCAGCTACTCGTTTGTGTCACACACTGACTATTTCACAAGCATGCATTTCAACAGAGCTGCCAGCCATAGATTACCTTTGTAACAGTTTGATTTTGTTCCACTGAGCCTGGCGATTATGTCTAATCCTGTGTTGATCTTACCGTAAACTGCAATGTCACATTTCACCATATAACGCAATGCTCTAATTGCTACACATGCACAAAGCTAAAATAGTAAATTACCTTGGAGAAAGGACTAAATAAAGAATAAAAATAACAACACATCTTGATTATCTAGAGAATAAAGACTAGGGTCTTGTGGACAACATTGAAAAACACCTTCCTGAAAAGCCAGACAGCAGTTTTCTCGAATGCAGAGAGAGTGATAATAAAAACCTTCATGTTCCCAGTGTTGAGCGACATGTTCCTCAAGGTGGAAGCGAAGACACCCTCACAATTATTAGATCAATTTATATGGTAAAGCTCGGTATGGTCCATTTCCCACTGTTTCTTAGAGTAGACCGCCCCCTGGAGGCCAATCAAATTTAAGGAATGAAAGGAAACATTCCTCACTGTGGAACTGGATGAACATGTAATATCATGGATATGATCAAGCCGTTATATAATGAAGTTCTGTGATTTGGAAACTTCACCATATTTTGTAAATAGGAAGTGACTATTAAATTAAGTTCACTGCTGAAAGAGCATTAACTGGACCGGGCCATTAAAAAACATTATCCAACCGAAAGCCATACAAGAAGAAAAACAAATTTTTTCAAGAGAGGCCAGGCCATGTAATCAGTGGAATAAAATGTGATTATCTTTTACAATAGAAATCTACAATAGAAATGCGTCACTTAACTGTGAACAATCATCCCTTTCCTTTAATCGAAGTCCATTTCAAGTGTTGCCCGGAGGCGAGGAATCCATGCAAAGTAAGGGTGATGAACAAGACAGTGTGTTACTTAAATTTGGCACTTTAGGTGCGTTGGAATACCTGGAATTTGCATTTCAATTGTGTATTATTTAAAATAAAAAAATAATGCTACAATATGATTTTTGTTGGCCTCAAAAGTTTCTGCTCTAACAGCAAAACACAACCCTCCATAAAAATGATGCAATTGAATCCATGTTCTGTATGTGTGTGTTGTTTCCACACAGCTGAATACAGAAATGGAGGAATTTAGGGGATCTTGCCCAAGAATTTAAGACCTGCAGCTTACAAATAAATATTCTTTCCTATTCTCTATCTAATCTACAGAGGGTTTTTTTTCTTTGTTGCTTGTTATGCTGTTATTTCTGTGTATTAAAAGCAGTGATTGTTGAGACTTCACTTGATTTTTCAGGAGTCTGTCGCCCTGCCAACGTGTTTTTCTCAGCAAAGGGAATGCCTGCACACTTCCACATTTCACCCCTCCGAGCCCTTGCTGACGCCTTCTTGCAAAATTTCTTTCCAATTACTACAGCACATCCTTCCTCAGAAACCGCTTTCCTCTTCCTCGCCACGCTGGACACAAGGTAAAGTAGTCCTTGGTGGATAAGCCGGATTTCTGCAGGGAAGTGTTTACAAACCTGTTTTGAAAAGGATGCAGTGTGATGCTTGGCATCCAGGAAAACACTAGTTTCTAAGGATTTTGCCTGTAGAGCTCAGACTGAAATTACCATCTTGACATAACAGGGGAAGTAGGTTAGTTTCTTCTTGCCATGTTAAAACATGGATCGGAACATAACTGGGTAGGTATATTTGAAATTGTCATGAATAATATCTTAAATTAGAACCAGTAGCTTCAAATCCCCTGTACTATGGTAGATCACAGCTTTGTACTTCTCATCCGTCACTTAGCGCTGTCCGGATACATAGCTGTGCAGTTTGTATGTTCTTCCCATGTCCGCGTGCTCTTGGCCAGGTGTTCTGCTTCCCAGCTCTCACCTGTATATGGACAGTCTGAAGCGAGTGAAGCAGTTTGTTCAATCAATTTCAGAGGGCACTGTTTTCACTGCTCAATAACCCAACAACACTTCTTTGATTTTTTATTTAAGGAGCAGATGTTATTTTCAGGTTTGCTTATTTACAAACTCTCTGGTGACAATAGCCTAGTAAACTAAATCATCAACACGCCATGAGCCAGAGGACCAGGGTGCCTTACATGGCAGCTGGAGTTACGCACTACTACCTGTGTACTGAGTTCATAGGAATAAAAGAAAGTGATCATCTCCAGGTGAGTCACTACAAGAGTAAAGTCTGTGCTGCTATGTGCTGGAGAAGTGCTTTGTTAGGGGACAATGGGCATGGGCAACTCTGTAAAATACCAACGGACTAACACTCACCCTCGGATATCATTTCACCTTTTTCCTTTATTCTTCCAATTTTTTTTTTTTTTTAATAGGGGTTCAAAGCAAAATTAGTAACTAACCTCTAAACACTTATTCGTTGCATGTGTGAGTGCAAGAGCAAATGTTAAAACAGTTAAACAAAAAATAAACTTGTGGCTAAGTACAAATCTGGAATTTGCAAAAAAAAAAAAAAAATTATTTCCATCTAAATTAATACAGAAAGCAACCAAATGGTGTATTGCACCACACAACAAATTTATAGCAGTCTTTTTAACTAGCAGACAGGATCAATATTCAGCAAGTTAGTTAATTCATTAATGCCAATTAATTAGTTATTCAGTTTATTAACAAACTGATGTTCAGTTCTATCTGGAGCAACACATGAACTTAACAGTATGCATCTATACTCAAGGTCTTAATATGCAAAAGAGATGTTCAGGAATATTTCTCTTTATTATAATATATATGTATGTATATATGTATTATTATGTTTTAGGTATTATTTATTCTCATAGTAGTGTTTACATACAGCACAAAGTGTATAGTGTGAAAATCTAAACTAAAATACGACATCAAAGATGGGCAAATTCACACTGTAAACAGTAAATTCACAATGCTTTTATGCTTATCGGACAGACAGCAGGCGAACATTCAAATTCTAAGGTACATGTACTTTCATGTCCTAAAATGTAAAATGTATTGCAAAAGGGAATTAAAACAGATCTTAGCAAAATTAAATAGTGTAACTGAACATAATAATTAATTGCTCTGAGCCCAGTTAAGTGTAACTACATTCGTCTCCATTTTATACATTACCGCGAATTTAAAAATAAAGATGAACCCATCCTACACAAAAGCCAGTACAGGTATGTGTGAGTATATATATACATATAAAAAATATAAATTATCAAAATACACACAATATGACTACTATTAGCCTTTTGCAAAAGAGGCTGTAAAACATCCGTTAACTAATTAGACATTTTTTTTTTTACCTTTGCCTATGAATAAGGTGTTTTGGTGGACAAAACAATCACAGCTGCTTGACGGTGGCCAAATAAACTACTTTCTCTTTTGTATGAAACACATTTTAAAATGTACATTATACAACCGGTCACCTAGGTTTTACTTTCTTTACAGTGTCTGCAACTGATTAAAAATGCTGTTGAGTATTACGCAGTCAATTCCAGGCAAGTGTTACAGTCATGCCCTCTGTTTCCCCAGTCGCAGTCGATTACGATTTTTGTCTCAACAAGACATGTAAAATGAGGTGAAAATATAAACACAGAGAGGAGGTGAAGTTTTCCAGAAGATGGGACCTTCAGGACTGAGAAACACAAGGAAGGACTCCCATGAAAGAGAAGCTTGTTGTTCAGCAGGAGATGCCAGCAGTGTTGAGACATTCGCTGGCACACAGTCTCCAGTACCAAGGAAAACCGCTGGAGTGCGAGACTCACGAGGGGGCCCTCGTAACCCCACACCCCACCTGGCTTCACAACAGCAGCCTTATTTTGCTGGTTTCGACGTTTTTTCTTTAAAGAAAAAAAAAAAAAAAAAAAGAAAAAACTGTAAACACGTGAATTATGGAGACAAGACTTTGGCCCAGAGATTTGTGTAACACTGGCTGGTCACTCAAGGGAGGTGAAAGTTAAGGCAGCTTGTCTCTCGAGGGCGTTTCATTTTAAACAAAGTGACTCAACAACTGGATTGTTTGGGCATGATGGAAAGTGTCTAAAAGCCGACGAAAAGACACAGCTCTTTCAAAACACCTTGAACCTATTTCAAGGACTCGATGGCAGCAGCTACATGGCCGAACACTTCATCCACACTGGCTTCGGCATTGATCTGGAGAGAGCGGAGAACACACATTTAATCAGAATCTTCACTCGTAAAGGTTTTCGCTGAAGGATCAAATCACAGACTTGCATACTGTTCTTGTGCAATGTTTTCTTTCTTAACATTTAACACTTAACAAGTATATGCAAACTTAAAACACCCAGATGCCATTTCACATTCTGAAAAGATGTACTGTTAATATTACTGCAAAATACTGAAAATAATCACAGCAGCAAAGGGATGATTTTTGAAAAATTAACAGTGAGAACAACAGCAAAAAAACCGTAAGTGATGAACTATATTGTAAATTAAATGAAATTTACTTACATTATTTAGAATTTCTTTTTTTCATCTCCACTCATGCATTAATACTTATAAAGCCTAAGCAGACTGATAAAATATAGCTTAGGGAATTTATACAGTTTGATATTTTTACTAGAGCAATTCATGACAAGAACCTCGCTGGAGGTTCAATAGGTACAATATCACACACACAATCATCTGAAATCGCTTGTCCCATACAGGGTCGCGGGGAGCCGGAGCCTAACCCAGCAGCGCAGGGCATAGGGCTGGAGGGGGAGGGGTCACACCCAGGACAGGATGCCAGTTCATCACAAGGCACCCTAAGCAGGACTCAAACCCCAGACCCACCGGCGAGCAGGACCCGGTCCAACCCACTGCGCCACCGTGCCCCCACGCCCCCCCGGATACAATATCAGTGAAAATAAATATGTTGCATTCAGAACACCAGCCCATTTTCTAAGCTGCTGTGCTATATGCTGCCTCAATAACACTATATATTTTAGCAAAAAGGTTAATTCTGTCTTACATTTTATTCATGAAAAATGGAAGAAAACACTTAAACTTGCACATTTACTTATTTGTACTTGCTGCACAAACTGCTACCACTGCAGGCTATATTGATGCTTCATGTTAAACCCAGAAGTGTTCAATTGCAAATAATCGCATAGTGTCACGACCCACAGGGACAGCATCCCTTGGGGCCACTTAGTACCGCTAAACCCAAACCCATGCACCTGTGCACAATCTGCTGATTAGTCAAGTATAAAAGGAAGAAATGACTGAGGCTAAATCACGGATTCTTAATCAGCGTTTCACTGTGATCTCCTAGCGAACTTCAGTTACCCGTTTCTCAAGTCTTGTCCCATAGGTGTTTATGTTCCAGTCCCGAGTGCCTGTCCTGTCTACTCCTGCCTCTTTTTCTCCTGTCCAGGTCCAGTGTTCCAGTCCAGTATTTCACCACACCTCTGTAGTCAAGTTCTACTCGCAGATTCTCGTTTCACTTTTCACCTTCGTGAGAATATGCTGTGTTTCTATGTCACATTTCACCTCTACTCTCTACTCTACAGTCTGCACTGTGCACTTGTACATACACTCTGCACGTGGGCTCATTATACTTTACATCTGTGTCCGGATGTTACAGCAATACACGTCCGTGTCGGTCTCTCGTCTGGACATGACAGATTGCAGATTAGTCCTTTTTATTTCAGCTCTAATTGGCAGCGCGAGACACCGTGTGGCATGGCAAGCTAGCCAATCAATTAAAACATATCAATAAAGAGTTCATTTTGATTAACAACCAGCACACAGCAGAGCCCTAGGAAACCATGACTGGACACCTTTGGACGTACTGAGGAAAGTCGAGTTAACAGGAGTGTTCTCTCACCTTTCGGACAATACCACGGTCCTCATAGAAGGCAATCACCGGCTCTGTGGCCTTGTAGTAGAGGTCCAGCCGTTTCCTGATGGTGCCCTCGTTGTCGTCGGCGCGGCCGCTGGTCTCGCCACGTTTTACGAGCCTCTGCAGCATGGTCTCGGCCTTTGCGTCGATGTACAACAGCAAGTCCGGAGGCCCGATCTGCGAGCAAAAGTCAAGAAAGCGACACACAGATACTAATGAGGAGATGTCTGCATGTTGGCAAACAGAATCAAGGAAGTACATGATAAATGTGTCCTTAACTTTGCGCTAAAATCAGTTATCCAGTACCATATGGAAACCAAGGGTTGAGGGGTTTCTTTCAAAATATTTGTGTAACTTGGCAGAGAAATGAGCATTCATCACTTTTTTGTACTAGTAAATATTGTTTTTGAGAGCCTTGCTTCAGAGCAATAATCTCTGATGTTCTGAGCCAGCACCTTCTTCTCAAACTCTTCGCCTTGCTTGACCTCTCGGGGGTAGCCATCTATCAGGAAGCCCTTAGAGACATCAGCTTTGGAAATCATTGCATCCTTCAACATGTCCAGAACTGTGTCCTGCAAAGACACGCGCACAGAGCTCCAGGTGAAAAGGTCCCATAAATCATCATCCCCACTGCTTTTGGAAAGACACCACAAAATGCCAGAGCGTCATTTACACAAGCTTGGATTAAACCAGGCCACGACGGTCTGTTTTTAACAACCTCAGGGCCACTGTGACACCTCACTAGGTAATCACTGCAGCAAATCAAATAAGCCAGGCTCCATTAAAACTCACCAGGGATGGCAGAGAAGCAAATTTAACTAAAAAAATATTGAGAGTTCTGATAGCTCCTGTGGGCCTCATTATTTCAATAATCACCTCCTTTGTCATTTTTTATGAAATAAACCATGTCCCACACTAGATTTTGCTGGACATCTTAATGCAGTTATTTAGATATTTCACATTTTGCAGATAGCTGTAAAAAGTCACTCTCAGTGTATTTAAATGCCTGAAATGACAAATTTAGATTAGCATCATAACAATTGTGAGGCTATAATGATTGTGATTGCATTAGGTTACATAAAACCCTGAAAGGGACTAACATCGCATTCAGGGCTATTATTGTTTTACTGTACCCTGCTTCATGCCCTATGCTGCTGGGTTAGACTACGGGTCACCATGACCCCGTACTGAACAAGCAATAATAACGAACAAAGAACTTAATAATTTAAAAAATTGGAGGGGGTGAGTGTAACACCTTGACCCTTCGATTTGCAGCTTTTTGTTATTTAGGCTGGGTCATCATCCATTACGATACCTTGCCAACCAATGACCAAGATGTCAGATGAGTAGCCTTGCTCACCAGGGGAACCAGCTCTCCCTTCTGCATGATCGCAGACAGCTGCTTGCCTCTCTCAGACCCCGAGTCGACCTCGGCGCGTAGCAGATCACCTGTGGACAGGTGAGTGTAGCCATACTTGGCGACGATCCTCTCGCACTGCGTACCCTTCCCAGAGCCAGGCCCTCCTGGGAGACAGCGAGGAAGAGGAAGGAGCAAAAGAATGGTCAGACGGCACCACTTGTGGCAACAGACAGATGACTACAGTGACTTGGTTGTTTAGGAACGTCAGTTGTTTAAACAGACAGTTTTTGGCATCACTAATAGAATAAAATCTAAATGCGTGTCAATCTATAGATCAACTGAGGATATAACAGGATATAACTCGGAGAGTCAGTGAGTAAACATACAGACCCAGATAAATGTCCAGAAACCACAATATAATACAATGTTGGGTCATACTTTATGATACACCTTACTCGATTTGCCAAGAACACAATTCATTCTGTATAAAATTCCCAGTTTCTCGCTGTCATGCAGTTTCGATAGACTGACAATTTAATTGAGGTCTTTTTGAATTTTTTGTTATTTCACAAATTCATGGGGTGATCCCTGTTAGTTTACCCTCAATTTAGATAGCTTTTCGACTTGCCTGTTCTCTCTAAATAAGCACATCTTCATGTTACATAAGATGCAGCAAATCACTGATATCAAGTGCCTACAATAACACTCACCCACAACAAAGATGATCTTGCGCCCCTTCAGTTTTTCTGAAAGATAAAAAAAAAGAGAAAAATTAGAATATTAAAGATCCATAGCTTCAATATATAATCTGCAGAAACTGGTTCTGTCTCCTGTCTTAAAATCCGTTATTTCTTATTTTAAGAAATTCTTAATGTAATCAGAGAAGAAAACAATACACAGACAAGAGCCATGAATAATATTTTTCTCAATCCAACGTTAGGATATGGTCAGTTTAAATCCTGAAATATTACTTTCATGTACTTCAGTTACATCACCTATTTTCAAAAGTCTCTTGAAGCACACACACACACACACACACACATTTTCAGAACCGCTTGTCCCTTACGGGGTCACGGGGAACCGGAGCCTACCCGGCAACACAGGGCGTAAGGCCGGAGGGGGAGGGGACACACCCAGGACGGGACGCCAGTCCGCCGCAAGGCACCCCAAGCGGGACTTGAACCCCAGACCCACCGCAGAGCAGGACTGCGGTCCAACCCACTGCGCCACCGCACCCCCTCTCTTGAAGCATCATTATGGAAATAATATAAATCTGCTACATTACATTCACATTTTTTCATTTAGCAGACACTTCTATCTAAAGCGATGCACATCTCAGTGAACAATACAAAAAGTGCATTACATCAACAGAGGGAGAGATTTGGGTGCAATGCATACATTCAATACTTTACACAGTTCGTACCGTCAGCACCTTTACATAAACAGCAATACATTTTCACCCAGAGGCATATTCTGTTAAACACTAACCAGCGCATTGTTCAGCATTTCTAGACAATCACTATTTACACCATAAGTGAACTGCTGTCCACTAAGAAGCAGGGTCTTTCATGTGACTGCCTTCCAGGTAAAGTGAAATCTTACTCCCACGGGGTCACTTTCCAGCTGCTGCAGTTGAATTTATTTCCAGCAGGAGGCACTTGTAGGCAGCCCAATTTACACCATGAACCATGGAATATACACTAAAGAAAATAACACTGAAACTCAGCTGTTGAACCGCTGACAGTAAACCTTGTTTTGTACAATCAGTGTCTTTGCTTAAACAAAACTACTTAGTCACGTGATTTAATAATGGCAGTCTGCGCCGCAATCAGTGTCAAACTAAATTTACCCTGAAGCCGCATATTGTAACAGCTAAAATATATGAATGAAGCAAAATAATCATGTAACTGTCAGGTAAATGGCCTACTGTAAACCTCCTGTCAGATCTAACTCATGCTGACATGCAGGGCCATACATTTATAAGCCTAATCATTACAATTAAGTGAGAAATGAGCCACACAATGACAATAAAACAATGAGCAACATGCTTAATGAACTGAAACTTCTCTGGCCTTTTTAAAATGATAAAACCATTCTGACGCTTTATAATTTCTGTGTAGTTACACACCTAAACCAGAACTGCACTCTACACCTAGAGATAAATACCTCAAAATTCACTTCACCTGCATAAGTTTCACTTACCACACTCACTCATTCCGATATCTGCCTGTCCTAATGCAGGGTCATGGTGGACTGGAGCCTATCCCAGAAGTATACGGTGCTAGGTAGGATACACCCTCGACATGCACTAATCAATATTAGTAATTACCAAAATGTTATTGCTCTATGACCCATGAACTAACATATTGTCTGAATTTGACATGTTTTTAGATACGGAAATATAAACAGTTAGGGGTGGTAATTACCCGCCATGATGAGCTGTTCAATGAAGAAGAATCCTCCGACCTGAAAACACATTAGAGACAAATACATCATACAATTGTTTAATTTCAAAAAGGGGTGATTTGAAACAAGCAGCTAATGTGGCTTAATTCATTCACATGTAAACTGATGTGAAACACAGCTTAGGTAGAGTGCTGGGCAACAACAAGCACTCCAGCTAAACTGTGTTTTGCTGTGGTCGATTGAACAAAAAAAAGAAAAAAAAAAAAAAAAGAAAAAACAAAGCTCATTTGTGTTGTAATAATTGAAGGATAACTGGAGCCAGTGTGATGGGCAGTATTTTTTGTGACTTGTACTTTAAAAATGACATTTTAATTAAGAACAATGCTTCGTGAAACGGAACCACAAAAATATTCCTGTTAAACTGCACCCTTTACTAACAAAACAGTCAAGAATCTGTTTAAAAAGGCAGAAATTATAACCACTTTCTCAAGCATGAACATAAGATGAGAGACAATGTGGAAAACCTAATAAAAGAGTAGTTGCAAGAATATCAAAACAGGCTTAAAGGGGATGGCTCTTTCACTCAAAAGCATCAAAAATAAAGCCTTAAAACCTGCATTTTTCAAAATAAGGCTTTTCCAATATGACTTTTTAAGATGATTACTACTGCTGTGATCATTTATTTTCTGGTGCTTTGCTTTAACATCTTCAACAGTTTACAATGTCTTCACAAATTTAAAAAGAACAGTATTTTACTGGACCATTTCTGAATAATTACCTTTTCTCAGACTAAGAGTGACCCAAACTTGAAAACCTATCCTATTACTGAATAGCTGCTTGCTACTATTTTTAACTAATAGCCCTACTGTGAGCCCTAACACTTTTTTCTTCATAAAAAATGTATGTAAACCAAAGCACAATACAAATTCATTCATTCATTCATTCATTCAAGATTTTCTCTTTTGCCCTCAGAAAGGTTCCAGCACTGTTAAAGAATACTTCCATACGACAGATAATATACATTACTCAAGCTATATATGAACTACACATGAAATTGCTAACACCATTCCCACAAAGTGAACCACAATTTAAGGTGACATAATAAATCTATTAAGACATCATTTGCAAGCATGCCGTATTAAAGCTGTTGTCTGCCCTTCATCAAAGTCTTATATTGTAGAGTTTCTCTGGCGTAAGCAGGAGGTCACTGATTTCTGCAGAAACACTATCTTAGGAAGCACTTTGCGCTAAGAGGAAGCCACAGTTTACACACAGGGCCATTATAGATGAACTAAAAGCTGAAAAAATTTGATTAGCAGTTTATTTGATTGTCTTTCAATAACAAAATTATGTCTGTCCAGTAAAATGAATAAAATGCAAAAATCTCTGGATTTAAACATAATCAAATTTAACTGGATGTTTGGCCATGGGGTGCGGTGGTGCAGTGGGTTGGACCACAGTCCTGCTCTCCAGTAGGTCTGGGGTTTGAGTCCTGCTTGGGGTGCCTTGCAACGGACTGGCGTCCCGTCCTGGGTGTGTCCCCTCCTCCTCTGGCCTTCTGCCCTGTGTTACCGGGTAGGCTCCGGTTCCCCGTGACCCCGTATGGGACAAGCGGTTCTGAAAATGTGTGTGTGTGCGTGTACGTGTGTGTTTTGGCCATTTCAGCATTCTTGAATAAACATGTCTCCACTGCAAATGAAAATAAATACATTAAAAATTTCCTCTTCTGCATGTGCATACGCTACGAGTAAAAAGTTTGAGTAAACCAGCCGCAAACTCCTTTTTTATGAGTAATTAGTTAAGTTTGAGCAGGAACTCAGTCAACATGTCTTCCCAGCTCTTCCGCAGCAGTTCCAAGAGATGTAAGACACTTGTGAGTTGGCTTTGCTTTCACTTTCTTCCGTGCAGTTCATGACACACAGGTATCGGCTAGGTTTTCCAGGTGTGCTCAAACTTTTGATTAGTTCTGTATGAAATTTCTGCATAAATAGATAAAAAAAAAAAAAAAAAAATTAAATAATTTCTTTAAATTATAGCAGTACTGAAACGCCGAGTATTAACAATGAACATCTGCCAGGTCAAGCAGAGACTGTGGGAATAGTGACACGACATATGGGATGACACAAAATACAGCTGTTACAGCATCCTCCTCAAAGCAAGGTCATTGTGGTCGACTGACAGCTCACATCTCCTTATGTCAATATCACCTCTTGGACATGCTCGTAGTATTCTCAGCACACACGGGCTGTCAGTCTAGGCTAAGGAACTAGACTGTTCTTCCCCTATACGAATCACAGCTCCAAGAAGGTGCATGTTTAATTACAGATTTAAATATAAGGAAAGAACGAAACGTACTAGTTATGTTCATAATCTTCTCAAAAACGGACCTCGCGGCCATTGTTAGGACACTTGGGTCTTAACGCGGGATTAAATAAAGTAAGTGCGTGAAATGACCCACAAAAGCCCCCTTTTACTGTGATAACCCCATCTACAAACTGAAAGGCAAACGCTTTAAAAATGCTTTTCTGACAACTGCATCACAGCTTCCAGTACAGGAGTTACTACATTAGTGACTGGCACAAAAACTGCTTAAATGTAAACACTGGGAAGCAGTCTATTCAGACTGCTAATGCCCCAGTAGGTCATCCCAGTGTGATGTGCAGCATGTCGTGTACCTTCAAGGGAAAGTTAGGCACCGGGGGGAATTATGCAGTGTTGCAGTGGCGGGATTTGCAGTGGGAACTGGAGCTACCTGCAGTTACCCTCTGCTTTCTACCTTCTGGACTTCTCCGGCCGGGGTTCCCTTGTATCTACAACACAGAATCAGTGGCTTGCAAGGGGTTTAGTCGACACTCGCTATGGAAAGGCTCTAGGTAGCCAGAGCAACACCATGGCTTCCCCTCAAAATCAACCGAAGGGAGAAGGAACAGGATGAATCTCACCGAATTCCTGTATGTTTTGCCATCCAAATAACCTTTAACTGAGTCTCTTGAGACAACAGTTGACTTTGAAATATACGCCCGGCGCTCGTGGTCTTCTATTTATATCCCAGTATTAAGAAAAAAATAAATGGCCTAAGAGAGAAAAGCAAAGCAGGAAAGGAGGGGAGTTTGACAGGATTTCCCTGACAGCTACGCTCTTCCATCCCTCATCGGACCGGGCAGCTTGTCTGAGCATCTGACCGGCCTGTCGCCTTTCCGTTACACTAATCTGTTACGAGGCCGGAGAAAAGCAGCTGATGAGCTTAGACAGGCAACGTGCCACTTTCCAGCCCGCTCGGCAGCCCAGCCTGACCCCCTCGCGCCCCTCCGAGCGCCGATACGCAACGAAAAAACACACCGTTAGCCGCCGTCCTCCGGACTGACTCCTCTCCGCGATTCGCCCGCAGCGTCTAATCCGAGGAGGTCGCGTGTGTGCGCTGCCTGTCAAAGCGGCGTTCTCTGCCTCTCGCCGACCCCTCCCCTCCTCTTCCCTCTGCCTTTTTATAGCGCTAAGGCAGCTCCGGCTGCAGTGCATTCTGGGAAGGTAGAAGCTAGCAAAAGGGAGGGGGGTGCTTGTGAAAAGCTCTCTTGTGCTGTCGGAGGGCGATACTTGCTCCTGCATGCGGTGCTCGCGTTCACATTCCGCAAACCAAGCCTCTCCCGCAGGACAGTTAACTACAGCAAGACCGAGGGCTTCCTGTAGCAAGGGTGGGGTTTTATTAAGATGCTGCGAGCTGCGCTTCCGTTAATAAAAACTGACCCATTTATTTCTAACTTCCACATTCCAAGTCTGGTTACAATAATGCACTCAATACTGGACACCGTTGGCACTACCGTTTCATGTTATTCAGGGGATTGGAGCTGTTAACTGCATGGATGCATGGATAAAGACGATCAGCTTGCAGTTCCCTTTTTTATAAAAAGGTTTTCTGTGCAGGTCAACATGGGATTTTTTTACTATTGAATAAGAACAAATTTTATATTCAGAAAAGTTAGACTACCGAAAAGGGAAGGAGGGAGGACAACGGTAGTGGTGATGCAGAAGGACGATTGCTAAAACCTGAGGTTTTAGTGTGTTTGTTACTGTTACATCCCGTGTGTGCTCGATTTCTCACCTCTCCGCTAGCCCCCGCCGATTCAATTTCCCCATCATCCTCCTGAAGCGCGTCTGCATCGGCAAAGCCTGCGACACCAAAAAACACAAAATGCCGGTTACATTTTTTTTTACCATTTTCCTGTATCTGAAGAGCTGCAGGAAACTGTTCAGCTTTAAGAAAATGACAAATGCAGCATTAACGTTTACTTTATATATGTACTGCACATTTCATTTACAGGGGGCGCAGTGGGTTTGGCCAGGTCCTGCTCTCTGCTGGGTCTGGGGGTCAAATCCCGCTTGGGGTGCCTTGTGATGGACTGGCGTCCCATCCTGGGTGTGTCCCCTCCCCCTCCAGCCTTGCGCCCTGTGTTGCCGAGTTAGGCTCCGGTTTGCCGCGACCCCGCTTGGGGCAAGAGGCTTCAGTCAATGTGTGTGTGCATTTCATGTATTCATTCTTAAAGAAAACATGTTCCCTCTGGCTACTGAAATTAAAAGAAAATTAACAAGTAATGAGTCAAATGCTTAGAATGAAAAGCAACGCACACCAAAAAAAGGAGCAAAATGTGCTTTTATTTGCTGCACACTGGGCTTTCATAACTGTGTAAGCACTTTGTACCGTATTGTTCATTATATGTTGTCTTAGACAAAGAATAAGCAAATTAATAATGAGCTAAATAAATAGTCAAGAATGCTAATTTCAAACAGTGAAATTACTTGAGAATTTTGAGTCAGAGGACTGCAAACATTAAATGATCTGTCATTGTAATGTAACTTGAAACTTTTTAGTTTTCTTCCATTTACCCCCCTCACCCCCCACCCTCCCACTATATGCACAATGCATTTAACAAAAGAACTGAACAGTCATAATTTCTCTAAACAGTAGGCACATTCTCCATACTTAATCACACAAATTTCTGAAGGCAAGAAGTTTCATTCATTCAGTCCATTACATTACTAGCCAAGGCAACAAAAGTTATCATATAAGTCAGTGCTCTCAGACAAACAATTTCCCACTGACATCTGTGAGCATGGACACAACTGGCAAACTTCATGGCCTTGCCTTGAGTCACACTTTCGCATGCAGCGGCAACTTGGAGACAAATATAATGTCAATATTTCTTAAATCTTAGCACAGACTTCTTTTTGATGTGCTTTTCATTCATTTGTGACTGTACTGGAAATAGGTGAAAGCAACAAATTCTCTTACCCTCCATTTCCTCCCCCTTGGGAAAGAGTCTTTCGGACACGACCGCTTTGATGTCAGCGAATATGTCATCCTCCTCTCGATCTGCATCAATCTGGACACCAGCACAGACTTAGCCAAGACCAGGGACACAACTATTTTGGGGTGCTTCATTTTTACTGAACAGGAAGGTGTCATCTCCCCTCTCAGAATGTTACTTTACTTTAAAGCTGAACTTTACAAGATACTAAACTAACAGGCTCTGAGAAGAGCACAAAGCTGGACTGTAAAATGCAGTATGAACAGGGAACGAACCTTGCGGTTATGCAAGTATTAGATGGGAGTTCTGAAAATGAATGGCTTTAATCCCAAACTGAATATACCAATGGATGCATTTTCTGCTTGCGGCTGTGGTATTCTGTGACCATTTACAGGGGATGTGTGTTGCCAAGGCAACAAAATGAAAGCCCGGTTATGTTTAACATAGGAGGTTCTACTGAAGTACTGTAGGTAGAAATGTTTTCAATGTGGGGGACAGACATGTATCTGAGGTTATTATGGAAAAAACAGTGAATTAATGAGTAATCTCACAAACTATATATGGACTGAGATGACCAGTGCTATAAAAATGACAAATGTTTAATCTTCTCACAACAAGCTGGTTTTCATGTGGAGAGTGAAGCTGGTTACCCTGACGATAAGTGCCCTCTCCTGGTAGTACTTGGCAATTAAAGTGATATTCTGTTTGAAGGTTTCCAGTCGCCTCTCGATGGCGTGGGTGTTGTCGTCAGGGCGACCTTGCTGGGCTGCTCTCTTCTCTAGCCGCTGTCGGAGTTGCTGATTGGAACAAGCCAGAAGCACCACCAGGTCCGGCGAGCCAATCTGGAGGCAAAGAGGATGCCTGGGACACAACTATATTGTAGACTGCATCTCTACAACCGGTAAAGGGACTACAGGATTTTTTTAGCCTGGTTTACCATTCATGTGTGATGCAACTTTCTACCGTACCTTTGATGGTTTAGCTCTTTCATAATATAATCTAAGTGTATGTGGTGGAAAGTGGAAAGTTAGGGCCTCTCCCACCTGCTCCTCAAAAGTGAAGGCCTGAGATATTTCACGAGGGAAGCCATCCACAATGAAGCCTTTAGCATCCTGTCTCTTGATAAACTGGTGCTTGAGCTCCTCAATGGTGGTCTCCTGGAAACGAGAAACTGCTACCTGAACTGCGCGTTTCACAGACATACAGACAATCAATTCGAGTTCACGGGAAAACCCATGAAGCCCGCATAAAAAAACTGGAAAGGAAAGGTTAAAAATTCAAAATTTCGGCAGCTTTGAAAGAGACAAGCGTTGATAATTTGAACACTGCGCCAGCGTACGTCTATGGAACGCCGCAACGTTTAAATGGTGCACCTAAATGGGGTGTAGACAGAATTTTTAAATTTACTAACCTTTCCAACAAGGAACATAGTCTCACACAAGCTAATGCTACTGGTTGATTTTGATAAATCTAGCCACAAAAGTACAGTATGAGGTGCCGTAAGAAAGCGGTGGTGTAAAAATATAAAAATAAAATAAAACATAAAAAAACGAAGAGCCAAATTAATAACCAGATACTATTTACGTTAAGAAGCATAGTAATACTGGTAAACGCCGATGCTGTTTCTGCTCTCCATATTTCCTTCTAACGCGGTGTCTTGGATACTCTGCGGCAGCGCATTATTGACCACCAACCAGCACTTAAGCTAAAAGCCAGCACTTAAACACCACTGACATAGTGCAGCAGTAGACGCCTGGGGAAAACGTTCAGGGTTCGGTCTCAGAGAGTACCTGCGGTGCTAGCTCTCCGTTGGCAATTATCTGAGCAATCAGCTCCCATTTCTTGTCGCTGGGGGCGTGCTGCAGCAGCTGGTTCCGCAAGATCTCTCCAACCGAGACACACTCGTAATCGTAGTAGTGCGCCATCTTGGCCGACTGAGTCCCCTTCCCACTTCCTGGTCCTCCTGGGAAGATGTGGAGGGGAGAGAGAGGTGGGGTATGAAAAAGGCTAGGACAAGCAGGGCCAATAAGCGACGCTTCTGAGAACACAGCGCGTGTACTTGCTCAACCTGAATGGTTACCTATGACAAAAATGATATGGGGCCTGGGCTTCGTGGGGTCGAAGACGTCATATTCCTGGATGAGGCCAGAAGTTTCAGTCATATCAGAGTCACTTTCTATGGAGAACTGCGCCTGGATGGGGGGAAGGCGGTCGAATCTGCGGTAGGGGCCAGGACCGGGACCGGGACCAGACTCTGAATGGAGACACAAGCAGACCAGCAGACCACCAGCACTGGTGTGTAATGGCCAGTCATCAAAAGCATCTATACATTCAGTTTCGTTATCAGCATTCGTTTTTGGCAATAAACTGAAACGTATCGATACACCATTTTCACCCTTTAAGTGATTTGTTAGTTCAAAAAAGCTGCACAGAAGGGTCTCAAAACTCACCTCTTTTGGACTCGCTTCTCCCCTGATCTCGATAAACATGTAAATGTTTATGCTTAATAACTTTTTAATAGCAATTTGCTTAATAAGGGAAAAGTCTTCATGCAGTTACTCATGTGATGTACTGTATACTGCTTCACGTGGTGGAACGTGACAACCGCACTCAAGAATCATGAGTGTGCATCCAAATCTCTGCTTCTGTCGATGTAATGCACTCTTTGTACTTCTCTCCGAGATGTACGTCGCTTTGGAGAAAAGCGTCTGCTAGATGAATAAAAGGTAAATGTGAATGCAACTCTACTAACGCCCTACGGCAATTTACTGTGGGCATCCGGGGCAGAATGACCTTCAGGCCTTACCAGCCATCAGTGAAAATGAACCCCTAGGAAGACAAACAGGCCTACGAACCCTTCGGAGGCTGCAGTCACTTGACCTCTATCACTCTCGTTCTTCACAAGGACAAATATGGTGAGTCGAATGCGCACGCAGAGGGATGCAAGTGGAACTGGGTGAGAAGTGCTCTCCCTCAAGCATGTTACGTCACCCAGTGAAGTGTGCAACCCGTGAACAGAAGTGGGTGTCTTGCCAGATGCATATCAGAGGAAGTAGGTGACAAGAAGAAAATATAAGAAAAAGATAACTGGAGCTAAAGTGAAGGACAAAATGTATGCTCACATTTGTATTTTTTTCAAAGGGCCATAAAAATCGTATTACAATTACATACATATTAATATTCATGTACATTTTTGCAACTGGATTATATTGTCCGTTAATTTAATTGTCATACGCATCAGTAAGCTCTGACACTGGCTGCCATGTGACACTGTTACAATTACAATTGTCACAATTATAGCTGCAGTGATTACTGTAGGGGGACATGGTGGTACAGCAGACTTGGCCAGGTCCTGCTCTCTGGCGGGTCCGGGGTTCGAGTCCCGCTTGGGGTGCCTTGCGACCAACTGGGGTCCCGTCCTGGGTGTGTCCCCTCCCCCTCCACCCTCACGTCCTGTGTTGCCAGGTTAGGCTCCGGCTTGCTGCTACCCCACTTGGGATAAGTGGCTTCAGCCAGAGTGTGTGTGTGTGTGTGTGTGTGTGTGTGTGTGTGTGTGTGTGTGTGTGTGTGTGTGTGTGATTACGACAGCACTATTATTTTGTAACATGGATACGCTGATGGTTGGGAACTACAGCAGCGTCACTGGGGTGGCCAGTCTTACAACTTATTGACTGTACCACATACACAGTTCAAGAATGTTCACACCCACCTTCCTACATGCCGTTATTTTTTTCTGTTTGCTTGTCACATTTTTCATATACAGTATATCTAACGGAAAGCACACCGAACATAATCTTACATGGATCGCTCTACATCCATGCCTTGATTTGTGGGGTTTCTTTTTTATTTTTTAAACAAACTCAATTAAGCACTGTAACTTTTTTGTGTCAATCATTTGAATGTTTCTGATTCATCAGACACACAGAGCCAGTAATGACATTTACATTTGTTTTGCATAACAACCTACTTAAGTGCCATTTAATCATCAGCCCTCACTCACCATCGGGCACTTCTTTGTAATGAAATCCACTATCGTCCGAATACAGGATAATTTAAACTAAATTTATTGCAACCTTTGAAAATTCCACCTTTTTTATCCATGCGTGTTTGCTTTATTTCAATTTGTGCTCCCTCTTATTATGTTTTTAGTCTTTTTAATATTTTGATCTGTTTCATACTAAAAGGTTTATAACAAACAGTTGATATAATATCAATACGTATTATATTCACGTTTTTGCAGGGAATGGCATCGTGCCCTTGGACTCACCTGGCCTTAAGGCCGCCTTTTTGCCTTGTCCTACACTGAGAGGGGGCAGAGGGCGGCGATCAGGAGCGATGAAGGTGTCCCAGGACACATGTTCTGGACCCCCAAGTTCCCGGACTTTCTGCAGGCAACTCTCGAGGAACGTCATGGGGTCATCGGGCCGGTGGTACATCAGCCCCGTCAGCATGCTCTGTCGGGGAGGAAATGGACAGAGCGTTTCGCACCGTTGCCCAAATCACAGACATTAATTTCCTCCCAGATGTACACGTCTATTACCATAAACGTGCTAAATGTTAGATACCTGAAGAAAAATAAAGGTGCCGATACCAAAGCTTCAAAACATCTTGCAAATGACCTACTTTAAAGAGAAAAAAACAAATCTGAAACTGACCTGCTAACTATCCAGGACGAAGCGAATAAGTCTAGAGTATCAAGCACACGGTGCTTACTGCGAGTACGGCGGACTAAATGAGAAGCGAAAGAGATTAAATGCGAGGAAACAAGATGCTTGTGAGAGCCGTTACTTTTACATACAAAGCAGCACTATAAACCCTTAGAAATCGAATAAGACACCCAATATGCTGCTTTATAACCGTTGCATTTAACCGCTGCAATGACTCTGTAGAAACTCTGTAGGTGTGGAATGCTCAAAGGATAGATGGAATCCCAGTTTAAAACGGGGATCAGGAAACATGTGAACGTGCCGAAAGGGGAAACTGTCCTATCCCAGACGCATCACCCAGACCACCTCTTCGTGATCCGGGGACTGACGTGTCCTAGGAAGCAGCCCTCACAAACACACACACATTTTCGGAACCGCTTGTCCCATACGGGGTCGCGGAGCCTACCCGGGAACACAGGGCGTAAGGCCAGAGGGGGAGGGGACACACCCAGGACGGGACGCCAGTCCATCGCAAGGCACCCCAAGCAGGACTCGAACCCCAGACCCACCAGAGAGCAGGACTGTGGTCCAACCCACTGCGCCACCACACCCCTATCCCTCACAAACAGCCTTGTCAAATTCACGAGGATGCAACTGTACAACTTTTATTGACTCTGCTCACTATAATACAGAGCGTACGGAAAGAGAGGGTGCGGGGGTCCAGAGAATAAGAGAAAATGACTAATTGCAAATTACTGCTCTATTCATTGCACCAGAGGGCAGCTGTAAACAGGAAAAAAAATTCTCTCCCACATCCATCCTTTTCTTCTTGTGATGCAAATGTACCGAGAACCATATCTGAGGATTTACATGTCAATCCCCCAGAGAGGAAACGCACATTTGAATAAATAATCAACATGGAAAAAAACTGAGTCTCTAATGGAATAAACAGTGTGTATGTCCAGATCCACTTCATCGCCCTACCCACCCTATATCAAGAAACTTGAAACTTTCAGTTTGTGAGCCCGATACTAGCAAAACCTGCACACTCCAAGATGTTCAAACAACATCATATGAGGCTGACTGCCTTTGATTATTTCTCTCGCCACAGCCTGAAAACCGCTGGCGCACAGCATTGCGAAATGACACTCGCGAATCCATTCATTCTGTGAAATGGGGCCAGCTAAATCAATTCTAAAGAACAAAAAAAAAAAAAAAAATTAAATAAATAAATCAGTGGAACACAATGTGCAGAAACCATTAAGAGAAAAAAAAAAATCCATAGAGTAGTGCTCTGATAGCACAGAGAGCCTCACCTCAGATGGTATTCTCCAGTGGGAAGCACAAAAGCAGGAAAAAAAAAAAAAAAAAGCCGTGTGGTGCAAAGACAGATACTATCCGTAGCAAACGGAGACCTGAGTACAAAACACTTTTTTCCTTAGCGCTTTTAAAAAAAATTCTTTATTATAAATCACAGGTAGGTGTTCACTTTAGTACATGTGGAAAAACATATGTACTAAATCTGATTGCCTAAAAATAAGTTGTTCAAATGGAATCTTAGTAACTTAGTGTTTTAATGTATTTCAAATAAATTGCTGTATACAGATGATAAAAATCTGTATTCCACATACATTTTTCTTCTTTTACAAAGAATAGACTAATGGATTACGGCTTGAGCAGCAGCTCCTTCATTGTACGTCAGCTATGTCGGTTTCAAGATGATTTGCCCATCATAGCACCCGCTGGAAGACATTTAGATCTAAGAAATAGCAAGTGTTCAATGTTTTCTGCACGTTTAAGAAATAATGAGATATAGCTGCTCAGGCACTGGCGATGCCAATAAGTAATAGCAATACTATTTCATTTATAGGCAGGTAGGCTTTCATACGAGTGTCTCTACAGCACAGATGATGAGTGTCATCACTAACCGACGTTCCCCAACTAAAACAAACCGTGAGCTTGTGGATTGTGATATTTACTAGGTATTCTCATAAGATGATAAAAAGCACCAAATGCAGTGTATATGTGCAATGTGAGCACAAGCAGCAAAGCATGAAGACTAACACCCATCTGTAAAAAAAAAAATGCTTTGAGAAGGAAAGATCCCTCACTAAATAGATGGGCACAGTAAATTTACTGTATTTCAAAGCTCATTGCCTACAAGCAAATAACACAGGCAACATGGAAACTTTGTTGTTTTGCTTTAAACTTCATCAGCTGAGTAATTTTAGGGACAAACATTAAAAACAGGTGGAACGAAAAGGGGATTCTGGGAAAAACCAGTGGAACGAAAAGCGGTTTCAAAGAACATGAAGTAAAAAAAATCTAATCTTCTATCAAACAGTAAAAACGTCACAATCACAAGTTTCCTCAAGCTTCTCATTTTCTGTTTCTTCGAGAAGCAGCAGTGTCTTTGATGGATTCTGAATCACCTCCTCATGAAGTTTTTCTCCTGTCAGCAGCAAGTTAATGGACCAGTTTCTTGTACGGGCAAGGTGGAGGAATGCAAAGCACAGATTGTTGCTTCACTCACACACATATTCCATTTGTTCAGTATGTGCGAGAATTTGCCTTACATTCCACACACACACACACACACACACACACACACACCACTTGTCCCAAATGGGGTCACAGCGAACCAGAGCCTAACCCAGCAACACAGGGCGCAAGGCTGGAGGGGGGAGGGGACACACCCAGGACGGGATGCCAGTCCACCGCAGGGCACCCCCAGCGGCACTCGAACCCCAGACCCACAAGAGAGCAAGGCCTGGCCAAGCCCACTGCACCACCGCACCCCCCTGCCTTACATTTCACTAGCTCACAATTCACTTGCATTTCACATCAAGGCAACGCGATGAATGAACTGTTCGAACCTATTAAAATTCACCGACACCAACGTTAAAAGACAAGGTGCGAACCAGTGAAACTATTTATGCCATCAAATAAAATATGAATGAAAAAGCTGCTAATGTAAACCAATTTAAAGCCATTATCATTTTCCAGAGAAGGTGGTTTCATAACCCTGTAGTCAGAAAAATGAGCATACACTTCTATGAAGTGACATGACTTCTTTGAATCTCACATATCTTTTAAAGCTCAGAAGTCTTTCACATGTTCTGGCTTTCCCCAACCGGGGGGTTCGGGGGGGACCACAAGGAGACACCGGAAACATAGCTCCGGACCGGGGAAAACAATATCTCTCCTGTCACATATCCCCACCCCCCAGCTATATGCTGTATTTCAATACAGCAGAAAGTTATTGTTATTGTCACTGCCTACTGAGAGTCAAGGGAAATGGGTGCTGCATAAGGAAGATATTAGTTTTAACTGTTGAAACAAGGATTATTCCCAGACACATGGAGACTGGAATTAGTGTTAGCCTCAATTTGCCTTCCTGTTATTCTTTCCATTCCTATTTCATGCCAGCTGTAGTTTCCTCATTTGCCTGCAATATTTGAAGGGGAAGTGAAGCGCATGATGACAGCAGGCTGACTGCCAACTCTGACTAGATGAGAAACTGAACTGGGTTCTAGCACTGAGAACCACTTTGGTAGCACAAAAGCTGTAGTAGTAGTAGCAGACACTGATTGGATGGACTCGCCTACCCTGGTTAAGAACTGTCCACTGACACTGGGGACACCAGCGAAAGTTCAACCTGGGAGACTTATAAAAAGTAGACTACAGGTTCAAAGAAGGGTCACTTTTGTTTTACACTTGAGAAAATTTGTTTTTAATTGTTCTTTTTTCCTTGAGTGTAGTGCTAAATTTATCTATAAACATCCGTAATGAACTTTTAAAAATTATTTTTAGTACTTAGAGCAGTTCAAGCGAACGTCATAGACGCTACGGTTGGGTCGACAAAAAGGTTTCGCCGTGTTTACGAAGGTGCTGGTACATATATGAAGAGCAAAGATCCTACAGCTAATGCTGCAAAATTGCTGGCTTAGATCTTCACAGTAGTTCAGTAAGTTACTCACAGTTTCATCAACAAATCTGTGCAAGTGAATTCATCCTCACTTCTTTAATAGCTAAATATATAAACTCTGCAATGTGAGGTGAAAGTTAGAGAAATGTCTTAATTTTTACCCCTCACGTAGGCTCTCTGAACAACATATTACTGTTATTCATCACACACACACTGGCAGAAACCACTTGTTCCAAACGGGGTTGCAGTGAGCGCAGGGCGCAAGGCTGGTGCGGGAGGGGACACACCCAGGACAGGATGCCAGTCCATTGCAAGGCACCCCAAGCAGGACTCGAACCCCAGATCCACAAGAGAGCAGGCAAAGGCCAAACCCACTATACCACCACACCCCCTTTCATCACACAAAGGAGTATTAAAATTAATAACAAGAAACAAATTTTACTAATAGTAACAGACTTAAATATGCTTTAAATGGGAATTTTTGAGACCAGGGTCCCTTAAATTAATGTTTCTCGGTGTAAAATATAACTATAAATACAAATTAATATACACACACACACACACATTTTCAGAACCGCTCATCCCATACGGGGTCACGGGGAACCGGAGCCTACCCGGCAACACAGGGCGTAAGGCCGGAGGGGGAAGGGGACACACCCAGGACGGGACGCCAGTCCGCCGCAAGGCACCCCAAGCGGGACTCGAACCCCAGACCCACTGGAAAGCAGGACTGTGGTCCAACCCACTGCGCCACCGCACCCCCCAAATTAATATACTTCATGTAGATTACAGTTCTCAACTTTGTGTGCATCGCTTAGAATGGATTTATTGCACAAAAATAAAAATACTGCTGTGCAAGGAGACAGTATGCACAAAGCCTCTAACCAAGAGCAACTGTGTAAGATGCACGAGTCAGCCAAGCTTTCAAGGTAGTCGATCAGGTGCCAGTGATGCTCCTTCTGTGGAATTTCATAAATGAACAAGTGTCACTCTTGCTCTTTTGTAATTCTTGAAAAGTCAAGAAGTGCCAACAAATTCTCCATAGTGATACAACACTGCACGAGAAAGGAAGACACCTTCAAAAAGCAAAATTCTGTATTTTTCGCACTGCCATGACAAATCAACCAGCAAAGACTTCAAAAGCAGCTTACACTATCATCAGTAAGTCTGAATTTTACAAACAGTCAGTCACAAATATCTTGTAAAGGTGTCAAGACTAATAGATGCTGTATGTGTCACTGCTGGTATAAGTTGTAGAACAAGAATTTTTGTTTTGTTCTAAGGAGCCTCAGAATGCAGAAGAGTGCAAAAACATGTGCAATGCAGCACATCAAAACGTTTTAAAGTGGATATATAAGTTCATAGACCTGTACAAAATATTTTTTTCCCAGTTGGAATTTTTCTACTGTGGTTCTGAAAATGTGTGTGCTCTATTTCTTGAACCGAGCGATATGAATTTTGCAATACATCATAAAAATTAAACCAATCTTCCTCAAAGGCTTCCTCGATATTAACATTTTGCTCGCTTCATTATTTTGCTATTCACTATTCAGTCTTCCAGTTACCTTCATAACATTCTCAAGGTCTCCAATGATTGTCTAAATAAGAGCTTTGAGTTACATGCAGTAAACTAGGTCCCGTTGCCGTGGTTACACCCAGGCTACGGTGTGCGCACTGGCCTGAAACTTTGGAGCTGTTATATGAATTATGAAAGAGGAAACTCTACCTCCACCACCTTGTTGGAGGTTCCAGCAATGAATGAATGCAATTTGCAAGAAATGAGAGATACAGCATATCAGCGGTATATTCCCAGCAGTGCTCATTTTTGTGTAACAACAGGCACACTAAATTATGACTACCTTCAACCAGGGAAATAAACACAGAAACCAGCAGGGTCGACCCATTCTGTTCTCTGAACAGAAAACAACACAAAAGCTGTGATCCCATTACACACATTTTATATCCTGGTGTGATCAATAGAGTATTGTGATCAGTATCTCGAGTCATGGAGATGTATTTGTTGGCAATGCTGAACGTTGTTCTCTGTGGCTTCATGGTGATGTTGGTTGGACTGGATCCTTGTGTACAGCCGTTGTAATATACGCATGTGGTGTAACATCTTATCCTGTGTATCTTGAATGAATGCTGCGATCATATCAAAATAAGGAAACATTTGCTCTGTTGCTGAAAAAACAAGTAGAACTCGTTACTCTAGACATTAGTTGGACAAGTAGATCATAGGTGAATTGTCTCACACAGGAACTGGTGTAAGCATACTGCGTTTCTTACTACATCCCCAGTAACTTATTCTGCAACAGGCAACTTTGTATGCATGGGATTGCTGGGTGCATCATCGTGCTCTGCTCCGCTTCAACGTAAAACTTACCACTTGCGGACAAAATCAGGTTTTGGAAGCCTACGATTACTGTCCCCTACTTGGGTCTCCATGGTTTCAGGAACCTCATTTCCCCTATTATTGTCAAAGAGGGGCCTATGTAGCAATTATTGCTTTTATTTTTCAGGCCAAGCATGGACCATATTACTCATCCCTCCTTCAGATGCATTAGCCATGCAAACCGTGTACCTCAGCTTACCCTTCCTGCACATCCATTTGGCAGCGTTAAGATTTCAAGATGAATGCATACGATCATCTACTCTCCCTAATACCGGAACATTGTTATTACTGTAAAATGTTTTACGTTCATTTGGTTATCACTACGCTATTTCCCTGAACTGGGGAGATGCTGCGGTGTAATGTTTGCACTTACATCTTTTATCCATTCCCAGTAAATTATCAGCATAAGTGACTCAACTATTAAAAGTGATCCCACTTCCTTTATGCCAAATTAATTACTTGAATCTCAATTTCAAATTGCTCTCACTCACTGTGATCAACAAGGCTACCATTAGACACATAACATTAAAAACTATATCCTTGACCTATTTCAAATGGAATTTTTCTGTCCCCTTTTCAGTCACAACTTATTGCCTCACATTCCTGTGAGAGTACGATAAACTCTCAGATACACGGGGTGAGACAAATAATGTGCACCCAACATGTCCCAAGAAGATGGTCATGAAACATCCTGATCAGTGATCCTTCTGATGAGGAATGAAGCGCTCAGCTTTTTTTGCGCCATTAGGAAAATCTGAGGCGCTCATCTTCATGGGACTTTATACTTCATAAACAAAGGACATTAAAAACAAAGCTGTGCCTGCATTTAAGATCAAAGCTACATGACTTGGCTCACGTTTAAGAAAAACATCTTCCTCAAGCCGCCTAAGGCCCCATCTTTGAAGACAGGTTCAATGCAGGAGTGCTTAAGTATGGTGGTAAAATACGTTTATGTGATATTCTTATATGACGTGTCAGATATGCTGGTACCATGGTGGTTGTCTTAAAAGTATCCTTAAAAAAAAGTCTTAAAAGTAGGGGTGACGCAGTGGCACAGTGAGTAGCGCTATTGTCTCACGGTGCCTGGGTGGTGCAGGAGTGCGGGTGTGGGTTTGATCCCCGCTCAGTCTGTGTGGAGTTTGCATGTTCTCCGCGTGGGTTTTTTCCAGGTGTTCTGGTTTCCTCTCTCAGTCTAAAGACATGCTGTTTAGGTTCCCCCATAGTGTGTGAGTGACGGAGAGAGTGTGTTATACTGGTGTATGGATGAGTGAGCCATTGTAAGTAGTGTATCTAGCAGTGTAAGTCACCACGGCGAATAAGGTGTGTGGGCTGACAACACTACGTAGAGTTCCCCAGAAGTCGCTTTGGAGAAGTGTCTGCTAAATAAACAAATGTAAGTACCCATTACTAGTCATGTACAAATATTACTGAATACAAAGTGCACAGTTAATGAAGATGCTGCTTTATGAGTTTTTACATGTAATATCACTGCTTAGAAAAATCATGTATCCATAATTAAAAAGCCCTACAGGAAATAGGATAGGACAACATATGACAGCATTTTCAACTTTTTCGGGAAAGTTCTACATTTAGTTCACTTCTCACATACAGCACTGTTGTGGCGTGTGTGTTTTCACCGTAATAATACATCCGGAGTGACAAATTTACTTTCTGAAAGAACACCACCTCACCTGGACATTATTATAAGTGTTGCTCATCTGCGCGGATTTATTTAGAAGCAACTAAATGGAGAACGAAGTCGCTCCATTTCACTTCGTTCGTCCGACTCGACTGTCGCCGGACGCGCTTGAGTTAAGAGCCCGTTGTGTTTGTACTCAGGGTTAGTTAGGGTTACCTCAGGGTTACAATGAATGATGATGCGAACGAAGAATTTCGTGAAGTGTTGCAAAAGCCCTGACTGTCCCCAGGGGGACTGGAAGAAGAAGAAGAAGAAGAAGAAGAAGAAGAAGGGCACATGACGGAGGCGCGCGGTACCTCGAAGAGCTGCGGGACGCGCCGTTTCGACAGGTACTCGCGGGCTTCGCTCGTCGTGTTCATCCTCCGCTCCGCTCCGCTTCGTTCCGATCCGATCCCTTCCGATCCGCTCTCTGTCTCTCTGCCTCTCAGAGATGTGCGCGACTGAGAGGAAATGGAGAAGTGCTTCTCACTGTCACACACACACACACACACACACACACACACACACACACACACACACTTACAACAATCTGAGTGCCTGCCCTGCCGTGAACAGTTTTGCCACCGAGCTGCTCTCGACAATAACCTGCTCGGGAAAGTAGAAGTACGCGACGTGTGTGTGAGAGTGTGTGTGTGTGTGTGTGTGTGTGTGTCTGCGGGGGCTGGGTGTAAGTAAGTTCATGCGCGGTTCGTGGTCCTGCCACCTTTCCTCCGAAAAAAAAAAAAAAACAGCGCACTTTCTCTCGCCAAAATTATATTAAAGATGAAACGCAGGAATGTTTTGCGAACTGAATGTGATGTTGAACACAAGTGCTGTGCGCGGAAGGCCGGACGCTCGGAGCGAACATAATCGCGATTGTTAGACACGCGGCTGTTGTTAATACTCGACGTGCCGTACAGTCTTATATGGAGCTCGTGTTTGCACAGCCGGCGGCGTAACACGAACTTCTTCACCTGGAACACAAGAAGAATACCAGCAGAACTGCATTTGTTTTTTATTTAGTCGTTTTATAGTCCAGCTTTTCGTGTGTCCTCGGTTGTTGGACATATTTTCGCCATTTCGATAAAATCTGACTGAAAGTTGACTCTCAAAATCTGAAACTTGTCAAATATGTCCAACACCCTATAATAATATTATTATGATTACTAGTATAATTATTTCAGAGAGCAGTAATAATAACAATCATAATAAATATGTTAATCTGTTGTTAATAATAATAATAATAATTGTTATTTTTCTCTGTGCAGAATGTAAAACTGGCTTTGACTAAAATTGTAGCCCTTCCCTCCCTGCTGCGATAAACAATTTGAATTTAAACAACTAGGAAACACTACGAATTCTGTCTCTCCTCCTCGTGAGTGTCAGTTGTTACCTTTTTACTGCAGCACTTCTCTGACACAAATGTAACTGATTTCATGTATGAAGTGTGTTTGTCGTTGTGTTCTCACGCACTCACCAGATTTGAAATGGGCCACTGAACTCAAAAGTGAGAGCTGCTCTTCCTGAATATGGGGCTCTGTTGCAACTTTTCGTATGAAAACAGTGAAACTCGGAGCGGTTGTGAACTTTAGCGCCACCTACAGGCCGCAAGTGACACTACAGCCTCCCCTCCTTGTTCCACGTGATTTTTGGGAAGGGGGATCAAGGTAATAAACTGTTCAAATTACCTCCTTGTTTTTAATTATGCTTTTTAAATACAACAATGCATTATATTAAGCAAAAGCAAAAAAAAAAAGCTGTAAACTACCGATTTTCTGTCTTGTTCACTGTGCTTACAGTGAACAAGACAGAAATGTCAGTAGTTTACTGCTTTTTAGTTAAGGTCACATTTTTAGTTTTCAGATTTGATTTTTTTTTAAGCCTACAGGGTCTCCCTTTCAACCATATTCACCTTGTGTCACCCTCCTGAATTCAGTCCTGTCTCCTTTCACCTCCCTCTCACCATGGTAAAGTTCAGGCATCAGCAGTGTTTGTTGCCTAGGGGACATGACACCTGTGGTTTCGGTGTGTTACCCTTGTCTGTGGGCAGGGTTAGTGCTACAAATCTGCATCATCTACAGTGCTACTTGAAAGTATGTGACGCTCATTATTCTTGTATGAAGTGTCACATCTACTCTCTTAGCTGATGCTTTTCTCTAAAGCAATTTACACAGTTAAGCTGCTTTATTTACCCATTTATACAGCTGGATCATTTTTGCTGCAGCTACTTAGGGTAAGTACCTTACTTAAGAGTAAGGCAGCCGAAGTGGGATTCAAACATGCAACCTTTGGGTCCAAAGGTAACGGTGCTAACAATACACTACCAACATTCACCCTGTTAAAGTAGACTTATAAAATCTAAATCATAAATCTTAAGATTAACATTTAAAATTAATAAATGGTTACGATTTACAAATCTGATTCTACGTATCTACTTTAACCAGTACAACTTGGGGTTCACTTATTTTTGCACCTGCACTACTTGTGTTTTTCTACTATACACATGATTTCCTCTAAAACGAACTAACGCTCCTATTATGATAGATGAGATTAGACTGCCTATGAATAAATGAATAATTTTGTGGTAAAACAAAGGCATACAAGGGGTTCATATTCTTTCACACATCATTGTCCATGCTAACCTGTTTTGAATGACCAGAAATCCTGTCTTTCTCTGTTCTACATATTTTGCAGTTGCTCTGACATATTTCGTTTCTGGCATTTTCAACATGTGATGCTCAGTTATTCAGGTATTACAGTCGATAACCATACGTAGTGTCTTGAGCTTACAGTGTGTTTGGAACTCTCATGTTCTTCATAATCAGAAAAAAGGACTGAGCCAAAGTTTTATTAAACATAAAAGAGCGCTTCCCACGTCCACAAAACGAAAATCACACAAAGCATTATGAACTGTACAGGTGGTAGTAAAAGTGGGACATCTTCCAACTGATCCTGAATCAATACACCTTTACAGTTATCATAAATACTTTATATCTGGATAATAAATTCACTCTGAGGTAGAATTGGGAATCCTGTGAAACATTAGCCTTTGTTCTATTATGAAGCAAATCATCTGTGGTCGTCATCCGTTCATCCTGAAAATAAGTAAATATTGGAGCAAAATAAAGCATACATTTTATTATTTGCACACATGGAAATGACTAAGAAATAGAGCAGTTATTAAAAAGTATTAATGTTTATGGTTTTAACTTTTTTGAAGTAACCTGATTTACATTTTTATTTATATTTTCAGCAAAATCTGTATCTCTTCTTTTAGAGTTATATAACACAGTATACAACATAGTTTTGCTGTGATTCTAATACTATACAATCACCTATAAAATAAGCTGCAGTTTGTAGCACCTAAGATTGAATGTTTTCATACAGTTACTTAATAGGCTAAGACTGCCACAAGCACTGTTATAACAAAAGTAGATGTTCTAAATTATGTGTGCCTTGTATAATTGTTATGGTGTTTTTTGCAGTGGATATTCACACAGCATTATCAGACAAATTTCTTTTTCTTTATCCAGTTAATTACAATTAAATATCAGGGCGTTTTGTGATTTTTAGATGAAGGGAATGAAGAATTAAGGGTTAACATTGTAATTAACTTCTGCTATGATACTTTGATATCTTGCCTGATAATTATTTATAAAATTATACATACATGCATAAAGGTTAACAGCACCAAGAAATCCATGTAGTCCTGTAGCCATAAAAAGATGGACCAACCAAGAAATGTAGATTGTGAAAAATTCCTGGGGGATAGAAGCTTACTTTACACTCTAATGGTAAAGCCAGTGCAGAAGCAGGTTTATGGAAGAAATGAAATAAGAATCATAATTCCTCTAGAGTGCTGGCTTTTCACATTAGTCATATTAAAAAAAAACACTGGGCACTACCAATTGTAGTTTAAAAAACATATTTTGGAGCAGCTTTTCAGTATTTCTATATATTTGTGGTATTGTACAAGTTTAATAAATTAAGTTACTATTGATCCCTGCAGTTCAGTTCTCTGAGATCAATACTTTCAGCCATTTCACTGCATCAGTCAATCAGAATGTATTAATCATACCTCATTAACAAAAACACCATAAAACCCATTAATAGGCCATACAGGATTAAACGCATTATTCTGAGTGAAAAATACAAACACCTATTGTCTCTTTTCCATTACAATCAATAAGATGATTAAAAGTCAGCAACTGTCCACTGCTGAGAAATCCAGTTCTTTTAAGCCTCCATCATGCAAGATCACAGAAGAAAATTCCCCTGAGATAATTTGCCAGTGTCATAGCAGGGAAATATCTTTTAAAAATACTATTAAAACAGTTAACACTAATTTACACTAATCATTGTCCTCCCCACTATGTAATACTGTTATCCCAAACTATTTCAAAACTAATTAATCATGATTTTGGGAAATTAGTTCCAAGAAACTTCTGAAGTTGGATCTAAGAGGAAGAAAAAGCCTGATTTCTCTTGCACTTTTAAGCTGTCGAGTATATTTGGGTTTTCTTTAATCTGGTTTTTATTAAGTTCCCATTACGTCCTTTTTACAGCTGGCTTCCACTTTTCCCACATCCAGAGGTATTCAGTTCCAGTCATTCTGTGTGATGATATCTCAAATTCCAAGGATCTAATGCTTGATCCTTTTAGGATGACTTTATCTCAGCTAATATTTTTCACAATGTTCCAGAACTAGAATTTGTCTCTCTCCTGACATTCACATAAATATTTTAAAACATGAACTGTACATGAGAGGAGGGGTGAGTCTCCAAGGCTTAGTGATTGATCTGGCTCCACTGGGCTCTAACTTGAGTCCCCAGAGGGTGGAGTAGCTGGGTCTGAGTTGGTCTCGTCCTGCTCATCTGAGGGAAGGAAGACTCGCTGCTCATCCATGCGTTTGGCCTGGACCCTCTGAATGAGGCTGAAGAAGTCCTCATCTGGAACTGTGGGAGCCCTGGGACCAGGATCAGGTGGGGAACATCGCTGATCATCAATCCTGGAAGACTTTAGAAAGAGAGAGGAAGGAATGGACAAATGAAGTGGGAAATGTCTGCGCAGTATATTAGACAGTATACTAGACAGAATGAATTAACATCTACAAGAAACACCATCTACTGTCTTCCTCCAAGAAAGTATAATGGAAACTTCGAACTTGCACTGTACTCATACAGGTCTTTTCTTACAGTATCAATTCCATTGTAACATACATGATCTAAAGGGAGACTGATCCAAAGCCGAACAACCACAACCTATCTGCAGCACTTAAACTGCACTGTACTGTTCTAGTACCTCAAGGTACGCTGTCTTCATCACCAATTGAAAAAAAAATTTACTGTCATAGCATGGGTCACTCCATACTGCAGGCAATAGGGCTCAAGATATACATCGTTAAAACAAGAAGTTACAGAAGATCATTTGTCATTAGCCAAAAAGTGGCTAAAAATAGTTGGCTGATCCCCATACAATTAAATGTGATCTGAAAGCTGGGTCATTTGACCAAAGGAGCTCTCCTTTTTTCTGGCCATACCTGGCATTTGATCAGCATGTTGAAGAAGTCATCACTGGGTTCCTGGGGATCTGCTTCCCCACGCAGGTGGCCCAGGTTGTTTTGTGTTATCCTCAGACCAGGCAAGTTTCCCACACTGGCCCTCTGGTCGTCCAGCCTCCGACTCTGGGAGCTGGCAATCAGGTCGAAGAATTCCTCAGTCTGCGGCGAGGAGATGAGGGAGCAGGGATCTGCGCACAGCAATCAAAAGTCATCAAGTCGTTAGTTAAATAGCCGTGGAGTACTCCAGCTCATGTACTGTATGCCTGAGCTCCTCAGATGCTCTCATTGTCTGACCTAAAATTCTTCAGAAGTCCATTTTATCTAAATTGTTAAATATTGAAAGCTATGTATGCTTTGCTGATAAAGTCCTCAACGAAGAAAATGAGTTGAAAATATGAAACATATTCGGGACTGTCTGACCCGTCATGTCGCCACCTTGGGACAAGGGAGCCGTGGCGGCCTGTCTCTTCTCCCACTTCTGCTGCTCATTGAGGTTGCAGCGCTGGTCATCCATGCGGCTGCTCTGGAACTTGCTGAGGAGGTCAAAGAAGCAGTCCTCATCTGAGGGGTCCCGGCCTATCTTCTGAAACGCAACAACATGATCGATTCATGAATTACGGGAATGCATACTGCTGATGTTCTCCCACCATTTCATCACTGCTTGTCTTACTTGGGATGATGGTATTTATCATATTTTTCCAGGTCAGGAATGATTTACAAACCAACTGTGGGTAGAGTTTACGTTTAAAGAAGCTTTGTCCCTCCTTGGCTGAAATCCATACGTAGTGTCACCTTGAAAAAATAAATGTAGTATATTACAAGATCCTGTGTTCACCTTGATCTCAAATTTGGGTCAGTCAGTCCAGAAGTAGAAATCTGGGCCACTGCAGCTTGCCTGAAGCCATTGTCATTGTGTGACATTGAAAAGAGAATAGTTATACCACCCAAGGGTGTTCATATCTAACACATCTAGGCCACACATTAATCTCTTTACCTGAAACCACGATCTGAATTGCACTACTTACACTAGATATTTCTACAGAAATGCAGTAGTTTTTAGATAATGTGAAATGTTCTTTTACTAAGCTCAGTGCAGCTAATGAAACTGTTTCACAACGTTTCCTATTAAAAAAAAAAAATCATTGCAACATCGTGAAACACTTTGCGTTTTTTATAATTTTTTTGTACCGATTTATTTAAAGACAATCACATAAATATATATCTCAGCAATCCTAAACAAATGTTCATATGTTTTTTTTTTGGATATGTAAACACTGCATGCAATATGCATTTTTCAAAAAGAGCCATAGCGAGAGATCTGTGTAGCACATAAAAAAGGAACACCATTGGCTAGAAGGAAGGACGGTTAAGGACAAGGACAAGTAACATGAAGGCAGCTACACTAATTCTCACTCCCTGCGACTGCTGCTAGTGCCCTTGAACAAAGGGCTTACTCTGAATTGCTCCAGAAAAGCATTCACGTTAATTTTTAAGTTTATAAATATAAACTTGTGGCAGAATATTGTGAAACCTCGTGATGGTGACAAACTGCACTGCAGGCTTCACAGAAAGAGAAAGAGAACAGCAAACATGCCTTGTGCACATTATCAGGGTAGATCGTCTGTTGGTATGCTTTATTCTTAGCGTATGTGCATTTTTGAAAGTTGTAACATCCTTGAAACAAGAAATTATTTTCCTCCTCTGCAAAACAATGACAATTACACAACCTGTTCAGGGAGTATTATTCATGTGACTATCTGGCTGGGTTCCAAAAACAAGACAGAATTTACAGCGCTTCTGTCAAAACTTGTCTATGCACGTTTGGCCAGTATGTGCACAGTGGTTTAAAAGTTTTAATTACAGTCAGAAAGTTGCAGGCTTTTGCTCCATGACTTTGAGCTTGGTGCCCTTCTAACCAGCTGGCCTAAAGAACAAGTTATGTAAAAGAGCAATTTCGGTTTATTATTTTTCCTTTTAGGCACAGTAAAGAATGGAGAATCCATAATATCTCACACACACAGCTTGTCCCAAGTAGGGTCGCAACAAACCGGAGCCTAACCCAGCAACACAGGGTGCAAGGCTGGAGGGGGAGGGGACACACCCAGGACGGGACAAACCCAGGATGGGGGGACCAGTCCATCACAAGGTACCCCGAGCAGGACTCGAACCCCAGACCCGCCAGAGAGCAGGCACAGGTCAAGGCCGCTGTGCCACTGTGCCCCTGTGCCCCCCTAGAATCCATAATATTTCATTGGTAATTATAAAAAGAGAAAGTATATCCCTGAGTTATGTCTTTATCCTTAAGTTTTGTTGTTTAGATTCTGTTACAACATTGTTCTTGACTTCCAAAACATTCAATAAAACCCAGTTTTGCTTATTACTCCAGGAAGTCTGAACATTTTAAAATGGAGGACACCTTTTATAGAGTGATAATTTGCAATTTTACTGTTTTTTTTTTTCTGATGAATCCAAAGATGTTCTTGAATTGGAACATACCATTACCAGTGCAGTCTGTTTACAATATTTTACTTGATTCGTTTCTGTCTTAGTCCCAAATAATGTCTGGCCAGATTATATTGATTTACAAAGCAATTCAATTATAATAAAGGCAGACTAATCCAGAGAATTAATATGCAGTCCCAGAGGCTTCAAATAGCAGAGATTCCTCTGACTGGTTCCAGCCCTCTGACATACAGTATGACAAATAGCCACTGGGTACCTGAGATGACTGTGGGTTGTAGGATACCACATTCTCTGCTTGTGATCCTTTCCGGTATGTATACGGAGGTCTTGTAAACGGACTCTGGGATTGTAGGAGACAAAAAATAGAGCCACAACAACTGGAGCGAAAAAGATGCCAGTTTATATTTTAAGCGCCTGGTGTGAGTGTACACAGAAGCATCTTACAGATCATAATTTTGTATGTTCTACAAAATATCAGTATGACAGACACATAGTAAAATGAGAAAAGGTGTTCTTGCATTGATGCAGCAAAAATGATTAGAGAAAGGATATCATTAATATTTCTGACAAAATTGCTGAAAGGTCCTTTAGTAATTGATGAGGAAACTCTGTCCAGGAAATACTGAAAAGAAACAGAGTCATCAAAGTAGCTAACTTGGAAAATTTGGTTCCTGCCAAATTTATTCAATGCAGACAGTAACTTGTACAATGGAACATGATCAAAAGCTTGAAGGGAGTAATATTTACTATCATAAGACTGTGTATTTAACAGCCTCTCAGCCTGCGTATCAGAATGACATCGAATTGCTGTGGAGCTTAAACTCCCACTGAGATTCAGCAAGAAATATCACTGTGCATGCTCCTGAATTACCAGTTTAACAAAACAAATGTGTTTAACATGATGAAGGTTACAAGCATCCAGTGCAACCAGGATCAAGGGTAATAGATCAGCTAAGAAGGACTGGGGCTCGACAGCATATAAGTGGAATATTTCCGTTATAAAGCTTCTTGACACTTTTATTCTTGCAGAGGAACACATTCTGACCATGTAGTTCCATGCCATGTGTCTAATAATACAATCTCTCTCGTTCTGTCTCTGCGGATCAAACTAATATCCACTTTTCAGTTGTTTAGTACGAATGATATGTATACGTTAATAAACTATATATTTTAAATTTGGAAATCTAAATATCCCATGTATAGGAGCTTTTCTCAGTATTCTAAGAGCTTTTCTCCCCATTGACAGTAGATACAAGGTGTAAATGATTTAATCTTTAGCAAATGTGCCCATATGAAGCCCAGAAATTCTTTCCAAATCCCTATTCTTAGGCACGAAGTACAAGCAGTCCCGGAGAAGCAGTCAATAACAGGTCCTTTCAGTGTTTGCAATAGCACTGGAGCTGCGTTCACAGGATTTATAATGTTATTAGATTGCTTTTGTTGCAGCGGACTTGAATGCATGTTCATTTATGTCTGCAAATTTCGAAGGCTCAAAGTATTGCATAACCTTGTTATACGCTCTTTAATTTCACAGATAAACCAAGAATGATTAGAATTATAATTGTGGTGCACCTGAAATGCCAAATACAATGTATTCAACCAGGTGGAGATAATAGAGCAAGGGGTTAATGGCCCACAGTAATTTCATTAGGCTATGATGTAAGCGTATTGTCTGTCACTGATGTAAAGCCCAGTTATTACTTATTGATTACCTTTGTGTAGAATGTAGGTGTACATGTTTAAAATGGTTTTCTTATACCAGTTCCTGATTTAAACTTTTGTAAATGACATACGTTTACAAATAATTAAGAATCTGATCCTGCATGTCATTTTATGATTTTTCCCAGACGTTAGCCAGGCATCATTAGAAGATAATAAATAAAATAAAAAAAAAAAGATTAGAAAAATGACAAGCTGACTTCTGACAGGTCAGCCATGCACTTCATTAACTCTGTGGTATTTTAGGATACCAGTGACTAACTGAATATGAAGCATGTCAATATCAAATTAATTAGAGCCGACTGCACAAGATGTAAGATGCTGATCAACTGCTTCCATTAAAGTCTGAAGGGTGTGATAAGTCAAAAATACCGAGAGGAAATGATGAGACTATAGATATGACATGACTATTGACTGGAAGCAATATCGGGAACATCAGGCACGCACCAGACCTTAATCTGTTGCTAAAAATAGCTCAAAACAATTCAGAAGGTGTCTGCACAAGAGTATTCAACTGCAACTGATTCATGGCACAATTAGGCTGAGGATTTTCACTTTTAAAGACAAGTGAAGAGAGCATTGCATGAAGCCTAATTTGTTACACATCCACAGACATTATAACACTAATATTTTTTTGCTCTTTTCTTCTTTTTTCTCTACTACCAATAGTCTCATTGTCTCACCTCCACCCTGAAACATGACCCATCGACCAGATGTCCCAACAGATATTAATACAGGAAGTGTGAGAAATCAATGCCAGGCTAATGACTGCCACTCTTCTTCTTGACATGCTGTCCCACCCAGGCATCGCTAGTGACAGATAACATTTAGGTTTAAAGGAATCGCATACTAAGTCTGTCCCCTGAGCGTCATTCATCACTTTTTTCTTCTTGTCTGCAGTAATTATTATTTTTCTTGCCTAGTGTATTATTTGAGACCATTTTTTGCAACCTATGGAGTTTCTAGAGAGTTGCAAAGTTCCCCCAAACAGTTGCAGCAATTAAAAATAGGTCAGAAGCAATAATCAAATTAGAACTGACATAATGAGCACATGCACTGAATGACTTGTGCAGCAAAACCCCATAAAGAACCTGCATAACCTTAAACACATCAACATTTTCAAGTCTGAGAGATATTGATAAAATATTTCCCAGTTAAACTACTTCTCATTCTTAATAACTTCAGCCCGCCGACACTCGTCTTAAAAGATGAACAGAAACTGCACAATTTCCTGTTAAAAGAAAACTGACCGGAACAGGGCTTCGATGCTGCCGGCAATCCCTGTATTCCTGTTCCTCCTTCTCCCTATTCACCTTTTTCCAAGCCGGTGCCAAGGTCCCCACTGTGGGAAAACGTCTCATTACAGAGTGAGCAATTTGTCCACCAAGATCCCATTTTTGAACCAACCAAGGGGGGGGAGAGACAGAGAGAGAGAGAGACAGAGAGAGAGAGAGAGAGAGAGGGGGGTGGGGGGGAGTGGTGGTCTGGATGTCACAGAAGTGAAAGCACAACCACTAAGCTCCCAGATAAAGAAATTCAGAGAGCAAAATAAAAGCAGTGGCATTGTAACCACACCCTGCGCCCCAGTCTCACAGAGTGTCTCCTACCCCCCCAAATCCAATGCCAACTTTCTCCTCCGTCTTTTGTTCTCCTTCAGTCTGCTGCTTCACTTTTCCCTCCCTTACTCTGACAACAGCAACATCCTAATCCCATCAGTTTTGTTCCACGCAGAGAGACAGAAAGAGCGATGACAAAGAGGGGGAGGGCAATGAGGGAATGGGGGAGGCAGGGGGTAGGGCAAAGTTGCATCCCCCGGCTTACATCATGGTCTCTATAGAAACCAGACGTCAGCCTCCAAACCTTGCTCCTGGAGCCTTGTGTGGTGAGCGTTTGCTCATGACCTGCGGACAAACACACACACACGCATGCATACCGTGACATTCTTGCATCACTGCATCTCGTTACACCCCTAGCTCAGCCCAGCCCATCCCACCCCACTACCCTGCGTTGCCTTGTGCTTCACTTGTTTGCTGTCCTTATGAGAGGAGCCTGGTTCATTGCAAGCATGAAAGCCCAGATTTTAAGGCATCCCACCAGATTTTGAACTGTGGGGGAAGCTGATGCATGGGGCTATTCCCATCTGTTGGCTGCAGCACCTTTACACCCCAATCCTAGAGGAGGCCTGGAATGAGGAGGGTGTCTGGAAAAAGAGTAGCGATGAATTTATCATTGTTTCCATCTATTAATTTTTTTTGCTAATATTGAGGGATATTTCACAAACTGGTCCCATAACTTTAATTTGCAAACCAAATTATGCAGTTTAAATTCAATGCATATTTATCTTTATATTATTATCTTCCATGAATTCACTGGTTAATATTCCTCAGCTGATATTCAAAAATGCGGTGCAACCATGAACCATTTTACACCTTTGAATCATATGTTTTAGCACTCATAAAACAGATAAAGAGGCCAGAGGAACAGCTGAAAGCATATCCTCATGGTGTTTCCTTATGATTTACTTAAACCATAAAGCCTGAAAGAAGCCTCTAAAAGCAGATTGCCTTTCACACCATATTAACAGTGTCAGCATATTCTCCATCGCTTCTGTCAGCATTTAAAAAAAAATATGTGTTATTATTATAAAGCCGGGAGGATCCTTTATTATGTCACCATCTGACCAGATCCAAAAGAGATCTTTATTCAGAGGTAAGAGATATAAGAGAAATATATATGCCATTGTCGGCTATTGTTCTATTGTCATCTGGACAAAGGGTCCATGAGATACCAAAACAATAGTGTCACAGCAGTAGGGGGAGCTGCTCTACCATATTAACCACTTGTGCAGTCCAAATAAAAAAGCACAGAATTGTACGCAATAGCATTGGTTCATTCGCTTGGGCGACAGAGTTTGATTGCATATGTTTAGTACTTTCATGCATAAGCTCTGCTCTGTCCAATTGTTTTCTGAGTATGGTTCCAGCATAACTCGGTAACATTCACATTACATTAAGTAGGACTACATCCATGCGACAGCTCTGAAGGCACATACTACTGAGATGGAACACAACTAGTTCTCAAATAAGCTCACAACAATAAAACTGCTTTTACACAGATAGCTGCAAAACTTAAACTAAGTCACATCCTCCTCAACTAAATAAGCATTTTCCCTGCAACTGACACTTAAAGGACACTCTTCTCTACACTGACACCATTGAGGGTATTCAAACTGTTTAGTACATAGAAAAATGTTCAATCTACCTATTCACACCAATGCATAACAAACTTAAAAAAGTCAGCTGCATTAATGTTACCATACTAAAAGGCTGAGAGGAACTGGTATCCTATAATTTCAGATTTTGGGGGATGAAGCAGAACATATGTAGTTTAGATGAACTACCAACTGCTGTAGTCCTTTACCATTTTTGCATTTATCCCCTGCAGTCTAATTATTACTCTTCTACATTTCTGAGTGTCTATCATTGTAACCCTTTTATTGAGCCACCTCTTAGTTTTCTTCACAAATTACCCAAACCACAACAATCTCCATGGCATTTCCAAGAATCTCTGTAACGGACATAATGGGCAATGGAGATCCAGCTTGCTGAAGACAAATTAAACAGGCTGGACAAAGACAAGGCTGAGTTACCTTTTCTGAAGTATATTTCCACAAATCCACATTCCCCGTGCTGCTTCTCTTGTTGAACTTTGGTCTAGCCCCTGCAGGACAGAAGAGCAGAAGTTGCTTAAGAAAGAATTCACAGTTGTAGATTGCTGTAAAATTACTAAATAATTCAGATGATTTCTGAGATCAAAATCCATGTGAGAGAGATAAATATATTGCGCATAGATCTTGATTTTACAACTGACAGCTTCAAGGACATAGTCTCATGACATAGGTGCATATCACAGAGCGCTCGCTGGTAAAGAAGGTATGTGGGGTGAAGGAGCATTTGAAAAATGATGTCCTTCTACAGCGGATGTGGTTATTTGCCTTCATATTCTTCTAGACCAGTGCACATATTAACATAAGTGTTACATTAAATATAGAAAGTACATCGTCATAAACTGTTTTGACATTTCTGAGACTAGCCATTTGGGTTGAAGTCTAAGAGAAATTTTCCACAAACATGAAAACTGAGATCACAGTATGGTTTTGCATGACTGCAGTGAAGTGTCAGAGTAATGGCAGTAATGGCAGATATGTAGAGAGAAGATATGAGAGGTGCAAGATATTCACAGCATGATCAGTGTGTTTTGAGGAACTGGTTAAGAGTTCAGTGGCACTATTTAACCAACTTGGCATGTTCTTTGGAAGTGGCACATGCTTGACCTCCCCCCATCAGGGTTCACATTTAAAGTCACAATTTCACATTACAGAGACATCATTGGCATTGTTGACATTGAAGGAGACATCGTGCGGGACAGGATGTAAGAATTATGAACAACTGGGCACTGGGGGACAAAATTCCAGAACGTTCCAGTGTGACATAGAAATGGGGTGGCACGGTAACACACTTGTCACACAGGAGCTGGATGGTGCGAGAGGATGTGGGTTTCATCCCTGCTCAGTCTGTGTGGACTTTGAATGTTCGCCCCTTGTTTGAGTGGGGTTCCATGGGTAGCCTGGATTTCTCCCACAGCCCAAAGACATGCTTTGAAATGGACTGGTGACCGTAAAATTGCTCATTGTGTGTGTAAGCCTATACGTGAGAGAGTGTGTTTCACTGGTGTGTAGATAAGTGACTCATTGTGTATAGTAATATCTAGGATTGTAAGTCATCATGGGTGAAAAGGTGTGGGCTAAGTCCAAGTACATAGTGCTCACTGGAAGTCGCTTTGGGGCAAACTGACTGCTAAATGAATAAATGCAACGTTTGTGTGTGACACACTCAGTCTTATACACTGCAATCAAAAATCCAGGGACTGTATAATGTATAAATAAAATATGAACCGTATCAGTCACACAAAGCATAAAAAAACTGAATACCCTCTACAAACATGATGTAATTTTCCATTTTCAGTCATTCTTACAGATGTTAAATGTATAACCTTCCCATTATGCTGTCTGTTTATAGTAATCTTACACCATGGCCCTGTAATGGCAGTGCTAGACATCCTTTTTTCTAATACAATTTATTTTATCAATATCTCAGTGTAACACACAAACATGTGTAGAAATATTCTATCCTTCTGTGATACAGAATGTGAGAAATAAATGGTCAGTACTATTCATTTCTTCATTATGTTCCACAATATCTGCAAGGTCTCGTCGCTGGAATTTTATACCTGCCTATATATATATTTTTTAAATAAACCTTGGCTGACGTTTCAGAAGATTTTATAATATGAATATTTTGAATGTTCTGCCAAAGTTTGACTAGGTTTATATTTTATAATTTTTTTGAGTTGTTAAAAAGGTAAAAAAAGGGAATGACAGTAACTATACATTGTCTGACAAAACTAATGATCTGTGGAAGTAAGTGCAAGGAGAACTACACTCAGTTGATGTCATTTTGCTTCCTCTTGTCACCTGCACCTGTACCTTGCTGGCTTGCACTTCACAGTACTGGGTAGCAATAGGTGGGAGAGACATGAAGTGCAATAAAAAATTAACACTAGGGTCAGACTCATAGAGCAGAAACAAAATATAGCAAAAAAAACTCAACTGAAGTTATTGCAGAACTTCCATCTGGTGCTGTCAGCAAATTGTGTACTTCAGTAGACTATTCCCACTGAAGTTCAAGACAGATGCTAAGCCTTTTCACACATTCTAGATGAGTTCATGTTGTGTCACCCTTTCCCCTTAGGACACATTGGAGCCTTGCGAGGACTGATATAAAATCTTATTCCTTTTCTGACTAGCTGGTAATGCCACTGAATTTTAATATACTATTCCATACTGTCTGGAGTGTAGACTGTATGATAAAAGTTTTATTATAGAAAATGAAAATGAAAAATACAGTCCTGGTTCTATAGTGTACTAGTTATCATGTCTGCTTGACATGCAGAAGGTCTTGGGTTTTAGCCCCAGTGGAAGCAGTTGGTTCAGGGATTGCTGGTAGTGTAGTGGTTTGTGTTACTGTCTTTAGAGTTAAGGGTTGTAGGTTCAGTCCCTACCTCTAGATGTACTACATTTGAGTGAGGTACTTACACTGAACTGTTCTCCTGAAATTACCCAGTTGTATAAAGGGGTAAATGCCTACAAGCTTGTAATTGTAAGATGCTTTGGAGAAAAGCATCAACTAAATGTTACATATATACAGTACTATGCAAAGTTCTTAGATGTTTCACAGAAATGTTTGTTTTAGATGGGTTATTTAATGTCTTCTGCATTAGTGTCAATGGGAAAGAGCACACACACGCAGTCTGAAACCGCTTGTCCCAAGCGAGGTCGTGGCAAACTGGAGCCTAACCCAGCAACACAGGGCGAAAGGCTGGAGGGGGAGGGGCTGCACCCAGGAAGGGACGCCAGTCCATCACGAGGCATCCTAAGCAGGACTCGAACCCCAGACCCACCAGAGAACGGGACCCCACAGGACGACAGGTCTCCTTCACTCATCCCCAAACCCGGCCAAGACCGCTGTAAACCCGCTGTGACCCTGCTCGGGACAAGCGGTTGTTAACGATGGAAGGTTACTAAGCTTTGTAGGAAGTTTATTAATTGAGAGCATTATTTTTGGAAGCATTCTCGCTTCACGGCTTTTTTTCCCCAAGCAAGCGCCTAAAACTTTCGCACAGTACTGTATACAACGACTTAAACGATTAAGAGACCACCAGCTAAAAAGAATTGAGTCAACTTGAACTTTCACCCACCCTTCCCACCATTCCTGCTGCAAAAGGATTAACAAAGGATTGAATACAAATAAAGTGAAAAAAAACAGACAATAAGAGGTTTATGCTTGTATCCCCTTCCAAATGTCACCCTAAGGCAATGAAGTACTTAGCTGGAAGTTAGGCCATAGAAATTTTTCAAAAATATGTTGCAAAAGCACAGGGGTGCGGTGGCGCGGTGGCGCGGTGGCGCAGTGGGTTGGACCACAGTCCTGCTCTCCGGTGGGTCTGGGGTTCAAGTCCCGCTTGGGGTGCCTTGTGACGGACTGGCGTCCCGTCCTGGGTGTGTCCCCTCCCCCTCCGGCCTTACGCCCTGTGTTGCTGGGTAGGCTCCGGTTCCCCGTGACCCCGTATGGGACAAGAGGTTCTGAAAGTGTGTGTGTGTTGCGAAAGCTAATTAATTTGGAAACATCTGTGCAAAGTAGTTTAACTTGATCCCTTTAAAGTAAAGCGCTGCCAGCAATTCAAATTCTCCCGTCACCACACACATGCACAAACATATTCTCTGTCACTTGCAATAACAACTGTTTGCACACTGAGAAAGCCTAAGAGGAGCTGACACATGACTGCCTAGCAAAAGACCCTTGACATTTACAGTCTTTTAATTTCTTGAACCGCATCACTTCACAGTAACCCATTTGATAAATACACAGCCTCAAGTTACTATTACACAACAGAGGCATTAGAGTTTTTTTTTTCGCTGTGGAATGTAACTTACAGCACCACTACTTTTTATGGCAATTATAAAGTGAACGTTTACTACAACTTTTCCTTTTTTTATATATACTGCACGTGCATGCACACATTTAAATTTCAATATCCCATTTCATCTCAGCAACAGCCTACAATTCACAGAACTATTTCTCTACTAAAACCGAAACATTATCACTCTTCACTCACTCTATACTGTATGAGTTCCTCCAACTTACTCTATTGTCTTCTTACTGCAGGCATAGCACACTCATCTTTCAATATTCGGTGTCCTGACATCTGGTCTGAGATTACTTATTGTTAATCAGTCTGGATTTTAACGTATCCGGTGTGGTACTGTAAACTGAGACCACATTGAAAACGAAGGTGTGTGTGAAAGACTGTTAAATGTACTGCATTATGGGACTCAAGTACCTGCTCTCTCAGTTGCAGTTTGGCCCTCTACGGTCTTACTTGCATTCTCATGTATCTGTACCTTGTTCACACCATTGTGCTTTACTTTTCTAGTAATTCATTTAAGTATGACATATAGTCTTCCTAAAGCCAGTGCACTCACAATATTATGGTAAGTTTACTTCACTGAATCTTTTTCTATTATTTTTTTCAAATTATTTTTCAAAAATGCAAAAATTTTCAAGTTTTCAAAAGTTTTAACGTTTTCCAGGACCGAACGGCAAAAAAGTAAAACATGTACAAAGTATAGATACGTGAAAAGCCGAGTGTATAAACTTGTTATTCATTCTGTTTTAATGTGTTACACTACTATTTCTTTGTAATATTAAGCATCATCATTTGATATGATTTTTGGATGGGTTCAGAATGAACTGGAATTTTTCCAAATAAGAAATAATGGAATTTCATCATATGTTTTTTTATAATATGTGGTCCATTTTCAGGAACAAATTATGACCAGAAGGATGTTTCTCTATAACCAGTGCCTGAAGGAATTTTATCAACTGTATGCCAGTGTTTTTATCTTCTGAGCCAATGTCACAATGTCACACAGTTCTGTCAGCCCTTATTAATGAACAGATATCTTCAACAGACATGGAAAATTATTTAAAATACCTATTACAGCAATGACTGACATTTCTTATGAAAGAATTCAAGTGACAGTACTTATTATCATAATATTCTTTGCGAATGTTATGATAATGATTTGGTAAAAAGGCATTTCTGGTACAAAGCTGATAATAAGGCTAAGAAAGAGTTCTCAGACAGCTTGAAGGTCTGCGTTTTTCACTCCAGACAAGACATAACAACATGAAAGTATAAAATGCACATGTCACAGAAAGTAGATTTCAAGGAGGTTGTTCTGATTTTGTCTAGAGACCATCTGTAACATTTAACATTTATTAAACTGGGGATGGTTTCAAATTATTGGCTTCAAGTTGGCTTTTTAGTGTCTTTAGTATTTTCTGCCTTGTAATTATAATACAGAGAGTGATGTTTTTTACTCTGCTTTCACCCTGCACTGTTAAAAGGAGGATAACACAAATTTTTTACAATCCGTTTACTGTAGTATTTAGGTACATAAGTTCTGTTAAAATATTGTGAGATGATAAAATATTTGAGTTAAACTGCTTTGAGAATGGATGTAAGATTTCTGAAGGGGTGCGGTGGCACGTTGGACCACAGTCCTGCTCTCCAGTGGGTCTGGGGTTCGTGTCCCGCTTGGGGTGCCTTGCGACGGACTGGCGTCCCGTCCTGGGTGTGTCCCCTCCCCCTCCGGCCTTACGCCCTGTGTTACCGGGTAGGCTCCGGTTCCCCGCGACCCCGTATGGGACAAGCAGTTCTGACAGTGTGTGTGTGTGTGTGTGTGTAAGATTTCCACCATGGAATACACACACACACACACATTTTCAGAACCGCTTGTCCCTCACGGGGTCACGGGAAACCGGAGCCTACCCGGCAACACAGGGCGTAAGGCCGGAGGGGGAAGGGGACACACCCAGGACGGGACGCCAGTCCGTCGCAAGGCACCCCAAGCAGGACTCGAACCCCAGACCCACCGGAGAGCAGGACTGCGGTCCAACCCACTGCGCCACCGCACCCCCCTCCACCATGGAATATAATTTTGTTAAATTTTTAATACATTTTGCAAAAATTGTAGTTTAAACAAGTTCCTGCCAGTATCTACCAAAAAATAACATTTTTGGGAAGGAATAATATGCATATTGTAATAACATATCAGTACAAAATTTGCAGTGATATAACTACATCTTCCATACAAGTGGTCATATATCATTGTGTTCAGCTGAATAATTCCTCACCACGAAGTCCAGGACTAAGGCAAAACACGGTCTCTGATCTTTAGTCACACATGAGACACAAATAAAAATGACAGTAAGATATGCACTATACAAAATAAGAACCAAGATGAAGCAGCAAAGGACCTTAAATTGTACTTGAGGTTGAAGATGTAATTTAAAATTACCATAGTGGGAGTTCCAAGATTAAGGAAAACTGCAGTTATTGTCTGGGAAGGATGGAAGAGGCAATAGCAGATTGTTTTTCCTAACTAGAGGTTTATGATGGGTTAGTCCAGTCACACAGGGACAGCATAGACTCTCAGTGCATCCTCTGCCATGTTCATGTTCAAATGATCAAATGCCCACAGTACTGATGTGATCTTATTGAGACAGGAAACACCCTGCTATGTATTTAGAAAATTCTTCTCTGGAAAGTGGTTGTAAGGTATAAGTACTGCAGTCAGCTGGGGTTGGGACAGTTGGCAAACTAGTATCACTTTATTTCGATCCTATACCCTGCAATCACTTGTTATAGAACGCAAACAGACCCCAGAGTTAATTTGCCAGGAAACTGTTACTATAGCAACAGATGATGTTCACCAAGGGTCTTCTACTAATATATAGTCAAGATGTTTCAGTCCGGCAAGCTCCCGTATTTACCAACATCAACATTATTCAAATACTGCACACAACTTGTGGCTCTTAAACCAGAACAAATGTTTAAAAAAGGCCAAGTTTGTTCTATTTTTCGATTTGCAATTAAACTTCCTTTTGTATTATTTTGGGTAACTAATCAAACAAATTTCAACTTCATAGGATTGAATTTCTTATAAAATGAATTTATTCTATCAGCAACAGTAACTGAACATGACTTTTTGTCATGACAAATTTCACTAACAACTCCTAGAATGTGCAGTGTCCAAATAAAAAAATTTCCATTTATATAATATGGCTTCTCACAGCAATAGCACTAATTATAGCCAAGCTAGCCCTGTTCAGATATCCCTACCTTGCGCTTCAAACTCAGACCCACAGGATGACAGGTCTCCTTCAGTCATCCCCAGAGCTGCCATCAGCTGTTCCACATTCATCCGAGCTGTCAGCTCCCCATTGCGGTCCCCAATCTGCAGGGAAATCCCAGTATAAGGCATCGCAATAAAAATGTACTGTGGATGTGGTGTCATCCACAATTGTAACAAAAAAAATAAAGCCTGGAAATTGCACGCTTCCTTTTTTCCTGTTTTATTATAGGATATCACAGTCCCTTTGAGAAAAAAACATCTTCAGTAAAGAGATATATTATCATACAAAAATAACCTTACAATATCATATCTTCTACCTTACAATAGCAAGCCTTACACTGAATAATACTCTAATATCTATTTCAGAAGAGCTGTTCACTGGGTCTCTACATGGAACAAATATGTGGATACACTGAGAGCAAAAAGCAGGCTGTGTTATAAAGTCAGTCCTAGATGAGAAAGCGATCGTTCCGGCTGTTGGAGTGAGATCCCGTGCCCAACAGCAGAATGTCATGATGAGACCAGTTTACAAGCTGCATGCCATAGATGACCCTGTTCAGAAACAGAGTGAAGACCAGGCAGAAACTGCCCTTGGGTGTGAGTTCATGAGAAGCTGGCCACGTGGTATCCTGAACGGGGTAAGGGTGGAGAGCAGGCCAAGTCCTGATGGACAGCACCACGCAGTCTTTCACCTTGCATTTATCGTACATCCGTAGCCAAGAGGATGCGGAAATTTAATAAGAGGTGAAGTAAAATGGACATTATGTTTACCACCCAGGGACGCGAGACGCCTCTGCTTTGACGATAATTACATCTGACTCTCAAATCGCTGAGCAGGCACAGGGCCTTAGTGCAGATCAGGTAACTCTCTTTGCGTATTAACCACAAAAGTGGAAGAGTCTGGGGTACACACAGAAAAAATGGTACAGACAGGCCAAGAAGACAACAAGGAACTTTAGCTAAATTATTAGGTGGAAGTACACTCAGCCAACACGTAATAGGTTTCCATACCACAAAAAACTGCTACAATGGCATATAAAAAATATATTCAGTACTTCATGTTACTTTCACAATGGGAATTTTATTATGTTCAATAGGTTGCATCTGATGTTTTGGGACAGAGACTGACATCTCTTTCTCAGAGCCTAAAGGTTTCTGTTCCTCAGTGGTTTCAGTCTATTTTCTGGCTAAATCTAGCATATTAACAAATACATTATCTTGGAAACAGTGAGCAATAGTGTACAAGTAGGGTGTGAATGGTGATGGTTATCATAATGATCAGTGTGTACCCTGCCTATATATGTGTATATATTAAACTCTAACCCTAATCCAAGCGGTTAACAAAAGTGAGTGAGTCAGTGCAATAATTTCAGGTGGCATTTTTTCATACAAGAATGGATTATTTTTTTCCCATGAGAAATTCAACTCCTGACAATAGGAATTAATCTAATGGGGTTATTTCACAGAACAATTTTATCCCATTAGGGGTGTAATTCCAAAGACTCAACAACAAACATACCATCCTAAGAAAAGAAAACTTTACAGTTTTTTTTTCTTTTTGTAAGGGACAGTAAATGTTTTTGGATGACTTTGATTTCTCTACAGTACCTCTCTGGAGATCTCTAGGTGTTTGCGGGAGTAGTGTAGTGCCTGTCGGTGGTTACCCAGAGACACATAAGCGTTCCCCAGGCTCCAGCAAGCACGGCCTTCCCCAACCCTGTGTACGGGAAAGTAGACATGGATTCACACACAGAGTGAAGACTCCAAACGCTTTCTGGGCACCTCTTCACTACAGACAGGGAACCTGTCTTGAATGGGGCAGAATTTGCCATGGCGCAGAACACATGTTAAGTGTGACCAACGGTCTGTAAGCACATATCGCAACAGAAAGCAATCTTGAACAAGTTCCATCTTAAAATACCACCCGTAATAACTTAAAATGCTTGAATTAGTTATCGAAATCTTGATATTCAGAGCTGGGAAATAACTAATTACTATTTTAATTATTTTCTTAATAATTATTTTAAGAATTATTTTCCAGCTCTGCATATCAAGATTTCAATAACTAATTCAAGTATTTTAAGTAACTGCAATAATTACTTAGGGCGTTGGCACAGTATCTGTGGTGGGGTGGTGCATATATCCTTTTCTACTTTCACAAAAGTGTAATTTCAGAAGCCTGAAGGGGGGTTCCTCTATGTTTAAAAAGGCATAACTTTCACAACACTTTTTTTAATATGAGAACTCCACAATTGGCTTGGGGTAAAAGAATCTACTAAGCAAATAGCGTTACGTGATTGTGTAAAGTGATCAGGTTAATCTAATGTGATGCAGAGAGGGAGCCCACCTCTCAGGCCTGATGCCTACCTGTCTGAAAGCTCCTGGGCTATGAGCAGGTGTTTGAGGTGGTAGTCGATGGCCCGGTCATATTCCTGCAGGAGGGTGTAAGTGTTTCCCAGGCTGTAGCATGCCTGTGCTTCCATCACCTGGTCCTTCAACTGGTGCGATAACTGCAGGGTCTTCCTGTACAGGGGAAGGTGAAAAGGTTGCAGAGTGTCTCTCTCAACATCCATTGTGCCAGCTGTTTTTTTTTCACGATGCCAATAATGTTAACCTCTCAACACATGTTATATAAACTAGTTTCAGGCATGATCCTCGTCCGACAAGAATTGCTAAATGAAAAGAATACCTTCCGTTACCTGTAATACTCTGTGGCAGTGTGGAACTGTCCGAGGAAAATGAGAGCGTTGCCTAGGTTACTGTAGGCTCTACGCTCTGCTGCTTTGTCCCCAAACTCCTTGGCGATGGAGAGGCGCTGCCAGGGTAGTAAAAGGGCATCAGATGAGATCAGATGAGAAGGGCATCAGATGAATTTGTCACATTCATGACTCTTGGTTGTCCAGCAAAAAAAAAGGGTCTCCAAGTGAGCCTCACCTCTCGGTGGAATTTGATGGCCTCCACAAAATTCCCCAGCAGGTAGTGAGTGTTTCCCAGGTTCCCAAAGGCTCGTCCCTGGGCTGCCTTGTCTCCCAGTTCCTTGACCAGAGATAGGTTCATCCTGAACATGTGATAAGAAAGACGCACATGTATATGCTTTCTCTCTGTGGGAAAACTGGAGTCAGGAACCAGTTCAGTAGGAACCAGATTAGGTGAATTGCTTTCACAGGGATTTTGCACCACATGGTAAAAGCTGCAGCTGCAAACAAATATTGGTTTATTCTCATACTTGTCAGATCATAAATTAACTCCAATTAAACATCTCCCATTTGATCTGTAAAAGAACAATTAGCTAAACCATGCAAATAAGCAAATAAAGGCGTTACATGTAGGAAATCACACCCATATAATATATATGTATATTACATTTACATACACATAGAAATGTATATAATTATTTTTGTGTGTGTGTATATATATATATATTCATCAACCTAGCACCTTGCATACACACTGTCTCAAATCCCTGCAGCTGAGCTCCACTAATGCACTAATTGCCCTTGGTTTCCTGGGAGAGACAAGTCAAGCACTGGTGGACCATTATTTATTTAATGAGGCATAAGTGTGATTTGCGATGGTGCGCCACGGGGACGAACGTGAGGACACAGCACCGGGGGGGTGTAGCTGTGCTCTCTCAGCCTGAAGTGAGACAGGAAAAAAGCAGAAAACACCCTGGGGAATGTGAACTGTTCTCCTCAGTTGAGAGGGCTTCCCTCAGCCTTTCAATAGAATGTCCCATAAGGAAAAAGCCACTACATAGCTTTGCCAGGCTGCAGAAGAGCTGCCTGTTTTAATCTTTCCTGACATGCTGTTGACTGAGGGAAGGAACAGACTTCTGGTAATATGGCAGGAGATTAGGCTCTAAGAGATTACCTTTAATGAAGTTGAGGATCTGATAAAACAAACAGAGCATTACTGTCAAACTGTAGAAACAGCTGAACTGCCACTGCAGATCCAAAAGATCTGCTGCAACAGATCATGAAGGTCACTCCAGATGACAACATTAGCAGTAGCATGCCTTTCGCTGTATTTCTGCAGACACAGCGCCATCTCCTGCTGAAAGCGTAGCAGCATGGGGGGAGGCGGGGGGGGGGGTTGCAGTGTAATCCCAAGACAACAGTACTTTTCTTCCCACGCTCAGAGTAAACAGTGTTTTGTAAGGGTGAAGCACAGGATGGACAGCCAGCTGTGTGTACTGTGTTTCAGGGAATTTGATCAATCGTGTTTCATGACAAAGTCTGCCACTGAACTCACTCGTAAAACTGGGTGGCCCTCTGTAGGGTGTCTCTCACGTCAGGGGACAGGTCTCCAGGGTCCTGGGTACAGCCCCACACCTGCTGTTTTCCCTTGGCATGGAGCACATTGCCTATATTGTACAGCGCCCTCGCTTCTCCAACCTGGGAACAGTCAGGAACATCACTGCTTCAACATCACAACAAACCTTCCCAGCTTTATTAGTTGCAGCCATATGTTCCATTGAAGAGTGATAAAATTAATAACATATACTTTATTTTGCACCCGAGCTGAAATATTTGTTCATGCAAAATATCTATTTTAACTATTAACGCAGCTGTGAAAGCTATTCCTGTTAACTTCCAGCTGGGATTTGAATCAAAACCTTTTGACTGCAAGACTGTGGTATCAGGGTACTTCCCATCCTTAATTCTGGTCATAAAATAAACTGGAAAAGTTTACCATCAACCTTTATGTAAGATGTACCATCTTTTTGCTCTGTGAATGACATGCTGCATCTAAATGAATTATTTGCAGAGAACAAACACAGTCTGAACCACTTGTTCCATATGGGGTCGCGGGGAGCCGGAGCCTAAGCCGGCAACAAGGGCGCAAGGCTGGAAGGGGAGGGGACACACCCAGGACGGGACACCAGTCCATTGCAAGGCACCTCAAGCGGGACTCAAACTCCAGACCCACCGGAGAGCAGGACCCGGTCCAACCCACTGCGCCACCACACCCCCCTACTGCAGTGAACACATCTTTGATTATATTATTACGTACATAATGTGCACAATGTACATTATGGGCACCTGTTAGGGTGTCAAAATATTCAGTCAAACAACTTTCCTCTTCATTATGGTACTAAGAAGAGGTGCTCATTGTCTCCAGCTCTCCATTTCCTTGAGTTCACAATGGAGGGGAAATAGATTGTGAGGAACGAGAAGTCAAATATGACAGACAAATATGATCAGATGTTGGGGACAAAGCTGTGTGTGTGACTCCCACCTTGTCCCCCTGCTCCCGGGAGATGTCTAGATGCCTCTGGCAGAACATCACTGCTTCATCATAGCGACCCAGGACCTTCAGGGTGTTGCCCAGGTTCCCACTGGCTTTTCCCTCACCTATTCGGTCACCTATGGTTCTGCAAAGAGAACACTGAAGCTACCCTTTACAGTACTTAAGATTACTTTTCACACCGTACATGTTGTTGAATGGCAGTACTTGAAAATTGCGTCACATAGCAGTGAAAAATGTCCCTATCAACATCCAGGGGAAAGTGTTTCTGGTAATGTCTCAGAGCAGGACATAATATGTAGGCGCATATACAAAACTTCCGTTCTCATATTCATCATAGATTTCACAATGAGACACAACATCCTGTGATTCATATTAAAGAAATTTCTGAGTCATACTAATGAATTACCTGAGAGAAAGAAGGCGATACTGAAAAAACAATCCTTGCATTTTGCTACTCAGATTCAAATTTCAGAGCAAACAAGTACAACAATCAATAAGAAAAACTTTGGCACTTTTTCAGGTCTTAAAAATGTTTCAGAATTATTTGCTGGTTGTCTGAGGAGAAAAGCCTTTACAGTTTACCTTGTTCATGCAAAGCAGGAGGTGAATCTCTTACCTGGCAAGAGTGAGGTCGTGTCTGTGGTACTCTAGCGCCTTGGCATACTCCTTTAGATAGAAATAGGCATTTCCCAGCTGGCTGTAGATGGCACTGAGGGTCTTGAGGTCTTCTGTGCCCAGCTCAACAGCAGCCTCAAAGAAAGCTGCTCCGCCCTTAAAGTCCCCAACTTTGCACAAGCGCTCTCCCTCCAAGGCCAGCTCCAGGCAGGAGGCCTCCATCCTGTTAACAAAATGAACAAGAGGAAACATTGACGATGTGAGCACAACTTGGCCATGGAACGAAGGCATCATGGGTAAGTCCTCTCACCTTGTTGCTCTCCATTCTTTTTGTAATAAAGTCCATCAAAAGGTGAAAAGCTGAGAAGACTCAACACAACTGCAAACCCCAATCAGAGTAAAGGGATACTGAATTGTATGGAGTAGAAAGCTACACAGCAGTCACACTCTTTCCATGCCTGTTTAAGAGCTTTAGTAGACGCTCTCTGATTTTAAACTCTCACTGTCCAGTAGGCTCATGGAGTTCCTTTAGTGCTTGAGTAAGAGCTCCATGTTGACTATGTCAAACTGTCTTGTCCTCACCTATTCTGACTATCAAACATGCATTTTTGAAGCAAAAGCTACTACTGTCTTGGAAATTTATAATAAATTTCATAGATATATTATTTATTTATTAAATATATTTATTATTAATGTCATGCCCACCAACTCGGTAACAAGCAACGCCGGCAGCTGATCAGGGTCCGGGCACATAAAAGGGCAGCCCGGACCATAGGAAGCTGCGGAACCTTGTTCAGCCTCCTTACTCACTCACGATCCTAGTAATTGCTCCTCGCCCCGCTCCTCTCTCCTCGCCCCGCTCCTCGTACTCGACTTCCTGGTTTGCCACAACTCCTTGCCTGTCTTCTGGATTATGTTTCTCGGATTTTCCCTTCGGACTACGTTCGCACATCGGTTTCTCTTGCCTGTCTCCTCAACCATGTCTTCTGGATTGCCCCTTGAACAACCCTCCTGTGCTCCACACTTGGGTCCGGCACACCGCTCCGGGGAAACACCGTGACAATTAACACTTATTTTCCTTTCTGTTTGTGGAAAGACAGTAGAAATATAGGCAAACTGCACATTTCATACACTACTTCCATTAAGAGGAAAAGTAATTGAAAGTAACCAAGTGCCTGCAAAGTGACTCTTCTGACTTAGCCAGATGTACGCAAACACAAATTTTGGCCTCTATCAGAGACATTGCTCACAACCTCTTTACTTTCCTGTTGTGTTGGGTTCGGTGATACGTTTCAGCTTTGCTAGACTGACCACAAAAAATTTGTAACTTTCCACAATACATACTTTAGTTTCTCCTTTATAGAAAGACTTCTACACTGGTGGAGGATTATAACAAAAGAAGTCTATGTTGCTGCATCACTGTACATGGAGCAAGTCGCAGTGTTCCTATAATTCAGAAAGAAAGGAGACATTGAATAAGCCCTCCAGACCCTATTCTGCCTTTCACGGTCCTATATCACCATGGCAACAGTACTGTTGGAGAGTGGTTTAGTCAGGGATTCTAAACACACAGAGATGGAATTAATCACCTGAATGACTGGAGACAAAGCTGAAATTTGGCCGGAAGCCTTCATCACTTAAGAAATCACTGTAGCTTTCTCGAAACCTTTTATTTTTTTGCTTCTATGAGTCAGTCTTAACATTTACAGTAAGGCAGTTTTACTTGGAGTTAGTAATACATGTTCATTAAAAGTAGCCAAAGAACTACAATGTTATTTGTATGGTTAATTTTTCACCCAGATAGTTATATGAAGCACAAACAGTGAATACAGAAAATTATCCAGTAGACAACATCATTTTAGCAAGCAAACATCACTTAATTCACTTTTGGCCAATTTGCAAACACAGTCGGTTGCCAACAAATCACAGCTGAGTCAAATAAGCGAAAAGAGCTGCCAATCACATAACAAAGTCACCCACAGGAATCCTTTCTAACCAAATCAAACTTATAGCAAAAAAATAAGAATATATAAAATCATCTAATTTCATAAAAACGGCATCCATTGCAGTACTTTGGTCAGATTCTGGCAGTAACGAGGCTGAGCTCTTACCTCTTCTTCTGCTTTGTGAGGATCTTCTGCACATAGATGCCAAGCTCCACCTGGAGTGGTCGCAGTAGGGGGCGGGGCCTAGGGCCACTGTGAGCTAGCCTGCACAGTGCCCTCTGAGCCCCACTGAGGGGGCAAGAGTCAGGGGGCATCACAGGACCCATCATCATTTCCAACACTGAGTCTCTTGTCCAAGCAGCGAAGGCTACCCTAATCCAAAATAGTACCCCAGAATCCGGGAACAATAGCATGGGAGCGTTGCCAGACTTCGGTGGAACAATTGCTAGTTGACCATATTTTGATACAAATTAACAGGACTACCTCCAGCGCTGCTGCTTTTGGCAAAAGGCTCTGTCACTCCACTATGTTTTCCCAAGCTTTTGCTAATATAATACTGTGTCTGACTGCAAAAACAAAAACAAATCATGATATCCAGTTACAAGACAAAAGTAAAATTAAGATAGCCAGTGACATTTCATCATGAGCAGCTGTCTTCTTCGAGAGACTTTCTCACTAATCTGATTTATCCTTTCCTTTGTTAAATCACTTCTGAAAAAAGTAAATCCACAGCAAAAAAAATACCCAGTATTTTGATGTGCTCTGAAAAGTTCCCACCTCTAGGCAAAGGACTTGGGCACTTCCAGGACAAATAGCTGGAAGACCAACAGCTGAAATATCTTCTTCTTAACATTCAACCGCACAACCGCAAAAAGGAGGAAAACTCATTGTCCATGTGTAATAATCTTGCTTTCCCTCGAATCATGCAAAATCCAGCTACTATGTATTTTAGAAGAAAGCACATCTTCTTCATCGGTTTGGCAATTATAATCCACAGCTTTAAGAAGAGGAATGTCTGGACTCGTGGTCCAAGTAGATGCTCTTGGTGCTGAAGACGTGATATTGAAACCAGCAAGAGACAATCTGCTTTAATTCCCCAGCATGCTGTGCTCAGCAGAGGACACATTGTCCGTGTAAGCGCTCCACTAATCCATCCGTCTCATGACCCCAATAGGAACTGTGTTACAGCCCAGTACAGGCCTACTTGGCAAGAGTGTAAACACCTGCATCCAGAAGACAGCAGGCAGAAAACACACCAGAACTGAAGTGCAATGATAAAAAAGACATCAGACAGACAGGGCCAACAAATTGGCAGTTTTCAGTCGAACTGTTTGTCCAGCTGGAACAGCCAGCAGAAATCAATACAAAACCATGTGGGCCCTGAGAAAGCTCAGAAGTGACAGCAGGACAAATAAAATGTCTCAATTAGTCCTTATAAGTTACTTTACCAGTTCCTATGAGCCACACTGTGATATCCCTTCCTAAAGGCTCAGATATATCAAATTAACTGAAAATCCAATTAGTTTTAATCTTGCCATTAAACTGAATGCCACTGTGGAAAAATTTCCAAAATTTTCAAAACATGCAACACGCTGTGTTGTTTCTCTTCAACATTGGTCATTCAATAATTCTTCTAATCATCCATATCTGCTGAAAATCTTTCATTTTTAATATATATGTGAAAGTAAACATTGAAATCAATAAGAAAAGAATTAAAGGCCTTTAAAAAAGACAAGGCAGCTGGTTGCATGATAATCAAGGAACTCTAAAATGCACCTCTTTTTCTTTAACTTGTCTATCCATAAAAACATGGCTCTGCACCTACTTGTTTAATTACATGCCTACGCTGACGTATGTGTCAGTGACATCTGCCAGTTTATGTTGTAAAACATGGTCCTCTGCTGAAAAAATCTCTTGTGTGCAGGCTGTTGCCTTTCCCCAAAAGCATTTCACACCCTCCAGTCTCTCCCATGTTTAACAGTTGGACAAGTTGAAGAGCAGCATTCCAAGCACCCCCTCCCTGACACACCTTCAGTTATGCACAGCTTCTTCAATGGATCATTGATCTGCTGCAGTTCGGGCCTCACCTAGGAAAATCTATCGCGGTAGTGTGCTTAACGGCTTGTTGCTTTACTGAAGGGTGACAGAATAGCGAAAACAGATGAATATTCTACTTAACATTCATGTTGACTGATTATTTTGCCAGTTTTTCACTGCACTGCAAACAGAAAAAAATGTCACCAATATTAATATTATTATTTATTAATAATTCATATTAGTATATAGAAGCTATTTTTAAGATCAGGGTAGTTAATCCCCTTACAGAAATTCCTTCTGGATCTCCTTGGTACTTTACAAGGAGTGATAAGAGCACAAAAACTTGCTCAGCTAAAAAAATAAAAAATAGGCCAAACTGTCTAAGATGATATACATTTCTTAACTTTTCTCCAAAGCATCGTGAGCAACACTTCTAGAAAATACTCTCCACACCTACAAAACAAGGAAATGTGTTGCGGCAAGCAGTATTATCAGTTGGCAAATATCCATTTACTTAGAACATTTCCTCCTCATGGTTTATAGTCCTGCTCCACGAGGATCTATAATGAATGAATGAATGAATGAATGAATGAATGAATGTTTATGAAATGCAAAACTTGCTCATGATATCTCCATCTCTGGACTGCCACATGGAGATTAGTCCAGATAATCTGGAATTACAGTAGAAACCAATGGGATTAACAAAAGAGAATGCCAGTTAGGTTCAGGGACCTAAACTGAGAACCTGGGCAGCCACTGAGGCTCATCAGGGTCTAACACAGCTAACTCCTCCCTTCTACCCTCCTCCAACAGTAGCAGAGCCATGGTAGTCTCTCATTATATGAACATGTTCTCATTTAGTAGACACTTTCCTCCAAAACAACGTACAATGATTACTATGTATTTTGATCTGACAAGGTTTTCAAGGTGACTTAAACTACTAGATAAATTACGCTGAACTCCCTACAATCATTTATACATCTGAGCAATGTCACACATACATAAATGCATACTAAAAGCGATTCAGAGTCACTAAGTCCCCTGAAGAGCATGGATTGTGGGAGGAAACCAAAGTCCCTGGAGGAAATTCATGCAGACAGGGAAGAATATGCAAGCTTGTATCCAACTGAGAAGCCCAGGCACTACAAAACATTAGTACTGTCCATTGCGCCACTGTGCCACCCCAACACAATCCTGCCTTTACAGACACTGACTTACATGGTAACAGTCCCTTTGTCATAGATTAAATACATACTTTCGATGAATTTAGCAGATGCTTTTCTCCAAAGTAGTTACAATTCGGGTCATATAAAAGTGCCTTTCATAACAGACTAAAAGTTTTACATATAGATACAAGAACAATATGTTTGTCTATTACCACTGCTCCTGGTTCTTTTACAACACTGTTATACTCCAGACATACTTTTGAACAACTAACCACAGTTTCCAATAGTTTTCATACTTTCTTACCAAATACCTTGCTAGCAGGCACTCATGACTGCAGACCACTTTCTTTTGGTAGTGTGTCAATATTGTATTCAAATAACTTTTAAGTGTAAGGTTATGCAAGACTTTGTGTATTGGCATCGCTGTGCATATCTCTTTGAGTTGAAGTCTATCTATATGCTTGTTAAACAGCCAAGAGTTATGTGGCTGCACTTTAAAACCCATCTCATATCTGCATTAACTATTAGTGTTTGAGCCAGTATAAATACTTGGCATGGAGAGGAGCAGCAAACTGCCTTCCTGTGGTACATATCCCACAATTCTTTGTTGGCCATGCTTTCACCACAGGTCATTAACTTACCATTAATGCCAAGTAGTTGGATGCTGAACAGTTCTGATTATACTTGTAGTTTCATCTTAATGTCCTGATACTAGAGGATAGCAAAGAACAGGATGCAAGGAAGATACTCAGAGAACGGACCATGCGCATTAACCTACAAGAGGCTTAAAGTTATGTCTGTCTAAAAAAAAAAAACAAGCTTCTCTTTCTTTCGTGAAAGCATCTACGGAAACACCGTTTGCAGTCGACTTGGTAAACAGGTGGTCAAGTGATCTGACTGTAAGGACAGATTGTGCCTGGAAATAAAGAGTTATGGAAAAAGCAAACCTTTTTAGAAAAAAACACTGAACTCTTGTAACAGCTCTTCTTAGCAAACAAAATGACCTATTTCTTCATTTTCATGATTAAATCAAGAATAAGAGAACATATTTTAAATCTTTTCCAAATTCACTATAGTAGACACTTAAGAATGTGTTTCCTTAGCGATATGTAGTGTAATTCACAGTCCACTTATCAACAAAGATCACAACTAATCCACATTACATTGCATTCTACAAACCAAGAAGGTGTTTTAAATAGGTGATTAGCCTTCATTCTTTCTTTCATAAGAAATTCTGAATAGACAAGCACAATATCAAAACGCAAATATGGGGTCATTAAAGTCAAACATTTAACCCAGCATAACTCAATACCACCGCACACCTGCTCTTTACAAAGCTGCATCAGACGCTTTTTATTATGGGACTCGTTTTTGCTGCTACCTAATACTTATTGCTGCTACACTACAGAACGGTTTACAGTTTACAGCCATGTCCTGTGAATTTATTGTCTTGTGTATCTACTGTTCTGTTCTGTATATTTACATACTCTTGTGCATTTGCACTTTACGTAGCCTTGTGTACTGTTCTGTGTTGGACCATGGTCCCGGAGAAACGACATTTCGTTCCACCGTATATGAGCCATACAGGAATGACAATAAAAACCCACTTGACTTGACTTGACTTGATTACTTGCAAAGAGCCTCAGTACAAAAGGAGAACCTTCCTTGTCTCCTCCTCATGAGTCATGAGTTTACAAGTTCATGCGATACAGCCATGAAGCCCCAACATGCATTGTCCCACTGAAGAATACTGGCAGAGAGAGGAAGGAGGCTGCTCTCCCTGGGTCAGAGTCCGGACTCCCTGTGGCCGCAGCAGGTCATCACCAATCCAACAGTGAGCTGTTTGGACACAGTCACTCTGCAATTACAGGCCTGTGGCTAAGCGATGGTACATTTTCTACTCAATCACAAAATCACAATGGAGACTCAAAGCAGCATATTATGTGGGGGTGCTTCAGGGTAAAATGGTTATGGATATTAGCCTTTTAACCTTCCTGCAGCTTGTCAGCAGCTCTAGCACTGTACCAGTTGAGTACATTGAAAAGTGTAATCTGCCAAGCTCAGCACATGATCAGATAATTTTGTTTACTTTTTTCCTGTTAGAGTCCCATTGGAATTGTTGACAGTTGCCAGCTGTGCTCAACGCCCTCCACTACGTGCCAGGAAGCAGTGACAGCTGAGGGTGTGTGGTGCTCCAGTGCAAACTCGTGTCAACCAGCAGCTACTGCATTTGTCTCATCACACAGCATCACACGGGAGGGTTTGTCATCCAGTGCTAGTGATCGGCAGCTTACAGGCATTCACAACATCTCTTAAGGAATAGTACAAAGCAGTGGGCCTAGATCTTCAAGTCAATGTAAACCATCCACTACTCTGGAATATAAGAAGCCACAGAATTCCCGGTCACATTCACCAGATGGCTAAAATCAGAGCGTGTGAAACTGCATTTGGAAAGAGTGCCTTTACTGGCTGAGCTGCCTGGGAGTCTTTCCCACTCTTTTAACCAACCTTTCTATGAGAAGGAAAAATCCAGTTGCCACGGAAACCAGTAGGCGCCCCACAAAAAACTCGCAATAGCGTCTTCATTTCTCTGCTGTCCTGTTTTTCTTTTAACTTCTATCGCTTTCCTCTATGCACTCATTCTCTTTCTCCCTGGCTTGCTTTCCTTTGCCCTCATTCTTGGAGTATTTCTACTGCTCTGACTTTCCACCATCAACAGAACACCGTGATACTCTTCCTAGGGAACTTAATAGAACCAGCCAGTTCACTGCAGGCTTGGACCTGAAGAAAGGTAACTCAGCTGTGAGTCGGTTGGGTGTGCACATCAGCCCAGTTCAAAGGTTGACCTACACTGAAAATGAACAGTTTTACACTCTTTGGCAATATTCAGTCATCTTCTGCATGATGTCTTTTACACTGAATGCACAAGGCACTAAAATATTTATTTCATAAACTCACTTTCTCCACAAAGCAAGTAAATGTAGGTCAGAATTAATGGTGACAGTGTGTTTAATATAGATTCACCTATGAGATGAGCAATGCCAGGAAACAATGGCTACTTGAAACATCATCTGTGCAAATGGTTAAAATATAAAAACTTGCATATGAGTGTCGAGCACACTTAACATGTAGTGTTTTGCCTAGTCTCCTCTGGTATCCCATTCCACTGGTTTCAGCTACACCTGAACAATGAACAACCTGTAGATTGTTTTAAAAATGTTGACTGTTTTCAGAATTTAAAAAAAAAAGGGCAGCAAGGAGTTAATTGTCCCACAGCCAGTTATCTGGAGTTTCCTGCAAACAGAAAAACCTCTATTTTGAAGAACTCTGAATTCGCAATGTATTTATTTAATTTATAGTTTTCAGTTTAGACCTTATGTGTAGACTGGTTTCTTAATGTTCTTTCCTCTAGTTTACATATGAAACCCTGGCTTTACCAACCTAGCTGTCTATTCAGCAGTCATCTTGCTGTACGTTATGTGTAGGTATAGTATGTTATTGCTCACATTTTGGCCTGGCTGGGTGGGCACCTTTATTCACATGTTGACCAAGCAAGCCTACTGATACAGCTGAGAGGTGGCTGAAGTTAGTATTTACAACATGGTTCTTAAGGTACCTTGCCCTAAGGTGAGGAAGCCCATGCAAAAAGCCTCTTGGGAACCCACAGTGTCCTCTCCTATTACTATAGGAACCTGAGGTATTTGACTGTCACGTGTCACCAGAATTTACAGGGGTTCTCTAATTTTTTTTTTAGTTCTTCTCGTCTTTAGAACTGTTCATCAGTCATGGATATTTCTGACAGCAGGACAGTGACTGGCCGCAAAAACCACTAATGACCATTAAATGTATGTGCTACTGGAGCAGGAGAAGAGTGTCATTTGGTCATTATTCTCTTCAATCACCTTCAGCCTTTGCGTCCCATGCGCATCATTGCCATTGACCGAAAACAAACATGAGTCAATGGGAACAATGAGGACGGAGGGCCGTCTGCTGTACCCGCTAGATAGTTATCAGTGACAAATTGGCACAGGTTACAAGTTGACACACGCAGAGAGCTGGTACATCAAGTCGGCAAGAACTGAGCACACAGGCCACGCCGGCATGAATAAGAACCTCTTGTGAAACACCAAACAGAAATACCTTCTTCGCAACATATGGCATTTGTAATCCTGGCAGGAGCAGTTTTGGGCAACTGAGGAACTACAGAGGAGGGTCTGGGTGAGACAGTGTGGCTGGCGGACCCACACCGTCAGCTAAGACGAGAGAAAACAAAGGCAGGTTCACTGATGCATCTGCTGTGCAAATGCTGGGAGAACTGAACAGAGCTGTTATGTGTTTTGTGTGATGTGTGTATCACGAGCTACTGGGAGCTGTATTCCATACTCAGCACAGGATATAAGCCCTGTCCAGAACCCAAGATCTAGAATTAAACACTGAGTCCAGCTTCTGCAAGTTCCTACAGATGCGTGGTACTAAAAATCCAGGCTAGGAGGTGTTCTCCTGGGGAACATCCCGCCGGGACCCCATCACCAGCAGTTTAAGTGTCGGCAAAGCACCCCCCCACCTCCCACTCTCGTGGATCTCCTACCTCGAGTGGAGCCGCTTGTTGGCCAGCTCCCGGGCCATGCCGCTAGCACACTGAGCCATGAGCCGGTTCCCACAGCCCCTGCCGCAGTGCCAGCGTCTCCGTGAAGTCCTCCACGCTCCTAGAAAAGCAAAAGCAAGAGTCAAGGAAGTGATGTATTCTCCAAATAAACCATAAAGGCAGGCACCTCCCCCAGCGATGACATCAGTGGGCTGTGTGTATGCAAGGTTTTTTGCTGGAGGCTGTTTCTCTCTCTTTCGCTCTCCCTCTCTCTCTCTCTCCCTCTCCCTCTCTCTGTGTCCCTCTCTCTCTCTCTGTGTCCCTCTCTCTCTGAATTTAAATTTCAAAGTGTTTTATTACCATTAAATATAACAGTTTTTTCTCATACACTGACTGCATTTTGATTTGTATTTGCATTTTTCATCTTGTCCTCTCCCCTGAACTTGCTGTTTTAACGGTTTCCTAACCTGTTGCAAAAAAAAAAAAAAAAAAAAAAAAAAAAAAACATGCATAATCAACCAAAATGCAATAGGCCAACTGGTACAAAAAAGCAAACAGTTTGTTTCTCATCAAAAATGAGATCAGTGGTTTTAGTCTAAAACAAAGTTTTCAAGTAACTCTAATACAATATTCATTTTTGTTTAATTTTATAAACTGTACTTGTGTTATAACACTTGCTCTATTCAACAATTTACGTTCTTTCCAAGATATATAATTCCCTTTTTCTTTTTAATTCATTCAGCCTCAAAAAACTTTGCTGGTATAAATAAATAGCTGGCTGAAATATAAAGTACTGCAAAGAAAAATGTGTTGCGTGTGTTTCTTTGAACGAAAACGACACTGGCACTGAAAACAAAGATTTGATCCACTGAACACAATAAAAAGGAAAAAGCACTGCCACATAAAAGAGCACTCAGCTGTAGTAAATTAGAGAAATTCACAGATTCATACTTAAAAGTCCAGCAGGAGTAAGATTTCTGTTTTTAGCTACAAAGTAATAAAAGTTTTACATAACACTAAAATGTTTCCAGGAGAGACTGGAGAACCTTTTTGATTAAGCCTGTCTGAGCTTCTTATGTGGATGACTTGTACTTTGTCTTGTTATTTCAGGTCCAAACGAGTCAATTTTCAACGGAAGCTTAAAAATGTACAGTTAAGTACGGAACACATCCAGTGGTCCACAAGCGGTTTTGCTGATGAAATCATATTCCAAGTTAATAACGTGGGGAATCTGAAACAGAGACATGTATATGTGGTACCACACACATTTTGTGGTAATGGCTCTTCAGGACCATGTCAGTAAGAATTCGTAGTGAAGCTGACCACACTTTTCAGAAGTGTCTACACCGGACAGGGCGGTGGGGCACCGCTTATTGTAATCGTCACGTGGTGCAGGGGGCACGACGGAGGGCAGAAGATCATGGGAAAAGACTTTGAGAAGGTGTACATCTCTGCCTGTGAACCTGTCAAGGAGGGACTAACACATGGAGCTGATGATCATCTACCCATGCAGTGTTCACAGCGTGACACCATGTGTACTGAAACAGAAGAAAGAAAGAAAATGGAGTTACCAACAGAACTACCATCTAATTTTTCCAGAACATTCACCACCATCTCCAGACTTTTTTTTTTTTTTTTGATAACCGTGCATTACTGTGGTCGACTTTGCCTTTCATGCACAAGTCTTCTCTTGTTCATAATTTTGCAGTCCATAAAATGCAAATTGCATGTAGTCCGGGGTAGTGAGCAGAAATCTAGGTCCATTTTTACATGCAAAAGAAAACGATGGTCAAAAACCAAATCTGTTGAATTTATTAGAAATGACTAAATATAGAGAAATTATCCTCTGGTGCAAATGATCTGGGTATAATTTAATAATAATAAGAAGAAAAAGAATAAGAAGAAGAAGTGCATCCTAGAACCTGGTAGCTCTGGTGCAGCGTACAGGAACAGACTACAGCAATTGTAAATACATTCCAAAAATATAAAATAAAAATAATGAATCAATAGGCAACTTTTATGAGGACACTCTCTGTCCTGATGCCATAGTGTAGTGGTTATCATATCTGCTATGTACATGGAGAAGATCCTGGGTTCGAGCCCCACTGATCCCCATCAACTTTGCTTGTACAACTGTAATATATTCAGTACTACCACATTATACTCTGCAGGTCAGGGGTTCGAATCCCAGTCCCACTCCGGTACTCGATCCCAGAGGCTACGCTCTCTGAAGTGACAAGAGTACCAATACCCTGCTGTATAAATGTCTAACTCAAGTTATGATTATGTAATATTATAAGTCGCTACGGGAAAAGGTGTTCGTGTACGAAAACAACCGGTAACAGAAGAGGCGAAAGGGAGCTGAAGAGCTTTGGCGCCACTCGCAGCGCGAGCCCGCCGTTGCCGCGCGCGGCTCGTAACGTCCGCGGAGAGAAAGCGGAGAGCGCTGAGGAGCCTTAAACACACAGTTTGTGTGAAGAGCACACACGTACACAGCATCTCACACTCGTTTATTAGCAGGTCCTATGCTCTAGACTACAACATGGATTAAAAAAATAATAATTATACGCGTTATATAAGCGACAAACCCCACTGAATTTATTTACACCGGTGGAAATTCTTACTCTGAAGTACTAAGTACTGTAGCTGTACCTTGGTGAAGGGTACAAGAGTAGTACAGTACATAGAAGTGAGGCGACAACATGATTGTACATTTTCGGTTGGTGCCCAAGTACTAAAAACAACAAGTAAGAAAATATAACAACCTCGACGCAGTAGATTAACTAGTTTCATGATATCTGTAGCTCACACGAGTCTATGCAACTTTACTCGCGTCGGTACTGTAACATAGTTTTTAGTTGAAAACAAACATAAGACCGCGTTATAATAGCAATCTGGGGTGTGTATGATGTAAATAAACACGCGCTGTTAGCGTCACACGAATCCCAATATTAAAAAACGAGAAAAAAAAACACTAGTCCAATGTTGAAGGCTGGTGGCCCTGGCGCGCCCTCTTGTGTTTGGAAGTAAAAGTGTCGATCTGGTGATGCCGCCTAATGAAGGCGTTCAGAACCCCCCCCCCCCCCCCCCCCCCCCCCCCCCCCCCCCCCTTTCCCTTTTCGCACCCCTAACCACCAGGACACTAGTTGCTCTCCCGTCTTGCTCTTTTTCTCTTGTTTCTCATTTTAATTCCGTACCTCTGCTATTCAGGTATGTTGGATTATTTGATATGTTTTAAATGTGTGTTGGTAACACGCACCCTTGAAAAGCTACGTGATTTGTAAAACACATTTTTGCTGCTTTAAAAGTTGTTCTGCAGCTATTCCATGATTCATGAACTAGTCAAGACCATTTCGCTTACCAGAAAACTCTTTTGGCTTTGCCATTGAACAAATGAGAAATTTAAGGGTTATTCAAATATGAAGCTACGTTTATCTGACAACTTTCTCCAAAACAATGTTACATTTACTATAAGCTTATAATTTTTTATCCATTTTGACAGCTGGGTAGTTTTAGAGTAAGTAAATTGCTTAAGGGTATTACAGCCACAGGTGGGGATCAAACCCACAACCTTTGGGGTCCAGAGGCAATAGCACCCACCACTATGCTAGTGATTGTTCCTCGGTAACACTCATGGTTTTCCATATTTGCAAACAGTTTTTTTTTTTTTTCATGAGTAACAGATGTGGGCTCAAACCTGTATAATTTAAGTATATTCCAGATACAGCTCAAGAACCTTGCTGAAGAAACAGACTAGGTTCCTTGTCACAGGAGCTCAATAAACTCTGCTCTTGGACTCTAAGTAATACTGTCATATCACTCTAAGGAAAGGGTGGTGCAGTGGCTTGGACCAGGTTCTGCTCTCCAGTGAGTCTAGGGTTTGAGCCCCGCTTGGGGTGCCTTGCGACAGACTGGTGTCCTGTCCTGGGTGTGTCCCCTCCCCCTCTATCTTTTTGCCCTGTGTTGTCGGGTTAGGCTCCGACTCCCCGCAACCCTGCATGGGACAAGCGGTTTCAGGTGGTGTGTGTGTGTTCTAAGTAATGTTGTGATGTTCCATAGCACACTTGCAGTGTTAGTCTAAAAGTGTATGAGTTGCAAAAGGAATGACACTCCTGGATGCAGTATATTTGAGGCACTATATCCTCAAAATCCCCCTTAGCAGAAGAGTGATTGCCTTCCTGTGCTAGAAAGCAAGTCCTCCACTTCCATGAGGTGTCAGTGATTACACATTACATCACATCCTTAGACTCACGTCTTAGAGAGGCTTGGGCCCTGAATGAACTAAAGCTGGACTTCATACTCCTCTCCATGAATTGTAGCCGGGGCAGTTTGGGGCCGGCCATGGGAAGTTGAGGAATGCGGAGCAGCACGAGGAAGACTTCCAAAAGGGAAGGAAAGGCCACTCCCTCTGTTGTGTTGACATGCATGTCTCTCCAGAGGAATGTTGCCTTCACAGTGGCCAAAGAAGGTGCACACGGAGGAGACAGCGGCAAAGGCTATTTTAGACTGCGTTCAGTCCCACCCATCCTGAAACTGCGTAAACAAGTCACATTGCACAATCCAGACCATTCTCTAATAAATCGTGCATGTCAACAAGAGACAGAGAATTTGTACCTTCCTGTTTATTTTCCTTTCTCTCGTACGTGCATTGGCTCCACAGCTTACAAACACAATTGGAACGAGAGGGTTGTTTGTAAGTTATTTTGTCTGTAACTCCAAAGTCACTTTTACCCCTGAGATGCAATCAATAACGGTTTCATAAAAAGGCGTCACTCAGTTCATTCACAGGTTAGGTTTTGAAAAATTCTGAGTCATTGCAACAACGAATTAAAAAAGTATTATGTAAGGTTTTTTACTTTAATATTTTTATTAACTTAAAGGTACACTTACTTTTACTAGACCTGGGTTTGGGTGTTCTTTACTGTCATCTGTTGATGTGCCGAGTAAACACAGGTCATACATGTCCATCACAGAAAGAAATTTCCAAATTTTTAAAAAATAAATGATCAAGAAAATTTAGTTATGTATAAATTAGTAGATTAGGACAGCACAATGGTGCAGTGGCTAGCACTACTGTTTCACAGCACCTGAGGTGTTCAGGCATTGGTTCAAATCACACTCAGTATGTATGAAATCTTCATGGTCTACCTGTGTCTCTGTAATTTTCCTCCCACACTCCAAAAAAACACAACTGAGATGAACTGGTGATGGTAAGTTGCCTGTATCATATGAATGGCTAAGTGAGTGTGTGTTGATATCATGTGATGGACTGGTACCCCATCCAGGTTCTAGCAATGCAACCATATAAACTTAATGTGTGCACACACAGTGGCATAGAACACAGCTGAAAACTTTCATCACAGCATGTGTGGTCTGATGTTTTGGGAAATGACTTTGATCAAAGGGTTGTGTCACAAAAGATATATTCAGACTCATTTCTGTGTGTAAGAAAAATTACCTTTCATATATTAAGCTCTTAAGGGGGTGTGGTGGCGCAGCGGGCTTGGCCAGGTCTTGCTGTCTGGGGTTCAAGTTCTGCGTGGGGTGCTTTGTGATGGACTGACATCCTGTCCGGGGTGTGTGTGTGTGTGTCCCAGCCTTGTGCCCTATGTTTCAAGGTTAGGCTCCAGTTTGCTGTGACCCTGCTTGGGGCAAGTGGTTTTTGCACGTGTGTATTAAACTCTCAGCCACAGTAGAAAATGACAAGGAATAGGTAAGCATTGTTAAAGTCACAATAAATAAGCTATTTCAATCAGTGCAAAACACAAGCACTCAAGGGTGCACAGGCACAGTTCAAAATTAATTCTGTTTTCATTCTACAGTATAGTTCTGTTTACTATAATACAGAACAATAACAAGAAGGGAGCTAATCTGATGTGATTCCCTTTATGGTTTGTAATTTAAATCTGACTGTTTCCTCTGAGAGGTGTACGAAGCTCTACATGCTCCATATGCATTTCCAAGGCAACTGATGTCTCCCTTCAAAGGCAAACCTCAGTCATGCCATTGTGGCAGTAATGCAGCTTGTAATTTGGATGCTAAACTAACTCTTGTGTTGTGTTTGAGCAGACACTGGGTTGAGGGTCCAGCTGTGTCCATGCCAAGTGACACCATGGCTCTGGAGATTTCTGGGCTGGCATTTCAAGACTCAGGGTACCTTTGGAAAGCTGGCCAAGGAGGGTGTTGCCAGCAGAAGAATGCTTTGGAATGGCAGGAGCTCTCAAGTGTGCAGAGTGCACAGACGGTCACACTTTCAAACAGGCCCCCTCCCCAGATGAGACAAAGGGAGAAGCTGAAGACAGGCTTGCCCCAGAAGCGAGCCCTCAGAGAGAGGATCGAGCAGCAGAGACAGGGAACGAGGGCGAGTACTCCTGCTGAGTACACAGCCAGTGTCATGCCGCTCACTGAGAGAGGTCACGTAACCGAATACATGTCCAGGTTGCTTCCGCCAAAACCTGCCCTCAGAGGTTAGCATGATACGTGATTGGACATAGATTCAATCTCTCTTATTCTCTGCTGAGTTTAAATGTTCTTCTCATGTTCCTGGGGGTTTCCTCTGGGTGCTCCAGTTTCCTCCCACAGTCCAAAGTTATGGTTTTCAGTCAGATTGGTGACTCTAAATTCCCCTTAGTGTGTCTGTGTGTGTTGCTCTGCTGCTTCAAAATGTGAGTAATTGTAGGAAGTTCAGTGCAGGGGCAGCAAAGCAGCACAGCAAGAAGAGTGGCTGTCTCACAGCGCCTGGGTGGTGCAAAAGGATGTGGGTTTGATCCCTACTCAGTCTGTATGGAGTTTGCATCTTCTCCCTGTGTCTCTGTGGGTTTCCTTGGGGTGCTCTGGTTTCCTCCCACAGTCTAAAGACAAGCTGTTCAGGTTTCCCCAGAGTATGTGTGTTCTGCTGATGTATGGATGAGTGACCCATTGTAAGTAGTGTATCTAGCAGTATAAGTCACCTTGGTGAACAAAGTGTGTGGGCTCATAACACTACATAGAGTTTTTGGAAGTCACGTTGGAGAAAAGTGTCTGTTAAGTAAATAAATGTATGCAAGTACAGTGTATATAACACTGTAAATCCCTTTGGATCCAGGTGTGAGCTAAATACTACAGTAATCATTGTATGTTGCTCTGGAGAAAATTAACTGCTAAATGAATAAATGTCAACATGCACATGGTTGTAGAGTCCTTTTAAAGCATTATATCATCCAGCAGTTCTTTAGTATGGTTTTGCGTAGAGTGAGAATTTTTTAATACTTGTGTGAAATCCAAGTCTATTATATGTGTTTGTAGGGAGTAGAAAAATAGAAGGAAGAAGTGAGCAAGTGGCTGAGTCGACAGCTCCAAGTCCTGTTGGTGCTCGTCATGTTTAAAGTACGTAACTGGCTCTTATTAGGCTCTTATTATTGAAGATTTATTTATTATAAATATAGAGTTCTGGTCAATAATGGTGTGATCATGCTTCATATACATTACCAAGATAAAGTCATCAGAATAATTTGTTTCAGCAGTAGTATGTTCCCTCTTCAAGTCAATGCTTTTACATCAGTAGCACATTTTCAGTAATTGTTTCCTGTCTTGGACACTGCTTACGTAGCAATATTGACGTTAAAGTGGCAAGACACATTACATTCATCTTGAGCTAATGAAAGTGAGAAATCCCAGGTAACCGTCCATCTGAGAGCTGAAAATCAAAACCACTTCGACCCCTGTGAGAGGTAAACATTTCCAAGCTGAGGGTCATTGCATTGAATCTGTGGACTAACCTTTGGCCTTTTGACAACACAAGGGATCAGAGACAGCGCGTGACATTTTAGGGAGATTTTTTAATTTGTTTCGGAAAGTGAAAGCAGGACAATCCATGGTATTTTTTAGTTCCACAAAAATAAAAACTCATGCGCCATGCTTTGGCGAAAATGATTATCTGCTTCCCTCGTGATGCTTGATCGTGTAATGAGTTCTGTGTACAGTAGATATGTATCGTGTCTCTGGCTGTGCACTTTTATTCAAGCACCATGACCTTTCTCTTTACTGCTCAAGGGGACCTTATCCCTAGGCTGGAAATTTGGCAGACATGACCTCATAGCTTGTAAAAGCCATGATTGCTTTCTGTTTTACATCCTGGGAATGATGTCATTAAAGACTGTACACTAATTAAAAGACTGCACTTGCTAATTTGATATAAACAATACCAGTAAAACATGGAAACAACAAACTCAGCAGTCCAAGAACATGTGGTTTGTGAGTTGCTTTGTTTTGCGGAGATTCATGGGAAAAGAGCTGATTTACACTTGGATTTGGAAAATGACATCTAATTTAAGTCCCCTGTTTATGTACAATCAAATGAAAATGAGTGCTCAACATGGAAATATTCAGTCTTCTTTAAAGACAAACCCATCCTGGGTGTGTCCCCTCCTCCTCCAGCCTTGCGCCCTGTGTTGCCGGATTAGGCTCCGGTTCTCCTCGAACCCGCGTGGGGCAAGCGATTTTGGACAGTGTGTATATAAAGACAGACACAAAGGCATTAGTTATAGTATAGTTCACAATAAAATGCTCTATGTTTCTTTTTTTACATTAAAGGTATCATGGGATCTATTTTGTCCTGGCATCAAAGGACAAGTTTTGCTGTTTTTTTGTTGCTGTGCAGTATCTGGATGCTTCTTGGATGACCCTAAAGAACTATGAAGAGTTCAGGAAATCATTTACAGTGTTATTTCTCTAGTCACTATTGATTTGGCACGTGTTTGTGATTTGTTTACCCATGGGGGGGGGGGGCTCTGATGACATAATAGCATGGGAAAAGTGTCAAAAGTGGCTTCTTTCTCCAAGGAAAGAAGCAGTAAACAGAATGGGAGGTACATGTGAAAATGATATAAATAAAGGATTAAACTATTAGAGTTTATATTGGTTTGTTAATGTACCTTGTTTTCATTTACATTTACTGTTTAATAGAAAAACTACGGGTTCTGTCTGCATAGCTCAGCAGGTAGGACTTGTGCTTCACAAACTGTGGACTCTGGGTTCAAGTGCAGCTCAGCCTATGTGCAGGTTGCATGTTCTCCCTGTGTTCACATGGGTTTCCTCCTACAGTTCACACACGTATTTCTGGTGAACTGGTGACTCTAAACTGTTATTAAAACTACTCTGAGGGCCTGTGAAGAAGATGTGTGCCGGCTCTTCCAGAAACAGAAGACAAGGAAAGCGCCAGGCCCTGATGGCGTCTTACGTGCCTGTCTGAAAGTCTGTGTTGACCAGTTGTCACCCATGCCTTGACGTCTGCAGTCACAAAGTCATTCGAGAAGCTGGCGTTGCCCTGCCTGAAGGACATCGCTGGACCCCTGCTGGATCCCTCAAGTTTCGGGTCAGTGGATGACACAATCGACACGGGACTGCACTTCATCCCGTAACACCCGGACAAACCGGGGACTTATGCGAGGGTCCTATTCGTGGACTTCGGCTCGGCATTTAACGCCATCATCCCGGACCTCCTTCGGATCAAACTGATGCGGTTTTCTGTGGCCACCACCATCTGTCAGTGGATCGCCAACTTCCTGACAGGTAGACGGGAACCGGTGAGGCGGGGAAATTCACTTCCAGCACCTGCACAGTCAGCATTGGTGCTCCCCAGGGATGTGTGCTCTCCCCACTACTCTTCTCCCTGCACACACATGACTGCACCTCCAAAGAGCCCTCTGTGAAGCTCCTGAAGTTTGCAGACGACACTACAGTTATCGGCCTCATCCAAGATGGTGATGAGTCTGCATACAGGAGGGAGGTTGAACAGCTGGCTGGCTGGTGTAGTCAAAACAACCTGGAGCTGAACACACTCAAAACAGTGGAGATGATTGTGGACTTCAGGAGGAACCGCTCTGCACTTCCCTCACCTCACCATTCTCAACAGCACCATGTCAGCAGTGGAGTCCTTCAGGTTCCTGGGTCCTACAATCTCCCAGGACCTCAGGCGGGACACCTATATTGACTCCATCGTGAAAAAGGCCCAACAGCCGATGTACTTCCTTCACCAACTGAAGAAATTCAATCTGCCACAGGACCTGCTGATCCAGTTCTACTCAGCTGTCATTGAGTCTGTCCTGTGCGCCGCTATAGCTGTCTGGTTTGGCTCGGCTACCAAATCGGACAGAAATAGGCTACAAAGGACAGTCAAGACGGCTGAGAGGATCACTGGTGCAAAAGTGCCTTCAGGTCTTGAACGAGTACAGAATGAGGAAGCGGGTGAGCAAAGTCGTCACTGATCCCACACACCCCGGGCACAAACTCTTTACACTTCTCCCCTCTGGGAGGCGCTACAGAGCACTGTCGGCCACAACGACCAGATACAAGAGCAGTTTTTTCCCTCGGGCATCACTCTCATGAACAGTTAACTCTCCCCTATACTGTAGGTTTCCTGTCAGCGCAACAATATCCAATCACCTTTTGTAATTTAATTCTTATTTACTTACATTTTTTTTATTATTTATACTACTAGTTATACTCTTGTAAGGGGGTGCGGTGGCGCAGTGGGTTGGACCACGGTCCTGCTTTCCGGTGGGTCTGGGGTTCGAGTCCCGCTTGGGGTGCCTTGTGACGGACTGGCGTCCCGTCCTGGGTGTGTTCCCTCCCCCTCCGGCCTTACGCCCTGTGTTACCGGGTAGGCTCCGGTTCCCCGTGACCCCGTATGGGACAAGCGGTTCTGAAAATGTGTGTGTGTGTGTGTATACTCTTGTGTTTTTATGTGCTCTAAATTTGCTATTTATTTATTTATTCTGTAATTCTGTCTAAGCTGTTTGTTTGTCTGTAAATACTGGAGGCACCTAGAACCACAGCAAATTCCTTGTGTGCATGAGCACACTTGACCAATAAAATCATTTTGATTCCGATTCTGATTCTGATTCTAAACTGCCCTTTAGGGTGTGCTTATATGAATGACAGAGTGTGTGCTATAGCCTTATGACTGGCTGGTGTCCAGGGTGTAAACTGCCTCATGCTCTGTGCTTCAGGGATAGGCTCTGGGCCACTGCAACCCTGCATTGGACAAGCAGTTATATAATAATGGAAGCATGGATACACTTTGCTTTATTTTTTTAGGGACCAAAAAGGACAAAAATGAGGATCCTTGCAAACCTGGAGTCAGTGACAGTGCTCAGAGTTCAGGGTACTTGAAACAAAACCAAGACCAACAAAACCAAGGGACTTTGCTATTAAAAGCTCCTCTCCGTCTTGGAAAAGCAGGCCCACCAGCACAGCTTCTAGTTCTTCTCCTTTACACTTAAGCTTCCTGAAGCTTGAGAAAAGTGCCTTTCCTTGTCAGGGAAGGTCATTGTCATTCACAGCTGAACGATTCAGACAGTTCAACAGAGCCTGCAGCATGACCGCAAGCCTGCAGGACAGTACGCACTCTTCAGCAGCCTTCACAGCTAAGGTTCCACCTGGAAGCCCAGACTCTGAAATCAAAGCTTCTGCCCAAACTGAGAAAAAGAACCAGGAGCCCAGGAGGCTTCATAAACCACGATGATACAACATCCAGGAGGTATGTGAGTACATGGATCACCAGGAGAGCAAGCGGAGGAGGAAGGAGAGAAGGAAAAAGGAGGTGACGCTAAAGAAGTCCGAAAGGAGGAGAGTGAATGTACAGGAGGTGCTGGAAAGTCAAAGGGCTGCCTTGCTCAAGGTCTGAGCAAGAGCACCAAACATGGCATAGGTCAGTGCAGAGACTCCATGTCACCACCTTATTTTTTACACATTCAGAGTGTGCATGAAGATTTGTCTTTCTTGGCAGGAGAAGCAAGGTGTCCAAGGTGTCCCCCAATCCACAACACACATCGTTGGAAAGGAACTGAGTCTGTCAGTGTCTTTTAATCCATTTATCTTTTATTTATTCTAGTCAGTACCGGTCAGAGTTGTTTTGTAATGGGGTACCTGTGAATCCCATCAATACTTCATTTGTGTGCTTGTGTTGAAGAAGTAAAATAAATTCTCAAGGAAGGGTAAAATGCGCTGGAGTGTTTCTACTCCTCACTCCCTGTTCTTCTAGAGGGTTGCTAAACAAACTTGGAATTAGGTTAATTAATACCTGTAATAGGTGCACTTATAGTAGTTATACTTTACAGTATACTTCAATAATGATCATGTTAATAAAACATATTGCCTGTTTTGCAAAATAGCAGACTCTCACACTCAATACAAAGTGCAATACAAGTAGGACAGGGGAGGCGGCTCCTGCACACCGTCACATCCAGCTTCAGTAAGGCTGCGGCAGGAGCTATGCTTCAGCCAGTGATGGCTGTTCGACACGCTGCGACTACACTGTGCACCGTTGCGGAGGAGGCAGTCACTAAGTCTGGTGTGGAGGGCGACTAGAAAGTCAGACCCAGAGGGCTTGAAAATGAGGCAACCTTAACCGTGAAGTTGACCTCTGGTCATCCAGGTGTCATAGACAGTGATTCCACCTCCGGCAATGAGGACTGGGCTTAGCCAGAGGAAACAACACTGTCTGTTCAAGATAGTAATTTTAATAAAGGTAGCATTTCATATTAGGGTTTTTATGTTTATTCCATTGACCGTAGAATAAATGGTTTTAACAGCATTTCTCCTGGGGTTTAAGCCTGCAATGTTCTTGTCCCATAGTTCCTAAGCTACTGTGGATTCTTCGTGTGTGATAGAGGTGAATTTAATTTAATTCCGTCCAGTTAAGTTTATTTTTATAGAGTGCTCTTCTTTTCAAAGTGACTCAGAGCACTGAACAAAGTTCCAGGGAAAGATTCAATGCAGAATAGCACCAATTACATATAGTTAACTAGGGGGATGCGCCAGCTGTCAGCTTAGCCCAGGATCTACCCTAAAATAATATACTATAGAATATTTTACAGTATATAAAATAAAATATATTATTTTAGGGGAGGGCACCTGGGGTTCACTCTTAAAATTGCTGATTTTACAAAAAGATAGGAATTTATTTAGAAGATACATTTATCCAAGACACCTTCCAGGGCTTTGTACATGTACTGAACTACTTATCTCACTCAACGGGAGTTTGAATCTGAGATATTATAACTGCAAGGTGACAGCTCTAAATGCTGAGGTACCTGCAGTCCCCCTTATCCTACCTGCAACAAAAAATGTTTGTTGTTCTGTAACCCTCTGTAGAGCTAAGATACAAGAAACCTGACAAATAGGTGGAAAATATTATACGGTATTATTTTATCGCTTTCATTAATTGCATGACATTAGGGGTCAGTGAATAGTTCTCTAAACTCGTACTGATATTGGAGAATGACCTTGCTGGTCTGGGATGGGGTGACTTTCTGTCTTCTCCTGCTACAAGGTGTACAGAAGGCAAAGGCGGAGTGCGGAGGGTTCTCTGGTACCGTCAATGGGACGACAGACAGGCAGCCATCAGTGTAAGTCATGGTCCTTCCCATATTTAAGTTTGCATTGCTGGAAACCCTATCTTGACCAAAAAACAAAATGTGTAAAGTATGAAGAGGAAATGACTGTAAATAAAAGAGCTCTAATGGGAATGCAAGCTCTTCAGCAGGTATATACATTGGATGGAAGTCTTGTCTTTTGTGGAAGACAAGCTCTATAAGGATAAATTATAGCTGTGAGCTGTTTAATAGGCCTGTTCAGTGGTTACTTGGCTGCAGCCTTATGTTACCTATAAACTCCCCTTTCCTCATACTCACACCAGCACAAACACATACGCACACATGTCCCACCTCCATTAATATACTTATCCCAATTACTGCTGCATGAGTGAGCTGACCTTTCTGACACAATGGTCAGGAAAAGGAAAGAAGGAAGGATTATTTGTTTTCACAGTGCCTCCGCTTGCATATGCTTGGATGAGGAGTCAGTTTTTATTTGACAAGCAACATAACTTAGACCATCATAAACGGTCTCCGAGCCTGTGTGCATAACATGCATATGTAAATGACCATGATGATGTTCTCATTAATAGCATCGAAGCAACGAAGGAGAATGCATGTCCCTTGATGAAACTCTAGTTCCGAACGGGTTTCAATCTGCTGAAGTTTGGTCAGTCTTATTGCTCTTGTGACTTTCTCATCCCCGTTATCCAGATTTATCAACAAAATAATTACTTTAATAAAACAGATGATCATAACAAGTAGAAGTAGGAATTGATATGATTTTAACTGATGTTTTGATAATCTCTCAGTGAAAGCACACCACAGGCAAGGGGTATTAAATACTTAAAAAATTCTGTAACTGCCTGAAGTTTCTAGAAACAATGGATTGATTACAGAAAGACGTATTATTTCAGTGGTACTCATTTTAAGAAAACAAATGAAACAGAAAAACATTAATTGACTTCTGGATTAAAGGATCATTGATTTTAAGCCTTTTAATCCCTAGGCCAGTTTCACTCTAATTACTACTTGCATTTACTCAGATTTCCATGTACATTTATAGGAAACTGGCAGTTCTGAGAGAATAGAGTGCAACTTTCTGACAACTGGCTTCTGTTCAGTCGTGATTGACTATGGATGTGCGCCCTGGAGAGCTTGGATGTACTGTTTCAGCAGTGCCACATGTTAAAATCTGCAGTTCATCCGTCTTTGGAGCCTTAACTCCTTTTTTCACTTTATTTGCCAGAACAGGAAAAGGGTAAATAGCACCTTGGCCGAGGGTAGTCTTGATCAGCCCGCAAAAAACAGAATGTGGTGAATTAGGCCTGTTCTCCTCGCTCAGCTGTTCTCTGAGTCATGTGAGAGCGTGATATTCCCTTTGAGCAGCGAGGCAGGTCAGGCTGGCTCCTTGCGTCCCCCCTCCTGCTGGCTGCTGGCCACAGAGCACCTGCCAGCTGGACTTGCCTGCTGTCTGGAAACAAGCACTGTTCACTAATATCATGCACCTAAAGTTGTATGCCAGCATTTTGTAGGGAAAAATGTGCCCTGTTTTATATAACAATATCAGATTTCCATCGAAATGTCTGCTCCACTTCATTTGTTTCCAAATAATGCAAAGTGGCAGTTTAGCACAATGCAGATATGGAGCTCACCTTGCAGACAGCACTTATCCTCAAAGTCTTGATTTTTACATTCTTGTGGCACAATGTTGGTATTGGATTGCTTCTAGAAGTTTATGAAGCAAAGTGAAAGTAAATTAAATGTAACCAGGTTCGAAAGCTGTGCTGAGGTTTTCATACTTAAAGATTTAAGCTCCCATTTTTTTGTTGCGTACTGGTGTCAGTCCAGATTCAGTGAAGGTCACTGCAAACAGGCACTGTCTCCATTCTGATTTTTGGGGCAAAAGGTAGTGTAATGATTAGAACTACTACCTTCAAATCAGATGGTGTTGGGTTTGAATCCCAGCTCCCAGCTCCCAGCTCCCAGTAGCACTCCTGATCACAGTACCTTCAATTGCTCCAGTACAGCGACCAAGATGTAGGCTATGTATGGGAAGGTAACTATAGGTAGGTTACACACACTGCCTGAAACCGCTTGTCCCCGAGGCAAGCTGGAGCCTACCCCAGCAATGCAGGATGCAGGGCTGGAGCAGGAAGGGGCACACCCAGGATGGGACGCTAGCCTGCCACAAGGCACCCCACGTAGGACTGAAACCCCAGATCTGCCAGAGAGCAGGCACAGGCTAAACCTGCTGCACCACTGTGCCCCCCCCCCCCCATAAGTAGGCTAGTATACCAAAATAGCACTGGAGGCTGCCATGGTGCAAAGTTGCCCTCTGAATAATGAATAATGATACCTTGAGCCAACATCAGAATTTTAAGTGTTCATGTTTCTGCTGTGGGGGTGTGGTGGCACAGTGGGTTGGACTTGGTCCTGCTCTCCGGTGGGTCTGGGGTTCAGGTCCCACTTGGGGTGCCTTGTGATGGACTGGCATCCCGTCCCGTCCTGGGTGTGTCCCCTCCAGCCCTTTGCCCTGTGTTGCCGGGTTGGGCTCCGGCTTCCCGTGACCCTGTATGGGACAAGCAGTTCAGACTGTGTGTGTGTGTGTGTGTGTGTGTGTGTGTGTTTCTGCTGTGGCTTAATGTTATGCTCCTAGTGGATTGGAGCCACTAGAGGGAGGTGTGCACCGGCACTCAAATCGGTCTACACTAATCCCGACTGTATTCATCCGAGTCCCCTTAGCCATCTATTCACCAGCTCTGCAATGACTCCACAGTGAATAACAAGAATAGAGCATGTGATAAAAGAGCATGTTTTCCACCAGTTGTCTTGTATACACTGAGCGTAACATTCTGGATGACTGGGTTCCTGGGAATTCAAGGGATTTTAAATAAGTAATGAATAATCTTTACTGACCTCTGAAAGAAAACATTTCAGAATAGATGTCATTTTTAATTTATTTAGTGCACCTCTATTGACAGTGAGAATCCAGTGAGCCATAATTCCTGTGGATTTATAATGCTGTGCTTTTAACACATTCATTATCCTGAGACATCAGTAGAATATAATCTTCAAGATAAAACAGTAACCACTTGCCTGTGGTTCTTTAACTTGTTTACCATAGCGGAGCAAAAAGGAAGCAAAAACAAGCTGTTTTTCCCAAGAAGAAGCCCCCCTACTGGGTTTTTTTTTTATTCCTCTTTAATCTTCAAACTGTGAGTCTGCAGGGAAGGCTTTTACTGGAAACACAGCAAAAGTAACAGCCTATTAAGGACAGGAAGAAAAAAATAAGACAAAATGGGATTTGCGTAAGCTGCAGATTTAAAATGGCAATTGAAATCTATTTCATTTTTTTTCCCTCTATATGTTCTCTGAAAGCAAGAACCATCTGTCTGCATTACCTTTTTTATTAATACATTGTTATTGTTATTGTCACTTTAACCAGCTTTGAATTTATGGCAGTGCTAAATCTGTGTTGACCAGTGGCATTTTTGTCCCACAATGCCTTGTGTGTGAGCGATAGTCCCCCTGCTCTCCTGATGTACGCCAAATATAGTTATGACCTCTGACCTGTGTTTGAGTCTGATTAAAATATAGTCTTCAGAAAACGGCAGTTTAATGGCAAAATGTCGTCTTGAGTTTTTCCATAAAGACTAATTACATTCATTGTACTACTGCACATTCTATATAAAATTGTATTATGCTACTGTTTAAAGCTAACGTGTTTTATGAGCTTGTTTGTCACGTCCATGCCCATAACTCAACCGACAGCACCTGACTCTGGTCTAGCACCTGACTAATTGCTCACCCTTTAAAAGACCCTCCTCAGCTCCCATACCTTTGTGGAATCTCGTCAAAGACAACCGCCCTCCCTCGTGATGTCCAGTACACACTCAACACTTGTTCTCCGTTCTTGTCTTCCGCTTTTCGTCCCTTCGCTTTGTTTCCCCACCATGTCCACAGACCTTCGTTCCAACATCGACAGCAGACCGACCGACATTTCGCTTCATCCGCTGACCTCATCCATGGGTCCTCGCTCTGACTCCGACCGCCGATTGACTAACCATTTGCCTGTCCCCGACTCCAAGAACTTGCCTTATCCCCTGAATCCAGACAAATGACTCCGTACTTGGGTCCTGCTGTCGCGGTTCTCTCGGCCCCGTATGACATTTTTATTGTATAAAATAATTGTAAAATAAATTACGTGATAATTTATTGGCAGTTAATTTCTATTCCTCACTGCAGGGGGCTATTTCTTTTGAGTTCAGAGCAGTTTTGCCCTAACATCATTTAAAGTGGGTGTAACTTATTTCATATATATATGTTCAACATTAAAAACACCCACCCATCATCAACCGCTTGTCCCAAGCAGGGCCACCATGGGCCGGAGCCTAACCCAGCAACACAGGACGCAAGGCCAAAGGGGACACACCCTGGACAGGACCCCAGTCCATCACAAGGTACCCCAAGCAGGGCTTGACCCCTAGACCTACCACACAGTGGGCACTGGTTAAACCCGCCATACCACCACGAAGAAGCAGAATGATTCAGGTATGTTTAGCTGTTGTGTTTTTTCTGACTGACATTTCACTCTTTCAGTAATGTGACTATCTTATCAAGCAGCTTTTTCAGTCCCATTTCATTCCTGATTATTGTGAAAATATTTTTATGTCCCCTTCTTAACTCAGTACTTTTACTTAGCTGAAATCTATATTTTTCTCTTTTTTAATTGAAACTGTATGGAAAGGGATGCCTTATGAGGGAGAACCACGTGGCAAAGCTTTTAGTTGGATTTAACTCGAGTGCTTTAGTGGCAGGGATATAGCAGTGTGAGCGCTCAGAGGGCTTGGTGCCAAATGGTGGAGGAACAACAATCTCCTGGGAACCATAAACATGGTATCAACAGTGTAGAAAACAAGAAGATACTGTGTTTTTCATCTCTTCATCAGCTTTCTTTTACACAAAATCCAAACCAAGTCCAAAGATGAAGTTTGATTTGTTTACTTCATTCAGTTTTCTTAAAGAGAGCATCAAGTTTATAATGTAAAGCTGTAATGTTGTGTTATTTTGTAAATTCCTCTCTTTTTGGGAACCTGGAACACAAAGGTATCAGTATCATGGAAACAGTACGCATTGAAATTCACACAGATATCCTTGTGTGAATTTTTTCAGTTGAAAATATCTTAAGATGTATAAAATATAAAGATGAACATGAGAACCTTTTTATATATATCCCACAACCACACCCTAAACGTGAGCACCTGGCTGTAATCAGCACAGCAGGATAAAAAGGGTACCACTCCACCGCTCCCTGGTTGCGGAATCTCTTTGAGACATCCGCCCTCTCAAACCATCCATTCACCTTACCCAACCAGCTCCTTGAATCTCTCTTCCTCGTTCTCATGTCTATCTCCTCGTCCTCAAACCCCGTCTCCCAGAGCCACGACATTCGCTTTGTTTCTTTGACCACGTCTCCAGATAATCTTTGGTTCAAAGTTTGCTCCTCCAGTGTGGACCTTCTCCCCCCCACGAGATTGACCACGAGATTTGCTTCGCCCCTTCAATGTGCCAATAAAGGATCCTGCATCTGGGTCCATCCTCCTGTGCCCCGACTCATCTTTGTTACAACTAGCTTAATTTCTGAGGACAGAATTAATGCCTATGCCTTGGAATTGTGGTGACTTATATCAAAACTGAGAAAATTTATTAGAAATTAAATTGTAAATTGAACTTGGAGTGGACTAGCATTTTGTCCGTGGTGTACCCTGCTTCAGGCCTATGTTTCCAGGATAATCTCCAGACCACCAAAAACTTGCACTGGACAAACAATTATGGATGGATGGATGGATGGATGGATGGATGGATGGAAGGAATATTTGAACTGACGGTTTTAAAAGGAGTTCCTAGTAACAATTTTTGAAAAATATTTATGGAAAAGTCTGTTCAAAGCAAGACAGTGTAAATTTTAGGACCCACTTCTGCATTGTATATGGTCACTTTAAAGGTTCATCTAATAGGCTGTCAGTTCGCTGGCCCAGCTACGAAAGATCCACTTCTGTTAGCTGGTTAAATCCAATAGTGCACACACAAGTGTGCCCAGCCTACGCGAGCAGAAAACAGGCTGCCAGGTTATGCAGGGGTGGAGCTGAGGAGGAAAACCAATTTGAGTAATGAAAAAGTGTGAGCAAATCATCCCAAAGCCCTGTTCTGAGATCTCAAGCTGGAATGGGAGGATGAGCCAGTAAATCCAGAGCATTGTCTTCATTGGTTGCGTACAATATCTTCAGAATCCAGCCTGGGCTGAAGTATTTTAGCCCTCCAATAAAACCTCTTAAAACTCCCAGCCTGCTCTGCAATCCCAAGACAATGCTCCCAGCTTAGCCAATCTCCTTACACTAATGGCCATTTTGCCGTGAATTTCACCCGATTTAGCTGTAACATAATGCCCTTTTCCTCTTGTTTGTAAGCCGCTCTGCAGTTTTGGCTTAGTGCTGGATTGGAGAAATTAGGGTCTTCCTTGTGTTTTGAGAGTAGGGAAAGTACTGCAGCTAAAACCTAGTGGGATAAATGGCCAAAGAGCACAGCTTGTTGATGATCTATATCATCTCTGGGAAATTTAGCACATCCAATTTTGTCTTTGGCTGACATTAGAATGTTTTTGTTTTCTCTTTTGCCTTAAATTCCTCTGCATTTCTACTGAACTATTATAAAATAGGGACAGCAGGTAGTGTAGTAGTAAAGGACAGAAATATGTAGCCTATGGGTTAGCAATTTAAGCTCTAGTACAAAGCATATAATACACATACATGGAATTTACAGGTATTTATTTAGCAGACACTTTTTTCCAAAGCAACTTCCAATGAACTCTACATAGTGTTATCAGCACACACACCTTATTCACTGTGGTGACTTACACTGCTAGATACACTACTTACAATAGGTCACTCACCTCTACATCAGTGGCACACACTCCTTCTGTGACTCACACACTATGGGGGAACCTGAACAACATGTGTTTGGACTGTGGGAGGAAACCAGAGCACCCTGAGGAAACCCACACAGACATGGGGAGAACATGCAAACACCCCACACATGGAGTGAGGATTTGAACCTATCGCCTCTTACATCACCCAGGCACTGTAAGAGAACAGCACTACTTGCCATGCCACCACACTACCTACACAGATTGTGTTGCTCAGTTGTGTAAATAGGGAAAGATAGATATTTTGGGTAAAAGCATTAGCTCTAAAATATCAAAGGACAGATATAGTACCCAGTAGAGTACTGCACTTGGACACATAGAAAGATAAGATGACTTGTGTTTTTTGTGTTTCTCCTGTGAATTCTACATTTTATATTTCCCTTCTCTTCTGCTTCACCTGACCAGAAGCTTTATGTCTGATTTTCAGTTAACACAGTTGTAATACAGGTGTAACATCTCAGCCAGTTGTTTTGCACATTGGTCTGATTGATGCAGTATTTTCTGACCTTAATTGGCTTAAAAGCAATAGCTTAATGTATCGTCTGTATTTTATGTAAAGTCTGGCGCAGTAAAAGGGAAGCACCTACAGAGGGCCGATGTGGCCGAGGGGCCACGGCTGAGCCAGAGAAAAGTGACAACATCATCAGCTCCACCAGCAGAGTAAGTTGTAAAAAAGTTTTTTATTAGGAGACTCGCCTACTTTCAGATCTTCCAGAACTTCCAAATATGCTATCAAACCAAAATTTCTTTTGTTCCTAGATTATAGACCTTTAACCAGCAGTTAACAGTGTTGGGTGTTGGACTGTTACATACTGTAGAGGCAGTTTATTCACCGCTTCAGTCTTGTCTGTTTGAATGCATCTGGGGGAGCTGAGGAACAAAGTGAACTCTAAAATCAAGCTATTAATACACATTCACTATTTAATTAATACAGGGGGTGTGGTGGCATAGTGGGTTGGACCAGGTCCTGCTCTCTGGTGGGTCTGGGGTTTGAGTCCTGCTTGGGGTGCTTTGCAATGGACTGGCATCCTGTCCTGGGTGTGTCCCCTCCCCCTCCAGCCTTAGGCCCTGAGTTGCCAGGTTAGGCTCCGGTTCCTCGCAACCCTGTATGGGACAAGCGGTTCAGAAAGTGTGTGTGTGTGTGTGTGTGTGTGTATTTGATTAATCAACAGCAGTATGATGTATAGCTTACATACTATAGTGTCTTAATTTATGCTATCAGTTACAAATGTTAGGTGGCATGTTGGCACAGTGAGTAGCGCTACTGTCTCACAATACTCAGTTGGTCTGAGAAGGTGTGGGTTCGATCCCCACTCAGCCTATGTGGAGTTTGTATGTTCTCTCTGTGTGGGTTTCCTCTGGGTGCTCTGGTTTCCTTCCACAGTCCAAAGATGTGCTGTTCAGGTTCCCCTACACTGTGTGAGTCTCACAGATAGAGTGTGTTCAACTGATGTATGAATGAGTGACCCATTGTAAGTAGTGTATCTAGCAGTGTAAGTCACCTTGTGAATAAGGTGTGTGGGCTGATAACACTACGTAGAGTTCATCGGAAGTTGTTTTGGAGAAAAGATTCTGCTAACAAAATGAATGTATTAGGACAATACATAGCAATGCTTTGAAATTTCTACTGTATTTCATAGCAAAGCTTAGTGGGAGATGCCTTTGGGTTGGTGTTGTGACACTTGTGCTTATGTGCAGGTTGCAGCGGAGCGAGGCCAGCAGGTCCTTCAGTGACGATTAGCTTCTGAACCACTTCTTGTTGGCACTGTCCCAACACTCACTGAAGCAGGAGGAACTGCGGACTTGCCAACGCGCCGCCCTCTGCGGGTTGAGAGAGGAGGCTGTGCGGGAGAAGACCCGGGCCAAGCTTGACTGGCTGCAACACTGTAGACGGTGACCACTGTCGTGTTTTGCTCATGTATTCATTACACTCGAACGCAAATAAAGATAAGACACGATGGATTGTGTTTTCTTCTTTCCGTTTACTGAACCACGTGCAGGCAACAACTCCTGTTCTTTTTGGTACGTATCACTGTCCAACGTTACTATTAAGAGTGGCCTATTAACACTTATCCTTGAGTTTATCCAACACTCGATACACAACAACCTCAGACTCTTCACAGATTTTCCTCTGAGATTTTGAAACATAGAGACACACAAGCACCTATTAGCCCTTCTGTATTATTACAGGACATCGGAGAATTAAGCTGTTTCCTGGAAATCAGGAATACAATGCATTACTTTGACGTTTGTGAGTCGGAATAAACTGTTTTGGAAAAGGAACAGGCAGCGGCACACCTTGATGCTTCAGTTAGCTTTCCTGGACGAGTCTTGCAGATTTATCTTCCCATACCGCTCACTCGCAGTCACAACTTGCATACTGTGACTGGAATATTATGTTCCTTTGATGTACCTCTGCAAGTATTAATCAAGTAATTGTTGCTACTGCAGGGCACAGGCTATGGAGGGGGAGGGCTGCGGCGAAATGCTGAGGCAGTCTCGAGCCGCGATTCGCCGTGCGAAAGTTACAGACTTAATTAGCAGTGTTTTCAGAGAGCCGGGCTGCAAAGGACAGATAATGTAATGGCTGTGAGAGGCTGCAGGGAAGAGCGAGCAGGCAGCGCACAGGGAGGTGGCAGGGTTCTTTTTTTTTTTGCACAGAGCTGCAACGATTTAGGACGGAGGGGGGGTCGGAAGGAAAGGAACCGAGAGCCACATACCAGCAGCAGTGTGCTTAAAACGCACGCTTAAATCTGCTCTAATTTCGCTGTATTTGTGAGAGAAAATACAAGCTGCAAAATTCATTTAAAGATATTAAATGAAGTGCATGCAAATACCTGCATGAGTTCAGTCCTATGTGTCAGCTTATTTGTTCACACACACATTTTCAGAACCGCTAGTCCCATACAGGGTTGCGGAGCCTACCTGGTAACACAGAGGAGAAGGCCAGAAGGGACACACCCAGGATGGGACGCCAGTCCATCACAAGGTACCCCAAGCGGGACTCGAACCCCAGAGCCACCCGAGAGCAGGACTGTGGTCCAACCCACTGTGCCACTGCATCTATTTGTTCATGTATACCTTTTTCTTTTACTGTAAAGTGGTGTAGCATATCCCTTCCATAACAACTGGTTGTCACAATATGTTGATCTGATTTAAGCTGTTGATAGAATCCAGCTGGGATTTCATTTTTAGGAAAGCTAATTTGATTTGGCACGTTTACATAAATACGTATATTTATATAGGCAGTAATAGTGACCTGGCTGACTTTAGTGTAAAATGTTTAGTCAAGTTCACTGTGATCCTCGCTATAAAAGTCTATACGCTAAAATACGCCTTTTGACTTTACAAAGCTGGTTGTATTATTTGCAATAAAATGGAAGGTTTATACAAAAGGTAGTGTTTTACACAGTCTGAAGCCGCTTGTCCTAATTGGGGACGCGGTGAGCCAGAGCCTAACCCCCAACATAGGGTGCAAAGCCAGAGGGGGAGGGGACACACCCAGGACAGGACGCCAGTCCATCACAAGGCACCGCAAGTGAGACTCGAACCCCAGACCCACCAGAGAGCAGGTACAGGCCAATCCCACTGCAAAACTGTGCCACAGCACACCCGCTACTGTTTTACTATTTTTCATTTATTAACAAGATTATCAAATTCTTTCTATGTATTTTAATAACGATGTAAGAGCAGAGGGATAATGGACAGTAATGTAAATTCGTGGAAGAGCATGAACAGTAGCTTAAGTATCTAGCGTGAGCGCTAGTGGACTAGCTATAAATCCCTTATACTTCTTCAGTTTCAGAATACAGGCTGCGGTCTGTTTTAAATCTTTATTCATCATAGTCATTTTCTGAATCCTTTCAAACAGTGACATGTTGACTAGAGAAATTGTTTATCGGCATACAAGAAGCTTTTAATTCTCACATGGTGATTTACACAAACGGAATAATCAACAGCTCCCGAAAATAATAACGGTACTCTAGGACTGTTTTCAAATTCATAGTTTAACCTGAAGCTCATTAAAAGAGGTGCTCACTGTGCTCCAAACAGCCACTTAACACAGTAAACCGACACTCAGCATTCCCTTCGTAGTATGTATGCATGATACCAACCATCCAAAACACAATTGTATGCTGTGGTTAATAGGCATGGATAACCACGGAAAACGTGTGTGTTCGTATTATGTGTTGTGTCTGTGTGCGTTTCCTATAGGTGTTTGAGGAATGAGGAAAAGGAAGCTCTGGCTGACATCACCAGGAAAGAAGAAGAAGTAATTGGCGGGATGCTTTATGAGCAGGTCATTTCAAATATATGCATAAACCCATCCTTCCATTAGTTATATGGGTTACACTTTGAAGTAGTGATTTGAACCCCAGGGTTGTGTGTTGAACAGTAGCTTTTGATGATAACTAAACCATACCAAACAATCTGCTCATCCCTCTAACAAAAAAATGTTTCCTGAATTAGGCAGAGATGTGCCATTGGCAGGAAGAGCACCGATGTGGGAGGCAGCAGCAAAAATGGCTGCTCTGTCAGCAAAGGAAATTGTGGGAATCAGGTCAACTGCTAAAATCCAGCACAACCTGCAGGACCAGGGATCAGCAGAGTGGAGCAACAGATGCGAGAATCCCAGTGAGATCTCTTTCGTCAACGCAAACTGCACTGATGGCTTGCACCCTTGTAGAGTAAACAACATGCTGACTGTTCCAATACCAAGCGCTCATGTCCCTGTAGAGCAAACCAGCCTGCTGACTGTTCTAGTACCAAACACCCACATCCCAATAAGGATTTGTAGTCTTTGCACAGTCTAAAGCATGCTCCATGGCAAAAAACGTGAAAAGGCCCACACCCTCACCTTCCAATTAAAGCATTACTGTGAAAGTGATATGACACATCAGATTCACCCAAGCCAAGATGAAAATTTTTTAAATGGAGAAAATAGGTTTCAGAGGAGTACAAAAAAACAGCCTTAACACCAGGCTGGTGTTAAAAACCACATAGAAGCAGCAGCTGCTGAGTTTGCCATGCAGGCAGACCTTTCCCACCATGCCAGGAGAAAGGTTAAGCACCTGCTTGTATCAGAATGAATGCCAAAAATCATTTGCCATAGAAAACATCAACGAAGGGAGCCAAAAGTGTAGGAAGGGAAAGATGGCAACACAGAGCATGAAGTTCTTCAAAGTTCCCTTGTCACAAAATAGCTATGAATGGATTTTTTGTCACTTACTAGCTGCTTCATATGCTTTCGTTAACTGCTACCACGTTACACAGTTCCAGATGGTCTTTATATGGCTTTTGGATTTTTATGTTTCAAATGGAAAATCAGGGACCGCACTGGAAATCAAAGCCAAAAAAAAGAGCCCAAAATATGTAGACAAAGACAGAAGTCATCAGGAGAAAAGTCCCTGGACAACCCGCAGCATAATGTAGAAATACAATTTTAAAAATCACAGGAATATTCTATCATCTAATGCTTATAAACCAATTTATAGAAAGTGCACGTTGAACAGTTATAAAATTACACAAAGCTGAATACATAAGGTAAAATAATAAAAATTATTATTATTATTATTATTATTATTATTATTATTCAAGTAACAGTAACTCTGTAGCAGCAGACAAAACATGATCTTTCACATGTATTCATACTAGCCAAGCATTACATTCCTAGGGCTTCGCTATACCTCAAATTGTGAGGGTGTGTACTGCCAGCCACTGTCCACAATGCCTTTCCATTAATATTTTTAAGCATGAATACTGTATGAAGAATTGCTTTTTAGATAGGAGTGACCTTGTGCTAGCAAACAAAAACAGCTCTTGCAGTTTAACGTTTTCTTTGAACCAAAACCTTTCATTTTGGATGATGCAGCTGTGGTGAATATTATCCCAGGCAGCAGGAGAGAAAAGCTGGAAGGTTTTTGAGCAGAGGTACTTCAGAGTAAATCTAATCAGCCTGACCGTACATGTCTGCGTACGGTGTAATGTAATAAGATTTAGAAAAGCTGCCGTGTGCGGTTGTTCCTCGGACCGTTCGTTCCATTTTTCGAAGGATGAATGTAAACGCTGAGCAGTAGGGTGCAATGAGCATCTAAAAGTTGATAGAAAAAAGAAATCTTTGCTTCATGCCCAAGGGAGATGAGCCAGGGCCCACTGTGTCATATCTATGTTATACTGCGCCAGTCAGGGCAGTTACCGAGGGAGATGGACGGAGAGAGAGGGAGGGAGATGAAGGTAGAGAGAGAGATTGTGAGTAAGAGCGAGCGGGAGGGAGAGAGAGAGAGAGAGAGAGAGAGAGAGAGAGAGAGAGAGAGAGCGAGAGGGAGAGAGAGAAGCTGGGCGGTGAGATGTGGGGAAAGGACTGAGAGTGGAGCAGGCTGGAGAGGATAGGGGAGGCAGAGCGGTGGAAAGCAGACTGAAAAGGAAGCCTCAGAACCTGCAGGCTCACCCTTGAAGCTGCGTGGCTCACTTGGCCCTGCATGCTGACATGAAAAGGGCAAGTGAGGTGTGCCTGCAGCCTTTCTCAGGCAAACCTGGTCTAGGACGTCCTGCCTTTGGACCTGAGCTGCGGTGCCTCTGACTGCAAAAGTACTGCCAGTATGCCAGTCATGAGCAAACCGGGGTAGGTGGAGTGCTCCTTTTTGTCATCGCGCTTGCTGATCCCGCTGCATGCACATCCGTTTTAACGGCTTGTCTTTCGGAAAGGGACACCAGGGCTCCTTTCCAATTTGACCCTCGGGACTCCGTGCGGCTAAAGAGCGAGTGACAGTACCGTGTTGCTGCGAGCGCGCTGCATGGATGCACGAAAAAAAAAGAGGGCAGGACCAGAGTGCTATGCTAGATACGACCAGGCCTGTAATTAGCTTGACACAAGAACAAGAATGCCAGAGCCCAGGGGGCAACGCGTGGAAATGTAGCAATTTTGGAGGCATTTATATAGAGGAGTATTTCATTTGCTTTTTTTTTTTTTTATTTCTTGCTAAACATTACAATAGGCTTACAACTTTCACCAGACAGCAAGATATAGTGTGTCAATCTATATACTTGAGGCAGAGCATGATGTGTTGAAATACGTGGTTAAATGGCCTGCGGACGTTGATGCAAATCTGGAATAACTGAAACATCTTGCGAACAGTGGTTTTGCATCTCATGAATAGTGGCTTTATGTGACCTCTCGGTTTTTGACAAATATGCTTAACCTGAGCATTGCCATTTTTATGCCTGCAATCCTTGCTAGTGAATGGAGTCACACTACTTTTTTTGTGCTTTTGTGTCAGGTTTTTGGCAAAGACGGACTCGGGGCTCAGAAGACTCCTCTCTGCGGAGGAGCTGTGGAATTGGGGGAAAGAGAGAAGTGGCAGGAGAGGAGTCGTTGCTGGGGAGGATGAGCAGCACGCTCTAGAGGCAACGCAACCCGGTTATCCCAGTGCCTCACTGAAGTGCCCGTGCACCCACCAACCCCGCCGTTCGGAGGTGGACAAGCCTGAGGGGTCGTTTAACAAGGACGAAGAAAAGGGTCAACAGAAAGCTTGCACGACAACGGAAGACAGAGCCAAAACAGGTGAAATGAAAAGCGATGGTGACAATCAGCATTTCTCTTTCATACATCTGAGATTAGATGATTAGGCCACAGAATGATAAAATAAAGAAAATTTGAAACATTATCTGAAGGTATCTCTCAGAGTCATTTACTTATAATGTGAACTGTTGGCAGACATTAGGTAAGGTGCTGCATGAACTTGTGTCATCATGATGACAGGGACTGGTTCATGCTCACTGACATCAATTCCCAGTGGACAACACTTCACAACTGACAAAATCAGGCCCTTTCCGTGTCAGAAATGCCATATTTCACAAGACAGAGTAATTCTTGTGGTTCAGTGAATTTTGTGTAACACAGAAAGCAACATGCAAAAGCCTTTCATTTTACATAGGTGGAGAAATCACCTCTTATTGTATAATTTGTCATGTTGTTACAATTATTACAATTTCTCTGTGTTGTACAGTAACCTCTGAATTAAATTATACATGTTAAACTTGCCATCCTTTGCCAGAAGCTTCTGTGAGCCTTTAATCTGGGTTATTATTCATAGGATGTCACTTAGATGCAGTCATTTTTTTTGTCCACTGCCATGCAAGCAGCTTTTTATAAACTGGGCTCAGTGAAGACTGCAGGCAGCAGAAACAGAGAAACTGCCTCCATTCTTGAGAAGCATACGCTCCCACTAGCCATCCCAGAACAACAGAGTGGTGGTCCTGCTGATTCTGTCCCGTGGCTGTCAATAGACAGGCGTTGCTGACTCATGCATCCTTTTCAGTCAAATGACTGCTCCACGCTCCAAACACAGATGCACTCCCACTGACACATAGGAGGTCTTTAGATGTAATAGGGCTGACTTTCCTACTGCCTTTACAAAATATAATTGCATTACTGTGAATGGCAAAATCAATACACAAAGTAATCCATCTTATGTCTGTTTTTAAGTGGTGTGTTATAGTTTTGTGATTCATTGATATAGCAAATAACATCACGCAAAAAAATTATCTTTATAATAGGACTACACATAAGGGGGTGTGGGGGCGCAGTGAGTTGAACCGGGTCCTGCTCTCCGGTGGGTCTGGGGTTCGAGACCCGCTTGGGGTGTCTTGCGACAGGCTGGCGTCCTGTCCTGGGTGTGTCCCCGCCAGCCTTAGGCCCCTGTGTTGCTGGGTTAGACTCTGGCTCCCCATGATCCCTAATAGGACAAGCGGTTCAGACAGTGTGTGTGTAGGACTACATGTTAATAAAATATATTTTTCAAGACTTGTTCTAAAACAAGGTAGTGCTATGATGATGTTTTACCAATCTCTTGTTTTTAATGTTCATGAACGCACTGATTTCAATATAAAACAATAAAATCTTTAAAACAAGATAAAGAGACTAACATTTTTTTATTCTTGAAGTCCAGCAAGTACAGCTCTACCTTCATCTAAAAAACACCCTGATGTTTCCTAGTGATGAATGACAATGCTGTTAACGCTACAACTGAATTCTGTGTTTTATTGTACTCGAGGTTTCAAATAGTCTGAAGTTAATCTTGTTAGCTTGGCACATATGTTCTATTAATATGTAATATTTGTTTTTCAGAACCCCTGACCAAAGCTATGGTACAGAAACAATCCCATCAATACCTGCAGGAGGAGTCAGACTCTCTTGAAAAGAGCAGTGTTAATCCATCCTCTGAAGATGAATCATCATCGTCATCATCATCATTGTCCTCATCATCTGGGGGGCCTATTAGAGTGAGATCCCTGCCTAATTCTCCAGATGGCTCTTGGAGGTCTCATAAAAGTGTTGGTTCCTTTGCATCACTCCCAGAATTCCAGAGAGCAACTGCAATCTGTGCTAATATCTCTGAGGTATCTGTCTCCTCATCAGATATTGAGGAGGACCTGCCATATGACTCAGAGAACATCAAACAGAAGTTTTCAAATCCTGGCAGCCCAACAAATCTGCAAACCACAGTGGGTTCATCCTCTGAAATCTGTATTAGTCTTGCTGATTGCGAGAAAAAAGAAATAGGCAACACTGCCACCTGCAATGTTCGGAACAACCTAAGATTACAGAATATGCCAACCCTTAACAAGAATCATGACAACAGCCCCTTGGGAGCAGGGGATAATGAGAGTGTCTCACCACCAACCCATTCTGGTGTAAAGATCCAGAAAGACCATGAGTGTACTGAACAGATAGTGTGGCCTTTAGTCCAAGGTACAAGCGACAGAGACTCAGATGTAAGTCATGAAAGCTCCTCTGGTGATGATGGTCTCTCAGAGACAGAAGAAAAATCAGAGGCATTCTCACATAGCAGTGAAGGTTTGGCTTCATCTGACGAAGAAATTGTTTTAAATAATGAACTGGGTAGTGGAGAAAAAAACTGCCATTCAAACAGTTTAGACAAGGGGCAACTGGAAACAGAAGGCCATGTTTTAAACCCAGAGCAATCAATGCATTACAAGAGAAAACAGCTGTCCCTTGACATCTGCAAACACTTTAACATCTTGGAAAAGCAGATGTTAAGGGAAAAATCTGGAATAAACAAACCAGAAGACTTTTCATCATGGAAAACCATTGTTTCTGAAGAGACACTCTCAGAGATCCTATCCCCAGTGGATGAGGTTCTATCATATGGTAGTGCTGAACTCCCACCATCTATAGCTGGGGCTACTGGGTCAAACACGAGCAATTATGTCTTTCTGCATCCGCCTCCTGCAAGTGAAATCATAACATGGACAAGCGAGGAAGACTTTCCTCCTCCTCCTGAAGACCTGAATGAATCTCAACCTGACAGAAGTCCAGTTGAAGACCCATCCATCAAAAGCGAGGACTTGCCATCACTCTCTGAGGATTTATGTATTCCAGTAAATAAAGACAAGTCGCATAGACAGGTACAGAGAGGGATGAGTTATGAGAGATTGAGAACAGACTTTCTAATGACAAATTGTCAGATATCCTCTTATGATGTCAATAAAGACAAGGGTTTTCAGGGCAAAAGTTTTGTTTCATTCCGTACACTTTCCAAAACAGATGAGAATGATGAGTTTTCAGATCCTCTGTCTTCGTTCAGGATAGGTGATAGAGTTCTTGTTTGTTGCTCAAAGCCTGGTGTATTGAAATTTAAAGGAACCACCTCCTTTGCATGTGGATATTGGGCAGGTGTGGCACTGGACAGTCCAACTGGAAACCACAATGGAACCTACCAAGGCGTACAATACTTCAAATGTGATAAGAACTATGGAGTTCTAGTCAAAGCGGAAGAAATTTCTCACGTAATTAATGAGGAAGATAGTGATTTGGAAACCAGGGTAGATGATGATCCCTTTTCAGATGAGGAACCACCCAACGGTGCCACACCAGACCAAGAAGGAATTGGAAAAGCCAAGTATTCTGGAAACAGACTAGAAAATGCAAGTCATGAGCCACCTGGAGATGATTGTTCATTTCCCAAAAATGCATGCACAAATGGAAGTTTACTTGAAGAAATGAACAACAATCCACTCCAGTCTGTTACATTTTCTCACGATGAAGTCCTAATCTTGGAGCCATTCTCTCTCTCCTCGTTGACACTATCCAAATCCATTTTTCATGATCACGTTCAGGATTCAACTAATGAAGCTGTTGTCTTCTCAGAAAAATGTTCATTACCTGATCTTGATGAAATTCTCAAACCCAAAAAAGACTGCCACAAAAAAAATGAACAGCCATGGAACACATCTGTACCTTCTAGTCTGTGTCTGAGAAGAAAGGAGGACGCAGAAGACCCCTGTGTTGACAAGAGAGGACGAGATCCTGTTTCACTTAAATTGCACACTGGCTGCATTTTACCAATTAAGACTCCAGTACAACATGATGATCCCATATTTTATATACCGGATGAAACATCAGTAGGATCCATCAGTAAGTGCCATCACGATCTTGATTCTTTTGTGGAAACATTAGCAGGAAATCTAATTAAGGAAGTAATAATGGAAACTGAAATGATTATGAAGAGACATCGAAGGATGAGAAGGTCCCTCCAAGATGAAAGCCATATTCTTGATCTTGTAAGTAATATACAGAAGTAGAAGTAGTAGTAGAAGTATTTCCTTGCTATTTTGAATTGCTCTTTTTTTAAAATTAGGTAATATGGACTAAACAAAAGATATAAACATATTTGATGTTTTAGTATAACTGCAAAAAAAACCTTTAAAAAATAATTTTCACCATTATAATGCTAACGTACAAAAAAGCTCTTAATTAGTAGTGAGTGCAAAAAAAATCACGTGTTGTGCTTTGATAGTTAAAAAAACCTTTCAAAAAGGTCCTAAAAATTCCAACACCAGCCCTTTGTAGATAAATAATAGGTTTAAGTGAACTTGCTCTTAATTCTTGCCCTGTTTTCATATTTTCACTTTGCAGAATTCGAAAAAGAGAGAAGGTAATCATTCCAGAGCAGAACAATTTGGATTCAATGATCAGTGGCACAGTGCTCTCCCTTCTACAGCAAAACTGAAAGTTAAAGTGCAGGCGCATGATCCTAGAATTGTACACCGGCTGGTTGGTGCTGCTGTCGAGACACTTTATGGTTGTCCACTGAGCTGTGCGCTTGATGTCACAGACGCACCCCACTACCTTGTGGATGAAGAAAGTTGCAAAACTTATCAAAAGGTTTGTACAAAGCTCTTTGCAACTGCAGTAATCAGCAATAATAATCAGAAAGACAGCAAAGTGAAAGTTCCTCTGTTTTAGGTCATATTTGATCTTACATCTGACGTCTTTCATGAGATTTTGGGAGACAATCTGGAAACCTCTGGTTTTCCCAAGAAAACAAACCTGCCATCCTCTCCATCAGTGCTTCAGCCAAGCAAAGCTACTTTCACAAACATTAAGGTAAAACAGGACAATTGTTGCATATTTCACTTAATAAGAAAGTTTCATGACAGGACAGAAGTTATGTATTTCTCAGTTTTTCTGTTTCCATAATAATGATATTTCTTTAGTGTCTCTGCTTCAGATCAAAGTTATTTATATCACATCGTTAAATTATCTTCCTAACTTTCCCTGAGAGTTTTCTAAAATTTTTAAAATTAATTTACAAAAATTTGTACCATTACTTATGACTTTGGAACTGTTGACTTTAAGGGCTTTCTGTGTTCTATATGTAATGTACAAGACAATACAGGATAGCATCATTCTCCCCGAATAAATTTAGTTTTCTAACACACCCAAAAGGAGCAACTCTTTAAGATTCCAGAAAACTTCAGAAGAATAATACAAAATTATTCACATCGGTGTCTTGTTTTAGGCCATGGTTCAAACCGAGGTGCGCCGAGTGCTCAACTTGGACAGGAATGACCTACAAATAAGAGAGATGTTACAAAAAATGTGCAAGTATGGCAAGGCACAGCGGGACAAGGTTGACTACATCCTGGTATGTGGTGAACTAAACCCTTCACAATGGGCACAGTTTTCGCAAGTAGGAACTTCAGCCTCCTGAGTTTTTCTCTTGGCTAAGGCACCTTCTCTGGTCACACATTTAATGCTGTACCCATGATCAGAATAGAAATTAGGGTTATGTCATTAGTTAACTGTAACCTTTCCTGCTGCAAAACATATATTCATTGGAGCAAAAATACTGTTAGATTTCTGTGTTGTGCTGTTGATATGATATGAAATTCCTTTTATAACACTCTGTTCTAACCTTTTTCGTGGGGTGTCTTATTATGTCTTTCTATTTTTTCAGTGGTTAAGGAAAAAGACCAAATGAATGCTACTGGTAATGAATTATGTTGTTGTCTGTGTGGATGTTTAGATTCAAGAGCTTCATAAGGAAGAACCTCAGTGGGTGGATTACAGTCATGACCATCTCGTCGTCAAAAGCAGACTCACCGAGGAGATATTTGAAATCCTTCTGCAAGACACCATCTCAGTTCTAAAACATATGAGCATTCCCGATATTAGTCTTCCAGCTTCTCCTTCAATACTTGGACCAATGGAATAAAATTCACCAGAAACAACTGGCATAATCGCTTTTGAAAACACATCCCTTTTCAGATGCACTTATTTTACTGTATGTTATTAGTCCTTTATCAAGTTTTTTCTTACCTAATATCTCTTATGGGAAAGACGGATTAAAAAGTTCACACTGGGATATTGTAATTCACATTTGTTCTTTCTTGATTAAACTGTGGCCTTGCTCTGTGATGTTATCTTAATCAGTTTTAAAGCCTAAATGTAGCCTAGTCTAGCAAATTGCTAATGCCTTGTTTTACAAATGAGTACGTTTTACAAAAAAAGTCCTTTAAAATTCAGGTTGTGTTTTGCACTGTCAATCATATATGATGCACTCCCATTTTGAGGGTAGGATGGTAACTATGTTTTGTAGTTTTTTGTTTCCTTGGTTTTTTTAACTTCCTTAAATGAATATTTTTGTAAAAAATAAATGTCAAAGTTTAATTTTAAACACTTGTACTTACCTACCTGTCACTTGCCACAAATTAGACCTAATAAAGTGTTTTACACTCTTACCAAAACTATCGTTTCTCACAATACTGTATCTCTGACACTCTGACACTCACATCTAAGGTATAACCTGGTCCTGTAGATTCATTCTGCATAATATCCACCAGACCCGCTTCTCTCTCACAAAATACTTTACACAACTTCTGGTCTAGGCCATGGTGATATTCTGCCTGGACTACTGTGATTCCCGCTGGTCTGGTCTTCTGACCCCGATCATCAACTTCTCCAGCTGATACAGAATGCTGCTGAATGAGTCTGACCTGCCAAAAGTGTTCCCATGTATCTCCGCTTCTCATGTCTTTCCATTGGTTTTTTGTAGCTGCCCACACCCCAACTAGATTCTTACGCTCCTCCAGCCGCTTGGTGGTAACATGGGCAAGAAGAGCTCAAAAATCAAAAGCACGGAGGTTCTTGGTTCTGGCTCCAATTCATATACAGCGGAACCTCGGAACTCGATCAATTCGGAACTCTAACAAGTTGTTTGAGAAAAAAATGTCTCGGAACTCGAACCCATGAACCTTCAAGTTTCAGGCTAAAACCTGTCGGACACATGACACATCTTTTTTTTCCTGTAAAACAAAGGGTGCGTATGAGGCGTATGACTCGATATGAGTCAGTCTTGTCTGAAAAGTCGCTGAGTTTATTTCATGTATTTATGGGTTTTACACTTTTTATTTATGGTTTTAGCATCAGGTATGTATGTATATACCGTAAAATCCCTATTTAACGCCCCTGGAGGCATTACATTTTCCAAAAGGGGGGCGTTTATTAGAGGTCATATGATATACGGTAGAGAAATCGATCATCATTTCTCTCCCTAAAAAGTTTATGCAAATACCACAAGCACATTGGCTATTACCCCCTAGCATCCTGAGTGAAAATGTGCTTGAGAATGTTGCCGGGAGTAGTACTGGCCTTGCTGGATGTGAAATTTTGGACTCTGAATCTGACCACTCACATGTGACAGACGCCGGGGAGGCGTCGGATTACGATAGTCCCGTACATTAAACAAGTGGATTATCTTTATCTTTGCTGTTTACAGTGTGTAAATGTGTTAATACAGTTGTCAATCAATGTCAATGTTTTTCATGGAAGTTTGACGTGTTCAGATAGTTATTAATGTGTTTGTGGATTGTTCCATGTTACAGACTACAGAAGAGAATGGGATATAAAACTTGGTACCGGTAAGTTTTTTTTCTCATTCTTTTCTGATTACTCAAAAAAAAATATACCAGGTTTTTTCAAAAATGGGTGGGAGTGTTAATTAGAATGGGGGCATTAAATAGGGATTTTACAGTATATTAATTTATACTCTATATACACACACATTTTCAGAACCGCTTGTCCCATATGGGGTCGCGGGGAACCGGAGCCTACCCGGTAACACAGGGCGTAGGGGGAGGGGACATACCCAGGACGAGATGCCAGTCCGTCGCAAGGCACCCCAAGCAGGATTTGAACCCCAGACGCGTCGGAGAGCAGGACTGTGGTCTAACCCATTGCGCCACTGCACCCCCTACTCTAAATATATATATATTTAAATTTAAAATTTTATATAAATTCCATTCATCCAATTTCAATAACGGCATGTCCTGAGCAGGTCTGTCTTCTGTTGCCAATTACAGGCCCCTTGTCAATGGAAGTCAATGGTTTTATGTATTTTAGACATCTATAGCAGAATCTAAAGCATTTAAAGAAAGCTGCCCTAGAAATATGATGACAGGAAATTTTAAGTTAATGGAAAATGTATTTGAGTTAACCTGTTTGATGGAATAAACAGTGTTCGGCATGTAGTCTTATTTGCTTACATATGATATGTTTTGGTTTGTATTTAAGGAGTCAGAGTCTGCTCCACATATTTTATCACCATTATATCCAGTGTTACTGGCCAAGTCGCATATTCGGTTATTAAAATATGTTTTGGGTCAGCAATTCTGTTGTGAAAAGTAGGGAGTGAAAAAGATTGTTTTTTTATACAGCAGGGCATGGCAAAACCACACTTGATTTGACTGGAATACCCTACTCATTAATTAGAGAACCTGGCTCCACTTAACCTCTTTTCAAAATGTTATCATCCAAGCGGTCGACATTCTTTTTTTGTCAATGTCCTTGTTTGTTTCAAACATTTGTTCAATAAAGATATGGCAATGTAAAATATTTTGTGTGTAGGTTGAAGTATACAGTCTATTATTATGATTTAGATGAAGGTTAGATTACTTTTAAATTACTTTTGGGTGCCGTTGATGCAGAAATATATATAATTCCAAAGGTTCACAAACTGTATATAAAAGCAAAAAAGAAAAGTTTATTCTGGAACATTTGGGTATTGACAAGCATGCCAAAGACTCTGATGAGCTCAAGGAAGCAATTGTTTCTGCTCATCAGCCTGCAAATGGTTGTAAAGTCATTTTTAAATAATTTGGAATCTATCTCGCTACAATGACAAAGATTTACAAATGGAGTACATTCAAGATAGCTACCAATTTGGTCAGAAGTGGGCAGCAAGTTCACACCAACATCGGACTGTAAGGTGCTCAGAGAAATTTCGAAGAACCTAAATGTTAGTTATAGGCTTCATGATAAATTAATGTTGAATTTCATGAAAGAATGAAAAAGTATGGCTTTTATGAAAAGAGTAGCTATGAGAAAACCCAATCTCACCACATAGACCATTGCAGTATGGCTTAGCAAAAATGCTCCTGAGTGAACCACAACCCTTCTGGGACACTGTCCTCTGGACAGATGAAACCAAAGTGAAGCTATTAAGCTGAAATGCAGACTCAAACACTGTATATTACCCCAAGAACCGTGAAGTACAGTGGTGGATATGATATCAAGCTGTCGCATCAAGCTTTTTTCCTTCAAATTGAATGCTTCAAGTATATTGAAGAACATTTATTTAGTGGAAAGGATAATTAGACTTAACCCAAATCCCATGCAGTCATACGTTAACCTGTGAACATGCAAATTTGTCTTTTTTCTTGTCCAACAATACACAGTTTTTTTGGTGACCTGAAAAAAATTTAGGGGCTAATTTATCTGAAACAAAGAGGTGTAGTCTACAGCCGGTTTTCGATAAATGGACTAACATGGACTCCATCATTGGAACGTCATTTCGTAGGACCCAGCACATAACTTTACCCCCCACTGAAGTCTCACCATGTCCCAGTTTCTGCCTCATCTCCTTTAATGTTTTCAAATTACATACTTTTTCTGACAAATCTTGACTACCAAAAGCATCTCTAGTACACACACATCAAGTGAAACTGCTTGTCCTAACCGGGGCTGCGGCAAGCCGGAGCCTAACCCAGCAACGTAGGGTGCAAGGCTGGAGGGGGAGGGGACACACCCAAGACAGGGTATCAGTCCATCGCAGGGCACCCCAAGCAGGATTCAAACCTAAGTTCCACCAGAAAGCAGGCACAGGCCAAACCCACCGCGCCACCATGCCCCTGCATCTCTAGTATCAAAACCAAATTGTACTTGGTAGCTTAAAAATTCAAGTCCCAGATGTGATAACTGTTTGCTTAAGTTTTGATACCTTATGCTCAGTTTATTCAAAATATCTGTCTTCAGTAAGGAAAAATCTGGAGACCTCTGTTTCTGTCAGCCTATGAGAAATATTTTTCCTGAAGAACTGTTTATCTGATAAAAGGGTTAAAATATCATACTACATCACTGTAAGTTCCATATGTGTTGTGAATCCCATCGTTTCTTACTGTTTTGCTGGACCGCTGTTAAGGTACACAATCTAGACGGATCAATCAACAAAGTTTTCACGTAGTGTAGGATTTTAGTCAAAACATCAGTCATTTTTTGTACTTAATGCAGAATGGGTTTTTGTGATATATATATCGACAAAGGTAACTGGTAAATAATTAGATAAATACATTTTCAAGGGAACCTAATAGGGGATTTTAGCATGTTCCAAGCCATTAAGAGGACATATGTTCTCTTGTTGATACACCTCCTAGAGCATGAGTAAAGTCTTACTTAATATGTTTGACACCTGCCATTTATTTTTACAGATGTTTTCCTGGAATTCACACATTGCTTTGATTTCTGCACTTACATATGCCTGTCCCAGCAATGACCTTGAGGTAAGCGCAGGTAAGGAAGAGAATCATGGACATTCACTATCATCGCCCGCACTTCTTTTTGAAACCATGACAAAACTTAACAAAGAAAAGTGAAATATTCACAGAATATTCATATAATTCAAAGAAATTGGCTGGTATATTTTTTTTGTGGCTAAATTTGGATCTTTTCTCTCCTTTTTGTCAAATAGTCATTCCTTCCGTCATTTCTTTCCTACCATCAAGCTCTTGGAACTGAAACATTAAACTTAAAAAAAAAACTGAAAACATACCTCACACCTAACAAACCCACAGTAACTGAGCCTTGATATCTGCATGAAAATTTTTTTGTCAAAAACACTTGACCCTTCCCTTGTACCATCTTAATTTCACCGTGCCTTTCCAGTTAAGACAATAAAAACTTAAAGAGCTAGAGTAGGTCCGGAGATGGCCGCTCTCAACGTCACACCAAATAGTCTGAGATAAGAGAATCTATCCCAAGGAAATACAAATAAAATAGGAATGCAACTAGAGCTATTGTACATGGAACAGCAAAAACTGCCTGTTAACGCTATCCAGGGCTTCATAACACCATGTGAAAGCAAACGAAGTGCAAAGTAGTAAGGCCAGCACATTTTTTGAAAAAGACAGCTTGCAGCATAGTGGTTAGTACTGCTGCCTTTAGACCTAAGGTTCCAAACTGAAATCATGCCTCTAGCAATGGTACCCTTGAGGAACATCTTTACCCCAAATTATGCCAGTAAAAATACTCAGCTGTAAGAATTAGTAAGTAATTGTAGGTGGAGTTACATCAGAAATGAATTTTGGAGAAAAGTTTCAGCTAAGTGAATGAATGTAAATATCATGCTGTCAGTCCCATCTGTCCTTAGTCAAGCTGGATACCTGATTTGAGGTCATAGAGAGAATAAAGTGAAAGAAAATATAGGCCAGCATAGATTTTGCACCTAAAATGGTTGGTTGATTGTTGGTGAAGCTTTAATCCAAGGGCCTCAAACTAATGGCCCATGGGCCAAAACTGGCCCACAAGATGTTGTAATACAGCTCTCATTATGTTGCACAGAGTAAATGCAATCCAGCCCACGAGTAAACTCATTTGCGTGAAACCACACAAAGACTGAAAAACGCACTTTGCTGTGTCTGCTTTGAGTGCCAGTTATTGTTATCATTATTATACGGTAGGTTTAAATAAGCAATCATTTGAGGATCTGAAATGGATTAATCCAATTTTTTTCTTTGTCCCATTTTACTAGTTGATGATGTAGCAGTTAACAGCATCTATTATGTTACTAATGATCTTTCTCAAAGTATTCTTCACCCTTGCTTGTTTGTAATACAGTAGCTTGACTTTGCTTTTAAGATATTGTAATGACCTGTGTTACTGAAAGTTTGAGCGGGAGAAGGCAATAATTGTAATCGGTTGAATTTGGGTGACGTACAGGGATTATAAGGGGGTGATTGCATCTGCCAGAGGAGAAGAAAAAGGAGAAAGCCTGGGGGGTGCTAAGCAGGCTGGCAAGGCTGGCTTGAGGCACAAGTCCTTGGACTGAGAGCATTATTACCCTGTGTGCCAGTGTTCCAATAAACATTTGCGATGAACACTGCCTGTGCGTCCCTCTTCGCCCCATCAGAACCCAGAGTGCTGTGCGCCACAATATCATTCTTGGCTTATGATTTCCATTTGCTAATGATAGTGTTTGATCCAGTCCTAGGTTCACTTGGTATTCGATGCCAACTGCACACACTGACACACTGAATCACACCACTTGCACCTGGCAACCTGTCTGACCACCACTGATTATAATTATTTAACAATATGCTACTATGACACCTCTATTTAAGCCCCTTCTGCCCACAATGAGAGGAGTTTTACGCGCTACACCTGGAGGAGGTGAGGAGGACCAGGGATCCCAGTTTGAGAGTTTGGATGTCCACGTACAGCTCTGAATCCCTTCTCCCCAATGCCTGACCCAGTCTAAAACAAAATCCAAACAGGATAGTATTACTTTATAGTAACTTTTGTCTATTTACCTGAAGTAAAATAGAAGAGACATGGTGGGACAGTGGGTAAACCTGATGTCTCACAGCTCTTGAGCTCTTTGCTGGGCCTGGGTTTCCATTTCTCTCATTGTGAGCACTGCCAAACCACTTCCATTCCTCCTTTGCGTAAAAGACCATGAGAATGGTTGCCGTCCGTTACATCTGACAAGCTAGCACTTCCATACATAGACTTCAGAAAGTATTTAGACTCCTCCTGGCTCTGATAAGAGGAGCCACTGAGGACTTTTTTTTCCCAAAAACCCAGTTTGGCTAGACTGCCAGCTCTATGAAGTGCCTTGGAGAATTTCTTCTGTTTCGCAATGATGGAGGCCACTGTTCTCTTGAGAATCTTCAAATTATTGCTGTTTTTGTGCCTTTTTCCAGATGTGGCAAAATCCTATTTTTAGAGGTCTACAGGTAGTTCCTTGGACTCCATGGCTTGGATTTTACTCTGTCGGGCACTGTAAACTTTGGTACCCTATAATAAAGACAGGTGTGTGCCATTCTGAACCATAACCAGTCATATGCATTTGCTAAATGTGGACTGCAATCAAGTTTTAGGGAATGTTCAAAAGAAACAGGGTGCATCTTAACTCAGTTTGTAGTGTCACAGTAAAGAGTAAAAAAAGGGTCTGCTTATAAGAGATTTTCAGATTTTGTAATAAATTTGCAAAAAAAATCTAAACATGTGTTTTTACTTTGTAATTGGGGTATTATGTCACTGAAGGTTAAAAAAAAAAAAAAAAAATCATTCCAGCTACAAATACGTCCTCAACAAAAGAAAGTGTGTAAAAAGTGCGGTTCGAATACTTTTTGAAGATATAGTTACAAGAAAAAAAAAGACAATAATATATAATTGCCAAGTTGCAGAACATATCTAAACATCCTGGTTCCATAGTGTAGTGGTTATCACGTCTGCTTTACACGCAGAAGGTCCTGGGTTCGAGCCCCAGTGGAACCAGTCAATTTTAGTGGGTACGTATAAGGGCTGTTCCATACAACATACAAGGATTCTCGGTTCGAATCCCTTTAACGATTCTGTACAGAATAATTACAGGGATATAAAGAATATCTCTAGTATTTTTTGTATTGAGAAAAGCCTAAATACTGACAATGGCAAAAACTCCGCTGCTGGAACATAAGCACTGGGCTGGACTATATAACACACGCACTTCCGCCCACTGGTACTTCCGCGCACTCGCAGTGTGTGCGTGATATTGCGCACGCGCAGCTTGACGGGCCACAACCGGGTCCGAGTCATCCCACCGCCGGGGCGATATGGCTGCGAGTGGACGCGTCGCTATTTGGCAGCCGGGCTTCCTCTGGCCCGCGCTGTTGCTTCTTCTTCTTCTCGTGATGCCGCTGCGAGGGGTTCGAGGTGCTCGGCTGTACTCCGAGGAGGACCCCCTGACGATCTTGACGAGTGACACACTGAAGGAAACGCTACGGAACTCGTCCACCGCCTGGTTGATTCAGTTCTACTCGTCGTGGTGCGGACACTGTATTCAGTACTCGCCGACGTGGAAGGCACTGGCCGGAGATGTGAAAGGTGCGAAGGTGGTGCTCTCGCTTCGTCCGGGTCCTGGGAGGGTTTCCCGCCTCTGCCTGGTTCCGAGTCTCGAGCTCTGCCGCAGAGACTGCATGTTTTGTCTGCTGTCCTGTTAGTAGAAGCGAGCCGGCTGACGTAAACGTGAATTTGAGTGACGAGTAGTTATGAAATATTAGTTCAGCTCCAAGTTTACATTCATTGTATATTTATTTTTTTAACGGAAGTGTAATTTCTTGTTGCTTAAGACTTAAGTTAACCTGTTGTTCACAACGTGTGATGGCTGGTCCTCCTCGAACTGCTGCTGCCAGTGCTGTGTGTGTGTGATGCTATTCTCTGTCTTTCTTTTGTTTTGTAAGTAACGACTAAGTACTGTGTGATGTTTAGCGAAACTTTTGCCTTTTTTTTTTTAAATTTTAAAAGAAAGTCAATGTGAAAACCATAAAACAACATGTACTAGTGCTCAGGTTCTTCCCTCAGTTGCCACTGTGGCCTGGTGGTCGCTGTGACTGACAGACTTTCTACACTGTGTGTTTGTTGTTGTTGTAAGCCTTTATTTAGTTCATTTAATCATTCCTTTGTTCAAGGCAACGTACAGTGTCAAACGAGCCACTTTAAATGGTCTACTTATTATGGTCAGTGGGGCTTTATATTTGCTTTGTTCACTTCAGTCTACTTTTGTTTTCTCATTATGTGAGATTTTTTTTCAGTTCTGGAGGCTTCCTGAAGTTAGTATGAATGTTGCTTTTAGTTTTACTGCAGTTTATAATTATAGTTAAAATTATGTTCTACATTGAGCGATGTTTGTGACTGTGGTTAACCCAGGCTCGCTGTGTGCTTGAGAATGGCATCCAAAGTATTTACAAGCTAAGCGTATCTGAGGACTTGTGTATGTAGTGCTGTACTCCCTGGATTGATACAACAATAAATCATTTTGCTGTTGATTTTTGACATCTTGTAGTTATTCTTAGATAATAGCAATGCAAAGTCTTTTCTTTCTCTAGCCAGCACTGGGCTGGAAATCTATACAGTCCTAGGAAAGTCTGTAGTGTGGCATGGCTTTCTGTTGTCATTTTTCATCTGGGCTTTCAATTCTGGGACTTGTGTGGTGGCCTGTGGTGTCTTGTCTTTAACCAGGACCATTTTTTAGACACCCCAATGCAGCACATAATTCCCTTAGCCAATATTTGTCATCATCCTTTGTTGAGGGTAACACTACTGTGTGTTGCATTGAACTAAATGCCATTATTTCAATGGGTTTGTTATGCTCAGTTTTATAGTAAGTACACTCTTACTATAGAAATTCTTCAATTATTGGGCTATACGAACTTAGCGGTTAAGGTTTTCACCTTTCAGTCTTCAGTTTGAGTTTGAATCCCACTCTTGCTGTAGTGCTCTTGTACCACTCTTGCTGAAGCTTTCTTTTTATTGGGTAAATTAAACCTTGAAGACGTAACCAGAATTTTAGGTCCTCGCTTTTGTTTTCTCTTAAATTCTCATCCAGCTGAACTCCTAGTCTAGTTGAAGATTTAGTCTGATGATACTTCTGAACATCCACTGCTTGAAGGAGCAGGGCTGTTGAGTGCATGTAATCTGCACCCTTGACTCCTGGGCATGCATTGAGATGTGCATGAAGGAAGCAGGCCTATACAGAGGTTTTGTAAGCCCATTTTACTGCTTTTGATATTTCTTTCTTGTGTCCTGCATCAAAGAGTGTGCTTTCAGCTGCCAAGTGGTGCATGACCTGTTGATGCCTCTGGCCACATCTGGGCAGAAATTAGGGTTTGTTTGTGCTTCTGAGACCACCACAGCAAAGCTTTTGCTGCTCTGGGGCACTTTTGGGTTCTTTTCCTTTACTGTGTTAGTCTCAGCAAGGAGCTGAGACAGTATCAGACAATGGAACAAAATAACAGGCATTGTGCTCTAGTATCTTTCACAGAAATAGCTGCGTTTTTGTCTTAGTAATTTATAACGGCTTTCAAATATAATGAAAGCTGAATTTTTAGGATGTTGTTAGTGGCACTCTTTAAATGCTATTGTGTGTATATGCTGTTATAGCTCTGTGTTGTTCAGAAATGGGTAATTTAATCTGTTACCTTAAAGGTTTCAATAAACCAAGAAATATTTGTCAGGTGATCTGATATTTCAGAAGTATACCAGTTTCTGTTTTCACCTACATTTTCTTTTATACTGTATTGTTTTGTAATACTCCTGTATATTGCTGAATGCAAGTTACCTGTGTTTCTTTGCCCAGCCAATAGCCGTGAGACACACTGACAGAATCGGAGTCTAGGACTGCCATAATTCGAAAACCATGTGTGAGTTGGTAATCAATAACAAGATGAGGAATGTTGCACATATGAAAGGGATTAATCAGCCAGAAACCACCATTGAGTAGTAATTTATGAGAAGAATGCATTTCTGTATTCAGTAATTTGAAATTAGACTTTGAAATTTGTTTTAATGTAGTTCAAAGTTTTAAAATTTTACTTTTTTAAACTTACTGTAGCTATAGCCAAGTTTTTACATAACTTTACCTGTTAGTAGATGAAGGGGAACCTGTATCGAGTTTATTATTGACTCCAGATATTAAAGCTAATTGAAAGTGGCCAGAAGTTAAACACTATGATATCAGCATCTGGCCTTTAATAGGAGGTTGTGGCGGGGGGTTGTATATATTTTTTTTTTTTCTTTACTTGTAGTTTTACTGTTTAATTCTAAGTCAGGGGTTTTTACAGAATCTCCCCTGTGAATAAATGGAGGGACATCTATTTTTTGATTGTGAACTACTAGTGAAAATGACTTGTTATAAGTTGTCATTGACTTGTTATACTTGTCATTTTACAAACACACTTCTACTTTTGATACACGTGAGGCATAGGGCCTGGATGTGTGTGTCTATCTAGAAAGTTTATTCAGAAAAGTGGAATCCTCTTCCACAGTAACCTTGTTCGTATGCAGATTTTTCTTTGTTTTTTCAACTGAGTTGTCTTTGAATGTTCCCCTCCCCCCTCCTCTAAGGAGCATTGTTTTTTCAAGCTAAAGAGGATTGAAATATTTTGTGTGATTGGGAGTGATGCTTATTGGGAGTTTACTAATAGTATACTTAATTCTGTACCCTCTTTCAGGCTCTACATCTTTGACAGTTTACCCATTTAAGCTTACATAGGAATATCTTATGTGTTTTGTATTTGAGGATGGTAAACATGCTGGCAACTGGATTTCCTCCAGGAGTAGTTTGACCAGCTCCCCATTCTTGACTGAGTTCCCCATATTAGTGAGGAAGGCTGTTCTTTCAGAGCATGGCGAAGAATGGGTCAAGGATTGAATGCCGGTGGTTTCAACTGTTTGACATTCCTATAGTTGAGTCAGTCCACAAGTTCAGTTGGCATTATACATGTGCATACTGGATTATTAGACAGTGTTTTTACAAAGATTTGCCCTCTCCTTTGTCACATTGACCACTTATGTCTAGCAGATTGGGTATTGATGCCAGGTTAATTGTTAGTTTTGTTTAATAATTTTTGATGGTACTGTAGGAATTGAAAGTTTTATTGCTCAATGGATTAAGAATGTCTGAGTTGGTTGGTGGTCGTCTTAGGGACTTGGGAAGCACAGCCACAACTTTTCTGAAGGCCTTTGTGAGCTCAAGCTGTTGTCTGGCTGGCTCGTGAGTGACCGCCCGCCAGCTGTTATTTCCTCAGTGGGGGTCAGCAGGCTCCTTTGTCCCACCATGACCCCAGCCTGCATTCCCCCACTGTGCCCGCAGTTCTTTTTTTAGTAGAGGGACAGGTGGAGAACAACAGCATGAGAGGACACCCAAAGCTAGAAGCCCCCCCACCTCCTCCTTTTCATTAAACTTGTATGTTTAGAAGGGGAAAAAACCTTTCTTTTCACATTCTTACTGTTGAAAAGCTGTCCATCTGCTGCTCTGCTTGGTTGTTTCGTTTGTTTTTGTGTGTGCCATGGCTGTCTAGTCAGGTAGAGGATTATTGGTCCTTCCAGAAAAGGAATGTTAATGTCATTTGGCGTAAATTCTATTTATATTGATTGCACACACTGATTTTCTTGTTGATGGCTTTTCAGTCCTGAGGACAAATGTTGTTTGGCAGTTGCGTTAGCTAACTAGCCAGTCTTTTTTTTTTTTTTTTTTTTTTTTTTTTTTGTTTAAAAAAAAAAAAAAAAAACCAAGTTTAGCATAACTTATGTTAACCTAACTCCTGTTCTGCTTTTAATATTAAAATTTCTGTCTACCTGTCATTGGAACCCTAATTTATTGTAAACAATTTAGTCTTTGGCTTCAATAAGGAGTTCATGAATCAGGCTAAGACTGACAGCATGGCAGTATAAGCTTTAAACTGAATGTATATTTTGACTAGAAAACGGTAAAGTAACAGATAAATCACAAATTGTGGAACAACTGCATGTACCACTGTATTTTAATATGGTTTTAGAAATACGTATGCACACATCTGATTTGTGGTGGAATAGTAATATCCAACTTGTAGTGGATAATACATAGATCTGTTTTTATGTAACCATTTGCTCTTATGGCACTTGACAATGTTGACAAATTTAACAAAAGAGAACATTAATTCTGCGATTATATCAATTATATCACTAACATGGGGGTAAAACAGAGTGGAATAAGTAGTTTGTGAAGTAATATATTTTGTATTCCAGGGTGTTTTTATTCTTCAATAAGTTTACCCTTATCACTTACTGAAAGTATAATTATGCTGTGCTCAAGGGATGTCTAAACTTTTTTTGGGCAAGGGCCAAAATCATAATTGTCAACAGGTTCGATGGCAATCTCTTTGAAAATTGCAAGAGACCTATTATATGAAAAAAGACATATATAATTGTCATTTATCTGATATATAGATGGATAGCTGATATTTCTCCAGTGATACATAATTCTTGTAAAAAAGTCCCACAAAGGTTGAAAGAGAAATTGACTGCAGTAACAGTAATATTACGTGAAATTTGACTCTTTTGTATTTAGTGTTCTCAACCCTTGTAGCTAACTCATCAATTCACTTTAACCAGTGATTCTGAAAGGGAGGATATGCTAGTAAAAAGAAATTGCTGTCCCAAAAGTTTATTTTTTTTAGTTTGGATACCTTGTCTTCTCAAAACTGGCCTTAAAATGTGTCACATGTAAATACACATTTCAGACTGGTTCTAACATATTTCTTAAGAACTGAAACCAGTTTACTGCATATCAGATTAGTCCTTTGCACTTGTCCTGCATTTGTCAAGTTTTCCTAATTCTCAAGCTGCCTGTGTTCATCCCTCGGATTCAGGTAAATATAAAAAGAGTAACTCATAATTAGAGTTGGAGTCTTTAAATCGCAACATAAGAGAGCCACCTAGGGAAAAACAAAAAAACAGTAGTGCCACTGAGGATGACTAAGCTGCCACTGAGTTTCTAAATGGGGATATTAGGTCCAACTGTGCGGTTTTGTCTCTTGCCACTACTGGCTGAGGCGGATTTTCTTAACTATAACGGCATTATCACAGTATTCAGAAGAATTTATGGTAGGTACAGTATATTAATCTACAAATGTTCTCACAGGCTATATTACATGAAATGGTGGGCCTGCAGGCTACAATTTGCACACCCCTGCATTATGGCCTTTTTTCAAAATGCCGGAAGACATACTGTACATGTAGAGAAAAACAAGGTTTACCGTTACTGAATATAGTGTTTTCTTAAATTTCTCTTTCATGTTTCTTAGACTGGGAACAAGCCATCAGGATAGGGGTGCTGGACTGTGCTCATGAGAAAAACTTTGAAATCTGTAAGGAATTTGGAATCCACTTCTATCCAACATTCCGGGTATGTATTACAGGTAGAGGGATTATTTATGCTGTGTGTGCATGTAAATTAATTCATCAGTATTTTTCAATCAGTTGCAGGAAGGTGAACTTACTATATGCCAGCCTATTATTGATTCTGAGGTTTAGAAATGCATGATTGACTTGTTTTGGGGAAACACTGCTACAGCAATGTAAAGATAATCTGCAGTTAACCTTTAGTAGACTCATGGACAACGTAGATTCTAAAATTATTTCTTTTTTAAACAGTATTTCAAAGCTCATAGCAGTTCATCCGACATTGGCAAAACATACAGAGGTGAGTCTTCTTTATAAATGACTATCTTGAAAATTCAAAATGGTAATATAGTAAATCTGTGGAAATACTGTAAGACAGTCACTCCACTGAATGGAAAATAATCTTCTTGACAGTTTAGTTTTTGCATATCTGTTTATTGTAAATAACAATAGTACCACATGACAGGTTGTTTAATGCTGTATTGTAGGTACGTTCAACTGGGTTTTTATTGTCATTCCTCTATATAGCTTGTATACAGTAGAACAAAATGTTGTTTCTCCGGGACCATGGTGCAACACAGAACAGTACGCAAGGCTACGTAAAATACAAATACACAACAGTGGGAGACAAATATAGGACAATATACAGAACAGAATAGTAGATACACATCACAATAAATTCACAGGACATGGGCTGTAAACTGTTCTTTAGTGTAGCAGCAATAAGTATTAAGTCGCAACAAAAAACAAGTATCTGATGCAGCTTTGTAAAGTGCAGGTGTACAGTGGTATTAAGTCATGCTGGGTTAACTGTATGACTTTGCCAGGTGAGCATTAGGAGGCAGCAGGGTGTTGAGTAAAAGCAAGTAAGTGTTCAACCTCAATGATGTTTATCCCAGAAGTATTAATTATAATAACTGTAAGTGTTGAATGCCATATTCTTCAATCATAGGGTTTTTTTTTTTTTCTCTCTCCCCCTCAGGAGCAGACCGAGAGCTGCAAACTGTGAGACAACTGATGGTGAACTTCCTCCAGAACCACACAAGAGATGACTGGCCTGCAGGATGCCCCCCACTGGAGCCAGCAAGGTACTTCATGCATGCGGTTATTTATTCAGTGTGTGTACAAATTAAATATCTGTCTTATTTTGTCACCAGATGACTAATTTATCCTGTCTACGGGAGTACGGTAGATGGACATAACATGTAACAGTTTCTAAAATGCAAACATGTAGTCTTCTGCTTAACACAGATCAGCTGATATTCTGTCTCTCATGGGGCTGAAGACAGACCACTACACTGCAGTCATTATTGAGGATGAAGATTCTTATGTCGGTCGAGAAGTATGGCTATTTTTATTTTACTGACATTTTGAATGATTGATAGCTGCTCCTATGATATCTGATGCACTTTGAATTAGCTCCATTATATTTTGTGAATTTGTTTTTGTTCATCTCAGGGGTGACAAAGCAGTTGTATTTTTTGCTTCCTTTCGCCCTTAGGTGATTCTGGACCTGATGGCATATGATGGTGTGATTGTGAGGAGAGTACTAAATACAGAGAGAACCTTCATGGAGAAGCTAGGGATCAGTTCTGTTCCTGCAGCCTACCTGTTCCGGCCTAACGGAACACACAAACTCATGGATGTGTATGTGAATAACACAAACCTAGAGAGTCTTGAAAATCTCACTTGAAAAGAGTTACACAAGTAGTGGGAGTATCACTGAATTGCGCTACCCTGTATTCTGAGATTTAACCACTTAAAAGGGTTTTCAGACAATTTTGTTAAGTATTTCACCGGAATATCCATGCTTAATGTCAGTTATGGCATTTTGGTTCTGGACTGGTAGCAGATGTATGGTGTATATGATAGACCATTAACAGCGTGTTTTATTTTAAAAGAAACTTTTTTTTTTTTTTTTTTTAAATGGTTGCAATACAAATTGTTCAGACTGCCAATTCAGGGAAAATATACTCTAAATCTATATGGGTGCTGTGCTTTTGAGAGTATGTTAAAGTTTCTTAGATTAATTTTTTGTGTACTTCAAAGTTTGTTCAGTCAGTGAGTAAATTAAACTGAAGCTGATAATTCTTTTACATGAAAACTGAAAGTTTACCTCATCTTAATGTTGAGGTGCTGAGAAGCTCAGTTTCTGTCAAAGTACTGTCAGTTGTAATAATAGTATAGTAACACCAGTATATTGGTAAACAGTTTTAACTTGTCTTTGAACACCCATACCTTGATCTCATTTGGTAACAGTATGGTTATGTATGTCTATACCGTGAGAATGAACACATGTTTCTCTGTCCATTTTGCAGCACAGCCTTGACTAGGGCAAGATTCCTGAAATTGCTCTAGGGAAATCTGTCATCCTATAAACACAAACCCTTTGATAATAGCTTTTTCTGCATGCATGCATGATAGATTTAGACCACTTTGCCTCTGTCATTAGAATTTAGGCAAAGGCATTATGATTTCTCATAGCTTGCTTTAGCTTTTTATGACCTCAGTTAAGAAATTAAAATTCTGCATCCACATTAGGCCTCATCAGGGTCTTTTCCGCAGATTCAGTGAAAACTGGGACTTCTAATATCTGGGTGCAGCTACTTTTTTCCATTAAGTCGTTTTTTATGTTTTGCAGAACCCCCCCCCCCTTTTTTTTTTTTTAAATCCACTTACCTGCTGCAAATGACTGAAATGTGGCACTCTCCCAAATGTGAACAGTATTTGTTCTTGTGATCTGGAGAAAGAATGCTTGGTCCTTTACTTTTTGCCTTACTGCTTGCCTGTACTCTTCCCTGGGAGACAGCTCTCCATTCTCTGCTTCTCATCATAAACAGGCAGAAGAGCTTGCGATTCTTCTTCTCGTCCTTCCTCAAGCTCCTGCCTGGGGTGCGCAGGAAGCAGGGCCCCTCTGCACTGGAGAATGCAGGTGGAAGCAGGGGGCAGGATTCGGTAGAGGTGTGGAAGGAGTTTGACAAGTGAGTTTCTGTCCTGTCTTAATTATCACTGCACCTTTCTTGTAATGCACATATTTGTTGTGCATTTCTTCAGTGGTCACAGGTATGCAGTAATCTGTCCTGATGCTTTAACATGTTAGAACAATATCATTGACCTTTGCTGTGGGCAAACCTTGGGACAGTCTTCAGCCCAAAACACTACATGACATGGCACATCCTTAGTCATTTAGCCACTTGATTTTTTTTTTTTTTTTTTATTTTTTATTTTTTATTTAATAATAAAAACTTAAGTTGTATACAGGCAGTCCCTGGATTACGAAAAACTTTCATGTCCTTAGCCTGTCTTTGTCGGATTTTGACGTAAGTTGGAACGGTTAGGTATGGTGGGTATCTAATGTCAGTTTGTCAAATGTTGGTCTTAGTATATTGTATGTCATGTGCCTTTATATTCATAAAAAACAAAGAAACACTTCTGAATACACTAAAATGTCTTTAACAATACAATGTAACGATAACTACAGTACTATAATGGAGAGAGAGACATAGAAAGAGATAATAAATGTTACTACTTTCATGATGAACAGAGGACACAGAGGAGGCTGGACCCAAGTGCAGGATTGTTTATTCAGAATCAAAGGACTAGACGTGTTCTTGTGGTCGGGGATGGGTGAATTGTTGGTTGATCGGCAAACTCACGGAGGCGAGGATCCGAAATCGTGGCCGAGGGACACAGCAGGCGCTCATTACCAAAGAGACATGGAGTGGAACTCAGGGATGATAAGGGGACGGGAAGGATTTGGAAGAGCAAAGTGAGGTGGGTTTGAGTACAAAGTGAGGAGTGACATTCTGCAACAGGGAAGAAGTTAAGAAGTGTCTTTTATAGTCGAGTGCTCCGGTTGAAACTGCTGGTTGAGGTGCGGGGCGTGGTCAAGACAACTGTAGTATTTAGAGAGTGTGTGTGCATGCGCTCACATGCAAAACATTAAAGAAACTTTTAATGTTCGCTTTTCCAACGTCCGTTGGGATTTCATCTTTTTCTGATAGCTTTATTATTTCCACTTTAGTTTCAGTCATGATTGTTTTCCTTTTCTTGAATGCATCATCATCACAGACGAGACAATTAACAGCAATGTGGTCCAACTGAAAAGAACGAAGTCTGTCCTACTTCGGGCTCACGTGCCCACGAGCGGACAAACAGCTGAAGACGCGCAATGTTTTGAAGCAGGTTGCAAAGTAGCGCCCGTTTATTTCAAACCATCCTATGTAACTCAGATTTTGAATATATTTTTAATTATGAAGTTAGGGGTGACAAATTAACTTCCAGTCAATAAGGGAGTGATTCGTTGCTACGGGTTCTACGTAAGTCGGACGTTCATAACCTGGGGACTGCCTGTACACATAATTACTGTTCACATTTTAGTGCTATCATACCAGGCATTACCTAATACATCTTCCTGTATTGGAAGCATGCGCTCTAAGATAGTCTGGCTGAAAGCAAAATAGTCAACTCTAGCATGACAGGAGTACATTTGTGTTATTGCTAGATTAGAAATTATCTTACTTTTTATCTCAGCCTTCTGCCACCACAGAGCCGTCCGGACACCAGAGACCAGTGTTCACTGGGAGGATTAGGACACAAGAACAAGCAGCGTGTTTTGTTCCAAATCCTCAAGTTTATTGTGTGTTCACATAGATTATATACTATTTTGCAGAACAAAGAAATAAGTTTTCATTGGTTTAAAAAGTGAGTCAGGGTCTAGGGACAGAACCACAAAAGGTAATGTTAAGCAACAGAACACTGTGATTGATTATACATATAGAGGATATATAATACTTCAGTCACATCCGTTGGCCCTTTTACCTTTAACAAAGAGAGAGAAGTTAAAACAAGAATTCCAACATGCACTCAACATTCTTGACAGGTCTGACACAAACCAGAAGAACAGGGAGGACAGAGAGGTCAAGGTAGAGAAGAGACAAGAGCTAGTTATTTCTCACAGTTATGAATTGATTATTTTCAAATGGAATTCAAGGAACTGGAGCAGGTTTCCTGCTTCATATTCTTGTTATTTTGAATTTAACAGATGTAGCAGTGGGGAATATGACTACAGATTTATCTTTTGGTTCAAGCTAATGTTACACCGTGGTTTTTGCACCATTTGTATAGCATAACATACTCAGATATTTCAGTGTGTAGTTATATTAGTGGCCAGCAGGGGACTCCCTTACAAATTTTCTTGAACAATTACTATTTTCACTTGCTGCACGTGTGAAACTGTATTTAAGCATCAGAATTAGTCACATCTATTGCAAAAACTGAAAATTAAGTCCATTAATATGAAAGACAAGATCTCATCTATCTGGTGTGTGCATATATAATATATATATATTATATATACACACACACACTAGTCATTTCTAATATTTTTCTAAATGGTTAATCTTATCCTATGTGTTTCAGTTGATGTTGTGGAATGGGAGTTATTGTATAAAGCAATTTTGATGACAAAACTCAAATTTTTATGCAAATGCATTGATGTTTCCATCAGTTCTGTTGAGTGGCTTTCAGTCTTCAGGACTCGCTTAGTTTTTCATTCATAGTTTTTCCCTGGGAAAGTTAGGGTGCTGTTTCTGTTCTTAAAATATGCATATTTGTGTTTCAGGTCCAAAGTGTACATGGCAGACATGGAGTCCGGTTTGCATTACCTGTTCAGAGTAGAGCTGGCCAGCCACCAGACCCTAGAGGGAGAGGAGCTGAAGACCTTCAAGGATTTTGTTACAGTTGTTGCCAAGGTATCTGTCACTTGTAGGCAGGGTTCCTCCTACAGCTATGATGACATCGGGACCTTTCAGAATCAAAACGGAAAAACTTGAGTTAATTTTGCTAACCAGTATGTTTTGTTGGAAGTGGGGCAGAAAAAATACAGCATGCATCAATTTTTTTCAAACATTTTAAGTAATTCACTAGTAACAAATTTTTTTTTTTTTTTTTAAAAGTGTAAAAGCACATCTTAAATCAGGATTGTTTTCACCAACAAGTGGCAGCCTTCATGGGGAAGTAAAGAATCTCATTGCAAATTAATGTAACAGGGTCTTATCCTTCCTTGGCCTCTTTTTATTTGAAGAAAGTATCCTGCCTAATCTGAGAGGTTGAGGCATTCGCCTGCAAAAGGGCTGCAGTTTTACTGGCCACATACCAAGTCTGTTAACCTCAGAGAAGTAGAACTGGGCTGGTTTGTATTGGGGACATGCCGAAACAACATGTTTTCTGGTAAAGCGGTATGATTCTTGGCCTACTTACAGAGGGCAAAACGAGGGCATTCCCTGTCTAGAGGCTAGGGGATTAAAGGTGCCCACTCCATTCCACTTGGGGATTTCACTCTGATACCAGACACTTAAGATTTGCCAAGGATTAAGATAAAGCCCAGAATGAAAGCAACTTGAATCTGTGTGGGTGGGGATGGTTATGCAATATTAATATAGCCTAGCCTATATAACTTTTCAGTTCCCAGTTCTGGCCTGATCATTCAGATTCAAGGCCCAAATTTTAATCCCACCTCCTTTGACCAAGATACTTTGAATTTCTCTAGTTAAAATTGCCCAGCTGCATAAATGGATAAGTCATTGTAAGCAGCTTAAAACTGAAGTCATTTTGGGGAAAAAAAAAATCAGCTAAATTAAATAAATGCAGCTGTAAATGTAAGACACCTCAGTCTAGTTTCTAATTTTATTTATTTATTTTTTTTAAACTTTTGTCTGCCATTTTGGAGAAGTTTGACATTTTGTTTGAATAGTGTGTTTTTTTGCTCCATATTAAGAGTTGTCTCCTCCCCCCCCACAGCTGTTTCCAGGTCGACAATCTGTAGTAAAGTTGCTAGAGACCCTGTTAGAGTGGCTGGTCAGTCTGCCCCTTGAAAGAATCCCATATGATGCAATCCTAGACCTTGTCAATAACAAGATGAGGGTAAGTTGTAGTTAGCAGGGGAGTGGTTTACTCATAGTTTTCTCTTGGTACTTCATGTATATCTTGTTTCGTATTGTTGTGTGGAAACAACTTTGCATAGCAACAGTTTGATCTTAACTTCCACTTGACATCGCCAGTTCCCAACATGCTAGTTCTGTTTTCAGAACCTGACTCTTAACTGTTTTGAACTAAAGTATGCTCCACAATGAATGAGCACTAATATCAGTGCTAACTGAAATGATTAAAATAGGCATATAAAAAAAATTAGACTTTGCATCTAAGGTATGGCCAGTAAGAAACGTATAATCATCTATTGTTGAATACCAGATATCTGGGATGTTCCTGAGTGAGAAGTTGCAATGGGTGGGCTGCCAGGGCAGCCGACCAGAGTTGAGAGGGTACCCCTGCTCGCTGTGGACTCTCTTTCACACACTTACTGTCCAGGCCTCCCTTCGACCAGATGCTTTAGCCAATACTGGTAAGAATCCTTCAGTCCAGCACCTTTTATCTCATACACCAAAGAGCAGAAAGAACTGTAAAATAATTTCGCTTTTTTTGCCTTTTATTGGATAATTTGTCAAATATCCAGAGCAAGAATGATCACAGAAGTAATGTCTACCAATAACTTTCATTTTTAAACAGAATCCATAGTATTGAATAAATTGTTTTTCAATTTGTAGAACAGAGGTCAACTGGGAAATGATGACAGATAATAGTGACAGTGATAAATGCAGGCTTTTAAACACTTGATCTCCCTGATCTTTGTGGCAGCTCATTTGCCTGCCATATTCTGACACAGAGATTGATTAATAAATAAATAAATAAAACAGTAATTTTGGAGTAGAGCAATAACATCCATCATTAAAATAGTTTGCCGCTTTATACGTGTTCTGTATCCATCTTTTGGCAGCTCAGCCTCTACAAGAACATTGGAACAAATGCCCCATCAATATTCTACTGCAAAATATGATGGGCCATTTATTTGAACAGTTTCGCCTAGTCATTCTGTTGAAGGGGCTGTAATTAATCTTTAAATTTTAGCAAGTTTTTTTTTTTTAAATGTACACCTTGTGAGAATTGCAATTCAGGTGCTTTGTGTTGTCAAATCAAGTAAAAAATCTTACAACTGCATAACTTTTTTCTAAGCTGTTTAGCTTCAGATATTTGATATGTATCTGTTTCCTTCTGTTGAAGGAAGCTCTTCATATGCAAGATGATTCTTTTATACAGAATTTTTAGAGTTCCTGGTATTCTTTTAATGTTGTGGTACTTAAGCATGCTGCATTTTTGCAACTATGGAAGTTTTTCCTGTACTGGTGGTGGTTTGAGGTTTGGTTTTAACTGCATGGAGATTTGACTGCCCACTTATCTCTGCCAGGGTTAGAAGAAGATCCTTTGGCGGTGTTGCAGACAATGCGTAGGTACATCAGAAGCTTCTTTGGCTGCCGGGAGTGTGGTCAGCACTTTGAGGCTATGGCCAAGGAGTCCCTTGAGCAGGTCAAGTCCTTGGATGAGGCAGTGTTATGGCTGTGGAGGAAACACAACCAGGTCAACAGCAGGCTGGCAGGTGAAGTGGTGCTCTGTTTTCTCACATAGCCTAAAAATGACTATCCAAACCCTTTTAAAGTACAACAGGACATACTGTTTTTCTGTTCAGAATCTGACGGTTCAGGATAACGAAAGTATTTGCAATGATTGCATAAGACAATATAGGTCAGCAGGTGTGAGCTATGAAGTTTCACTTTTTCAACTGAAACTGGTGAACTAGGGTGGACCTTAAATTAAGCTCCATGTGTCATGTAAATTAGTCAGAAATCCACTTTATTGTGTAATCTATAGGGATACTTAAAACACAAATGCAATGTTCAATAATAGGACGACTTTTGTTTTTGCAAACCTCTCGCATTCATGTTATAGTATTAGTGTAGAATAATATACATACTGTTGTAAGATATGTGGATGCTCTGTGGTATTTTTGTGTTGCACTATTACTTCCGCTTTCATTTCTAAATCAGGTTCTTTTTCTGCCCCACCAAAATACTCAAGTTTTTGCTTTCTAGAAGGAACTTGAATCACAAATTAACCATCTTGTAAATAAAACATTTTTGTAAATGCAGCTGTTGATACACACCGACCGCACCAGTATAACTATGGGTGCGTTGCTGTAGGGCCTCCAGGTGTTACCATACAGCAGGTGAAGAAGTTATGCTTAAATATTGTGATTAAATGTCAGGACTGGGAAATAATATTATAAGGTTGAGTAGTTAAGATCATGTTAAGTTGCCTGTATCATGAATCGGGGCTGGGGAGGAGTGAATTTTAAATGTAGTTCAGAAAAAACACATTCATTTGATGTAATCTGTTGTGACAGTGACCTTTTAACAAACATTTCACCTCGCTGAGGAAGCACTAGCATTCAGTCTCACCTTATGATTTGTACTCTGTTGGTAACTGTGGAAAGTGAGAGGAAACCAGTTTCAACACTTCCCTGCTGCTGTAGGGATGACCCTGTGCTCACTGGTGAAGCCTGGCAGTTGGAGGCCTTCAAACAATGAGAGCTGTTGCTCTGAGGCCAGACCCCATGGGCCTTCCCACGTGGGACTTACTTTGGTTTTATTTGAGCATTCAGTTCCAGGGCCTCATTACCAGGAACGATTTACATACATTTACATTTATTTACTTAGCAGACACTTTTCTCCAAAGCAACCTCAGATGAACTCTATGTAGTGTTGTCAGCGTATGCACCGTATTCACCAAGGTGACTTACACTGCTAGATACGCTGCTTACAATGGGTCACTCATCCATACATCAGTGGAACACACTCTCTCTGTTACTCACACACTATGGGGGAACCTGAACAGCATGTCTTTGGTCTGAGAGGAAACTGGGAGAACATGCAAACTCCACACAGACTTAAGTGGGGATCAAACCCATGTCCTCTCGCACCACCCAGGCGCTGCGAGACAGCAGTGCTAATCACTGTGCCGCCCCACTTGTGGGCAATTGCATATGCTATTTTAATTACTGGATGTATGTATTCACTTGACAAGTTGGTTGCATTTTGGGTGCTGTCAGGTACCATAGAACTTAAAGTTGCTACCTCTGAACTGGGAAGAACCCAGGTTTAAATTCCACCTCCTGTTGTAGTGCTCTAGGCTGTTATACTTGCCCTGAATTGCTCCAGTATAAATTATCCTGCTGTATAAATGGGTAATTAGGTGTTACTTCACATAGTAATTGACTTGGAGATGTGTGAACCAAATAAATAAAATTGTAGTGTCTTTCTGTTTTTGCTGAATCAGCTGACCAAAAGTTTTAGGAAATGTCACACAAATCCATTTTCGTTAATTTTCTTATTCTATCATAGAACCACTGCTAGAAATGTGAAACCCGATTTGAGCTGAGCGCTGTAGGTAATATTTATATTTTGGTAGCATTTTTTTTTAGTGTTAAAAGGAATTGAAGATGGTGTAATGTGAAGGAGGGTACAAATTATCCACCTCAGAAGTTTTATTGGTTGTGGCAGCTGCAGAATGGTCACATACAGACACTTAAAAGCACAGTACATGTAGTACAGCCTGATGCATATTGATATACAGTGGGTTTAAACTTTCTGCTGTCGTTATATCACCTTTTTGTGTATTATGTGAAACAAGCAAATTGCAATTTGTGGGCTTCAATCCAAATAGCTGTTCAGCTGCATCTGGAAAATTTAGTTTTTCTTCTAGGCATGCACATTTTTTCACCTTTAGTAGTGCATCATATATTAGCTAGTGGAAAGCCTTTGGGTATTGTTACATTTGCAGAATGAAAGAAGACTTTGCCAAAATCTTTTGTAAGCCTTCATTAATATGTATGGTGGAAGACTGTGACATTGTCTTTTTAGTAGCATTTGGTTGTGAATTGCTCTATCTCAAGTCACAGTAAGCCATAAATATTTGGCATGGCTTGGCATTCAATATTATCAAGCTGTAATATGTACTTCATTCATTTAAATAATGTATTTATATAATTGGATCTAATGAATGAACACAGTTCTTTCATGTTAATCAGGCTTTTGGAAATTAAGAACATATATTTTGAAGTAGGAAAAAATGCATGGTTTTATATAGTTGCACTAAATGAGTGTCGATAGTGAATTATTTGTATAATGAAATACTACCACTGTCCAATAGTTGTCTGTGTTAATGTGTGTTTTGTTCATATTGATTTCTGAAACAGTAAATGTGAGATTGTGTTCAACATTTTTACTGAAGTCCAAAAAGTCACCTAGACAATGTTCATCCCAAACTCTCCTAGATTAAACGGTTAATTTTTGGATTTCACTTTTCCATGGTTTTTCTTTTACATTAATATAGTATCTACAGAAGATGTGTGGATTCATATACAAATGAATTTAAAATGTAACATTGCCGCACTGAGTTTTGCCCTACCTATATCTCCAACCCCCACAACCTAAATCCTCTGTAGGTGCACTGAGCGAGGACCCCCACTTCCCAAAGACTCAGTGGCCAACCCCTGACCTGTGTCCAGCTTGCCATGAAGAGCAGGAGGGCCTTCATGTTTGGAATGAAAACAAAGTACTTGCTTTTCTAAAGCAACATTACAGTAGTGGCAACATTTCCCCCAAGTACACCAGCAGCAATAGCCCAGACATGCTGCCAATCCAGGACAAAAATGCAGGACTGTCATCAGATGAAAAACCCCAGGGTAACCAGGGTGGTTCTCTTGCCCCTGGTGGCTTCCCCACACGTGAGAGACAGCATGGTCTGGATGTACCCAGAGAAGCAAGTGTGAATGCCCGCAAGGAGCCTAAGCCCAGCATGACTTTCCTGGTTCTTGGATTTTCCAGCCTGGACATGAGTCTGTGTGTGCTCCTGTATGCATTCTCCTGTGTTTTCCTCATGCTCATGTTCTTCTTCTTTCGCATTCGGTCAAAGAGGTGGAAGGTTAGGTACAACCGTCTCTATGTATAGCAGTTTGACATCTGGCGATGCGGACTATGGAAAGGCTGAGAGACAGGAACTCCAGCTTTTTTGTGCAAAGCAAACACATTGAAGGAATCGTGATCTTTAATGTGGTGGTCGGACCTACACCAGATGAAGGATTTCTCGCAAGCTGTGGTAGGATGTGTCTTGCAGCCACAGACCTAGTTGTGATGTCAGGGACTTCTCAGTATGATTGTTTCTGAAAAATGACAGCAAAGAAAAGGTACACTTTTAGAATGAATGTTTTTCAAAAATCATAAGTAGAACTGGCATTAAATTACAGGCATTTTTTGAATCCCAGTGAAAAAAACAGTAGCAGAAACGTCCTTTATTTTTCACATTTGTCAGCAATCTTGATGTGCTCATCTTCCATTCAAGCTTCTACTTTTGATGCTTACAGATAGTGTTTCCATTCTCTAGTTAACCAAAACTGCTTTGGTCATGTAAGGTGTGTGTGTGTGTGTGTTTTTGTTTTTTAAAAAAAAACCTATTGATGTGATCTGTGGGGCTTCTTACATCTGTATCCTGCGAGTGAAATGGGTTGTCTTCTGTCTGGTTAATTGTTCTATAGTATAGTCCATTTTTGTTGCACAGTCAATTATGTGAAGTATAAATTGGCTCAAACCTAGCAGGACCAATTAAAGCTAAGCTGTACTGTAGAGGAGAGCCCCATAAGGCCGTTTGGTTTGGGGTAGACAGTCTGGATTAATCAAGTGTTTCACTTTACCTCTGATGTGCACATCAAAGTCATCTGAAAAGGTAATTTCAGCAACCGTTTGACTTGAAATTTGAAATGCATTTTTCATTAAGTGAGGAGTAGAAACATAATGAAATCATTGCTATTGTAATTTTTGTTATACCTGTTTATGATACAGTGAAGTTTACCAGTGATCTAGTTGCCTTATAAGTGTACTTTGAAGGGATTTAATTTTCAATTTATTTATGAATCATTCATAGAAATAGGAATGTTTTGAGGGGGAATCTTATTTCCCCCATGTCACTAGTGGATTAAAAATAGTTAATCAAAAATGATTGATTAGATGAAATGGAATTCATATATTGTCAGTCTTGGCTATATTACAGTTTTAAGGCCTCTACTGACTTGGTTGGATTAGGTTTGCTGAAAACCTTTATTCTGTTGTACATTTTGTTGGTAAACCACATCTGAATGCAGGCCTTGGCATGTGTGGTTACAGCAGGGATGTGTTAGGTTTATTTTAATGAACTTTATCAGGGTCATCAGTGCGAGTCTAATATTGTTTTGAATGGCACTGGTCTGTGTAGCACCTTATGTCCAGGGAGAGTGACCCCCCCCCCCCCCCACCCCTTTCCTAATATGCAGTTCTCTGAAAGTGCAACAACTGTGGGGTGAGTCAATCAGTCCAGAAGTACAGGTTTTAGTCTAGTTTGTGCTGCCATAATGCTACATGTTTCTGCTGGGTCATATTGAGCATCATCAGTTTGCACTCCAAATGTGAATTAACATGGCTGATTCTGACTTTGAACGAATGGAAAGATGTCCTGTCCTAGGCTAACTTCTTACTTGGAACATCACTGATAAACTCCATGTGCAAAGCCATAAATAAGGCCTTGCTTCGTTTTTCTTTAAGCAGGATGCATTTAGGGTTATGTGCATTTCTTTTAAGATTTGACTGAATAGCAAATGTGTTGTAACAGGGATGAGGCTTTGCATTGGATTTAATTTATTGATTACACATTAATTACTTGATGTAAAGCACAAAGGGCAAAATTCAGCTACACATCAGTCTTTTTCTTTAAGAAAAGTTTACTGTAACATGCAAAGTAATTCGTTCCTGACTTAATTTTGTCTTTGCTTTAGTCTAAAATGGTAGCTTTTGAGACATTTTGTGTACATTTACTATAGAAGTAATGTCACCTTGTGGTTTACGTCAACATCTTCCTAGTATTGCCGTCTTTAATTTTGAAGCATGTGGACCTTGATTTATTTGGATTAAGTTGTAAAGTAAGAAACACAGATCACTCCAGTGTTTCAGTTTTCTGAGAATATGTATTTGTTTCAAAAAAAAAAAAAAAAATCATAAAAAAATCACATTATGGTGGCCTTTTTGGAGCTGCTTCACCTTATCTCCTTTGGGGTAAGATGTTCCTATATTGTAACTTATTTTAAGTCAAGCATTGTGTGGGTGTGAATTTTTCTTTTGATGGAATTTTAACATTTTTGTATGAAATTGATGTGCAGTTACTGTAATCTGAAAATTGCGAATCACACTGCCTTTCTGAAACAATTTGTTGCTAGTTATTTTCCTACAGGTATTTATCCTCTCAATGTGTAATGAGCTATGATAGCAAAGCATCTGGGGAAAATGAAAATTTATTTTTGACACCATATAAATATGAACTTTCTTAAGGGAGTTGTGAAATTGTTTTATGTTCGTGCTCCAGATGATGCCCTGCCTTAATCCTTGAACTAGATGCCAAGTTACTCTAATGAAATGTCCAGCTAATGTATGTACATTGGTGAATATGTAAGTCACTTTGGTCGAAAGCATCATGTAAGCAATGAAATAACAAATCCCTCTTTATATTCCTACGGTTCATGTGTTACATTGTTCAGCTTAACATGCTGTTTCCAGTGGAAATGTTCCTATTAAGATCTACAATGAAGCTGGTCATTTTAAAATAAAGATGTGATTGCTCTGGAGAACGAGTTGTTGATGGGTTTTTTTTTTTTTTTTTACAAGTTCCTGTGCAATGCTAGTCTGTAAACAGTCATAATTAAAAATTCAGGGTGTACCTTCTGCCTGTATCACGAAATTGCTCTTAGTATTGTATATACTTAAGAGTAATTACAGAAGTCTCAGGCAAACTGAAGTTGTCTGAATATACTTTTTCATTTTTGCAAGTCCCTTTAGAGTGAAGCAATTGCCAAATAAATGATACACAACAGGTTGACAATCTAGTTTTACATAACCAGCCTTTCCAACATGTGGCTTTAGTGCCCCTTAGCCCCAGTTCCTTTTTTGTTATTTTTAAAGTTGCCAAGTAGGCATGGCCTAAACTGAGAACTAATAGTGTAGATGAGGAGCTTGAAATGACAGTGTAATAAAATGTTGGCACCTGTTCTACACACCAGTTCAGTGAAATTCTACTTGGCCTTTTATATATATTCTTTTTGTCAGCCCATTGTAACTTTGATCTTTGTGAATTAGTGACCCCATGTTAAACACCTGTTTTATTTACCACCTGGTACACCATGTTTGTAATTATTGAAATGCCTGGAGGAATTGTTTTTATCTCTATTAGAGAAGATGTTCAACTATCTGTTTTAAAATATTGAAGTTGTAGTATAAGATGCTAGAATTCCAGGTATTAACTATATGGTGAAATACTTTTTTTTTTTTTTTTTTTTTTTTTTTTTTTTTTTTTTTTTTTAAAAGCTGGGTCATCCTTTTTACTCACTGTGTAGACATTTGCTGAATCAATTCATTTAAAAAGAGTAACAAATGGCAATGCCTGAAAAGTTTCATGGATGAACAAAAAAAAAATATATATATATATATATATATATATATATATATATATATATATATATATATATAGGCCTTCATTACAATCCATTCTAAGCTTGTTTATTAAAAGCATACAATCCATGAGTTACAATAATGTATTGATATCGTTAATACAAAGACCCTTAAATATGGATGGCATACATACTGTCTTAAATACCAGGTCAATGCTACATATACAGTAAATGTAGTAATAAAACTAACATCTGAAACTGTAGTGTATGGTACTCATTGTCTGTAATCAGTCAACTGTCTAGCAGCATTGAGGGTTTTACTAGTAAATGCCCTAATTGATGTTACACTATGTATGCAGTAACATTTCTTTTCACCTGCACTGCTTTTGGCACCTGTGTCCAGGCCTCCATTAAGCCTTGGGTGTTTTATTTGGACCTTCTGCAATCTTGAATAAATGATCTCAACATTGTTCTTATAAATGTCAAGGTACTGTAATTGAAAAATGCACCTTGGCCTGCTGGTAAAGTTTAAAAAAAAAAAAAAAAAAAAACGGATGATCTGAGGCCAACGCTGCATTTTGGTGCAACAGCTCACATATGAGGCCCATTAAATTATTTACAACCTTTAGGTAACAGCTAGTAAAGAGACTTCAATAGGCACAATGCTTTAGCTGTTCTGCTGTGCCCTGTTCTGTTGACCAGTGTTTTAAGGGAAAATGTGATTCCTTCACTGGTCTCATTTTCATGTCCTGTATTCTAGAGGCCAGTCTACGGTTAATGCAAAAACTGCTCCTACCGTGTTCATAATAAGTCATATTTTAACTATGTGTGCACCTCTTCTTAAAAATGTGCCTTGTCCATATGCTTTTGATTTATAATCATCTCAACCACATATTAATTCGACTCTTTCCAATTACTAAAATTTACATAACCATTGTTTTACTGACCCAGTTTCTTTCCCATTTACAAAAAAAATACATGTATAATGTGGGTTCTGCAGTGATACTGTGAATTCTGAGTCTTCCGTGAACGTGTATTAAATAATATAGTGAGGAAAAGGGAAAATTGTCTCTGAAATGAGAAACTGGCGAAGCACCGTGTGCGTGTGTGTAATTGGGAGGACCTGTGAGAGCACAGCACACCCACACACACGCGCGCGCTCCTGCGCAAGGTCACGTGCCGCTCTTCAGCACCGTGGACAGCGCAGACGAACCCCAGTCGGGTTCAGAGAAGCGCCGCCCACATCCGGGTCACTGTCCGAGGACCCCTGGAGTGAGTGAGACATCAGTGCGGTTCACGGTTCTTCACATGCGCGAAGAGCCGCCAGGTGGACGATCTGGAGTCGGACCCGGATCGCCAGTATTTCCCTGCTTGTAGGCGATGTGCACGACCTACATAGATAAACGGGTTGTTACTGGACGCAGAATATAGTCAGTAACTCGCAAAATTACTTTCGTAGGAGATTCGTATAATATAGTTATAGTTGAAGTGAAGCACACACTTGTTCAGAATGTTGCTGGATCCTCCAGGATCAAATTGCCAAAACCATGGAAATTTTCCTAGATACGCTCAAGGTAAGTTGTTTTTTTTTTAAGTGTGTATATAAATTTAAATTATTTACATAAATTCTTTTAGTTTGTTTTTTTTTTGGCACAACGGTAAAGCGAGAAACGCTGTATTCTTGACATAATTTATACATGAATGGTACAGTGGCTACAGTTTGACAAGTTAAAAAACGAAAAGCGCTACCCACCTGGTAGCTAATTCTAAATTCCCATGGAAGAAAACTTCTCAGTGTGACAATGGAGAACACTAAAGTTCATAAGAATTCTACTTTATTTTGAAATGCTCTTATTAATCATGCAGCTACATTTTTGAGGTCGTTTGGAGAGGGAAAAGATCTCGACGAAGGGGATTATTTTTTTCGCTGCGTGTTCTGCGTGCGAGAAACGTTATGAATATATAATGACTGCATTGTTGGTAAATCGCGTGAACAGGTGTTGAGCGCGCGCCGCCCTGTCGCACCACCATCGCTCGGCGCTGTCGGCCCTGGTCGCGCGGAGCCCAGCGGTGCTGCTGCTGCTGCTGCGGCGGCGGCGACTGTGACGGCAGCCTTTGTACCTGCGGGCGGCGCGCGGGCCTCGCGCTCACCTGTTGCCGAGAGCGCGGGGTGTCCAGTTGCACACAGCCCAGGTGACAGCTGAGCAGGGAAAGCGGACACGAAAGCGTGACCGTCCGTGAAAGCCCAGTCCACAGCTGCGACTTCTGACTCCAAAAACAATTGCTTGCGTGTATTTTCCACGTTCCTGTGTTGCTTTTCCAGCTGATTCACACCGATGATTCATTATACGTTTCAGAAACTGAGAAGTGCGCGTGTTTGTACTTTTATTCTCTATTTATTCTCGCTGAGTTTAAGCAAAGAGATCTTCCTCGGGCAGCAAGAAGCTTAGGGGTTGGAGCCCTTACAGTCTGAAGGTTGCTATTTCGAATCCCTCTCCTCGGAAAGAACTCTGACTTACCATGAACTGACGCGGTACCCTGCAGCGTAAATGGTAAATCATTGTAAAGTTGGATTTCTGACACTTTTAAGCCGACGTGAACAAACAAAGATGTCAGACAAGTAAATGTTAATAAAAGTACCATGAGAGCAGGTTAAAATGTAGCAAATGATACGCAATTAGTTTTATCCTTCTGCTGAACGAAATTGATTTGGTGCGGCTTCACTATGTTTGCTGGAATTTATTTTTTTTTCCTATTTCTATACATATTCATTATGGGGGGGAGAAAAAAATGGCGTATTATAAATTAGTTTCTGAAACCTTCTGTTGTATATAGAAGCAAAAACAGCAGTTTCTGCCATTTACTCTGAGAAAGTGACTCAAGTCGCCTCCCTCATTTGCACATTCCTCGTCCTCGGATCATAAGCATCCCTCATTTTATTCCATTAATGTCACCCGACCCCTTCAGATGTGTGCGATCAATACGACATAAAAATATCATTAGGGCTGCAATATAAGGAGGAACATTGAAGTGTCGCGCACCTCTCACCGAAAAGCCTTTCGTGTACTGTGGAAACGCAGACAAATGTGGCATTGATTTTGATTTCTAAATTCATGAGAGGGCTGGTCAGTGACTGGTCAGTAGATGGTCTGGTTCCTGAGTGACTGGTCAGTGACTGGTCAGTAGATGATGAGTGGCTCCGCTTAGTCTGATTTCCCTGGACGATCTTTGGAGAAATAAATGACCCTAAATATCAACGACAATAAAAGTTGTGCCCTGTTGCCTCTGAACGTTGTATAATTGAGCGTCCAGTGTTTCCCACAAAAAAAAAAAAAAAAAAAAAAAAATGTCAGCTGGAAATAAAACTGCACGGTTTATTTCGCGCCGTGCTAAAGGAAACTATTGAAAATGTATAATCTATCATCATTTAGTAATTATTATCAGTAATTCATTGTAGTGACAAGGAGAGCTAGTATGTGAATAACTTTGAACTTTCGGAAGTGAGAAATTTGACCCTATAGTTTCCGAAAGAAATTGCGCAATACATGTGCGGCATATTTTTAAAAGTTTCTACAAATGTACACCTAAATTATTGTCGTCAAATGTTAAAGTCGTGAAATTAGGGCATTACTCGTTACGGCAAAAAGATGCTTAGAATAACCTATTCTTACACATAATTTTAATTTGATATCTATTTTTCACCTGCATTGGATGACTCATATAAAAAGTACACACACGTATAGTATATTTATGTAGTATTTATAAGTTATAAAAAACCGTAATATACATTATATATATATATATATATATATATATATATATATATATATATAATTATATAGAGAGAGAGAGTTAGTAGGGTGGGATATAGAGTTGTTATATATATTGTTGGTTAAAATTACAATAGTAGTTTTATACATTTATGTATGTGATACTTTGGTGTTTGAATAAAATGTTTTGACGGTATACAATTATTTTCACACTAAATGTCATCTGTTCATTCGTATTTAGCTCAAACGTTTAGTCAGGCGAGTTACAGTGTAGAATAGTCAACTTTACAGTGATTTACCCATTTATACAGCAGCCTACGCTTACCCAGTCGGTTGAGTTTAAGTAGCTTCAAGGTCTTACAGTGCGAGTGGGATGCGAACGAGGATAATATCGTGTTCTAAGGCAACAGCCCTGGTCACTACAGCACCTACTGGCCTTAGGTGTAGATCGCAGGGTGTTGAACCACAGGGAGGATGTAGCGCGCAGCTTCTCCGTCTCTTTCACTGCGGAGAGTCCAGAGCCAAAGGCCTGTGCGCCTTCAATACAGGCACATATAATTAATATATTGCGCGCGTCTTAGTTTAGTTGTTTCTTCTTCCTTCTCAACGCATGTCCAGTTTTATTTCATCATTTTTTGCTTTTCAGCTGGAAACAATCCCTAGTACGTTCTGTTTTACTTTCATTTATTTCAGTAAAATGTACTAAACACAACAGACAGCACAGGCGTACACACGTAACGTAAGGAGGAGCATACAGCACTATATATATATATATATATATATATATATATATATACAAACAAATATAGCATATATTATTCGTTTCTTTATATATACATATATAAACATACTAAATGATTAGCTTCTTGTTATCGATTTACGCTGTTTCAGTTGTACGTATTTCTTGAGAAGTCCGTAACTCTATTTAAAATGGGAGTATAAGTTTAAAAAGCAATAATGAAATGTATGTCATTAAATATACCAATACATTTCCGTTAAGAATCAGTAACATCAAAAAGTTTGTATTAAGAAATTTCCCCGTATTCTGGAAAATAAAGCATCGCGTTATTTATTTATTTATTTATTTTCTTCCGTGCCACTGGGGAAAACACTCTCCCGAGTCCCGTTCATACTTTTTTAGGGTCAAGATTGTCACATTTAGGTCAGACCAACAGGGACCGTCGTGATCATATTAAGTTTTGTTCTTTAGTTAACAAACATAATAAGCGTGATTTCTATCCAGATAAAATGGCAAATCACCACCTGACCCCACAAACGACACGACCTGCTTTTTAAATTCGATTTTCTTTTTAAACGCACTTTTGCCTGTTCTCTCTACCCCGTCGATGCTCGGTGATGCGATGGTGAGCTGATCTCCGGCGCTGATTGGCTCCTCACTGCGGTCATCATTCGCCCCCCGTGCCGCGGAGTGGGGGGTCGGGTCTTTGGACTGGACGCGTGTGTGGATACGGAGCGTTGTTTTTCTCAACGCCTTTCGCCCCGTTCCCTGTGGGCTCCCACGAGCCGGGACTCGACCCGCAGAAGACAAACGCGCCTAGTGGATTCGAACCTGTCGGGCTCGGTGCAGCGCTCCCGGCCACCATGCAAAGTAAGAGCGCTTCGAACCGGGCGGGAATCGTACCGGTATTCGATTCGACTCGTAGCGCCGGGATTCAGCGGCGCGCTTCCGTCCGACAGGCGTGGGGAAGGAGGGATGGAGGGTCAAACGGGGTCACTCCCTTCTCGGACGTGGATGTCGAATCCAGCAGATATGTTATAGAGATGAAACCTTCATTTCTCGAACCATGGGCTACACGTGTGCAGCAGCGTTCGGCGGCTTCGGGTGTCCTCTCCTACTTACTAGTTGTCCCTCTTCGCAGTTTTACAGCAAGGCCTCGCGGTGATTATTTTGAACTGAGTTTTACCCTCCGAGCTGCCTGTCACCGGTACTTTTTTTGCGGTATTCAGTATTTTCTGAATTCCTGTCTTCATTACTGTAGTCTAATGTCCACATCATATGCCGCTGCGTGTAAGTGCACTTCCACATGTCAGTTGTTACATTAATTGTGCTTTGCCATTTTAGGGCATTTAAAAATAAATCATGTGCTCATGGAAATTTCTGTTAAGGTATTTTAGGATCATCCTAAAACCGGGGAACAATTCAACAATTGCGTTTCATTCAGAATTAATCGGTGCACAAAACCACGTCATGATTTTCCTGCATGTTTACAGTATGTCGGAGTATTTATACATATCGCATCGCTCATAAATGTCAACTGAATTTTCATTTTTGCGGAGTTCCTACATATTATTGCAGTGTAATGGCAAAAAGGACAAGCAGCCAACTGTTGTCACACACGAGTGTGTCAGTTATTTCCAAGGTAATTGTAAGCAAGAATTTTGTGGTTTTTTTAAGTGACAAGACTCGACTTAACCAATTTCCTCTTGTAGCAATTATATCAGACAAAGATCAAATGCTCTACAGAGTAACTGTTTTAAAAACAATTTATCGTTTTTACCAGCACAAACAAATATTTTTCCACAAAGGAGATTTCAATTTTATTTATTTTTCATTTCTACTTTATTTGTAAACAACTATAGAGCTATAACTAGCTACCGGTGAACTATTATATAAATGGATTATGGAATATGGACATGTATGTTGAGCCCCATGGCCATTGTGGTATAGCACAGAATAAATGTAAATGTGTGTGTGTGTGTGTCCTTCTCTGGCAGAGATCCCGCTGTGTGCAGGCTGCAATCAGCACATAGTGGACCGGTTCATCCTCAAGGTGCTGGACCGACACTGGCACAGCAAGTGCCTCAAATGCATCGACTGCCAGACTCAGCTGGCTGACAAGTGCTTCAGCCGGGGAGACAGTGTGTACTGCAAGGAGGACTTCTTCAAGTGAGTGCTTTTCTTCTCCATTACACCATTACCTCTTTTGCCGTTTTTTGTAAGCAGATTTTGTTTAAAGCTGCCCTTTCGTTTCAAAGTAATACCAATTAGAGCGGCACGGTGGCGCAGCGGGTGGCGCAGGTGCTTGGCAGCGCAGGAGTCGTGCGTTTGGACATAAATTCTGTCTCTGCTCAGTCTGTGTGAAGTTTGCATGTTCTCCCCATCGCCATCTGGGTATGCTCTCACAGCCTGAAGACGTGTTTCCAGTGGACTGGCGACTAACCTCCGTGTGTTTGTGTGTATGGGACTCCCCTCCCATGACCTGGCGTCCTGACTACAGTGTAGGGTACCTGACCTAGTGGCCTGTGCCTCCAGGAGAGGCTCCTCTTAACACTCCGCCATACAGTGTTAAGCGAGAGGTTATGCATACTAGTGATGGGAAACTTTCAGTGGAAATCTATTAACTCACTTTTTCGTGTTAAAAATTATTCGGCACATGTTGCATAGTTCATATGCATGACAATATTGTTCTGTCCTTGCGCGACAAGAGCCACGTACAAAGTGTAGAGACGTATAACAAGACCCAGAACGACAAATTTGGACTTTGGATCCAGAAACAAAAGCCCAGCGGTTCTCGTTTCAATCATTGTGTTCGGAATGAACTCCGACTCTTCCTCAGAACTGCTGAATCCCTTTAACAGTCTAGAACGAGGCGTCTCAAAGCCCGTCCCTTTCTGTCCCGCTTCTCCCCGCATCTCCGGACAGCTCCATGCATTTGCATCGCACCATCTGTCACGATCGCGTTTGTCGGCTCTTTCCGATCAGTTCCACACGCAGCTACTGGTGCGGTGAGCGCCGGCACACACTCTACCCGCTGTCCTTTGCAGCGGTGCGTGTGCATCTCTTCGCCTGTTGGTGAAATACACTTCAGTAGACTCTTAGTACGTCACTTTGGAGAAGAGCGTCTGCTAGATGAATGATGGTAAATGTAACAACAGTAATGATAATCATACTCATAATAATAACAAATCAGAAGGGTATTAGGTGGTGTTAGTGTATGAGTTGTACTACAGTACATGTAATATTTTGTTTCAAATGTAAAAATGTAACTTTATACACTGGTAATTCTGTTTTGCTTTTAGAGATGTAATATTAAAGGCAGGTGGACATGGGTGAGAAGTGTACGTGCAGTGGCCTGTTTCAGCGCTTGTGTTCCAGCCGGATTCATCATGTACCATAGTGCAAGAGTGAACGCCTTTGCTTTGTCATCAGTGCGCGATTCATTTCCAAACTTGTGCTTTCCAAAGGAGATTCGGAACTAAATGCGCCGCGTGCCAGCAAGGTATTCCGCCGTCGCAGGTGGTGAGAAGAGCGCAGGACTTCGTGTACCACCTGCACTGCTTCGCCTGCATCGTGTGCAAGAGGCAGCTGGCCACTGGGGACGAGTTCTACCTCATGGAGGACAGCAGGCTCGTGTGCAAGGCCGACTACGACACCGCGAAGCAGAGAGGTGACGTCACGCCCACGTGAACGCGCGCGCCCGGCCCGTTCGCCCGACCTGTTCCCCTTGCGTAGGGACGCTATGTGGCGTGGTGGTTGGGGCTGCAGTACCGTGCGCGTTCCCGCTGTAGAAACCTGAACCGGAACTCCTCCAGTAGGGTACAACGAGTAAATCAGTGTAAAATTGATTATGTAAAAATATTTAAGTCTCTTAGGGGCAAAGGAGTAGCATAATAATAATAATAATAGTAATGATAATAGTCTTGTGTGTGACTGCAGTGCTGTGTGTTACAGGAATGCTAAAATGATACGGCATTTAACACAAAGTGGGATTTTTAAAGTAACGTGTACATAATATTGATTAACACATTGGTAACGGGTCCTAATCACGTGTTCCCAGAAGAGAACGCTTTTGTTTGTTTGGGTAACAGGGACAGCGCTCGCGAAGCGCTTCACCGCGGCGCATTCGTTCACGCTTATAGCGCCGCGCGGCAAAGGCGTTTCGCTCATTTCATAAACATTACATTTAAAAGTGTAATTGCGGTGCTGCGGCAGGGAAAGGCACACGACGGGACTTGGCCTTGTGCTCATGGAACTCTTCCGAACTCTACGAGGAGGAGCCGAGGGATTGCGCGGAGCTCGTGTGAACCGCTGTCAGCTGGGAGCTTCATCGGCGGCGCCGGCGGCTCCTCCATAAACATCTTGACCCGGCGCGCGCTAATAACGCCGAGGAGCAGCCCGCAGATCGATAGTCCGCATCCTCTGTTGATCGCAAATCCGAGTGCAGCCCTGCAGAAAAATGATCCCCCCCCCCCCCCCACCTGAGAGTCAGCACATTCCACACGGTGATTAAAGTGTGCGCGCACTTCACCGAGCGGCTCCAGAGCAGACGCGGGTTACGCAACATTCCCACTTTTTACACTGTATTGTGCCAGCGGGTGGCGCAGTCGTTAGGGCTCGTGCCTCGCAATCTCGAGGTGGCCGGTTCGTTTCACTGCGCGATCAAGGTTCTTATGCTGAACTAATAGTTAGAGCATCCTGCAGCAAGGGGGTAAATTCTTGCAACGTTAGTCTCTTTTGACAGAGGAGTCAGATAAATATACAGTAAGTTCAGAATCTTTATTTACCAAGTGTGCTGACGCACACAAAGAATTTGCTTTGGTGCTTCCAGTATTACAGACAATAATAACAGTATTCACTGGAATTATTGAATAAGGAAATCACCGAAATAAACGTGAAATGTGTGATCCAGCGAAAAAAAAAAGCATAAATCCTGATTTCACAGTTTAGAAAGGGTGCCAGACGGGAAAAAAAAGCCTTTCGGTAGAATTTAAGTAAGCAACAAATATGATTTAGTACAATTAACATTCCAAATGTAGCCTACTTACAGTCTGTATTTATGACACTTAAATATATTTACACGAAGGCAAAACGAAAAAGGAAAAGATATACATAATAAAATATAATGTATATATAGATATCAATACATATATAGATAACATATTTGACGAGTAATAAATCTGCCTGGTACGAAGAATATTGCACTTTATTAAATTATATACTGCATTTTTGTAGCATTTTCAAGAATTTTAAAGGTTTTCTTTCGCACAAGTGAAATCTGAAATATTTTATTTTTCCTTTGAGAGAGCAACATCAATAATTACTCCATGCAAGTACTACATGATTTGTGAAACAATTAATTTTGCTGTTAACTGGAGCATTTAAGAATATTTAATCGTATCAAAATATACGTACTGATACAGCTTGTTCTGAGTCTTCTGCAAATTTCTTTTGTAGGATCATTACACTTTTTTATTTGCACTATTAAAAATACTCATGGGAAGATACAGTCCGAACGCCGATTAATCGGTTGAGTCCGCAGATTTGCAGAGGTTGCTCGTTTAATTTGTACTCAGCTTAAGATGAGAAATGTGGGCTTTTGCTTTGCGCTGCAGAGTCGGATTCAACGGCAAAGAGACCCCGAACAACCATCACCGCGAAACAGCTGGAGACCCTCAAAACGGCGTACAACAACTCACCGAAACCGGCCAGACACGTGAGAGAACAGCTGTCCTCGGAGACCGGCCTGGACATGAGGGTCGTACAGGTAACAAGCAATGAGCGGCAGGTGGCGCAGTGGCTAGTGCTCTACAGGCCTACTCCCCTTGTACACTCTCAATCAAGCTACTATTCTTAGTACCGTTAACCATATATATATATATATACTGGTTTGTGGTTATGTATATGGTTACCCTGCTGTATAGATAAATCACTGCAAAGTTTATTATCTAACACTGGAAGTCGTATTGGACAAAATAGTCAGATAAATAAATGAAGAGAGCATCTTTTGCTGGTTAAAGAAAAAGCAATGCGATATATTCCCTCCAGGAAGCAGGGGCTGGAGTTTAATGTTTTGAATTTACGGCGAGCTGCAGTCCGATGAAGTTCTCAGCTCGGAGTGTTTGGCTGTTAAGAAGAACGGCGCTCGGAGACGCTCGTTAAGCGAAATACCAGGAAGCGCGTCCGCGTTCGGGTGTCCGGGCGCCGCGCGCTCGTATATAATGTTTTATGTACCTGTGTTTGCAAGGACACCGGCGATCGCCCAGACTACACGTGCTTTTAGCAACACACGCGTTGTCTGCTGTTCTGCGTCGTGCAGCCGCTCTACGCACACACGGTCCTCCTTTTTTTTTCTTTCTGTTCGGGAAAGAGAAGAGCGCGCAGAAACTTGTGGCTGTGTGGTTGCAGGTGCAGGACACGGTTAACACATTTTAACACACACCTCCTAATAAAGTGGCTACTACTGCCATGTTCACGAAATGCGTTGGAAATCCCGTGCAGAGAGTGCGCACACTTTCCCCGTTCATTTTAACTGTCCATAATAATGTCATCGCGATCATCGCTGTACGCAACATCTGCTTTATGTGACTACATAGGCAGCGCTGCGGGTCGCTATGCGCATGCGCTCAGCACCAGGCAGGTTAAGGACAACTAGTTGTGTCCGGCGAGCTAATGACGTGTGAGATAAATCCGGCGGTGGACAAGGGCGCAGGGACTCTTACATTAATGTTCTGTCCCGCCGCTTTAGTTTCCCGCTTCGGATAAAGCAGGCTGTGCCCTTTCGATGTAAATCATCGCTCAGTAATGATATACTTTTAGAATAATTTGAAGTGCACGCGCACTGTAAATAAATGTTGGCGATTTCCAGAAGAGTCAATGAATGAGCCGCACACACACACAGTGTGCATCATGTGAGGAGCAACAATTACTGTAAATTAAATATTAAATATCCCCCCAGATACTCGGTATAATAACTAGAAATGCAAAATTAGTGTTAATATTATGACTAATAAAATATGAGGCATAAGAGAACCCATGTGATGCTCCATGGCTTATTATTATTATTATTATTAAACTGTTTTCTGGTAGTTTATGGCATGCACTGAAAATAATAATAGTTAATATTTCTTCAGTATTGTTCATTTTTGTTAAATTGTTTTCATTAACAAAATATATTTTATATTTTTCTGGATTACAGGTGTGGTTCCAGAACAGACGTGCCAAGGAGAAGAGACTGAAGAAGGATGCAGGTCGCCAGAGGTGGGGCCAGTACTTCCGCACCATGAAGCGCTCTCGGGGAAACTCCAGGTCCGATAAGGACAGCATCCAGGAGGAGGGGCTGGACAGTGATGCCGAGGTCTCCTTTACAGGTACGGCAGTTCAGCGGCGAGGGACGGGGCAGAGAATCAGGGTGCCGCTTAACTCCTCACTCATGTTTAAGACCTTCAGAGCAGCAACACAGCTCACTAATGTGGGCCATTGTCGCCAAGAAAGGCCGTCACCACTGAGCATTCTTAAGGGCGAGGTGCTGTTAAATCAAACCATAATAATAAACATTTAAACCAAATGTATTAGCTTGAATTTGTTTTACAAAAGGGCTCAGAGCCCAGAAGTCGTGGCGATGATGTCAAATCATGTGTCTTTGTTTGTTTTGCATGCTCAGATGAGCCATCCATGCCAGAGGTCAGCCACCCCAACGGAATATATAGTGGAATAAGTGAGACGTCTCCTGCCGTCGGTCGACAGGGAGGAAGCCATGGCCCTTTCCCCCTGGAGCACGGGGTAATCCAGACGCAGGATCAGTACCGCGATGTCCGCGCCAGCAGCCCCTACGGTCTGCCCCAGTCCCCGGGTTCCATGCAGGCTTTGCCAGGACACCAGCCGCTTATCTCCAGTATAGCGTACCCTGAATCAGGGGCCTCCATTGTAACCCAAGGAGGGGCGCCCCCGCTACCCCCTGGCATCCGAGTCATTGGCGGTGGAAATGGCCCCAGTTCAGACCTGTCCACTGGCAGCAGTGGAGGCTATCCAGACTTCCCTGCTAGTCCAGCCTCTTGGCTTGATGAAGTGGAACACAATCAGTTCTGATCACACTGCGTGCGGACAGTATTTTCAGTGCAAAGGTCAGCAGTTTGTGTTCTTTCTGACTAGTTACTGGTTTAATGAGGAGCACAGCAACATGAACTGGTTTCTCGCTTGAGAGAAGATGTCAGGGCTTTTGGCACAGCGGGTAAAGCTAATGTCACACAGCTCCTCAGCTGCTTGATGGGTGTTGGGGTTTGCATGTTTGTCCCCATGTTTGGACACGCCAGTCATGCACGGAAGAAGGCACTGGCAAACTGCTTCTGTTCTTTGCTGGCCTTGGAAACCATTCAGGTGGTCGCTACGAGGAGGAGTCAGTCTTGCCTCCATGACTCATCCTTCAGGATATCAGCGTGCTCTTTGAGACACTTTCTACTGTGTTTGCGTCCTGCTTCTGCAGTGGACTTTCTGTCCACAGCCCAGTAAGAAAATACACTGGAACAACATGAACCTTTGATAACTGTTTTTTATGAACAACTAAAACGTGATGCCCTACTCCAGCAGTCCATCGCTCCTGGTGTCTGCTTGTTTTTGGCTGTCCATCAAAGGCATCTGAGAAACGTTCTGTTTACTGACATTAGATGTTTGAGAAACGTCAGGAAATGGACCAAGAAGTAATCGACATACGTGAAACCTCTGGATAAATAACTTTTTCAAATGGTCTTATTTTCTTATTCAGGAACAATGAATTTATTACCTCATCCTAGATGTTCTCCAAGTCTAGAAAATGTAGTAAAAAGTACTATGGGATCTTCTCAGTTATGTAAAATAAAGAATTGTTTTTTAATTCTAGCAGAAAATGTTGATCTTTTTATAGCTGTGTCACTTTACTCGGCCTAGTGTCTTTAATCTGATGTTTGGCATGGCTGTGCTGGGACTTCAGCGGTTTCATCATGAGCAGGAAAAGAACCTGCTGGTCTTCACTGATCTCAAGTCATAACTCTTCTTGTGTCTCTATATGTTTTGCTGAAATACAGTGCTACTTGGAATATGTCTCACAGCGGCTGACTGTTGCCAAAAGTCTGTTTATTGGAGTTTTTGCTCTGCTTTGTTTTCCAACTCTATGGACTTTCAGCTGAAAGTAGATATATGGACTGCAAAGTGCGATGAAGAAAAGGTGTAGCCTGGTTGTACGCATATTATCCCACATAATGAATAGTACGTTCCTGCATCTCTGTGTCCTCCAGTATGTCTTGTTTGTTTCATTACACTGAAGCTATCTGGGACTGGAAGGCCCAGTTTACTGTTGTTGTTTGTTTTGTGGAAGTTGTTCTAAGGCTTTTATTCTCAAGGAAATAGATATTTAATAAATCTGTCAGCAATATCCAAACATCACTGCTTATGAGTGTCTTGTTTAGTCTTTTATCGTAACTTCCTGAATCTTTTAGTGTTATTTGTAAACCGCATGCATTTTTAAAATTTTGAAACTCGGTACAAAATTATCTTTAACACAACCATCGCTGTGTTAATGTTAATGTGGGCAGCGTAGTTGGGAAAGCTGCTGCTTTACATTCAGAAATCCCCCATTGGAATCCTGCCTCCTGCTCTAGTACTCTTGAGGAAAAAACACTTAAGTGACACAACAAACGTGCCCAGCTCACTAATCATGAAAGTTCGTATAATAACGAAAGTCATACCATATAATGTACGTCATGTATTGAAGAATATTTCAAACCTCTCTTTTACCCTGTGGAAAAGCCCTCTGTCTCACTGCACAAGCCCAGGGTTAACAAGTGTCTCTAGCCTTTGCTTCTCACGACGTATTGCAGCTGTAACCCGCTCTTGTGGTCATATCCTCTTCAACATTTATTGAATCCACCAGTGCATCACACCGCAGCTTGTACAACTCCTGGTCGAGGGCTCTGCCGAAATCTCACTTGGACTCCAGAAATTCCCTCCTGTCCGGTCTTTTGTCAACTGCCGTTAAGCCTCTTTAACTGTTACTACAGCTCGAGTTGCGTTCGACCTGCCAGTGCGTTCCCGTGTGCCTTCCGCTTTGTATCTCTGCACTGGCTTCCTGTAGCTGCTCATATCAAGTTCAAAACTCAGGTTAGGGTCTAAGGAACAGTAGAAGAACTACCATCCCAATGAACAGAGTCGGATCCATTCCTAAACTCCAGCAAGAACACTTGTTTTCCTCCACCTTTGGCCACTTGTTCCTCAGCCTCACAAAGGGGTCATCTAAATCCCATCAGTTCTCATTCTTTGCCACTGTGTGGTGGATTTAACTCCCTCTTTTCCCCAGAGCTGCTGAATCCTTTCCAATATTCAAGGAAGGTTTCAAAGCTCTTCCCTTTTTAACCCATTTCCCTCCCAAGCTCCTGACATGTTCATTTACTAGTCCTTCAACACCTGCTACTTTTATCAACATATTTTCCTATTCATATGTCAGTTCTATAAATAGCTACTGGAATATGCAGGCTATAAAAATGTCAGCATCGAACAAACACACTATGCTTCAGTTATCGTGTGTGTACTTAAGCATTCTTTCTGTTGTGGGATGCAATTTTGTTTACTCTGAGTTTTATGTTGCTTTGGAGAAACAGAAAGTATCTGCCAAATGCATACATTCAAAAATGAATGTAAAATATCTCACCACCCTCCAATGATAAAACTGTTGGGATGCATATTTTGTATTTATCAGTTTAAAAATATTCTCATGCCAAATGTAAAAATTATTTAGAATGAACTGTCAGCACTTCAGGAGTGGTGTTGTGGTTTGGAGCGGTTGCCTTTGGCTCTGGAGGTTGCTGCTTCAGTCCCTGCCTCCAGCTATGGTGCCCTTGAGCAAGGTACTTGCCCTGCAATTGCTCTAGTACCTTCGCCTGGCTGTGTGCCTGGGTACCTAGCTGTGGCCTGCGATGGAGTGTTGTCCTGTCCAGGGTGTGCCCGATGTCTCCAGGATAGGCTCTGGCTCACCACCACCCACTTGGGACAAGCAGTTATTGGAATTGGTTGGCTGGTTCAGATTGATAATATGTCAGTGTGTAATAAAGAGGCAGTGTATCATTTGAAAAGTAAATTCTGGATTTTGTGAAACTGAACAATTTAAATTACGGTGTAAATAACTTCACACACCTCTTTACCATTTAAACATTAAAGTGTGCAAATACTCCCTCCGCCAGTGTTCAGTCTGCACGTCTATCCAGTTCTTTTTTTATTTTGCTTGCCCTTTATTTTAGTTTGGCGCTCTGCTTTTTGTAGTTTGCAATGCTTCCGTTTTTACTTTGCAAGGGTTGCACAGGCAGGATGTCTAGACCAGTTTTTCTTCATTCGCTGAATCATGAAAAATCGTCTGAATCTTCTGTTGTCCAATTTGGTTGTGGTTATCAGTTTGCTGTACTCATCTGAACTGTTACGGCTATAACATAGATGACCATAGATTCTGCCTTTTTAAAGTGAAAATTTGAATTGAATTTACTGAATCAAACTGAAAAAAAAAAAATCCATTTTATTGGTTTTATTTGGGCCATGCTGTAGCATAGTGGGCAGTGCTAGATCACAGCCCATGAGGCAGAAACTGCAGGGCGAATTGTTGTCACGTCCAGGGTGTAACATGTCTTGCATCCTATGATTCTGGGATAGGCTCTGGACCAGTGAAACCCATCCCTGGACAGGCAGTTATTGACAACGGATAGATGGAGGGATGTGTTTTCCTGTAGCATCCTTATAATGCTGGAGAACCTGACCCTGTATGAGTGTCACGATGCAGACCGATTTGCTGTAGGATTTGCAGCAAAACTACCTAAAATCAGACTTGTTCACACATGATCTAACTCTAGTATTACTCACAGTATTAGATAGCAAGGAACATTACTTTGCAAATTAGATTAGGGAAGATAATTAGATTTCATATGTTCTTTGAGGTGATAATGAATATTTTCAAACTGTGAGAAGACTTGACGGTGTTGCTCATGGCAGGGGTGTTAAAGGAGATTGTTACTTCCCAGGTCCCTCTCCCTGCCTCCCTGCCTCCCTGCCCCTCCATCCCACCTCAGTGTCACTGCTGGCTGGAGTAAATCAAGTGTGACAGCTACACCTCCCCTGGGCACCACATGTTACAGCAACAATTCAGGGGTAATGGAGCAGCAAACAGCCCTTGTCTTTTTCTCGGGCCTTGAAGTGGATGGCTATCTCAGAGGAAACAAGTTGTAATCTTGGGAAGGGGAACCAAATGATTAAGAAACACTCAGTTAACAATGCCTGTACCAGGGCTGAGGTATAGCATTTTTCACTTTGTTGTTTTGCAGATAACACTTAATGCTTAATAACTAACTGAGCGTCCTGGGAAACGAGTGGTCCTATTTGGCAAATGTTGTGCTGGAGGGAATAACTGCGTGGCTTGGGGGAAAGAGATGCATTGTGTGAGTTCAATGAAATTAAATAATTTTGTTAGTTCTATTAATTCTAGGGAAGCGATTCCTTTATCACTTCCTCGGCTAACGGTCTCACAGTGAGCCCTTCGTGGAAAATGAATACACAACCTATTGGCCGCAAGTCCAGTTATTTAACAGTTAATGTCATTTCATTTATCTGTAAAGATTTTTTGTTTTCTGAAATAAAATGTCAAATACACACCGTTGTAATTTTCTCATCGGAACTGCTTTTTTGATGCAAAATATCTTCCCTGTATGCCCCGCTAGGTTTATGTTTGCATGTAGATGGGTTTCCCATCGTTTAAACACACACCCACACATTTCTGAGAAGGTTACAGCAGGTTAATGTTCACAGCATCATTAGTTCAACTAATCAAAATGCATATAATTATGAGTATGTTTTAAGTGAAGGCCTTAATTATGTCCATTATAGGTTTCGCCGGTAATTATTTCCTTTCAGTTGAGTCATCACTTCATTTAATCCGTGGATTATGATGCAACATGTAAAAGTGAAATGTCTGCATCATAAAAATATTCTCGCATATTTTTGGGGATTAAGACCTTAAACACCTACAGGTCACAAAACCAGATATTTGCAAATCAGATATTTCCTTAAATTGCTTTTTGAATTTTAGCGGGAATAACTCTACAGTGCAACCTTTAAATTAAACAAGCATACTTTCTTCTTTACATATAAGACAAATATGCAGGAGCAGTTCAATACGAAACACCTTTCCGCATATGCCTTTCTTAAAATCTCGGGTGAAACGGTGAGCTTTAAATGTTAAATGAAAGATCCGCATTGACAAAATGCAACAACTGCATTCCCCTCCCCATCCAACCCTCTTCTCATCCTCTTTCATTTGAATCAAGTTTTAAGAGCTCCCGTGGGACCCCCGTCTGCCCCTTGTGTGTCCCTACAGCTCACAGCCCCAGATGGCCCCCAGTGGCTGCCACACTTTCCAATTAGGATGGCAAGAATGGCCATCCTTCACTGACGAAAAAGTGACAGAGAGAGAGAGAGAACAACACATTCATACACCCACATCTGCATATGGCTGTTTCATTTTCCGCAACCTTAACACATCCTGCTGTCTGACTTTCCTTGCGTCGTTCACCGTCTGCAGTCATATGGTTTACTACAGCGGACACAAAGGAAAATAATGCAGATGTGTGCTCCTCCAGCCTTTCTCTTGAGTACAATGCATTTGGGTATGATTTTTTTTTTGTGTGTTTTTTTTGTGATGACTGTGTTACTTTGCAGGTCATTGTTACCGTAATTACCTTGCTGTGACATTACTTAAGATTCAGCGTTGTCAGACGATTAACCCTTGTGATGCAGCTCGTTAAAGATGAGGTATTGCTGTGTCATGCTGGTGAATAACATGTCTAGACTGGGTGTTCAGCCGGCCGCAGGGGCAGGGGGCTGTTCTCATTTTGGCTTCACAGAAATATCAGACGGAGAGCGGTAATAAATCAACGCAGCAGTGATTGTTGTTGGTGCGGCAACACCACCTCGCGCACCCCCAACCCTGTTGCTGGATCCGCAGGCGGAGCAGGAGGTTTCGACTGAGGGCACCAGCTCAGCTGATACTCCCCACCATGTGTTATTATAAGAATTTCATTTAAATTTCAGTTTATGGGACTCCAGGGTGTTTTTAAGCCCTAAAGCAAATTTATTTGCCATGCTTGTGACTTATAGGGAAGTTGTTTGCAAGTGGAAGGTGAATGAAGTAACTCTTGATTAAATGCAGCGTATATGTAGGGATGTGTGGAGCAGCAATGACAAAAACACGTGAAAATGACTTGGATTCATATGCATTGGACGTACTACATTTATCTAGATATATTTCTAAATATAATCATGTTTCTGTGATGGAAGTTATTGTTTCTTTGGTTGAAAATAAACTAATACATTAGGCCTTGTCCCTGTATTATTTTCGCATTAGGAAAGTGTATCAGTTGAACAGATGTGCTCTTGTTTTAGAAATGGAGCTGGAGGCAATATTTAACAATTCCTGTTCCAGGGGATGAAGGAAGACCTCAGAAGATCACGAAACCAGTCAATACTTTGTGATGCACAGTAATACTGAATAATGCCATCACTTATCATTTTGTCATGATGTGAGCATCATCTTAAAATACAGATGGATGTCCCTGCATTCAGTGAGATTGTATTTGTTGGACGAGCAAATTTAAATGTAATATATTTCTACTCTTTTTTAAATGTTTGTCAAATTCTGTTAGAATGATTGTCATGAAAGACCCCAATTTCTTCATTTTGATAGAAGTCTCTTCCTTTCACTATGAGTTTGCTATGAAAATACTAATTTTGCTACATTTCTGGTTATCTATGTATGCAAAACTGAATAAATTTTATAGTAAAATTAAAAGCTACTATATACTGATGTCGACTGTTATGTCACTTAGACTCCGATCATCTGTGTTTTCCATTTCAGTGCTCGAACCATTTGGAACTAAATCATGTAATAGTGAAGGAACTTGTTTTAGTCAACAGCTTCAACTGTTTCACTTTTCTGCGGACAGGCTGCTTATTTTAATTTGTTTCATGTACACTGTCACTGACAGCAAATCAATTCGAGGTCTTACTGCCAAAGAGCAGTGTGGTTTCCGTTTGATTTCGTTTGCCCGGACGGGGCAAGAAGGACATCATTACTGTCCCGTGCTGGATGGGGGCACTGGCGCAAAGATCTGAATAAGCTACTGGGTGCAGGAGAACCTCAGTAAGAAACAGAATTAACATTTTATGTAAAACAGCATTTCACCTGTGAGAATTAATGCAATTTTTAAAATGTATGACGTGCCAGTTATAATCCTAGCTTTTGCTGTAAATAAGCCAGTATTTATTGTTTTCCTGCCAGTATAGATTTCTGCAGATGCTTTTGAAATAACCGGAAGCTAGCTGCAGAAATCAGTAACATCTTGAGCTATTTTTTTAATCTGCTTTTCAGTAATAAATATCCTACAGATTGTACTGTTGCCCTAATTCCTCATGCAACATATAACACCGACTTATTTACTGCATAGACTGTTAACTAAAACCTGAATATTCTTACACGTCTTCAGAAAATATCATTGAATATTTTCTTGAATTACACATTACTTCAGTACGGATTTGGGATTTCATTTATTAAATGCTGGACAGGTCGTTAAGGTACGGTTTGACTGCATTTCATCCATTCCAATTTGTTTAGAAACTGGGCAATGTTACTGCTTCCTTAAGACTCCTGAAAACATTTTTCTTAGGAAGGAGAAAAAAAGGCTGTCTTTTGCTCTGGCATCTACTAACTTTAAAGCCATGACTGGAGCAGACAGTTGAGCCAAAGGACACCGCTCTTACAAAGAAATCCAGGTCTGAACATTTGCTCTCCAAATCCATTGTGTTATCATAATTCATGTGAGCAAGATCGCCTTATCTTTAGCATAGGATGGAACAAGCATGTTGTTAATCCCCCAGGCAAGCTGTATTTATTGAAGATTATTAATATAGCTGCAATCATACACTCTGTGATTCTGGAAATTTCCCCAGGACGAACAGACGTGTAGAGGGAAGGAAAGCTGTGAGAACTTTACAAAGAAAAAGGACAGATTATAAAAATTTAAAGAAGTTTAATTGGGGTGTTAGGCTACCTTGGGATCCATCACAAGAAAGTATGTCATATTTTGTTTACCTTGAGAGGGCAGAATACACTGACAGCAATATGTGATTGTATTATGTGCTTTGTTTGGTGACAGTTACCTGAAGGAAACGTTTTGTGCATACAAATCCCAGCAGCCCATCAGATCCTTCATTCTCAGGCCTCTGACACAATTGATTCCTGAAGTTTAATAGGATGACATTCAGTTCACTACATGCAATGTTTGCATGTAATATATGGGAGAACATACAAAAGGAGAAGAAACTGAATATTCTTGCTTGACCTTTCTTGATATTAATATACTGCATATTTATAGGGCCAATGTCCATCTCATTGTTCTAATGGAAACAACCCATCTACATTTTCCATAAATGCAGAAGAACATAAAATTAGAAAGGTGCGTTTCTAAGAGGATAACAGTTCAAAGTGCAAAGTTCAGTGTGGATCTAAATTATTTATGTCCATAATAAGTAAGTGGATTGAATATATTGGGCATTCGTGACCTTGGTGTCCATTGAAGAATCATCACTATATCAGACAGGAAGGCAGCAATGCAGCGTTGCTCAATGTAACAGCAACAATTTTGCCCCAAGATCAGTAAAGGTTGAGGGCAGTTAGGAAAGGGGAGGTTTCTTGTTTGCATTCGGTATGTAAATAAGATGAAACCAAGGGTGCATGAAGGACACTCTGAGCAAGTGGCAGATGTGACAGCACTGCCCTCAGAGCAGTGGCAATGATAATAGGCAAGTGGATTTTTGGATTTAGATTTAATAACCACAACAGAAAAAGTTTTAATGGTAGTTGTTTTCCATTTATTTTCATAAGTTTAGAAAATTCATTCATGAATGGTGTGAAATGGCTTCTTGACAAAGATGAACTTTTCTATCTTTTATTTCTATCTATTCTATTTCCTATCTTTTATTTTTATTATCTTTTATTTCTATTTTCTATCTATTATTTATAAAATATACAGCTTTCCCTCATTGCTTGTAAGGTACATTAGCATGGACTTTCCAAAAGAGAGCAGAAATAGATACTGTGTGGAACTTACAACGGCATAATTCATAGGACGTATTGTGTGTATAGCAGTGGTATTGATTATACAGACCAGCGCTGCTTTAGTGACCTGATCTCTGAACCTTAAATGGCAAATGAATCTCAATCCAATAGACTGAAGTGTCTCCCACTTCTCACCAGTGCTGGACCCCCCGTGAAGGTCTCAACCCTTTGCTTGATCGATACCCAGGATCTCACACTGAGGATTAGAACCGAAGGCAGTATTATGATTAGACCTGGTTTGTGTTTGGGTACATGGTGTATTTCCTGCCTTCTTAGGAGGATAAAGATTGATCATACTGCATAAACCCAGTTAAAGGGTTACAAATTAAAAAAAAAAAAACACACAGACGATATCTTTGTTTAACTTTTATAGGAATGGCATTTCAGGGTGTCTCGTAGGCTGGAGAGCATGGCTTCCAGAGCATGGTTGGAGAGCATGGTTTGCTACAAATGCCAGATTGCACTGTTATAAGACCAGAATCAGTTGTAGATCCTTCTTCCAAGGATAAAGTTGCATGATCTCAGCAGCCACTTTCAGGGTTTAGATTCAATCCAGATGAGCACCTTGAAGTTTGAAAAAAACCACACTTCACAAGACACTTGCTTCTTGACTGCATCGGACGGGAGCGCGGTGTCTCCAGCTTGGAAGAGCAACAGCACCGAAACCTCTCTAGTCTCGTGAGATGGTACCTTTGTGTTCTTTAAACACTGACCAGCTACCCTCCGAATATTTCAGCCTTCATCTCTTGAGCTGCTCGTGGGATGAGGAACACTTTCTGAACATGTCCGTGCAGTTACTACACTGCAAGAGAAAAGTAATAATATTAAATCTGATTCTAGTACTAATGGCAGTGCAGGAAGCTTGGCAACTGAAGGGTGGGCAAACAGACAGCTGCCATAACTTTGGCGGAAAATGGGTGATAATAATAATTAGAAACTGGCGTGTGCCCACTGAAGTAATCTGTGGGGTCACTAACATGTTTTTGGTATATTCTCTCACCCTGCGTTGTCCCGGATGGCACGTGGCACAAAGTTTTTGTATCATTAACCCTAAAACAGGCATGAGTGGAAAATGAGTTGTAAAAAATAATTTAATGTTACTGCTTAGCTCATTTGCTCTGCAAACATATTTTTAAAATAATTTCTATATTTTGGATTTTATGAGCTGTATCTCCTAGAGATTCAACTCATAAAATCCAAAATACACACACACTGGCTGAAACTGCTTGTCCCAAGTGGGGTCACGGTGAGTCAGAGTCTAACCGGGCAACACAGGGCATAAAGCTGGAGCGGGAGGGGACACACTCAGGATGGGACACCAGTCCATCACAAGGCACCCCAAGCGGGACTTGAACTCCACACCCACCAGAGAGCAGGACCTGGTCAAACCCACTGTGCTACCACACCCCCACCAAGGGAATAGCAACCACATAAACAAAAGGACATTGCAATTCTGTTTATCAGCTCATTCAGAAAGGACAAGGCACATAACAATGAACAGTCACAATCTCTCTCACTTTCTCGCTTCATTTTTTTTCTAGAATTTTTGGAAGCAGTTGCATGGGCTTTCCCCAGTGACGATGCACAAACAGCACATTTTTGACAGGAGATAGTTTTCTGTCCATCTGAGTAGAACCTGCACCTTCCCTTCTCAATAAAAACTGAGATATGATCCATTTGGTCGGACATCATGTACGGATCTTGGGGTTGTTGGTTTTTGGATGCGTCTGGTGGGCACATCCTCCTCCCTTCCCTTGGAGGGCCTTCTCTTCTTCTTTCCACCATGGATAAGTGCATCTGCAGCCTCCAGCCTGAATGTCTTGAGCCTTTTCTGCTTTTGCACACTAAGGCTTTTGGCATCTCGGTGATACAGCAGCCATCCATCGTTGATGGCTATATCAGCCATTTTCCAAAAGAGGCAAGGGATCATCATGTTGTCTATTTAGAAGCGGTTCTCGCTATCAGCTTCCAGACACTTCTTTCTTATGTGTTCCAGCACTGGTGTGACATACTAGCCAGGCAAAGTCAGGCAATCAGATTAGTGTTACAGACTTGCGGTATGAATATCTCAAATTCTGTACGAGTGCATACATTAGAAATAATCAATTTTATCTGCAGAATGTATTTGCAATGATGTAAACACTTTCTTGTTTTCAGAGATGTGAAATTAAGGTGAATGAGGTAATACAACCCTGACTTTTGTTTTGCTTAATGCACTGGTCATCTGGTACCCTTTTCCAGTTTCTTAAAATATTGTAATTACTGAAATGGTCTTTTTTAATTTAGTAGCATTTAAGGTAGTATTCAAAGTGCTCCCTTGAATAATTTGAATGTGCCAGATCTCGTGGATGAGATCTCCATTCTCATCTGGATTATTTCAATGTCTCTGAAAGCTTCTCCAAAAGAACGACGTCTGATTTTACCATTATTTAATGAGTTAATCCTGTTTTGCATTAGTGTTGAACTTAATGCTCCTCAACCTCCTACCCTATAAGAGACACACTTAGGCATTTATATACATATATACTGTATGTAATCATATGCATGGCATACAACTTCCCTCCCCCCACCCCCTTAACAAAGTAGCAACCTTTTTATGTAATGAAATCACAAGAAGTCATGTGTTCCATGGTATCTCAGAGTTATGGGTGCATTTTACATAAAATTTGTACAGAAGCCTCTGCCCAGACTGCATGTGTGCATACACATTTACATCTCAAGAGGTATAAAAGAAATGAGCAGGTATCAGTGAAAAAGGCTAAATAAATAAATAAATAAATGTAGAAAAAATAAATGACTAAATAAATATTGTGTTTCCAGTCTGATTATTTCAGATCCTGGCAGCAGTAAATTATATCCAGCTTTGTCAGATGGGTTTATAGACCTTGTTGGTATCTCTGAAGAGGGGAGCTTCTGTGGAAGAAGCAGAGATATAGTATTTTCTTTAGAGCAAACACTGAAAAAACTAAACATATATATATAGACTACATATATATATATATATATATATATATATATATATATATATATGCAGTACTATATGTACTGTACATACAGTATATCAGTAGCTTTTTTCCTGTTTCAGATGGGAGGCTGTTCCAAACTGTTTTCCGTGTTTTTTATTGTACATAAGATGGCAAGTCAAATATTAAGATGAAAAATCTGTTTTTCTCTTTCTGAAAGTTATTTACTTGTATTTTCTCTTAAAATTGAAATGAAAATGTAAATAAGACCTAAGATGAGACAACACAGGACAGTAAAGGACAGAAGCTTTGTGACAAATGGTAAAGCAATGGCGGGGTGCAGTGGTGCCGTGGGTTGGACCAGATTCTGCTTTCCGGTTGGTCTGGGGTTCAAGCCCCACTTGGGGTGCCTTGCAATGGGCTGGCGTCCTGTTCTGGGTGTGTCCTCTCCCCCTCCAGCATTTTGCCCTGTGTTTCTGGGTTAGGCTCTGGCTCCCCGTGACCCCATATGGGACAAGTGGTTTCAGATGGTGTGTGTGTGGGTAAAGTGATGGAAAGTTAACCTTACACTTCTTTGCACATGGCAGCTGAAGAACGTTTTTCAGGTTTTGGTTGAACATTCATGTCTAGAATTATGCTTCTTATTCCATCTTGTCTAACATCACTGTTTCACGTTTACTTGTTTAGCTGATGATCCTCTCCAAAGCAACTAACTGTACGATGTTAAACTGCTTAACATCGACTTACCTCTTTATACAGCAGGGGTTTTTTTTCACGGAGTAATTTTAGGGTCAGTACCTTGCTCGAGGGCACTAAAGCAGTAGAGGATTCAAACCAGCAACCTTCAGATCCACAGGCAGTAGCTCTAACTACTATGCTGTCTGCTGCCCAGTTTTGCTTTTTCAGATGCTTTGTGCAGTCAGACTAATTATATTTAGAAGTTATAGAACAACAGCTACGGCTGATACCTGGTATTTCTCAGATTTGTGCATCTTGATGCATTATTTTTATTGAGCATCCAGCTGGTTTCTCCATCCAGCTGTTTCTACGCTTCTGGGCTGGAGAAAGCAGCTTCTTGTGGGAGTGGAGCAGGACTTACCCCTCAGCCCCTTGCGCAGTCCATGTAATCCAGCATGCGCTCCGGATTTCAACTATTTAATCTCATATTTTAAACACAGGATTACACATTTTTATTACAAGTGGGAAAGAGGAGGGGGCGCGTGGTGACGGTGAAGGGATTACATCGAAAAGCTAGGACTCGTATTTAACAATTGGAATTAAAAAAAAAAAAAAGAAGATATTAAAAAATATTAAGAACCTAAAAATACAGAAGCTGTGGGTCTGTCTGTGTGCTGCTCTTCACTGTCCATGTGGATGACCCATATCTGTCATGTGATGTAGAAACTCAAACTGTGGACAGGCATTCACACCTGTAACACTGGATCCCAAATACCATGCAGAAAAAAGATGTGAGGAAGTAATGATAACGTTTTCCATAATTTAAAATGACTGTAACGTGTACAGTCCATGCCTTCAGACCATATATCGGATTCAGGACGTTCTATGCAGTACAGCTGGTACGGTTCAAGTCAGTGGCGCATGTTGCACAGCACCGTCACAGTCTTAGAACTTATTGACTGCGCCGTGTATACATATTGAAAGGTGGGTTAAATGGTTTCTTTAGGGTTTTCATGCAATGACCACTGAATGTGTTGCCCGCAATTTTTTTTTATCATTGCAGTGATCAGATGCTTTATATTCATCCTTCTCTTTATCATCTTTCCAAGAAAGCGTTTATCTATCAGTTTCTGTGCATTACTATAGGTTTATGTATCTTAAATATGATTTAAACTCTGCACTGCCCTCTTATGGAAGTATGGCAACAGTACAAATCTCCACGCCTCGATCAGTCGAGATTTTTTCATTTAGCTGACACTTTTCTCCAGAGCAACTTACAGTGTTACACTACCGACAACTATTTACCCATTTGTACAGCTGGGTAATTGTACTGGGGCAATAGGGTAAGTACTTTGCTCAACAGGGTGCAAAGGCAGCAACTCTAACCACTACACTACCAGCTGTCCCAGACTGTACGCTTGATGATGTTTGATGGAGTGCTCGGAGACTGAGGTCATGATTCCAGTCCCAAACCTAAGACCAGGCTGCTGGTTTGCGCCCTTTATATCAAGTGCAACGTGAGGGTGATCAGTACTGGAATCCGACACTTAGTCTTCTGGGCTCGTTCTTACACTGGTCTCTAATCCACCCTGATGACGATTCTCACATTACAGTCTACAAGAGTCTCATTTGCACTGTGGATTTCACTTCTGGGCAGGAACCTAGAAACTAGGTTCCTAGAAATGAGGCGGCACGGGGGGGACAGCGAGTAGTGCTGCTGTCTCACAGCCCCTGGGTGGTACGAAAAGATGTGAGTTCGATCCCTGCTCGGTCTGTGTGGAGTTTACATGTTCTCCCTGTGTCTGTGTGGGTTTCCTCTGGGTGCTCTGGTTTCCTCCCACAGTCCAAAGACATGCTGTTCAGGTTCCCCCATAGTGTGTGAGTGACAGAAAGAGTGTGTTCCACTGATGTATGGATGAGTGACCCATTGTAAGTAGTGTATCTAGCAGTGTAAGTCACCGTGGTGAATAAGGTGTGTGGGCTCATAACACTACATATAGTTCATTGGAAGTTGCTTTGGAGAAAAGCGTCTGCTACATGAATTAATGTAAACTAATACTTTGTTTTCAAGTAAAGAATAATAATCAATAACTGTGTATGTTGTGTGTGTAATGTATATGTACCACACTGGCTCCTTGTGTCACAAATGCTTGACTTACAAATTTTTGGTAATGTAAACATTTTCCAGTTTATTCATTTATTTTTAATTGTGTTTTGTTTGCCATTCTTTTTCCCAAAAATGTCGAGGAGTAAAAGTGTACTGTGTTTCCATGTCAGACCCGCAACTATCAGTTAATTTAATTTTAATGTTAAGTAATTTTAAACCAGAACAATTCTGTATTATCAATTCTTCATTGACTGATAATAAAGAAAGCAGTAAAACCCCAGTGACCCTGCACTGGAAAAGTGGCTGTTCGTAATGAATAGAAGTATGATTTTTAAAACATTTTATTATAGCTTTATCTGATGTTTTTAAATAACCCCTGAATAAGTTAAGGGACATGTGTATTTTGTTGATTTTGCTGATTGGGACTGCATGGTAAAAATGACTTTGGAGTCAAAAACAGATCAATGGACTGACTTCTAGTCCCTCTTGTTCTTGTAGCCTGAGGAGCCAGTATATATAGAAAAATATTTGTGTCTATATTTAAAAATCTTTTTTAAACCATTCTGTTTTTGTCACCAAGTATATTAATTGTCTGTTTTTTCCTCTCGGTTTCCTCCATATTCCAGACACCCCACCATCTGCCTTTCTTCACCTTTCCTGTCTCTCATCACGCTCTGCATGCAGTGTAAACCTTGACAACCTTCCCTGCCTCTTTATTTTAGACTAAGGATGTTAGGTCAAGACTTATCGATCAGTCCATAAATTACCCATGAGCCCCCCTCCTCATTTACCTCCTAATAAGACCAAGGCAAGGAAGAAGACATCCATAGAGTTTAGATTCTGCTTGCAAATAAGCCATTTCCATCTGTCAGTGTGTGAAGCAAATGCAGACTGCAGGCCAGAGAGAAGTAGGAACCAAAAGAGTGTGTGTGTGTGTGTGTGTGTGTGTGTGTGTGTGTGTGTGTGTGTGTGTGTGTGTGTGTGAGAGAGAGAGAGAGAGAGAGAGAGAGAGAGAGAGAGAGAGAAGGCTGGGGATGGAACATGCATGTATGTGTATGTGGAGGAGTGATGTCGGCCATGAACGTCTTCTTGATGTCATACATGTGAAAAAGTAAACAAAAATTTAATTTCTGTTTTAAAGCCGACATGACTTGTGTTAGAAGCTTCACAGCCTTCAGGTGAATCGTTTACTGACCTTTAGAAATATGACGGTGTTTGAGAATGCTCATATTAAATCTTCCCCCCGCTAAGAGGGGTTCATTTATAAAAGATGATGCAGAAACCATGATCACTGCCATAATATCTTTTAAAGAATAATAAAAAAATGCCCAAGGGAAAAATCATCTCTTTCCCCATCATATTTCTCCCAGCCTGCTAGACAGCGTCACTCTACAGGAGCACCCATTACCAAGAGGAATGGGATTCTCAGCCCGGTGGGGCTATTTCCCAGGGGCTATGGCATTATGGGTAAGGTCTCATTGTGGGGAACAAGCTTGGGGCTGAAACGCTGGCAGAGCAAAGATCAACAGCACATCATGGGGAGATGAATTTCTCAGGGCTGCTCAGCTGCCTTTCCACCCCCCACCCCGCATATGAACAGCCTGGTATAGCTGCTCATAGGAAGCTTCCAGATCTATAAATCCATAAAATGAAGTGAGACTTTTGCAGGTGGGTCCACACCTCTGTCTTTCCCTCTGATCCGAGCGTGTGGTCTTCACAGTCATTTGTCAGCCAAACCTACTACTGTTGCTCGATGCACAATCTGCAGGTGTTTCTGACGGTCGCGTGGAGACTGGAGTGAAGATGCTTTGTTTGGAAGCAGATGTTCATGCTGAGGATAACTCAGAATTTAAGTGAAGGACACGCCAAGCAGGAACCCATATGGCATGACATAAACTCCTCACAATTTCAAGCGCTTTAACTTTGAAGAGCACAAAACTAACAGAAATGCCCCGTGCCACGGGGTATTTTTCATTTTTATGAATTCCACTCTCTTGATTTACACCCATAATTGCCTGTGCAGTTTGCTACAGCAAATCATCTCCTTAATTATCTTAAACGCGAATGCCTAAACAGACGGGCCAACACACTATAAATCCATATGGATGAAAAAACAAGGAACCCAACCCTCGTCTATAAATCTGCAAACAGCTAAAAGTGTGGGTTACCAACATTTTTTATTATAATTAATGTGATGTGTTCTTTTCTAAACTGTGATTGTGAAATATATACTGAAATCTGAAGTGTTGTTTTCAAAGGGAAGTTTCTAGAAAACGTATTAGGGCTAGTGGTAGCACGTGGGATAGATGGTGTAGGGAAGGCCTCGAAAGGCGACCAGAAGCATAGCATTTCAGTTCCAAGGAAACTGGAACCTTGTTTTAATACTAAGAAGCGAAGAAATTTTCCTAAGTTGCTGCACTAAATGTCTGTGTGAATCATATTTCTGTGTAAGGAAGTAAAATGTCTCCAGTAAAACAGAGATATACATCAAAAATAAACACATTCATTAAAAATAGTGCACACTTTTATTTTCTAAGATGACTAAAAGGTATAAAATAATTTTTGTATTTGTCTTCATAAAGCAAATAGGGATAGGGAAAGAGGGAGACCAGCAACCCGATGAATGGACACATGGTCACATCAGCAACGGACACACAATTTCAACCCTAAGGACACAATCGGAGGACAGAACATTCAGGAAGTGCTGTTTTACAACACTGATTAAACAGCAAAAAATACACATACACACACACACACACACACAGCTGGAGGGGGAGGGGACACACCCAGGACAGGACACCAGTCCATCACAAGGCACCGCAAGTGGGACTCAAACCTCAGACCCACCAGAGAGTAGGCCCCGGTCAAACCCGCTGCACCACCGTGCCCCCCTCAGCAAAAAAAAATGTTAAATAAATAAATAAGCAGGTTTATATTGTTATATTTAGTGATTTCCAGAAGATTGATTTGTTTCAACAACAAATTAACTGATGGGTTGCTTCGGATGCCCTGGAGGAACGTGATGGTTTTTAAGGAGCATATTTACCCTTAGTTACCCCGTGATGTAAGATACAGTGAAGGGTTTGGAGAAGGGAAAATAAACACACTGATCTCCTTGATCGCTAAGCCCATGAGCTCAAAGAAGAATTCAGCATCTGTCTCAACTCTGAGAAGGCCTGCTGTCCAGATGTCAGTGAGGGATTGGTCTTATGTGAGACAAGACCAAGGCTTGCCACCTGCCGCATGGCCTGGTTGGGGCCCGGTCTGGATTGCGGTGCGACTGAACTCAAGTGTGCGGGTTTTCCTGATCGTGATGAAGCTGCAGCTTCGCTTAAGCCATAGCGACATACCGGAAGTCTGAATGTACCCCTCCAGATTGCTTCTTCAATGTCTTCATTCAGACAGTAAATCCCACGGTGAGGGGTCTACACATGCAGACTTGACTGAAGGTCGCCGGTTGGAGTCCTGTGAGGGGTCTTACTGCAGTTGCACCTTAACCCTTAGTGATCCGGTGAAACATCCAGCTGTACAAATATAAAACCATTAAAATACAAACCATTCACATGAGCTAAGCAACAAAACAATTTTGATATTACCAACTTTAAGGAGCTCACTGTAACTTTTCCAAAACATTACTGTTCATATCAGAGTTCTGGCAATCAGGAAGTCAATGAACTAGTACTTAATGTTAAGGAAACAATTTTTCATGACAAAATGTTTACTATTATTCCTTAATTAGTGTGGATGGTAAATAATACATATCTGACATCTAATTAATACCATGTCCGGCTGAAGATACCGAAGTATCCGTACTACCTCCTCCAGACTGCGCAACAGCTTCTTCCCTCGGGCTCTGAGAATCCTTCACAGCATGAATCCCCAGATCATTCGCACACTCATCTCTTGAAACAGTTGGCTGTTTTTTTTCCATATACAAAAGACAAAGACTGCACAAGTCACTTGAACATAGCACATGCTGCTTTGTGCAAAGCAGATGTCGCTTTAAACAAAATAGTACATGTTATGCAAATAAGTGAATCCTCCACTCCTTGGAGGCACTACCCCCAGAAAACAAAACTACTTCCAGTATTCAAGAATACTGTGATGCTACTGCCTCTAGTATTTCATTGTCTATAGTGAAACACTATATATATATATACAGATATATGTACACATTTACATATGATATAAGTAGCATACAGTGTATATACATATATACTACTTATACACACACTTGTCCCATACAGGATCACGGGGAACCAGAGCCAACCCGGTAACACAGGGCATAAGGGACACACCCAGGACAGGACACCAGTCTGTCACAAGGCACCCCAAGCAGGACTTGAACCCCAAACCCACCGGAGAGCAGGACTGCAGTCCAACCCACTGCGCCACTGCACCCCCGTATGCTACTTATATTATATGTCAATCTTTTTAGCATTATTTATATTATCTGTGTTTATTGTATATTATGTATATTGTTGCCAGACTCTGGCCTGTGTACTTTACTGTCCTGTATGTGCACTTGTCTTCCACTGTATGTCCTTTATGGGACAGGGGTCCAAAGAGAAAGGAAATTTCGTTCCCCTCTATGTGTAACTCACCTATAGGTGGAATGACAATGAAGTTCACTTTGACTTTGACTTATTTCAAAGCAACTGTCACGTTCGCAGAGAGGCGACGGACTCAACTGCAGGTGCACCGTTTATTCGACAGTGGTACAGACAAGGGACAGGCGAAAAAAGTCGTCGAATTACAGGCGGGAGTTCACCGAGGAGCAAACGTCGAACTGGGGAGAATGCGAAGCCCTGGTCCAGTAAACGAAGCCAAAGGTCAGGAAACCAGGGAAATGTAGGAGGGAGGACAAGGGGGCCGGGAAACAGGGACGCATGTGATATTGCAGGAGACCGCAGGCGCGGCGGTTGCGGTTTGCTCAAAGAGGTTCTGCGGTCTGGGAAGTCTGGTGCAGTCCTTTTACGCCCCTTCTCCCTGATCCGCCGCAGGCGCATCTGTTTGGTGGGATGACATGGGCGTGACAGCTGTAAGCAAGTAACTTAAGGATAATTGTTAATATTACTCATATCATTTCAATCAGTGTGAGAGCATAATAAATATAAGAGGGTTTTATAATGTGGGCTGTTTTCTCAAAGTTCTGCTGTCTCTGCGCTTTCGATGTTGCGGGTACCTGGACCTATACGTGAGAAACCGAGAGGGAGAGCACGGCAGCTTCAATGTTTCCTAATCGTGTTTGTTTTAAGACCATAATCCGTTCGTCGGGGCCTGGCCCTCATCTTAATCTGGGCCTTCATCCCTACAGATGGTTTCTACCCTTAAGCATTTGAGAAGAACTGAGAGAATCTCTAAATTCCCCTGATCCTGGATGTAATAGGTACTATTCCAATGCCTCACGCACACAGTTTTATAGTGAAAAGGTACTTGAGTCCATCATGAAACATTTGTGGCTTCTCAGGAGCAACCGCCCTACGTTGTGTCTGCATAATACGAGATGTTTAAAGCCTTTGCTTGAGGTACTGGTGCAACTTTTAGTTTCCTGAATTATATAACAGAGAACCATATAAGTATGCAAAGCACTTCAAATGAAACATCTTACTCTCTCTGGTCTTGTTCCAAAGGGACAGTGACTCAACGTAGCCCCCATTTCACTTTTTAACCAGTGTTATTCACAGCTGCTGTTACCTTCCGTGCTTTCGGTCCTGACAGTTCAGTTTTGTCTTTAGATTATGAGGTTTGAAACAGGAGAATGACTCTTTATTCACCAATTTCTTTCTTGGAACTGCATTTCTCCCATTCTCCAGACAGCTACATAAATTTGTTCAATGCCGTTTGCTGTGATCATCTACATATTTGCTGTTTGGATTTTAATTCTGTAGGCAGCTGCTTGAATAATGTGACCTGGCAAAACTGTGGTGTCACACAAACTGTGCTTTAATAGTCGAGTATCTGAACCCGAAGCTCTTCATCTGTTCTTGAATACAGCTTTGTACACCCTGAGCTGTCAGTCCTTTTGCTGGAAAGCGTGTCAGTTAATGTAAATGTCCGAAATCACACATCTTATCAGAAGAGTGGAAAAAACACAATGGCTCTAAAAGCAGGTGAAATATGTTCTGACTTCGCCTAAAGTTTTTATTTCTATTTGTTCACCAGCACTGTGAAGGAGACCAGTTTTTGAAAATGCAGCTGGTATCGTGCATTGATGCAAGAGACCTTGGTAGTATTGCTTCTATCCCCAGTACTCACATGTTGCCCCACTCTTGATGCCATGCATGCTTTCCTTTAAATGAAACGTGTGTTGTGGTCAAAGCTTAAGAGAAGAAATATTGAGGCAATAGTATTTCTGGATTTCTACAAGCATTGGGATAAAAAAAACCATGAACTGGATCCTAGGACGTAGGTTACTGCCAAAATGATCCATGTGATGGCCACGTAAGCAGGGTAGGAGTAGGCAGTGGATTGCCTTGCGCAGGTCAGAAATAAGGCAGGTGGCAGAAGAGGCCGGAGGAAGCGCACAGAGAGCCACGGTGCCATTTTTCACAGCAGACAAAAGAATTTTCTGGGATATCAATTTGGAACACCAAGGCAGTCTCTCCCTCCCACCGTGTCATCCATCATCTTTCATGTGACCCCACTCTCCTCCTCCTCCCAATTGCTACATCCTACCTTGACAGGTCTCCCACTCTAACCAGGCTGTGAAACTGGGAGGGTGGGGGTGGAGAGGGGCGGGTAGTGCACTCTAAGAGCCAGTCTCTTCTTATTTAACTTCCGTTTAGGGCAGCACTGTGCATGGCCCTCCTTATTGGCACCTTCCCCAGCACCCCATCGCTCATCACGAGCTCACCATCCATCACCCATGGCGATCAATAAGCTGGTCATTCATCAGGCAGGGGCATGAAGGGAGGGTGTGTGGGGAGGGCCAACATAACAACCCATGGGACAGAGGATGTCCGACAGGACAGCTACACATAGACATAGGAAGCGGGACATCAAGGGAGAAAAAGTAAGAAGAAACAGAGAAGAAGGGGGAGAGGAGGATTAGATGGGATGTTTTATTTTAACATCATTAAGGTGGCAAAAATAAATTGGCAACATTTCCTTCCTTTAGGAAATGTGGTGAAAGTGGGTGTTTCTTTGTCACAAAGTGGTACTACAGTCCATCACCGGAAGGATTCCAGCAACAGCAAACATGTTTTCTCAGTCCTTTCATACTTCAGTTCTCTGTGAATAGAACTTTTTAACAATAGATTGTAGTCCTTTACCATTTAAACCAGGGCCAGTCAGTAAGCGGAAATAAACATCTAATTAGATGGGTTCAGTTGGTTGCAGAGTTACCATAAAACTTGGTATTGTTGGAATCTGGGAATAACCAGAGAAATTGAGTTTGAAATTGCCTTACTTTGGATCCAAGACCTTGGATTTGAGATCTGTTAGAGAAGAAGTAGGATTGTGGAGGCCAGCAGCCATTCTCCTGAATTCAAGTTTTACTTTCTTATTGACTTTCATTCCCATTTACCTGGTCCCATGGATGACTCAAGTCCAGAAAAAAATAATATAGCACTTATGCAAACATAGGCTGTTGACAATGGATGGGCGACAGACTGCGAAATGAACATTCTGTCAAGCTATAGAAGTGTGTTACATTGTTTATTCAGTTGTTTGTGTAAGAGATCTTTTTCAGTTCATGACAGCACTTCTAACAATAACGAAGGGTTGCTATTTGCCAGTATAAAGCAGTGCAAAGACTGGTGCATCTTAAAAGCCTCATCTTGTTAGTGCTACCCACTGAAGCTCAGAGCAGTATTTTAAAGATCCCCGCACAGTTCGGAAACTTGTATGATTTGTTCACAACCAAAATAAAAAAGAAAGAAAAATCAATGACCTCACTGCCTGCTCCCTGTCCAAGCTTTTAATAAGAGGCCTGTAGTTAAGCAAACTTCGGGAATCCCATAAACACAAATTACAGGTCGTAATCTCCTGTCAGTGGGCTTAGAAATACGGTTGTCGGGGTAATCAATCAGATGCTTAGAGCTTTAGGTGCTTAAAAGGAAAGCAGATGAGAGCCCTACCCATGAGCTACTTCCATTGGCAAGAGTGACAAGCCATGGTGACTCCAACCAGGATGACACATTGGGATTAGGTCACTGCCATTCAAAGCTTGTGCATCACACAAAGAGTCATTCTCCTAGTATGGCAGCTTTTCCTTTTTGTAAATCAACTCAGGGAACAAGCTGGCAACATACCCTAGGTGAATGACTTGGACATTTGGTAGTCATGCTTCTTCTTTAATGTCTGTGATGAAAAAAATATTCCCATAATATTAATGTGGAATTCTTTTTGTGGGTTGGAAACTGAAAAACTGAACTTTTGAGGGCCATTTTATTGCCTTATTTGTATACAAATTTGGTTCTTCATTACATGATTTATATGCTGCTTCTAGTAAAGAGACACAAAGAGAGCAAACTGTGTTACTACTGAAACACTCCGTATAAAAGACATAATTAAGACATAAATCCCACAGCACAAGAAATATTATTCTGAACTGGTCAAGAAGATGGATCCTTAAGTCTGTAAATCACGACTTAAAATAAATAAATAAGAAGACTGATTGATTTCTTTTAATGCAGCAGGGCTTTAGCTACAATATAACTCTTGCAAAGTAGAGGCGGAGGGGTAAAGACCATGTGGTGCCGCCTTGTTCCAAATGGATGGAGGAATCCATATTATTATTTGACCCCTGTTGACCTCCAAGGCCAATCAGGGTAATGGTACGTTCAAGTCTATACCAATACCACAGAACTCTAACCAAGCCCATGAGGGTAGGTGTAACTTTGACTGCTAGTTGTAGTGCTTCCTGTTGTGCAAAACAACTCATCAGTGGTGACCTTTCTCCTTCCTCAGTACTTTAAAAGGCAGTAAAGCATAATGGCTTCCGCTACCCATCACCATATAATAATGGGGAACATTTTGACCTAAGCTTTGAACTGTACAATGCAACTCAAATGCCTCATTTCTCAGGTCAAAAAAAATCTAATAATAGAAAAGAGAAAGTGTGTGACGTAATGCTTATAAGTAAGGGGTGGCCATCCTCCAGTACTTACAGGCTTCAGGGTTTATTGCATTTCATTCTAGTTGAAGCCTTTATTTCCAAATATTTATCAGGATATTGGCTATATGTGTCGCATGATTCAAATCACCTGAAACTGTACTGTATATGCTAGTGGAGAATTCTCCATTTTTCACTTTTGATAAACCAAAATAAATCTGAATGCCTGCTACCGGTGCATTTGATCTAAAAAATATTTATTTTTCAGTACCTGTGAAAATAGAAGACAGCAAATTCTTACTGATTTATTTTAGACCTATCACACACACACACACACACACACACTGTCTGAAACCGCTTGTCCTAAGCGAGGTTGCGGCAAGCCAGAGCCTAAGCTGGCAACGCAGGGCACAAGGCTGGAGGGGGAGGGTACACACCCAGGATGGGACGCCAATCCATTGCAAGGCACCCCAAGTAGGACTTGAACCCCAGCCCCACCGGAGAGCAGGACCCGGCTGAACCCGGCCAAACCCACTGTGCCACCGCACCCCCCGTGGTAATACACTAATGCAGAAATTATGATGTTTTGTGCTTTGGGTCATTTAAGGAACTGTCACAAAAGCTTTTCCATTTCCTTATGTGATACCCAGTGCAAGGTCAAAGAAGTTCACTGCAAGAGTCCAGCCAGCAACTACTTTCAGAATCAGGATCAGTAACAGTCCTATATTGTACACATTTCATCATCATCATCATCTGAAACCGCTTGTCCCAGGCAGGGTCACGGGAAACCGGAGCCTAACCCGGCAGCCCAGAGTGTAAGGCTGGAGGGGAGAGGGGACACACCCAGGATGGGACGCCAGTCCGTCGCAAGGCACTCCAAGCAGGACTTGAACCCCACACCCACTGGAGAGCAGGACCCAGTCAAACCCACTGCACCACCACACCCCCTTACTGTATGCATTTGCATTTATTTATTTAGCAGACGCTTTTCTCCAAAGCGACTTCCAATGGACTCGATGTAGTGTTATCAGCCCACACACCTTATTCACTGTGGTGACTTACACTGCTAGATACATTACTTACAATGGGTCACTCATCCATACATCAGAGGAACACACACTCTCTGTCACTCACACACTATGGGGGACCTGAACAGCATATCTTTGAACTGTTGGAGAAAATCAGAGCACTTGGAGGAAGCCCATGCAGACACGGGGAGAACATGGAAACTTCACGCAGACTCAGAGGGGATAGAACTCATATCCTCTCACGCTAGTTGTTGTGCCACCATGCCCCCCTATATGCACTCATATTGGGCACTTGACTAAGCGCTGAATCTCTGGGGAGAATCAGAGACCATTATTACACTACGATTAGATGCTGCTTAATTACACAGTTTTTATATGAATGTGCTTCAGGGACTTGAAGTAGCATAATAGATTAAATTTGCATTTCCCATATTTGCCACCCAGTGTGGGGTTAATGGATCATTCTGTTCCTCTGTGTTCGGTTCAGTTTCTTAAGACCATTTTGCAGACTTTGCACTCTTAGCATGTTGACATTAGTTCAACCGTAGCTGTTAAAACGCATTCTGGTTTTCATTTAGAAATTCCACTAAAGGGACCCATTACAAAGCTTCAGTGGATGCTTTCATTTTCATACATGTGGGAGGACATGATTTTACATACAGTATACTATATTGATAAGCTCAGTGATTCATTTTCAAACCCTGGTCAATACACCTCTCAAGCCAGATTCAGTGATTTTATATCACTGTCCATCAGTGACCATTTTGATGAGTGAGAATAACCAGAAAATGCACAATACTCACTTTGATTTGCTTCTCGCACAGACAAAATTAAAGTAACTAATTTCATTACGGATGGACCAGGGAGACTACATGCTATGTTTAGACATACCTACAGTTAAAAAAAGATTATCTTAATATAGTAGCAGTAGCTAGTCAAAATGATACCCTTTAACACTTTAATTTTTGTGTATTTCATCACTTCGAAGGATTGAACAGACAAATAAAATCTGTTTAATTTCTCGGCTATTTCATTACTACAAATTCATGAATGTCGGGCCTAATTTCACCTCAAGTAATTTTGAGCGCATCACACTATGCATTAGTTAATGTGTTTTGTCTAAAGATAGGGTACGGAGCTGGGAGGGCTTCACTGGCAATGAATTAACCGTGAAGACAATAATAAAAGTCTTTCCAGCAGTCATCTTCAAGCCCTGTTCCCTACAGTGTACGGTGGCTGAATGGCAGCTATTTCACAAAACAAACATAAGCAGTTTTGTTGAAAAAAATCCCAGCATTAACACTCTGCTGATGTGCTTTTACAGATGAGAACTGCTTACCGTTTTAGGAACTGAGTGATTAGAAAGCGCATCTCTCTGTACGCCGAGCCCCATTCTCTCATACACACATTTCTAGATACACTGTCTTTTTGACACAACTCACTTGAACACATATGGTCTGTACACAACGGGCCCCTAAACAGCACAGCCTGACATTTCTTTAATTTGAAATTAAATTGTTGAATCATAAATGCATTTTCTTTAGTTGCACATCTTGCCTTCCGAGATTCGAACAGTGAGTCGAGGTTCGCGTTCTAAAACAACAAAAAACTGATAGCCTGAAAGATTTTAGTGAATATTTCTATTTATCGCTCTCACATGATTAGGCAGGAAGGGGAGATGGAAGTTTAGGTAGATATTGTCCTCTAGTGGTAGAGTTACGTATATGTTCTAGAGCAAAACCGCTGTATTGCAGCCACATTGCTGAAGCTACTAGACTGGACATCTACATCTTAATCCAGCAAACATTATTACTTGTATGATCAGTGACCAGGAAAAATCAGAGTGAAAAATATGAACTTCCGACAGGAATCACATCACCATTCTAGGCACTGTGATGTGGAGCTAAATATTCAAGGTTTTTAAGATAAATCTCGGGGCATAAATTTATCTCAGAGCATATCATTTTGAAAATATTAAGACCAGCGTTTGATACAAATTATTTTTGCTGTTGGTTCATTCGAAGTGTGATCAGTTAGCAGTTAACAATATGCTTGTTTTTCATGTACTTGCTGCTTATGTACTTACGTAGCAAGACAGAAAGAGTGAATCTGAATTGAAACTGAGTTAAAAGTTCTAATTTTAAAAACCAGTTTCTGCTGCAAGGGTCATTGACGCCACGCACCACAACCTCCCCTTCTGCTCCCTGAAAGGCATTGCATTCAACCCCATGCTGGACCTTGCGGGTGGTGGGCCCACATGACCCCCCATGTTGCCTTTTTGGGCTGAGCCCGGCCGGGTTACGTGGGCTCCCCGGCCACCAGCGCTCGCCTAAGAACACTACCCCAAGGCCTGGCTCCAGGGGTAGGTCCTGGTGACCCTTATTCTGGACAGGGTAAACATTCTATTGTTTACTTTTTTCATGAGGATTTTTGGATTTTGTTAGTCTGGCTCTTCACTCCAGACCTGTTCACCATGGGAGACCCTACCAGGAGCATACTGCTCCTGATAATATAGCTCTGGATAACCCTAGATCACACAAGCCCTTCCACCATGACAAGGCCCTGATCCAGGAAGGGACTGGGTCGAGACCCCAAGGTCGGCCCAGGACCCACTGAAGAGATTATATCTCCCAGTTGGCCTGGGAGTGGCTGGGGATCCCCCGGGCTGAGCTGGAGGAAGTTACGAGGGACAGGGACGTCTGGGCTTCTCTGCTCTCCCTATTGCCACTGCAACCCTAGAAGGGCAAGCGGTCAAGAAAATGGATGGATGGATGGATGGATGGATGGATGGATGGACGGATGGATGGATGGACTTTTAAAACCTTTAACATTTCTCGTTGGAGTTTGATTTTAGAGACCCTTTTACAACAGTTTGAAGCATTGTTCGGTTTTCCTTTAAAACAATGTGGAAGCTATGTTTTCAATTCACACTGAGTTAAAAGTCAGCTTCAATGAGACTTATTTTTGGCACAGGACCCCGGTGAAAGGCGGCCCTGCTGCAGTGCTCGGTATATTTACACATGGATGCATTTTCTAAGCCTTATAAACTCATATTTCTGCACTCATTCAGGAGACTACTTTTTAGATAAACACAGCACAGGTTGTTATAGCTTGTTAGAAGCGTCAACCTTCAACTTAGTGAGGATGAAGTGGCCAATAAATGTTCAGGTGAGAATGAGGAAACGTATCAGGTAGCGTGGTGGAGCAGCCGGGCTCGTTTTTAACGTTTCCTTTGAAATATCTTTTCTCTCCTACTTGTTTTCTGTGGGAATAAGCAGGTTTTCAATCCCCTGACCCAAAAAATATGCACACAAAGCAAAAGCAAAGTTAATAAAAATGAAGACCCAAACCTTTGTAAAGAGGTTCTTACTTTTTTGTGCAATGTCTGTATAAAATATTCACACGATCCCCACAGAACAGCTAGTCATATTTACTAACTTGATGTTCTGAGCTTCTGTAGACATCTACAGAAAGGACTAACCTCAGTTACCTGTAACTATTTGATATATTCAGTCTATTCGAGTGGTAACAATTAAGTTCTTCCCGATCATGCGTAGCTGCAGGGGGAACAGTGAATTCTTCGGGAAGTCACTGTTAGAATGTTACTGACTGGAAAAGAAAACACAGAGCAGATTTATGCTCTTGAAAAACATCTCTAGGAGAATACCACCCTGGTAGGAAAAAACCCCCCGATGGAAAGTGACTGTTATCTAAGGATGTGCGCGGCAACGAGGCAACTGGGGGTTACTTGGAGGACATAGGGGAGGAGGTGTGTGCCATGAGTGCTTAACTTACAGCTAAAGAGGTGTGTTACTGCTTTCCTCCCCCATTTTAATCATCGTCAGAGCTCCTCGATGTGTTGTCTTCCTCTTCCCCTTCCCTCTATCTGTATGCCGAGCTCGGCCATCTATCACAACCTGGTACCGGATTATTACGCTGTTGATTAAATTAGTAAAAGCAATCACAATCTTGAAGTAAGTTAAATGGGAGAATTTATTTAGCTCCATGACAGCTTTATGCCTGTTTGATTAAGTATTATAAGGTTTGTTTTTCTGATTTTGCATAATATACCTTTAAATCCTTTGCAAAGGGAGTTGGTGCACCATTAACGACTGTAATAAACTCTATTTAAGGACGCCTCTGTTTATGATTTATCTGCCAGAACGCTGTCCTCTCGATGCCATTTGGCCAACTGACAAATAGGCTGGATGTAATCTTTCAGCCCACCTCATAAATTTGCTTGGAGAAGGTTGTCCGATCAGCTGCAAAAGTTAAGAGTGTGAGAGGAGGGCAGAGAGGAAGTTTGCAGGCACTGGTGCAATAACAAATGTCTCCTCATCATCGCAGCTTGTGGGTGTCTCCCTACAAGGTTTGTGCAATGTCAGAATAGACATTTTTTGCAGTTTGACAGGCAGATTTTTGCCGCTTCACTGTTGCGCTGGATTTGTCGTCGTGGTTCTGGCTGTCTTGTAAGGTCTGAAAACCACATCGCTAAGAACTTGATTATCTTAGATATTGTATTTCTGCTAATGAAAATCATGAGCATCGATGTTCTGTCATGGCATGAGCAGTGCAATAAAAATTGTGGAAATGTCCACCCTCCTGACAGCAAACTGCTGCCGCTGCTGGAGACCGCAGTGACGTGTTCAGATGTCTTCAGGGAGTCCACACAGAGCCTTCACACTTTTCCATTTATCACCAACACTGAAGAATTGTCACGTGACATCGCTCCTCTCCGTTCTTCTCAAATCTGCTGTCTGTGCTTATGGCAGTCTGTGTCCTCTTCTAATTTTACTTTCTCTCAAGTTTTCTGCTTAGATGCACACCTGACACGCTTGTCCAGAACGACTCCTACTCAGCTGATGTGTGTACGTCCTATTCCTGCCACTATAACAGTTCTAATCTCTCTCGGTGCAGTTTGACACCAGAAACAAATCTGAGTCTCGATGGGTCACTGCTGACAACTGGCCTCCCCCAGGGCCTGACAAGTCAGATAAATCAATGTGTAGCAGTTAGTGAGACTCACTGCCTGATTAGTGCTCTCTTCCCTGAACACAGTGGTGCAGAAATGAATAATCAGATGAAAAGAGTATATTAAGGAATGTCATTTTTGACATATAATTTCTGTACGTCAAACTGTTAAGAATCTTGACCTCTGTACACAATTCAACCACTTCTATGCAAAATAACCCATCAGCATCCAGTGTCTGAAACCTTGTTCATATAATGGTTTAAGAAAATTACAGAAATATGCTGATAAATCCAGTATCATATCTTCTGTCCTGAAATTTTGGTTAAAATAATATCCATTTAAGCTGAGCTGATGTATAATCATATGTTCACTTTCTCTACAAGTGTGAGTTTTGCAGCAGCAGTAAATTAATTTTATATTTCTATTAATTTATTTCTTATTTATTCAAATTTATTTTTTTAAAGTCTAAGTAACACTGCAAACCATGACCATTATAAATATTTTTCAAAAGTATAGCAAAGGTCACAGCTATGGCTTCATTTTTGTGATCGTCCTTGTAGATGTAAGTACTGCTGTATTATCAGGAACAGGAATTGCGACAGATAGCAGATCACTCTCTCTCACACACACACACACACACACACACACACACACACACACACACACACACACACACACACACGCACGCACGCAGTCCGAAGCGGGGTTGCGGCGAACCAGAGCCTAACCCGGCAACACAGGGTGCAAGGATGGAGGAAGTGGGGGGACACACCCAGGACGGCACACCAGTCTATCGCAAGGCACTCCAAGCAGGGCTCGAATCCCAGAGCTGCCAGAGAGCGGGACCTGGCCAAACCTGCCGCACCATCACCCCCCGCTTCATTTGTGTGCCATTTTGAAAACCTAAGCAGGGCTCCAAGATATGGGTGGCACAGCGAGCAGCACTGCCATCTCAGAGTGCCTGGGTGACGCAAGAGGACATGGGTTTGATCCCCCTCAGTCTGTGTGGAGTTTGCATGTTTTCCCCGTGTCTGCATGGGTTTCCTCCCACAGATCAAAGACGTGCTGTTCAGGTTCCCCCATAGTGTGTGAGAGACACAGAGAGACTGTTCCACTGATGTATGGAGGAGTGACTCAGTATAAGTAGTGTACCTAGCAGTGTAAGTCACCACGGTGAATAAGGTGTGTGGGCTCATAACACTACATAGAGTTCATTGGAAGTTGCTTTGGAGAAAAGTGTCTGCTAAATAAATAAATATAAGATTCTTTTTTCTCCTGGCCATCTTTCAGAGCCACACTCATTCAGTCCTTTCCTAACAGTGATGTCATAAATTGTAACACTTATCTTGTTGACAGAGATCTGTAGATCCCAAGACTCTCTGAGTATTTTGTAGCCTGATGTTAGGCTGAAAGTGTTGGGATTTCACTAATGGCAAGACTGGAAATGGTATTCAGCATATTGCATTTGCCAGACTGTGGACATTTCTGTCTCCTGTATAGGTGGTAGCACCTCATGACTACTGCTGTACACTTGATTAACAGTAGTGAGTTCTAATGACCTTCTTCACTCATAAGTTATCCATAAGGGGCAACTGATTTGATAACAAATGGCTTCTGCATTTTTTGTTAAATAAACAATGACAAAGTAAAATCTGGTATTTGTCACATCAGATTATTGTATTTCTAAACTTGAAGACTAGATAAAGTTATGTTCAAATATATAAAACCAGCATAGAATTGAAAAGAGAGTGCTAGCTTCCATGAATCTGGAAGACAGTTGTATACTCCCAATACCAGTTACGCAGATTACAACAAAAATAATAAGTTTCTGTCATGCCTTTTTGACAGAACACACGTATTTTTGAGAGTGCGATGTCCCTTTAAATCTGAGCGGTTGCCACGGCAACGACAGCAGGCAGGGATATGGTACGGTACGACGTGCCGTAAACTGACGCGGTACACATTTTTTTTTTAAAAAAAAAAAAAAAAAGAGAGAAAAAAAACGGGAAATTTTAATGTAGGAACAGAGAAAGAAAACCTGGAACGACGTTAGCTGGAGTCGTTCAGAATTTAATAGTCGGGATTCCTTTAGTCGTGCAGCTTGCTGAGCGCTTCTCTCAAACTGCCGTGTTTCATTTGAACTAAGTCGTCATGGCCGTTGCCGTGCATGGCGGCGGTGTGTAGCTTAGCTAGCCCGTGTACCTCGGCTAGCCGGCTAGTTAGCCACCGCAGCTAGCAGTAACTTAAATAGACATTTTTTTTGTCCGCTGTTTGTTTTTTAGTGGCATGACAGCAGCGCTACGGACTTGAAACGCAGTAAGGACAAGCTAGCCACATTCTCAGACCATTTTTATTTTATTCCTGTTCAACATGCGGCGGTACAGTACAGAGTTTTTGTCACATCTTTCCTCAGTGTGTTTCTTATTTCTTACAATGAAGGCAGATTCCAGTCATGTCACAACTTAGGGGGGTGATATCGAGTTGTTCATTTTGATTGAGAGCCTGGTGTGACGTTGTGAATTTGTGAATGTTTCTTAAGTTACAGTGCTGTCGTGTCTGTGTGTCTCGTCACTCGTGTACTGGGTGATATTAATTAAATTACAATCCAAATACCCTGTTTCGCCGGGTAAAATCGTGCCTAGTATCACCCCTGGCCCTGGCAGTTAGCTAACAGTCTGTTTATCCACTGACTTACTGTGTGTGTCACATGAAAACCTGCGAAGGAAGCTTGTCTGTGGGTGGGTGGGTGTGTGTGTGTTACACAGCTTTCTTGGCATCGTCCTTGGACCTCTGTGTGATTAACGCAGTACTTTTCCCTCCATTTTTTTTTTTTTTTTTAAATGGCACCTACACAGTTGAAATGAAGTGTGTACCTGTGTGCCGTTCTCTCTGTGTGTGAGACGCGATTGCGGCCGCCTGAAAACAAAACCCTCGGCTCGTGATGCTCTTCTTTGCAGGCTGCCCGTCGCCGTGGAGGTGCGGTACAGGAAGGAGGCAGAGCTGATGCGCTGAGTGGCATCGGCTCGCGGACGACATCGCGACTTCCCGGGTTGCCGTGAGTCAGCGGATGATGCTGGACTGCGCTCCTAGAGCGGAGGACGGGGACTGCAGCTGGGACTCCCCGCGGACTGGGGCTCGCTTCGCCTGCCAATGCCTGTGATCCCCATTCCCCGAAGGGTGCGTTCCTTCCATGGCCCCCACACCACCTGCATGCACTCGGCCTGCGGGCCCGTGCGCGCGGCCCAGCTCGTGCGCACCAAATACAACAACTTTGACCTGTACCTGAAGTCGCGCTGGATGTACGGCTTCATCCGCTTCCTGCTGTATTTCGGGTGCAGCCTTTTCACCTCGCTCCTGTGGGTGGCCCTGTCCGCCCTCTTCTGCTTACAGTACATCAGTGTGAGGGTCTTCCTGCGCTTCCAGTACAAGCTGTCTGTCATACTCCTGCTGCTGGGCCACCGACGCCTGGACTTCAGTCTCCTCAATGAGCTCTTCATCTACAGCATACATGTCACCATGTTTCTAGTTGGGGGGCTCGGCTGGTGCTTCATGGTCTTCGTGGACATGTAGAACACGGGAGAGAGAGAGAGAGAGAGAGAGAGAGAAAGAGAGATGCTCCGCAAACCACCCGCATTTTTGAATCCTTAGCTGTTCCGTCCGTGTTCTCAGCACTGGCTTTCTTTGTCCATCCAATTTTGAAGCAAGAGCAGGACTTTAATATACTGTATGTGGTTGTTGCCGGTGACAGCTGAGATTTTAAGGCTCCCGTCTAGAATGACTGAAGACTCATTCACAACAGACTCCACACAGTGGTAGACTATGGACTGAAATGGTGTAAACTCTTACCTGACTGAATGTGGTAGATTGTGATTCTGATTTTATCGCTCACTCATAAATTGAGTGTTTCTCGTTACTGCTCTAATATTTGCTTCAAGCTATCATTCAAAACATGATCAGTTATCCCGTTCCTCTCGCTCCTGTTTTCCGAGTCCAGCCGAAGACGCCTGCCGTTCTGACAAAGGGACACAGTGTTTCCAATAGTACAAAACAAACCCAAGGCATTTACCATCTGCTTTTGCATCATGGGAGTACATCTGGTCTAGAGGTTGTCACTGAGCCAGAATTATACATACTAAGCCCCATTGTTTTAGGATTGAGGTATCTCAGGCTTCCTGGTTTCCTGCTTAATATGAGACTGGCCAGTTATGCTGACAGTTACATGACTGTACAGACACAGTGGGAGAGAGGGAATTTCAATATTACACAAGTTGTATCACTGCCAGTAAATTAGTTGAAAAGTATCAAAATGTCATGTCACCATGTTCTATGATTAAATAGAAATGTTTAAAATTGGTATTTCTGATTCATCTGCTGTTTAGGGCATATAAGTCATTCTACTGCTAGGTCTTTACAAACTAACCTTTGTTAAATCTCTACATAAAAATATAAAATTACATTTTTCCAGCTTCCTGTTCTTATATTTAAATTGTGAATGATGTCAGTTTATCAAAAGGAGACTATTTGAATTCACAGATTTACTGAATACATTTTTTTGGTCCAATACTGGCCTAAATGTATATCATGTATAGTAATTTACTAATTTCATTATTAAGACAGGCCATATTGTTTCTGGTTATTTACAGTTTTTTGTAAACTTTAGTTTTTTTTTTTTAAAGTTTCTTTAATCTGTTTACATCCTTATATATTCAATTTGAAGTGTGTCTCTTGGGGCAAATTTTGCTGTGCTAATGACCTGTACAATTAGTTTCATTGCAGAAAACATCAGAGTGACTGTAGGAAGGGGTACGGTTTTATATATTTCACCCGAAAGTCAAGTGTTTAGCAGTTGTAAAGAACAGTGCACACATGTGGAGTCACTGATTTCTACAGGGAAGGAGCAGCATTTCTCTCATCTCCAGTCTCCCACTTCTCTCCACCTCTTATCCTTCAAGGCTGTTCTTTCGAACCCAAAAGTACACGAGTCCAGGGGCAAAACTTCTTGTTGTGCGGACCAGAAATATGACCAATATCAGTGAGAGGCGTTACACGCAAATTCCTGGGGCCTGGGGGGGCTCGGCTCTGCTCTTTCACCTGTGCATCTGTATCTTTGAAGACATTTCAGATCTGTGTGCAGATCGACTCACTAATAATCCACGCAGGTGGGGCAGAAAACTCTTGAAAAACAATTTGCGTCCCACACACGAACTGACCTGTACCTGAATGAAAGTGACCATAGCGAAGGTGGCATTATTATTATTATTATTACTATTATTATTATTGCTCACGTTTACGTGCACACGAGCGCGTTCCCCTGGAAGTACCCGTCTGTGTCTTTAAAAACTCCAAGTGAGTGATGTCAGGGAGAGTGTAGCGCGATAGCAGTCCATGTGCGCCACACTCCCTTCCTGGACAGTGTGGGAGAGACACACACACTCTTTCTCTGACAGTGAGAGAGAGCGAGAGAGAGAGAGAGAGAGAAAGAGAGAGAAAGAGAGAGAGGAGGGGCAGTTGGGGCAACAGAGCGTCGGGGGCCTCTTGGCGCATTCGGACCATCCATAACTTCACCGCGCTACAAACCGTGACACGTCCAGCCAAGGCAGCAGCGCGTTTATGGAGGACACGCATAGCAGGTCATTCCTTTTTCTTCTATCGTTCCCCGCTTCCTTACACCTTTCAGCCTGCAGTAATCCGATACGCTGTTTGTATGAATTAGATGCCTTTTTTGTTGTGTTTGTTTCAAAAAAAGGAGTTACCTGTACTGTACACACGGACTCGGAGGGTCTATCGGTGCATGCAGCAGAGTACTGTTTAATAATTTCTTGGTATTTCTGTTGTCCCTCCGCCTCCCCACCCCGACACCCGCCGTGAGTGACATTGATTTCATAAACCAACTTTATTTGCGACATTAACGGGCGCTGTGGCGGAATGTGAACGCGGAGTTGGCGTCGGGGATGCGCACGCCCGCTCTCGAACACCAACATCGCGGAAAAGTCGCGCCCCGGCGTAGCGTAACGAAACAGAACATTGTCGCGCAACTGTGTTATTCTTCCTTCGCTTTGCCAGGAGTACATAATGGATTTAATGTGAACATGCGATGAAATTCGCTCACAAGATCTTACGTCATTCTCAGTTCCGCCTCCACCCCCCCCCCCGTGCCGCCACCAAACTCTCAGAGAAGCACAGCGAAAAAGGGGCTTTTTGAACCGTATCCGAGAGATAAACATAATTATAAGATGCGAAACAATTTTGTGGATTAAGAAAAATGAGCGAAGCGGGGGTGCTTGAGCGACTTGGCGCCGCTCGCAGTGAATGCACGAGGACACACGGTCGCTGTCTCGCGCCACCAGAATCAGAGTCAAATCGGTTATAAAAACGTCCCAAGCCTTAGGACGATATTATAAAAACTAAATATTCCTTCGATTAGTTCTCCGCCGACTAGTTTAGCAATAACTGGTGTGGAAATAAAAACGGCGGAGAGAGGCGTGAACGGAGCTTGACCGGATGTTAGTCACTTTAAAAACTAATTACCTGGTTGAAAAATGACATATCAAAATATGTTCTGATTGCTCCTATACGCACGGGCTATAATAATTATGAGGAAAAATAGGCTGTATAGTGTCTTGTTACTAGAGCCAATTTAAATTTCCCCTACAGTACTTTAAAGAGGCCGGTTGCCAAAACTGAGGCGAAATTAAGGAGTTTGGGCGAGCGGAGTTGTGTGTGTTATGAGGTACAAATTTCAGGTATCTTTCCCCATGTTCGCACTGCCTCGGAGGGTTTAATTAATTCACTCGTCTAATTAATATAAAAAGTGTCTGTTCGTGCGCCTCTTATGAAAATTCAGATATTTTTTTTCCAGCGCTCACGAACAATGACCACCCAAAACCCCCAGAATGTGTCTGAAGACGTTGAGGAAAACACACAAGGGAAGGGGAACAAGGAAGGAGCAACTCAACTCCTCCTCCACTCTCCACCCTTTTCCACCTCACACACACTTCCAAAGCAAAGCGCTTCATCTTTGGCGTTCTTATACATTTTACATTATAATCATTAATCCGTTTAATGGTTTGGGTAAGCACTTATAAGGACTGGGTAATGTTTTACCATAACAACTTGGTGTAAGTACCTTGTTCTAGGGCACCGTAGCAATAGGTGGGATTCAAACCTGCGGCCTTTGGATCCCAAACAGTAGCCGTAGCCTCTGTAGCACCGGCTGCTTGTAATGCTTTGCTTCGGCTTCTCCCGCTTGAACGGACGGGTCTGGGGTGTAGTGATCAGGGGCTTCAACCCATGCTGAGAAAATGTTTATTTGCTTGCAAGACATCCTATGTCATAATTTTGGGGAAAAAAGTGTTTAGGATGTGTAAGTTACAGAACTGAAGTTGTTTACCTGACCAACTAGAATATTGGTTTGTGTTTGCTTGTGCCCATTGTGTGTGTGTGTGTGTGTGTGTGTGTGTGTGTGTGTGAGTGAGAGAGAAAGTAGCAATGCTTACAGCTTCCTCTCTAGAGGGATTTTGTTACTGTTGGAGGTCTTTGAGTCGCTTTACACAAAGATCGTTGTCGCTCTTTGCTTCTCTCACCTTCTGCCATGGACCTTTACTGTTGTTTTACGTGTGTGTGTGTTGTGTGTCGTGTATATACGCACTCGTGCGCACACGCACACAATATTTTGCGATCTAAAGCCTGATGTATACAAGAGTGAAGAAATAACGCATTGGAAGGTCTTGAGCTGATTGTCAATTTGCTTAGCGCTATATGGGCATGCTTTGCATAACAAATCGATCTGCAGCTCTGACAGCGTTCCTTCTGTCGCAGACTGGCATTCAGGTCAATCAAAAGCGACCGGCCATAGCAAGAGAGAGAGACGCTGCAACCCTGATCTGTACGACACGCACACATTTTCAGAACCGCTTGTCCCACACGGGGTCGCGGGGAACCGGAGCCTACCCGATAACACAGGGCGGAAGGCTGGAGGGGGAGGGGACACACCCAGGACGGGACGCCAGTCCGTCGCAAGGCACCCGAACCCCAGACCCACTGGAGAGCAGGACTGTGGTCCAACCCACTGCGCCACCGCACCCCATCTGTATGACACTGTTAGTCATTTTAAAAAGTTAACGGAACGACGTGAAGGTTCTGAACTCCGAAGACAAGGAAGAATTTGTTAAACCTTTTTCTTTTTTCTTTTCTAAATGCTTGGTCAAAGCAGTAAGTCATCTGAGAAGACCTTAATTAGACCAGAGAAAAGGAGATGAAGGTCAGGCTTGGAGCAGAACAATGCTGGATGGCAGCGTTATGATGTGCAGTTCTGTCCACGGTGCTTCTGTGTGTTCGTGCAGTCCTGACATGTGACAAAAGTACAGTACCTTGTCCTTGTGTAGTCTGCATGCAACCTTGTGAGTCTTTCCTTCGTTTTTGGTTTTATGTGCTCTGTCTTTCTCTCCCTTTCACATACGCTCTGTTGGTGGTCTAAGTGCTTGAGATTTTAATTATGGCTCTGTTGCTGTAAGCTTTTCTGCATTAAACCTTCAAGCTTTTCATTTCCTTTTGACAAAAATGAGGCACTCAGTCAAGGATTCAGTCACTCCAGTTTATTGTTGGGCAGTTGCAGTTTTCTGGAAATGGATCATTGAGCACAAAGAAGAGGAAAACAAAAAAATGTATTTTAAGAAAAGTATGTTTGTGATGAGTCCCAGTGACAGCCTCACTGTGTGTGTGTGTGTGTGTGTGTGTGTGTGTGTGTGTGTGTGTGTGTGTGTGTGTGTGTGTGTGTGTGTGTAAAATATATAGTAATTCATGACCATGTGCAGCAACTAAGATTTCTGTATATAGTTATTTATTGTGCAGTCACCATGGCAATATTAATATCTATATGTAACATTAAATGAATACAATGGAGAAAGTGTGGATCCAAGTACTGAGCCCTGTAGCACTCCATGTGTATCTTTTTATATAAATAGTTATCAAAATTTAGGATAATTTTAATGTGTTAATTAATCAGGCACTACCCTGGTTAGAACTGTTTAGGTGCTGTGGTTAAGATTATTTTTTTTCCATCAGTGTTAATTTAGCGGTGGCGCAGTGGGTTGGACCACAGTCCTGCTCTCCGGTGGGTCTAGGGTTCGAGTCCCGCTTGGGGTGCCTTGCGACGGACTGGCGTCCCGTCCTGGGTTTGGCTCCGGTTCCCCGTGACCCCGTATGGGACAAGCGGTTCTGAAAACGTGTGAGTGTTAATTTAACTAAGGAGCTGTCACAACTTATTTACAACTTTTTCATACTTTTCAAAATTATAGATTGCTTTACCACAACAGTTAAATTTGGCTTGAACCCTGACTGCGCCTCCAGTGAAATATTAGCAGTATTTAATTTTTGATAGGCAAACGTATGGATTCAGTCTAAAGAACATAGTATTTGTCTGTGCTTGTTTTGGCAGTTAAGGAAGATGGTTTGTGCTGAACAATTTTCTAAAAGGACATATTGCCCCAGTACAATGGACATATGGGGTGGACGTCCCTTTGCACTTTGTCTTATTTGTTTCTGCTTTGTACAGTTTCTGAAGTCAGTACATTTTTTTTTTTTTTTTTTTTTTTTTTTTTTTTTTCATTTAACATTAGCAGATGCTTTTCTCTGCAGCAACATAAATAGTTATTAAACCTTGGATGAAATTTGTTGGATACTGAATGTTTTTAGGTTTTACCTTATGGTAATCTATTAAAGTGATAGGCTAGAATATGGTGGTTGTTGTCACTAATGCCATGCCATTGGAGAAGTGACATTTTATTTGGGCCCGTGGGCTGGCTGGGGTTGAGAGCTGAGCCAGTTTGTGCCCTGTGTGCAGCTGAAAGGTATGTGGCTGATGCCCATAAGCTCACAAGGCCTCTATTCATTGTACAGTCACCACAGTGAAATTTTGCGCAGCTGTTGCACCAAACACGAACAAAATAAAATAAAGTCCAGTGGGCACATGAAAGCTTCTCAAAACCCCCTTTGTCAGGGAGCTCTAAGGTTCCACAGTGTCTGTATGAGCATCTGTTGATGAGGTCATACGGCACCTTTCTTTCCTTTGCCATGTCATTAGACCAGTTTACAGTGCTCTCAGCAAGCAGGCTCGAGGGGGCGTTGACCATGCGTGGTGTGGTCCAGCAATTCTCGCTCGGGTCATATCCTCACACTCAAAGCACTTCGGAAACGGTGGCAGCTTAAAGGTGAACATGATGTGATCTGAATCCTTGAACTGGCCCTTTTTGTTTTGGAAACTCATAAGCTAGAAGTGCTTCAAAAATGACACATGGCTACAGAGTTATTCTGCTGTGAAAGAGAAGTGGTGTTTTTTTTTTTTTTTTTTTTCTTCTTCCCCCCTTCTCTGTCAGTAATAAAAGTTTTGATAGTGACAGGGAAGTCAGGTTTGTTAGTCCATTGTGTGCTTATTGACATTTAAGTATTATACTGAAGATTAGCTCTGCACTTTTTTTGATGCAATGTTTGTTTTTTTTATACACAGAAACTGTTGTACTGATGTAAGATTTGCTGCACCAGCATCCATAAAATCTGAATAATTGCAACAAATCAAAAAAGTTCATATTAAAAAATTAGTCTTTGTGAGACTCGAATAATGTTAATATTGGCTTGAGTGTAATATTCAGATAAAAGGGCATGTGTTCAAATAGCTTAATATGTTCTGTGGTATCTTTGGGAACTGTTTTGGAAAACAGCACTGCCAAAGCATCTGAATAACACATTTTTGTGGGACCTCTGTACAAAACCCATTTCTTCACAAGAAAATCATTAAAGGTCTTTAACCACGTGATTTATTTGAGAACCAGCTACCAGTGTCACTATTTATTAATTGCCTACGGCTCTGGTTGGGGACCAGATTTTGTGTCCAACCAAAGGTATGGCAAAAGAAGCTTGAAATTCACCACACTTAGTTTCAAAAAACAGGTTCCTTGACTGGGGGAGGGAGTCAAATTTGCCCAAATAACTAGGCATTGTTCAGACTGCTGGGTGTAACAGAAACAAATCAAAGATTTTCAGTGATCTAAGAAAACAAATGTGAAACATGGTACGTTTTTGTTTGACCAACAGTTCAAAATCTGGCAGACTTTCAGCAAAACCTCATGTCTGCCTGTAAGTTCATGTCTGGTCCTGAAGAGTATTTCTACTGTATGAAAACTGTGTGATCACTGAAGGCATTACGGTCCTTTGGGTACCTTGAACAAGGACACAATCTAAATTGATTTAGAAAATATCCTGGTTTATAGTTTTGTATGAGATCATGTATTGTCGTGGGGGCGTGGCGGGTTCAGCCGGTGCCCACTGTGTGGCGGGTGTGGGGTTCAAGCCCTGCTTGGGGTGCTATGCAATGGACTGGCACCCCGTCCTGGGTGTGTCCCCTCCCCCTTCAGCCTTGCACCCTGTGTTGCTGGGTAGGCTCCGGCTCGCCGCAACCCCACTCGAGACAAGTGGTTGTTGATGATGGATGGATGTATTGCCAGTGTTATAGTTCCAGCTTATTTTCACAAAGTAGTTGTGTATGTTATTGACTTGCATATTTTACAGCATCAGTGTTAATTTTAGTCCTAGGATTAACATGGTATGTATTTAGTTTTGCTTGGTTATGCTAGTAACATTTAGGTGAAATATTTGTCGTTCAGTGCCTGTTGTGGGGAGTGAGGCAATGTGCAAGATGACAGTGACATTAATATGTGATACAGGGCAGGAACAGTCGGGTGTTTTGTGCACCAGCTTTGTGTCTGCTGTTGGCCAGCTGTGCTGAACATCTGAGTGAGACGATAAAGATTCTCATGTACCAGTTTACATCGTCATGTTAACTCGCGATCTGTTCTCATTTCAGTGGTACTCTAACAAACATATACTGCATGAGTATTAAGATTAGATGGTAGAATTTGTGTTTTCTGTTCCCCTTCCACTTTATGTATACATTTCTAAACATCCATGTTTGGGGGGGGAGAGGAAAATTCCTGCTGTCTGTCTTGGCTAGCATGGTGAGGCTTTACAGTGTCTAGGAGGGAACTGTTTAAGGTGCATTTGCTCACCCTGTGCTTTCCAGGAGCTTGTCCGGGAAGAGTGATGTTGTAAAAAATAAACACGTTCCCCTCAAACGGTTCGGGTCCTGTCTCCAGCTGTCCTGCGTGAAGCCGCTACAAAGCAGACTTGTTGGCCCAACCTGAAATGTGAGTGATGTTACACTTTTCAGACTTCCTTCCTGGGTGTGCTTCTTGGAATCATTCTTGAACTGAAAAGTCTTTGTTAGCTTTTCCTCTTCTCTGAGATTTCTGGTAAGTAAGGTTTACTCTTGGCATCATGCCTGGTAATATCACATGGCCTGAATGAAGCCAGATTTTTTGTCCCGCACTTCTCCGTATGTTTGTGTGTGTTTTGGGTTCAGCTCATGGACCTGGTTTGCAAAGGCGAGCCAGACTCTCCATTAACCTCTTGAGGGCAGGATTTGTTGTTGTGCGTCACAGTGAACATGGCTTTCATTGTCTTTGCTGAGGTTGAGCTTTGCTGAGGCATCACTCAGAAAACAAAGCAAAACAAAAAAACTTTTGCTTGGCTCGCGCATTGTCAGTTGCACTCATTTATCTGATCGCTCATTATGAAGTACGCAGAGATGTCCTGTTCTGCATCGCGATGTATGTAAGTTCTAAGGCATATAATGGAGAGAATAAACTTGAAATGACAGAATGAGACTGACTTGCAAACCCATGATAATCACTCTCGAGCTAACTGGATGCGTTATGAAAACTGAACAACGTTTGAGGAATTCTTTTTTTTTAATTTTGGTCTTCTTGCTGTTTGGTATTGTCGGCATCAGCTAACATGCCTCTAAATGTCGATTTGTATCTGCAGAGATCCTGATGTTAACATGTCAACGCATAGGTCCTGCCATTAGAATGGAAAAGGTAATTAATTCCATGTTTTTTCTTTGTTAAAGTGAGGGAACATCCTGTCTACGGGGATACAAGGAACAGAAGCCCTGATCTCATATTATTTAAGTGCCACCTTTATCATTTATTTACCCATTTGTGAAGCGGGGTATATCTAAAGGTATACTTTGAGTATTTACTTTGATCAAGAGCATGACTCTTGATACAGCAGGCTGATGATTGTGGAACCTTCAGGTATGGGAGTATAGGGATGACAACTGCAGGGAATTGGAACATTTTATTGTTTGTGTTATTATTGTGCAGGCAGTTTGAAGAAGTAGAAGATTGACTACTCTGTGCCTTCAAAATAAAATCTCTCCAGCCAAACTGTACACCATGTTTAACTGTAGCATCGTCCATTACTATTGATTTCTTGCATGAAGTACTGGGAAAAAAATGTTCCATTAATAACTGATGTCTTTAGTGGTGTACCTGTTGTTATAGCTTCTCAATTGTGTAGAGCTGATTTGTACAGTTGTGTTAATGCTGGAAATGAGTATGGATGTTGATTTTTATTTATTTATTTGTCCTCCCCTTCTCCTTGTTAGATATATGGCTGCCTCTTGGATGCAGCAGACATTTTTATACACAAAAGCACTGTTACTAATCCTGTTAAGGAAAACGGGGGAAAAACAGACGACACAAAAGTGAGTACTGGACTGAAAGATTAAGCGTATCTGTGTAATGAGAAAAAAATGTTAACCGAAATAAGTTAAATGCTCCTACATGCATTTTAAATAGGAATCAGATGAGTCAGAAAGCCAAGATATTTCCTGCAAAGTTATTACGTAAACGGCTAATTAATATCACTGCCTGGAACGTTTGTGAGAGACAGAAGTACCCCTGGGTCATAGAGGTTGCTTTAGGAAAACACGCCATAGACAGAAGTTTGTGCTGGAAATGAGTGTGTCATGACTGTTTTACTCTCCGATCTCATTCTGCGTTGACCCAAGACTTTTGAGAGGAAAGCAAAAGGATTTTACTGCAGTCTCCTTAGAATCCTGGCAAACAGACGAACTCTTATAACGGCGGAAAAGTCAGACCGACATCGAGCTCGAAGAAGCTCGGAGCTCATGAACAAACAAAAAGAAAATCCTCTAAGTCTCTGGGGCACTGAGGAGTGGTTCCTTATCAGTTATACACTGCAGTCACTACAGTTTGTACTGCATGTCAATATTTTTTTTTTTTTTTTTTTTTAAAAAAATAAGAGTGATACCCGGCCTGTGGCAGTGGCATCCATGAAGGGGGTTGGTGTCTCGCGTCTCCTGCTGACTGTGTGCTCGGTGTGTCTGCGTCATGCCAGCGCTCTGGGGCAGTGCCAGCACAGTGGAAAAAGCCCGGAATCCGAGGGAGGCCCTCTCCGCCGGGCCGTCGGGCCGGGCTTTGGACTGAGCTGCCCTGCGGCGGCCGTGCCAAGCGTGTTGACTAGACCACATCTCTGTGTCCCATTTCCCAGCTTCTCTTTTTCACATCCTGTACCACACAGGTGAGGGATGTTTTCTTCTCGGGCAGCGAACTGCTCTTATTTTCGGGGTTAGTTACGGCCTCGCCGGATGCTTCTTTTTCCTTTTTAAAATTCGACTTTATAGGCTGTGAGGATTAGATTTTCAAGTTTATGTGGTGTGAAGCACATACGCATGTGTGCCTCATTAAAGTGCCGCGAGGTTTAAATGAGGTGAGAGTCCTAGGGGAATACGAACGTGCTCGAGATCCTCACGGTCCATTATGTCAGACACCTGGTATAAGTAAGTATTCTGCTTTCTCTTCTGCATTCACTTTCTTACCTTCCTGTTTTTCCCCTCACTATCTCTCTCGCTCGCTCTCTCTCCGTCTCGCTCTGTCTCCCCCTTTCTCGTCTCCTTCTCGCTCGCTGTACAATAGTGCTGACTCACACAGGATCTTGGCATCTCGTCCTTAAAAGGCAGGGACTCAATGGCAGAAGAACACTGCAGCTTTATAAATTGACTTTTTATGGCCGTGTTGCTGTATCGTGAAAATATGCGTTGCCTCCACACGTACACCGATACAGTGGCACAGGCTTCGGGCGTCAGTGTGTAGTAAGTATACAGCACCTTGACAAGCCTTCGCGCACAGGATCGCAGCACAGACGGAAAAAAATGAAAGGACAAAATCTGGGTTCCTGTGGACCACGTGGCTACCGGGCATTGGTGTCAACGTGACCGCAGTACCATGACCGTGTTCTTATGGGCAGTGGAACGAGGAAACGTGCTGAGAGCTGTGTATTAATATTATCGGAATTTTTTTTTTTTTTTTTCTATGGATTACACTAATTACTCATACTTACATTGCAAAGTAAACAAGTGGTTTTCCTGCTGTTTCACTTTTGTTTTCCTACGGTACATGCCATCTCTGTTTGTAAATTTTCAGTAGCCACCCCCCCCCCAGGTTATCAGCTTTGATGCTGTTTTGTTGTACCATCGTCGTGATGCTTATTGAAATTTTTTATGTGTTTGTTTTGGTCCCTTGAAGGCTACCCAGGCTCACTCGGCTGTCCCGGCTCGGTCCTCCCATGCTTATGGGCAGTGGTGCTCTTCACCTCCCGGTAATAGTAAGTGGGGGTTAGCAATCATCTTCCACGGGCCCTCTGCAGGAGTCCAGTTTCTACTTTGTACGAAATGCTGCAAAAAGTAGAACGGAGAAGGGTGGGAACTGGCATCTCTTTTATATCAGTTCTTAAACGTAGCAACAGCTGTGTGGCTGTATGTAAGCTGGTTCTGCAGCTTTAGAAAGAATGCAGCGCTTTTGGAATAAGTGGCTCGGCCCATCCCTCCACAACGTGGTCTCGCGAAATGTGATAAAGCTCTTTTGAAAAAGGGGCAAAATCTTATCTGTGTTCCTGACATTGAGAACTTGTTTCATGCTTTTATGGGTTCAGAATAAAAAGGGCACCGGTACGGTTTTGCCCTGGTAGTGCCTCTATCTGCTCCTTCAAGGCTCCCGTTTCCGGACACGTGTTGGGACAAATCCGCTGGTGTCTTTACCTCGTTGTGCTGTGAAAGGTGTTTTCATGAGACTGCTTTGAGGAAATCCTACGGTTCCGATAGGATGGAGCTCTCCTTGCTCTTGGTCCGTTGACAGCATTGGCAGTCCGTGTGAGGAGGTGTCTGAATGCCATGCGGGAGAACGTTCACCTTGAGGTATGGAAGGGCTAGGTTTCAGCCTAGAATCCGACTGCTGTCTGCTGGTTCCATGAAATGAATCTTTCATTTTGGAGTATCAGGTACAGCTTCTTTTTTTAACCCACAGGTGAGCCTTGTTAACTGACCTTAGGGAATGACCTTTGGGTTGTGTTTTCTGGTCTGAGATGAGGGCCATGCTTCGTTCTCTGGCCTGATATTGTGGAAACTCTCAGGGCTTTATTTACTTGTTTGTTTGTTTGTTTATTTATTTATTTATTTATTTATTTATTTATTTATTTATTTTGATGTGTATCAAACTGAGGTGTGCAAAGGTCTCTGTAGAGGAGCACCATTAGAGTGTTAGACTAGGGCTTCGCAGCTCCTGGGCTTTGGGTTCAAATGTGGGACTGACCCAGCTCAGTTTGTGAAGGTTTCTGATTCTCCCCATTTTTGCCTGGGTTTCTTCCCATAGTCCAAAGATGTTTTAGGCAAATTTGTCACTCTGAACTGCCCTTGGTGGGTGGGTGGGACTGGCAGCCTGTCTAGGGTACCCTGCCTCATGCCCTAAACTCTGGACTACTGCAGCCCTGCATTGTCTAAGCAGTTTTTGATAATGGAAGAAGAAATGGTTAGGATTATAGCGTATCCTTTAAAGAAACACACTTCTTCTAAAAATGGTCATCTGTTGGACTGAATAATAAACAGTGACAGAAGCTGAGGGACACGGGGACAGCTAGTAGTGTAGCGGTTACAGCTGTTGCCTTTGGACTGCAGGGGCACAGGTTCAAATCCCACCTCTAGCAAGGTGCTTACTCTAAATTAGTCCAGTAAAATTAGCCAGCTGTATAAATGGGTAAATAATTAAGTACCTTAACATTCTAAGTTGCTTTGGAGAAAAGCATCAGATAAACAAATGTATGTGATGCATTATAGTATATTTGGATGTCTTACAGAGAACAACATTTATTCCTGATGATTATTACTGCTGCTCTCAGTGTTGATGGTGACGATAAATACAATAATGAGCTAGTTTATTAGTGATTTATGCCTTTCTGTCAGTCCTTAAACTGTGTCAAAGTGCCTTTCTGACAGTTTTAGCACTTAGGAGACATCAGTCCCGACTCGGAGTGAAAAGAGACATTTATCTGGACCCTCAATCGGTGCCACAGGCGCAGTGCCGATTCTGCCGTGCATCCCGAGTCTCGTCCACCCACCCGTCACAATTGAGCCTCTGTGAGGCGGCACATCCTCAGCCCCGATTGGCACGTCTGTTGCCAGGGAACTCTGCTGCTTCAACGTGGATGGAATTGTGTGTGGACGTTGAGGCGTATGAACACTGTGCGTCTGTGATTGTGTGTGTGTGGCACCAGATGACCATTCTTTATTATGGGGACAGCAGCAGTTGCAACTCTGTTTTTCCTATTTGATTTAAAGACGTGAACTTTGCCGCGATCAGACGAAGCGGCGGTCCGTCAGCAATTGTTCGCCATGTGGTTGGCGTCCCGCATTCCGCTCAAAGCGTTCTCAGCTGCTCTGGTACCTCAGCTCCCGCTGCATGGGTTCACCCGTGCCCCCCAAATTGAGAATATCATCCACATAGGTCCTTGCGTGACTCGGTGTTCTAAACAAGAACATGTAAAGGGCAGGCAGCTCCCATGAATCAGCGGTCCAGCGGAATGGGGCCATTTCTTATTTTATCAGAGATGTACAAAGTCTATATTTAGCGCGGTGTCCTGTCTGCCTGACTCGACATATTCCGCACTCCCCAGCTGGCACGTACGTTCATGTCTGTAGACTCTGTACCCAGCATGCCTGGCTGTGGCAGGGACTGCAATGCAGCTCTGTGCATTAATTGGCAGCCAGACAGCAGCCTCAGGAAAGTGGTATGAGGAGGAGGGGGGGGGGGCGTGCGGGCTAGGGAGGATTCCTGAGGCCACGCGGCGCGCCGAGCGCTTGGAAACACGAGGAGTTGTGGCGCATGAAGCGCGTGCATGGATGACCGCGGCAGAATAGCAGGGCTATCTACACCCTCGGACAAAAACCAGTAAGGCTCCCTCTTGTGTCGAGTGCAGGCGCTGATCCGTGGTGCTCGAGACCTTCCGCACATGTACGCGTGTGTGAAATTCATGTCCCGCTTCTTTGTCTTCCGTCGTGCGTTTCCTTTGGCTGCCTTCTGCGTTTTGATCAAAGCGCCGGAGAAGAAGGGAAGCTAAATGCCTTTCGGCGTCGTTCGGAAACTTGCGTACGGAACACGGCTGTTTTGCAGATATAGAATGTGTCTGTGCCTCCTTGTAGCCCCACCCCGTGCAAACGGCAGGGGAGCGGGAGGAGAAGGAGTCTCAAACAAAACTCCCCCAGGATCACTCGCCGTGCTGTCATATTTGGAACACCCCCCCCGCAGGCTTTCTCTCACTTTCAGGCCTTTTCCAGCCTTGCGTTCTACAGCTGTCCCTCTGGACAGCGACATTTGCTAAGTAAATCGACAAGAAATATTGATATACTTCACTACACTCGAGCCCCCCCCCCCAGCCCAGTCACAGACTCTGTGTTTCGTGACAGTTCCCTTCATCTGCATTCTCACACCCGTGATGTCTTCTGTTTGTTTCATAATATACCTGTGTCACCATAGACAGCAGTGTAACTGCAGTATGTAATGCCTTATATGTAGATATTCATAGAAACATGCAATGTAATATAAGCTGCTTATTAAAAATGTAAAATGTCATTTCCTCTGTACTCCTATGTTGCTCTTCTCCATGGGACCCATTTCCTGTAGCGTAACCCTGCTGCTCCGTTTCTATCGAATGAATCGACGTGTCTGTCCTTAAACTTTGTGCTTGTCAAACCCCCGCTCTGTCTCTGGCAGTAGCAGGTTTTTATTTTTTGTTTGTTTTCCTCTTCTCTTTGGTTTGTCCCTCAGTCTTTGCGACATATAGATGGTGCATTGATCGCACACAAGAACCCCCCCCCCCCCGACCGCGTGCACGCCTTTCATCATTGATCCGCTCCCTCCAGCTGCAGCACTTGTTGCTTGTCAGTTTAAGGCTGGGGGGGGGGGGGGGGGAGTGAGGGGACTGGAAGACTAGCTCCTTTTATTTTGCTCTCCCTTCCTTTTCCTCTTGTGCCCTGACTGAAACCTGTGCCGCAGGGCACCATTTTCTCATGTTCTCACGAGGACTGTGGTCAACGGGTCAGGTGGTACGAAGATACCGTAGAGAACGGTGTCTGGAGGGGGTGCGTGGGGCTCGGAGTTCTGCTGTATGTGTTCCTGGAAATGTAGCCCAGCATTGCTCAGTAAAGACATTTTGGTAAGAAGGGCAGATTAATTGGTTTCTGGGAAGGAATATAAACAGGCCTAATTGCATTTAGCATCACTGTTGGTTAAAGGCTATATTTAAAAATCCCCCCCCCATTAGTTTTTTTTTTTGTTCTTGCTAGACTAATGATGAGATCGTGGACCAGTGAAGCTGACTGTCTCTCTTTGTCCAGCAGGTACCCCCCGAGCTGGCTCTGTCACCAGTGAAGCCCTGAAGCCGCCACCATGTCCCAGCTTCTGCATGTGGAGATTCCCAATTTTGGCAGCACGGTGCTGGGCTGCTTGAATGAGCAGCGGCTTCTGGGCCAGCACTGTGACGTGTCCATCGTGGTGAATGGGCAGGCCTTCAAGGCCCACCGTGCGGTCCTGGCCGCCAGCAGCCTCTATTTCCGCGACCTGTTCAGCGGCAGCTCCAAGGCGCAGTTTGAGCTGCCCTCCTCGGTGGCACCTGCCTGTTTCCAACAGCTCCTGTCCTTCTGTTACACGGGCAAGCTGACCATGGCAGCCAGTGAGCAGCTGGTGGTCATGTACACGGCAGGATACCTGCAGATCCAGCACATCGTGGAAAGGGGCATGGATCTCGTTTTCAAAGCCAACTCGCCGCACTGTGACTCCCAGACTGCTACCATGGAGGACCCTGGCTCTGAGCCCCAGAGCCCCAGCAACAACCCGAGCGCCACTCTAGGGCCACCAGGTTGGGGAATCTCTTTGCCTGTTGCCACCCGGAGGATCAAACAGGAGGGCTGCGAGCCTCCGCTCGGGCTGCCCGCTATGGGGCAGAAACGGGTAACGGGGGAGGCAGGGGGCCCAGGCAACCGGCTCAGCAGGAGCGGCTCGGTTTTTTACACAGGAGCTGGCGGTAGCGTCATCTTCCCAGGCCTGCAGCCGTACCCCATCGCCACTGGAGAGCGATCTAGTCCTGGTGCCTCCAGTCTCCCTACTACTGACAGCCCCACGTCCTATCAGAACGAGGATGAGGAGTTTGAAGAGGAGTCCTACGACAGCGTCACGGAGGATGCTTATGGGCAGCTCTATGGGCGCACCAATCCTTACAGCAGTAAATATCAGCGCGGCCACCTCTCGTCATCCGTGTCCTTGGTCACCTTTGCCCTTATCCAGAATAGATGAGTGTCTCTTGTTGAGTACTTAGAATTTGGGTCAGAAACTGATTTTTTTGGCATGTGAGGAGAACTAAACATTTGAGAGAACATAACAGATTTACAAGGACTGCATAGAAGCCACCACATATTTGTTTTTGTTTTGTTTAGCCATGCGGACAGATGCAATATACAAAAGAGAAGATCTATGAAAACATAATACATAATGATACAAAAAGCAGTTGCAATTCTTCTTGCACTAAATGTGTTAGTGCAATGTTGGTATTAATATATTTATCAAATGATAAAACACTCATGCTGTTGGTTTGAGTGATGGTGGTACAAATGATGGTTATAGGAATTCCTCATTTTGTGACAAGCTTTTTGTTACCCTAAAAGTTTGTTATAAAATGGGACATAAATGAAAAACACTGGAAAATGAATGAAGATGTGTTGTCCTTTATCTGTTTTTAAAATACACTTGCTCCTTGTAGTTCCCGTTAAGGAGACAAACCTCTTCCACTTCATTTCTAATACCACTTTCTTCACTTTTCTAAAAATTTCTGTTTCTCGTGGAGTGAACAAGACCTATATTTATGCACCCAGCTGGCAGGTTTGAGTAAAACACCTAAATGTCTGTGGAACTGAATTAATTCAACTCATTTAACACGGCTCGTGTTCAGGTGAACGCTGCATGCGTTTATCTCTTTAAATAGTTTTATTTAATTCTCAGTAACTTAGTGAGTTTTAATGTATCTTGAAGCAAATTTTGCAATCTTCCAGCAAATTTTTCTTTAGACCTGTATCTGAGTTTTGTACAGAACCTAACCAATGAATAAACTGAGGAATGTCTATATTAACCTTTTTTGATCTAGACTGACTTGGGAATTACAAACATATTGTGTTAGGAACAGACTTCCAGCCCTGATTGCATTCATAAGCTGTTGAGCCAGTGCTTTTTGTCCAAGGCAGTGTCCTTTGCAATGTTATAAAACAGAACTTGAGAGGAGCCCGCTGCACGATATTTCGGTTTTAAAAAAAAAAAACAAAAGGCAGCACAGCAATATCGTAGTTTTACAAGTACCTTAAACCTGTCTCAACGGCTCTGTTTTGTGTTTTATGAAACTTATTAATGATAGTGTGATCTCATATCAAAACGGTACAGAAGAAGAGTTTTTTACAACTTTTTCAACACGTATGTTAAACTTCTGATTGTTTCAGTCCAGGACAAACAAGACCCAGTGAGCATTCCCCTGTCCCTGGAAAACCGCTCCTGTGTGCTCATTCGCCGAGACCTGGTGGCACTGCCTGCTAGTCTCATCAGCCAGATCGGCTACCGCTGCCACCCCAAGCTGTATTCCGAGGGGGATCCAGGGGAGAAGCTGGAGCTGGTGGCAGGTATGCCGCAGCTTGGCGTGCTGCTGGGAGAGCAGAGGAGAGCAGAGGTGTGCACACCCTACTGTAACATAAACCAGGGAGAGAGAGAACAGACACAAGATATTCTGCAGCAGAATCCAGGGACAGAATACACTGTCCCTGTGTGGATTTCGCCAATAAAATCCTGCTAGAGAAAAGAGAAATTCTTACGTAGCATAGCCTACAGAGAGAGAGTACAGAGCCAGTATTTTGCAGCAAAATCTTGGAAGAAAACAGAGTTGGACTGTCTTGTGTTGCATAAACCAGGGCGAGAACACAGAGCTGTGCAGTGTGGTGCAGCATAGTCCTGGGAGAGAGCAGAGAGACACAATGTTCTGCAGCGAAATCCTGGGAGACATGCATAATGTGCTCTGCTGCAGTGTAAAGTGGAGCATAATGGTAGAGGGTGGAAACGCACAGGAAAGCGAGCAGAAAAGTAGAAGATGTCTGTAGTCAGAGTTCCAGGCACAAGTTATTCCATGTTAAGTTTCCTTCAAAATTTACATAAGTGAACATCTGACCAGTGAGTTTCTGTTTAACCGATAAAATTGATGCTTTGTTAAACCTGGCTTGTTGCTGTTATTGCTTGTTTTGCCATATTCCCCATTCCCCAATCTAATCAGCACCTTCTTGAATGAATTTGCTGGAATAAGTCTCCTGGGGGGGGGGGGGGAAGACCTGCAAAGGTATTTAGAATTCCAAACTTATTTCAGCTTATTAAGTCTTTACGTAAAGACTTTAATGTGTTGATAAGTGAATTCCAAACAGCAAGCTGCTAACTGTTACTTAGTACATGGTGGTGTACAGTGTTACATTTATGCACCAGCCTACCTCTTTATCTGTGAGCACGACTAGGAAATTTTCTTCTCTAATTGAAGGTAAGAACATACGAGGTTGGACTCAAACCTGGTCATTTGCTTGCAAGGCAACAGCTGTTGGCACTAAGCTGTTCAGTGGCTAGGTGCTCCTGAGGGCAAGCTCTCTGGCTGTGCACTTGTCTCATTGAGCGATGCCACTCTGCAGCTTTCTTTGCTGGCTGGGAAGCCGAAACGGAGTGAATCTGAGTGGGAGGAATGAGAAGCTGTGGAAAGTGGGGGTAGAGGGTGGGTGTAACATAGAGGTTACTGAAAGCCTCCTTTGATACGGCACATGTGACGTCACTGCCCTCTCTGTCCCAGGCACCGGCGTGTTCATGACTCGCGGCCAGCTGATGAACTGCCACTTGTGCGCCGGGATCAAGCACAAAGTGCTGCTGCGGCGCCTGTTGGCCACCTTCTTCGACAGGTGGGTTCAGCCATCAAGCCCAGGGCTCTGCTTCCTTCGCGGTACACACGTCAGCTCTTAGTCACTTCTGCAGTGCTATCAGAACATCCTCTTTTTTTTTTTTTTCTTTTCTTTTCTTTGCTCTTTTCCCAATCAAACTCCTTTCCAGACATGTGAATCATAGAGTGATGGCAAAATGACAATAACTGACTGAGTGGTCCGGAGCAGCAGGCTGTAAATCGCTGGTTGCCAGATGAAAAGGTCCTTGTATACGGTGTCCACCGTCCCGGCATTTGCAGCTCTTCTTCCAATAGGTACTCCCTGTACTGTGAGACACCAGCATTCATCAGTCATCGGTATTTGTGTTGCACAAGTTTTATTGGTCTTCCTATTTTTTTCAACCGGTACAGACAATCCTCCGGCAACTTTAGTGCACCAGGACGGCGTCAGGTGACCTGTAATGCGTGCAGATAGCAGTCGGCTTGTGAGTTTTCAGGGGAGGAAGAACGTTGCCCTTCAGGTCTTCGGGAGGACGTGTGGTGCGGTTTCAGGAAGAATTATTACACAACTGAAATTCCCAAATAGCAGTGAAAATTTAAGAAGGGTTAAGACTAACATATTACTCATGTTTCTGCAGGACAATAGTTAATAGTTTTGAACAGTCCTCCATGGAAAAGGCTGTAGAGTACGTGATTATTGTGGTACTTTTTATGAAGACCTCAGTAATCTGTCCAGCGGCTTTAGGAGTACAATTAAAAGTATTAAATAATGTCCTGAAGTAGAACGAAGACCCATAATACAGTGTGACCTGTATGGAAGATGTTTCTGAATAAGGTGTTCAATTGATATTCCTGACTTAAGAGTACATATTCATTCAGTTAACTCCATTAACACTTTAGCAGTAGGATAAGTGCCATCAAGTTTGACTCATAGGGACCAGTCATGTGGGTTCCTTGGTAAAAGGGAGGATATGGAAGCACTTTACGGTTGTCTTCTTGCACAAGTCTTTGGGTTGTGCACACCGGGGGATCTGCCAGTTCTGCACATGGATGTGTTGAAAGGGTGAAAATAGTGGCTGTGATGTCCCGTGAGTCAATTACGGTGCTTCCCCAACAGGAACACGCTGGCCAATAGTTGTGGGACTGGAATTCGGTCCTCCACCAGCGATCCCAGTCGGAAACCCCTGGACAGCCGCGTTCTCAATGCTGTCAAGCGTGAGTCTTCGCAACCCTCACATGCGCCGTTTCACAGTGTTATGTCAAGCTTGTTTTTTCTTTGAACTTTTTGAATGTATATCTGCTCCTGTGCATGTGCTGATGAAGCATAGCTGTTGTACCCTCTTCCTCTACTTTTCTCTTGCCCCTCTTGCAGTTTACTGTCAGAACTTTGCTCCTAACTTCAAGGAGAGTGAGATGAATGTAATAGCGGCGGACATGTGCACCAATGCCCGGCGGGTGCGGAAGCGCTGGTTGCCTAAGATAAAGTCCATGCTCCCGGATGGAATGGAAGTCTACCGGGGGACAGCAGCTATGGGCGTAGGGCATGCCGTGGGTGGGGCTGGTCTGCCGTTGTCCTTTGAAGCTGATTTCAAACCCCTGATCCCCACCAACCTGAGCTTTGAGCAGCGGCTCTACACAGAGCGCAAAGAGACACTGAGGACTCCCTTGCAGTTTTCTGGGGCCAGTCCAGGGGCCAGCATTGAGGGCGGGGAGCCAGAGCTGGAAGGGCCCCAGGCAGAGGAGGAGCCGGAGGAAGAGGAGGCTCCACTAGAAAGCGTGGAAGGAACACCCCCAATTCTTCTGGGGAGCGAGCCGGGAGGAGATGGCTGCCAACCCCCGACACCTGGCGATCAGCAGGGGGAAGAGGCTGCGGAGGGCCTACATTTAAATGGCCAGTGAGGCCACCTTGGCCTCCGCAAACACCCGGTCCTCAGCCTCTCTGCCCTTAAAAGGGAACTTCGTACCACAGGGCGCATAACATTTGCCATGCTGAAATGTGCTGCTCTGGAAAACCGCATCATGCGCATCAGCAAGACACCTGTAGTGGATGGTGGAGAGGGTGCCGAAAAATGAACCGCATACAGACAAAGGCACATGCATGCAAACACAAACACAGCTTTCTAAGAGATGCACACCCTTGTCATTGTAGGACCTTCTGTGTGAATCCTTTTTTGCTGTCCAGTTATTCCTGTTAGTTGTTGCCTAAACAAATTCTCATCATGCTAAAAAATACACTGAGTATAAAACTACTCTTAAAAGTATTATTTCCTTCTTTTTAAGTGCTTCATAGAGAAGTATATATGAATACGTTCATATTCTAAAATGTAGCTTTTTAGAAAAGTAGGTGGGGGAGAAATATTGGAGTGTGTGTATTAATAATGAATGAAAGATTTTTCTCTGCTTTTTTTTTTAAATAAAAATGCCAGGAATCTAATTTAAAACCCTTAGGATGGGAATTTTGGAAGATTACAGGATTGGGATTTACCTCCTGTTAGAGGGTACACAGGGATTATTCCTTTTAGAGGGGAAAATTGCATATCTTTGCACGGAATAAAAATCTAGATGTCTGTTCGGTCTACAACATGTTTCCTACATTTTCAAATTACAGGATCTATCTTGGTAGCCATTCTGACTTTAAACCATTTTTTCTCTGCTACAAATTACAGAAAAGGAAGATGGGGTGCTTGTTAATATTGCTCTGTAGACTTTGGGCGCGGATTAAAATTTTCACCAAAGATCAGCATTGGTGAAATAAGAAAGGGCTTTTCCTAGACATGTGAAGCCCTGTGGTACCTTTACAAGGACAGTTAATTTAAATAGGTTTTATGACTTGTAAGGATCTCACTTCAGAAAGACGTGAATGTGGGCATGTGTTGAACATCCAAAGGTCATCTGCTCGCCTGTAGTTGCCAGAACCACTTGAAGAAGTCCATACCAAGACAAAACGAACTGCAATCAGTCACACAGAAAACACACTTGCATGCAAAACTAATAAAGGTCACTAACTTATGTGCAAATCGAGGGGGGGGGGGGAGTTGTACAGTTGTTTGAAGATGTATAGTTGTTGAAAGTCGGTCTCTCTTTATGTTGGGAAATGAACTATGGTGAGTGTTGCACAGGGTGGGTTGGGGGATGTGCAGAGCATTGTGAAGCACTTTTTCAAGAGCCACTGGTGAGTATCACTGTGGTGACACTGAGGGATTTGCCCAGGTGAGGGGACACCCCTGGGTATTAGACTCTTCCACAAGTTTTTTTTTTTTTATTTTTTTTTATTTTTTTATTTTTTTAAATGTGTGTGTAATGAGCTCAATAGGATGAAGTATGAAAATCCTGCTGGCTTATTCCATTTGCACTACAAGAAGATACTGAAACTGTGGCTTTTGGAGCTGCCTACATCAAAAAAAAAAAAAAAAGAGAATTGGCTGCCATTTCACCTGCTTGACTTGTTTCCTCCCTTTTTTTTTTTTAAAACAACTTTGTTGTGGTTTGAGGCTTTGGTGGTGTGATAGCACTTTTTACATGTATTCAGAATTATTGAGTACACCAAGTGTCAGACAGGTGAACTTAGTAATTGGAAAAGTGTATGCATATGGTTTTTGCACTTTGCTGCTGGTCATCTGCTTTAATGACATAGTGGCATCCTTTTTTTAAAAAAAAAAATTCTTTCCTGTGTTTCTTATTCACTCCCACATTCCTCTCATCTTTCTATCTAGCAGCTATGTGATGCATTACACCTGTTTTGCCCATGTTTCTCCACAGGTATGCATAGATGCTATGTAGCAGTACAAAGATGGGTTTCACAGGCTCTCCAGATGAGACTCATGTGGGTTTGTCTCTTATTCCCATTAGCCATATATTGTGTGAATGTGGCGTTTTAAAATCTTTAAATGAGAATGCCTGTTTATATTCATGAAACTTTCATGAATGTCTCATTTGAAGAAAACCATTCCCAAATGTCACAGCTTCTTTAACAATGTTTGAGGAATTGCCCACAAAACTGAATTATAGTCATTTTTATTCTATTAGTTTCTAACATCACCCCACCCTTTTTTAATGTAAATCATATCCACTGAAGATAAAGTGTTCCAAATAGATGTGCCATGTGTTAAATCTGCAGCTTTTTCATGTTTGGTATATGCTTTCGTCAGATGGGCAAATGTGGGAGCTGAGGGGGTGGGGGGGTGCTTTTCTTGTGGTATGTAGCACAGGGTCTGGATTGAACTAAGTTTACAAGACCTGCGGTGATCTGAAACGATCTGATGCTTGGAGTTGAAGAGGTGGCAGTGGGAGATGGGGTTGTGCGTTTGTAGATAGTCCAGTCTTACGCTTCTTACGTGGAAATGAGTGGTCCTGTGATGAAGAGTGACCTTAGCTTATGAGCGTAAACGGCTTTGCTGTGGGCTCCGAAAGCTTGTGAGAGAGGGAAGACCACTTTTCTCCCCATCTCTTCAGAAGTAAAATATTGCATCTATTGTGTTTTGAAAGTCTTGCAAAACACTTGCATAAAAAAAGTCTTCCACAGCCACATGGTAGTGGCACCAAACTTTAGTGTTCACCTTCTCTGTTTGTTTTTCACAGAAAAATCGTGATTTTATTGATTTGCTTCATAACTTAAAAATGGGAACCATTCTTTCATGCCTCGTGTACAGCTATGAAATGGCACAGTAAAATGGATAACTAGAGCTGCCTTTTTCCTGAGAACTGTTGTGCAGATGATCATTTCGCTATCATGACCGTTACCTGTGTTGGCATAACGGTACAGAAAGGGTTACTGTAATTGTCTTACTGTTGTCAGGCTACATTCCCACATGTGACCTACCCTTATAAATAATTTACACACGATCGGATGTATAGATGTATAAGTGGATGTGTAGCGATCAGATGCTAACAAGGTCTTACATGTTAAAAATGTCAGTTACTAATTTCATAAAGATATGTAATCATTCAATATGTTTTTGCAGCAGTATTTTTTTTTTTTTGTATGTTTTCTAAGAAGCAACTTTACAAGTACCTTGACACAGCACTTTAGAAAGTTTGCGTTGAGATTAGGTTTGCACTAAAACAATGTGTTTCTGTTCACGGTTATGTAGCATACATGAGGCATGAAAGAATATATTAACCATATCAAAACTCAGTAATATTTTCTGTCTTTGTCAGAATAGGAGTCAAACAGATCCTAGTGTGCTACTACATGTGTGTGTTTTTGTCTGACACCTGTGTAATAATGGCCAATTGGTGCAGTAACCATTTGTCCTGTTGGGCTTTAAGGGGATGGTGGGATGCTGGGAATTGGGCAGGTTGGGGTTGGGTAGTGGTGGGCCATAGGGGAGGGAGGGTATTGAGTGCCTTAAACTTCTTATGTTATGAAAGTACTGTGAGGGGGGGGCCTACATTTCACACTGTCTGCTTTGGTTATCCACTCTGAAAGTGCCACTGGTTTTCAAAAGGTAAAGGTGAACTGACTCATACTCGAGAGATTTCTTAGATAAATGCATTTTTTACATTTAAATTGTACTGTATACTGCATATGTTATTGAAGACACTGACAGTGACGTGTATTTCTGTACTGGTTTCACACAAAAGAGAAATGTGATCAGAATTGGACCTATTAAGTGAGGGGGGAAGCTGTCATTTTTTTGCACACCCAAATAAAGTAAATAAGGTTTAACCAAATATAATTAACTGTGACTGATTGTTATGTGTTGCATGAGCATATTTGTACAAGTTTATTGCAATAGACAAACTCATCACACTAGGAACTGGGGCATTGTGATCTACATGTGAAACGTGCTTTGTCTGGGTGTGATTGGTTTCTTCAAACAAGGTGTTCTGCATGGGTTTAAACAGTGAAACATGAGGGAATCTGATTTAAATATGTTCAATTTTGTTCTCAGATTGCTTTGTAGGTCATGTTGATTTTTAAAATCAAATTTTTTTTTTTTTTTTTTTTTTTTTTTTTTTTTTACAATTTTAACAAATTTAGTGAAAAAGAAATCATGTATATGGAATACTTAATTGCTGGCTGGTGACTATAAACTTATGCAATATAATATACAATCTTCACTTTGCAGGTCCACATGTCCAGACTTGGGGACCTAATTAGAAATTAAAGCTATTTTCTTTCCATTTTAGTCACATATGTTCATCACGTAAATGAAAGTGTAAATAATATGGAGATTTGTATTTGGACATTTTAATCACTTTTCAGAACTGTGAACAAATGCTATATGAGGGGTCATACATTTTAATGCAAATCATTTGTCAATGTTGTGCGTTCAGCTTCATTCCAAAGTGTAAAACAATAAAAATGACCCCCAGAGATCAGAATGTATAAATATCAAATTCAAGACAAATATTAAAATTTGTCTAAGCGGAATTCATTGCATCAGAATGAACAAATTATCAAAATACATTTATATAGCTGCATTTAAATGTTTTTGACCCCACAAGGTCCCTTGTTTTCCTGAATGCCTTCTACTGATGATATATTACAAAGAATTTTTGCCTGCCTCCCTACACCCTACATTTACATACTGTAAATATTTGCAACAATTGCACGTGTCTGTAATATGACTTCAGATATTAAAAAGGTACATAAAATGAAACTGCAAATGAATATCTCTTGGAATGTCCTCGCTCACCTACCATATGTTACCTGGTTTAAGAGTTATTTTTCAGAATAAAGCTGAATTTAACAGACTGTGATTTGACCATTTCTAGAGCTTTTTTTTTTTTTTTTTTTTTTTTTTTTGAGGACAATCTTTACATATTGAATAGGTCCATACAGGGGAAATGGAGAGTAAAAATGCACACTTGTCAATGTGTTTTAATTTCCTGTTTGAATTGTGAACCTATTTTTTGTGATGTTCCCATGCATGAAAGTCAATGTATTATCCCTCTTGCCATATCATTAATCGCTGTAACACCAAAAAGGCCAATTTTTCTCCTGATTGTCTCAAACATTTTGTTCAAATACATGTTAGTGAAACTTTTTTCTCCTGCTTGTATATCACATCTTTTAAATTGAAGGCGTTCAAGCATGTGCATATGCACCCAAACTAATGAGCTTTGTGCAGAGTCTTTGAACATCACAGCCTAGATGGGTAGGTGGGTGTTCAGAGGAAGCCGCAGTCACGGCATCAGATCTGTGTACACTGAAGCTCAAAATCCTTGATGTGTTGTGGGTTTTTGAAAATGGTGTATGTGCTCCCTTTCTTGCTCGATGCAGGTTTTATCGTTGAACACCATGCAGTTCCTGTGTTACTCATTTTGTGAAGATGGTCCTTGATCAGAACTGACCCAGTGCTGCATGTCCATGTGTGGCAGGTGTTTGGTGACTGGCTGTATTATGTGAACCCTGAGTAGAAAACTCATGTCTTTACTGTTGGTGGATAATGTCGTGACATTGGTTGGTAGAATCCTTAAAAACATGCCCCTAGCTTTGACAATCGAGAGGCAAAGACAAAAAGACCATGCCAATGTGAGTGTAAAGCACATGTTGACGGAATGAACGCTTGTTTCTTGAGGGAGTTGGAGCAACCATGTATCTTTACATCATCTTGAGTAGGATCCATGCTCAAGTGGCAATTAACTACCCAGATGATGTAAAGAGCCATGTGTCCACACAGTGCAGTAGTTGTGGAAATCTGATCTCCTTAATGGTGGTCTTTGTCTTTTTGTCACTTTTTTTGTTCACGAAATGAAGCCTGTATTAAAATATCTATCAGATTTTTACCTGGTTAAGATTCTTACTAAGGTGACAAGACTTCAGATCCACATAAATCCCCCCCTGAACTGCAAAGGAGGAGTGCTGTGGCTGAACCTCTGGAGAATGTTGTGGACCTTTAGTACTGGATTCAGCCACACTGGGGTCATTGCCCCACACTCTTTTGTAATCTTAAAAAGGGAGCATTTCAATGCTTAGAAGCCAGAAAATAAGTGCTTTGGCAGCTGCTGCAAAAAATATTTATCTGCTTTCTAACAAAAAAGACAGCAAATATCAGCAAAAAATTAGCAAAATACCACTTTAGATGCTACATATCTTGGACTTCCATCTTGTCAGTCACCGCTTCCTCAGTTTGGAGTGACATTGTGTTTAGAAATAATAGCATTTTACTTTAAAATGAAACACTGAACAGATGTCTGCTTTGTAATAAAACTCTTTTCTTCACCTTCAAAATCTTTGTCTTTTTCCCTTCATGGTGAATAAAATTTAGCTAGAAAAGTTTCCCAATGAAAGACTTGCATACATATATTATTTCAATAACTACTGATTTATTATATTTAATATTCCTCCCTAAACAGGACAATATATATTTTTATGTACTCTAACATCTTTTTTAGTTCTTTCCAGAATCATCCCATACAATCTGACTTTCTCCTTTGTATAAAAGGCTCATTGGCCATAGTACAGCATCATCTGTGTGTATAATTTTTTTTTTTCCCCCCATCATTCCATGCCTCATCATGTCAGAGTAGACTCTTCCATCCCTCCCGTTGAAAATTTTGTCTTCTCAGTTGCTGTTCTGAAGTAGAAAAAAACATTACATGCAGCTAATTTCTGTCTTTATCAAACACAATTTCACTAAAATGTCAAGAGCTTAAAATATTAAAATGATGTAAACAGTTTTGGTACTGTAATTTTTTCGAAAAGGAAATGACAGAATATTAACACTTTAAAGTTGATTGGTATTAAGCTACCGCCAAGGCTGTTACCTCATCTGCTCAAAGGAGAGATCAGGCTTTGCTTTTTTCAACATTTTCTTTCCAGTGAGCCTTGGCAGTGTCTTCCTGGTCCATGACCCTTTCCAGGACAGAGTGTCCATTCAGGGCTACTGGGGTCATTGGAATGTCTCGGAATGCCCGGAACTGGCGACAGTTATTGAGGTGCTCGTTCTCTAGTCGAAAGAAGTTCCAGATGAATCTTCTGGATGACCAGAGGAGCAGATATACAGTTCTTGTCAGTTTTGGTCATTGTTTCATTCTGTGTTACGTTCCTTATTTGCTTACCAATTGTAAAATTTGAGACGATCGCTGAGTCCCTGTATTTCGTTTCCTTAACAACTGATTCTTGGTCTTCGTGACCCCCAGTGTATGCTGTTTTTTTTTTTTTTTTTTTTTTTTTTTTGCATTAAAAGTGACCTTGTAATAAATTGGTTGGCAATGAGGTGGTCCTCCAAATGAATAGCATAATCCAAATCATGTTAAACTAAAACTTTTGATAAATTTCTTGAATTTGTATTAACTACTGAATGCCTAGAATCACAAGAAGTACATAACTAGTTTTAATAAAATACCAAAATATTTTCTGTGATTACGATGATTTCAAGATTATCATTCTTATCCTTCCATCAGTAAATTTAGATTAATCAGTCATGTTAAATATTTATAGTTTTAAGATGAAAAATGTTCAAATAAAGGGAATGTTTTATCAGCACAAGTGTGCTTACAGCTATTTTGTAATATTCCTCTGAAAACTAGTTCAACCTAAGAAAACGTCTTAACTAATCCCAATGTTTATACATTAATTTATATTGAATTGTGTGACTTTTTCAGAGCTTTGTCCGGTGAACACAACTGGATCCTTTGCATCTATAACCAGAGTACAGGGGTGTGTTAGAGAGCTGCTTTGAAGCAGCTCTCTTTAGGGCTGTGTCCACAGGCCCATGAAATAAAGTCATTGGCAACAAACTTAACGGATGAACCTTCGCGCAGCTACTCCTGTAATATAACGTAAGTGTTGGAAAAAAAAAAAATTCTATAAATATATTAATAGGAAGGTGATTAGGAATTGTCGATATTCGGATTTGGTTCAAATGGTGGAAAGAAACTACTTAAGAATCACACGTCTGCATCTAAGTCTCTCTTTCTCCTAAGGTAATGCACACATTGTGTTTTCGATAAGAAGTACGTCGCTTTGGAGAAAAGTGTCTGCTAAATTAATAAATATAAATGCAGATAATTACGTGTTACACAGGTTCATTTTTCACTCGTATAAAAGTAAAGACAAAACTTGAGTGTGACTTTTACAGATTAGATGCCATCATCTGGGCACTGTGCTGGGAGTGCTGGTCTCACCGAACAACCTCCAGCGGAGCCAGGACCCCAGTGACAGTGGCTAAGTCAGAGTTCCTTATTTGGATCAGGATGATGTTAATTCCCCAGGCAACTCTGAGCAACACATCGGCTAGCATGGCGCCATAGTAAAATGCCTAAAACAAAACAGAGCTGCAGATTACATTCTCCAGGGAGAAACAAAGTGTGTTTCTGTATTTTGTGGAAAGGAAAAGCACAAACACATATGCTGTTTTAATCTCTTAGTATTATCCCAAGCACTACAGGACAGTAACATTTTCAATATTGCTTTAGCCTGCAAAATATGTCTCATCAAATCACCTATGTAAAACATGATGTTCCCTATTTTGGAACATGAGCCCAAAGAAAATTAATCTTACTGACATGTATCTTTGCCCATACATCAATGTCCAGTGGAAGGGAAGAGGTGGTTGTCTGCCAGGTACCCAAAGCAAAAACTATGTCCAGTTCTCAACTTAATATGAAATTTCAGCTACATAGCATCCTGGATATAAAACAGGTCAATGATTAGGTTGGTATGTAGACAGATAGGTATGTTGAATGTCAGGTCATCAGTTGATGAAGATGAAGTGCAGCTGGATCATGACAATGATTTCAAACATACAAACAAGTCAACATCAGAATGGTGGAAAAAACTAAGTTCTGGAATGGCCTGGTCAAAGTTCTGACCTGAATTCAGTTGAGATGTGAGAGCTTTTCACATCTGAAAACCTGCGAATGTTGCTGAGCTAAAGCAGTTCCCCATGAAGGCGAGTGCCGAAATTCATCCACAGCAACGTGAGAACCTTGTCAACACCCATAGGAAGCCATTATTTGCAGTCATTGCAGCCAAAAGTGGCAGAACAACTTATTGAGTGTTTAATGGGCAATTACTTTTTCACACCTATGATTGTGCATTTTATTATCTTCCACTCCTAGGAAATTATATAAAACATGGCTGTCATTTTTTTCTTCTGGCTCTGTTTGTTTGAAACTAACTTCCCAAAATATCTGGTCCAATTTAATGTCAAACACTTGCAAAACAGAGAAAATTGGAAAATTCTAATGCTTTTTCACCGCACTGTAAACAGAAGAAAGGAAATTACTCAGAGATAGCACAAGATGTTTTGTTATTTCTGAATCATGTTTGTGGAAGCGCTGAAGCTGCCAATGAGCAGGCACATTTTGCATCCATTCTATAGCCTTCAAAGGAAGTTGGATTTCCTATACCTGTTGTGAGTACACCACCTCCTTTCTCAGCAGCTCAGGACCCTGGAGGAGCCCCCAGTCCATCCACAAGTCCCAGGTAATGGTTACCAACACGCTGAGGCATGTGGCAGCAGCCCACAGGTACAGGTACAGCTTCATTCCCACAGCCTGTGTGGGGTCCTCTAGAATACAGCAGAAAATATGGAAAATCAAGAGTGGTGGATGCTGGAAACTAGGGTGGTGTAGGTATTTTTAGGAGCAGAGAAGCTTTTAACCATTTAAATTTCCTTATTCAATGTGTGACATCACAGCCAAAACTCCACAGATTCTCAGTTTTGGCTCTGATGTGGAATGAACTCCTTCTCTGCCTCAAAGCTGCTGAATCCATTCATTTCCGCTTTCAGACAAGCTTACACATGGCATGCACAATCCTATACCTGTGTTCATGCTGAAGAGACCGGCAAAGGTGACGGTCATGAAGACCGTGGAGTATTTGCCAGCATTGAGGAGATGTGGCCTGGTGTCCCCACTGTCCCAGAAGTTGCGAATGCACTGGGCGAACCGTAGCCAGGGTGGGAAGCACTGTATCAGGCAGCTCATGCTCCTGAACAGCTCTTCGCAATCCAGCCTCCCTGGTGTGCCGCACAGAGAGCCACGTGAATGACCATGTTGTTGTCCATTGTTGTTTGGCTCCTAACAGGTCACATAACGGACTGTAGGGCTCTCACCTGCAGGAGGAGCATCCATGCTGGGCAGGTCCCTCCAGCTGACCTCACATCCATAGAAGCAGATGAGACCCCACATGTCGAGGAACAGTGCGCTCAGACTGTTCAGCTGGTCAGCTAGCCAAAAGTCTGCAAACCCCACCGGATGAAAGGGGGCCGTGAGCACCCGGCCCTGTTGAGCAGGGGAATAGTCGATGACAAACAGACGTCCCGTATTGTGTACATGTACAGTTTGGACCAAAGTTAATCTCTTTTCCAGTCATTTTTTCCGATTGTTGATTTTAAATCAGTCTTTCACATGACAAACAGATCAACCAGTTGCCTAGTGATTAAGGACATTAACAAAGACTGCTGGTTCAAGCCCTTGAATGCATTCATGTAAAAAGTACTTGATCTGAATTATTCCTAAAATGTAAAGTAAATACAATAGTACTAAATAGTAATATAAGTAAAATATTCTTATGTACTAGGGGGTGCGGTGGCACAGTGGGTTGGACCACGGTCCTGCTTTTCAGTGGGTCTGGGGTTTGAGTCCCGCTTGGGGTGCCTTGCGACGGACTGGTGTCCCGTCCTGGGTGTGTCCCCTCCCCCTCTGGCCTTACACCCTGTGTTACTGGGTAGGCTCTGGTTCCCCGTGACCCCGTAAGGGACAAGCGGTTCTGAAAATGTGTGTGTGTGTGTGTGAGTTTGGGCCCCCAGAAAGAATGGGCTAACAATATGAGAGTTATTCTGGTGGTGATCCTGCTGAGCCTGTAATTCACCTTGTGTGCAGTAGTCACTGCTAATTCACCTGTGACCCAGGTTGTGGAGTGTCTCACCAGCAGCGACAGCAGCCAGCGGCGAAATCGGTGATGGAGGGTGGGCGTAGGGTTGAGCAGCAACAAGATGGGGAGGCAGTAGAAAAGGAGGGGCTGCAGCTGCAGTGGGACTGGCGGAAGGGGAGCGTGCAAGCAGGCCAGGACACTGAGACACCAACACACAGCTAAACACCCTGCCACCTGCCGTAGAGAAAATAGCAGGAGTTTAGACAGGCAACACCATTTCGCTTCATCTTGATTCCCACAATCCATACAAACTTTATTTAAGCTCAGAATCAATTCCCGTGCTGTAAATAACATCATACATCAATGCTGACAACATTTTTTGTCTGTTCTACGTCCCCCCGGTGCAAAACACCTTTTTGCGAACCTATGTTTCCTGAAATTGGAGATGTAAAGTTTCATAGCGCCTCACTTCAAACATGTGGTAGTAGGACAAGTTGTCTTCGCGGTTCAGCTCAAAAATGAGGACATAGTTGATTCCCGATCTTTTCCAGCCATAGATGTTGACCCCCAGCAGGAAGAGAAACTCAATCAGTAGGAAGCCCCCTCTGTAGAGTCGCAGCAAGGGTCTTACGGGGTCCCAGTCAGGTTTCTGTATTGCTAACACAACAAGACTTCATATAAGTGCTCAGTGCAAGGCAAGGCTTCTATCCATGCTGTACTTCATCACAGGTGTGTAAATTATTTTACATCTTTTGCTGTCTTTCTTAATCTTCCTCTAAATTGCACTTTTGTCACTGCTTTGCTCGCATTATTTCCATCGGAAGTTTGTAAGATCAAGACGGTAAGGTGAGTTGGGGTAGAGCCGAGGTGTATCTCACCTCTCAGGGCAATGAGATTCAGTAGAGCTAGCAGAAGTCCACAGGTCACACCCAGCCGAAAAGCGGTCCAGTCTGGAACAGACTAGATAGGGGATGGTCCAAACATCTGGCCTTAGACGCCTGGGTTACTTTCTAAGCATTGTATTAAAAGAATTAGTTTGAGATTTTCTTGGAAGTTGATTTGAATGTTAAAATACTGATACTGACTGGCTAGAAATTAAAGTTATTAAGTTATTAATAAGTTCATTTGATTCACTTGAGAAACCATACCATGCAGGTTATTTTAAGAAGTTTCATTGAAGTTTCATTGTTTCATTGTACTTTAGACCAAGAACATCTAGCTTAAAACTAATTTGACGCCCAAAGGAAAAACTCTAAGTCATTGTGGTGTTGTGCATATAATGTTCAAAGGACCCTGCATCCATGCTGCATTACCAAAATATGAAAATCTAATCCAAAATATGTTGTTTTGCCACTTTAACCTGGTCTCTGTAAGTGGATGTCACCCCTACAAAATCGTTTCCATTACAGTTGTGACCTCAGTACCTCCTCTTCTGTTGCTGGTGTTGGGATGTTAAGTTTCTTCATAGCTTTCTGTCTGTCGCCACCCATCAGCTGGCACATTAGCAACTGTTGTTAGGCAAATAGGGATTATAGTTAAAAGGCAATGGGAAAGAAGACAGCGGACTGTTTCTCACTGACAGTTTGCAGACCTGCATCATATTGAAAAGCTTAAGTGTTACAAGAGGACAAAGTGTCAAACATTCCTCATGTGTCCTCCCAGTATTTTTGTATAACTCCATTCAGTACATTGGCAAATGTTCCTTGGTTCCCCCTAGACCTGAGAGACAAATGCAACATCACTAAACTTCAGTGATGCTGCTGAAGACAGAGAAGCTGCTGACAACTTTTGCCTCTTAGAATCAAAAATTAAAGCCAAGGGATTCATCAATTGACAGATACACCACAGATAAACCCTTGGCAGAGTTGTAGTGAAAGATCCGGAAATGTGCTGCTGTATTTACCAGAGCATGGATTACAACTGGGCAAGAAATCTTATTTTTGATAATGCTATACGGCTGTGAAAGCTGGACTTCTTCGAAAGGAAAAAATCCCATTTAAGTTAAGGTGTTGAAGGAGACTTTTAAGGATGACACAGACAGCCAGAAAAGCAGATGAATGTAGGGTTAAATACGGAGGGAACTCTCATTAGAAACACAAATGATGAAAAGTTGTTTTTTAGAAACACCATATAAAATCGAGTTCTATCAGAAAGACTGCCATGGCTTGGAAATTTGAAAGAATAAAGACAACTAGCAGCCATGTGGATGGATGCAATCACGGATTCAATGGACACATCTCTTTCAACGCCAACGAAAAATGGAGGGTAGAACATTCTGGAGGCACTCTGTGTGTATGGTCATCAACAGTTGACATCAACGCAACAGAACTTTACAGCGTACCTGACAATTTGTCACACTGCTGTTGGAATCAGTGTCACCATTCCTTACCTCCAACTCTGAGATGAGCTGGCATATTCTTCTACTACTGTGGAGCTCAGATGTCTCCAGCTTTTCCTTTCTCCATTTCACTCCTTGCTGTGAATTGAATCTCTTGCCATGTTTCCTCATAATCTTGCAGAAGCCTATATAGTTTAGTTCCTAACTCCAGAACAGAAAACAGGAAATGTTAGCAGCAGGCAGTGTGATGGTTAAGTATATAAACATGTAACCTGAGCATTCAGTCTGGTGCTGCTATAACACCTTTGTTCAGCCTAGTTAATGTAACTTATTCTTGCACATAATACGCCAATACATTCACTGGCCACTTTATTAGGTACAGCTAAATCCATCTTGGTTGGATCCACTTTTACCTTCGGAACAGCCTGACAGAGTTACTGACATAAACGTGGAATTAATGCTGTGGTAAAGTAAAAACTGTACAAAGAAACAAGTACTTGATTATAGCAGCATACATTTTCAACATCCTTCTCTATAGAAGTCCTCAAATTTAGCCTATTTAACGTGGCATATTCAGTATTTCCTCCCTACCCGGTAGCTGCGCAGGAGTAGCATGCTGTAATACAGCTCGACTACAGCCACTTTTAGTTCCCTCTCAGTCTGTTGCCCACTGTCCATTCTGATGACCTGAAGGAGCCATCTCAGCTTTGTCCTGGACCCATGCTTAGCTCTCTGGCTCTCATGGAGAGTCCTTAATGCTAGCTTCAGTGAAGTAAGCCTTGCTTGGACCTCGGTCAGCCTCTCTAACAGAAAAAAGCAAAAATCATTTTATCGTCATGTTGCTGATGGATGGATGGATGGATGGATGAGGAATACAGCAAAAGATGGAAGAGAGCAGTTAGTGAAGCTCAGTTCGCTGACTAGGAGCCCCTCTAAGTCTAGATCTGCTATGCATGTTTTCTTTCTTACCTGAATAGAAGTGGTTAACCTTGGCAAGTTCCCTGTCACATGTCTGAAAGAATACCTCCTCTACAGACCTCAGGTTCCTTTGACAGATGTGATCTACAAGAGAGAACAGGCTCACTGTGATCATGTGAAAATGATCATCCATGGTACAGGGAATTGCTGTGGAGATCCCAGTGAAAATGCCAAGAGGCAATAAACTGAAGTCACTGAGCGATGGTGATCTCAGAGCATTCCAGTAACAGCTCTGGTAATATTTACATCTGTTTGAAATGCAGCATCAAGACTCAGATATTTGGCTCTCTCAACATACTGTAATTTCTGGATACTTTCAGGCTACTTTCTGAATGGAAGAGAACTATGAGGCTGTGCATGTACATGTGTGTCTTAATTCAGCTCAGTATGTGTGGAATTTGCAAGTTCCCCATGTTCTCCCCACATTGATGTGGGTTTCCTCCCACAGTCCAAAGATGTGTTTTTCGAGTCCAAATTTCCTGTAGTGTGTGAGCGTTGCAGTGCTCTGCTGTACAAATGTGTGAATGACTTTAGGGAGTTTAGGGTACTTTATCCATTAGTGTAAATTACCTTGGAAAAATGCAACAGCTAAATACTATTTAATAATTTAATCTATGAGTCACTCCCTGACCTCCACATCACCTCTGAACCTTGGCTTGTTTTATAATAATCACTAAATAATTAATAAACCTTATGTTCCTTTGTTTGAAAAAAGTGGGACCATCATTTTAAAGTTACAATTTTCTTTTGTTATAAAATGAGGTTTTAAACCATCTCAAACTAGAACCTAAAAGAGAATGGACATCATGCATTTTTCTTTAACCTTACAGAAGATTTCTAAGTTGAATGTTTATTTCTAAAGTTGATGATTAAATTGCTTTAAAGTCCAGAAAGAGACAATTGCTCCAGTGGGATGAGAGAGTTATTGTTAGAAAGGTACTTACCAGTCCTTACCAGGGAAAGAATGATGGTTTTGGAGGCATTCATAGCGAGCTTGGCAAGTTTATCTGAATCCATCTGTCTTTCTCTGTATTGTTATTGCAGACAATAGCACTGGGCACTGCACGTCATTATCATAGCAGGACCCCAGGGAGATGTAGGAGGGGTAGAGTGAAGGGAGAGCTCGCTTGGGTTGCTTTAAATATACGCTTACCGCAGTTCATCTGCACATGCATTGCAAATTTGACTCAATGTGTTTCGTACCTTGGTGCCTTCAAAATAATAATAATAATAATAATCAATTACTAGTTATTTTTATCAGAATTTGTGATGAGCAAGTGGATTGTATTATTTGTGACATTTTACTGAATAAGTGGGTAGTAGACCATGTTGGTAGACTCCTCCTCTTACAATTTGCTTCTCCATCCAAGTATAAAAGGTATTGCTTTTGTTTAGTTTGGCCATGAATTATTCAGGCAGAATTAATCGCTGTTAGTTAAAGGAAGTCCCTGTACCAGAAGTAGTAACTGTCCAGGTCACACAGCTGTATGTGGTACTATTGTCATACAATACAGCCCTGATATCCCACCCACTGTCAGCCAAAATACCTGAAGATAGATAGATAGATAGATAGATAGATAGATAGATAGAAGCTTTTTAGTAGCTGTGTAGTATGTAAAAGTGCTACCTTACCCCCATCCGAGGAGGACCTGTGCCTCACACCAGCGCAAAGCATCGCCTCCAAGAGCTGGTAACAGAAACCAGAAACCAAGGTCAGATATTCTGTGTTATAGACTGTCACAGTCTGTTCATTTTCTTCGAAATGAGTGTTCAGGGTACTGGAACAGGCCCTTGAATGGGACTCATAGCTTTTAGATACCAGCGATTAACAAGCATGTCTCCACCTAACTTCTTTACATCAATCCCTTGCTGAGATTTGGTTTGAATGTCTTTTTTACTACTCACAGTCCTGCACCTGAGCCACTTTGTGTTGTCAGGCTTGTTGGTGCCATTTAGCACCTGCCAAGCTTATTAAAGATATATGCACAAATTAATATGACCTCTGTGTTACCCATCAAATAGATCAGCTTGCTCACCGAATAGCTGATATATTGCTTCTTCCATTCCTTGGTCATGTACGCTTCCAGGTGATCTGAGAAGCTCATGAGTGCTGCTGCTGGAAACCCAGGTCAGGAAATGCAGGCTGCCCTCTCGTCCCTCTCTTACGGTGCTATGGCAGGTCTGGCCACACCTGAGTGTCTCTCAAAGAGGGGAGCCAAATGAGGAGGGGGAGGAGGGAGGCAATGAACAAGAGCGAGAGAATGAGGACACGATGGCCGTCATACTGTGTGCACACAAAGAATCACAAACCCCTAAATAATTTAAGGAGTCAAACAGCAATTGGAAGACTAATGAGCAAAGTAGCTGAAATGTAGCTTTCGGCACAGGGACGAAGAGATGGAATGTCTGTTTCGGAGATTTTGTCCGTAGTGCGAAGTAGAAAGATGGGGATATTTTAACGACGTGTTTAGAGGGCTTCACACTGAAGTCATTCTGTTTTCAAAGTTGTGTCTTTTGTGAAGGATTTTTGGTTGTGTCTCTCCCATTCTGTGCCCCGGTTGCATTCACTGAAGGAAGGGAGAACATGCTAGAGTACAGAAATTCTTTCTGGAGCCTTTTTCAGCATATTTCATGTAAGAAGAGGAAGAAGAAGAAGAAGAATCTAATCCAATTTATGAGGCTCAAAATTGCATACTAACAGCACATCTTCCATTTAACCCTAATGCTAGGTACTTACTCTTGATCAGAGGTAGGACACTTAGTAAAAAGTAACATTTACTCTTACTTATAAATTTCTTGAACAAATGGGCTTTTCAGAGTAGGTTTTGGCATCAGTACTTTATACTTCTTATTACTTTAGGTTCTACATCTGTAAGGAAAAAAATATTTACTCAATTACATTTCTGTCATCCTGTTGTCATTACTGCTCAGCTTTTTTTCTGATGTTTTAACTTTCTCTCCATGAAACCAGTCAAGTCACTTTTAGTGCAAAATATTAGTTCCACCTGCTCATGCTTACCTGACACCTGTGGAATTCATTGGCTATTGTGAACTGTGTGTCAAATCACTTTTACTGTGAACTATTTGCAACTGTATTTCATTAGATGGTCACATATCATGTGTAACTCACTGAACACATTAGCAGTGCATTAATAACATAAATGGTTAATATTTCTCTATCCATTGAGCCCATTCAGACTGTAGGGATGACCAGTTCGATTTCAATGTTGAATTGTACCTCATATTGACTCAAAACCTTGCTTTTCCTGCCTTGATCGACAACCCGACTTAAAAGATGTTTAAGAATTTCAACAGTTCTTCAATTGTATACGTTCAGTAGGTGTTAGCCGTTTTTAACTGAGTTTTTGGGTGAGTTGCTTCAATTTTATATGTTTTTTGTCACAATCAGACACAGTGAACTCAGGTTCAAAGTTTATTTACAAGTGCACTGTGTTGTTGGTGCTGAAGTGACATGGTGACTGATGAACAAAGACGCACATGGAGGCTTGGTGATGAGAAGTTGACTGGAGAACCTGACAGACGAGGGAACGTGGAGATTTGGCAAAGACGGGATTGGAGAACAACGCTGGTGAGGGAACATGGAGATCCGGTGATGAAAAGACTGTAGGGCTTATCACAGGAACACACTGGGACCAGGACTTGGGGAAAGGTAACTACACAAGAACATGGATTGATAGGAAACATGAATTCAAGGCAACTGGCAGCTGATCAAGAATCCGCTACCTAATGTTAGCACTTCAGTACTTTTGTATTGCTAGGAACTGGGCATTAAGTCTGTTGGGATCAGGTATGCTGATGGTGGAGCTAGAGTGATGCTCCTTGTGGTCATTTTAGATGTTACTCACAGCGGTCGGGACATTTTTGCCACGATAACAGTAACTTAAGGGTTTCTAAAGAACTGTATAAATGTAGACAAGTTAAAACAATGATTTAATTTAAATACATTATATTACTGATTGGACGTATTTTAGTTTGCTTGTTACAGCTAGTCGTTCTTGAAAGTTTACAGGTGTATGTTAATTAATATGTTACACTCATTAATATGTTAGTTATATATGTCTGTAAAAGACAGTAATGGTGAGCAGAAGGAAGTGCCAACAACTTTCTGTAATGTGTTTCTTAAAGTGGAATGTTGAGTTTATATACATAGAGATTGACATGCTTTGGTAGATAAATGTGACCACACACGTCGACGATGTCTTATCGAGAATATCTTACAGGTTTATGGATGGGTGGGACATATTGCGACCATACTTTTGAGAGTTTAAGTAGATGTGTAGTCAGTACTCTGTACCCTTTAGGATTAGGGTTATGATGAACTTGTGATAAACTCAGTCTGGCACACCACTAACTCCCTTTGGGAAGAGGTTTTTTTCAGGTTAACCAGCCAAAAGAATGTGTAACCACTAATCCTTTTGGCTTGGCAGCTTCCAAACAGAATCATTAGCCTATTGCTTCTTTTTTCTTTCTACCATTGTCATACTTTTGAACAAATTAATTGATTACCGAATTTCACTCCGTAACAGAAATGATCAAACAAAACAGTGAACAGTACATAGAGGCTCTTCTGCAGCAAATGCAATGTAGAGTTGGAGCCACCAGGGAGAGACAATGACTACCCTACAAGAACGCCGACAAGTTTTCACATGCAAAGGCCTTATGACACTGTTTAAAGGTTCTCTTCAGCAGCCGCCAGCCTGGTATTTCAGCATAGCTTTTGGAAATCAGATGGCATGAAATGAAACTTGAAATGTTAGTCTAGTCTAAAAAAATCTCCAGGTCCAAGCCACTGAGATCTAAATCTTTTCTAGTGGTGCTTCACAGGTTTATAGCATTCTGTTAGATGAAGTCATAAATCATGTTTTTTCGTTAGTCTGTAGGCATATGGCCCACATAGCATTATGAGATTCAGTCCATTCAAAATCAACAAAAGCAGAAGTCTTCAACTGACATTTAACATGTATGGATGAGTGACCCATTGTAAGTAGTGTATCTAGCAGTGTAAGTCACCTTGGTGAATAAGGTGTGTGGGCTAGTAACACTACATAGAGTTCTTTGGAAGTCGCTTTGGAGAAAAGCATCTGCTAAATAAATAAATGTAAATATAACACAACATCACATTGAGATGAAATACTGAATTTCCTCACTGCTCTGTTCATCCTTTGATTATTCAGCTGTGTTAACACACTGGACGGGACACTAGTCCATTGCAGGGTGGCCACACACACACTCCGGGCAATTTAAAGACACCAATCCACCTGAACTGCATGTCTTTGGAGTGTGGGAGGAAACCAATACAGACACGAGGAGAACATGCAAACTCCACACAGACTGAGTGGGAATCAAACCCACGTCCTCTTGCACCACCCAGGTGCTGTGAGACAGCAGAGCTATTTGCTGCATCAACCTGTCACCCCTGTAATAAGATGTCTAAATTGTGTTGCATCACTGAGTGGATTTATTGTTTCTGTCAGAAACATCTGATATGTATGAAGGCTTAACGCTCTGAATTGTATTAAATTATGTAGTATTTCCTATTGATTACAAGTTGCATTTTGTCTGCTAGCAGTTTTGTCTTAATTTAGTGCAGCATTTTCTTGCAGACCTTGGAATAAATTTTGCTTCATCAACATTTAGTCTTCACTGAGTTTTTGGAGCAAAACCGTTCACAGGCTTCACTGAGTTTATAGCCTCTCCCTTGCTGACAGCGCAAGGGTGAAACTGCAAATTGTCAGTAATATGTTAATAAAATGTTTAGGGAAACAGAGGGCTGCTTTGTGAAGAACAGGGTGCCCCGTCATCATGTTCAGCCATCAGTGGACAGATACAGAAGAGGTAAAGCTACAAAGCCATATGGCAGATTTCCTCGTCACCTCCTGCAGTAAACAATAGATGTGGTGTTTCATAATCTTAACACCTCATTGGCCGTACAATTATATCCATCTCGTGGCAGGTTGTGTCCTTTGGCTGAGTTTGGAAGGTGGGATGTTGCTACTGTCATCTGATGGATCTGCCTGTACGAGAACTGTGGGAGGTTGACTACTGAGAACATGTGGCCATAGGTTTTTAAACGAGGGAAGAAGTTGGGAAAGAGCCCCTGATAAACTTGTGGTTTCACATGGATGCTTGTAAGAAAGCAGACCGTACAGTAAATAAAACAGGTCCTAATACGTATGAGAGCGAGAAGCCGAAGTACCCCGTTCAGGTCCTCCATAGACAGAATCTCACATTTAGCATTTGAATTCAATGACTAGGAGCAGCACAGTGGCACAGTGGGTAGCGCTGGTGCCTCACAACTGCTGGGCTGTGGGTTTGGACATGGATTAAATCAGATTCCGTGTGTATTGAGTTTGCATGTACTCTCTGCGTACATGCAAACTCGATATCCCTCAGGATGATCTGGTTCCCACCCACACTCCAAAAATGTGTTTCAGTTGAATGTGTGACTCTAAATAGCACTTAGTGCATGTATCTGTAACCGAATAAGTGTGTTTGATTATCCTGTGATGGACTGGTGTCCTGTTCAGGCTGAATGTTACCTCATGCCCTATCCTTCTGGGATAGGCTCCAGAAAACCACAATCTTGCACTGGACATGCAGTGATTAATAACGAACGGTTGGACCGGCCCCCATCCATACCTTAACAACATATACTGCAATTGTGTGGCTCACATACGTAATGACTGAAACAAATAGAGTCAGTGCCAATATATGTTTGTCCAATATTAATGTGATCTTTTTTATACCTTAATGGGGGAAATAGATAATAGTTAGACAGATTACGTCTAGTGCTGTGTACCATATACTCCCCCTTTGGGAGAGGGTGTAGATTGTAAGGTCCTTTACGGTTACTCATGGAGTGTGCTGATAATATTATAATATAGACAATATAGACAGCCATGAAGAGAAAGAAACATGACGAAACAAAAGCGCAATTTCCCACACTTATCAGAAGTTTTACATGTGAGTAGCTCCACATCCTCCAGGAGGCACTAGTGCATCAGCACAAAAAAAAAACCTCCAAAGCTGAACTGCGGATAGATGTTGTATCTGGCGATGGCGCAGCTGTGACGGCTGTGTTTAGGCAGTGTGTGTCCTCTGCACGCTCATCCCCAATGAGTATAACAAGAGTGCAAGATCTGTTGACGGTGCTCTCAGTAGTTTTCACGTGGTGAACATCTAACGTCAACGCTTATTGCCAACCCATTAGTGCATGTTTCGTTTGGTTTTCTCAAAATGCTTCAATCAGTTATACCTGCGCTTAAGCAATCAGCCTCTGGACAATCTGCACGGCAAGACAAGGTTAAGCACCCTTATTTTACTCACCTTTATAATTTGTACTGAAGGTCGTGCCATCAGAGCTCTGACATTTACGCTATATGATTACCCACCCATTAGTCCTGGGTGAATGATCTATAGGAGCAATGAATATGATTACATTTACATTGATTCATTTAGAAGATGCTTTTCTCCAAAGCAATATACATCTCATAGAAAATACAATGTGTGCATTTCCTTAGGAGAAAGAGAGACATAGATGCAGACATGTGATTCTTAAGCGCAGTTAGTTCCTTTTCACCATATCAGTTGATGTATGTCACGCAAGCAGCTGCATAAAACTTTACCAGAATATTGATGATTCCCGGTCACTTCCCTAGTAGTTTTTCTTTTTTTTTTTTTTTTTTTTTTGACATTCATATAAACATTTACGTTACATTGCAGGAGTAGCTGTGTAAAGGTTTGATCTTGGCATGATCTTAAGGATCTGATCTGATATGGTGTGTGCACAGGTAAGCACACGCATCTAAAAATGATTCTAATTCCGACCCTGCCTGTCCCTCTCTCCCTGGCAACACAGAACACTTTTACACAGTTAGTTTTACACTTTTGTCCAGATACACAGTCGGTCCTTTCCTGGGTTCGAGTTGCAGCGAATTGCCGAAGGCAACAAAAGAACTTCTCCTTGTGGAGTCTGATGGAGCTACTCCATGGCAAGAAGGCCATATAATTAACCACATCACCAGCTACTGACACTGAGGGATTCATTTCTGTGGGCAGCCCTATAAGCAGTCCTCCCCTGCACCCGGGGTCCACGGCGGTGCTGCTCCGAAAACTGATACGTAAGCAGGAGCAGGCGCTCATGCTGCACACGCAAAATTAGAAACTGGTGGCCATTACGCTTTTGGACATCTTCCCAAGTCTCCTTGGTGTCATTAATCATCAAACTAAATGACTTAACTCGATAAAAGCAATGAATGACTCTGAAGGAAGAAAAGGACTTTTTCAGATATTAAACGTAGCTTTGTTATGAACTCAACAGAATGATGAAGGTGTGTATGTAAAGTGGCAGCAGCAGCGTTGCGTAACTTTAGCACAGAATTTAACCTCAGGTCCTTGGAACGTTTCTAAGCTTTGGTCCATTATAACTCGCCAAAGGGACCCGCAGTTCCGATACAGCAGCATAGAGCCCGAGATTGCGCAATGCAGTTCTGAGAATTGGCTTCGTGAGAAGTTTCATTCATTACTCCTACCTCAACTTACGAGGACCACTTTTGGATTTTGTGCACCTCCGGACATCTAGGCGGCACAAGACTTTTACACTTACATCTACTCCTTTAGCGGATGCTTTTCTTCAAAGCAACCTGCACTGATTATCAACTAGTATTTATCTGACACCTTTATCCACGGTGACTTACAGTGCTAAATACACAACATTGACCTCCCTTCAGTCATCCAACCATTACACACCAGAGCTATATGACATACACACACATTACAGGCACACTTAGAGTCAGCGATTATCCCGAAACACACGTCATTGGTGTGTGTGTGTGTGTGTGGACTGTGAAAAATCAAGGAACTCAGAGGAAATCTGTGCTTTGATAAGTCTGCAGCACATAATAATGACGAAAAAGCTCAAAGAGCACAGGTAGACAGACATACAGTGTTACAGAGTAAAGTAATATTGTAATAATAATAATAATAATGATAATAAATAAACTGCCTTATCAAAATCCATAGCCTTCCGCGGTTGGTGTCAACTGACTGGAGGTTTTGTTCTTCTTTGTTCTTCTTTGTTCTTTTTTGTTCTTAAACGGCAGATGGGACATTGGTTCCAGCATTTCGCTTCTCTTGTCAGAAGCATCGTCAGGGTGTGACCACATTTCCGACCCCGTTCCCACCCATAAATACACCCACCCTTGTCAAACACTCCATTTCACATTTAACCTCTACAAGATGTGGTCACACCCTGACGATGCTTCCGACAAGAGGAGCGAAATGTTGGAACCAATGTCCCATACGCCGTTTAATCCAGAAAAACAAAACCTCCAGTCAGTAAACTGCCTTATGTTGTGTCCATTTAAGAGGCATTTAATGAAATTTTAGAATAAATGTGTGACAGTTTTGGGCCTCAGATACAGTGGTAATTACATGCTTGGATTACAAAAATTCAAGGAGTGTTCCGTTCATAAGGTGAGACAAGATAATAATTACAAGTGCTGAAATAAACAGCAGGGCTCTACAAGATTGTGATACCTCTTTCTTAATGGAAATGTCAAGTCATTTGGATTTCTTCAAGATTTTGTCAAGTATTTTCCATATGTTACACTTTTGCTGCATAAACCAGTATAATTAATTTTTCCCATTTCGTACAGCAATGCGACACCTGAACACAAATGCGACTGTTGGTAATTTAATAGTATAATTTATCACAGGACTTTTCAAACAACATTTTGTTCCTGGCCAGCATCAGATAATTCAAAGATGCCTTATCAACATTTAGAATAATGTTTTGTTATACTTCTGAAAGTTCAGAAATGTTTGATGGCATGTTAGCTAACTTCCACTCAAAGTATTTTTCCAATATTTTTCTCTAAATGTTCTGCTGGATATTTTAAAACAAAATAAATAGTATACCTTTTATAAAACAATATTTAATAACAGTCACAGCTTTTATCCTGTTTTGTAGTTTGTGTTGTGCTTTTCATTTCAATATTCTCTTTTATCCGCATGTCAGAAAGTCTCCCTTTTCTTCATCATAAGCGTCTGAATTTAAAAAGGAATATTTCACTGGAGGAAGGGGGTGCGGTGGCGCAGTGGGTTGGACCGCAGTCCTGCTCTCCGGTGGGTCTGGGGTTCGAGTCCTGCTTGGGGTGCCTTGCGATGGACTGGCGTCCCATCCTGGGTGTGTCCCCTCCCCCTCCGGCCTTACGCCCTGTGTTACCGGGTAGGCTCCGGTTCCCCGTGACCCCATATGGGACGAGCGGTTCTGAAAATGTGTGTGTGTGTGTATTTCACTGGAGGGCAAATATTTCCAGGTTTATTAGTAAGTGCAGATTATAGAAATATCAGTTACTGCAAAGCAATAATGATGGAGCACTGCTGCTCTGTGGGTGAAAATATACAGTGCCACCAAAAGAGGTTATTGGGGTTCCTTTAATGGTTAGTTACTATTAATATTATTTGTAGTTATTTAGCCTTTGAATATTATTGCAGGCTACCTGGCACTAATTCTTTTTCTGCTTATTCTGTGATATGCAGAAAAAACAAATCCATAGAAAAATGGTAGATCTGACAAAACACAATGGATAGTTCTAATCGGTAAACAAGTAATCAACTACATCTGTCAATATTTGAAGCATCTTTTGCAACAAAAGAGAAGTAAGACTGGGCGAGGATTCCAGGCCAGTCCCTGGGGAAGAGCAGAGTCCTGACAGCAGCTGTGGAACTAATTCCCCAGGGAACACGGGTCTGAATGAACCTGGGGCGAGGGACCTTTCACATGTTATTCAATGTTACCGTCTCATTCCCTGCAGTCCTTCTCATTGCTTAACAGAGGACTGTAACTGGAACTGTACAGTGCTGCAGTAGCCCCCCGCACCGCATCTGCACCTTATGTAACTGACAGTGTTCCCACTGTGTTTATGTCCTTCCTATATGTGCTTCCCATAGACAGTGGATTCAGATTTATTAAATGTTATTTTAATAAGGGACATTTAATATTGCAATTTAGGTCATGGGTTTTGGGGTTTTTGCTGTGTCCAAACACTCACTGGAAACTTAATGAACACTTATTTGGAGAGAAAGCAATACCTTCTGATCAGAATGATTTCATAACTGCAAAGTGAAACGTGCCTCAGATGCAATAATTCAGCACCTGATAATGTTTTTTTTCCAGCCAATCAGTTGTGTGATGGGACACAGCAAAAACCAGCAGACTGTGTGATCTTCACTGGGCAAGACTGTGAACCCCTGACTGCGTAGTCCTTGGGTGCTATTTGATCTTCGTCCTTTTTAAAGATATATGTACAAATGTCTTCAAAACCACATTATAAGCATTTTCTGTTGCTGAAAACAGCAAAGGGATTTTTTAGGCTTCAAAATGCACATTTTGGCCTGTATGCAACTCCGTAGGGTGACATTCTTCAAATGTAAAAAGCACCAAGATGGATTGTATTCTCTAGCAACCTGTGCAAATCTGTGCTAAATTTAAATAAATAGAGGAGTTCAAATCTATGGTATTGTAGTTTGTATTACTTATGATCTTCCAGGCAACTATGTAGTATGAATTATGAGTATTGCAAGATGTAATAGTGGCACAGTACACTCCTGTGGAGAGCCAAGTTTATGAACAAGCATTGCTGATTTTTTTTTTTTTTTTTCCCAAAAAATCAAACGCAATTTTAATCTGTAAATCTTGATTTAAAACCTATTCATTTGTTGTGTGACACTATGAGCCCTCCACACTTTCGGCTCATTGCACAGCCTCATGCCCTAGTTGGCTAGGACCCGTACGTCAGTATGATGTGATGGTTCCAGATGGCCCTGTGACTGTCTGCTTGTCACCTCTTTGTTATGCATTTTCTCTGCTGAGGCCATAATCCGTTTTACTTCCTGCTACCGGTGTAATCTTACTCATGTCAGTATTCTGAACCCATTTGTCATTTTCCCTCTGTCTCCTTTCCCTTTCAAAGGAGCATTATTAAAGCGCATTTCATCCGCTGTTGCTTGACAGATTCCAAAGCAACTTACCAGGGGTAAAATTTTATGCCTTTCACTTGTTTATCCAGTTATATTTTTACTGAAGCAGTCATGTTATGTTCTTAAAGTACAACAAGAGATCTGTTCTTTCAGTTGAATGAAATCCATTTAGCCTCAGTTCCAATGACAGACACACTATCAGTACTTTGTCATTAATCCAGCAGGAAAGGCTAGAATTAACTTGGCATACAGTACTTAACTTGTACTTTAATTTTTGTGTTTCATTTTGTATAGTACTTGTGTTTGAGGTTTTGGGGTCTGCTCTGAAAATGAGGAAAGAAAGAAAAAGAAAGAAAGAAAGAAAGAAAGAAAGAAAGAAAAAGAAAAAGTATGCATGCATATGGATAATCAAGTTCACAAAGCCAGTGGGAGACAAAACCACTCAACAAAAAATCTCAGTGCACCGGAGATTTCACACTGCTTCTGCCACCTTCTCTCTGTTTTCCTGCCTGCTTTATTTTGTCCATGATCCTTACAGTCATTTTGCCAGCAGCTGGACAGTAATCAGCAGAATTTTCATGGAACTTGCAATGTGAAGAAGTCAGTAAGACACAGGCCAGCTCAATTCCAGTACTTTACTTCTGCTTCTGGCCTTTACTTATTTCTGGAACACTGTCAGAAACAATTTTGAAAGTATTTGTTTGTAAAAATGCAGCATACCAAACAAAATTTGACTGACTGTTTGATTATAGCCTTGCTCAAGGATAAACGACGCTGAGAACATTTTGGTCTGTTGAGGCCAGAGGCAAAAAGCTTAAGCTTAAAATTAATAAAACATTTGCCCCAGTCAGTTGATAACGCTGTCCCTGAACATTTTTTCTAGTTTGCCCCATTTTCTCGAATCTGGAACCACACAAACGTGATGTTAAAAAATAAAAATTTCTTAGAAGAAGCAGCAAAAGGGACTGTCTTCAAAGCTCAACGCTGCCATTATTTTTTGAAGTTTAGCTGGTGATATTTAGAGGAGATGGGTAAAATACTTGGAATTCTATAGCAGCCTATTAGAAATTTCAAATATTGTTTCTTTGCTATTCTTTGTTGTCATTGTTACAAGAACTTAAATTGGTTATGTAAGGAATTGGTTAGGTTATGTAACTGTTTATGAAGGCAGCAAGCCTCTATTACTTTGTGTAGATTTACTTTTTGAGAAACAGCAGTACAGTCATGTATATGATGACAAGAATTTTTCATGAAAGCAAAGCAGAACTTCTTGCAGAGAGTATAAAGTTCAAGCTGATTCTCAGCAATAATGCTGATCAAACTTTTCAACATTCAGCTCTTCAGTACAGCGTGGTGTTCACACTAAAATAATTCAGAAGCATCATGAATCTCTGCTGGATATTGAACTTCACTGAGCTACTGAGAGAAATTAACATTAATGAGGCATTACCATTATTACCAAGGTTGTCCAGAATTTCCTGACTGTAACACCCCTACAAAAAACCGTGAATGTGTACGATAGCAAATTTATCCTAAATTCCATGTATGAACAATGTTTTTAGAAGTCAGACTAGCTTCTGTAATTATCTCTCATCTCATATCTCTGCATAAAACAGGTGATGTCACAGATGAAATGCAGGCATGTGCGTGGTGGAGCTGAGCAGGAGGGGTTAATTAATTTCATGCTAAAAACCCCAGAGGCCAGCTTTGGATCAAATGACAGAAGCAGAAAAGTACATTTTGCTGTCGAAATGAGAACTGAAAACAGCAGGTATAGTGCAACAAGCATCCATGCATGCCAGCAAAGACTGACTGGAAGCAGTTGGCTCCAGTGCTTGGCTCCAGTCCACATCACCACCTCCAGCTCCAAGAACTGCATGCAAAAGTTTCTCAAGCAAAAGGGGGTAGACAAACCTCCAGGTTATGCTTACAACTACTTCACCTCCAAAATGAGGTTGTTTAGCTTCATATAGCTCAGACATCCAGGTGTGACTTTCTTCCTTAGAGCATCACACACACATGCATACACTGGCTGAAACCACTTCTCCTGAGCGGGGTTGCGGGGAAGCAAAACCAAACCCGGCAAGACAGGGCGCAAGGCTGGAGAGGAAGGGGACACACCCAGGATGGGGCGCCAGTCCATCGCAAGGCACCCCAAGCAGGACTCAAACCCCAGACCCACCAGAGAGCGGAACCCAGCCAAACCCACTGTGCCACCACGACCCCCTTAGAGCATCAGTTAAAGGTTAAAGATGATTGTCACTCTCCGTGGTGCTGAAACTGTACAAGTCTTTGGGCTGTCCTTGGTGCTGAATAAGCCATCCACACGGCCTACTGAGAGCTTTCCACCCTGTGTTCAATGGCCAAGAATACCAGGATGGGATTCTGATTTCTAGTGTTTCCATCCTGTCTTTAGCAAACGCCATGAACTAAATCTGCTGGCATTCCATGCAGAAGGTTAACCAAAATAAGAGCTAGTAAAGCAATGAGGTCAGAGACCACTTTATGTCCAGAGGTGGCTTCTTTTTAGTTGCACTTGTACCTTCATTGAGCAGAAGTGCACAAGTTAGAAGCCAGGTTAAAAATAGAGCAATTCTCTCCTTCCAGGCCACAGCTGGCACAGCCTCAAGACCCACATTGAAAGTGTCCTTTTGGGCTAAAAGCGTCCTTTAAGGCAAGCTAACACATAACTACAGTAATATACAAAGCACTCTTTTTGTTCAAAAGGCTGGTCTAGCTTTCTAGGTTACAATAATTACAGCGCTAATTAAAATTATGGGAAAAAAGTTCATTTCTGATAATACAAGAACAAACACAGAAAAATTGTCTGTTTATTGTTAGTAGATTAGTAGTACCATTTCCTCCTCGGTTTTCTAAGTGGATTCTGGAGAGCTTAAGCATTAGTGTACCCCAGATTAAATGCATTTTCCTGGATCGTGCAGCTCTTATTGGGCTTTACATTGAAACTGGCTTGGCAGGTAGTACCTATGACCACACTAACCTTGAGCAGATGCACTTCCTAGGTCTGCAGAAATTTCTTTATAGCAGGTTGGTGATTTGACATTGTAAGACCATTTGAGACCTTCCATGACAAAATTAAACATTGCAGGTGTCTGGTGAAGGCCAAAAGTCAGTAATTCATGTCCATATACAGTACATGATGAGTGACCCATTGTAAGTAGCGTACCTAGTAGTGTAAGTCACCTTGGTGAATAAGGTGTGTGGGCTGGTAACACTACATAGAGTTCATTGGAAGTTACTTTGGAGAAAAGCATCTGCTAAATAAATAAATAAATGTAATATATCCCTGGGAGAACAGTGAAAACTTGGCTGTGCTTCAGCTGCCAATCAAGGACAAAAAGTTACCTTAACAATCTCAGTTTTAGCATTTAAAATAGAAGTCTAAATTTGTTTTATCGCTCCAATCAGGACATATGTCAGTTCTAGGTCCATATGAATAACTCAGTAAATTGGGTGGAGGAAGTTTTTTTCTGTTGTTTTTGAGCTGATCTTTGATTCCTAAACAGTGAATATCTTCCAAATAATGGGTAAAAACTGTGGCGTTGTGAAATTTGGGGTTTATAAACCAAGAATTTAGTTTTCACAAAAGCATCCAGTTGAAATAGTTTAAACTGAAAAAAATTCAGAGGTAACATTTAACATTTGGCTTTCAGCAAAAACTGTGTGCAACCAGAATTCACAATTAGGCACTTTGCTAATTTATTCAGCTCCAGAGACATGGGAGAAATGTGGCCTGTGACGAAATTGTCTTGTCAGTTTCTGTTTAGTCAGACAGTAATGAAATGCATTTGAGTCTTGTCACAGCCTACCTCTGACTGCTCTATGTTCTTCAGCACCTTGGTCACAAGTTTATGTGTAAGACCATGCAGAGATGATGGGTTAAGGTGGACTGCAAGGTTTATCTTCCTCTATGAAACCAAAAGAGTAAATGCAAAAGGCAGAAGTCAGGGGTAGAGAGAGAGAGTTGCATTGTTCCGCATCCTTGTTCTATTCCCCTTCATGAGACGTATTAACTGCAGAGAAAATTGTCAATGGTCACTGCAGTCTAATGAACCTAGAACAACTTCATCCATGACATGAGTTTGTCATTACGTTTTTTCCCAGGGCGTACTTAGTCCTAGCTTGTGCTGTAATTTTACAGCACTGCAGCATAAAACGATCAGAATATTAACTTTTTATTAGCTCTCACAAAAGAAGGAAAAAGTATAATAAGGACTGGTGGCAGGTAGTTCTGAGGAAGTCGTGCAGAAAGGGACAACCGAGCCTGTTCTCAACAATTACTTAGAATATAGCTTTAAACTGTCTATTTCCCATTGAATTTGATTTATGGCCTACACTTCCATTAAAAACACATATAAAATTGTTTCATTATTCTGAAATAACCTGATTTTAGTTATTTTCATCTGTCTCACTCAGACAAATTTGATTTCAAATTTGAATTATGGTCTCCCCCATCAAGAGGTTGAGTGGAAATTAGATGTAACGGATCCATCAATTCCTTTTGGACATTTACATTGACTGAAAACTCAAAGTAAAAGACTTTTTTAATTCAGCTTTACACCTTTTGTGCTCCCTGAAATTTCAGTACTGAGTGTAAATTTTGTTAGCAAGGACGTGGGCAGCTTAATGTCTCCACTTTGCACCAGGCTGATGTCAGATGACAAAGTACACGTCAACACCAAAAAGCACAGCGATATCACATCTGTAAATTGCATAAAAAGTCGATTGTTGCCTTACATATAAAACCCTTCTTTTGCACCGTTCTGCTGCATAATCAAACGATGCAAAGTGTTCTTTGAGTGTTCAGAGACCCTGCAGGAGAGTGTGAGGGATTATAAAAGTTAATTTAGACTGATGCAGTACATTAGGCCTTGCAGTTTTCACAGGCATATAAACGAACAAATGAAAATAAAGGCATATAAATGAATAAACAGATCCAGTGTTGCCTGATGTTAACTATGCATAAAATTCTAGCTTTGTTAGCACTTTAGTTATGCATAGTTATTTAATTCCTGCACAGACTATGCCCAGGCAGGAGCCTTTTGTCCACACTCTTCATGGGCTGGTTTTTGTGCTCAAACAATCGAGCAGTATGCTTTTCCGCCTAATGAAAGAAACACAACCCCCATGTGTACTAAATCTTTCTCTCAGATCCCTTGAACTGTGCTCAGTTTCTCCATGGAACTGAAGAAAATGCAAATGATTTTCAGACCATCTTTCTATTCTTAAGGGCACAGAATAGCATTTACATACACTTACATGCTCACTGGACACCATTTACTTTTCATAGCAAGACAGCTGTCAGTCCTAAATATTTAATGCATTTAGATGTTACCAGTAATTTCAGACAATGTACAGTATGATGCAGACTGAGCCATTCTTTAGAATTGTGCAGATGTTATATTCCCAGTTTCTTACATGGTTTACATTTACACATATTCATTTCGCAGATGCATTTCTCCAAAGCGACGTACATCTCATAGAAAATACAATGTGTGCATTACTTTAGCAGAAAGACAGACATAGTTGGTTTCTTTCCACCATATGAACCAACGTTCATGACACGAGTAGCTGCATAAAACTTTATCAGAATATTGGCGATTCCTGATCATTTAAATAATTTTCTTTAAAAAAAAAAAAAAAAAAAAAAAGAAAGTTCCTCAGTCTGGTTGGGTGACATTTCAAGGATGGCCCTTTTGATTTATTACCAGTTCTTTCCTCTCTGCCTAAACTTTCTCCTGGGCATCAAAGAATACTGCATTGAGGCTGAAATGGGTGACTGGTGATGAATGAATTTGCAAAATTTAGCTTGGGTCCCTGGTGGCCATAACTGCTTAGGCTGATGACACCTCTTCCACATGTCTCATCTCTCATCTCATTGGAAGCATCTGCCTTCCTGTACAACCTACAAAATTCCTGTGAAAAACCCTGGATATATTAAAGTAGTTTCAGCTTCAGCTGGCAATATGATGCATGCCATTAGACACTTACTGTACCATGAACTTAGTGTATAATTTGCATAATCTTCAAGATGTGAAACTGAAAATGTGCTAACACCTTTGTCTCTTTGTGAAATCAGATGGAGAAATATAATGTAAAAACCTATTTGTTATGATACATGCCAGCTGAAAGAAGAAACGTTGAGAAATTCCATCCGTGTCTATATATTTAAGTAAATTACTTGACTATCATGGTCATTAAAAACTTTTGCCCTCTGATCAGGCAGTAAGAATATTATTCAACCTTCTGAATCCAAGGAGATATTGTCTAGGAATAAGTGTAATGTATTTTTATTTGTCTCATAACTAATTATATTAAAAGGCACATCTTGACTCTTAAAAACATGCAAATAATTCGTACTTCCTTTTCCGACATACCAGTTTTGTTCTCTTTATTCTTGTTCACTGTATTAATACAGACATCAAGACTTGAAGTTCTCTGACTTTTACTTTTCCTAAACTTAAAGGCCTCTGTCTTTGTTTCATCTGCACTCAAGTGCATCTTGCTTCCATTATTAAGAGCTTCACAAATTTACACCTCTACAGCATCTTTGATGGCCTTCTGTTTCATCCAGTTGCATCCATTATTCACCACTGAACACTTCTGGACTCCTGAAATTTCAGCCGTCTCACCAATGTCAGTGTCTCTCTTACCTGTCCAACCATCTGATGTCCTTATTCAATTTACAGCAACAGAGTCTTGCAGTGATGTAACAGTATACAACAGTAATCAAATCTATTACGGAAAGATTTCAGATTCACATATTCTTTTATTTAGATGGCACTTTTCATAAAAACAGCTAGCAATGATTTAGACATTTATATAGCTGGGTAATGTTTTAAATGAGCAGTTTAGGGTAAGTGCCTTGTTCAAGGGTCCTACAGCAATGGGTTGGATTTGAACCCCGGTCTTCAGGTGCATTGTAGCTCTAATGATTACACTTCCTTCTGTAAATGTGTTGCTATGGAGAAACATAATATCATTATGCTTAGTGTATGAAAGTAAATCATTTCTGTCGTTGGCTTAAACCAATGTGGCTGTTTGATTCTCTTCGTCTAGCCCTGAGCACAAAGACTAGTGTCTAGTTAATGAAACCTGCTCTTGGCTTCCTACAAATCTTTATATATTTTTAAATATAAGTTTAAAAATTCACTCCGTGTGACCTGGAGTGAGCGTGATGAACTGTTAGACTCCATTGGTATCCCTGTCAAACAGATTGATCACCAGTCCTGTGCCAAAAGAAGCCTCGTTTAATGATATCCAGCTGGTCCTGATGAGACAGATCAGACTTTCAAAGATAAATGGGACAGTTGGGTAGAATGTGGTAAAACTGTAGAGAAGACTTAAGGAAAGCGTTTGGAAAACTGCTGCAGTTTTCTGCAGCAGGTGTTTATTATTTACTTCTAATTTCTAATTTTAAATTCATTGAGTTTGGTTTTATTGGATGTTCACCTTATTTAATCCTTTGCTTTTAGAATTCCCTGCAATCAGTGGCATTGGTGTCCGCAGACACTGTCCAACCATATTGTGTGACTACCTCTGCCTCACAGCCAGACAGCTACATTTCACTAATCTGCCCTTATGCTTCCATTCCACAAAAAAGAGCCTGCCTTTGGCAACAAGGCTGGCCCATATGATGCCTTATTGTCCAGGGAGGACTTTCAGCCCCTTTTAATGAAATCAGCTGGGCTTTACTGGGCATCCTATAATGGGTATGGCAGACATTTGTTGAAATGATGCCCCAAACATGGGTATGAAATGGCTTCTACAATGCTTGAAATGTGACTTAAGCTTTGCCCATGCTTCTGTCAGTAAGAGATAAGGGGTGTCAGACTATCGGGACATAATTCGAGTGCATATGGGCATGAGATAGTGGCGCCTTCTTTTCTCCAAACGTCAACAAAAGCAACTTTCACATTGACAGTCTCCCATTTGTGGCTGTGATGCGGTGAAGTGTGCAGATCAAGCACACAGCTTGAGCCTTGTCAAGGATCCCACACTCACAGTTTCCATAGCACTTGGTCCAAATTTTGGGATTAAGTTATTTTTTATGTCTCTTGAAAATCTCCTGCATTCTTTCCTGACTTGATCTGGCGAAAATAACCCCTTGTACATGTTTTGCCCCTCTCCTCACTTACACCTCAATCACATTATGAGATGGTACACATTGACCAGAGTAGAAAATGCATGTATAAAGTAATGAAGCATTATGCAACATTATTACTGGCTTAGTATTTCCTTGCTTGGCTTCTTGTTTGACGGTGAGGCTGAGCCATATGGAGGCATGTTAAGACGAGTGGTTTATAGTGGTATAGCAGTGGGTGCAGTGGATTAAAGGTTTATAATCCCAGTCCTAGAGGTTTCTGTGCCAAGACACTGAACAGCAAAGTTCACTTCTGTTGCCTCCACACAAATCAAGGCCATTATTTATCCACTGTGCTCTGAGAAACATTTAGTTGAACTCTTGAAAAGTCGCAACAACTCTAAGTGCCAAAGGTGCTTCTCAAAGTGCCGAAATAAGTGAGGAAAAATGATCACATATAATATACAATATTTATAAAAGTACACACCATAGTTCACATTTGCTATCAGTTACAAAGTCAGGATATATTTACACCACCCTCTCACAAGACCAAATAAAATAGCCTCCCCTCCTAAAATTTTAGGAAGGACTGAACCATTTTACACCAAAAGGGGGTGTCACAATAATACACATTTGAAGCCAGTAAACACTGACCTCAGAGTAACATATAAGCAGTTATACATCAAGATAAGTTGGTAGGTTCATGCAATGCCATAATGCCATCTATGTCACCATCCACGATTGTTATAAAATGTAATGATTAATCCAAACCTATTAAGTAAACTTGCCCAACAATGAGTTTTCCCATTCAGGCCCAACTGAAAATGTCCACCACAGAAACAGCCTAAGTATAAAAGGCCACTTAAGCCCTTACTTGGGACATCTGCCAGATCTAAAAGCAAACAGTGCAGATTGGTAAATAATGCACAAGTTAAACTCAAACATTGTGTATAATAGCAGGGGCATTGAGTGTTTGTGTAAGGTATGAAAATGTAGCTAAATAAGTGTGTGTGCCTAGTAAATTAGCTTAGCCATTTAGAATGAATGAGTGAGTTTCCTGTAGACACATAACTACAGCAGACCTGCTCAGTCCATCCATCATCAACCACTTGTGCTGAGCACGGTTACAGCCTAACCAAGAACACAGGGCACAAGGTCGAAGGGGACACACCCTAGACGAGACGCCAGCCCGCCGCAAGGTGGCCCAAGAAGAACTCGAACCTCAGATCTACCACACAGCAGGCACCGGCTGAACCTGCCATGCCACTGCACCCCACCTGCTCAATTGCAACTTGTAAACTGGACATGAGGCAGGGTACAATGTGGCTGGGATGGCGACTTTAAAAATACTCCAAAAATGCATTTTCTTTACTTTACTTTAAAGTAAAGTAACCTGATTTTACTTTATATACGAGACAGTGCCATGTTTCTCCTGTGGGTCTTACAGTGGACTGAAAAAGTGGTGTAGAGAAATGGAGGATCATGTGAGAAGAATCAATCGGGGTTTCACCTTAAATGCTGACTGTCCTGGTGAATTTCCACAAAACCGGCCAAAACCAACAAGGAGGATGCGACCGATACATTACACAAGCATGTTTGTTAGCATCTAGTCAGTTTCATTTCCAGATCAAAAAAGCATAAACATAGAGTTTATTTTCTTCGTAGTTTTTGTAAATTAATTAAAAAAAGAAAAAAAATTTAACACCATTTTAGTTACTATTCCGTGCATTTTTTTGCTGCCCTCTAAAAGTACCAAGCAGAAATGCAGGCCGTTTTTTTTATCTCCAACAGAAAATGTTTTAAATATTTACTTTCCCAAAAAATAAACTGGGAATTGAACATATCTTTCAAAATTCATAACTCCAATGCTTGTCACTCAAGTTAGAACTGTAATGTGCGAACTAATGCTGATGTACAGGAACACTGCCTTACTCTGTTCCCACATTGGCATGCCTACATATTGCTTTTTAGTAGGCTAAGTGCACACTTTTGGTGTCAAACTGTCCAGATGAAGAAGTTGTACTGGGCTTCTTTTTATGTTGCTGCAACAAAGGTACATACAACAGCTTATAGTTAATATTCACTCCTGTTGATGGCACAAAAATCTACTTGTCCATTTGACTGAATTATTGAATCTCATGTTAAACGGCAAAAAAACTGGGAGCCAAGTAGGGTACGTTCCGGACGGGGCACCAGTCCATCGCAGGGCAGCCACACATGTACAGTTACTCGTGCATGCTACGGGAAGTTGAGGGTCCCTAAATAAGCTGAAGCACATGTCTTTGGACGGTGAGAGGAAACTCACACAAGCACAGGGAGAATACGCAAACTCCACACAGACTGCATTTACATTTATTCATTTAGCAGATGCTTTTCTCCAAAGCGATGAACATCTCACAGAAAATACAATGTGCGCATTACATCAGGAGAAAGAGACATAGCTGCAGATGTGTGACTCTTAAGTTAGTTACAGTTAGTTTCCTTCACCATATGCACTGACGTTCACAGGCTGAGCTGGATTCAAACTTATGCCCAATCAGCCCAGGTACTATAGAGCAACAGCGCTACACACTGAACCACCATGCCACCCTAAGGTTATTCCTGGTGAAGATAAAATAATTAATACATCCTTTTTCCTACAGCAGAGAAAAATTGAAATGCAGTCAGAGCACCGCTCCTGCCAACAATTTGAAAATACTGCTGCAAGGATTGTAACAACTTCCAGAAAGCATTATCTCATTGCGGCAGTTCTCAACTGTTTGCATTGCATGAAATAAAGTTTAGGGTGGATTTTATTATAACTAACTTGGCATATGGAAAAATACCTTGTAGTCTCTTCACCTGTATACTGCCATGCTGAATCTGTTGTGATAGGCAAGAGTCATCCGTACATCTTTTTTTTTTTTTAATTTAAATTCTTTTCTTGTGCTTGTGAAAACTTGGGCTTTGCTTTTTAATGTGATATCAATGAGCTTCTATTCCACAAAATAGCATATATCGCTTGTGAAATATTTTCCCTTTTTTTGCGATGCGTTTTTGAAAATTTCTCTCCGACTGCTTTGTTCAGCCTCTTCTCTCTCAGTTCTTGTTGGAATTGAAGAGTTGCCTCCGGCTCGACTTGTTTTCTAAACTTCTCTGCATAGTAAATGGAAAGAAACTGTTTCTAAACCTTCCTTTGACAAAAAATGTACTGTTATGTGAATTCCTTACAGGAGGCAGATTGGAATGGCAGTATGCATTAAGTACAAAAACTGAGCTTGATAAACAGAGTCACCATGTTTCACCCCCACTGATAAATGTTATTCCATTTCACACACATCAATATATCTGATATATTGCCATCAAAACTACATTTATTATAAAACCATTTTAATGGGTTATATGAGCCATCAAGGTTTTATTTATTTATATGTTTAAATTCTACAAATCTTGCTGTAGTTCTTTTGAATGCTTCAGTAAATGTCACCTGGTTATATAAATGAAGAACTAGTTTTAGGCTATTTAAAGTGCAAATTTTACACACGTTCATTTTATTGATTTAATCAAAAAAGGACTCTCCTACATCTAGCAGTACATAATCATAAGAGTAATGCTATTCTATTCCAACACAATAACAAGAAATAATACAGGAAAATTAAAGAAATTAGAGAAACAACTGGTTGTAATACCACTAGAAAAACTTTCAAAATGCAGAAATAATGCAATTAAGCACTAGTTTAAATAACAACCACTGAGTTTATGTGCTTATTGCTTTCCTTTACCATGTTAAAATACCAAGTGTTTAATTTGGGTTCTAAGTCTTTAAAAACTTGTTGGCTGGTGGCCAGGAATCAATAATTCCCAGATTTGGGTACATGGATTTCTTTTTGTCAATCTATATTTGTCATGGATCATTTCATCAGAACCAAGTGGTTAGACTTGTTCTCGTAGCCAGGGATGGGCAAATGGTCAGTCGACCAGTGAACAGGACAGAGGCGAGGAACAGAAGTCATGATTGGGTGATAAGGCAGGTGGTCATTACTGAAGAGACATGGAGTGGTGCTGGGGAATGAAGAGGACCAGGACGTAAGAAAAGCAAGGCAGGTTGTAGAGCACAGACAGGACTGTTGTCTGTGATGAGATTCCTCAACTGGGAAGGGATTGAGAGGTGTTTTATAAAACCAAGTGCTCCGACTGAAGCCAGGGGCTGCTGGTTGAGGTGCGGACGTGTTCGTGACAATATTGGCCTTTTCACTCCAATACATTTTCATTCACTTATTTGTTAATGCACTTTAATGTGACTGTCTGGTTCTAAGAGATGTGTATGGGTGTTTAAAAAAAAGTACAAAGAGTTGAAGTGAGGAAATCAGTCTGACAGCCACAGGGAGTGAAGAAAATCTACTCCAGAGTTTTGTCTGCGAACAAATATAAATGATATTTTAGACAACCACTCCTGTTCAGTTCTTTCTAGGTGCCCAAAGGAAATCCAGCTCTAAGCATAACCATCATAATCAATATCATAGACTATATTAATGCAAAATTTTGACTATAAATTCAAAACCGATTGATTTTCAGTTAGTTTCAAATGGCATTTGAGTTGTTGATACGCTACATTTTTTTTGATTAGAACATGACATAAAGGTCTGCTATAACAGTCTCAGCTGTCACTTTGGTGTAAATTCTTAGAAATAGTGTGTTGTGCCACATTCATTTTTATCAAACTTGTGACTGCATGGGTAATTACCAGCCAGAAACACTGAATTTAAAGTGAAATAGCGCTTCATAAAAGATCAGTTCTTTGGGCAAGCATGTGATATTATGTCAAGCTGGAGAGAATATGCTTTTGCCATTCAGTACAGAAGAACCACTGTCTTGCCAGTACTTAACTGTTGCCTTGGCTCTAGCCTTAAAACAGTCTTTTTCTTTTGTTTTCTACAGGTGAATATGGTTCGGCACACTTGACTACCCATGCATTCTACCTCTGAGCCACAGACTTTCACGTTATCCAGGATGCTGTTTCGATGCCACTTCATGACCCATCTTCAGAAGCTTCCTGGAATTCAGTTAAATTTTTTTATAGACTGATCTTCTCACAGAGTGACACAAAGCACTGCACAAAGGATCAAGAGGCATACTACTAACAAAAGTAGAATTTTAGCTACACTTTAAATTACTACAATAATTATACTGAAAGCAGTAAAGCTATAAAGTAAGCCAATTTGCGACGGAGAAATGGAAACCAAAACACTTCGAATTTAAAGTTAAGGGAGGGAAAAATAAACCTCGCACGGTCCAAGTGCCACTGATAAGTGTCTGCAATGTCTCTCTGGGCTAAAATTTGACTTGCTTATTCCTTAATTAGCCACATATGTTGTGCCCATACTTAGGACCTTGTAACAAAAACTTTGTGTTACAAAGAAATTAAAAATAATATGGGGGAAAGAAAAGATATGTACGTATGAAGATGATAACAGCAGTGCCAGAGTCAGAACTAAAGAGAAATATTGTAGCAACTTATTTAAATTCTGAAGATCCAGTTTGTTTCAGAGGAAACAAGAAGCAGAAGAGATTAACACTTGTTGGGCTGTTGATTTATTCCATTAAGTTTACACACAAAAGCTTGAAACCTTGACATTTTCTAAAACAGTTTTAGCAACTTATACTGTGTTGTAAGAGTAAAAACTACAATAACTGGTAGCTGAGCAATCAAAGCTTAATAGTGAAAGGTTCTTGGGAGGGGTAAAACGGCAGATTACAAAGCGTTTAGTAAACCCAAACAGCAGATTGTACTCCAAACCTCCCAATTACTGCATAGAGAATGTTACCACAGTTAAGGAAACCCATTTGTTCCTTAACCAGAAACCCTGGATGACCAAAGAGACCAGGAGTTTGCTAAAACAGAGAGACGCTGCTTACAGGGCAGGTGATACAGCAGCCTATAGTTTATCCAGGGCTAATCTAAGGCAAGGCATTAATGCAGCAAAACTTAACCTTAAACTCAAGCTTGAGGACAGTATTAATAACAACAACCCCCAACGTATGTGGCAAGGCATACAAGCTCTCAAAGACTTCGAAAGGAATGATAATTTGCCTATAGATAGCAATTTATCCATAGCAGAGGAACTTAACTCTCACTTTGCCCGCTTTGACAAAGACAGCAATAGTAGGGAAACAGTTATGGCTGCACTGCCACCTGATCAACATCACTCCCCAGCACCGGATACTAACAAGGTTAGAAGGGTTCTGCCCAGTGTCAATGTGAGGCAAGCGGCTGGTCCTGATGGTGTCCCAGGCCGTGTACTTCGCGCATGCGCTGACCAGCTGACAGAAGTCTTCACTTGCATTTTTAACCTCTCTTTGACCAGCATCATTGTCCCCACCTGCCGACTGTGCCCATTCCAAAACAACAAAATATGAGTTGCCTGAATGACTGTCACCCGATTGCACTTATTCCCTTGATATCCAAGTCCTTTGAGAAGCTGATTCTGGCACATATTAAAAACATCATCCCTGCCAGTCCGAATCAGTATCAATTTGCCAATCGGGCAAACAGATCAACAGAGGAGGCAATCAGCTTTGTCAGGATGGGCCGAACACACATGTCAGAATGCTCTTCCTTGACCTCAGTTCGGCCTTTAACACAGTCATCCTCAACGCACTGATGTCCAAACTCAAGAACCTAAGCCTAAGCACAGCCCTCTATAGGGGGACTATGGACTTCCTCACCAACCATTCCCAGAACATTAGGTTAGGAAAGCACACATCCTCCACTCTCACCCTGAACACTGGTGTTCCGCAGGAATGTGTGTTGGACCTCTGCTGTATGCACTCTTCACCCATGGCTGTCTACTTGCCCATGCAACAAACACCATTGTGAAGTTCGCAGTTGATACGACAGTCATTGGTTTGATTACAAACAACGGTGAGACTGCATATAGGGATGAGGTACGAAATCTGACAGCCTGGTGCTCCGCCAACAATCTCACTTAATACCAGGAAGACAAGGGAGATTGTGGTGGACTTCAGGAAGAAAAGGAGAACTGACCTCAGTGCTGTGCTCATAAATGGCAAGGCTGTGGAGAGCGTCCCCAGTTTCAAATTCCTGGGCATGAACATTACAGAAGACCTCTCTTGGGCCACACACCTCTACTGTCATTGGAAAGGTACAACAGACTGAGGAGAGTGAGACTGCCCTAGGATCTTCTCGTAAATTTCTATGGATGTACGGTGAAGAGTGTACCGACGTACTGCATTACAGCATGGTACGCCAGTTGCACAAGAGAAGAACAAAAGGCTCTGTAATGGGTTGTCGGGAGAGCTCAGAACATCTTTGGTACACAGCTAGCAGTCGAGGACATTTATCTGTCCAGATGTCAGAGGAGAGCCTCCAAAATTATCAGGGACTCCACTCACCCTGCACAGCACTTCTTCAAACTGTTCCCCTCTGCAAGGCAATACAGGACAATTCACTCACACACCACTAGAATGAAAAATAGCTTCTTCCCCAGAGCTGTGAAACAGCTCAATGCTTAATTTTTATTGTATTATATTGTATTATACTGTAATATCTATTTATTTTTTGTGTTTTCTGGGTGGTGTGGCGGGTTTGACCGGGTCCTGCTCTCTGGTGGGTCTGGGGTTCGAGTCCCGCTTGGGGTGCCCTGCGATGGACTGGCGTACCGTCCTGGGTGTGTCCCCTCCCCCTCCAGCCTTGTGCCCTGTGTTGCTGGGTTAGGCTCCAGTTTGCCGCAACCTCGCTTGGGACAAGTGGTTTCAGACAGTGTGTGTGTGTGTGTGCTAAAACTGATTGAAAACTGAGTTTGATTAGAGGCTCCTCATTAAAGGTAGCAGTGAAGGAGCTGTCTCAGGCAGCAGAGAAGGCAAGTCAGTGGTTGTGGTTGAAAAGAAAGCAGGGTACTTAGGGTTACAGGTTGGAGGGAGGTGTGTAGTGGTGGAAAATTGGTGGCAGGTGGTGAGTAATGGGAGGCAGCTGGTGTTAATTAAGGAGGTGTGGCCTTGTTAAGTAGAATAGTTTAAATTTGTGGAGTGCTGCACTGGCAGTTGGTTTGGCAGCAAGTATGGTGGTAAGGTTAGAAGATATGTATAGAGCTGTGGGTTAACTGGTTGAGTTAGTGGGGTTGCAGTATTTGTTGAGGGTGAAGGGTATTGAACATGTGTGTGTCGGGGGGTGCGTCTGGGATGCTGGACTGCACTGCTGACCCTTCCGGAGGTGTCGTGGGCCTAATTCAACAAAACACCGATGTTGGTATCCAGCTGGTGCGGTTTATTGGTTTGGTTGGTGAGTTAGGCTTGGTCTGTTGGTTTGGCTTTGTTGGGATTTGTTGATGGTTTTTGTGTTGGTGGTTAACCTTGGTTTGGTTCTTTGTTGGTGGATCTGACTTGGTTTGTTGGTTTGGTTTTGTTGGTGGGTGTGGTTTGATGGTTTGGTTTGACGGTTAGGGTTTTTGTGTTGGCGGGTTAGGCTTGGCTCGTTGGTTTGGCTTTGGTGGGTTGTTATGCTTGGTTTGTTGGCTTGGTTTTGTTGGTGGTATGGTTTGATGGTTTTAAGTTGTTAAACTTGATTTATTGCTTTGGTTTCATGGTTTATTTTTCTGTTGGCAGTAGGCTTGGTTGGTTTCTTTTGGTGGTTGAGACTGGTCTGTTGGTTTGGCTTTGGTAGGTATGGTTTGATGGTTGGTTTTTTGTTAGTGGGATGGCTGGATGGCTTTTTTTTTTTTTTTGTTGGATTAGGCTTGGTTTAGGTGTTTTGTTGGTAGGTGTGGTTTGATGATGATTTGGTGTGACGGTTGGGGTTTTTTGTGTTGGTGGGTTAGGCATGGTTTGGTGGTTCGGATTTGGTTTTTGGTTGGGTTGGTGACATCAGTTTTGGTGGGTAGGTTGAAGAAGTCAGTTAAACTTTTTGTTCTCAAGTCATGAAGATGTTTGTTGGCTATGCTGGGTGTTCTCTGGCTTCGAGCTGGTGGATGAACCGGGTCCTTGTGTACAGCCATTGAAAAATACGTGTCAGGTATAACATCTCTTCCTGTTTATCTTGAATGTTTTTATTTTTATACTTAAGTGCTGTGTTTTATATTGTTGTATAAAGAACTCATGGAGTACCACTATAATTTTGTTGTATTGCACAGCAGTACAATGACAAAGAATTCAATTCAGTACCGCTGTGTTTAGTCCCCCCCCCCCCCCCCCCCCCCCCCCCCCCCCCCGACGCCTGGTGTTTTATTCCAGTACAGTGGCGCAAACAATCAGCTGTCCATCTGAGGGATATCTGCTATTGGAGCAATAAATGAGGACATAAAACAGAAGACCACAATGCTAGTGTGTAGAGATGTGGAAAATGCACACAGCGGCCAGGGGTGTGATGCTTCCCTGAATGAGTTAAGTTACAAAGTAAAATGTGAGATTTACTCACTGCTCAAAAATGAGAGGTTAGCTCAAACCCTGAGCAACAGTTCACAAAAGCTTAAACACATTTTGACTAATACCAACGTTAATAAGCTGTATGTGAACAATAAACATGTTTGATTTTCTCACATTTTAAATGGTATAAACATACTTTTGTAATATCTGTATAATGTATGTCTGAGCACCCACTATAATGTTTTGCATCTATGATTTAGCACAAGGTGTGAACTAAGTGTTGAAAACAAACCAGAAAACTGACAGCCTATGAGAATTTATGTATAGGTGGATACCTGTTTACTGTGTAGTTGGTTTTGTTGGTCTACATTTAATCATTTGATAGGTGCTGTTCTTCAAAGTAATATACATCTCAACACTGTCAACACCCACAATGCCATGTGTTTTTGCTATTATGCAAATTTTTCCAATTGTAATGAAACACTGTCTCAGTCAGGGGTATTGTGATGCGTTTAGCCAGAAACAAAAGCAAGTGCGGCTATGCTTCACAAGAGTTTTCTGCTATGACAGTTTTTAGTAACAAGCTTGGTGAACTGGAATAATCACCTCTCAGAGCAATATAATAATGATATTTAAAAAAGTTTGACTGTTTAAATTGCATCAGTAAGCTTCAAATGGCCTGTGTAAAGGTTTATTTTATGTTGCCCTTTTATGTACTTATAATACAGCAGTATTCCCTACTGTCAATGACATTCCAAGGTGTTCGCGTCTTCAGGATGGTCTCCGGGGATCACGGTAATGTCTTTGCAAGAATGCAGTACTCATAACTGTTTATCACAAGATGATGACTGTAAGGCAATGTGATGCCCTTAAAATAGTAACAAAACTAAGACACAAATGTATAAATTAGGAAGGCTGGGTTACACAAGAGATGGTTGCGTAACTTATCTTGCTTCTGAAAAAGTTCTTCCATGGAAGTGATACCGTTCTTTAACCCGACTGTCCATTCATGTATGTTAATCAGAACAATAGTTTGTGAAAACCTGTGTAAACAGTAAATAACAAGGTATGGCAGTGACAAACCAAATCAGCTTCAGTTCATGAGACACCGGCAAGATTTGAAACAAGTTAGTGTTAATTCTGGTGTAATGTTCTGTACTACTTTAACGGTCCCTGACAAATTCACAACACATGAAGCAGTTTTATAGTACCATTTTATTTTGTATGGGTTTTGCTACTATCGTTATTATTTTCTGTGTATTTAATATTGTCATCACTGACAGTACTGAATACTAAGACAGAACAACATATCTTGGCTAGACGTCCAGTTCTTGTCTTCTATTCCATTGGCATTAAATTGTTTCAGAAAGGTGTGCATACGATGGCATGTGAGAGCAGCTGAGTCAGGCATGGCCATCACTGTGAGTTCTGGGCTCATCGGAGTATGGTATGCACCTAGTGTCTGGGAACACAGCCCGCTGGGAACACAGCCTGCCAGAAACATCAGCTGACTCGCATTTCCAGTGTGCCACCTGCCACTCTAGAACTTTGAAAAAGACAGGCTGTGATTGTGCCAAGATTAACATCTTACATTTATTTAACTAACACTTTTTTCCCAAAGCAATTTACACTGTTTAGGTGTTTTCAACTATTTACCCATTTATACAGCTGGGTAATTTTACATTTCTTTATTTAGCAGACAACTTTTCTCCAAAGCAACTTCCAATGAACTCTATGTAGTGTTATCAGTGCACACACCTTATTTACTAAGGTGATTTACACTACTTACAATGGGTTACTGTACACAATTTCACAGTAAGTACCTTGGTCAAGGGTACTACAGGCAGAGGTGGGACTCAAACCTGTGACCTTCTGTTCCAAAGGCTATAGCGCTAACCACTACAAAACCAGCTGTCCCATATTTGCTTTACTCCTTATTAGTCTTTAGGAAGTATGGATCACTGAGGATCCTTGATGACCTGTACTGCATTTTTTTTTTTGGGTTTACATTCTTGGATGAGAAAAAAAAAATCCCAAAATTTAATTTTCAGTAGAGTAAATCTTTTGACCTGAATCTCTTTCCCCCAAAACTGTAGCATTAATCTTGCACAGATTAAGCATTTTAAATCCCCAGTGATGTCCGTATTTGCATGTGTGCGCGTGTCTGTAATCCTGAGTTGGAATTACATAAACACATAAAAGCCTAGAATGTTCCCTACTCCTGAATGTTATCTGCACAGCTCCTGCCCTGTGTGTACGTATTAATCCCGTCGAATTTGAATAGCCCGTGGTCTGTGCCCTTCATCGACAACTCTGCCTGCATGACAATGGCTGCATCTGTTAATGAATAGATGTCATGTAAGGCATCTGTTACACTGGATGTTTTTGACTGGTCTGCGTGAGACCTTTCAGTGGCATTCAAAGTGTGTGTGTGTGTGTGTGTGTGTGTGTGTGTGTGTGTGTGTGTGTGTGTGTGTGTGAGAACACTGTGCTGTTTTATAAACCCCACCCCAAACCCCATATTTTATTTATTCCACTGAGCAGGGTCATTGCCATTTGTTTGACCTCTCAGTGACAAGGGATCCTGTGCCTTTTCTCTGAGCTGTATGTCCCCACTGGCTGTCCTGTTTTTTGTCCCCCTTTTTTTTTTTTTCGGATCTATGGATACCCATCTGCGGTTTTTACACTATTAAGTTGGGTACTAAACAAAATCTCCATCACTTCATCCTCATCTCTGACAGCTGAAATTCACAGCAGGGGGCTCTCCATTATGGTGGCTTGCTGTTTCGCCAAGTGCAAGGAACACTTTGCTCTGTGCTTAAGCAGTTTTCGGAAAAAAAAAGCTATTGGCTTCTGGGCAAAAAGAGGCAGTACTCAATTATACGCCGATATGGCCCACTGATCAAAACAAACACACACAACATTTCAAGTCAAGTTTTATTGAAACCAAATGGCAACGTACCTGTATAAAGGTCTAAACGGAGCTGCACCTAGTGCAGTGGTTAGAGCCACTACTGTGCATTCAAAGGACTCGCGTTTGAATCCCTGCTACTGTTGCAGTACCGTAAAACATGATATAGTTTGACTTGCTCCAGTAACAATGATCCACCTACACAGATTAGTAAATAACTGCACGCGGCATGGCGGCGCAGCAGGTTTGGCCGGGTCCTGCTTTCCGGTGGGTCTGGGGTTCGAGTCCCGCTTGGGGTGCCTTGCGACGGACCGGCGTCCCGTCCTGGGTGTGTCCCCTCCCCCTCCGGCCTTGCCCTCTGTGTCGCTGGGTTAGGCTCCGGCTCACCCCGACCCTGCTCGGGAAAAGTGGTTTCAAGCACTCTGTGTGTGTGCAATTTAGTGTACATGACTTTCATTGTATGTTGCTTCAGAGAAACATTAAATGAATAAACGGTATTAATAATAAATGTGGACATGCGGATAAAGAGAAAGAAGAGAAGACGTGGCTATGAATACACGTACGTCATCACTTTCGCAACTGTCTGCATACAGCAGTCACACTGAGAAGAGCAGATGCCGCACGCTGTTCTATGCTGCTGTTGCTCGTGCTTGTTTGGGTGGAAACCTCCGACAGCAGGAATAGAGATCATGCAATGCTGCATGCTGGGTATAGCAACTGGATCTAATTTGCAAGTTGTGCAAACCTCATTTGTTATTCCATTGCCTTCTGAAAAAGACATGACGCAAAACCTCTTTTAGTGTAACTTGAAGCGATAGTCATCTTTCGCTCCGCATGTCCACGTCGCGAGAAGTGACGCAGAGGTCAAGATAGGAGAAAAAGAGGAAGTTGAAATGTCAGAGGTTTCACATCGTTTGCCATTAGAGCCTGACGCACCGTGACACGCAGGCCTTATTTTACTCGCATCTCATTATACCACAAAGTGACAGTTTTCCTGAGGAAGACGAGACAGGAAGCGAGGCGCACGCTGCTACGGGGGGAAAACACCGACGCGATGAACCAGATGCCTGCCGAAAGGTTCGCTCGCATGAGACGTTCATAGTTTTTCAGTTAAATGGGAGAGATTGACGTACCAAATTACGTTACTGTGATTTTCACAAGCAAAGCCTTCATGGGAAAAAAAATATAGCCTAATTAAATGTAGAGAGTATATTCTCATGCAGAGGAAAATTAAGATTCCATATACAGAGAGCAACTGTCTCAGTGGCCAATAAGAGAAGCTGGAGAAGGAAGAACAATAACACTGCGGATTTAGTATTTCTTAGTGTTCAGTGTTTTTGTTTGACAGAACTGTTGGTGTCGCATATAAATCTTCCTTTTAAAATTATGCCTAATGACAAAATTTAAAGTGCAAATTTAATTTTTCTTCAGTTACACTGAAAAGGAATAACCACACACCCACCCGTTCTGATTTTGCACATATTTTATTCATTATAAAACGTTTCCTGGTATTTCAGCATTGTGCATTTTCACAGTTTCAATGTTTTCTATGTCTTCTTTTTCAAGTATCAAGGTCACACGGGATTTTTGTACACCGACATGTATATTTCCGTATATAACAATATAATGTAGCAGAGCATTTGCTTCGACTGAAAAACAAAAAAAATAAATACAAGGGAGTAAACAGCATTAGCAACTAGTTGTTCTTCACGCTCCATGTTAAAATAAAGCTTTGACCTTAGGTGGCTCATGGTCCTGGCATCAATCTGAATCCAAGTGGTGGTGTACCTGGTACCACTGTGAAAATGAACACTCGGCGTAACCACTGGGACATGGCCGGCTTAAACAACCACATCACACGTGTAGAGAAAATGTAAAATAGTAGATGATGCAGCAACATTCATCCGCTGAGAGGCAGCTCTCAGACTATTCTCACATTGAAGGAAAAGCATCCTGATGAAATGAAAGTATCATCTCTCCAAATACTGAGGCTGTTAATAGCTGCGTGACCGAACGAGCGCGCGCGAAAGCCTTGTGACGTACTGCTGTCCTGCTCAGCATGTACACCACCTTAATAATCCCCCGTTTCCGGAGAGCAGGCGAGACAAAGGACGGATAGCTCGCCGACAACAGGAAGCAATTAGATATTTGAAGGACACAGCAGCACTCCAGCTCATGTCCTCAGCTGAGAAGGTATGATCTCTGCAGCCTAGAGCCCGAGTTCAGTCCTGAGCGCAACACTGGTGGCAGGTCCCATCTCAAGCTCTGCCAATAAAGGGGTGTCATCATAAGCCGAATCCTACAGCAGGAGGTCACGTGGGAAAGTTCTAGAAGAAGCTGCTGCCGAAAGTCGTTCGCTGGTTCTGTCCATCAGCGAGAGAGGCCTTGAACAGCAGGTGCTCTCAGACCCACGAGTCAGCGTGTGGCGAGCGAGGCCCTACACTTTGGTTTTGTCAAAACCAGGGTCTGTGCAACAGCCGCGTCATAAAGCCAGTTTCATCAGTGCTGTGTGAAGGACAGAAAAACACAGTAGGTCAACAGCCCCTGTACCTGCACGCACATAAATAGGCCTTCAGACGTTACACTTCGCAGGGTTGGTTTTGGAAGCTATGAGAAACCATATCTTTGCAAAAAAGTAACGAGAGAAACTGGCAAAGAGGAACGAACATGTTCCGTGAAACCAGCGCTACTAATATTTCTAGGGTAGGGCCTGCAATGCGTGCGAGGATCATCCGTTTCCCCAGTGTACTCTTTCTACTGCACGGAGCAGCGCGCGAATGGCAAGAGCACATGCCGCACCGAGCGCTGGCAAGCAAAGCATCGCTCCCTGCAGCGAAACGCTGAATAAGATCACCCGTGCTGCGTGCATGTGACTCGAGGCTTCTGCGACCCCATCCCCTCCCCCGACAACGGACCGCTCTCCAGCAGAAAAAGAGCAGGCGTCCAGGTTACAGGCCTCGAGTCCACGGGCTGCTCTGATACAGCTCCAACCCACCATGCTAATTGTGTTGAATATGGCAACAGTGCAGTAGCCTCTGAGGAGGAGGACTGGATTTTCATGACAAAGACAGAAATGTAGGATAAGCATCACCAAGAGCTGCCTTGAAATCCGGGGGAAAGAAAAAAAAAAAAAAAAAGGTTCCTTGTCCCTTAACTCTAGCTCTCGAAGTTTCGTACACAGTTTAAAATGAAAAAACTTATCGCGTCATAAAACTTTAAAGTCCACAGCTTTACAAACTTTCTGTGATCTTTCTCTATACATGCGATTCAGGGTGTGCCGGAAAAAAAAAAAAAACCCAGAAGAGTTTCACTTCTGGTGCACAGCTGCCTACCTATTTAAGGAGTAATATTCACCAGTCAGCACTATGCACCAGACGGTTACTGCGACACAGCATCTCGCTCTCCTACCAGGATAGAAAGGTACGAAAGCCTTTGTAAAGGGAAAAACTAGACCCTGCTGTATCTCCAACAACGTACAGCTCCATGCGCATTTCTTATTCGTAACACTCTTCAAGGCAGTGTGTAGTCACACAACATTTAAAAGCACAAATAAAACAGGTCGGGCGCAAAAAAAAAAAAAAAAAAAAAAAAAAAAAAAAAAAAACCACTCAAGTAGGTGAAAATACGCATAAATAATAAATTACAGCTATACGACATTTCTATATGTCACCTGTCCTCCGCTGCTACAGACAGCTGCTCGGTATTTTATTAAGGAGTCTTTTCAAAGTACCAGAAACATTTGTCTCTGATCCTTTCATTTGTTTTTTAATTCAGAAGCAAGTATATTCTCCCCGTCAGTCGACGGAGACCCATTTTTGTACCACACCGCCGGTAATCCTGCAGTGAAAACATACCAGTGAGATGCAGTATCCCTCCAACCATCCCACCCTTATTGCGCACTGACTTCCAAGAGGGGTCCGGGCTGATGACGGAGTAGTAAAGAGACCAATTAGACTCAAGAATGACTGGTGTTTAAATGTAATTATCCAAAGGGAAGCAGTCCGGGGGTTGTTGGTGTCTTGACCTAATTCATCATGCGGTTCCTTTTTGCCATGCAGAGCCCATGCATTTACTGCGGTACCGTTGTGTCATGAGACCTGGGACTGTCCAGGTCCTGAAGACACTTCACTGTTCCAAAAACATGACATACCATATTATGATTTGCAGGGCAAAAGGAGGACAAAAACACTACGGCCCAACTGCAAAGTTCCACAAATGGGCTTTAATACTTCTTATGTTAAAATACTGCTCTGAAACAGCTGGGTACAGAGGCCAGCTACATTACTGTCTGTCTGCTTTTGTCGGCCTGTTTAAGCCTTCCTCGCTGCAGTGACCTGGTCAGCACAAATCAGATTTAACACCCAGCCCTTAGTGGGGAGGATACTAAAGTGGGAACAATTTACAGCACAAATGATCCACAGAGAATGCCCTGCTATTGACAAGATATTAAAAGCACTGCCAATTCTCCAGTCCGCCGGCCTCTATGATTGCATATCAATAGTTTTATCGACTGCATGCTGGTGTGGCTACCACAGCTCCAGAAAGCTGCCGGTGTCAGGGAGGCCGAGCGGTTGGAGAGAGCCGGGTGGGCAACCGGGTGCGATTGCAGTCACAGGACTCAAAAAAAAAAAAAAAAAAGGAAGATGTATTGCATTCTGTGCATGTCACACAAGAGATCCGGAGGGATTTGAGGTCCAGTGCTTTGCTGCTGATGCTGATGACAATGCATCACAATCAATCCTTGCCTTTCACTCCAAATGCAGGACAAAAAGGGGTGTGCGTGACATAAATGATATAGCACAATTTGACCATTTTGTCAAGAGCATCCTGACTTGGTTATACTTTCTCGTATAACGTGCAGCTGAGTTTTTTGTATGCGTTTGTACGTACATATTCTTATATTCTTGTGTGTCTCTGAGGAGATAAATTAGGCAATGCTTGCACATGCACTTCTTGCGCAAGATGCATGATCCCCCACCCTGCACCATCAGTCCAATTTATGTCCCATTTCAGTACAATTTCCACAGGGCACAGGAAATGGATACTGCATCGTTCTGACACACTGAGTTTAAGGCAAACATGAGAGTGAAAAGCAATAGAAATCTAAGGCCACATGGACTAATGTCTTGCATGGTTTTTGTTAAATATTGCATAATCCTTTATCCAAAATATTCGAGCTTTTAACTTCCTGGATTTTCGAGGAACAGTACCTTCCACGCCACAAAACAATCCAAAAAGATATGCATGTATCCCGTCCAATGTTTCCATAAACGGACTAAACACGTATATCTTTAACATTAAAAACAAGTAAAATATACCAGTTAATATGTCGCAATGACTTTAGCACAGTGATACCCAACCCATTTCAAAGGTAGAATGGTTGCTATTATTCTACTAAGTTCATTGTTAAAATCTTCTTAACCTTAAACTTATCATATCCACTTAGAATATTTTAACAAGTCCCATATCTTTAAAAAAAGCAAAGATGGGGTTTCAGTGTTTCGGAGGAATTACCACAATGGGATCTCCAGTCTTTGGCCGCCACATAAGCACCTGGGCGTCGTTGGCGTTGGGTTTCACCATAGCGTTAGTTGGGATGGGCTCATTCTTGGCCAGTATTTGAGGCTGCTCCTGGGTAATGGGCTCCATCAGCGTGGCCCGCTGGCCCAGCGGCTTGTCCGGGTCAATCTTGATATGGAGCCGCATCCTCCAGCGGATTGTCTGCAACACCAGAGTCTCATTTGTGGCATGGCTGATGGCCACCAGCCATGTGGTGAAGCTCTGGTCCCGGTGAATGCTGCTGAGTTGAGGCAGGTTGCTGTCGCTCACCGGCACACCCCAGGTCACACTGGGGTAGAAGTTGTCATTCATGCTCACTGTGAACTTGGTTTCCCTCTTAGTGGGACCCACAATGGTGCAGGTTTCTGTGGTGTTGCCATACCAGGGATAGTTCACGCCATCTGAGTCACTTATTGCTTGGATCTTGTCATCCCTCAGATCTGGAAGCTCCCAGCTTGACCTAGGGAATCAAAAATATCAGGAAGGTCAGTGTTCCGGTCTCCCCTGTTGCACCACCAGCCTCTCCAGCCAGGTGACCCTGGTATTGGCACTGTATCAGCACTCAGCAGTGAACTGTGACAATCCCTCTGAGCTCAACACCAAATCACTATGTCAACTGACAGTGTAGGCCAGAAAGCTTTCTCAAAATGGATACTGTGCCACTCTATTTGCTCCAGCAAGAAACAGATCGTCTCATACACAGGTTATAAGATAATCTTGTACTTTGCATGTACATCTTCACAGTCTAGGTTCTGACACTGCATGTCACTTTGGAAAAAAAGCTTCAGGTAAATGAATAAATGTAATGTAAATGATAAGGAGCGCATCTTCAAAATCACCTTCCCAGATGGAATACTCTACATTTTGAAGAATTAGCAGAATCATTTCTACACAGAAGAAGATACAGACAACTGCATTAATAACACACCGTGTTGTGGCTGAGAATTCTACAGAGGCCTTAATTTTTGGTGAATTGGGTAATTCCATTGTTGTCTACCATTAGAAGAGCTGTCTTCGAAATGCCACTGATGATGTCGCCACCTTGCAAACACCACGTGGTACATGAATGTCTGCGGCACATTAACGCAGCACATCTACAGCTGATTGTGACTTTTGGGACAATTTTTCTTATGCTGTAGCTCAAGAATTCAAGTGCAGATGGGTGTAATGCTTAATGTTGCATTAGTAATGCCCTTTAATAATGTTCTTTAAATCTATAATATACTTTACTAAAAAACCTTTCCAGTTTTGGCAAATATTGCATTGCTTAAACATTTCTGCAGATGGAAACCCTTTTCATTACCCTGCCATGAAACAGATGGCTTCTTTAATTGCCACATAATTGAACACACACCTTTCATCTCTTACTAGCAGATGATCATGGAGCTATTAATGAGGCATAAAAGGATAACATTTATGAGATGCTAGCGAGCAATCTCTATGGTTACCATAATAAACATTTATGTCAACAAATGAGGCAATATACAAAACCATAAAAGAATAAATAAATACACAGACCTGAGTAAATTTATATTTAATTTGTTTGAAAAGCTGGCATAAACCCCTTTTGCATTTAGTTAGAAATAGAAGTTGCTCTGAAGCATACACTGAAAGAAAGCAATTTCTCTGAGCAGTTACAAAAAAAACTTCCTTTGGCAGATTACCGTGGTGTTCCTCGCTCTCTGCTGCTGCACCCACCGCTACTCCCAGCAGGTTGCTATCCCTGCACAGATGGGTGACATAAAGAGCTGTTGGCCCTGGTGTGAATGCAGGGCTCTGATTATTGCATCCCAGTATTCAGAATAATACAGCAGCGGTGCAGCCAAGAGAGTCAATCGCATTCTCTCGGATGCTCAACAGCGTTGCTTTCTTTTCTTCCGCAAGACCAATATAATGTTCTTGCCAAGTCGAGATCTAAAGAGGCTTCATTTATGGAAGGACACCAAGAGGACAAGAGGTTGCACTAATTTGTTTATGCAGATTGTGTAAAACTGCCCGTTTTTAGAACAAACCTTATTGAGGTTTAGGGTTTACTTTATACTAGCACAGTTGACCAAAACGGAACGAATGTTTCATTCTATTCCATTATGTATTTTCATCATTATGATCACAATTCGTGCTGCCAACGCAAAAGCCTGGCTTTTGTAGGGCAGAGTAGTGTTTGGGGATTTTTCACTATGGAGGTAACAATCCTAGGAAATGGCAGCATAAACAACACTCATATCCACGGCTTCAAAGTTCCTGAATTCCAGAGCTTTCTTCATGTTAATATTTCCACCCATTGTATTGACTTCAGGCATCCCCCCTTATCTCCTATATATTATTGTTTTTCAAGTAAGAGAATTTAAGGACATCTACGTATTCATTAACAGGAAAGCTATATCATGACGCTGATCTAGAGTCACAACAAAAAAGGCATGAGCATTTTCAGTGCTGTTCTACATCTGACAGCAGTTGTTTCATTCTGCAGCTCAGTGTTGACATTCTGCAGTGTGATCTGATCACTATCTGTGCATCAGAATGAAACTTCTTTGGGTGTTACCTGTTATGTACTTTGTGAGGTGTCGTTCTTCATTTTCCTTCTTTTTCATCGCCATTATTTCAACGAGGTACAATCATGTGAACTTACCAGTATGCTCATACTATGAAAGAGAGCAGAAAGATTGACCTTTCAGTCTGCCAAAGCATCCTTGTCACAAGGTTGTTTCTAAATGGTCAATAATAGAAATGTCTGGCTTTACACAGTGGGTCTAATAAGAGTAAAGAATCAAAGGAAATCCACATTCCAGACTTGTCAATCAGCGAGTACTTTCGATCAGCATGTTTTGTTATTGTGAGGATTTCCTCTCAATTTCCCGCCTGAGATAACATTACCGTTGTCTCCGTGTCCTGTAACTCTACTTCAAGCACAGCTAAACATTGACTGCTATGTGCACCCAAGTTCTCTACATGATTATTATAGCCTCGTTGGCATCTTGTTTTGTACATATTCCGTAATCTCCGAGTTGCAGCTCTGACCATCCCAGACCTTTTATCTGTCCACTGCGTTCTACTTATTTTCTTTATTTAAAAGAAAAGTGTGAAAACAAGCAAAGTTTGAGGTTTGCCAACTTTTCCAACATCACAAATTCCTTACCATGGAACAAATTAATCCTGTGAAATGTCATTATAAAATAATAATCAATTTATGATTTATTTAACCAATTCAAAACTTAGTAAATTATGAATATTTACAAAAAAAAAAAAAAAAAAAAAAAACTGGCATTCACCAGCTGTGAAATATATGCTTTTTTTGTGATTGTAGTCTATGTTGAATCTGTTTACTTTTCATGATTTAGGCTGCAAATGTTTCTCTTTCCAGAAGATGAAATTATGTGGACATTTGTAACATGTAAGATACAATATGTAAATTGACACCCCAGTTTATCATGAACTAATTATATCTCTTGTTTCCTCATATCTCTTTGTGAAGTCAGTTTTTTTCTTGTTTTCTGTTGGGCATTCTAGTTTCCTTTAACGAACTCTTTTGATTCTTATATTACTTTTTTGTCGCTGACCTGGATTCAATGTTCTTATATCAGAGCATAATGTATTTTTTGTGTACTAACCAGGTTGCACATTATTGCCGTTTTGTTGCAGTACTGGCAAATATTAATATGTTGCTGTAAGTAATTTTATCTTTTGCACAGGAAGTCCTATCACATTCAGTCTATTTCATAAACATTTAAAAATAGTGCTTGAATGATATATTGTCTACGTCTGGAAATTTGTTTTGCATATAGGCCTACAACTGTGTCTGCAAGGCCATAAACTGCAAATGTGGGACGGATGTGACTAAAGAATTTTTAATTAATATGTGAAATTTTCACACTTCTGCGCTGCAACTTTCAAAATATACTTGAAACTAGAAGATGCAGAATTGTGAAATTCCTCATGGTCGTACCAGTTACTCTTCTTATCGTAGTTTTGCAGCTACAGTTTCACTTCAGAAGTCGGCATAACTATCTTTCATTTTAATGGTTTGTAATGTTACAAATGCAGCCTAAAACTCAACTGTGAGCAAGGCCTCTGTTTGAATATTCTCTCTACACCGGCCTCCCTCGAAAATCTGTTTAAAACAGAACACTTTCTTCCCCATAACTGGTGTAACCTAGAAAGATTTAAAAAAAAAAAAAAACTCAAGATGCTATTTTTTTAAGCATAGCTAGTCCATCTGTAAAGTTGAGAACACTGCGCAGTGAAATACTGTACAACAGAGTATTTCAAATGAGTCATATTGCCACGCTGTTTTCTGTAGTATTCTGCAGTAAGATCTCTCCAGCTCACGTGTGGTGTAAAACTTCACGATCTTCCCCAGATAGGCCTTTACAAAGCTGCTACTCGGGCATTGTTTCTGTAACTTATTCTTTAAAAAAAGAAAAATGCAGGAAGGTTATTAGGATCCATCTATCTTGCGTTTTATGCACCTACTCGAGCGATGAACATCGGTGCATCAAGTGGAAAGTAACAAACTAGGTTTACTTGAGAATCGCATGTCTGCAGCCATGCCTCTTTCTCTTAATGTAATGGACAAATTGTGTTTTTGCTGAGATGTACGTCGCTTTGGAGAAAAGCATCTGCCAAATGAATAAATGTAAATGTATTGCATACGGCTCTGAGTACAGAAATGTGTCGGGATAAAGTCTTGATTAAAACCAGGTTTCAAGGTAAATCGCAGTATCGTTTAGAGGGCGACCAGGGCTGCTGCTGTGAGCCGAGGCCCTGGAAACTAGAGAGAAGCACTTGTCGCGAAGAGGAAGTGGAGAAAAATGGAGATGGAGGCCTGCTTCAATGAATGAGCAATGACACCCCACGTACCCCGGGAAAAGTGCACAGCACCTGTCAGTCTCCTCTCTTCTTCTTTTCTTTCTTCTGTCGCTTTTCCCACTTAGAGTTTTAAAGGTGCATAAACATTCATGCCAATCACGGGGTTGCACTTACATGCCCTTGGACCCGTACTTGTTGTAGAACTCCATGTGGTTGCACGCCTGGATCCAGCCCACGGTCCACGTGTCCTTCCCGGCCACGGGGGGGACCAGCACTCGGGCCGAGGCTCTGAAGTGCGGGGTCCGGTAGCGCAGCACCACGGCCGACGACTCGTCGATGCTGGTGGGGTTCGAGTCGATGGAGGCGCTCACTTCGATGACCGTGACGCTTTCTCGGAACCCCTTGGGCTTGCACCTGATGCTCTGAATGCAGCCCATGTCAAGCAGTACGAGAAGGTCCCACAGGAAGGTCCACAGCCTGGCTCCGAGGAGAAGGCGCATGGAAGTCGGGGACACTGACAGCAGCACTGACAGCAGTGACAGCGCGCTCGCCTCCCTTCCTCACACCATGATAAAATAAATGCATGAAGAAAAAAAAAAAAAAAAAAAAAAAAAGCGGCTTCTCTTCGCAATCCGAGCGGGGTTGGCTTCGAAACTGAACCAATAAATAAAGAAATAAATTTAAAAAAAAAAAAATATTTGAAAGCACAAGGTTATGTCAGTTAGTCACGAGGAGAGAACTAAGAAAAATGCCCGGTAATTGCTCATGTTCTCCTTTCATTGCAGCTCATCTGAGGAGAAGGAGAAGAAAAAAAAAAAACCAGTTTCTTTTCCGTTGCTTTTTTTTTGCTTCCTCCATGAAGGTAGTGAGACTTCTGACTTTTGCATGTTTTCTCTCTCAACTGGCCTTCGAAGGGCGTTTACTCTTACTGTGTTCCCAGAGTAACGCCGGCGTAGTGCACGATCTGTCCGGCTTCAGCGAAACCCCTTCGTTTAATTGGTTTCCTGCAAGGTGCTCGCAGGGCGATAAAAGGACACGTGAAAAGAGTTGTTAAAACCAAAGACGACGCTGCCGACTCCATTACCGCGTGTTACTTTCCATCTGTACTTTAATGATCCTTACAAGGTTATGCACTTCTGCTTCAACAACACACGCGCACACAAACCCTTTCTTCAGGACTGTATTACAATATTTTCAATATTTTAATATTGTAGAATGTCGACATTTTCAAGCTTTGCAATCAATGTTTCAGTTATTTCCGCCTTACTACTGGCGCGTTTGATGAGAAATGACAGTAATAAAGCAGCAAAAATATTTAACGCTTGACTGCTCGTATAATCGCTACGTGTGTTATTATTCACAATAATACTGCATGTTGTTTGATTAACACTGTACACGAATGCAATACAAGGGATCAAAGCATTAGTCATGCTTTACTTCTTGTTAAAATCTAAAAAACTATTGCTTTTCCGTTATATTACTGTTACTTGAAACGATCCTAATTTCTTAGTTAATAATGAATCCGGGCGCATAACGGTATTTGCGGTCATGATAATTAACGATAAAGGACGATGATTGATTTACTGCTGTTTTAGCCACATACGTCTAGGTAAGTGAGATATACATTAGCGGTGAGTTACTTAAATTACACGGGAGTAAAATACCATGGTCTGGATTAAACACAATTTGTAAGACGTGTCCGAAAAGCATGCTGCTGACAGAGCAAACCGATGCCCGTTACCATTCCTTATTCTGAGACAACTCTATTATGAAAATGTCTTCTTCTAATGGTAACATCGTGTCGTGATGTTACCCAAGTTTATTTCTATTATTATTTAGAGTGCACCTTGTGTCACGCAATATCCAAAGGTAAGCAGGTCAACTTTCTTCTCAGTTGATTTTCGTTTGTCATCGACAAAATAATTTAAAAAAAAAAAGGTGTCTGGATTCGGCGGGCCACTCCACTTCCTCGGATTCTTTTCTATTTTCCCCTTTTCTCGAATGTAAGTCCGGGACAGTCGTTTCTCCCCTTCCCCAGTGCCCCACAGTGACAGCAGGTTTCTTCTCATGTAATTCTATATTAAAGAGCTGCTTGAGCTACGGCTCTTTTATTCTAGTGCCTTTGAAACGACACTTCCCTTTAAACGAGGTGCATCTTGGGATATGCAGTTTCTACGTCCGATTTATTTGCGCAAGTCTCCAAATCATATGTTGTGCTTTACAGAAAAATAATAATCTTAATATATATATTGCATTATACATAATATATACATATGGACTTCCACTGTCACTTGAAGGCTTTTTACGGAAGTGCGTTCATACGATAATAATTTGAAAAGTGTTACAAGACAATTAAATATGCAATGTTTTACCAGTTTAGAGCTGCGTATTCTCACTGTACCAATTCTGGCTTAAAACCTTTATCAAGTGTGCTTATAGCAGGAGAGAAAATCAGATCAGAAACCCTCAAGTTGCAACACAATAGCTGTAACCACTGCACAACCCGCGCTTGTCACACAAAATAAAGAAGCTACAGTATTTAAAAAAAGACAAGTAATATTATGTAGTATAGGCTAGAGCTACTGCCTTTAGACCCCAAGGTGGTAGGTTCGATTCCCATCTCCGCTGTAGTCTGTATGCTTAAGCAAGTTGTTAGGCCGATAGCTCCAGTAAATTACACAGCTGCATAAATAGGTTAAAAATTGTATATTTGTAACTTTAACAGTGTAAGTCGCTTTGGAGAAAAGCGTCAGCTAAATAAATGAGCAGTTAGAAACATAAAGTTTGCTTTTTAAGTGCGTGTACTTTCACCGACCGCTCCAGCGTGCGAACTACAATTCCCAGAATGCTCCGCGAAATCAAAAGGAATGGCTCTTTAAATGTCCCTACACTCATTCGCCTGTTACCATCTGTAAACACCTGCTTCACCAGCTCTATTTTAATATATTGGCAACGGATTGGCTGGATTGATTGTCAATCATTCATCGTTACGTCCTCCGGAAGCACAAAGTAAACAGCGCTTAGCGTGCGTTCCATTTAACGGGCTAGCTGGTGGTCCGGCTAAATATAGCAGGAGTTCGAGTGCTGAAGGGAGGGCGAGAGGGGCAAAACCGTCTTCGTGAGCGAGTTTTATTTATTTTTTTTACTATTAATTTAATTTTTTTTCCCACAGAACAAGAGCTTATATTATAAAGCGCGGCATCCATAATTTACGGTGTTAAGAGAGGATCACCGTGATCATCAGGTCAAAATGCCCGCGCATCAGAGTCGGTCCAGGATACGGGATCGGAACAACGTCCTGAACCGACCCGAGTTCATGTCCCTAAACCAACCCCTGAGGAACAGCGGCGGCGGCGGCGGAGGCGGCAGCGGGGGCGCCGAGCCTAGTACTAGTAGCAGGGGGTCCGCACGACGGCTCGGCCCGACCACCAAGCACGCGCAGAGCCAGCACTCGCACCCGCAGCCGGACACGCAGGAGCCGGGCGAGAGCAGCAAGGACCGCAGGGAGTCGCTGAAGCTCCCCGAGGAGGACTGCATGCAGCTGAACCCGTCTTTCAAAGGCATCGCCATCAACTCCCTGCTCGCCATCGACATCTGCATGTCCAAGCGGCTCGGTGTGTGCGCGCACACGTACTCCCCGTGGGGCAGCGTGCGCGCCATCGTGGGCCTGCTGGCGCTGACGGGGCACGGCATCCCCTGGATCTGTGGCACCCTGCTGTGTCTGTCTCGCAGCAACACGCTGGCAGGCCAGGAGGTGCTGGTCAACTTGCTGCTCGGTGGGTGCAGTACAGTACAGTACGGTACACGCCTCCGTCCGTGGCATCATCGTGCGTGCGTGCGTGCGTGCGTGCGTGCGGTAACATTGATTTGTATGGGCACGGAGTAGAGTTTGCAGCTGTGTGTGTGCTTGAGTTTGTCTCCTGCCTGCCTCTATGACCCAGGCCTGCTGGAATCCAAGGGCTGCCTGTGTGTGTATAAATAGGCTGCTCTGGATGTATTTCCATCTGCTGAGTTTTAAATTACCCACACACACACACACACCATCGCCATCACCACAGGGACATGCAGCAAGTTGTCTGATAGACAGGTGTCCCTCCAGCACTTCAGATGACGGGTCAAGGACTCGTGTGCCATGGTGCTTGTCCCTAACTGTCATTGTTATGCGTTCCAGTTTTCATTCACCTTACGCCTCCAGCCAAGGCAATTTACACTATTTACAAGAGACGGGTAGACGGCTTTGTACATCGTCAGGGAAACGGCAGCAGTGTTGACTCGACGTTTCAGTGATTTATACAGCTGTCTACTCTTACTGTAACAATTAAGGGTAAGTACCTTGATCAAAGGTACTGCTGCAGGGCTGGGATTCAACTGGAAACTCAAAAAGTACTCTTGCTGTGATTTACCGTTACCGGTTGGGGCTTTTTGCTCGTCAACTGAAGGTTACGTGTTCGAATCTCTCTCCTGTGGCTATACTGCTAAGTTCGATGCTTACCTTCGGTTAAACTGATGAGCATTCTGGGTTATTATTTTGTTGCTATGGGATAGTTAAGTACGGCAGCTGCGGGGCACGTGTTCCTTGCACCGTGTGACAGCATGGTGCTCCCATGAGTCACTGGGTGTCCTGGGTTGGGTTTCTTCTCCGACTCAAGTGTCTGCTCCAAGTGAGGCGAGTTGTCATTCTGCTTCTAGGGTCGAAAACGTGTAGAGGACTACTAAAGATGAGCCGTCTTCATGTACATCATTCCCCGTTCACACAACCCTTTGACTTCCCTTTTTAAAAAAAAAAAAAAAAAAATCCTGTCAACAACGGCTTTAAACAGGCAGACGTTACTTTTTGGACTTCTCATTTTCGACAGAATTGAAAAGAAGCTCAATTTAAGCTTTAGACAATATTTACAGCTGTAGTTTCCAAATGATCGGAATTTTAGTCCTCATACCAAAGCTGCTTGGCAGATTTTACTGAACGTGACATGCATCGCTTACACTTGTATAGATGCACCGTTTTATTGTAGTAACAGGTCGCACACAAACTTATGAACGTAATTGTGTTGCTAGTTTCTCATCCTTAGGTCACCACCGCAAAATTTTTTGTCATAAATTATGTTGTTAGATGTTATCCTCTCCATCATCTCACTGAATTTCGATTGTTTTTTTTTTACTATCAATTGTGTCTTTGTTATATATATCATTGTAATATAATATTTATATTTTATTACAATTGGAGTAGTGCAATAATGTAATTGTGCCATATGCTTTGCTAACAAGCATATAACAATTTTATAGAATTGTACGGACACCTGCCTATAGCTAATTTATAACATAATGTAAATTATCTAAATTACTTCTAGTTCAGTCAGTTTAGTTAAAACTTTCCTCCAGAGTGTCTTTACTGATTCATACAGCTGAGTAATTTTTACTGCAGTATTTTTGACCCAGAGTCTCACTGTTTATATTTCCACAACGTGCTACAGATGGGTTTTTTTGCTGCATGCTTCTGTCCTCCTCTAAGCCAGGAAGGTGTGTATTCATTAATGAATCCTGCGATCTGGTGCATACGTTTTATTCTGCAACCTGTATGTATTTATTGATCTTTGTTTTGTGTGTCGTCCCTAAACCAAGGAATTGCATAACGCAACTGTACAGCTACTGCAGGGCTGTTCTGTAAGCATGTTGCATTTTTATTGTCTTTTGTGAATTAGTTACCTGAGATGTTAGTACAGTTTTAGTTCTGCTCTATAAACAAATTTATTTGTTTATTGAGCAGTAGGTAAAGCGATGGTCCATTTTGTGTGTCGGTGAAAACCCGATTGGATGTGTTTGAACCCGCAAAGTAATTTGAATGCTTGGAGAAGAATAGGAGGTGCGTAGCATCCTTCCTTCCTGCAATACGCTGTGTTCTGTCAGGATGCTGGGGGCGGACCACGTATCCCCCATATGTGGTGTTGGGTCATCATTGCGCTCGCAGCTACTTGTTTGGTGGGCTGTTGTTTCTGTTTGACGGAGAGAAGTGAGTGGGTGGTTTAGAACCTTTTCCATCTGTGTAAAATATAACTCTTTCCTGTGTCTCTTTATATAGCATATAGTACATGGCAGCAAAGCTGAGACGACAAAAAAAAAAAATTCTCAAACAAAAATGTTTTAGCAGCAGCATCAGTTTTCTGTAAGACCAGGTTTCTGTGCTTCTTTCACATCTGTTTGCCTCTTTCAGCGGTTCACACCGATTAACGTTTTGTAAGTTTAGTCCATCTGTCAGTGTTGTTCTTGATGCAGTTGCTTAGACTGAAGTTTAGGGGTTGTCGCATCCTGTCGGTCTGTCTGCTGCTGATGTACAGACTTTTTTTGAACTCTTTCTTTTCGCATCATTAGATGCGAGAGTCACCCTAGCATTGGCTGATGGTTCTGGGTTCTTTTTGGGGTTCCATCATGAGTTCTAGTAATTTGTGTGGAGATCAGATGCCAGTTTATGTCCTAAACTATCCGGTCGTCAGTAGTCATACGTCGCTCCCTATTCAGCATCTCACAGGACCGGGGGACCGTGGAAGATCACACAAACATTTGAACTAGGTACAGAGTGCACCTTTGCTTTGTTTAGTTTGATTATGCAGATTTATACAGAATGGGTTCTGGGCCCATTTATATCATGGACTGGCACCTGCTCGGGCAGAACCCAGTCAGCTTGCCAGAACTGCACCTCGGTGCCTTTTCAGTCTTATGTGAGATTTATTTCCCAGGAGTTTCTGTCTGAAATGGTACTCTACAATGAGCCATGAACTCCAGTGCCATTAATTCTACATTAGAATAGCACGAAGGCAGATATCCCAGTCGGTAGTTTTTCTTTTGATATTTAATTATATTCATAAGCTCAATTTACTATAGACCAGTCAATTCAATTTTTCTGTCATTCGGATTTTAAGAGACAGCACTGCAGAGTTTTGTTCTCCATCAGTTTTCTAAAATTTTGAATATAAGTATTTTCTTGCAATTTAAATTGCAAAATTATGTAGCTATTTCCCAGTTCTGATTTAATAAGTATCTAAGTGCCTAACATTTAAAGGCAGTGTGGGCTGGTGTTGTCAGTACAAATTTTGTGTATTTCTAGAGTTCCTAACAGTACTTGTGTAGGTGTTCCAAGATGCTGAAAACCACACAAAGTCCGTGATAACTCTGATTAAATAAAAGTATAGCGTAAATCGGTTTGGGGATTTTGCATATGCATTTAGCAAGTGATCACACAACCACTGCACTTGTAAGGCTATGCTAAATCTGGATAGAGCCCCCCCTTTTGCACTCCAAGGACCTAGTTTAATAATACTTTAATAATTATAATACCCTTGAGCAATGTGCTTACTCTAAATTGATACATTAAAAATGACCAAACTGTATAAATGGAGAAATCGCTGTACGTCACTTTCGAGAGAACTTAGCTAATGGTTAAAAGTGTTCATTTATATAATGATGGTGAAATTCAAAGTTTGCTAAAACGATCCAAGATTCGGAAGAGCATTCAATTTTCGTTAATCGGAAACGTTTATAGTGTATGATGCATCTCTGCAGGCGTAGCAAAATCAGTCTAAAACATTGTCTTTGGCTCTGCTGAGACCCTCTACTGTTCTGATTGCAGCTGTGCCAGTTAGGCTATTGTGGTGGTTTTTGGGGCAAGACTGTTAGATGCAGCAAGGTTTGTGGGTCAGTAGAAGGGGGAATACAACTGCATAGACGATGTCTTTTATGGGCAGGCCAATGTGACCAATGCTTGACTCAGTTCAGCCCTCAGTACCAGCCTGGGAGGCTTCCTGGAAGAGGTTAGACTGGCAAAGTCTGCTATAATTATCACTGGATCATTTTTCTTGGGAGGGTGTCACTGTGTCTGCTTTGTAGATCCATATGAAAGAATCATCCATAACCGCTTGTCCAGTGCAGGGTTGCAGTGGTCCTGGAAACACAGGGTGCAAGGCAGGATACACCTTGGACAGGACACACTCCATCACAGGGCAGTCTTGCACTTGCTTGCTCGCTCACTCACTCACTGAATGAGTCACATATACACCCCCCCAAGGGCAATATAGTGTCACCAGTTCACCTGTAATGCATGTCTCTGGACTATGGGAGGCACCCAGAGGAAACCTACCAGAATATAGGGATAACGGGCAAACCGCACACAATCGGAAATCTCAGAGGCACCAGCATTATCTGTAGAACAAACGTTCTTCCCTCAAGAAAAATGTTTAGGAAAGCTGTATAAATGTTGTAGTTTTCGGGTGACTTTAAATGTAGAAATTAAATTTCTACTTGAAATGTATGGTTCTCCCAAGTGATTGAAGCTGTCATCGTTTCACTGTGGGAGACTTCCATCAAACAAGCACTCGTTGCAAAAACCAGCTTTCTTACTCCCCAAGTGCCTAAGGGGTTATCTAGATGCTGCTAGTGAGGAGTACATCACATTTTTCACCAGCCATACCACATGAAGATAACAGTTGTGCTTTGCTGAACTGTACATGGGTATGTTAGTCCTCTATTCAGCTTTCTAGGGAGTGGTGGAAAGGTACTGCAGAATTTGGTATGACTTGCATTCAGGGGAACATCTGTTCAAAAAGAACATTTATGAGATGTCTGATTTCTTTCATTACCTGGGTTTGGGAAACACAAATGGTATTCCAGACCTTGGACTATCTCAAAGGAGGGCAGTTTGTGTGTGTGTGTGTGTGTGTGTGTGTGTGTGTGTGTGTGTGTATATATATATATAAGAAATTAAATCCTTAATATGCTCCATTGGTAGGTTTAAGGTGCATTCACAGATTAAGGTGCACATGGAGTCAACTGATGGAACACTGCTTGATATGGCTTCAGCAGAAAACTTGGAAAGTAAAAATATAAATAGTGTTTGCACATATAGAAATGTGGTTGAGTCTCGCTTGGTCTGTTTCTTTAGGCTGTTTTGCTTGATGTACATTTCAGTGTCAGGTGGACGTTACTGCAATAACCCGTTCTCAGACCGAATGAATAACTATGTCCATTAAACCTGTTCTCCTTGTTTTTCTCAAAAGCCCTGATACTGGATGCAATGACTGTCGCCGGTGTCCAGAAGCTCGTGAAGCGCAAAGGACCCTTGGAGATGAATCCCAGCTTCCTGGACTACATAGCCATGGATGTATACTCCTTCCCAGCGGCTCACGCCAGCCGAGCTGTCATGGTGGCCAAGTTCTTGCTGGCGCACCTGGTCCTGGCTGTGCCTCTGCGCATCATGCTGGTGCTGTGGGCCTTCCTGGTGGGCGTCTCGCGCGTCCTGCTGGGCCGCCACCACCTCACCGACGTGGGCTGTGGCTTTGCCCTGGGCTTCCTCCACTACAGCCTCGTGGAGACAGTGTGGCTGTCCTCCAACACCTGTCAGACTCTCATCTCCATCGGCACGCTCAGCTGGAGCCCCTTTAATTAGCTTTGTTAGATGTGCGCTCCGTTTCCCATTGGCATCCCTCTTCTCATTTCTCCTGCTATATCCACCTCAGCTTCCCTTTCCGTTGTCTTTCATTTATTTTTAGTGCGTATTTTAAGTAGGATAATATACACATTCATGTTTTTAAGTCATTTTAATGCATATTTAAATCCCAGTTTAAGATTTGGATTGCCCTAATGTGTCTTTTATTCTTACGGAAAGGATCTTGTTTCTTCCTCAAAATAAAGACAGCATTTTCAATTCAGACAGTATTTGCAGGAAGGACAATGCCATTGAACATTTGGGGCACATGTTTTTGCTTTTGTTTAAATTTAAAGATGCAAGTTGCTTTTGCTGGTTTCAACATGGCAAATAAGATGGGTTATTTTCTCTTTACCGTTGAACAGTGTCAAGCAGTGAAATGGCAGATGTGACTCCAGTAAATGAGCAGTTTCAGAAAAAGTGATTGACTCTACAGCAGACTTGGCAACAACAGCTTAATGCTCACATCAGTTTGAAGAATTAAAATGCAAAAGTTTGTTCATAATGAAGACATTTTAAGACATCTGTTTTGGTACTTCTTTGTCCAGATGTCTACAGTATTTTTTCACAGCTTGCATAAATGTTCCTAAAAGAGGAAGAGGCTGTTCTCTCTTGTCTGCATATTTTGGAGTTAACTTTTTTTCAGACAGAAGGCTGCTAGCGTTACAACCAATACAAATGGCAGCTTGTATTCATAAATCCCAACCATCGAGGAGATTTTTTTTTTTTTTCTCTTTCAAGAAAAGGACACACAATTTTGTCCCTGTCGGCTGTTTTCTATACAAAGACGTTCCCAGAAGTATTTATTTTTCTTCCTCTTTGTAATGAGTTGCCTTGTGTTTTTTGTTTTGTTTGACCTGCAGTGTGACAGCTACCTTTCCTTCCTGCACACACACAAAACAACCTATGCAGAAATTTCAGGTGTTCGGTAATGCAAGTCTTCAAACACACAAGCAGTTTCCTTCTTAAACTGCTCGAAAATGCGAGCTGATGACAACCAGTCAATGTTCTTGAGTGAATGAAACCTCAGGTTTAACAAAAAAAAGGGTGTAAAGATTTTCCTTTTCTCCAATGCACTAACACATATAGGATATTCTATATGTATTAGATTTTGTGGACATCCTTGGGACTGACTCCAAAGGTGCGGTTCCAGCCCAGTCCAACCACGTGTGTTTGGAATTGTTAGCTGCAATATTGTTTTTCTTGGTGTAAGGTGCCTTTTGTGTGAGTTTCCACGACATTGTCTAGGTGTAACGCTAACCTGGTCATTCATGGGACTTCCAGCATTTTACTCAGTATTTTGGGGCTGACCTGTTGCTTTACATGTTTCACCTCAGATTAATAGCAGGGAATCCAGGAGTGACGAAGACCGTATGTCTGAACTCTCAGATCAGAAGTGGTTCACAAAGTGTGTGTGTGTGTGTGTGTGTGTGTGTGTGTGTGTGTGTGTGTAAGTGAAAGAGAGAGAGAGAGATTCTACTTGATTATTGAAGAATTGGTTGTTTTTTAAAAATGTTTTTCTGGAGAAGACACTGCATTGCATAATGTGTGAATGCATCAGTGTTTTGAGGACGTGTGAGACCTTCAAGGAAACTTGATCAGATCAGTTTGGGGAACGCCTCTTGTGCACATACAGGAAGCACCTTGGAAGTGTTTAAATGTTCCACTGAAAGTCACATTCTGAAGGCTTTTGAACTACATTACTATTTATTTACAGTATCTTTAAGGTGAAAGTAAGATAAATTTTAGTGTTATGTCCTGACACTTAAGAACATTAAGATATTTGTAGATTTAAAGGATCTTTTTTTTTTTTTTTTTTTTAAACCCATGTTCTGGTAAAATAAAATGTATGGAAAAGGAAATGCCTAGTTTTCCTTCGATTGTAGAAACAAAATATATTTTTTTGTTTAAACAATGTTGGTCTTTAATTCCTTCTGTTTGCTAGTGCACATTAAAACCACTTCATACTGAAGAAGGGAACATTCTGTTCATTTCATTAAATGTATTCTAATTGTCAGAGTACATATTGCTTTTATCCATCTTGATATTATTTACCAAAATTAAAATCTCATCATTTATAGAGATGATCTGAATGTCATTTATATAGATGATGATGATCTGGAAAGTCATCCTGTCATATATTTAGGAGCATGTGTGTTTTGTTTTTGACAAGAGATAACATATGATGATTAATGTTGTACCCTAGCAACAGTATGCCAGCTTGAATTAACACCTTGTGGTGTAACCACTTCATTAGAGTTACCTGACTGCTCCGGAATAAATGCACTCCGGCATGATGTGCTCAAAGTGGCTGTTTTGCGTCTGGACTTTTCTCTGTATTTCCCTTTGCCCCTGTTCATTTTGGCTCTCTGTTCAGTTGGACTATTTTGTACCTCTGCACATTGTTTGGGAACTTATCTTGCCAAGATTTAAAAATTCACCCTGATATTTATTGAAAGAGATCCTGAAACGAGTTGTAGGATTGTTTTTTTTTTTTTCCAAAGTTAGATAAGTGTTCTGACTGCAGTTATGTTTGACATGCATGATTTTGTTTTATAAAACTGCTTGAAAATATAATTTATGATGTAAAATATTTCAGTAAAGTGGTTTTTTTTTTTTATTTTTTTTTTTTTTATTTTTCCCCTCCCTCCTCTCTTACTATTCAGAAAGGAAGACATGGAGACATGTTACTCAAATTTTAACATGCGGGTTCTGAGTCCTTATTTAGTATTCAGTCCTTATGTTTTTTATAGTGCTGTTCCATACAGGTTTCTTGAGAACATTTAATAAGTACAGAGACATATCGTAAGTAGAATTAGTTATATTAGTGAGGTCTAACAGAAATGTGGGGAAAAGACAGAAGGCAGCAGGAGAGACAAAACACAGCTTAAGGAGGAGAAAACACTTCTGAGGTCCAAGAGTGGCTGGCGGGCTGTCCTTCCCAGGCATGTAAATATTGCTCAGTTACAGCAAAAACATGAGCGTAAATGTTGTTTAGGATAGCCTGCTCTGAATGCATATGTGGGTAATACTACCGATGCTCATATTAGGGAGTCACAGAGTAATTGTAGCTAGGTACTTAACACCGTTTTGGTTTTCTTTAAATCCTATAGCACATTAAGCTTCTTGCATCCATCCATTACCAATAACCACTTGGTACAGGGTTAGTCCGGTGCTAATCACGGAATCATAAGGAATGAGGCAGGGTGCGCTCGGGATGGAACACTTTACGAGCAATATAATGAGTGTTTTGTAGGAAAGAGGAAAATTTTGCAGCTTGTTCCAGTAGAAGTTCTCAGAATGTGGGTTCATAGCAGCAAACAGCTCAGTACATCTACACTATCCACATAACTCACAGCCCCACCTCTCATAACCTCCTGCAGAGGAGACATCAGTAATAAACTGATTATTTGCAGTCTACAGAATCCTAAAAATGGGTGGCATCCAAATCCAGTTCTCCATTTTTTTTAACGATTTTATACACGTATCAACTGATGGAGTTGTTATAGCAGAAAGTTTAATTGTTCACCACTTAATCTGGGGCTTTTCCTTGGGATTGTAAATGGGGTATAAGTTCTCTCAAATACATCAGTCAGTATTTCACCTGTACAGCCCGGTCTCCGGCTTATGAGGGGCAACCCTTAAGAGCCTGGTATGAACATGTTAATTCTGCAGAGATTTCACAACACATGATCTCTGAAGCAAAAGTTCGAACCACCGAGCAACTAAAAAGGTCAAACATATCTTTAACTTAGACCCAGCTCTGGTCTATTTAAAGATTTTATTCAAACACTTGACCATATCATATTAAATATAGACCTATCAGGTGCTGCTTGTTCTGTTACTGAGACAAAACTAAATCGTACCGATCCCTTAAAACACAAAGATTTTCTTGTGTGTGACCTCTTCCTTTCCAGCCATAAATAGAAAGTGTCTCATGGCTTTTCTTATAAAACGTGCTCCACTGACTATAGAGTCATTATAGTCATGAATTCCCACTGTCGTTTTCCCAGAAGCAAAATACAACGATGCATTTCCATGTCTTGCAACTTGTGATGCCTGCATTCACTGGAGGAAAGAAGGATCTAGAGATGAGCTCCAAGCTCTAGATATGATGGTTTCCATGCTTACTTATATACATTTAATGGAACACAAAAAATAAACTGTTTGAAGGGGTTGCCATCTGTCTTTGTTTTCCCATGAAGTGCCCTGTTACAAATTGTTTAAAAATACTTTAACACATCTGTAAATAAAACTGTGTTCTGCACTTTTAATAGTTTTCAAGAGTTTACCATTTACTATTAAAGATTACATTCTTAAACTGTCATTTAAGTTACATGAAGTTACATGCTCTAAAACATTTTTGTGTTTCCACCTGAAAAAATCTAGTAATTCTGCAAAATGGTAACCACTTAGAATGTTTAGTGTGCACTTAATTTCTCAGTTGTATTTTTCTTACAAGGCAGTGCTGGACAGAGCTGTAATGCATGAGATTTTATGTAAAGAAAGTCAACATTTTTAATGTATTCTCTAAGCAATGAAGTGCCATGGTAACCTAACAAGACCTTGTTGACCGTGTGCCACCCTTTTTTTTCTTATTTTGACACTTAAAAACAAATGTGATATGCACAAAATAACAAAACTTTATTACGTTTTTGCAAGCTTGAACTGGAGTAGAGGTTTGTCTTTGGCATACTCCAGGATTTTAAAAAAATAATGTCAATAAAAACAGCGACACTCTGAATAACATCTGGGAGTAAGCTGAAGGTTCAAGGTTTTGTTTTGCGTAGTCTTTGCCTTGCCAAGTTATATGATGGCAATGTCTTTGAAAATTGTCCTGTGCTAACAGTTTTTAATTAGAACTGTTGAAAGTGCACATCTAAAAATGTTTATACAACAGAATATATATGAGACACACTTTAACTTGCAGAGACTAAGGGAATCTGCAAAAATATCACTTTCTATACTTAAGAGCCAGAGTAAATAAAGAGTCTCATTACAAAAGATATTTGTTTTATTTAAATGGCCTTCGGCGCAGAAGAGGGGTGCATTCTGCTCGCACTCTTACTCATCAGCAGGCTGACAGAGGAAATGGGTGCAATATCGGGGACTTTTTTCCCTCACGGCTTTATCTGGGGGGAGGTTGGGGTGTTCCGAGGCATTGTGTACTTTGTGTGTGAGCAGCCAGCTGCACTCACAGAGAAAGCAGAGATAACAACAGCATTTCCTCCCACTGTGTGTCTGTATGTGGTGCCTCCTGGCCTCCCAGCTAGCAACTTCAAAATTAGCAAACGCTGTTTTTTTCGTCGCACGTTGTTCTGACTTGCCGCTTAATTGGCCGACAAACAGCGAACGCATAAACACGATCCCTGCAGAATGATCCGTCCCCCGCCTGTGTCCTTGGGTTCAATGGATTGTGTCCACTGTACGTCACCGTGATTGAGTCCCTTTGTCTGGTTGCTCATGATCTCCTTTTCCTTCAGAATTTTCAAGCATTATCATATTTGAGAGAATTTGGTCTTGAGATGACTAGTCCAAAGTAATATCCTCAAAAAATTGCTCTCGTGGATACCAACCCAGGAATATACAATACCAATTGGAGTTTGATTACACCTGGGCAACCTGGGCAATACCTATGTGGGACAAACTGCACAGAAGAGTGGAAGCAAAGCCACCCACAAGTGTTCTGCATCTCTAGGAACTGATGCAGAAGAGCTGGGAAGATGCATCAGTTGATTTTATTCCTCAAAGTCTTTAAGCATGCTGTATGCCTCCTCAAAAAAAAGCCAAAAGCTAGTATTGTGCATGCGTACTCAAACTTTTGACTGGTACTGTAGGAGAAAATTCAGTTGAGACTTCTGGAAGCGACGCGCTCCATAATGCTGCGTGGTTTCTGAGACGCCCAGGCGCTGCGAGGAAGTGGTTACTTGTAAATGCACATCGCACATCACAGTAGGTTTAATAAGACAGAAAAGAGCAAGAAAGGGGTGGTACCAGCACAGTGGCTGTTGCACTTTTTTACGTGGCAGAGCTACAAATTGCAGTTCAACAGCCTCCGTATGGATGGAGACTCTCATTTTCTCCTTACGTGTGATATAACTTTCATTCTCTGAGAAGTATCACGTGTACTGTCTGATTAGTGGTCATATACCCCCAGGGCTCCGTGTCCCTCAGCATTTTAACTGGATCCCTGCAACATTGTGCTCTGCCAAGGGTGGGAGAGCTCATGATGTGCCCGGCTGTCTCTGTCAGTTCGCCTCCCGCCTTCGACACCTCACTGATGATCGGATAACCTCGGTGTAGGCCAGTCCTGACTCAGCTATCTATAAATGCCATGCTCTGTGGTTTTCTACTATATTACGCAGACATCCACAGATGAAATACAGCCCGTTCCTTGTCGATTGGCCCCTTTGGATCTCTACGCTAAGGAGCGGAGGAGGGAAACCATGTAGGACCCAAGTGCACAGGACAATCTGTCCAGTTTCCCAGATGCTGAATAAGCAGAGATGCGTTGTCAGCGTTCACTCTGGAATATCGAAGGTGAAGGTAGGCTTTCAAGTGCTGTAATGCCTTCACTGCAGACAATGGATCAAATGGGGAATCAAGGTAAATGAAAATGTTCAACTGTATCCCAGTATTTTATAAAATAAAAGAAAAACTGAATGAATGAATGAATGAATGAATGAATGAATGATTATATAGTAATAGATGTTGAGAAAATAAAGATTAATGGAGCATTTCCAGTACTGAAAACATACAGTACATATATCTTAATACTTCAGATCTGTTGTGTTGTGATTTCTTACCAATATATTTTGCTGCCCAGTGCCTCACTGTGGCTGGGCTGGGCATTACTAAGCAACTCTGCTAATTTTTAATGTGTACACTTAGGATTCTTTCAATTAGTTAATAGTGTTATGGGATTCCTGTACATGTAAAAAATTAAAAGATAAAATTTCAACTACCTTATATCTTAATAACATAAACATGATATGAAATGTATTTATACCTCTAATTATGTTTCTTTTTTTTTTTTTTGTATCATTATAAAGTTTTGTATTTCCACCTTCTTTTTAGACCATGTCATGGATTCATTGTGTATGCTTTCCTTTTTGTTGTAACAGAAAATGCAGGCCTTTGAACCACCCACAAGCTGTACATCAACTCACACAATGTGTGCAACCGCTTGTCCCGAATGGGGCCGCGGGGAACCGGAGCCTAACCCAGCAACACAGGGCACAGGGCTGGAGGGGACACACTCTGGGAAGAACGCCAGTCCATTGCAAGGCACCCCAAGCGGGACTCGAAACCTAGACCCACCAGAGAGCAGCATCCGGCCAAACCCGCTGCGCCACTGCGCCCCCCTGTACGTTAACTCTTAATTCTTATTATTTCCTCGTATCCTTTGCTCCAGACTACCACAACTCTGTACAGGATAAATGGTTTCTGAAAATGGATGGATTCTTATTCGCGAAGATGGACAAGAACTAATATGGATTTAAAAATTGGAACTGCAAAAATTAAGCTAGTTTACTTTTACTTCTGTAGTGCCACTTACTAGTTTTTTTGTAATTAATTCCATTAAAATCTATTCAGCTCATCACAAAATCTTTCAAAACAATTTTAACAAAGAGGCATTCTCCTTCTCATTTCAATAAGATCACTGCAGTCTCTTATATGTACTATATGTTATACTATATATTCAATTTAGCATGGACTTCAGCCTAAACAGTCAGATGGTGTTATAATTTCAATACATTAATTCAGACCCGTTATTTTTAAACCCTCATTCAAATGCAGTTACTGTAGTGAGAACATAACAGATAATGTTTCTTCATTTGAGTTAAACTGGTGTACGTTCATATTTATAACATGCATTATGTATTTTTCTTGCCATAAATAGTAGCATTAAATATGAAGAGACTAAGTGAATGAAACAAAGCACTCACTCAGCAGATTAAATATATTTAAAAATGCAAATAATAAAATACAAAGGCAATAACAATGTAGTAATACCTGCCACATCTTATTGGTATAATACAAAAGCTAACAAGCTGATTTTCTTACCCTGGGACTCAGTTCTTTCTTATGATGCCATATTTTGCGAAGAGGAAGGTTCACTGCTCTTTACGTTCCTGCTTGAAATGAATATGAGCTCAGGTTGCACACAGGTTATGGGTGATGTCAGTTGTGTTAAACTGATTGGAAAGTATTTATTTCATAACTTCCGTCATGTATCGACATATTCTGTATTGTGTAAAGCACATTATTACAATAAATGGAAATACTGACATTAAAAGCCATATTAAATTAGATTAAATAAGTGTCACACCCCCCGCGTCCACACAACAAGGGACACCTGTGGCTGATCAGGAGACGCGAGTATAAAGGGCGTCTCCGGACGCAACAGGATGCGGAATCTTAGTTCAGCTTACCTACTCATAGGGTTAGTTCCTGCACTCCTTGACCCTCTCTGTATTCCTTGTCTTCCTAGCTTCTTCGACCTACGACTTGTCTCTCTGATTTCGTCTTCGGATTCTCCTTGTTGCCACTTCTGCGCCTCGGTGACCTTTGACTGTTTGTTTGGATTTCCCTGAATAAAACCACCCTTTGCACCGCGATTGGGTCCGATGCTTCCACTTTTGGTGGAAACCATGACAATGAGCATATTATCAGTGGAATGCGACATTAATACTAATTACTATATTACTGCCATAAAGCTGTTCTGTTCACTATGGCAGAAAGTTTTTACAAGGCTCCCATCACATGAAGCCAGATCAGGCCTTCTGGAGTAAATTACCCTTAAATATATATTTAAGACTTTGTGGTGTAAACATAACACACAGCAGAATCATTCAAAATGCTGGATGGAAACTGGGTCATGCTGAGTCATGTTCTTGCACAGTGCATCAAGCCCTGAATACAGTACTGTCAAATGCAACATTACTGAAACAGAGAAGGCCATAGAAGAATCCTTCCACAGACAATAAATCACTAAAATTTTTGAAAAAAAGTGGGGAACTGGAACTGCGGGTTTCAGTTCATAAAATAATGAACTGCCTGTGTAATTAGACTTGAGGAGGCCAACCGGTGGTGACAAACGAATCCCATGCTGACTGGAGATGATGACCAGTTGCCATGATGGATGAGATGTACCATGCTGAGCTGGGGATTCAAGATACCGTATAGCAACAATATCATTATTGCTTGTTAACTGGCTTAGAATTGTTACTTAATCTAGAATGCCCAGGAGGGGTGGGCAACCACTGGCCCTTGGACCCCCAGAGGTTTTTTTCTCCCTCGATTTTCAGTTGGGAGTTTTTGTTCCTTTCCTCCGTGGCCAGTAGGCATACTTATAGCTCTATAAAAGTACTATATTATGATAGTTGGTAGTCAACTGTCTTCTTTGTTTCTTATCTGATGTGTTTGTTTTTCTTGCCTTTTCCCTGTGTTAAAGCGTTCCGTGTCACTGCGTGAGAAGAGCGCTATATAAAAATAAGTTGAATTGAATTAATTTGGCTCATAGCATGAATCTTATTTAATTGTACATATTCACATAGCGGAGGCTGCAGGGTGGTGGTGGTAGTTTGGCCTGTGCCTGTTCTCTGGTGGGTCCGGGGTTCGAATCCTCCTTGGGGACCCTTGCAACGGACTGGCGTCCCATCCTGGGTGTGTGTCCCCCCCCCAGCTTTGTGCCCTGTGTTGCCAGGCTAGGCTCTGGTTCACCGCGACCCTGCTTGGGACAGGCGGTTTCAGTCAATGTGTATGTGTGTGTGTGTGTGTGTGTGTGTGTGTTATTAGCATAGCATAAATGGAAAAGGAATATCTGAAATGATAAGATGGAATTTAATTTATTGTGATGTATGTATTCCAGAGAATTCCAATTAAATTAGAGAATTATGGAGCTATATTAGAAGAGGGTGGCAAATATAAATGACAAAATGGTCACTATGCATTCATACATCCATTCCTAACATTTTATCCAGTTAGGATTTTTAAGAAATGTATTTTTAAATTATTCATACGTCTCAATATTTTGAGTATCAAAAAAATCTGAGAAAAAAATATGTAGCTTGCACAACATAATTTAAGCTCTGGGGTGAATTTTTGGGGGTGATTTGTATTATATTTACATTTATTTACTTAGCGGACACTTTTCTCCAAAGCGACTTCCAGTGAACTCTATGTAGTGTTATCTAAAAAGATGAGTTACCTAATGAGAATATATTCTTATTGATTAATAAGAAGATGGAAGAGAAGTTTGTCTGATGAGTTACACAGACTAATTGGTCTGAAAGTTGCGAAATGTTGCGCGTTGCAGTCGGGGCTCAGTGTAGTTAATGACGCCATGGAAACGCTGCGGGTCGCTGTTTGCGCTGCTGAGCAGGACCACCTCCAGCCGCAGCGTGTGCGCGCACGTAACGACGTAACGTCGCTCCTTCAGCGTACGGGACGTGAGCTATTTCTCGCTCACCTTTCTTGAGACGACAGAACTAACTATGGTACTTTAAATGAAATTATTGTTCATAAGTATGTAAACACAGCACACGCGTTGGTAATAGATTTTATGTATCTTTTTTTTAAATATTAATGATTAAGTATACCTATGCGTAAATTCCGAATGTAAATTATCCAAACCCAAACATGTTGAAAAAACACAAAACGCCAGACAGAAGTTAATTTTGTAAGAGTTCACAGTAAATATAAAATTATTCAGCCATAACAAGGCGCCATAAATTGCTTTAGTAAGGGTTAGAATTAAACATTATCTGTTATCTGAACTCCCCCACAGTTTTAATCTAATTCTTATTTATTCAATTTTTTTTTATTTAAAGTGTTCTTTCCGTTGCTGTTGTTCTGAGGGCTGCCACACAAAATTTCATTGTATTGCATACAATGACAATAAAGTATCTTAAGTGTGGTGTGAAGGCATATGAAAACCAGGCATAAACTCAACTAAAAAAGAACAAATTTAGAATTACTTTAAATCAGTACGTATTTTTTTTTCACAACTGTGAAATAAAGTTCATGAAACTGGCCATTAAATACACACAGCATCCTCTCTGAATGATGTGCTTTTTTGCACTATAAAATATAATACCCTCATACCCTAATTAGTACCATGTTCTCCTTCTTCATCGATATTTGAAAGTTTGTCAATTTTGACTTTATCATCCTTTATTGGAGAGTTGACAGTTTTAAGTGTGCTGTAAGTGTCCTCTGAATTCATGGTGAACATTAGCAATGTTGGTGGAGTTTACTGTCATTTTCTAGGTACCGCTTAGATGTGGGGCCAGACGGTGATGCTTTAGGCCTTTGAAATGGGCATATATGTGAGAAAAATGAATATGTTATTTTGCTAGTTCCGTATTAAAAGCATGGTGTGTAAATTCATCATGTGGCTTTGTGAAAGAAAAGTATATTCATAGAAATACTTTTGTCCTGTTCACTGCTTTCTGTTGTGTTTCAGGATACTGAGAGACCTTGACCTTTGGCGGTGGATAAAGACAGTATTTGTGGGCAGTACATAGAGCTGTATATTTAAAACCTGTGCATGTGATGTGTGTGAATACCTACAGAAACATATGAGTGCGTCATTGTTTTGCTAATAATAAGCATATTAAAGGTTATGAAATTAAGTATAACTGCTTATCAGAATTACTTCAGAAACATTCGGCATCATTCATTATGAACTGTTGTACGTCGCGTTGCAGAAAAGCGTCCGCTAAACAAATAAATGTAAATGCATTGAAGAAGGAGTTTTAACAAATTATTGTTTGGAATTTCTACAATATTATATATGGCATACGGTATTATTAAATTATTAAGTGTTCCACACTTCCATACAAGAACACTTTAACTAGCCACCGCAAGCGGAGGTCTCGCGCTTGCCGGTAATGACGTCAGCACACACAGCCCTGGCTGGAGGTACGACGCCTCGCAGTCAATATCCTTCACAGCCCGGCAGTTCCTCCAGCGACGGCGGATACAGAAACGGAGAGCATTACGAGAACGCGAAGGGGAAGACGGAGTGGAATCGCGACACATTATTTCTCCTCAGTCGTTTTTAAGCTAAATCCGACATTCTCTCCGATCATAGACCAGGCACTTTGTACGAGACACGGGTGAGTCTTGTCTTCACACTGGCCGCTGTGAGAGCGTAATGCGACGTTTGCGGGGGCTTCATGGAGCGTCAGTAAGCCCGTTTTCCCGTCGCTTTGTTCTGGGCAGCGGCCATTTTTAATCGCGCTCTCTGTCTGTTACCCTTCTTCCGCACCCACGAATGATTAAGAAAAAAAAGTAGTAGAAGAATTCCAACTGCACGCTGTTGTTTCTGATACTTGAATGAAATGGTGTGTAATCAACAACGAAACGACGACAGTAGTAAGTGAGGGTGAGAGCATAGTTGAAGCGAGCGGATCCTCGGTTCCGTCGTTAGCCGGCCGTGTAGCCCAGTGTCCCTGACAGCCGCACAGCGCCTGTGACAGCACATAACACTGTTCGTCTGCCTGCCTGCCTGCATCTTCTATCTATCCTGTGCACGTATCGATACCTGGTCATGTACTCTTCTACTCTTCTAGACTATATATATGTTTGCCTTTGTGTCGGTGGGGTCCGCGGCCGGGCGGGTCGCGCCTGAGGTAAACTTGTGCTCGCGACGCGTTTCGGAGTCGGAGTGGGGCCCGTTTTGTCGTGAGTGTTATTTTTTGGGCTGTTATTCGTGATGTGTGTTTGTATGTATGTGTGAGAGAGAAATGTTCTGGCCGGGCTGAGTCGAGGTTGAATTGATGATGTCCGATCGACCACCCTGTGTGTGCTGTAATTTATACAGTCAGTATCGCCGCTTGCTAGTGGTTTTATTTAACTCGCCTTGCCTTGGTTTCCACACTTTTCCTCTTTTTTTCCAAAACCCGCATCACTCACTGTGTGCAGAGAAGCTCCGACTTTGTACGGTTTTCATTGCGAACGTGTGTGTGTGTGGAGGCGTCGCGCAGCGGCCGGTGCCTCGGCGACACTCACTGTTTACATGGCGACACATACTTTACTTGGTTATTGGCAAATAAGTGACTGGTTTCGCAGGGAACAAGTAAGAGTTTGTACGTAACTTAAGGCCTTTACTCACTGTTAAGTTACCGAATAATAAGTGGAGTTAGGAGGTGACAGCAGGAGACGCCACGGACGAGGTTGCCATTCGTCGATTCACAATAAATATATATCATTATCAGTCCTTCGTAAGGCTTCACAATTCTGCTGTCAGATCTTGCCTAAAAAATAAAGGATAAAATGTTAAATGCCTTTGGTACAATTTAACGGCAGTTAAAAGGTTTGCTATTTTATTTACTGTCAAAGGGCAAAATAAGTTGCATAATAATGCCATGAAGGTGATATTCACTTCCGTTCTTATGTTTGTGTTGACTTTTCCGGAGAAGAGACGCAAACCAAATAATTTCTCTTGTGTCGAAAGCAAATTTAATGTGTCCCCATGTAAACAAACGGGGCTTTGCTCTTGACTCATACTGTACATTTTTGTAGATACATGGGAAAGATCAGTACTGCTATTCCGTTACTATGAAAAAAGTTTTACACACCGCATTGTTTGTTTTCATATTTTAAGAGCGAGTTTTGATAGGGAAACTGACAGTTATTGTCACAGGGTTGATTTACTGGCTGCATACAAAGTCTTGCGGTAGGTGCCGTAACATAGACCCTCAGCATCAAAAGTTTCCAGATGTTTGCATGGATTTACATTTACATTTATTCATTTAGCAGATGCTTTTCTCCAAAGCGACGTACATTTCAGAGAAAATACAATTTGTGCATTACATTAGGAGAAAGAGAGTCATAGTTGCAGGTGTGTGAATCTTAAGTAAACCTAGTTTTCTTTCCACTTTATGCACTGATGTTCATTGCATAATGTTTACAGAAAGCTTTATGTAAGAACTGTACACCTGGAATTACCTCTGTTATGCAGAAGCGGGGTATGAATAACACTGTGTTACTGCATAAGTTCTCCTACAAAGCTTGAATTTAGCAACAGTTCCAAGCTGGTACCTAGAATCCATTCTGCATTTTTAGTCATGTTTCTTGCCTGCACTTTTATTAGAGATGGCTCTGATTTCTGATGTCATTATTCCTCATGACTGCAGAGAAGGAACAACAGCCTTGGTCTATTCGCAGAAAAGTCGTTAGATATATAACAAGGTGACACTGTTCAGTTCCAGCCCTCAGTGGTATAATCCTCTAGGTATTTTGTTCTAGCTTTGTCTTTCATTTCACTAGATGACTGGAAGTCCTGCTGAATTTGTCCTCTTGGTTCATCAGTGAGAAACAATTCAGAACTGGCTTTGAGAAGAGACTGTTACAGAGCTACTCCCAAAGATTAAACTTTTTGTGTCATCTGCTAACTTGCCATTAAGTTCTAATTTTAATTCGTGTGCATGGGTGAATGATTAAAACACCAAGAAAAGGTTTGCTTACTAATTTACTTGGGGAGGAGCACTGAGAACTTCCTGTTTACTTGTACTCCTTAAGAGTACAAGACCAGACTTGGCTTCACAAACACAGAGGCCCTTTCACCACCCCGCAGAGTCTCCTCTCTTCCCTGGGACATTTGCATTGCTCTCAACATCTTTGGGATGCAGAATGGATTCTAGGTACCAGCTTGGAACTGTTGCTGGTGTGGAGTGGTTCGGTACATATTGCATAGTAAATGTGTCAATTCCTGTTAACCTAAAGTTCATCTTAAGAAGGTTAAGCCTTTCATGTAAGTCTGGAAGCTTAAAATGTAAACATGTGAATAATCACCCCCAGTTTAATTATTCTGCATGTGATGTAATGATAATCATGCCATCTGGCCACATAGATGTTCAGTTAAAGTGCGTGTTTAGACAGTAGTAAAGTCAGTGACCTTTGCACTTTTTTGTGTGTGTCCTGCCATAGGGAACTCCACTCTAGAAATATTTTTAGGGCAGTGGCATTCCAGCTTTTTGAATGTATTTGCAAATTTTCCATCGGTGCCCTCTATTATTGGACTGCACGTGGCTTTGAATTGTGTTAGATTATATACAGTCATAGTATGTGTGCATGTTGTCAGTGTTTAGAGAGTTTCAGGCTAAAAGTGTATATTTTGAACATTTGTGATTTTTCTGGATATTTGATATGCAGTGGCAGTTAAAATTTTGTGTCCTTCACAGACATAAGGACACAGGGAGCGGTGTAAGGACAAATTTTCATACTCGATGACATTACATCGCAATGTCCGATCGTTTGGGGCAAATAACCAAGGCCAAGGATGGGAAAAGCAGATACTCGTCACTCAGCCTGTTTGATAAGTACAAGGGAAAGTCAATAGAAACTCAGAGAAACACAGGTCAGTGTTCTTTTAAAAATAATTCCTGTTCATTTATAAATCTTGTTTAATTTTATTTGAGTACCAGCAAAAGGACTGTCTTGAATGTGTTTTGGAAAAAAATTATAGGACTACTCTTTGAGGCTTTCGTCTTTTCCTAGTTGTTACTCGACATGGCTTACAAAGTCTTGGCAAAGTGGCCACTGCCCGGCGCATGCCCCCTCCTGCTCACCTGCCGAGCCTAAAGTCCGAAAACAAAGGAAACGACCCCAACGTGATTATTGTACCCAAGGACGGAACAGGATGGGCGAACAAGCAGGAAGAACCAGACCAAAAGAGGTGTGTCTACGATCAGTGTCCAGTGTATCTGTCTCAGTTTACCGTGTAGGAGATGAAAGCCAGCAGGCATTACTTGCCAGCCATCTGTGTGGCTGCTAGGTAGAAGTGGGAAAGATGCCAGTGTGATGGCAGGGATGCAGATCTTACCAGTGGATATGAAGTGTGTGTGAGTGCCTGACAGTCAGTCTGTGACCATGGTTGTGTGAGTGAGTGTGTATGGTTTAGCGAAGGGCCCCAGGTGAGCCTGAGCACCATGCACTGAATGCTGCGTGGGTAGCAGAGATCTTCTAGTGTCTACGTGTGGGTGGATGGCAGTGGAAGCGAGGAAACGAACATCTCAGAATCTGAGTGAACAGTTCTGCCTCCATCAGCAGTATGGCATTTATGTTTTACTCAAACGCTGCCTCCCTCCTCTGGATAATCTGAACAGTGGCAGGCATTAAGAATTATTAATCTTTAAAGGCAGGCACGTGATTAAAGTTGTCCTTTTTTTTTTTTAGCTTTTTTTTGAAAGTATTTGTATTTCACATTTTTGACTTGGTGTGTTGCTTTTTTCCCTTGCAATTTGTAGTTTTATGTTTTAATAGTCTCTATCCTTTTTTCCTTGGACAGTTCTACTGTATCCACAGCACTGCTGCTGGAGTCGCAGCCACAGCTGGCTTTGCAGAAATCTGTCTCCAGTTTACAGAAGGGGATTGTGGTAGCCAGCCAGGAGGTGGGTGCTGTTCTCAAGCCGTTAATCCAACGTGATCTTTGTACAGTGTCTGATGAGTAGCTGTTTGCAGCTAAGCTCAGATATCTTTGAAATTTATGTTCACTTTCCTGGGTGTTTTTCTAAGTAACACAAACCAAAAAAGTCTTAATGTGAGGGATGAAAAGAATGTCTGTCTGTAGAATTTTTAATTTGTAACCCAGCCAACTATAAGTTCATGGGGCATACTGCTGTTGCAGGGCACAAGTACAGGTGGACCAAAACAATGGGCACAGCTGAATGGAAAGGCAGCAGAACAAAATGGTGAGTGAATTCAAGTAGACTTCAGTCTTGGTAACCCACTGACTGCTGTTTCATGTGCTGAAGCATTAATAATCAACCTAAATTCTTTTCTGTTGTGCTGGTACATAAATTTACATTATGTCGGCACCATGGTTTAGCAGAGACGTTTCTGATCCTGAGTTTGGTGCACAGGTTTAATGGTCTCAAACAGACTGCAGCCCTTCTCTCACGAGGAATTTCCAACGCTGAAGGCAGCCGGCGAACAGGACAAGGCTGGCAAGGAAAGAAGCATCTTCGATCTGTCGTATGGGCCCGGACCAAGCCTCCGCCCCCAGAGTAAGCGTAGGCTGGTTAAGAGAAGAGTGATTTCTCTCCTCATTGCAAATCTTCACAAAACCTGTCAATGGTCACCTTCCCCCCCCCCCCCCCCCCCCCCCCCCCCCCCTCCTTTCTTTTTTTACCATGGAAGATTTAGTTGGGAAATTTTCATGGTCAAGTAGCAATGCCATTCTGCTTGTCAGATGTTTACTATCCAATATGGAACTATAGTATCAGCTAAATTCTTTACATTTTTTGAGTGTTTAATTTTAAGTCAGTGAGTACTTTTTTTTTTTTTCCCCCCCCCCCGTCTTCCAAATCTGAATTTTTGGAGATTGTCCGCAAATATTCTTTTGACCGTTTCACTTGATACCACCCCTGTACTGTCTGGATCTCAGCCCCCTTAATATGTCCAAGGAACTGCATGCCCTTAGCTTTTTCTGGGTGTTTTGGTTGAATAATCCTTGGCTGTACCACACACCCTTGAAGAAAATGTTTTCTCCATGATAGAAACCTATTATACAAAAACTACAAAATAATAACAGATATAAAAGAAATTAGGCACTTGCAGGGCAGATAACATGTTCAGTTTTTCCTTCTTTATTTAATTTATTTTTCCTCCTTTAATCACTCATTCTCATGTAATGTGTTTATCTTTTTGAAACAGCTATAATCCATTGTTTTGATTTTGGCATACCTTGTTGAATATATATATGGAATTATTACCATCAGGCTAACAAGGTAACATTTCAGAAACGGATGCAGGAGCTCATAGTACTGTTAGTGGGTAAAATTATTGGTACATGCATGAGTTCAGCATTGATGATAAATCAGATCATTCATTGAAATTAGGTCTGTGATTTGCATCAATTGTGGGAACTATTTTGGCTTTTTGAAGCAATTTGACAAAGACACTTGCCTCAATTTACAGGCAATTTCTGCTAATGGTACAACATTTGGGATAAATATCAAGTATACATCCAAATGTAGTACCTTTGGTCAAACTGCTTACCCTGAGTTGCTCACAGAAGAATTACTTTGTGGTATGAAAGGTTTATATACTATGGTACTTTAGTAATTAAGCCAAACATTGCAGGTCACCTTGGAAAAGGGCATCAAATAAATAAAATATAAACTTTGAGTTGGAATTACTTTATTATGATGAAATGTTATCATAGTTGACAAGAGTATTCCTACCACATCGTTAATCCAGTTTTTGTTTGTGTCTTCCATCTAGTATGAAGATTAAATAAATTTCTGGTGGCTGTCTGTGTTTCTTTTAGATGTGACAAGCTGGAGGGAGGGTGGTGGGAGGAACCTGCACACACCATCGTCACCAGCTGTCATCCCTGTCGAACCCGAGGGCAAAAGCAGTGGGCTAGGTGACCCAGTGACACCTCCACATACCACCCCCACTTCAGCCATGCCGTCTTCCACCACAGCAGGTGCTCCCTCAGTAGCAGAGAAGGAGCCCTCCCTCCGTCCTTGCCAGCCTCTTCGCAGGGGGGCTCCCACAGTTCCGCAGTATCTGACCCAACAGCACCATCCTACCACTGTCTACCACGACATGTTGCCTGCCTTTGTGAGTATGACTTGGGTTAATACTAGATGAGGCAATCAACTGAAAAGGATTTTAATTTTTCACAACACACAAGCACAGCTCTGTGTTTAACATATGCAAGGTGTATTATTTCCATGAATAGCGCTTGTAAATATTCATCAGCAAGTTTTGTTTTGTTTTGATCTGTTCTTTGGCAAACAGGCTTAATTGTAAAGCTGGAAGGGACTTTTTCTTTTTTCATAGGAAAAGGAGATTTTAATTTAACAGGTGTGTGCATATATATCACAATGTACATGTTTTTCTAGATGTGCCCCAAGGAGTCCCATGATTCCCCACAGTTTGCTGAGCGTGGTCTAGCCACTGTGGTCACACCAGTCCGCTTTGAGGCCCGTTCTGTGTTTAGCCGCCAACTTCCAGTCCCTGAGCCCATTAAGTAAGTAACAGAAAATTATGCTCATTTTGTGCTGGTATCAATACCTCTGAATTGCAGAAGTTCAGAACCACAGTCTTGATGTTCTTATGTGCTGGTTTCTATTCTGTGCCATGAGCTGGCTAACTCATGGGACACTTACATAACTTAGTTTTGTTTATCTAAGATTAAATAAAAACAATGAGTGTCACTACAGTTTTTAAGGTTTTTTATAACAGGAACATTAGGATGAATCCATTGTGAAATCCATCAAAAATGAAAACGGGCAGTCCCTGCATTACAAACGAGTTCCGTTCCTAAGTTGGATTTTTGCATAAGTCGGAACAGATAGGTACAGTTCGTGTCTAACGTTGGAGAAAATTGTGTGTGTGTGTGTGTGTGTGTGTGTGTGTGTGTGTGTGTGTGTGTGTGTGTGTGGGTATAAAAACAGTAGTATTCATTGGCGTTTCAGTTTTCGTCAGTCGCTCAATTTCCACTTTAGTTTCAATCGTGATTGTTTTCCTTTTCTTTGATGCATCTTTATCACTTGCATGGCATTTACGGTTTGGTCACATGATTATAAGGGTAAAAACAAAGTTAAAACCAAATACAGTAACACACACGAGATACTGTTAACAGCAACGTGGTCCATGTCATACTGGGCGGGCAGGAGACTGAAGTCGGTGTGTGGACTCTATCGCGGGATCTTTATTGTTGGTAAACAAGGGAGCAGGCGAGATTCGTAGTTGGGGATGGGCGTGGGTCGGTCGATGCACAAATATAGGTCTTGGGGAGAATCCGATGTCGTAATTGAGGAGGCAGTGTAAGTGTTGGGAGTCATGGACATCAGGAGCGGGAACAAGGGATTGAGGAGGATGAAGGACTTGGATGGACAGGTACGTTGCCTTAGGTTCACTTGAGAACGCTGGGGAGACTGGTTTCTGAGATGAGAGTCCGCAACCAGGGTGTGCATGTGCGGCTCCTTTATACCCCGCTGCTCTGATTTTGGGCAGATGTGGACGTTCGGAGCAAGGTCGAGACAGTCCCACTGAAAAGAACAAAGTCTTTGCCTTGGGCTCATGCACCCCTGAGCTAACAAACCGCTGTAGATGCACAATGTTTTGATGCGCGTTGCAAAGTAGTGCCCATTCGTTATTACGAGCCATTGTATGTACAGTAATTTCAATTTCTAATATAATAGGCTTTACGGGGGGGCGGATCATAACTACGGGTTGTACATAAGTCAGATGTTTGTAACCTGGGGACTGCCTGTACCTACATTTATTTTCTTTTACCTCGTTTCCCCCTTACTCTTATAACTATAGTGGTGAGGTACGGAGGGAGAACCGCTTTGCGCGCATACCCACTCGCCTTTCATCTCACCCCATCCGACGTCCCGGTGACCATGCTCCTCGTCCCGCCATCATCAGCCCTGAGGATCTGAAGGACTTGGATAATCTGGACAATGACTGTGAAGATGGATGGGCAGGTTAGTTATGACTTTTTATCTGTTACTTGTGAAGCATAGCAATGTTGCTCTTTCTGTTTTGATATGTGAACCTCTAAAGTGCTGCTTTGAAATTGCAGGTTCTACAGAGAACATGATCTTTCTTTAAATAAAAAAAAAATTGATACTTTTTTTATTTAGCTGGAACTTAAACTAGCAAATGTGTATTTTGCTTATGTAGCAAATTAACATATATTCTTTTACAATCAAGATGAAAGTACCTTGCTGAACGATACACAAACAACATCTCGTCTTTGCACTGGAATCAAAAACTTTCACACAAGTTTGATTCCTGTATGACCATGGTACCTGTTTGCCTGTGTACAAACAGTTGATACCTGTTATCCCAGCTATTCCAGGTTTATTTCATTTTATTTCTAGGTCTTCATGAGGAAGTAGATTACAGTGAGAAGCTTAAGTTCAGTGACGATGAAGAGGATCACAGTTCCAATGAAAAGCAAAAATGGTAAACCTGTGTTTGAGTGTCTTTGGTAACGTCCCGAAATTATTTGTGTTTTGCTGTGTGGATGTGCTTATGTCTCTCAAAGTCTAGTGTTGTAATAATTACCGCTGGTTCCCTCCTAGTATCTTAAACTTCTGAAGCACTAATCTGAACTTGAACATGGATTGGGTTTTTCATTTGCGCCTCAACAATACTTACTTGTGTGTCACTATTTCTTTGCAGGACTGAGTGGGAGCAGCGCAGGGAGCGTCAGTCCTCCTTCAGCTCAGGGGAGGGCCAGTATGGGCGGGATTCTGTAGAGGAAGAGGGCTACCTGCCCTATCAGGAGCTCCAGGCTCCAAGGAAGGCCAATGGCTGGTTTTCTCCTGCTGACACCCAGGTAACACCTTGGTAGCGTAAATAAATTATGGTGCAAAAAAAAGGCTAAAATGCACTTCAAGGTAACTGGGGCATGAAGTGCAGCCGATGAGATTTTTTAGATGGTAGTTCGGTTGAGGTCGGTTTTGTTGCTGTGCTGTAGGTCACACAGCAGAAGTGTCAGCAGCTTCCATGGGCCCATTACTGTAGAAGTGGAGACTTCTAAGAATCTCCCTGTGCTCTGTATCTCCAGGGTCAGCAGAAAGCCGGTGTGCCAACCAGAGTGAGGCGGCGGAAGTCCCTAGAGGAGAAGGACGAGCAACGGCAAGGCCCTCGGGGAAAATATGCCACTCCGGAGCTGTCGGAAGCTGTGGAGCGTGCCCGCAGGCGGCGGGAGGAGGAAGAGAGGCGAGCTCGTGAGGAAAGGCTTGCTGCCTGTGCTGAGAAGCTCAAAAAGCTGGACGAGAAGTTTGGCAAGGGTGACAAGCTGTCACGAGCCGAAGGAGCCCCAAGGGAACAAGAGAACAAGGAGCCACCATTTTCCCCATGCAAGGATTCCACCAAATCCAGCACAGAGAACTGGAAACCTGTTTCCAAAGGTATTTAAGTCTGGTCATAGTAAAATTTATATATGTTGACATTATTTAGATTAAGTGTGAAAATCTAGAGATTACTAGCGGTTGCCAGTTATTTTTATTTACTAATTTATCTTATTCTAGTTTATGAAGGTCTTTAGATTTCACTGGGACAAGAGTTCAATAGTAATGATTCTTAGTTCAAACAGTTTTATGTTCTGCACCTTCATTGTTGCAGTTCTACTGTTAACACTAAAGAAGGAAAATAACACTTTTATTTAAATTTGGTTTTTAGAACTTCCCCAGGTGACTTCAGACAAGCACCCCAGCCTGGACTACAGTGAGGATGATGTTCAAGTCTCTGACTGCCGTAGTGAGGAACACGAGCCATTGCCCCTTTCGGACTATACAAAGCATCAGAAATCTCTTCCATCCCGCTTCCAGAAGCAGCAGCAACCACAGCAACATCAAACACAAGTGGGCACAAACACGTGATATCTCAAAGACGTTATCTAATCCCTTAATCCAGTAGGATTGTACGGCAAACCACAGGCAGGGAAGGCAGGTGGTTGAAAAGGGTCGGTGTTTTTTCAAGGCTCACTGTCTGTTCTTTCACCATGCTAGCACGTAACCATGTCATTATTCTGTAGCCACAGCTGCTATGTAGAAGTCACACAGAGTTTGGTGTGTCCGTCAGTGGTGACTTGACTTTATTTAAAAAAAAAAAAAAACCACTCTTTATATTACCCTACCCAATACATTTTTTTTTTTTGGTTCCATAAATGTCTCTAAGTTGCTTTTTATTTGCTACTTTCTTATCCGCATGTTAAATGGTGGCTTTGAAATATTGAATTATTTGTGTCCCACAACTATTGAATTATTTGTGTCTTGTGTTTTTTTTTTTTTTCTTTCCTGCTTTTTCAGTGGTGCCAGTAATACATTCTGCATTCATGAACTTAAATTTTGTAAATACCTCAAAGCAAGGTGCTTTTGAAATATTTTACCTGTTGGGGACTTAGCTGTGAAAAAACTTATGCAGTTATCATTTGAATAATATACATGTATTTTTCATTGATTCCTAATGTTACATTTGTTCTACAGCTTGTTTGTAGACTGTTCTGTATACTGGAATCACAATCTGCTGTGGGTTTTTGCAGGAGCAGGTATACAAGCCACAGTCTTGGCAACAGCAACCAAATCACTCCACACATTCTGGTGCAACCCAGCCCATTCGTAGTTACTATCCCCCCCATGTGATGGGCTTTGACCCTCGCTGGATGATGATGCCTCCATACATGGATCCCCGGACAGCTCAAGCCCGTTCCCAAGTGGAGTATTATTCTGGTGTCATTCACTCGACAGGTAATGCAGCTCAATTACATACTGGTGATTTTAAGGATACTTTATTTTACACTAAATATCTTTGGTGATTCTCCCCCCCCCCCAATTGTACAGTTTAGGAAAATGTATGTTTCTTTCCTGTTGTGTGGGAAAGTTATTACAATATCGTGATATAAACACATTACAGGAGTTGTGAAGCAGATAAGGCAGCAGGATCACCTTAATAGTTCTGGCTCTGCATCAGATGATAGATGCCATCCCAACATGTTCCAAGAAAGGAAGCTTCCTTCCAGTGAAGCATACCATGTTTGGGGTCAGGAAGACTACCAGCCTACAATGACTCGTAGCTTCACTCCACCATACCAGAGGCAACATGAGAGCAAGGAGATCAGCTGCAACAAAGACAGGTAGAGTGGGAATCTTTCTTTTTCTTTCTTTTTAACATGGATTTACCTGTAAGACTCAAAGTATATAATGTCAGAGATTAAGACTGAAGAGCTGTTGGTAATAACACTTGTTTGCTGAAGCTCTTATTTTGCGATGTGTTATGTGTTTGTGGTGGTTTTTAATAAAACACTCCACAAGTCCACTGTCACACCTAGTATCTCCTCAGACCTTGGGCACCCAGCCTGCTGCAGTATTTTAAAATGTTATAATATGTAATTACTTTTGTCTACAACCTCATTTGGTTCACTACATACACAGTAATCTTTGTCATAAAATATAAACAATAGAACATACATGTGTATATTTTACTATTAATTTCACTATGATGATCTTTCCCCCACAAAAAGGCAGAAAATTGGAGAGCCATACCTTCTCTATTTAAAGTTAGGTGTACATTGTAATGTGTGTTTGAGGTCTGTACAGTGAAACCTTGCCATAATGCATTAAATGGGGTCCAAAAACTTCAGTTGTGTAAAATGCAAGGTCGCATCTTCCTCATCTGTATTATCAGTTGTAGTGGTCTGACACTGTGGTTGTGTTTTGTCTTTGAATATTTGCAGAACTTTCCTTGTCTGTTACATGCTGTAGTGGGGCAGTTATCATCAATCTGTTATCCATTGTTAAGTTCTGTACTGTATTAAGATTTTATTCTTGGTAATATTTTGTTTAAAATCAAATCAGTGATACAACCTTAGTCAGGAAAAAATGTACTGTCACAAAAAGCACAAAAGCAAATATGGTGAAACTTATGCTTTACACAACTAATACAATGAATTGAGAAATTCCTAAGTGATCACTAGGCAGTCACAAGTGACCAGGTGGAGGATTGGAGCCAGTTGTGTTATCTGAATTTGTATTATTGTTGGGCATGTTGTTATGGGTTTCACTGTGTTTGCAAATTAATGAAGATCCAGATTTATTCACAGTACACCTGCAAGATGTGTGAGCTGTGCCACCTGTGCACAGGCAGATATTATTGGTAGATTGTGCAGGTTCAGTCAAAGATGTGGATTCTGATGAAAATGTACTTTTATGCATGCAGTCACTGTGAGCATTAGTGAACATGGTCCAAAAATCACAGTTGGAGAAGTGCACTGTGCTTAAACTTGTTTCATTAACCAGAAAATGACTACAGTTTTTAGTTATGTAGGCTAGTGTTGCTTGTGGATGAATAGGTCTAACATTTCCATCTAAATAGATAATGTAGGCACAAATTAAACTTACTACAGAGATCTCATCTTCCTGAATAACTACATTAACTACATTGTCTTTGCAAAATTATTGATACAATAGTTGTATTGAATGAGATTTCTATAAAGTAGAACTATACTTTATTGATACTTCAGATTTTTCTTTGTTTTATGGTGAGACTGGCTACAGACTAATGTTTTTCTCTGTACAGGAGTGACAGACCATGCTCCCAGCATTCTTTATATGAGGACAGAGGACAGGAATATGGGGATGGTTCAGCAGATGAGTTCTCCCACCAAGGGTATTGCCAGAGCAGAAACCCAGACTTGGCCTTTGGATCATGTCAGAGGATGAATTCTCATAAAGAAATTCTGGCACCTGTGGGGCAAAACATACCCCTAAAAGATGAGACTGATTATCCACAAGGTTCCAAGGATATGGATTGCAACAGAAACCATAATGAAAAATCTCATGAAGAAGAGTTTGAATATGAGATCTTAGGCAAGGATAAAAATTGTGGGTCAGACTTCTGGGAAAATGACTATTCTCAGAAGGAGGCCGGATTCAAATCTCAATGGTCGGATGCAGGATCTAGCAGCAGCAAACCATCTGAATCCAGTGGAAGAAGCCTGTGCCGAAGGACTGGCCCCATGAAGAAACCAGTTCTTAAGGCTCTCAAGGTGGAGGACAAGGAAAATGAAAAGCCCAAAACTGAGCCAGAGGAGAAATCTGTCCCTTACAGACTAAAGGAGAAGGCAGTTCCCTCTGACATGTTTGATGTGAAGGACTCAAATTTTCCTCCAGCTGGCAAGTATTCTGCAACTGCAGCAGAAGAGAAGTATCCTGTCCTTGTGAAAGCAGAGAAACCTGAGAGACCAGCAAGTGATGGACCCAGAGAGAGCGTGTGGGAGAACGGCAAAGCTCTGTCTACAGATCCCCGCGATGTCAGGAACCATCCAGCATCACTGCGCAGTAATTGGATCTTTATTGATGAGGAGCAGGCATTTGGAGGGTCAAGAGGGATGGGAAGAGGCCGGGGCAGGATCTTTAGGGAGCTCACTTCCAGAGGAGGTGGCCGTGGAGGACGAGGAGAGAATCTTACTGGAGGGGGATACAACAGCAGCCAGAGGGCCGGCCGGACCCATGGCTTGAGGGAATTCGATAAGACTGATGACGTACCAAGAGGGAAGACACGGAGGCGCAATGTAAGTGAGACCTTGAGTGAAACCTCTGAATATGAGGAGCTTCCTAAGCGCCGGCGGCAGAAGGGCTCTGAGAATGGAGAAGCAGTGTGCACTGAACCTGGGGCCCCTAGGAAGGTGGACAGCAGAGACTCCTGGAGATCCAACAAAGTGTATGCTGATGAACAAGCCAGTATTGAAGACTCGCAAGACAAGCCTCGGTCCGCCAGAGGTTTTGGCCGATCACTTCCCCCGCGACTCACTAACTCAGGGTACAGCAGGAATTTTGGGACCAGGGAGACCTCCATGTGGAGGGGAAAAGGAGGCCAGTTTTGTAGCATTCCTGTACATGCAAATGGATATGGCCCTGGATCAGAAGGCTTCTCTAGAAGACCACCCGAGCGAGAGAATATTAGGTATGCCCAGAAATTCTCTGGTTCTTTTGTGGAAAATGTACATGAAGATCGAGGAGATGGAGAGGATTATTTAGATAGCGAGAGCCCTGATTACCATCCCCCAAGACGCCGCCGCCCTCCCCGTCAGGACAAGCCTCCTCGCTTCCGCCGCCTGCGGCTAGATCGTGAATCTGCAGGTCAGTGGGACAGTGTGGAGAACCTGAATGGAGACCTGGACATCCCTTGGCCTGGTCGCTCAAGAGGGGGGGAGGAGTGTCCTTCTGGACGTCTCTCTGTTGGGAGGAGTCGCCAGGACCAAATAGAGGGCTGGGAGTCTGTTTCAGAGAACAGTGACCTCAATGAAAAGCGAGAGAAGCATGGAATGCTTTCTCAGAGTGATATGTCCTTTGACCCAGGACACTGTGAGCCATGCTGTGGGGAAAAGAGAGAGCTTTCCAAGAGGAGTTTTTCCAGCCAACGCCCCCTTGTGGATAGGCAGAACCGCAAAGGGGAGCATTCCATTTTGGAGGCCAACAAAATGTCCTGGTCTGCTGACACCCCTGTGACTGCAGTATCATCTAGCAGGAGTGAGAGGTGGAATGGCATGTCCCTCAACAGCAAGAGGTGAGTTATTACATATTAATGCATGTAATATGTTTTCATATGCTCTTTTTTAGTGTGGGAGGGTTGCATAATGGTGAGGCCTGTAACCTTGCACATTTCCTTTAGTACCCTTCATCCAGGTACTTAACCTGGAACTTTAAGTAATGGAACTTAACTAGAAGGGCTGAGAGGGCATAGACCATTGCTATTTCATTGATAGTTTGATTGCTGTTGATTGGCATTGTAAATCATCTTGGAGAAAAATGTCATCTTAATAAATAAGTCAGTAATAAGTTGAACTCTAGAAGTAACTTTTTAAAAGTATGATGCTTCAAAGGTGTTTTACTGATCTCTGTTGAAAATGTCAGCCTAACCTTTACATATTTATGGTTACAAGCTATCCTTATCCTTTTATTCTACAGATTGTTCAGCTTTGTACTGAAATCTCTATAGAAATGAAAATCTGTGCCATGATTTAATGACTGAAAATAGAGATTATAACTTTGAGTTCCACATGATGGGGTGCCTACTTTTTTTTTTTTCCTCTGTTATTCAATGATTTATACACTGACTAGTAGAGTTTTGAGTTATTCTCAGGTTTGTGATTTGTGTACAGTTATTGGCAGAGAAGTTATTTTGACTGCATGTGTGCACATGTCCGTGTGTATGGGTATCTTTTTCACCGTTTATGGATAATAGTGTTTTGTGTTTGTGAAACAGCAGTCCAGAAGAGGCTGTCTCAGGGTTGAGCTCAAGTTCCGTGTACAGTGTGGATCAGCCTGGAGATGTGTCTCCAGCCATTCCTGCTGAAGTTTCTGTGAAGAAGACTGAGAAAGACCTGAAGCCTGAGACTCTGAAAGGTGATAAGACTGAACCACTGTCTCAGTATGACCAAAGCAGTTATTCATGTATGTTTACTTGGTCACAGGGGCTGTGTACTTTTTTTTTTTTTTTTTTAATTTTCTTTTCTTTTATTATGTACTTTCATGTTTTTATTAAATAAAATGCTGTAGTGGAGTTTAAAAGGCTTTTATTCAGCTTTTGTATTCTCTGCCCCAGCAGTGGAGGGGGATACAGGGCCTGCCCCAGAGGGTCTCTCTGAGGTTTTGTCCAAAAAGCAGCGGCGACAACAAGAGGAAGAACGCAGAAAAAAGGAACAAGGATCAACAGTGGGTAGAATGTTGATTCAGCTGGATCTCACTCCTGTTGTACTTTTGTAAAGTGTCTTCGTAAAGAATTTTGGAAGTGTCCTCTATGCATTTCAGAGCATTCTTCAGGCTGACAATGTTCTGTATTATAGCTCACGCAAGGTTGCTTTTTGCTAAACTAAATGAAATGTACAAGTGTTTGTAATAAGCACTTCTCTATATTGAAACCTACTGTGTGCTGTATGTTTTGTATTATTTTGGAGATGATACTCTTTAACTGATGCCTTTTTCTGAAGATTACTTTCAATATAAGGACTGTTGTACTGTTCACAGTGTTGAAATCATTTAAGTAGTACTGTCTACATGGGTTGTTTGGTAACCAGCAGTGGCAAGTAACATCCGCAGTAATATGCTTAACACAGGGTCAACCTGTTGAATATGATCATACGGAAAAAACTAACGAGGTCATATATAAGCAAATTTTTCTGAAACATTATAAAATTATTTTATTCAGACTTGTTTACATATTCAGTTTAAAAGTTATATGTGCAAAAAGGGCTGTGAACATCTTCACATCTTTAACACATCTATAAAAGGGTGGAAAAGTTTGTCATTTCAAACAATCATGATCACTGGAATGATTTTACAGGTACTCATCAAGAACAGAATTATAACTTCCAAGATGCCGCCTCGCTTTGCCAAGAAACAGGGAAACTTGGCTGTCGAGCAACCTGGAGATGCATTGCCATCCAGCAGTCTGGGCACAGAGATCTGGGAGACCAGCAAAACTGGTAGGTACAGCTTACTTGTTTCTTGGTAGTTTCCTGTGATTTCACCTCCTCTGCCACCTGCTTAAGTTGTTCATCTTAAAAGTAAATTGCATATGTAATTTCTATAGGCATGTATGATATGCATGTAATGTTCAATGCAGGCTTTTTTAAATACAAAAAATGGGTATTTCATGAAATGTCATATTTTGTTGCAGCTGTTTCTGTTCAGTCATCCACTGGGGATTCCTGGACGAAACAAGTATCATATACTGGGCCTGAGTCAAATTCCAATGAGGCAAGTTTGTTTTGTGTTTTTTTTATTTTTTTTTATTTTTTTTATTTTTTTTTTAATAAAATAAACTTTAGCAGTTATGTATGTATATACTGCACACAACAAATACCTATAATGCTGCATTTAGCAAACAAACCTCTGTTTTAGTGAACACTAGCCCGGCTTTGAGTGTTTATTCCGTTGTTTTTAATCCCTCTCTGCTCCTACTTTGAGATTTATCACCCAAAGCTAGTTTCCCTGGAATCAGGATGCTGGCTGTGATGGACATCCTTTGAGACTCAGCATGTTGGTTAATCCCAGCTCTGAAAAATGAGCAAAAAAGTGGCATGGGATTGTGTGGCGATTTTTACTTTAAGTAGACTCAATCCCATGTAAGCATAGCAGAACTAAACATGACTAAATTTGAGTTACTAAGTTATCCAAATTGGAGTCTGAAACAGCATTTTTTTTTCTGTCTATTCCCAGGTGTATAAGGGGAGTCAGACTGACAGTGGCATTGACCTGAGTGCTGAGTCTCAGGGATCCTCCGCCAGCTCCTCTCAGAGAAGTTCCCCTTATGGCACCCTCAAGCCTGAGGAGATCGCCGGGTCCGCTGCGGCTGAGGCCAAGCCCAGCGGGCCCAAAGACGTACCACGGAAGAAGATGGAAAAGAAGGTGCAGTGAAAACACCCAGTAGGAGTCAGTCACATCCTCTCTCTTTCCCTCTGTTGATTGGCCTAATGTAAACTGAAGCAATGGACATTATAACCACTATAGCTTGGAGGAGGCTCCCCTTCCACATTTCACATTTTTATTTTGGTGCTTTTATGTTGTTTCAAAATACCCAGAAAGTAAGCAAGCCCCTGAAAATTTGAGTTTTATTGGCTATTTTTTTATTTATGCACTTCATTTTCCACGTTTTAACTGATTCTGTCATTGATCTTCATTTGGCTGTATAGTGCTAAACCATGACTTTTTCTTGAGCCACATATTCAACTTGAGTTTAATTTATTGCTGCTCTTTTCTGACTTTTCTTTTCATGCGAAAGACATCGAAAAAAGTGTCAATAGTACATCAGTGTCATACAAAAAAGCTTTTTCTTTCTTATATTTCTCCTAGATTAAATTGCATCTTAAATGGAAATGAGCAATTGACTAGTAAGATAGCAACTAGTGTATTAAGATTGACATGTTGAGTGTTTTTCTGTCCATTGCAATGGATTTGCAGTAAAATAAAGTACCTCTGCTTAAATGCAGTTGCATTGCTAGCTAGTTTCAAATGAAATATAGATGAAGATAAAACTGCACTAGTCATGTAGCCTTGAGTTCACACTGTTCTTGCATTGTATTAATATGGAAATAATGTCTGCTAATACTGATGAAGTCCACTAGGTGTCTGGACGATTATGGGGAAAATTTTTATAATTTTACCACTGAGTATTTTCCTTTAGGCGAGCTGTAATGTTGTACCAAGTGTCTATAAATACTAATTTTCATGCAACTTGTTAATGCTGCAGTAGAAAACTTATTGCAGACTGTTCTTTTTACATTTACATTTATTCATTTAGCAGACACTTTTCTCCAAAGCAACTTCCAATGAACTCTACGTAGTGTTATCAGCCCACACACCTTATTCACCAAGTTGACATACACTGCTAGATTCACTACTTACAATGGGTCACTCATCCGTACACCAGTGGAACACACATACACAATCTGTGTCACTCACACACTATGGGTGAACCTGAACAGCATGTCTTTGGACTGTGGGAGGAAACCAGAGCAGACACGAGGAGAACATGCAGACTCCACACAGACTGAGTGGGGTTCGAACCTACATCCTCTCGCACCACCCAGGCATTGTGAGACAGCAGCACTACTTACATTGTCACTAGTAAAAAGACAATGTGCTTTACAGAAAATGCTTCATTGGTTAAATCAGAATCACATAAAATTGAATCTTATGGCTGCTCAGATCTCAGCTGGCTATTTCTTTCACTTGTGGACCAAGACATTGTGTTCCACATATCAAGCAGCAAAAAAAAAAAATCCTTCCAGCTTTTCAATTTTCTTGCTTCATGTTGGTTGAATGTGTTAATAGCTGTTGAACTTGCTAATGTTTTTGTCCTGCTTGTATCTGTGTACTAGGATTCAAATGGCGGGTCAGAGCAGATCAAGGAGCACAAGCCTGGTCCGATTGGCAATGAGCGCTCCTTGAAGCACCGGAAGGGTTCAGAGGGCATAGAGCATCTGGAGAGTCCCCTTGCCCCAGTGAATGGAGTGGATATCCATGTGGATAACGTCCTCCCTGTTCCACCTATTGAGTTTGGTGTCAGCGCCAAAGACTCTGACTTCACCCTATCCCCAGGATCCACTACTGTACCTGTGTCCAGCCCGGTTACTAAGCTGCATGATGCACTGGCTGGAAACGTAGGCATCTCCCAATTTCCTTCCCCCCCCCCCCCCCCCCCCCCATTTAGCTCCCAGAGGACTTCATTTTTATTGAATAGGTTTTTTTCTAAAGTCATCAAATCATTTACTTTTCTAACACTGGTAAAACACTTTTGTGCTAGTTTTCCTTCATAAGGAACATTGGAAACGCTGCCATGAAAAACCGATAATGTAAATATTAAAAATAAAAACTAAATATTCTAAATTATTTCATGATTTCCTCAGTATATTATTTTGCAGTCACAAGAAGTTGTTAATATTTTAAATTTGTAAATAGGCTTATGCTTAATAGTTTATGTTCAGGGTAGTAAATGGAGAGAATCAGTGTACGTGAAAGCAGCTGACAAAAAGTAGGTCAGCATTGGCAAAAAATTAAGCTCATTTATGGAAGCAGAAAATGCAGATTTTTTTTTTTAAAGAAATAATAAATGTTGGGGCAAAAACAGACTAAAGAGTAGATGAAAGACCCTTCTTAATGATTTGTACATTTCACTAGCCAACACAAAATTGTGAGCATGATGAAAACAATTTCAGGTTAAATATGCTACTGTTTAGGTGCACTACTGGATGTAAAATTTTGGGGAAAAAAAAAAAATCGTTTGTTATTTAATATAATGCACTGCTCTTTCAAATATCACTGGCAATGCACTGTTCTGCATAATCTAAAGAGTAGGCTTAAAAAAAGTTAAGTACCATAAAGTAAACAATTAATGTCATGTACAAAAACCCAAAAATTAAAGTTTGTCTGAATTTGAGAAATATGTACATTTACAATTAATAATTTACATCTTTTTCCTGCTTTACTATCAGGTGACCCTTGCACAAGCAATCCCCATTCTTCGCAGAGACCACCTACAGCAAGGCATGGGCCTCAACCCCATTTCCTTTCCCAGCGTGGACCTCACACTTAAGGTACCTCTGACAAACCACTGTCAGTTTAACGTTATGCAAGTTTTCACATAGGCCAATACTCAGCCCAGTTTGGTCTCAGTACCATACAATTACTGTATGGCTTCAGTTACCTTGCACACTGGTGCAAGATGGTTCTGTGAGGAGGAAAAAAAATAACAGCAAGCACAGGCAATAAAACTGACTAATAAAAGAAAACCAGTCCTTTGTATTGCATTCTTTCTGCTGTTAGTTTTAGAGAAAGAGAAAACTAGTCACTCTGCGGGCAGCAACAGTTGCTGTGCAGCTTTCAGGCTGTTGTAAGGACATCTTGATTAAAAAAAGTTACAACAATGTTAAGTGTGGTCTCTATAAACAGGTAAGGACTGTGTTACTATGAATTTCTTCTTATAAATATGTTTACAGTACTGTTTAGTTCATAAACACTGTACTTGCCTCAGGGTGGCTGCTGTAGTAGTGCCCTCGAGTTGAACAACTTAGATTTGTATATTTCAAAAATATATAAATACCATACATTGGTGTTATCATTGCCATGCATAAAATACCTTCTGTTGTGCTCTTTTAATTGATTTTAGCTTTTTTTTCCTCTCTCTCACTGTGTTACCAGTTTTTTCCTCAATGTGAAAAAATGGTAATTGGATCTTTTCCCAACTGAAATTTGATGTGATTTCAAATGGGTGATTCCTTGGATTGAAATAACCCTATAAGGAATGGGTGGATATGTTTTGAATCCTTTCTTCCAATTCCAGTTGAATATTGTCCTTTATCTGTAGTTTTTGTGAAATTCCTTATCAGACAAATACTGTAAAAGATGAGTTTTACATTTAAATATAACTTTAGTAGCAGTACAGCTACATTTATCCCCAGTTGTTCAGTCTTATGATGCTCAGTTTTTTTCACTTATCTGGTTTGCAGCTATTAATACCACTTACAGTTAATCTGTTCACGTGATCTGGTCTGTGACATCAGGTCCAGACTTCTAACATTCAGTTCAGCACTAAATTTTGACTGGATTTGAAAATTGCACCAAGCAGCTATGTATGTGACAGGGACTGTGAGATGTACACAGTATTATGTGAACTAGGTGACCATGCACTCGGCTGAGGACTAGCAGTATATGCTTATGTACTAACATTTATTTATGATTTAGAGAAAACAGTTAAACATAAAAAGAATGAAATTTCATTGTTCTTACCTGTATTCAAACTATGCACCATTTCCATGTGATCTTACGCATCATTTATGATGATTTTGGTGTGACCTTGGGAGAGGCTTAGAACGAACAAATATGAAATAATAAAATAAGTAATTTCATTCACCAGTTTTTCAGTCTTTTTCTGTTTTCAGGAATGAACTAGGACTGGATAACGGGATAACTGCAGTTATTCTGTGCTATGTATTTCACAGAAAGCAGAAATATTACTGGAATCGGCACGATTCTTTAAATAAAGTTTGTCCATGGTGTTGTCAGAGAGGAACAATTTCCGTAGTATTATAAAAAATGTGAGCTTCTCAGTTTAACTTTTTTTTTTTTTTTTCTTTTTTTATTTCTTTCAGATGGAGTCTGCTCGGAAGGCCTGGGAGAACTCTCAGTCCCTGCTTGAGCAGGGATCCCCTGGGGTCACAGGGTCAGGACTACAGCCTCCTTGTAGTGGGGGCTCAAGCAGTGGTGTTAGCTACAGCTCTTTTGGAGGTGTTTCAATGCCTCCCATGCCTGTGGCTTCCATAGCTCCCTCCATGCAAGGTTAGCTTATAAATCTGGACATGATCATGTCCAGTTATCACTTTTTTGCAAAAAACTAGGTGTGTCCGTGAAATAGTGGGAAGCAGAAATAAAGCACAGGACTAGGATTGACAAGATTGACCACTTGAGGCCTTTGACAATTCCTATACATACGGAAGACCTGCTATTTCTGCTTAAGAAACCAATAACGTGCAATACAAGATATCTTGTTTTCAAAGTGGAAGGAAAGAGGAAAGCTACTTGTTTGGGTGATTTTCATTCAGTTACTGGCATCTGGTGTGTTCCTTTTTGGGGCTGTTGTTGGTTTCTCTTTTCCCTTTGGTCTAATGACTTAATGGGAGATTCCTCCCCTTGTGATGTTTTGATGTTAATGAAAGCCGCCTTGTGCTGTTATGCCACCCATGTGTAAACCTTCACCTCACAAGCAGCTCTAAGTATTGGTAAAAAAATATATGAATGGTTGTTTATGTGATTACTAAAGGGTTTATGTCTGTACCAGCAGGTAACCATATTTCACCTCTGTACTTGGATGGTCATGTGTTCCCCAGCCAGCCACGCCTGGTGCCACCCACCATAACTCAGCAGCAGAACTATCAGCAGGTATCTTTTTCAAATTCACATCTAGCTCATTGCTATGTGCTTTTCTATATTAGCTTTTCAAAATTGCTTCCTCTGGCACTAGTGTTTGAAGTTCTTGCACTGTGGCTTTGGGATAATATCAGCATGGGTACTTGTCTGACTCTTGTTTTTCTTTTTTAATTCTGTCCAGGCGGCAGCTGCACAGCAGATCCCCATCTCCCTGCATACCTCTCTCCAGGCTCAGGCCCAGCTGGGTCTCCGAGGTGGACTGCCTGTCTCCCAGTCCCAAGAGATGTTTGGCTCTATCCCTCCATTCAGGCAAACAGACCACATAACTTTTTTTCAGCTTTATTGTAAACAAAAGGATTAATAGAACTCTCTTAACCCTCACAACCTGGTTAAAACAGTGTGCCTGTACTAGTATATTGAGAAGAAGAAAAACGAAAACCAATATGGTTTAGTGCTCATTCTTACCTGGTAATTTAATTTGTCAAATCTTGTCTACCAAAACCATGAATTCATCAGGTCCCAGGTGTACATGCACCCCAACCTGTCTCAACCCAGTGCCATGGTACTGTCTGGAGGAGCTCCTTTGAAAGGGCCCTACTCTGCCTTCCCTGGTATGCAACATTCAGAAATAGTGAAGCCCCAGTCAGGCTCTCACTACCAACCCATGAGCGGGAGCCAGCCACTGGTCTATGATGGCCAGATGAACCAAGCACCAGGCATGGGAACCTCCCAGCTGATGGACTCCCAGCTCATTCAGGTGCCTTTGTTGGTCTCTTCAGCTGTTCACAGTGATAGTCATTGAACGGTTTCATGTGTTCATACCTCTTTGGTTCCAAATAGGTAAAGCTGTCTTAGACCAAAATTACCTGGACAATCTTATTTTGAAAAATTCTAGTTTGGGAAATCTGGTAGCATAGTGGAGCTTTTTCAGAAGACCTGGGTCTGAAAACCCCATCTTGCTGGTACTACCTTGAATAAGGAACTTAACCTGGACTGATACAGTAAAAATTATACAGCTGGGTAAATTAGTAGTTTCAGGTAATAATTATTGTATGCCTAACATATGTTACCTTGGACAAATCTTTTGCTTATAATAATTAATTATTGAATATCTGTCATAGAAACTTCAGGATTTTTTTTTTCCCAGCACTTTTTTTTTTTTTAAGTGTTAACAGAAAAATCTTTAGCTTTTTTTCAGTCTGCTTTTACTTGAAAAACATATCTCCCCTGCAAAATCAGTGTCTTAACTCCTTTAGCTAAGCTGGTAGAATATGCAAACTGAGGAGAACAGTTAGAAGCGAGGGAGTTACATGATGTTTATGAAATTATCCTCTGCCCAGGTGACTGTGCCCCTGCCGGGCTCTCAGCTGCGCTATGGCTCTGCTCAGCAGCATCTGATCCTTCCTCAGTCCATCCAGCTTCAGCAAGGCCAGAACCTCACAGTGGGGGCCCCTCGGCGCATCCTAACCCCCAGCTCGCAGTCTCCAGTGATAACGGGAAACAGAGAGGTGTGAGACTTTTCTGTTTGTGTTGTGTGGTTAACCTCTGTTTTATGTCATGTTTTCTCATGCATTTCATACTTAAGTATCTCTTAAACCATTTGTAAGATCTTGGGATCCTCTCAAAGTGCTGTGCAAATAATTTTGTTATGTTAAAACAATGATTTGGAACTGAAATTCATACTGCTAAAAAGGAGCTGTTTCCATATTGCTGCCTGTTTGTCTGAAGTAGGTTCTCTTTTGGACGTGAAAACTTTGCCTCAGGGAAGACGAGTGGTTCTAGGAGAGTAGTCTTACAGGGCTGCATTGTTACCCCGCTTAGTAAAGATGACTGAAATCTTCCCATGCATGATGCAAGCAGCCAGTCACTGCTGCCAAACCTCCAGCATCTGGTGTACAGACTCTGAACTGTGAATAAATTCTGTATTTCCTTAGCAATAGGTGGAATGGCCCTGTTCATCAGGTCTTGTATTAAATGGCATTATTTTATAAAATGAGTGGTAATATTTTTCATTGTAAAAGAGGTTTTTCCACATATTAGTGTTCTACCTGTTTTGTGTTCAAAATGCTATTGTGTTTTAAAATGGTGTTATGGAAATGTTACTTATGTCTTACAAAATATATCTCCCAGATACCCCAGCTAGAAATTAAAGGCTTTCAGTTTGCAGAAAAATCCAGCCACTCACAGGGGATGTCAGGAGGGTCCACTCTCAGCTCCTACAGGTGAGACTGGCAGATGGTCTCTGGTCAGTTCAGGGCTTTGTCCTCTGTTTTGGGATGGCGATACTGAATATTTATTTACTATACCAAAGAGCTGTTCCTCTTACTAACCCCTCCTAGGCCTGGATCTATCAGCCCAAGTGGGAAGCCCTCTGGTCCTGGACATTATGCTCAACAGGTACACAGCTGTCATATATGCATGCATCAGTGTCTGTGCTTTACCACTAGTACCTGTTGGTGTATAAAATTTTGGGAACACCATATCAACATAGTAAGACTCTTCGATTAAGATTAAACTGAAAATTTGTTATTGGAAGACTGAAAGTTAGTCACTTACAGTAAAGGCCTCATCAAACAAGACAAACTATCCCATGAGAGTGTTCAGAGAACTAGTTATGTCTGTATTGCATAGGTCAAAGGGGTGAATTGCTGTGAAATATTGTGATGGCTAATTGTGCTAATAGGTAGTGAAACGGGTAAGGACATAGAATTTTAACCGGAAGGTTCCCTCATTCCCTGCTACTGTTTTAAGCACCCTTGTGGAAAATACTGACTTAGAATTTCATTACTAAAAATAACCATGTGTATAAACTAGTTGCTAGGCAACATTATTTGTATTATTATTATTGATAATGATGATGATATTTACTACTACTACTCCTGTAGCTGTGTGCAATAATTTGTGTTCAATTATTTCCAGATGCCCCCACCTCACGGCAGCATAGTGATGCACATGCGGCCTCCCACCACTTGCCCCTTCCCCAATCCCATCCAGCGACCAGGCGTGCAGGCCAGTAAACCTGTAATGATGCGCCCTCCTCCTTACCCTGGACGAGAACCGCCCCCTTCTGCCTCCCCTACTGCAAATCCTGATTCCGCTGCTACAGGACGGGAGGATGGTACAAAGGTGAACCACCCACTCACTATAAACACGGGCATTTCACTTAACCAGTAGTTCTCATTTCTTGATGTTTTTTTCCTGTTTTATAGATTAATGTAAAATAAAGTTTTCTTTGTGCCACCTGCATTCTTTTTTCTTCATAGACAAAGTGCATATTAAGTGAGTGTAAGTGCATCATAGTTGTGCATGGTTAAACGTGTGTCCCCACCTCCATCTCTTTGTGCTGAAGGAGAAGACCCAGCGAGAAGCTGCGTCAGGTGATGGAAAGGGGCAGTCAGGTGCCATGCAAAGTAAGCTGCAGGAGCCACCTCCTTCGGGGCAGACCAAGCCTGCTCGCTCTGCAACCATCAAGTCTCAAGCTGCAAAGCTGGAGGAGGGCAAAGCCTAGCTTCAGAGTACTCCCTGCCACCCCGCACAAGGCACAGTCGACCTAGCTTGGGCATGCTGAGACTGCCTTCTGCATCAGCCCTCAAGGGCCATGCAGCATGGTAGCAGTCTGCCAGACCCAAAAATCTAAATAAGGCACTGTAGTTCTAGTATAAAAAAATGCATATACAAGTCTTTCCCAGCAGACTTTTCAGTTTCACTTTATTTATTACAATGTAAGACCATTTAAAATAATTATGTAACTACTTATGTAACTATTCACATTTTCTATGTTTTTTTTTCTTCAGAGACAATAAGTGTAAGCCAGCTCCTGTAGGTTGGCAGTTTTACCTCACCAGGCTGATGTACAGCTGCTTTGTAAAAACTGATGTCAAAAAATGTCAGTGAGATTTTTTTTTTTTTTTTTTTTTTTTTTTAATGCAGCTGTTTCGGTTTCCCTCAGCTCATTCATCATTTTACTGATATTCATGGAATTCTAACATCTTGTTCTTTTTACATAAAGTTGGCTGGCTTTGGTGATTAAAGTAATTTTATTCACTATAGGAATAAAGCATTAAAACCTTCCATTCAGTACTCATATGGAAAGGTGTGAAACTCTCTTTTTCCTGTAGATGTCAGAAGGATTGATCACAGGCTGTGATCTGCAACAAACTGTAGCTAGAAGGAGCTGTTCTCCGTTATACTCTAGAAGAGGCAGTTTGGTGTTCTCTGAGAAGCTGGGACAAGTTCTGTTTTCTTGATGCTTCAAAGGTTGATGCAATGTTTGCATGTGACGAGTATTAATATGTGTTTAGCGAGTGGACTCTGACATGCTTTTGAAATTTGTGCTTCTAACATAAGCAAATGTCAACAGGAGAAAATGCTGGGCAGTGGAAACAAGGGGAGAAGAGGACAGGTGTCAAAGGCTTTAAAGGTGTGGTCCAGATAGTGATATATTTTCCCCTTCTCTTCCTTAATAAATCTAGATGTTGATATATAATATAGCAAGTATGTCAAGTGTATGAACTAAAAGATGGAATATATATTTTCCTCCACATTATTTTACTTATACTCTGAAGTTATTTCTACCCTCACTCCTCCGCCTCTGTTCTGCACTTCTGTATTTATACATTTTAAGAGGGGTGTGAGGTTGGATTTTCTGGGATTCAGTATTAAGCTGAACAGCATGTAAGTCATGCATGTACATCAGCAGTAGGTTCCCACAATAATGCTGGAAGAGTAGTGTGCTCAAGATGCGGTCGTGAATGTTGAATGTGAGAAATTTTCCTTCCGCTGACCAGAGGCATTTGCAGAAATGTAATATAAAATACCTGTAATATTTATCTGGGTCCAAATGTTACACGGCTTAAATGCTATGAAAGGTTTTAGAACTGCTGTGCAGTGACATGGCATTTATTTTGAAAGTGTGAGCCAGGTTCAGGCGCCGTTTAGTTCCTAGGTAGCCATGGCTACACCGTGACCGTGTCCTTTTCTTGTGTTGGTGGCTTGACAAAGGGTTGCACAACTCCAAAGTGTCACTGCTACGTTCTGAAACCATGAAAGTAATGCTGATGCTGTTTTTCCTTTCCAGTTATAAAGTATTATTGCTTTAAAAAAAAGAAAAAAAAATAATCACCTTATAATACACTATTTGTACTTGTTCAGACTTTGTTGTCAGTGTTTAACTGATACTTACACATGCGTTCCTGTACAGTTGAGTTATATCATTTTGTGCTGGGAAGGCTGGAGTCCTACACTTGATTTCTATTACTGTATTTAAGTATACTTGATACACAAAGCAAAAATAAAAGGTAAAACAGACTGTTACAGGTATGATTCATGTGTGAATTGTGTGAATTCCCGGGAGAGCGATGGGAAAACGGCACAAAGTTGTTTCCAAAATAGCCGCGGCCGTGACAGGGAGGCACATGTACAACTAGTTTACATGATGATGTTACATGATTGACACCACAACACACGACAACGTTGAGCTTCAGGGCTGAATTCAACAACAACAACTAGTCTGTTCCAGCTGCACTCCCCGCACATTCGCAGTACCGTTGTGAGGAACAATGAAATAAGTATAATATGGGTTAATAAAATGGATAAGCGCACACTTTCATTCGCCAAGTAGCCCATCGGTGTTAAGTGAAGTTACCGGCGCCGGTTTATCGACTGCGAGGTGGTCGGTTTCTGAGGGAACCAGTCACTAGAATCAGCCTTGTCCTGCAAGAGACCTTGGATAAATACTACATAAGCTCTCTACACTCACTGTCGTTGTTGTAGAGAAAAGCGAACTGAATAAATATAAACGTCTGTTTTCATTTTTTTTACCAAGAAGAATCAAAACACAAGAAAATCCCTACTGTCGCCATAAATGACTCTCACCTCTCATTGTTGCGTCACTACGTATTACGTACGTAGGAGCGTCAGTGTCGTAAACAGCGTTTTAAATAAAGCTTTGAAAGGGGGTGCGCGTGGCTATTGAGCAAACAGCTCGAACTTTGCGCAGTCGAGGCAACGAAAGCAAAAGAGAAGGTAATAAAAGCCCTCGCCCTTGTCCGTTTCTGAATATCCGTGGATTTTGCTCGCTGAAAGAATGGCGGAAAGCGACTGGGATACAGTGACTGTGCTGAGGAAGAAGGGCCCGACCGCCGCGCAGGCCAAGTCTAAGCAGGTGAGTGAGACCGTGACGTGAGGCAGACAGTCACTGTGAGTCACTGAGACTCAGTGCAGCTGTTCGTTCGTCCGTTCGTTCGCCCTGCGGCCCCGGCGGCGACAGCGGCGATACCACCGTCGACCGAGCGCGAGGCCGGCGTCGGTCGACGTTGGCCTCCGCGCTCGGACCTCGGGCCCCCCCAGGCAGGCTCGGGGGAGCTGTGTGTCTGAGCAGCTGTGGCGTCGTCCCAAATCCAGGTTCCAGCCGATCCCGCGCTTGGGTTTTTTTTTTTTTTTTGTGTCTACCTCGCGAACTGACATGGCCGCGGACAGCTCGCGGTTATCATCTCTCTGCGACTTTTATGAGCCGAGATGCGACATGTCATGTCTAATCATGTACTAGCGAGCCGCGAGGTCGTGTGTGAGAGAGAGAGCGAGAGAGAGAGTGTGTGTGTGGAAGAATCAGAATGCTTCAGCAGATCAATCAATGTCCACGCGGTTTGGCGATCACACCACCAGCAGTACTAACAGTAACACAGTCACAGTGTTACTAGAAAACTCTAAGGGTAAAACACGGTTGTCTCCGTTCGCAGGCTGTGGCAGCCGCCCAGAGACGAGGAGAAGAGGTGGAAACGACTAAGAAATGTAAGAGGACCATGTGTTCTGAACCCTTGTTTCTCTGCGATCTGCATCATGATGATCATGATCATGATGATGATGATGATGATGTGCTCTGTCACTGTGGAGTGGAAGTGAGCAGTGCCAGTGGTGCAGTGGGGAAAACTGCTCCGTTCACCATCGCTCTTCCGCTGATGGCTGCAGTTCACTGCTGTTTTGAGGGAGTGAAGCCCTTCAGCGCTCAGCCAGGCTTCTTATGTTGAGGCTGCAGTGGTCAGGAGTCCCACCTTGCATTTCGGGTCCAGATCCCACCTCCTGCAGTAGTACCTTGAGCAGCCGGGTACTGATCCTGAATCGCTCAAGTAGAGAGAGAGAGAACCCTGCCATGTAAACGTGAGAGTCGGTGGTGTTAAATATCGTAACGGCCTAAGTCACGTCATCCGAATAAATGTAAGTGTATGGGGAGTCTGCTTTTTTAACTCCGATGGAGTGAATTACACAAGTGCCGCTGGCCCAGGATGCTGTGATATTTTGTGTACGGTGTCTGTTAAAGTAAGATGTATCTTATTCACTTTTTCTGTTGCCTCTCGGCTTAATCTGTGATCGATACAGTGCCAAATATAGGCTTAGCTTTAGAAGCCCCGCTCATTTCACTACGACTTTCCGTGTGAAGTTTCTCGAACGAAGAGTGTCGTTTGAGTTGTTCGCCTCTCGTTGATGCGAAGTCCAGGACGCGCTGGGCTGCGACGCCGCGGTGTTGCGCCGATGGAACTGGGTCCCGACGCTGATCTCGACAGCTTGGCCTCGCCCGCTTTTGCAGGGGCGGCAGGGCAGAACAAGCAACATGTGGTGACAAAGAATACGGCGAAGCTGGACCGTGAGACCGAGGAGCTGCACCACGAGAGGGTTCCGCTCGAGGTGGGGAAGGTGATTCAGCAGGGCCGCCAGGACAAGGGACTCACACAGAAAGACCTGGCCACTGTAAGTGTTGCTTCCACACAGCCTTCGTTCCCAAGTGAATTATTTCTTTTTCTGATTTTTGACTTAGGAATTTTTGGTTGACTTTATTTCTCCTGATCTTTTATGCCGTTTCATTATTGACTGTTTGGAAAGATAAGTGAAAGAAAAACCCTACTGTTACTCAGCCTTATTAGTTTATACCACATTGTTTAGGCTGTAGAAATGATCACACATTCACACACACATTTTCGGAACCGCTTGTCCCATACGGGGTCGCGGGGAACCGGAGCCTACCCAGTAACACAGGGCATAAGCCAGAAGGGGGGGGGAACACACCCAGGGTGGGACGCCAGTCCACCGCAAGGCACCCCAAGCAGGACTCGAACCCCAGACCCACTAGAGAGCAGGACACGGTCCAACCCACTGCGCCACCGCATCACACATTCATTGTAATTTTATTGTATTACTTTGTACTTTCTCCTTTGTATATTAGTCATGTGGGATGCTGTGTTTGTCTTCAAGGAAGTATTTCTTCAATTAAACATTTGAACAGTGGTGCATAAGTGCATTAGCCTGCAGATCTATACTTTGTGTGCAAAACTGGTGGAGCGTGCCACAGAACCAGTATGTTTCTGTCCTTGGGGGGGGGGATCTGGAAGGTGGGAAAACAAAATGTTTTCATTCGGTTTCCTTTGACTATGGAAATGTTTGTTTACTGCAGAAAATCAATGAGAAGCCACAAGTCATTGCAGACTACGAAAGTGGCAAGGCCATACCAAATAATCAGGTCATGGGAAAGATTGAGAGGGCAATTGGTGAGTATTTAATTTCAGGTACTTTTAAACTTGTTTAGCTTGTAGTCAGCCTGTTACCTTATGTTGAGTAAAATGTGATGCTGCACAATTCAGTTTCAACTGAAACAAAATTACTGAGGGTTGGAAAACAGTCCCTATCTTCGGAAATGACGTAAAAAAAAACTTATTTAATTTGACATTGGGTCATTAGCCCAGGTTCCCATAAATCCCTATAATAAACGGTGACTTGCACCTTGGCTGTGTGCTAAGGATGCACGTGTCTAGAATAGAGTTTTAAGGAGACTGTTCATTATTATTTCGTGTATGTTTTTATGTTAAAAGCTCCGATGTTTCTGCCAGTACATAGCTGTTACTCTGTTCTCAGGTTTGAAGTTGCGTGGGAAGGACATTGGGAAACCCCTTGAGGCCGGACCCAAAAAGAAATGAAAATAAAGCCTCGAAATCAGCCCACCCCCTCCCCAATTCAATGCCATTATGAATCTCTTTTACTTTGCTCTGTCTCCTTTACACCCTAACCCTAAATTGGGCTGATGTCACCTGGGTTCTTGCTTGAGACCCAAGGTGTCCCATCTGATTGGTTGCCAAGCTGCAGAATACAATATCTCATCTTGATTTTCCTTGGACAATGACTGATATTGCATAACTACATCTACAAAGTGTTGATGACATAAGTATCTTAGTTGAAATGTAAAGCCAAAACTTTAAGTTACTGGACTTGGGTGAGTTTTACCCTTTTGCTAAAAATGCTCAGATTCAGCAAAACTTAGCTTTCTCACTCATTTCTTGGGCTTTTGAATTCAACGGTTTGGATACATTTTCTACATCTACCTTTGTACTTATCTGAAAGAATAAACTTTCTGGCAATTTACATGTGAATTTTTCTGTCGCATCTAAATTCAGCTTGTCAAAATGAGATGTTTTTACATGCAGTGACAAAAGATCTGTCTCCAAATCTTAGATAACCTTGTTCTTTCTTTGCTGATGTTCCTGTTTCTTTTTTCTTACTCTGAGGAACTTCACTGACTGGATGTACTAAGCTGGCTTTTCTACTACTTTGGAGATATTTGAAAAAAAGAATTTCATATGAATATTGCCAGGTCTGCTTCACAGTATGGTAAGTCCTCAGTATCCAGAGGATTCACTGTTGCAAAAATGTGTAACACAGCATGTGTCTGTGAAGGCTTAAAGGCCTCTTGTAGCAACAAGTAGTTTTAAAAAAAAAAAAAAAAATTACCCCACTGAAGGTATGTAAAGACAGGCTTGACATCTCAATGTCACTTTATAAACTTAGAAGTGACCAAAATGAATAAGACATTTGAAAGTCTTTATAAGCTGACAGCACTTGAACGACCAACACAGCAGTAGGAGTTACAACTAAGCATGTAGATGGATTTCTCAGAATCCTGGAGGTCATATGTGATACTGACAATAGATGAAATGTTGCTGTATATGTGGGGTTACTGGCATAATTCAAAATGAATTTCCTTTCATTGCCCTGGGTGTGTCCCCTCCCCCTCCGGCTCCCCGCGACCCCGTATGGGACAAGCGGTTCTGAAAGTGTGTGTGTGTGCTGTGAGGGAATTAACCAGCGCTTCAAAGTGATTCTGAAATGAAATTCCAAACCAGGCTGTGTGAGGGCACATTTAATAGAAACAATTTGGTTTTCACATGGTACTGAATAGCCACTGATCATGTCAACATTAAGTTTCAGCACCAGATGTTGAGTCATACTAAGGCAAAACCAGAACACTGGAATGTTCACCATTGTAAAACATTTCAAAAGCAACAAATTTCACACCTTCAGCATCAGATAGAAACATTTGGTATTGATCATTAAATTTGAATGTACAAAAATACTAACATATACACCATTTTTTATTCAGAAGGGTGCACAAGCACACAAATAAATTATCAGTTATATATTTCTTTAAACAATTGAATTTTTTTCCCTCCCCTTTTACCCCTTTAAAGATGTAGTACACTGATCCACTGTCATCACACGGGATGTGTTTGTTTTCCCCTTTGCTGTGTGGTCCAGTCCCTGTTTGTTCCTTCACAGGGGCACAGAAATGCTTTGTGTTTTGGTGTCATGCCAAATCGGTTTCTTTTCGTCGCCACTTTGGTTGGCATCGTGTCCAACATCCAAGGTGCAGCACCACCTTTGTCCATCGCTGAATCCTGGGAGAAAGCTTCTGGGGCCCCAGTTTGCTGTTTGGTGGCTGTTGGCAGTTCTGGGACTGATGGTCACCCTTACAAAGGCACTGCGTATATAGAAAGGGCAACTTGTGCAAGGTGACCGCCCTCTTTGTCCAACCACAAGGCATTGCCACAGCTAAGGCAGAAAAGTCTTCCTAAGCTCTAGCTTCAGTCTTAAGGGGTCACATTTTAAAATTTATATATTCACTTTTTCATACCTCTGCATCTAATCCATGGAAATATACAGCAAAGTGACAGGATTATCTTCCAATACCATGCAGGGTTTTGCTGTCTAAAGGCAGGATGCTTCATTCACCTTCGTTACAAAACTACTCCTGCAGTCCTTTGTGAATTTCAAATGTGTTAGATTTACTTCTTTAAAAAAAAGAAAAAATTGGTCACTGTATTACCAAGGATTCTCCAGGGGAAATTTACACAGACGACACTGAAGACTCCTTTTCGTGAAAAATCACAGCATTATCTTCCAGCTAGGTGACATCATCAGTTGGTCTACTCACTGTACTCCTTCTTCATCCACATAAGTTGAGGGGAACCAACCAACCTAAGAAATAGACAACAGTATCAATAACGCACCTGACTTTAGCAAACAACAATTATTCCTAGAGCTTTCTTTTCCAAGTAAAGTTCTTTGTGTAAAATGACCATGCTCACCCTGCCATTGGCCTCGCCCTTCCACCAACCCTGATCTCCTCCGATTTTGCTGTAGATCTTGACGATATCACCCTCTCGAAGGGACAACTCTCTCATGTCTCGCGCTGCAAAGTTGTACCTTGCGACCGCTGTGCCGACCACTCTGGGCGTGAACACTGTGGTCAAAAGTGTTGCAGGGGCAAATCTGTTACTGTTGCTCCAGATTGTGGATTTCATTCCCTAGGAGTTAACTGGATCCATGTTTTGTTCATTTGCAGTTGAAGTTTTTCCATATTCTTTCCTTTCTGCACGTTTGTAAACTGAGCTGCTGGGATTTTCTTCATATATGAGGCCACGGACATTTTGGGGAAATCAACTAGGAGTAGATTTTTGTACACAGCAAACTGTGAAAAGACTGGGAAATGCCAGGTATGGCCTAGGGACAGGAGGGTGGCATAGAAAGAGAAGATGTGATGCTGACAGATGAGAGGAAAGAGGAGTACCTGACCAGAAGGGAGCAGATGTCTGTGAAGAGGCAAAGTGGAGGCCTTGAGGGCTCAGGAAAGAGAAGTTGTAGGAAGCACAGGAGGCTGTCGAAGCAGATGGAGATTAAACGGAGGAAGGGAAACTGTGACGAAAGCAAGGTGAGTTCATTGCGAAGTGTGCTGTTGCCCGAACACATTGTCACCACTCTGAGGTCACCTTTATGCACGTGATTTCTTCAGCCACAATGACAGTGAGAATGACAATAAGTTCTGTTCAATCTACTGCTATAATCTAAATGGACCAACATTTTACAGCTAATTGCAATCACATAGCACACTGTAGTTCCCCACTGGTCGCAGGGTTTTCACTTTTTTCTTTAAATTGCTCTCTCTGCGCATGCTGAAGGGGGGAACAATACCGAGGCTCTAGCTATCAAGCAAGTGCACAGGGCTCCATAAGTGGACACTTGGAGGGGGAATGGGGCTGGGCGTGAAGCATCACTTAACATCAGTAAGACTCAGATCATTCCAGGCTGGCTTATTATCTGGCCTTAGTGCCTTCAGCCATGACCAAGCCAGATGGCATGCATTCCCAGGTTACCTCTGGGGCGATGGAATCAGGACATGTTACTTTGCGAGTCTTGGCCCGAGTAATTTAGCTCGCAACCATCATATATACACACACTGCCAGGTGGATGTCGCTTCTGCCAAAAGGCAAAAATTGAAGTGTTTTCCCCTCTAAGTACCACGACCTACAGAGAGCAGTAAATGTGAATGTTCATTCACCTGGGGAGCGGGTGCTGGCACGAGATAAAGAGTGCTCTCGGGACTTGTAGGGGTACCGCAGTGTTGTGTCCAGAAGCTTGAAGCTCTCCTTCAAAGAGTGCACCTGGTAGTACTCGACCAGTTCCTGTGGATGGTGACCAAGGCATTAGGGATGCTAAAGAAGAAGGACAGATAAAATACTTGTTGGGATTCAGTGATCATTTAGAAATCCTTACCAGCAGGCTCTCAAACTTCTTTGCTTCTGTAATATGAATCCAGTTGTCCTTCTCTACAACTTTGATGTGCTTCACTTCCTCATTGAACCTGTGGGAAGCACAAATTGTGTGAATGGCAGTACACCCAGTGAGGAGAGACGATCCAGGGATGAGCAGCTCATAATCAGCAGGATGCAGGTATGATTTCAGGTAGAGAAGTCGTTCTCAAGGGTACAACAGCAGAGCCAGCAATACTGTCTGCTGCCCATGTATCTTTTCTTCTGTCAAACTAGTGTGCAGCCTAGGAATGACGTTCGCAGGAGTGGTGCGTAAAAAAGTTGGAGGCTTGCGTGGGACAGTGACTGGGCGCGTGAGTATCGCTAGGGGGCGCTGTCCCTCTTGTTCTCACTTGATGCTGATGGCAAACCGCTCTGCCTCGGCCGTCCTCTCCCGGATCAGGTAGGTTCCGCTGCTGTGGGACTTGAGCAGGTTATCGGCCTGCTGCCGCTCCATGTTTCCAGCGAACCTGAGAGCAACTTGGAAAGTGAGACACACCTGGCCTTTGCAGAAAACAGCCACTGACAAGATTTCTGCAAATGACTGACATACACTGGAAAGGAAGTGTTCAATCATTTGTTAAAACCTGTAAAAAGATTGTTTGAAGAGCGATACAGACATAGACGCGCTCACACACCAAAGGCCCTTACCATGGATATGCACAATAATCGGTTTCCCTGGATGACTGTCTGCTGGGTATGGACTGAAAAGGCTGTGGGATCACAAAGCCGAATTATAACAAGGAAGCAGAGAGAAACCACACAAAGCAGCCAATTAACTGATCAGTGACAACAGAGCCGCAGCCACGTCTCTGCTGTCTCTCAGGCTCCCAACAGCTCCGTACTGTTCTGTGATGCATTTTCATCCTACAGTGGTTCTGGATGTTTCTTGGTGTTAGAGCTTACCTTTGGGTCCAGACAGGGCTTTACACAGGAGCTGGGAAAGAACCCACTCTTTTGGCCCTGAACCAGCTTTCCCTTTGAGACAAGAACATGCATTCAATCTGTGTCACGGTCACAAGTCAACAGCTGGTGGGTTGATGGATGGGATGGGGGGGGAGTGTGGATATGGGGCAAACTCACCTCCCACCATGAAGTATCTGGGTCACCTTTCAGCAGCTCAACAATGTCCCCCGTCTGAAGGGACAGAGCAGGTTTGGAAGGTGGTGCTGGGGTCCCATGGTAATTCCGAATTGCCATCATCTTAGGACCTTGGTGTGGGGTTACGTGAAAAATACCCTTATAAATAAGGCATGTTCCTATGCATTCACTCACATTACATCTCAATACATTTTCATATCCAGTCAGAACTCAAATTAACAAGGTTGTCATCATGTGACCGGAATGTGAACAAACAAATATTCTAAGATGGGCATTAGCAACCTTTCATCCTGCAACCCATATGTTCCACACATGCCTTGAGGTTTAATATCATAGCATGAAGTGGCAGCAAAAGTGCTCACTAAAACTTAGCTCTTCTAACGTCAGTCAATCTGTAAGGAGTGCATATTCTGTATGTGTGAGAGGGAGGTGCAGGAACTTTTGTGGTTTGATGAAGTCATAATTCGGCTAAACCCATATTTGTACACAGGAACGGGCCACTTTCAATCTGGTGTTATCTCATTTTTCACAAGGTGATACCTACCAGATGCTGTGGGTCCCGGTTCCTATTGAAGAAAGAAAAAAATTGTAAAAAGTGATGTTCATAGTTCATTCTCAATGACATAATGTCTAAAAGACTCAGCTACGAACATTATGTTTTAATGCCACGCCTCTAATTAAAATGTGCCCTTGACAGACATTCAGTGAAAACAAATAGGCCAGGAGTGTGCAGGAAAAATACAACTTAAGTAATTAGCAACTGAAAGAATTCAGTAATTACTGATATGACAAAATGCCTGTAAACCAGAAGCACACGTTAATACATGAAAACTCACCGAGTCATGGGGATCTGAAAACGGAGAAGAGAGACAGGTAAGTTTCATATTACCAGCGAAAACACTAAAAAGATCTTCGCTGCATCTGTCTCCAGATAATGTTGCCTATTTCCAGCATCACTTACTGATCTTGCAGATGGAGATGATTTCCAGACACTCCTTGTGGGCTCCTATACCACATTTGGCACAGTAATAGCCCTGGTAGAAGATCCCCCTGTGAAAAGGCCAAAGGGGGGCAGGCAAGGTGACACAATTAGCTGACATTCAATGTTCTCAAAAACTGCTGACCGGATAATATTCACGTGTGCCGCATTGATAATGATGTCAATTTTGTAAGTGTAGCCATTATTCCTCCCAGTCAAATAATTAAACCTGCAATGGCTGCTCAGATTGGTTACCCTAAACCTCTATTAAGTATTATTTACGCATATTAATCATTTAAATAATATTGTCTTGTGTAGGTAAATAAATTATTAATTACAGTTAACAGTATAGAAACTGGTCACACTGAGCAAGTGCCTCACAAAACCATGTATTTTACACCAGTAGCGTTATTTGTGCTGGTGATTTCATGGTCGATTTTTGGGTTTCAAGGTTCAAGCAGTCAGAATTTACCGTTTGAGAGCATCATTGCTACAGTCTGACATTTCCAGACATTCTGGTTTGGAGGACTCCAGTGCTGATAGACACATACTGTAGTCCAATGGATAAATGTTTCATTGAATATGACAGGTGGACCTGTTAACGGGCTGCTTGCTTACCTCAGCAGCATCTTGCAGGCTCTGCAGTTTGTGTTCTTCTCAAAGGTGTGCATCTGGAAGTTGTGCTGGTTGGCTGTGGCTCTCTCTGGTTTGATGTTTGACCTAATGGATGGAGAGATTCATATATCATGCAGTCACTAAGCCCCTTCGTTGTTGTGAAAGAAAGTTGAATCTCTCCCGCTCACACTCACATGGCCATCTCAAACTGCTCCATCCACTTCCTCTTAGTGTCTTCTGTTTTGCAGAAGAACTGGAAGCCCTGTTTTCCCTGCAGGTGTATGAGGTAGAAGCCGTAGGACCACTGAAACACAGAGAGAAGAGCGAGACATGAAGCAGTGAAATAAAAAGTCTGAGACGGAGAGTGACGAGACGGAGTCACAAAGCAATCACAATTAGGAAATAAAGAAAAAAAAGAAATCATTTTAGAGGTGTAAAATTATGTGCATGAAGTAACTGCAAGCTTACCCTTTTTCCACTTGACTTGTACATGTGCAAAAGAAACATGAGAAAGAAAGACCCAGTTACACATGTATGAATATTAATTTGAAAATCTGTATGTAGCAAACATCAAGTCAATTCCTGATTGATTTTCATGAGTATTCAAAAAGGTCTCTGGAGATTATGTAAGCGATCTAGTGCAACCAACAGCTCACCAGACGCATGAACCAAAAGTAAGAAAATCTGCCAAAGCAAATGCAGCATCCCACCTTCTTAACGTCCCTGTTGTTCATGGGGTCATCGGACATTTTGTAGTACTGGAGCTCAATGGTTTCCTTCAGTTCGTAGCTGTAACCCCTTTGCTTGCATACAATCACCACTTTGTCGAACAGGAATATATACCTAAACGCACAAAGAGCAATGGCCATAGGTGGCGGCATCATCATCGAAAAGTAAAAACCACAGAGTCGTTGCCTTTGCGTCGTCTTTGCACTGTGAACTCATTTCTCACAGCAGCCCGTTGAACCATGAAGAATTACAAATGGTTGCACTGCATTATTTTTAAGACACTACTGTGCAAGGCTTTTTGTCCATTTCTCAGATGAATATTCAGAAACGTGACATTAAGAAGGGAAAACGATCAGCTCTCTTCTCAGTACGTCAACCTGCTGCCACCGATTGAAGAGCCCAGTTCCTTATCCCCCCTACCTACGTTCTCCTGCCCCCTAATCTAAACTTCCCACCTCTAAAATTAAGTCACAACTTCTGTGTATACTTTCACAGTCTAGACTTATAGCTGCAAACTATCTTTGAAACATTCACTCAGGCTGGAATGGCTCGCACTAATAACGGATCTTCTACAGTATATCTCCTTCAGAAAATGAGGGCAAAACCAGGTGCATAAGAAAATGACACTTTCAAAAGTTTAGCAAACACACACATACACATAGCCACAATGTCTACAACTGCTCGTCCCGAGCGGGGTTGCGGTGAGCCGGAATCTAACCCGGCAACACAGGGCGCAAGGCTACAGGGGGAGGGGACTCACCCCAGACGGGACGCCAGTCCGTCGCGAGCCACTCCAAGCAGGACTCGAACCCCAGACCCATCACAGAATAGGCCCCGGCCAAACCTGCTGAGCCCCCGCGCTCCCCTCCCTCAAAAGTTTACAATTCCTCCTAAAAGTATCTGCACTACGTGTCTCAGTGGACACCTAGAACACCTTTCACTCACAAGTTACAATGAGCGCAAACAGCTGTATGGCTCATCGATCACTCACCTGTCCTGCTTGGTACGGTTGACTATGGAACACACCTTTAACTCTCCATCTATCTTTGGTCTTCCATATTCCTCCAGCTTCACTTGCTGTTTTGGGGGACAAAATTTGCCTCGATTTGACATGAAGGTTAATTTTTTTGCATAAACAAAATCTCTAAACCCAGCCCCCTAAATGCAGAATGAAATAATCAGGAATATAAGCCAACTCCAAAACATCCCAGGAGCTGGTACAAACGGATTGATATACTTTTAAGAATCCATAAATATTCTGCAAATGATAACATGCAAAAGAAAGAGAATATTCAACATAAAACTTCATAATATATCATCATTTTAACATGAGCTGACAAATATAAAAAACACCAGCATAACTTATGCAAATTGAAATCATGCAAAGGGAACTTGCAATACTTAGCTCATTTTCAATTTAATTTAAAACATGCCTTCTTGGGTTGTAAATTATTCATTAGTAACAAGAAAATTGCAAATAAGCGAGCTGGGAGAAGTACAGTACAGTACAGAAGAGGGAAAACATTCTGACATCTCCCTAAGGGATGGTGAGAAAGGACAGAGAATACATCAACCACAACCCGCTTTCCAACAGCAAACAAATCTCCTTGACTTAGTACAGGAAGGGCAACTCTGGGAGTACTAAGTACTCGCAATGAGTTGGGTGCCATTAATTGCATGGGACCAGTCAACTGCATAGACATACCAGGTTTTCGATCGAGTTCTGAAATTCTTGAATTTTTTTCAAGGTTTCGTTGTCCCTTTTCACCTCATTTATATACATAGCCAGGTCCTGTAAAGAGACCGAGAAAGACAAGGCTGAATATATTATTCATTCATTTGGTGGCAACAATGCACAATGTCAGATCTGTATTCTAAGCTACTTACAATTATTTGCTCATTTGAGCAGCAGGGTATCGTTACAGGAGCAAATCAGGGTAAGTACCTTTCTCAAGGGTACTGCAGCAGGAGTAGGATTTGAATCTGAGAACTTGCACATGCAAGGCAACCACTACACTGCCCGCTGCTCTCAATACATCTCATGTGTACACCAGTGAGCACTTTACAGTTTACTTCTATGCTATACTTTACTTCTCACCTGCATGGCTTCCAGCGCCTCCTTGAGCTGCTGGCGCTCGGGCTGGTCAACTGAGTGGCTCACCAGTTCCTGGAAGCAAAGGACAGTGGGGGGGCAGGTTGGTGTGACAAAACACAATTTGCCCTCCAAAAAGACTCCCTGGTGTTGTTACATTCACACAGTCTTAGAGCGTAACACAGCAGGGATCGACTACCACGCTTCCTGCAGACCGTAGCACAAAGCTCAATACAAACGGGCAGAAAGGCAGCGGGTCAAACTGGCAGGCCTGCAATGAGATGCAGACGCTGAGAGAACAGCCTTGCCTCCAGGCAGAGTCCCCCGCCTCCATTTAAGCTCAGCAGTCTAAGGCCTGGGGCTATGGCACACAAATCCCCACTGAGGAGGCTTGGAAAAAATTAAACGGGAACATAAAATGCAATTTGCTCTTAACAGTTTAAACACAGTCCCTTGATGTCCTGAGGGTCTCACTGCAGGGTTGCCCTCAAGAAATGACACCGGGCCACTCACATCCACCTCACAGAGGGCACTCATTCGCTGACTGCCATCATCAAACTTGTCATCATCCATTAACTATTTAAATTAGTAGTTAATTAGTAACCCCGGTATCACGCAGGTCATATGTTTTACACACAAGGGCCATTGAAAAGCACTGAATGAAACTGGTCTCCACAGAGCATTCTGGTTAATGTATCAAATCCTTGTGAATGTTTCACATTTCCCAAAAAGGATGTTTGAGGAGAGAATAGAAGCAAGTCAGTGAGATGTGCAAAAGTATAGCCTTATATACCTTGAGGAGAAGATGATACTTCAAAACCCTCTGCATGGGCACGACCAGCAGGTCTTGCAATTTGAACTTCCCTTCCTGGACCTTCGTTGTGCATTCCTGTGTCAGTGTACACAAAGTTCATTAGGAACAGTGGCTTTCCTCTGGGGTCATATCTGTGACTTTATTCAAAAGGGGTCATTAGGACTTTATCTGGTGTGGAGGACTGTCATTACTCACAGCGACAACAAGGTCATAGAAAACTCTAATTTTCATCTAATTGGGCGCTGCCACTATTTGGGAACATGAGGGAGAAATGTCACATTCCTCAAGCACCGTCTTCCTCTCTCATGCCCTTCCCAATGGCAGTGTGAAGCAGCATGAAAAATTTCATAAAGCAGAATGGTTTCAAGCACTGTAATGGCCCGCTGAGTACCACAGGTCTTTTTCATGTCCTAAAAATGTCAGTGACACAAAATTGGGGTGAAACACAACTGGGTCTGAGGAGGATTTGGAGGAAAGGCTGTTTCAGAGTTTGTACCTCCTTTGTGGCAGAACTTCTGGACACAGGGAATTGAATGATAAAATAATAAAAGTAGAGAGAGGGGTAGGAATAGGAGTGTGACCCTCTACTTCAATCTAGCATGTTGAAGACCTGGACTCAGATATGGGTAAATCATTGTTCAACCTTTCCGCTTGTCTGATCATGTAATTTCATCAGATGTCCAGCTAATAAATATGATACTGTGACAGTCCTCATCTGCTACTCATAGCAAGGGATTAATCTGTGACATTTTAGAAGTCACACCTGTAAAGCATTTGCAATGACAACTTCGCTAAAAACGTAAATGGCGGGATGCAACGTTTTACCTCCACTTTCATTCTGACATCCTCCCGCGTGGCAATAAGCTCATCGAGTGTCTTCTGTGCCGTCTCCACGTGGCTGCAGTACTGGCCGTAGATTAGAAGCCTGCAGAGAGAGGCGCTCAGGTGGACAGGTGCACTCAAAGGTCAGGAGACTAACAACAGCACAACACGACGGACTTATTCAAAGAGCACGAGGAAAAAGGCAGTAGAATCCCAGGAAGAAACCCCTGGTTGCGCAAGATACACAGCGCTCCTTGGGTCTGGGCTGTGGCTACCCGCAGCGACAGGTTGTTTATTCCTATCCTCTCAGCAGCCTTCAGTGTGAGCTTACAGGAATTTACTGGTACCAGGAGAAGAAAGAAACAAAAAGCTGCCTTTTCACGTTATTCCTCTACTACACGAGTGGAATTGGCAGAGGCACAGCGGCTATAAACAAACCAGCTGAATTACCAGATTCCTAGGCGTTGTTGTGAAGTGTCACCAGGCTCACTGCCTATGTTCTTGCATATATACATTTGTAATGATGATCTATTCCAACACATACTTGCAGAAGGCAGAGTGTTTTGCGAATGAAGTTGTCTACTGGAGCGCTCTCTCTCGTTCACGTCTGACAAATGTGTTACGGCACGCAAAAGTGCCGACGAGCTAAATCAGTGAAACGCAGCACACCCGACTCATCGGTGCATGTTAAATACAACCAAAGCCATCTGCACTGTTAACAAAGGCACCACTGTGCTTGGCAGAGATGCCTCAGTGTCGGGCCCTTCTGGAACTTTCCAGACCAAAGTGCAAAATAAAAGGAAGCACAGATTTCTTGAGCATGAGAAGTTTTCCTTCTCTGGTGGCTCAACACTGACGCTCCTGTAGTGCAGAAAGCCTTTCTCCTGCAGGACTTATCGCCGCTTTTGTTCTCCTCAAAACCAGCAGGCTCAGTGCAGAGGAGATAATTATACACGTGTGGCACAGAGGCGCCTATAATTGCAAGAGGGCAGGAGGCTGTCAACTTCCTCGCTTCTCTGTATGAGAGGCACCGTGCAGAGGAGGGAAAAACCCATTTCACTTAACGGATGACTTCCTTCTTTGCGGCTCAACAGCAAAGGGAGAAGTGTGAGATGCAGGGCAATTTATTAGTTCCAGTGCCTACAGGTTTCTGAGAAATGCAACTTCTGGTGTCATAATGTCCTCCTGTGAAAAGTTATTTGAATCATGCGACCGCTTGAGACACCACTGGAGCAGAATCATGGTATGGCAGCCAGAAGTTTCTGGAAGCCATGGTCAGTTATGTGGAAGTGAGATGTGATCACATTTCCCCGGGGAGGTCTCCTAGGGGCAAGCTAGAGAATGTCAAATCTCTGGAAAACAACAGCTGTCAAACAGAAGTAATACAAAAAAATTACTAGTGCTGAGAGCGCTGGGAAAAAATATAAAATTACAAAAACAAGACAGAGTAAAGTTTAAATGAAGATTTGCATTCTATGCATGATTCTTATTGAAGGTACACTGCCATGCTACACAAAATATAAGAAATTCTTTACATGTTTTAAATGTTCTGTTGCACCAGCATCCAAGATCACGTTTCTGATTTATAGTTTATGACCTCAAAAGGATACTTATTAATTATGCATAACAGATAAGTCTACTTTGTCTGTGAAAATCTAAAATTTCAAGAGTTTGTCATGCGTACAGTAAACAGTTCGTTACACCATACAATAAAATTCTTACTCTGTGAATCCTCTCAGCAGCCTATGACATAAATTGTAAGCACATGAAGAAAGAAAAACACAAGGCATAAATCACAAATTTACAGAAATTACTATTAGTGCAAAAAAATCCAAGAAACTAAGTTATATACGTACATAAAGTGTGCAGTGCGCAATGTGAAGTCTGTGAAAAATTTTAATCATCTTGTGACAGGCCATTCTGGATTTGTGACAATGTGTGGTACACTGGAGCACATCCATGCCGGCCGGATTACCAACCTGACTCATGTGTCATGTGCAGCAGTGCTATGTAAATGGACTATTGGGAGAAAGCAGTGTTTGCACTGTGGACCTTAGTGTGGCGTGGATGCAGGTACTGCCTGACGCTCCTGTTATAGGCCTTACCAAATTACACAGATTTTTGAGGAATTTTTTCCTATAAGGCTGCTGAGATATTACAGGATAAGGTAGAGGTATAAAGGGAAATGTTGAGCCCCACATGGTGAGTGCTATTTCAGGGGTCATTAGGGGCCCTATGCTGGATTTGGCCCCATTGTGCCAAATCACCACTTACGACTCCTTGGGTGCTGGGAAGCAAGAGTGTGATGAACTAGACTGCGTGATGCTGGACATCATCCTTCACAGTCATCAGCGACACCACTGCCACCTAAAACTGGGCTTTCAGTTGTGTCCGTGCAAAAAGCACAAAATGCACTCAAAAATGTCCACGTCAGCAGCCTGACATGATTCAGAGGAAACCAGAACTGACAGGCTAAAGAATTAAGATCCTCCATGACACATGAGGATGGACAAACTCAGTTAACAGATAAAATAAATCTCCTCAACCTGGACTTATTCAAATATTTAAGTGTAGACTCTATTGAGTATTGGTGTATTATGTTTGTAAAGCAGAGCTCATTTTGGCTATAAAACTACTTTAAGTAAAAGCAACTGCTAATACAATGTAAATAATTGAAACATTATAGTTTAACAGTTTTCGTCTTATAATAATACTTTTTAACATTTCTGGTTGATGTACACTATTCTTTTGATAAACACTGTACTAAACTGTATTAAGAAATTATGAACAAGGAAATTCATGCTATTTTTTGAGGTCATTTGATTTAATTTTCTGTGTAGCTCTGGACTGACACGATATTACAGAATTATAAGCACTGATCTATCATTCAAAGATATTTTCGGTCAAAAGTGACTATTAATTTTTGAATGCATTTAAATGCAATGCAAGCTAACGTTTTCATAATGGCAGTCGCTGCATTGATACTGCAGTGCCTTTGAAGTTTTCAAAAACTGCATTGTTGCAAAGGTCACACTAACAACTGAAGATAACAAAATTAATTAAACCTGTCTATCTCACACTGTGAATTGTAGGGCCTGATTCTCTAGCTGTTATTCACACCAAGTCCCATTAGGCACCTTTCATCATTATGCTGTGCTGTAGGGATTTAGCTCATGCTATGAAAAGTAGGAATAATGTCAGTCAGACAAAGAGTATTCAAACGTAGGCCTCACGGTGTGCATACACAAAATTAAAATAGGTCACTTTTAATATCAAACAGTTCCCCAAAAAGTGAATGCAATGAGTTCATTTCCCTGTGTGTAATTTGAAAATGTCTCATACTGTTATCATGATGTTACTTTTATGAATAATTATATTGTGTGCGTTTAGATTTCTGAATAGCAGATGGATTCCAGAGGACGCTTGGGGTATTCTGAATATCCACTATGCTCCGTGCCCACTGATTCTGCCCTTTTAATAGCCCCAGTAGACTATCTGAGCTGCACTGTCCGGAGCTTTCCAGCACCCTGGAAGTGGTACTCGCCTGCAGCGGCGCAGGAGGTCAACCCAGCAGAAGCTGGCATGGGCTCAGGATGGCACAGGTGCACAGGATCATCTGGGGACATCTCACTGAGATGGCACAGAGCAGGGCAGGGGGGCACTTCTGTCACACTAACTGATGTAGCCCTTTGTGATGTAGCCCTGTGGCTCTGAGAAGGCCACTAATTAGACTTGCACGCCTTGCAAACAGCATAAAGCAGGACAGCTTTCTGGTCTCCTGCCACAACAGGATCCAGGGTGTGTTCCCCATCACCAGGTGTGTTGTGACACTGGATACAGCATAACAGCCAGAGCCATGGCAGTTTGCACATCTGGGGACACCTCAGAGGGACTTCACAGAGACCATTAACAGGATGTGCAGTTGGCAGGAGTGGGCTTCTGATATCTCAAGAACTGCCTGAACTTTCCAGGATCCCATATTTATATGCATGTTACAGATCAGGGTCAATAAACCAGAGGACACCATTGCAGTATTTCCTGTGAAAATTTTTACTCTGCTGACGTCAATGATGTTAATGCCTTTAAAATGTCACCAAGAGGATATACAACAATGGCGAGGTTGTGATTCATCATGAAGTGTGTAAGTGAGCTAATTTAGCACACGCTCCAAGTGCTTGTCAGTCAGAAGGTTCAAGAGCTCAAAAAAAAAAAAAAAAAAGATGGATGTGTTTATGACACTGCTTCACAAGGTCACTTTTCCTCCTCGTACTCACCACTGCGGTATTTTAATGAAGATATGGAGAACTGGGCATTATGAGAGAATGCAACTAGGAAAACAGGCTTATTTTTGGGACATTAAATCGAATATATATCATAATTGGCTGAAATCAGCATGTAAATAAGGCAAAATATAACTGTACACCGTGACTGAGAGCAACTGCAAGGCAATCTGTCTATGCAGTATTTAAACAGGAAGCATTTAATGAAGTGAACTGCATATTTCTGTATTACCTCAGAATCACAAAACATTTTAATCAAACTTATGTGTTTTATGAGTTTTTATTTGCTCCTTTTCGACACTTTTTTTTTTTTTTAAACTATCATACTCCTGTGTATGCAAACCTCTGCTACGAATGAAAAGATCTGTGAATGAAACAAGTTGCACACCTGGTTGTGTGTTCTGTAGACACTGTGAAAAGTGGGTCTGAACACACTCCAGAAAGGATGTTCCGCCAAAAGAGGAATGTTGACAGCCGTCACGCTCACCTCGGCTTTCTGAGGACACTTCTGAAGGCTGCAGAAACCTTTCCAGTTTGCACTTGTTCATTTGCACAATTCTACTATTTGCACTTCTGGTAGATGCTAAACTGCATTTTGTTGCTGTGTACCTGTACTATGCAATGACAATAAAGATCTATCTATCTATCTATCTAAACTCAAAGTACTGCCACCAAGTTACATATGGGCTTCCTAAAGGTCTGTGTAAATACAGATATATCTGTGTTTTCAACATTTTGAACATTAACGTTATTTTCATTATACATAAAGCACAGTTGCATGGTGGTGCAGCAGCAGCACCGGTTTCAATCATGGGTTTCAGTTTGGCTCATGTTTATGTGGAGTTTGAATAACCTCCCTGCGTTCACCTGGGTTTCCTCCAGGTGCTCTGGTCTGGACCACAGGTCAAAAGTTGTTTCAGGTGAACTGGTGACTAAATTGTTCAGGGAGTGTATGTTTGTATTGATGTATGTGTGACTGCAATGTAACCTGTCTCACTCCCTATCTTTCTGTCATAGGCTCTGCATCACTGGGGCACTTCAGCAGCAAAGGCCTTCATAAATAGGTGAAAAAATACAAAAAACACAAATATTCATCTTTAGTGATTAATCCAGATTAACAGATTTAAATGGAAAAAAAAAAATTATGATTCTCCAATGAAAAAACCAGAAAGACACTGAAAAGATGAGCTGTGAAGAGTGGAATGTGTTACTGACAAATTTCACATGCCTCCCACCAGTAAACACTCTCAGAAAGACAGTAAGCAACGCTGATACTGACCGCTCTTTGAAGTCCAGGAAGATCTTTCCCAGGCCGCTGCCACCACTCATCATATTCATATCAATGGCCCTCAGGAGGGAGAAGTGAACCTTGATCACATCCTGCAGCAGAGCACACAACGCGACTGTCGGTCGACACCTTAGACAATTGAACACCAGTATCCTCAAAGTAATATGAAGGAATTCTGAACAGAATTAAACATCATTGGCTTGTAAATATAATAAACAATATTATATTGTTAATACTTTCTGCAAAAAACTAATTTGTGCTATATTACTTGTTACATAAATTTGTAGCAGCTGCATGGAAGACACAGGGTTTAATTTTCATACAGCAAAATATACAAGACACATTGGCTCATTTATGCAAAGAGTAAACAGACAAAAACAAAATGGGGCAAGTCAATAAAGGCCTGGATCCATTTTTAATAAATTAGGCTTGCATTATTTTTGAAAGAGGGTCTGTAATTATCTAACAATGCATAACATTTGAGCAGATATTTGTCAGAGGCGTGTGGGACACCCATCAAGCTGTCTGCCCCCAATTGATTATATATTTCTTGTAGCTATTTACCATACACATAAAATGCACCCTAAAACAGAAATCATATGGTATTGAGTAGCCATAGCCCATTATATAAATTAACCCAATGCCAAATATAACAACACAAAATAGGGTGCGCGCGCGCGCATGCACGCATGCACGCACGCACGCACACACACGCACGCACACACACACACAAACTGAAGCATACCTCTAGATTAAGAAAGATGGCCTCCATATCCTGTGGACTTAAAACCTGCTTCAATGGTATCATGTAACTCTGTTTCAAAAAAAAAAAAAAAAAAAAAAAAAAAAAGAGAGTTAAAACCAAGTCTCCGAGGCAAAGTGGTCTACATTATTTAACCAAATAGGAAAAACACATCCTAGTAATTTTCAGGGGAACATTGGACTGTCAGTCTCATAGAGATCAAACAGTCAGGCACTGAAAAAAACAGTGGTGGTAATGACAAGTTTTTCAGCCCTTTACCTTAGCATGATATCATGAAAATGGGCGCATTATTCAACAAATAAAGTTTGCAGCAATTCAGGTCAATCACATTTCAGTCCAGTAACCGTTACTGATACATACCAGTAGAGGACTCTATCTGAAATAAGTTGAACATCTTACATGAATTGCACATATGTTCCAGTCCACTTTCACACCCTCCCTTACTGCAAAAACAGTGTGACTGGTCGCCACGAGTCGACCGCAACTTGACAGCACCTACCCTATCTAGGCCTTGGTACGCACCTTCTCAATGTCCTCCAGCGTTTTGTAGTACTTTGCTTCTGTCTCCTGAATCTCTACCATGCAACAATTTCTTTTGTCCTCTTCAGTCATGCCCATTTTCTGTTCCAAGAAATGAAAAAGTTAAACAACAGCAATGTAACTTTCATAAACATGAACAGTTTAAATGAAAGAGCACACAAACATGAATGCAATCAGTCGGGTGAAAGATACCGAGTTTGGAGTCCTACGTAAATCGGTACAATTAAACCTGACATCTCACACAATAACTGTGAGGACACTGTCACTAACCATATTTTTTGTTAACACTATACAAATTCAGAGAGAATCAGACCCCTGTCTAGGGAATTTTCAAACAAGACAGTACAAACTCACAAGGAGCATAGGGGAAAAACAACCTGTCACCAAGACAAAAGGGAACTTTATGGGAGAGTCATTTCTTGCAACAGAGAATGGATTTCATTGGTACCTATTTACACTACAATGGAAAATACAGTTGAATGTATCTTTATGTTAAGGGTTTGACATGACTGTAACATAACAGTCCAAAGGGCTAATTGCTCAGATCCTCTGTTCAGGTGTTGAATGAATACTGCGCTTCTATCATTCATTTACTTTGGGGGTCCCTTAATTAGGGCACCTTACAGTTTACTGTTACATGTAGGAGGGAATTTTTGGCGCAATGATCAATCTAAAGGACACAACTCCTCTCTTGCTCACAGTCCAAAAACCACAAAATACCACACCACACAATTCTTCTATCTATGGAACTATATACTGAGGTTCCCAAACAAAATAAAAGAACATCACATCAAGTTGGCCATATTGCCCTTACCTGCATGTACCTTATCTGCAGCATAAAGAAGTGAAAATAGCAGAAATGAGAAAAGAAGAGGCTGGAATACAAAGGTCTAGTGCAATACACAACGGAAAGCGTTGTTCTGTATTTTGTACCTATTGCTGCTGCTATTTCAAAGCAAACCACACCACATACATTATTTAATTGCTTAGGAGACACCATTATCCAGATCATATAATACCCTGCATGCTTGAGGCTATAACAGCCATTCTCTCTTTTCCACAGAACCTTTCTAAAAAGCTGAAAAAATAGGGCTGCCTAGAATTTTTTTGTAGGGTATATATCTCATCTGATGTTTAACTAAGAGAAAAGGTTTTTTTTTTCCCACCAAAGAAATGAATTCCTGTAAAATATGAATTAAAATGACAATCACAGTCTTCATAAAGGAACAAAGTTTAACATTAAAAGATTGAAAAGGGCTGTGGCTTTTAAGCCATGAACAGAAAACGTTTTCTTACGAAGAGTGTGATACTGAAGTTCTCTCACCATGGGCTGCCGAACCTCTACCTTGATGATGTCCTCATAAATATCGTCTTCTTCATATGGCACACAATCGTAGATGTCATCTTCCCCAACATCATGCTCACTAGTGGGGGGAGGGGGGAAGAAAAAAAAAAAAAAATCACACAAAGCAGAACATTAACAAGGGAGGATTTCTCTTCTGCCATGAAACATACAGTATGTATGGAGAAGGGGAATTAAAATATATGCATTCGTTCTTCTTTAAACCCTTTTTCTTGTAATTTAGGTGCAGTCTGTTACCCAGTTCCTAGGCGTCCCCCTTGAAGGAGGACACCACTAACAACTTGGGAGGGATGACCCTTGGTACATAGTGCTACATGCAAAAATAACACATTTGGAGGAGAGCACAGTTCACCCAATTGGGGCCACAGTCCTTATTATAGGTGTCGCTGCAAGCAATGGGGGGTAGGGGGGTTGCTATGTGCATGTAACTCAGCCATCTCAACTATCCCAGGGAAAATGGGACAATTTGTATTCCCTGGACCTCTTCACCAGGAGGGGTAGAGGAGGGCATCCCTCAATTTACTGCTATGCCAAGGGGATGTCCTGTAATTTATTAAACACAGTTTCTGTTCCATTTTAATGGGTCAACAGTTCCATTAATGCAAGAACAGTGTCCATCCCTTCTTATCAACGTTCTCCTGCACCTGTCCTGTCAGATCCCATGTGACCTGCTATTCTTCAGCTCCCATCTCTCCAGATTCCCTTACACCCCATAGGAAAGGAATCAGGTGTAAACAGCATACAGCACAGGAGTCAAAGCTGATGTCCACAGTCCCCACGGGGCAGGAGTTGTTTCATCAAGGCATCATACAAGATAAGTTCAGAGCAATAAGAGGTACATTTATTAGATTGTGACAGACTATGACATGGCAGCTGGGGGTATAATCCTATTTATCACCCTCTCTTTAGTAGAAATCAATTCATGTTATGGATACACATCTTTTATCTATTGTAGCTTTGCTCAAAGATAGCAAAAGAGAAAGACAAAAAAAAAAAATCACTTTGGATAAGACCTGTTGCAAAATGAAATTGTAATGTTGCTAATTTTTGAATAATATTAAAACAGTAACTAGGAATCAGGAGAGGGCCATACTCAGTTATTATAGTAACTATGCAGAATACATTAGAACAGATATATCACACAACTTCAATCTGCCTCATATGAATTACTATGTACAGTTACATAAGTGATAAAAAATGTTGTGCCAACCACAGCCACACCCTAAAAGACTGAGAGCCACAGTGGTACATAGTTCATTAACAAGTGGAAAAGAAACTCTTCAAAAGTTTAAAGTCAGAGACTAGAGAAAGTCTGGGGGAACTGGGAGAGAATGAGCATTGGCCCTTGTCTTTCGGATTTTGCTACAGTCAAGATTATTGGAAAAGTGGCGAATTTTTGAGAGATTTAGTTTGAAATCCGGAATTGCTCATCCGTGTTTTATTTTTGGATTTGGTCATTCTTGTCAGTTTTGGTTCTTTTGACTATTTTGAGACATAAAGTAATTCTGGAAGTTTAGTTAGTTTAGTAGTAACCCTGCTTCTGACTGTATAGTTGCTCATTACAGATGGTAAAAATAAACAATCCTATAAACCCACCCATTGTTGCTTCCGGTCTGATTCCTCCCTGAACTTGACACACCCCCCCCGGTAGAAATTTATTACAATATGTTAATTTCAGAAAAACCGATGCACTATAATATAATAAAAGGCTAAAAATAACAGCTAAACTCCTAGTTTATAATTCACAATCTCTTCACATTTTAAAATAATTGATGTTGAAAATATACAGTCAAATCACTGATTTAACCTCATAGACAAAACAAAAAAACAAATGAAGCTCAATAATTATTTGGTTTTTTTATTTTGGCAGTGCGCATCCCAGTTGAATTACTTCAGTTATAGATAATTACCATTTCAATTAATGCAATGTAAATTACATTACACTTCCTTTTAATAGGGGGGAAGGCAAGCATTCTTTTTACGGAGCTTAAACCCAAGCAGCCCCACTGCTGTGTTCTTCAGCGATTCCTTAGCTCCACCCTGTCTGTCACCTTCTCCGCAACTCGTCTGACATCAGTCGGTGACACTTTGCAGTTGTTCTCTCAGGCTGATGGAGTTGCAGCTTTGCTGTCCTCTGTGTCTAAACCGGAATGACAGCCATGATATCGTCTCTCTCCCTCTGGGCAACAGCTGTGTAACCATCGTGCACACCAAGGCTGGGGTCATCTCGCGTGTGGCTTGAGGAAGAACAGACAGTTTGACACTCCATGTTCCTATTGATTTCACAGGAGCCCGATGAAAGACCTCAGCTATAACGGATTTCTCTTCTTTCCTTAGATCAATGTCAGAATTCGGTTGCGACTGAGAACTCAAAAAAACAGTCATTAAAAAAAGATAAATACATAAAAACCACCAAGCTGCTCATCTGATGCTCGAGGCAGTTTCAGGCAAACACAAGCACCGCAAGAATGTGGAGACCAAACTGGAAGGAATGGCAGCCTCATTCCGCGCTACTCACTACGACTTTGTCAGAGCAGTAACTCTGCCGAAAATGCCATGTAGCCTCGATTGATTTGTGGTTCAAAGACAATAAATAGACCAGGAGACTGAATCCAGAGAAAAAGTCTTTTCCTGTTAAATAAAAGGAAAATGGCTTAAGAGAGGGAACAAAAGGCACCCCATTTGCTCTTTCTCCAGCTTCAAGCAGATCTTCTGTAGCACACAATGGATATTGATTTGATCAGGCAAACCTCATCAGCTTTAACCTGACCTTGGCATACTGCTGTTGGTGCGGCTAAAGAGGTGTCACCTGTCACATCAACTAGCAGAGACAAAAAACACATTGGAGTGACATTGTCCTGCAGTTATAGCTTGGGAAAGTGATACAGCTCTTGCCTTATGGGGCAAGTTGATTGTATGAAGACATTGTGACAAATGTCAAAAACTTGCAAGCCATAAAATTAATACTTTTAAAGTATGTTAAATAAGAATTGGAATAATATCCTTTTACACTATATATTACCATTTCAGCAGTCATTTCTGCAAAGATTTAAGTGGTTCAGATTCTCAAACATGCATGATTTTTACCATCTGTTTTCATGAATAAAAGAGTACCAACTACTTAAGGCTTCTGTTTTATTCTGCATGTATTAGAGATTCTCAGACGTATACTGATTTTGTTCAAACTTAGGTATCTATGTTGTAAGCAGCTGAGCCTTGAGTTATAAAAAAACCTTTTCTATGTAACCTATGAAACAGCGCAACAAATGAGCAAGAGTTGAGAGGGTTGGATATTTAACTTATAGTCTTCCATTGTATTTACAAGAAATGCTTTTAAACCACAAGGACTGTTGAAGCTTTACAGATTTATTACAAAATGTGGGCATCTACGAACCAGTGAGATCACATGATGTATCCTCTGTTTCATCACCATTTTGTTTGGATTTGATGCCCATATAACTTGAGTCTTTTCGTTTTCTACACAGAGGTTAAATGCAGGCTGCTCCCCAGGGTTTGCTGAAGACTTTCTCTTTCCTCCACTTTTTATGCCCAGGAGATGCCCATCAATATCTCTGACAGCACAGATTCACGTCTTGCTGTTATGACAGGGAGCAGCATGGGGAAACCAGAACCCAAGTTGCATTTTAACCTCTTCCTGCCCAATCACATTTTCAGACATGGAGGCTTCACTAGACATCAGTAAGGTCAACTGAGTTGGCTGTGAATGTGTCTCTGAGGTCCACTATGCACTTCATTAGCCACTCCATTCGTTTTATGTTTTATGATGTGAAAATGTGGCACATAGGTTCATCTCAATGAGTGGAAAGAAACTGGGAAAAAGAACAGAACAGTAGGGAGCAATCCCTTCGTAACTGTTCTGGCTTCACCCGCAAGCCTCAGAATTCCCCTGAAGTTTCGATTATGCTCTAATGATTATTTAATTTTACTAGTCCTTTCATTTTACATCATCTCAGCTTTCGCATGTACCGTTTTATATCTAGCCAGGCTACTTCCCACTTCCTACCTCAACAAGAAGCATCAGTTAAAGGGACATTAGGATTCTTTTAAACGGTTTTCTCGTTCTGAAAATATTTTGATGAAATTAACAATTTCAGTATAATTTCTTTATTGACTTTCGATCTTTCTGTGTGATGTTTGAAGGTTTACAAGTTTAATACGAGCGGCAAGCATGACAGTTTTATAGTCTAAATACTAAGAACCATTTACAATACATAAATACACAGTAGAAGAAGAAATACTACCAGCAAGAGTCCAAAGAGGTATTCAAAAAATCTAGTCTCCTCAATACTTAATTTTGAACACTCTGAACACCTTTTGAATGAAACTCATATTTCGCTTTTAACGTAATAGCTTATGAAAGACATTCGGTTGGTCTTTAGACCAGTTTTTGTTTTAATTAGAAGTCTTTATGAAATGCTCAGTCTTTAAAACAGTATCTTTGGGATGTGACATGTAGACAACCCTAAGGTAGTCCCTCCCTGTCGCTGAGCATGAATTTGTGTCCTGGTGCAGCCCTGATTATTTCCACTGTCATGCCCATTTCGGAGTGGATCAGCATTAGACATGACCCTGTCCGGCGGAATCAGCTCGCAGCCTCCTGAGCGCACCGCATAATGGCTGACAAGGCGTCTGTCAGTTTGGTCTGCTTGTCATGTAAATCACACAAGACGGTGTGGTAATTTATCTCATGAGTGGGGCCAGACACATATACAGAGGAGGAGAAGAGAAGAACTGAAACCATAGTAAATACACCACAAAAATCAGTTGAAAAGGCTTTATGGCTTTGTGCAAAGTAGAGCAATAGAGAAAAGACAGGCTGCAGAGATCCATTTGGAGAATACTGCTGAAGAAATACCAATTTCAATCACGGATGGGTGCTATAGACAAATATATTCCACCTGCCAGGATGTCCCCCATGAGGACTTCATCTTTTGTGACATGTGAAATGGAAAAGCAGCATTGAGTGAAACAGTGCTGGGGACAAACACTAATATTACCACTGAGGTATGTCTACCACAAGGAATTTGTGCAAATTTTGAAGGTGAAATGAGGAAGATGAAACACTATTATTGGTGGAACTGCAATAAGTTAGAAAGACAAACTGTCAACAGAAGGAGAAAAATCAAAGGCATAAGAAACAATAAATTAGAACACCTATAGGACGAGTTTGTATATAGTGCACTTGCCTTTACAATTCTATTTTCTTGATGACTTCTAACAATGGCAAAAAGGGCTGATATGCAATCGCTTCTGTTGGAAAGGATTTCTAACTGCTAGAATTGTGAAATGACAATGATCTAGTCACCCAGGATTTGTGTTTCATGGATGAAACGCACACACACACATTCAGGCTCAGGATTTCCAGGAATGGAAACAAATGTTTATACAATTTGGACTGCTGAAGAACATGATATATGGCATCTCTTTCCACACACTTGTACACTCACAGAAAAGATTGCTTTTTAAATTCCTATAGTGCATTTATCTGAGTCAACCAGGAATTCACAATCCAGGTGAATGTGAAGTTCACAGACAACTTGAAGAGAACTGTCATTCTTACTCACAAATAACTGTTTGAGTGAGCCTTTGACCAACATCTAATTGTCTGATACTCCCAATAAACCTTAGCTCATAGCTCTCCCTTCTAGACTACTAATAAGTTATGTCACAACCTGCATTATTTATTAATTTAGCTAATGCTTTCCTCCAAGGCAACTTACAATACTAGGTTTGTATATTAAGCTACTTAAAAATTATTTATTTATCCATTTATAAAGATAGGGAATATTTAGAGAAGCAAGTGAGATCAAATGCCTTGCTTAAGGATACTATAGTAGGAGCAGGGATTCAAACCCAAATCCTGTCACTGTAGAGAAATGCCTCTGATCGTTATGCCACATGCTGCTCCATAAAGAACTAAGTATAAATACTGAGAATTTCAAAGCTGCTGGGTGAGAAGAACTACACGGATTATTTTTGCAAGCTCACGTCTAGTAACACAGGTAATTCTTATACTCTATTAAATCTGTATCATTCAGGGACTCTACATAACTGCACTTCAGTGAACCTAGTCTTATTAAGTCTAAAAGCATTCTCAGCATCTGTTCAATTGTAAGGTGTTCTAAGGAGGAACTTGTTAAAAAGCTGTAACGGTGATCCATCCCTGCCAAGTGGACGGTTTGAATTACAAACACTCACTTTCCTGAAAATGGATTCTGTGTGAAGAAAATGGCCATTAATCAATACAACAGGGTGGACTGTAAAACATGTGAGGCATGCTGGGTAATGGACGGAGCCTGTGCTTGAGGACAGCTGTGAGACCACCGCCTTGCATCTGGAAACTACACTGAGACAAAAAGGAAATAATCCACAGTTCATCTGCAGGTCTTCCAGTTCCCTGTGGTTGGTATTTACAAAGATATTGCTTATTTAGTTTTCGTACATAATAAAACCAGGCATTTTGCAGTTGTTTTCCTGGTAGGGGGAACATACTGCATAGTTTTCCCAGTGAACATTCCATCATCTTCTATGAGGGATCTTTATTTTAATAAATATGTCACAATATAGAAATGTAGGCTTAACAGCTCAATAATCTGATTGACAGAAGACAAACACTAATAAATGCAGCACATTTTACCAGGGAAGTATGAACAGCACAAACACAGTGAATTCAAACCCTCTGGTCCTCTGGGTGGCAAGGAAAGGGTTTTAACCACTGCACTTCCTGCTGCCTGTAGATTATCTGACATAGCCGCTAAAGAAATTCACAGGCCTGGCTATTGCCATTGGGCAGCAATCCCCCCTACTGTCTTTTCAATCTGCAGTCTCTTCATTTAATTGTCAGTAAATACTGAAGTTTGCGAGGAGAGAAACTCATAGTAGAGATAGCTGCACGACAATGACTCAGAGCTATTTTTCCACAAGGCTTGCTTCAATTCTACAGTTAATGGAATTGACTTGACTATACCAATGCAGACAGCCTGAATAGCATAGCTTATTTTCCACTGATTCCTTCATTTAGCCTCACCTGTAGCCATCCCCATCCCCATATCATCTATACAGCTATTTTTAGTGCAATAATTCAAGCACTTCTGCCTTTTGCAGGAGCGCTGATCCCTACAGCCCTCCTTTCTCATTATATCCAGACTTTCCACCATCTTCAATCACCCTACCATACAGAGCTGGTATCAGTTAGTCATGATGGAGATGAGACATGGGCATGAAGATGAGATGGGGGATGCAAGTGGGTGACCACAGAGATAAATGACACCCATCTTGGCACCGCACCTAATCAATCAGGGTGGCTGAAAGAATAGCCTGTCATAGTCTCTGCCCCCATGCATGCACATGTGGGCTTAGCTTTGCCCATCCCCTGTCCCTCACCCCATATGCTATACCCTTCAGCTACACATGCAAATAACTATGGAAACCCGTGGCAGAGACAAGCACCTGACCTGTCTGAGTAAACAAGGAGGAGCGGGTTCTCTGCGACTGAGTGCTCTCTGCTGAGATCCACCTCCTCCTGTGCTTTACTACCCAGCTCCCCCTAAGGCCCTCCCTGCAGGTCCTGCACTCACTCTGCCAGCTCCTCCAAGCTTCGGTAAACGTCCTCTTCATTTTCCGCAGTGTCCTCAGATGGGAACGGCCTGAAACAGGCAACAAGCAGGAAGACTTAAAGAACCAGAAACACACCTGATTTACATGCTTCTGCAAAAATATAACATATGTATTAAAAGTCATTGATTGTCAAGATCAATAACAGTGAATAATAAGTCACGAAATCTACTTAAAGTCACCACCGTCAAGATCAATTGTGAAAACACAATAAAAGCATACCACGATTTACAAACTGTCTGCTCAAAATTTCAGCATAATTGCTCTTGACTTTTTATAGCCAATCTGAATGGTTATGGGGACAGCAGAGCAATTAGTAGTAAAAGTTTAACAGATGGTTTGTCAGATATGTATATGCATTTAGCAATAGGGAACATTTTTGACAATTGTTCACAATAAACCCTATGTGCTCAGTAGATCCCAGCTCGATTTATTGGTAACCCTGCGGAGAACTAATCAATTAAAAAGAAAAGGGGGAATTACTCTGGTGCAATAAGTGTTTAAATGTGTCTTATATTGTGCTGAAGTCATGGGTTGACTGGTACAATGTACATGTTTTAGAGGTTTTACAGTGTTCTATTAATATTTGGGGAAAAATGTGGTTTGTGGATTGGCTGAGATAGCCTTATTATTTTTCCTTGTTTAAAATAATACAAAACAGGCTTTCGGTATCCAAAATTTCAATATCGGCACCGTTTTCAGGAAAGGATAAATTTATTAAGTTGAAGGGTACCTGTAACAGGTATGGCACTGTCTCAATATTTTGTCGCAACATTCCTATATTTCACTCTTTTATGAAAAAAATAATTTCATTAGTTACTGAAGACTTCTTAGTGGAAGTACTTCTAAACTACTGCTCAGGACTACAGTGGTTTTGCTGCTTTGATACGAATGTTCAACCCCTTTGGATTCCTGTGGTTTTGAATACTTTAGAAAAAACCAGCAGAACTACATGGGCTTGGTGCTGCTTTTGTGTGTTTGTGGCACCATGGCATTCTCTGCAACACATTCTAATCTATATGTATTCCTCTTTCATTCTTGGCAAATGTATTGCAGTTTCTTTTCTAATTGGGCAAACATTATTCTGTAATAAAAAAAAATATAATGCAAAAAATTAGGCACAGGAATCAGACAAAATATACTAAAAACAGCAATTTACTTCATTTGAATTATTTTAACTTCTGTGGTTAATTGTATAACAATATTGTTTCAGTAGCAAAAATATGGTACATTAAATGTGTAAGTTTTGTGTTTAATCAAAAATCCACAAGCAAAAGGAGCAAACAAGCCCAAAGAATTAATTCCAAAAGTGACCAGAGATCTATAAACGGAAGGCGTGGGGATCTGGGGATTCTCATATACTGTGGAACACGGAGGGACCAAGCTGTATTCTGTTAAACACATCTGACAGCTGCCCTTGTCAAGGGTGACTCACCACACAGAGGAAACAAAACACACAGTGGTGACTACGGTCACGCTCATTATGAACTGATCCTGGACCAGTCATCCCCAGAGAAGGACGGACAATGACCCGCGAACAGCAGCCTGCACACAGTATCCCCCATCTGGTCATTCCACTGCCAAATCAACAGGGCTTCTCCTCGAGGGAAGTTACAGCATGGCTTGTTGCTGACATGAGATCTAACAAGTTCTGCGAAAACAACTCGACCCATGTGGGGTTCCACCTATAAAGTGTCACGTTTCGCTACAAACAGAACTGAACTTTGAAATGAAACACGATGATTTTGTTAGTTTGTGCTTTCAAGTTGCATTTCCTCATTGCTGCTGTATTATTAAAATAGATGTTAAATAAGACGGGGCTCGCTGGAAACGACTTCTGCACCCTCCGCCCTCTCAGGACTTCCTGCAGCCTTGGGCATCTGTCCCCTTCCTTCCTGTCAATCACCGCTGTCCCTAATTAAGTTAAAGTGCCTTTCCAGTCCACAAAGACGCCTGGGTGTTATAAAGATAATCAATGAAGTGTACACTGGGGCGACTGGTGTCCACAGGCTGCCTCTCTGTACAAGCAGATGCCGATAACTTATGCGTACATGGTACTGATGTTGCTATCAGGGATGTCGTGGCTAATATTGGACAGGCCTTCAAGCAGGTGGATTGCTGGACAGAACACAACTGCATCGATATCATTATAATTAGCTGCCTCATAAATCCTGCAATTTTACAAATTTTTTTCTATTTGTTCAGCTGAGTATTTACTGAAAAAAAAAATCAAGTGAAGCACCTTGCTCGAGCACACTACGGAAATCTAATCCCCTGCAATTTCAACCTTCAGTGTTTTGTTTAATCTTACAGACGACGAGAGAAATGAAAACCATAAATCTGCCTGTGTGCTTCTGATTATGAATGAACCTGTGAATGGTTTTATGACCATATGTGTGCCACATAATACATACTGTATGTACTTGGATGCCTAGAGTACATTAAGTTTAAAAAACATACATACTTGGAGAATAATTTATACAAACCTTTGATCCCAAAGTTCCCTTTTGACGATGAACCGTCAGTCACAAATAGTATTAAAATAAGACACACCCCTACAATCTTTGTGTCTTCACACATAAAAGTCTTCCTATATTTGCAGAGAAAATCCCTGTCAAGTGTGTAGATCTCATTCACATTCAGTCTTGCGCCTGTGAAGGTCCATCCAGAGGGCATTTCCTTCTGTCAGCTGTCTGAATAATTTCCTGTAATTTACTTGGACATTGCCAGACTCACGTCACCCAGGAGCCTGGTTACAGCTGTCACGGGGTTGTTCGGTAACACATAAAACTCAAGTAAAACACTGCAGTTTGTTTTACTGTTCTTATATTTTGCTCAGTTTAACATGCTCATATTTTCCAGTGTCTGGTGATATTAGTCTCAAAGTAATGTACACCCTATTTGTAATGTCAGTGATAATTATTAAAAATGAAATTCACTTTCAGTTAAGTTATCCCTCTGTTTTTTTTCTTGGATACTAAAGACCTAAGCTTCTTTATATTCGCAACACAGCAAACTAACTCCTTTTCAGGATAAAGAGAAATTATGCCCTGTTACTTCTGTAACAGATTTGCAAAAGATCTGATCATGTCTTATAAAGGTAAAGGTTACAGTTGAATGCATTCATCTGATGCACAACCTTTTGGGCCGACATGAGTCATTATTAGTGAGTTGAACAGAACTTAACTGTTACAAGACACCAGGCATTCAGAAGCAGTAATGGAGCCAACTGTTGTGACATGACCACCAAGGCGCAGTAATCCAATAGGCTACCGTAGGGCTCTGACCTGCACGGGTGCACAGCGAGACTTTTCATTGGTGCGATGAGCGTTTATAGAACCTACGGAGGGCGATTAGAAACATACCTGATGCCCTTGAGGTGTGCAATGGAGTGATGGGAGATTCGGGACAAGCAGGAGATGACCTAGAACAAGGAGAAACACCTGTTAATACCGTAAATGAAGGTTTTGTAATTGGAGTAGTGAAAAAACTAAAGTGCAAGAAAGGAGTCTGCTTGAGCTACAAACACAACAAGTTCATGCTAAAGGGAAATTTCAGAGTCACTTCTCAAGAACTCATGACAAATCTGCATGCCATAGAAGCAAAAAAGAAGCGAAAAGGACAGCTTCCTGTTGTTCAGTCAGCAAAAGGCACAATGGATTATTGCCAGCAATACTAAAAAAAAGCGAGACATTGAAAGTATTCAATGAAAACATAAAAGCCAGTTCTCAGAAGTCATCTGTGCAACATGATGCATAAATAAGTTAAATTGTGCAGCACATCAGTTTTTTTGTATTAAGTGCTGGCATGGACTGCTTTGCATGTAGACACCTGTGAGTAAATTAAGTTAATAAAATATAATCCAGCACTGAGCGGCAAAGTCATGCAGTGAAATGTAAATGACGATTTTTTTTCCCCCCTCCCCACTGGTGTTTTGCATAACCGACTGTCAGTACGACAGCACAATGCGACGTGCCTCAGAACCGCAACTCTCAATTTCAGCAGAGTCAATCTAGCAGCGAGTCCCACCGGAGCAGGCTAGCGGTGGCGTTTCCGCGAAGGTGCAGATGGCTCTGCGCTGGTGCGGAACGCCAAGGGTCTGCAGCGTTTAATCTCACGCAGAGCACCACTGTGCAGAAAAGCATGCTATTTCACTCTGTTAGCCGCTGATGGCAGGGACTCCCCGCCACTCCAGTCCCTGTCAGTCACTCAGTGCCAGGCCGCTTTAATACCATAATAAGACTCTGAATTCACGCCGGAATACCTTCACATCTTCAGACTTTTCCGAGAGTTAAAAGGGCCTCTTAACTGTCTTGATTTAATAGCAGGGCGCTCCAAGAAATCCATTCTCCGAGTCCAGCGTTTCACATCGACGTTTGTTTCCTTTCTGCTTTCTCCCCACAGATACTTTTGTTCCCTCTGGCTTCCAAGGCAACAGTTTGCTATTGATTTCCACTCATGAACTCACAAACATCAGTTTAAGAGGAAGGCATTAGCCTCCCACTACATACACGGGTTATCCCTTCCTTGGACGAAACCAGTCACTCAACCACAAGCAGAACCGAAGAGGCCACTTTTACACCCTTTCTTCTCACTTATAAATCATATAAAAACCGCATAATAACCATATAAAAAATTCAAGCATGCTGGAAGTACAATTTAACACTGCATGTGAAAGAACCCTCTAGTCACGTACCCCAAGAGCAATCCATCAAATAAGGAAACCCAGGAGACTAAGAGGTACTCTTTAATATACCCTACAGCTGAACGTGAGTCACCCATGTAATATTAACAGCCCATTTGTTTAACGAGTTAAGTGCTCATACACACCCATCGGATTCTGCACTCTCGCCATTTACAAAGAGAAGACTATTTAGAGGTGCTTTCACCTCACTGAAGAACACAGTTCCTGCTTCTAACACATGACATTATAATTGCTGGCATTCAATAGGTAACTAAGCTTTCACTATTGAAGCTTCTGATTTTCTCATCAGTTTATGTAAAAGGCACCCTCAGATAAAATATCTACTTAACAGAAAACACAAATATCAAAAATAATGTACATAGAGTTACACTGATGGCCCTGGAAAGCTGCTCCCCTCTACTCCAATTTGTTCAATAAAACAAATTTCCTATTCCCTCCCACCAGAACGCTGAATGTCGCAGGATTACTTTTTTCTGTGTTAAGAAGGCAATGAAAAGTGTAAAGAGACGATAGACTTGTCAGCTTTGAAGAACACTAATTTTTTTTAACGCAGTGAGAAGGACACAGCCTTGGACTTTTGAGAGACACCACAAGCAGCTGGTGTTCATTAGAATGCCTTTGTGTGCAGGGCTTGGGGAGCCGCGCTAGTTTTACATGTCGCACCTCGATGTTGTGCTTGTCCTGGTCTCCAGGAAGTACAGCGTAAAGAAGCTCTTATTAACTGTCTATCAGAGGAAGAGGAAACCAAGACACAATGGCTGATGAAACAAAAATTAAACACTGAAAAAGTGAAACTCATGTACTGGATCACAAACAAACTTTCAATTTGATATCAGGCTATTCAGCATTTGATGCTTTTTATTCAAGATTAGGCTACATGTGTAGTGTAATGAGTAGAATATAACTCAAGCACAGCAAGCAAATTTAACAGGACAGATGCAATTCTGGAAAGTTCCACGGCCAACTGCAGTTCAAAATTCATGACGTACCATCCGGTCCATCTCTCAACCCAGATCGATAGAGAAACCACCACTAACAAAGCACTGAGGTCGATGATACACCCCCCGCAGGGTTGTAATTGGGCATCCAGCAAAGGGTGGGCTGTTTACACTGTGTCCGGGATACAGAGCCACTAAAGAGGTAGGAGTGGAGACCACTGTGACACAGATGATGCAGAAGGTGGAGATCTGAGGCGAAATAAGCAGACAGGCCAAAGCGGGAATTTGTCAACAGTGCGGTGGGGGGCTCCTCACCCCTTGCTGTGACCCATATCCCTCGCAGGTTCAAAACTAGTGCTATTGCAGCTTGAGGGGAACTGGTTGCCACCTAGAGACAATCACTCAGCTAGTCCAGTCTGAACAGGTAGACTTATATTATTGTAACACATTTTAATTTAATAATCTAGACCGTAATGGTGAGAAAGGTAGAAGAAACAGCCGATGAGAACCCTGAGCTGATTAAGATCGGCAGTCCAAGTTCTAGAAGGGTCCTTTTCTGTACCCTTGTGAAAGCTGCGTAATCGGACCAGTAAAAACCAGTAAAAATACAACTGGGTTCAACAGCGCGACTCATGATTTTTTTCGACTTCACGATGGGAAGCTGGGGAGAGACATTCAGCAGAAACTGTACTTTGAATTTTGATCTTTTTCCGGACAAACGATACGCGGTGCAATGCTATATCGCAATGCTGGGCAGCGGCAGCGATCTGCAACTCCCAGTCTGCTATGCGGTTGTGTTTTGTGCATCCATAATGTCACAGAAACATCCATCTGTGTCTCCTGCTATTGGTGGGAAGAAGTAAAGGAGGGCAATTACTCTTGAGGAGAAACTCAATTGCCCAGCATGAAGGTGGCAAGCCCGTATCGCACGTATGCTAGGCTATGGTGTTCGGTAGGTTAGGTGTATTAAATGCATTTTTGACTTATGATATTTTTGTGGAACGTAACCCCATTGTAAATCGGGGCCCAGATGTATCAACAATCTGTGTAAAGTATCTCAAGCTATTATCTAACTCCCATATCTTTCAGATTAAGATTTAGGCTACGTCTGTTCTCGGTTTGATCCCATGCTTAAAGTAAATGCCCTCTTCCATCAAGCTCTCTTCAAGGTGACTGCACTTAAGGCACTCTGAAGCCCCAGCTCCCACTGGGTAGGGAAGAGCATCACAAAATGAGATTCTGCTCATTCGCAACAAACGTGAAAGAAAGGGCTCAAACACAGTGCTGGAGTCGGCAGACTGATAAAATGTCCACCTTTCCCGACATTACTAATGCTCGTATCACCTTGAGCAACTCAGTGACTCAGCAGTGACGTGTCTCTCCGGCTTATGTTACTTCCTGCAAGGCCCTTTTCGTAGAAATCACTGACAGCTCAGCCCTGGGCCTGCAGCAGGTATCAGGAGCAAGAGTAGTGTCTTCAAACCAGACACAAATGCATGACAGCAAAACAAACAACTTCATCTGAAGTTATTTGTATTCTTAGGGTGAGATTAAGGTACTGCCCTGATGAGTAAGGTTTGTGGTCCAGGAAAATACAAGGTGTCCTTTTTCCTGAACAGCAATTCTGCTAATATTGCCTTGTGGTCAAGGAAGGGTCAAGAGTTCACTGTCCATGTCATGGCTCTCACAAGGAACAAAACAAGGTGACTAAACAGATTTTCTCTGCTTCAAGTTCATTAAAGTGAAAGAATTTTAAAAAAAAAAAAAAAAAAAAATCACAGGTGCATAGCTTTACTATGCTGCAGGTCTTAACGTGGAACTACATGTGGGTGGTGAGCCCCGACCCACTTGGCCAAATATCAGGTTGGTCGCTACTACTGCATCCACGTACATGGGCTCATGCTGCACGGTGATGTCAGGTGTGCGAGAAGTCGATGGTTGCAGCTCCGAGGCTGCCTGAGATGATTTTGCAGCCTCCCGCGCAAGCTGCTCACGCTGTCTTGCTTGGCTGGTGTCTGTTGTTTTCCTGCCGGCGTGATGCGTGTCCAATAGCGTGGCTCTCTAGCGACAAGCTGACGTCAATGCTACGATGTGGTTCGAACGTGATGACATGTAGCGCAACGTGCGCCAACACCAGAACGAGCCAAATGTGGGACATTTTCATTATGTTGCCAGCTCGCTCAGGCTGAACCGGCAGCGGCCGTTCAAATCTCGTTTGATACGGTATTCCTTCCTCTGTCCAACGGTATATGCACTACCTCTCTGTGTCTTTTCATTTGCGAGCAGTAGCGGCGAGAGGGGTTGCATTTTTTTGTGACACTCAATTTCCAAAGTTACCCCCTACACAGTGAGGAGAAAGACGTAGTTCTACGTCAAAAACATGAGGGAAAGAAGCAAGACAGAAAATCATGAAAGTAACTTTTACAAAACAAGGTCACAATGGTCCAGAGCACATCCTGGAAGCATCTGGCATTAGACAGGGTATTCCCTCGACACAAGCCCCATAATGGATTGCTGAAAAATTACACGCAGACACATTTCAGACAATTTTGGGTCAGCAATTTACGTGAAAAGCAGGTCTTTGGACTGTGGGAGGAAACCAGAGTAGCTGGAACAAAACTTACATGCACACGGGGAGAACTGTATGCACACAGATTGAACTGGATTAAAACTCAAACCGGAGCACGTTGCTCAGTGTGCTCTGAAGCACTAACACTACTGCTATGCCAACCTGCAGGCATTGGTGTATTACAGCTACTCTATACGAAAAACATTCCTAACTGAAGTGGACACCTTGCCGGAAAGAAATGTAGATGTTCATTTCTACAAAACCTTAGCACTGCAGAAGGAAAAAAGCCAAATTCCAAGAACAAACCAAAAAGTCAAATTACCAAGACCAAAACTAAAATATGCACAAACAATATGGCTTGAAGAAAAAAAGACATTGATTTTTAAATTATGAAAGATATGCTTAAATAAACTTTCCAACTTTGTATACACATATCAATATGAATTGGCCAAATGACTGCAAAATGGAAGGTTATTAAGAGTGTATCTTGCTGTCTAAACCTTGTTGGAATTTGTCAGAAATAGTGATGTGCGAGTGACAGACTGAATTCTAATCTATTGCATAAACCTTTTCATAATACCCTCGCTGCATCAATATTTTCCCAAAGTGTCAGTGTAACAGAAAAAAAAAAAAAACATGGCATTAAAGAACTATATACAATATACTGAATGATTTGATGCTGAGTCAAATTAAACCAAAAAAAACTTGCTTTCAGGTAGCAGCTCTAAGATCTACCACAAGCTTCCTGCTATTAGAAGAAAGCAAAAAAAAAAAAAAAAAAAAAAAAAACATATTGGAAAATAAAAGCAGAACAGAAACCCCTCTAGTCCTGCAGACTGGTGTAAATTTAAACACATTGCTCTGCAACAGAGAACACAGAAATGGAACAGTAAGATGACTGTTAATTGACTATATGATATGTGATCATTCTCACTATAAGCAGGGGAAAAAACTCAATGTTACTGGGCTGCAGCTTCACATCCTGTAATAACTCAATCCATTTATACTGAGCAAACCAATATGCAGACCAGCTGCAACACTGATCCTTCCTGACCTTCTCAACTTTAAACCTCTGAGCTATGTAGGAGACCAGCCCAATCACCCCAGAACAACAGTGAAGAAAAGAATGCCACATCACTGCATACCAGTGTCTCTGGGTAGTGTAATTTTATTCAGTACATTCAGAGTTTTTCCCTCCTGTGTGTGATATACCAATTCATAACCATCCACCCAGTTCAGTTCTGTTCTCTGGAAGGGGGGAAAAAAAAAAAAAAAAAAAAAAAGACAAATATATAATACAGCATTCAGCACTTTGGTTAATCTAGTATGTTACACCTCAGGACCCAACTCAATATCTGATTGGCTTAAGTATGAAAGCAAAAATGCATACAACATCATATACAATGTCTACTGCAACAAGCCATAAAATAAATTTAATACAGAGACTGTCTATTGTTAATATTGCTAATACGAGACTTGAAAGCGGACACAGCCAAAAAAAAAAAAAAAAAAAAAAAAAAAATGTGGGGTGTTTCCTGCAAAGGAACTCTGTGGGTCTGACAACATTAGCTCTGCAGGTTCAGTGAGAGGGCTGTAAACTCACCAGTTAAAGCACTGACACCCAGGGGGGGCACTGTGCATCTCCTCCACAGAGGACTGCAGACTGCACTGATGAGGCAGGGGGTGGGGGTACGTGCACTTCTGATAACCCAGAGCGAGTGCTGGGAATCATGATCCCCAGACAGAGCTCTGAGCTGTGAGTGAGTGCTATGTTCTGCATTTGTTCCAAAACAACACAAAGGGGGGAGGAGAGGTTCCACTCAAGCATACATTCACACAGAGAGACACAAAGTAAAAATAATATCAGACTGTGAGAGATTATTCAAAGTGATCCCAGATTAAGACCTGCTTGTCCAGGGGGGAGGAAAAAAAAAAAAAATGTAAAAACATATCCTGCCCTACAAAACTAGATTTTCCATTTATTAAATACATATCCTGTTGGTGACTGCAGCACTAATTTTGGGAAACATCCACTTGCAGTGAGCCAAGTGCTTGTGTTTGTGGAGGGACAGTGACAATGTTCAGGTCAAGGGCCAACTGTATACTGATCTGTCCCACAGAACCACTCTCATACACCACAAGCATGCTTTTCATACCTGAAATACGCTGTGCTCCAAACAATGTTCAGTTACAGTTTTGAAGCACAGAATTTAAAGCACTGGACAGGGATGATCAACTTCATATAGGTGTATGCTTACCAGTGAAATGCTGCATGTGGAGACTGCATGTTGTCAGACAGCAGAACCTCTGTAAGGATTCTCCTTCGCAAGCGAATTGCGATGAGCCCAGATTGAAAGCGGGTCAATGGAAATATTTTGGATCAAGTGAAATAGAAAAAACCCCTTGAAAATGTTGCGTCTTCAGATGGATGGGGGCATCAGCCTTGACCTATCGATTAGTGCCGAGCTACATGTTCCCTTAAAGAAACGAGTGCTCACTTCAAGAAAATGAAAATAAAAATGGAAATTCAGCAGTGATGGAACCGTACGATGCATTAAGAAATGCATCCCTGGGTGGAAATAACTGTTCTCTCATTATGACATTTTACCTGAGATGGACTGAAACACATTTACATTTACTCATCTTGCAGACACTTTAGAGCGATGTAAATATCGGTGTATAAACTATAAGGGTAAAGTTGTGCTCTGTGTTGCTGCTGGCTGTTACGCCTGCATTTATGTCTATGTCTTTGGCACATCACAAAATACAGCTGAAAATAGCTTTTTTTTTTTGTCATACACAAAAATGTTTGTATTCCTAGTATGTCGGTATTTGGAAGAGGTATATAGAGCTTTCTTTTTTTTTTTTTTAAACTGAATTAAGACAGTGGAATTGAATGAAGACAAGCATATGGCTCCCTGAAAACTGTGTCTAAGACACCAGAATCAAGTGTTTACTTGGAAGAAGGAAGAGAAAAGGAAGAAAAAAGGAGGAGGAAGACATTTGGAGGAAGAATTAATAAATAAAAAGTAATTCAGCAAATAAATACCGTCTATATACTCAGATGCGTACACGAGAAAATAAAAGGGTGCGTCCCATCAATGGAAATGGTCCTTCGTCTCTTTGAAAGCTGTCCACTAGGAGGGCGAGAGGGCCATTTCATCCCAGCAGATGAAGTGGTTCAAGGTGTAAATTAGAGGCTGGTTTAAAGAGAGGTCAAGCACCATAAATTAGACGGACAGGACAGTATCAGACAGGAGGGCTGCCCTGCACCCTGATGAGCTGGGCAGGGGGGTGCAGTGTGGAGAAAGTGATGGCAGATGGTTTGTCAGGGCACTGGAGAAGGCACAAATATGCACTGGTGTACAGTCAGACTGAGCTCTTCTCTTTGTTTATGATGTTTGTTGAAAGGAGTCGGTTAAAAAGAAAGTCCGAGGGAGGGGATGTCAGTCAATGAAGATGGAAATCCGTGTCCACCAGGCCACCCACATTATTTTCAGGCTGTATTTGTTCTGGTTGAAGAACAGAGGCTGAAAAACCAGCTGTCTATTACAGAGAGCAATAGTATGCAGGTGAAATATGGTACAGGAATATAAATACCCCATATATGAATAAGCGTTCCTAAAGAATCCAAACTTACTGTGCAGGTAAAAGCAACATTTCAGAATGGAGTCAGAACGAATCAGAACGAGCTTTATTGCCAAGTATGTTCACACATACAAAGAATCTGTCTTGGTGACAGAAATTTCCACAGCACAGACAGAATGACAGTGAGAAGACAGAATATGTGAATAAAGGATAAAAAATATATAGTACACAATATACAAAAAGAGTCACTAGTGCAAGGGAATGTGAGTAAGACATATGATGTGATAAATAGATATAAATATAAATAGCATTGTGAATTGCACTGGTTTACTCTCTAGGGGGGATTTAGCTGTTCATGAGGTAGATAGCCTGAGAAAAGAAATTTACTTGTGCCTGGCTTTTACTGTTTTATTTATAATTATTTAAAAAAAAAAAAAAAAAAAAAAAAAAAATGACAGAACCTCAACAAATGCAACACATTTCAAGCAGGCATCCAACTTCAAAGTAATTTAACTTTCATGAATTTAACCAAAATATGTTTTAGGCTTACTTTCTTTGGATTGACACTGCATTTACACCCTGTTCTACCAAATATGTATTTTCCTAAGACCTAAACTCCCCCACGAGCACACGGTGCCCGTAGGAAATCTGGACGGCAATTCTCTGGCTTTGTGCTTCAGGACCAAGGCATCCAAGGACGAATTGGAAGCTGAGTAAAACGCTTCAGAGCTGTTCCCCAGACAACAACCAGTGGATGTAGCTCCTCCCAGGCCCCATGCGGTGACAATATGCTGTTTCTCCGCATGTCTGCTCTGCAATCTGCCATTGTAATGCAGGGATTGACTTCTGGCATCCAAAATCTAAGCCAACCGTTCACTGAAATAAATAATCCTCTGGACCTCGATTCTCGTAAACACTTCCCCTGAAACCGCCCTCAAGCCACACACGCTCACACTGCTCCTCAACAGGCCTTTCTGTCTTCCAGCAGTCTGTGCTCTCTGTTTGGGCCCTTTGTGGAGAAACAAGCTTGTGGAACCCTTCACAAAGCAGAAAATGCCCAGGCGAAAATGGCCCAGTGCCAGGTTTCTGGAAGGTGGTGCATTCAAGACTCCCAGACAGAATAACTGCAGTCAGGAAAGGGCACGTCTTGTGTCGTAAGCAGGAGGAGGGAAGCCTGAGTAATGTCACATTTATGGCTGGGGTTCAATCTTTTGGAGAATGCAGCTCCTTTCAAATAATGTTGAAGGGCTGGCCCACAATGGATTGATCATTTATTAATGTTCCTGTTGCAAAACACCATACTCCCCTCCCACTCCACCACCCGCTGGGGTGAGCAGCACAGAGGGGGATGAGGGATGGGGCAGCACACAACCGTTAGCTACAGCATAAACTTGAAGCATGCAATAAGAAAAGGAACCTCTTAAACTGGAGACATGTGAAGAAAGTGCTCCAGAGAGGAGTGTCATTTTACTGTAGGGCTGCGTAGGGTGGGTGGTAGTGTGTGTGTGTCCCCAAATGAAAGAGGTCTTGATACCACAACTGTTTTTCTTTCTATAGCACAGATTCTGCAGGCAAACTGAAAAAAAAATGAAACTTCAAAAGTAACAAAGTGGGAAAATTAACAAATATATCAGGATTTGGGTGTTAGTTTTCATTCTGCATTCATTTCTTGGACAATGAAACGTGATGCAATAAGAAGGTCTCCACCCTCCGTCCACCAACGGCGAAGAAAAACAGCAAGTTCTCAGACCATTCTGCCACAACTGAGCTCGCATTGACATGCATGAAGAATCAGTAATAAAGGAGATTTTACAGCAAATACTTATTTGGATGCAATTAATATCTAAAAATAAAACCCAAAACAATATTGTAAAGTGGAATGTGCTATCACATGCACATATTTTCCACTCGGTGTGGTTGTGGGGGGAGGAGAGGGGAGGGAAAAAAGAAAAAAAGAAAAAAAGAAAAAAGAAAAAAAAAAAAAAAAAAAAACAGGCCAAACTATTAATTGTTCACAGTTCAGTTATGCACAAACAGCTGTGCGTGATCGAGATGAATCCTTTCCAGCAAGGAAGCACGGCAGTATGCCATCCTAGCCCGGCAGATGACAGTCCAGTGTCTGATTGGTGGACTGAATGGCGAGAGCGTCCTTTGGAAAACAAAAAATGATGCTGAGCTGCTCGTTTGTGGTGTTGTGCATCACTGCCTTCCCCCCTTCAATGAACCCCCACCCTACTCTGAAGACTCAGGGCCTTATGAAGTCTACTGGAGCCTGTCAGTCGCCCCAAATCTTCTCTACAAATCCCCTAGGGGCTCCATAAATCAGACAGATGCTCCCAACAAAACTGCAGCTTCACATGTGGAGGAAGCAGAAGAGACAGTTGACTTTGCTCACATGAACACGAACACACACACACACACACAACAACAGCCCCAGTGACCCATCTGTGATTAGAACGATAGAGCTCTCACACACATTGTACCAATCAAGCTACTTTTCTGAAGTTTCAATGACTGTTGTCCAACAAGATATCAAACAATCTTTATTTTTGTACTGGCTAATGTGATTCCCACCCCCTCCTGATTTCTGGAAAATCTTTGGTCAGCAATCTATAAAATGACAAGCTAGAGTTCATCCTTCTTCTGGCATATCTAAGCATTAGTGTATCTGCTCGTTTTACAGGACACTGTGACTACAGTAATAGAAACCACTGAAATTGCACACTGGTTGACTTTCCCATACAACATTCTTCAGTTATCAAGATGACATTCATGCAACACATAATACTGTAAATTCAACAAGGTCCTCTACCATTTAAAGTGTTTACACCACACTTTTAACTATAAACAAAATCAACCAACTCCCCAGGGCCTAGCATCCATAAGCAGTGTCTTACTCTCAGCGCTCCCAGGTCCCACACGGTTGTGATCAGTCTAGTAACACTTATAAAAGACTAATCATGGTTGTCTCACGCTCTCAACACCTAACGAAGCCTGTCTACAAAGGATCCGTCTGCCCACATTTTCTCAGAAACAAGTCCAAAACTCCAGTGGAAGTCCTTTCATCTCAAGTAGGGGATACCAAAGTTTTGATTTGCACGTGGGTGTATTTATCATACTTAATCCTCAGCCCACTGAACCAAGAGGGACAGCAAGGAAAAGAACCTGATGCATTTGCAGTTCCACGGGCAGTCATTTCAACAGTCCTTTCAGGCTGTTTTCATGACTGCGTCCTGTCTCTGCGCGTGCCAGACATGAGAGCATAGTAAGTGTACACTCAGTATTTTCACAGTTTTCATATTTCATTGGTGTAAAGTTTAACGACTGTGCTAACATGAAGAAGAATTATGAAATGTTTCTAATCACACCAGGCTAAAGGACATCTGGACAGCAAAACATGGCTGTTTGCAGAGGAAGCACTTGATATGTAAAAATGAGCGAAGACATTTGGAGGAAGAAACGACAGAAAGTCCTTTCACTGAGGACCGGCCCGTACCGCAACGGCAGCTGTCCGTGCAGCCGCGCACGGCAGCGGTGGGAGGAATGCGCCTCCTTTCCCTCCACCGGATCATAGGAAGGAGGGACAGGCGCCAAAGGCAGCTCTTCAGAAGTAGCTCCTCAGAAGCTGTTCTGGGCGTGGGCCCGTCCTTGCCGCCACAGCTAATGAGCGGTTAGTGCTGCAGCGCAGTGTTTAAAACAGGCAGTAAATCTTTACTGTTGGGAAACGCGTCACTCCCGTCATCAAAGCCTGCAGCCCAGACGGTCCTGGAAGAGTCGGTAGGAACCAGGAGCTACCGCAGGGGAGAACTGCAGCCCATTAACAGTGACATGCAGGGCTACGGCAAAGCCCGTGGGCTGTGAGCCGGGCAGGCAGCGGGCAGCACAGCAGGTCATCTGCTCTGTGCCGAGGCGAGGGCAAACCGCACCTGAGCCAGGCTCATCTAACAGCACCCACACTTCTTTGCTTTGATGCAGTCTCTTCACTCAGAGCTGCCTTTCAACATTTTCCACAAAGTACGCTGGGGTTTACACATGTTGGTCAAAACCCACCCTACTTGGTACCAATGGACACCCATAGTACCAATATCACTATGAAAAGAAAACTGCTCATTTTAACCCTACATACAGGTGATCCTCTTAAGCAATTGGCACTGTTCAACTCACAGTGTCTATCTGGAAAAGATTTCCTGGAATTTCTTCCAGAACAACTATTTATAACAATATATGGTGTTTCTCTAGTATGAAATACAGAGATGCAGAGACACAGACAAAAGAACCCTGCATAACACTTGCAGAAAATTTTGAGGGGGGGGACTTTTCAAATTTAGAACATCCCCTCAGAACAATACTGTACCTCTGAAAGTCCCAGCAGTGAAAACAGGGCGATTCAGCCTTCTGAGGACAGCATTCTCTGTAGGGATTTGGTCACGGAAATTCCATTAAGACAAGGGGTAGAATAGGATACACTTTAGCACTGGTACCTGGGACAGAGCCAAATGTTGGCTCCCAGCATAGAAAAACACTGAAAAGCAGTCTGATGGGAGACAGACTCAAAAACAATGCTTCTCCATATTGCTGTGTATCCTCAGAATATTCCTTTTGTTTTCACTCTTAGGTACTTTTAGATAATATCTGTGATTTAAAAAGCACAAAAGTATTCATCAGGAAGGAAATCTCAAAATAAGTCAAAGTTCAGTACTTTTTTTCCCCAGAGGCCTTAATTAAAACAAAAATATATATATATATATATATATATATCTTAAAATTGAATGTCATTCACTCGTGCGTCCTTGGTGGTCTTGTCATATTATCTGAAGATTAGAGGGTAGGTATGGATATATGTTGTAACTTTGTATCACTTTTTTAGATGTCTCTGCCACTGAGAGAAGACAAAATAAATAAATTATGCAGTAATAAGATCAGCAGATGGCCAAAGGCAGTCATTTGGAAATCTTGTTTGAATGATCTTAAGGAGGGCTGGGTCAACTGAAATCAGCCCTACAGTCTATAATCTTACAGACAAACCAGCTCTTTGTTTCAGAGAAGATAAACACAGATCAACTTCCTCTGGGGGATCCTTGTCAAGATCTCTGAAAACATTATGTAATGATAATAAATTCAATATGGTCTTGCAAAAAATAAACACTAAAATGTGAACTATTGAACACCACCAACTAGTTTATTGCTTAGCTGCATTCATGTCAACTGTGTTATCACAGGGATGAACGGGGGTGGGGGGGATAATATAGTTATATCATGGTTAAAGTCATTTGTAGAAAAATTCTACTAGGCAGAGAGTAACAGTAATGATTTTTATGTGATATCTGAAAACAATCTAATCTCTTCTGCTGCTCTCTAAAGTCCGGAGTACGTTGATGTTAAAGAACAGTGTGAGTGAGGTAAGACTATTAAAAGCTCCCTTCCAAATGCAAACATGAAAGAATAACTTTTGCATTTAGCTGACACCTTTGTTCAAGGCAATTTACAGTTTCAGATTTGTATATTAATCTACTGACAATGATTTACTCATCTATAGAAGAGTAATTTTACTGGAGGAATTCCAAGGAAAATTACTTACTCAAGGGTATTATAGCAGGAGCAGGAATTTGAACTAGGGCCTTTAGATTGCAAGAAGAGAGCTTTATACCCACATAATCCATTGCCCTCTAAGGTCTAATGCAGAAGCTTATGCATGTCCATCTGTTTGCTTTTAATAATCTCATATGCTTTTGTCTACCATCTGTATGATGAATTCAGGTTAGAACAGTGTTTTTTTTCCATTCTGCTTCATTTCTTGTTAATAATGTGGAACAGTCATGAATAACTGAGGAGTAAGTAAGCAACACCCTTCCTCCTTGGTAACTACACGCCGACTCCTTGTTCTCCCATGGATTTGCCGTTTGCTGGCCCTTCTGGAAGAGTGCGAGTGTTTTATGCAATGGCCTGCCATCTGCTGAACCACATGTAAGACTTTCCAGTCCTACCCACTTTCCATAACCCCTTTACACTCCAGACCCTCCTGGAAAAACTCCTTGCACTGAAAAACTGTCCACTAGTCATCACCAGAATGCAGGGTTGTGTTGCTTGAGGAAGAAATATAACATTGGAAAAAGGGAAATGACAGAGAAATGTCAAGACTAATCCTTTTATAGTTTATGAATTCATGAGAGGCCTTTGAAGTGACACCTCATAAGGTTAGTAATATAAGGTACCCTTACTCCATTCCACTGAGACGTCCAGCAACAGCATGAACATGGACACAGAGAACAGAAAACTAGGAATTAGATCCAGACTGTAGGTTGCTTACAGTCCCAAAAAGAGATTCTTTAGGTTAGCTGTAGACTAAAAACAGTGTGCCATCACACTGGATCTCATTTTATGCTTTGAAAGGATGAAAAACTTAACATTTCAGAACAAGCTGAGGAATAAGGAGAAAATGTGTATAGGAAATGTAGCTTTTTGGAGAAAACGATGCAGTCATGGTCAGTGCGATATCAACAATCTTGGGTAGAGACACATACAGTGGAAAATCTCCAAGAACTCCAGAGAGGTACCTAAAAATGAAACGAACATAACAGCTAAAAAAAATTCCACTAAATCAAATCACTTGAAACTGACTTCTCATAATATGTTCAACTGTATTTGGTCTTCCATATTTTAAAATGTCCACTGCCAATTCACACAGCAATATTTCTGCAACAGCCAAGTGAAGGAAAAAACCAAGTATCACCAAAACACCAATTTAAATTTTCCCTTCCCCAGCAAAACCTTTCTCCAGTTTCATTCAGCCATGTTCGTGTCAGTGTGCGCCTAAGGCGACTGGCAACTGCTTCCCCTTTATTTCAAAAGGTGCACTCTTAAGTGTTTCACTATATAAAATGGCAAGGCAATTTATTTAACAGCCACGGGGGAGGGGGCAGCCTGACTTGTCGAGCGATTGGGCTCCATGCTATTCCACTCCACAGCCCTGGTGTTAATAGTGGGAAGGAACGACCTTTCCACCAGGTGATTTTCAAAATGAGTGGACCCACATAACTGTCAACAGGAAAACCACTCACAGGCACTTCCATTACAAGTAACAAAAATACTGGATCTATTCATTCAGTACACAAGAAATGTGCAAAAAATTCTCCTTACACAATGCACTGGAGGTATGTTTATGAAGGTTTGTGACAAACGTTGAATTAGGTCAAGTATTCAAAAGCCATTAACATCTAGGAACTTCCAAATTTGCCAGATGGGTGAGTGGGAAAATGTCACATCAGGGTGTCACATCAGTTTTTTGAGACACCCTGTTTTTGGCCCTTATGCCTTAGGAAGACGAAAGCTTACCATTTTCCTTTCCCTTGAACTAAGAATTGTATCACAACTGACAAAACAGTCCCACTTTCAGGAAAACGTGCAAACTGTAGACTGCATGAACATTAGGAGCTTTGACAGAGCATTAAGTTCTTTTCCAACGCCTTATGTGATCTGATGGTACATTAGTGTAAATGCACTTGCCGTATGGGTGGCAGCAGATGTGCTTCCGCAAAAACAGAATAATGCAGACTTTGCAGTTCACTGACCTGTTGCTGAAATTACTTTTCATACCGCCCAATAAGACGGCAAACACTTGGTTTCTGAAACATGTTTCTTATGTCCTAGTCAGAAATAACCCACATGGAAAAGCAGAATTGATTAAACACACCGTTATGAATGTGAAAAAGAGCAAATCCAAGCCACACTGTCATACTTCTGGTTTAAAAAGGGACTGGTGTTCACATTAATGCACCCATTTCCTATTGGATTTGCAATTCATTTACCACACTTCCTAGTGTGGTTTTCACTCTGTTGCATAGAGAACACACCACGTTTCAAATACACTTCAGAATATAAAGTAGCCTAATAGAACAATTCGAAAAAGAATAGAATTAGCAGTCCTTGGGGAATGTTAAATGAGAAACTACAAAGTAGTACTGACAGATTTTAAATAAGAAAAAAATAAAATAACCAAAAAAAAAAAAAAAATGCAGATTTATTCAGTGCCCATTGTTAAATCGGTGTTGGTGCCCCTAACGAAAAATCGAAGTGATGCCCCCAAACTGAATTACAACAGCTTTTCAGCAACATATCTGGCAATCAGTTAATTTGAAATTGTTTGTTAGGGAGCTGTAGGGACAGCCTTTCGCCCACAGTGCAGCGATGTGTGCGAACACAAGCCAAACGTGTCCATCACTGAGGAGAGAACGCTTCTTTGATTGGAACGTCAGCCTCTTTGACACGGAATTACTCTTCCTTTGGTCATAACCGCAGCGAGAGTAGAGCTCGAGGCCTTTGCACGCACATAGACACATAAACGATATGGAAATAGAGAAAGAGACCAGAACATGGTCAGGGGAGGGGCGTTTCTCTGTGTTTTTGGTTCTGGGTGAAACATAACCGGAGCAGTTGTTTCAAATTTAAACAGCAGACTTCTCTCACTGTTTTGTTACCATGGTAAATGAAAGGACTAAACCTACTACCAAGTTAATGAACAAGAAAAAACTACATTGTAGCAGCATCTCAGGGTCGGTTCATGACACTGCAGTAGAATTTTTCCAGATTCAAACTGTCATACCTTGAGACCTCCAAACTGTGTTTTCACCTCATATGCACAACTGAACTAAGCTCCCAAATTCAATCCAAAGGGCAGAACTAAACCAGAGAACAGAAATTAGCATTTTTTTAATCTACAAATTCATATATTGTGGTATAATTTACTCCAGAGAACATTTTCTCTTACATAATTATTTTATGTGTGAATTATCTTATCAGCCCCTGTATGGTGATGCACAACACTATTAATTAGTATAGATAAACTTTTCACCCTGTTTAAATTAAATATGAATATGCCTGACAGATCATTCCCACTATGGCTGCTCCAAGGAAAGGTGTGACGAAATGTGACGTCTGTCATGAGAGCTCGATTTCAATCTCTCGAAATAAAGCAGGAATTGCTTCAAAAAGCAACATTCCTGAAGTACTTTGGAAACACACATTTGATGAGGAAGTGGTCTCTGGATGATGGCACAGAAGGCACGGTCGTGGAGGTAAAGAATGGCGGAAGGCCTTGAGGAGATCTGGACATCAAGCACTATGCTGAGCACTTTTCTTTTCTTTTCTTGCCCTTTACAAAACAGCTACACGGCACAGGGTTTGGGTAGGTCACAAACCATGCCCAGGGGTCAGATGCAAGATGAGGGACACAGACCATGTTCTTTTTCATCTCATTATACAATCGCTGAGCTTCTGACATCAGCAGAAGGCTAATAATCCCTGAGGGCACTGCCTCAATATGTCTGGCGATGGCCAGCATGACTTGCACATTTTCTAGAATCAACATCCTCCTGCCTCTGTCCTGCACATGGTCACATTTTGCTGGGGAAAGAGAAGTGGTTACATGGTGGGGGGGAGGTGCTGAATCACACATTGCAAAAACATACACAAACGTTGATGTCTGCAGTTCTCTCAACGCAGCAGAACCACTTCATATCTCTAAGCTAAGGTGATTCAAAGTCTGCTGAGACTAAAGAAGCACTTAGGGCCTGATTCCAGGAACAAAGAAGTGCCTTTTTCAGTAGTCCATTTAAAACCAACACATCATTTTAGCACACGATACAGTCTTCATTAAAGCAAATTTGGGAAATCTTTGCAGCTGATTAGAGTTCCAAAATTTTTACTACTTTACTGATCTTAATTCTAAAGCCAGAATAAATCCCTTGGGGCTGGACCAAACTATGCTCCTACTTAAAGTCAAATTAACAAACAACAGTGGCATTCACATTAAACTTCCAATGAACCATAAAATTAGGCCTTTTCATTTAGTGAAAAAGAGGCTGGAGTGCAACTAGACTAAAATTAGTAATACAGAGTGACCTACAGTAGCAAACATTTAAAATAATGTTCTACTGTCAGTTAAAATGCTCACAATCTGTCACATCCAGCTTACTGTACACAACTGATTAACTGGCACTACTAAATAACTATTATCCTTTTCATTAAGCTATTGTACAACAGGTTTTATTAAAGAGCTGAAGAGAACATTTTTTCAAATTATGATTTTGTTCTGAGCACTCCAGGACTTAGTTTCTTATAAAATCTAATGTTACATAGCTGAAAAGCTCAAAACTATGTTTAACACTTTGGATCAACATCCAGGTAGGTACTACCAGCTCCCTTCTTCCCAACAAACAGCAGAATTTTGGGAAAAGATTATGAATTAAACTTAATATTTTGAGTACACTTCACAAATGCACGAATGAAGTGCTCATCTTCCACTAACCAACCGTTGGGTAAAAACGCTTTTCTAAAAGACAAGCCATTCCTTAGATCCCATGAGGGATGCTTCACAAGGAGGAGCAGATGGCTGGACACATGTGGGACTTCTGTTGCTACGGTAACTGCTACATGTGGCACGTGGCAAGGAGAAGCATTTAGGACATCCTGACCACATCCCAAATACCCCAAACGCCTTACTAAATGCCATCTTAATGATGAGGAAAGCTTCCCAAAGTTCTTAATTTATTCATCATCTCAATGAATATTCAGACCTTCTCTGGATGTTCTACTCTTTGGTTTTATTCTCCCTTCTGATTCCCACATGTGAGCCATCCATGTCTTGCATCCACAATTTTGTGCTCTGTCATGACTTCACTGTTGGAATGGCTGCCAGTGCTGTAAACTGGAGGTCAGGGCAACTAAGTGGATTAAGTCCTGGGAGGTGGGGCACTTTCTCACATAGCCAAAGCCCCAAGCAATATCAGCCAGAGCAGTGTGATGAGTGACTCTGTTCAAACACCATGTTCTTATCTGTACAATGCTGATAAGAACACGTGATATAACATGTTCTAAGTGATTAAGAATATTTCAACAGCTCTTTTTGCAGAAGAAAGTTAATCTACTTGATTAAGCAGGACAGAGGCATGTACATAGAATTTCTTACTACCAAATCCAATGTAATGTCTTTATATTCGTAGATATTGTTGTATCAGGCTGGGAGAGGCATAGGGCTGAACTCCTTCCTATCCTGTTCTCTCGTAAATAATTAAGTTATTCCACATCATAATTATATTACAGGACTCTTACAAGAACAACATTTGAGTTATTAACCGACACGTACAATTTGTTCGAGCAGCTGTGAAGAAGACTGGGTCTATATGAAATGCCTGTTATGCCTTTGCAATCTCAAGACAGTTGAGGGCAAATGCCAGCTGCGTATTAAATTCACTATTCACTCTGCCAGTCAGAGTTCCACAAAGGATGCTCTGTGAGGTCTTGGAAGGATCCTCATCGACCTGCGTCTTGTTGTTCTCTTACAATGGAGTAACAAACAGCCAACGTTTCACAAAAGTACAGGGTCACCTCCCTCCCACTCCATTGGGGGTGGACTTTCCAAGGCGTAAAACAGCACGGCAGCGTTGCTGCTACCTTGAGAATGTGATCATTCTGAAGTCGTAACGGTACATACCGTTTCTTCCAATCTGCCAAATTTAATATTTTCCTTCAGAGAAGCAGCAGAGTGATTCTCGAGGTATATGCTGAAACGGCTACAAAGCTTAAGGACAACAAAAATTATTCCACTTCAGGCATTTTCTTCTCACAATATGCAGCTGTAATTTAGTTTGAGAAAAGGTTTGTTTTAGTTCACTTTGAATTAGTCACTTCTCCCCTCTGCTTTTCAGATCCCCCAGCGAGCAAGCAGTGCTGAAGTCACAGGAGGACACTGCTGTTTTGCAATGTGCAAACTGATGACACTAATGTAAAATGCATCTTTTTTTTTTTTTTTACTTCAGGTTACATATTAATTTACTGCAGGGCTCCAGACTGCGCCTAAAATGGTCGCATTTGAGACCAAAAATATTCATTTGCGAGTGATGTTTTTGCTGAGATCGCCACTGGCGACAACATAAATTTACACGTTATGATTGCAAAAAATTTGCCCGTGAAAGTTTCACTGAGTTAGAGCGCCATACGGACGGGTAAAGCGAGAATCACCTTTCCGCGTCAGAAAAGCCATGTCAAAACGAAAAATATGAGACTTTTCCAAACAATCCTCATCTCTGTCAAGCACCAACACTAATGACAGAGCTGCTAATAAAAAAGTAGGCTCTCGCTATGTCAGCATGCAAGAAAGAGAGAGAATGACAGAGATGCAGAGGATCACCTTTCCGTGTCAGTCGATAAACACCTAAGTAAAAGTGCCAAAAGACATTTGAAAACTTCTTGGATTCAAGAGTTTTCATGGCTGAGGTGAGGAGGTATGATCATGAGACACAGAAAACGTTTTGTGACTTCTGTTCTGGCAGGCAGAGAAATAGCAGGGAAAACGGATTTTATTACCGGAACAAACCATTTCAAAGATGACTGAGAAAACATGGCGACAGTCAAAAGCAAAATTTTTCTTTTTTTTTGGGTGGTGTGTTAGCGCGTGGGGGATGCGGTGGCGCAGTGGGTTGGACCGCAGTCCTGCTCTTTGGTGGGTCTGGGGTTCGAGTCCCGCTTGGGGTGCCTTGCGACGGACTGGCGTCCCGTCCTGGGTGTGTCCCCTTCCCCCTCCGGCCTTACGCCCTGTGTTGCCGGGTAGGCTCCGGTTTCCCGTGACCCCGTGAGGGACAAGCGGTTCTGAAAATATATGTGTGTGTGTGTGTGTGTGTGTGTGTGTGTGTGTGTGTGTGTGTGTGTGTGAGCGCGTGCAGCGTCTCACGCGTGAGAACTGTATGACGACAAAGAATGGAAGGAGCTGAATTCAGCACAGCTATACGATCGCATGTGATTATCTGCTTTTCACTAAAATTACCTCTCACATATTACTTATGAACTTAAAATGGACTTAATGTGTGCAAGACATATGACAATGACACATGTGCTGAGTTTATAGTGTGCTTTGCAGATGAGATTAAAGAACAAGCACTGACTGATGCTCAGACAGCGAATTACATCTCCATCATCACCGACCATGGCACAGACGTCTCTGGGAAAGACAATGTTATTGCATGCTTGCAAGCACATTTCTGCAGGTGTAGCAGTGAACCGGTTTATTGGTTTAGCTGAGCTTGAACACTCCCACGCACATGGAGTATTAGATAAAATGAAATGCTTGTTTGGTGATGCTAAACTGATCATGACTGGTGGCAGACAAAAATTAGAGCCTTTGGAGCAGTTGGAGCCAGCGTTAACATGGGTGCCTCATGCGGAGTAGGTGCACTCCTAAGAGAAGAAATTTCATTGTCATACGTCTCTTTCCTTTCATCGTATGCCACACAGACTGGAATTAGCCATGCTGGGTGTTCAGAAGTCTCTTCCAATAATTGAAAAAGTCTGACTTGCTACAGCTACTATGGAAAACATACCATTTCAGCCCCAAAAGCAAGCATGAGTTGAAAGCCATGGGTATGGAGTTAGGCTGTGCCATACAAACACCTTCTACAGTGAAGACCCAGCGCTGGTTGCCTCACATTTACCAGTTCATTCGTATGTGGCACTTTTTAAAAAAATAAAAAAAAAAAAAAAAAAAAAACACAATTTGGTGCCTGTTTTTTCTTCCCCCCCACCCTCATAGGAGCCAATGGCTCCTTAATTAATTTTTTTGTCTGGAGCCCTGAACTGTCAAAAGTACACTAAGGACATCCCGGGAAAAGGCTTCCTGTTAAGCAAATTCTCGGTGCAATGGGCCTGTTATTGGATCTAAATCATAAGGAGGACATAATCAGGAGTGACAACTAACAGTTTAATATTTGCATATTGGAAGAAGGAAATATGCAGCATGCTTTTATTAGAATTTGCAAGACACACTGATATATTTATGGATGCTACCCTTTTGTTCATGTTTACTATGCTTAGCACATCAAATAGGCTCTTGTTATTAATTTAATAAAAGAGATAAATGTATCGGGGGGGGCAGCGGGTTTGGCTGGCGCCTGCTCTGTGGTGAGTCTGGGGTTCGGGTCCCGCTTGGGGTGCCTTGCGGCGGACTGGCGTCCTGTCCTGGGTGTGTCCCCTCCCCCTCCAGCCTTGCACCCTGTGTTGCCAAGTTAGGCGCCGTTCGCCACGACCCCATTTGGGACGAGCGGTTTCTGATAATGTGCGTGTGATAAATTTATCACTTAATCAGAGGAAAATTTACAAATGGGAAAAAAAAAAATGCAATTTTCTCAGTGTAAAACTCTGAGTAGATGGTCATTATAATTTAATCATTTATTGCTGATGCCTTTGTCCAAGGTGTCAATGTTGGGTTTGTATGCCCATTTATACAGCTGGGTCATTTTTTCCTGCAGAAATTCAGGTTAAGTACCACGATCAAGAGTATTAGGGCAGGAGGGGGGATTGAATCCAGTTCCTTCAGACTGCAATTCAACAGCCCAAACAACTACACCACCTGATGCCCCCAGGTTGCACAAAGGTTGTCTTTTTACTTGACGAAATTGGGCTCGAAGCAAACAGAGCAAGAAAGTGCAGTTTCCTGTCCTCCTGTTCCTCATGAACCTACAGTTAAAGAGGCTGAGCGGTCCAGTCCCTACCTAGACAAATCTGGATTTTTTCCCCCAATATCTGCTGTGACATGGCTATGAATGGAAGTATTTTTCAAGGGCAAGAATATGCCATGGCTGTGTTCTCTAACATACATATGAACTGTAGTCTTTGTACATGAAGCAGAGCCCAAGCAGGCTAGCTTGAGAAGGATACCTAAAGCTCCTGAGGGTGTGTTACCAGAAGGTCCTGTGATTGAGGATGGTGAAAAGAACTGGTGAGGAAGTAACACCATTGCTTATTTTTGGTGTGTACCCATTAAAATGTTTCAGGTATGTGTTAGTGTGCTTCAGGATTACTACATTAGCAATGTTTCCATCGAAGAGGTACAGAGAGCTGTTGTTCTGGCATTGCCCCAGAGAACAGCAGATGAGCACTTGTCAGTGTACATCTGATGGCATTTGCCTGATCCTGCCGTTACCCGTAACTTCTGCAGATACGGCTAGTGCGAATAGTAACCGCCCCAGACAGCTGTGTTGCAAGAGGACCTGGGTGCAGAGTCTCTGCCTCATTTGTCACCTTAGGGCTACTAGCCATTGTAACTCAGGAGGTGTTAAACTTGAAGCTCTGAAGTGGAATTTTTGTATTTTTCTAAGCAATGTTACATCCGTACTTTTCATGACCCCATTGCCCCCTACCCCCTGGACTGAATGCTGGTGTTCTGCAGGTAAGTAATTTAGAGCCACCAATTTCCAAAAGCTTTAAAATCAACGTAATGATGGGTTCCCCTTACCATTCAACAGATACACTAGCAATACACACTGGGGTAGTTCTAACAAAACTCGTAAATGTAAATGTAATTATTGATTTGACATCACAAAAGGAAGGGAAAAAAACAAGACTGGTAAGAGCAGAAGGGGAGAGGAAGATGTTGACAGAGGAGCCGTATTCAATACCAGTGTTCAAACTCTCCAACTATGTATTGCTTTCTTTGCTGATGTTCATCTATGTGGATACACAGACCCAGAATTACTTTACATTTCCCTTCTATTTAGAGTGGAACAGCACATATCTTGGCCCAAATTTCTGCAGTGAAAAACAGGCCAGTGAAACTAAGTTTGCATACCTAATGTCAAAGGATAGACTGCACTGAAATGAGCACACAGGCACAGGCCTTCCACACAGTTGAAACTTCACTTATTTTATGCATCATTCTCTACAAAGCCTATTAAAAACAAGAATGTCATTCAACATTGCTCCATGTACACCCTGGAGTATAAAGCCTAGAGCACGGTTCCTTCTCCCATAAACACTAGTTACTTAGACATACGGCAAGGTCTTCTCATGCAAATGTGTGCTGAAAAAGTCAGTTTAGGTCACAGATCTGAAACAGCCCAAAAGGGTGATTAAAATGTGGTTCTTTTTGCTTTACAAGCTCAGGGGATTAGTATGGTTGATCGCAGTCTGCTGCGGCCTGGGTTCACATTTGATCTAATCTGCAGAACCCTGAACTCATCTGGAGAGAGCAGGAAGTGTATGAGCCATGAAGGAACACGAGTTAGAAAAGCACTGGCACCACAGCATGTTATCATAATAATTAAAAAAAGACTGAAGAAATTGCTACTGGGATATTAAACAGACAGACTTTTAACTGGACAGTAAACATGCACCGTTGAGAACAGTATTTAAATAGCTCTAGAAATAGTTGTATGGAAGAGAAAATAGCCACTTTGTATAAAGTACTGGCCAAGCAGCAAAAACATGAACATAAATTCAACATTATCACCTGGCGATGCCTGATCTCTCTTCCAATATTTAAAGCTTAATTAAAAGCTATTGTAAAAGAGGGCTACATTATCAAAGTCAGCCTTGAAGTGCCAATACTGTCATTCTACCTTCAGTTACTCATCATTCATAACATGGTTTATTTATTTAGGAACAGGCACAGAAACAGAGTGACTCATATCAGACCATTATGTTTCATCACAGCTATAAAACGTTGTGGGTCCGTTGTGGTGGAATGGCCTTCCCGTCACTCAGAACTGCAGAAACACTGTCTGTTTTCAAGAAGGGTCTGAAAACCCACCTTTTCCAGATCCACTTTGCCCATGATCTCTTCAGATCATCTATGGTGGAACTGTTCATGCATCGTAACTCCAGAAGCATCCCCAGACACAACCTTTATTCAGCCATTACTCTGGTATTGTACTGCTCAGGTGTGTATCTTCTAATATTTAATATAAAAAATTTTTAAAAAATTGGTGTGGGTATCGGGATTTGTGTCTTATGCACCTACTTGAACGATGAACCTCGATGTAGCAAGCGGTAGGGAACAAACTAGGCTTACTTGAGACTTTCATGTCTGCAGCTGTCTCTTTCTCATAATGTAATGCATAAATTGTACTTGCTGAAACGTACGTCGCTTTGGACAAAAGCGTCTGCTAAATGAATAAATGTAAATGTAATGTAAAACGAAAAAAAAAAACCATATGCAACATGAATGAAGCACAACAGCACAAGCAATAAGTCTGCCAAATGGGGGGAAATGTGACAGATAAATTTGAAAGGGATTACAGCACAGAGTTGAACAATTAAAAGAGGAACAGAAAAAGACAACCAGTTAATCTAAATTCCTCAGGTTTTCTGTGATAATTGGGGCAGAAAGTTCTCTACATGACCTCAGGTTGAAGAGGCGACCTATTGGTTTGTACTGACATAGTCAGTTGTATTGTGTGATTACTAGTCCATGGAATACGGACCAAGAAGTATGCCATACCAATTATTAAGAGTCCAAAAGCACTGCAAGTATTTCAGGGGATAGGGGGAGGGGGACTTGTCATTGTGAAAACTTTCCTTCCTTGAAACTTCCACTGAATTTCAAGAACTAATGTCTCTAAAGCCATTTTAAAATTACAGTAGCAATGGTTTTTTTTCTCTTTTCATTCAGGAGCATGAATCAGTAAGAACTGATCTCCGCACTCAACAACACTTGCATGTAGGTCGCCCAGTGTGAGTGAGGGGCAACAGTGGCATCAGTGTCCCTTGGACAGTTGGGTTTACTGCAAGATCTAATTACTCTCCTACAGCTGAGGTACAGATGGATTTCTGTGAAAACAGGATGCATTTTATTGATCTTTGCCTGAGAAATTGCTGTTGCTAGTAAGGTCTGGACACAAAGTCCACAAACAACAACACTAAATGGCATGATAGACCAATGCGTATAAGACAAAAAGGCAGGACTAAGGAATAACACAAGCGAGGAGACCGACTACGAACCCTCAACAATATCCAAAAATATAATACACGGTTGGAAAAGAGACAATGTCATTCTTCTGAGGTACTGTATTTGCTTTTTTTTTTTTTTTTTTTTTTTAAATCTTTTATTTCCTTTACAAAAAGTGCAGCCGTCTATAAAAAGAAAAAGCTATTTGGTGTACTTACATGGTCAACAGCCAAAAAGCACATGCTCCCCAACCAAGCACACATATACACACAGCCAAAATTCGTTCCTATCAGCCTGCAGCAACCTGTCACATTGATAGAAGTGACTAATGTGCTATGACAGACACATTTACAGCTATGGACTGGGTGTGATGCTGGGCCCCTCATGTCTGAACACTAATCAAAAATGCCTCCATAAGAACTGCACTGAAGACCCGGCACAGTGCCAGCATGAGCTTTTTAGTCATAACCTTCCACAGCTCCCAATATCAGAGGCCATGAAGACGAGACATCAAAAAACACACATAAATTTGGACAAAATACACTTGAGCTGTACATCACTTTGGAGAAAAGTGTCTGCTAAATGAATAAATGTAAACAAATATGTTTGCAGGCAGAAAAGATCAGTTATGTGAAGGGAAAATATTGCTAAACTACGGAAATGATAAAAAAAATTAATGCTATATCGAAACCCCTTTCCAGAAATATAAAACACTAAACAAAAAAAAATGTTTCTCAGTATTCCAGTGATTTTTCTAGTTTCCATTCCAAAAATCTCCAACAGCAATCCCGCCAGCAACTCTACATTTCAATGACTAGGTAAACCATATTGCCCTTAGTATCAGGGCCACATATTTCATGAAGGCTCCTGTCTCCCTTTTAAGTTATAATTAGATAAAATCTATCATGAAGGTCAGCAGGTAGTGACTCACTTACCACCACACTTCTTGAATAAGTAGCTGTTTACCAAGTGGAAAATTTCAGTTCGTTTTTTTTCCCCTCTTATGGCAGACCACTACAGATAATTTTAAAACTTAACCAGAGTCACTAATTAGACAGTTACTTCCTACCATAACTAACGGTGCATAAATCCTGCTATTTATTCAACTAGCAGATTACATCACTGCCTTTCAGTTTTTCAAATAAAACAGAACCACAGCAAAGCCAACACACCCAGAATGGGATGCCAGCCCGTTGCAAGGCACCCCATGCAGGGCTCGAACCCCTTACCCACCACACAGTGGGCACCGGCCAAACCCGCTGCAGCATCACGCCCCCAGCCCCTCCCCCGCAAAGCAAAATGTCCAAATATTGTCTATGAGATCTGATGTTGACTTCAAAAAATCTTTCACAACTTAAAGCATGAAAAGATATTTATCTGCTCTGTAACGGCAACTAGCAAAATTCCATCAGCTTACTGATCAAATGTTGTGACTTATTGCTGACAGCTGTGCATTACTTAATTTAATTTAAATAGTTACTGGTCAATATTTATTGAATTTTAAGTTAAAAATTAAGCTCATTGTTTCATTTGTCCCCCCCCCCCGGTACTGGAGTACAAATACTTTAACTGAAGCAATGTTTTTACTTTGTAAAATTAGACAAAACCTTATAAATCTGAAAAAAAAAAATAGCTGCCCACATCATGTTCTCAACTGTTGTAAATGAGCTAGTCATTTTTTTTTTTTAATTCTTGGAAAATTGCAGTTTTCTTTTTCTGCCATCTCCTTTCTTTACAACATATACCAACCAAATGGAATGAACCTCTGCTATGCAATATAGCAGCTCTTATGCATAGCAGCAGCTGGTACATTGAAGAAACAATTTTAAAAAGTGCAGAAATGCTCTCAGTATAGGCCCTCACTTTAAAACATACACAATCCACCTCATTCTTTTCTGACTACTTCACCACTGGCTTTAAGATATTACAGTGGTGCTGTATCACCATGGTAACCTGCCTGCAGCACCTCAGATGTAATGGATCTGAGGCCCCAGCTGTTCTTTTTCTCCAGAGGAGGGACCTAGGATAGTTAGATCATAAAAGACCCTGCCCCCAAAGCTGCCATCAGCACATCTCTGCTTTACTATAGCAGCCTGTCAACACATCCATCATCTTGGCAGTGGATTTGATTTGTGCTTCCTTTATGCTGTCACCAAATGGAGAAGCAGCCAGTGTTAAGGGTGAACAGCGAAGTGCTATTTAGACAGGACTGGAACACTGGTGTGTGACGGATGTGAGCAGGCTTATGTTAGGGCAGGGGTTCTTAACATTTTGGGGGGTATGCCACCCAGATAATTCAATGCAACTGGTTCATTAATTGATTTGAGGAACGATACAAGGTATAAAACTTAAATTATGAATCCCTGTCTTTGGAGATGCCACCCATGTCGCACTGAGAGCTATGTTATGACCCCTATGGGGTTTGTCCCAGCCAGGGGTTATTATAGTCACGCAGACAGGGGGAGTACAAGTAGCTGCTGTAACCTAAAGGCTACTGGTTTACATTTACATTTATTCACTTAGCAAACGCTTTTCTCCAAAGCAACTTACAATGAACTCTATGTAGTGTTATCAGCCCACACACCTTATTCACCAAGGTGACTTACACTGCTAGAGACACTACGTACAATGGGTCACTCATCCATACATCAGTGGAACACACTCCTCCTGTCACTCACACACTATGGGGGAACCTGAAAAGCATGTCTTTGGATTGTGGGAGGAAACCAGAGCACCTGGAGGAAACCCACACAGACACGGAGAAAATGCAAACTCCATGCAGACTGAATGGGGATCGAACCCACATCCTCTCGCACCACTCAGGCGCTGAGACAGCAGCGCTACTCGCTGTGCCACCGTGCCGCCATACGGAGGGTTAAGTTCTAGGTTTAAGTTCCAGGAGACGAGACCTAAAATATACAACTGTCTAAAAACTTTTTAATAGTACCAATAAAATCTTACTGTAGGCTATCTGCCTAGAAGAATGGAGCACAGACATCATTCATTCATTCGCTCAGTCAGTCAATCTCATCAATATCTACTTTTACTAACACTGGGTTATGCCATATTTTGGAAACATACGGGGTTGAAACAGGGTTCAGGCTGCATGGGATGCTAGGCCATCACAAGACATGAAGCACATCAGTCTGAGAAATAATATTTAGCAATAATGGGGAGGATTAGAAAAACTCTTTCTGCCACCTGAGTTTTGAACAGTCAACGAACAATCACTACGTGGGTTTCTTAGTTAATCACCGTCCACAGGTTACCACCCTGATACTGACAAAATGCGATAACAGCAGCACAGTATACTCTAGAGCACTATAATTTTTCCGACTCTGTGGTACAGACGTTGACACAGGTGTATGTTGTGCACCAAAAACCCTCACCATATAACATTGGCTCTTCACCTGAAAACGCACACACATCTTATCACTCAAAGTAACTTGCAGACTACAATGGACCTTCAGCAGAATCCTTTCTTTCTTCAGAAAACTAAAATAGGCTGATCATTTCTGCTGTTAAAGCATATCACTTGCGGGAAATTGCCCACTGGGGGAGAATGTGTTGTTTCACAAGGAGATTCACACGGTAGAGCTCTCCTGAGATAACAGGTGAGCTAACAAACAGAGAAATTCTCCACCATTTTCATGAATGGCATTTTTTTCATCTCGGCTTACTTCTGAATATTTTATGCAACTAACCATTAGCAATCCACTCAGCAAATATTCCACAGGGTTCATTCTCGCACAACAGATTTTGTTTCAGGGTCACATTAGGGTACAGAGAGTCTTTCAGATCAATAACCGATCCAACGAGGAGAAAACAAGATCCGCGTAAAACCTGCATTAGCATTAGGCACAATGACCATCTGTGGCCGAAGCCGCTCATCTGCAAACACTGAAGAGTGCAGAGATCAGCGGAGTGCTTATGATAATCCAGTGGCGGGGAACGGGGGACGTACACCGGCATAGCTAGACAGAGACAAAGAAATTAGACTAAAAGAAGCCTCCATGAAGTACACAGGAGCTGTGTGCTGAACCTTTGAGGGCTGCACCCTAATAAAAGTATTTTATAGCACACCATGATCATCCACTTTGTAGAGTACAGCACAGGTGTAATATCGGTCCATATAAAACAGGCTGTTGTGAGTCTCTATAGTGGTGCCAGGAATGATTTAAATAAATCTTTAGAATCCCTCTCTCCCAGGCGAGTAGAGACTCGCTCTCACTGCCTGGCTGCCAGTCGATAAATCTATGAGGATATAATGATAAAACAAGCAGTGCTAACCAAGAGCATGCGAGGAGGGGGATTGGGTTGGGTGGGGTGGGGGTTGGTAGCCATCCAACAGTAACAGCCTGTGTATAAAACAGTGACAGATCAGTGCTCCCTTGGTGACTTCTAAACCTGTCATCTACTTTTGCAGTTTCACAAATGTGGGTAAATGAACAATGAGGTAAAGGAAACATTTCAGTAATATAGGTCTCACAATCCAACACATCGCTAGCTTTCGTCTCCCTTGGTGAATTTTGGATTTTTTGCGCTTTGTCCAGAAGCGGAACGAAAACTTGAGAATCACATTAAGAGAGCTGGGGAGGGGGGGGAATATATAGGTTTCTACTTTTAAGGGGGTTCCGCTTCCCTTGGAAGACAGTTACTAAAACATCTGCCATTTCTTGACAGACCAAAAATAATTCACTTATTCAAGTTTGTAGCTGCTGAAAGGAGGGGGGGGGGGGACAACTTGAAATAAATATTTGGTAAGGCCTCATTTGGCATTTTACTTCTTTTACAAGGAAAAATGTTACTTTAGAGCTTCCACAAAAATCCCAACATTTAATTGTGAGGAGGCTGAACAGACCTGAGGCTATCTGCATTGGGCACCAAAACTACACGTTTGTTACGTCTCTGTTGTCTTATCCTTCCCTGGGTGCGATCAAATAAGCAACTGCACCTGAGGTTCGAATAAAATATTTCAGGTTTAAGTGGGAGGCCCTGGAAAGCCATTCACACATATAAGCCACCACGCACCAGAGTAAATAACTACAAGATGAGGGAAAACTGATTTTCAATGAGACATAAAGACACGCAGGATTATTTACTGTTTGTAGAGAAACGACTGACTTCTGATCCTTCCGAGGAAGGTAATCTGTGCTTACCATCTCAAAACTAGCTGTGATATGGAAAAGGCCATACAAGATTAAGAGAGGAGCAGCAGCCGGCAATGAAGAAATGCTCCTGCCACGGGCGCTGTAACTGTAGCTCTCCACAAGCCAACGCTCCTTCAGCTACCAACATGAAAGTTACTTTCATCAACACTTGGAGGCTTTCACACCTTCTGGCTCCTACTTCACAGTTCACCCTTCCGCTTGCCCAGTAATCATGAATACAGAGGAACACATTTCAAGGCTTGCAGGGGCCAAGTTAGAGACACAACTAAGTATGAATAAATTCCACCTTGCCTGCTGCCCTTTAGAAACATGTGCACTAATCTGTTACAACCTGGAGAATCAGTTCAGTACGGAAATTATTTCTCAGTTTCTCCAGAATGAAAAAAGGAAATGTTAAGAAAACAGAGAGAGGATTAATGAGGCCCAAATTCCCATTTTCAACACCTCAGTGGACTTTTCAATTAGGACATTAACTGGCTTCAGTGAAGCTCTTACATTCCATAACACTGTTGGTCATATGGCTTCCTATACCGCATCCCCTGTCGATGTAAAATGAGATGCAAATTGCCTAAAGACAGTCTGAACAGCAGATACACCAATAAACTTGGCAAATAATATGAAGAGCTTCAGTGCAATGAGTCAGAGAGAAGATCTCCTTTTTGATAGACACACATACATCTCAATACATGCAATTCCAAGGCTCTGCAACAGTAACAGTAATCCCTTCTGAAAGAAACCACAAGCACTTGCAGTCTAGTCGAGGAGTAATCCAAAATAATATTCTAAATGTATGCATGAATTACTCATGGTTTCTTCCTCTTTTCCAAGACAAAATTAAATTAATTTGTAACAGCAAAACAACTAACCCCATTGGAATGAGCGCTGAACACAGACTAACTCCATTCATAATCACAGTAACACAGTCAAGATGTAATAACACTAATAAACTAACATTTTCCACCATTAAGCAGGCCCTTAATTCATGATTTTTAAGCAGTAGACTTTTTCTATAATTAGTGACCGTTATTACGTGTACTGTATTAAAGCATTACTGAGGGTTTCATCTTGGATGACATTAAAATTTATTGTCTGCACTTCCTAAGAGGCGGCTCAAACTGCAGTTTATGCATAAATGTTAGTCAACTGAAGGAGCAGAGCACATCCTAAAGAAAAGGCCATGTTTGTTTAAAATAGGTTGTCTTTGTACTTCTTTTAAACTTCCTAATTTTGAAAAATCAAAATGATATTTTCCGTGTCAAAGATGTCAGCCAATTCTGCCACGTGCCAAATAATTCTTGACTTGAGAACCAGTGAGCCGTAGCCCACCAGTACAAGGGCGACTAGGGATGCCTTGCAGCATTTAAGAGAGCGTGAACATAATGTTAGAGTACAGCAACTTCTTGGTTCAACTGAGTGAAGCGGTTTGTCGATGGTACACGACATTACGCACCGTCTTACACATTTCATTTGGGTTTGGATCTGTTGCCTTATGCACCGGCAACGGAGCCACTTCTTTTTTCCTCTCTGTAACAGAAAGACTTGAGGTTTCACACCAAGTAGTGAGTGCACAGCGATTCTGCTACATTGCCCCTTTTGACCTGCATGCTGTGTCAGGATAGATATTGATTCCTACTGGGGACCACGACTCTAAATTTGTTTGTTTTTCAGGAAAAACCAATAACTCGGTATTCTCAGAGAAAATGGATGGAGATTAGCGCGCCAGACGATATTCGTGTTTATTCCCATGCCATCTGCAGTGTTTTCCAATGGACGTTTACTGTACGTTTCAAAAACAATGGTGTGTCTCACTAATTTAAAAAAATGAGTTCTAGTCAGTAAACTACAATAGACCTATTCCTGGGCATATTTTATCCTAAAATGGTCTCTTTGGTGCACTTAAATATTTACATTTTGCATGTTAATATATTGTTAGATTTTTTAAACAAATGCTCTAATTAAGCAGGTAAAATACCTGTAGGTATTGATACTGTGTGAGTTTTGGTCTTATCCAAACTTTGAACGATGTGCAAACCATTTGTTTTTGCTCAGTGCATTTCTAATGGATGCACTTTCTTCAGCAGTGCTTTTCAGCAGATCCTGCTGCTACCAAGGCTTTGTCACTCAAGTTTTGAAACATCATTTCATAGATTTTTAAGTAGTAGACATTCCATGACAAGGCCTACTGTTATTACTAAGTTCAAGTTTTAAGGATTACCAGTGCAAAAACATATTTATTCACGGTTCTAGCCAGCCCACATCCTCATCTGTGTGTGGAGTGGAGTATGAGATGACAGTTCGTAAACAGCAATGAAGGTTACATGTTTTCACTGGTAATTTCACAATTTTTACAATTGCACTTCAATCAAGACAAAATGGCATTGCTTAGTGGAAAAAAAAAAGTGTCAGAAAAGCATCGCCAGATTTATTTAGGCTTCTTATGTAATTAAGTGAGCCGATGGATAGTCTGGCTGGGGGAGAACAGCAGAAAGGTATTTAACTTATGTCAGGGGAGAGGTTGAATTTGGCTTTATCATGCAGTCTCACTGTTGTGTCAAGTTTTTGGCAGCACTCCGTCAGTACCGGGTTGTGTCACGTACACCCATTGCTGTGCTCTCTCAGTCTATAATTACCAAAGGGTTCGGGAAGTGGGAGCGGGAAAGGAGGACCGCAGGGGCGATAAGAGCAAAATCATTTCCCTAAAGCTGGCGAGGACCAAATTTCAATTCAAATCGTATTAGCCTGAAGTGAGTGACATTTAGGAAGATTACACGTTAATTCACTTCCAGTAGCGCACATGGAGATAAGTGGAGGGAACACACTTTTGCTTGGCCTGGCTCCAGCAAGCTGGCCAACTACAGCATGGGCCATAGCTGAGCAGTCATACCGCACCTAGAGGGGTTGCTTACTTTAACTTTATTTTGAGTAAAGTGTCTTGCATTAGGTGCTAAGGAAGCCCCCTGTGTCACATTCAGTTTTTGCAGGAAGATCTCACTCTTTAAACAAGAGGCAAAAAGCTACTTATCAGTCATTATTCAAATAAACAGATGAGATGTATTCCCCACAATTTCCATTTCCCTCTGAAAAGTATCACCCATTTCTGAAAGCAATATGTGGAGGACAGATACTGCTTTATTCAAGCCAAAGAGGATGTGATTATCTGATTTGCATTTACTTTTATGCTTCTTTCATAGAGCCATGATGACATGAAAAAGCAATTAATGTACTAAAATTTCTATTTCTTGTTTGTGATGTGCTTAAGTCTACATTTTTAGACTTTGGACTTCTTTTTGACAATGAAACAATGACTGATGTGCCAAAGGGACATTGTACCCATTGAAAGTACACGATTACGCAGCCCAAAGGCTCATCATTTCGAAACTGCAATACTACAGCATTTTCACTTTTGCCCTGCTGAAGGGGGCACATCAAAAGTCATCAACTAGCCCCAGTTTAAAGGTGGAATGAGCAAACACAATTTTGTCCCTGAATGAACTGCAGAAACAGAGTGAGAGATATGTGCTGACCACATTATATTTCTGAGTTTCACAGACAAGGCAGATGAGGTCAGAGCCTTGGAGCACATGGGAATGGAGGCAGCTGGACAAGATTCTCCCTGAGCAAGCTGGATGTCTGCAGGACCTAGAGTGAGTGCATAAATCTGTTCTTTAGCCACAATCACATACAACTGTTTCATCTGAAAGTGCAGTACTTTTAACACACTGCAGCTCAGTGTAATCATCTGCACCTCTTCATGTTTCTGTTAAACATAAACATTATCTTTCTGAAACCACAGACCTTCCACAGACCACACAGAATATCAATTATTCCAAGTGCCCTGGGATTGACACTCATCAACATGTGGAGAGCAGCCACTGCCAGCAGTGAACACCAGGCCAGAAAAATTAAAGCATGGTGAAAGTTCCCCAGGCCCACCAGCACCACACAGCCACACCATGCTCCTGTCTTCAGGCTCTCTTTTCCACCACAACACTGGAACTTAACGGTTAATATAGGACACGCCATAGAAATTAACTGACAACAAAAACACACACAGGTTAAGTCATCATAACAGCAATAGTGCCAATTTGCTTAACTGCTCAAATCTACCACCGCTTGTGAGGTCCCTCAGTAAATCACAGACATCACTTGTAATGGCAACACAGTGTCCCATTACAGCTCCGAGGTATCAGCTCTCTAGATGCAATCACTCATCAGCACAGGTATCACAATGTTGACATCTTCCTCAAACACTTATAATTCACTATGCGTCGTAATTCATGTCAAACACACACACCCGTGAACTAAAGGCTGCCAGTCCAAGTCCCAGGTACTGTTGTATTCTTGAACAAAGTGATTAACAGAAGTTGCTTAAGTAATGTAACAAGCTATATAAATGTGCAAAATCAAATGTTTTGGATAATGGACTAAATTACACACTGTCACAGCTTTACAGAAATGGTACAGAAATAAAAGTACAGTTAGACAATACAAAACATAACCACTGACTACACACATAGCATACAGAAAAAAGAATTTCTGGGAAGGAAGAACCCCCAAATGATCCAATTCAACACAGACTTCAATGAGCTTACTGTTTAGCTCCTGGGATGAAGGACAAGGGCTAAATGTCTACCTAGTTATGAACAAAAAGAGCACGGTACAAATTGCATGAGTCAATCATTTGTTTTGTCTCTTGACTTCGAGAGCCCAGCCGAAGGCGGACAGCAGTGTTCAACAGGCATTTTGAAAGCATGCAGAGCTTTAAATTAATTTCATTAATGGAATATTAGAACTGTGATTTCAGTTTGACAGCATGGTAATATAATTTTGTGTTAAAATTTGACACGGTGACCCCAACATGTGGGGGGGAAAAAAAAAAATAATAAAAGAGCTTATAAACAATTAACTCATTCACTAACAAAATCAAAATAAGAATAGGGAGTGTTATTTGAGACAAAGGATAGAAATAGATATATGTAATGTATTAAAATACCGGAGAGCTGTGGGACAGCTTGTAGTGTAGTGGTTCGAGCTGCTACCTGTAGACCCAAAAGCCACAGGTTCAAATCTCACCTCTGGCAAGAGTACCCATGAGTGAGGTACTAACTCTAAAATGCCCCAGTAAAACTTACCCAACTGTATAAAAGGGGAAGTACTGCAGTTGTAAGTAGCTTAACAGTGTAAGTCACTTTGCAGAACAGTGTCAGCTAAATAAATATACAGAAATTAAAACATCTGCTATACAATCTATAATTTCTGTATTACTGCATGTTATGAATGGCTAAATACAAGAAAGCTCTATACCAATATGTTCATTGTACACACTGAAGAACAACAGTATAAAAATTTTTGATATTCAGATAAACTTTTATGCAGCTACTCATGTGATGTACATTGGTTCATTTGGTGGAAAGTAACAAACTAACTGTACTTTAAAATCATGCATCCAAGTCTCCTTTTCTGCTAATGTAATGCGCGCGCACGCACGCACAGTCTGAAGTCGCTTGTCCTAAGCAGGGTCATGGCGAGCCGGAGCCTAACCCGGCAGCACAGGGCATAAGGCTGGAGAGGAAGGGGACACACCCCAGACGGGACGCCAGTCCGTTGCAAGGCACCCCAAGCGGGACTCGAACCCCAGACCCACGGGAGCGCAAGACCCGGCCAAGTCTGTCGCGCCACAGCGCTCCCCTAATGTAATGCACAGAATGAATTTTCTATGAGATGTATGTCGCTTTATTGCTGCTAAATGAATAAATGTAAATGCAAAATATTTGAACCTCAAACTATAGCAATCATTAATTCTTGTAGAGGAAAAATGAGTAACCTTGGATTAAAATGCAGGTAATTCTGACCAGCAGTCAGCTATTAACCTGGGGGGGATTTTTATTCTGAAGTCATGGATCATGCTGACAGGCCTGTGGAATTTTTACACAACCTAGTTTTGGTATTTAATTTGAAAGCAAAGTTATTAAATGCCTTGTTAACTTAAGAGGAGCACTAATTGACTGCCAAATTCATGCAGAAAAGAAAATCTCCTGGCCAGTGCTGAATAACCCTCTCAATCACTTTCAGCCATCTAGGATTTAGTCAGTCTCCTAATAGTGACCACAGCCAAGTCTTTTCACTGAGACAAAAAAATACATGTAATTGCCTTATTAATAAAAAAGGCAAAGACCCATTTTACTGTGTCAGTTATTCTGTCAGTTCTTATGATTTATGTTAAAATTCCCATCTCGAGAGTTGAACAACATGTGGATTTGCTCACCAGGTTCAAAGTGATTTTTGAAACATTTGCCCATAAAAAGTAGCAGTGCCTTATTACTGATAACGAAGGACAGCAAACTCCATGATGGGCTGTGTGTATGTATATATAGCTTCTGACTATACTTGACTAAGGCTGGGGAAAAGTACACCTGAATTTCGTACCGTTATTTTAATAAAACAATCAATCAATCAATAGGGTACATACAACACTTACAGTACTTGAGAAAGGCAAAGTATTTTTGAAACACTATTCTGTGAGGTGAACTTTAGCTCTATAAAGTGGAAGAGCATCAAGGGAGTGCAAAGAGAAAGTAAAACAGCATATTAATCTGGCACTGCATAAGATTGATGGAAACTTTAATGATTAAAAAGTAGGGAGGCTTTCTCATTGAAATGCAGCTTCTGAGATAAACAGATTTTATTAAACTAATGCATGTTTTATTGCTTTTTGGTATGTATAGAATCAGATTAGCATTTTGCATCTGACTGAGTGTACCAAAACAATGACTTTAAAGCTTTAATGTAGTGATTCAGGTATAATCTTCACTGTTATTTTATAAATTAAGTGGAAAAGTAAACATCATCCAGCATTTACTGGTACAGTACAATCATTTCCATTTGGCAACTAAGGTGTTAATGCAGTTATGAAATTTTGTCCCTTAAATTTTTTAGTTCATAATAATATTAAAGACATTTTTTACTTTATTAAGTTAGGTACTTCACCCAAGGACATTAGAGCAGATCCCCTTCCAGGACTTGAATCGGCAACCTTCAGGTAGAAAGTTCATAACTATCTTGCCTGCTACCATAAATCAATGCAGTTATCACTTTAATGTATAAAAATAAAATGGCAATTAGTATTAAGATGCATTTCATACTGCTGAACAGTTTAGCTATTTATATATCTGGACACCTATTTATATGGAAATACAATGGTACTAAAAAAAAGCAAATAAAACTTTGTGAAGACAAGTCCTGACCCTTATTTATAGCACTATCAGTGCTCTGCTCTTGTACATCAATGCCTGTCTTGACCAGGGAACCATGCTGCAGACTAGCCATAGGAAACCTGAGCAACAGGGCAGCAACAAGCAGCAAACCAACGTGGCCCAGGAACCACAAAGCAACAAGAGTAAGCCTACTTGGGCAAGCATATTCTTGAGAAATGGGGTTCAAGGTAGGGTGGAAAGGAGTGTAAAACGGGAAAGGCTGACTCTTCAATTACTCATTGCAGACAAAATAATGAAGATGAGCTGTTGGGATGAATAAGTGACACTGTTGTGTAAGATTATCTAAAAACACAATGGATTTTAACAGGAAGGAGAGAAGCAAAGATCTCTTGGTGGCAGAAGAGTAAGTTTGGACAGCTCCAGGTACCTTGAACTAGGACAATTATGATAATGATATATTTCTCAGTAGTCATTTTTTTCTTAAGTAACTTACATTTACATTTATTCATTTAGCAGACGCTTCTGTCCAAAGCGACGTACAACTCAGCAAAAGTACAACATATGCATTACATTAAGAGAAAAAGACATGGCTGCAGACCTGTGACTCTCAGGTAAACCTAGTTTGTTACCTACCACTTGCTGCACCGAGGTTCATCGTTCAAGTAGGTGTATAAAAACACAGGATAGACAAATCCTGATACCCTCCTATCAATTTTTTTTTTTTTTAAAATAAGATACACAAGCAAGCAAAAACACTGGCGGAGTAGTGGCTGAATAAAGGCTTTATCTGGTGAACTTGCATCCTTGCATCTTTTAATCATTTGTGATTTATTGATAAGTTTTACCATGGATGAGCCTTGAAGTTAAGTGTGTACGACATGAAACCATGAAAATAAAAATGGGGTTCAGCAGCAAGACTTCTCTAGACTTTCTGATTTTAAGCTCACTTCCTAAACCATTTCACTTCATACTACTTGATGCCATGGGTGGGATAAATGCCCACGAATTGAAGCGAGAACAGTATGCCATTTTATTTTCTGTAATTAAGCAAATTAAGAAAAGCATCTTTCTAGCTTGAAAAAAGAAAAAAAGAAGGAAAAACCCTTGCAGAGAATTTGCATAGAAAGTGCACCTGCTGGAAAGCACGCCTGCGGTCACTGCACATATAATTAAGCTCAAAGTGCATTTCCCCTCTGCAGAAGCAGTTCAGGCAGGCCAGCCTTTATTTATGGCATCAACTCTGGTGGCCTCATGTCCACAGTGCAGAGAGGCACTTTTCCTCACCTGCCTCAGGGGGATTTTGGGTGCTGCAAGCTGCAGCAGGCCGCCTTGGTTGGAGCAATGCGGCCCCTTCGAGTGACTCCCCTTGCTGCATTGTCATGGCAATACCGACAGCTCTTTGTATTGGTTTTAGAGCAGCCAATGAAACATCCTTCTAGCTTTGAGGTGTGGAGAGAAATGAGGAATAGAGGTAACAGCACCTCAGTATGCACACAGGCATTTGAACGACACTGGAGAATGTCCAATGAAAAATATGGTTGTATGATCTGCACGGATCCTCAGCACTAAGATGACAAGCTAAACTAAAGGCTTTGTATGACCTTTGCATGAAGTTAAACCCTTAAACATGAGAACAAGGGATTTCTGGGTACACAAGTGTGAATTTCCTTCTTCATTCGGACAGAGATGGACAGCAATTTCCTGCCATGATCCAACACAATACTATCACTTTTAGAACATCTTACAATATTTTAGTGGGCCATATGATTTATGCCAGACTAGAAAAATTGCCAGCTGGCAGAGAAAAAATAAATCTGATTTTATCAGCAGCCTAAACAAATTATAATTTAAATTAAATCTCTAGTGCTCTCTGAAAATGAAATATTAATATATATCAAAATATTTTCATTCTTAAAACCTTCTGTGGGTAAGAAAAGCAACAGAATGCATACTTCCATAACGGGAGAAGTACAGGTCACCAGTGAAATTCTTATTATGATGCCAATTGCACAAAGGGAATAGCATATTAATAAGAGACAAAATGGAAATATCCTAATTAAACAGAGACGAAAAACAGACAGGAGTGTTTAGAAAGGTGCAGTGTTTACAGGAACAAGCCCCCTTGACACCAGACACATTTGGCATTAATTAGGTTTCATAATATCACATGATGGAATGAAATGGGGTGAGCTTCAATCTGTTGCTGAGACATGCTGCATCTGCTCGGTCTCTGAGGTCGGGGGGAGGGGGCGAAGGGAACTCTCTATGGATGCAGCATATTGCCAGCAATCTGGATCGAAGAAATGCAATTAGAGCGGCACAGTATTCCACTGTATGCTGGAACGATCAATGCAGCTCTTGTTTATTTTTGGGCTGCTGTGTTTCACCCAGGAAATACGGTACAGTACAAGTCCTGACACAGATATGGTACCGGTGGGATTTTCTCTCGTTTGATTTCCAGCTGTGATCCGCCACTAAGAATGAAAACCCTGCTGCCTTTAACTCGTGCAGAACAGGAGTGTGTTTTACCGACCCAGCGGTGTTAGGTTTACAGCCTCAGTGTATGTGTATATTTAGTGTCAGAAAGTACATCGCAGACTGAGGAACCCAGGAGGACACCTGCCATTCTGTGCTCATAATGAGCCACTCTGGAATCCCATTAGCAGCAAATGTAGTGGTTGAGTGGGGGAGAGACCGTTCTGATTAATATTAATAAACACAACATAGAGGCCAAACACCCCCTCCTTAGGACTGGCACATTTACCACCGTGGAAGGATGTTGGTTTGGGAACTAAAGCACCCCTGTCAACACTTATGCGACTGAAGAGCTCCACAGAGCTGTCAGCCTAGTCAAAACCTGACAGTGCGAGTCAAGCACATCCTTTCATCCCATGATCCTCCATGTTTCACCCCCTGCTCCTTTGCCATTAGTCAGTTCACTCATTCGTTGTGAGACAGTTGGCTGCAGTGAACGGCCTTGAACTGGGTGACAAAGCCAGAAAATGGGCTTACAGTCAGGGGGGAGCACTGGCGTTCTGGAGGAGGAGGCTGCTTACCTCAAAAAAACAGAGCAATGCCGTGATTTTCAGTCAAAGACGAAAAAGAATCTGAAATTTCATTTAAAATCTATGGCTAAAACAGAAATAAACACATTTTTCTTTCTGATAAGGAACTGAAGTCAGGCCATTTATAATTTGATAAGAATAGACCGTGGAAGGTCAAATTAGCTCTAAAAGGGGGGGAATCAATAATGGCAAACCTCAAACTGGGAGTGAACAACACACAAACTGGCACATGGAGGTGTGTAACAGTGATTAAAATGACTTTGAATTTTAATACCATTTCCAGCAACCTTATTCTAAGTAACCATATCCTCCCTCATCTTACGACTTGCGTGCAGAGTGCCAGTGATCATTGTGCTTTCTCTCTGACTGTAAGCAAATAGTGCAGTCCTATGATAGAGCAGACTTTCCGAAACACTGGGCAGCCAAGGAAGCTTTTAGATAATGTAATGCAATTCAGTGGAGTGTGCTGTATACTTTCCTTGAAGCCTGTGCACTAAGTGATCTTCCCAGAGAAGGAAGAAAGAATGATTGCTCAATAATCGCAACCACTTCTATGCCCTACATCTACATCCCTATGTTTTGAAAGAACAGAAGGCTGACATGGCACTGAGACAGTTCGAGGGTCAAAGCACTGACTCTCATGTTCATCCTAGTATCTTCTTATGCAGTGCAGGATTGCAGTTGTCCAGAGCTTATCCTGTTGCCACAGGGCATAAGACACGACACACCCTGAACAGAATACCAGCCCATTGCAAAGTTTCTTCATCTTGACCAAAAACATTTCCAAGTGAGCAAAGTGAACTGTTACAGCGTTAATGATGCATTTTAAATATTTACTCAGAAAGTAACAGATTATTAATAGCAATCAGAGCTGGTGTTACAGTGTTTTAATAGTTAATATAGCAGCTATACTGTGCCGACTTCTCACTAAAAAGGCAACAGGCTGTTTTTGGTCACAAACTGCTTATAATTATGCATTCAGGAACTTCTGCTGTCCCTTCTACCCTTGCAGTTTACCAAGGACATAAATGTCAGCTTTATGGTGACAGAAACACCTTGACACACACAAGAAAATATACTACTACAAGGATCAAATGCCCTCACCTTCCCGAAATCTCGGACATCGAAGAGGTCGAAGGGGTCAAAGAGCTCGCTGTTTCGTAGTCCAAACTTGTCATGGCAGACCTTGAGGAATGTCCGAATGTTTTTCAAACACAGGAACTAGGGGAGAGAAAAACACAGAAATCATTGTGCTGAAAAAAAAACCCTTGAGATAATTAATAGGTCAGATTAAAGTAAAACATGCCTACAGAACTATAAATCATGTTAATTTTTAATCATACATTTAAAAAAAAGAAAAAAAGTATTGCACTTGCTTAAAAGCAGAACAAACCAGCCTAAATTTTAATTTCTACATAAATAATTGACATCAACTATATTTCTATTTCTCTACATTCATGATTCTATGGTTCCAAGACTGGTAGCAATAAAGAACAAAAGGGCACACAATCAGCCTTTATTATCTCATATTTAACTGCAAAAAAAGAAGGGGAAAAAAAAAAGAAAAGAAGTAGAGCGGTATATATGCGGCATCCTCAGTGATACATCTGCCACATCAAAGTGGTGGAGGAGCTTTTCTACTACATTAAGTCATGCTTTCTATGCTTGACTGAGGTTAAGGCTGAAGACACAGTACATGGTTCAGAACACTCCCTTTTACTATATCATAAAATTATTTACCTGACAAAGAACCATTACTGTTAGTTAATAAGTTAATAAAATCATTAATGAAAAAATAATCAATAGCTGATGAGCACAACCTTTGCACTAATAGTAATTTTAATAATTTCTGAAATTTGTGACCTTGCACTAATAGTAAATTTTTGAAAATTTGTGATTTATGCCCTCTGTTCTCCTTGTGTTTTTCTTATGTTCTTATTTATGTCATAGGCTGCTGAGAGGATTCAGAGTAAGAATCTCATTGTACAGTGTAACAAACTGTTTACTGTACACATGACAAACTCTTGAATGATCTTTGAACAAGAGAGACCATCTTCTGTTTGCTTCACATTACCTTTCTTGAGTAATTAGCTAAACACATTTTGCTAGGAAAAGCAAGAAAAATATCCCTCTCACTCTCCATCTCTACAGGATCAAGGAAATCCACACCCTAAAATCCACTCTTTCAAGTGTGGTGGATACAATTTCTTATGCCATTTTAATTCATACACTCATCTATGATGATGTAAGCATGAAAAAGCACTAGGAAGAGCTTAAAATACTACAATGCTGTAAAACTTTCATAAACCTTCATACTTGTATGCTTCAAAAGACTTTCCCTAATCTTCACCACGAGCAAGACAATTCCATCTACGTTTTCTGACTTTATTTATGTTGAGTACAGGAGCCACAATTTGACAGCAAAGGTTTAACACCATTTCCCCCCCCCCCCACACATTACAAAGCATAAATTGTGGTTTTGCCCACACACCCTTGATCTCCAGACCTAGAACCTGAGAAACAGAGAAAGCCTTTCTCAGTAGCAGACACACTATTCTCTAAGGGCCCCTTTGTTTGCAATTTTTTATTTTCTTCATTTTTGCCATCTAGAATGTAAATAATCAAATGGAGCTCAACTGGAAGGATGAAAGTAGAAGAATGAGTGGCACCATGGCGATGTGGGTAATGAAAAGCTGTCAGTTTGGGTGCTGTGACAGGACCTCCCTGCTCTCAAGTCTCACAGACAATCATGCAATACTATCAATACCGGGGTTAAAATACCTCATCTGTGCTGCTTTCTGCTCATTTCAATAGCCAGTATAAATAAATTAGTATGAAGGCTTCTCTATAACGGAGGCAGAAAATATGTAGACATAATAAGGGCTGCAGGTCCCCAGGTGCAGTCAGTCATCTACCAGGACTGCCTGTCCTACCCTCATCATGACTAAGGCCTCAAACCGAGCGCATGGTGGAGACTTGTGCTGCATCTGACAGTGCATTCTAATGCTTAAGACATGTCACACGAAGGGCTATCTGATAAATGGAAAATATTATAATGTACCCAGAGAAGCCAGTGTCCCTTAGTAACAATACACAAGTCACCAGACAGGGCTGGCACTGAAGCTTTAGGGCTGGATTAATCACCACTACATCCTACCTCCCTAATCCATCTCCAACGCTCCAGTAGACCGGAACAGAGAATCACTCGTCACTGTGTCGTGACGCATCGAACCTGCAGCCCTAGGCTTGACTTGTTACTCACCACTCATTTTCAGCCAAATATTATAATCAGACTATGTGTACATAAACAGTGGTGCATCTCCCTGAATGCTGCTCCTGGGACAAACGTTACTCTTCTGAATTGTAAAATTATGCAGTCTTCAAACATGCAAAGGAACCTGCTTTAAAAAGTTACGGATGGAAACTTTTAGTAACTAATCTGTGGCAGAGTGTCTTGAAATTGTACATACGTAAAGGTATTTTGTGAATGTTCTGACCAAATTCCTTTTTTCAGAAGAACTACATCATGAAATGAACATGGAAACAGTGTAACAAAATTATGGCTACCTGTTGCCCCAACGTTGAACTGTTTTTCAGCCTGAAGATATCTGTATTGGACCATGAAGTATGTAGAGAACACCGTAAAACATAGTGTTTATTCAGATCCCACTTGATACAGAGTTGTGCTCCAGTATCCAGGCTGCTAAATTGGTTGACATTATCGGACAATCTCATTACGCGTGGAGAACACTCGATCGGCTGTGGTTGTTTTAATTACATTATAGTGACAAGATGTTGCACAGGGTCTAATTTAAAGGCCATTACTGGCACCTCTGGAGGTATAATGGAAGAGTTGGAGGGTGGACAGAGAACTTACGAGGCACTGTAACCCTGTGGATTTGTCGATGACCTTAAGTGCCATGCTTCTGGCCTCAAACCTTCTTCCTCTGGAAACAGTGTATTTGCCTTTAATACAATATTGGGTATTGCCACTGAGGTGAAGCTGACTTGGTGACCATGGTTTTGAAGGTTGGGGGACAGTATGGACATGGTTTACCATTACTTTCTACGACAAGTGTTTTTGGATTATGAACATTCAAAATCTGCACTGACAAGAGCTAGATTCCAACCTGCAGCCCAGGCAGTGAGGTACTCTTTGCCACTGTGGTGCTTTATACAACATATGTCCTACATTCAGTTTTAAGTAGGTCAACATAAATTCCCTTGTGTTCTTTTATGAAAGGAAAAGACTAATGCAACCCATCAATATTATGCCCTTGTAATTTTTGTTGAGAATTTAGCTTGTTCGTATGAAGGATATGTGGTCAGGTCAGCAGAAATTCCTGGGCAGGCAAAAAGAGGAGTTCAGGACCATGTGATGCGGAAAATTATTTCATAGACTTCAAGCAGCACACTGATAACTGAGTACTAATGTGACATTTGCTGGGAAGAACAAACAAATAATTTGCAGCCTTGAACCCACAAATGGTTTGTATTTTATCACCAGAAAGTGACACAGTGGGCAATGGTTCTGTGTGAGTGCACAGCATTTAATTGGAGAAATGAATCTATTGCATTAGATGAGTGATGCTCTTTTACTGAAACTATTCTTCGCTAAAGCAAATTACGTAAATCAGCTTGACTTTACACAATGAGGGTTTCAGTAAAAGATTTTATGGCTACAGAATGAGAGGTAACAATTTGTACGTAGATTAATCATTTTATTTCATCTCTCTAACTTGTCCCATGGGGTCCAGGAGGCCAGAACACCCAAAGCACCGTTTACTTTCTATATTTCAGCTGACAGAACAAGTACACACCGCTCCTGAAAAATGAACTGGGACATGCATGATGAATCTTGAAATTACTCTAATATCTCTAGAAAAATTGACAATTCATAAATCAGTTCTAACTGGTTGATCTTACATGTGTTCTTTTTATATCCCTCCATATGGAATTTTTTTTTTTTTTTTTTTTTAACTGAACTATGGCAAGCTAAAGGACTAAAGCTAATGAGCAAGACTTCATAATCAATGAGACTCAGCAAAACCTTTTGGGCTACTACACACTCTGATAGTTGTTCGACTGTGGATTGTGCGTGATTTGCCACAGAGAGCATGACAAACAAGCTCTTTCAACGGCACAGTTATTTATGATAATGGACAAGGGCCCAGAGAAGAACATCAGTCTTGTCCACTCCCCATGCTGTCCACTGTCAGCCACTTTTCAGGCGATTTAAAATAGTACCCTTGCTCCTCTAAAACCAGCATGATGCCTGCATTCAAACTGCAAACCACTGAGACATTCTGAGGACCACTGTGTTCCAGCAGTATAGAATTTTAATATATCAAAGTCGTATGTTTGTACGTATCTTGTATGAAGCCAAATAAAGTTACCCTAGTAATTAAATATGATGGAGAACTAGCCTTAATCAATTTAAAAGTGTTATTTTGGACACTCCTAAAAGAAAAGAAAAAAAAGTTTCCTGCCCCTATAATGTAAGGGTAAGGTAGGTATTCAGTGTTGTGAAAAGGCAGTTCTCATTTAAGTCAGCAGGTATATCAGCTACCCGCAAGAGCTCACAGAAGCTCTTCCCAACCTGACACCAAGCTTCTAGTTCACCCCATTTGCTTTCTTTTAAAGCCTTAGGTGCCAATTCAATTAACTTCCATAACCCTGTGGCATCGCCCAACATCAAAAAGTCATCAAGTTAAGAACTGTACTTTGTTCAGAAAATGAGACGGCAAAGCTTATTTTCCCAGCTGAGAAGCTCGAGTAGCAGATGCGGGGATCAGAAATACTAAATCTTGCTGTCAAAAGCCACACTGCATTTGCTCGCAGCAAACACTTGCAACCCCCCTCCCCCCATACCCCAGGCCCATGGCCACAGTGCATGACAGACGAACGGAAACAGAGTAGAAAACAGTAGTGTGTGGAGTCAGGTGTTGCTCTGATGATGTCATGCTGCTGTGGCAAGCTGCTGGAAGTTCACTGATCATCCATGAACCATACAGCAGTAACAGCATTTTTTTTTTTTTTTTTTTTTACACACATAGCAAGAAAAGAACAATCTCAGGTCCCAATTTAAACACCATTCTAAAGCTTAAAACTATATGCTAAATTTAAACCAATGCAGGCAGTACATAACACCACAATCAAAATTAATTTTAGCATTCAATTAAACATTAGAATGACACAGCTAGTAGCACAGGGGTTAAAGCTGCTACCTTTGAGAACAGTACCTACTCTAAATTGCTCCTGTAAAAATTATCTGGCAGTATAAATGGGTAAATCTCTGTGTGCTCTGGAGAAAAACATCAGCTAAATAAACATAAATCTACAGCTGCCATAAAGAATTCAAAGAACCTATCAAAAATTAACCAGTTTTTTTTTTTTTTAATGGAAAAAAAGTCACTTGTCAGTCTGCTCTGTCTTATAATTGCCTGCCAACACTTCTGCAAAACTTACATACAAATAATGTAAGTGAAAGTCAAAACTGACACTTTTAAATTTATTCATTTAGTATGACTTTTCTCCAAAGCAATGAACATCTCAGAAAGCAACATAAAAGTGCATTCCATCAACACATGGAGAGCTCCAAATGCAGACAAGTGATTCTTCAAGTACAGTCAGTTTGTCTCATATCACTGTATAAAGCAGCATATATTACACAAGAAGCTCCAAACAGGTCCCCCCCACCCCATAAATACATGAAGAGGTACATGTCTATGGATCACAAAAGAGATCAAGGGACAAGTAAGTCCAAAAGATTTGTTCCGAGTTCCTTGTTGAATGCTGAGAGATATTCAGCGGTTCTGAATTAGAAAGTGGGATAACTCCACCAAGATGGAGCCAGAAGAGAAAAACATGCTTTTGATTTTGGACCTCTCATGCGTGGGACCACCAAGTGGCCAGAGGTGGAGGAGCATAAGACTCTGGCTGGAATGTAGCAAGCAATCTGGTCTTGTGTGTTTTGTAGGTATCTTGTATGATTACGTCTTCTCAATATCTGTTACTGAATAGTACAGATAAGAAAACAAAATATAAATGACACTTCAAGGGTTAATTTCGCTGACACTAAACTGCAAGTACTGCCTAAAAAAAAAAAGAAAAAAATGACCTTCATCATCAACATCCACCTTCCTTCTCAATGATAAGGCCAGTGGGACTTGGGGAGTGACATATAGGGATGATGGATTGTACTTTTCACCTTCCAACAGGAAAAAGGGGGAAAAAAATAAAATCAAAGCGCTTCAGTGGCATTTGGAATGTTCCAATTTTCTAAAAATCACTTGTGTATTTTCCATGAGTCTCTGTCATTCTTGTTCTTGCTACAGTTTGTGTTGCTCAACTGAAACATTTATCCAAAGTGTGTTGCAGCGTCTGATACCTTTATACAGCTCGACAGTTACCTGGAGCGATACAGTGTTAAGTACTTTGGTCAAGGGTACTATAGCACAAATGCAGAGTGGGGTTTGGACCCACTTCATTAATGTTAACTACAGTACCTACTGGTGCAAACAAAGTCAGTCCCTCCATCATTAGTCAAAAATACTTAAGAACATGTCTAATGAAGACTAGTATCAATCACCCCAGTAATGTGAAAAAAGTGGCTTCATTTTTTTTTTCTGCATTTCAAAATATATGTTCTTACACATCACATAAAACAGGAGAAAAAATAGCCTCTAAGGCCACTGCTACAACGTTGTTTGGAACGAAATCAATATTTAAGCCGACATATGACAAAAATACAACCCTTAATTAATTATTGATTTCTCAGGGAATTGCTGTGGCTTTTCACGTTGTGTATGTAATTAATTTATAATTTGAAAAAGTCTAAATAAGGCCATTGTGAAATAAACACCTTGGCATAAGGTCCTTGTACAAACTGAAACAATTTATATTAATTCCTTTAAATCTTTTCAGATTACTGTATAAACTCCATTGTATATTCATGAGCCATATATTATTACATTGTAAACAGCACCAGAAGTGCCCCTGGCCACAGAAAGAAATACTCATAGCTAAATGATAAATTACACTGAAACAGCAACGCTTTTTTTTAAATAAAATAAAATAAAATAAAAAAAAAAAGTTTTAATATTTCTTAAATTATGAGATGGGGAATCAACACAGATCAATCCAGAGCCATACATTTTTAAGCATTTCTATGCGTCTCCCATCACAGCACCCACCCTCAATACATCTGCTCCCCCATAACAAGCCTCCAATGTACGTTCCACTGTGGGTAACAGAAACCCGCCACAGTTTCATCAATCTTGTGACAGATCTCAATAAAAAAGAGCTTGCCACATGCAGCTGTATTTTCCTCACTCTGCTCTCCCCAGTGCGGAGCCACTGGAATACATGGCTCACTAATGTGATAAAGCCACTGTTTCTGGCTGTGCCACCACAAAGACAATCCTCCCCATGAAAACCAAACCACTTTCTGCCAAGGTCTACTGTTTTCAATCACATTTTGAGGGGCTGTGAATAAAAATGTGAGATAAGCAGTCAGTTGTTGGATTTCTATCAACTTGCTCTGCACTTCTGCTATACAAATAATGTTTTTTTCTTCAGCAATAATAAGCAGATCAACCCCTCATTGTCAGCAGCTATGTGTAGACAGTATGGTACCATCACAGTAAAAAGCCCTCAGAGTCCTTCATACTATCTCCCATCCCAAGCTCATTGTCATCCACTTAGCACTCACTTCCTGTTCAGCTAGCTGGGTTTGCTCAGAAGAATGTGTGTCCCTTCAGCATCTAAACAATGACCATTTCAGTGAATCTTTATCCACAGAATACCAAAGAGGCAGGGAAGACAGCAAAGTCAATATTAACAAGTTGCACATTATCCATTACGCTCTTTATTTCGGTCTTCCCACCAGCAAATACATAACACATTAATGGCATCATCGTGCACTGAGATAAAGACCAGGAGTTAAAAATGTGCTCTATGAGCCTTCACAGTTCGCACGATGTTACAGGGCTGCAGTAAATACACTGCTGCTGAGATCAAGAAGTCTTAACAACACAGGCTACAGTGTATTACTAAAGTCAAAACAGAAAAGTCTTCCCTTCCAAATGCTATGTACATAATGCTCATGGGCAGCTATTTCGCATGGAACAAGACCTATCAACTTCCCGCTACCGTAGGTAATCTGTATTAGAGGAGTTATAAGAGAAATAGATTTTTTTTAAATGTTACAGCCTGTATACTCTATTAATAAAGGACCATGTGGAATGGTTAATTTTGTCACACAAAATCTGTGTTTTTAATGAAAATAACCTTTTATTCAGTGGTTACAGCTACAGTGTATGTGCATGCCAGATCTTCTGCAGGCAATGGTGAGGCAACATTTAAATCCCATTTTATATTTGGTAAATCGTTTTAAGGAAATGCCTACACAGACTTGGGGATTAGTCAGTTCCAGTTGTGGTGGGAGCATCACATCATCAATTTAAATTTACATTTAAATATTTAGCAGACCCTTCTCTCCAAAGCGACTTCCAATGAACTCTATGTAGTGTTTTCAGCCCACACACCTTATTCACCAAGGTGACTGACTTTGGGTCACTCATCCATACATCAGTGGAACATACTCTGTCACTTACACACTATGGGGGAACCTCAACAGAATGTCTTTGGACTGTGGGAGGAAACCAGAGCACCCGGAGGAAACCCACACAGACACAAGGAGAACATGCCCCTCTAGTATCACCCAGGCGCTGTGAGACAGCAGTGCTACTTGCTGTGTCACTGCGCCGCCCACCCTCTACATCTTTAGTGTTACAGCAGTGTTAACTCCCAAAAGTGAACCACTCAACATAAAAACTCTTTGGTATGACAGTCCTGTCATGGAATTTGGTTCATTCGTCTCATTTAACAAAAATAAATAAATAAAAATCATCACAGGCCTAGGGAACTTGGAATTTGAAGACCTCACATCTTCTGAACAAACAACATAGACCATCTTCTCCAGCGTGAAAGACTTCATACAGACCAGCTTACAGTGGTCCCACCCCAAAGTAACTAAGTACAAAAAGTAACTTAACAGAGATAAATTTCACCAAAAAGTATGAGTTATTACTGAGCATTATCAATAAAATGGGATCTAAACAGATTAAGCCAGTTGAAAAAGTGCCTTGAGCATCTGAGGCCTGCAAAATACCCAGAGAAAAGAGGAACTTATGATGCTGAGTAACATACTCAAGCTCCCTAGTTTTCTAAAGCGAATCAAACTTGTGCTTTTACTCCAGGGGGAGTGATATCATCAACATGATTACAAACTTGTGTAGGCTAAATAAACTATGCCATATAAGAAGGGATCATGGTTTAAATCTTAAAATGCTCCCATTTTTACTGTTCTGTAGGCATGTGCTCAAAAAAGTCTCAAGACAGCATGTGCACACGCGGTTGAGGTTTCGCCCACTGGGAACCCGAGGTGGAGATTAAAAGTAAAGTAGCTTGGCCCACAGAGAACAGTTTTTCAAATAAACGTATTCTTACTGAAGTGATCAAAATCCCATGTTTTATCCTGCCTGTGCCACTCAAGAACAGAGCTATTCAATGCAGACCAAGGTCAGAGATGGTGATCTCCTCGAACTTCTCATTGTATCACACATGCCATTCCGATGACGCTGACAGCCGCAGAAGAGCAGTGTAAAGGCTGCAAAGACTCCACAGGGGGTGGCAGCAGTGCTGATTTAATATGCACCAGTTGTTTTTACACCCCTTTTTTTCCCCCCATCTTCACAGTGTTAACTGAAGAAATGCGTTGCTTCCGTTAGGCTTTAGAATTCCATATGTTTCTGTGCTGAAGGCAATATATGTGTGAAGATCACATGAAAGACAAAATGGCCCATTTGTTCCAATCAAAGCTCTGCTGTTACTGGCTGAAAGGAAAGCTCCACACAAAGCAGCTTCAATAAAATTCAAAGTAGCTCTACTGATACAGCTCTGAAGCTTCACTCAGTCTCTTTAGGATTTATTATGTTTTACCTTTGTTGTATTTTAGTCCACACTTATGAGTAGAAAGAGAATTACAATGAAGAGTATAGCTATGAATGAAGAACACTACACAAGTGTCAGGCTGAATATTATATTTATCAGACAATTAGTATGTAATCAAACATACACATAATGAAGCATACAAATTTGTCAAGTAATTATCCATGTATTCAATACAGAAGAGCAGATAATGCAGTTATTCACTATTGTCAGGTCTTGAATAATACAGAATTCATCATCAGGTGCACCCGTGGCCAGTGCACAATGTATCAGCTTCAGTCATGAACATCTAAAGTACATTAAAAGAACCAGAAAGAAAACCAGATGGTAGAAACTGATTCAGAGCTGTGAAAAGAAATTCACTTCTAATTTGCTCTTCAAATTCCAAAAATTAATGACATAAAATTGTTTTGAATATAGGCCTACTTGGTCTTCAGTTGGTATCTACTACCCAATACTACTATCTGAGACGAAATGCAATATATTTAGGATGTGCTCATAGTTTAAATGTGGACCAAGAGTTCTTACACCTGGTTGCAGACTAAATTACTGGTAACTTTAATCTTTAATTCTGATGCAAAATATTAACATGGTGAGTCATTTGAGCAACACCTTTTGTTTTTTATAAACCTGAACAGGATCATAGTAGACAGCTGGTATAAGGTCATGTTTCAATATAATATCTTACAATATGTATTTGAAGTTTTCCTCCTTTAATATAAGTATCATTCTAAAGTGTTTCTGAATATTCAACAAAAGCCAATCCAAAGAACACTTATTTTTGCCATTTGACAAAAGATGAATTCTGTGAGGGGGCGCGGTGGCGCAGTGGCTGGACCGGGTGCTGCTCTCCGGTGGGTCTGGGGTTCGAGTCCCGCTTGGGGTGCCTTGCGACAGACTGGCGTCCCATCCTGGGTGTGTCCCCTCCCCCTCCAGCCTTACGCCCTGTGTTGCCAGGTTGGGCTCCAGCTCTCCGCGACCCCGAATGGGACAAGCAGTTCAGACAGTGGATGTGTGTATATATTCTGTGAATTGAACAATTTACTACATTTGGATGATCTAATCTGTCCATTTAAGACTCGAATCACAGTTCTGACCTTGGAATCATTGATATGGACTGAGGGCACAGGAAAGAGAGTGATAAATTTCAGTCTTATTTGTTTACTGAAAAGGGAATGTAAAAGCACAGAATTTTAATAATTTGAACTTCAACTAACTAAGAGTGTCTGTGGAAGTAGAGGGTGTCGGTAAAACCAAGATGCTGTAATTTGCTGCAGTTAGAAAGCTTTCAACCAGAGTCACTCAGTATTATTAATCTATTTAGTTTTGCCTTTTCTAAAATGCGCTTTTGGCTGTGTTTCATTTGTTAAGACTCTGAATTGTAAAGAAGTTTGTTTCCTGAGGAGACAACTTTAACTCTTAAAATGACTCACAAAAAAAAAAGGCACTTGAGATGGAGAATTCAGTTCATCACTACGCATTTCAGAGCTCCATTCTCACAGAGGTATTCTTAAAAGCAAATTGTTAAAAAAAAAAAAAAAAAACAAACCAAAAAAACCTTAATATGAAAAAGCAAACCAGTTTATCACATATTTTAAAGTGTTTCTATGTCAAAAAAAAAAAAAAAAATCATATGATGTTAGTTTCAAGCAAAGTGACGTATAAAACTCTGGTCTTCATGCTCTGCACACTTCCTACACTGCCAGTTTTATAAAAACCAAGATTTCACCATTTGGTGAGCAGGCTACCAGGCTGTAATGACAAGATAAATTTGAGCAATTAAAATACTAACTTCACCGGGCCTGTGCCTGACACCTTTCCCTGAGCCTTGTTTCTGATCCTGAACACGCTGGGTGTAAGATGCAACAAACACAGTGCTAGGATGATCACAGAGGAACCTTGAAAACAGCATGCTTTTCATATACATGCTTAATGCATGTACTACTATTGTCTTGTCTACGTACATGCATTTATATACCACAAGGTGTGTGTCTGTGTGTGCGCGCGCACGCATATACACAAACAAATAGCTAAAACTTAGGATGTTCGTTGTATACCATATTAAAGAACAGCCAATTGTTTCTAAAGATCACAGCACCAGTCAGTGTTACGAATGACCTAATAATAGCTACGAATGGAAATTAGATGTTACATCACAAATCCAGGGCAAGTGAAATATATTACGTGTAGCAGCCTAGCACTATAAAAGGATCTCGGTTCTGGTTCTGTTGACATTGAGAGTGTTACATACAAACTGACAAAAGAAGAAGGGAATTGCGCAAACTCTGATAAGACCAGTTTACGATTCTAAACAGCTTTCTGTGTGTTATTTAGGAGAGAGAGAGAGAGAGAATCCAATTCTTGCAGCGGAAGATACTTGTTCTTCTGACAATCATCTATCTGCAGGTGGCAGAATAACAACCCACAATAAGCCAGGCCTCTGGAGCAGTGGCGCCTAGTTGGAATTTCAAAGTCTACTGGTTTTCATTGTTTTGCAGAACTCGGTTCTTCAATTCAGGAAATTCTTGGGGTGTATCAGTGGTTTTTCAGTCAGAACTCAGCTGCTGATGGTAAAGTGGTACTATCAGTAAACTACATGGACCAGAAAGGGCAACTACTGTGACCCCCAAACAATGTTTCAGAATGTTTCCTCCCACAGTCCAAACATGTGTTTTAGGTGAACTGGTAACCCTGAAATGCCTGCACCGTATGATTGCTCTGCAATGGATTGGCATCCTAGCCAGGGTGTACCATGATTCACGCCTAATGTTTCCAGGATAGGCTCCGGAACACCACACCTGTGCATAGGACAGGCAGTTGATGAAAACGGAAAAAAGGGACAAAAAAAGGAGCTAGTGATTAGCCCCTAAGGACCAGTCACATAAATGTACATCACCTGCAAATTGCTAAAATAACAGAATATAAAATAATGAATAAACACTGAATTGAATGAACAAACACAAATGTCTGTCCATCCAAAGCAAAATGGAAATGTGTTACTTTAGTACTCAAAGGATTATCTTTATACAATTACAGAATCACTCAACCTTTAGTCATGTTTCCAGAACAAAGAATATTTTAAAAGCAGCAATTTGGTCATCGACATTGCTTGCCACCTTTGGATTTCTACCCAGGTAGATAACACATAACCTGTTAATTATCTGTAACAGTGTAATGATTTGTAAGATCTTGATGCCAAATGGCATCTTTTTCTAAACTAGGGGTTACAGAACATGCATATATTTTTTGAAGACATGTTTTTAAAAGGCTACCTCTTTCATCCAACCTTTAATATGATATCTAATTTCAGATTTTTTTTTTTCTTTCTCTCTTTAGGTTCGGCGCCACAAAATTGTGGCTGCGAGGTTCTGGGTGCGAACACCTTGCATTTATTTTGGGCACCAATGTATTTCTTGGGCTCCTTCACAACAGAACTCCGGGTTTCTCTCAAAGTGGCTGGGTGGCCCCGCCCAGTTCCTGACAAACACAGAAGCACTCCACAGCCAAAAGACCACCTGCCAAATACAGCTTTGCACCAGTGGCCTATTCAAGCGAAATACTGCTGGTGTTTTATGAGACTGCTATAGCTCAGCATAGTCCAGGAAAATAAAAGTAAAGTTTTTGCATCTTGCATGTTGAGGAAACGGATGCCTTGAGAATATTTGCAAGGACACTTCTGAGTTTCTGTATCCTCAGTTACATGGAAGGTATCAGTAAAAGCCTGTTCTGCTTTGAAACCCTTTTTAGTGACTAGTCTGCTGGAAAAAAAAAAAAAAAACATCAAAATGTATTAAACTTTAGGGCTGCATTCCTGTTGCATCATGGTAGCCTTCTGTGGTTCATCCATTCATTGTCAACAACCGCTTGTCCCGAGTGGGGTCAGGGCGAGCCGGAGTCTAACCCAGCAACACAGGGTGCAAGGCCAAAGAGGGAGGGGACACACCCAGGATGGGACACCAGTCCATCACAAGACATCACAAGACACCCCAAGCAGGGCTCGAACCACAGACCCGCCACACAGCAGGCACCGGCTTAACTGCGTGGTGAGAATATCAAATTCTGCATGGGTGACATGCTTTCTTTCTCTTAATGTTGCTGCTCACAGCACAGCATCTGCTCCACCGAGATTCTAGAGGACTAGAAGTGAATATGGGCAAAAAGTAGGTTTGAATCTCACCTCCAGCTGTAATTACGCCGGAGCAAGATACTTACCTTAAATTGTTTCAGTAAAAAATTACGCAACTGTAAAAATGAGCTAATAATTGTAAGAAGGTGTAAAGTGCTTTGGAGAAAAGCGAAAGATAAATGTAAATGTAATGGAAATCTCCTACGCTGCTTCTAGACCAACAGTATATACCCTTCTAGACCAAAAGCCAGAGCATGCTACCTGAGAGGACCAACAGCAAAACCAAGTCCTACTTGTAAGTTATAAAACATACCTCACTCACTAACTGCCTCTCCAAATCAGGGTCACTGTGGTGCAGAGCATATCCCAGAATCAAAGGGTACAAGGCCAAGTAGAGCATACCCTGGATCAATTAACTCCAAAGTATCAATGTAACATGTATAATAGTTGCCATGAGTAGTCTAGATATGAACATAAAATTTTGGATTTTTAGACAGCTGTAGAGCATTCCCTGTAAAGGGACAAAGAGCTTTAAGTGCATAGGGAGCCACTAGGACAAGTATGTAAGAAGAGTACAACTGCAGCTCATCCAAGAACACTCATTAGAGCAGTGTAAAGGTTCACTTCAGATGTGAAAAAAACATGCCACTGAGCCTTTGACATCTGCTGTACAAGCTCAACCTCAGCACATAGAATAACGCGAAAAAATTAATCAAAGCATCTTTCACATCAGTACTGTAATGCGGAACAGATACCCCACTCACAAAATAAGGAATAAATATGGTAATGCACTTTTAATGGTCACTCTTCAGTGGACGTGATGCCCTTCCAAAATGCAACATCACATAAAGCTTCACAGAGACGCAGGACAGGGCGATTCACAAATGCGATATGCCTAATTTTCTTCACATTTAACTAAATTACTTTATGTGTGTGTACTTTAGTCTATAAAATTATCTGCTACAAACATTTTCTTAAAGTGTGACACATTGTGTAAATTAATACATTTTGGACTTTGCCTTCAAATGAAAAGTCAATGAAATTAATTCACAATGAACAATACACATACAAAGGTCATCCCCCTCAGATAACCTGGTATCACGGAAATGTTTTCTGGTAGACACCTGATATTACACTGTGCATTTTTACTGTGTGTGTGCGCGTTTGTGTGTGTGTGTGTGTGTGTGTGAGTGCACGCATGCATGTGTGAGAGAGAGAGCCATTTAAGCACTGTGAAGTTGTCAGAGGTGTGACAGCGATCTGATGTTTCATCCCACAGCAGTAACAGACATGTAATTACAAGAATACCACTATTGTTGTATTATTAACTGGGGCGTCACTAACATTTCCCCTCAGCTGGTTCTCTTTAAAGCTCAGCAGTCACAGGCTTTTTACAAGTAAGAGGTTCTAATGAAAACCAAGTACTGAATATTGATTGAAGATACTTGGTTATCAATTTATTTGCACATTTGCTGAAGGATAATGGGTTTTCAGACAATGAACTCCATAGACACATTTTCCCTCTGAAGTGGCACACTGGACATTATTTTATAGGGATGCAGAGCTTTCATATTCATTTGCGTTCCCACTGTTTTGTCGCTTTGAGGAGACACAATGAAAATCCAAATAAAAAGATGTAGTCCTAGTGAGGAATGTATACAAATTTACAAGACTAATTTATACATGCATTGTACCATGCTTTGCAGAACTATAAGAATTTATAAACAAAGCCCAAAATTAGGGAAGGTAGTTGCATTCTTTTCACACGGCCTTGTTTTAAAAAGAACAATAACAAAAAATTTGTTAAAACCTATTTAATTCTGTCTGCTCTGCATAAGACTGATATTCTATGCATTTTGTTCACATTGTTCTGGACTGAAAGCTCAGAATTTAACAGGCTAAGGCAAGGTTAGGTCATCAGCCAAAACAGTTCTTAGAGGGCAACCCTGTGACCGCAGTCATGGAGTCACTTTCTCCACAGGCCCAGCAACTCCTACCACAGCTTTAGCTGGGATCATCGCCACGGTGTTCGCCATCACAGCTTCCCCTGGAGACAGTCAGCGGATGTCTGGACGTCTTGGCCATTTCATCATTTTACCCTCTGCTCCTTTCCCGACTCAGGCCCCCTGTTCTCTCCCACTTCCTTCCCTTCATGCGCTAGCTATTTTTAGAATGAAAAAAATAAAGAGTCGGACCGTTAGCTGGTGTCAAGTAGCCATTAGGCACAGCAAAAAAAAAAAAAAAAAAAAAAATACAAGCCTCACCCCACTGCTAAACTTGTTTCATAGTCCTCGCTGTGCATTATGGGGAATCCAGGATTCTTGGGGTTTAATGTGGACAAATGCCAATTCACATGTTGTACCACAGAGGGAAGGCAGAGAATATATGATAAAAACTGCACAGTAGCAAAAGCTTCATGGTGACCTTTCTTCGTCGCCCTACACAGCTGAACCAACAATGCTTGAGAAATTCTGCTCCCTGCATTGTTTCTCCAGGTCTAACTCAAACCCAGAGCAAAAATTCCTACAGCAGATCTAATGAACTGGTGCTAAGGCAGACTGAATCAACAAGGAACACTGATCACGCCCATTGTGTCAACCTGTCGTGCGCCCCTGACCCATGAAAGATTCATCAGGTAAAAACTGAGTTGCATCATTATTCTCATTCTGGGGTCGCAACTTGGCTTCCTTGATCAATAAAAGCACTGACTGAAATCAAACTCTTCCCCCAAGGACCAGGCATATTACTGCCTTATCTGTCCTATCAAAGGACAACTTCCTGCTCAAAAGAAGAAGCAGGGTAACAATTCTTCTCTAATAAAAAACAATGGTGAGCCACCGAACTGTATATACCGTTTTCCTATGACAAAAGAAATTCTACATTATTTTCTGAGTCGGCCTCCAGTCTAATAATAGCACTTCCTTTTGTAATCATTATTTTCAATGAATGGAGAACATACTCGCACACACACGAGAACAAAAATCAGTTCATACGTATCACTCCACCAAAGGGTATGAATTGCAGAAAATAATCAGACAAAAATGATATGTCAATGTAAAAATGTGAAACATTATTGTGCAAAGTGCAAAAACATTAATTTCACATAAATTCATTTGCATAAACAAAACTTTACTTGTTGCAAAATCATTAACTTTGTCAGGTGTCAGAACACAATCCCCCTTGTGTGGCAGGAACCAAGAGTCCATTGGAAACTCAAGTTCTCCACACTGTATTAGGTGGGAATTTGTCATTACAGCACCTGTTCTCAGTCCTCCCCACACTTCTTACATTCACCGTCTCAGCTCTCTGAAATCCATATTGCCTTGGACTTTCATTGAATGCAGCTCATCGATCCAGAAAATGTAATCAAGTGCTGTGGTGATGATGCAGGACATCAGCTGTTTCTCAGGCCTAAAACTAGTCAGGAACAGGCTGGTTTTGTGTCCCAACCAAACCACCTGCTTCCTGCGGGCCTCTCACTCCCTCTACTACTTATAGGGACTGTAGGGTTGGGGTAGAGGAAAGGGCTGGCAATGCAGGAAATTCATCATGGATATACAGCCCTTCACCCATTTATATTTTTCCCCCATTATCTGGACTAAAATAGACGTCTGCCGGGCCGCCCTTTCAAATAATCTCAATGTGGATTCCATTATGGTGGCTCAACAATAGCAGCCAGTGTTCTGAGACAAAGCCATAACGCCTCAGAGCAGATCCGTACCCCGGACCCCACATGCAGCCGACAAGCACAAGGGAGGCTCTCATCCCAGAAACTCACAGATGCCCCTGAGGCTGCGGTCAGGGTGTGAGCTAGCCAGGTCAGGGTGAGGCCAGTTGCTGTCAACGTCTCTATCCTGTTAAAAGAGAAGTTGTGACCACTTTATAAAATGAAACCAACAGCTTGTCCAGGGTCCTTTCTCTCTCGAGGTTATGCAACCATGGATGTGCTAATCAAAAACCTGCACTGAACCCTCTAAGGACTTAACTGTACTTCTGCAAAACAAATTTATAAAGCAGGTGTACCACAGCAGTACTCAACAGGCACACAAAATATAGAATCTATGGAGTTTGTAGAGATGACTATATAATAATTAAACAATACCTTTGAGATACATATAACAACATCCAAAATGTTCAATACCTGCATGGTAGAGACTAAACAAAAAGTTCTTTTTTTCTCAAAATAGGACAGAAATTTAAACATTCCCTTACATACAGAACAGAAACCTTCAGTAATATTTAAGCATATGTAAACTTAGTTTGAAGTAACAATTCTAAGCCTACTTAACCACAGATTGTCAGGCACAAGGTACAGAAGAATTTTCATTGAACGATTCCGTCCATCACTCACTCCAGCACACAGAGTCAAGTCAAATAAATACATTGCAGGAATTTTTAACCATACTTATAAAAGCCAGCTCTACCTTGGGAAATAAATACCCGGACAATGAATGAAAGTACCATTGAGTCGAGTCTGACTCATTGTGACCACTCATATGGTTTCCAAGGCAAGGGAGGAACAACTGTTTTGCCAGCGACGCCTTCTGTCCATGTGTGGGGGGGATCAAACATGGGGAAAAGCAGGCAAACTTCAGAGCCAGAACCGGACTTGAACCCCACACCAACCACATCTCCCTGCCAGCACAATACCAAGGCAGAAACAAAAGATCATTGTTCTTTCGTATAGTTATGTAAACAAATTTGCAGCTAAAACAGCTAAATTGCAGCTAAATTTGCATGACAAAACAGTACTGATAAGGGCTGTGGGCAATAGCGTCTTTGCCTCCTATGCTCTGCTAGGCCTGTGTTCAGTGGAGCTGAACTGCTGACAACAAACAGCACAGCAACCTCACAGCACATCTGAGGAACCTTCATAATACACTTTGCAGTGATCATTAAATGCTGATGTTCCTGATGCTGAAGAATAAAGTCCAAAAAACAGGCCTAATATTTACATGAGTTACCAACTCTGCTGGAAGATTTAAAAAAAAAAAAAAAAAAAAAGACAGACAAGTATAGGGCTATGCATTTGAATGGATCTGTAAACACACTGGCCGGAAGAAAATCTGTGCTATTATTTTAACAAAAAAAAAAAAAGTGTGTGACGTTGCAGGATGTGCTTTGAGAAAAAAATATGTTCATCTTGCTAAAGAAAACGGTTACCAGCATAAATAAATTGTTTCTATCAGACTGCCTGCTGTATGTGGGGGGGGGGGGGGGGGGGGGGGAAAGAAAAAAAAAAACCCCTAAAATCTGATCACTCTCTCTCAGGAAAGCCACACCATCACTTAACACTCACATTTGGCACAGGACCATTTCAGTCCCTATCTTTCATTCATATTATTATATGCCACCTAATGTGAACTTGAATGTTACATGGAGTAGTGGAGACTGACCCACAACTTGGCTGCAGCCAAATGTAAGACAACATGTGGAGTCTCTAAAAGAGACATCTGTCCAGAATTCACTTGGCTTTCTCATTCACAAGGCAGAGATCAGCCCAAGCACACGTCACTGCCTGTTCTTACAGTGCCAGCTGGTCACCGTGGCAGACGATAGAACAGTACGCGCGCGTGCGCGTTTTTCATGTTCTCAGACAAACATTACACAACTTATTTCTGTAATGCAAATCTGAGCCGCTGATTTTTTTTAGTATGCAAGATGATTATTTGTTCCCTTGCATGGACAAAACACCAGCAAAGCTGCAGTGTAAAATGATGCTTTTCTGGATTATTCACTCAAAGCACTCTTAACATAACAGTTCAGTTTACATTATAAAATATTGCTTATATGTATTCTACGATTACTATGCTGATATGGGTAATAATTGTATTTGTCGGCACGTGCAAGAAGCTGTCTGTCAGGCAGCCAAAACAATTACCATCCGTTTAATCTCTTATCTATTTAAGGGCAAAAAAACATGTAGAAACAAAGTACAAAAACCTACATAAGATTGCCAAAGTGATGCCTAACAGGGGAGAGTGTAAAGGTATAAGCACTGGGTATTTCTAGATGACATGAAATGAACAAGACTTGCGGGAATTTAAGAACCATCTTTCAAAATCTCCCTGCCATCATTAAAAAGCGTACCATTCTTTCATTCACCGAACTGTCCTCAAGCGAGTAAAGCTGTAATCTGTCATTTTAAGGCAGTTTACAGTAATCTAAAACTGTTATAATACAGGATTCTAAAACTGCAATGTGAAATAAACTGTGTTAGATTTGCATGTTAGTGTTTAGCCGAGTCTCCAGTGTTGGGTTTAACACATTACCCTTGCACTAATAGATCCAAGTTAGGCCAGGGTACCTAACCACTGAAACACAGGCGGTCTTAGTGGAAAAAGAAACGTAACAGAGGTTGTTGCAGTTCATATTAACATTTGGCGTGGAAACATTTCTCTTTTTAAAAGACCAGCCTTTTATTTACTTATACATATTGCCATGTATTTCTTCCTTTCTTAGTTCCAGTACTGATGTATTGACATAGAAGTAAGTCTGCATCCATAACCTTTCTGTGCTGTTAGTATGCTAATGTATAATCATTTGTTATCTGTGATTATTTTCTGGACAAAAGCATGAGCCAAACAAACCAATGAAAACTAGTAGACAATTTTTTTTTTTTTTTTTTTTTTATTAGCTCTGGCTTGAAACACTACAGTGCCTCCTACATGGGATGCCATTTTCTAGTACTTGCAAGCCAAATGAAATAAGATGCAAGGAAAAATGTCCAAATGTCAATTACGTTATAACACTTCTTTATTTCTCCACCTCTGGATGTCCCTTCCAGTATAGTCAATCTAATGGAGTCCTAAGTAGTGGATTAAACAAAAATATATGCACACATTGTGTTCCATAAACAGCTGCAACATTAAACCCCTAAACCCTCAGTGAGCATCGCTGCACTTGAAAGAACGCAGTGATCATTACCAAGCATAACCAGGCAGCCTCATCTCCATGTATGAAAGACCTCACAGGCAAGTGTGGATTTTCAGCGCAGTTTTGAGAATCCCAGTTGCTGGATGATTGATTTACCTAATTTTGCATTCAATGACCCAAACTATCATCATCACTTATTTCTTATCCACTCCATCATCAATTCTGCTGCCTTTCAGCTACAGGAAACTTCTCCACAAGGGATAAAAAAAGAAATTGTCGCCAAAATCAAAAGAAATTAAACTGCTAAGCCTATAGACTTTCAAGCTTAAATCGCAAGGAAGTCTCATCAGCTAGCTAAATTCCACCACACATTAAATCTGAGCATATGTGAATAAATCCTGGCTCTCTGATTAAGAAGACTATAACTTGGCCAAAAAAATTGTACGCATACATGACTACTTTACTGCTCTAGCTCACTGAAATGTTGCCAGTTTAAGTGGGGTGTAGAGCACCTGGTGGATGCTTAGACCATATGTTCCAGAGGTTAAGGTGAAGTAAGTGGCACACCTGTCAACTGTTCACTTCTTTGTGAGCCAGATTTGACTTATGGGGCTAGAGCCTCAAACATTTTGTGAGGGTTTTCTGGGAGCCACTGGCAGACAGCTCAGTGTGAGATCCATAAATCTTTGACCTCAGAGAACTTCTCCCTTGTCCTGAGTGAGGACAGGGATGTTGTGTCAGAATGGTCCACCTTCAAAACCTCAGTCATGAACACCATTGCTAAAAGCTGTGGTCTGAGGGCAGTCGGTACCTCCAACTGTGGCAACCCTGGTGACCCATTGCTGAACACTAGTAGTTACTGAAGTTCTTAAGTTGAAGAAGGAGGGCTTCAGGGTAGAGCTTTTAGGGGATCTCTTGATTTGGCTGAGAAATACTGGAAGGTTAAGAGGGACAGAGCATTGGCAGTTGCTGAAGCAAAAACTCAGGCATGGGAGGGATTTACAGAGGCAATGGAGAAATAATCCAGAGTTTTTCTGGGAAACATTTGGTGCCTCAGGAGGAGAAGGCATGATCCTGCCCAGACTGTTAGTAAAGTCACTATGTTGATGCAAGGTATCTGTACTGGTAAAGTTACCAGAGCAGATGAGATTCAGCCAGAGACGGTAAAAGCACTACAACTCTGACAGGGGGTACTGCTCAAACATTTTTTTTCAATGTTGCATTAAAGGTAAGTAAGGTACCTTTGGACTGGACCACTAGTGGCCCCTACATTTAAAAAGTGGGACTGTAAGGCATGTTCCAACCACATCAGGGGTTCACAATCCTCAGGCTCCCTGGCAAAGCTTATGGCAGCAGTAAGAGCAGGTGTGGCCTGAACTCCCTGCAGGTTACAAGTCCATGAGTCTTGGACTCTACCTGCTACCCAAGGTCATTTTAGTCCACCAGATAATTTCCATTTCTTTCCATACTTAAATTCTGTATTGGATTAATTTCACCAAATCAAAAAAGTGATTTGCAACCATATTGGATGAACCTGCAGCTCCACTCTGAAACAACTGAATAAAGCCAAATGCAACATGAGTAAGCATTGCAATGGGCTTGTAACAAAATGCTCAGTAGTCAGAACTGACGCAACTGAAATGTGCAGGGAAACTTAGAGGGACCACTCAATATGCATTATAGCTCTTGTTTGTTAATCCAGAACATCCACTTAGGTTTTCTATAAGTTTATAAATAAAAGTTTTACCAAGATCATTCATGACAGCTTTTTGTCCAATACATTATCTTAACGTTCATTTGTACTGTTGTACTGATAGAGTGAGATCCTCTAAGGACCGCACTAGTTGGCTCTTACACTAGTGACCTGACGCCCATTACGGATAGCGCGCCAACCACCAAAATTAATGGGCTGTAACATCTCATTGTGGGCCTAACAAAAAGGGCAACACGCTCCAGTGGAACACAGCACCTCAGAGAAACAGAACCCATTTAAGAAGCATTTCAGCTGAGCATCGCAAACGAGCCCTTGGGCTCAGAGAACTGACAACATTGGACAGTTTTGCTGTCAGGAGTGGTGGTGACAGGCACTGTGAAGTACGTGTCTGGACAGCCCACTGAAAGAGGCTGGTTGGGCTGCCCCTAGTCACCTCTCCAGAGACCTGTACAGTGTTCCACCAGCACACCCAGAGAATGTCAGAACCCAAAACCCATCATTTCTCACCTCCAGGAGAGCATCCTCCTTTTTGTTTGAAGCCTGACCTTGAGCCACAAAGGGGCTGCAAAGCACAACAAGATGGAGTCTCAGAGGAGCCTTCCAGGATGAAACTCACACACACACACACACACTTTCAGAACCGCTTGTCCCATACAGGGTCGCGGGGAACCGGAGCCTACCCGGCAACACAGGGCGTAAGGCCGGAGGGGGAGGGGGACACACCCAGGACGGGACGCCAGTCCGCCGCAAGGCACCCCAAGCGGGACTCGAACCCCAGACCCACCGGAGAGCAGGACTGCGGCCCAACCCCCCAGGATGAAACTCTACAGTCTGTAATACTTTGTGAAGGGTAATGTTTCACAAATGCTAAAATTGAATGATTTATCAAAAACCTGTAATTTACCCATGAATAAAAAAAAATACACAACAGACAAAGGGTTAAAAAAAAAAAAAAAACCAAGCCTCTGACACCTAGATGGAAAAAAATCCTACAGAACAGTCATCAATTCTCTGACATCTAACAAAAATTAAACAATTAAAATGACATTTATTGCTAAAACTGGAATTTTCCACTATAAAAAGAGCAATTTATAAAAAAAAAAATTATACTCATTAAAATGTTTGAATGTCTACAGGAACATGAACAGAGAAATCTGCCACATTAAAAGGAATTACATTCAGAAACTCAGTATATTACAGTTTAGGGATTTAAAAGTACAAAAACATAAAAATGGAAACAGGATCACACTCCAAGTACATTACACACATCATGCTGAACCTAATCTATTTGAAAAGTTTCCAGATACAAAAATGTGTTGATTTTGTTTCTCCACAACATCTGCTTATGTACCAATACAGAATGATTATTGAAAGGGACAAGTACGGAATATCCAAGAATCTACAAAACAAATCATTATTTTATGAAAATGTTGTATGGCAACTTCATTAGAAGAAACCAAAAAATAAGAGTTATGGATTTTGTGTTTAAATGAAGCAAGGAAACAAATTCAAGGCTCCCTACCCCGTCAGATCGTCCACACTCCTTTGACATGCTGAGTCAACTAGTTGGCCCAGAAAGCTCTGATCAGAGCCACCTCATCTATTAAAAATGCACACAATAGGGTATTCATTCCTTCAAAACTGACAAGAATGTAACCCTTTTTCCCAAGGAGCCAATCCCTTCCTGTAGCTTGATTCATACCCTACCAGAACACAGGGTGGAGATCTGTCTGTTTGGGGGATCAGAAAGACTGGAACAAAGATACACATTTCATTATTTACATATCCAACATAGCCATGAAATAATTGGCAGGAAGCAGAGCTTCGGGCTATTTTAGGATTTTCTGATGGCTTTGCAGAGGAGAACACCAATCTTGTTCTTTCTTAGATGGATGGAGGATGAAAGGGGCATGGTGATGAGGAAGGAGTGAGTGAGCAGCTCACAGCAGCTTTTGGAAAGCACTCTGACAAAAATGCCTCTGCACACAACATAATGTGTGTGTCGTATTTAGCTGGTGCTAAACTCTGTCGACACCTGCACATGCTCGGCAAGACAATGTCTGGCTTCATGCAGTGCTGCTGTAAACCTCCTTTTCTGGTTCCAGATGTTTCTTGAGGGTTGGTGCAACACGGAGGGAGGAGATACATAGTTGTGCCTTGTCTCCCTGCACCAGACAGGAAGAATGCATTGTGTCTCTAATCAAGGCTGGAGACCTTAGCAGATGGGGGGGGGGGAGGGGGGGGGGAATGGGCCCTAAAAAAAAAAAAAAAAAAAAAAAAAAAAAAAAAAAAAAAGAGCTCTTACTTAGAGAAAGAACTGTACGCACTTAAAATAGGCCATTTAAAAAGAAAGAAGAAAGCTTGTAGGATTTAAGTCTTTTTGATGAAATCAACAAATACGGTCTTTGACAAGCTCTACAGGGCAGGCTATGACCTCACAATAAATAAATTACAAGGTAGATGAGTTGGTGCATTTATGGAGCTGCGATGGGACATTTATAATGGGTAGGCTAACACTATTACCTCTTGCTCTAACATGTCCATTGAATCATCTGTCCAAGGCCACCACTCCATACCTCTACACTACTTCCACGGTTCAGCTAAGACACATCATCGGCCACTTATCTTTCCATGAAGTAATGAGGCACAATACAGCAGATAAATCTATCGTACCAGTCAGTCCAAAAAATTCCCGATTTCTCCTCTTATAGCACTAGAAACTTCCATTCATCAGAAGCTTTCCTACTGCTGCAGACATCTAACATTTACATCTTCCTACTGTAATTTGTAATACCTCATACTTTTGATTTTTCTGCTACTAATGTATAATAACCTTGAAAGTTTGCACTAATTCTGAAGTGATCGGCTGCTAAACATGAGTGAGGTGTCATACTGAGACATTCAAACTGATTTAGAGCAGCAATAAAATGCATTTGTTTCATTTTAACCATCATTTAATTTTACATTAATATTTAAAGTATACAAAATGAAGATAAATCAAGACTTGCTTATTTTACAAAGGTTAACACAAACCAACATTTTATATATAGCCTCCCACTTCTGCCCTTATACCTCCAGAGGTGCCAGTAATGGGCTTTAAATTAGACCCTGCGCAACATCTTGTCACTATAATGTAATTAAAACAGCCGCAGCAGATCAACTGTTCTCCACACATAATGAGATTGGATGACATTATCAGACAATTTGTGGAATGTAAAGAAGCCAGGGCAGCCTGGATACTAGAACACAACTAAGTGTGGTCTGAATAAGCACTATGTTGTACGGTGTGAACTGAATACTTTATGGTCCGATACGAATATCTCCATACTGGAAGACAGTTCGGCGTTAGGGCATCAGGTAGTGGAACAGTTAAAAGACACGGACTAACCTGGAGAATATCAGGTCAAGCTTCAATCTCCATTACTGACACAGAACAGTTGTGCAAGATACCTTGAACAGTTATAGTTTTAAAAAAAAAAAAAAAAAAAAAAAAAAAAAAAAAAAACACACTAATTGTATAAGGAAATTAAATGCTACAATTAACTTTTGATTGAAGTGTCAGTTACATTTAGTCATTTAGCTGATGCTTTTCTCCTGAGTGAATAACAATGACTTACCCATTCATACATCTGGGTAACTTTTACTGGAGCAATTTAAGGTAAGTACATTGTTCATTGGTATTGCAGCAGTAGGTGAGATTCAAACTGGCAACCTTCAGATCTAAAGACAGCAGCTCTAACCACTATGCTAGCAGGTAATAAAGGCCAATCAGAGCACTCTTCTCAAAAGGTTTTTAAACATGACCCTAACATTATGAATATGTTACATTAGTGTTCACTGCAAACTGATTAGAAGGACCAAACAATGGCCCTGTCAAATCATCACGTGCTCATTAGTGTGTCAAGTTTCCCCACTCTGTCAACCACAGTTCAGCTAATCTAACGTTGTGCTCCCTACCCAACTTCTCTTTCCATCGAACAAATGAGACAATATGACCATTAATAAGAAATCCAGAGGGTTCTATACAGATTCTTTCATTCTAAGCTTGAAAGGACAAGGTACCTGCGTATCCCTCAGGTCTGCAGGGTGCTAACCATTACATGAGCCTTAGGGCCACAGCAATCCAGGTGGTGAACACCAGCAGAGATGTGTAAATGACCTCCCACTGAACCACAGGTGTGTGTAAAAGAAGTCCTCCCCCACCATGTGGAACAGGAACTTAATGGACTGCATGAAACACATAAAACACATCATAAAGCAGCAACTTTGACAAAGAGTGATGCTGAAGTAGCGTTCTAGCCTATGCCTGCTTTAAACCACCATCTCATGGTTGTTAATGAAATATTAAAGTGAACAAGACACACATACCACCACAGTCAAAACAAGCGGAGTAGGGTGATCACCAATATCACACCAATATGCCAACACATTACTATTGGAAAACATGCTTGAGAGCAGGGACCTACAAAGAAAGAAAGAAAAAGTTTGTTGCTTGCATTCCCCCCCCCCCCCCTTCCTGACAGCAACATAATGCCATCAGCAAGAAAAAGTCTAATGTTGCTACTGGAACCAGGGGCCACCAGCTTCTTTGGCAAGTCAGCACCTCATACCAGCTTGCGTTGCATTGCACAATACCATATTCATACCTGAAGTTTAAAATATATATATATATATATATATATATATATATATATATATATATATATAGTGACACTGATACACTTAAAAATGTAAAAATGGGACAAGAAAGGTTAACACTGTAGTCTAAGGACTCAGGAGAAACACGAGGGACGACTGGAACCAAGTATAGTGTTCAAGAAATAAATGTTTAATGACTTCAGGAGTACTGTCTCTGAATTTGCTTCTGTAATTCATTAACCAAAGTTCATTTCTGATCTAGCAGTCTGAATCCATGCATTTGTTTTAGCAGAAGCAAACAGTCCAAGGCCTGATGATGTGCTGCTGCATATGACACACTTGCAATGATTCTTGGGTATTACTGCACGTAATGCGTTTGCTACCATCATTTGGTGACAACAAGGAACTTATCGCTGCATTATGTCAACCGCTCTCAACAAGCCAACAGTAATGTGGCTGATCCAAGATGATGTCAACTGATCAGATATTCAGACACAGGGGTACATCTAGGGCTAATGTATAACCCCACATCATTGATTATCTGCACCATGGATTCATCAGCACTAGGTAAGAGAGATGAGACACGAACCAAACATATCATTTCACATAACACATACACAGCATGACACATATCAAAACAAACAATTTCTCCACATCCTTATCAGGTGACTTGGTACGTTTAAATCTTACTTCTCACACAGGGGACCTATTTGCAACAAGAAATTTTATTCAGGATTCTACCCTGCTGTATTAACACAGCCCACTAGCTCTTTTAAAACAGAAACTGTCACTGAGCAAATACTTCAGTCTTTTATAAATAAACATTAAATGCTCACTACTATATCATTTTCCTTTAAGTAGCAGGAGGCATTTTGCGTAAATGTGATATGTGGCATGAGTAAATCTTCTACATGTCTTCTTGGTCATGAAAAATTAAATTGTAAATTAAGTATTAACAGCAAAATTAGCACAGAATGAATCACACTTATTAAAGCTTACAACTGCAGCATTTTAACATTCTATGAAGAGCATTGTGTTTTCCTTCCCTGATGAAACAAAGGAAAAGAAATCCAACACTGCATCCAAACTTTGGAACATGGCCTCAGGAAGTTTTTGGAAGCAAAGTGGATAAACACACCCCATAGGTCCAGCAAAGCAATGGGGTTAAAACTGACGACAACAATCTATTTCATATTGATCAAAAACCAAATAAGACAGGAACAATAAAGAGCGCTCCAAAAACACCACAGAAGCCAAACATCTATATACTGTACCCTATTTAGAACTTAAAACCAATAAATACAAAAACCACACAAAATTTTGCTAACTATGAATTGTGTACATTAAAAAACCTAAAAGATTTTCACCTCTCTGCTGTGAGCATTATAAAGCCAAAAATGCAGTTGTAAAAGGCAGAATAATACTAAACATACACACCATGCCAACGCAACACAGTTGTTACACAATTTGTGTCATGACAACAAATACATTTCAGCTTGCCATCTGGAAATGCAAGTGTCTTTAAATACCATGCATTAATCAGTACACCCACATGTTTTTTAACCTTGGACTTAGACAAGCAAGCTAGTCAGCTGCATAAAGATTTTAAAATTCCCTATCTTCTTTTAATCTTCATCAGAGTAGTGGACACCCTTGACCAGACACCTTTCTCGAGCCTTCTGCCTTAGAATAATGTTAAGACAGTCTTCTCTAAACTATTAATCCATAGTCCCTTGTCAACTTTGGTCTCCAACAGTCAGTCCCATAGCAGCCCTAGTCAGGCTCACAGGAAGTGACAACATACCACTGATTCGAAACTGAGCAACACTATACAATACCTGTTTCTGCTGAAGCATCACCTCAGACAACAATGAATCAACTAATCGGATGCGTCCGGGAAGACTTTTGGGACCTGTCTGTCAGTTGTTTCTCTCATCCTTTCCTCCCCAAATAAACATCACTATGTGGGGCACTGTGATGCACAAGCTGTCAGCACCAGCAGTAAAATGTTAATGAAACATATGGTCATTTAACGCACCCCAACCCTATTTTCCATAACTGTTGACACACAGACACGTTCTTATGCTCAGTTATCCGCTAAAATGGCAAGGTAGTGATATTTCAAGAATGCCAAACAAAACCTTAGACAAGAGATCTGGTATTTGAGTTACTTGCTTTCCTTAAATGAGATGCACTAAATCCATAATATCTAATAATTATGTGTAGGAAAACACTTAAGATTGTCAAAATATTTTAATCAGATTACTACAGGACAGTTAATGAGATATTTCCTACTGAAATTTGTGCGTGACAGAGAGAGTGTGTTATACTGATGTATGGATGAGTGATCCATTGTAAGTAATGTATCTAGCAGTGTAAGTCACCTTGGTGAATAAGGTGTGTGGGCTCATAACACTAGATAGAGTTCATTGGAAGTCTCTTTGGAGAAAAGTGTCTGCTGAATAGATGTAAATTGATTTTAGGTATAATTCACACTTTTGCTTTTAGGCTGTCTCAAAAAAACAAAATTCCACAAATAAACTCTTACCAAAAAAAAAAAAAAAGAAAATACAAACGCTGTGCTTGTTGGATGAATATTATAGTGTCGCGTGAAAGTGTTCTGCACTCCTGACTGGCGAGACGGCGTGTCAATCAAATGACAACGGACGCCCCTCTTTTGAACTAGACCTGAGGCTGAGGCGCATCAACTTTCACCTTGTCAAGGTGCTTCTCCAGTGATCAGTAGCCACCTTTACTCATCGCTCTTCCTTCCTACATGATAGTGAGAAATCCTAGTCATCCTAACAGTAGTCCTCAGAGACACAAGTTAGTCCAATTAAATTCAGTGCCTAACCGCCACATTAACTTAATAAGAAACGCTTCATCTGACTACGCTGACTGATTAACCTGTGACTCAGGAGAAAATTGTTTTATGTAAAGCAAGACACCGGGCAGCGCGAAACTAGAATTCTCCTGGGACTTGACTGCCTAAGACGAAGTGCGCGGGTTTACCTACCTGTGACATCTGCGGCCTGAAGTTGATCTCCTTCAGGTCCACGGAGCCCGGGGAGAGGTTGTGCAGCACCTGGCACAGAAGCACGCCGTCCCGGAGCGCCTGGGCCAGGTCGAAGACGGCGGCCGACGGCCACACGACCCGGTGGTTCGCGGGCAGCACCTTGCAGTCGATGAGCCAGCGGCTGCACTGCCTCCACTCCTCCATGATGATGATGTCGCCGGGGACGGAGCGACACAGAGACACCGGGCAGGCAGGGCCTGGAGCCCGACAAGACTCGGCGCCAAGTGTGAACTCCGGCGGCACCAGAACTGCAGCGGGGAGAGTTAGAGGCGCAGGGAGAAGCGCTTCTCTCGCTTAGCCAAACGACTCATTGTGAATGAAAAGCGTCAACTTGTAGTCCTCTTTTTATTTAAGGTGAAGTTAAGTCTTTCCCCTCCTTTTTGTTTCTGCTGGACACAGTTAAGCCTCGACGAAGTTCTGCAGCGCCTGTTCCTCCGCTCTACCAGATAATTTCCCGGCTGGTTTTACACATTCGGCGGGAGAGTTGCCGACGCACGTCGCGCCTCGAGGCGGGCTGCCTGTGGGGGGTTTCCCGCGGGACGCTGCTCCGCCGTCGGACAATGAAGCGGGACGAGCTGTGATTCGGACACGCGGCCGAGCGCGGCTGTCACATACACACACACCACAACACTCCCGCCAGGCGAAAACACCGACCCGACCGTCCACTTCTCAAGGTTCGCGGTGGGAAAACAAGGGTCCTACAGCAGAACTGCGGCGCGAGCTGACAAGCGCGTGCGCTCATGTATAACAGGGGTAACAGCACCGCCGGTCACTTCAGGCTCCGGGAACAAAAATGGGTATCTCCTCCTTCTCCTCCAGCACACACGTGTTGTTACTCCTCACCGCACAAGTTCTGTTCTCAAACATCTCATCCCAACTTGGAAGGAAAAAAACGCTTCACTCCGCCGACTTCACCGCGTTTTATATCATCCTTCCTGACTTAAAAGGCTGTGAAGTCTTACGTTCCATAATAAGAATGTGCTCAAGTTTAGTCAAAGTAAAAGGCCGAAGCAATTAAGACCCCTCAGTAAATCCACTACTAGTCTAGTGTATTATCTTTAAGATTATTATTCTCGTTTCCTCCTCCCAGCACAGCAACACTCCGTCTCCCCGGAGTTAGAGAGCCGAACTCGTCGACTCGGAGCCCGGTCGCGCGGTCTTTGCGGGAAACGTGAACGCGCTTCACGAGCGGGAGGGGCGGTAGGCTGAGAGGATGTGAACGGAGGTGCGGCCCAGCGCGCACACGTGTCAGAGCCTGTGGGAGGGAACGGCTCGTGGTGCTGTTCGCGCGCCTCGCTATCAATAGCATTCATGCCCGGGAGGACCTTCAGCTTTCCATCGCTTTTCCAGCTCGTAAAGAGGCCTAGCAACAATTCCTCTTTAACCCATTTCACATGGACACTTGTTAGTGGAACAAGTGGTGCGTACTGTTAAATATTACAAATGTAAACTGTTTCGATAATCATTCCTTGTGTGTTGTTACTCTTTTTTTAGGCGCTACGTGCGTCACTTAAAAAGGTCATACCAAATTCCTGAGAATTAATTATAATTTCATTGAACCTCATCAAAAAACAAATCGCATCTCATAGGCTTTATGGCACTGCTTTTAAAATAATTGTATTACCAGGGATAGACGTTTAAGTAAGCAAGCGCATCGCTACTTATCAGAAACAAACCCTTTTCTATACTGTGAACCTTCGTAACCTCTTCATGTTAAAAGTTTCCAGATCACAAACATATCCTGTGAAATGTCGCCACCTCGTGGTGCTACAATAAAGGCTGTTCCTGTATACTATTGTAGGGCTCCCGCTGCACGACGCTGCTCTTCTCCCAAATCTGCTGCGTATAGCCTACTAATGCATGGGGTATATCATCTCAGAACATGACACACACACACTTTCTGAACCGCTTGTCCCATACGGGGTCGCGAGGAACCGGAGCCTAACCCGGCAACACAGGGCATAAGGCTGGAGGGGGAGGGGACACACCCAGGACAGGATGCCAGTCCATCACAAGGCACCCCAAGTGGGACTTGAACCCCAGACCCACTGGAGAGCAGGACCAGCTCCAACCCACTGTGCCACCGTGCCCCCCAGAACATGCCAAATAAAGTAAAATATAAATATGGATCAGCATGTCATACCTGAGCAACTGAAAAGCACATAGACCTGTGTTCAATTAAAATCTCTCCTGCCTTCCTGTTTCGCCTCTGCCACGCTCTCCCTTCTGCTGTACAGTTCTCAGATCTATCAACAGACGATGCTACTAACATTTTGCTCTCTGCCCTGTCTTCCTTCCTTAACTCTCTCTGTCCCCTAACTTCCAGACCAGCATGCCCCAGTGCCACCCCATGGGTGACATACATTACATACTAACAGGACTAAACTCTGGGCTGCAGAGCGAAGATGACGAAAATCCAAGACTCGCATAGACCTGGATGTCTACAAACAACCCTTAGCTACTTTTCACTCTGCTGTCTCTTCAGCTAAAAAAAAAAAAAAAAAACACACAACACCTTCTTCCACAACAAAATACAGTCTGCAACAAAAACCACACAGTCTGTTTGCCACCTCCTCCTCCCTCTTCTCTCATTGCTGATAACTTTGCTTTGTTTTTCAGAGACGAAGTCAACGCAATCACTGACAAGTTCTCAGCATCACCCTGCCCTGTTCACGCTGGACTTCTCTGCAAGGACATGCTTTCCAAATCCAAGCCACTCTCAGAATATGAAATCTCCGACCTCCTGATATCACACAGAGCCACCACCTGCTCGCTAGATCCGATCCCATCGACACTCCTTCAGACCATCTCCCCGCAACTCCCCAACTTCATCTCCAAGATCATCAACTCCTCGCTCACCTCTGGCTCCTTTCCATCTGCCTTCAAAACTGCTCTCATTTCACCTCTGGTAAAGAAACCCTCTCTGGATCCTAACTCAGTCCAAAACTACAGGTCAATCTCACTCCTCCTCTATCTGTCTAAAACTCTAGAACGGGCAGCCTAAATTTCTCACCTGGAACCATATCCTCGATGGATATCAGTTTGGATTCAAAGTTAGTCACTCCAAGGAGACCGTGCTCCTGGCAGTGTCTGATGCTTTCCAGTCAGCTAGAGCGGCCTACCTCTCCTTGGTCCTCATCCTCCTTGACCTGCCTGCAGCATTCAACCACCAGATTCTACTCTCCTCTCTTAGTCAGGCTGGCATCAAAGGAACGGCACTAAGATGGTTTGAGTCCTACCTATCAGACAGATTCTATCAGTGGTCTGGTGGGGCTCCCGTTCTTCAGCTCTCCCTCTCTCAACTGGTGTCCCACAGGGCTCGGTACTGAGTCCTCTGCTCTTCTCGATCTACACTGCCTCCCTTGGCCCTGTCATAGCCTCCCATGGATTCAAATATCATTGCTATGCTGATGATACCCAGTTCCAACTTTCCTTTCCACCTGGAGCTTCAGACATTTCCGTGCGCATCGCTGCCTCCCTGTCAGACATCTCTGCATGGATGTATGATCACCACCTCCAGCTCAATCTCTCCAAAACAGAGATCCTACATTTCCCAGCTGGCCAGTCTTCCTTTCATGATCTCTCGATCAAACTGGACAACTCACTCATTGTGCCTACCTCCTCGGCTAAGAGTCTGGAAGTGATGATTGACTCAAGTGTATGTTTCTCTCAGCACATCGAAGCCACAACCTGGACCTACAGACACATCCTGTATAACATCCTCAGGATCTGTCCTTACCTCACAACTGACTCTGCCCAACCACTTGTCCAGGCCATGTTGACATCCCATCTGGACTACTGCAGCTCTCTCCTGTCTGGCCTTCCCACTACTGCAATCAAACCTCTGCAGCTGATACAGAATGCCGCTGCCCGAGTTGTTTGACTTGCCAAAGCGTTCCCATGTATCTCACCTCCTTGTCTCTCTGCACTGGCTTCCTATAGCTGCCCGGATCAAATTTAAGACCGTGGTTATGGCCTGCAAAAGCATCAGTAGAACTGCTCCCAGCAATTTACAAGACTTGAGCTCCGCTACACCCCAACAAAACTGCTTTTCCACATCTACCCACTTGGTGATCCCACGCACAAAAGATAAAGCACAGAGGTTCTCGGTTCTGGCTCTGTTGTGGTGGAATGACCTCCCCCTCTCACTCAGAACTGCAGAAACTCTGTCCATATTTAAAAAGGGTCTGAAAACTCACCTCTTCCAGACTCACTTCACCCATCGTCTCTTAAGCTGATGTAAGGTGTAAATGTTCATGCAGTATAACTTTAAGATCATGCCCGGATAAACCTTTACACAGCTACTCCTGTAATGTATATGTTGATACACTGTACATCTTTAAGAAAAATCACCAGGAAGGTGATGAGGAATTGTTGATATTCTAATAGTTTTATGCAACTACTCATGTGATGAACATTGGTGCATATGATGAAAGAAACTAACTGTACTTAAGAATCAAGTCTGGAGGTGTCTTTCTCCTAATGTAATGAACAAACTGTATGTTGTATGAGATGTACATTGCTTTGCAGAAAAGCATCTGCTAAATGAATAAATGTAATTCATTTTTATAGAGCGCTCCTCTCACACCGTGATGCAGTGTGCCGAACAAAGGATCAGAGGCATAAAACAAATAGGAGGTTAAATACCTTAAATTTCTTACAATAACTATGGCATCGGTAAAGCTGTAAGTAAGCCTAGTGGCCAGAAAAGAAAGGAACAAAAAAAAAAAAATGTAATCGAATAGCAAGGGGACAAAAAAAAAAAAAAACTCTACAGGTCCAAGCATCAGCGACCTCCAACCTCTCCAGTGCATTTTAGATAACAAAGACTTTACAGCTATTTATAAAATTGTAGCTAAATGCTAATAACTTGATATCCCAGTTCACAGAGGCATGTCTCGTCTAGCAGGGCAGGCACTCATGAGCTTCTGTCCACATGGAGTGCTGGTGTCAACAGTCTCTTTTTTCTCTGGGTGCTTTAGATTTTCCAAGGTTAACATTAAGATACTAAGATACTATAATAAGAAACAGTTTAAAAAAAAAAAAAAGAAAAAAAGAAAAAAGTCAGGTGATACCATGCAAGTCAACTTTGTGGAGAAAAATGATGCAGAGCAAGACATTAGTGCAGAGACCAAATGGATGCTCTATAACTGTTACATTTCACACTTGTCTTATTTACATTTCACATTCATTTAGCAGATGCTTTTCTCCAAAGCGACTTCCAAAGAACTCTATGTAGTGTTACCAGCCCACACACCTTATTCACCTCGGTGACTTACACTGCTAGATACACTACTTACACTGGCTCACTCATCCATACACCAGTGGAACACACTCTCTCCGTCACTCACACACTATGGGTGAACCTCAACAGCATGTCTTTGGACTGTGGGAGGAAACCAGAGCACCTGGAGGAAACCTACATAGACACAGGGAAAACATGCAAACTCCACACAGACTGAGCAGCGATCGAACCCATGTCCTCTCGCGCCACCCAGGCACTGTGAGACAGCAGCACTGCTCACTGTGCCACCATGCTGCCCCACTTATATCTAATCATTACTGTATTCAATGTATTTCCATACTATTTCTGCTATTTTACTGATGTGATAAAAAGTGGGTATGCATGCTATAGTGCTGTACGTACATTATGGCAGTGGAACAAGTGCTGTATATTTTAAGCTATTTTTTGTGTGCATTTTTCCCCCCATCATGGGTGTATTGTCACCTTGTTTCTCACTCTCATTTAGCGGATGAAGATCACCTGTTCTACCTTGTATACCAGTACAGTTTCTTGCCAAAAATAAAATTCAGAACAATAAAAGCAATAGCTTTTTAAAAATCTGAGTTTTTAAAAAAAAAAAAAAAAAAAAAAAATCCTTCGTGTGCGAATCTAGCAGCGTTTCTCCAGGTATAAAGTGTTTCATGGTGACACGTGGTCATGCATAAGCTAAGCACAAAATAACGCGCAGAGGGGTGCCGTATTGTTGTTTAGTTCTACATATGAGGGTTTCCTCAACCGTTAGTGGGAAGGTGCGCGGCGCTAGTAATGTGGAGAGTGGCAGCCTAGGACCATGTAAAGTGGATGTCGGGTAGGCCTACTGCCTTCTTTTAAACAGCTCATATACTTAGGTTCTCTCGCTGTGTTCTTTTCTTGCTGTATGTCTTAAACTCTTAACAATGGCAAATAATCTGGAGTTTAATTTTTTCCAGAAATGACCATTACTACAGTGTACATTATATATAAATACCTGACACCTTTGGAATGTATATCAGCAGAAAAAAAGCAATTGATGATGTAGGCTGGAGGGGTGCAGTGGCGCAGTGGGTTGGACCACAGTCCTGCTTTCCGGTGGGTCTGGGGTTCGAGTCCCGCTTGGGGTGTCTTGCGACGGACTGGCGTCCCGTCCTGGGTGTGTCCCCTCCCCCTCCGGCCTTACGCCCTGTGTTGCTGGGTAGGCTCCGGTTCCCCGCGACCCCGTATGGGACAAGCGGTTCTGAAAATGTGTGTGTGTGTGTGATGTAGGCTGATGCATGAACACACGTGGTCAACATGAAAATATTAATAATTGTCTTACTTTTGAAATAATCAGTAGTTAATGCAACACTGTATACATATTCCATCAGATATATGAACGTTGGCAGCTGCACAACAGTCAAAATGTAGTTACTAGGAACCGTTACTTGGGATTATCCGCTGTTTCCGCTCGGACGATAATGCAGAAGGACGCTGTTGCCAGGAGCAGCAGCATTTGTACAGTATCGCTGCGCGAAGATGCACTGGACGGAAGTCAGTCAGTGATGCGGTCGGGATTTTAAGCAGCTACGTGAACATTCGAACCGCTTCGTTATATAGATGCAGACAGTCCCGAATGCAATTCTACAACCTAATTGGTGACAGGACGTATTACAGTTTTAGAGGGCGATAAACCGGCGGATTAGAAGCGAGAGTGGGTGTTTGCAGCGCTCCCGTGCAAGTCGCTCCGCGTCGGAGTGTCGTTTTTATCGTGTTACTACTGGAGTGACCGAGTTCCCTGCGGACTCACTGAGCTCGGACACGCACGGACTGAGCACCGCAGTTCGTTCTCGAGACATTTCTTTATATATATATATATATATATATATAATTACCTGCTCATATTTATACTTGGTGTGGCACTTCATCTACCGCCGGACTTGTTGTTGTTGTTGTTTGTCCATCAAGCCACGCTGCGCCGAAAGCTCTACTTACTACTACCTCTAAGTCTACTCTTCGACCAGGAGAGCCGGAGACCCGTGGAGTGCAACGTTCTCTTCTGTCTGTCTGGCCTCTTCGCTTCAACCATCCGCCCACCGTCGCCTTCCGTTCTTCCCTGGCCCGTCCAGAAGAGAAAAGAAGGGGCCCGGACTCCGTAACTGGGGGGCGAAGCGGTGCGGACCGCGCTCCAGCCGTCGCTCCAGCCAGCCAGCCAGCCAGCGGTGCTCCACTCCAGCTGCGGCGCCATGGCGGAGCCGACATGAGCGACAGAGTCAGAGTGCCGCTCGCGGACAAAGCCCTGTCGGAGGGCTTCGCGCGCCTCAGGTATCGCGACACGTCGCTCCTGATCTGGCAGCAGCAGCAGCTGGAGCTCGAGCGCGCGCCTCCCGCCACCTACCTGAGCCGGAGCCAGAGCGCGTGGTACAGCCAGTACGGCAACGAGGCCGTGGTGGTGCGGGACTCGAGGAAGCTGGACGCGCGCGGAGAGAGCGTGGCCTCCAAGGTCTGTTCGCTGATGTGACGGAGTGACCAGACGAACGGGCCGTGACACACGTGTGTGTGTGTGTGTGTGTGTGTGTGTTGTGGCCCCTCGTCGTATGCTCACAGCACGTACTACGTAGCTCTCGAGGCGCCGCACCTCATTTTCAAGCTGTCTATTTCGATGACATCACTGCGCAAGCCGGTCGCTCACAGTGTCAGACAATCATGAGCTTTGCGGCGATGATGATGATAATAATTACTTGGCAGGGAATTCGTTCCCTGTCCGCTGAGGATCGTAGTACGTAGCTTTATAAACTAAGGGCACTAGCAGGTTCTGAATGTGAAGGTATAAATTTGTGGTAGTAAATAATGTAGGTAAAATGTACAGCGTGATATGACATGTCACATGATGCTGAGGGTTTCTAGGCTGGGTGTGAAATGGACTATTTAACATCTTCAAGCCCAGGGTCCGACGCAGATGGAAAGCAAGTTCTGAAAGCTTGTATGTATGGTCATCGGGAGGATCTGACATTGAATCACCATGTTTTAGTCACCACGGGGTCTTTTGATCGCTTTCGGGGAATGTCCCGTTAATGACTCACAGGGAGCAGCTGTCTGTTAACGTGGGACGAGCCTGTGTCCGGTCACAATCCAGAGCAGTTTAAGGCAACTGGAGAATACTGCGTTCGAGGGGTAAGACTTTGAAGGTTTCCGAATTCACCAATGCTTACATTTTTCATCACTTTCACTGAAAACCTTTCATGGCTCTGAGGCTACACAGGTGTTGGGGAAAAGGAGAATAAAATTGCCTCTGCCTCTACCCCACTGGCACAGTTAGTGCCTGAAAAAGCAGCAAGCGTGCCAAGGGATCACGGGCCGCGCGATGAATGTCAACAACCGAAACATGAAGCGGCACGTGCAGAGATCAAGAACAAGGTGCCCGAGCGTTTGTAAATTGCATCGTGCTCCAACGGCTCAGTCTTCACTTCACACGGACCCTGCGTAGAAAAAGCCGTCCTCAAAGGTCAGCATCTGCACAAGACAGGAGGGGAAGTCGCTGAATTCCGGGAATCATGGACAGACCTGCGGAAGTCAGTGGCTGCAAGTGGAGGATGGGTGAACTAGTTCTCCGTGGATCTGAGCGACACTTACTGTGATTTACTGTGACGCGATGTGATTTTGAGTTGTGTCAAACGCCATCTCCGGTTTGCCGCTATGAAAACCAAGAAGTATAGCTCTGTCATAAAAGTGGAAGTAAATATGTAAGAATATATTCAGACTTCACAAAGTTAGTATTTAGAATTTGAAATTGTGGGACAGTGAGAGAAGCCCGACGCATTAATGGGAAATTTTACGGCATTAGTGAAAGTAATAACCTTGAGCGTGGACCTGTTGAAACAGGTGAAGTAATTTATGAAAGTGTTTCTATACATCTGGTTCATTTAAAATGTCTTCAGGGGCAGGCTTCCATTCCATAGCTGGGGGTGAACAGAGTACAATGCTTGCGTAAAATTAATTGCACATACACAAACATAGGTTTTTGTGGTTTATTTATGAAAAACAAAAGGAGTTTGGTGAGTCAGACTCCAGGTTAGCAGTTACATCAAATATTAGCTTCTAACTCTGCCCAACAACCCCCCCCGCCCCCCACCCCATCAGGCTCTTTAGACCTTTGTTGCAATAAACAAGCCTAAAACTACTTACATTGAATCCTCAATTTTCTCAATGACTGACATTTACAGGAAGATACTATAAACAGCTCAAAAAAGGTATAAGAAAGTTACAATATTCCTGCATGCACATACATAAAAAGTTTTTTTTTTTTATTCTTTTTAAAATTTTAAATATAAAAATGAACTATATCTTGACCAGGGCCTAAAAATGAACTAATAAGTGGTGAATATATATTTATATATACTTTTCAGTCTTAAAACTCTAGTGACATCACTCAGGAAAGCCCATCATGGTTTTAAAATCAAATCGTTGCGACGCTGAGAGAAAGGGGTGGGGTGGGAGGTCTGCAGTTCAGTACACCCAGGTAAGACAACATACCACCACAATCAGCAGGTGGCTCCTTGGCTCCTCCAACATTGCCACTTCAGTTTAGTGATGGAGAACACACAACTACTCATCATTTTGGCTAGGATTTGGAATGGGGAAGTCTGATCATGATTAGAATGGATCATGAAAGAATCACCAAACAAGGATGAATAAATACATTCAAAAACCAGCACCCCACCTTTAAGAGGAAGACTTGCCGATTACATTTTGCTTTTTACATGAAATTTTGCATTCAGGATTTTCATAAGGTACACACAATGAGAAGGTAGTTCAGGACATAATTTGTTGTTCCGAAGAAACTGAACAATCAGTCTAGTGTTTTAATTAATGCAGCTGTAACATGTAATACATAGAAAACATATTCCTATTCCAAAATTCCATATAAAAAATTAAATCAGGGCAAAAATTGTTAAAAAACTGATGCATACCTATTCTTCTGTGGGGGCAGCCGTATCTGATTGTGATGTGTTCAAAATATAAGCAAGTACTTAAGATCAGCAAAAATACAATACAAAAATAGTTTGAGGCCTAAAATCATGATAGTTAAGACGTTAAATGTACATGGTTATGGCTGGAATACTAATACTGCATCAACCTCATTTATTGCTTGTTTTGTGACTTCCCCAGTGTAAACAATGCACATTAAAATTTAACAGCTTTTCAATTTTTTTTTTTTTAAACATTATTTCAGACATGATCGATGCTGTAAAGAACACCTCTTATGCCAATAGTACTGCCACACAAGTCAGAGGTTCCTGAGCTGTGGTTTCTGAAACTCACACTCAGTGACCTCTACCCCACCCCTTCATCAGAAAGCTTAACAAAAAAAAGGATTGTTGAACACAAAAATTTAAATAACAGATGTCAGAAGCTGTCAATAACACTAAAATGACAGTAGCCCCTTTGAAAACAAAAGTTAATTCCACGACTGCATCTAATAGCTTAAATAATGAACTTTCATAACTCCACCTGCAAAGACAGCAAACCATTGTATTTCGGCCTATGAAAGCCCAAAGACTGCCCCCGTACCCATTAAAGGGTACTTATGTCCAAACATTCCCCCTGATTGTCCTACGGAATGGACTACAGAAAGCTGAGACATTCTATTATCATATGGAAGGGAAGCAAATATGAAAGGAAATCAATACATGCCATTCATGTGGGTAAATTCAATATTAAAGACACCAAATCAAATGATAAAATCAGACTTTCAGCATCTTTTTTTATAATTTTTTTTTTCCTCTGTAGAGTAAAAAGAAAACTAGGGTAATGCAAACCTCAAACTATGGAAAAAAAATCCCATAACACAAATGGTCTAATAAGGGGAAATCCAAAGGACGTTACACATTCTCCAGTTTCCAAATTCCTCTCAGTATTTTTCAACCCATTTTTTAAAAAAAAAAAAAAAAACAACGAAGTTGTGCAGGTATTAGTTCCCCATGTACAGGTATCGCTAACCAGGAAACCAGTCATGTATCACATTGGCAGTAGCTGAATTACAGCAACACTGCACAGAACCTAGAAAAGGCAACAAAATTAGTGTGTTTGGAGCAGGGACATAGCGACAAAGTTCTGGTGAAATGAGAGCCAATTTCTACATGTTCAGAAGAGAGCTGACTGAAAGTAATATGCATTCTTGCTGTTTTGTGCATATTACATGTCAAATAAATTAAAGCAGATTAGTCAGTAAGATATATAAATATACACATAGGCAGGTACTTTTGGAATGTGGAGAGGGTTTGGAGGTCAACTTAACCGCAAGGTGCTGTTTCAATGATGGAAGCTATTTAAAAAAAAAAAAAAAAAAAAAAAAAAAAACTCAGATGAATTCCCCAAAGGCAAAGCCAAGACCCCTTAGTGAGACACAACTGGAAAATTTGATGAACTTTAAAAGTCAGAGAAAATGAAGTAATTATTTCTCTATTTGTACAATTTTAAAAGCATAAACGTGATTTATGGACTTTACTCTCTCAAACCCAAGCATTTCCCTTTCAGGGCCACTGATGCTGTCCAGTCATCTATATCAGTTTTGCCTTTTTCTCCTCAAAATCCTTATATAAAAATGTATAATCTCTGCCATGGTGGTACTTTTTATTGTAATCTGAGTCTTAAAGGGGAACCAACTAGAAGTACATACAATGGCTGGCCTCACAAAAGGAACTAAAAAAGGAGCAGTTCTGTTTGCACGCCAGGTTGGGTTCAGTCTGAGTCGCTGCTGTCGGAGCTGGAGCCACTGGATGAGCTGCTACCCGAGTCGGAGGAGCTGCTGCTGCCGCTGAGTCGAGAGGGTCCGCCCCCCTGCGCCGAGCCTGCCTTCTCTGCTGGGAGAGGGGGGCGCGTGCGTCACCACATGCATTCATCTTATGAAAGCTCAATCGTCTTCACCAGTCAACTCATGATCTTTGAAATATGTCATTTTCAATACAGTGGCACTGCAACCACATGCTCTGGTAAAACTCTCAAAATTAAAGTCAGTGAAATATTGCAAAATATAATCTGAGAGTAACATGCAATATACATTTTTAACATACTTCATATGATGTTTGAAATATAAAGAAATATTACTTTGTACTGAAACTAATATTTTGGCATTTCAAAACATTCCCGTATCGGTCAAGGAATTCTTCCTCAACCTAACATTTGGACCCCCACGAAACAGCAGAGAGGTATTATGACTTATGACAAACTTCAGACATGCAGACATACAAACACGCATGAGTGAAGAGGAGGAACGCGATGACAGGAGAAAGATGAAAAAGGAGGCTCCCCTTCCAAGCATTCAGAGAGAACTACCACTCTCCATAGGCACGTCTTACTCAAGTCCACTGCTTCAGTATGGCAATACTAAAACTGATTAAAAATCAGCATTTCCAGCACTTTAGTTGCGTTCAGGATCAGCTCATGTTATGTAAATTGCTTCTAAAATGAAAGGGAATTGTCGCTACAAGACGTGTTCACTGTTAATGAAAGGCAGGCGAATTTAAAATGACAACTGAACATTTACTGGACACCTCACATAAAGATATAATCTGTGGGATCAATAGACAAGCATCATCTTAAAGTAATCACACCGAAGGGGAGAAACTTATCTGCTGTTGCATTTCAAAAAAAAAATAATTTTAAAAAAAAAAACTAAATTTTGGCTTATACAGTATTATAAAAGACCATTAATGAAATAATTCACAGTATTTAAAAAAAATAAAAAAAAATAAAAAATAAAAAAAAAAACTAGGAAGGAAATAGAAGGACTGAAATTGCAGTCGCCCTCCCGTCATTCTCACTGGGTGCTTTGCCATGGTGACCTAGCCTGCCCTGCCTCTATTCTCTGACCATACAGGCCTTCTGGCCTCCTGTTGCACGTTGTCCAGCCCTGAAACGCAGGTACCTTTTTTGGGCGGTTTCTTGTTGTTGTTCAGCTGTCCACTCACGTCCTGCAGCCTCTTTTCTAACTCTTTCTTCTTTTCCTGAGCCAGTTCCTCCTTAGACTTGGCACTCTTTTTCCCTGTGCCCGCTGCAGGAGACACACAGCGGTGCACCGTAAGCACAAGGACACCGTGTGGACCTCGCTGCCATGGCAACACCATCGCGTCTGTTCTTTTTAATCTTTTTTTATTGACTGTAAAGGGTCACTGGAATTATTTGGCAAAATTAGGATAGTTTGGCTCTAGCAGGCATAGCACCACTTGAGATTCCACTGCCAAACAAAAATAGGCCAAAGGTGTGGTGGCTCTACCAAAATATATACACCTAAATAAAAATTAACTAAAAGCAGGAAGTTTACTGAAGATACCATTCAACAGACGTGCACAGGGAATGGGGAGGAGGGCAACTCCAGCAAGAAAAGAAGGGGGAAAAAGCCCGAGAGGTCATAGCGCTTAACGGCGAAGAAGGGACGGGTCATGGAGGAGAGGGTCTCCTCAGCCTACAGAAATCTGGTCTCCAAGACAGCACGAGCAGGATGCTAGACTTACGTAAAGGTTTCCGCTGTTTCTTCTGTAAGCAGGACTTGACATATCGCTCAAGCTCACGGAGAGTGGAGGGCTTGAGAGTCTCAAAGTCGATCTCTATCTCATCAGGGTTGGAGTCACGGAGCGAGGGCTCACGGGACTGAATAATGTGCACCACACGGCCCAGCTTCTCGCCTGGCAACCGATTGATGTCCAGACTGAGCTGCCGCTTCTCATCATATGTCATGGGCAGGGAGTCCTCTTCGTCTGACTCGTAGTTCGCTGCCCCTGACTTCCCCTTCTTCGGTTGCCTGCAAATTTTATTTATAAGCCATATTAATTTTCCCTCTCAAGATGGCTGTTCAGCTCTGCACTAAGAAGAGTTAACAGTATTTTAGACAAAAACCCGAAGGTCAAAGAACTGATCCGTGTGGATGAATACAGAACTATTCTTCAGGCTTAAACAAGGTAGACTGGATTTATTTTATATATGCTTGTTAACGGGAACTGTTCTCCCTTTGCCAGCTCAACAAATCATGAAAAGTCCTGGCTGAAACAAGGGACCGGACCTTTGTCCTTCGGAAGATCTGTTCTTCAATAGAAAGCACCTGTAGAGCAGCCAATGCTTCAGTAGACCAAGTCAGTACCTGCTGGCTGTGACAGTGCTGTTGGCCTTCCGGGCTGGGGCCTTTTTCTGCTGCGCTGGTTTGGACTGCTGTGTGGACTTAGGTTTCTTCTCATCCTCTGGCTTGGCCTTGTTATGCTTGTCCTTATCCTTTTCTTTGTCCTTCTTCTTTTTGTCTTTCTCCTTCTCTTTTTTTTCCTTCTTTTTCTTTGGTTTACTTACCGGCGCCTGAGACAGAGCGGCCAGTTGTTCATGAACGGCCTTCAGCTGGGGAGAGAGGCAAAGGTGCGGTCAGCCGTCAACCAAGGCATGGTTCGAAAGTGTGGATCTAAAGAGAGTTTGGGAAATTTCGATCTGGTGCCATTAAATTAGAATACATTTATAGTAAATTAACAGTTCATCTTGAGTCATTTACTGAGGTCTTCACTAAATCACTTTATCTTGCTTTTTTCCATCACAAGTCTTTCCCCCCCCAGCTACAGGGTGCTTGCAGGCTAATACTCGCCTTGCTTACCTAGTGCTTTACTAGGATACAATTTTATCCGAAAACTTTTCCAACTAAAAATGATACAGATATACAATATCAACATCTTGTTTATTCTGTACCAGTTTTCAGTATAATCCATTGTGTAGTTATTTGCTGTGGCCAATCCTGACAAGTAACATGCAGAATGCGCAAAGAGAGCACACACTGTGAGAATGGTGTTACCTAAACAAAAGTACTGTAATTTATTGTGTAATTCAATTTGCTTTCAGCAGTTTAAAAGAAAAGAGAACCTGCAACAATCATAGATCAATGTCTCATACTGGCCTGAATGTATCTGAAATGAGTGTTTGGCAACTGGATGCCAAATTAACTGAACTGCACTGGGTAAGCAATCCAAGAGGTCTTTAACTCTTTTTAAATCGGTTGCAAGAATGAAAAGTGAATAAAGACCTTAAGGAGAGTATACTGCCAGTGGAGTATCACAAGGGACAGCTGAGATTAGGGGAAAAACACAGTAGAAGTCTCTTTAACCAAGACAAAAAAGATGGAGGGATCTCTTGCACCTGCTCTCAACGCTCCCAGTTCATCAGCTACACCAGTCAATGTCATTCAGAGGAACTTGGAAAACAGATGAGAGCAGACTGAGAGGAAGCACAGCAAGCTTGCTTGGGGCCCCAGAGGTGCACCGCGTCCCCCTGCCCAGCCACGCCCCTTCCTGTCACACTCTCCCCCATCTTAACCCTCTACCGCTCACTCAACAAGGTGCAACAAATAAATGAATAAGGAGTTAGTGGGGACCGGGAAGTAAAAAGTAAATCACCTGAAAACGTTTGGCACACCCGTTTTTTTTCCCCGCCCTGTTACCATTGGGGTGCTCCACAGAGAATTGCTGGTAAAAAAGTCAAAGTGAAATCAGGGGACAAGAATACTCCAGAGGTCATGTAAAATATGACAACAAGCTACTTCATAATCAGAGCTACAATGTAATACTGCTAATGTAACTGCTACACTTAAAAATCATATCTACAATTACAACATGCATGCTATATATATATATATATATAATATATATATATATATATATATAGATATATAGATATATATATGTAAGTAATGCCTAAAATAGAGTATTTGAGGCGGTAGAGGGTTAACTTTTAGTCCTAACAGTAAGTAGTTAAAAAAATTTTTTAAAAAATCAACTGTGGAAGCAATGTGAGGATTGCATGGCTGTAGTGTAAGAGGGAGGGGCCTGACTGAAGATGGGAGGTGGCCAGAGCATGACTCCAACCCTCCCCTGTCCCTCCACCAAGTGGTTCGGATCTTGTTCCTCGGTTCTGAAACCCACCTGTTCCGAACCCACCTGTTCCTGCAGCTCGGCAAGCCGGGTGGCCCGCTCCTCCTCCGAGTCGGAGCTGTCAGAGCTAGAGGTGTCGCCGCTGCTCTCGCTGCTTTCTGTGCTCTTGCTCACCACAGCTGAGGTGGGTGGAGCACTGGGTGGGGTTAGCTCTGCTGGCTCATCTGGCATCTTGGCAAAGCGCATCTCAAACACATCCTAAAAGAGGTAATAAAATATAAGATTATAGAAAGAAGAATTAATGAAGCAAAAATGTTTTCCAGCTACATCTTTCAGGATACTAGCAGAGAAATTCTGAAGTTACACAAATATTCAAAGGTTTAATTAATTATACAGCTGAATGCAAATATTGTGTTAAAAGAATATTCAAGTATGTAGCATAAAACAGGAAAACTGAGAAATTATGCAATCCGATACCTGAAGTTTTCTTGCCATGGCAACAACCTCGTGATCAGGTGGGTTGTACTTGTAACAATTTGAGAACATTAACCGGATGTCAGCTGCAAAGCTTTGGGCATCCTGGTACTCCCGACTGTCCATCTTTTTCTGCAAGTGAACAAGTTGGATCAAACACTTAAGTTTATGCTTTTAAAGCCTGTATCGGTATCTTTAATTTGACTAAACTTCAAATTTGTTTCTCTAGAACATGCTTTAAATTGTCTAACTAAGGATAAAGTCTTGAAGAAGAACATGGTGAACATCCCAACATCATCACTGCTTACTTTGAGAAGTTTGAGGAAATAAATTCAATTTCAAACAAAGTGTTCTGTTCATGAGTTAAAATGAAATAAAATAATCTTTTTTTTTTTTGTTTTTTTAATAGAATCACTTATCATATTTGTGATTCAATTGCCGTAAGGGACAATTGTTAAATATTTTTCCACCTAACTATAACACAATGAAGCAACAATGAAGGCATATTCAGAAGATACAGTATGGATGTATATAAATCTAAAATGCAGACACAGGCTAAAATATAACAATCTGTGGCTGTAATTGGCTATGCATTCACTATGTTCCACATCTAAAAGTACCAGAGAAGGACAACTATGTATAATAACAGCAGTTTATACCTAATCATTTAACATTTCTAATATAAACCAATAGTTTCAGATGTATATCACTTTGGAGAAGCATCTGCTAAATGAATAATTGTTATCTCTGTAAAACATTTACAAGTAACCAGACAAAGATGCAGAACTACTATGTCCATACACTGACGTGTACCTCCCCTCTATTACGCAGTTATGTCACAAAAATTTACCCCTCCTTCTTCAAGATGTCAGACTTGTAAAAAGTTAACCTTAAAGATAATACTGTAACTTAAACACTGAAAACTACAAAATAATTTTCTCTCATTCAAAGTCAGAAGTTTTGTACCAATTCTAGCTAACTGGACTAGCAGTGCTAAAGTGCTTCAAAAAAAAAAAAAAAAAAAAAAAATCAAACCTCGAAACTTAACAGAGCAGGCATAAATTTTGTGTGCAGCTAAATCACACTGCACCGTGAATAAACAATTATGTAAACATTTCTGTAATGTTTATTTCACCCTTTGTTCAAATTTATTTTCTTGTTCCTCTCCTAAATTCCCAGTAGAGCTACAGAGTATGAAAGGCACAGATTTGGGTCTGCCTTTGATCTTGGAGGATGGGAACTCATGGACATACTTTAACGGTACTCAGGTCCATAGGGTGTTTAATTATTTCGTGGTAATCATGGAGCTCCAAAGCTTCCGCATCCACAGGCTTGTAAAATGGCCAGGCATAAGCTGCATGCTTCTTGGAAAGCATCTCCTTCAGGATGCTGTCGCAGTACTTGAGGTGCTCAGTCAGCTTGCCCTTCTTGCCCGCATGCTGTGGCACCTCGCCGTCCTCCAGATCTTTTTTGGGAGGCTTGATGGGCCGTCCTGTGCTCTCCCGGCGTGACACCACTTTGCCCTGTTTAGACTCCAGGAGGGGGGTGGGTGACTCGCTCCTACTTGCTGTGATTGCAGAGGTTGTGGGAGTTGTGGTATCTGCCTTTCGCTTCACCCCCTTCCTCTGTGGTGAGTGAAAAAGAACCAGAACACACAAACATCAATGTTGTGGTTCCAGCTCACGAAAGCCATCTATGACGGCTATAGCACTGACGACAGCTTATGTCATTTCAAATGTCAGCAAATTCATTTTTTCAGGATGTTCATTATGACTGCAATATACACTGCAGGCATAATTATAATCTCCATGGAACAAAGAACATATACCAGAAGCAGTTTCACACAATGACTTTTCAGTACCCCCATACAAGCCAAATGCTGTGGCAGTACACGTAAGGACTCTGAGTCTTACTTTGACAACAGGCTGTGCAGTAGACACAACAGGCATCATGGGTGCGGCAGGGGCTACAGTCTGGACTGGTGCCACATTGGGAGTGATGGTTTGCACAGGAGTGGCTGCGATGACAGGGGTCTGGGACACCTGCGTGGGGGTGCTAGGGAATGATGATGGCGGAGAAGCGGAGGACACTGCCAACACTTGCTGGTTGCCTAACAGAAGAAATCAGGGATACAATACTTAGATATGCATTCCCTTTGTTACAGTCTGCTCCCAGTTCCATAACTATTACTCAAACTGCAAAATAACACAACTATTGTACAACTCTGTAAAAGAACATTAGCAGCCATGCATCCAAAATAATAACCTTTGAAAGCTACACTAAAATCTACAGCAGTAGAGCAAAATGTCAAAAATGGGCAATGCTACGTGTAAATAAGAAATCAGTAATAAGTAATAAAAAAATACACTGCCAGTAGTATTTTACATCGATGCAACTTCTGTTGCAGCCCCTAGCTTTAAATTACCTATGCCCGCATCTGCAACTGGTTTGCGCCCCTTGCCCTTAGGAGCAGGTGGCAAAAGCTCCACCTCCTCCTGAGGCATCTGGGCCACTTTCTGTAAGAAGATCTTTTCCAGAGCTTGTGCCATCAGAACAATGTCATCTGTGGGCTTAAGGGAGAGAGAGGAAAATAACTGGTAAACTAAAAAGTGGACTCAATGACACTTCAACAACAATCTTGCAAAGTCAAAAGGGAGGCACAAACAGTGTCATTAAATAAAGAACCAGTCAAGTCTGATAAAGCACAGAAGGCAACGAGACATTCCTCACAAAAAAAGCTGTTTTAGAGTGAAAGGCAAGTGAGCAATTCATAATACAAGAAAGAGAAGCAAGAGGTTAAGTTTCTCCCAAGACCTACCTTGTTATAAATGTAACAATTTGTAAACATGGTGTTGAAATCCTGCATGCACTCACTGGCACTCCAGTAATAGTTGTTCTCTAGTCTCTTCTTAATCGTTCCCATATCCATTGGATTCTTGATTATTTTATGGTAATCCTATGTGACAACAGGAACAACCAATATCTGTAGTTGTGCTCCCTTTTACTGTGCAACATCGCAGCCGTCTGCAGAATTACTTTTGAATATTGGCGTTATTGATATCATTAATGGTAACACCAGCAAAAACATCACATATAAGAAAGTCAATACTGTGGCCCAAAAAAAACTCTGCATGTTAAGGGAAAACATTATGTGAGGAATGCATTATTACCCTGATATAGAAAGACTGTATTTGATTAATTTAAACCCTACTTGAACGTACACAAAAAAAAGTGGAGAAATGCAAAAGTTCATTAAAACTATTTTTAATTTCAGTATCATAGCTATTTTGAGCTTTATAATTAAAGGAACTTTAAAAAGACAACAGCACATTAAGTTAATTTTTAATATAATCGATTGTAACCTGTCAAGATCCCGAGAATTGCTGAATTTTTTCCATTACTTTTACATTATATATTTCAAGATATAAACAAGAAACTGATGAAAAAAAACATACTTACCGGAAGACTTAATTTAATGGCGTCAACAGGTTGATAGAAGGGCCATGCAAACTGGTGCTTCCAGAGTGTTTTCACCACCACATTCTGCATGTACTGCAACTGATTGGTTTTCCTGCCAGGCTTGCTGGGGTTGGTGACTTCAGGTGGTGGTGGGTTGACCCCAGCAGGCGGGGTTTGGACTGCTGAAGGGACTGCTGACATGGTGACAAGGGGAGGGAGGGGAGCTGTCTCTCGAATGCTCTCCTTGTGGGGCTATCTTGTGCCTTCAGTGGGTACAATTTTCCTCTTTCTGGTCTTCACACTGTTTGGGGGACCGACATCCCATTTCAGGGCTGATCTTGTAAGCTCTGCCAAAAGAGAGGAAGAACCTGGATGTCAAAGAAAGAGAGGTTGCCAAAAGGACAAATACTGTGACAATAAAAATGGTGAACGCATCTGTTTGTTCCAGCCTCAGTAACTCAAGAGACGCATCAGTGACTACAGGGAATAGAACACTGTAAGGGGCATGAGACATTCTGAATAGTTACTTGAAGGCAATATTTTTCTTCAATTTAAATTATTATAAAATTATAGCCTAGAAATGTGAGCAAAGCATAATCACCAGTCATGCTCAATTCTCATCATACTGTAGTCACTGACAAAAGAAACAAGAAGCACACATTGGGGGAATAACAGATGTCACTATTTCATGCTTCAAAACACCACCTCAAAGGTATAAGGAGACAAACACAACCTTTTGTCAGTGCACAGTAAAGGGAAATTTAAATTACTTTTATTTTAGAAAGAATTCTGGATTGACAGCAAGGAATGTACAGAGAAACCACAGCAAAATAACAGGCAAGAAACTTATTTACCAATTAAGTAAAAAGGGGGAGAAAAAAAAAAAAAAAAAGATTACCTGTTGCATGACAAGACCTACAACTGTACACAGAACATACCAAAAATGTTTGCCAAAAGGAAACTGGAAAAACCCAACAGACCCATCAGAAAATTAAATCCTACAGTAAGACTAATATCATGCATCAAACTAGACACAGAGAAAGAACAACCAGCTTTGAGTTACAAATAACATTTTGAGTGAAAAACTAACTCAGCATTCAGAGAGCATCTCAAGCCTTCTTTTTTCATTCATACTGAAGCCAAGCATGTGTACTGATACAGAAGTACATTTCGAGGCACACCAGAACAAGAGACATTTATTCACTGTAAACCAACACAGAACCACAATGGAAAAATAAATAGAAAATGTACAACATGTGTAAGCATCTGCTCACAGACCAAAAGCAATTTTGGTTAAAGCATACTATGCACTTTCACCTCTGAGGTTAAACTAAAAAGATAACTGAGCATAAACAAAAATATGCTAAAGCCTATAAACAGAACACGGCTTTCGTGCTACTATAACTGTAGAAAAACAAAGTAGTATGCAAACAAGTAGGTGTATGTGAATGTGTGGTAACACTGACAAATACTGTTTTTACAACCCTTATGTTTCACATAATAATCTCTAGAGACTGGAAAAAAAAAGAAGGAAAAAACATTGCTACTGGTAAGAAAGGGGAAAAAACTCCAGTGTTGAAACAAATGTTTTGTTGAAACAGTTAACTGTGAAAGTTCAAAGGATTTTCTAAATTGGCTAAAGTTTTCCAAAATAGCACAGACTATTTTTAACGCAAAACCACCTGTCTTAGGTCCCAAGAAATGAATTAATTATTATATTAAATTTACTCATTTAGCTGACACTTTTCGCTAAAGCAACTTACAATGTTAAGCTATTTACAATTATTTACCCATTTATACAGCTGGGTAATTTTACTGGAGCAATTTAGGGTAAGTACCTTGCTCAAGGGCACTACAGCTGGAGGTGGGGATCAAACTTACAACCTTTGGATCCAAAGGCAGTAGCTCTAACCATTACGCTACCAGCTGCCCCTCATTACTAATTAAGCATAACCAAAAGAATTCACTTCATATTCTTTCATGACCAATACAATCTACATTTTGGCTAAAGCAGACATCCCTTCACCCCGGCATAGTGCCCGTAACTGGTGCAGAAACAATTATGCAAAGCACTTATGTGAATAAACAGTATTTTTCATTACACCGTGGTAGCAGGTCGCACAGTGGTGAGAGCTGCAAGGACCCACCTTCAAATAAATGCCACCCGTATTACCCTCAAACTCAAAAATTTATTGAGTAAAAAATTACGGAGCTGCGTAAATCGCCAAATCACTCAGACGCTTAACATCGCAAGTTTCTTTGGAGCACCTGCCTGACCAATATTTTGTCACAAAACAACACTGCGCATACCTATTCACATTTTCATTTCCCACCTTCGTAAATTACATGCATGCAGTGAATGGGCAAGCTTAATTTTTTTTATCTTTATTTCCTAGACAGGGACACAGAAGGATCAACGGCGTTCTGACCACTGGACTGCTGAAGGTAGCCACTGATGTACACACCTGTTGGAACTGGAGTTTGCATATGACATACAGCGCCACCACTAGGAGATAAAAGCTAAAGCACAAGTTTTTCTAGCTCGTGGCAGATGCACCTTAAACTATTTTCAGAAAAGCAAAACTGCTAAAATACAAAACAAACAAATTCTTCAACCAATAAATGTACACTACACTGATGCTTGTATACAATATGTGAACCTGTTTAACTTGTCCAAGTTAGGATTTGGACTGTCTTCCTCAAATCACTGGGTGAGTCTTGAATAAGTATAATACAACGACATGTAGCAATTTGTTTTCAGTAACTGACAATCCGAAAGAGAACTAAAAAGCCCACTGTCTGCGCAAGGCTGAAAGATAATCTTTATCTTAACTAGTACCATGAAATAACCTTTACTGCTTTTTCAAAACAATTCTCAAGTGATCCGGGGTAATGCTCTTTTTAAGTTGTGATCACAATTTCTTTGCATGATTCATTGTGTCAAGAACCAATGTTTTCCGTTTGCTTTGTTTCTGCGGACTTGCATCTTGTAAAATCATCTTAAAAAAGCATTATGCTTAGTAAGATGATGCATCTTTTAATGATTTCTCAAATTCATGGTACTAAACATTAAAGCTAAGACAGCCAAGTAGACATGAGCTTACTCATGTGAAATCATTATGGGACAGACACGTTTTCAGTGGGATGCTTTCATCAACATACCTGTGTATCGTGCGAGCAATGAAATACAGCATATACAATTCTTAGATCATGTAACAGGAAACGTCATTATCCTTAATGGACACAGAGCAGCAAATGGTGATCAAAATATGTGGAAGCGGTACAGACATGTCACGTGACATGTCAAAAATGTCACTTTAAACACAGTACTTCAGCAACAGAATGAAAATGTTCAACAGGACGACTAAAAAAAATTGATTTTTCAATACACAGATCTTAAAGAAACAGAATTATAGCAAATATAAAGACAAAAATCAATGATAATACAAAACTTGGAATAAAATGTGGGTTCTTTTGCAGATCACATAAAAGTATTAATAATGGCAAAAAGTAACTGAATTGAGGACTAGATTAAATAAGTGTCTTCATCCCAACCATTTGGATATATTTAGCAAGTGAATGTACCATGTTTCTTTGTAAGACATGTCCGTCTCCACCCATACCATGTCCGAAAGTTTTACCAACTAAATGTCAAAAAAACAAAATGGTCCAATCCCATGTCCACCAGAGCTAAAATGTCCAGCCGCACGCGACTTCTCGTTCTTACTCTTAAACTTGTGCTCAGTTATCCGTATCTTTAGAGGTCTTTTAGATTTGTTAACATGATAAATGCTGCATGGGCAGCATAAAAAATAAATCACATATGTAGATAGGGAAGTAATTTCACTTTAATGATTTTGTCCACATGTGGATATCTAAACAAATTATCCATGATCATAACTACACAACAAATGTAGCTATAGCACTTAAAATTACCCTCGATGAAAACTTTACACGACTTTACACAATTTAAGTGGTATTAAACACTGACTTCTGAATTATGAAAAATGTTTACATTACATACAATTTAGATTACCATATTCCCCCAAAATTTCAAATCTGCTACACTCCTGAAACTTCACAATGTTGCTGGCTGTTTGATAAAACATTAAAGACTTGTTTGCATCACTTCTAGCGCACACTTTTGATCACACAAACAAATTTAAGCATTGCCTCAGAAGAACAATACTGACTGGCACATCCCTGACAAACTATGTACAGAGGACTAATAACCTGGCTCAAATGAGACAGTGCAGAAAAAGTTCTGTAAGAAGTTTTAAACTGCAAGACAAATGTATAGCACTAAAATCCCAAACGGAACCAAAATATAGTCATTCAGAGAACTGAAGCACGCGAGCTCAATTACACACAATGACTAAATCAGCAGCAAAATCCATCAAGAACCCCTTCTGGTCTCCACAACCTCTCCGGTTCCTCAACTCTTCAACCTGTTTTTTTTGTTTTTTAAATCAACTACGAAAAGCCATATCAATCCATAAAAACACAGATACAGCATATCATAAACACTAAGATATGCACAAGCTGAACCAAACAGCCATCTCTGAATCAACAGAGATCTTACAATCCACCACATCCACCATATTTACATACTTGGATTGACACAGCAAAGAATAGAATGCGTCTTATTTAAAAGCAGGCAACTGCATAATCCTGCAAAAATAACATTCCCAGAGGAATAGTACGAGAAGTCTGTCTGCAGCAGACGTGCTTTGAGACAGAAAAACTCATTGAAGCAGAGCTCAGAAGACACCAACCTGAAAAAGAGACAGCTGTCTGGACTCCATCAAATACATCTTTTACAGACATAAGACCACCCTGAGAGCAACAAGCCAGTAGCACACTAAATACAAGTGAGGCACAGGTGGAACTTCTCTGAAATCGCAGCCTCACTAGCTCTAGAGCGCACAAGCAGTGCAGAAACAGACAATCCCCTTCTCTGTACATCAAGTAACAGAAGTTTTGAGGGCTTTCAAAAGTTGCACTGAAATTTCTGTTATTTTAGCACAACCTTAAATATAAAAATTGAAATTAATCAGAAAACCTAATGCAAGGATATCAGCGTCCACCTGAGGGCTTAGTAAAGTACTGATCAAAACTGGTGAGGGTGCAAAGTGAGCAATGGCGATGAAAGGCTGTCACACTACATGGCTTGCTGAAACCACAAAAAAACTGTCAGAAACGTACAGAACTAAAACCTTCATTTCAGGCTGAAAATGTGTGTCCTTGTAAGGAAAATATTCGGACTAAAGAAGCATTCATATTTTTGCTGAATAGAAGTTGAGGAATACAGTATGACTTTTACATTGTTGGAGAGAATGATTAAGAAATCCAGCTACCTAAAGTGGGTTAAAAAAATATTTCCAGTATAATTGAAGGAAAACAACATAAAACTGTATTTAACCTTACTGGAAGGTGTTATGAATGATAAGTTTTATTCTTAGACATGTTTATTGCTTACATTGCTAATTTAGAAACCAAGACAGTCCTGTAAGAAGGTTTTCATTTTTTTGGAGGGTAACAGGAAATACGCCTGTACCTAGAACATGGAAACATGAAAGCAAAAATAAGATGTGTTATGTAAATAGCAGAGTAGCAAGAAGTAAAAAAACTGAAATATGCATATCAAAGTACATATACTGTAGTAAGACTTTAGTGGTAGGAAATACAGTATAGGACTAAGACATCTGGAAGGCTACTGATCATCTGTACAAGCAAAACAACAGTGATCATAATCTCTACCATTCTAGAAAGGCAGACCCCCCAAACCACAACAGCTCAACAAAAAACATCATGCTACCGCACATGCAGGTAAATTCAAAGGAGATACAGACTGGATACACATGGATAAAACATTCCTCATCTGCTCCCTTGCCATCTCTAAACACGGTGGGATGGGGGAATGAGGATCTTATTGCTTTCACTCAAAGGTTACGCTAATTATTTAGTCAAATACGGTAAACTTGTAATCGTCTACCTCACAGCCAACTGGGTCAATTATAATGGCATGGTTTAATTTACTGAATTGAGTCCTTAATGTGAGATTAGAAATAAAAGTGAGAGAGAACCACTTAAGTACACCACACAAGACACAAAAAGGGCATGATTCGCTGACATGCAGTAACTTCAAGTGATCTCAAATCAATAATCCAAACACCAAGCAAACAATAAAAAGGAAAAAATATTGTTTTAACATAAATTTACCCCAGCAGAAGACCCCCCCCCCAAGCAGGTGTCAAATTCACTTTCTCAAAACATCAAAAATGTCAGAAAAATTCCATAATTGCTGACAACTAAATTTCACCATATTAAAATTAAATAGTTTTATTTTGTTTTTTTTTTAAATAAGATATAGCTCTGACATTGATAAAACGTGTATAAACATCTTTAACAACACATACAGCTGATGGAAGTGTGTTTGAAATGCTGTAATATGATTAAATGTAGGTTTCCTGAACATAAATTATAATAAGTGTATCTCCCAAAAAAGTATACATTCATTTCTTTGGGCACTTTGAGAATTGCATTATGCTAAAAGGTTAGGGGCGGAAGTATATCCAGAACATATTAAGAAAAGAAAAAAAAAAAAAAAGAAAAAAAAAAAAAAACTAGCATTGAGTACTTTAAAGATACAGAATATCTATATCTAGGATCAATAAATTATTCAAGTTTTAAAAGAAAAACATCACTGCTCGGAAGTCTTGTAAACTCTGAAATCAAATGTGCTAAAAAAATCTCCAACAACTCCATTGGTGCCAATACAACCCTGCAGTTTTTGCAAAAGCTTGTGTCTGTTCTGCAACATTTAGCAAAACAATTTATTTAAATGGAGAGGAAAACGCAGTGGAAACAAGTTTATTTCAGGTGGAGGAGCAAAGAAAAGGGCAAAGCCCACCCACCAGCAAGATAAGAACATTTGACAAAATGTATCCAAGAATATTTCAATAAAAAGAAGATTAAAGCATTTCTCCAAAACTGGATTTGACCAATTTCCCAATATCATGCATCTTAAATAACTCGAGATATTATGTAAAAGTGCGCAGCCATAAGCGGTAAGAGACCAAGAAAGAGAAGTGACAGTTTGAGAGCTCAATGACAGGTACAAGTGTAGAAGTGAAGGAAAGAGCAGGAAGAAATCGCTTCGCTTAAGCGCTTCAACGACAGTGACTGAGCAGGATCCGATTTATGAATGAAGAGACTACTCCATCACGCTTTTTTGACAAGTTTTTTTTTTTTTCTTTTTGTCCCCCCCCCCCCAGTTTACCACGGGATACGATTAACTTGGCGTAAGTGAAAATAACTACGTAGAAACGATGATTTCGAAATACTGCCAAAACCGGGCACAGAAGAAGAGGAAAAGGCGCTAATTTCACTTGTTTCGGTATTCACACACAAAACAGCGGGTATTAACTGCTCCCGTCAATCTACTTTTAGGAAGACTAATTCACATTCATGCCCGTTAACACATTAGCGGTTTTGTGCGCAACCTAGTGAACAAGTGCAAAAAAAAAAAAATAAATAAATAAATTTAAAAAAAGAAAAAAAAAAATCATCAATAAACGAGCGGTATGGCAAGAGCGGTGTTTCAGAAATGTGCGCTCGGCTCCACTCGGTCTCCTTTAAAAGATGGCGGGCAGAAGGGAGACGCGGCTCAGTGAGAAATGCAGCTCGCGAGCCGCCTTCCTCGCGCCTCCGCCACACCGAACACCCACCGCGTACACGCGCCGTATACTTAGCTTCTCGGCTATTTACAACTGTAACCGAGACAAGTAAGTTTGCTAGCGCGACCACGACGGCCATTTCGCTAATCGGACTCCTATTTTTTCCACCACCCGAAGTTCGCACACACTGTATAACCGCCATACGTTCGCGAAACCGGGCTTTGTTGTATTGTTGCAAAGCACGGGAGGTAGCGTTAGCCTTGCTTGCTCAAAAACAGCACAGCAGTACAGCTTCACTGTGTACTTCAAATGCCCCAATAAGCTCTGACGGAAATGCAGCTCTCATTTATTTAACAAGTTCTAGTTATTAAAAAACACATGTATTAGTTAATTACTTTTTTCACCCTCTGCGGATCCAACAGCGATTCGCTTGCAGTCGTCCTAGCTGCTCTTTTATTTCAGCGAAGCAGCATAATAGACGAGGTAAAACCACCCCCCTCGCACATGCGCGGTTTCGCGTGGCATTGTGGTCTTTGGGGTCCTCCGATTGGAAATGTTAGTCATGAAAACTTAATGTCCGCATTAATACGAACTACGTATACCAACATGCACTTTGAACGGCAGCGTTGGTGTTTTGGCCCTTTCAGCGCGTCGTCTGCTAAGGTTTGGAGACCATAGGATATTTTGATATAACAGGGACGATTTCGAAATTACTTCATGTCTTAGACGCTTAATGTGTATTGCTAAATTATTCATTGTGTGATATTTCGTGGAAAGTAGTTTTGTTTTTTGAAAGCGTGGCCATTTTCCTCTTGGTAACCATAGGCTAACGTTATGTACACTCTCAGTGCTGTCTGACTGACTGTCGTAGTCTGAATTTTACTGACGTAAAGGCAAAAGCTAAGCAATTGGAAACATTTTTTGTTTTTCTTCCATAAAAGCCAGAAAGGTTGAGGCTATTCTGTGAGAGTACATTGCTATAAGATTTGTTTATTTTAAAATGTTGAAAGGTCAATGAGGTGTATTTTAGTGAATTACGTATACATTCCGTAGTGTTTTACCCAGAACACCTATCTTTTCCGAATCATGATCACATTATTAAATTTTTTTCACCTTTTACAAGAGAGAGCATGACATTTGAGACACTTTTTGGATAAAATAGACCAAATCTAGACTGCTTCTCAGTATTAAATTAGAACACCTAAGACAGCTACACACATTTAATAAGTGCCAGCATATGAAATAGTAATACTTCACGAAAGATACTCTGTTCATTTCAATAAGCCCTTAACTGGAGTTTGCTTGTAAGGTAAGGAGCAGTAAGTTGTGCATGTTGAGCAGGACTCAATGAGCTATCCATAGTCCAGCAGTGTAACAATACATATAGCACAACTCCATCTCTTTTGTGTTTCACTTCAATGAAGCAGTTGCATCTGTTTCTCTTTTGGTGAAATGCACTTTTTACTCTGTTATATGTAGCTTTGCAAAAACCAATCTGCTAAATGAATGTGGGAATGTAAAACAAATGTAAACTTTTATCCCCATGTCAGCAAGGTTCTGTACTTTCAAAATACATTGGTTAGGATAGCCCTATTGAAAATACGTTTAAAGACAATACATTAAATCATGTAATTCTGATATCAAACTTTCCTTTTCAAAAATACCTAACAAGGGCAGTCATGCCATTGTGACAATCATTAAATGTGTTTGTTAAATTTAGGATCAGACCACAGAAGTAAAGTGAAGTCCAGACTATTAATTGTACAAAAATATATAAAATGGATGCAGTACACATGAGCAGAAGAAAATTCTTAAAAGCATAGGGGACACAGTCATGCTGAGGCCAGAACCACTGTATTTTTTTTTTATAAAGTCAAACTCTTATTTGAAAGGTTACCAGAAGTCAACACCTGTAACAGCAAAGTGTGAGGTACTTGTTCATGATCTTTTGAAAGAATGGGCATAGACCTACAAACCTAAACATAAAAGTATAGTTTATCAATTCATTACTTTCATCCAATGTAACTCCTATTTAAACCATGTATGCATTTTGGGTATTTCACTGGAACTAGTTGTGGCAAATAATTTACTACTGCTACAGCAATACCAGGGAGAGGAGCTTGAACCATCAGGTCCATGTGCTTAACTACCACCACAGTTTGTTTAGTAAACAAGAACACTTTGCACAGGCCAAGAAAATATGCTTCCGAAATACCACTGACCTTAAGTTCAAAGGGTTTAATATGATATAGAGAGTACACAGCCTTTACTCGTGTGACTAACAGAAGCGTTAACCCCCCCATGTCAAGAGGCATTTGCTGAGATAAAGAGGTATTCGCTAAGAGCAGAGAGATAAGAAATTAGTTTGATCCAGGGATTTTGCTTGATGTATTTCCCAGAAATTCAAAATTTAGTCTGAACAGCACAGTTCATATGAAATGCATCCTATGTGGCTCTAGTTTGCATTTTCTATTAAAAGACAACTTTTACCTCAGCTGACAAATACAATTAAGACCTGTTCTGTTCAGAACTAAAGAGCTATAATTAAACTATAGTACACTGTAAGACCTTATTGTATTTTATTCAACAGGTCATCCACTCAGTTGTCATAGTTGAGATCACCTATATTTTGTTTTTTTTTAACTTCAAGTAAACTAAAAATGAAATGTTCTTAAAAATGACTAAAAATAAAACATGCATTATTTCCACAAACTCCTATTTAATGTGTTGTGCTTCATCTATGCAGGATGCTGCAATGATCCTCCTGTGCATCAAGCAGCACAGGAGTGTAATGGAGGACAGCATGGGAAGAATATCACACACACACACACACACTTTCAGAACCGCTTGTCCCATACATGGTTGCGGGGAACCGGAGCCTACCCAGTAACACAGGGCGTAAGGCCGGAGGGGGAGGGGACACACCCAGGACGGGACGCCAGTCCGTCACAAGGCACCCCAAGCGGGACTTGAACCCCAGACCCACCGAAGAGCAGGACTATGGTCCAACCCACTGCGCCACCACACCATGGGAAGAATATATTAGCGTTAAACCTTAAATCCAGACTGTGTTCTCAGTTTGAAATGAGATACACAACAAAATGGTCATAAGGTTTGAACTGTGTCATCACATAAGCATGTGCAACATTCTTCAACATCTGGTCACTTTCAGTTTGCAATCAAAAAATGTAAGAGTCCCTCTATTCACTGGGCTGCTTCTATAAGCTTGAATAAAGCTATTATAAAAAATACACTGAATAAAATCTCTCCTGTATACCTTTGTTTCTTTCTTTTCCCCTCACATGGCAGTTTTTCAAGATAAATTTTGTCTGCATTCCAGAGACCCACAAAGTATAATTTTTTCTGCCTCTGCAGAATTCTTTCCTCAATAAACTCTCATAAAGGGGAAAGAACTAAAGCAAAGACCACTGAGAAAAGATCAGATGAACCATGCAAGTAAAGAAGGTTGCTATGGATGCATGGGGAGTTTTTGATGAAGAAGATGAGATCAGCTTTGACCATTTGTTCCATTTCCAGCCATACCAGTTAACCTTCAGGGTGATTTCAGGGATTTGGTAGCACAGACAAAAGAGGTATAACTGATCAAGCAATCTATCTGACTGTTATGTATGAGATGTTCGATCAGCTGAATGATATGGTAGTTAAACTAAGGAAACGAAACACTTTACTGTAGTATGTCTAGCATTGTATGTCGTCTTGGGTGAAAAGGTGTGGGCTGACACTATGACATATTTATCACTGTAAATCATTTTGGAGAAAAGCGTCTGCAAAATCAATAAATGTCAATGTTTTGGAAAGAAAAAAAAAAAAAAAAAACACTGATTTTCAATCTGATTGTGTGAATAGCTCAGAAATTCACTTTGCCAGGACTGAGTACAGGATCCCTGAACTGGAGAAGTTGGTAGAATCAAAAGCTAAATCAGCAGCTGCTGAAATGGAATATAAAAACCAAAATATAGAAATTTGTAGCATTATCTGAGAACACTGAAGAGAACATTCCTCCTAAGCAATTTAAGCAGGGCAAACTATGTTTTTGGATGGGGCAGCCAGCCATTTCCCCTCCTGTTGACCTTGATTTCTCCTACCAACTCTCTGGATGCACTCCCAATCCAAATGCCTATTCCGGGAGCTTTCCCGTCAAATTTCTGTTTCTCTCTGACAAAGAATATCTCCAAAAGCCACAATGTAGAAAAGGGGCATCATGTTGAAAGATTCCCATCTGCGATTCTACACCGATCTATCAGCTGAACTCAAACGCAACAGGCATGATTTTAATAAACTCGTCACAAAATCTATGGAGAGTTTACTTTTCTAGCCTGACAGACGTCTACACAAAGGAAAGATCTACCTGTTTGACTGTGACCAAGTGGGGTTACAATTAGAAAGTACAGTTCTGTTTCTAATATATCTGAGTGTGTTTAGCAGCAAGCAGGCCATTTTCACTCTGCAACAGGAAAATTCTAGAAAATAGAACAATGAAGAAAATGCAATTAAAAACAAACAAATTAGGTAAGGTTTGTACATTTTTAGGTTCTGTAGAACCCTCAATAGTTGGGTGTGGTAGTCTGGACCCTATCCTGGAAACGTGGGCCGCAATGCAGGTGCACCATGCCATGCATGGACAGCACAAATGTGCAATGCAAAACTTCTAACTTCAAACAAGATTAAAATTAAAACCCATTTAAAATGACTGAAAATAATCTGTATGTATGTTTGCATGGACTTTTCTCCTTGTGATAGCGTGGTTTCCCTCAGGTGTTCAATCACAGTTTACCCTTCCATAACCTGAGACCTAGGTTTAACATTTAAAACAACAAATTTTGAAAATTATCCATGTTGATGCTTAAATCTGTTGCACACGGGGTAAATCCCACCTGACAGCCTGATCGAAAATTTGAACACACGCCAAACCTCCGGTAAAAAAAGGTCAATAAAGCTAATACACAAAGAAAATATTGTATCCCTTTAGAAAAAAACTCTAGCTAAATCAGCAAGCAAATTAATATTAATATTAATAATAATAATAATAATAATAATAATAATAATAATAATAATAATGTCAAGACAGATGAGAACGCGCTTAATTACGGTTGCTCGTGAATGTCCCTCCCTGAACGCCGTACGTGCGCGGTCCCGTTTCCGCACATGCGCAGTATCACTTACCTGCCACATTACCAGGCAGTCTCAATCCCGACGTTTGCAGCTTTAATTGTTATGAGCGGCCGCTGAACAGATAGGTGGAGGTGACGAAGCGCTGCCTTTTACAGAAAATAAACATCGTAGATTTTGCGCGACAAACAGCGAAAATAACGAAGTGCATCGAGTCCCACACGGCGCAGACGGTGAGTTAGTTATAATCCGACGACTCACTGCGGAATCATCATCATGTGTGTTATTGTTTGAATGAAGTAGCTAGTAATATCACAGCGCACGGATCGAGCAGCACGAACGACGCCGGAATAAGAGAATGAGACTCGTGACCGCAAGCCATTTTTTCTGAGGAAAAGAAAGGAGTCATTCGATTCGAGTTGGTTGGACTTATTTGTGTACAAGTCGGTGGCGCATGCCATGCATTCGTTCCATGCTGCTTAAGCCTTAAGGAACGCGGAGCGATTGCAGGAAGAGGGACGGCTCCTGGGCTCTTCGGACTGCTTCCTCCTCACCAGGCATCGTTTAGAACGCGTTGGAATGAACTGAATGTATCTCTGACTGACCGCGCACACGTTTCTCCACGTTGTTTTATTGAACGCTTCCATCGTGGCGCGAGGCACCGTCTGCGCATGCGCACGGGCAGTCCGGTCTGCAGGACAAACCTCATTCTTACTAGAATTAAGATATACGGCATAATTCATTTATGGCAACACGTCTTAGCGGAAATATTCCACACAGCTTCCCCTGAAAACCATTATTTCATGGTCGTTTTAGCCCGAATAAACTTCAACAGAACGGACCGCTTCCGCGGAGAGCAGTGTGAGAGAGAGTTGAGTACCAATTGTAAAGTGAAGTGGCGGAAGTGTCCGCGCGCGCTGTGGGGGAGACGGACAGTCTCGAGTCCTCTTCACTTTACATCAGCAAAAATGTAGAGACGGCGCATGCGTAGTGCTTCCGCCTCTGGAGCCGGAGGTTGCAGGTTCGACTCCCACCTGCTGCTGCTGTACTGGTACCTCTGAGTAAAGTACTGCACTTGAGTGGCTCATTACGAACTGCCTGGCTATTTGAGTAATTGCTGGTAGTTTAACATTGTAAGTTTCTTTGGAGAAAAAGCATCTGCTAAATGAATAAATGTAAAATAGTGTTGTTGTTGCTGCTCTTGTTCGAGACCCCTTGTGAGGCCAAAAGTGTCTTACACCCCAGTACAGGGTAGGTAATCTGCTGTACAGAGGTTCACTAATTTGTACAACAGGCAATTCTTACCGACGTATGAGTTCAGGGTAAGTACTGTGATCAGGGGCACTGCAGCCTGAGTGGGGTTCGAACCAGAAACCCTGAGTGAGTCTGGAACAAAAGATCCCGAACCAGGAGCTCTGCTGTCCCTCGTATTCCGCTTCAGCATCCTACTGCACTGTAGGTGAACGCACGGTTTGTCGCGGCACCTCTGCAGCATGAGACTGGGGACGCCCGCGTACAGTCCGCCTGCATCCCGTGTCTTTTTGTGCGAGTAGAAGAGCTGTAAGCATTTATATTTATTCGTTCAGCTGATGCTTTTCTCCGAAGCGACTTGCAATGTTGAGGTATTTACAATTATTTACCCATTTATACAGCTGGGTAATTTTTACTGGAGCAATTTAGGGTAAGCACCTTGCTCAAGGGTACTACAGGCAGAGGTGGCAATCGAACCTGTGACCTTTTTGGGTCCAGAGGCAGCAGCTCAACGCTACGCTACCAGCTCACCTTGGAGCAGATTTTTTACTAAACCTCCCACCTGTGGAAGGTGCCTGGACTGTGGCTCCCAGCATCAAGGTCACTGTGTCTCTTCAAGATGCTGCGTATTGCAGGTTTTTCAGTCGCACGTTGTGCATTCTGCACCAGCATCGTCATGTCCCGACCTAGATTTCATTGTAACGTTCTTATGAGTTTGGAAAAAATACTTATTCTGGCTGCATGTTGCACGTTTTCTTAAATGAATATGTTTGGTCGTCTGGAGGAGCTGGCTGCCCTCCATCCTGACTCCGATTCACTTGCTGCGCAGCCATGGCAACAGAGGAGAAGAAACCCGAAACCGAAGCCGCTAAATCGCAGTTGGCGTCGTCTGCCTCGGCGAGTCAAAGCAAGGTAAACGCCCTGACACCTGTACGCTGATTCACAGCAGCTCGAGATGAATTTGCTGCTGGCATATGGTGATGGTTTTCATGCAGCATGTACTTGTTCCGCTACGGTTTCTAGACTCAGCATTTTCATGTTTTTTTTTTTTTTTTAATCACAGTTTGCCTCGCGTTTATGCTTTACGTCCCGTGTCTGTTCAATGTTTTGTAGTCCGCACCAGTGAAGCCAAACTACAGCCTCAAGTTCACACTCGCTGGCCACACAAAAGCCGTGTCTTCTGTCAAATTCAGCCCAAGTGGGGAATGGCTGGCCAGCTCTTGTGAGTGATACTTCTCCTAACATTCGCTGTAGGAGCTTTAGGTAAACATGTTGCATTACATCAAAGGTCCCTCTTACTGAACATCCTTAAATCTGTGCTTTACTCCTTATGTTTCAGCTGCTGACAAACTCATCAAAATATGGGGAGCATATGATGGGAAGTTTGAGAAAACAATAGCTGGACACAAACTTGTGAGTTGGATAAATCTGGTTTTGGTGTCAGGCTTTGTCAGTCACAAAATAGTTCACAAGCATTTTCAGTTTATGACCAAGTTGACTTTTTTCATGCTAGTCTCTATCATTTTGGGTTACAATATTTTATCACCTAAGGAAATTGCATATTTCTGTTTTAGGTTTATTTATTTTACCTTAATGTGGGGAAACCTGTGAAAATACTTTTCTGAGCTAGTTTGATAAGTTCCATAGACACATGGGGGTCCACAGCAAGTCTCTCTAATCCCCTTTACTCGTCTTCTCCAGGGTATCTCAGATGTGGCCTGGTCCTCAGACTCCAATCTGCTGGTCTCAGCATCAGATGACAAGACCCTAAAAATTTGGGATGTCAGCTCGGTAAGAGGTTCTTGTAGAGAGTCTACTTTCCTTTTTTCTAGTGCATCATCACTTTACATTGGATAAGGTCAGTATTTTCAGCACTGCCATGGTAATTACAGTGGTGAAGTTTTCACTTTTATTGGCAATTGTTATAATAGGTTCCCATATTTACATTTTGAACAGTTACTGTGTGTTCTCAAATCAATATCGTCTTCCTTATTTTGTAGGGAAAATGTTTAAAAACATTAAAGGGCCACAGCAACTACGTCTTCTGTTGCAACTTCAACCCACAGTCCAATCTCATTGTTTCAGGATCAGTAAGTTCACATCTTCTTGAACATGACACCGCTTTAGAAAAGATGTTCTTTACAGAATTTGACAAATGTATACATTTTGTTAGACAACAGAAGTGACGAGATGCTAAATGGTGTGTCTGGGGAAAAATAACTGCACTTTTCTAACTCTGAGCAGCAGGTAACATCTGTATGTGTTTGCAGTTTGATGAGAGTGTGCGGATATGGGATGTGAAGACAGGGAAGTGTTTGAAGACGTTACCAGCCCATTCTGACCCAGTTTCTGCGGTTAGTGATGGGGAGGGGATGTTGAACTTCTCCAGCAGTCATTTCTGCCCGTGTCCTTGACCTGCATTTTAATTTTTTGATGTTTAAACATTCTTTCTATGAGTTGGTAAAATGTTTAGCAGATTTAGTAATGACACAGATAGGAACGGTATTTGGAGAAATGTTCATTGTTCTCCACTGCAGAGCACTAGTTCAATTTGAACTGTTTTGCTTTTGTGTTGATGATATGAAAGGAAATGTGTGTGAGTTTTGTCCTCTTCTGTGGCTTCTCCTGGCATCAAGCTCCGTAAAAGCCACACTTACTTCATGTTGTCCACATGGTTTCCTGCTCTCTTCAGTGGATTTCTACCCATGTTGTTCTTGGCATTCATTTGAATTTCTGTTAGATGCTTTTTAAAAGTTAGTTTTGTGCTCATTTATGCTGTTTGTTTTGAGTAGAATGTATGGTCTCTGGGGTTTTTTTTTTTTTTTTTTGCTGCAGCTGGTTGATATTACCTAGGAGGAAATGGGTTAATGTTTTCATACATAGAGAATCAGTAAAAAAGAGAAAAAAAAAAATCTTATTTCCAGGTCCATTTCAACAGAGATGGTTCTCTAATTGTATCCAGCAGTTATGATGGTCTCTGGTGAGTGCACTTCTTCACTAGATCTGCCTTTATTTTTTTATAGTACAAATTTTTATAACTCATATCAGAACTTTGTTGTTGTAATTGGGGTGTTTTTGTTCTTATTTCAGTCGGATCTGGGACACAGCATCTGGACAGTGTCTTAAAACACTTATTGGTAAAGTTGATTTGCTGTTTACTGTTTATTGTTCATAAAGCATTTCATATGTTTAGCTAGTTACTAATACAGTCTATAAGTTCAAGTTCGGTATTACAGACATGCGTCGCTTAACAGGGATATGTTCTGAGAAATGCATTGTTAAGCGATTTCGTTGTTGTGCAAACATCATAGTGTACTTGCACAAACCTAGATGGTATAGCCTCAATGCAGTCAAGAGACGAAGTAAACGAGATTCATGATGCTGCTGCCACTGTAACACTGTTTTACAAAACTTTTTTTTTATAAGTAGAAAGACTACACCCTAAAAAATGAAGTATAGTAAATACATAAACCAGTAAGACGGGTGTTTATCATCATCAAGTATTATGTACTGGACATAATTCTATGTGCTATACTTTTACATGATTGACAGCACAGCAGGTTTGTTTACACCAGCACCATCACGGATGTGAGTAACACGTTGCGTGATGACAGCTATAACATCGCTATTCGATAAGAATTTTTCAACTCCATTATAATCTTACGGGACTACCACAGTATATGCGGTCAGTCGTTAAGTGGCGCATGGCTGTAACTTAGCTCAAATCCACGTTTTGCAAACGTGTTGCAGCAGGAATGCACATGCTCTTAAATTAAGTAATGTTCTCTCCTGGCAAAAGATGACGACAACCCACCAGTGTCCTTTGTGAAGTTCTCCCCAAATGGCAAATACATCCTGGCCGCCACCCTGGATAAGTGAGTTTCGCTTCATCTTTGGGCTCCCTGCAGACCTTTCACAGGAATCTCAGCAAAGACAATTTAGTTAAAGTTTTATGTCAGCCTAAGAATGTTTTGCAGGGTAGTTTCTGTGATTTAAGATCCTAAGGTCTCTGCAGTAGATATTTACTGAATTAAAAAACCTTTTCTTTGCAGCACCCTGAAGCTTTGGGACTACAGTAAAGGAAAGGTATGTGTCTGCGTGTGGAATCATTTCCTTTGTACTCAAAACCCAAAATTCTTTTCCAGTCTTATTTTTTGTTCATAATTTGTGTTTTTTTTTTTTTTTTTTTTCCCCCCCTCTCCCATGTGTCTTTCAGTGCTTAAAGACCTACACTGGGCATAAGAATGAGAAGTACTGCGTGTTTGCCAATTTCTCAGTCACGGGTGGTAAGGTATGTGGATTACATATAGTTGTTTTATATTGTATGACTGTTACGGAGATGTCGTTGAAACTCCTCACAATGGAGCAGCAGTTGGGAGACTAGAAAAAGTAGTTCTTAAAGTTCTTAACTTGGACAGCAGAGCCAAAGGCTTTTTCATTTTCAGTTTTTTGCAATTAAAAAAAAAAAAACTTGATTGCCTGTACCCAAGATGACTTGGTATCTGGATAGTTACAGTACACTGGTGCTTTTGAGACTACAAGGTAGCAACTACATAACAATTGTAGGTGAGCTATAGTGCTACAGTACTTTACCGTACATTTTTCCACAACAGTAAGTTCCTTGGAGCAACACGTTAACCTCAGTTTAACCTCTTCCTGGCCAGTGGATTGTCTCTGGTTCAGAAGACAGCATGGTGTACATCTGGAACCTACAGACTAAGGAGATTGTTCAGAAGCTGCCGGGACACACTGGTTAGTTATTGGCATTAAATATGCAGTGCAAGTAATAATGGTTATGATGTTGTCTTTCAAGCACATTTTAAGTTAGTTATTTACTCTTTTTAAAAGAGAGCTTTATTATTTTTTCAGATGTGGTTATATCAACAGCATGCCACCCAACAGAGAACATAATTGCTTCTGCAGCGTTGGAAAACGACAAAACCATTAAACTTTGGAAGAGCGACTGTTAAGCCCCTGAGATGCTTGAGAATTCATGGCTCCTGATAATGAAGAGAGGACCTGAGCAGGAAAGTTTCAGCTTCAGCTGTGGGTAGATGTCAGGCCCCGGGACACCAGGCCTTGCTGCAAAGGGCTAGGCCAAGCTGTCTGTGTGAAGTCCCCATCTTCTCTCCCACCACTTTCACCAACACACCCTCCCCACCTTGAAGACTATGTCCTGCACCTCCCTCAAAGCCTTATTTTCTCTGTGCAAAAAAAGGATTTTGTGTCATTCATTAAATTCTTAGTTGTCAACTGTTCTGCTAAAATTCACTTAGCTTCTTCAAGCTTTGACCAATATACTGATTGTATAGATGTTGGTAGTTTGAACTCCAGTAGCTTTGCTAGTGTGGGAGACTCAGTCATTTCAGCAGCCTGAACTCCTCCCTTTCAACTAAAAGTGTACATTACCTTGGGATTTTTGTATTAACTATATATAGACATCTTGTATGTTTAATATATGGCTTGGCAAATTAAGCAAGGTTACAAAACTTGTCTACAGGAGCTGGCACTGTTCTTTGGCATTTAAATATGCCAAATCAATTGACTCATTCAAAAAAATTCAATTTTTTTCCCCCCCAATTTCAAGCATGTCTGTGTATTAAACATTCCTGTGCAGGCATACAAATTTGACATTTCTGGGTCTAGTGCTCTGACTACCTATAGAATTCTTTCCTTTGGTGGCTGAAAATGACCAAATGTTGGATTTTTCCAGAAATAAATTTTCACAATAGTGGAGCTACAGCCCAAATGAAAGTATGGTATTTTTCTCTTGTCAGTGTAATCAAGAAAGCAGGTCATATCGCGATTCTCTTCAAGTAACACTGTGGAACAGTGTGTAGCGGTGTGAGCTGGGGCACTGCATTGTTCAGAGTACCCTCACAACTCTGTATGCATTTCATTGTAATGTGTGGTATTTTTCCTTTGTGTGTAGCGGAACTTTCTCTTCAATAACAAAAGAAAACTTGCAGCAAATACAAATTTGTAGAAATTCTACATGAATCTGTCTCACAGCATCTTGCCTGCTTCACAATGTACATTGTAAAATCTGTGAGGTATGAAGGTTGCTTCTCTTGTCCATGGTTGTTTGTGTAGCAGTGACCACTTTTCTATGTTTCTGATGTAAAAAAAAAAAATAGATTTGATTAAACTTTATATAAACTAACTTGACAGAGCTTATTATCCACTATTTATGTTGTGAAAACAGCTGATGATCAGTTTGAGAGTTTGTACGGGAGCAGCAACATCTACTTTCAATTGCTCAGGTCTCATATCCTTGTATTGCAACCTTGAATGTAGTCAAAAGGAGAGCAGTTTAAGATCTTGCCTGAACCAAAAGAGCTTTCCTCAGCATCTGACCAAAAACACACCAGTTTACCATTGTAATTTTAGGCTGGAGTACTTCGTTTACTACATATTGTATGGAAAGGCACAGAATATTTTGTGTGAAATGGAAATGTCTTTTCCCTCGCATAACAATCCTGTTATGAGAATTTAGAGTTCTGAGAACATTCCAAATATAAGCCTTGGTGATGTCAACCAGTGAAAAAGGCAAGCAGCTGTTCCTGCACCTGGATTGACTTTTCCTATACATCTCAGTTGTCTTGCAGCCATATGGCTACTTTCAAGTATCTCTCAGACATCTCATTTTCTTAAATCATAGTGGAAAAACCATCATCTATTATAATAATAATAATGAGCAAAACAACACATGTCAAACTGCGGAAAGAAATTCAAAAAAGGCAAAAACTTAATACATCCTACACACATTGCCTGAAACCGCTTCTCCTGAGAACGGTTGCGAAGAGCTGGAGCTTAACCAGCAACACAGAGGCTGAAGGGCGGGAGGACACACCTAAGCAGGACTAACAAACCCCAGACCCACCGGAGAGCAGACAGAGGTCAAACCCGCTGCACCACTGCATCCCCCTCTGATAAATTCTATTGAGGCAATATTATGAATAACTTCATAATTTTCTATTCATTTTTCACAAAAGATTCTTTAGCAATACTTCAGCAAAGATGGTTTGAATGATTACAATAATTACTTTGAGAATTGCCTCCTTAGGTAGTGTTCCAGAAACATTTATTTTACATAGTGCACTTAAACCTAGCTTTTCAAAATGCTTTTACAATAAAAGATATATAGGATAACATTTTAAAGCAAAGACCTACACAATATATATATATAAGCCTTTAAATAAGTGTAATAACAGAACAGCAGAACCTATTCATTATTAATAACCACTTGTCCAGTGGTCCGGAGCCTTTCCCGCAAGTATAGGTTACAGTGCAGGGCTCCCCTTGGATGGGATTCCAGTCCATCGCAGGACTACCACACACTCATTTACTCATACTTACTCACTTAGTTAGTCACCTAGCATAAATTAAAGACAAAAACTCACATGAAACTCATCTTTGAACTGTGAGAGAAAACGCATATGAACGCAAAAGAAAAACGTGCAAAACCGAGTCAGGTTCAAGCCCACAGTCCAGGAGCTGTGAGGCATGAGAACTACCCACTGCGCCATTATGCTGCCCAAGCACAGTGGCACAGCAAGTAGTGCTGCTGTCTCACAGTGCCTGGGTGGTGCAAGAAGATGCGGGTTTGATCCCTGCTCACTCCGTGTGGAGTTTGCATGTTGTCTCTGTGTCTGCATTGGTTTCCTCCCACAGATCAAAGACGTGCTGTTCAGGTTCCCCCATAGTGTGTGAGTGACAGAGAGAGTGTGTGTGTTCCACTGGTGTATGGATGAGCGACCCAGTGTAAGTAGTGTATCTAGCAGTGTAAGTCACCTTGGTGAATATTGTGTATGGGCTCATAACACTACATAGAGTTCACTGGAAGTTGCTTTGGAGAAAAGTGTCTGCTAAATAAATGTAAGCATGATAAAACAAATTAAAAAAGAGAAAATACACACACACACACACATTATCAGAACCGCTTGTCCCTTACAGGGTCACGGGGAACCGGAGCCTACCCGGCAACACAGGGCGTAAGGCCGGAGGGGGAAGGGGACACACCCAGGACGGGACGCCAGTCCGTCGCAAGGTACCCCAAGCGGGACTTGAACCCCAGACCCACTGGACAGCAGGACTGCGGTCCAACCCACTGCGCCACCGCACCCCCCAAAAGAGAAAATAAATAATTGAAATGTTTTGAGATAAAGGTGGGGGGGTGCGGTGGCGCAGTGGGTTGGGCCAGGTCCTGCTCTCCGATGGGTCGGGGGTTCAAGTCCCGCTTGGGGTGCCTTGTGACAGACTGGCGTCCCGTCCTGGGTGTGTCTCCTCCCCCTCCAGCCTTACACCCTGTGTTGCCAGGTTAGGCTCTTGCTCCCTGTGACCCTGTATGGGACAAGTGGTTCAGAAGATGTGTGTGTGTGTGTGTGTGTGAGATAAAGGTATGTATAAGCAATTTTGAAAATTTGGGTCTTAAGGTAGGATTTAAAGGTGTCTAGAGAAGTTCTGATATTTCAGAAATTGTTTTCAATGACATTTTCTTCAGTTTCAAAAACGGGATATGAACTTTGCATGTTTGATAAAAAAAAAAATGGTGAACCTTATGTCGCTGTTTATTTTTCCTCTTAAAATGTATGGTAGTTCATTTGTTTTACTAGAATTCTCTGAGTAGATTTGTGTAGTGAGAGCCGAGGAATGGGTGTTCGGGATGCCACTTCATCACAGGGTGGTCTCGCACACACTAAGGCAGCTCAGAGTCACCATTTCAGTGGAACGAAATATCTTTAAAAGTGGGAGGAAACATATGTCTACACACACACACACACACACACACACACACACACACACACACACACACACACACACACACACATTTTCAGAACCGCTTGTCCCATACGGGGTCACGGGGAACCGGAGCCTACCCGGTAACACAGGGCGTAGGGCCGGAGGGGGAGGGGACATACCCAGGACGGGATGCCAGTCCGTCGCAAGGCACCCCAAGCGGGACTCGAACCCCAGACCCACCGGAAAGCAGGACTGTGGTCCAACCCACTGCGCCATCGCGCCCCCCTGACCTATGTCTACATACAGACAAAACATAGCAGTAGATGCAGAACTCCACAAGGCAGAATGGGGACCAGATTTGGTCCCCAGTTTTTTTCTGCTCTGTTTAAAGAAAATGCTCACTAGTGGAGAAAAATGTACTGCAAATATTATTCTTGGCGCTGGTTGAGAAATCAAACTTAGCAGCCAATAACGCATTGTAAGCTACAGTGAAACCAGCTATATTTTTGAAGTGCAATGGCTTACTTACGTTTGCGTAGATGTCAGTAGGCATGGATTTTGTCTGCTGTATTTCCTCTCGTCCTCTTGCCCTCTTGCCATCAGTTTAATTCTGCTGAGCAATTACTTTTCTGCTTTTACATTAACAGAAGGTGGACACAAAGAAAACCCTCAGAAGCCTTCTGATTTTAATAATCTTTAAAGAGAACATCAGAGAACAACCCACAAAGAGCATGATTTTTTTTCAGTTTTTCTAAAAAAAAAAAAAAAAAAAAAAAAAAAAAAGGTAAAAAAAGAGAGGACAACTCAGTTGAAGAGACAGACCAAAAGAAAATCAAACAACATAGTAAATGTACAGGGGAGCAATAAGGGTGTAGACCACCCTATAACTTTTTAAGGTATTGTTTTCCTTTTAAAATTAATATTTATACAAGTCATGTATACAACATTCCACAGAATGAAGGTAAATAACCATAGGGAATATATAAGCAAGGGATAAAATTACATTTGTACAAAAATAGAATATTTTCATTTTGATGTATCTTTTTTCTTACTATTAAACTGCTACAGCTACTGCAGTGACCGTTGGGGTTTCACTTGATCCAGCGCAGAAGTGACCAACAAACCGAAAACAACAAATACGCTGTCAGAGAGCACCCCAGAACACGGCGTCGGGGCACGAACTCCATGGATGTCGACCGACGCAAACACGTCGTCGCTGCCCGTTTCTTAAAAGTTATATGCTGTGACATTTGCGCATTTCTCAAACCTTTACCTGCCACTGCATCTGGACGTCTGGGAGAAAGGCTCATATCGAGCCATAAAGTTCCCAAGCGGCTGAGCCAGTAAACATGTGCGTCCTGAGCTAAGAATTCCTCTGTCTGAGACCAGGGCTGAATTCCATTTCACAGCTTGCCGCACCTCAGCACCTCGCTAACTCCACCGGGGGCAAATAGCACTTGGGAACCCGCCCGCGGAAGGCCGTTCCGCTTCAGCTAAGGCAAAAGAAGTGTGCGGACCCACCGCTGACAACATGCCGCCGAAGGACTCGGAGTGCGAGCTGTCAGCACCACGGTGGCGGCAGGGCTCCTTCCACAGCTGCGCTCGTGGCTTCCGCCCTGACAACTATTTCTACTGCGTCTTTAGCCGGCACCTTTGTCCCAGACAACTTACGCTGTAAGCTTTGTACATTAAGCTATTAGAATTGTTCGATTGTTAATACAGCTGAGTATTACTGGAGCAATTGAGGGAAAGTACCTTGATCAAAGGTTATTAGTGCAGAAGCAGGGATTCAGACCCAGGAGCCTCCGTTTGCAAGCTGATGACTGTAACCGCTATGCCCTCTGCTGCTCCATTACAGCGACACACAGGTGATGCAGGATGCAGAGGATGTAGAAAATTTATGGGTTGCGGGCAACGGACGGGACTGTCATCTTGTAACCTGAAAATTTCTGGTACGAATCCCAATCCTGCTGCAGCCCCATTGACCAAGGTACTTACCCTGAATTAGTACAGTAACAATAACCCACTCTAATTAAACGGATGTGTAATTTTAAAACATGGTAATTTGTCTTGGACAATGTCTAAATAAATTTAATTACCTTACAATGTTCAGTTTGTGTACAGGAAACAGACTTGCCATTTTGCCTCCTTACCTACATGGTCAGCTTTGTAAAAGCTATAGTACCAGTTTTAAAGCACTAGGTATATAGCAGAATTTGAACGATCAAAGTCAAGATGTTTCATAAAATATTATCAGTACATCCATCTGACTGCGGAGGGCAGCATGGTGTCACAGCGAGTAGTAATGTTCTCGCCTTTTGCATGTTCTCCTCGTGTTTGCGTGGATTTCCTCTGGGCACCCTGGTTTCCTCTCACTGTCCAAAGACATGCTTCGAAGTGAATTGGAGACTCTAAACTTGCCCACGGAGTGCTTATGTGTCTGTGTATGTAAGAGAGGGTGTGTTTCACTGGTGCTGGTGCGTAGGTGAGTGACCCAGTGTAAGTAGTGTATCTAGCAGTGTAAGTCACCACGGTGAATAAGGTGTGTGGGCTGATAACACTACATAGTGTTCATTGGAAGTCGCTTTGGAGAGAAGGGTCTGCCAAATGAATCAGTATAACTGTGCGTTATCATCTCCATGGATACGCAAAGATGTCAAAGGGGTTGATGCCGCACTAAGCTCGTTCCCCCGTACAGAAGCGGCATGTGAACGACACGCTCAAGTACACGAAGCGGGGAGAAAACTATTTTGCATCGCAAATGGAATTTAGCCCAGGAGCTGTGCAGAGGTGGAATTAAACTGGCTTCCATTAGCCACTGGGAAGGTGGCGTGTCAGTCAGTCGGGGTGAAACCACTTCATGGGCGCCTCCTACACGCCCGACACGTGCCTGCAGGTTGTTAGTTGAAAGTGAATCCCTCGCGACACGTGACGCGCTCTTGAGATAAAGACAACAAAAGGGCCGAGAGGGGGGCGTACGGCCGGTGCGAACGCGCTCCAGTCTGGGGTTGCTTTACACGACCTCTGAACGTGACACCGAGTTAAACTGGGGGGAAATAAGGCTAAAAAAAAAAAAAAAAAAAAAAAAAAAACTCTCATAAGCTGGTGTGCTATGGATTCTTGGAGTTCGGACCTGCAGGCAGAACGTTTGCTGGTTTTATTTTGCAGCAGAGAATAAACACGAAACAATCAGCGATAACGGCTAAACACGACGGCCACAAACGAACAGAAAGAGAACAGAGCGCCCAACGACTCTGTGCACTACATTACAACGAACGCTGCCATCCTCTCCCCCTTGTTACAAGATGCCAGTTACACTTAACAGACACGTTTTTTTTTATATAAATATACATAATTATACATATAGACAAAATAGCTTTATGCACATATAAAGCATATATTTATGAGTTATCTTTTTATTTATCTTTTCATTTTGATGACCCCTTCAGAAGATTTTCAAGTCCGTTTCCTATTTTATTTTTTTTTTACCAGTGAGACCTTGTATGCATATGGCTTAAATTCACTGGCCAGCTTTAAATCAAACATCTCTGTTATTGTGGACAGACGTTGTTCTAAGGGAGTAACTTCGTTGCGTGATTCTGGGATTTCAACTCGAGCCGACGTCGGACGAAAAACCGCATTCGCGTCTAAGGAACAGGTCAAAACAAATATATGCGGTATTTTTGGGACGTAAAATGGTTCTCTCTTGCGGTCTACTAGTGTAAAAAAAGGACAATTACATACTGGATCTGTTCAGATACGAACGCTACCAACGAACGTAAACGCTCCAGGGACGTTACGCTGTTTCCTCAAGTTACAAATGGCCGAGTCATGAATTTTCAAAGATGCAAACATTTTTCCAAAAAAAATTGCATATTTTCTTCACTTTCTTCTGTTTTAGAAAATTTCAGTTTGTATCACTGTCAATTTTGGCAAATCCACCTTCCGATATTGCTCATTTTAACTGAGTTAAAATAATATTCGAAAACAAATATTAGTACTTTTTAAATGTATCAGTCAGAGGGATAAAAATATTGACACTTTTTTTTTTCTTTAAAACATACTTCTGTGAATTCTTCTTGCAAACTATTTTAGAAACTCTTATTGTAGCAAGTACCTGAGGTAAAATAGTTTGATTTGCCTAAGACACTATATCCGAACACCAGTGAGCGTGAAGTCGCGCGACGTTTCGCCCGGACTTCACGCGTGTCTGCGCCAGCAGAGGGCAGTGACAGCTCTCCTTCGCCCGAAGTTTCCCTGAGTCCGGTCAGACTCCCGCACGTTTCACAGCCGAGCGATCCGCGGCACGCTTTACTCAGACACGCACCACACCATGGACAATCTTTGGAAATGCTAGATGCATAGTTTTGCCGCAGCAGCACGGAAAGCGAATAAACCAGGTGAGGGATGTAAACATTAAGCAACAGCATGTATCCGTAAAGACCAGTCACCTCGCCGCCTCTTCTGAAACGGTTTGTGGGTTGCCGGGGGAGGCGCCCGCGCTTCGCCGCCCTGAGCCGAGAGCCGAGAGCCGCGGGCCTCTCTCGCACCCTGACCTCACGCGATGCCGACAGCGAACACCAGAGCGACCCGCTCTGTCCTAACCCCGGCGTTGGGGGCTGAGCACCGCAAACATCCTGCTTTCCTTCCTAGGAGCAGAACTTCCACAAGCCATCGCTTCGGCCGCTACCTACCCCGACAGAAGCTACGTACTGCATCAGTCAAAAGTTTGAGCGCGCCAGCCGGAAACCGGTTTCTTCCTTGAGGCGTTTGGTCGCTAAGTTTCAGCAGGAAAGCAAGCGACGTGTCTTCCCAGCTCTCCCGCGGCAGTTTCCAGAGGCTCAGGACACTGGTGCGTGGCCTGGCCTTCGCTCTTCTGTCCAGTTCATCCCGCACAGGTCTTGCCCAGGTGCACCCAAACTTCTGACTGATGCCGACTGTAAACGCAACTCTCGATTGGCAAGAAGGTATCCAGTTAAATATACCGTCAATACTGTTTATGGTCATGATGTAACTTGTAACAAGTTACAGTGTAGCAAGGCTTCCGTGTGCGACACACTGCGCTGTGTGGACGCAGCGAACACCACAGACAGACGGAGGAGTACAGAGGTTAGAGGTCACAGCATGAGAGTCTATTGAGGTACCGTGGAGTTCCGGGTTTGCGGAGCGAAAGGAAATGAATCTGCTCCCAAACACATGTGGGAAGGAGCTCATGATTAAAGGGCAGAGAAAGTGCATGTCTGAATGTCAAAAATCCCGCGACCAACGGGCAGTCGGGACGGTACGCCTCCCTGAGGCTGGGCTCGTCAGCGGCACAATTAAGCTTCAGGGTCCGTCCCGGAGGTCTGCAACCGGACTCCGCGCCCGACGCCAGCTAGTGGGCAGCAAGGGATTAAGCAACTGAAACCCTGCAGAAACACTCAGTGTGATGGACAGGTGAGACACACCAGTCCGAGCCAGAGACGCCCTCACCTGTACACTCCCTGTAAATAACACGATTGTCCAAATACTTAACATCCTATGCTGAACTTGGGATCACTGCATATATTTCCAAATATACCTAGGCAATATAGCTGCTCTATTCCGTATCATCTTTTTTACTCTGTAAAAAAGGGCCTAAAACATTCTAATTTGCTTCCTCTGTCGGCCATATTTTAATCCCTTGTTCTCGTTTTATTTTCCAAGAGCTATACAATTATATATCTATTTATTTATACAATGTAAAAAACAGACCCAAAGACATAACGAACTCCTTTGAAACACATGAAAAATGATAAGAGAGATCCAGCGTGTCTTTTTCAGATGATATCGTGAAACAGTCCGCCTTTACACCTATGCGAACGAGGGCTGGGGGAGAATGCGGCCGGTACCACCTTAAGTCATTTGGTGTGGCGCTTCCAGCATCTCCATGAGAAAGGTGTCGATGGGCGTGTCACCGATCAGCTTGAAGAAGAAAAGGTGTTCCAGACATTTCAGGCCAATGGAGCGCAGGGCAGGAAGCCGCAGCAGAAGTTTGGCAAACCTGAGCCCGGTGGGACACACAGGTTAAGAAGTTATAATCAAACAGCAGAACGGGGAATGACCACACATGACCTCTGTACAACACAGCTCACTTCTGCCTGATAAAAACAGAAATAAATCCTGCCAAAAGTAAATTTTGCATTTAATTAAATTAACTTCTTATCTCTTCTCTACTGAAAAAAATATGTCTGGTAGCAGTGCCCATTGTTTCCCCTCCAAATTAGGTCTGTTTCTGAAAAATGCAAAAATATAAATTAGATATACAACTCTATACTAATAACAATTTGTCTTAAGACAAAATTTTAATATTTTACGTACACGTTGCCTTTTAGTCTTGTATTAACCTATCCTTGTAATTTGTATCAACTAAATAAAGAATAATAAAAGGGTAAGTTCTTAAGTTTTATATCTGTATAAAAAGTAACGTATGTTTTGAATTCATGCAACAGGTCACAAAGTATGTTAAAAGAGAGACAGGACACGGAGTCACACACCTTCCAGGCTGGTCTGGATACTTGTGTTTGCAGTAGGCCTCTAGTGAAGCGTATACCTTCTCCCTCAGTGCTTCTACCTCTCCGGGGTTCGATAGACCTTTAGAGTCTAGGCATGACAGGAACATGAAAGTCAAGACTTTCACAATGCTTCAGCTAAAAAAGCTATCAAATTGCGCAGTGAATATGGTGTGTAGCTACAACGATGCGAGAAAGAAAGGAGCCCCTCTTTTAATTTTGTGTTTCTACATACCAGGGCAAAAATGAGAATTGTGCGGTCCTCTCCATGTTCTATGATCAGTCAGATCTAGGCTCACATAACAGACTTTCACTATGTCATTATTCGTTCAACAAAAAACCAAAATGCCGAAACCACGTGGGGAAAAATAAAGGGAAACCTTACTAACCGCACGTGGCGCAAGCAGGCGTCTAAGCGAACTCAGCCAATCGGTCGTGTGACCGACCCCATAATAGCAGAACTTCTGACAGTTTGGAGGTCTGGAGCATTCAGGTGCGTGTTAACACCATGTCAAGGAACAAAATGCATCAGCAATGAGCTCACAGAAGTTGTTGCTGCTGTGCTCATCAATCTGGGAAGGGTTATAAGGCTATTTCCAAACAGTTTGAAATGCATCATTCTGCGGTGAGAAGGATTGTTCACGAATGAAGAACACTGAAGACAGGTGCCAGTCTTCCCAGGAATGTGTTTCCCAGCAAATTCACCCCAAGGTCAGACAGTATAATGCTCAGAGAAATCGCAAAGAAACCAAAAGCTACACCGAGGGGTCTACGCCTACAGGGCTCAGTTAACGTCTTCAATGACAGCACAATCAGTACAGTACAGAAAAAGACTGAATAAGTATGGCTTTCATGCAGGGATAGCCAGGGGAAGGCTCCGTCTCTCAAAAAGGACATGGCATAGCTTAGGTTTGCATAGTTGCAAAGTTGCATCTGAACAAATGATTTCTGGAACTATCTTTTGAACAGAAAGGAGCAAGGCTCCTGAATCATATGCTGTACTTACTTTTTCACATTTGGCTTTTGCATGTTGGCTTATTTCCTGTTCGATAAATGACAGCAGAATCTATTAAGTGGTGTTTCTCACCTGATATTACATTTACCTTATTTTAGGACCTGGTAAGGACCAGGGTTTCTTTTTTATTTTTTAAGCATCCTCATCTAAAAAAAAAAAAAGCATAAAACGGATCAAGGGTGTACTTTCTTTTTGACATGACTGTACCAACAAGACACATTATGTCCGAACAGTCTTTGTTATGTTGTTCATTTTGTTAGATGAGCAGCCGCAGTTGCTCCGACATAACAACTAATAACTTTTTAAATAGTAATGATTTTTTTTCCCATGACTGGCCCTCCTTTCTCACGCTGATGATGGTGTACAGGAATGTGTAAACGCGGCCACGTATACTGGCACACAGCGCCCGCACCAAGGGCAGGGAGCTGTAGCTGGGTCCTACTCAAGCCTCCCTTCTAGGCTTGCATCTCAGAGAGGGCACTTTGTCACTGCTCATTATTTCCTCAACAAATGCCCTTATCCATGACACACGCTCAACACAAACACTGTGCCACTTGGAGTAAATAACGAATACCATGTATGAAAAACATCAGGGTTGGGTGTGAGCTAAAGAAGAAAACATAAGAAATGCAGTAAGTTGCACAAAAGAATGCGCGAGGGAACTTGGCCTACGGAAGGAGAGTCGCAGACACGCTCAGGAGCGCTACAGTATGGTACCCGTGAGGTGCCGAGACGGTGCCCCGTTGTGGAAATGCTCGACTGTTTGTGTGTGGGAGACAGAGGAGACGCTAAACACAGTGGACAGCTCGAGCACTCTCGGGCGCAGAGCTGTGCACTACCATTAGACTGCCTTAACACAAACAAGGCCAAATGACATGCAAAACAGCTCCTGGATGCCTCATGAATATATATAAATGTTTCTCACCTAAAGCAAAGAAGGAAATTAGTAGTCAGACACAGTATTCGTGAGGTGGAAACGTATAATCCAGAGGGGTGCAGGGGAGAGGGGATATGTCTCGGCTTACATCTGAATTACAATAGAGTAAGAGGCACAATTTGTGCGTGCGAATGCGACCAAAACAAAAGCAGCCCTGTGGACGGCCGAAAACAGCTTATCTGGTATTAAAATATCCTTTGAATGAAGCTCATTCAAAATCAATTCCTCACAAAAAGTGTGATCAAACGGTGTCGAAGAGAGGCGCCCATCTTCCACGAACACGCATCACATAACAAGCAGTACCCTGCGCGGCCCTCTCCACCCTGCCCCGCTGCTCCTCAGCCCACGCCAGCGGGACCCATTAAACGAAAAGCACTCATTTTCTCCAGCAGGGTGTGGAGAAGTACATAACAGCGGCATAACAACATTAACGTGTTATATTTAACTAATCAAGATGTGGAAGGCAGTCACGAGAATCACACCCTCTCAGTCTTTTGCAGACCTCTCTCTACTGAGTTGTCCATCTGGTTCAGGATGGTTAGAAGCAGAAGGGCATTTAAGGTAAGGTTATTTGAGGGCAGCAGGGTGGTCATGGGCTAACCTGACCAGCTTTATGAGCAAATAAAGTAATGGGGATGACCCGGTAGGTGGAGTACCTGGATTGAAGAGGACAATGGCACGAAGGCAGCCGAGTTCCGTCTTGTCCATCTGCATGTCTCTCATCTTGGACACCAACTCCGTCAAAACTCTACAGCAGCCAGCATTAGGGGAAAAAAACAGCAAGTAATGGGAGAAGGAAGGAAATATTGCCGTTGCTTCAGCACAAACCACACATACACACATTTTCAGAACCACTCGTCCCACACGGGGAACCGGAGCCTACCCGGCAACACAGGACGTGAGGCTGGAGGGGACACACCCAGGACGGGACGCCAGTCGTCGCAAGGCACCCAAGCGGGACTCGAACCTCAGACCCACCGGAGAGCAGGACCCGGTCCAACCCACTGCGCCACTGCGCCACCGTGCCCCCTCAGCACAAACCCTTTCTTAATAATTTATAATGTGTCAACAGCCTAAAATGTAACTTGGTTATACATGTACTTGTCTGACACCACAACAGCAGTGCAGAGCAAACTGAAGTGACTCTTACATGTAATTAGCACATTTATACTGCAGACAAACACAGACAATGGCAGTGTGCTCCTTCTCGGCTGGAGAACAAGCATGGACACAAAATACAGGAAACGAGAGTGAAAATGGCACCTGCTACATCCTGACAACTACAATTACACAGCAGAAATCAGAACAACCAGTGTTGTTTCCACCTGTGATGATCCAAAAAAAGAACTTCCCAGGACCTTTAAATTTATAGTGAAATACCTACAGCATAAGATGACAACTACAGAAGAACTAAAAAGGCACGCACTCAACCCATGAAGGTTTATCTGGACCAGATATGTTTTTCAGATCCTAATTAGTTTTTTATTCTGGTCATCACAATAATTGCATAATAACATTTATGTGTTACATTTAGCAAATCAGCACATGGAAAGCAGTGTTTCTATATGCGTGACTGACTTTGTGAACATGTTGATTTGTAACATACTAGCTTATGCTTTGAAGTTTGTGTTAACAATGGTAAAGATACTTTTTCACATCTTAGGATTGTAACAGACTTTTTATTGCTTAAGCCATGACTTCTTCCACATTTATATTCATTTAGCAGACACTTTACTCCAAAGCAACTTCTAATGGATACTATGTAGTGTTATGAGCCCACACACCTTATTCACCAAGGTGTCTTACACTGCTAGATACACTACTTACACTGGGTCACCAATCCATACATCAGTAGAACAGACACACTTTCTCTGTCACTTGCACACTATGAGGGCCCTGAACAGCATATCTTTGGACTGTGGGAGAAAACCAGAGCACACAGAGGAAACCCACACAGACATGGGGAGAACATGCAAACTCCACACAAACTAAGCGGGCTTGGAACCCACGTCCTGTCGCACCACTCAGGCGCACTGAGAAAGCAGCGCTACTCGCCGTGCCGCCACAAGTGGACTGGCACCCTCTCCATGGTGTCTGCCACCTTATGCCCTATGCTTCCGGGATAGGGCCAGGACCACTGTGACCTTGTACTGGACAAGTTACTTAAGGACTGATAATTTCTATTCAAAACCTTACAGCATGTAAATGAAAATAGGCAGACTCAAGTGTTACGTTTTTCACAGCCACTAATACTGAACTGCATACATGGATATTTGCAGGATTGCAAAACACTGTACGGCAATTAAGATTTATAATGCTACAAATTATGAGTCAGCTGCCTTCAGGTGTGTCACTATGACAGGTGCAGGAGATATTCACTTTACCCTGCTCACATGTTCAATTCTCACGTGAGCGACTGAACTAATTAACATGCCAATTACTGGCTAACGACACACCACAAGGTAGCATTTGCAATGAAAAGAATTAAATTCATAATTATGCACCATATACGACGGTAAATAAGCACAAAGAACGTCCAAACAGAAAGACACAATAGCAAGTACTTGTTCGAAAAGAGGAAAAAAAAACAAACACCGAGCTAACACTATCCATCAAGCCAAAAGACACTATGAAGGGTCAATGAAAATACCGTCTGAAGACCGGACCTCGTTCAAATGCAGTTCCTCTCTGGGCGCACAAACACATTTTCTCAAAATCCCTCCTGTATCTGCTTTTAAAGCAACGTCTTGTTAAATAGCTCTTTTTCGGCTGTGGGGGACACCGTTTTATTTCCCAGACTCAACAACAGTTCACAGCAGTTAAGGCCAAACCAGAGAGGTTTTTAATGAAACATATCTGAACTCAACCATCAGCTCCTGCTTGTCCTACCGCTATGACTTCACTGACATTCTTATAACCCCCAAGTCTGTGTCACTGAAAGCCTCTCAGAGGGAAGCTTATTCTATTTGACTAATTAAATTTGTCCTGAAGAACAGGCAGAACATGCAGAGTGAAATTACTGAGTCTTTAAGGTCTTCTTCTGTTCATCATCTCTAATAGCTGTAACATGGCATCTCACAGCAGATGGGATAAAGAAACATTACCACACTTCTACATCTTAATACTTCTCCCTTCAGTCCAAGTGTGCAATCCATCAGCTGAAACGTGAAGGAAAAACCTTCACATCAATCAGCCAAGCTCCTTATGAAGGTCAGAACATGGACACAATCAATCCATTACAGCTCTGAGCTGGTGTGAAGAGGCAACGGAAAGGAGAAAATGCCTTGTTCTAGCAGTCTGTGCTAAACTCATGTGTCCGCTGAAGGGACTAAACACACTGTATGTAACGAAACACGTCTGGGAAGCTCACCTGTCAAAGATGGCGCCGACTCCCGCGCTGTGGGCACTGTTGCGATGGACGTGAAGGCCAGTGGCCAACAAGATGCCATCCTTCACTGCTATTGAGCGGTGTGAGAATGACGCGATGAGAAGTTCATTCCAGCCTGGGGGAGACAGTGGAGACACAGGGAGTTGGACACTAACCATTAAGGGGCTTAACGAGAGAAAATCCTGAAAGGAACTATATGATTGTACCTTTGAGTGTTTAATGTGCAGTATGTCCTGAAGAATACCCAGGTGATAATGTAAAAACTGAAGACTTCACTACACAAACAATAGAAATAATTATAAATGATACGCAGCTGGTAAAACGAGTCGCTGGCGTTTTTAAGATGGTGGCGTTTCATGGATGGCCTAGTTGCGGCGAGAAGCAGCTGGATGAAGGGACAGAGCTGCTCGCCATGCTTTGCCTAGCAACACCCCCTTTCCCCCAGAGTTCTGTCAGACTCCTTGGATGCTTTCATCTGTGAGACAGCAGAACTAAACCAGTTAATAGAGCCTGAGAGCTTTGGAGAATGCAATGGCAGATGGAAACCTTTCATGATGTTACATTTGGAGAGGATATTTTAATCGCTAATGTTTTCATTTTAAAGGCAAAAAAAATGACAGAAAAGAAACACAATTAGCTCAGCCTCTTAACCAAGGATCTTAAACTCCATTTTCAGAGATTATCGATATAGATTTAAACAACTTAATCTGCTCTGAAAAATCAAAAATAATTTTCTCTCTGTTAGGAAAACAACAGGAAAAATTTGAATTCAGAGCCCAGAATCCAATTATGGGGAATTTTATTATTGTGTCTTTATACATTTTTTGCAGAAAGGGGGGTTTTCATATTCATTCAGACTTTTCCACTATCTTCCATTATCTTACAAACACAACTAGTTAGACAAGCAGCCTTGATAATCTTTAAATGATAAAGTCTTCTAAGATAGGATCATTTCCTCAAAAAGAAAAAAAAAAAAAAAAACCAAAAAGTTGTGAATGCCAGATAGAACAGACTAGGTATCTATCTGCTTTGAGGTTAAGACCATCTTTTAGAATAACTTTTGACCTTGAACTGTAGTAACCAATCAAGAACAGAGACTGCACAATACTTTGTGAGGAATACATCAAATTAACTCTACCAACGTGAACATGAAAAAAGACTAGAAAAAAAGAAACTATTTCACACAATGACATTTTCACCAGTGTTGTCTTAAGGTATCACTGGTATTGAGTATTTTATTTAAAAGTTAAATTGTAATTGACTGTACCGTATGCAATTACCTTAAAAAATCATGACTTAAGTGAGGTGGAAGGGATGATGCTGGTCGGGGTGTGTTGACGAGCTCTGTGGAGCTAAATAGTGTGATGTGAGTTGCCTTCAGTTGGACAGCTTTCTATGTGTCTTGAGTGTGCAGAGCAGTCCATCAAAACCATTTATTCTCTGTCCCACGCAGATGGTTCTGTTCTCTTAGTTTGCTTCATCACACCAGGGAGTTGGGGTCATATGAGGGAAGCATTAAAGAAGCAAACAAAATCGCTCTGAAGACCCTTTCATCTAATCGCAAAATTTTGCACTTCATGAACTCATATGCCTGGATATTTTCTTGAGGAGGTTCAGGGTCAAGGAAAAAGGTGAAAATGAAATCTCTTGGTTGAAAATGCTGTAATCCCTTCATCGCAACGAACCACCGCGAACACACAATGCAGTGAGATATTTCACTATTTTAGATTATGTACCAATAACATCAATGTTCTTTTGAATCAATGGAAGTTATGAATGAATGTTGTGTAAGGGTACTTCAGCAACACAGCAATGCTTACTTGTAAATGTACACTGTACCACTGTGACACAAAATCAGATGAGGTACGTTGTGTTACCATGGCAACATATGCTCAAGGTAACGACTCCGTTTTTTGAACTGAGGTAACTATGCAACCATAGTACTGGCATTTATTATCTGAAGGACACATCACTTATGTGACAAAGTCCATATTTTTACACAGCAATTATGGAGCACTCAGAGAGTGTTTTTTTCCCTGTTGAATAAAATAATCAACAAAACATGAATGTACTTTTGAGTTTCAGTGAGTTTGTTTAAAAGGCTATCTGCAGCAGGTTTGGCAAGCAGAGTGTTACACAGCTCCCCTAACAAGTGTGACAGAGGTTGTCACACTGCTACTGGTATAAGAAAGAAAATGTCTCATTTTGTACCTGGCCTTCCAAACACTTGTGTGGACACAGAGGTGGCAGCGAATGAAGGATGTATCTTTCGGGAGATGGGATTTGTGTACCTGCTCGAAGGAGAATAACCTGATCGTCAAGGGGCAACTCGGAGAAGTGCGGGATCCTTTTGGCCCATTCGACCAGGGTGAACAGCTGCTTGTCTGCGGCTTGGCAGATGTTGGTGACAGGGTCGTTGGGCTGCATGGACAGACACGAGTGTAGAAGCAGGCCATCAATAGCGTCACAGGACAGTGAATTGCATTCCAGGCCAGAGACATGGTTTGTGGCATCCTAATACACTTTGTTGACTGACGTGATCTATCCTGTTACATTAATTCCTAAAAATGTGAATTAAGTTAATACAATATAAGGGAAAAGGAACACACTGTGAGTCATTTGGCAGTTATTTCCTTTCTATTCAAAAAGGATAATTATTTTTTTTTCCACTTAAACGACTTAAATTTTTACATTTTATCTCTGAAAATCCTGAAAAAGAAAAATACTTTATAAAAGATTCTACTGTCAATTAGACAAATTGAAGAAACGCAGCATAACAGATTAAAGTGCCCAAACAAAATCTTTTTAATGACAGATGTGGGTTTTACCCTTTAATGAGAATTTCAGATAAAACACAAAGGCACGAGAACTGCTGTTGAGCAAACACACAAACTTTAATACCGGCACTATGGAAAGCATCCTCAGAGGTAAAAATGAGGCTGCAAGCTCCTCCAGGGAACAAAAAACTCCCTTGGGAGAGGGAAAGCACTGGAAGTCAAAACAAACAGTTATTCAGGAACAGTATGCAGGAAATACCTGTAGAATAGGAAAAAAATTGCTTTTTTTTTTTCTTTTTCTTTAGGTACTTCCTGAAGGAAATCCACATGAGCAAGAAACGGTGCAGACCGCGAACCGTTTAGAAGTGCTAGGTCTGAATGGGGTCGTACACTTTTGAATGTCGGTGATCTAACTTTCTCTTCAACACGCTCTACTGTGTGAAATTCAGGCTGACCACAAACTCGCTTCTGCTCATTGAAACCGTCTCGTGTTGAAACTTTCAAGGAATCTGGGAGAACGGCACCTTGCTAAAGTTCATTTCAAAGCGCCGAGCCACAACACGCGCTGGTAAGCCCAACAGGCTTACGCTTTAAAAAAGCGAGAACCCTGAGAACCACGCTGCCAGATTAATAGTAACGATTGATATTCAGCATGAGTGAACCCAAACAGCAAAAGACTTTCAGCTGCTTTCACTCCCTAATGCACACTTCGCTGCTAAAATCTTCAAGGGTCCAAACTTCAAATGAAGTCTCTCAGAGGAGATTAGTCTAAGACAAGAGGAGTTTATCTATAGCTCAGTGCATTGTACCTCACTCCCTCTCTGCTCATCCTTCTGCTACCTACCTCTGATATTTACAAGAGCACAGAGATGAGCCTCGCAGTCTTGAGCAGACTATATCAACAATGCTAGGAATTTCCATTAAAATACATTCGCATTCAGTGGATGACGATTATTGACGTGTTCGCATTGATGCATTTGAAGAGAAGGTTTTCATCACCGCAAATCACCCAGATTTTCAGGTCGTGTTGTGAACAAACTGGTTACCAAGAATTTTAAAATAATTATGAAACTTAGATGCCTCGTATACATAAAGGCATAAGGCAGAATATCTCGCATCACTCACAACACCATGAACACACAAACAAAGAGAACATCAACAAGAGCACCTTGATGTCAACTTCCGCCATGGTACTGGCCACTAACCATAGTTCAGCCTTTCGTCTATGTGTATATGGTACATGATCTCATTTCTCTGTGTAAGCCCGACAGATGGAGTTCTTTGCTAATCCTGACACGACAACCACCTGCCCCATATCATAACCAGACCACACAAAAGACCACAGAAAAAAATAAAAAACTGTCCACCACATATATGCAGAATTCCACAACAAGACCCTTAATATAACTGGCTGCATTAAATTAATGTCCTAAGATCCAAGCTGTTTAATTTCCATAAATTAAACGCCTATCCTGCTGTGAATGGCAGAAAGACACAAATGTGGCTCATGACTAGTGAATAAACACACAGAAGTAAAAAGGGATAAAAAGGCCCTTTGGAGATTGGTTTGGAGCACTTTCATAGCTGCTTTAAACAGTTGTACATCGCTGACATGTGAATCTATCTTGATGCATCTATTATGAATCCTTGGGACTCTTACAATATTGTGCGTAAAACTAAAGACCCTTACTAAGTAAAACTGGCACACTGTTACTGTAGTATTCATTTATTTATGTAAATGAAATATTTCCTATCTCCGAATTGTCACCAGTAAAGCAACCTAGACCCTGCTTTCAACACTGGAAATTAAAGAAGTTGTTCAAAAGCTTCTGAGATTTAGTTCCACACTTATGCAAGTGTATTCAATGAGAAATGCCCCAAAACATTAGCAGCAGAAAATCTCAGAAACAGCAACAAAAAAGCACTCAAAATGGTTGACAGAGGAAAAAGAGAATGAAAAAGTATAGAGGGAAAGGGAGGTGAAAGAAATGAGGAGAATGGCGGAGAGCAGGAAGACGGGGGGGGGGGGGGGGGTAGGAGAGACTCATGAAGCGTGTTACTAACGCCTGTTTAACTACTGTTCTAGGTCACTATGAGATAAATGCACTTTATTCAGCTTGACCAAACCCAGCTATTAAGCAACAGTGCTGTATTTTTCATGACAGCAACTCACTGCAAAGGTTCTGTGATTAATTACAGCACGGAGCAGTGGCTCCTAAAGACTCAGATGGGAGCTTAATCACTGGTGCTACATGGAGTGTCCAAAAAACAAGCAGCATTCGACAAAGACTTTCGATGGAATAAAACACACTTTTATTACACTACATCGCCGATCGTTTGTGGCTTACGTGACGCTTGCATCTAAAGCAAGTTATCATATTACAACTGGCTGTTTTTACTCAGGGTAATTACTGTACTCAGGGGTACTATAACAGTATTGGAGAGTAGGTCTTGAACAGGTTACTAACTCCATGTCCTTAGCTGCCACACGATCTGCTACTCCAGGATGAAACGTATCTTCTGGAGAAGTTCTTGACGGAGGAAAGAACTTCATGGCAGCGGCCCAGTTGAAAGTGGGATACGAAGCACTTAAAAATCCCAGAGCATACAACCTCACACTGATCTCAAGTTGTGCAGAAAGGCATTATCTCTGCGGCATCTGCAAGCGCTAACATGATGTATGCGCCACCCTTGTCCACTTCTATGAAATCCAGCCTGATGGCCACCTGTTTTGCTGCACTGTGTACAGAATGGGCAAATTATTAATCCAGAGGCTGTAGAATGGGACCCGGAGCCGGGTGAAGTGGCTCGCTGCTGACCCGCGAGTCGTGACTCCACAGGGGCCGGCCACCAGCGAGACAGTAGATGGGTCTCCGAGACCAGAGTGCTTTAGTGTGTAGTAGCTGGCAGCCGGTCCATGGAGACCCCCTTAATGTCAGTTCTCACAATGTACATTTCCATCAGCTCAAAAATAGCACCCATTTACTCGCATAACAACCGCTGCCGCTCCAACTTCTCTTCCAGCACACTTCACTTCAGTACAAGTGCATCCCCAGAGCTTGTCTGCTCCTGCCGCTTCTCTCTCTGGCCTCTGTCCACTCCCCATTTCTTCTGTCACCACCCCTGAAAGTAGTCATGCTCCACTCATCTTGGTACCTACTTACTTGCTCTTAACGTCACATTTTCTGAAGTCATAATAAATATATATATTGCTATAAATGTTGTGGTAAAATGATGAAAACATTCTTTATGACATATCACAGAATATTACAGTCTTTCATCTGCTGCACTAATAACTGCAGTGAAAGAGTTCTTACAGTGAAGAAATCATATGTAGGTTCTTTTGCCTGAAAGAAAGAATGCCAGCATGCTGTTCCTGCATTTAAATGAAAAATCTCAAAGATGAACATTTCAATACACTCAAGTTTAGTGCATTCATTTCCAACACTTGAACCCCATCTGCACTGTCTGCACTTCTGGCTTCTACCAGCAGGTGTCAGGACCATACAGAACTCTCGGCAAAGCCAGAGAGCACGCTAAAAGACAAACATCAGCCACCCATTTCTCAGTTTGAACAAAATGCCAGTATGTAAGATTTGTGAAAGAAACCTCCATTCCCCATAAATCGTTAGCTCCTCCTGTGAATTGCTAACTTCATTTACCATGGAGATCTACAGTCTTTATCACTAGCTGGATGTGAATAACCCTTCCACAGCATGTCAGAGCAAGAAAAAGGGGGATTTATTGGACTGCCGTTCAAGCTTGCAGCCCATTGTGTTCAGCACAGTAAATTAACGCAAATGCCAATTCGGCTCAGCAGTGGATCATCACTTGGACCTCTGGATGATGTTGCCATAAATCCTGTGCTCGTTATAAGCAGCCAGGTCAGCACACCTCATCCTCTCAGCTGCAAATTCAGGCCAGGAAGAGCTATGCGTTCCTTTGATGTCCCGGAGCAAACCGGCCCCTGGTACTGTTTATTCAACCTTCAAATGAAACCCCAAATGGACAAAGGGAGCCTGCGGGGGATGAGACCGCAGGTAACTGGAGATGTGGACAGAGGAGACTCACCGAGTTGGAGGGCACACTCAAGTTGCCCTCAATGTAGGTTTCTGTCTTGGGCTCTACAGCGAGTTCAGCCTCTAGTATCTTCTCCACAGGCATGTCCTCATTGGCACTGCTGGTGGACTCTACCTCGTTTTCATTGCGGTCTTTCGCTCGTTGACGCTCCTCCTGGACAGCTGTATTTAACAAGACTGGTTCTGGTCACTACTGCTGTTTTGGACAGACCCCAAAATCGATGTGCTCCTTAGTTCTGAAGCTCAGAGTTGCACTTTGCACTTTTCCTTCCACATATTTAGTAAAGACAATTTTCAGAAGCATATCTCCTGCTGTTATTAGAATGACTGTTCAATTTCATTACTGCATGACTAAGAATTTTGTAAAACCGTAAAAGCAAAAGATGAAATAACTTGAACTTGCTTGTGTTTGGCTGTAAAGAAATACAATGGGCACTAAAACTGTCCCTGGATGATTGACTTGGCAGCTGTGTCCTTCGGCAACACAGGAAGTGGTTTCTGTGCGGTGCAGACAGTGTGTGCCGGGCGCCAGGCCTTTTTCTGGTGGAGGCAGCAGTAACCACATGTCTGCCCTCTGTGGTCTGGAGGAGGGGCAGTGCAGCATCTGCCTCTCCATCCAGCTCTGCACCCTTACTCCACCAGCAATGCACAGCCGCCTCTTTTTTCTGTGAAATCTCTCTGTGGATCTCCCTCCGCAGTCTCTGAGTAGGAGTTAATGAAACAAGAGGGGAATTCTGGAGGCAGCTATGTCTGAGGCCACTGATGTCTGGGTTGGGGGTCAACTGAAGGCTACAGTATTGCTCATGTGTCACAGAGGTAAGGAGGGAGAAATTTATGAGAGGAAATCATCTTAGCTTGTCTTCCTCATAGAGGAAAAAGTAGAAACCCATTTAATGGGGTTTCTACCTTTCCTGTGGAGCTTCATCCGATGGTCTTTTACATTCTACACCCCCATCGTATAGTATTAAATAAGATGAAAGACTAAGTAATGAGGCAGTATACTATACTGCATCTTACATACATTAATTATTTGATTATAATTTTAAAGAAAGTGCGCTGACGTCATTTACAGCACATATACAACAATCAGCAATCAAGCCTCAGAGAACTCTATTTCTATTCATAATGTCTTGTAATTCTTGCTGCAGCCTGCTTCTATTCAAGTGCATGCCATTCTTCCTTTATTCTGGTGCTTTGGGTGAAGGGGCATTTACCCCTCTGGTGGACCCACAGCAGACAAGGAGTAGTTTCCTCACATCTGAGAGATCTTATCTATATTTGGGGAGTGTGTGCATCTGTGCTGGGTGCCAAAAAAGGGGGAATCGGCCTCGCCGTTTTCCGAGCGGATGCAAAATAGATGGAAAAAAAGGGGTGTATGTAAATGCACAAGTATATGTGTGTGTTCTACATCTTCAAGTGTTATCTGCCTTGGAGGCAGGATTGCCTTATTAGCTCTAATTAGAGATGTTTTTAGGAGACAAGCTGTGGAAAGAGACACTCCCCAAACCATGAAGACCACAAACTGTATGGCCTGAAGAGCTGTACAACTACCCTCTGCGCTCAATGAAGGAGCTATATATGTGTGTATCTGTCTCTTTATTTGTACACTAGAACGAGCTGCTCATCCTACAGAAGTTGTGCCTGAATGACTGCATCTTGCCAAATTTAGGATGTGGGTGATATGTTCTTCGAAAGAGTTAATTCAGGCTTGCAGTAGTTTAAAATGAAATTTTATCCTCAACGGCATGTGCTATACCTTCTCTCTTCATGCCCATGGCCAGACACTTCTGGTAGCGGCAGTACTGACAGCGGTTACGCTGACGCTTGTCAATGGTGCAGTCCTTGTTGTCACGGCAGGTGTAGGTTAGGTCCTTTCTCACTGTCCTCTTGAAGAAGCCCTTGCAACCTTCACAGCTGTACACTCCGTAGTGCTTCCCTGCAGGAAGTCACAGCTTAGTCCGGTTTCTTACATGTGCAACACTATACAACTTGTTAAGCTCGCAACACAACCTTGCCAGGAAACAGTTAGACCCTACAACTAAATTCATGCCATCATTTGACAAAGTGTCACTGTTCCCCCCAACCCTGCACTGGCTAGTAAAGCTTGGGTGATACGTTGATAGCAGAGAGGCCCAAGGTTCTTAGGAACTCACCCGAGGAGCGGTCTCCACAGATAGCACAGATGTGTTTAGTGTGTGAGAGTGAGGTGCCTGAGGGCTGTGCTGGAACCTTCATCACCCCATTCAGACCCAGTGGGGGCTTGATGTCCTCCGAACTGCTGACCGGGTTCATTGGGGAGTTAAGCTGAAACACACGTACAGCCATAAGGCCGGGAATGTTAAAAAGGAACTTCCATGCTTTCTGAAGAAACACACACACACACACAAACATGCACACACGCAATGTTTGCCCAGGAGAAAGACATACAGAAATCCAAAGGACCCACATAAGAAGGCTGCCAAGAGTGAGAACTGTAATTAGGGAACATCGCTGAGTAATATGATAGCAGCGTTCAACACAATGTTGCTTTTTCAAAACAATTTTACAATTTTTGTATTGCTTTGACTTTAAAAAGGAAAACGCTCAAGTACAATAACTCATGCATGCAAAATGGAAGTCATAAAAATGCCAGCGATTGCAGACTGTAACCTGAAACAGCAGGCAGGGAGGCAAAGGCAGAACTGCTCTTAGAGTGCATGTGTCAAGTCTATGCTCTCCAGACGTTGGAGTTATGAAGGAGGCCCCTCTTCTATTTAAGCATCTTCACATTATCTCATAATGAGACTTACTGTATAGCCCAGACTGCTGCTGTCACCTCAGACACAGAAGGGACCTATTGTATTCATGCTTTAACAAAAAGATACACAAGCATCTTCTCCAATCCAAGCGCTGTGAAAACAACACCGTGCAATTTATTTCAAATATTCCGCTAAAAAACTCCGATGAAATTTTTTACAAACAAAATATGAAACAAAGCCTTAAGAAACACAGTGTAAAAGTGAATCGGGAGCATTTTTAAACCATTCGGTACTCTCCGCGGAGGCACTTCATTTCTGAGCGCGCGCTCTCGTTCCTTACACTGAGTCCTTATGGCCAAAACAAACTTGGGGGTAAAAGTCCACCTTTCAACATTTTCAGAGCAGCACCAAGTGGAGTCAGAGACACATCTGCACCATGGTATTAAACTAGAGAGACTGTGCTTCTCTACCACAAAGAAAGAAAAGATTTACAGACAGATCAGCCTTGACCTCAGATTGCATCATCAAGCACTCACCACTGGTTTAACTTTACTGTAAGCAACGGGAGTGGGCAACCCTTACCCAATGTCGACTTTCTAAATTTACATGTCCACTTGAGTTTGAAACCAAATGGCAGTGCAGTGATATATACCCCTTAGTAATTCTGCTTCACTTTGGTTTCTGTCTCCCTTCCGCCTCCGCTTCCAATGACCCCCGGATGCCAGGGATTCAACCCTTTTTGCCCCTGGGACTCGTAGGGCAGCGTTTGCTGTGCTTCGACTCCTCTTTACTGTCTGACATGAATACTACTTAAGTGGACTACACCTCAGTATGATCTCGGAAAAAGTATGGCCTCTGGGGCAGGACTGTACAAAGGAGATATCTATTGTGTCCTCCGCTTGTCACTGCAACACACATAATTAGAGGTCTGACACTAATTTTAGAGTTATTTACTTTGCTTTGGTGTGAGCCAAGGTTTGATTCCTACTGGCACTGAATCATTCCCCCACAGGTAGAGAGATGAGATCTTGTAATGGATAGACAGCCGTGTACGCAAACGTGACCCAAATTGCTCTAATTAGACTCTAATGAGGCCTTTTCACCAGCGAAGTGTCTTGGAGTGCAGGGACGTGGCCCAAATACACAGGCGCTCTTTAAGCAGAGAACATTTTTGGAGGGAAACTAGAAAGCAAAACGGTAATCACGTTGAAAGTATGGAAATATGGAACAGCACACCCCAATCAGCAATCACCTTTACTTCAATTAAATTTGACAGAAAAAGTATTTTTATTGTCAATTTTGCTGCTAAAGACTTTACTTTCGATCCTATTTTAAGTGTAATTACATGTCACAAGCAATGTCGCATCATCAACTAAGCCAAGAAACAAGACTTCCATTTAGCTCTGCTCCTGTCGTACTGTAGCACCGTCTAAAAACATATTTAATCTGGAACTTCCCTTTTTTGACAAAGATATGGGATTCAGACTGCTTACTCTTACATGCTTGGCAAGGAATTATATTTTGTTGTTTTGGTTTACACCTGAAGCTCCCTCTCTAAACACTATACAGCTGGTCCCGACATGCAAACTTTTGAGGAACAAACAATTCAGCAATACAAACCTTTTTGAGTTTTAAGTATTTTTCACACGAAGATGCCCCAAGTGTCACCAAATGTGCCTACAGATAGCGATCACCAACTGTAAGAGCTGCCTTAAGTTTTCCAGAAAAGCGGAGAAGATGGAACAGAAGCGAAGAGAAGGTGAACGAGCTGGACAAGCTCGCATGATTCTCGCAGCAGCTTGTGTGGAAATGGGAATAGCTGCACGTAGAACTGATGACGAGACCCTGCCCCGGGCCCCTCCATGTGATGTTCAACTTGGAGGAATTTTGAGTAATGGACCAACTCTCAGTTGCAGTTACATTCCTAAGTAGAGGAACAAGTGTACATGATCAAAGTGGCTAACCGCTAGAAAAATTAACATCTGCATGGAAATTCAATGAGTTCTGCAATGTCTAGACTCTTTTCTGAATTGTGCACCTCTTAGAATTTGGTAACTGATCACATCTTCAGAATATCGTATTTGCCTGAGTCTTTTGCATGCAGATGTATTTTAATTTTCTCACTGTGCTGTTTCTGTGAAACTGTGATCCACTGCTGGAAGAAATTGTTACATTCCTTCATCTGCGTAAAGGGCCACCAGCAGGATTTATGCTTATTAGACTCTTATGATTTATTTCTTTATATTTAATACACCATATATGTACTTTGTGGTTACTGGCATTACACAAGGAACACCTTATCACTGTAAGCAGCTGCTTCAGCTGACTTCTGACCAAAAGAATATCAGTTAACATCCCCAGATGGGAAGTGTCTTCCCCACTGAGTTATGTATGTTAAATATGCTGTAAGTAGACAGTAGTGTACAATTTTACAATATCTACAATATTAGACAATGAGTTGCTGTTAGTGACTTTCAGACTGTAAAATAACTCGTTAATTACAAGGAAACCTACTTTGGGAAAAACATTTTCAGTTAAAACAAGGAATCCGGACAGATAAGCACATATCAGTAAGTAACTCCAATGAGACACAGAAGTAGTATGATATTTTCTATATTTTAAATATATAATATATTGCATAAGACATGTTTTAGTTCTTTGTATAAAGTAGCATATACACAAAAAATGACCTGAGACTGGGGGAGTGGCAAAGGAGGGCTTGAAAACACTCCAACTACTTCTGGCAGCACTTCAGGGGCTCAAGCAATGTACTGTAGCCCAACAGCCTCTGCTGGGGTATTATTAGAGGGTGAAAAATGGCCCCAAGTCAAGAAATACTGATGTCTGTGTTGATTTATTCATCGATATATTTTTTATTTATTGGTTTCAGAGTATTAAATAAAACAACACAAATATGCTACATATATATATATATATATATATATATATATATATATATAATTTTAACATGTCTAGCCTCCTTTCCACCCACACCACTAACTTGATGCACATATCCATTGTAGAAATGGCCATATATCTAACTATAACTGTAAATTCATTAGTGGTCTTTGTGTGGATCGCACTGTAAAAAGAGAGGGCAGCACTGCAATATATAAATATTGAAATAAATCTCTTATGAAATATAAGAGATCAAAACAATGCAAGAAGAGAGACCAGAAAATGTGATTTGTTGCATGAAACCTTTTTTAGGTTTTAACAAAGTTACACTTTCAGCAAACTGAACGGCACATTTGTATTTATTACAAGAAGATATGAGGTACTATAATGTATGTCTATAACTTCCAAAATGGTACGTTAATGCAAATTTGACTGTGACACACACATATAGACTTATACATGCATGCACACCCCAACTCTTACCTCTGCTTAATACATGGGCCTATCCTTCAAGAGTCTCTAGGAGTTTTCTTGAAAAAAACAAGCCAGGAAGAACCCACTATTTTTCTAGCCAGACTGTCACAATCAAACAGAATTGCCGCGTCTCTTGCAGAGCCTTCCCTCTGTAAGTCTATTTTGAGTGACCCTGCAACTCAATATGCCCCAGGGCACACTCCTCACCAGTGCCAGGGGACTCTCTCAGGTCTGACTGAGGGGATGAAGACAGATCACAGCTTCTCCATGAGGCACCTAGAAATAGAATGGCGCTCCCCCAGTAACGCGCCCCAGTTGCTTCCTTGCGTCTAACAGTGCCCAATGTTGGGGTTCGCAACAGTGCCCAGTGTATGGGAGGCTGTTCCTACACTGAAGACTTTGATGGAACGTGCTGAGGTCTCAAGAGGGCTGTTGTTTAGAAGGAAAAGACTGTCAGAACATCTGTTCTGTCTCATCTAAGACATCGTGTGTGTGGTGTGTATGTGTCTGTGTGTGTTTGGGAAGGGGGTTACTGGGTAAGGGATACAAGTTAAGTGAGGGTAATAATATCAGGAAAGATGACAAGAAATCATGTGTTTAATGCCTAACTTATTTTAGGGTACTTAGTGGCACTGCTGTCTGCACGCGTGCAATAAAGAAGTGTGTATTCTTAGCAGGCGTGAAGGCAGAGCCCTTGTCCCAGTGCTCAGAAAACCCTAGTCTGGGCGCTAGTTCAGTGCAATACCTGCTGGCACTAAAGGAATTCTCCATCACAACTATAGACCCATGGTTAACCTTCCGGCAGGACATACACTGAGTCGCACAACAATCTGAAGGGCCCCTCTCTTCGTCCCCCTGTGCAACACACATTCTGGACCCTTGCTCCACAGCACTCCACATCTGGAATCTAGCAGGCTTTTATACACATCACAGCTTTTTTTGGGGGATGCTGTCCTGGCCATCTGTGGATCTTAGGGAGATGCCTCCCCCAGTGTTGATATGGATCCATGGAAAAGTCTAGTTAACTCTTACGAAGCACCGTTGAGTTGGGGCATGCGATGGGGGATCGCAGGAGAAACATCTCTGAAGAGGACAGAAAGGCAAAGAGATCGTTGTACCATTGTATGGCTGTGAAACACCATCCTTGGGCTTACAGGTCTAAATATATACCGTATTTGAGAAACCCGTGAAGACAAATCTTTGTGAAAACTTTGCATGTTGCGCTATTCAATATATTTTCTTTTCCAGAGAAAAATGCAGTACCATTGTAAACTGAATATGCATGATTTGTTGTACAGGATCCAAATAAAAACCAAGACTGTTCTGGAATGACATGGCCTTTGATGTACATTCTGTATTGCCCAAGAACAGGAAACTGACAGCAAGAAGCCGTTTTCTGACAAAGGTCAACTTATGCTTGCTCTAGGGCATAACCAGAGTGGTTTTAATAATGTATCAATCTGATAACCTTTTGAACTTTTCACCTCCAAGTCTTCTTCCTGCCTGACAAGAAAAAAACAGTTCAGTGCAGCAGGAACATTCATTAATTAACTGTAGTTCTGATTTATTGCAATAAAAGTTGTAATAAGAGATGTTTCAAAAGGAATATGCAACGCATGGTATTTTAAAAAAGAAAGCAATTACAGTAGATTCTTGTTAACTGAGCCATCAGTTAATCGGGATGGCTTTTTATTTGGGAAAAAAGTAAAAAAAAATAAAAAAAATCTGCTTTGCTTATTTGAGACATCATGCTATTTAATTGGAACAGTGACTGTAACATATTTCTGACTGTGTTTGTGATCACTGCAGGTATGTGCCATGTGGGGAGAGTCGCTCGATGATGAACAGATGAAGACAGCATAGCAATTTCAGATTTTATTTCATTTTTGAATTTGTATAATTTTAGACCCTTACCAAGATACCACAAAGACATTTGACACCAGCTATGAGAATTGCCTTCGCCGACCAAATCAAATGTCAACCACCTAACACCGGTCGGCAGAGATAAATGGAGTGTCAAAATCAACAATTGTACATGTGATACAGCAGCAAGAGCAACAGGCATTACGCAAAGGACGACACACAACATCTGAAAAACACTCAAATTCCTCCAACATCATTAACTGTTAAGAACTACATGCGAGTTTGATACATACGTTACATTTTTTAGCATAAGTATTTTTATCTGATTTGTATAGTTTGTTCAGGAATTCATTAAAGTATTTTTACTGCTCAGTAAACACACACACCTTCAGAACCACTTGTCCTATACGGGGTCACGGGGAACCGGAGCCAACCCGGCAACACAGGGCATAAGGGACACACCCAGGACGGGACGCCAGTCCGTCGCAAGGCACCCAAGCGGGACTCGAACCCCAGACCCACCGGAGAGCAGGATCCGGGCCAACCCACTGCGCCACCGCGCCCCCGCTCAGTAAACAGTACTTAGCATTTTGTTGTATACCTTTTTAACTCTTTATGTGAAAACTCACGTAATTGGGGCAGCTGCTTAATTGGGCCAAAATGTTCTATTCCCAGTGTATCCCAATTAACCAGAATCCACTGCATAAGTACGCAGCCCTGAGTCCATGATTTGCTCTTACCATCCTCAAGGAGAGACTGTCCTTTAGGATTAGTTCATCAGGATCAAGTGCTGACACATTAACAGGAGCAGTATGCACATGGACACACTTTCACACAGATCTGAGCTGAAAGTCTAGACACAGCCACTCACCATCTGCCAGGACAGTGAAACGGAGGCCACAGCAAGTGTGCAGGGCAACTGTGAAGCTTTTCACAACCACTAATCCAAGGAAGAAAAAAACATCCTGATTCTTGGACAGGATATTCTGCAGGAATCAACAGATTGCGGTCCATGTCTATAACGTCCTTTCTTGTCTACTCACCATGCTCCCTCAGCAAATTATTTACATTTCCAGGGAAACTCAATTATCTTAATATATTCAGACTCCTTAAAACACAGACAAATTTAAATATCTGCCCGATTCCGCTCTTATAGCTGCCGGAGTTAATACTCTGGTTCTTTCCTTCTAGATTTCACCTTCTCTCAGTCGCCTCCTTTTCTTGTGGCTACAATGGCAGTAATAAATTATAACTCCTCAAAAGGGAATCTTTACACACCAGACGTTACATTAGTGTAGCAACACTACACTATTGCAGTTGTTTATATTTAGACAAAGCAGCAGGATTCTTGCTGTAGAAAGTTTGATTCCCATTGCTTCAGAATCTCAACAGGTTTGCAGATGGGGATTTTCAACGAGGAGCTCAAACCAGACGGCTGACGAGGACTACCAGCTGTCTGTGTTACAACAGAGTTTACAAACATGCCACAGAGAGGGAAATATTTTGGGGGAATGTCTCTAACAGTCTTACTGTTCAACGTGGAGCCACGTAACACTTCGGAAATGCATTACAGCCAAAATGTAGATAATCTAACATACCTCGGAATTTTAACTACATTAATTACCTGTTTAGCCAACAGTTATCTGAAAGGTGACATCCACTTTTACCTATTTACTATAAAGAGCTAAATATTTACTTGAGCAAGTCGGAATAGGCTCCCAATCGCTATGACTCTGCATTAGGAAAAGTGAATGTCAAATTAAGTACCTTGCACAATGGTACTACAGGAAGAGCCCACTTAGTGCCTGCATGTGGGACTTGAACCTGCAATCTTTAACTTCATGCCCCTAATAACTATGCTGTCACGTCTGGTCTTGGCTGGTAGGATACACTGGCTGACAAGACGAACACCTATTCCTCAAGCAAGGGTAGATGGACACAATCTCCGTGGAAGTAAATGTCTGAAAAAAAATTCACTTGTACAACTGCATTCTGTACATTTCACACATCAATGAAAAAGAAAATATAAAAGCAGATTTAATACTAAACACGATCATAGCATCGCTTGATGCACTGGACAGCAGGCTAAGAAACAGCATTTCCCCTGAAGGAGATGTCCTTGTATGTTAAGTGCCCCCCTCTTCCCCGGTTAAGGGACAGAGCAGCGGATTCACGAGACAGATATAACTCAGTTGCACTCGTACCAGGAATTTATTCATCCCATAACCATCTGTGAACGCTGCATTACCCATTCAACATGCCACCAATGTAAAATATTATGAACAGTTTTTAAACAGTAGATATTTTACTGGGAGTGATGCACAAGCAGATTTCATCGGTGTAAAAAGTGCGTGAAATAGTCAAAGCAAAAAACAAGGTGAAATCATAATACAATGTAACATAATGAAAATAATGGTTCATATGTCTATCTAAATGATACAAAAATGAAAATAAAATCACACAAGTTATGCCAATCATGACCAGCAAAGACTGGAGTGTGTGCACACTTGGTGAGGTAAAAAAGACAATCAACAGTCATATCAGTTTTAAAATGAGCTCCAGAATTTTTTCAAGAAAACATAAACACTGATCCCACCAGTAAAATACCTCTAGGAAAGGACTTGAACATTTGATAACTGTTCATTTGAAGCACAGTTAAAGAATCATATGGCAACCCATAATTTTTCTTTTTTGATTTAAGACAAAAATAATACTTAAATAGACTGTACTGTGGCTTCTGGACACGTAAATGAAATGATTAGTTACACAATTCATAATCAGTGCAATTGCTATGCTAATGTTATTACTCTTAGCTATTACTTATTACTCTTGTGGCATGACAGGTGTGATGGACTGCATGGACAGCACAAAAAAGAAAAAGAACTGATAAAGAAAAACAAAAACAAGGAGATTTTGTCAACAACAGTGTCCACGCTTTTCCAGGCAGAGCTCCACAACAAAAACAAACTCCTGCCCTGGGACAATCCTCGTCATTTCATCAAGTGCGCTCCTGTACACCAGTAGTACATTTTAAAGCCTATGCAAATAATGAGTATAGAGCAAAATCTGCACAAAAACATTACATTTGCAAAAATAAATAAAACATATACCGCTAACAATCTTTATTATTTTAGGCTATTGTCGCTTTCCACGGTATGAATTTCAGCAGTAGCTGGACCTTGCACTGAAAAGTGACATTTTTGGACAAATTCAAAACTGAACAACTAATAATAGGTTTTAAGACAGTGGCAGCTTAGTCAATTACCTGAGAAAGAAATGATATGGAAATAAGATGCAACTAAACTACGTTATATTTTCCTTCAAGAAGTGCTGGTTTGCTCTCTGCATCGTCATGCCAGCTGAGAAGTTCAACAGCAGGATCTAGAGCTTTTTTATGTTCTTCAGACCTTGAGGAATGTGCCCATGACACCCATACCTCAAGCTTCTCACATTGCACTCATGGACAAGGTTCTCCAACACTCTTAGAGCTTAGTATCAGAGCCCACAAGAGGAGAGCGAGGAGATCTGTCCGAAACACAATAGGCCTCTTTCCTGTTTACCCAATTTTTTCCTTTATTCTCATGAGTCCAAGATCACATCTGAATACATAGCAACATTAAAGACATATTTTCTTAATGAAGCTTTGCTAAAACTGTCACAGTCATGCCTATTGCTGGTTTGCTCCCTTTCTCCAGTTTTGCCCCTGGTGGGAGGCAGCAGGACAAAATAGCTGGCTTGTCTTTTTAGGAGAACACGTTGCGGTTCTGACGGAGCCCAACGACAAATCCCATTTCGGCATTCTCGCTGCCGAAAGCCGTGTGCAAAACTGTGAACGTAAATATGAGTAATGTTTCTCCTTGAAAGAAAAACAACGGCCTCTACTCAGAGCAAATTTCAAGGCTCTGGCTAACCGAGTGTGTTCTCGGAACGCTCAAGCACGGACAGCTGCTGGTGGAAGGGGAACCATTTGGTAGAGTTTTATGATTTGCAGTTGACGTACAACATATGGTAGAGGCGAGGCAGTTAACGGAGACCTGCTAAGCCCATTTAGGTGGGTAGTAAAAAGTGCGGCGCTCATGTGCCAGAGCCAGTTCACAGGTGACACCACAGAGGTCAAGGTTCAGGCACGTCTGTGGGAGCTAATGAGCCACAGTGAGCGTCTGTCATTCCCCAGCCCATTGGGCCAACTGACACGTAAACCGGGAACGGCTGCGCCACGGCTCCGAATTCCCTTTTTACTCCCAAATTAGAGACACGTGACTGGAAGTCAGCAGCGGCAGCAATATACACCCGGGCTCCACCTGGGTTTAAGTGCACACTTGTTTAATTTGCGTCTGCAACACACCACAGTAAATCCTTATTATCGCTCTTCGTTTTTCCTCCCTGCCATTTTAGCCCTGCCTTTTTATTCGACGATATCCGAGTGCTTTGACAAAGTAGAGTGTTTCATTGTGATCCAATGGGCAAACTGTAATGGAGAAATTGAATCCTGCGATAAATTCTGGAGAGGACTTCAAAAGGCACACCTGGTGGCCGTCTTAAACCGCATACATGTTCCGTATGTGTGCGGAGACCTAATGCGTATCGACTATATAAAGCGATGAAACGCAGTCGTAACTTTGCAAGAACACAGATCCAATCTGCATTAAGATCAGACGGTGAAAGAAAGAATCGGGCTTGGGTAAAATTAATTAGCAACTCACATGAGATCTGTAAAGTGTATTAGCCATTACCTCATTAGTGATCTAAAACCTGAGAAATTCCATAAAGTTAATAGCACCCAACTGATGGTCTTTAAAACACTTCTCGAACATGAGCTTTGGAATTTTTTTTTCCAATTAGGCTGCCATATGCAATAACAAACTGGACCGAGGCGTACACACGCGCTCATTGTTCACCCGTTCTGGCAATGGCACGGTGACATCATACAGCCCGATTCTGGTGTGTTCTCCGAAACCAGCCAGTACATTAGAACTCCATTACCACTCACGGGAAACAGTCTTCAACTCAACTTCAACTCTCTTTATACATCCAGTTTTACATGGAGCTCTACTTAGTTCAGTCTCCTAGTAACCAAACGCGGCGAATGCGATTTAATGACACAAATCCGTAACATCATACATGAGATGTTCCCTTGGTGGTTTTTGCTCTGCTTCTTTCAATTTATTTACAACTATTTCTCACTAAAAACATAATATAACAGAAACGCAACAAGCTATCGCCAAAAAGGAAGGTCTCGCTTTCTCACACAGTGCCAGTTTAAATCTAAACAAAAGAAACTATTATTTATTCAAAGCACTTCCCGTGTTCATTCCATTGCAGGATTGTGGTGAAACAAATTATAAAAGATCTCATTTACTCAAAAACCACAAGACAGCCTCCTCAATTGTCGTCCGAACTGTAAAATTAGTTCCAGCGCAGAGTAATCATTTACAGCTGCTCTAAGATCTCAGCGTGGATGACAGGGTGATTTGCCGGGCATCTGTCAACCAATGCTGGGATATGAAGTGACTGTATTAAAGAGGGTGGGATAGCTGTGGCCTGGCATTCTCTCAGAGCAGACTCCCTGGGGGACATCTCAAGGAACATTCCAGCATGAAGAAAAAGGAGGAAGAACAAAGTATAAACCACTTTTAGAAACAAAAGAGAGAAAGAGTCAAAAACACCCCCCACAGCAGAGTGAGGTGTGCTGGCCTCATGAGAAACTGGAAAATATTCAGTAGAACCACAACACTAGGTCAATGCACTTGATCTCGCTAGTAAAACTATAGTATTTATAGTGTTCCCATATCCTTTCTGTCTCTGTGTACACACTTATACACGCATTCACATCCTGTACGCTGTACACAGGACGCACATGCGCGTTTCAATACTTGCACTCAGATAAAATCTGTGTCTTATAAAAATTAACAATAACACCACACACACAGATAACTCGACAACGAATGGTCTAATGCTCTGAAAAATGAGTGTGATCGGTTCAAAACAAGGTGAACGTATGCTTTAGCGTGTTGTGTTGCAATGCATGCCAGGTACACTCTCAGATTTCCACACAGCGCACACAGCCAAAACAAAGCTTCTAATGACATCCGCAAGTTAACCATCCAAGCCAACACGTGAGACTGTAAAGCGATGTTCTTGTCACTCTGATCAGAACAACTCTGACAACAGCAGTAATAGTGTTGTTTGTCTGTGGCCTGTTTTATCACCGCATTCCTTTCTGCTGAGCAAATTACGCAAAAGATCTGTCGTGTGCGTGTGTGTGGAGTGCGCATGGGTTCAGGTGGAGGGATTAAACAGCGGCCAGTCTCAGGGTCCAGGCTGGGTTAAAGGCTGGGACCTCTGGGGTTAAAGGCACCGGGTCTGATTCATGACCTCCTTCCACTGGACTGGGCATGAAAACAGGCAACGAGCCGAACGTTAAGTACAAGTGGCATCTGCCATCTGACTCAAATCACCTCCCACCAGAGACTGGGGAACTCGTGACCTGGGGGCTCAAAACTTCTTGCTGATCGCTGCCAGCCCAGTGCTTGGCGATCTCTGGAAGAGAGTTCCTCTGCCAGCATCATTGTGTGTTTGTGCACCCTCCGCACAGAAAGCAAAAAACACTGCTGTGATGGGAATATGTGTACAGGTTGGAGAAACAAAGCTGATGAAGATTTTCCTTTTGTTCGTATATTTTTTGGCTGGCTTCTTCGTGCAGCAACTCTCCAGCCCCAGTGTGTTGTGATTCAGTCGGAATCAAAGCAAACTGTATCCCAGCCACTGGCAACTTTCTCGGTTAACCATGGTGAGCTAAGAGACAAACTTTAAACGCTTGGTATAATATCGAAATGACAACAGATTTGGGCATGGTTTGAGTAATTATGGACACTGAACTGAGACCAAACTGAAAACTTGTCATGTTTGGTGCTAATAGCCGGTCAGTGTGAAAATTATGGAATTTGAAGAGAAAGTGAGTAAAAGTGAATGTCTCTTCTAAATTTGATGGCGATGCTGGTGTGGGCCGCTGCCTTGTGATGCTGGAAGTTGTACAGATGGCACAGGATTCAGTAGGGCAGCTACTGCTGAGAGCATCTCTCTAGATTATTAGACAAATCAAGAACTCTTATACAGCTACTACACACATGTCTTCCGTCAGGAAGCTTCTCCCCAGGACCCCGGTCTGTTCAATCCATAGAGTATAAACCCAGAGACTGGCAATGAATTAACTCAATTCACTGAATCAGCAAAATTCAAGGTAAACTTTAACTGAATTAAACAGGAATTTTGTGATGCTGGGAATTATAGAAACATACGCTAACCCTGCAGAATGCATTTTTCTCTATACCTTGTTCGAGCCTCTGTTTCATATGGGCCTTGTATAAAAAACAGCAAGAGTATTTTTTTTTTCTTTGAACACTCCCTGCTGCAGTTTCAGATTCTGAAAATTATAAAAGACCTTCAGTGAAATCTACACTTTTACAATTGCTTCCTAAAAAACTTTTATGTTTCAGCCCATTGCACAGATAAGATAAATGAAATTGTCATGAAACAAACACCTTTGTTTCTTTGCAGAAAGAAGGCGGGCATTCAGACCTTTTAGCTCTGTTGGTGATAATAAGCTTCGCTCGGATGCCACAAAGCCGTCAGAACCAAGCGTTACCGCGATGATTTTATGGCATTCTTAAAATGCAGGTCCTTCAGTACCAAACTAGAGTTAAGAGAGCATCATTCAGTCACTCTGCCTTATGAAGACAAAGCTTTGAGCAAAGTCAATCAATGATAGCGTATACAGTGTAAATACAGATGTGCAGCTGATTATACATAGAATCAATACATCATTCTGACATCTTCACGTCCGCTGTACATGACTATGACTGCTTCAAACGGATGCTTTGCTTTACAGATTAATTTTTAGCCAAAATAAGTACAAAAAAAGAACAACTACAGGGGCCTGAACCAGGCTGCAGTCCTGAAAGTTGGCCATCAGAATATCAGGTGTAATGTAAGAATATTACATTTCGAGTTGAGCAGGTATCAGCTCACCGGGTAAAAGCATTCAGAACTGCAGTGTGGAACATAGTCATTAGAGGCAGTCTCTTACGAGAGTGCTAAGAGTGCTTCAAATCCTGAGACCTGTATGGGCTGTGGTACACCAAACTGGACTCTTCTTCTCCAATGTTTTGTGGCTTTTCCTGCACCTGAGTGCAGCAAAATGTAATGTGTGCAATATAGGCATAAATTCCCAACATTTCATTCATACTCAATATTACAGAAAGTTCTCAATGGCAAATGCACTCTGAATACAAGTTTTGCAGGTCCTGAGGTGTAAGGCAAACAAACAAACAGAAATAAAGCCTCTTCCGCTTCTCATACAGGACTAACAGCTGGTTCCCTCATCCGCTTCCTTCTCAAAACAATTGAGCGGGCTGCTAGTACACAACAATCCTCTTATCTCTTCCAGGACATGCACATGTGTGGTTTCTGTGTATTAAGTCTGTATAACAAACAGAAAGAGGGACTCCTTTGCATCATTCCCACACTTTTGTGCTAAGATTTAGTGAGGCTCCTTCAAGGAGAACCTATGACGACCAAGGAGTGGGACATCATATTAAGTCCATATGTTATGAGCCAGTAGATAAAGATCACATTAGGGAGAAAAAGGAGACACTGGTACTCAGCTGGTAAGACAATTAATTACAACTTGATGTATGAATCAAAGTACTCATGTACTCATCCAGTGGCTCAAGTACATGACCAATTTTGTAAACGCTGTATAGGTATGCAAATCCGTTTAGCTTTAAATCTACAAGGCGCACAAGCGCTGACTATTCCGCACAGTATTTCACAGTGACACGTTACCAAATGTTGTCATGACGTTTTAATAAATTATAACGATAATTTGAAGTTTCTCATTTTCACCATAAATAATTAACACACTCCTGTTCAGTTATACATTGTATAAAGTATAATTTATACCTTTGAAATTACACATGAAACACAAATATACAATAAATGAAATTGGACCATACAAAAGATGATTAAATTGTACCTTATGATAAGTCACCTGACTGTTTGCTTTTCATCTGATCACGGTTTTTTAGATACTATACAACAGGCAGGTAAGAAAGAGCAGAAAGAAAGAGGGGTAGATGAAGTAACTCAACACTGGTGAAGATGCAGTGGACAGGAGAATGCTACAGGAAAAAAAGGAAGTATTTTCTGACAAATTTCGTAAGCCTACAGTCAATGGACCCGAAAATAATTCCAATGGCCGTTAAAGTGGTATGTACTGTATACTTGTGGGAACAACTTTAACTTCTACATATACACACACACACACACACACACACACATTTTCAGAACCGCTTGTCCCTTACGGGGTCACGGGGAACCAGAGCCTACCCGGCAACACAGGGCGTAAGGCCGGAGGGGGAAGGGGACACACCCAGGACGGGACGCCAGTCCGTCGCAAGGCACCCCAACCGGGACTTGAACCCCAGACCCACCGGAGAGCAGGACTGCGGTCCAACCCACTGCGCCACCGCACCCCCTCCTTCTACATATACTTTAAGGCTAATTACATGCATTTAGAAAAGCAGTATCATTACGAACTACATGGTCTGTCATACGGATGCAGTCTCCCTTACCTGTGGACTGATGCTGGGGCCAAAGCCCATGGCTGAAGTCGGGGGCGCAGGCATGGAGTGGTGGCCCATGGGCGAGCTGATGACGGAGAAGGGCGAACCCAGGCCGTTTATGGGCGAGTTGAGGGTGCAGATGGGTGAGTGGAGCTGGCCAGAGGAGCCCATTGAGGTGGGGCTGAGAAGGGACGGGTGTAGCGGGTGTGCTGTGGGTGAGCCCAGGGACGAGGGGGACAGCTGGCTTGAGGAGTCTACAGAGGAGAAGGAATAAGGGACATGGGACAGAGGGGTCAAAACTTAGAAATACCGGGCTGGTAGCATATCACATATTTTAGCTGGCTGGCTTTGCAGAGAATGCTCAGCTTGTAACCAAACATCCTGTGCATTCTGGCCAGTGGCTTCCTGTGCCAGAACATAGCTGAGCATAACAAAGGTTATTGCTGTACAGTGAAACCCCTCAGTAGACTGCAGCTCTGTCACACACAGAAACAATATGACAGTTGATCAATTCAAAGGTAGAACTGGAAACGTGTGTGGGAGAACCAAGAACCAGTTGAAACATTTTCCTTCAACCCCCAACAGGAATATGACTGCCTTGAGAAGTAGGGAAAGTGCTTTGTGTACAAGGTAAGAGCAAAGATGTGAACTGAAGTGCATTCCCCACAACAGATGTTACCAGCCACTGTCTTATAACCTCTGGACATTACATTATCACACACAATAATTACGTTTGGTATATAGACTGCAGCAATGAGCTGTAAATGACTGATTTACAAAACCTTTACTAAGTATTTCACACATACATTTCCCAACATAACCAGGATCAATAACACCTCAAAACGGCAATGGTTAACAATGTACTCAGTTAATCTGTACTGCTTGGTGGGTGAAGGGTTTCAACTGAGCCTAGGGTGTGCAGTGTTTGCATGTACTTCCCGTGTTTGCATCCTGCAGACGTTCACAGAAGGCGGCATTGGCAAACATCTTTGGTGCCTTCCCTTGCCTAGAACAGCACGCGAGTGGTCGCTACGAGACGGCTTTGACTCAATGACACAGAAACCATAATCAATCTTTATAACTACGTGGCTATGAGCTGACAGGGAGCTTACTGGTTGTCTGTAGTACATATTTCTATGTGTAGGAATGAAACTCAGAAATTGTACCCGTGTACTGACTCATGTGCCAAGTTGTAATAAAAAGCACATATTCTCTGTAGCCTGGAGCTTTAAATAACATCATTACTACTATCATTTTAATTACCATCCTCATCACATTATCAAACATATATATTAGTTATAATGTATATTAGCAGACATTTTAACACAGGCCTAGGTATTCCATGAAGCTGGATTCTCTGGGGAGCGATTTTGGTAAAGTCTCTGGAGGAAATTACACACTCACAGCTAAGGGCCTAAGGCTGGCTACATTAAAAAAAAAAAAAGAAAAAAAACTTTCTTGTGAAACTTTTTACATATTGAAATAAAAATGATTTACAGTGTAGTTTCATGTCAGCTCAGAATAACAATAGGACCTATTTGCAGTACTTCCAGAAGCACTTCACTCTTATCCTGTTGACTCCATGGCCCCACTCTGTGTTCATGGTGGAGTGCTGTGTGAAAGCCAGGCTCTCCTGGCAGGAGGTTTGAGGACTGTGCTCATCTTCTGGGCAGCTGGCCCCAGACAGTGATCTTTTCACCTTTTCACAGCACCACAGCCTCAAGAAAAACAAGAAATGGGTTCAGCTCTACAAGGAAGACAAAGCTCATACTACACAGTGACCGGCTCTACCTTTCCCACTTAAATAAGAGTGATTAACAAAATGCGTACACAAGGTCTTAGTCTGTCTTGTTTAAACTCACGAGACGAGAGGAAAAAAAAAAAAAAAACAGTGTCTTTTACGACAGGTCTTTAATAAAAAAAGAGAAAGAATGCCGCCATAAACAGGAAGTAAAGCTTAAATAGTAGGCAGAGTTCTGTGAAAATGATGTGCAAATATATCGTCATGTAAAAAATGTCCCTTGCACATTTTCGCTTCTTCTGTTTATATTGGCACTAACTTACTGTCACATTTGGTTACCTTTCCAAAATTAATAAAATGTTTACAATTCAGAAAAATAGCAATTAAGTGTAACGCAAACTTACTGTAAATGAAGAAAGGGTATTTAAATGTTTCACACTCAAATACAGTATAAGGAAATGCGAACATCTGAAATATGAAGTTTAATAATGGGGATAATGGCTTTCGCTGAATTTAACAACCTGTCAGGTGCAAAACTGAATATGCTCAGAAGAAGGACCAGTGTTTTTAGCCAGCCGTTACCCATCTTTGACTGATGGGACATGAAAATCTCAAGCAAAGCTGAGCGGGCGAGCAGCCTCTTGCGGCCACTGTGAGTCCTTGGGAGGTCGAAAGAGATGTCCGACTTCTCGAACAGCACAGAGGTCTGACATTACTTTGAGTCTCTTCTGTTCACTCTGGCAACTTGCAGATGCCAGAGTGTGGTAAAAGGAGGCCTGTGATGGACATAACTTAGAGACATACTATACATGAGTAAATTAAGCAGGCTGACTGATGACAATGAGAAACAATACACGAGCGCTTGACAGGGGAAGAGTATGGATGTCTTTTTAAACTGCACTATTCAAATCACTGCTGCAGCCTTTCAGAGCTGCACCGTGGGGTTAGCAATTCTTACAGAATAACCACAGGTTGTTAGACAGGTCTTTCAAATGAGTCATTACAATCCAAAACATTACAAAAAAACACCCACTGCTTGTGAAGATCACTGACTTGTTCATAATATCTCTACTATTGTTTTACATACCAAATAAACTTGTAATTTAATCCATTTTACAACTGGATATTTCCATAGTGTAACTCATCATAAGTCCCCGTCTCAAAGGTACAACAGCAGAGCCCCTCTTGAAGCTTAACCCAGCTGTTGTTTGCACAGGTCAGTCTTCATCTCTGCTATGCTACTAAGTACCCTACAAGTTAACTACCTCTCACTGTATGGGGCATATCATCACCCAGCTTTAATACTGGGTACTTTCAGTCAAAGGTTGGGGGGGTTGCAGAAACAGGCAGCAGAGCATTGGCCCTGCTTGCCCACCTTCCCCTTAGAGCAGTGAGCCCTGTTCTTCAAAGGAAGTCAAAAGCTACCGAGGCCAAGCAAGAGAGCGCAGCTGGTAAGCGAGAAGAAGTGACTCATGCCCTCCTCCCCTTGAACCACAGCACTTTCAGCAGGTTCACAGAGGTTTCATTTCTACAAGTACATTCTATTCATGTCCATGTTCTTGCCTACAGCGGCCACAGGCACACAGCAACTATGATAGGAGCTAAAAATATAGCAATAATAACACAGAAAAGTAACAACGACATTACACTGCAGGAATACTAACAGGTTCTTCTACATCCCATATGGGCATTATGAATGGTAAGCAAAGTTCTCTTAAATGCAAAGTTTCAAGAGGTATTAAATTACAGCTTGAATTTGATAGTGACTCAATGATTTTTTTAAGACTAATAGCAACATGAAAGAAGTGAGGAACATGCTGGAGCCTAGAAACTTTGTGTTGCGGACAGGTTACCGCTGCTGATGCCGGATGACAGGATTTTCAGAGCTAAACAATCCATTTCTACTAGGCAAGAAAGAACCCACAGCAAACACTGCAGTGGGTTTGAGAAATATTAATTAATGAAATGATTCAACATACACTAATAAATATATCTATCTAGTGCACAATTAACAGCCTTTGCAATTAGTTTTCCTACAACAGAAGTTTGAATATAAACATCTTTTCATTTCCTGCAAAAGCTCTTACACATATTCTTAGCCTTTCTTGTTTTTACTAATAACAGGAGGAAAGCAGAAGTATTTTTTGTACCTGGTCTTCAATGACCAAGGAGACAGAGCGTAACCTGCAGAAAAGGTGTCGCATCTAACTTTCAGCAAAATTGGAACTAAAAGCAAAGTGGTAAAACATCAGGCGGATTTCTCTGAATATAATCCTGCAAAAACTGTCCCTGTGAGAGCAAATATTTCTTTGTAATTTCACAGTGTTTCACAGATTTTTACACAATCATAAAACTTCACTGGAATTAAATGATGTTTCTGACTCTTTGTTGCTGTGACCCAGTTCTAAGAAAGTAAGGAAATAAATAAACAAACTGCATGAGTAGACAGAGAACGTCTGAGATACCAGCACCAGGTCAGGCGAGCTCCACGACCGTGCATTAGACAAGCGGCTATTGATAAAGAACGCATGAATCAATGAAAATTGAAAACATGTTGGTGTTATCATACTCATATAAAATATTTAAAACTTTATAGTTTGGTATTTTAATTCATTTCAGGAAATACATTTCTTGTCCATGAGTCAATTATTTTTTTCATCATAAGAAACAATGTCAATTCAACACCCTCATAATGGCAATTCACCTAACAGGGTGATTTCACTGAACAAATTAATCCCATTATGCAATGGGATAATTTTTTTATCTGATAAAACTATCCCCCAATCTGAGAAAAACAAGTTCGTGTACCCAAGCAAGAAACTATTAAAAGCAGTAAATGTGTCAGTGCTACAACTTATTTCTTTTGGCACTGATGCCCGGAAGTGTTATGTGCCGCTTGGTGGAAGAAACAAGTTGTTCCAGCAACGCATTGTAGTTTCGCTTCTAACTCTGACGAGGAGAAAAGTGTGGGACCCTTTAAAACCAAAACCTTTCCAGAACTAACAAGAGACCTTTTACTGAGTCCTAATGTTGCAATGCAAACACAGCTAATAAAGAGATGCATGGAGGTTTTGTACTTGAGGATGGCAATCTGTTAACCCCAACAGAAAACCACTGCAGTTTCTGTTGCCGTCTTTAACGAGTGCCGCTGACATGTTCATTGACTCCGCATGCAAACGTTGCTCTCATTGCCCTGCATTAGAACTGACTGCTGGAGCCATGGTGGAAAACATCTCCCATTTTAAGGAAATGGCCACACAAACAGAGCCACGAAAGTCTTGTGTGACAATGCTTCCGCTGCGAAAGCCACATTTTGAAAGCTTCTTAAGACAGCCGTACCAGGAAATTGAATATTATAGCAGTACTAGCGACAGGTGGGCAAACCAAAAGAGCATTCATACCATTCGCTATCATTGCAAATTGACGTGGCATAATTTATCAGACGCTTTCATTGGGTTTTTGCCTTTAACAGGAAGTGAACATGGTTCGAATTGAGGGTAAAGTAAGCTGGTAGCATAGTAATCAGAGCCACTGCCTTGTAATTGAAGGACCTGGGTTTGAATCCTCCATTCTGCTGTAGAGCTCTTGATCAAGGCGCTTACCCTAAATTGTTCAAGTAAAAGTCACTCAGCTATAAACCTAACATTATGATCAATTTAGGCAAAAAGTGTCAAATTAAGGAATAATGAAAGGCCACTGTCACCGTTTTCCGGAGAGAAGTTGCTGTTAAACTATTTCTCATAAAAAAATCCAAAAACTGTGTCCTCAGGCTTTTTGGCTGTATCGGAATATAAAAAATACACTTCAACCTCAAGTTTGCTCAAAGAGAAGATGTGAGTTTTGCAGTAGTCAAATTCATAAATTCTTTTTGAAAGGGACAAAAAAAAACAAGCACATTGCAGAAAGGGTTGGCATTTTAATTAATTCAAAAAGTGTCTTAAACGGATGCTTTTCAAGTTAAAACAGTGAACGTTAACATTAAAACAGAAGCAATTTAGGAGGTGGTTGAAAGTTGGCTAGTGGATGAATGAGGTGGAATAAAATCGTGTGCGAAGCAATGCATCTATCCAGAGCATTCATTATGCAGGACTTCCATCGTTTGTTCTCGTACGTAGTGTGAAAAGCAGCGGCAGTTACTAACATGAAGTGCTACCTGTGAGTCTACACAGGCCCTCGGAGCAAAGAAGAACAAGAAGAAGAAGAGCTCCGCTGCAGACTCACAGGAAGGAGACCCACCCCTAGAAAGACAACCTCAGCAGACTGACAGCATTTTCACTTCAGCTTTACAAGCTAGAAGCGAAAGTATCTCCGTTTCTGTGAGGAACTCGAGAGCCCCGGTACGACGGTGGCCTGTGGTATCGAGCTGCTGGCTCCTGGGAGCATGCCGCTGTTTACAGGAAGCAGTTTGCGGAAAGTGATGAGGGGGTGGCGGTGGCAGCACGATGGAGTGCGGCCTGCCTTGGTGAGAGAAGGGAAAGAACGAAACTACACAAAGGGCTGCAGAGGGCCTAATTTTTAACCCGCCACCTTCTTTTGGGTCAGCATGTTGCCGGCAGAGGCGGTGCGCAAGCGCGATACGAGACACGCACTCATACTGCTTTCCGATCTGCTTTTGGAGCAGCTCTGTGTGTCGGCGAGTGCACATGCGTGCCCGAGCTTCTCGGACTAGAGATCAGAGATGTGACGCTTTCGTCTCGATCCCTTGCACGGTCCAAAACCACATGTCTGGCAGATATTTTTAGCAGCGTCTGCCCGGCCCGTGCTCGGCACTTCAGACACGGCGTGGTCACAGAAGGCGATGCGAAACGCTGGCTGTCACACGGCCACCTGCTTGTTGCGACTTCTAAATGCGGTGGCCTTGGGATGTACGCAGCCTGTCGAATGATAGCGACACATGTAAGCGGAGAGAACGGCCACGAAGAACATGGACGGAGGTTAAACGCCAGTTCATTAAGTGTGAACAGTACTTCTTTCATGTACATTTCAGCTCAAAGTACAAATAATAGTTCGGAATGTTAACGTACACATTTTTATACAGAAAGATATTCTTCCTGGAGCAATTCAAAGCCTACTTGTTGGCTGCTGCAACTGCCAATATGCAAAGGGAACAAATTACATGATTTTTAATCTGTCAGGATTTCAAAAGTGGTAAGAATTTTAAAGTCTAATGAAACACCTGCAGTGTGTTCCTCAGTTACCATAATTTATTCATTTTACACTGATTTATCGAGCTGAAACCTATATCCAAAGCAGCTTACATTGTTAGGTCCAGTGTCCTATACCAAGCTACGTACACCGATTTACCCGTTACACCTTATTCACCAAGGTGACCTACACTGCTAGAGAGACTACTTACGAAGGGTCACTCATCCACGCTTCAGTGAAAGGCACTTTCTCTGTGTCACTCGCACACAATGGGGGACCTGAACAGCCTGTCTTTGGACTGTGGGAGGAAACCCACATATACAACACACAAACTCCAACACAAACTGTATCTTCTCACACCACAGAGGCGCAGTGAGAGAGCAGTGCTACTCGTTGTGCCACAATGCCGCCTTTTTAGGATAGCGATTTGGTGTCTTGTACTACACAGGGGTAATACACAGCTGGAGTGGGATTTGATGTTGGTCCTTTGAAAACCAAACAATGACTTCACCTAAAATGGTACCATAACGTGCAACAATCTGGATCGGTAGCAGGTACCGTGTCTGTTTCATAGTCCAACATATGATCCGAGCGTATACTCTGTGATTAGCTGTGTATCCATGTGTTGCTGCAGATGGAAAGATCTGTCTGTAGGTAGGTCTATCATTCTTCCAGGCAGTGTGCTGTCAATGGCTTATCAATGCACTGCACTCCAACTGCACTCCAAGTGCACTCCAAGTGCACTCCAACCGTGGCTAGTTGTGGATGGATGGTGAGCCTACACCCCTCCCCTCCACACTCCTCTGTAATTCTAAGCCTGAAGAAATGAAGCTGTCAAACGCTGGCAGCCTGAATGTGAGAGAATCTGTCCTATTTTCTCTCTCTAATCCCCCTCCAGCCCCAGCTGCCCTGGCACTCTCCCGAACGCAGCCCCGCACTTGGCACTGTTTTCGCTGCAGAAGCAGGTAGCGAAAGCGAGCGCACGTACGCAAACATACACACAAAACAAGAACATACTGAGATGCAGATGAGAACATGCACACTGACAAAAACACAAACAGTGACTCGCCTACAGTACAGTCACAAGCGCACGCGATACAGATACACGCGACACGGGTACATAAACAGATGTGCACACACATACATACAACACCCACGCGTACGTACGCACTTTCTCAGCAGAAAAACTGAAGTAGTCATAAAATATACATCACTGAGTACAAGCACCTCATCAGCGTGGATTACATTAAATATGTCAGTTCCCTGTTTGTCCGTGTGTCTGCGCTGCCTCGCAGTAAAATAGGTCACAAAAACAAGTGTTCCAGATTTAAACTATGTCACCCATCAGGGTCTGAATCTACGCCTCACTACGTGGTTTGACATTACCACTCGTGTGTGTTAGAAGTCTCCACCCCACCCCACCCCACCCCACCCCGCACCCCCTAAGGTCTTACACGTATGGCACAAGAAGAAGACTGCATCTCCACACCTTTACACTGTTAGCAGGGAGTCTCACCAGTTCTGCTGAATCCAACTGTGGCACAACTCTTTATTTTTACAAAGGCAACAGATAGTTAGGATTACAGGTAGGGAACAGGTAGGATTATTCAGTTAGTGTAATATCAATATACAGTACTGTGCAAAAGTCTTAGGCACTTAGATGTTTCACAAAAATATTTGATTTGGACGGGTATTTAATGTCTTCTGCATTAGTGCCAATGGGAAAGAGCATATTTTTAGATTTCCAAGCATTCCTTTTACAAAAAGTTACAGCAATACATTAAGGGTTTTGTATGTTGTTAAAGAAAGTATACACACACACACACACACACACACACACAGTCTGAGATGCTGCGGTGAACCAGAGCCTAACCCAGCAACACAGGGCGTAAGGCTGGAGGGAGAGGGGACACACCCAGGACAAGACGCCAGTCCATTGCAAGGCACCGCACGCAGGACTCGAACCCCAGACACACCGGAGAGCGGGACCCGGCTAAATCCGCCCCGACACCGCTCAGAACAAGCGGTTGTTAACAACGGATGGTCACTAAGCTTTGTAGGAAGTTTATTGATTCAGAGCATTATTTTTGGAAGCATTTTCACTTTACAGCTTTTTTCCCCCCAACCAAGTGCCTAAAACTTTTGCACATGACTGTAGACTGACAAAATGAGTATGTATGGACTGATCATGAACTGTGTAACAGGATGGCTGTTTACACACTGTATTCAGTCGTACTATTAATAAGGTACTGTACATTTATCAGTTCTTTATCTTATCCACTGAGACACTATCACAAGTTTATGTTAGGATTTGAAGTATGTATTGCTGGTGTTTTTTACAAACCACCACTCTATACACCTACAACCCTTGATCCGCCTAAGTGTTTAGTCATCTGAACCGTCACCTTTACTTCCTTATCCTTATGTCCAAAGCCAGCTCAGCAGTCTTCAAATCCCATTCATGCCAGAAAGCAGGAGCTGCGAAGGTGCATGCCTCTTAGACACTGACATACTGAAACAAAAACGCACACATACGCTCATCCAGTATGGTCTGGAGACAGCGGGAGAGGCTAGTGCAGCGCTCTGTTTAGGTATCGTACTGGCGTGTCGCTGTGAGGCTCCTACACAGCGGTTGTCCAAGACAGACCTCATGGGCCATGTTCTACCTACCAGATTCAGGCGCATTAGTAGATGGATTCGCAAAGGAACCCCTAGACTTCCTGGTGGCCTGCACCCCTGGCAAGCACTAACTCTGCAGAGATGCACCAGTGCCATGTCTCTGACAGTGGTGTCCCATTACCAGGGTCTGCTGCATGATATGAAAGGATCCTCATGGGGAAGGGAAAACCTCATGCCTTGAGCCCATTATTATCCCTGCTGCTTTTCACCCTCCTTTCCTGCTGTCTCCATGCCTCTCTGCTCTATTATTCATCAACAAGACCTGCAACAGAGATCTGGAATGAGAAACAACAGAAGCTACAGTGTTACAGTTTGCACAATAACACAAGTCCTCATCCATAAGCAGAAAAGCAAACCTTTAAGCTACACAACAACAGCATTCACTACAAAAGTACACATGTACCCATATTCACCAATCGCACATCAGCATTCTTTAACCATTCAAACAAAAAAATCTCACATACACAAAAGAGTTGGGGAGAACAACCATCAATCATATATTATTGAATCATCAATAATAATAATAATAATAATAGTTAAATTTATCCCACTGTAACATTTGGAGGGGGGCGCGGTGGCGCAGGGGGTTTGGCCAGGTCCCACTCTCTGGTGGGTCCAGGGTTTGAGTCCTGCTTGGGGTGCCTTGCAATGGACTGGCGTCCCATCCTGGGTGTGTCCCCTTCCGCTCCAGCCTTGCACCCTGTGGTGCTGCGTTAGGCTCTGGTTTGTTGCGTCGGGACAAGCGGTTTCACACTGTGTGTGTGTTACTTTTGGGGCCAGTTGTGTTACAATTGGTCATCATTTTAACAGTTTCAAGTATGCATGAACTCTGGTTAGTTCGTCAGCTTCCTTCCAATTTTTATTCACTTTCACAGCATACTGGTGTCAATAAACGAGCCGATATTAATTTCTTTAATCGGCAGTGCTGTAATGTAAGGTACATCTGCATATGACTCCGGGCTACACAGGGGGCCTGCTATCGGCAGGACAGAAACAGAACCTGATCTGACACGACTCTGCAAGCTGTATTAAAATAACTTTTTTCATTACTGTTTGGCAAACCAGCACTGAAGGACTGATGCCATCAATAGACATTGTCCAGGAAAAAAGGGATCATTTCATAGACAAACTGCTGGAACACAAACAGGCCTTACTAAATCAACATAAATCTGTCCAAGATCACCCTGACACACAATAAACTGTGGTAGCACGAAATCACAACAGCCCACTGCCGTTTTATGCTTTTAGTTATAACACAAAAAATGCTCATTGTGGCAAAAGTTTACAGCTTTCTTGCTGCTGTTTAAGACATTGGTTTGTTCAATGAATGTGAGAAATAGAAAACATCACTTTCAGAAAATTAAAAGAAATTCAGGAACAAAAAGAACACTAACACTTTTAGAATAATGAGTGATAAAGGTGGACATTGTACATGTTTCAGCAGTTCTCCGGAAAATTAAACATTCTGCAAGAATAGCTGCACTTTAATACATTCAAAGTATTTATTTAAGAGCTATTATTAATGTTATTATAACAGTTCCAATTAATGATACAAGGACTGTGCTGTTTATTATCAGGAGGGAGGCTCTGTATATTCATTTAGGAAATTTCTTTTCTTGCTGTATAAACAAGCTAATCTTAGCCACACAGTTTAGTTTCACTGTGTAAATAGCACCAGTCGCTTTGTTTACTCAAACAGCGGGAGCAAAGACAGCCACTCTCCTAGCTGGATGTCCCACACAAAGGATGGAGAGCGCTCCGGAGAAGGTGCCTGCATCCCCGTTAATTAAACGCATGTCCTGAGTGGAAAATTCACCCAAGAACATCAAGAACATCACACATTGCTGACACGTGGAAGTGAAGCGTGATGTGAGGCTCAGAAAGAGTGATATTGCCACCTCATTGTTTTGGCAAGTATCAGTGATGAAACGTCACTTGGAAACACTGTGAAATCACAATAATAACCAAGTCTTCCAGATGCCTAAAAACAAACACAAGTTTTATGCTGAGCCTGCAACGAGATTTCCAAAAGGCTATGAATCAGCTTATGACGTGAAAAATAGATAACCATGAAAATGTTTATCACAGAGCTGAATGACTACAGACCTGTTGCCTTGACGTCTGCAGTCACAAAGTCATTCGAGAAGCTGGCGTTGCCCTGCCTGAAGGACATCGCTGGACCCCTGCTGGATCCCTCAAGTTTCGGGTCAGTGGATGACACAATCGACACGGGACTGCACTTCATCCCGTAACACCCGGACAAACCGGGGACTTATGCGAGGGTCCTATTCGTGGACTTCGGCTCGGCATTTAACGCCATCATCCCGGACCTCCTTCGGATCAAACTGATGCGGTTTTCTGTGGCCACCACCATCTGTCAGTGGATCGCCAACTTCCTGACAGGTAGACGGGAACCGGTGAGGCTGGGAAATTCGCTTCCAGCACCTGCACAGTCAGCACTGGTGCTCCCCAGGGATGTGTGCTCTCCCCACTACTCTTCTCCCTGCACACACATGACTGCACCTCCAAAGACCCCTCTGCGAAGCTCCATCATAAGAAACATGCAGCTGCAGCCTTTAGCACTAAAGGCTGTAGGTTCGAATCCCACCTCTAGTTATAGTATCCTTAAGCAAGGTACTTGCTGATGCTCTTCTCCAAAGAGACTTACAATGTTAATATATTTACCCATTTAAACAGCTGGGTAATTCTACTGGAGCAATGCAGGGTACTTACATTGGCATCAGCTAAATGCAACATACAAAGAAGTAGGAAAAAACTGTCTTTGTGACAGGTTTATCACCCCTCCCCAACATACTCACCTTTGACTATGTGAGAAGCCCTCAAAATAATTGCTCACATAAAGTTTGACATTTTCCTGAGCTAAAGAACTAGTAATTTATTACCAGTGTTGCATTTAAAGACTTGCAGCTGTATTTCCAATTTTTAAAAACCGGTCTCTGATCTATTAAGGCTGCTGCCAGGAGTCGAGGGGTAGGTGAAGTATGAAGGATCGGTTCTTGTACCTGAGGACACTGCGCCTTAATTTTCCATCTCGTACTCTGAGTTTGGAACTAATACACCCATTTATTAGTCTAGTCTTCTGTTACAGCACTCAGTTCAGAGGGGTCAGCAGCCCTAGGAACACTATTTTATGTACTAGGCAGTTGTTTTCAGAGTTCTACTTGTACCTTTAATGCAATACAACATAAAAATAGCACAAAACAACAATTAATAAAAAGCCCCAACAAACATAATGGAGAGTGATTAATAGTTATTTTTAGATTGAAGAACCAAAAAACATCCATGGCCCTGCTGTGCAGGCCCCTCATGCAATTTCCTCCTGAGCACATTTTGACAATACAAGTACATGATTAGAGAAATAGCTAAAAGAACAGGGGAACATGACCCGGTGTAATTATACGGACAACCTGTGGTGTTGTCCCTCGGGAGGATAATTATGTCCCCGGCGATGGCTATTGAGAGCTCCGAAGCTTCATTACCCTGCCAGCAGTAGCAGGAACAAAATCCATATGCTAGAGGGAGAAAGGGTAGAGGGGCACTCCGGGATACGCGCTCTTCTCAGAACTCAGGCCGGAGTTAGAAGTTTGGAGGAGGATTACACGGTGGACAGGAACAGCAGATAAAAGACTAGCACGCTACTTTCTGGTAATACGTTCAGCAGTTGGCAAATGATTCTTCACATACTCCTTCAGATGGAGAACAAAATGCTCCGCGCCGATGCCAACCGCACGGTCTCTGGAGATGCAGGCCACGTGAGGTGAGGAGTAGTGTATGTCAGTCGTCGGTCCTTCTTTGTTTTCCATCTCCATCACCCCCATTGTGATTTTTCTCCTCTCATTCAAAATGTCAGGGCGGATGGTTCTTTCAAACCCGCTGCTTGGAAAGTTCCAGAAGCCCTACGCCCACTCTGTCACATGCCGTTAATGGTAGGTGTGCTACTTTCCACAGCGCACATGCTCCAGAAAGCGCTCAGCACTCTACCATGCCATGCTCCTGTGACACTCCTAACTTCTGTAACTGATAATATCACATGTGTTCCTGTCCTTTTCATTTCCATCAGTGTGGATTAAAGCAGTCATTCCCCAACGAGTGCTGTTTAAACCATTAAGATCTCTTTTTTAGCTGAAAAACATGAAGAGCAGACCACGAAGAACAGGTTGTCCCATTTCAGCAAAGTCTAAAATAGCTCAGGAAGCTATGATTCAAACAATTTCCTGGTAATTTACTAGAATCGGCTTCTAACATTGTGAGCTGTTACTGGAAACATAATCATTCAGGTGACAGCAGGGCCCTTTCATTCCGTTTCTTGAAAAGTCAAATACAAACCATATTCCAATGAAAGCACGGTATTCAAACTACTGACACACCAGTGAGGTCACCATTTGCATATTCTTAGCATTTGCTCGTTTTGTACTTAAATTGTGCAGAAAGCGCAAAGGTACAAAAGTCCTACTGCATATCCCTCATAGGGAGCGAAATCACTGATTGTCATATAGCACCTTTCAGGAGCAAAAAAAATCTATAAGCAACCCATTAAACCTACACCAAAACCAACGTCTCTAAGCCAGTATGTCTCTCAGAGAAAACCAGAATCAGTCAATAATATCTGGTACCATAAAGAATCCCCACCTCAGCTAATGCAGCTAAAACATACACGGTGAATGAATAAAAGTGTCACAGTACAAGCCAATTTTGCCAAGGGTTTGATTCAAAAATGATACTGCTTCCATATGCTGCAATGCATCGTTGGTCAACAGGAACAATAAGAAGAGCCAGAGTGAAGATTTCTGTGCGACACACCTTCACACTTTGATGAAAGCGAACATTCACCAGAAACGGAATCTGCAGTATCCTCTATAAGACGAGAGAGAATGAAATTTATCGAACTCTGAAGGAACGCAGAGTAACACGGCTTTCTTCTTTTTCCTCTTCTGCAAGAAAGAAAAAAACCAAGGCGATCACAAACAGGTGAATACAGCTCCCTGTAAGGGTTTCCACGCTGATCGAAGCCATAAAGCAACAATGCCGCTCACTGCAGTGCTTAATTATGACAAATTGTATAACTTAATTATGCTGCGGTTTACACGATGATGAGGAATTTTTCACTTTTTTTCTTGTAGGGTTTATGACTCTGGCCTACCGTTGAGCATTTTAAGGATGAGAAGAGTGCGTTTTGTTTGTGTAGTGCAAAATTTAACGCACTCCGTCCATGCACAGTTGGGCTCAATGAGGTGTCTGCACGCGACCGGTACGACACCCACCAGACGTGTGAATCTGGATAGGGTCGATATCCGAGGAAGCAAGAAGATGTTTCGAATTTGCAAAAATAAAATCAACTGGATGAGAATGCTCTCAGCAAAAAGACTTTACTGACCGTGTAACAAGACTTTGAAATATTTTACATTTTTACGATTATTTGTCTCCCCCCAACTGTGCTGCATTCTGAAAGTGACTATAATGAATCCCAAATGTGAGACGGTCTGGTTCCTGGAGTGCTGCAAATGGAAGACATAGATTTTGGAACACAGAATCTGCAATCCTCCAGACTCTGGGAGCATGAGAGTAGGGGCAGACGGGTGGGGGGGTGCATCCTGGGAAACTATGTGTCTACGTGCAGCAGGAAGAGGCCTCCCAAGCTTGGAAACAACATGTGCTTTACAAGGCGTAGCTCTGGCCCAGACCCTACCATCCCTTCGGTTATCAGCAAACAAACAAAAGCGTTAAACCTGGCCTCCTGCCTCCACAGTAAACAAGCGTAATCATAAACGCAGACCCATGCGGAGCTACAGGGCCCCGGACCCCCCGGTTCCATCCAATCTCTGAGAAATGAGAATAGGGCTGGAAAGGGTTTGCAGAGGAAGTCGAGTCTTCACTGCAGTATGTGTCACGAGCAAAAGAGAGACTGCTCAAATGCAGCAGTGAATGTGAAATTTAGGCACGGCATCTAATTTCCTTGGAATGCCCTTCAAGATCCTTCCTGCTCACATCACGCAAAACAAGACCCGACTTGAGAATTGTTATTTCAAAGCATTGAATAGCAGCAGAGTAGCAGACTTTGAACGCTTGTAAGAAAGCGGTGAGGAGTGATGCATTGCTGAAAGGAACCTGTACTCTGCCCGGCTTCTCGGGGAGACGCGGCTTCGCAGTCGGGCTCGTCTGCAGCCTACGGCCTCAATCAGACTCGCTCTCGCGAACCTCAAACCCTAGAATGAAAAATAAGGCTGACAGGTGGCAGGGTCGTGACTCGTGCAGATATAAGGGGAACTCCCTGTGCCTGACATCACTCTCGCTAGGAATCCCCTTGCGCTAACCCTCACGGCCGACGGGATGGCGGTAGCAGGAGGAGCACGGGCTGCACGGGCTGCACGGGCACTGCTGATCTCTACTTACTTCAGTTTTCTTTACTTCTGAGGTGCCGGTGCAGCCTTACTTTGATATTTTTCAAAAACCGTGCTATTTGTATCACCGATCCAAGCAGCAGAATCAGCCAAGTTGATGTACGCGTGCTCTCAAAGTGATCTGATTTTATCGAAAGCTATGATACAAGCTAACGCGACAGAATTCCACCGAGCACCTGAGCGTTACAGTCCTCCCAGCACGTTGTACACTGGCACTTGGTCTTCTCCGCAGCCTTAGCAAACTCCCCTGAAGTGTTCACCTGGATCGGGAGCTTTCAGTTAGAAGCAGGGGCCGGTTTTAGGTCCCTTTTTTTTTTGCTGGCAGAGCTTTGAGGAGCTCTCACATTTCCCCTTGTCTCTTGTCAGAGCGACATGGTGAAAAAGACATTTACATTTGGCTAAGGCACTCATTCCTCAACACATCTCACTCAGACTTAATGAATCTCTTTTTATTTCAAGTGACAAGATACATGCTCCTGATATTTCAGTGGTTTTTACTTGGGCGTCTACTGTACTGTCTTAGAAATTTTAACTCTGTAATACTAGGTGGTGCCAAAAGCAGAAAAAAAAATCCAAAGATTTTTAAAAAAAAAAAAAAAACTTTCATACGGTATTAAAAATTACCCTGCAGTACAAATGGGTAAATTATTGTTAGTAGCTTTTGGAGAAAAGCATAAGCTAAATTTATTAATAAAGTACTGAATGTGCTATTTCAGTTGTAATACTAAATCTACCTTAATCAATGTTTGTCTCTGAGATTGGCAATGTGACAGAGAGAAGAAAGTACACAGTTGGTCTTGTTATGGAAATCATGTGAGCATGTTAGTAAAATTTCCAATTTTTGCAAGAAAATAGCCAGACTGATACCACTGAGGGACAAAGCTTTAAATGTATCGCCATGTTTACATTTATTTATTTAGGTGACACTTTTCTCCAAAGCAACTTACCATTTGATCAACAATCATTTACCTATTTATACAGCTGGACAACTTTTACTGGAGCAATTCAGGGTAAGTATCTTGCTTAGAGGTACTAGGAGCCGCAGGAGGTGGAAGATGAACCTGTAACCGCTACGCTCAAAGGCAGAAACTCTAATATCTACGTTACCTGCTGTCCCATCTCCATCCCAAAATGTCTGCTACATGTTGTTATACAGAATAAAATACCTGTCAAACTGCACAGCAGGCAAAAATGCCATGATACTGAATAGCAAGTCCATTGTATAAATAAAGGGTATACATTTTTCTAGGCCATTCTGGTGGATGTTCATGTCATGGGACACTCATGGGATATGAGGGCTGAGTATCATATTAGGTAGTTTTTCATGATGATATTTAAGGAAGATTTTTCTCTGAGGTTTTTTGCAAATAAGAGATTGATGGCATAACAAAATACCCCACAGGTTTATGCATTACCCTTAGTGTCCCTTGATGATAATGGTTTCAGTCTTAAGATTGGCTCAGATACAATGGATCAGGTGTTTCGCTGGCTCAAAGTTATGCCTTCAGGAGAAATATTTTGCTTGACATAAGGGTATAAATAAACCTAGTGTCATAACTGGTTAGTCACGGTGTTACCACAAACATAAGATATGCCAACATGCCTGAGAATATATACAGCTAACATACACAAGTCTCAAGTCTCTACATTAAATTTTAAATCAGAGACTCCCAACATTTGTTTTTAAGCCAAGTGCCGCACTGCAACATGCAGGTCGTTTCTCAGAAAGTGGTTCGCGCTAAAGTGGGCTGTGGCCTTTCAGGATCATATCAAAGCACAATCCCGTGGAGCTGAATACCTCTTCAGTTTCCCTAAACTAGATGCACCTCTGTGCATCAAGTGGCTCATGCAATTCACACAAACCTAGCAAAGGTATTCTTCGCAAACGTGTGCTTTGTCCATTAGGAAATACGTCAGAGGAAACGGAATGAGTGAATTGCAGATGCAAGTAATACCAACAGGCAAGGGCATAGCTAGGAATTCTGGACCCACTGAAAGAAAAGCCCAGCGCAGCCCACAGTGAAAAATACCATACTTGCTTAACACTTAAAGGTCACACCTGCTTGAGAAGCACTGTTTTCCACAAAAAAAAAATCAGCAGCACAAAGTGAAGGAAACAACACTGAAAAGTTTTAAATTGTTCACATTGGCATTAATTGTTACTATACGTGAATACAATCTGATCACGGACAAAACAGTGTCGCTGTCAATTATTAACAGTTATGACACGACTGGTTTATCCAGGACAGAGATTAAAGCAAAGCACACCCATAGACCTCTTTCTCAGAAGTGTTTTCTCAGAACTTACTCACTTTACATTGTGAATGTAGCTTTGCATCATGGTGGTATGTCATCTCACTACAAGACTTTAACAGTTGGCAGAGGTTTCAATTAGTAAAATAAAGACAGAAGCAAAAGAGCTTATAAGTACTGCTTCCATCAGGCTCTAGAAGTTCCCACAACTCTGAGTTTCACAGCATTCGAAACACTTCAAATAATTCAGTCAACTGGATCTGTGGGACAAGGGTTCACCTGCTTAGCTCCACCTGAACAAATGTGAAGTTAACAGAGAGGACAATTTAATCCTCTGTATAAATGTATATGAGCCAGATGAAAAAGCAGAGTGAAACAGTGAAGAACAGTGAAAACAACAGTGAGTACTTCCAGCTTCCGAAACTGCCCACTTCTACCTGGAAACGGTGTCAGCAATGACAATCAGAGCTGCGGAGTCAGGCTGGCACTGGGACAGAGTCAAGATGGACTCTGGGGCGTTGGCTTTCTTCACAAAAGCATGCAGAGACAACACAAAGAAAGCCTCCAAAGAAAGAGACTTGCTTTACTCAGGCAGTCTGTGGCCAAGGTCCAGGGAGAAGCACACCCTCTTCTGCCAATGACCTCTGCAGCACCGCCCATCCCCCTACCCTCAAACGGACTCCTTCCATCCTAGGGGGAACGCTCAGGAATTCCTAGGGTTAGGGTAATGAGAAGGGGTTTTGAAGGCAGCGGAGGTAGATCTCCTTCGAATCTGTCAGCACAACCTCCTGTGATACAACCCAGGGCTCTTTGTACATCCTACCAAGCCGAATTGATAAAAAAGCCAATCATATTTCAAAACAGCTTGACGCTGTTCATCACGAACGCACACACTTTTGTCCGCAGTGCGTCTCAAATCCGCTATGACTGAAGGCTGCACTCAGCACCATTTTGAACGGATCCCAAAGTAAACTTCTCATTCTCACTAAATCAGTTTTATACGAAGGAGGAATTCAGAGGAACCCACCAGAGCCAGACGGAGGGCTGGGCGCCTTGCTGTGAGTAATGGCTTGCTGGGGAGCACTGTAGGGCATCCAGAGTTTAATCACCCATAACCCCAATTACCCACATGGAAGCCAGACCCATAAAGCACAAAAACCAAATGAACTCCTGCTCCAAACTCAAGTAAGGACTTCTAAAAACAGACAAGAAAACATATAAAAGGAAACCCATTTGAGAGAAGCAGTAAAATAAGCATAATTGCAAAACTGCTCGTATCTTATGAGCTTTGTGTCTTCATAAAAACACTCCTTCAAAAGAATGACAACAGACAAGGCAGTTTCCCAAGGCCTCCGCTCCTGTCTGTCAGTGTGCAGTTCAGAACTGAAGCACAAGAAGGTGAGATGATAGCCAGGGCCCACGCTGGAGATGCACCACGGCACCCTTGTGGTTCGCAAAAGACCGGGGCAGCCAGTTGGCACAGAGAGTAGTGCTGCTGTCTCACAGCGCCTGGGTGGAGTGAGAGGACCTGAGTTCAATCCCTGCTCAGTCTGTGTGGAGTTTGAATGTTCTCCCTGTGTCTGTGTGGGTTTCCTCCAGGTGCCCAGGTGCTCTGGCTTCCACCCACAGTCCAAAGACATGCTGTTAAGGTTCCCCCATAGTGTGTGAGTAACAGAGAGAGTGTGTTCCACTGACATATGGATGAGTGAGCCAGTGTAAGTAGTGTATCTAGCAGTGTAAGTCACTGCGGTGAACAAGGTGTGTGGGCTCATAATGCTACATAGAGTTCATTGGAAGTTGCTTTGGAGAAAAGTGTCTGCTAAATAAATGTAAATCACTGCTGCCTTAATGCAGCTTCGAGGAGGATTAAATAAGCATGTCCACTGGTGGGTTTGCACAGTCATGCTGTGCATTCACATGTTCCACTTTGCACCACAAGGTAAACTCTGAGTCTGCCTTCATGCAGATTACTGGCCTTCCCATGTGTTTTGAAGAAACAGCTAATAATGAGAAACAGAAAGAAGGAGGGAATGTGGTTAAGACTGGTCAGCCTTTGACCACTGTGGACACTGAAGCAAAATGCTGACATGCCCATAACACTGAATAATAAAGTCAGTTTGGATTGCGAGGGGCAGAGGCCTTGCAGGGCAGCTGATTCACCGCAGAGTGGAAAACCTAAATACTCTTGAGTGACTAATATCTTCACCTAAGATAAGTTTTGAAGGGTCCTCTAAAAATGACAATATCAATAAATCGTGATCAGAGAGCTTTGTTGATTTTGCTCAAAAAAGGTTTGAGAATTTAAATCAACAGATAACAAACAGGAAGCAATTAAGCAATTAAGCAATAAAAACAAAAGGAAGGAAGTGTACAAATTTCCAAACGAAGGAAATTTTGACAAATTGCATACTCACCTACCTCATTTGTTAATCCAGCAATACCCTTAAAACTAAGGCTAGGTTTGGGGCAAAATGCTAAAAACAGATATAATAGGTACAGGCCAAAAAAAACAACATATCCATCCAATAAAGCCGACATCGCGTAAGTGAGTATCTAACCCAAGAAAATAAAAACATGCAAAACCTGATTTCTACTCTTCTGAATTCTTTCTGGCAGTCCTACTACACTTTACATTAAGGAATAACAGTTTTAGTTATTCATCTTTCCAGTGTGAACGTTCCTCTCTGGATCACAGATCCTGCATGTGATAGAGCTGATCTGCCAGAGTTAAATTTTTGTGACAGGTGGTATCTCAAGTGGGACAGCAGGTCACGGTTCAGTAAAGGTAGCTACTCATCATGATATATCTCCGTGTGTGTGTGTGTGTGTGCGCGCGCACTATACAACATGTGTATAACACATGTTATACTAATAATGGTGTTCACTGTTTTGAGATCTGTCTCACTCAGCCCCGAAATACCCCTTTTGTGTAAACGGTCCAGTCCTTTCTAAAGACAGCAAGCAGGTATTTAAGGGGTTCATTTGCTTTTTTGCAGGTATGTGGTGCAGATACCTACTGATGGTGTATTTGTACATGACATACAGTACGCGAAGAATGGAGAACATTTGTAAATATTGCACATGTTTCTTTTTCCCACTTGCTTCAGCACATTCATAAACCTCTTTGGCACTGCATGAGATGTTGCGACTTACCATCAGTTCAAGAGAAAGCACACAGAAAGTACATTGACCCCTTACCATGATGTGAAGTGTTACATTGCGTTACATACAAAGCCATGTGCACATGAACCAAGACATGAACGCACGCACACGCGCACACACACGATGTCCCTGTCCATCACGGGAAGCAGTTAGCATTTAACGACTGCAGTGGTGTGGTGTGCTACTAAACAAGAGGGACAAAGGGAGGCTAGAGGGTAATGCATCACATAATTAGAACGTCCTGCAAAGGAAGTGTTAAACTGATGACTGGGACCACCATGAAGACAATATCTGTGCCTGAACTTCGCTCTGGAAAGGCAGCCATGCTGGAAGCCAAATCACGGTCTCACACACAGTGTATGGTATCTCCACGTCCGACACCTTCTCAGGGACATACATGAATTAATATCAACTTTTGCTTATTATTGGAAACCTCTCTTGAATTTTTAGCAAATTAGCTTCTCAATAATACTGGAAAATAGTGGACGCCCCAAGAAAAAGGGTTAATATCGCTATCTGATTTGTCATCATCCTTCTGCATGTGGTGGGAACAAAGCCTGAAGTTTTTTTTTTTTTTTTTACTTTGAAGTTCCAAGCAACCCAAACTCTTTAAGGGAATATTTAAACCATGTGGCGAGGCTAAATAACCTGCCTATTAAATTGTAAAGTTCCTTGACGAGGTCATCCATTATTCTGCCAAATTATACTCTAACTTTCAAGAAAATGCTTCTTTTTGGAGGTGTATAAAAATGTATGAGAGAAACCACCATGCCAAGCACATGCCAAACCCCGACATCTGACCACATTTGGACTATTTTGGAGACAATAGATGCAAACAAGCCCATACAACAGTGCCTTTGTTGTGTATAACTGAGTGAAACTATTTACGTGCTGAGCATGCCCCTCTTAAATATTAAACCACTCCGAATTATGCATTTCTACCGTACTTAAGGAAACATATAATCACCGGTAATTTTCAGGCATGGCAGTGATTTGTCATGGTAGCATCAAGTAAGGTGGCATGTGCTTTTTGATATTGTTACACCCATGTGTCTTACCAATGGGTCCACAATGTTCATCAGTCCTCCCACCATGAAGTACAGGAGTTAGTGTTAAACGTAAAAACACCACTCAGTGTTTACAATTTTGTGATGCTCTACAGATATGAAAACCCTGTATACCGTGGGTGGCCATTGACTAACAAGCTGAGAGTCAATTAATGGTAAGGCAAGGCTCTTAAATAGGAAATAAGATGCACTGAGGTTTCCTGTGCACCGTGCCTCTCTGCTGAATTGACACAGATAAGATCTTTAATCTTGTCTTGTTTACCATCTTGCACAGATGGGGCGGGGGGGTGTGTGCTGGCCTGTAAAAAAACATTTCCTTAACACAATCTTACGCAAGCATCACGCAAAGGTGATCTGCAAAAGACTGTCATACACAATTTATCTGAACAGCCACTGTCACCACACATTCATTTTTCATATTTATTTGACATTTACCCAAAACATAGCTTATGAGTATTTTCAGCTCAATATTTACAGGAAAGATGTGACTTACTTTAAATACCATAGCCCCTTGTAGGTTCTGAACCAGAAAAATTCTGGTCAGAAGACATTTCATATCAACTCTTCCGACTTTTGCTGAAACCTAAGGGACATTAACAGCGAAAATGCAGTGGGAATGCTTTAAGTGTACCTGGAATTTATAGAATTTAAATAATAAACAATGAAAAGAGTTACCTGTTGTTCTTATGTGGGTGTTAGTTTTAGACTACATTCTCCTAGCTATTTCAGTGTTAAATAAATTCATGTTTATATTCTAATGGCTGCATTGGTTCAGTAATACAAGATAAATCCATACTCCACATTTTCTGTGCTGTGCTGTAATGAATGTATATTTTTTCTGTCTGTGCAACAGATGCAGGTGGCTATAGAAAGTAAGACTGATTTCCTTGCACCAGAAGATTCAGACTAATCAAGCTGATGCGCCTAAAAAGTACCGCATCACAATCGATCCACACGCTATCAAGAGTCAGAGAAAAATAAGATGGTAAAAAATTAAGAGAAAACTGTCTTTCTGAATGTCGTCTGAACTGCCTTTAGGCAAACGTGAACAGATAAAAATCCTTGAGAAAGTGGACTGTCCAAGAAAGGTATACACATGGGCACATTTCACAATGCATTTTACCCTAATGCCTTCTTCAGTGGTCTGGCAGCTATCAAACAACTTCACTTTTACCGAGCACCTCACATACGCAGATTAGATGCACCATGAATTTGAATTATTAAACACTCACTATGTTGAACTTTGATGGTGGAGGATGTCTCAACAGTAATGTATAATCACAGGGCATAATATACACCAGGGCACACTGAATATAAAGATCATCGAGGAAAACAGTGAGCAAGATTAGACAATACTAGCCTTGTTAATGCCACGACATACAATTCCACTGAGCCAGTTTTAAGAATTTAGAAATCATAAACGAAAAGTATTTCAATAGAAACTTTAAAAATCATAATTACTGTCACTGATCACAAATGCCAGAAAGGACTGGAAAGTTTACAGAGCTAGAAAGAGCTATTGACATTTTTTCCACTAATTAGCTAAAGATGGTTCTCAATTTGGAGGGAAAACACACTTTGAGACACTGAAACTGTGATAGCGTAAACAGCCACAGGGGGGAGTTTTTAAGTAAAGTTTCACAGATGTCTGCATATGCTTAGTTCATACATTTGGTCCCACTTGCATTAAAATTACCTTTTCATATAAAGTCACAGTTTAAAGAATCCGGAGTAGGTGGACCTTCTTCCCGCCCACATAACACACTGAGGATTTTTATTCATCATCAATTTACAGAAGACATATCCAGAGACTGCTTTCAATTCTTAAAAGCAACTCCAGTGAAGAACTGAAAGTCACTTTTGAAAGGGTGTGGAAACACAATCTGATTTAATGATAAAGGCAAAAAATACAACCCAACAAGTTGATGCACCAGGAAAGAGTGAGTGTGCTGATTTCTTCATGCTGTTAATCTCCTGCTCTTGGTACCACTGTTCACCTCATTTTGCATCTCCACTGGATAGTACAGTAACAGATACTGTCCAACTGCTCAAAGCCATGGCACATTTCATAACGGATGCACCGCCTCACTGGACCAGCCACGTCCATACGGTTAACCCTTTCCCGAGGTACAGCTCTTCCATGGACACAACACACGGAACACAGAGAACCGGGGGGCAGGAACCCACCATTAATGGGGCAATTATCACGTTATTGCTGCTTCGTGCAGGTGACCCCAGCAGAGCTCGAGAGCAGCCCTGCCCCAATGGTGGCATGTGTCTGTTGCGTGCATTCTGGCCACACGGTCCCTCCCCCAGCACTCTGTCACATCGCATCAGTTCCCTGTGGAAACAGATCCACGCTGGTACACAAGCCCTCAAGCCTGATTAGATGAGCGATTCACTTTAGAATCTCATGAATATTTTTGCTGTCTTCAAAGTACAGCTTTTCTGCAGCTTAAGTTCCTGCAATACTTCAGAATTTCGACTTTCAACATCCGAGCGTAGTCTTTCGTCAGTGAGGCCCACCACGCCCCCTCAAACCCCTGCAACCCCTGTGACCGCTGCAACACTCTATAACCTTTCCAAGGGCCTTCCCAGGCACAGAGGAGCAGAGGAAACTGAATAAACTTCTCAGCTACCTGGGCTCACATGCTAATCCAAGAGAAACAGCAGAAAGTTTGACTTTACTCTCTCCCCCTTTCCTTCTGCTCAAGCTGAATTTTACAAGTGCAGTTTATTAATTGCCCCATCACTCATTTAGCATATTTCCCAGGCTCCTGGAGACTGCTAACATCAGCTTCTCTCTGGAGTCCTCCCAGGACGGGACGCCAGTCTGTCACAAGGCACCCCAAGCAGGACTCGAACGCTAGACCCACCACACAGCTGCGCCACCACGGGCACGGTGGCGCAGCGGGATTGGCTGGGTCCTGCTCTCTGGCGAGTCTGGAGTTCGAGTCCTGCTTGGGATGCCTTGCCACGGATGGCGTCCTGTCCTGGATGCGTTCCCTCCCCCTCCAGCCTTGAGGCCCGTGTTGCTGGGATAGGCTCCGCAACCCCACTCAGGACAAGTGGGTTCAGACAGTGTGTGTATGTGGTGTATACATAATGTTAAATCTTCTGTCCTCCCACTTTGCATCCTCGATTGCTCCGATGGAGTAACGCCTACCCTCGGTGCCCAGTGTTCTCGGCTACACTGGAGATCACACATCCCTGGCAATCTGTCTGCCTCGCTGTCCCTCTCTTAATTAAAGTTTTGCTGAAATCTGTCTGGTAGAAACCCAAAGAGGCCATTCACTGAGTCATAAGCACTTTTGCTCTTTAGTTCTCGAGGGAGGAAACAAACTGAAAAAATTGTGCCATTGCTCAGCAGGTTCAAGAGCATGTCCTGCCGTTTCCTGTCATTCCTTCATTACATATCAGCACACAATGGCAGGTTTGAGAAGCCAGTTTGGACCTGCATGCCTTTTGCGTGTCTTCAGTTTTATTAAGCGGTGCCTTCTGAAGGCTGACCCAGCTCTAGATCTGACCTCCCACTCTGCAAGGGCATCTCCCATGACATTAGGTCCAGGCGCCCATGCCAGCTGCCACTTCCCTCCCATCCCGTATAATGTCAAGCACGTCGGCCCACTTCAGTGTCAGCAATACAGGCATTAACCCCCTGCCCGTCTCCCGGCCCTTAAGGGATATTTTAGATGGGATGATTACTGGGTCTTGAGCGACCCCACATGCACTTTCCAAAGATCTACACAGAATGGGTTCAGGTCAAAAGGACTGGACTTTGGTGATTACGACTGAACAGCTTAACTTCCTCTTTGCAAAGGACAGGAGGAACCTGACCACTGGTGTCCAACGTACGCAACGCGAAACAGCAGACACGATGGCAGGTGGGGAGCTCTGGTGGAGGAATTAGGTCTAGGACATAAGGCTGCTAGTTTAATACCCTAGGCAGGAAACTGAAGAGGACGTTCAGTAGGAATCGTTTTGGTAGACATCCTGAGGCACAAGTATTTGCAGCTGCAAAAGACAGCAACAGCAGGAGAAAGTGTCTAAATAATTAATAAATAAAAAATTTACACTATTACGTGTGATTCTTAGGTATACATAGGACTAAGGGTGGTGGACATTTCAGTGCTAACCGAGGTGCCACCATCAGTACATCAAACGCAAGGCAAAAGTGGCAAAGGAAAAGAGGGGTAGTGTAAACAGTTAAAATATCCTATCAGGTGACCCTGAGGGTGGGCGGTCATGACTGACTGATCAGTTTGCCACTGACCTTGACCCTTCGCCATTGACCTTTCTGAGTTCCCAAATGCTTTGATCTTGTCCCGTGCGTCTGCTGGTTTTCATTCCGAACCCTTCCCTTGGCTCGATCGCTCCAATTAGTGGTTTATTATCTGCACTCATTACACCTATAATATTCCTTCTAATTACTGAAATGAAATAGAAGCTTCTTGAACAAAGACCAAAACTTGAATGAAAAAAAATAGCAGGAATTAAAATGATGGCACTAATTGAATAAGCAAGAGAGGAGGCCGGATAAAATCTTGCAGAAGCACAGCACTCCACGGACTCAGCCTGACACTCCTGTGCTGAAACACGGTTTTCCGCGACAGCCACTGTGACAGCAAGGAAGGTTTCTGATCTCAAGGAGCCACGGCTGAAGCGCTGAGCGCTCTTGTCTGAAACCGAACCCCGTCCGCGACTCGGACAGCTAGTGGGAGGAGTTCCTCCGTCCGCTGCCTTGTGTGCTGAAGAAATTGCCATGTTCAGTCCTGGAATATCCTGCTATGCCTGGCAGAGCAGCACTTGCAGTTTCAGGTCTTAGTCAATAAAAACTGCGCTTTGCTCCAGTGTCCACAATGAGACTCAAAGAGACTTTCTTCACAAAGAAATAAAGTCTGCGGTAACAGATATGTGGGGCTCCTTGTATCATCTTCATTGTTGGAGTTAATAAAGAAAATGGTTTTGAAATACAAACAAATGAATTAACTGCTTCCAGTCAAAAGCTTCTTGGCATTCCGCGGCTTTACGGTACACGTGGAAATGTTACAATGCCACTCTCGTCTCGGACAAGGAACGGAAATGGTATAAATGGACAGAATTCAGGACACTTTCACTCTGGACGTTCGATATTAGCCTGCTGTCAGAAAAGCAGAATCAGCTCTGCCAGCCCGGCTCAGGAAAGCAGCAGTACCCCAGGGCGACACGGTGGGCCCCCTGCCCCACTTTTAGCTCAGTAACACAAAGCGCACAGTCAAGAGCGGAGGAGCAGCAGGCAGAGTGCCTGGCGGCCCAAGTCTACACAGCTACCATGCCAGGCTGCCTGCACTGAAACCCGGACTGAGAGCATGCGCCAAGGAGCCGTTTGTCAGCAAGAGCCTTCCGACCGATAAACGGAGCGCCACTAGGGACGGTTGCCGCTGCAGACGAGAGCAGCTAGAGCGTTCTGCATTCCTGGAAATCCATTACGGAGCGTTACAGTTTTGCTCGATTATGCTTGGCCCGTGAGCGAAATACACGCAAAGCCATTACATCGATATGCAATAAACAGATATTGCATTATAATCCAGAAAGGGAGCCAGGAGCTGGGCTTAGGGAGCAGGGGGGCACCGGCTAGCTGGGGAAAGCCCTGCTCTGGCCTCCCGCCACTCAGGGCACAGCAATCAGATAACATTTCAGCCTGATTGCGACGCAGAGAGATTAACAGCTCAGCAGGCTATGAGAGGCTTAGCCGCTCCCCACTTCGGCTGATAAAAGGGAGGCCAGAACTGCTAGTGGCCCCCACTCCATGGTAGAGGGCAGGCCACGACCGCTTGCCAACCGTTGATACGAGTTGCTGTGCTGCTTGAGGAATCCCTCCCTGCAAGGCTGCGGGGGGGGTATGTGGAGGGGGCGTGTGCAGGCCAGAGAGGACTGAGAACTCAGTCCAGGCAGTAACCCATTCCGTGGACTGCTTGGTAGAAGATGCACAAAAACACACAAATACACCATTATCAGGCATATTCCTTTAGCTCATCAACACCACATCTAGATCGAGACAGTTTACCTGCTGTACTAATGGATCTACTGTGCCTAAAATAATTAAAATGATCAGACTACTAAATGTAGGATGTAATCAAAGGGTTTTAGTAGTGGGGGTGAAACAAAAAAAAAAAAAAAAAAACACAAGGATTTATCCCCCCCTTCTGCACGGCAGCAGGTGGCGTAGTGGCTAGAGCTGTCTCCTTGTAATAGGAAGACCCAGGTCTGAGTCCCCCTCCAGCTGTAGTACCTTTGAGGAGAGTACTTACCCTGTATTGAGACAGTAAAAATTACCAGGCTATAAAAATGGGCAAATCAATGTAAGTAGCTTAGTGTGCAAACCTATTATTGTAATTTGCTTATGAGAAAAGTGTCAGCTAAATGAATACATGATAATAATCTCTCATGTGATTGGAGTCAGCTGAGACGGTTACAAATCCAGCTGAGTCCGTTTTGTTGGCTTGTAAGCGGTTAATGGCGCATCAGTGAAAAACTGTGATTGATTGATGGAAGACTGCATGAGCACATTCAAACGAATACCACGAATCAGGACACAGCTCACGAGATCCAGTTGGATTCAACTGATCTATTTGTTTCCAAACAACAAACAGCAAATACGACAAATTCAAAAAAAAAAAAATAACAGATGACAGATTAATCAGCATTCGACAATTCCCAGTGTTTATGAGGCAGTGGCAGAGGGATTAGCCTCCCTCCTTTGTTCTGCAAACACTCATTTCTGCATGAGATCATTCTGCTTTGAGATCATTCCTCAAGCCTCCTCTGGTGCCCCTCTTACTCCCTCATCCAGAATTTGTCATACTTCAGGCTTGGAATTCGCTAATCCTCAGAAAAAAAAAAAAAAAAGACTTTTTTTTTCAGTTTCTAGGATGGCTGCCAGAATCATTGGTAATGAAAGTGGAAAAATAGATTCATACATCAAGTGACTTTGATGAAAAAATGTCAAATTAACTCTCCTGACTTTGGCAACCTTGGCTTGTTCCTGCAGCAAACATCGCCAGTGCCCGAATACTGGAATTTTCCACAAAGTCAACTGATTGAATCGAAGGAAGTATTCTCGCAATTCAAAAGCGACGCGAAAACTGGAGTAGCTCTATGAAATTATTATTCCCGTTGCGTTAGAAGCATATGTTGCACACTTGTTCAAGCTCACGGTAACAGCTACGCAAGAGGAAAGGACGGACTATTCAACTTTGTGACCTCAGACCTTGCTGGCACACGATGCGATACGAAAGGAGGCAGGCAGCCTGAGTAAGAAGTCTCCAACCGCAGCAAGGGAAGCACATGCGAGCAAGAGCGGCTCGCCCCCCTCCGAGACGGCACAGGGAGAACGAGCCTGGTGTGCGGCCAAGCGGGCTGGGATGAGCGTTCCGTGGCTTTTGACAGGAAACCTGAGGCAATTTTTTGTGTTTCAGAAGGGCACATACCCCAAAATGCGTACACAGCTACAAAAAAAGCACACACGCAATGCACGGTTCAGAGTAATCTGCCGCTCGTGATAAATATATTTCTAATTAACTGGCAGAATTAGGAAGCACTGCACAAACTGCAAAATCGTTCCGTTGCCGAGTGGATCCAAAAGTAATCGCATAATAATACCAGTTGTCTGCAGGGAATACTTACGAAACTCGTTCAGCTCATACTATAAAACCCAGTGCGTAATTACATAACAGTATTGTTATTACTTGTTTATTTAGCCCTCATCCAGAGTAGCTTACATCCAAACAAAACACTGTGCCTGGAGAGTGTCTGGACACTTGATGAGGGAGGGAAACATCAGAAGCGCCGAGTTGTGGGATCGCCGAACTTTTCAGGACGAGGGTCCGCTTGCCACCCGAAACCGTGTCTCCCCATACGTGGCGATAACGGCGGAAAGGAAAAGCCCGCGATTATTTCTCGTATGAAAATGAGCCCTTAAATAGGTGCGTGTCACTTTAATTTTAACAACACAGCCCATTTGTGAGGTCACTGTTGACAATCAAACCCTATTATGGAGCAGGCAGCTGCATTCATCGGGAAAAAATTAGCCGAGTTCTCGGCAGCGCACTCCCATTGGCGGTCGTCGCAGCCTGCGCTGTTTGAGGGCACCTCAGACATTCCAGTGGATAATCTTTTCCATTCCTCCACTCCGCTCAGAGAAAAACCGAATCTCTGCACAAGGCCCGCATTGTGCAGCCCCCTCCAAAGCCCACTTTTAAAAGTGCTCCTTCTCCAACTGTACCTTTCCACAACTGCTCTTTTTTACGCTCTAACTCAGAACGGCCACTGAGCCGCACTCCAGAGCCCGGGCACTGCAAGACGCACTCTTCCTTCTGGTTATGGATATATTTTTAAAACGTACAAACAATGCGAAACCGGCCACGCCAGCACTCCGCCACATCAACGGGAGATCTGAAGATCAGAGGATCGGAGCTGGATCTGTCCCGCCGACTTTGACCAGCCGCCCCTTCATCTCTCCCCGTGCGCCGAACGACAAGCTATCATTGTGGGTCGCCGCTAACTGTCGGGAATTAGAGAAGACACGGCACTCCCTCGCACTCCGAGTGCGGTCAGACTGATTTACAGCTACACGTTCCATAATTGGAGACACGGAAATTGGTCTTGCAGTAAACTACGAGCGCCCCAGCCGCTCCCAATAACCGTGCCACAATATTTACACAGCAACTGTATCCAAACAAACTGCACCACGCTGCTTACTCTAGCTTCGCTGCTTGTTATTACTGTGCTCGCAGGTTGTAGCAGTGGTGTGATATGTAAAAGTGGTAGAACAAGATGACTCTGCATCGCCGCCTCAACTATGTGGGAAAAATCTAGCGGCATAAAATAAGAACCAAAATAGGATGTTACCCCATTATGCAAAACTATAAATACTGTACGGTTAAAGAAGGGCATCTAATAAGCAGAATAATAAGCTTGGTATGTTTCACCTTGGGGGAGGAACACTTCCAATGAAGCGCCACAGTACCCCGGGAGAGAGAGAGAGAGAGAGAGAGCGAGGCGGGGGCTACTTAGGCCACTTAGCATCAGACTCTGTCGAAACATGTCTGAGATGGAAAGTGAATTCTGACTGCCTCTCCACCTGCAGCTGAAACAGTCATGGAGATACGCCTTGCAGGCACTGGAAGGCAAAGCTGAGCTGCGTTAATGTTTAATAAAGGCCGTCCTGGAGGGACATAGTTGCTTTCTGTGCATCGCTGAGTTCAGACTAAGACATGCGACACTAGCCTCACAACATGGATATGTTAACAACTTAAGCATAAAAAAGGGAACACAAAGGGGAGCGCGTCCTTGACATGGCTGACCTCTTAGCCGCACGCATGTACGCCTTCTACCGCTGGATGTTCCGTTACGCATTTTGCATCCATTTCTCCTGCATCGCCCAGGTCAGAAAAGTGCCAACCGGGCAAGATGAAATAAGCTGCTGCCCCTCATTCAGTGCTTGTACGGGAAATGTGATTTCAGCAAAAACATAACTGAGAAAAGTGTACATACATTATGAATGCCAACAAATATGAAAGAATACAAACCATAAAAGATCTGGATCTAGCCATCTCAAAGATATTTTGCAAAAAACCATTTCCTATCTTTATTGTAAGGAAACTGGATTGCTCAGGGGGAATCGCTCTTATGTGCCATTCAATCGTTCCTATGAGCAGGGGGTCCCACTGAGATGCAAGGTCAGAGGCTGTCTGAGTGCTGTGGGAGGTGGTTACCTGTAGATATCCGTCGCTGGTGAAGTGGGCACATGCCAGTGAAGCAGGAGCAGGCAGTCGGTGAGCTCTCAGACTCCATAGAACGGCCATGCTGAGACGGTGGCGGTAGTGAACACTGGGGTTTCAGGAACCCTGGGATGGGGTGACAGCAGTGGGACATGAGCAGGGGCACAAATCAAATAAGTCACACAAGAAAACAACATACGCTAAAATACAAAAGACATCAGTGGCACGGATTGTACAAGCAGATACTAGCCGCTTCAGCACGGAAAACAAAAATCATGGCCAAGGCCTTAGAGGTGGAAGGTAACGGAGCTGTTTACAAAAGACTGATGGGGTACTCAGGTCACCAGGTCAAGTCTGTCCACACAGATGAAGCTCACTTGTGGAATTGCCCTTTTGAACAGTACTGGTAAATGGTAAACAGAGTCCTCCCTCTGCAGACCTCCACAGCTCGCCCGCAGGCTCTTCGGCTTGAGTCTAAGAGCAGTTGGACTGTGCCCCTGTTTTCGGCCTGCATCTACCGCCCAGGTGTGCGCCGTGGCCCTATTGCATTAGTGACCACTTCAGCATCGGAAGGCACTATGTGATAGGGAGGCAGATGCTTGCGGACCAAGAGACGGACAGGAGATCAGAGCACAAGGGGCTCCAGGCTCAGGAAGGTCACGCATATCCAGGAAGCCATTACGCAACGTAAGGGATCACTCGACTACTGAAGCCCTCCATAAATTTGCCACTTCTGGCTTGTTAGCCACCACAGCCATATATTATACCCACTAAGGAAGGATTTCTCGCAAGGATGTATGCAGTGTGTCACAAGGAGAGGTTTCTTACAAGGTGCCACATTGCGTCTCACAATGACAAACCTCTTAGAAGGACACTCACCGTGTTGCACTTGCACGAGAGGGGGAGATTAACTTCACAGAAAATTCTGGAAGCAAGGCCACGGTTCTGCAGACAGTTGTGATTCTCCCGAAGCAAACGGCCATAAAGTCTTCAACACGCACAGTAGAATATGTGTCCGCCAAGTGGGAGGATGAGTTACATGTACCCAGCAACCCCATGGGAACTAAGCAGACATTTCAACACTACAGAAAAGCGAATTCTCACAGCATAATTATTAGCATTCTTTATTTGCCCGACACCTTTGTCCATGACGGCTGAAAATGTTAGTTGTGTACAACAAGCAACTCGCAAGGGTACTGTAGAAAGAGCAGGACCATCAGATGTCAAGTCAACAGTCCTCACTGTTACACCACCAATCAGCGACAGAAAGCATAAGTCTAAGGAAGGAAAGCAACCAGTTCACAAACAGCTCCTGATGAGAGTATCTGTCACACTGAGCCTCACACAGATGTTGACAAATATGGAGCGGAGGCAAAGACAGAACCAGTGGGTCATTCTGCTCCACCCATGTCAGCCACAAACCCACCCACAGGTGCCCAAGCAGGGCCACGTGAAGATATGAGCAAGTTCACTCTGAGGAGCCCTGCACTCGCTGCCATGTATGGCCCCTCTGTACTTCTTCCAGAAGGCCTTTGCCTTTCAAGACCACACGCGCTGCAAGACTGCCAGCATCCCAGTTCAAAGAAGCAGTATTATTTCCACCAAGAGAAACACGTCAGTCCAGATGAACTCTGAGGATGACATTTAAAACGGGCACGGTGATGCTGAATTAGAGTCCCGTGACAAACCAGCTGGACTGCTGTTCCTTCAGTCAGCCGTGCTGCCCATCACTCACATCTATCAAAGCCTTGATTAAAAGAATAAAAGAGGCAAACAGCGGTGCCGGCGTGCGACATCCATGACCAGACTGCAGGAAATAAACCTCTTAGTGAACTCTGCACCGGTGATCTCCGAAAGCTAACGGGTAAACCACGGTCGTCATTCTGTCGGTAATGAAATTCGATATTATGCTTCTGCCAATTAGATGTGGGAGGAACATTTCAGCTACACTAATTAAAACAAAACAAGAACAAGGACGACAACAACAACAACAATAAAAAAGTCACACGATTCATTAGCGGTAAATGAAGTGAAACAACGCTTTGTGAGGATGCGCAGGCGCTGATGGATGAGAGCGCATTAGAGTCACTTAGGCTAAAGGCAGCGCCATCGCACGCCGTCTGACTCGCACAGCTGAGGTCGCCTTCTGCGAGGCTCTCTCCCTTCCTCACAGAGGGCAGCATAAAACAGGATCCGAGCTGCTAAATCACAAGCCCAGCGTAAATAATGAATACTGGGAATAAGCAGCAGGACTGAGAGCGGTGAAAGTGATGAGATAATTATTCCGTTTTCCCTTCCAGAGTACAAACGTACAAATGTTCGCTGAACGAGAATACACGTTAAGGACTTACATATAAAAAGGATAAAACTACTGCACGTTTGTCAAACCCTAACACAATGTTAATATATAACATATAATGTATACTGTATGTGTGCACACACACACACACACACACACACACACACACGCATATATAGGGGGGGCACAGCCACCTTACAGCGTCTGGGTGATGCAAGAGAATGTGGATTTGATTGCCGTTCAGTCTGTGTGGAGTTCGATTGTTCTCCCAGCGTCTGCATGGGATTCCTCCCGGTGCATCGGTTTCCTCCTACAGTCCAAAGACACGCAATTCAGGTGAACTGATGACTCTAAATTGCCCTTAATGTGCAAGTGGGTGAGTATATCTGCATGTGTGCGTGTGGCTACCCTGCAATGGACTGGCATCCCATCCAGCCCATTGTGTCCAAAGCTTCAAGGTTAGGATCCAGCTCACCACAAGCCTGCTCAGGACAAGCGGTTGCAGAAATTGAATAGATAGAGATATATACACACCCTGTATACTGCGATGGATTAGCGTTCCATCCAAAGTCTACTCACAGCCTTGTGTCTAGTGATTCCAGGATTGGTTCAAGACTGGTGCAACCCTAACCAGGACAAGTGGTGAATGAATGTGCGTGAGTGTATATTCACTGCAAATAAATCCTTTTTAATACAATAACAACTTTTTTTTTAATTTTACAGCTGCAGCATGTAAGAAATATGTGTGTGGTTCCGTATTATGCACTCTTACTACATGTACATTGCATGGTGTGAATATACCGGAATGGGTACTGATTTTCAAAGGCACACTACAGCTGTATGAACAAGAAGAAACGAAAATGAATAAATGAAAAAAGTCCAAATACCGACATGGTAACACGGATTTGTTAGAAGAGATAGAAGAGACAAAAAATAACATTACTTCTGTCCTCCACAAGCCCCACCTCGCAGCTTAGTGGACAAACTGATCAAACCCAATAAGCTACAATTGGGACCACGGCGACAGGAGCTGATGTGTTCTGAGCAACTCGCTAAGGAGTCCGAAATAAAGCCAAATAAACAGGAGGTGACACGGTGTTGCTCTCCTTTGAAAACATAATAATAATAATAATAATAATAATAATAAAAATAGCAGTATTCTCATATGACATATCCCAACCTGTCGGTATTACAGTCATTTGTTTGACACACAATGTTATAATTTAGCAACTGTAAGCACTGTGGTCATACCTTCTTTTTTAATGTTTTTTTTTTTTTTTTTTAATTTTAGTGCTTATTTAGTAGGCTATAAGTATTAAATTTAATTTCTTGAAATGGTCATCAATTGACAAAACTGTCTTGGAACTGTCCAAAAAGCACCAACTGAAGAGAGTTCCCATATGAAATGAAACACTTTTTTTCAGTTCATTATGTGACTTAAAACTGCCTTTCATGTGAAAAAGTCATCAATCCACAAGAGACACCAAGCAATCATATTACAAAGCACTGTAAATAAGAACAGACATTAAAGGTTACCATGGCTGGTTTTCGCATACTGCATAGATTTCAAAAGTCAAAAAGCAATGGGACATTATGACACGTAGCAAAATGATCTATGAAGCAGATACTATGAAGACACAACTGATGAATTCTGCTACAGTTATGCAAGAAGAAAGAATGGAGATACGAAAACAGTATTTAAAACAATTACTTCAGGCGCTGCGTACAGTTAAGTGTATGTACAATGCTGCCAATCACAAGGACATGATGAAACATCATGATTACTTCTCATCATCAACAGATGGGCAGCTGGTAGCATAGTAGTTACAGCTGCTGCCTTTGGACCAAAAAGTTGCAGGTTCAAACCTTACAGATGGCATGGTGGCACAATGAGTAACGCTACTATCTCACAGCACCTGTGTGGTGTAAAAGGATGTAGGTTTGATCCCCACTGAGTTTGCATTATGTTCGCCTTGTGCGTGTGGGTTTTCGTGCAAAGACAATGCTCTTCAGGTTCCCTCATGGTGTATGAGTGACAGAGACGGCGTGTGTTCCACCGATGTACGGACGAGTGACCCGTTGTAAGTTACCTTGGAGAATAAGGTATGGGCTGGTAACACAACGTAAAGTTTGTCGGCAGTCGCTTCGTCAGCTAAATGAATAAATGTGAACGTAACTCATTAAATAAAGTCAGATAAACAACATCTGAGTAGTGTGTTATACCTCTGGAGTGGCTACGGGGCAGGAGAAGTGTGCTCCAGTCTGGGAGTTCTTCTCTGCTGGAGGGCTTCCACCTGCTGCTGCGAGAGGTTGGCGAGTTCCCTATAGGGACATTTTTAACAAAAGATAGATGTTGTTGAGATGGTGATGGGTTGCCGCGAGCAGCACACATAGTACCACTGAGATTTCTATGAGTTTAAATACTTTATCAGTGATGGACAGTTTGTTGCTTAGGGTAAGGGATGATCCAGTACTCCTCTCTGGAAACACCTGCTGGAAACTTAAGCAGCGTCAAAGTCAGTCATCTTAGTTTGTCGGCTCACAGTTGGTTTTTACAAATGCTGATTTTGATACAGTTTTCATTTTTTAATGAAAAGGAAGAGAAAGTGAAACTATTCGCAAAAAAACTGTGCGTCCACAGCGGCGTGTTGGCTCGTGGCCGCGTGAGCTCGAGGTAGGACAAAGACTTTTTCTTTTCAGTGGGACTGTCGCGCCCACGACCTCGCCCCAAATGTCCGCACCTGCCCGAAATCACAGCAGAGGGATATAAAGAAGCCGCACCTGCGCACCCTGGCTGTGGAATCTCATTTGAGAAACCCGTCTCTCCAGCGTTCTCGAGTGAACCCATGACAACCTACCCGTCCGTCCAAGCCCCTCCTTCCCGCTCCCGATGCCCCCAGCTCTCCAGACTTGCATCTCCTCCTGGACTACAACATCGGATTCTCCCCAAGACCTACATCTGTGCATCGGCCGACCCACGCCCGTCCCCGACCACGAATCTCGCCTGCTCCCTCGTGTACCAGAAATAAAGATCCTGCGATTGAGTCCACACACGCTGACTTCAGTCTCCTGCCCGCTCAGTATGACACGGACCACGTTAACAGTATCTCGTGTGTGTTGCTGCATTTGGTTTTAACTTTTTTGTTTTTACCCTCATAATCATGACGCCAAAGCATAAATGTCATGCAAGTAATGGTGGTGCATCACAGAAAAGGAAATCGATCACGATAGAAACTAAAGTAGAAACAATAAAGTGATCGGATAAAAGGTGAAAAGCCAACAAACACGGGAAAAGCAAATATTAAAGTTTCTTTAATGTTTTTCATACCTATAATTTGCCCAAAACCCCCAGGTTGTTTGTCTTTCCTTTCTACAGTGAACAAAAGCTGTGCATTTGAGTAGTGCCCCAAAACTCCCCACCGTTACCAGTCACATCGTCAATGTCAAGTGCTGTGTGCCAACAAGAGATGTTATTGGTGCTGTTGGTAACAGTGGACTGGGAGACCAGAGTGAAGGGCTCTGTGCTCCCAGCTTCTGAACTGTGGCAGACCTGTTCTGCCACTGATAAATTTACTTATTTATCTTAATCAATGGGAAAAAGCTAATCTAAACTCTAATTAAAGAACAGTCCGATGACTCAGTAATACCGAGTTGAGCTGGAACAATTCGACGAGTGAGATATGTCAGCATCAAAATTCCGTGCCTTCAAAAAAATGCAAATACGAATAAAATAAAGTTCCATTTTGAAATGAAGACATATAGGGGCTGTTGCACTGTAAAAGTACGACAAGAAGCATGATTCTAATTAAATATATTTTAAAGATATAATCAAGAAATGAACTGCAAGCTGATAATTTGGGTCTCCAGTTTTGCATATCCTCAATTTGCATTTTCCTGCTTGTTATTTTCTGACATACAGTAAGCTCGAGTCCTCATAATTTTAGAACACATTTCCATCATCACTGACATCAAATAATCTCCCTAAACACAACACTTTACATTTAGAATATTTTTAATTTAGCATTTACTTCTTATTGTAAGTTTTTTTCAATATAGGGAAAACATTAAAACTTTTAAAAAGTGTGCTTGTGGCAGACAAATGAGGCCTGGTCCATGTAAATGATGATTACACACACATTGTCTGAAACTGCTTATCCCAAGCGGGGTCACGGCGAACCGGAGCCTAACCCGGGAACACAGGGCGCAAGGCCGGAGGGGGAGGGGACACACCCAGGACGGGACGCCAGTCCATCGCAAGGCACCCCAAGTGGGTCTCGAACCCCAGACCCACCAAAGAGCAGGACCCGGTCAAACTCGCTGCAACACCGCAGCCCCTCATAAAGTGATAACTATACATTTACATTTATTCATTTAGCAGACGGTTTCTCCAAAGCGATGTACATCTCAGTGAAAATACATATTTGCGTATTACATTAGGAGAAATAGATATAGTTGCAGACATGTGACTTTTAAGTAAACCTAGTCTGTTACTTTCCACTCGATGCACCGATGCTTATTGCTCGAGTAGGTGCACAAAACGCAGGATAGATGAATCCTGATAACCTTTCTACATTTTTTTTTAAAGAAATGACTGGAATATACTGCACCTTTAATTATTTCTTAAAGAAATATCTGTCATTGGCCATCATACTTATTATCTGGCTCTGTGTACACTATTGAAAAGGTTTACTCTTTTTTCCTGTGTCTTGTTTGTTCAATATGATTCAGAAACCAGTAAAGAGCATTTTTATTGTACAACATTTTATTTATTTATTTATTATATACACCCGATACAGGGGCCGTAATAGTCCATAATGTGACTATTCCTTTACAAACCTGAAAAAGGTAAACATTCAAGAAATTTCCTTTTAGACACTGAGCTACTGAAAAAAACATCTTACTAATACCTCCAGCCCTGTTTTATGGCACCAATAACATCTCTTCATCTGAAATGCCGACTTTACGAGGGACCTGACAGACTGGGCTGCCTCTCTCCTCAAAAGGTGCTGCGGCTCGTGTTTTGTTCTATCCTTCTATTTTGTTACCGTGGTAATTCTGTCCAAGGCCAAAGTGCAGCATGGGACTTCCATACCTCCTGGAAGCCATAAAAGTCCTCCTTGCATCAGGTCATCACAAAGCATAAGGCTGGACCCACAGCACTTTCAGAAAGAATGAAAGAACAAACCCTATTCATAGCACCGAAGGCGTTCAACAAGCTTTTTATCAAAATTCACAAAGGTCACTGATAAATTCACTCGGAAATGAGAGAATAAGTTTAGCTTTGACATTTCAAGTTAACCAGCCTTTCTGCACCTTGGCAGAAATATTTACATGTTCGTTCCAGCCAAATCCAGAAAAGAGGAAGAGGCTAAAAAAAAAAAAAAGAAAAAATTCCCCCCTTATTGCAATAAGAGTTTCTTCCCTCTGCTGTAGAAGGCTGATGTAAGAAAGCTGTATGTGGATGACTGGATCTTTCATTGTCTGTGGTGGAAAGGCATTTAAGCCTATTGGCTGTGCTATGATACAAGGAGGGGTTCATCAGTGTCACATCCAAGGTCGTTCAGACAAAAAGCAATGATCTGGACCACCAACAGTTAATTGATGACAAACATGGCAGATGGCTCCTTGCCAAAACATGCGCTGTTTTGTCATCAGGTCACGCTACATTCTGTTTCACATGTTTAATCCGAAGTTTTAAGTCGCAATTATTGTTATTCTTTCTTTAAGCTGATGCTGTCCTCCAAACCAAGTCCTAACAATGTGACTTTTTATGCTAAGCTACTTACAGTTATTTACACATTTACACAGTTGGGACATTTTTACCATGCCTGTATATGTACCTTGCTCAGGGATACTGCAATGGAAAGTGCGATTTGAACCCCAGGCCTTCAATTTCAAGGCGTTTAACTATTAATCACTAGATTTTTCCCAGAAATGAAATCCGATTCTTACAAAAGTAAACCTATCACTGCCAAAGACTAAAAGCTATTTCAAGTACCAATCAAATTCAAAGATTATACAGAATAAGACAGAATTACGGGCAACCATAAACATAAGGTGAAGGTTAATGCCATTTGAAGTGTCCTCCATGGGTCTGAAGACCTAAATGAGCAAATACACATACACATAAGCAATGGACATTTAAAAAAAAAATCTCTCACATCACATTGCACTGGAAAATTACTATTCTTTTAATAACTACCGTTGTTTGACAAAAATCTGGCTTGTGGCAGTATACACAGTGATCGTGCTAACAGGAAACTTTCACAATGAAATGTGAAAACATGTCCAACTAATAACTAGTGCTGACTTGAAATGTTTCCTGGGAATTTACAGGAGAAGCAGGTCTATAGTCAACCACAGAAAACTCTGATAACACGGCTCAAGTGACCTGACTGACGCCGGACTCCATCCGTCAAAGACTAAACGAGAATCACGTTCGACTAACTGCTAAGCTATGAGAGTTAAAGCAAATTGAAATGATGCAAAGTTGTGCGAAACCAGCGCTATCGCAGATTTTTTCTGGCTCGTGTCATTTTTTGTGAAACTGCTCTACCCCCAGGGTGTATTTTGAACATAACAAGCCGTAGCATGTAACGCAGCTCACAAAAGGGGCATTGTTTACCCAAATCCCATTTTATTGTCTTTTCAAATGCTCTCACTGTGACTTTAACTATTTGTGTGGAGAATGCTTCTCTCTTATTAATACAGAAGACCTAAAACAGTTTTAAATGTACTCATACCGCCTGCAGCAAAACAAAATAGTTTGAGCACAAGTTAGCTGTCCAGTGAGTCAGTTAGCTGGCAAACGGTCACCGTGTTCATATTTGATTTGTTGTCATTAGTCCTGGCTTATAATAACAGTTAAAAAAAACACAGCGCGAGTGAGCACGGTGTTAAAATTTGTTTTCTTTATTTAACAACTGCTATCTGTCGAGATTATAATTATCACTAAACACCATCTCAGTAGAGATTGGAAGTTGACTGCAAACATACACACGAACCCAAACACCTTGTAGGAGAGAGGAAGAGTGACCTTGTTCACAAATTTCACTCGAATGGAAATTTTGCGTCCGGTTTTAAAGCAACTAGGAAGCGTGATGATGAACCCCTGTACCCCTCTTTCTCAGCAGACTCACGTTCTCTAAAGGAACACAAGTCAAGGAACACCTAGTATGTAACACTAGTTATCTGAGCCCTGGTTTGAGTCCACAAACACACTGGAGGGCTATGACAGTAATGGGGCACTATTCAGGGGTTTGCACTTTCCATTCTGGTAAACTTCCCTGTGGATCTACAGTTCCCTCCTCAAGCTACCCAAGATGGAGTGGCCTACACAAGGTTGAGTCTTTCCGTACAGACGAGGCAGGAAGCGGAAGTGTCAGTCAAAAGCCCCCTAGACATCTGAAAAACCTACATGTTTACCTGACAATGCAAAAAACAAATTTCCCTTTTGAATGTCTTCAAGAAGAAGAAGTGGGAGAGGGTTCCTGCACCCACGCACACACATACACACACATTGTCAATCACTAAATATTCTTTTATAGCACAGCACCACATGCTGCAGATCACGTTGTCACCACGCTGGAAAAAAAACTCTGCTGCTCTGAGATGTCGCTCCTCTGTAGTTTATATCACATAAGTTGTGAAATTCCAGCTGTTCCTTCCTCCCTGCTGCTGCACCCGCCCCCTGCAACATGTTACGCAATCACTGCGGGCTGTCGGAGGGGTTGCTCGTCACGGCCCGCGTGGCCCACATGTGAGTCGGGGGGGGGGGGGGTGAGTTTGGCGGCGTTGGTGGAACTTTCGACCCCTCGCTCAACCTCATGGGCACAGTTCATTTCTGAACCTCCGTGGCTTTCAAAGCGCACGTGTCCCTGGCAACCTGCTGGAACACCACCCACCTGTGACCTGGCTGTCTGCAGACCCTCCCTGCCACCTCCATCTCCTCTTACAGCCCTCCTTCTTCCTGCCTACTCCCCTCCTAATCCTTCGCTTCCCCCAGCAGAGGAATGCAAAACTTTCGAACGGCAGGAAGAAAACCACTCAAATGTTTCTCGCACAAAAGGACGGAGCAGGTCGCGTTCCCGCTTTGCACGACTACTCACTGTTTTACACAACAGCCACAAGCCGCCAAATCTGTATTTTGCCAAGTGCTTTGTTATGGTTAGATGAGGTGGATAATTGTAGGTCAATCACACATTCATTAACGAGACTGAAAAGGTACACCTCTCACTTACACGTACACACAGGCACCCAAACCAGAGACTGTCACCACGGTTTCTGAGGTTTCACTTGTGGCGTGTCGGCCTTGCGCGTCTCAGTATTGAAATGCAACTGGCTGCGGCACACGTCCTGACCACACTGGAGAGGTTTATAGCACGAATGGTCAGTACGTGTGATGTGGGGTGGGGTGAGATTACACATATCTAAACCAATGGTCTTGGAGAAGGCCAACGTGGTCCAATGGCATTTCACAGAGAGAGGAATCACGTTCCGTCTCTAGATTTCTCTACTCAATTCATTATTTCACTTACATTTGCGAGACTAAAAATCACAAGCATTTTGTATTACAGACAGGAATTTATAGTACTGAAACTGTGTGAATGAGCAGTGATTAAAATAGCGAAAAATCAGCTGTAATCAGGACCACAGCTTAAGCAAATACAGTCGGCCTTCGGTATTCCCAAGGGGCTGGGACGCGGCCCCGTCACGGATCCGAAAAATTTGCAAATAATCTCTTGACTCCGGAGGTCTAGGGTCTTCACTTTTTCCTGCCTCTTAGCATCACTTCCTGAAGCTTTAGGAGCACTACGCTTTGGACCCATGACTACAGTTGAAAGTTTCTTGCACAAAATTCACTGCAAACTGCTGTGAGAAACGCGAGATGAAACAGTCGCTTCGATCGCTGCGAAACAAACACGTGACTGATGCAGGCTGCTGAGACAAAGATACGCAGCGTCTACCACCAGATCACGTAGATCCCACAGTTCTTTACCGTACTTGAACTTTTAAAATGATCTTTTGTATACATACTGAATTTAAAGTATAATCAATAAAATAACATGTAATACTGAATAATAACCTGTGCTTTTATGATTTACTGAACGTTTTAAGTTTTGTTGTATTTACTTCATCAACGGTGCAATAGAGGAAAACCATAAACACTGACCAAAACAGCCTTTACTACGACTCTTGATTTTATACCGATTTCCAGCTGAGACCACTTGTCATTGCTGGCTTTTAAATCAGTGCAGAAGAGAGTGACAAGTTAAGAAGAAGAAAAACAAAAAGAGGTTTTGACAAGATCACGGTGAGACAAACAACAGGAAAAGAGTGAACGTGATAACAAGGTTATGCGGACGATTTGGAAAGAGAACTGGCGCGTGTCTATGTGTGACAGAACTTCCCCAGGGGTTCGGAGCTAATAGGTTCTCCACCGCTCTGCTCTGCCTTGATAGTTCCTTTGGCAAACAACATAATTAAATCTGCACAATTGGGCTAAGAAAAGACACTAAGTGAGAATCCGACAAAGGCCGAGACAGGGGTATGGTTAAAATCTTGTGTCCGGATGCAGGTCCACATCTTAAGTGGAGTGTCCAAACCATTTTAAAGCAATAACCACAACAGTTTCATTTTACTGCAAAGAGTTACTCAGAATAATAAACAGGACAGCTAAACTTCAAAACCCAAAAGAAGTGTCGAGAGGAAGGGATCTGCCTCCTGAAGTAGAAAATGCATGATTTTATCAGGGAGAAAATATGATCAACATATAATAATTATCCACTTCTGTGGAAACAATTACCAAACGCTGCAACTGAGCTGATCGCCCCTTTGGCTTCCTATTAGGCATTCCCTGTGTACCTCTATGACAGTTCTTCTATTCAGTGTTTTCAGTTCCATGAGGTACAACTGTGATCCGAGCTAACGGAAATGTCTCCGCTAATTCTGTGGTTAAACACACAAATAATAAATCTGAGGGACCAAAACCACTTTTGGCTTTGCTGAGGCAGATTCTCTTCATCTTCAGAATATTCAAAAGTTTTTTGCAACCCTTCATCACCTATAGTAAATGATTATGACTTAGCAGATCCTATATTGTACTTGGATGATTATTAAACCTTTATGTCACTTTAGCGTGTGCTATGCATATCGTGCAAAGGGAAGCTCCATCTCCATGTTAACCTTTTCTGTAATACATAAAGAGAAAGGCATTTATACATGTGCAGCATCATGCTAACACACCCACCCAAACACACAAATGCACACACACACTGGACTTAGCTCACCCTCATTCAGAGCCAAACAATGTGGGCCTATATCCCTGACCCAGATTCAGAACAGCAGCCCAATCGGACATAAAAAACAACTTGTTTGAATTATTTTTTTTTTCCCCCGATTCCGGTTTTGCAACCTTAACACCTTCCATGCGGGGAAATTTTCACAAACATCGCCTTAGAGCCCAGGGAAGCTCATGTGATCTCTGGCCTTTTCCTTGAAGTCATTTTCTCATGTTTGTCGAAAGCCGGGATACAGCAAACACACCCTCTGATTTCTGTCTCGACGGAACAAAAAAGAATAACTATTTGTCACACATGGAATCCACCATATGGATTCAGGTGTCAAAACATCGAAGAAGAGGGCGCTAAACGTACAGAATTAACAGGTGTCGAGAAGGGATGCCTGTTAAACAGCAAATTATTATTAGACCTTACTCTAAAAAACTGGGACATGATAACTGCCCAAAAATGGACACTTCAAGCCATCAATTTCTAATGCACATCTTGCATAGCTTTAGAAGCCTATGTTTGTTTAAACAGCAGGGGTGCGGTGGTGCAGTGGGTTGGACCACAGTCCTGCTCTCTGGTGGGTCTGGGGTTCAAGTCCCGCTTGGGGTGCCTTGTGACGGACTGGCGTCCCGTCCTGGGTGTGTCCCCTCCCCCTCTGGCCTTACGCCCTGTATTACCGGGTAGGCTCCGCGACCCCATATGGGACGAGCGGTTCTGAAAATGTGTGTGTGTTTGTTTAAACATAGCATTCTGTACACAATGCTTTAGAACGTAGAAAAGGTGACATCGCTTTTTTCAGGGCTTTGGGAACACTTTGTCTTTATACCACATGGGACAAAAATAACCTGGGGGTTCCAGTACAATGGCTACCCACCCCTCCTAGGCACTGCCATATATTATTATAAGCCTGCGTAGGATCTATCAATAGCTAACATGTTCACTTTGTGTCACAGATGCAGAATTGACACTGGTGTGGACAGAAACCCCAACACAGTCATTTCAGGTAATCTGATATTGAGAAGAGAAGAATCCTGATTCCAACCAACTGCTTGACTTGCAATCCTGAATTATTTTAGATCACACATTTTCTGCTTAACTACCTTTCCCACCAAAACTAAGTTATGCAAGAATGTCCACACCAACATGGCATAATCAATGCTCATCACAAAACAGATGTCAGTAGACCAGGCAATCCTGACAGTGCAACATGTAGTACTCCCAATCAGATCATGTCCCTCTTAATCCCTTTCATTTATACTGTAGCAACTAGAAACTATGATGGCATGGAATAAGCAGGGCAATTACCGGATAAAGAGATAGATTACAGAGTTTGTCTACATACCTTCGGACAAGGCCAATCCATGAAAACCTTCCGGAAAGATGACACCATATTTCTGAGTCTTTGATATGTTTTAAAACTCAATCAAGACACAACGCATTCCATCCAGCTGAAGTTTGGTGTTGCCACTGTGGGTGCAAGCATCTGTCACAGAACATATAAAGTAGAACCAGTTTTTTTATTCAGCTGAGAATTTGAGAACCAAGATTTCATAATTAACCTCATTCCATAACTTTTTCCATATTCAATAAGCATTATTTTTGTAATGCCAGAAGAATGGAAGCCAGGGCATTGGTGAGTTGGACCCAATCGCAGGTTCTTTTATTAGCAGCAAAACCAAAGAGGCAGGTGAAAAACAGTGGTCGGGGACAGGCGTCGGTCATGCGATGAGTGATCGGGGTTTTGTACGAGAGACGAGGGACGCAGTTGTGAAGACACAGCGAACACTGGATGCCAGATAACCACGAACAGAAAAGAGCCAGGAATGAGAAGCACACAGGAGTTGCAGTTGCTCGAAATGAGGTTCCGCAAGTAGGCATGGAGTCCCGGCACCTTTATCCCGTGCCTCCCTGATGAGAGGCAGTGGCGGGTGTAGTACGTGTGACAATTTTCACGTCAGCCAGTAATTTATTATCAGACACCCTGAATTATGGCAGTTCCTCTTAAATTGTATCCAGTCTTGAAAATTCACATTTAAATGTTTTTTTTTTTAAATGTCAAAATTACAGTAAATGAAAATGTAAATTAAACCAGCCCGAAACTGGTTGTGGGAAGTGATAACACAAAGGTTTAATGTAATAAAATTTAGTAAAATCTATATTTCAGTCTTCTCCCAGCACAGTATATGTGGTATGAATAGCTACTAAAAGTGTATACAGGACAAATAGGATGACTGGTAGTTTGCGAATCGCTCAGCAAAACTCTTGGTGGCTTAATAGCTGAGCAAGATTTTTCTAAAAAAGCTTTTTCAAACGGTTTGCTCAAAGTTTCTGTTGTCTTCATCACCGAACAGGACAGAAATTAAAGCCTCTAAGACTTTTTCACAATATGAAAAACATACTGTAAAAGTATAAAACAGAACCATTAGAAGCCCATGGCATGTACCTCCTATACAGCAAACCCAAATCGACAAAATAGGCACTCATTGTACCCTGACCATTGAACGCGCTTTTACTGGTTACTTTTCTTCTGGCTCTACCCACTTACCTCAGGATCTGTTATGGAAAAGTTACTGGAAAAGGACTGCTGAATGATATTTGTGCTTAACACCATCTCAATTTTTTGGATAGCTGTGCTGAAGTGTGATCGGCCTGATTGCAAACTGATGAATGAACATGCACAAATAGAGTGATCACATGACAAGGCATGCCAGTGAATATTTCTATAATTATCTGTATTTCAATACATTTGCTGAATACCAGAGGCCCACTGATATTTAGCCTTAGTAGCAGAGCCCACATTCCTTCACTTTAGGGGACTGAAGGGTTTTCCTACGCGCCTAGGCTGTCGACTGAGCGCAGGTGACCTGCTCCCCTCCAGCAGCAGTGGCACATGAAGAGAGCTCCTCGTGATGCAGCCACCCCTGTATCCTGTTCCTCAGTTCTTCATTGTTCTCCAACGACTTCCTGCCCCAGGAGATCATGTGAAACAGACAAATTCTGGAGCGTAAACAGCGCACAGTGACCACGGTCCATTTAGTTGGATTATTTTCTATGGCTTGGGGTGCCTTGCGACGGACTGGCGTCCCGTCCTGGGTGTGTCCCCTCCCCCTCTGGCCTTACGCCCTGTGTTGCCGGGTAGGCTCCGGTTCCCCGTGACCCCGTATGGGACAAGCGGTTTCAGAAAATGTGTGTGTGTGCGTATTTTCTATGGCCTTTTGCTGACAGACCACAAGAAGACAGAAGAAAACTGCCACTCTTCTCTGTGGAAATAAGAGTTAAAATGGGAATATAAAAATATATAGAAAATGGGAATGAGAAAAAAACTGGGTCAAGTGACAAACACCGTACAAATGTAAACCGACATAATTTTGCATTGCATGTGGCTCTTTACTAAGGGAAGCAGTTGGGTTCTGAGGGCACAGGGGTCATAATTGCTGCTGGGAGAAAAGTTAGATAAAAGTCAGATTTTCTGAGATGAAAAGTGGCAAGCCCAAAGCTTTCTTCTGACAAAACAAATAGGGGGATGATGTTTCAACATAATGCATGGAGATTTGAAAAATGTCCACCTAATCTATAGAGTTGGTGTTGGAAGGCGCTTCTTGAATTGAGTCTTACTGTCACAGAACTAGTTTTTCAACTTTCAGTAAATCTTAAAAACACCTGACCATGACACTTAAAAAGATTTCAAAAATAAATACAGAAAACACAGCCTGATGTGAGGCATGCAGCTAGGTCCAACCAACAACTGTCAAATCACAGTTCCTGTGTTGCCTGTACCCTTTGACAGAAGCCCATAGTGATGTATGGTCATGCTGATGACAGTAGTCACCACATTCAGAGTTCTACTTTTTAACAGTATATAGTTATTCTCATTCATTTACAAATAAATTTAGGTCATCAAGTCCTCAGTATAGTAACTGACCTAAACTACACCTGATTCAAACTCACAGTGCCCGCAGGCATCCCACTAGCCCAGATAGGAGGGGTTTTACAGCCCACAGCCAAGGTAGCTGGACACCAAGCATGGTACACGTACACGTTTTCAGAACCGCTTGTCCCATACAGGGTCGCGGGGAACCGGAGCCTACCCGGCAACACAGGGCGTAAGGCCGGAGGGGGAGGGGACACACCCAGGACGGGACGCCAGTCCATCGCAAGGCACCCCAAGCGGGACTTGAACCCCAGATCCACCGGAGAGCAGGACTGTAGCTGGACACCAAGCATGGTCCAGTGGCCAAAGCCAAGCCTGAATAGTCAGCAAAATTCCAGAGTATACCAGAAAAGCCTTGTATACCAGCCTTGTAAGAATGGAACCATCAGTTTATCTCTGGCCCCACTTTGCTCAGCTAGCCTCTCATTGGGCATCTGCTCAGTTTTTCAAATGCACTGAAATTTCCAAGGACTACCTAGAGGAACCAGTTCTCCACCATGATCACAACAATTCTAGTTTTGCCATGGGAAGTCTTCTTGAGTGTCTTTAGCAGAAAATTATATGACTACATCTGCAAAATCTTCATTAATTGAGATACCTTTGACCAAATATGCATGCAAAAGAAGCTGCATCTTACAGGCAAAAATGCCTGTGATCTATGCAGTACCTATTATACAACAGACTAAATATAGACTAATTTCAGGAGCAGAAGTAATGTAGAATCAACAGGGTGGAAACTTCAGCCCCGGTATGGTTAAAGATGAAAAACTGTGATTAAAATACTCACATACTGTAGGGTGACATCCTGTGAGATGAAAAAGTCATAACTGGAAAGTCATTTTACTAAGCTGTCAAAGAGCTGGAGTGTAATGTTAATTTAGTCAACAACTCATTCAAAGCCAAGAAACGCTTGTTGAACAGACTTATCAAAGATGATTAGACACAAACACACACACAGATATATGGCTGGGTGTACCTGGGGAGACTCAAAGGCTGAGTCAGGAAGTAAGACTGTGTTCCTGTTGTGAGTGGACCTACGTTCTTTTGCAAGCACTTAAGACACTTTAGATCCCTTCTCTGATCTTCACAATCCAGCTGGCTTGTGGACAGTACAGACAGAACAGCCGCACACTCTCTGATTTGTGAAAGCAACACTATCTCAATCATAAAGCATAATTTGCACACACGTCACTACTCTTCTGACATTTAAACATGAAAATGGAGTGTTTAGATTTCATCTGATTAATGAACTGCCAACACTATAACAATATATGACATGCAAACACAAAAAAACTGACACAGGGGAGTGTACTTCGTGTAATTAATCTCAAACATGTAGGGAAATACTGAATACAGATTAAAAACATAAGTTCAAAAGGCCAAGAGAATGACAGATCAGCATGGAAAGAAATGAAATGATAGACCAGTATGTATAAAAAGCTTAAGGCCTGTCGAAAAGCTGAAACACACTCTTTGTGCAGACGCAAGTTGCCAGATCATCACCTGCCAAGAGCCTCCCTTCACCTGGCTCTCGAACCTCACTTTCTGTGGTCATTTCAACACCTGCACCTGTATGAATATGCTGTCTTATTACAGGGTGAAGAGCACAATGCAGTAGACACATGAATATTGCGTTTATATCCATCTTCACATGTCTATCTTAGTGTATAACATGGGACTCTATATAAGACTGCTTTAATAGTACCGTTCTAAAAAAAGGAGAAATTCAAAAAATTTCATTGCAGTCTTATCCATCTATGACCAATAATTTCTTGTCTAAGTCGGTGATCTGAAACCTAACGAAACATTACAAAAGATGTAAAATTTCTAATCTACTAGCTTTTATTTTGACTCCTTAGACATTTTGATGAAAATTCAAGTCAACTTGTGTTTTTAAATAATTAAAAAAATACAACATGACCTTCTCCTATTTGCATGTAACCAAATGGTAAAATGTCTGAATATTTTATAAGGACTAGGTGGTAAAGGGATGAAATGTCCATAAGTTTATATTATACAGATTCTGTAAGCAATGCATTCAGGAATTTTTTTCTTTGAGCAACTGAGATAAAATACCCCACTGCAGGGCAAATGAGCAGCATCTGAGCAGGGACAGCTCAGAGAAAACCACCAAGGGACCCTCTACGCATCCAGGGCATGTGGCTGTCACTACATTTCTGTGTGCATTCGGTGCTTTCTAGCAAAGTTGTTTTAAAGGCATATAAACTGTACGAAGCAAAAACTTGTGGAAAAAAGAAATAGCAAGCAAGGATGGATTATGAACCATCACGGAACAGTTAATCGGGTGAGGCACAGCAAATTAACTACCCTCCCTCCCTTCTGAAAAAAAATCAAACCCCAAACATAGCCCAGGCCAACCTCTGAGGGTGATCAGAACACCACAAAGTGAAGAACAACACCGAAGACAGGTCACTACTGAACACCTTGGAGACAGCCAATCTCGTCTGATCCCTGACTTTTAACAGATAAGCTCGAGGAAAGACCAAAAGGGTTAGGTGTCCTTAGCTTCTGTCTGACGGACGATTTAACTGAACTCTTCGCAATCCTAGGGGCACCACAAAGGTGGACCATGCTGGGTTCTCGCAGCTCAGTTGCATGGCTCAGAGAGTGGGGGGTGGGAGCCTTCATTATAAATTTAAAAACAGATTCTGCCACCACAAAGCACTTTAGGCTGAGGATCATAAGTGTCTGGTATACTTTGCCAAGATGTGTAGCTGAAGTTAACGTCTTGATATAATCCAAAACAATGTCTTGTATTTAATAAGAGAATCATTTGAGACATAAGGAAATGTATTAAGAAATTACATTCTTCTTGTTCCTTGCGTGTTTGTATGAAGGAACACTAACAAAAGAAAAAGATTCTTCTTTTAGACTTTATGAAAGGTGTCTTTTAAGAAATTCACAGTTTCATATTTTACATCAAGTAATTCAGAGTTAAGTACCTCAGTCAAGGGCATTACAGCAGTTTGTCTTGTCCTGAACTTTTAGTTCAGTGTTACAAACACCCTTGCATAAAGCAAAAAAAGGCTGTGATCGCAAGGCCGCTTCTCAGGTAGGTAGTCACAGCTGACTGGCTCAGAAGACTCTGGAAAGTCTCAATCAGGCCAGAAACTAGACACAAAAGGTGATATGGCTATGGTCAGCACCACCCTACACCTGCCAGGTGACTGACTGGGTGACAAACCATTCAGTGTTACTTGCTTTGGGTAATGCTTCATCAGTAGAGATGCATCCACAAGTGAATTTGAATTCCAAGTGAACCTGAAGCCAAGAAATTCTGGCAAAGCAGGAGCACCTCCTCCCATTCACTTCTTGGACCGAAACACTCTTAACTGATGAAAAATATACAAAGAATAAAATTGTGTATTTGAATTTTGGCTTTACCTTTGAATAATGGGGTTCCTCCCAGAGTAAGTGAAAAGGAGGAATCATTTCTTTGAAATGGAAGTGATGGAACCACTTTAGTCACGAGTCTGAAGGTTTCTCAAGAAAAAAAAGGTGTGAGGTCTGGCAGTCGATAGCACTTAAACATCGAGATGATCAAAACATGTCCCCCTGGCCTGTGATCTCAACATACACTGAACAATCTGCTTTGTCAACTGCTAACTTCCAGTCATAGATGACATGAGCCAGAAAGTGGGTACTAAAGAGAGAAGGCTGAAAAATAAATTTTCCTTTGCAAACAAATGAAACCACAATGAAGGCTCTACATGTGCCCATCACTCCAACTGTGCAGAGCTACAGTTTGGCTGTGTTCTGCTTGTCGGGGGGGGGGGGAGAGATTAACAATGCTATTCCTCTGGAGAACCACCACCTTAAACATAGTCAAAAGGACTCATTTACCTGAACACAAACACAAACCCTTTGAAAGAGAACTGAGCAAAAGTGTGAAATACCTGACTTGGAAAATGTTATATTAATACACATTTCTACAATAATAAAGTATTTTTGATATTCCTTACATGTAAACTTTTCTTGGCTGCAGTTGTAAAGCTTTTCCAAGCTGAACAAAATGTAATATTTTTGCAAACGGTTCATAACTCAGGCCTTTCAGTCCCCTAGGTATATTTATGGTTACACTTTGTGCTTGGTACTTTATGACACGTGAATAAGGAAAAAACTATAACTCCTTTAGTACAATCACAAACCATAATTACAAATTTACTATAGCAGTTTCAAGTCAGGTGGGATAACAGTAAATACTTTTGTCAAAACACTACATACACTGCTGTACTTCAGAAAATGTTCTAAATGTGTACTTTGGTGTCAAAGCTCTGAGCAGAATTCAACATAAAAACTCTACTTGCCAGTTAATTCCATGTGCATTTCATATACACAAACCCAAACTGAATAACTGCTCATTTACAGTGCTGCTAGTTCTCTGAATTTTAGAACATATAATAGAAATGTTAAACTTACTAACATCTGAGATAAACATGTAATCATACTGGAATCCTAACTATTTGCTGCCATCACTCAGAAAAGACAAAAAAGTAAAGACAAAGAAGAGACAAAGAGTCAATGCTGTATGCTGCATATACTTCTATGCAGTTTTTATGTAACTAATTTATACAGCAGAAAAACTTGCAAGTGATTACTATGCAGAACTCTACAGAAGTGTTAACCAAATAGGCACTTCTAGCCCTATAAAAGAATGAGAAAAAGTCTGGGATCTGATCATCTAAATTATAATAAATAAACTTTCTTCATTTGAAAAACGCCATATCACATATTACCCCATTGTATTTTCATTAAACAATAGTTTAAACAATCAGAATGTGAATTAAGTTGTTTTGCATTTATCCTAAAAGTGTTTAATGTAGGTTCTGTATGCCCTATGGATATGTTACAATGATTATATCATTTTGAGGACCAAATGTTTTTTTATTCTACACAGGTTGTGTAGAATTTTGCAGAATGGGTTACTTCTTTTCAGCATTGTATTAACAATTTTGAGAAAACCAGTTGAGAAAATAGGTTTGAGATGTTATTTTTCAGAATTGTAAACATACAAGAAAAATTGATTGATAGCCTAATTTAGTGAACTCCCACCTACAAAGCAACATTACTATACTGATTTGAATATGCATCCAATGTCATTAAACGGTCTTCAGGTCAGCTGCAAGTCAAGAGAGACCATATCTTGCATTGTTTTACTGAAATAATTCACCTTCACAGAGTTTACACTTAAGTTTATGCCAGATATTCAACAAACTGCCCTTTAGTAATACTGGTAGTCGCCGGATTACGAACATCTGACTTACGTACAACCCGTAGTTACAAACCACCGCCTTACTGACCGGGAGTTATTTTTTTTTGAGTCACCCTTAAGTAACAATGAAATGAAAACTGCATAATTACGCCTGTTATATTCAAAATTCTAGTTACGTACAATGATTCATAATAACAAACAGGTGCTATTACTTTGCGACGTACATCAAAACACTGCATGTCCACAGCTGTTTGTCGGCTCATGGGAGAGTGAGCCCGAGGTAGGACAAAGACTTCCTTCTTTTCAATCGAACCACATTGCTGTTAACAGTGTCTCGTGTGTTACTGTATTTTGCTTTAATTATTTTTTTTGTTCTGACCCTCTTAACCATGGAACCAAAGCACAAATGTGATGCAAGTGAATCGTGACGCATCAAAGAAAAAGGAAACAATCACGAATGAAACTAAAGTGGAAATTATAAAACGAAAGGTGAAACGCCGAACACACATTGGAAAGGAGAGCACTGAAGTATCTTTAGTGTTTTGCACACGCGCACACACACACATTCTCTCTCTCTCTCTCTCTCTCTCTCTCTCTCTCTCTCTCTCTCTCATAAAAGACACTTCTCAAACTCTTCCCAGTTGCAGAATCTCACTCCTTACTGCGTTCTCAAACCTACCTCGCTTTGCTCTTCCAAGACCTGTCCCTCATCATCCCCCAGTCCCTTTTCACATCTCTTTGATAACAACCGCCTTCCTTGTCCCTCAACCACGATTTCGGATTCTCGCCTCTGTTCAGTTTGCCGATCGACCGACCAACCAGTCGCCCATCCCCTACCATGAGAACATGTCTAGTCCTTTGATTCTGCATAAACGATTCTGCACTTGGGTCCAGCCTCCTCCATGTCCTCCATTCATCATGACAGTAGTAACATTATTATCTCTTCCTGTGTCTCTCTATTATAAATACTGGAATTATATTTATTATTATTATCACTGTATTGTTTTATTAAAGGGGGGCGCGGTGGCGCAGTGGGTTGGACCGGGTCCTGCTCTCCAGTGGGTCTGGGGTTCGAGTCCCGCTTGGGGTGCCTTGCGACGGACTGGCGTCCCGTCCTGGGTGTGTCCCCTCCCCCTCCGGCCTTACGCCCTGTGTTACCGGGTAGGCTCCGGTTCCCCGTGTCCCCGTATGGGACAAGCGGTTCTGAAAATGTGTGTGTGTGTGTGTGTGTGTTTTATTAAAGATGTTTTAGAGTATATGAAAGTGTTTCTTTAATGTTTTTCATGCACAGAAAGTTACATGATATATACTAAGAAAAACATTTGACAGACTGACATAAGATACCCACCATGCCTACCTCTTCCGACTTACATCAAAATCCAACTTAAATACAGACTGAGGAACAGAACTCATTCGTAATCCAGGGACTGCCTGTACATCTTTAGAAGTGTGAAGGTACATGAAACAATGTTAACTGCCATTTTACTGCTAAAGCCAATACATACATTTTACAGCTAAAGGCATTTATCCACAGCAAGGTTCTTTATACAAAATGAATATAAAACCACACATCAGTGTTTTTTAAGTAATACTGAAATCTTTCATATCACCTGTTGACCTTCCTCCGCTAAAAGGGTGGAAAATACAAAAAAGTCAAACAATTCAACAATTGCTTTACCTCACAGTCAAATACCAACAGCACTACACAGGCACAGCTCCACACACACACACACACACACACACACTGGCAAAATAACGACACACACAGTCGCACGTTACAAATGGCAAGATAATACTTATGAACACAAGGCCACATCAAACTCTACACAAAGACCGCTCAATGTAGATGGACAGTGAGACACTCAGCCAAAGTTCTGCTCGACCCAAACATGGCTTAATCATTCAGCTCAACCATCACATACAAAGTGAAAATGTGCCCAAAACACCCATATACAGTATATCCTCAGACTGACAATGTTGAAATGCCATCACTCTTTCATCTATGCCACTGCGTGTTATGTACAATGCATGAAAACAAAAACAATACTACAGAGGTATATTAACACAACAAAACAGGAGGACATTAGAAAGCCAAACTAGAAAGCACAAAATTTATAAAACAACAATATGCACAAGACCACTGCACAAGTCTGATAAAGGAAAACTTTAACATTGTTTTTCTTAGTAAAGCTGTAAGGGAAAGAACAGCCATGGCTAATTTTAAACTGCACTTGAAGCTTCCCTTGTCGATTGTTTCGTGACAGCAGTCAAGTGATGCAACACAGAGCAGAGGAGAGGTAATAACCATCACATACCATGTACACAAAATCCCTCAGACTGCTGAGAAGGAGATTAGATGGACACAATGTTATACATGTGTTTAAGGCAACAATGATGGTGCAGTTCTATGTGCTGAGCGCCAGTAGGTGAAGTCACATGTGGGCTGTATGCATCCTTGCAATACGATGAATTGGAAAGGGACCCTATCAGATCCACATCCTCCTCCTGCATCTCTTCACCTGTGTCCAAGCCGCCGCCCCACTTCCTGTCTGGTGCTGCTAAGCTGCAGCTCTTCCTGGAGGCGGAGCCACTTAACAGCACCTAACAGCAAAGAGCAAACCTAAAAACCTCCTGACTCACCGAGGCCTAGGCAAAGACACCTCAGAGCCTCTTGGCTGTTTTGGCAGGACAGAAAGACAGCCAACAAAAAACAAAACAAAAATATACAGAGACATACAAACACAAGCAGCAATTCACAGCTCTTTGCTAATCTCTGGGCTTTGGGACAATGTGCAACAAAAAACCAAGACGTCTCATATGGATTGATTATCAGCTTGGGCAAAACAGCAGAACTCTCGCTGTACACTGCCTGGGGTGGATTTTAGTCTTAGTCATCAGACAAGCTGTCTAGGGCAGACTTGCACAGCAGTATTTCATAGCATGCAGTTTACTTAAGAATCTTCATTCAAGAAGAGTCTCAAAGCATATCTTTTTCAGACCCACTTCTCTCCTGACCTCCTCACAGCTTCATGAATTAGTGTCATATCATCTGTCATGACCACTTCTAAATTTCCTCTGACTCAGCAGCACAGACAGCTACTTGTGCTACGTGCACTGGCAAAAGCGATATCAAACTAAATGCGTTTCAAAAATCGCATGTCTGCATCTAAAACTCATCTGTTGCAAAAAGGAGTTTTGTCTACTCTCAGCTGCATATTACTGCATGTAAAAAAGCATGAGCTAAATGAATAAATGTAAATGTACTTTATGCTCTGAAGTCCAATCAAACCGCTAAAGATATTACGAGCTTAGGACAAACTGACAGCTTGTTCAAAATGTGACAAGCTGCAGTCCTGTTATATTTGTTTTTCTTTTCAGAAAAACTGCAGCCCATTCCCTTTGAATCCCAATGTTAGAAAAACTTAACTGAAATCTGTAACATGACCAAAGGGCTTATTTTTATTATGCAGGTGCCTATAGTTTCACATATGGCTTGCTTTACAATTTATAAAAGGCAAGGCAATATTGAGTACCAGATTTACTGGAATGCCTGTGAGACAGAATCATTGAATATTAAAATGTGCTTACAGCAGATGTCAAAGTTCATAGTGCAAAGTGCACATGGTATTCGTTATCAATAAATCACTGACTTGCGCTTGAAGCATAGAATGTAAATCATTAATGACAACGCTAGATAATATGAAAATAAGGTGTTCAGCCAACTGAATAGACACATTTTCTTGTAGGGATATCGCAGCACTAGTCTGGATCTGTGGGATTACATGAATGTGAAGGTAAGGGGTGACAGCACTTATTGTTTAAAAGCTACTGAGGAGGATGTCATCTCTTACTGTAAGGAACTCGGCACAGTGTTAAAAAGCCTTCATTTTTCTTACAGCTTTCCTAATGATGACAATGCAACTTTCTGCACTTGAGTATGCCGTCTGCATAGTCCTGGAAATGCAGTACAACACACACAAAGACAAAACCCGGTCTTTGAAAGTCTGGGGCGGCAGTAAATTGAAGGGGGTGCAAGACCAAAACTGTGCCTTCGTCTTACGTCATTAACATCTGGTTAAACAACGTTTCCCAAAAACTGATGGTTTCAGCCCTTCATATATAAAGATGGAGCCTCACATCATCAGCAAAACATGTCAATGGCATAAACTAGTCTTTGTTTTTGTTAGAGTTGGTCATGGATGGATAGATAGATAGATAGATAGATAGATTTAATAATTCTAGCATGAACCTCAGATTTTTTCAGCAAAAGTCCAAACACTCCAAACAGTGAATGGGAATAAATAATCCCTGATTTATAAAAAATAAATAATTTAATAATTAAATCAATCAATAAAAACAATCTTTTAAGATTATGGTTGGAGCTGCTGTGTCTTATGACAGGAAACTGGCACTATAATAAGTATAAAATTATTTTTAAATGTGTATATTAATATCTCTCAGTTATCATGTCATTCAGTCATGCCACTTGATCCAATTCATGTATTCCTGGCATCTGAAAAAGAAAATCATATCTTACCTAAAAATAATCACATCTAAAAATCAACAGTTTTGCTACAGCTATGTTCACACGATCTGAGTATAAAACATTTCCACCTTCACCTCAGGTCTACTATAAGAGAACTGGAAGGTGAAAGTGGATCCAACACATCACGCACACGCACATTTTCAGAACCGCTCGTCCCATACGGGGTCACAGGGAACCGGAGCCTACCCGGCAACACAGGGCGTAAGGGGAGGGGACACACCCAGGAGCAAGGCACCCCAAGCGGGACTCGAACCCCAGACCCACCGGAGAGCAGGACCCTGGTTCAACCCACTGCGCCACCGCACCCCCCTTCCAACACATCAGTACACCAAAAATATAAAGGCAATGCAACATGACAAAATCCATTTGTAAAACACACCGCCTTAACTCAGTATTGCTTTCCAATGACTCGCAGTGCTACACACCACAATTTTTCCTCAAACAAACTTTATTTTTACATTTGCTGTTTTGTTGCACTGTTTTCTAGAGTAAATGCAGGTATTTCATTTGCCCTTCTTAGGTGTACCTTTCTTTTATTACAAACAAAGCCAAAACTAACCAAGGTTATGCAAGCAGAGGCTGAACATGCCTTGATGGTAACACTATTACACAAGCCGGATACTACATTTGATCTGGTGTGTGTTCATGCTCCATGGATACAACATTACTATTGTTACTCCTTTTTTTCAATAACAACTTTGTCCAAGCTACCTTATTTAGGTCTCAATATTACACTACACACACACATACATACATACATACACACACACATCTTCAGAACCGCTTGTCCCATACGGGGTCACGGGGAACCGGAGCCTACCCGGTAACACAGGGCGTAAGGCCGGAGGGGGAGGGGACACACCCAGGACGGGACGCCAGTCCGCCGCAAGGCACCCCAAGCGGGACTTGAACCCCAGACCCACCGGAGAGCAGGACTGCGGTCCAACCCACTGCACCACCGTGCCCCCTATTACACTACATTAACTAATAATTTACATACACATACATTTATTCATTTGGCTGACCATTTTCTCCAAAGCAACTTACAGTATTAATATACTCACAAACTATGTACCCATTTATACAGCTGGTTAATTTTACACAACCAATTTTGGATGAGCACCTTGCTTAAGGATACTATAGCTAGAGGTGGGATTTGAACCTATGATCTTTGGATCCAAAGACAGCAGCGCTAACACAGCCAGCTGCCCCTATACACAAATAGGTGTTCTTACAGTACCAGTTCAGGGTAAGTACCTTGATCAAGGGTAGTGCAGTGGGAGAAGAGATTTGTCATACATTGTACACCGTATGTTTGTGATGACTGTGGATTCAGGACTTCATGTCATGAGTTCAAAAAGTGTTTTATTTTCAAAAGATTCAGATAGTTTAAGGAGTAATTTGAGGAATGCTGGCTATATTGCTGGATGTCAGACATTAAGGATAATAACTAAATGTTCAAAGTCTACACTTTCAGATGAGCACATCAAATATCAGAATTTAATATTAAATGACATCAGTCATTCCTAATGAGGCAAGTTAGGCCTTTAGAATAAATGTTAAGAATGTTACTGCTGAATTTTACAAACCAAGCCAGTGAGAATAGTTAATTACCTGAATTTACAGAAATGGGAGCTCTAAAGCATCTTCTCACAAGTGAAGAATTAAAATTCATAAAGCCAGATATACAGACATTAGCTATAAATTACGTGACACAGAAACAGGACTTCAACAGACTAACTGTGTCTTGGGGAGTGCAGACTTGGTTCTATTTCAATAGGTTTTTGTCAAGGAAGGTAAGGAACCCAAAAGCACAAAACATCACATGTGGCATTATTTTAAGATGTTCTTCAAGAGAAAGGTGTTGAACTTGAATTTGAAAAATTTGGGTGGTTTCAAACCTTGGAGGGTAAGAGAAGGAAGAGAATCATGTGTCTTAATATGTGTTTGAATAGTTCAAAGTGAGTGGACGGAACTGTAAAATTAAAACTGGGATTATTATATTTACAGGGAGTAAAAAATACGACGCAGTCGAGTGGTCATGATGAGCCTTATCCGCATATATTCTGACATTTACCTGACTCTGTGTCCCAAATTTACCTCACATTTACCTCTTTGTCCCAATTCTACCGCTGTTGCAGTTTTACCTCACATTTACCTCACTTTTTACCTCACATTTACCTCACTCCGTCCCAATTTTTCCACACATTTTACCTCACTTTGTCCCAATTTTACCTCACATTTTACCTCACTTGTCCCTGTGCGTTGCGCCCAGCCGCTCTCCTCAGCCTCGCCCGGGTCAAACCGTAGCGAATCGGACACGTTCACCGAACACGAGACCTTAGAGTGCCTAAAGACGGCAAACTTGGCAGAAACTCGCAAAATGTTCAAACGCGACCATTTATCACTTTTTCCACACTTACTGACAGACTCTGTCCGTTTAGAGATTCACAGGCTGAGTTCAGCAATCAATGAATGTGACTCAAGTCAGAAGAGAGAGACCAGCAGCATCTTTCGCTACGTCCAAACAGGCACTGGTGGTACAAACGAACGAACGAACGAACGAACACACACAGTCAGTTAACTAATAAAACACGGCTCATGTCTCCTGTACATTGCAGTGCAGTACGACAAATATTTGCAATAGAGTAACAACCGCACTGCACTGGTACGTGGTAGGAGCATCACACAAACACCGGCGGGAGACAAGAGTGTGGAACAGCGACTCGTCCACATCTTACACACGCGCACTGTACGCACGGCTACGCTCAGTATGTGTTTATAAAGACTTCATTCTCACACAAGATCCGCTCGCGAAATGTCTGGGTCAGTTTGTGCGAGTTTCATTTCACTTGAGGACCGAACAGTGTGTCAGCCTCTTAAAAAAAAACGCCCTCATGTGATGATCATCATGCAACTCTACATATCTCAAAAAAAAAGAAAAGAAAATACTGCGGAGTGCCTGTGTGGACTCGGCCACGCGATGAATAACAAAGCGCGGGCTGTCAGCGTGTCGGTGGCTCGCAGCGGTCGCGTCTCCCCCGCCGCGTCTTCACACACAGCCCGCGCGGACCGAGCGCGTGTCAGTATCTCGCCGCGCGGACAGTGCGCGTGTCAGTAACGAGCCGCGCGGACCGAACGCGTGCCCGCCGTCCTCGCTCTCGTCAGAGTTTGGGGAAGCGACAGAGAGACGGCGACCTAGCCCAGCTCGGCTCCGCGTCCCCCAGCTGACAGCTCTATTTGTAAACACGCGCTGCAAAAATACTTCCATTCGCATGGAAGAACCACGCAACACTCCTAAAAACACCTATAAGGACATGATAAAAGCACGTTTTCAAAACGGGACAGAGAGAGAACTTACCCAGAGATAGGAAAGGTTTAGTTTCCATGTCTGCACGGCTGGCTCATGCCAGCTGATGTTTCAACGGCAGGAAAAAATGCAGTCGATGTTCGTTGGAGCCGAGCGACGGGGGTCCGGCGAAGTAACGCTGGGGGTCTCGAGAACAAGATGAACGCAGAGCCCCGTCGTGAGAAAACACGCTTGATGTGCGCCGCGCGAAGAAGTTGTGTGTGCTCGCGCTCCGTCTCGCTGTGCGACCATTCCAACCACTGGCGATACGGCGCGAGGGGGCCCTCCCAGGGGGACTCGCGCGGCCATACGCGCTCCCGCAGCGACGCCGAACCACCCCCTCCGTTTAGGAATACAAACCTTTCAACGGACTGACTTTGCATGATCATGACTAGCGCGCGCCCTGGGGGGTATTAAGATATTTAAGTGCATATTCTGTCATTACAGTTAATGAGACCTTCTCCGCATTTCTACGATGGTGCAAAAAATATCTAAATCTAAAATACAGTATATGAGTTTTTGACTGCTGGTGTTTTCAATGCAGTAGAGAGGTGAGCACGCATGGCCATGGCTGGTCCATGCATGGGTGGTGTTTTCTTGTGGGAGAAAAATATTGGCAAGTTTCTGAAATATTGCTGGGTTTTTGTGCCCCCTTTCATAAAAGACTATGAGAAATTCGTTTACACAGGCACGCTTGGTTCAGAGCACATTGTCCTTGAGAAATAACAACTGTTGAAAAATACAGTTCTTTTTATCCCCAAAACAGAACCACACACAGCTGTGTATGTTTAACACACCACACAATTCTCCACACATAGTACTCCGAGTCTTACAAAAATGACAGGTTACAACAACATAGTTATTAAACTTCGCAGTTTACAATCTTTACCTATTTATATAAGAGAGGGTATTCTTATTGTATTAACTCAGGGTAAGCGCTGTGATCAAGGATTCAAACCAAGGACCTTCAGCCTGCAAGGTGACAGTTCTGAACACAACACTATCTGCTGTCCCTGGTATCATCAAATCTTTTACACCGTGGTCATTGTGTCAGGCATATAATTTCTTTTTTTTTTTTTTTTGAATTTTGTAAGATGTACCAGGATAATTTATCCCTCATGGGGATAATTATAAAGTAAAGAGTTGTAGTACATAGTAACTTTCATAGTTCAAAGTCAAGGAGCGTTACTCTGTCTGTAAACATCAGCATTTAACATGAATGACTTCAGTAAATACTGTAACCAATCACAGTATGACAGACTGGGGTATTTGTATAGCTCTGAAAAATAAGTGTTACAGAGTGTTTCACATTAAAAGCAATTTAATAAAGTGATGAGATGCTGTAGACACAACAAAGTAACACAGCATGCAGGGGTGCCGCATTAAAACATGAAGGTCAATAAAAAGTGATAATAAAACTGGAGATTTCCTGTTTCATTAAAGCAGTAGGGAAATGCGTATCTGGTAAGTGGGAAGCGAACTTACTACAGTGTCCAAATCATAGTATCCAAATGTTCTGAGTACCCGACATGAGCGATGCACAAGCCAGCAACATAATACAATATGCATGCAGTGTAGCCTAGTGGTGAGAGAGGATGTCAGAGCCACCAAAAGAACCATCACATGTCTGACACTAATTGCTGCGGACAAGGTGCTGAGGCAGGGTCATCTGGCCCCGTCTGGCCATACGCACTGAGCTAGTAGCAACACGACCGCTCCACACATCGCACAATAATCAACTGTAATTGCAGCAACTGAAGAAACCTAGTTAATCCTGTTCCGTTGAGGACGTTGGAGGCCAGTTGTGGCAATTTTGTTTATCTGTGTCGATGTCCTTGCTTCCCATTTGCACGACTTACACTGAAGGCAGAAGTCTTCGGGCAGGATTCACTGAAATCCAATGAGAGCTAATTATGTGAGAACCCAACAGAGATGGTGAATTTTTGGTGGAGGATGCTGTCATGACGAGGAAGCTACTGTTCAACACCATCCCTGTGCCGACAACCCTAAGGTCTCGCTCCTCATACCACACATGTCCAGTATATGATGCAATCAAACACCTCCACATTTTCATGGATGTGAGCCTGCAGAGATGCCTTTCGGGGAGTTCGAACACTGGAAAGTCGCAGCTCTACTGTAGATGTATCTGTTAAACCCCCCCCTCCCCCCCCCATGCTCTATACAGATCTGAAGACATCCTGGAGGCCTAAAAAAACTGCATTTCTCACAGAGTATCTGAACATGCGTAGCTGCTGCAACTGGGGCTGCGGGGGAAATTCATGATTAATGCAGCAAGAGGCACGGCCGAGATCAAAGCCATTTATCGACAGCGCACAGTAAACAGTCGAGGCAGGCATAACTTGGCCCAGACTCCAGGTCTATTGGTAGGAATAAGGAAAGGCAGGGAAAGGAGGTTCCAGTGATTCCGGCTGTTCACACCGAATTGGGACCTGGGTCTGAGTCAGACTGACTGAAACCCAAAACAGGAAGGAGACTATGGCTGGTCTCACCGGAGTGACGCTCCGGTCTAAATTAAACAAGCTGGAGCAGAGATTTCTGAAACGAGGGACATTTTTATGCCCATGATTAATTTCAGTCAGACTAATAAGGCCGCTAGATAATCAGGATATTTTTGAAGCTGTAATGGGAACAGTGTGGTAGAGAGGCATTGGAATTGATAAGAGGGTAACAAGCTCGATCTCCTACATCTCAATCCATCTGAGAAGACCGCATGTCTTTATCTTCACCTTCAATGAATGCTCCACCCTCTGTGAATTGTGCGAGGAAGAACAAAGATTGACACGGGTTTGGGGAAGAGAAAACAGCCGAAGTTAGCTTTGGAAGCAGTTAATGGTCCTCCTCGCTGTATAGCAATGAGCTTAGGGACATGTACCGGTGCGTCAGAATGTATGGCTTTATTATCTTATTCCCTTTTTCCAGGAAGCATGAGTCTGTGCCTGTGTGTGTGTGTGTGTGTGTGTGTGTGTGTGTGTGCAAACACTTACTCTTCACCAGTGTGTATTTATGGTAGCAGAACACTTTTCTTCACGTTAGGCATGATTGTGATCTTGTTCATTTCACTTGCTTTCTAAAGACCAGTCAATATGTTATTTATGTGCGCGCTGGGACAGAGCAGACTGCTCATTCACTCCACACATGCCCTAAAATAGCCTCCTGGTGCATGAAGAAATTATTGCCTATTAATTACAAAATCATGTTAAACAGTTTCCGATTAAGAAAGGAAAGGATCCAAACAGCAAGTCCCCTCTGACGCTGTTTAAGTTTAATTGAGAAAAACAGTAAAATTCCTTTTTAATGTACAGAATTCGAGAGATAATTTGCGCGGGCGAACCCACTGCGGCCCCACGTCTTGGGGTGAGATTGAACCGATCCGCGTTACCGCATTTTTAAGGGCCCCCCTTGCTGCAGCAGTGCTGTCAGAACGAATGTGGAAAAGCTAAAGGTTAAGAAAACAGAGAAGCTGCAATCTTACTTCCACTATTCACAAAGGGCTTCCAGAAACTCTACAAGTGTACTTTTTGCCCTGACACGTCTCCATCCTACCACAGCTAGTGCCAATATGGGTAGCAAGATACTACAAAAACATCAGTATTACACTTGTAGAGACATAATATGGTGTGCAGTACTTGAATTTTTTTATGTCTTCTCATATTGAACCTACCTCCTGCCTGCCCACTGAAGGTCTGGCGGAGATGAAAACTTGGCAGTGCAAATTAACTCACCAGCTGGGTGCTTTGGCTATTAAAGAAGACGTCAGGACTCAACCATTACTGGATTCTCCTCTGATTCACATTCATTAGGGAAATGCTTTTTTAAATCTGCTACACTGAGATATTTTCTTTAGCGTCCACTAATCTAAATCAGACACAACAAAGTCCTTTAGAGCATCTCAATTTCTGAGTCCTTGGCCTGCTGCTAGACCAAGCAATTTCATTCCGTTCTTCAGCTGTGATTAATAGCTGCCTGACCTTTCACTTTTTCCATATAAATCTCACAGGCCTTTTGGTCTGAGCTGTCACACTCACTCAAGACCTCACCACTCACACCATGTCCTCGCACCGCTATGTATAGCAGTCCATCTTTATTAGCTCCTCAGTGTCCTCCACGTTAAACAACAGAGCTGCATCGCGGAGAGACCACCATCGCGGCTGCCGCTGAGTTATGGCGACAATCTGCCCCTTTATCAGCTCATACTGTGCTAATGGGCACGGGGTCCTTCGCAACCTTCTCATCCAGCTCATCGACAGCTTAAATTATTGCTCTCATCTGCTAACTGCAACAGTGGTTAACCAAGGGATAAATAACTCAGTCGAACAAATGAGGGCAAAAATCAAGAAAAAATATGGCATCTTTTAACTCGTCTCCTAGAGCAGTCTTCAGTCTTAGTTTTCTTCTCGGGTTACCTTTGTCCATGTTTTTTTTTTTTTGGCTCCTGACAGGGCTAACCTTGGAGAAAAATCTGAAACATTTTTATTTTTGGAAAACAGATATAACTGATTGGTTAAAAAAAAACAGCAAACAATGCTGTTTGGGGGGGGTGTGGTAGCGCAGCGGGTTTGGGTGGGTCCTGCTCTCTGGTGGGTCTGGGGTTCGAGTCCTGCTTGGGGTGCCTTGTGATGGACTGGTGTCCCATCCTGGATGTGTCCCCTCCCCCAGCAGCCTCACGCCCTATGTTGCCGTGTTAGGCTCTGGTTTGCCCCGACCCTGTTTGGGACAAGTGGTTTCAGACAGTGTGTGCGTAGAACTATTAGTTCATTATACAACTTAAAAAAGTAAATAAAAACTAGGGATTTTTCTTTCTTCCAGTTCATAAATTGAAAAAGAGTCGGATGAATGAAAGAGAATCGCGGAATGGATTTCTGCAGGAATGGTGAGAAAGGCTAGAGCTGAGTATCAGGGGCGTTCGGTGACAGCTTGCTGGAACTGAGCTTGTGTCTCTGGGCTGCAGCCTGGATGGATCAATAGGGGTCCTGGGTTCACATTCCATGCCTGGGGGTCAGGGTCCTGTCTGGAGACTGCGCTGATCCACAGGTCACCTGCCCCCTCAGAGAGGTGAGCGTTTGCCCATGGGGATGAGGAAGGAGACAGCGGCCCTTGATCAGGAACAGACCTTGCCAAGCCGGAGCACCACAGCAATGGCGAGGACCTCTGCGTTCAAGCCCGGTGTTAGACAGGGTGATGCTCGGCGCCCAGCTTTTGAATTTGAAACCACATGAAAGCGCTTGCGGTCATCCATTTTCGAATGAATTGACAGTGTGTCAAACAAAGACAACATAGGACAAAATTGCCCTCCCCTGGGGGGTGGGCCAAACCTCTGTTGACCTCGCTGACTTAGAGAAGGTGTAAAGTACCCTTTAGGAGATGTGCCCCATAAGAACTGAGGAAAGCATCTGTTGATCCACACACGACTAGAGGCAGTGTTCCTGACAGCTTCCAACGCGTCAGATTTACCTTAATTATAAAATAGGGCATTAAAGGGCTTATCTGGTGATTACAGCTCACAGGCAAGGTGATAAATGATCCTGGAACAAACCATCGTCCCGCCCAGTGCGGGACTGCATCTGCGACTGCCCGCTAAAAAATATTTTCATAACAGATTAGTCCTCGGTGTTCCCTGTTTGCTATCAATATTAAATATTACATGACCATCAGTTTTGCTGTGACGCGTACAGCATTTAAATTACTCACGGTCTGCCGAGGAGGCTAAATCCGGTGGCTGTAACATCAAGACGTTTTATATAGCGACTGATCAATCATTCTTTAATACTGTATTACACTGAAATTGGCTATGTATCGATGCAGCAATAAATCTCCAGTGCTCTGGGTGCGTGATTTTGTCACTGTCAAGGCAAGACATGTGGAAGGCTTCTTCTCCTTCAGGTGTAATATAGTTGCAGGCAGTTAGTAGTGAGGTGATTGGAGAGGGGGTTTGGGAGGGTGACAGATTGCTTTCTGGTCCATGGGGTTTTGAAAAGGGTAAAAATTGTAAGCAGACAACCTTGCTTCTTTCAGTTGGACCAGTACAAGAGGATGGAGCTGCTGGTCTTCAGAGTATGGGAAACAAAAGGCATTTACTCTTTTCTACAGCAGGTTGGCTGTTGTAAATCAACGAAAACGTTTTATAGATCAGATGCAGACACCGCTGTCACCCTCCCTACTACCTCTGTTTATTATTTCATTACATATCTGATATGCTCATCCAGAGTAAGAGGAGACAGCGGGTAGCCCAATGCTGTGTGCTGTCATCTTTAAATTGAAGGACCCAGGTTCAAATTCCACCTCTATCTGTAGTACTGCTGATCATGGTACTTACTCTGAATTGCTCCAGTAGAATAATCTGGCTGTTTAAATACTTGTCAGTATCTTAGTACGTGACGGTGGCGGCTTTGTAAGTGGCTTTGGAGAAAAGTATCAGCCAAATAAATGAAGCAATAACACACGGAAGGCTTGAAGATGGGATTTAAAACTAAAACCTTGGCATAAAAAAGCATACTGTTCTAAGTGCTGCACCATCCTACATTCTACCTGCAGGGGTTTGAATGACACTGCACCCTGACTGGTGACCTTTTTATCCATAGCAAGAAACTGTAAGAACCAATCCTTTTGTTGTGTATTTAAAGAAAATGGTCTCTGTATCCTTGGTGACTTAATCTGGGTAAATGATCCCCCTTGAGGGAATCCCTTGTTTACACAGAGATCAGTGCACGTTGTCAAACTGCCTGCTTTGGCTATAATAGATTAAGCGAGCCGTCGTCCAAGAGTGTGCTGGCTTAGGTACAACGGGCGTTCCTGCCGCCACTTGACACATCTCGGGCCTCCTGAGCAAGAAATCAACTCAATGGAGCGTGCTGAAGAGAAGCGGCCGCCCTAATAGCGCTGGGTGTCCCCGGGTCTCCCTGGGCATCGTGTAGTGGGTGCTGCTTCCAGACACCCTGGTGGAGCTCAGGAATGGCCACCTGTGAGCTGGAGAACGCCTGCAGTGCTGGAGGAACTCGGCATTGGTACCGTTTGCATAAGCATGATGCCACTGCGCCTCCGGAGGTTAAGGAACAAGACCTGCTGCCAAAAGGCTGGCAGCCCTGATCCCAGTAGGAAAACTTCCATTGTACCTTAGGCAAACTTATGTCACTTGATCTCTGTTCGTAAAAATGAAAAGGAACTATAAATGCACTTAAATTGTGACATTTCTAAGTGATTAAGTAAGAGTAAGTGATTTTGAATACAACTGTCTCATACGTAGTTATAGAACATAAATTACCATAAGGTCTCAGTGAGAGAAGGACAAAATAATATTTAAAACTTATTTTTTGCTTTAAGAATCTCATGTCAAGCGCGGCTCTGTAGTTTGTCTTATATGAATTGACTGCACTTCTGATGGATTGAACAAAGGACGCGTGACGTTGCTGTGTATGTTGGAAGTACACTGAACAGAAAAGGCAGTCAGGCGACAAAATTGGGAAACAACACGTCCTTTCTTTATGAGCCTGCAGCTCAGTAGCCTCAGTTTAAAGACATCATTTCTATTTGGTGAAACACATGTTGTCATATAAAAAATAAAACAGTATCATCTGTCTTAAGCACAATATAATTTTTCAAATTTTTTTTTTGACCCTCCAGCACTTTCGTTTTATAAAGTTCAATAAATGCCTTACGGTGTAAATGCTGCAGTACGTGTAGGAGAACAAAGTGTTTTTTTGCTTAGCGGCCCTCGTTCGATAGCTTTGATTTTGTCAAAGGGGAATTTCACATACAAGGAGAATGTTAAAAAGAAAGAACAGTAGCTGTGGCTTGCAGTGCTCTGGACATCAGGTTGAGACCATGTCTTCCTGACTGCCCTGTGACCGTCTGACTCCCAAGACCAAGTGCAGGAGCTGCGCTGGGACATGATTTAGAGCCGCCCTCTCCCTCTTTCCTGGTCACACACCACGGTAAAGGGAGCACTCTTGGCAGGCCAGGGAGGGAGGGCGCAATTAGGCCCCGTCATAAATCTGAACACTTCCTTCCACTGTCTCCTACTTCATGGTACGCCTCTCCCTCAGCAGACGCCATTAAGTTTCCCTTTCCCTCCCATTGCCCTTCCCTCACGACCCCTCCCCAGCGACCAAACTGCTGCAGAAAGCCCGTGAGCAGCTCACCATTCCCTCCACGTGCTCCTTTTACCACAGCCCACTTGGAGAGATGGACAACCTTTCAGGAAGAACTGTTCTTCACTGCTGCTCAGCTGTTTCTACCATTCCAGACATACTCTGTTCACAAGGAACACATGGATATTTTGCGGATTTCATCCTAGCATTTCATCCTGAACTTCCCAAACACAAATTGTTTGATTAAATCAAGAGATGTTGGCAATTTTTTTTGTGAATAATTAAAAGGCTAAATGTCAGATGTTAAAAATGAGCTTTCAAGTAGGCTTTTGGGGTGGGGGGGGGGGGGGAGGCAATTGAATGTTGAAACTTGTGCAAAGGTCTGTGGCGAGAGGGACGGGGAGGCGTTAGTAAATGGGGGACAGAGGATTGAAAATGCATGCAAGTTTACCCTGTTTGAAATTAAAGGAAGTCAAAGGAACTGGGGCAGAAACTTTAATAATAATAAATTTGTCGCTTGATGGCAAACCATAACCACAGTATTCTCCTTGAAAACACACCAATGTTTAATTTTAAAAAGGCTTGTGTTCGGCTATAAATTAAAATTTTGATTTTTAGAAAACTACATATTTATATCACATGCTGAATAGCAAACAATTAGCAAAGAAATCCTTACACCTCTCCTACGACACACATTAAAATGACTATTTTAAAATGACTAAAACCAGTAACTTGGTTACCGTACGTAACTCGGCACAACATGTATCATGCTATCTGTACGTTTGCGTGAGAAAATCTGGCTGCGAACAACATAGCTAAAAACTTCACAGCAACGAGTGACTAAAATTGCTCGTAGTGTGTGTAAATGTGTGTGTGTGTCTTTCATTGCTTTGTGGTATGGATGGGTAGATGCTTGTAAGTGAGTGGCTTAGCATTCTGTCTGTCTTAATCAAAGGTGCCAGCTAAATATAAAAAATAATAATAATTACAGTTAAAACCTTAAATGTTTTATTTTACCTAATTAAACACATTTGGGGGGGGGGGGGGCACGGTGGTGCAGTGGGTTGGACCACAGTCCTGCTCTCCAATGGGTCTGGGGTTCGAGTCCCGCTTGGGGTGCCTTGTGATGGACTGGCGTCCTGTCCTGGGTGTGTCCCCTCCCCCTCCGGTCTTACGCCCTGTGTTGCCGGGTAGGCTCCGGTTCCCCGCGACCCTATATGGGACAAGCGGTTCAGAAAACACATTTAATGGATATCTGAAATATGACACAATGAAGTGAGAGTCCAAGATACCATAAAGTTGGGAAGCAGTGTGGTGGTGGTTCTCATCCCAGCCAGGGACCAATATCTGCATGTTCACTGCTGGACTCCTCGAGAGAGGTTGAGAGAGATGGACACCCCAGATGGTCTCCTCTGTGCAAAGTCACAACGCAGCCAGTGGTACTCAAGGCGTACACTATCCACAAACAACTGGGTCCTTAAGACACACTGAAAGATGGAGGACGGCCAAGCGGTGATATGCTGGTAGGCTGGCAAGGGGACGGATTGTGGATGTGGGGGTGCGAGCGGTTGAGGACAAAGAGCGCTAGCAGCACTGTCTCTTGACACCACATCTGTTGTTCATTACCATCACTCCTTCCTCCTACCATAGTCATCGGCCAGCTTAAACACCTTCCGAAAGCCAGGACAAGCGCTCAAACAGCAAGACGCACAAAGGAGCACCATATGCTTGGGTTTGCGCAGAATGCCACCTGGCTGGCGTCCAACATCTGTGTTGGAGTTGTGACCAAGCCACGTTTCCCTCGCTTCAAAATATTTTGACCGCAAGCTATACACCTTTACTCAAAGGAACAATGTAAAAAAGAGAATATAGAAAGTTCAAGGGACTAATTATACTGTATTTTTTAAATTTGCTGCCTGGTGTCCAAAACTTCCAAGTATAAACTGATGTAGTAGCCATATAATTATTTGCCAGTTTTTACAGCTGGGAACAATTTAGGGAAAGGATCCTGATCAAGTATAATACAGCAAGGGTGTGGATTTGAACCCGGGTCCCTGTAAACTGCAGGACAACAGTTACGGTACGACTGATGGCATGAAAAGTCAACTTCACAGCACAAGTTTAACAATTTCCATATTTGTGCTTGAGCTGGGCTGGCACTCAAAACGCAGCACCTGCTTTTCTTATTTTTAGCCACCTTTAAATAAGCACACGCTTCAAATGCAGTACACAACTACCAAAGCCCACTATTACTCCACTTCAAGCAATGACCTAAACTTTCTATGACCTGTTTTGTATTTCTTCAAATGACATTCTAAAGTTCATGTCTGGAACTGAATCAAGGGGAATTAAGAGGAACGCTTAGGTTTGTCAAAAACACTTTGTGCTCAGTTCAATACGCAGCAGATTAAAGTGAGCTCTACTGTTATGAGGGCCCTAGTAACATTTGAAAAGACATGCTAAAATTGATCTCTCTACTAGGAATGATTATCAGTAATGTACATTGCAACAACCTGATAAGGTCAGGAAGTTTGTTTGTCCACATGCAGCTTGTTTCATATGCCCTGCACTGGTAGCTGCCAACATTTCTTTGCCTGTTCCGTGGACCCTAGAAAACATGAACCCATACAATGTGTTCCACTCTGTGTATCTTAATCTAAGATGTTGTGTTTCTGGTTTTCCTAGACATTTTTTCAGAGGCTAATACCAGTTCTGGATGTTGTGACCGGAGAGACTGAAGGAACAAGGAGGAGAGGAAGACCCACAATGAGATGGTTTGATATGTTGACAACAGCAATGGGGACGACAGTGGGAAAGCGTGCCAAACTAGCACAAAAACAATTTCTTTTCAGATCTTTAATTCATCAGGTCACCATGACCCGAACCCGAGTCGAAGGCACATTACTACTACTAACTACTAACACCAGTTCTACAACAGTATGACTGTGATCATAACATGACTGCTCTTCTTTATCATGATAAATTAAAAAAGAAAAACATTTTTTTCTTTTTCTTTTGAGCAATTTTAATTACCAGCGAAAAACGCAGAAACGTACAACGCTCCTTTTAATGCTTTATTTGTTTTTATTAAAACTCTGTCATCAGCATGACACAAGCAAAAGATATGTCAAGCAGAAGACAAATCATCCGGTGTAGGAAAACACATTTCAACAAAGGCTTTTACTAGAGATCAGCTCTGTGAGATTGTCCTGCCCATGCATGTCTTCTGCGCAGCACAGACAAGACAAAAGTGTAAATCGAAGTGGAAACTTCAAAACCGTTGACTGCAATTTTTGCCTTTTTTGCTTCTGTTTGAGTCCTTTTTAATATCCGTCTGCCGAAAAAGCTGATCTGCAGCTGATCTTTTGCATCTCTGTTGGCTGTGCACGCCTCCCTCAGAGGGGCCCCTTTCATGGGATCGACCATTTTGTCCCACGGTGGAGAAGTCACCGACGGGCTAACTTCACCACAGCCTGGGTCACAAGCAGGTCAGCTTTCAGGAACCCCACGGTCGCCAAGGCAGGAGCCCCTGTGTCCCCTGTTCTGTGGCCCTCCCCTCGCCCCCCCCTTTCCCTCTGACCCAGTGACACGAGAGGATGCAGTTGGGTGTGAAGGCGACGGGCTGTCCTTTACAGCGACTCTGTCAGCCCCTGAGTGATGAGTGCCTGAGAGGCAAGGGCACGCAAAACAGGCAACCAAATGTAATAACTCGCCCAGCTCTCCCAGTTCCCCCCGGCAGACTAACATGGTTTGGGGAACAGGGATGGCTGCCAGAGCTCCGGGCGCAACAATCCGTCTTCCTAGCACCGCAAAAACGATGCAAAGCCCACACAATGTGCTGGACTTCCGACTTCATCCCTTTCAGAAGGTATTCCCACAGGCTCTGGCTTCTATGAGTTGGTCACAAAAGGTCCTGTTGAATGAGCAAAAATTGTCTAATAAAACATTAACAAGATAGCATCTATCCTTGGTGATCAAAAGGTGTCCCATAGAAGTTGTCAAGGGGGCATTGTCCCTCCATAGATGGACTGATCAGGATCAATACCTTCTCTAATTCATCTCTGAGACAGGCTCATGAAGCACTCCAACGACAAGATCTACGGCCATTCATTTGCTATGCTGTCCTCTCAGCAAAAAAAAAAAGGCCCCTTGATTTTTTTGTTAAATGCAGATTTTTTTTACCCTACAGCTTTTATTGTGACAAATCTTGTCAAAACTTGAACGCATGCACCAGAACCAGAAGGAATGTTGTTCCAGAAAGTACAGTGATGTCACCGGACCAGCTCTTGCCTCTTCTCTAAAATAACCTGCAGTTTTAGACTACCTTAATATTCTACCATTATTAACCTCTTTGCACAGCAGGGTAATTTTTACTGGAGCAATTTGGGGTAAATAAGCGTACTACAGCAGGAGGCAGGATTCAAATCCCTGATTTTTGAGTTCCTGTGTGGCAGCTGTAATCACTATGTTGCCTGCTGCCCATGAGATGCTTGCGAATTTGAGCAGGAACCTGTCTCCACGATCAAGTTACTGTCCGTCAGTTAAATAATGCGATACACATCCTGCAGAACCTTTTAAAAGGAACTTTGCGGTAGAGTGAACACAAGCTGGAGGTGTAGGTGTGACACGAGAAGCAACTGGCTAAGGAAATCCACACTGAGGACGCTTCGCCGAGGAACTTCTGTTCAGATATGTTGCTAAAGTGGTGCATGTTTGGGGGGTGAAAGGGAAACGATTCTTCGGCACGACAAGATAGGAAGTGCTGATGTCCACCTTGGTTACAGACCTTTTCTGCCTGAATCTGACTGGAATACAACCCCAGAAGCTCGCAGAGGAAATTTCAGCCCGAAGATGTTTCCCCACCCGCTCACTGAGATGCCATGCCTGCCTTCGCTCTGTCCCCTGGCTGATTTGGCACCATTTGTATCCGCACGCGTGCCATAAATATGCACTTATTTAGATTAGAAAGCAGCCCCCTCTTATTGGACAACATCGTGCAGGCATTTCTCCCTCTTTTTAATAGTCTGTGGGCGGCAGAGGTGATAAATCAGAGCATTGATCTCCCAGCAGAGAAAAACAAACATCTTTTCATAGTTATCAGTGCAAAGGGTCCCATTAATCTGTAAGGGGCTGAGGGCAGCTGAGAGCCGCAGAGACGGCTGAGTGCTTGTGCATCGCTTTTCAGAGGTACACCTGGAGCACAGTCCCTGGAAAACAACTGAACAGATAAATAAACTGCCGTAACCAGAGAAAAATAAAGTGCAACATTTGCATAGCTGGTAACTGTCAGTGAAAATGCAAAACAACTACACTTGGCAATGATTCTGCCTTTGAAATATGAAATACAGTCGAAAAGCTGTTTATGTTAAACGGCTGTTTCGTGGCCAGTTTAATGCATACAACATTAAGACAAAGGGATCATTTTTAAGCACCTTAAGGAACAGTGTAAAAACTTCTGGAGACTGTGACGATAGTGAAGATGAAAATCTATCATTGCAACTCAAAAGTTCACAAAGAATAAGTTGTAATTTAATCATCTGGAAAGAGGCCCTAATGTAAATACTTCAGCATGTTTGGACTGACTGTCCTCACATCAACTTGCCTGTTTTGAATTTCAAATTCTTTTCCCCTATGTGATTTATAGCAGATGATTCAGACAAGCTAGACAAGCAATTTTTCGGGATTCAGTCAGGGGCTTTAAGTCACCATTTGCTTTATATATTTTCGACATATTTTCTAAATATATGCTGAGTTTCCTGAAGAGAAAAGAATTCATGCTCAGGCCCCTTCCACCACCCCCTGAAGCATTATGGTTCAATGCAGCTGATGAGACAGAATATTCAATTTCATGAGATAAAACACAAAAATGTGGCAGAGCAGCACAATGCACGTAGCCAGTGAATGCACCTCATGCCGCAGTCTCGCATTCTCAGTTGTCAGGTGCCCACGCACCTTTGAAGGGGTTTTGAGAAAAACAAAACACACAGCGGGGTCCTATAGTGTTCAGCTTGTTGCAGCAATGCTGTCTTTTTCTGTCCGTACATTGACTAGATTTTTTTAAAATTCCCATCGTGGTGGTTTAATTTCAGTCTGTACTTCTTGAAAATCTCTTCTGCATCTTATCGCTTACCGGGGAAAGATTAAAACATAGAGAATAATTTTTGCATGTTTGATTGTTATTAATATTTTCTGGGACGTGCGAGAGGGCGTTGGTTCATCTGTGTGGAGTTTGCAGAGTTCTCCTCATTTTTGTGTGAGCATCTTGTGAGATGCTTTGGTTTCCTCCCACAGTCTGAAGATGTGTGTTTCAAGTTAATTGGTGACTCTAAGTTGCTTAAATAGTGTGTGTATATGTGTGTGTGTGTGTGTGTGTGTGTGGTGCATAGATGAGTGATTGACTGTAGGTACTATACTGTAATGTATCTAGCATTTTTTTAAATCAACTTAGATAAAAGGTGTCAGCTAAATATGACGCATAATTCATTGTAAGTTGCTTTGGGGAAAAGCATCTTCTGAATATAAAAAAATTCAATCTAAATTTTTAGCAAAATCCAAAGCGACTTGTAATGTTAGGCTTATAGTATATGTTTATCTGCTTGAAATGATTTAGTCGTTTATACAGCTGTTTAATTTTACTGTATAAATTCACATTAAGAACCTTGCTCAAGGGTACAACAGTGGGGGGAGTTCTTCTTTGGGAACCTTTTGACTGTAAGGCTATAAGTTGACAGCCTTAAAGACAATACTACTCAACATCGGTTGACTGCTCCAGGACACTGCAAGAAGTATTGACAGTTTATAGAAGTATAACGATTCAATTCAGCTGAGCTTTTCATAACTGTATTACTGGAAGTACAGCAGATAATGGACATCTATAACATTGCTGAAAAAAAATCAGTCTCCAAAAGTTAACTATTAATACAGTTTTATGAAAGCTATTCCCATTTCTTTATTAATACATTAATTTGAGCAATATCTAGTCTATTTAGGGTTACAGTGGCCTTCTACGTAAGGAAGCCTAAATCTGTTTACCCCATCAGAACAGAGGGTGTAAGGGCAGATATACCAGTGCGTTGAAGGTTATGCCATGGATGGGACTCCAGTGCGCTACAGGGGGACTCACATCCCCACCCATCACAAACTAACATCCATACCTTTGGACAGTACCCAAGTGAAGCACTGATCTGTCCATTGTACACAAGACTTTGAGTTTCAAGTCTTTGTTTCCTTGCTCGAATTGAGGCCAAGGAATCAGGAGGTCTTTTTCTTCTTTAGAAAGGATCCTTTTTTTCAATTATTAAATTTTAACATTTCTGCTGACTTTCTCCCACTTATACACTACTGTCCCTTTTCTTCTTATGTCTAGAGAAAATAGCATTAGCTAAAGCAAAAGACTGGGGTGTGTGCAGAGAACAATAATGTATGCATAATGGTTTTAGGACAAAAGTAATCACATTTTCCGCAGCGGAATGAAAAGCAGAACAGAAGAATTTTCACCGGTCCCTCCCCCTCATTCCAGAGCCTAAATGCGGCGACTTAAGAAGGGTGAGGTATATCAGATTGCCCTATTTAGATTCCGCAGTTTGTGCAGTGTGATTGGAGCTATTTTTCTATTTCCATCTATTTATTATATCTTAGTTGAGGTCAAAAGCAGTTTTGCTAATCAGCCTTGGAATCAGGCTAGTGTAATTTAAAAGTTGGGAGATAGAGCCTGTAGAAAGCCTCTCCAACAGGACAAATCACTTTCCAGACGATGATTATGAGGTTACATTTCATTACCAAGGTGACCCGGTGCAAAATCACCTTGGGCCTACTAACTTCTCGCTGTTGGGTGACAGAGCCCATTTCAACCTCACTCACTGTCCAACAAAGACTCACCGCTAGGGAGCATTGGGCTTATAAAAGTCAGGCCAGAAAACTCTGAGACCTCTTTAAGAGGTAAATAGAGGCGGTCAACAACGTCCCATTTCGGTCCTAATGTTCCGTTTGCTCCGATGGTGAGGGTTTGAATATCTGAATTATGAAGAACCCCTGCTGCTGACTCAATAAGCAGATGTACATTTCACACACATTTTACATTGTCATGATGACCATAAATCCGTCATGTTTTTCATGGCTTTTCTCTTATGTGTGGAGGGGATTTTTCAGCCTTTAGCTCATTTTGGTGAGTACAAAAAGAAAACATTTTTATGACCCACCAAATAGAGTTGAGGTGAAAGAGAGGACAAATCAGGCAAAGTACACAGACAGGAAAACACTGTAAGTCTAAGAGAAGGGAACAAGAGGAAAAAGGAGACCTGTATGATTTAGGACTCCAAACACTAAAAAAGTAGTGGAAGAAGGAAGAACTGGAGTCCAATGGCTGACTGCCCTAACTCAAAGCAGTATTTCTTCCCAACTTACGTGCCAGCTGGATGAGTTTTAAGACTGGAGGCAGGTGAGTTGAAATTTGATTTTCATAATATAGGAACATGACTTGGCAACAGCTCAGAACAATCAAAATGCTTCATCACACTTAGCTGCTTTGTGTACTTCTGCAATGCATGACAATATATAATAATATATTTCTATTCCATCAATTAATTGATTTTTCAGTTAAGAGAATTTCATTCAACACTGTAGCTCCAAGATCTGAAAGTACTTTATGCTACTGATGCTCTCATTTTTAAGTTTTGTAACAGGGAGCTTATGGGTGTAGCGTTCCATCTCAGATCATATGTTGTCACATACAAATGTTTACAGCAGTACCACGATGAGTGTTTGCAGGTTTCTTTAGAATTAAAGACAGCCACGGTCTTGATAACCTATTTCTGCATCCCATTACTTCCACTACTAATGGACTGTGACTGGAGTGTTTCTTGGTTTCCAACATTCCATAGCTTTAATGATTTGCAAAATTGCAGTTTCTACCTCACAGGGATGAATTACGATCAATATCATGAATTCAGCTGGCTAATTAACGGTTTGATCATGTTTGGGACATAATTCAGTCTCCCACCACACGCCCCCCAACGTCCTTTGTAATTCATACTGGAGGAGTCGAAGATAACAGCTGTAAGGCTGGTCCATGTGCATAATCACTGGAAGATGTATGGGGTTGGAGGAGGAGTGCTCTGCTCTCCTTGCTGCTGTGCTCATATTAATTTTTCTTTGTGACAAATGACCTGAAGGACAGACACTGTGATTGAGGGCACGCCTGGGTTCCCCCGGGGGGCCCGGTGGTAAATCTTCATCTCAATGTCACTGGAAATTTACATAACGTCCGGGCAGCAGCTCGACGCCTTGGGCTGTTCCGATCTAGTCCCGTGTTCCATCGTCCGGCCCTTTCATTCTCCATTGAGGTATTAGATTTATGCACCACAGATTAAAAAGCACAGGAGGAAGGGAGTTGACACAGGTATTCGTACACCACACTGATAAGCAAAGGAGGGGTAGTGGCAGGATGGGGGTGGAGGCCATGTCTTTGATTCTGCTTCTGCGCCTTATAGGCACCCTGCAGTGGCTCCTGCAATGGGGGAGCAAAAAGTGCCTCTCATCATAACAGGTTCGGTGAAGGAAGACGTCAAGGTGGTTAAGGAGACGAGAACAAAGAGAAAATGAACAATGCAGAGATTCTTCGCTGTTTTGTTTGATTATCTTATCCCTCCTGCTCCTGCTCACTGCCTTCCCCTCTCACCTCCCCTTTGATAGTTACTTGTGTTACTTTTTTCTGACTAACTCTCATACAACCCAGGTCACATAGTGAATATGCTGAAACCATGCTAGGCTGAGAGTCTCTCACAGTGGCCCCCTCTGTGACCTATTGCTACATTGCTTCCAAGACCGGAAGAATGCTCGTAGTCTGCACATCAATCTGTCCCATTTCCCTGAAAATATATGCGCTCACTCAACCTGCGGTGTGAACAGATGACAGTTGTTCCACATAGAAAAATAAGATACAAATGATTTTTGGCTTAATTACAGTGGAAAGCAGACACAAGTAACTGTCTCTACGTTTACTCTTTCAGTTGATGCTTTTCTGCAGAGCAGCTTTCTTTTTTTTTTCCCATTTAAACTGCTGGATAATTCATAGCGAAACGATGCTAGTAGGTATCATGCTCAGGTTTACTACAGGCAGAAGTGACTGATGATTACTGGGCTCTTTGAGTCCAAAGGTACCAAACACCTCTTCGCTGGTAACCCGTTGCACTGAAGTTATCACTTTGTTTGAAGTAAAGACACAGAGATCTCTCCAAGCTTCACATGCATGTTTATTGCACAGCACCAATTGACATGACGCTTCATGAAGAAACATCTTAAATGTACCTGAAGATAAAGCAGAGGGTGCTCATACCAGAGTGCTTAGGCAAACCAGCTTGTTATTGCAAGATGAGAAACTGTCAGTCATGACAGGCTAATATGGCTGGAATATAGCTGGAAGCTGAGTGTTAGATGCAGGAGCTCTACTTTACTAGAGGCTGAACTGGTACAGACTGTGACTTGAGCTCCTTAAGGTTAATGGCCTGTCTCATCTGCTTGGCTACGAACTGTGTGGCTCTGAAAACTGCAGCTTGGTTGTTTGAGCTTACAAGACAGGTGTTGTTTTTCCTCTACATGCTCTCTATGGAGACATACTGGTCACCTGGTCTGAATCCAACGACTCCTCCCAGATGGCTACAAAATACCTCTAAGATGTTGCAAAATGCTTTGACACCTTGATAATTTTATTAAACCAGCCTGTTTGGACAGAGAATCAAAGTGTCAGGTGAGGGTATGAAGACCCCGGGCCTGGGAAGTCAGATTAACCAGACAGCAGATGATAAAACCTTAAATGCCCTGGCTCCACTGGTTTGTTTAAATATGCATATGTAATTTGCAATGTGTCCTTGGATATTGACTGGGGGAACATGTAAAAATGATACTGATCGGACTTCAGTTGATTTATTCAAACGGTACCATAGCAGAAGGCTCAGGAAGGATGGAGATGCATGATGATTGGCTGGTTGGGGCACTGAGGTTTAGGTGAAAAAAGGCCTGTTTGTTAAACCTTACCTGTCATCTTTACCCTACATGGCTTTTGGACTTTAGAAAGTAACCCTTGTCATTAACCACACAGATCCGATTGCTTAAGTAGACAAGTGCCACTGAATAAATGTTTTTAAATTGATATCATCTTAAAGAACACAGTAAAACATTTGTTTAAAGACATAAACATACAGCTATTAATATTAGTCTTATGAACAGCATTGGGTAACAGCAACAGAAATTGCCACATACCTAAAACAAGGGTAGAAGGCTGTCATATTCTAATGGTGTGATCAAGTAACAACTTGACTTATTAATCAGTCCATCATCAAGAACAGCTTGTCCCAAGCAGGGTCACGGCAAGCCGGAGCCTAACCCGGCAACACAGAGCGCAAGGCCAAAGGAGGAGAGGACGCACCCAGGACGGGACGCTAGCCCACTGCAAGGGACCCCAAGAAGGGTTCAAACCCCAGACCCACCACACAGTGACCACTAGCCAAACCTGCCGTGCTACCATGCCCCTCGCCTCTGAGTCATTAATTTTTACAGCATTTTTTCGCTGTTTTGTTTTCTAAAATTTGCTTATTGAGGAGCACAATAAACCTGCATTTATATGTCCTGCCATCACTTGGTAATAAAAAGCACGCAAACTTAGCAAAAATTCAACAGACGTGAAGGACACTTCTTCATAACAGAGAAGGTTGCAGAGGCTGCGGGCAGTGTAGTGGTTTGTGCTATTACCTTGCTCTCAAAGGACCCTGGCTCAAATTCTACCTCTTGCTGCAGAACCTTTTAGTAAAGCGTGTATCCTTAATTCAAGATCCTGGTTATTATCTATAAATGAATCAATAGAATTGCTCCCAGCTATTTACAGGTCTTGATCAACCGCTACATCCCAGCTAGACCCCTTCGCTCGTCTACTTGGGCTTGCTTGGTGGTCCCGAAAGGTAAAACACGGAGGTTCTCGGTTCTGGCTCTGTTGTGGTGGAATGACCGTCCCCTGTCACTCAGAATTGCGGAAACTCTATCTACATTCAAGAAGGGTCTGAAAACTCATCTTTTTCGTACCCAATTCGCCCAAGATCTCTTCAGCTCATGTATGGTGTAAATGTTCATGCACCGTAACTTCATGAGCATCCTCAGATAAACCTTTATTCAGCCATACTTCTGCATTGTATTTACTTGCTTGTGTATCTTAATATTATTAAAAAAAAAGTGGTAGGATGGTGTCAGGATTTGTCTATCCTCTGTTTTATGCACCTACTTGAATGATGAACCTCAGTGCATCAAGTGGTAGGTAACAAACTAGGTTTACCTGAGTCACATGTCTGCAGCTATGTCTCTTTCTCTTAATGTAATACATAAATTGTACTTTTGCTGAGATGTACGTCGCTTTGGACAAAAGTGTCTTCTATATGAATAAATGTAAATGTAAATGTAATTGCTACACCAAAAGTTATTCAGCCATAGATTGGTAAATCATTGGTAGTGGTTTCACACTGTAAGTCACTTTGGAGAAAGCATCAATTAATTAGATAAACTGAAGATATAAGCAGACTTCTGGTCCCACCTGTTTATAAGTAGAAGATGTTGTGCATTTTTCTGTTTTGTAAGTGACAATTACATTTATTTAGCAGATACTTTTCTCCAAAGTAACTTCCAATGAACTCTACTTAGTGTTCTCAGCCCACACACCTTATTCACCAAGGTGACTTACACTGCTAGATACATTACTTACAGTGGGTCACTCATCCATACATCAGTGGAACACACTTTCTCTGTCACTCGCGCACTAGGGGTGAAGCTGAACAGCATGTCTTTGGACTGTGGGAAGAAACCAGAGCACCCAGAGGAAACCCACGCAGACACGGGGAAAACATGCAAACTCTACACAGCCTGAGTGGCGACTGGACCCATGTCCTCTCGCACCACCCAGGCGCTGTGAGACAGCAGCGCTACTCGCTGTGCCACCGTGCCGCCCCATTAAGAAAAAATGTAATACATTTGTAGATTAAAAATTGACTTATTGTGCATAATTTATTTTTGTGACTTTTATGGCAACCATTCCTCATTTAAAGACAGAAATGAAAGGGGAATTTAAAACACAAAGTGTAATTCAATGATCTGTCCCTGTAATGATGTGCTTTTGAGGGGTAGTCGGAAACATCTAAGAACAACAGCCTTCAGTTCATAGCAGGACCACAGAGCACAAATGAAAGAGACATCCTGTTTCCTTGTGAAGACGGAGACAGTGCAGCTCTTAATGTAACTGGCATCAAGTCCTTGCTGACATCCTCCACCAAAGACAAGGAGAGGGATTGGTGACATCACTAGTGGAAGCTTGCCACAGGAAGTCCCCTGACACCCTCCTCTCCCTGTCACTCTTTTTCCCTTAGTGAATAAACACTCCTGGCAGTCACCCCTATTGTTTTCATCCCCGACGGAGACAAAAGTAAGATTGCTAGCACCAGTAACAAGACCTTCTTTTCCTGTCACATTCCAAACACACTTGTTACTTCTTGTCAAAACAGGGCAGTGCCTTGGGGAATACTGAGTGTTATTTAAATCCAAAGATGTGCAATATGCAGCAAATACACTCCATTCTTACTTAGCACTTCAGAATGGACTGAATGGAGGAGGTGGCGGTTGGCCGAGGTCAAAAGTTTAACTATAAGGTTAGCCATAGAAATTCTGCCTCATTATAATGAGAAATACAGAATCTTGCCAAAGTATCACTGCATGTGTCCATACTTACCAAGAGAGACACTGATCCAGAAATATGAAGTCTTACGAAAGCTTGATGGACTACAGCGAGTGGGAACAACTGACATCTGAACTGATGTGCTTGCAGGCGTAATTTAGATATCAGTAAGGAAAAGTGCAGGGAAACTCAGCTATATGTGCTGCTCTCAATCCTTTTCAAGACTGCTTTGGTAGTTACTTTTCAGCTTTGCTTCTGTGTGATTTCTGACCTCTTTCTCACTTCTCATGAGGCTCACTCTAGTGTCCAGAAATTAACAAAACAATCGCCCAACATTTGCCAGGATTTCTCAAGGAGGCTTTTTGCAGGCTGATTTATAGCTCTCCCATCCCTACTACACCTGATCTCTACCGACTCCTGCCTTTCATAACTGATTGGACCACATGAGCTGGCTGCTGGAAGACAAGTTTTTGACAGACAGTTGAAAAGTCTCATGCCAGGGGCCTGGGATGTGGGAGGGTGAAAGAATAATGTTAGGGATCTCAGCAGGAGTCTTGCTTAATGACTTGTATCATAAAAAGGAAACTATTCATGCAATAACAAACATTGTGATCATGTCTCCGCTCCTCAGCATAAAACCAAATTATTGCATGTAATGAGGAAACAGGTTTATGATGTAGGGTTGTCTTCTTGGTTCCAGCAGAGGAAATCAAATGGTCTGCCTGAACTCGTGCTGCCATGAATTATGGCCTTGCTGTTCGTAAAGAGCACATCCTTGATGTGTCTGTCATGGGAACAGCTGGATTTAAACAGAAGTCTTCTCTCAGGGCTGTGGACTTATAGAAGAGCAGTTGTCATACTGGTAGGGACTGTGGTCCTGTTGTAGACAACAGGATTGAGTGAGAAATTGTACAGCTCGTGACAATGCAAGACATTAGTAACTAAAAGTGCAATTAATAATTTGGGATGGTTACACGAGACACTTACTTCTAACAACAAAGAAGTTTTCTTCTTCACCTAATAATAAACTATCTATCGCAAAATCAACATCTCAATGCATGACATTATGACACTGACAGTACTTTGGTCAATATAGACTTGTAACTGTACCTTTTTTTGCTCTCTTTTCTTCCTTTTGTCCTTTTGTTCTTCCAAGGATCAAATGGAATCAGATTATAAAAGAAAAGCATAGCGAATATGACTACTGAAGCATCAGATCATATACAGTTTGGAGGCATGAAAAGTACTGCCATTGCAGCAGTTTCCCATTTTTCTTACGGTTCCACGGTTTATTATCTTCTGAGCTGCCCCTCGAAAAATGAGACCATTAGTGTAATGGCATTGTCAGCTGCCTGGCTGTGTGGGAGAAGGGGGATGTAGTAAGTGTTACGACAGCCGTGTGCATGCATGCGCACAGACACACATACACCACCCCCCGTACACACAATCATCATCTCAACTGATGAAATTGTTGCTGAAAACAGCAGTTTCGCATCAGCCCTGCCTGCAGAGAAGCTACCAGCTGTGCTGACTCACCCACCTCCTCAACCAGAGTTTTGTAAATACGGAGAGATTAAGCGATATGATCACAACACTCACATGAAACGTCTTCTCCTCCACCCACTCTGTCTCACCACCTTGTGGATTTTTCCTTTCATATTACATATGAATACAAATAAAATATGTATATAACAGAATGCAAAGTTGGTTTGAGAATCGGGAGGCACTGTTAAAAGAGAGGCTTATGTTAGATGGTACACTTTCAGGGCAGGCATATCCCTGGATTCTGAATTTTCTTCTTACCCACCAGCTCATCCACCAAGCCAGTTATTGGCAGTGAAGCAGAACGGATGGAGTAGGCTAAATAATGACTGACGCTGTTGGAATTCTCTGATTTACTTACATTTGCTGTAATGCAGGCTGACAACAACAGGGTTTTTAGTATTGATAAAGAGTTGCTTACAAAAATATTTGCCGAAAAACTTTAATTGTACAACTCTATTTCTCAATCTCTAAAGCTTGTTAAGTTATAAAAATAGCGGATGTTTGTTCATTCACTCCCTCTGAACCATCTGGGGTCCATTCATTCTATGAACAATATTGAAACTTCACTGTCAGAAAGCAAACTCTCTTTGACCTACGTCCATCCCAAGTCAATGTACATCTAGAGAGCCTATAAAGAGCCTATTTACATGCATTAATGTGTGAAAACATTAGTTTGAAGGCAAAAGGATATTTAACAAGCGGTTTTAATTAGCCAAGATTTTTTCTTCTGCAGGTAGACCTTTTCTTTTGGCTTTTCGCAGATAAACCAATGACTGTATATGTTTCTGTATACATTTTTCTTGTGGTTTATTATTTGCTTTAATTGAGGTTTATTACTTGCTTGAAAAAAAAATTAATCCTAATCAATGAAGTAAGATTTAAATTTGGAAATTTTCTCATATATATTGGAATTACAGAAAAATGAAGTACTTTCTGCAACAGGATAACAGTAACGTTTGAGAAATATCATTTGCAGAGAAAGCTGGAGATTCTTCTGTCATTATTTCTACTGCAATATATAATAATGGCTTGTGTCAAAACAAATACAGATCATTTTTGAGGTTATGACAAGAAATTTTTGCACTAATTAGCTAATTAACGTTCTGCAACACAGCATGTTTATTATCGTGAATGAGCAGAAATTATGTGAACATTTACTGCATCTTTGATGTGGACGTAATGTACTGCATCACTTTCAGCATGCTTGGAAGTGTAATGTATAGACGGTGTGGATATGCTGCTGTCAAGGAGAGCTTTTTGGCTTCCCTTAGATCAGCAGTGTAACGTCTGCATTCAAGAGTCCCTGTTACTGACTGTTCATCACTCTAAATGCAATGAAAGGAAATGTCATTTGTTCACTAAAGCAATTTAATTATTCATTTAATCTTCCTTGCTCTCCTCACAGTGCCCCCTAGACATGTGCGCAACCTCAAACGCAGGCACATGCGTGAGCACACGCATAGACGGATGCTAAAAATCACACTAATCCACTTAGTGAAGAGCAGTCAGTGAGAATAACTGTATTGAGGAAACCCCTTTCCTCCCTGTAAATGCAGTTTAGTACAACCCCTGTGAAAATGTAACTAAAATGTTTACAACACAAGAAGTCATAGGTAGGATAGATAGTGGTGTTGAGAACCAATAAGTTAAAAACCTTGCAGAAAGAGCCCTACATGGACACACGTGGACAAGACACAAGCAGCTTTGGATACACGGTGCATTTTGAACACAACCTGCAAGCAGTTAATTTCACTTTGAAAAGGCCATGTCAAACAAGGCCTTCACACTGAAAATGACACAATCATCAAAGCATAACCTCTAGAAGGACATTTGAGAGACCTCCAGCGAATAGATGGAATCAAAGAGACGCTACACCTAGACGTGCTATAGGCATCAGACCACAAAGCCCAGAGAACACATCTCACTGAGACAACGTGCATGTGACACTTTAAACCTCTCCTCATTGCTCAGATGCTGGGATATGAGGCTATAAAAAAGCAATGTGGAGAGTATGTGTGGCAGGCATTTCATTGTCTGGACATGGCATTCTGCAAGCCAACAGACAATGACACAGGCAATCGCAGGCAATGGCAATCAGAAGGAATGACAAACTCAAAACCAGCACCGCAAATATGTATTTGCTCTAGGGCAAAAAAGACCAGACAATCAATGTAAAGATTTCTCTGTTTTCACCCGGAAAATGTCCCTTTGCTTCATTTTACCTTAAATCCTCAGGGACATGAATTAAATGAATCTTTGCCATCTGTTAAGATATCGGATTATTTGTCCAATATTCCTTTTTCAAAGACACTCGACAAACCTCTGTTTCATGCACATACTGCACCACAAATCAAGTATTGGCAATAATTATGAGCACTGATCTCACATTTACTAGACAGCTAGCTGACAACTATTGTCGTTTTGCTGATGAATGCGATAACAATGCCTCTCAGATGTTTAGCATTCAGAAAAAGTGGCACGGCCGAATTTACCGATAACCCTGGACTCCGGCCTTTTGGGGATCCACATGTTTTCTGCAGCAGGTGCTCTCTCTATTACCGAAGTGCCTTTATTGTTGTCAGTTTGAGCAATTCAACTGCCTCAAATCTGTTCCAACATGAAAAATGCTTCACTGGGAGTGCAACCTGCTGAGCCTCAGCGTGGCAGCTGGGTGTGCTTGAAAAGAGGGAAGTGTTTCGACTTGACTCATAAAGACCTCGATGTATCTGCATGTCATCAGACAAGTTGGAATTACATTACATTACTGCCAGGAAGAGCTTAGCCGTGCAGTTTCCCCTCGCTGCCGAGCCTGTTCGACACAGCCTGCGCGTGTCAACATCCCCAGCCCGTCTTCAGCAGGCCCTCAGCGCTTCTGTTCCCTCTCCGGCGTGCTGCCTGTGAGAGCTTTCGTGGGGAGCGAACATGTTTTTTGGCCAGCCGTGTGGTGGAGCAGAGTGAAGTTCCCCTGTCAGCGTGCTGGAGCAGGAGGCTTTCGAGCTCTTCAAAGGCGCAGGCCAATGTTGGGAAACGCAAACCAGATGGTGCGCTTTAACTGCAGCCGTGGAGCGGGGTTGCGGACAACTCCGAGGGAGTCGGGATCTCAGAGCCTGGAGTGTGGCCAGCAGCTCATGGTCTTGCGTGGAACACTTTGAACGTATCCATCCTATGTTGCAAACCGAGGAGTGTAATTGTGGATGGGCTCTGACATATCGTGTGGCGAGGAAGCAAGTGATATAACAATTACGACATAAGGAACTTCAGACATTTCTCAGAAGTTTAGTTTTTAAAAGAGGGACATTTACGCCCATTCCTGAGTCCCTTCAGTACTTGTCTGGCCGTATCGGTTTAAGGCTGAAAGTCCCTTCGTCTTTGCTAATCATTTATGAAATGGCAGGCTGTTCATCTTTAAAATACAGTCATGTTGGCAATGGTGCTTTATTTCACTGGACATTTTTAGCTAAGCCATACTGTTTTAATTTTCTCTCAGCAAATATTACGAGCACAGGTTATTTGATAGATAAATCCAACAACTCAATGTGAAGTATCAAGCAATGTGCCATTCATCACTTTCTGTAAGGGATACACTAGTTGATGTGCTTTGTGAGTGGAATAAGTCATAAGCAGAGCACTCGTGACCCATTAATAACCAAGGAAATATTTTTTCAGTTTAACAAATCTTTGTGTTCAGTACACAGGAAGTTCTTTCCTTTAACATTTAACTTCGACATGTTTCTGTTTTTTTAAGCCACTGAAATACAGTAGGTGAATCAAACTGAATATCCAGTTTGACTGGCGCTTGGCAGCAAAACAGGAACATTTTGAGAAAAGAATAAGCTAAACACAAACTCTGGTTCTTTCACTGCTGTGCAGCGTACTGCATTGTCTGGGTGTTTAGCACATACCTGCTGGACCTCTTGACTTTTTGCAGTGTACCTAGAACGAAATTAATGAAATAATAAACAACAAACTCCTATTTCCATTCACGTATTGTGAGCATGTGGCACGGTGAGGATGCTGGTAGCCAGTGTGTGATCACAGCTGACCCAAATCCACACCGAAAGCCACAGAAAAAATGTTTTTATATAGATGAACTCCTTAACTTGCTTTGTAGATCTCGCTCATCTTGCTCACTTCTTTCCTCTCCTAAGTCACAATGCTTTTTCGCTCTCCACCTGCATTGTAGTGGGAGCTCAGATAGACTCTATGTTGACTGATTCTTTTCTTGTAAAGTTAATGGGTAATTGCTTACAGCCCTTTTCTAGTCTGTGTACTATAATAATCTGAAAGTACAAAGAAATTCAGAGCCATGAGACTGTTAACTTTTTTCTTGCCCGTCCAATTTCACATCCATGCAACAGCACATTCTGAACAACGACATTTCTTTCTTTGTAAAAAATAAATAAATGTCTAAATTTACACATCACAGACAGAGCAGTGCATTGCTCAAAATATGTTTTTGCACATAGATCTATTCCCACCTGTCCACGCATGAAGAACACACTGTCAGATTTCATCTGAACCACTTCTGCTTGACCGCTCCAGAGGAGGGACTTAATCAATGAACTATTGGACTGGTCCCCCGATTCCTGTTCACTGACCATGATAACTCTTTTTTGCGCTCCTTCATTGATCTTTAATTCATTCATCTTTACCCCAAAGCTTAGACTCCTTGGACCTGCTGATGTGGGGCAAGGACAGCCTGTCCTACATCCAAGGGCTGCCAAAAAATGTAAAATATATCTTATATTCATGTTTAAAGTGGACAGGCTGTTCCCAGCAATTCACATACGTACTATCTCTCCGACAGCCATTTCTAAATACCATCAGTAAGACCTACAAGTAATGGTCACAAGAATTCCAGAACCTCACCTGCTACTACTTGCCCCTTTTAATAAGCCTTACATTTTACATATTAAATTATGCTAACTTGACACATGAACATATGATGAGGTTAAAAATCACCAAATACTTTTAACTCATTCCCTACTATGTCACCCAAGATCCTAATGTGTAGGACAGGTTTGCTTTCCCTGGTATGCTCTTAACACAACACTCAGATAACAACTGGTAGTGGAGTGGTTGGAGTCACTGCCTTTAGTTCTACAGCTTATGGGTTTGGTTCCCCGTCTCTGACCGTAATACGCTTGAACAAGGTGTTTACCCTAAAAGAATTGCTCCATTAAGGTTACCCAGTGGTGTAAACAGGTAAATAATTGTAAGTAGCTTAAGGCTGTAAGCTGCTTTAGCAGGAAGTGCTAGATATATGTAACAACTTTAAAATGTGCACAGTTGTATAGCAGGAAGCATTAATAAATGCAGCAATTTTTCCAGAATAAAAAAATACAAGAATTCCACCTGGGTCACAGCAAAATATCTCCTGAGCATGGAAATAGAAGCTGGACTGCATAATATGCAACGAGTTTTGGGCTGTCAGGACTGAACTTCTACAGCCCATCTATGATTTGAAATGACACGTCAGCTCGAACAAAACGTGAGGAAAACATAAGAAAAACATCTACTGTAGTTATAATAGCACTGACAAACAGTTTGGATGAAATGTTCAGTAGCTTATGCCAGGTTGACAGATGCTGGTTATACATAAATGCATTTGATTTTTTTTCTCCCTTCCTGTATTCTGTCTGTCCTCAGTGAAATTAAGATTTAAACACAATTATTTTATCGTCTATTGCAAACTGTTAACCTTTATGCTTACAGGGATCACAAATATATTTTTGCAGCCATTCATCAAACTCAGGTACATATTCTTATTTGTGCTTTCTGGGACTCAGTGTTACATCTGTGTCCTCTGCAAGGTCTGAAACTAAACCACATATATGACTGGGAATCATTAAATTCTGCTTCCAGTTTGTGCTCTTAGATGTGTTAATCTGGGTAATTTAATTTTCCCTTATAGGGGAGTATTTTGCAAATCTCAGAGGCAGTAACGGCTATAAAATCATACACTGTTTCTTTGCAGTGTCTGCAGGACCGTGAAGTAAACAGGAGAAAGAGGAGGAGGAAGTTTATGGACAATGCTATGAGTTTTAGTCACACTTTATACGAACAGACTTTTGTAGTAGGATCTGTTGTTTGTTGGATAATTTGACCAGAGCAAACCATGCTATGCCCAGCAGCAGAAAATGTGGCATGAGGCTTTGTTTTGTAGGTGCTTTTTAATGTATTTTCACTTGGCAAAAGAAGGGTTAAAGCACTGCTGGTGCTCTTTGAATAAGGAGGCTGGTTTGCGGAACTGCTTGCAACAAGCCTCCCCCCAAGGAGGGGACCACAACGATGCTATCCATCTTCATCAGCAGCCTACTCGGACCATGTGCAGGACACTCGTCCCTGCCATTATTAGCACGACCCCCTGCAAACAGGCTGAACGGCAGCATTGCAGTGCTACCTGTCAGAGGGTGCAAAAGAGGTTTGGAGAGACTCATAAATCTCCATAAACATCGCACACACTGAATTACCCTCCTGCAACTTTAAAACAACACATTTGAACTCTCCATTTAGAATTATCAGCCCTAAGGGAAAGAACAGAAGAGCTGTGTAGCTCCACCTAGAATCTTTTCATAAAGAAAGGAAGGAGGTGAGCTAAGGATGTGACAGAAATGAAGAGATGATGATAAGGAACCAATTAAAAGGGATAGAGTAGGAAAGGAATATAAAGAGGTGGAGTATAAAAAGAACAGAGAAAAATTATTTAACATACAAACAATTGCTCCCATTTTTTTGCAGATTTTCATGTATGGACTGAGCATGTATACAAAAGACATGTCTGTGGGACATATTTTTCATTACCTTCACCTTAGTTCAGATCTTCACTTGGGATACTCTGCAGTGAGGCAACTGCATTGAGTGGGAGGTGTTCTGCTGACTTCCATGAAATTCTCTCTCCTCTCCTCTCTTCAACAACCACATGTAGAGATGAGAGTTTTTATAGACCAGTCCCCTCCCCCCAATCCCCCAATCCCTCCCCATCCACAGCAGGGGCCTGCTACTACCACTTAACTGGGTCAACAGATTTCTCAATCGTTGAGGGGGTCTCTGCAATCACCTCTTGACTTTTTTACCTTTTGAACCTACTGAGGATTTCCCCTGATACTTGCATAGACTGTCAGCTTTCAGAGCCCCCACACACTCCCAAACATCTTACTCAGACCTTCCTTTTCTGCTACACATCCACATACAGAGACTTGCAGACACATTCTACATATTAGAAATGAAATAGAGTGCAAAAGAAACCTTGATATGTGTGTAGGGCATTTGATCAATTTTTAATAACAGAGTAATTGGTTTGTCACTGTAATTCTTACCAGGCCATTAATAATGACAATCATATCTTGTATTGAATTACCTCCAAAGTACTTGAAGAAGTGTAATAGAATTACAGTGAAAGTATCAGGTGATCCAGGTAACAGTTATATTTAACAAACATTTATATACTGTAGTATAGTGTTACAAAGCATTCTAGTCTCGTCACACTACAATCCGATAATAATTGGGAAGTCCCACACACATACCTGTTGCCCCCTTAATTATACTAAGAGCTATATGACCTTAATTTTTACTCATTATAACAGCTTTCTTTGTTTTAAATGCTTCCAACATTTAATCCATCTCTTTAAATAGCTGATCTACTGGAGAGAGAGTGTTTTGGCACAGTTATTAAATGCAAATCCAATGCAACTATAAACAAACAAACAAACAAACAACAGAAAAAAACAAGTTTCTGCATTTTACTACTCATTTTAATTTTATGTAAAATCTCAGAGAATTTCACAGCAATCCTTCAGTGTTTTTGTTTGGTACTTGCTAGTATTATAATATGATACAATATTTACATATTCACCAACAGTTTTCCAGGTTGTAATGTAAAACACAAACCTCTGAAAACAAGAATAATGTGATATATAAAATTAAATAACCTCACCTCCAGCATAGATTAATAGTTTGAACAGACTACTGAGAAAGCTGTGTATTGGGCTCTCCAGAATGGACAAGAGCCACCCACCAAAGCTGATTGTGTGGTGGGTTGACTGTAAAGAAACATGATGTAGGACGAGGTAGTAATCAGAGAGGTTGTGCATTTTGCAGTGAAAATAGCATACTCTAAATTCTTCTATGCAGTGCCATTCCTATATGAAAGTGAACAGTAGGATTGTCAACACATTCTTTAGCAGGCAGAAAAAATTGTGGGAAGGTTGCTAATGAAAGCCAGGGGATCAGGAAATTTGTACATATCAAGTAGGTGGACAGCGATTGAGTTAACTTGACAGAGGGCCCCAGCTAGGGAATCTTGAGTTCCCCAGAGTCTCAAAGCTATGAGAACCTCTCTTTGAACCCATGGGGTCAAGTTGCCCCTGGATGGGATTTACTGGAAACTGTCGCTTAATGCAGACCTGGGGTTTTAAAGATTTTGCTGCAGGTAAACAAATCCAGCGAGCAGATAACCTGAAACACAACTGGTGGAACCCAGTAGTTGTTGCTGGGTGTCCTTCTTCGCTCTGTGGTTATTTGGGCCGGAGGCAATTTATGGTTATAGGGATGTAGAGGGTATGGTAAAATGAGTATTTACATTTATTGATTTAGTTGATACTTTTCTCCAAAGCAAATTACAAATGTTAACGTTACAATTAATGCTGGTAGAAGCTGCCAATTATTTACCCTACACAGCTGGGTAATTTTACTGGAGCAATTTAGGGTAAGAATGTTACTCAAGGATGCTACAGGTGGAGATGATCTTCAAATCTGCAATCTTTGAATCCAAATGTACCAGCTCTAATCAGTACACTAACAGCTGCCCTACACAATAGGCACCCATAACATAATAGTATGTAATTAATATATACACACACACACACACACACACACACACACTTTCTGAACCGCTTGTCCCATATGGGGTCGCAGGGAACCGGAGCCTAACCCGGCAACTCAGGGCGGAAGGCTGGAGGGGGAGGGGACACACTCAGGACGGGATGCTAGTCCGTCGCAAGGCACCCCAAGCAGGACTCAAACCCCAGACCCACGGGAGAGCAGGACCCCGTCCAACCCACTGTGCCACCGCGCCCCCCGTAATATATACAGTATATTAAAATATTATAGTGACTATGTAGTTTGTAATAGGAATGTTGATGAAAGACTATCTAAGGTGTTCTACTTGCAGAGGAGCCAATGGGCATCATAAAGAACATTGTGAGGGATCAGTAACATACAATTTAGTTACCAAAATGCACTATAACACTTTTAATGCTTTAAGCACCAGTATAAGAGCATTGTACATCTGAGGATAACAAAAGGTGCATATGCACTAGGACAATTAGCACTGTGAGGATTGTTAAGGTTACACATAAACGTATGGCCTCATACAAGTGTTGGGAATTTGGGATTTTGTGGTTTTAAATGTGACCTTTAAGCGTCTTAGTCATGGTATGCAATAAAAGCAAAAAATCTGCACAAGAAAATAAAACAAGCAGCAGATACAGCCTGTTTGTCAGCATGTGTAAACGCTAATATCCCAGCGTTTTCCTTTCTTTCAGGCAACTGCAAATTTGAAGAGGCGGAGCATGCAAGTAAATGACATTACACAGAGTTGGATTTTCCTTCGTTGCTTAATAACTTCCTGTATCAGCAGCCTTGGCCTCACGCTAATGAAAAACAGAAGCTAGACCATGTAGAACAGCACACACAAGGAAGGCATGAGATTTAGCCTTAACCACCAGGCGATATCAGCGCCTTGTGCTGGAGAACTTGTGCTCCTGACTAAATGTCATTGAGTGAACTAAGCCAGAAATGGGAAGTAACTGGAGTTTTCTGGGAGTTTTTTTTTGGATGGAAGCAGAAGGATGGCGGTACTTTACCTCTCACCCTTGCAGGCATTGTAACACCAGTTAATCTGGAGAAGGTCAAAACGAGAGACGCTAGAAATAGCCCAAAACAATGCTAGTCTCTAAGAGAAACTATTCACGAATGAATTTTTAGTAAATAACTTTTTTTTGGTGATTTTAAATTTTTTTATTTTGTTGCATCTTTTGTAAAACATGTTTGAATTTTAAGAAAACTGATTCCAGTCTCCCGAGGTTAACAAATGTTCTAATTGTGGCCACTGGGTGCTGCTTTTGTCCCCTCTCCACAGCCAATCATAGGAGAAGTCCCGTGACTGGGGACCATATCCCTTGCAGACTAGGCAGTCAAGCGACGTGCGGCAAAACCCGGAGTGCGATGATATCTGTCACGTGACTCCCTCTGTGCTCCCCATCACTCATTTTGATTCAGGGATTTTTGCAGGATGTTAGAAGTAAGACTGAATCATTGAGACAGATGAGGTGCACAGACAAACTTCACAGAGGGTCTTAACTGCTTGGTCAGTAGCCTTGTCCATTCAAACATCCAGGGAACATGTGCCATTTGTCATTTATGTTTACCAAAGTTGTACTGCAGGAATGTTCCACAGTGTCACCCCAAACCTCTACTTCATGCTTTATGGTTCTACCAAAATCCAACTTTAAGATTGTTGATGCAAATACAAATGAAATTCTTAATACCACCAGGACTTTATTGAAGAAGTTAATAATCAGTAACTGATTTCTTGTTGTGCTAAGGGATGCAGTGGTGCAGTGGGTTTGGCTGGGTCCTGCTTTTTGGTAGGTCTGGGGTTTGAGTCCCACTTGGGGTGGCTTGTGATGGACTGGCGTCCCGTCCTCGGTGTGTCCCCTCCTCATGCCCTGTGCTGCCGGGTCAGGTTCCGGCTCACCGCGACCCCGCTTGGGACAAACGGTTTCAGATAGTGTGTGTGTGTGTGTGTGTGTGTGCGTGTGTGTGTAAAATTTCTTGTTGTTTGTGTTTCAGTATGTAATGTAACAAATATAAAGCAAAAAATTCAACATTATGAAATCCACCTTTTTACCTGATTTGAAAAATTTTATGGTAAAATCAGTTCCGAAATTTAAACTCCTTTCAACAGAATTCTGAAAACAAACTCTTAATTGCCGTTGATTGAAATGGGAAAATAAATGATGCAATCTTGAGTTACAGAAGGTTCACCCATTTTTTATCTATGCATGATGCAAATACTCAAAATCGCTTATAGAAATCACATTTATGCACTCCATTTTTTTCTGTCTTACTCACCATTTATCGCAGAGCTTTTTTTTCTTGTTTTGTTGTTTTGTTCTAGTCATGGACTCTTGCTGAGTGAACCCAAGCTCACCCAGATCTTGAAGATGCATTAGTTTAACATTTGCTGCTGGGTGCTATAAATAAAACTTGGTACTTGTATCCACCGCTGATCTTCATCTCTTCATCTCTGTGTCACTGATAACCATCCTGGGTGTACACTGCTTCACACAGTATGCTTCCGGGATTGACTCCAGATCACTGTAGCCACGCACTGGACAAGCTGTAATCAATAATTGATGCGTTCTATTGTTCTTTTATTGTTGTGAAGTTAAAAGGCTGATACTTTAATTTTTTTTTGCCAATTGTAATACATACAGCTTTCTTCTTTACAAAGAAATTACGCCACCTTTCAGAATAATTTGGTGTGTTTTATCATTTTATGTTTTTAAACTGATAGGTTAGACTGTTTGTCATCTTTTTATCTTTTAGTGCTTTATTTTTTTTTGCTTCTGGGCTAATTATTATTTTAGATTATGGCTTACCCTATAATTAAAAGTCACCCTTGTAACTGTTGACAGCTCTTTACACACATCTTACGGGAGAAATGGGACATACTTGTAAATATGAGTTATCATAATATGAGCTTATGTTATACGATTCATCGTCTTAATACCAAAATATCATCATCAAGATAGTTATAAAATGAAATATTTTGAGTAAACATGCACTGTTAACCAAACAGGAGAAAGGGTGCTGTGGCGCAGTGGCGCAGTGGGTTGGACCACAGTCCTGCTGTCTAGTGGGTCTGGGGTTCAAGTCCCACTTGGGGTGCCTTGCTACGGACTGGCGTCCCGTCCCGGGTGTGTCCCCTTCCTCTCCGGCCTTACGCTCTGTGTTACCAGGTAGGCTCCAGTTCTCCGTGACCCCGTATGGGACAAGCGGTTCTGAAAATGTGTGTGTGTTAACCAGATAATTAACTATTCAAGTTTTCCAGTTTGGCCCAATGTATTCTATACAACATAAAAATGTTAAAAACATTTATATTACTTAAAATATGCGAATATCTAGAGATATATTTTCTGTTGCAAGGCAACATGTAGCAGCTTTATTACATATAATCTGAGCCTTGTTGTTCTGACTGAGTATAAGAAGCCGACAGCCTGTTGGCCGCACCTGACCACGCAAGTACACTTGTGTCTGTACAGTTTAAATCCATTTACTCATATGGGGTCAGTGCTAAAATTGATTATTATTGCTATGGATCCCAGCAGTTAGTGTAGGTTTTTCATCCCTAACCTCTCCTGCTCTCTGGAGTGTTGTAGCTCCTCCCAATACGATACCCAATGAAATACTTTTTATGATAGTTGTGTAAAATCTGGAAGCTATGATTCAGCTGTATGCAGAGCGCAGTTCTGCCCAATTTTAACTTCAACCCGACTGAACCTAAAGATTGATGCAGACTTTTTAAATGCATTCCTTTTTTCTAGCAAATTCTGTCAAATTCACTACACTTAAATAACTTTTAAATAACACAATAAAATAATAAAAACAAGGATTTTCTTGAATTTTTAATATGCTGTAGTACATTATTTACTTAATTCATGCCACATTCTGGCAACTGGAGAAACTCAATAGATGTGGGGGTTGGATGAAATGGCAGAACTCCAGCTATAACTATAACACCAGATTTATGAGGTGCCTGGTTAGAGAAAGACCTTCACTGGACCTGCGTGGGCCTAATTATGTGCTTGCAGGAAAAACACTGAACACAAATTTCAAATGGATCCAAAATAAACATAACTGGTTGTTTTGAGAGTACAGCGTGTACTTTGTCAACTTAAAAAAAAAGAAAAAAATGTTTATAGTATCTAAGCCAATTCCGAAATACATATATGCATGGTATTATTTTAAAATCATGCGTATGCACACACTTTTAGATCTGGCAGCTGAAACTTGCAATTAATTATTGGCATGCTGACTTTTCCATGTTTGAGTTTGGTAGTTTACTCACATGGTTATTTTTTAACTTTACAAATCGCTATTGCTGAATATCAGAAATAAAATGTATATCACCTGCAGCACACACTCCATAGCCTCCTGCCTGACATGTTGTCAGTATTAAATACACGGAACAAGTCAAATGAAAAGATTTATCTTTGACCATCCAAAAGAATGTATGTAAAGTGATTCTTTGGAATTAAGGGTATTTAAAACATTTATTTTTAAAATTTTGAGGTGGTGGCAGATCTAGATTTCATATATTAATCTACGACATACACATATTTCACTCTTATTCACACGTTGATCTTTAATCAGCACTCAGCTGGAAAGGATGCTGTGATCATGAGATGATGTCTAAACAGATGCCTGTTATTGAGGGAGCTTGGAAGAAAACGAGACCAGTGGAATGTTCAGAATCTTTAAACAATTATGTACAGTCGCTGCGGGGTTTATTTTTCAGCTGGAAACGTGAGCATGAATGCTAAGTATCTGCAAACTTTAACTCTATTTACATTTCAAGTCCTTTTTCTATATCAGTGTGGACTGCAGCAGTTGCTCATGCTTTTTTGGTGAGGAGAATCTCCATAACAGGTCTCAGATATACTCAGGTAGTGTGTTCTCATGCCATCAGGGCTGCTTTTCAAGACACTTCGGTGCCAATATTTAATGCACCGCTGAACAGAGACAATAACATTCAAACGAGAAACTTTTGCTGTAACAAAGATAACTCCACGCAGTTTAGCTTTTCAAACTGAGGGATGGGGGGACAAAAAACTGCAGACATTTGATACAGTTTCCACTTTTCCTGTGGAGGCCAGAACTTTTTCTTTCTATTTCTCTTCTCTCTTGTGTACAAATAAACAACTGAAACTGTTAGTACATTATTCCTGATTATGAGAACCACTATGTTCAGAAATGTTGAACTGTGTTGATGGTTAGAAAGATGTCTTGTGCTTCAGAGGACATGCCACAAATCAAGGATTTTATAGACCAAATCCCTCGGCCAAAACTGAATAGAGCAGCACAGGAAGATTAAATGTATAGTAAGAATCACATGTAAAAATACAAAATTGTATTATTTGTTCTGCTGCAGCATTTATAATTCCCTGACAACTATTTGATGGTGTAGCGACTTGACCGAAAGCAGAACACTACCGCAAAGCAGGGCAATGTTAAGCATGTCTCAGTGGCTAAACATTAATATCAGCTGTGGCTTTTAAAATTAAAGGTGTGTGTCTGTCTCCAAAATAAACCAAAACAAGCTAACATCATGAAGTATTGTGGTTAGATGAAAACCATGACCACAAAACCACAAATGGACAGACATCGGCGAAATAGAAATGGCGAACCCACAATAGGAATTCATACTTATTGTGTTTTAGGTCAACATGAAATGGGAGATACACATTTTATATAGTACAGCACTTATTATCTTGCTATTAAGTGGTATGAAGGAGGGCTAGGGCTCAGTCCACTCCTTTCGGACCTTGCTGTGTTTTAGATGACAGCAGCAACTTTCCTGATTAGAAAGTGCCCTTGCCTTGTGTAACTGTCTTGCAAAGCTTGTGCCCTTCCCTGCGGTGCACTGTGGCCAGGGGGGAGGGTGGATGCAAAGTGACAGGCAGCAGCACCCCTGGACAGAGCTGGTGGATGGAGACAGGCAGCCCTTCCCACCTGGGTCAAGCCTCCTCTATGATGGGCCTGGGGGCCTTGAGCGGCATTTTATGGGCCTCATCCTCTCGGCCAGCTCAGCTATAGCTTGAGTACTGCAGAACAACTTCATGGGGGGAGAAGGGAATAATAATAATGATGATGTGAGCAGGGTGCAATAAAATCAGTTCCAGACTGCCTTACGCATGACATCTTTCTTCGTCTTGAAAACGGATCTCATAGATAACAATGAAAAGTAGAGTGAAATGCATTGTCAAAAACAAACAGCACTGGTCTTTCCTAACTTGCTTCAGCTAAAAAAAGGCTTTTTTGGTGGTATTTACTGCACAAAAAGAGGTCCTCTGGGACTGTAGAAGCTGACAGTATTAAAAAGTAATCCATACCTTTCACCAAAATCAAGGCAAGAACATAAAAAAACAGACCTGACTGCCTTGTGGATTCAAGATGCAGCTACAGCAAGAGGGAAGACACGAAAAGGACCTGTCAATGTTTCTTTCTCAATACATTCATGTCTTTTTACACTCGAAAGCACAGCATCATGTTTACACAATTATTTTGAAATCCTTCAATGTCCTGTTCAAACAGAAAACTTTCAAGAACGATATATTAAGAAATAATAAGACTGTGCTAGTGATAAATGAATTAAAGCAAGGATTTAACTTTGCAGGTGCTGAACAGCTCCATTGACAGGGAGGCAGCTCTTTGGGCTGTTTTTAAACAATTAGTCAATTTTTCTTTGTGCTTGGCACTTATCAGATTTCAGATGTGATGAGCAGACAGAGATACCCACACATAAATTTTAAATTAGGCAATAGTTCCTCTCCATATTGTGAAAGATTACAGTAAGGCCTTAAACACACAATAATGTTTTGAGAATCCTGAGCAACTTTTGTGGGGCAACCACCAAAGCCACAAGTCTGGAAGACAGGCAAAAAAGATTCCAAGGAGGTGTTTTTTTCTTCTGGAGAAATGGCTCACTGGCAGATCTTCAGGACAAGATGAAACATGCAGGATCTGTGATGAGAAATGTGGCCCCTAAAAAATTGTCTAATGGCACGTCTAGCATCTGGAGATGTCAAACTTATTAAATGTAAAATACTTTTTTCTCCAGCTCAAGTGTGCTTATTTGTGAGTGTGCACGTGTCTTGACTTTTTACTGGTTGTTGACTATCTGCCACAAACTTAAATTACAGCTATTATAAGGACATTGGAATCAAGAAAAAAACCAATAACATTTGTTTACTGAAACCGATTTCTCTCAAAAAGAAGGAATGGTATCACTTAATGGAACACTCCTTCACATGCATCTATATTTTGTATTGATGAAACTGTTTCCACATATTTCACGATTTACATGTGACTTAAGTCGCACTGTCTCCACTGAAAGCTTATTACATCAGTCACCTTAAATCTGATCTGTATTAAGTCTATTTCTTTAATTATTCATCTAACCTCATTTGAACAGTGTAACACGCATATAATAAGAATGAATGGGTACGGTTTGCTGATTGTTTTCAGAGTGATGAGTGATCGTAAGAAGAAGAGAAGGAACAGGCTGTCCTGTGTTCTAATGGAGTTACAAGCTTTACTGGATGTAGGAACAGTTTTCACATCCTGTTTGTACCAAAACTCCCCCAGACATGACTTCAAGAAAACCAGTACCTCACACAGACAAGGAGAAAAACTGATTTTAAATAAATCTTGACAGCATGCTTACATTTACATTTACATTTACATTTATTCATTTAGCAGATGCTTTTGTCCAAAGCGACGTACATCTCAGCAAAAGTACAATTTATACATTACATTAAGAGAAGGAGACATAGCTGCAGACATGAAAGTCTCAAGCAATCCTAGTTTGTTACCTACCACTTGCTGCACCGAGGTTCAGCGTTCGAGTAGATACATAAAACACAGGATAGACAAATCCCGATACCCTCCCACCTTTTTTTCTTTTTTTTAAATATTATAAGATACAAAAATAAGCAAATACAATGCCAGAGTAGTGGCTGAACAAAGGTTGTATCTGGGGATGCTGATGGAGTTACGATGCGTGAACAGTTACACCGTAAATGGGCTGGAGAGATCTTGGGCGAAGTGGATCTGGAAAAGGTGAGTTTACAGACCCTTCTTGAAAATAGACAGAGTTTCTGCAGTTCTGAGTGACAGGGGTTAAGTCATTCCACCACAACGGACCCAGAACCGAGAATTTAAAAAAGAATCCATGAGGTGTACACTATATTAATGTATATGAATCTAAGAATCTATGAATCTAATGGCATGGCCATCTTGTCGAGGGTTATGTTAAAGAAAGTTTTTCATTAAGCTTGCATATTATTTTGTGGTTTGCGCTTTAGGCAATAAATAATTTAACACAGTGTGTAAAGTAGACCTATAGTTCAGTTTGTTTTGTACCACTGTATTCTAGTTCAAGTCCAAGTTTCAAGTTTATTGTCATTCTATAGCCAGAATCAAAAACTCTCAAAGTACCATAAAAAATAAAGTATGCTAGGAAAGGATATTTGCTGAAGAATAACCTACGCCACCTTAACGTCTTGAACACAGGGTTAAAACTCATCTCGAATGAAAGTCAAACTTTCAGGTGTTGTACAAAGTAAAACCTCTTTCATTTGCTTGTCAGTTTTCAGATAAATAATTCTCTTAAAACCTCAAAGTCCTTTTGTACCTATAAGGGCTTATATAAGTTTTGGAAGAGAGCTGGTTTAGGTGAGACAGCTTTGTACTGTGAATTTTAAAGAGACTGTCAGAGCAACACTTCAAAATGAGCTTAAAAACTGTCCTTGACCATAGCCAGATGTTTAAAGCAGAAAATGCAGTATTGCACTTTTTCTTGACCCTTCTGATGGAGTATGTGCAACCGACTAAAACATTACTGCTGAAATATGCAAAAAGGTGGGATATGGTCCAAGAATATGAAATTGGAATAAAAGGGACAGAGGTTCTAATGGTAGGCAATAATACCCCATGAGGCCTTTGCCGTCTGTAAATTTCTGCTGAATCCCAAGATTTGACTGAATATAAAGTTATTGTTTTTGGTAAAAAGGAACATTAGCTCTTAGTTGTAAAGTGTCTCAGTGAAATATTTTGCACCTACATAAAGTGAAGTTCTTTGAGACAAAGTTGCGAAACAACATTAACTGTACCAATGCACGAAAAACCATGAGTAACTTTGGTTAATTGTAGGTGATTATTGTCATGAGTCAGCAAAAAAAAAAAGTTCAACTTGTTAAACTACTGTACTGTAGTCAGTGCGGTAAAGTCATGATGCAATACAATGATGTAGTAACAGTACATCCTGGCATGAAACAAGCACTCGAAACACATATACTGACAAGCTGTTGTGAAAACTTCCACACAACTCAACAAACCTATGAAAGTTGGCTTGTGATCTGCCTATTTTCCATGTGTAGGTCCATGTTTCTCTACCAGTTCAAGGTTACTTTAGTGAATATTCAGTTTGTATTGGAATTTACAGGCGGAGCTGAGATGCAACGCTTAGTTCACGTTTTTGGTCAGACTTTTTTTTTTTAAGTTTGAATCACTGAAAATCCTCAATTGGTTTTTGTTCAAGTGCTTGAAAGTAAAGTCATGCAAGTTATTTTTCTTGTATGCATTAACAAAAGAATTTAGGGGTCTCTGTTTTATTAGATTAATTTAATATTTTTAAATTAAATTCTTCCTCTGTGGAGAATTTAAAGAATCAGTCAGCACACCTGGCAGGACTTGAAATCCTGTAAAGTCCTGTAAAAAGTTTGGTTTTTAAGATGGTATATTTAACAGAATTGACAATCTTTTTTCCTATACCCACACCAGCCACACACAAATATCTGTCGTGCAACTCTCTGTGTGAATTTATGTAGATATTGTTCAGTCATGTGTCACCAGTTTAGTGTGATCCTTGCAAACATATTGGAGGTCAGGCTGACTAGTACCCTTGTGCACTGAGCTACAGAGAGTGGTCTGTCAAACTTTGTTAGCATTATAAACCCTGCAGATCAATAGGAGTGTCACATGTCACACGTGGCTTTCTTCTTCCATATTTGAATTCATCTTAAAAATGTCTTTAGTATTTTCTGTGCCCTGTTCAAATGGGATTGCTGTGTTTCACTGCAACAGAACACATCCACTTGCAAATGGCAGTAGAAGTGAGTAAAAACTTTTTCAACATCTATTCACACTTAAATAGACATACTTTGCTCTATAGAAACCTGTGAATCTGTCCTTCCAGGTGTCAGGGCATTACAGATACAGTATAACAGGTCTTCTAGTTATATGATCTCTCACCCCAGGTAACTGTAGCAGACAACAGATCAGGTCTGATTAAGTGATTTTCAACAAGGTCAAACCAGTTCTAATGTAGTAAAAATGGTGCATTACAAATTAGGTAGTTAAACAAGCAGCACTTCAGTGACAAGGCTTTTGTAATAAAAGTAGAAAAGTGAGAAGGTGAGAACTTGAAATTTGTCAGGAAAGGTCAAGAAAATTGTGAATGTAGTCAATCTCAAATTCTTCCAAGACAGGAATTCCTATGAAAAACAAAACTTTCAGACTCATTGTCATCACTTGGGGTAGTGGACCTTTGCACTCAAGGCCATATAAATTCTGTGTTTTTGTATAATCACTGGGATACTGAGAACTGCGCGTTTCAACCGCTCAAACCAATGGACAATGATGGGCTGTAACATTTTTCTTAACAAATTCTCTAACTGGAAAAAGAAATATGCATCACTTTTGTCTCTAAAAATTGAACAAAGGGAAGAAAAGTATACAGTTTTATATTTATATGACAAAGCAACTCAGACACAATTTCCTTTCTGCTCACTGTTATAAAAGGACTTCCCCAATGTAATCTTGCAAACACACTTCACACAACTTGACACATTTCCTACACAAAGAGCACTGCAAGTTGATGGAATTAAATCCATCTTGCTGCATATAATACTTAGTTAACTATCATCTTTAATAATATTTAACCCTACAGCAATGCACTATAATTACAAAGTTGGTTGAAATGTTTGCGTTTGTGAGTTGCATGTTGAAACGAAAATATATAATGGGACTTTTGTTTTCATCAGTTGGCTGTAGTGCAAGCATAGTAGGAGAACGCACGTCAATTACAGAATGTTGCTTCAGGGAGAAGGTGGTTTTGGTCTGTCTTCTGCTGTCTTTATGGTAGGCTTCACACGCATTGAATTGAAGCCATCTCTGGTAGCCATCATTTCCCGATGGCAGAGAGCCAAAGACTCCTGAGTCAACAAGGGACATAGCATTGTGTACAAAAATGCCATAACTGATAGGTGGTAGGAATAAAAGGAGTTGGGTCCACGGTCCACATAAAACACCTCAGATGTTGCAATTGTAATGGATCACATTCCACGGGCCGTGCCGGCCCCGTTGCAAAATCAATTCCCCAAACCCCAGCACGTGTCTCAGTGGGGTGAGAGCTCCCGTGCTGCCAAACCTCTGTCAGCCCTTGATTTATGAGGACAGTTGGAACTCTGCTCTTTCTGTTTTCCTTTTTTGATGTTTGGAAACTATGGCCTTAAGCCTCAAACTAGGCGGTGAACTCAGAAGACATAAGTAAAATCGTAGATCAGTGTGTCCTCCCCTGAAAAAAGAATACTCCAGTCTATTTACAGGAAACCACATTCACATTGCAATTCTATGAACAGAAATTGAAAAAGGAAAATGATACAGTCAACCCCACATATTTCTGCACGGAAAAGCTTATTTGAATAGATTTTCGTGAATTTACCCATTGATTTGTGATTTTGGAGAGAAAGTTTGCCTGAAATGAATTAGTATTAAAAGAGAAAATTCTGTATATCTCATTTCATTGTAACAGACTATCTTAGATTGCAAGCATTTTCATGTCTGTTGATTTTCAGAAGAAAGAGCAATGAGCTGGAGCAAACACTCAAGGGTACTAACAAACAATGGCAGCTCCAGGACCACCTCCACCCCATTATGCCCCTAAGCGAATCCCCATTCTATTGTTTTTCAGACCAGAATAAAAAACACTAGTGCTCAGTTTTCTTGGCCATTTTGGCCATGTTGAAAGCACATTTTTCAATATATTAAATTTATGTGAGCCTAAATCTGGTTTACTTTTAGACACAATAGCAAGACCTGGTCATTTCCAAAAAAGAATGTCAACAAAAAAAAGGCATGGATTTGATACTTTACAGGTGCATAGTTTCAGCTGGTCAACAGATGAGAAATGGCAATATTTTGTAAATAGGAACATACTGTAGAACACCACACAGAACAACAAGTATCAGAGCTCTTTTGTTGATTCAATAGGACCAAAAGGAGAGAGATGCTACCAAGTTGGGGAAAAAGTGATATGTTTTTAATAAATCCAAAATTACTTGAATGAAACTACATTGCCATTCTTGTCTTCCATTTATTTATGCATCTAGTAACTTTGGCACACCACTAAGATCTTAGTGAGCATATTAAACATCACCTGCTTATTACCTGAGAACATTTTTTTTTCATAAATCACTTGGTCACAAGTTTGAGTATGCAGAACGTTCTACAGTACATGAACCAGGTTTTTGTAAGAAGGCCAGTGGACCTCACAAACCCAGTAGGGTGGTCAGTAGGATATTGTAAACACAATTCTTAGCAAGTGTAACCGAAGCCAAGCAGCAAAGAACGTAAACACTTTGTCACCAATATCAGCATGGACTTACTGTATAGTAAGCACTGAACTCACCCAAATGGATGTCCAGACAGAAAGGATCCATGATGTTCAGACGTAAGAAGACAGGGATGGGGCAGCCAACTTCAAACTGCAGTGTCGAGGGTGGCTGGGGGGGTGGGGGGCAGGAGGAGGGTGTGTGGGGGGGGTATTGCGTGCAGCGTGCCGTCAGTAAGTCTGCCCCCGTCTCATACACAGCTGCTGCAGGAAAGAACAGTTCTCATGGCTTCTATGACATCACAGCAAACTTCTGAATGCTGGGGTTTTTCAGAAGAAAAAGACAGTCCCCTGTTGCAGATAAATCTGTTAGAGAAGTCTCCATTCTGTGCGTTAGGAAATCCTGGCTTTCTCCCACCATGGAATAATAGTGAAAGCCTTGTAGGCTACAACTCCAAAAGAGTTTCTCAAGCCTGTGGCACCTCCAAGGACAACAAAATTACTATGCTGTTTTATGTCTTCCAATGCTCCAGTCTTGCCACACCGAATTGGATGTCAAAAAAATGTAAGAACAGGATGCTGAACAGAACCCTTAGATGGCAATACTTCAAGGACATTCATAGATCTGAAGTCTCGCTTGAAAAAAGACCTTCATAATAAACAAACAATGAAGCAGAAATATGACAATTACTCTTGTAAGTGAAAGTGATGGTCAAACATAAAATGTTGAAAGAAGCTAGCCAAGTAATATTAGTACCTTGTTTCTGTTACACATCACCAACATCATCCGCATATTGAAGGGAACCAAAAGACTGTCACATTTTCCCTGTGCTCTTCTCTCTTTAAAACTATTAAACTTTGTGCTATGCTTTTTACTGTTTGTGACCAATTTCTCTGAATAAGCAGAGTTTAAAGTACTGTATGACATATTTATCCAATATTTAGGCTTAAAGGAAGAATTGGATAAAAATGGCAAACCTGGTAGTGCTTTCTTGATGTATAATTCTTTTCACAGTTGGGGTATTGTTTGAAGAAATGCAACCGATGTTCTTTCAAGGACAATCTTAGTAAAAGTTGCAGATAAACACAGATGACATGGTTAAAAATGAAGACAAGCCTCAAAATAGTATGACCTGAAAGTCATCTGCGACACGCAACTGTCTCCTCTAATTTCTAACTTCTTTTTATTTACACTAAATATTTCACATGCGAGGGGGTGCGGTGGCGCAGTGGGTTGGACCGGGTCCTGCTCTCCAGTGGGTCCCGCTTGGGGTGCCTTGCGACGGACTGGCGTCCCGTCCTGGGTGTGTCCCCTCCCCCTCCGGCCTTACGCCCTGTGTTGCCGGGTAGGCTCCGGTTCCCCGCGACCCTATATGGGACAAGCGGTTCCGAAGATGTGTGTGTGTGTGTGTATTTCATATGCAGTACAATTACATCGTTGAATAACATCAGCATGCTCAGCATTGAATATTTGTGACTTTTCATTGCTTCAGTCATGAATTAGTTATGGCCATTCTGTGTCTAATGTTTATAACATTTAGAGATAGTGACGAAACATAGCGATGAGAGAAATGATCCAACTTTCACAAAACATCTGAATGCAGATTAATGTTAATCATTTCCAGTATAATTTGTTCCTGTGTTGAATTTAGATGTCACACAAAAGAGAAACCTCACTGATTTATACAGCACACTGGTACTGCAGTGCTTTTTTTACTTTAATAAATGAATAACGTTGTTCTCCAAAGTATGATGGGTTACAAGTAAATTAATGGTCCTGCTTTTTTGTCATCCATACTGAGAAGTGTGGTTATATGTATGTTATCCATAATTGCATGAGCAGTTTAAGTTTTGGGTTAAGCCATCTCAAGATGCCATACCATTGAATGACCTGGGGTACAGCAGGGCCAGATGCAGGTCCACCACTGGTCATGCACACTCATATGTTTAGTTACATCTTATCAAAGGCATCTGCATCATTGAGTAATTGACTGGCCCTTTACACTGTCCTCAGTCACCTGACTTCGTCTGTCTTCATTAATCTACTGAGACTAATGGGGTAAAGGACAAGAGGAAAAATAATTGTTGTAAATAATAGTGAAAAATAATACACACACACACACACACACATTTTCAGAACCGCTTGTCCCATACGGGGTCACGGGGAACCGGAGCCTACCCGGTAACACAGGGCGTAAGGCCGGAGGGGGAGGTGACACACCCAGGACGGGACGCCAGCCCGTCGCAAGGCACCCCAAGCAGGACTCGAACCGCAGACCCACAGAAAAGCAGGACCCGGTCCAACCCACTGCGCCACCGCACCCCCTGAAAAATAATAATAATTGTTTATTACAGTTAATAAGAAAAATCATTTAAACTTACTAGAAAGTGCAGGAATATAATATACCAATAAATAAATAAGGACATCAGTTCAATCACCTTGCAGTGGTGATCTACCTTTAAATCAGGAGGAATTGCCTGCGGTTTCTTTCAGCTATTCTACATTCTGAGTGGCACGCAGAAAAGCACAGAAGCTTTTAGATTACTTTTTGTCCAAGACGGTAGTGCATCAAAGCACAAGTATGAAGTAAAAGTTAACAGTAAAATCTACTGTTCTGCACAATATAACATATAATAGACAGGACAGATGACTGCATCTAGCATACAGCACATAATAAAAAAATACACAGCAGTTTTGCTGTATATACAGTATCAACATGATCTAGAAAACAAAATTCCTACATGTTTTGTCAATATTACCAAACATTAAAAGATACTTCTTAGAGAAAGAAAAACAATGGTTTTAAGATAACAAAGCACCTCTCTGAACAAAAAGATGCAGTAACAGTATGAAATAATAACATTAATTCACTAAGTGACAGCATTAACCATATGCTCCCATTAGCTCACACTCATCTTGCTCCGCTTTCCTTATACTCAAGACCCCAACTGGTCAGACTGAATTGTGAATGAGCAATTTTTTGAATGCTGAAATTATTGTTGTTTAGGGAGTATACCCTAGTATGCTAAAATGTATAAAATGTCTATTCTATTTTTTTCATTCACAAATTCTTTACTTAATTTTTAACAAAAAGTGTGTACTTTGCACTGACACAAATCACAGAAGTCTAAGAACACTGTTCTGAACGAACACCATCTAAAAGAAAGAAAATTAACCAGGTAGTGGGTTACATCTTGTAGACCATAAAGTCGTCATGTTTTCCTGTATTCTCCTGTGGAGAAAAAAAGAAGAAAACAAAAACAAAAACTGATGTTTCCTCACCAGACACGGGAGGTACTTGGGATGCACGGGCTGAGCTAACAAACAGCAGGAAGACCAGCAGCACTTGCAGTCCTACTGGAGATGAAGACAGCGGAAGGTTCCTGAAAGCATGCTGGATGCCTACAGCTTTCACAGATCAGTCAAAGTAAGCCGACAACTACAGGCATAACAGTCCAGCTTCTGGCACAGCTGTAACCATGCAAACTGAGTCAGCTCCTGAGAGTGCATGTCTATTTTTTTTATTTATTTTTCTCCACTTATTACATTATTCATAGTATTCAAGAACAATGGAATGTGTTTTTATCAAATATAATTTCTTTCATGCTGGAAAGGTTCTGGCCTTAAACAGGGAATGATTCACAGCCAAACAATTCTTGGAAATCTTGGATGTGAAATTTAAAAAACAATTGGAATTTTCTCAGTTTCTTGCCAGAAACTGTTTCCCTGTTCTTCTCCTCACTCCTAAGCGCTTTCCTCTACCATAACACTGTGTTCCCACTGTAGGAAGCCCTGTCTCCAGGGAGGCGGGTGAATGACCTCGCTTACAGTGGCTCCTCTTATGTAAGCTGCGCTGATGTTCAAACTCGTCACAGGATGATGAAGTCAGTGAGCTCTATTGTCTCCTGGCAATGCTGCAGCCTGGAATGCTTAAATGCTTTCGTCATACTACTTTTATAGCACAATTATATATGGGCTATTTATGTATTAACAACATGATAATCACTGCAGTGCTTTTACGTGAATAGTAACCATTGGTTACCATTGTCCTGTTATTGAGTTCTTGTCTTGCCTTAATGGACAGGAACGAAGCAGTTCTGTAGGTTGTCAAAGTCTGATAATCCACTACATAAAATACATGATGAAACACAAAAGGTTTAGTTATAAATGCCCAGAAGGGATCTTTAAAAAGTCCATTTTGTTTGATATTCAATATATTCTTTAATTTATTGCAGTAATATCAGATCTTTACCATATCAAAAGTGTAACTGCTGGTCAGTGAAATATATTTCTCCTCATCAAAATTCTGCTTGTATGTAAAATGTGTACAGGTTTGATTCTGAAGGGACCGAGGTAAGACAGGAAGGTGAAAAAGGATTTCTATTTCTCACAAACTCATGCATGTTACAGCCATTCCTGTAAAATTATATAAAATGTAATCCTAGTGTCACACAGAACCGAGGACGCAGGGGCGGCTGGACCCAAGTGCAGGATCAGTCGTCAGGAACCAATTGTTCAGGCAAGTACTTGTTGTTGGGGATGGGTGAAGTGTCAGTTGATCGGCGGTCAGAGTGAGAGCGAGGACCCAAGGAGTTGGTCAGGGGACAAAATGAAGGGTCGAAAACCAGGAAATGGAGACAGGAAGCAAGGGATGAGGAAGAACTAGACATGGCGCAGGAGGGACGGTTGTCTCAGAGAGATTCTGCAAGGGAACGGGAGCTGAGGAGGATCTTTTTTAAGGGTGCGTGTACTGATTGGTGTCAGGTGCTGTCGAGTGTGATACGGGTGTGGACGTGACACCTGGAGACCAAAGAGTATATTTTTATTGAGATAATCAAGTGCTTAAACAAATCTGCAGCTGGTTCACAAGGCAATTGCATGTGCAGGAAGCACAATACCAATCAATGTGTCCTGATCTGGGAATGTGTAATGCCACTGTCACTACTTGACATCCGTCCATCAGGGGATCTGCAGGACCAGACTTAGTTGTCAATGCAGCACAGAAGTTGTAGCTCAGAGCTCTGGCCCGACTGTAAGTCATAGGGTCTACAATTCAAAAGGGGGAGCAAGACAAAGCACAAATGTTGTGTGCGACAGCATCATCGAGCCTGTTATTTAGACGAAGGAGATTTTTCTCTTCGGGTACAGTTCTAAACAAAAAGTTTCACGTTTCTAATCTAACAGATAGCCACTGTTAATGCTGCACCAAAAAAGCAGATGTTGTTGATATCCCATGTTTCAAGAAAAAAAATCTTTCAGGCCACCCTTACGGACTTGGTTCCCTCAGAGTCAGATTTAGACTGTTAAATTATTTGAGGGGAGTTTCTTGGCCGCTCTGAATAATCCAGTCTCATTTTGATTACAGAATCCCATCAAATAACGTAGATGCTCCTTGACTTACGATGGTTCGACTTACGATTTTCCGACTTTACGTTGATGAGCTGGCAATAGACATGATCTTTTCCCGGGCAAGCGATATGCGGTGCAATACTATATCATGATGCTGGGCAGCTGCAGCAATCCGCATCTCCCAGTCTGCTACGTGGTTGTGTTTTGTGCATCCATAGAAACAACCATCTGTGTCTCCTGCTATTGGTGGGAAGAAGAAGAGGAAGGCAATTACTCTTGAGAAGAAACTCAAGATAATTGCCCAGCATGATGGTAGCAAGCTCATAATGGCCATCGCACGTATGCTAGGCTATGATGTTTGGTAGGTTAGGTCTGTTAAATGCATTTTCAACTTAGAATATTTTTGACTTACGATGGGTTTCATGAAACATAACCCCAATCTAAGTTGGGGATCACCTGTACTGACAGAAGATAACATTAACAAAATTACATCTTGACTGAAAAGAGATCTAGCTCAATCTAGCAAATAAAAATCAATAATTATGCTTATAATTATGCATCCCCAGCAGAAATCACACTGAATTCAATAGCTACAGTTTATTCTTCATGGTGCTGTATAGTTTATGCAGAATTACCATAAAATCAAGACAAGCAATTAACAAAGGGCACAATAATTGTTCTTTACCATTTTAATTTTGTGTTTCTTTTCAAAAACTGTGAAGTAGAGACGAGATTAAAAACAGCACAACCACATACATTCTGTTTCGAAGGGAAGCGGAAGAAAAGCTGTGCTGCTGTAATGCTGCAATTTTAAACAGGCCTTAACCACACGCGAGGAAATCAGTCGGAGAAACGGATACAGTTAAGCACTTGAAAGTGAGAAGATGAGCGTGAAATTTCACCGAGCTGCGCTGCAGGGAGCCAATTTCAAGGTAGTGGGAAGCAGCGCGGGCTGCCGCTGTATCGCAGCGCTCCCTCGGCCTCCTCGCTGGCTGCTGCACCAGCAGGCCTTTATCTGTGTGGAAGTCATTTGTGTTGCTGCTGTCCGATTAATCAAATGAAGACGTTGCCGTGTTGTTCCTATACTTTCGCTCCCTGGCAGGGAATGAAAGGCCACCCAGCCTCCCTCTCTGCTCCCCTCCAGATGGCTCGCGGTCGCTCGTCTCTTGGCAGCACGGTGCCGTGCAGCAGGTGGTGAAGGGTTCAGGCCTGCTCCGGTGTCAACTGCAGTTCAGGTCCTCTGAGAAACTTTGGCAGCAGCGCTAATGGAATTAGCAGTGAACGATGCCACAAGTTGAACACAGAGGACACTGGCTGTGACAAAGGTCTACATATCAATCTAGGTCTACAGTCCCGAAGGTATTGCGAAATAGTCATGGTTATTTTAAAATCTATAGCAACCCGTTGCTAATTGCTCCTCTGCATCTGCCTAATGTAGTGCTTAGCCTCACTAGTCCCTTTCATGAGTGACTTCACTTGACAAGCCACTTCCTCTCCGGCAGATTGATGCCATTAGCCTAAGGATGTGAATGTAACAGGAAATTTGGAGCTTTCCAGGACAATGGGGCAAGACATGGTCTATTTCTATATCATGTAACACAGAATAAAATTCTCAGCTCTTTAAAGAAAATGCTGTGCAACATATTCATTATAACAAAACTAAGAATTTACCAGTATATTTCATCATATATGAAATAGCACCTGGCATAGTGTATAAACGTATCGAATATCACAACTTTGGAAAGCTTCTTTTATAATGCAGCTGTTTATGCTTTTTTTCTTTTTTTTTTTTACTTTGTTCGCTTAGTTACCACTCTTCAGTTATAAGTCAAATACAGTACATTCATCATTCTTCCTAAATTATTATGGGAAAGCATTTTTTTACTTACGTTTATGTTTATTCATTCAGCAAATGCTTTTCGAAAAAATGTACTCTATGATTCACAGTATACTAAAGAAAACAGTTAATAATTCATAATAATTCTATCCATAGTTTTAAACATAGTTTCCCTGATGACCCAGCACTACTAAATATATATACACCTTGCAATAACCTGTGATTTATGAGTTCAACTTCACCCAGTTTCGGCAACTGTGTCACTGTCGACTCTGTAGTGGTCAAGTGTGCTGCTGAGTGTGGCTCATCTCATACATTCTTTGTGTCTCTCCCATCTGTACAGGGGATGAGGCCCATATGTATACAGGGACATTCTTGCTGTGGTAGATTACTGTCTGAATCATTTAATCCATCCCAGTTAACTGTTTCCAAAACACCCGCTAGCCATCACTTGTGCAATTCAAGAACGTCTGCAAAAGGGGCTCCAGGGCAGATTCATCAGCTTGTGATGCAAGCAGGAAGGACCGTTCTGTGAGAATCCACCCCTAGCAGGTAAGGGAATATGGGTATGACCTTATAATAACCTTACTGTGCCAGCCATAGATCTCAGCTGTCAGAGAGCGACAGGCCTAGAGTCAAGCCCAGGCAGGCTGGTGCAAGAGAGTTAGACTGTTTTGCTTGAAATTGGGGAAAAGGAAATATGTGGCAAAAATAACCGCCATCCTGTCACGCTGTGATTGTCATCAAGTTGGACTTCACATAGTGACGGGCACTAATTTATCATTATGAAGAATGAAGGTGTCTAAACTGAAGCCAAGGTATCCCAGTTCTTCATTCACACGTGTGTTTTTCCACTTAGTTTTAATGAAGAGCAAGGAATTTCAAAGGAATGGTTTTCTCACTGGCTATTTTGTCTTGTGTTGAGCGCAATGATTTACAGTTTATCAGCGTTTCAGACTTATGAGTAAAGCAGAGGGGTCCTCTGCTTCAACACTACTTGACTTAATCCGGTCCTGCAGCAAAGTACATGCACAATACTTTGCATGTCTTTCCACTAATAAGGTACGTTCTAAACAACGAAATATTTCATTTCATGAATTATCGGAGGTCCGTTATGACGAGAATACCTTCCTAATACTTTCACAGTGTGTCAATCACATCATTTTAACTAGGAAGATTTGAAAGATGGAGAAGATGAAAGGAATACACAGAAACGTTCATAATGTAGAAAAACATAATATATCAGATTTATACATTAAATTAGTAAGTGGACAGTATTGCTCCAAAATGCACATAATTTTTAAACAACGTCCAGTAAATTCAGTAAATCTCAAAAAACCAAAGAAACGCACGTGTGGAATTGGGACATCTGAACTGCATTTTTGGATTGTTTATACTGTATAATATTCTGCCATGGCAATCTGTAATAACTGTGGGAATAGTGGAAAACATTTGCTCAGTTCTTTGTTTAAGTTAAATTACAAATAATACGTTAATGTCATATTGCATACTGTCACGCGAAACACAGGGAGCCGGGACGGCTGGACCCAAGTGGAGCGTCGTTCGTCCGGAGTCGAGGGATGAGGCGAGTTCTCGTTGTCGGGGACTTAGCGAAGGGTCAGTCGAGTGGCGAACATGACAGGAACGAGGATCCGTGGACGTGGTTGGGAAACGAAGCGAAGAGTCAAAAACCGGAGGATGTGAACGAAGCGTCACGAGGAAGGGCGGTTGTCTCTAACGAGATTCCGCAAAGGTATGGGAGCTGTAGAGTGTTTTTTAAAGGGTAGGGAGTTAGTCAGGTGCTGGACCGGAGTCAGGTGCTGTCGACTAAGTTGTCGGCATGGATTTGACACATATGCATTTGCTAAATTGTAAGTTGTTATTGTTCCATTGTTTAGAAGTTGCTTGTGTTCTACGTGTTTTTTCCATTATAGAAGATTTTGAAAAGATGTACTCATGATGTAGTTTCTCATACTGTCATTCCTAAATCTTCAACGGAAAGAGGAATTTAAAGCTTACAAAACGGCATGGATTGAAATATAACAGATCTTAAACGGCCATCCCTTAGACTCTGTACAGTATTCACAGTTTTTTTAGGTTGTCTATCAAACTGGACACAGACCATGGATGTGTTAGTATCTGATAATTCTGTGGAAAAAGGCGTTTTCACATACTACTTGAAACTGCTATTCTAGTGTGTTTTCATATGGACTAGCATCTACAGTCGGCCTGCATGCCAAGGGAAGTTGTTAAATTTAATAAGTTTCCAGTTTTGTAACATGAATTTTCATGATTCATGTTTTATTTTCAACTCAGACATTCAAAAGAATTCAGATAAAACAATTCGTTCCATGCAAATATAATTACCACAGAATACATTCTCCTTTGTTCTGTGCTGTATCGTGGCACATTTGCTATTTTAGTTCAAATAAATTAATAACTGTTTTCGCATAAAGCGAAAGGAGTGCTTTGTTTGTTATTCTCTTGCCCAGCCTTTCTGAGGTTTATTTAATCATTTTCAAGTATAATTACTGAGATTTTCAGGCAGAGTGCGAACAGCTGGCACAAAACAGCCGCTCCTCTTAGATCAAAAGAAATATGGGCCTAGAAAAAAAAGGAAGAAAAAACAATGTCAGGGAACGACAGCAACAGAGAGCGATCCCTGCGGCGGTCATATGAGCAGTGCTCCATGCCAGGAAACAACACGCTGTTAGAATTCTGCATCATCATCATCATCATCATCATCATTATCATCATCACCATCATCATCAACATCTCCAAACGCAAGTCCGCCATCATACACACAGAAACACGCAGAATTCCCCATACATCACCTTAAGGAATCTACATTATTTCTCAGACTATTTCTTCTCTCCTGGTGGACACCCCGTTTTCCTTTATGGACTGCTGCCCTGCGGTTTAGATAAACTGAACAAGTAATCACGATTTCATCGAAAAATCCGACCATCGAACACGTTTAGGAATTCTCACAATGTGTCTATGTGTAGCAGAGAACAGTTGGATTGCTTGAGTTACCTGTGACAGTCTTCTGTCATCAAGGTGAAATATAATTTGATGGTATGCTAACATCCAGCTCAAAATGCCCGTGTTACTTGTACATTTCTCACAAACAGATAAAAGAGACAGCATGGATGACTGCACTCCCCTGTGTCTTGGTTTTTATTATGGTGCTCTTCAATAATGTATTATTTTTGTATAATATGAGACTAGAGCTGTGGTGGAGCTCTGTGAGTAGGATGGGGAGGGGGACAGACCTGTTTTTCAACTCGTTTTAGCTGTGGCCATCACTGGATTTTGGCTGGTAGCAGAAGCACCAAGGCTCATTGTTAAAATGTGAGCAAAAGACCAGATGTGAGTTACATTCACTGTACTCCCTGATACCCAGCACTTTACTGGGAAGCTGAATCAAGGAACTTTTTTCTTTATATACAGATATAATCTGAAGCACATATGTTCAATCTGTCTACATACTGTACAGCCCTGCCATATGGCATTTTGGTCAATAATAGGGACAGTTACATTGCACAGCCCACATGCACAGATGAGCATGCATATGTAGCTCTGCATACCTTCTGAATCTGCAGGAATATAAAAAGTCAGGCTGAAGAATTTTTCTTAAAATCCTCAGACTCATTCACTGACTGCAGTGACTATTAAAAGAACGCCCTTATTAAGTCAAAAAAAAAGAAGAGCAAAGGAAATCCGCAGAACATAAATGTAAGCCAAAGGAGAAAGAGTAGAATCACCGCAAGGCATTTTCTTTTGGAGGGTGATTGGAGATAATTAATGGGCTAACGTTCCCCAGGGAGAAGCTCTGAAGCCTTGCTTCCCCACTCTCCATGCGACTGTACCCCAATATCTAAGTGCTCTGTGGGACACTGCCCCTCTCTCAGTCACACTCACATGTCCTTTTGGTGCTGTGTCTTTGCTTCAACATGTGCATGCAGAGGCTGCTGTCCTGAAACGCAGCGCCTTCCTCTGGGAGGCGTTAGAAGCACGCAGCAGAAAGTGACAGGACACAGAGGAGAGGAATGACACATCTCACGGGACATCTGATGACAAACAATTGGTTCCATCCGTGCTGGGATCCAGTTTCTCGACTCTTCACCAGACCTGATTTGCCAAACCAATTCAAACTATCCTAAGTATTCATTAGATTTAAATATGCATGTATAATTACTTCTGATGTGGCATACTTTCAAAACTGTAGATGCATAGTCAATTAACATTCTTCTACTAATAATGCGAAAAAGAAGACTTCCAAGAGTTGCTGCAGTCATTTGAATACATGTGGTATCTGTGCAAGTACGTATGAGGTGTGTTGCAGAGTGTATTGGGAAAAACTTCTGCTTGAGAGGAAACACATGGGGCAGTGCTACTCTTTTTTGGAGGAAGTGGGGAGCTGAGCACGGATTCCAGCAGAATAACCCCGCTGTCACCTCATATCCCTCCAAGCCGCAGGCCATGCCACACCAGACCAGCCATATCTCTGGGCTGTGAGTATGCGTGTCATGGCCAGCGATGACAGAAAGTGGGGGAGGTTCGGGGTTCCTGCGACAGATGGATGGACGCTCTGGCCAGTGGAAAGTGGACAGAGGCGGTGTCTGTGAAAGCAGTGTGTGTGGTAAGACAGTGCTGAGCCTCATTAATCAGTGACCGCGGTGTGGAGGGAGCCCCCTGCCCTGCCTTGTCGACCCCCTACTTTTAAGATTTATAAACAGGACGATTTGTCTGTGGAAGTCCTGTCAGTTACCCCCATTGAAAACAGGAAGCTCAGCCATGCCCTCATTCCCTACCCCACCCCATTCTTCACTCTGTAACTTGTATTTTCAAAACCAACAAATCAGGATTTACTAATTATAAAACTGCGCTAACTGATCTTTAGTTGTTTTCAAACAGATGCTCTAACCCCTGCTGATATCCCTCATTTGACACACAGTTAAAATTTACATTATAGCATATTATTATTACTCATGTGGCAGAAATGTGAGAAAACATTTTTTAACCTCAGGCATGACTTTTTAATAAACTCATTTCATAACCATAGTTATAGCACAATAACTCAAAATAAAAAAAAAAAAAAAAAAAAATTCAAGGATTGTTTATGTTTTTTTTCTTTCGATTGTAAAGATGCAGTGAACTTGTGGCTCTGCTTTCTCGTGTAATTATAAATTAATTATAGTAAATTCCAGCACAGTTAATTGGGATGTGGGAGGGTACTGCAAGGGAAGACAGTTGGAGAGAACTGTTCTGAATGTTGCTCTGAACTATTTCACATAGTTCAGTTTGTGCTTAACTAAGAGTGGCACAGAAGCACAGTGTCAAGAACAAGCAAAAACATTTTGAGTAACTCATTTACATATTTATTTTTTTAGCAGATGCTTTTGTCCAAACTGACTTCCAATGAACTCTGTCTAGTTTTATCAGCCCACACACCTTCTCAACCTTCTCACACACACACATTTGCAGAACCGCTTGTCCCATACGGGGTCGCGGGGAACCAGAGCCTACCCGGCAACACAGGGCATAAGGCCAGAGGAGAAGGGGACACACCCAGGACAGGACGCCAGTCCGTCACAAGGCACCCCAAGTGGGACTTGAACCCCAGACCCACCGGAGAGCAGGACTGTGGTCCAACCCACTGCGCCCCTGCGCCCCCGCGCCCCCTCAACCTTCTCACCTTCTCACCTTCTCAGTAATTCCACATAAGGATAGACCACAGTACCTCTTGTGTAACATCTGCAGGATCTGCCACCGTTTCCAACACACTCTGCACAGCTCTTGGTCTAAGTCATGGTGATATTTCATCTGGACTATTGTGATTCCCTCTTGTCTGGTTGTCCGTCCTCTGCCATCAAGCCTATACAGCTAACACAGAATGGTGCTGCAAGAGTTGTGTTTGACCTGCCAAAGCGTTCCCATGTATCCCGTATCCTCGTGACTCTCCAGTGGTCTTCTGCAGCTGCCTGTCTCAAGTTTAAGACTTTTACTTAAGACCATCAACAATTCTGTTCCCGATGCCTATAAACACCCTATACTCCAACAAGGATGCTACACTCCTGTACTTCTGGCCAAATGAGAGGTGCATTGTTACCATCATCTTTGTATTTTTGATCAGACTCAATCTGATATGCAGTTGCTCTAGAAAAAAAGGAGCCATAGAAACACCCTGCACTCAACAATAGCTTGTCTGCATCTAAGGCTTTGCACTTGTTGAGGACTTTTGGTTACCCCAAGTTATATGTTTTCATTGGAGATAAATGTAAATAAATGCAGTTTATGTGTGTGTGCATTTATGACCTGCAGCTGACAGATTTAGTCATAGGGCTGCCATCACCAGAGATGAACGAGATGCGCATGAACTGCTGGCTAAAGGGTTGCCATGCACTGGGGCTTGATGTTTTCCACCAAACACTTCATAGGGCACAGGATCTAGAGGATAGAGGATAGAGGCACGAAGTCATCCCACTTACATTTACATTTTAGATTTATTCGTTTAGCAGGCACTTTTCTCCAAAGTGACATACATCTTACAGAAAATAGAATGTGTGCATTACATTAGGAGAAAGAGACATAGTTACAGACATGTGATTCTTATGTAAAATTAGTTTGTTTCTTTCCACTATATGCACCAGTGTTCATCACACCTCAGTCCATGGAGCATTGCTCAGAGAGTTTCGAGAAAAACAATAGCTAGCTGTTTGCTTATTACAGAGAGCCAATCATTTCTCTCTGAGATCCACACGTGATGATGACTGACTGCAAGGCAAAAGGTCACATCTTTGATATTTCAGTCACTGAAAAAATGGAAAAGGTTGAATAAAAAGAGAGAAGTAGATGAAAAAGCGAGAGCCTATTATTAAAAAGAGCAAAGTGGCTGGTGCTCACAAGGAGAAAACAGACGAGGAAATGGGAGAACTTTCAAATGGCGCAGCAATAAGAAAACTAAGCCACAGGATGAGTCAGTATGCACACAATGGGAGAGGGCAGACAAGGTCTGGAGGCAGATGCTAATTTAGGACATGGGAGTTACAGGGGCTGACAGAGTCAGACTGCTCATAAGTAAAGCAAGTAATGAATTGCAATGTGTGTCTCTCAAACCAAATTGCCAAAGGCGCTGCAGCAGTAACAAGAGGAAGGGAAGCAAGTACTCAGACTTATTGAAGGGATCTTTGCCGGCATTACATCAATGGTCACCGTACCATCAAAAGGTTATTTTAATTTTCTTTTTTAATCCTCAGATCATTACTGGGTGTGTGAGACAATGAATTCTAAAGCCTTTATAGTTTGGCAATAACTCATTCTTTCATGAATTTTCTATACAAACTTGAAACAGAGTAGTTGACCTGAGCACTGCAATCAGCATGTCAGTGTGAGATGAATCAGATGTTCAGGGTACGCACATCCCATAATTCCACAATTTACCAAGGCAGAGAAAAATTTCATCACTTTCAAAATGTGATATCACTCTCTTTGTCACAACAAAAGATGTCCTGGGCACTAAAATGTCCGTCCAGATTGCATCATGCAACATGCAAGTGGTCAAGGCAACTGGTCCTATGACAGCTCTAAAACTTTTAGGTACAGATGAAAATAATAAGCATCTGTTCACATTCAGATATCTTTTCCCTCTCATTCTTCTTCCACTGCGGTGGTGCAGCGGGTTTGGCCGGGTCCTGCTCTCTGGTGGGTCTGGGGTTCGAGTCCTGCTTGGGGTGCCTTGTGGTGGACCGGCGTCCCGTCCTGAGTGTGTCCCTTTCCCCTCCAGCCTTGTGTCCTGTGCTGCCGGGTTAGGGACAAATGGTTTCAGACAATGTGTGTGTGTGTGTGTCTTCTTCCACTGTGATTTTGCTGATCTCCCGTTTCCCTTTTGCTTTTTCTCAGTAGCTCTGCTGGGGGTGGTGAAGTTAATAGAATGATAGTGTGCAGGCCTCCCTTTTGTGGTTAGGGTCAGCTTAAGTAACCAAATAATCAGGATTTCTGAAAACAGTGGATTCCTGACTTCTCCCTGACCTTCCACCTTATCATTCTGGGGTCAAGGAGCCTAAACTTGAACCCTCTGCCTGCTGTGCCTGTTGCCACCTCTGTTTCACCCCACATCCTACGAAAGAACAAGCTGTGGAGAAGGCTTAACCGGTTGCAGCTGTGGAACTAAGTTGAGTTGGCCGACTAAAATGTTGCGCCACTCCCATTTGTGTACACTAGCCTTAGCCTTGGGAAATAGTGGGGGAAAGGCTCCCCATACAGGAGTGACCAGGACCTTTCTATTGGAACATATGACAGCCCATGTGGTAGATTCTGCTTCTGCTGATGGATTAGTCGCTTCTCACTACAGCATGATCTCCCCCAAGGTCTTTACAGGTGCAGCCTCTACAGCCCCATGGCAGCAAGGACAAATGAAACAGCTTGATAGCTTGGAGATTTTTTATCATGATGGAAGGATTCCTGAGAGAAAGAAAAAACCCTGCTGAACAAAAAGATCTGGCACCAACCTATTATTATTAACCTATAACAAAAACCGTATTATTAATTTGGCAGATTCTCAATGCAGAATGATTTACAATAATTACAAATCCTACAGACATGAAACAATGATTCTTGTAAGTCAGTTTCTTTAATTTGATGTTATGTCTACTGCAAAAGCCTTGTCTTTTCGTTTGTGTAAATTATCAGGAGTTGCAGAAGTTCTACATCATATGTTCTCTGACTCCATTGTGTATTGCTGTAAATGGATGAAAATGTGGTTCAGTCCTCCCCTTTTCTACAAAAGCACCTGTATGCAAGTGTTCTGCTATGTCTTTACATGTTAAAATGTGAGCCAAAACTTAAGATTTCCAAAAAAAACCTTAAAATTTACTGTTTACTTGTGTTTATACCCAAGGCAGAGCACTGCAGCTATGAGTATTTCAGCCCTAAAAAATATTTTGAAGAGATCTGAGTGTCTGTTCTACAAGGAAAATCAATTCTCTGTCCAGCCTTCTGTTGGAGTGCCTTGTCAGGGGTTTGTGTTGCTAAGCATTTTCCACTTCAGCTTCATATTTTCCAGCTGACCTTTCAGTTTTAAAAATGCCCAGAAAAGTTTTGGAGCAGTAACTGCATTTGGTAACTCCAAGTTTGTAAGACAGCTGTCAATCAGAACACAAAGACCACAAACTACAAAGTCACTTTAAGTCGAGAAAGAAATTAACTGCAGTAAATAACCTTAAAAAGTATGATATAAGGTCCCCGACCTTCGAGAAGGGAGTCACTTTGAAGTTCAGGGGAAGAAGTCTACCCCAAACCCAAAATCCTCAACAAAAAGCTGAATCATTAGTTAGCCACTGAGACCTTTACCAACCCAGCTGGGATTTCCACTGCTGGTGCTTGAAGATGATCATGGAGGCAGATGAAGAGATCTAGTTTGTGAATCACGCTGCAGGATGGAGTAAAAATGAAAATCTCAGCCGGGAGCCTCGGGAATCGGTAAATCAAAGGCTGCTTAAGCTAGCCCGACACCTTTGATCTATTATGGCAAGCTGCTGGTGCAGGGTGAGTCCTTGACAGGCGGTGAAGCTAGGAAGGCTGACAAGGGCTCTGCAGGGACCATTAAGAGGCAAAGTGCACACCGTTGAATCCCAAGAGAGTTTCAAGAGTTTCCTGTTTATTTACCAGAGGTCCTGTGAGTGAATAAGGCAAGGAATACAAAGACCAGCCTTTTAAGATATCAGCGCTACAGCTGCAGGTAATTTCATCATCAGTCAGACTGTACCTTGCAAGGCTCTTTCTGCTGTTACCCCTGCATACTGCAACTGTGCAATGTCACCAGTGTCTGGGTTTCAACATCTGAACATCACGGTGATTGTTGTTTTTTTTTTTTCTGTGCTTTGGACTCTCCTGTTATTTTCAAACCCTGTTGCTTCTCAAAGCCGGAGAATTCCCATTTCAGATGTTCATTATCAAGCAGGGCTACATCTATTTAGTTTTATATATTAATGCATGCAGCTGAAATAGTTCTCATGTCATGAATCAAAAACGAATATGTTAAATTAGAAAACTGCAGTAGATTTAAAAATGCTTTTGCTTTGTATGATTTAAAACATGTGCACAGAATCACATTGTGCAACTTAGTTGACTTCAGGCAACAAGAAAGTATAGAAAGGGATTAAAAATGCTTAAAAGTGGATTAAAAGTGGAATAAAACACAAAAACTCCGTGGTACGCTGCAGTGTGTCTGGTCCTGGAAGTGACCAGGTATTAAACAGCAATGGGTAGATCCATGGTTTTTATTATTCTGAAGTCTCATAATCTTAAAGACTAGCAAATCACAAGCTAACACTGATTTAAGAAAAAAAACTGATAAAACACCAGTGGGAGACTAAACAAACCCAGAAGTACAGTATATCACCACAAAGTCTGCCACAAAATTCCTTTTGCAACGACATTACGGTCCACAAGTCTTTTAAACTTAAGCTCCATTTTACTAGCTGTGCCTTTTGCTTGTTTTCACATATACACTCCCTAGTATGGCAGTGAGACAGAGAATTGGGGTGTGGACTGGAGTGTGAAACAAGGACATTTCTTGTTCAGTATTCATTGTTATGAACCATTTGTGAAATACCAGATTACAGTGGTCCCAAGTATCTCCTGGAGTCTCAGGGCATAAAGAATAGTACACCCTGGACTGGAAACCAGCCCATCACAGGGCAATCACACACATTCAGTAACACAAACACACCCTAAGGGCAATTGACAGTCACCAAAATCTGACTAATTTGACTAATATAAAATATATTTACTGAATATTATCTCAAAAGAAAATTTCTTTTAAACATAAACATTTCAGAAGGGATAAAAAAAACATTGTATGGTAAAAATGGTGAATTATTGTAATATTATATAGCACCCAGTACTATAAAGGCTTCTGAAGAAAACAATGCAAATACACCTTAAGGGCAATACATGTTAAGAGGTTGTTGATCAGATTTTAATCAACATAAAAATCTTGGCATAATGCTTATGCTTCCATTTTACACTGCAATGTATTTGCCCATTGATGGCCAATAGCCATGGCGTGTTAATCTGAGGTTGTTTAGGCTTCTCTACCAAATAAAATCATTTTGTTCTGATTTCCTTCATATTACTTTTTAGACTTCCAGATTTGAATTTAACTTGAATTTAAATATAGTAGCAGTCAAAAGGTTGTTTGCACTTCCCGGAATCATTTTTTTTTCCCATGTGGCATTCAGTTTAAAAATTTAGTCAGAAAAATAGCCAACTCCAGGCTCTTCTGTAGTAATTCCCAGAAATGTACGACACTTGTGCGTTGCTTTGCTTAAACTCCTCTGTCCTGTTTGTGCCACAGTATTGCCTAGGCTGCACAGATGTATTGGTAGCGTGTAATGAATGCATTAAATGAAAATGTACTGCATATTAAATGGTACATTTTATTTTTGCTCCATTAATACTTCAATACTGTTCGTGTTCCATGTTTGAAGAACCCTTACTGTTAAGACAGTGTATCACTGGTTTCCAAATGCATAGAGAATCCAAATGTACCTGCTCAGTATCTCCAGACAACGAGATGCAGCAGCTTCCAGTCGACTAATGAACTGAGCTTGTAACCATAGACGTTATAGGGTGTTTTGTTGATTGACAGTAAAAAGGGTCTTTGAGTGGATAGTTTGACACGCATTGCTTTCTGAATCATTTTGGCTGTTTACCCTAAACTTAGACATAACACATAGACATAATAATAAACAATCTTCATCCCCCCTGATTTGATCAGTCTAAACATTTTCTGCATAATAATCCATATAAGATCTGAATGAAGTCTCATCTTCATGCTTTACTGCTTTCCCAGGATGAATGGAGACAAGTGGAAGATATGAGGAAAGGATGCATGCAGTGGAACGAAGCTTGGTTGTCATGTACCCCATTCCTGAATGGGCCCTCTTGTTCTAGGGATTCTTTAATGACTGTATGGAGCAATTAGTTTGGTTTTTGAAATCAAAAGCTGGGTCAGGACTAACAAATTGGGAGGAAGCAGAGAGAGGCAGACTGAGAGAAAAGAACTTCCATTATGCAAAAATGCGGTATTGATTTTTTTTTTTGCCATTGTTTTTATGATGCCAGATTAAAATGCCAGAACACATTGGTGTCCTTGTTGTGTAAATGGAGGGTTCAAAAGGGAAGGCATGCCTACCACAATGAACAAGTGAGGTTAAGTATACAAATTATGCTGGCACAAGTTTTATTTGTTTATACAGGCCTTCAGTATGTGAGAGTGCCAGCATTCAAGTTTACGTAAAAGGTGCTCAGATTCAGAGACATCACAGATCTTTATTCCAGGGGTGCCAGTCTTGCTGAGAGATTCAACATTCAACTTATTACTCTTATTTCCACTTACCGCTTTCTTTTTCCTGTTAATTTTTAGGAATAATGCCTTATGCAGTTTTTGAAAATCTGGCCTTGGTGGAAGAATGACATGTTCATCATGATAATCTTCTTCTCCCTCCTCCACTCCCAGCATAAACCTCAATCGTCTTTACTGGTCTTCCACCCCCTATTACTCTGTAGGAGTTTTGTGACATCACTGATGTTCATTTTATCTCCTACGGTGGCACAGGGAGAGATTTCTAGGGATAGGAGGATTTCTTTCATTTCATTTTCCCACAGTCCTCGTTTAAAATATAGAAGATGGCCCCCGGCATTTGTGGCATCAAGACCCTTATTCCTCACGGTGCTGATGAGAGCAGCATGTCAGCCAGTTGTGTCAACTGTGTTGAGTTATTGCTGCTGAGAAAAGCCAATGATATATAAGCCTCACATCACGTCAGCAACCATGTTCTCTTGTTTGTCATGTTTGAAAAAAAAGACTTGACTGGAGATCACTTGCCTGGTTAGTGTAGAATAACATACAAGACGACAGTTCAAAAGCTGCTTTCACTGCGGCAGAGTTAATGAAATCTACAGTCGTCCTGAATTCTGCTCAAGGATCACTTTTTTTATACTATGTGCCAAATTAAACTTATTTTGTGGCTTTCACAATTATAGTGGTCCTGCTTCCCAGTAAATTGTGATGAAGTTGAATAACTTGAACACACTGAACCGCTTAGAGCGCAAACATATGACAAAATGTCCAATATGTTTTGACAGCTTAGTGGGTTACAATAATAAAAGAGAATGAAGTTCCAAAAATTATCCTGGCATTGTAATTGGATATAGTTTTATCCCAGAATTCAGGTGACTTATTTAAATGACAGAAGGTATTATATCAAATAAATCAATAGGTGGCATTTACCTTGGGTGATGTCCAACAGAAAATTTCCTCTGAAGGTTAATTCAGGTAACTACTACCAATATATAATGATTCTGAAATGAATTACGGCTTAAAAGAGAATGATGGTTGAGACTTGAACTCTTTGATGACTGAGAGGGTTCACAAGTGTTTATCAAAAGCCTCCGCTGTCTTTCTGCTAATGGCCTTTGGGGAGTTTTTCGATGAAACCGAATCTTTTCAGTGTTTTACTAATGGGGATTATGAATACAGGATTTGTGTCGGCGAGATCAAAAGCACAGATTCTTTCCAAGACGAGCGCCAGTGCTTTGTTTAGTTTTATGAGCGATACAAGCAGATATGCCTGCAACAGCTGTTCAAAAACAGAGCGTCATGTGATGATGATGAAGATATCATTTCCCTCCGAAATAAAGGCAGAACGCGTGTGCAAGGAAGACGAGCAATATCACGCAACATATGCAGGCTCATTACTGTGACTGCTTTACCCTGAATTGTATGTTGCTTTGGAGAAAAGCTGCTGCTACACGTGAATGAATGTAAACGTACATGTAAATGAACCACATTTCAAGCACAAATTTTGCCTCTTTCTTTCCATGGGTTTTCAGGTAACTGGAGCAATACAGAAAGCATTCAGGTTGACTGAACTCAAACCTCACAATGCTCCTCAGGTCACAGAGAAAATTCTGGAGAGTTGTTAACACATAGCATGTCTAATTGCTGTGTCAGCAAACATAAAACAATGTCAAAACTTTTGTACGACATTTCCACAGGCAACAAGCTTATTACAACTGCTTGAATTCATGCTTGTCATAAATACATCTGTGGCGTGCTCATTTGCGATGCTGAAATACCTCATGAATTACTTACACAGTGGTTAAAGGTGAAGAAGACCTTCCTCTTTGACTTTACTTGTCCCCTGTGAAGGAATCAGTGATCACTGTGATGTAAAAAAGTCAACATGACAGATTTTGGACAGAATTACTGTAGAACTGTATTCAAGAAACTGCCGCATAATTTTTAAACATCGCGAAAGCTGTATTTGTTTTGAGAATTATCATAATTTTTGAGTATCTGATGACTATTTGATTAGTCTTAAGTCTTTCTTCATACATGGTGCAGCTTCATTTTTGGTACTATGCAAGCAGTTAAATGAGTAACAGTAACATTGTTCATGCATGCAGCACATCACTGGACCTGATTATATGACTGAAGAAGCAATGGAAACCTCTTTAATTTGTGAGTTGAAAAAGGTCTTTGGTATGATATTTTTTGCACCACACGCAAGCTTTGGCCTGCTGAGAGGAAAAAAAAAACTAATTAAATCAGTACAAACATGAATGTGTTTTTGGTGAGTGGCATTATTTTTAGTATTTTAAGAAAATAACATATTTCTTAAAGAACTGTGTCCTCCACTTAAAAGAATACATAGATACATAATACATAATATAAGTGCAGCTTATTTCTTAAAAATAACAGTATACAAGACTACTCCCAAATGGAAGGCATATGCTTACCTGAGCTTACATACTCCAAACCTTGGCATGATAGACTTTACCTTGGCAGACCCGACAGACTCCTTTCCCGAGACTATTTTAGGAAATCACTGATAGACAGAAAACACAGTTCTTTGAAGCCAGGAGCGGATGATTTGCTTGTATTCTTCATTCTGTTTTCTGACACAAGCCAAGGTGAACTTCAATTCCCTATATTCTTATCCTTTAACCCTGCAATCTAGTGCAACAGGGTGAAGTTTGAATTGATTTCTCTTTTTTAAACATGTCCTTCTCTAAAAGAAATAATTTGGTTTACCTCAAGAAAGTTTCACTTCAACAAGAGATCATTAATAACGCACCAGAAAAGAATAGATGATGACGAGAGATACAGATGTTGTTTTCCATGATATGACTACATAGCCATCACTAATAAAAGCCAAGCACTCCTACAATGCTTCAAAGGTTCGAAACACCCCAGTCAAAATCGTCCATAGAGCAGTGGTCCCAACAGACTGCGACTGTGGCTTGGCACTCCGGTGCTGGCAGTATTTGAAGCCATGATGATGAACGGCTAACAGATCCATCAGAGAGAAGAAGGAGAATCAGTGCAGGTGAGTCACATCAACAAGCCATTAATCACTGTGTAGCTTCCCAAGGGGATCAGCTCCTTGTGCTGGAATGTTTTTGAACCAGATTTTTATCAGACCCTGATTGTTTGGCAAAAAAAAATCTTTAGAAAGTAAAGCAAGTGAAACAAGAAGTTTTTCCTTACTTTGCCATCACTGCGGTACTCTTCCTTATATACTTGGCTTGTCTTTAAAAAGTAAGTTAGTCTGCTTATGCAATTCATAGCCACTTTGTGTGGGGAAATTAATTTATGCGATGTTGTATAAAATATGAGCTTTCAAATGACTTTTAGCCTTTCAGAAATTTGGACCCTTATATAATCACAATGTTACATTAGATACAATAGCTTTTTAAAGAAGCCATATGACATTGCTAGTATTTTAAAATTTGCTGGGATTGTTTTCGGTTGATTATTTTTTGGTACTTAAATAATAGTTGTGGTGGCAATGTGCATACATAAATATAAAAGAGATAGACAAGTGTTTGTGTGTAGGTGTGTTGTATGTTGTTTAATGACCACTGAGAGAGTTCTTTGCTCAAAATGAAGAACAAAAACACTTTGGGAAATCCACCTCACTGTTTATTCTCATTTATTAATTGATTATCAATAAAAAGTTGTTGTAGTACAGTGCTCCCAGTGGTACAGAGTCTATTGCAGGAGTTCAGGAAGTGAGGTAATTGTTATGCTGGATTGGACTCCTGTCCACTGTGGTTTAGTCAGACACATACTTATTCACATGTTCATACAATAAAGGCAATTTAGAGTCACTGTATACCTGGAACACATATCCCTGGACTGTGGGAGGAAACCAGAGTACACGGAGAAAACCTATGGGGAGAGAGGAGAACATGCAAACACAGACTGAGTTTGAATCTGTGTCCAGGCTCAAAACCATGCCATAATTGTACCATAAATGCCTTCCTTGCCTATGTTCCATCTTACAAAAACACAGGCATAAATAAAAGAATGAATGAATGAATGAATGAATGAATGAACACTTTTTTTTATTCTGGAAGTAAATTCGGTTTGGTTATAGCAGCATAAAATGTCACATACATACATATATACACAAACATATATAACATCATATGTACAGCAAATACTGTACATGCACATGCAAAGCAACCAAACATATAAAAAGTAGAATAAGTTAACAAGTAAATGAACAAATGAAATACTTAAATGCACTGGAGGGGAGAGGATGGGAGGAGTGGATTGTAGCGAGATGATGAATGAACAAGGTGGTGCAGTGTGTGATGGGACACAAAGAAAGCTCAATCCCACTTGGTCATTAGGAGGTCATCCTTTTGGGATCCCGAGGACTCATTGCAGCAGTGATCGCTGGTTAGGCTCCCCGGAGCACCGCAATTGGACCAGCCTCCTGCGGAAAGTGCTCTTTTGGTTTACTATGGTGATGTACAGAGGGTGTCAGTCATTGTCCAGACAATATTAAACCTGGTTGCAACATGTAGTAGTTTGTTGTGAACAAACAGTGAACAGGTAGAAAAGCAAGCTAACGCCCGATTCTCCAGATGCTTGATGCATCATTACAAGGAAAGCAGAAGCACCGATGAATGCAAAACTGGAAAAAGAAAGCAGGGTAACTGAAACAAAAACCAAGAATTCTGGAGGATTTTGCCATTGTCCATTGCAGGTAAGATTAACACAGTCAAAATCGTGGTACATTAACGATGACAGTTTGAAAAAATGTAAAGTCTCAAAAATGTCTATACTTCTGTGACTCAGTCTCAACAAAAACTATACATTGTGAGCTTCACTAATCTGGAATTTATGACAGGGCTGCCATTTGGAAACCACAGAGTATAAAGATGCATAAACTGGTATAAGGAGCACAAAACCTAGACCCTTGAGCAATGGAAAAAGTAAGATGGTCTAATGAGTCATCTGGTGTAGTTTATATCTGGAGAAAACCAAAGGATGCCTCTAACTCACAACGTCTGTTGCCAACATGGTAGAGGATCTGTAATGGTGTGAGCAGCCATCTCAGGGGAGCCATTTGGTCCTATGTTTGCTCTGCATGGTTGTATAAAGGCCGAGGAATATGAAGCCTTTTTATGGGACAAGGTATCAACACTGCTACCTCATAATGTTGCCAAACTCTAGGATGATTATGTCCCCTCATGGACAACACACTGAAGTCAAATGCCTTACCTGGTCTCCACAGTTACCAGATCTAAAAATCACTGCACCTTTATTGGCAGTTCTGGAGCACAGAGTGCAACATGGATTTCCACCTTCTTGATCCGTCGAAGAACTGGAGGTGTTTCTTCTGGGAGAACGGTGCAGTATCCCACTACACGCAGCTCAGGACTTGTGTGTCAGTACTCCAAGAAGGACTGAAGTTGTTCTGAAGGCACAGGGCAGTCCTACTCCTTATTATCTCCTTGATATTAATATATCGTTAGCTGTTTCTGTCATATGTGTCTTACATATTTTAAAATAGTTTAAAAAAATAACAACGATACTAATAAAAAACTGTTTTGAGACATAATTTGAAAAGTTTACTCGTCATTTTTAAAATTACACTGATAAGAATAACGATAATAACAGCGTGAATAGCTATTTTGCTCTTTATCAAAGCTCTGTATCCGGGATGATTTACTTGTTACGGCTCACAGTACCGTTCTTGGCAGTTATAGGATGTATTGGAAATAAGTGAAAGCCTGCATATTGCTGCTGCTGTAATTATCTTTGATAACACGGATAACAAGTAATGGGGTCTGACTGGCCTTCGCAGCGACAGTCTGCAGCCGCGGCTCTCCTGCTGCTTTTAGATTAACATCAAACGTCCTGCTTGGAAGTAGCCGTGGCTTCCCTCCGCTTTTCTCAGCGTGCGCTCACAGCGTTCACATTCGCTTGGCAGCCGTAAGTGTCTCCTGTTCCAGTGGCCCTATGGCCCCTGAGCAGTTGCACAAGCCCTTTGCAGTGCTCTTTGGTTCCGCCGGTCAAACAAAGGCCAACATATACTCGACATTTTTCGCTGACCTCGGTCTCCCTTTCAGACGACCCCTGCTCCAATTCAATTTGTGCTCTTTTTAAAGTGCCGTATCGCTTGCCGCATCACCACTGACAGCGGCTGGTGTTGCGGTTAATCATATAAGCTTGTTACCTCAAGGCTGCCGGATCAAGGAGGGGCCATGCTACACGGCCCTCAAGAAAAGGTGTTTACCACGAACTGCAGCGCTGAAGCATGCAGCCGTATGACTGATGCAGTTTCAAAGTGAGTAAAGTGATATTAACAATTTTCGTTGCATGTCTATATTTGTCGTGGGGGGTTTATACAGATGCGTCCGTTATTAATCAAAAAACCGCAGAGAATGTCTACCAGGCAAGTAATTTTTTTGTGTGCATCTTTTTTTGCACTAATAATTTTTCAGAGGGAACTGAAAAGAGGAATGAACCCATTTTCGGAGAGAACTGACGCTGTTTGTGTAGAGCTACACATTAGCACAGAGGCAATGTGGTGTGTAGTAAAGAAACTGTTATATGTAGTGATAGATGAGGAATCATGATGCTTGTGTATGAAATTGTCTCTTTTTGCTGACAGCCCAGGAGTGGATTTATATGCTGTAAACGTACACTAAACTTTAGTGCTGGGCTGTTACTATCCTTATCTTTGTGCTACACTGTGTAAAATATTTATACACAGTGTAAGATAAAACATTTAAGCTGTGAGAACACATGCACATATGCACACACACACACACAACACACACACACACACACACACACACACACACACACACTGTCTGAAACTGCTTGTCTTGAGCAGGGTGGCGGCGAACCGGAGCCTAACCCAGCAACACAGGGCATAAGGCCAGAGGGGGAGGGGACACACCCAGGATGGGACGCCAGTCCATCACAGGGCACCCCAAGCAGGACTCAAACCCCAGAACCACTAGAAATCAGGCCCTGGCCACACCTGCTGCACCACTTTGCCCTCCTCAAACTGTGAAAAACAATAATAAAAAAAGACCTTTTTTCCACTATAGCAAGAAATGACCAAACAATTGATTCCTAACAAGCATGACGCAAGCACTGATCAGGAAAGGGCGACGGTTGGATGTGCTCTAACGTGACACATAGATCTCATGACTGTGAGCTCCGCAGGGAGCATGTTCTGTATCTTCAGCCATGTGGCCTGTTTCCATTGTCAGCTGCCTTTAACGGTGCGATAGATATTACCCAATGTTACAATAGTAAATTATCCAGCTTCGTCTGATGATGCCTTCCTGGTACCCTACAATTATTTCACATTCGGAAAGTTTGCTACTGAAAAAAAAAAAAAAAACTCTCAAATCCTGAGCTGACTATGGGCATTGAAGTTAAACTGAGAGGAGGCACTGGCAACACTGACCACTCCACTTGGGTTGTTCCAGCTCATTAAAGGCGGTCAAACAGGTAAATCAAGTACAAGAGTACAAGGCCCTTCAGCTACAGAGTTCAGATCAATCCGCTGTTCCCCCCGTATTTTCTTCCCTCAATCTGCAAACCGAAACTTGATGCGGAACGAAGATGTCAGTTAAGTTAGTGGCGCCATAGACTTGGATTGTGGCTCCGGCGAAAAGAAAAACAGTTGTAGTGTATTTTGGAATCACGGCACCGTGTGGGGCTGAGCTGCTGCTTCAGCAGTAAGCATGTCACATAGTCTTGGGAAAAGCAGCACGAGGAGTTTAGGGTAACATTCTCTCGCAAGTTTTTATTGCCATCCCTTCTGATACCTTTTCCATGTGCTCATGTGATTTATATTGTTATAGTGAGTCCCACAGGATCCCTGTGCCGCTAATTGGGGTGTTTCTGAGCTGCTTCGCGCTGACCTCTCCTGCTGCACATCTTACATAAATAAATAAAACATTCATGAGTGGCGCGTCAACCCTCCTGCAACTCCCCCAACGCAGACGCCCCCTCGGTATTTCCTGCAACTCTGGAAAACTTTATAGAGTGATGGATCAAGTCGAATCTACTTTTGTAAAGCGCAAAGTGTGCTAGGCTGGTGTGTGCCGCTGCTTGCCCAGCTCGCAGCCATCCGTTTCATACCAAAGCTCCAGTCCTACAGCACTGTTGAGAAATGCAGGGGTGGCACTCCTCTGGGCACTGTGAATGGCACCGCGAATAGCACCGCAAAGTGTCTCTCACTGGGTTCTGCAAAGGTCCACCCAAGTTTGACTGGAGGTGGGGTGGGGCACCAGGAGATGGATGACGGATATGATAGGAGAAGGCCTGCTTCCTCAGCCTCAGCTTCCTCAACTCATAGAGACCTTCCTGCATCTTGTTAAGAGGCCATAAGTCACCTCTGTGTTTTTTTTGCTGAGGGTGTAACTTGGGTTTGAAGGGCAATCAACACGTAAAACAAGCGACCGTATTCCAGTGCAAGACTTGGATTAATTCCTGGCTTTAGATCACAACTCTGAAAACCAAGGTGAGGGAACTCTTTGTTATCTTAGAGAAAGGAGTGGAGTCAAACCCTGGCGATGGCATGGAAAAAAGCTCCAGTCAAAAATGATGCACAAATGTCATTTGACAGCAAATTACACCAGCATAACTCTGTTTTTCTTCTCCACTTTCACCACACTGAATATGGTGTTGAAACATTCGCAGCTAAACCATTCACCCCCCCACGTGTGCATAGCGGTGGGTCTATCCCTCTGGGGCCATTGCTCTTATTTCTAACGTTTGACTCTTTTTCCTACCTTACAGTGCGGAGACAAATGGCAGATAGCAATGTTTGCAGGAATGGCTCCGTATGTCACACCCCTGAGCAGCAGGATTCAGAAACCTCTGGAAAACCCTCCTCCCGCCTCCTGGACCGCAGCCCAGGCTAGCAGCTAAATTGCACTCGGGTGTGAAATAAGCCTTTGTAACCACCTCTAGTTATTACGTGTGATGTACGGTGAGCGGACATGCTTGTTTTAGGGTGCAAAGAGGAGATCGGCCTCACCCAAAGTATTGTGCCTCCATCTGTAGGCTACACGGGGTATTACTGCTACACGTTCGCTCATGCGAATGCGTTCAATGAGGCCACTGGGGGACTATTGCTGCCTGGACTCATCTGTCTGTTGACTCTTAAAGGCTGGATGAGGATATTATGAGCACGGGGAGACTGCATGTACTGTGTTCTCTGTGTGTATAGAGGGAGGGAGAGAGGAGAGAAAGCCGTTGAAAGGATACAAAGCAGGGCAGAGATGCTGTCCCTTAATTGACATCCTGATGCAGTCTGAAACGCCCCTGCACCTCCAGGCTTCTTCTTTGCACGACACAGTGGCAGATTACGAGGCTTGAGCTCCAATAATCCCGATTCCGTCAATTAACCGGCATCGAATGCATTCCAGTGCTGGGAAATGGCACTTTTTAAAATGCTGTCTTTGGAAGGGTACACCAGAATGCCGCGATGAATCGTAATCATGTTGCTAGATGTTTTTGAATGCATGGGCATACTTCTGCATCAGTAGAGTTCTCACCTTTCTTGGAGCTCTTGTGGAGTGCCGGACCGAGTTCAAATGAGGAGCATTCGTCTGAATAAGCTAAGCCGTTACCTTCTTTGCTCAAGGACTGCGGGGCCTCCAGGGACAGGGTTGGCCTGCCCAAAAGGCCAGCGCAAATGCCAACACCATTATGATGGGCAAGGGCGATGGAAGCGCCAGTTGTCTGGGCCTCAGTGGGCGTATAAAAACGTCAGCTATACCGAGGCGTGACTGAACACCCTTTATTTCCTGGAATGAGCTTCCAGGACTGATAGGGGGCAGGAGTCTCCCCAGCAACAAACAAAGGCTGGAACTGAAAGGCAGAAAGAGGTGGCTTGGTTGCTGCAGCTTTACTGGTAATACTGCTGAATCGATGCCAGAAAGATCAGTAAGTGAAACAATAATATCGTGAGCAAGTTTCTGCACAGCGCAATGGCTGGCATGGTTTCCCTCTCTCAAGCTGTGGATTGATGTCAGCAACTGCACGCTGACCTCATCCAGCCAAGGTCAAGGGTCTCTTCTTCGGCTCTTCGGAACATGCGAGAGTTCACTTTTCTTCTCAAGCAATTGGTAATAAAAGCACTGAGTGATGGGTCCTGATCCGACCCCGTCGACACGGCACGGCAGTCAGCCTGTCTTCAGTTTAACAATTCATAACATTCAGAGTCACACGCTCACAAAACTTGCTTTTATTGAAAGGCTTTCCATTGTCCACATGTGTGTTTGATAACGATGACACATGAATTTACTTCAGTCACTCATTCTCACTCATTATTGTGAACCGCTTATCCAAGTCAGCCTGGCGGCAGGGTGGAGCCTATCCCAGAAGCACAGGCGAGTCCATCACAGGGTAGACACACACACAAACGTGCACAAATTTAGTGAGAAAGAAAAGAGCACTGTATAGATATCAATGTGTGCTTTGCACAATTTAAGTAAAGAAAGTTGTAATAACAAAGGAAAATTGCGTCAGACTACTCAATTGCTCCCAGTGGTATTTATTAGAGTGCTATTTAAACTTGCGGGTAATTGTCAGCTTCGGAGATACATGTAAAGATCTGGAGATGTATGTACACTGGGGCTACGGAAGAAGAAACTACTCTGGAGGCAAACTATGTGGTTGACATGAACTGGTATAAATACGAAAATCTGATTTCATTTCCAAAGCAATGTTCAATACAATTGTCTCCAGAATTACTCTTGGCATTTCATCACCAAAACAGGATTTTGTTTTCGAAAATCAGTTGCACAACAGACCCACTGACTACAGATTTAAAACCATTTAATATATTTCTTAAAACGCCCTCCTCCGTATAGTGGTGAAAGATATGCAGGGTGTGATCTCTGAGAAACACAGAAAAACTCACACAGAAAAATGTTTGGGAACAATGCATCGGGAAGCATCATAAAAAGCTTAATCCAAATGTTTCTTTAATTAGCAAGAGCTGAGCTCTGCATCTACTAGTTTTATAGACTGATGATAATGAATTAAGATATATTCATAAAAACAAGATATCACAGTTTTGTGTACTGATTTCTCTACCAGGTATCTGTGTTGCCTTATACCTATTACTCTATATTGCATGTTCACTGTCAGCTGTATAATGGAAAAATAAAAAATACCAAATGTTCTGAAAAACCTAAACTTTGCACGACAGTGTGTGTTAATCAAAATTTCCAGATTTACTCCTGATATATATTACTTGGCACTCTTCCCATACTGAATGGAGTCACTGATACCATACAGTACTTTATACAGTATCAAAATTAGACAATGTTGACAGGCAACTAGTATTTAAGAAGCTGCATATTATTGTGCCCATCTTGTCAGTGCTATACGGAGCGTTTTGACGTTCCCATGTCCTTGTCTTATTTACATATTTTTCTCATATGGCTTTCTCTGAAAACTTCTTTTTATAAATGTGATACTATAGATTTTAATGCAATGTTGTACAATAATAGTAATAATAATAATAAGATACTATATTCGTCAGAATACTCTATTCATTTTATTAATATTAATAATAATGACCTTCAACTTTGTTTATTATATCAAATCCATGAGAAATACTGTAAAGAAACACCTCTTTCTCTAAAACACCAGTCTTTCCAAAAACAGAAAAAAAGAGATACATCTTATAAATAATACACACATGCTCAGACTGTATTGTTTAAAAAAAAAAAAAAATCGCTTTTTTTTTACGAATTTAAACAATACTTTGAGCTTCAGTTGCTCTCAGAAAACCCTTGCGCATTTGTGGATAAATATCTGTCTTTGGTAAACAACCAGGTTGAAGATGATGATATCTCGGTCACCTAGCAGGTTTGGCAGCACAGATATACTAATATTTTTTCACATAATGTTTACTTCTCACTTGTAAACTGTTCCATAATACAGTACCTAATAATTTAAATATAAAAAAATGACCGCGTCATACATTAGATTTCACTCTTTTATGTTGTCGCCTTAATGTGGGATTGGGTGAACAATGTACAACATATAATATACGCAACACATGCAGTTATGATCGGCTGCAGAACAGAGGGCTCCACCTTCCCTTGAACATGTGCACCCGGTTGCGCTGAGCAGGACGGGGACTGAGCGCTGGCAGACACCCAACGCCGGAGCTTCGGGAAATAAACAGCTCATTCTTCATTCTCTGTCTTTTTTTTTTTTTTTTTTTTCGTGTGGACAGCTCACACTCCAGCCTGTCTGCCTCCTCATACCAGCCACCACAGCAGCAGAAGGCTGGCCAGTGTGCAGACGTAGTGCCAGCTGGCTGCCCGCCAGCCGGCAGCACCATTGCACAGGTCTGAGTCGCAGCAGTGGATACGCACCCCGGGCAGCTCCTTCTGGTGGCAGTGTCTTGCGGTGGCACAGCCGCTGGTCAGTAGAATACCCAGGGCAGCTGCAAGCAGCACAGATAGAGAAGGAGGTCAGGTGGAGAGAAGCATGCAGGGCTAGCGAGGAGAGGGCTGGAGCGGTGGGTGTGTCTGTGTGCCATGTTGTACTCAAGGAAATAAATGTATTTAAACAGCTGAGGCCTGTAGTGAGCAGGATGTCAGTGATTTAGCCTCATGCCACCCAGCATGCTACCCATGTACTTTTTTGATATTGGATAAAATCGGATTTGACTTGATTTAAATTTCCCAATTTGAAGATATCTCCCTTAGACACAATATTTGGAAAATTCAAGGGTGAATTTGTTCTTTCTATGGTGAAAACATGCACAGAATCATGATCATATGAAAACATTTTTTCTCTCTACGATGGAAGACACCGGCCTATAGGACAGTAGGAGCTTAAGCTGGTTATGAAATAGTGGTTTGGTTGCACTGTACAAGGTCAGATCTCTGGGATTACTGTAGGCACACTGACCAAGACAAAAAGAAATATCCCTAGATGAACCCAGGATGCCCCATACATTATCAAAGACCTTGGCTATCTGAATATGTATTTTCCAACAGGTTTGGCTTTACATTTACATTTATTCATTTATCAGACACTTTTCTCTAAGGCAATGTACAACTCAGCGTAAAGAAAGGTCCATTTCGCAACATGGAACTTGAGATACAGATACATGATTGCCGAAGCACAGTTTGTTTCTTGTCTGTCAAATGCTTTGGAGCTATTAGGAGATCAGGACAGAAGTGAGTTTGAAAGAAATGTTTTGAGACCTCTCTTTTGCTGGAAATTAACTAGCAAGTCTGAGGGGCAGCTCATTCAGCAACGCCAGAGACTAAAGCAAAATCCTATGAGGTTCTGATCCTTGCGAGTGGCACCATCAATAGGCCAGAGGTGGAGGAGTGCAGCATTCTAGCTGCAGTGTACAACATGGTGTTTTACAACACTTGCTTCTGAAATTGCATCATGTAAACACTGTACTGTGTGAGCATGTGGTAGCAAACTGTACAAAGCTGCTACCTCACAGCTCCCAAGCTGCTTGGTGTATGTGGGGTTCGCATGTTTCACCCTGGGTTTGAAGCTCCAGTGGTACATGGAGAAAAATGGCTTTGGCAAACCATGATGTAGATGTGAAGTCTGTATAGAAGGTGGTGTGTTAATATAATAAATATGAGAGCAAGCCCCAATGATCAGTGTGCTTTGCTAATGTATGGAGAAGACATGATGAAGAAATATTGGGTAGGTCATTTCTAATATAGCTCTAGTTTCCCTCTATTCTTTAAAGTCTTAGTTTTCAGTTTGTTCTTTATATGAAGTTGGTCCTTGATTTAACAACTGTCAAGTAACAAACTTTTTGCCGTTTTAAGCTTTTTTTCAGCGTTTACTCTCAAGTTTTCATGAAGAGAGCTAGCACACCAGTTCAAACTGCATGGCAAAGCTCCGCTCAAAGACTTGAGCGATAGTAAGTGCAGCCTTAATTTTTTCAAAACCCTACTCAGGCTCTGGGCAAAAATTCTTTATTGTGCTTTCTGACTTACAATGTGTCATAAATATCCCTGCCAAGCAACTTAGAACGTGCAGGTGTACGCATGAGGCATCCCGGCTCACCACAGAGAGAGGCTGTCTGTCACCTGAGTGGGGGGGATGACAGTGCTGCTCTGTTTCCATTCAAACAACAAAAATTTTGCCTCCTAACTCACAGAGCCGTCATGTTACTGACATTTACATTTTCATTTTCATTTCACGCCTACCAGACTGCTACGCTCTTCCACATCTGCCTGCTTGGTGGTCCCATGCACGAAAGGTAAAGCACGGAAGTTCTTGGTTCTGGCTCTGTTGTGATGGAATGACTTCCCCCTCTCACTCAGCACTGCTGAATCTCTGTCCACATTTAGAAAGGGTCTTAAAACTCACCTCTTCCAGACTCACTTAGCCCATCATTTCTTAAGTTCATGTAAGGTATACATGTTCATGATCATGCTCGGATCAATCCTTTACAGCTACTTGGAAGGCGATTAGGAATCTGTGATATTCTGGTAAAGTTTTATGCAGCTACTTGTGTGATGAACGTCGGTACATATGGTGAAGGAAACAAGGTAACGGTAATTAAGAGTCACACATCTGCAGCTATGCCTCTTTCTCCTAAGGTAATGCACACATTGTATTTTCTATGAGATGTACGTCGCTTTGGAGAAAAGCATCTGTTAAATGAATAAATGCAAATGTAAATTTTGAATTGTTATTCATGGAAGCGGGGGGGCGGTGCGGTAGCACAGTGGCGCAGCGGCGCAGCGAGTTGGACTGGGTCCTGCTCTCTGGTGGGTCTGGGGTTTGAGTCCCGCTTGGGGTGTCTTGTGATGGACTAGCATCCCATCTTGGGTGTGTCCCCTCCCCCTCCAGCCTGCTGGGTTAAGCTCTGGTTTGCCGAAACCCCTCTTGGGACAAGCGGATTCAGACAGTGTGTGTGTAAAATATAATGTAACATAATACAGTGTGTATTCATGGAAGCAACTTGCAAATCAGAGCAAACAAAAGTGCATTTGACCAACAAACAGAAAGATACAGAGCTACAGATACAAACATGCATTTCTGGTACCACAGTCATTTTTTCCAATGCCACTGTTTTTGTCGACACACATGACACCAGATGCATACAAAATTGATGAGGAATCTTTCACTCGCTTCATGTTACAACCAACTAGCAAAAATTACACAGTTAAAAATTTACTGCAAAATAAATTTACACAGTTGACCTCATTTTTTAAGGACAGCCGGTAGCGTAGTGGCTGGTGCTACTGCCTTTGGATCCAATGATTGCAGGTCTGATCCCCACATCCAGCTGTTGTACTCTTGGGTAAGGTACTTACCCTGAAATTGCCCTTGTAAAATTAACCAGCTGTCTAAATGTGTAAATAATTTTAACCTTAGCACTGTAAGTTGCTTTGGAGAAAAGTGTCAGCTAAATGAATAAATGTATGTAAGGAGCAACAGCACGTTTACATTAGTAGTGAGGTTTTACCTTTGCAAGCGTTAAAACAGCAGAGACACAAGTTAGTAGAAAGAGGTGGAGATGGGGCTGCTCACATGAACGGAGCGATTATCCCGCACACTTGAAGAGCAGGTTCACCGAGAGAGCCGGGCCCGCCGTGAGACCGCAGGAGTAATTACGCTGAGGAAGTGATCCGGGACTCGTGTGTGACGCAGGTCACTGAAAGGCCACGCGCTCAGCCTCCCACACTGCGTCTCTGGTGTCACGTTGAACGCGGCTTCTGCATCCAGTTTAATTATTTAAATGTTTAATTCTAAATGCAGTTGCAGATCTAGCAATGAAAATTACTGTCACAGGTTTAAGGCTTTTACCCTCGCTTACCAGTAGTTTCCAGTTAATGAACCTTTGCACACTTAAATAAACTTCAACAACTTTAATATATATTAAGTGATGATGAATTCCTTAATATTTACATGGAAAATGTTCACTGAAACTTGGTAAATGTAAAATAATACCTGAATGAATGAATCATGCCATTTTAGAATAAAGAGTACTTTGCAGGAGAACGAAAATTTCAAGATTAAATTCAAGTTCATTTCATCTTTTCATTAAAACATTTTTGTCAACCTGTAACCTCAGAAAATTATCAGCTTTTTTGCATAAATGCCACACACAAATTTCTGTTTGTCTCCTAAATAGTACAAGAGCAGCCGTATTTGTACTAGGCTGTGGTTTGGTGAAACTCGCAATCAAGATACAGCTCTAATAATATGTTTTAAACATATGAAAATCTGAACAGCAGAGGGAAGGAAATGTAATCCACTTTGGTTAGAGGATCAGGGACATTGGTGGGTGGACCCCAGTGCTTCAAATGTAAATTTCCAGAGCAAATTTTTCATTCCCACAAAAGTTAAGAGCTTATTGTTTGCAAAAAAGAAGCCAGAATTTACATGGCCAGATGAAGACCATGAGTGATTTCTTGTGGTCTGAGACTGAGTGACAGGAAAATGCTTCCCGGGCAGAGAAAACATGCAGGGTGCCCTTTTCTCCATTGTACCTTTGTTTGACCCCCTTTTTCTTTATATCCGGGGAGCCCGTCAGTGAACAAACACTCTGCTTTACAAGAGCTCGTTGAGCTGGAATCAGCAGACTTGGCGTTAAAAAAACCTTGAAATTATTATATTACGTGTTTTTCTATGCAGATATTAGGGTCATTTTAAAATTCTTATAAATTGTGAGTACTGTTTGCAAGCGCAAGCTAGCATTAATGCAGTGTCATTACCGAGAGTATTTGAACTTCTGGAACCGACGGTGTTGATGGATCAATTCTGCGTAAACAGTGTGGTGAAACTCTATGTCCACGCTGAGTGTGAATGGCCAAGAGTGGCGCAGAAGGCGACTCACTGCTCTCTGTCTTGATACAGAAGCGATGCTTGAAGCCTTTATGGGCGTGAGAGCAGGTGATGATCTCGGGGTTCGAGCAGCCCACATCCACATACCTCTGTCCCTGGATGATGTTACAGCCATAGCACTGCAGTCCTTGGGCTGTGAACCAGAGCAGAAACTTTGTTATAACGTGAGTGTGCAGTGAGCTTGAAATCCTGGGGACACCTCTGCGTGACACTAACACGATTAAGACAGCATGAAAATGGATAATTCTATCAGAAACACAATACTCTTAAAAATTTATCACAGCATCCTACCAGAAGCTGCCGGTGGGAAAGTGTTAAAAAACGGAATGTGACCCGTTACTCCTCTTTTACTGTAGGAAAGTGGGCCAAAAAGCAAGGGAGTGTGAGAGAATAACTGGACATTGCAGTGGCCACAAACAGCGTCAGCCTGTCCTCAAAGGCCTTGGTTCCGTGTGATGTAGACAATATGCAGTATTTTAATCAGTGCTACCCACACTCTCACAAATTTGAAATGACTCACTATTCAATTCATTTAATTAATAAAGGCGTTATGACTCCAAACTGACTGAAACCGGCATACGCTGGGCCCTCAAGAATGAGAACAAACCAAATACATTTATTGTTTTCTAGGAAGATTAAAAAGCACATAGTTCAAAGTATGATTTATCCATTTTGTTAGTGGCCATTGCCTCAGTTACACATCTGCCAAATGTTTGTTTTACAATACCCTAATAAACTCACATGGATTTCAACCGAGGAACACTAATCCAATCCCGAGCTACAGCATACAATACATGATAAATTACTTAATGAGTAGCGATCTAACATACCAGCGCAAAAACACAGCACACTAACAAATTTTTCATAATTGTCAGCATTTGTGATTAACTCAAGTCAAAGACTCCAGCATCTAGCATAATTATATTTCATGCACAAAATTAACAAATCAAAAGTCATTGTGTATGCCTTCGTTGCGGAATTTGTTAGAGGAGTAAAATATTTGCTGGGCACATGACAGCTAAAAGGATTTTGAAGGATTAGTCAGTAACTGCACATATGTGTCAATTAAGCCAACTTCCCACTTGGAGTGATGAATCTTCTGCTGCTTCAGCTATATTTTCTGAAACCATTCATAAAGCGTGCTGGTCTTGTTGATGTTTTATTGTAATCATTTTTTGCTTGTTTTGAACTAAAATATTTTCAGTACATGTATATCTTTTATATAAAGAAAGGATGGTTTTCACATTTTTAAAGCCATAACCAAAGTAATCCACGTTTTGTGAGATGTTTATGTAGGTCTCATATAACACGACCTTAAAAGCTGCATCCGGATACCACACTGTTTAGGACCTTGCCTGGATATTCCACAGTATTTTACAATATTCTTTCACATAAAATTTTTAAAATTGCATGTAAGATTAGAGAAGAGTAATTTGGTTGAGAACAAGCTCTCTAAGCCTGGGGATGTGACTCAGAAAGGTCACAAGTGCATCATTAAAACTGCCTTGCAGGCAAATCTCAATATGCTGAAAATTGTCAAAGAACATCCATTCATTCAGATCTTTCAATTGCAATAAGCATCAAAATGAAATCATGAATAGAAAAGCTGCATGTAATGATTCTCTTTCTTCAGCCTGTGATAGAAGATCTGTTTAAGACATAATTTTCCGCTGAAGGTAGAAAGGGAAATTGCATCTGCAATTTTCTATCACTTATTTTAACCTTGAAAAATGTAGCATTCTTTCACTGACTGGAGGAACTGACTATGCCACGTTTATCTTAGAGATGAGTTATTAATATTCATAGCAAGACTTTGCACTCCTGGGAGACTTCTAGCCATTTATAAAAAACATTTATAAGATATTCCTGATTTATGTTAATACTACTGAAGGAACAACCTGCTCTCCTTAATAATGTTCCACATCCAATCATACTTGATTAAAGAGTCATAAAAAAGCACTGCTTCAAAACTGCAGTTCCATCAGTTGTAAAAAAATGTTGTGATGATATGCATACTGAAAAGAATGAAGATATTCAAGAAGAAAATTAAAATCACAGTCACACTGAGATAATTTATTACGCTTCTTTTGTTTGTGTGTTCAGTTTCTTAGTATGTTAAATCTTTTTCTATTTCCCTTTCTTACAAAACCTTCCATTGGTGCCCTTTTTATGAACTGAAAGAAATGGTAAGAGACAAGTGAAGAGTGAATCATAAAAAATACCCAGAAGTGAAACACAAATGCACTGACGAAATGTTAGATATTCCTCTTCTTTTTCCAATATATTACTATTCATAGTGAATTGAAGATTCAAAAAGATTTTTTTTTCTTGCCCCTGGTGAAAACAGTGTGTCCTCAGGTTTTAATGGTCCATCCTTACCAGACCTTCAAATGCACCCAGTCACCATATCACAGTTAGCCTCTTTGCAGGTGGACAAAAGCTGATGACAACTTGAAGCCTATCCCACTTACACAACCATATGTTGCTCATTCCAGGATGCCAAGAGCAGATGTAGCATTTGGATACTTACCCTGTGAGGCGAGGAGCGCTGATGTCAGTATGTAACAACATCCAAACCCATAGAACAGCCAAGTCTGTGGAGTCATGGAGGCAGCCGTGGTGGAGGCAAGAGGAAGCAGAGCGGTGAACGGCGTTCCCATGCGATTCCTCCCCAGGAGCAGTTCTCTCCTGCCTGCGTATCCGACTAGCGAAAGCCACCCCTTCCCGACAACATGCTCACACTTTTCACCAACTCAAGCGACGGTGGCAACGTGAAGCGGTCGGCACAAGGAGGGAAAAGGTAAAGAGGAAGGAGCCGAGGACCCAGCAAATGAATAAGCCTTCCCTCAGCAGCGGTCCACGCTCATCTCATCTCGGAAAGGAGCACCTAATTAGATGCGCTTCTTTCTCAGCGGAGCGAACAACTGGCTTTACTCCTCCTCGCCTCCCCGGGAGAGTATAAAAATGGAAAAAAACAACCGGCTGTAGACAAAAACCTGTGGCTGCTTAGAGGGAGTAAGAGCAACTAATGACTGGATTATTTGACCAGTGATAATCCATAGGTTGTAATAACGCTATCACACTGCACCACTGCCTGCCTGCCTCGAGTGAAGGGCCAGGGCTCTGTGCTTGTTTATTATTCCCCCCTTTCCCCAGCCAGGTTAGCGCTGCTTAGCCATCGTACTCTTGCTTTAGTCCTGGAGGAAGAGTCTATCTAATCAAGATTTAAAGAGTAATCCTTTCTCAGAGTCCGTAATGCTGCGGATAAGGCAGGCTTTGTGTTAAGCTCTCGTACCCTCCCTGTGGAAAGCGACATATGGTCTTGTTTGATAGGTCACCGCTGGGGATTTTGTCACTCATATCAAAATACAGACACAGCGGGGTGACGTGATTGACTCCTGTCCCGAGAGGCTTCCTGCCATCCTTCGTTACAGGATTTTTAAAGCATGGCAGCTCCGTACCCTGTCTGTCCTCGGCACTGAGCGCACCGGAGCTGGATAAGCTCACCTGTACGACGCAGCAAGGGCACAACCTCCTGGGGGACAGGTGGCACTGGAGAGGCGTCCACCCTTCAATAATTAAGAAGGAGGCTGCCGTTGAGTCTTTCAGCAATTCCTCCTTCACCCTTACCAAATATTCACAGCAAAGTTATGCCTTTGTCAGGCTTAAAGCATCTTGAGATATCAGTAAAAAAATTCCTGTCGATACACTTTCGTGTTGAAGAACCTGCCCGGCTCCTCCGATCATCGGAAGGATTCAATTTGTGACGAACAGTTCACCGTATTCAAAAATCCTACAAGTTCTTTTTAAAAAAATAACGAAAATACAATTCAATTAAAATGTGAAAACGCAAGCATGGAAACTGAAAACATTGTTTAAATTACTTTTCACGCTCATTGGATAAGATTTAGGTATACTGTACGCTTATGGCACGTTTAAGAAATACCCCATTTCCGTCACGCTTTGTGCCAGTGGAAATATTTTAGCAATTCTGGCAGTGTGCTTGAAAGATTAACACAGGAGATGACGAATTGTTCCAGTTGTCAGGCAAAGATGAAAGAAAGCCGAGCCCAAGCCGAAAGCAGCTCCTGGCTTATCTATATTTTACACAATAACAGTGTGTGAAGCCTGAATTTCCCCCATTTTTGTCCTGGAGGGGAGTGACAGTGAGTGACAGAAGTGTGGAGCAACACTTTGAATCCCTGATGAAACGGCAGCGGGAGTGCGAAGGGAACCACAGCCTAAGTGGCTCAGAAACACAGCCAGAGCGGGAACACGCAACCATGAAAAGTTAACTCTGCTCGGGGGCTCCAAACCTGGGCGTGTGTCACATCTTACGTCCCCAAAAACACAGGAGAAGGTTGCTTACGATGCCTTCTGCTTGCAACATATTTAGCACATCACTGACTCTGACAGCTTAATTGCTGCTATTTACATTTCCAAGGGGGGGAAAGGGAATTGAATCAACAAACGATTAATTTGGAAATGTGTAAGTGGATTTTAACGCGACTGGCTGAGGAGCACCTCACATTTTGTTGTAGGGATCCTGTTCAGACACCTAAGCATCGTCGACATGGATTTTGCTCAGTCACATGTTGCACGATTATCGCCTTAATTCTGCCACCCTTGGTGGGATTAGTGGCAGACGGCTCAACTGGAGAGACTGCCTTTTACTGCTGGAAGTGTTTTTGAAAGCTTGACCAGATCTGTGCTGCATTTGGTTAGCAGAGCCCATGGGCTTGTAGAGCCAGTTGGCTTTGGGCCCCAGAACATTTTTTCCCTCTTGTAACTGTATAATTTTTTTCTGTCTTCCTTCTGCCTCTAAACATTTCTACGACCTTAATTCATTTTATAGCTATCTGCAGTTTTTTTACTAATTTTAAATGCTCCTTTGGGGTAATTGTGTATGCTTATATATACTATATATATGTGTGTGTGTGTATACATATACAGTATATAAAATTTTGACAAAATTCTTAAAGCTCCATTTGGGAAAGGTAAGAAAAACAGTATGGTCACATTGCATTCATTATGCATATGATTTCTCTGATCTGCTCAGGTACAACTGATCACGTAAAACCATTCCATAGGTCACGATTTTTCAAAAGTAACTGCGAAATATCTTACTATTGCAGAGAATGTGAAGTTCCTTCCAGCAAGACGGTTCTACAGAACTGAAAGTGGCAGTGGTTCTGTCCTATATTTGGACCATGGAGTCACAGTAAGTGTGAGCAGGGAGGGACGGTGGCCGGAGGGCCGTCCTTCACGGCACTGGGTCCTTCCAGAACAGTGGCCGTGATGCCGGGGACAGACGGATAGGGCCTGACCAGGTGCCACATTCTTCATGCATCACCACAGCTCATCCTGAAGGCCTGGGGTGAGGCTGGGGGACCACTTGCCATCTGTCCTCAGCAGAGACGTAGTGCAGTCACATCACCAACGCCATTCCAGACACAGGGCCCAGAGCACCGTCCAAAATGTTCTATAACTATGGAGTCCTTTATTAAGGCAGACATCACGAAGCAGTTCACTACAGTGTAAATACTAAATAAATGATTTCATCTGCAATGTCTTCTTAGAGATTTACATCATATGTGCCACATTTGAATTAAACAGAGGCTCTTCTACAGAGAAATATATAATCTTTATATATAGTTTAAAACAGCCTTGAATGTTGATTCAGCAGCTCTTTTCTTCATGTCTAGGTCCATAAATAACAAAAATATGAACTGTACCTCAATGTATTGTTTTTTGCAGATCTGGTTTTGACTTTTTTTACCATGAAAACCACACGAGGGGCTGCTGCGAGTCAAATTGGACTCATTGACACTTCCATGGAAATATGAACTTCTGAATATGAAAAAAGTCATAACTATTGCAATTCTCCCACAGTAAACACATAGAACATATTCGGTTGGCAACCAGGACAAAAAGGTCGACTCCAGTTGTGGTGAGGTGGACATAAGGATCTATTATTCTAGCTTCAAAAACAACACGAGAAGTTATGAAGAACACTTGTGCAGTGTCACACCAAGGTTAAATTGGGGTTAGGTAAGCTGATGATTAAGGTTGCTCAATCTGAGTTCTTCTTCCTACTAATTTTAAATATTACGTAGTTATTCAGAAAGTGTTCGTCCTTTGGGTGGTGCAGCGGGTTTGATCAGGTCCCTGGTCTCTGGTGGGTCTAAGGTTTGAGCCCTGCTTTGGGTGCCTTGCGTCGGACTGGCGTCCCGTCCTGGGTGTGTCCCCTCCAGCCCTACGCCCTGTGTTGCTGGGTTAGGCTCCGGCTTGCTGCTGCCCTGCACGTGACAAGTGGTTTCAGACTGTGTGTGTGTTTGTCCTTTGCCATGTGCATTGATGGACTTTCCCTCCCCCTTTTTGCACTAGATCTTGTAAGCCACAAACCATTTATGTGGATTTTTCCACAGTAACCATTAATGGCCCCTCCTTCGTACACACCTGACATGTTCAACCCAGAATCACCCAAGGCAATAGTGAGTCCCTGCTCTGGCATTATAAAAACAACAGCTAAGACAAAGGGCTTCTCTGCAGCAGGACTTGTAACTGTAAACCTACAGCAAACTTAAGGACCACCAGGTCACAAATCAGATGCTAGTGGAGTAATGAACACACACACACACACACACACACACACACACTACTGGCTGAAACCACTTGTCCCGAGTGGGGTTCCCGTGAACCGGAGCCTAACCCGGCAACACAGGGCGCAAGGCTGCAGGGGGGAGCGGGCACACCTAGGACGGGATGCCAGTCCATCACAAGGGACTCCAAGCAGGAATTGAACTCCAGACCCACCAGAGAGCAGGACCTGACCAAACTCCCCGGAGTAATGAACAATGCCACTTAAAAAATATTTGTCTCTCAAAGAGTCTTTGAAGCAGTGGTGGCAAGAGAGCTCTTGGTCAACTTACTAGAAGCTCCAGCCTCTCACACAGTAAGAGGGACTTGTGTTCCAGCAAAACGGTAAATTCATATCCTGTTATGTTATTCGAATTAATGTTTGATGTAAACCTTACGTACAGCAGAAGAACGTCAAGCATAAACCACCTCTGGAGGTGAGCATGGCCTAACTGAATGAGAGTCCTTTGTGCTGAGACACATTCTTCACTACTAATTGGATAGTCTATTTAAAGATGGGCTGAGTGTCAAGTCTGGCTCTTGAGAGAAGTAGATTAATAATTCAGTCAACAAAAATGCAAGTGAGACATGCTTAGAAGGAAATCACTTTTTCAGCCTGTTAAATCAGTTTCAAACCTTTCCCCTGAAATCATTTCACTCTGTAATGGAGGCAGAAGCATCCATTGTATGTTAAAATTCCTCAACTTGATGACTCACATTTTGACAACTTGTGTACAACCTACAAAGTTACTTTCCAGTCCCTGCGTACTTAAAAATGCTCTTTTTACAGAATTATCATATCCTTAGGGTTCATGAATTTACATGTGTAGATAATAGTGAAAATATGTATTTTCAAAATTAAGCAGAAAAAATAAAAACAATTTCTTGACCAATAAAACCTTTGGTATCAGGTTGCACTTGCTTTGAAGAAAATTTGTATCAAAAAATGGTAAAGCACCATAGTCAGCTGCTTTTCGACAAAATAAATTATGTAAAAAGACTGATGCACAACTGCCACAGCTCAGACACAAATTCAGTGAAGAACAGCAATAAGGCCAATTCTTAAAGCTCCTGGAAAAACAATAAATTCAATGAAATAATGAGCAGATGAGCTAGCGAGGTCTAAAACCAACAGATACAATGGAATCCCTCACCATTCCTGCCCTCATAATCTGCACCCTATGTGGGCGTACTCACGATCTACCCCCTGTCATAAGTATGTGCTAATCACCAAGGATTATTGGGGATTACTCCCCCCAAGAGCAAAAACTAATCCTGTAAAGGGAAAAACAGTGCTGCCTCCTACTGTAAGTAACCCAGTGTCAGAGTGCTTGCACAGGTTGTTACTGATTATAAGTTTCTGCAGTTCAGAGGAGCATAAGTGGATAACTACTGCCTAAAACAGATTGTCTACAATCACAGAAAAATGCATTAAAGACCACCGTTGTTGCACCAGTTCGGTAATGTAACCACTATCTTTTCAACGGCTCCGAAAAATCTAAATCTGACTGGCGTTTTGTGCCCCTTTCCAGACTTCTAGATTTACCCAAAGCTCTGGGCTTTGGTGTCTAGGCAGGTCATTGAGCTCAGGAAGATCTAGACTATATTGAAAACTGGATTCCAAATCACTGAAAAAAAATAGCTACATGTCCTGTTGCGTCCTCATCGATTAACCTTAGGCGATTATTACGTAAAGGTGGAAAAACTTGAGTTCCATTTTTTTCAGCATATAAAAATGCAATCCACCACCAGAATTATGAAAAATTCTTTAAACCAAAGGTGATGCTTTACTCTAAAGCAATGAAAAACTCAACAGTCCACTTCTCCAACAAATGATGAGACAGACAGAGACGCACATGCAGTTCTCAAACTGTGGCCTGTTTGTCTGATGCCATCATTTAAACCAGCGTACATTACAAGTGTAGCAGCAAACAGAAATTTTTAAACAAAACAAAATTTTGAACAGGTAGCAATAACATTACCTGAGATGACATATTTTACAGTTTTATTCTCTGTTTGCGAGAAAAAAGCCACGTTACTACAACGACGCGAGAGATGTGCTCGTTTCTAGATGATGCTCCAAATCTTTGTGCTAGAAGTAACTCCACCCCCTGCAGAAGCAGCATGACCTTTCTCTCAGAGTGGATCACGTGCTCTTCGTGTGTTTTTCATCCACTATGTGCTGCGGCTCCTGTTGAAAAGGCACTGTGTTGTCGGTGGAGAGTCCTGATGTGTCTGTTTTGGTGGCACACAGAGTGAGGAAGACCAGAAAGGACTCTGTGTGTTCAAACAATACCATTATGCTTTCATTTCTTCAGGGCTTTATTTTACACAATGGGAAATGATTGCTGGAATCAACTGCAACATAAACCGGATAACACATTTCATTATCAGACTGCTCCAAACAACCCACCTTACACAAGAGGGTAAAATAGGAGGTACAATGCAGGATAAAGGAGTAGGTGCACCACTCTCAGTCCATACCATCTGCTCAAAGAGGGGACCAGCAGTGCAGCGCTGCCTCCGATGTTGGTAATGATAAAGAGATAGACGACCACAGCAGATATTCAACTTAAGGAAGGCCCCACCTCAACCAGGATGGCCAATGTCAAGCCCACCCACATCTCACCTGAAAATGTATGGAGAGGGAAGACATTTATCATATTCTAACGACCTGTGTCACGGGGAGTTTGAGAGAGAAAATGGGTGTATTGCAAATAGTTGAATTGTAGGTAAAATGGAATTGTGTTCAATCGCTGTGGAAACGCATTGGGAATGTAAGGAGGTGAGGTGTGTGGGCCTGTGAAAAGGGCAGAAAGCCTGAGGGACACTAAGCAGGCTGGGAAGGCTGGCTTGAGGTGCAGGTCCTCCTTGCGGAAAAGAGCTTCTTGGGAAGGGAGCATTATTTCCTTGTGTTCGCCCCTATACCTCTTGCCATGTGCCAGTGTTCTAATAATTGTTCATAATGAACGCTCTCCGTGCGTCCTTCTCTGCCCCATCCGAACCCAGAACACAGCGTGCTACAATGTCAGTCTTGGTACAGATGCTCCTTGGCTTACGATGGTTTGACTTACGATTTTTCCACTTTACGATGGTGAGTTGGTGAGAGACATTCAGTGGAAACCGTACTTAGAATTTTGAATTTTGATTTTTTCCCAGGTAAGCGATACGCGGCGGCAGCAATCCGCATCTCGCAGTCTGTCACATAGTTGTGTCTGTGCATCCATAATGTCACAGAAACGCCCATCTGTGTCTCCTGCTCGCACGTATGCTGGGCTATGATGTTCGGTAGGTTAAATGTATTAAATCCATTTTTGACTCATGATATTTTCGACTTAACATGGGTTTTGCGAGCTGTAACTCCATCGTAAGCTGGGGACCACCTGTAATTAAATGGTTTGTGGAGATAACCATACACTCATAGCAAGATTTTATGCTTAATGTGACCCATTTGGCTGTAACAAATGTTCAGAAACTATTCAGAACAAACAACGGGGCAATTACTTGCTACAGATTATTTTCACAATTACAATTTATGTTGCTCAGATGTATTCTGTAGAACATGGAACTCCAGAAACCCATAGATGTGTTGTCATGACCCCAGCAGAAGAAAGCGCTGAGGGCCACTAGAGACACCAACTGAGATCCATGTAATTCAACCAACATACCTGCTATCAATGAACCTGATCAGTTCCCAGCCCTATAAAAGGGTTGAAGTCACAGCACTAGTTTGTAGATTCTGCATTTGAACTTAACTTGTGATTATCTAGTGGTGCCTGGGCTTCATCTTAGTGCTGCAGTGTGATTCTGGTCCAGTCTGGATCTCCTGTCCTGTTTACACCAGTCCATTGTGACCCTGTCCAGGTCCTGTGTACCACCCTGTCTTTACCACACATATTTATATGAGCTCAATTCACACAACGCTTTCACTTCTTGTATAATGTCCTGTGTGTCTTTGTTCCATCTCCATTGTATCACACGTGCACTTTAATTCCTGGTTAGCACCGTGAACTTGTATTTACGCTCTGCTGTTGAGATCATTACACTTTATGGCCGTGTCCGGAGGGTACAGTAAAACATGTGTTTTATGTCTGGATGTTACATGTGTAAAGGAGGATAAAAACTGTTCCAGTCATAATCTGGTGTTCTCAGCTGCTGCCATTGTAGTCCCATTTACAGAAGCTGAATCCCTTGTTTCACTGACCTATATTTAAAGAAAAAATCTACTCTCTAATTGTACTATCTGCTAATACTATAGCAGTCAGTTTGATGGCTAAAACACTGCCAAACAGAATAAGACAATTATTTAAAGACAGCACAAGAACCATAGCGCTCACTGTTTCACCAGTCTGTATAAAATGTTTTACTTCTGGGACAAAACAATGACACCTATTACAAGGTTCTCTTCTGATTTAAAGTTCAATGTGCTTCCAGACTATCGTGAACAAATTTACACTACACATTATTTTCCCCCCAAGTCATTTCTGGTCAAGTATGCGATTAAGAGGTGGACTTTCTACGTAGATGTGGTTCCTGTTCTGCGATGCTACAGAAAAACAGAGTGAAAATTTGTGCCTTCTGCACTATACCCCTAAATGACACCCAGCTGGGCTATTTTCCCTAAAAAATAAAGGACATAAATAATTTGAATGAGCATTACTTTCTGCGGTTATTAATCGGTACCCAAATAAGCAAAGACTAAACACATTATCTGTTTTCGATGGTTTAGTCGTGAAAAAATACATTTAAGATTCTGTACCTACATTGTGGTAAACTAACTTCATGTTGATTTCAATGCAGTAGTCTCAGAAGGCAGCAATAGAATATATTAAAATATCAAACCACTTTTTTGTGGTGTTGACAGATGTTCCATTGGGGTGTAGTGATGTGCATCTCTTGTAGCAAGACATGGCCACTGCTTACATGTGGTGTAACACCGAATGGCAGGTTGAGGAACACAAACCCTCTGTAGCTGAACACACCACTGTTACCAACAACAAAAATACAAAACTGTCAGCTCCCAAGTTAATGAACCGCAGCCCCTTCAGGCAGCAGGTTGGCTTTTTGTAGGTACTGTAACCATCCATCCAATCTCAATAGTCATTTTGACCTGAGCAGGGTTGTGGTGGACCGGAGCCAATCCGAAAGCATTGGGTGCAAGGCTGAGAGGGGAACACCCTGGACAAGACAGCAGTCTATCACAGGGTAGCGACACACACCGTCACTCCCTCATTTGCATACAAAGGGCACCAGTTCACCTGATCTTTGGGAGGCAAGACACGAAGACATGGGGGGGAACATGCGAACTGCACACACACTAAGCAGGGATCGAAGTCACGATTACACACCACCCAAATGCTTTGAGGCAATCGCTCACTGCACCGCCATGCTACCTGGTACTATAAATATCTATACTCATAAAATCCCTTCTGAGCTGATCGGTGTTGAAGCAATGGTTGGCCCAGTGGCTCAATGGGTAGCACTAGACCTTTACAGCACCTGAACTGTTCATTTGGCAATGGGTTCAGGTATGGTTCTGTCTGTGTGGAGTTTCTGTTGCTTTCCTCATACAGCCTAAAGACATATATTACATCTGAATTGGTGACTCTAAACAGCCCATAACTTCCACTAACAGAAATTTTACAGCATCATGAACTTAATTGCAGCTGTACTGATCTGGATATGTTTAATCAGAATAAATTTGATAGAAGCATGATTTCTGTAATATATAAACCATTCTGCATTTAGCACTTAAAAATAAATTATGGGTATGCTTTCATCCTTTCCTCTGTCAGGTCAAACTTCATTTGACTGATACAACTATACTTTGAATAAAAATTTTTATTTGTCAGAAATAAAAACGGAGAGAGTGTGGCACAGTGGGTTGGACCAGGTCCTGCTCTCCGGTGGGTCTAGGGCTCGAGTCCCGCTTGGGGTGCCTTGTGATGGACTGGCGTCCCGTCCTGGGTGTGTCTCCTCCCCTCCAGTCTCATGCCCTGTGTTGTTGGGTTAGGCTCTGGCTCCCTGCGACCCTGTATGGGACAAGCGGTTCAGACAGTGTGTGTTTGTGTAAAAATGTACAAAATAGCTATTGCTATCATATTAACCACACAACTGAACCAAATCCCTGGTGGATGTTCATAATGTAGTCCTGGCCGTCCTTGAACAATATTTATATATGTCCTTCTCATATAGGAAATCATTTAGGTATACTTATGCTTGAAACTATAATATCTGTAATAAAATCTTATTATTATGCCACTGAATTCACACAAAAAAAAATCGAATGTGGATGTGTAAAAGACTTCAGCTTCTTACTGACCAGCATTATTCCAAAGGGTCTTTTTAATAATTGGTTTAAGAGATGAACAATTAAACGGTAGAGAAAACACACACATACATTGACTAAAACCACTCGTCCCATTTGAGGTTGCGGTGAACTGGAGCCTAACCCAGCAACACAGGGCTCAAGGCTGGAGGGGGAAGGGACACACCCAGGATGGGACGCCAGTCTGGAGGAAAAAAAAAGTTTTGTAACTGCTGATCTATGCCTGCCCGTTTGATGCTTCATTAGTATTTGCATTTAACCAGATTTATTAAAGAGTTATTTAAAGTGGTGCAGCAAGCAGTACTGGTATCTCACAGCACTTTGGGTACGTGACATCATCATCTTATACCGACCTACAGGCAGAAACTGAAATCAGCTAAACCTGTAATAAGGACTGTTAAAAGATGGACTGAGGAAGCAGAGCAGGACTTACAAGCCTGCTTCGAGTGCACCGATTGGAGTGTTTTTGAGGCTGCTGCTAGTGATCTAGATGAGCTCACAGACTCTGTAACATCATATGTCAGTTTCTGCGAGGATATGTGCATCCCTACCAGGACTCGTTTAACATACAACAATGACAAACCATGGTTCACTGCAAAACTCAGACAGCTTCGTCAGGTCAAAGAAGACGCCTACAAGAACGGGGGCGGAGTCTTGTATAAACAGGCCAAAAACACACTGGCAAAGGAGATCAGAGTGGCTAAGAGAAACTACTCTGAAAAGCTGAAGAAACAGTTTTCAGCCAACGATCCTGCATCAGTGTGGAAAGGCCTGAAAGACATCACAAATTACAAGACACCACCCCCCGGCACCATGTCAACTCAACAACTAGCCGACGATTTGAATGAGTTTTATTGCAGGTTTAATAAACCCTGTCTCACACCCTACACCCATTCAAACCCTCTCTCCACGAATCAATTAACACCTCCAGTAACCCCCACCTTCCCCCCTCCTGCACCTTTGATCTGTGAAGAGGAGGTGCGTCGGGTCTTTGTCAAACGGAAGACAAGGAAAGCACCAGGCCCAGACGGTGTCTCATTGGCCTGCCTAAAAACCTGTGCTGACCAGCTGGCCCCTATCTTCACAAAGATCTTCAACAGATCACTGGAGATGTGCGAAGTTCCTTCCTGCTTCAAACGCTCCACCATCATCCCCATTCCAAAGAAACCCAAAATCACAGGACTTAATGACTACAGACCTGTCGCCTTAACGTCTGTGGTCATGAAGTCACTTGAAAAACTGGTGTTGGACTACCTGAAGGACATCACTGGACCCTTGCTGGACCCCCTGCAGTTTGCTTACCGAGCAAACAGGTCTGTGGATGATGCAGTCAACATGGGACTGCACTACATTCTACAACATCTGGACAAACCAGGGACTTATGCGAGAGTCCTGTTCGTGGACTTCAGCTCAGCCTTCAACACTGTCATCCCACACCTCCTCCTGTCCAAATTAATCCAACTCTCTGTGCCTGCCTCCATCTGTCGGTGGATCACCAACTTTCTGACAGACAGGCAGCAGATAGTGAGGCTGGGAAAATTCTCATCCAATACTCGCACGATCAGTACTGGCGCCCCCCAGGGATGTGTGCTCTCCCCACTGCTCTTCTCCCTGTACACCAACGACTGCACCGCAAAAGACCCCTCTGTCAAACTCCTGAAGTTTGCAGACGACACCACACTCATCGGCCTCATCCGGAATGGCGACGAGTCTGCTTACAGACAAGAGGTCCAAGAGCTGGCTGTCTGGTGCAGTCATCACAACCTGGAGCTGAACACACTCAAAACAGTGGAGATGATCGTAGACTTCAGGAGAAACACCTCAGCATTATCCCCACTCACCATCATGAACAGCACTGTGACAACAGTGGAGTCATTCAGGTTCCTGGGCACCACCATCTCACAGGACCTGAAGTGGGAGCCCCACATAGACTCCATTGTGAAGAAGGCCCAGCAGAGGTTGTACTTCCTTCGTCAGCTGAGGAAGTTCAACCTGCCACAGGAGCTACTGATGCAATTCTACTCCGCAGTCATCGAGTCCGTCCTCTGCACCTCTATAACTGTCTGGTTCGGCTCAGCTACGAAGTCAGACATCAGAAGACTGCAGCGGATAGTTCGGACTGCTGGAAGAATCATCGGCACATCCCCCCCAGCTCTCCAAGAACTGCACTCGTCCAGAGTCAGTAAAAGGGCTAGCAAAATCATTCTAGACCCCTCACATCCAGGCCACTTCCTCTTCGAACCCTTGCCATCTGGCCGGCGCTACAGAGCACTGAGTACCAGGACAGCCAGGCATAAGAAAAGTTTCTTTCCTCAGGCCATCTACCTCATGAACACCTAAATCTCTCCCCTAGAGAGTAAACCATGCAATACATAATGCTGTTTATATTTATAACTATTTATCACATATCTCTTACTCACACTCCCTTGCATTTCTATCTAGTGACTATTTTTGTATATTGGGTACTTTATATTTTTAAATATTTTTTATCCCTTGCTCACATACTCTATCTTCTCACCTGTCTTGTCACTGTCATTCTGTCTGTGCTGTGGTAGTTCCTGTCACCAAGACAAATTCCTTGTATGTGCGAACATACTTGGCAATAAAGCTCGTTCTGATTCTGATTCTGATTCTGATTCTGACTGGACATGGATTTGAATCCAGCTCTATCTGTGTGGAGTTTGCATGTTCTCCCCTTGTTCGTGTGGGCTTCCTCCAGGTGATCCAGTTTCTTCCCACTGTACAAAGACATGTATTTCAGGACAACTGAAGAATCTAAGTTGCCTGTGGCATGTGTGTGGGAGTGATGGAGTGTGTAACTTTGTTCTGCTGTATAAAGTGATGGGTGATTGTATGCAATGTAATGTAAGGTATGTAGCATTGAAGGTCATTTGGGCAGTTAAATTTTAGTTAATAATAAAACTACAGCTTGACAGTACATATTCAGCGTAAAACAGTCAATATACAATGTATAACAGTCTTTAAAGCAATTAAAAACAAGCTACCAATGCTGTTTAAAAAAATCCATGGGGTTTCCTACATTTGTTTGTCGTTTTTGTATTATTTTGAACAACTGTACTTATTGTCTGTTCCCACCCAGAAGGGAATGTCAGTTATACTCTTGAGAAGGACACTATTTGTTAATACAACTGATTAAATTATTAATATTTAGACAAGCACAGTATACATACTTGACAATATCAATATTTGCAAGGGTTGTCTTGTTAAAGAAAAGAAGCAGGAGCAGTTCTGGACAGGACAGATATATTCTTACCAGAAATAGGAATCATAAAGTGCTGAGTAGGCAATAAAATTCAGGAAGAACTGCTGTGTGTCCAGATGTGGCTGCTGTGCTGTGCTGATTCACTAGCTCATACTCTAAACATCATTAGATTTGTTCAGTTCACTAGTTCATATTCTTAACATGATTTTAATCCTGTGGATGAGTGTCGATTCAAACAGGAAAAGAGTTCTGATTTAAAAACAAAACAAAATAAGTAGGCAAAGGAATACCCTGTGCAGGTGAATGTATACAATACCAGTTTTTTTTCTGTGCAAAACATCTACATCTTAAATAAAGTACTTCTAATACGTCTTAAATTTTGTGGCGTGCAGCTTGTGTTTCAGTGGGATGTTTGTGCAACTCCTAGTGTAACCACAGGAGGACAATCATGCTCCACCAAAGCTAGTGTCCAGCTGGAGAAGGGCCCTGACATTCATCCAAAATCATTACTTGGAAAAAGCTACCTGTGGAATTGTCATAATATCCGTGCAGAGGAACAGCGGAACGGAGCAGTTAATGACATGTGTTTTTTACAGCCATGCAATCACCAATGTTGGCCGGAGTGACTCCTCCTTCTCGCCAAAACGTCCTACTAACACGTTCCCCCAAGCATCCTGAAGGGGCCTCTTGGACTTCATAAACGCAATTTTTCATATTCCTCGTAAAATCAATTTTCCAAGGCACCATTAATGTCGAACTTCTTATGTAATTGAAAACTTTAGAGAACCTTTCTGTTAATTTACTTTTAAAATCTCTTCACGCACTAGTCTGTAAAATCAGAAGAATTTAGTGTTTTCTCAATTGGTGGTAACAAAGTGGACGCCTTCCTGCCCTCTCATTCACGTGTTTTAAATTTCTTTGCCATCAAACAGCTTCTCTTTGGTTGTAACATAGTGTTAAAGCACTGTACAAAATCTGGAAACTGAGATCAATAACAATGATATGAACTGCTTCATGGAAAGAGTTTGCCATGGAATGTATTTTTATCTGTCCTGGTGGGAAAGCCATTCTGTTAGTCTCATATTTTCTTGCAAGCCATTAGTTTGTTTAGAAGAAAAAAGAAATCTAGTTGGTCGAGGCAAATCATCCATCTGGAAAAGCAAGCATGTGATGTTACTGCAGTGAGGTAATGATACATGTCGACTTGAGAAACTGGAGAACGATTAAATCATTTCTGTGTGCTGAAAAATATGTTTGCTCTAGATATAGTGACTTCTTAGCTGGAAAATTTTACCACTGATTGCAGCATGAAAAGAAAGCACAATGGCATCATGTCAAACACTTATTACGCTCTTGCAGTAAACAAATGCATATTATTACTACAAACCAATGCTTTTTTTCGTGATGAAAAATTCAGAATAAATGCCCTTGCTTCAGATCAGTGCTTTGGCAATGACAGTATTATCAAGACAAAGCTCCATCTTTCTGAAAACCTGTACATTTTTTTTTTATACAAAGACTTTTTTTTTTCATTCGTTCATTTTGTTTTCAGTCAACATCATTAGCTTGATGAGAAAAAGCGACATTAAGATTCACCGACCACTTAGTATGTGTGTGAAAAAACATTTTAAAAGTCACTTAGATCAAGAGACTTGAGGCTGTTATCTACACATTCTTATAAAATCTCAGTGAATATGGCTCAGGCCCTACGTTTTAGCTGTACAAGCCCCTTTTCCCATCACCATGTCTATTGCATGCTATTCTTTTTGCGGTAACGGTGAAAATGCGTGGCTGAACATGACCGACTTATTTCCATCTGAGTTTATACACTCCTTCCAGACTTCGTGACTTTAGTCTGACTCCACCGAGCACCGCCAGGGTGCACTCTGCGACGAAAAGCAAAGCGGAGACACGGAGCAGGAGGGAAAACTGCCACGCTGTGCCTGAGAGGTCTGTTCCGCCAAACAATTTATTTTCTTTATTTCCTGCTGACTACAAAAAGAAAACATCTGGAGGGCAAACAGTGTATAAGAATAAGGAGGCATGAAAAGAACGGCCCATCTGATTTCATTTTGTGAGCACAACTGCACTTGAGAGCCTCGGAGGGTTAAACGGTCACTGCAGATTCAAACCAGCCTGAGTGAGGTCACTGGGAAAGAATGAGCAGCGTGACATCAGCGTGCGCATGGATTCGGCAAAAACCCACCGCTTCTTACACCCTTCCCACTTCCTCATCCCTTCCGTTTCTCCTTCCTCCAGCACCTTTTACACGTCCTTTCCTCCCATCTACTCTTCCTTTTTTTCTGTCTGTCTACCTCAGTGACAGTAGGGCGCCTTCAAGTAATCTTGGGTGGCACAACGAGTAACTAACTAAGTAGAGTATACAGCAGTGTAAAGTCACCTTGGAGAATAAGGTCTGGGATGATATCACTACACAGAGTTCCTTGGAAGTCACTTTGGAGAAAAGTGTCTGCTAAATGTGTAAATAATGTTTACAAATGTGAAATTTAAAAAATCTACTTATAAATTTGACTGCTGGGACCAGGGGGTGCAAGGGGTGCGGTGGTGCGGCAGGTACAGCTGGTTCCCGCCGTGTGGCGAGTCTGGGGTTCGAGCGCTGCTTAGGGTGCCTTGGGGGGGACTGGCCCCCCATCCAGGGTTTGTCCCCTCCCCCCTTGGCTCTGTGCCCCACGCTGCTGGGCAAGGCTCCGGCTTGCTGCGACCCTGCTCGGGACATGCGGTTGTGGACATTGCATTGCAAATCAAAGGTAAACTTTAAAGCAACCGCTGCTTTTGAGGCTTTGAGATGATGTTTTTATTAAGGCTGATTGATTTCTCAGTTGAACTACAGTTCCCATCCAGATTTTTTCAGTGAGATTCATTGTGTGGATGCCTCACATTTTTCTCAACTTCTGAATAGATCAGTACTTATTTTAGTTGCGTGATGTGTTCAAGGATCCATGTTGCTGGTCCCCATGTTTTCTGCAATGCATCTTGCCCACCTTCGAAGTAACATTTTTATTTTGAACCTGTCAAAGTTTTACGAGATTCTAAACCATTTTCATCGTCTTCTTATTGACCAACCATCCTCTGTTTTGGTGATGCAAAAAAGACTACCACACATAGAAACAGGTAAAAAATGACAGAAGTAACAAAAAGTGAAATTCTTACATTCTAATTTCATGTTGAAATACACACACACATCTTCTGAACCGCTTGTCCCATGCGGGGTTGCAGGGAGCCGGAGCCTACCCGGCAACACAGGGCGTAGGGCAGGAGACACAACCAGGACGGGACACCAATCCATCACAAGGCACCCCAAGCAGGACCCGGTCCAACCCACTGCGCCACCGTGCCCCCCATGTTGAAATACACACACACACACACACACACACACACTTTCTGAACCACTTCTCCCATACGGGGTCACAGGGAACCGGAGCCTACCTGGCGTAAGGCCAGAGGGGGAGGGGACACACCCAGGACGGGACGCCAGTCCGTCACAAGGCACCCCAAGCGGGACATGAACCCCAGACCCACTGGAGAGTAGGACCCGGTCCAACCCACTGTGCCACCGCACCCCCTATCATGTTGAAATAATTTTCATAATTTATAATGGAACCATGACTAATCTGCGAATGTTGTTAAATGTTAAAGTAATAGCTCTCTAATTGTGACAAATGTGTTCTTTAATCAAATATAAGAGGTTTCAATTTTACAGAACATTTATTAAACAGACACTTTTCTCCAACACAACTTCCAGTGAACTCCATGTAGTGTTACCAGCCCACACACCTTATTCATCAAGATGATTTACACTGGGTCACTCATCCATACATTAGTGGAACACACTCTCTATGTCACTCACACACTAGAGGGGAACCTGACCAGCTTGTCTTTGAACTGTGGGAGGAAACAGGAGCACCCAGAGGAAACCCACACAGACATGGGGAGGACATGCAAACTCCACACAGACTGAGCAAGATTGAACCCACATTCTCTTGCACCACCCAGGTGCTGTGAGACAGCCACGCTACTCACTGTGCCATCATGCCACTCACGTGTTTCTTTCAAAATTTGTCTTGTTGATAAACATATATATATCAGCATTTATTCCTTGTCAGACTTCTGTTTGCCTTTGGTATCTCTTATGTGCTTGTACTAAGAGTGAACCAAGAAGAAGCAGGTGAAGTGAGACCACGCACATTCCCCAATGGCATTCCATATGTCAAATGCTAATGCAGTGTGCAGTATGACACACATCTGGGTTCTTGAATCAGTGTTCACTTTTTACCTCAAACTCCACAGTGAAAATGTCAGTAATTATAAGGTTCTAAGGTTAGCAGCTCATCAATAGAAGACGACAAGTAAAGCAAATTCCTGCAGAACCTAACCCCTGAAGAGAGCTGTATGTTTAATATCAGTGAAGCTGAATATTAAAATAATATTATTTATGATGGGGGGCACGGTGGTGCAGTGGGTTGGACCGGGTCCTGCTCTCTGGTGGGTCTGGGGTTCGAGTCCCGCTTGGGGTGCCTTGCGACGGACTGACGTCCCGTCCTGGGTGTGTCCCCTCCCCCTCTGGCCTTACGCCCTCTGTTGCCGGGTAGGCTCCGGTTCCCCGTGACCCTGTCTGGGACAAGCGGTTCTGAAAATGTGTGTGTGTGTGTGTGTGTGTGTGTGTGTGTGTATGTATTATTTATGATTACTTATTTCTGACACTTCTCTTTACTGTAGCTTACACTGTCAGGCTTGTATACTATGCTAATCACAGTTATTTACCCATACAGCTGGGTAATTTTTACTAGGTCACTTTCATGCAAATACCTTGCTCAAGAGCATCACAGCAAGAGCAGAGATTCAAACCACAGTCATCCAGGTCTTTTTATAAGAAGCCAAAGGCTCTCACCCCTGCGTTGTCTGCTGCCCCAAAAAGAAACTTCAGTCTCCAGGTTACAGATTACATTACAGATAAATGTGAACATGAGACACAGAACTGCAAACAACAAGGGCAAAAATCTGATGTTTAGATAAAGACCTTGAAACGGTAATTACAAAAGCTCAGCTTTTGACCAGCAGGATCCAGTCTATATCAATATGTTTCATTCTGTATAATCTGAACTATGTTGGGGATGAATTGCCATTTAAAAAACAAAAATACACTTACAGACACATAACCTGTTGTGTCTATTACCACTGTTGAGGTGCTGCAACTTGGAGACCAGTAGAGGATAGAAAGAAATAGAAAGAGGTTGTTCATAAATACTGACAGCTGCTCATCAACACCTTCAACAATGAGCTCAAGGCTGAAACATGATCTCAACAGGATGGATTTTCCTGCGGTCTCCTCATGACGACATGTTTAATTCATAGCATAAGAAGTGAAAGTAGCTCTTGTTTAACACTAGTTAGTATGTGCAGTGAGGACACAGGACTTTTGAAAAAGTGATGGAGGTGTGCATCGTTATAACCAGCTGCAATCAGTTTCACTAGTCTCATGAGTCAGCTGTGAAATCAAGTTCCTTCGCTCTTAATTCACAGAGTAAAACACTGCTCCAAACTGTTGGTGTCCCCTTTAGGATTTGTGTTTAGAGGGTAAATTGTATCTCAGGGTCAGAGTTCACCAGTGGAATGCAGAGTGATTCATGGTGTCATTGTTTCACTCTGGCTTTCCTTTCTCAGTCTTTTCAGTTGTGCTCACATTTAAATCACAGCTCAAAGAGAGCCTTTTTCTCTCTGGTCACAGGAAAGTGAGAGGAATGGATCAGACCAGTGGCAGACATGTACTGTGCTGGTAAATGTCCATTAGTCTTTCAGCATTTTGAAAAAGAATCCAAGTCTAAGCTCTGTCATCTGCTTTGTGATTTTGCAAGGCTGGGTCTGGTCTCAGTTTAGGGCAATTGCTTCAGAAATGGTCCAGGATAAGAAAAATATGATATTTCAAGGGTGTTCTTTTTACAGTTTTTACCACAATGAATGATTTTTTAAAACAGATTCAAAGATATTTAAGTATCTTGTGCCATGATATTGGTCCCCTGGGTATTTCAGTTTCTGAGAGACTTAAGTGCAGAAAAAATGTTTTTGCTCCAGAAAAACCTCCTAAATTCTAAGAGTGAGGAGAACTTACATTTGGAAAGTGCTTAACAGCTAATGGCACCAGCTGTGAAGCCATATTTCAGAATAAAAATGTAACGGAGGTTCTACTGTGAGTACTTTTGGCAGCTAGAAAAAAATACCAACAAGCATTCTTGTAACTTTTTAACAAGATTAGAATTTCTCACTACAACTTGTTTCTGTGCCTTAGATGTGTGCTGTTTTCAGACCACTTTTCACATCCCAAGTCAAGTCAAATTTATTGCCCTATGTACATAGTACAAGTAGATGTTGCACAGTGAAGTTCTTGCTTGAGCATACGAATATCTTGGGTTTAACAGAATGCCTTTTGGTTTGTACAGTGCACTATGTCATAAATATGGTCTGACCTGTGTTCAGATATATACATATACAGCATATCTCACACACACACACACACACACACACACACACACACATACACATACACACTGGCTGAAACCACTTGTCCCAACTGGGGCCGCAGCAAGCTAGAGCCTAACCCGGCAGCGCATGGCGCGGGGCTGGGGGACACACCCAGGAGGGGACACCAGGCCATCACAGGGCACCCTAAGCAGGACTTGAACCCCAGACCCACCAGAGAGCAGGATCTTGCCCAACCCACTGTGCCACAGCACCCCACCCCCATACACACTATATCTAATATCTAATATTCTGCAATTATTCAGCTTAAGCCGAATATCTTTTGGGACACCACTTTAACAGCAGCATGGACAGGACTTCTTTGCATGACTTCACATTAGGTTCTGTTTCATTATTATGGCTAAAAACAGCAGGCACATCCTTTGATTTATAAAGTGCTTTATTTGTTATTTTTCTATTCACAGCTTTCTTAGGGAAAATATGTGAAAGTTACGACTGAGGGCACCGATCAGCATTAATGCCTACAACTACAATAAATCTGTAACATCCAGACGTGAAATTGACTCAGGCGTATTATACTGTAATGTCCAAACAGGGATGTAAAGTACAATAACCTCACTAGTAGAGTGTACATATACAACACTAACTAATGTACCACCTTTAATAACTAGAGTTGCACTGCTCCTCCCAAGCACATTGGTAAACTACATTACTACTTTAAGCATTCTCATTCTCATTCTCTCGTTCTGAGTTCTCTGGCTGTCAACTGGTATTATTGCTATTGCTGTTGCTCTACTCACTGTCATTGTCATTGTTTTGTTTATGCAGTATTTCTATTATCTCTGTCTTTGTCCATAGTCTGTGGAGAAGCATTCTGGAAGAATTTCATGATACTTGTACATGGTCCTTGTACCTATGACAATAAACTAAACTTGAACTTGAACTACATACAAGTGCAGAGTGTGACTTAAGGAATGAAGTGCACGGGGAACACGATAAACACAGAACAACAAAACACATGGAGTATTCTGAGAGTAAGTGAAATGCACAAAATAATACACCAAGATGTGATGTAGACTGAGGTGGAGTACAAAATCTAGACAGATCCACGAAGGACAGGAGCATGGTACTGGGACAGGAACACACTGGAACAGAATTTGGGAAAGAGGTCAGTGAATAAGTATCACTGGAGAAATCTCAAGAGAGTAATAAAGTGCTACGTAAGAATCCGCAAACCACCTAAATGGCCTCAGCCCTTTTAGAGGGCTGGGAGCAGGCCATCAGATCAACTGGGGCCAGGTGTGTTGTTGTTTCGGGTGCTCGTCGGGGCTTTCACCCTTGGGGTCGTGACAAACTCATTAGAAATCCAATGTAATTCTAGTACTTAAACATGGAGCATTAACTGATGTATGATCAACACAGGTTACTGTATTTCTTTGGAAAAGATCTCAACACTTTAAACTCTTACCAATATAATTAGTATATCCTGAAGAACTACATGACCTGGGGACCCATACATTTTTTTACAGGTTCAAACAAAAATAAATGTGGCAGAAGCTGTTTCTCCAAGCTAATAAGAAGAACATGTTACAGAGACATGACTTCAAAATCAACTCATTTCTTGGGAAGGGACTGGGCCGTATCTTTACGGTCAAACTTCACTGAAAAAGAATGTGCTCAAGATAATGGTACAATGAGAAAGGCTTGCACAACACACTTGAGGGCCAGTAGTACTGTGTTGACCCAGCAGTTCTTTGTTCAGAACTTCAGTCAATACTGAATACACACAGACAGACTAACCATTCTTTAACACATTCTTTAATGTAGGCATACAATCATTTAGGGCACATCTTTGGATTACCTTCAAATGCAAATTGAATCAGAATCAGAATCTGATTTATTTGATCAAGTATGCACACACATAGGGGGTTGCGGTGGTGCAGTGGGTTGGACCGGGTCCTGCTCTCCAGTGGGTCTGGGGTTCGAGTTCCGCTTGGGGTGCCTTGCGACGGACTGGCGTCCCGTCCCGGGTCTGTCCCCTCCCCCTCCGGCCTTACGCCCTCTGTTGCCGGGTAGGCTCCAGTTCTCCATGACCCCGCATGGGACAAGTGGTTCAGAAAGTGTGTGTGTGTGTGTGTGTGTGTGCACACACATACAAGGATTTTGGCTTCGGTTCCCAATGGCTCATAGTGTAGAGTAGACAAAAAAAGGACATATACACAGAAACATACATATATACATGCAGGGATTCATTTTCGGGGGATGAATAAATAACATGGATGGAATAAATAACAAGGGATGGAATAAATAAGTGATCGAATAAATATTGAGTGAAGGAAGAAGTAAGAGGGAGAAAGTATTGCACAGACTAACAACAATCAGCTGTTCATGGACATAACAATGTGGGGAGAGAAACTGTTTTTATATCTGGTTGTTTTGGTGCACGGTGACCTGTAGCGATCCATTGCTGCCTTGAAGTTTAAATCCTACATAAAGAATCACCCTTTACTGTGACGATTAAAACTAACTTCCCGGAGAAGAGGAACTGCAAGAACACCACAGATTCAACAAAATTACAAAAGTGTATCCCATGTACTCTACCCTGATATGAAATGGAGCCTGGGAATTGGCTTTCTACCCTCTTTACAAAGTAGGACTCAATGATTTCCCTAACTCGTTGCTCTGTCAGAACTCAGTTCTTTTCAGTGTTTCCATGTCCCATTTTGCTTCCATTTCCCCTGGGTGCCATCGCACTCAAGCGGAACTGTGTCTGAATGACCCCTAGACACCTTCAAACCCTGCATTCTTCGCTGCAGATCACCAGGTGTCCAGAAGTTCAATGGACCCCTTTGAAAGTGTTCATTCCACACTTATACTTTTCCCTACCAGCCAGTAGGCCTTAGATCCCCAAAGGTTTCTTTCTTTCTCTGTTGGTCTTAAGAGTGCTGCTCTCGTCTCTTACGTTGTCTTCTGACACCTTTACAACACTTTTTCAAATGTATATCTTTAACTGGTGTATTCATCTGTGATTTGGTACAAAAAGCCAGTTGTTTCCACTAATGCTGATATTGATTGTCACTTTGTACGTTGTGCCCTTAAATAGGTTTGTCTTTCTGAAGCTATTTTTTAACAGAAAGTTAGGACGCCTTTTAAATGACACATTAAAATAACGGAAAAAAGGAAGTTAGACTGAATAGCCTACTAGCTGAGACTACTGTAAGGCTGCCACAAGCTTGGCAGTAGAACGAGGGAAACGTGAGGGAGGAGATTAGTCACGTTTCTCGTAAAAGAGAAGACGTCTGTTTATGCTGACTGTGTTCCATCTGGTCTGCGACCTAAAAAAAGTGGGTCCTCAGAAAGGATGACGAGACCAGAGCATCTTCCTCAGCAGCTGCGTGTGCAAACATTTTCCTCCACTCCGCAGGCGTTCTGGGTCACCTAATGAAAGACTGCTTGGTGATGTCAAAGCACCACACAGCTACATTTCCATCCATGCGCTACTCACGTCTGATTTTGACCAAAGTGCTCTTTGCTGAAATTCTTTCACATTGACTTGTGTTTGTTGAAGCTACCTAGCAACTACCAAAACCATGGTCCCTCCCCTGTTTGAAATAAACATGGCATGCAGCTGAATTATTGAAATCATCATGTACTTTGTTGGCTAACTTCCTATTAGCTTATTAACTTATTAACTTATACTGTTGGGCATCAAATTGTTGATGTGTCTTGGATTTAGCTGGCAGAAGACTATGAAAGTGTATGATTACCGAGGATAGGTAACATCACCCTTATGGACTTAGCCTTCTTTCCTAGTAATGTTTTCAAGGAGACACAAAATAAATGTTGAAAAAAGACCCAGTACAGCACTTTATGTCAAAAGATTCAGTTAAATCTGCCAAAAATTAACTAATAAATCTTTTGCTTCATGCTGAGAACTTTATTTTTTTTCTCCTTTGACAGCAGTAATGTTTCAAAATATTATATGGCCTTTAACTTTTGGATCTGAAGAAATAAATAGTGGAGGTTATATAGCAGCCTCCTTTAATCTTATTACCTCATGCTTCAGGGGGCATAAGGGACCCTTGACATTCAGCAAGTCTGAACTATTCATATCCAGGCCAGAGCAGAGTGTATAATTATGTTTTGAAGTCTGTCTGGAATAATCAGATGTCTTTCCCTCAGAACCTTAATAGCTAAAGAAAAATTTGATAGTTTAACATTTGCTCTAGTTCCCACTGGCCCTTGAGCAGCTCTAAGGCTGTTGGACAGAATTTTATTGTACCAAGGTCTTCCACTTCATTGTATTATTGCGATTGCTCGTTGAGGACATTGCAAAGCTGATTCCTCCTGTGCCATCCGATCTAAATGTTTCTGGAAAAAACGAGTGGGATCACAGTGCAGCTCTTGTCTGCAATGACATCACTGCAGCTGACATCTGGAAAAGCTTGAGTCCTGGACTGTGGAGAGGAGCCTCGCCGATACACAATAACCTGCTCAGCAGCCGTGCCTTTGTGGCTTCAGACCAGTGTTTATGGCAACCTCTGATCTGGAAGCACATGATACCGACACATGAATAGAAATTAAATAAGACTAAAAAGAGTGTCGTTAGTAGTGGTTCATTTTCAAGAGCAAAAAAAACACTTTTTAGTCATTATTAATAAACACAACTCACTTGCGGCAGTTCACAATCTATCCCAGAAAGCAGGGTAGACCTCGGATGGGATACCAGCTCATCGCAGGAAAATCACGAGCGCTACAAGGAGATATAGAGTCACAACCTCAGCTGAAACACATCCCTTTGGATTATGGGGGAAAACATCCAAACTCAACACTGACAGAGGGGGATTTAAACCCGCAGTTTACATTTATTTATTTAGCAGACACTTTTCTCCAAAGCAACTTCCAATGAACTCTATGTAGTGTTATCAGCCCACACACCTTATTCACCGCGGTGGCTTACACTGCTAGATACACTACTTACACTGGGTCACTCATCCATACATCAGTGGAACAGTCTCTCTCCGTCACTCACACACTATGGGGGAACCTGAACAGCATGTCTTTGGACTGTGGGAGGAAACCCACGCAGACACGGGGAGAACATGCAAACTCCACACAGACTGAGTGGGGATCGAATTCATGCCCTCTTGCACCACCCAGGCACTGTGAGACAGCAGCACTATTTCTTGGGCCACCATGCTGCCCCATTTGCGCCCTCCGTTGTGAAGCTCCAGCTCAATCTACTGCACAAACATGGCACTGTACAGCAATGGTTAAATATGGGATACTTTTTTAAGCTGAATATTTTATTTAATTTAATAATATAGTTTCATTATAGATTTTTTCTGGATTTCATTTGAAAAACCAGACACAGGGTGAAAGGTCCTTGACTGCGCTTGAATTTTTAATAGGCAACAGAGACCTGGTGATCAGTTTAACCACAAAACACCCTCTTTGTCTCTAAAAGCTCACTAAGCATTATGAAGCTGTAACAAAAAGAAAGAAAAAGACCTCATGACATAAACCCATTGCAATGAATGTTTGTTTTACTGTTTTTCCCACTAGAGGGCAACCCATGTCCCCTTGTGTCAGACGCAGAAAGAATGGAAAGCTTCGCTCATCAAGGGCCAAATGGTCCATGCTGGTCTGCAGGACAAGGTCCCTATGAAGAGAGAAGACAGGGTCGAGGGCATTTCTGGCACATGACTTGGGAGCAGTGGGAAACCCGAAGGGAAATGAGATTCTTCAGTTTTTTTATTGTTTTCTCATGTTAAATAGTGTCATCATTGTAGATCTTACTAAAATTCTTAACTCATCACTAATCGTCAGCATAGAGCTCAGTATTAAACTCATTATTAATACATATGTCTATACATATGCTCAGGTAAATACATATCTGAGACCTACACCGAATCATGGGACTTGCTGAAGCAACAAACACGATGTCCACTTAAGGACACGGACTTGCATCCTTCTAAGGTTGCTGGTTCAAGTTCTACTCCCTGGTACTGTTGTGTTACCCTTGAACTGAGTACTTACCCTGAATCACTCCAGAAAAAGAGCTATTCTGATAAATTCCTTTTCCTTGTACTTCCCAACTGCTTTAGTACTATGCATGTCAGAGAATTATAAAACTGCATTTAAAAATATATCCATGATACATCCATATATCCATGATTAACTAATTAGTTCATTTAAAGCAAGCTTTACTCAACCACTAAAACATGAAAAACCAACAGTCATTTCGTTGTTCGCATGTTCCTGCTTATGGACCCTGAAAATTCCTGGTGATTCTGTACTTTTCCTTTAGAAGAATATTTGTCACTTGCAGTCGTCTAAGCAGACAGCAGATTACAGAGCCGCGGGTGGACACATTTAAAGCCCCCTTCATCCGCCTTGACACATTATCGTCCAACAGCCAAGACAGGATCTACAAAGCACGGTTGGGAAATGCAAGCCGAGCTCCGCGGGAGGAGGAGAGCAGCATGTGTGGAGGGACCTAGTTTAGTGCAGCGGCATTGTTACCATACTGACACTTTATTGAAACCAGGGCTTGGTTGGTGATGCTAGAACCTTTCTCAGATGTCAATTACAAGGTCCAGGTGGGTAGAAGGGTCCACTGGGGCAGAATGCCACAACCATGTAGAGACAATATTTGACAGCTGTGGTAACCAGGCAAGTATTTGACTTTTATTTCTTCCTTTTCATGTCACTGCTTTTAGTTGAGCTGCTATTCATCACTGCTCCACCGTCCAGTTTTGATAATTCTGAGAATCTCTTCAATGCTGAACTTTCCGGCAGTTGTAACATTGCTGAGTAATGCTGCCATGGCGTCGTCAGCAGAAATTCTCCATTTCTCCACACATGCTGAGCAGGGATCAAACCCACATCCCCTTACACCTCCTAGGTGCTGTGAGACAACAGCGCTACTTGCTGCACCACTGTAGCACCTAAGAACCAAGAGCCTTGGGAATCTACGTACTGACGCATTTCAGCTGTACACCTTGTTTAAGTTTTGCCTTCTATTTAAAATAGCTCATGATTTTTCGTAAATACAACCAGATTAAAATGTTAACGTCTCTCTAAACAAAACACAGTTTTTAATAAAAAAAAAAAAAACCATGGTGTATCATGAACTTAAGACATGACTATAAACATCGCTTGAGAAGTGCTTTACACAAAACAGTACAAATAGTGCCTGTAAACACTGTTTGATCCATAGTGTATTCCACCCACATCTACAACATTAGACTGAATACTAACTGTCTAGGAATGGATTACACCCCATGGTAGCCAGAAATCACAGACAAGGAAGGCCACTGCAGCCATCGACTGGAAAAGATCCAGAGTAAACAGCAGTAAGGGCCGGATCTGAAGCAGAGTGCAGCAATATCCGCTTTTGACCCAGGACTGGAGCACACTCGCTCTCTTGGTGACGGATCCATGTCAAGCTGCCATCCGCAAATGGAAAATATTTAGTGGTTATTGTAACTGCTAATAAATCTGACATAGCAGACTTTGCTTTTTCGGTGCTCACAGATTTACTAGACATCTAGACTAAACATCATGCCTAAAATACTGTAGGTTTATAGCTGAAGGATCACTTAAATTTCAAAGACATGCAGGTGTCTATAGATTTCGAAGACATGCAGGTTTCTATTTAACAGAAATACCGCACCTTTACCTGGTAGTCCTTGTTCAGTTTTTAAGCTCATAAATTTAACAGTTTATAAACTATGGATGTGTCTAACTTCAAAATAATAACAACACAATTTTTGTGACCAAAACAATTTTCAGAAACATAATGATTCTCACATAGAAGTCAATAATAGCACTGTCATAGGTTACCTAGCTCATGAAAGATTCGTTTTGTCCTTGCATGTTGAAATAAACTGCCTTTACAGTTGACTTAGGTTCACATTTACGTATACATTTATTCATTTAGCAGATGCTATTCTCCAAAGTGACATACATCTCAACAAAAATACAATTTGTCCATTAAATTAAGAGAAAGAGACATGGCTGCAGACATGTGATTCTCAAATAAACCTAGTTTGTTACTTTCCACTTGATGCACCAATGTTCATCACTCGAGTAGGTGCATAAAATGCAGGATAAATGAATCCTGAAGACCTCCTACCAATTTTTTTTTTTTTTTTTTTTTTTTTTTTAAGATTAAGTTACAGAAAGAAACAATGACATACAATGCCCGAGTAGCAGCTTTGTGAAGGCCTATCTGGGGAAGATCATGAAGTTATGGTGCATGAACTTTTACACCACACGTGAGCTGGAGAGATCTTGGGCAAAATGGGTCCAGAAAGGTGAGATTTCAGACCCTTCTTGAATGTAGAGTGAGTTTCTGCAGTTCTGAGTGAGAGGGGAAGGTCATTCCACCACAACGGAGCCAAACCGAGAACCTCTGTGCTTTACTTTTTGTGCGCGGGACCACCAAGCGAGCAGAAGGTTGACTCTATAGCATATGTTTTTTTCAGGATCCTTCAGGACGTAGATGATTAGCCTAGTGTTACATTCTTTGGCTGGTGCTGACCTAATGTAATGGGAAAACAACTTTTCTCTCAGTCATTTCTGTGTACCCTGGTGCGCATGTGTATGAGCTTTAAGCAAATATAACGTTAACTACGCTTACTTCACACTGTTCTCCAAAACAGCTTACAATGTTTAAACTACTTACAATTGTTCATTTATACAGCTGGGTAATTCTTACTCAGGGTAAGTACCATGCTCAAGGGTATGACAGCAGGAGACTGGATTTAAACCTGAGTCCATTAAATGCAAAGCAGCAGCTCAAATCATGACAATATACCTGTCCCTACCTAATTAACTCATCACTTATTAATGAATAACATGTTATTCATTACATAAAAAATACACTGTATGCAATTTGTTCAGCACTAAGAAAGGAAAAAAGACCATGTTTTTGAAGTCTGGTTTGAAAAGTATAATATAAACTCCCTCCAATGCTTAATGTTTTTGTTCTGCAGTGTCTGGAGATCCACAAAGCAAAGTGTGTGTGATTTTACAAGCAATTTCAGTAGCTTTTTGCGCTGTCTGGTGATTCATAGTGTATTTAACAACACACTTCACAGCTGAGACTGTACTTGAGTGTCTAGGATATTTGGCCATTTCTGGTTTACAAGGAGTTTGTGAGACTTTTCCAGCACTGATGCAGTCAAATTAAACATTGGAAATAGAGTGATTAAGTGTACTTTTCCCCATGTGCTAGCCCTGAACTGTGCCAACAGAGGACCTTTCCCCTTTCAGATGACAAGTTACCACATGCCAATGAATAATGTAATTAACTATTTTGTCAGTCAATAATTGTCCAAGCCTTAGCAAATGCATACATAAATATATAGATAAATAAATAATACAGAGGACTGGGAAATGAGGAATGATAGTAATACCCACAGGTATGTTAGGAGAACATGAAACATTTACAGAGGCTGAGCAAAGTCTGAACTCATATTCTCTCACGCTATCCAGGCTCTGAAAAAAACAAGAGCGCTATTTGCTGAATCACTGCTGCTTGTGCCATACCAGCTTCATTCATTTTATAAAAAGGAAAAAGATAAAGAAAAAGATTACTCAAAGTAACAGACTAGCCAAAGGAAGGCTTAGTGAAAAAATGTCATCTGGAGCGGGTACTGGTTCTAATGATGAACGGGCCTGTTTCAGCGGGATGAACTTTACCCTCCCACCTCCATCTGCCCCATCCAGAGACATCAGCATTTGGAATGGACAGGATGGTTAAGGGGCCTGCTGGGATGTTGCGGATTCTAAGGTCATATGCTTGTTTGTGTCAGTTTTTCCATACTCATGAATAAGGCCTAAATTAAGACTTGAAGTGGGTGTTAGATGAGATTTCAAAATTGATGTCCCATGTGGTGGGAGGGCAGAACAGCAAAAATTAATGATTAAATTACAGCTTTAAAAACTTTTCTTTTGAAAAACAAAACAACAAAGGAAAACTCAGATGAAATATTTTCAAAATATCATAAAAATATGAAAAAATATATAGCTGACAATAGCAAAAATAAATAAAAATATATTTGAAACTGTGGATTTCACTTTGAAGAATTTTGATGAGATGGAAATCTTAAAAATATAAATATATCTAGAAAATTCCTGCTAATGTGTCACACTCCCAACTGCAGGCACAACGACCGCACGTGTGACTAACCAGGGAGGCAGGGTATAAAGAGGCTTCCCAGACGCTCCAGACTGCGGAACCTTGATTAGAGATTATGAGACTACCTCTCCGTGCCCTCACCCGTATCCCCTTGCTCCCTTCTCCCCTGTTCCTGGATAAGACTCTCCTGGTTACTCAACCTCCTGCTCTTCTTCTCTCAACTCTGGCTTCCGTGTGCCCCCTCGAACGATGACCGACAATCAACGGACCTTTGCCTGTCCCCGACCAATCTCTTATCTAGCCCAGCCACAATGAACTTGCACCTGCAAACTGAGTCCACCCTCTGGATCCCTGTGTGCAGCATGACACTAATTTAGCTAAGGGATAAAGCATACCGTTGAACAACATACTTACTCTGAATTGCTCCAGTTAAAATTTTTCTGTTGTATAAATGGTAAAAAACTGTAGCTAGCTTTACATGGTGAGTCATTTTGGTGAAAAGTATTGGCTAATGTATGTAATATATATGTATATCTAAATTCTAAATAAATGTGTAAATATTGAGCAAGGTATGGGTTTTTTTTTTTTTTTTACAAAGACAGCTTAAGGTAAGCAGAGACTTCCAAACAATCAATGTGCAATGAAATGGAAGGAAGAAACCAAATGAGCTGGTACAGGAGCAGCTTGTAAAACACTGCAGTTAAATGATTCCCTCTAAGAGAAAACACATTTCAGCTGCCTGATGTTCTTACAGTGTAAGTTTGAGCTTGGACCCTTCTTCCTGTGGATAATACGTTCAATGCTGGAATATCTCATAGTGCCTTTGTTCAGCTGTCATATTCCACATGAAAACAAACACAGAAAACAACAATCATCAAACAGACAGAAAAAAAATCGCACAGCTATGCATTCTTCTAAAAATGGATGGGGAATCTGGGATGGAACAATTTGAGTGGGATGGCTGAGAACAAAGGAATTCTTCCTTAGGACACCAGTTCATGCCACCTCTTGATTCCATTTGGACCTACAGACCCCTTCTTGTAAAACTGCGAAAGGCACATGGGACATTTAAATATTTGCTTGAAATGTTCCACATAAACTCTTTTAATGTACATGGTAGTCTCATTAAATGTACAGCAACACTTTGTAAGCCCATAATTTACCATTTTTCTAAAGTTATTATGTAAAAAAGTGTCTCATTACAGTTAACATTTAACAAGAGTTTCCATGCTATTTTTGTCAGACATCATATTCTGAACTTTAATTAAAGTATTGATTCAGAAAAGTGTGCATTTGTAAGCACAGGGACTGAGACAAACTTCAGATGGTGTAAAAATACAAAGGCTGAGACACACCAGCTTCCTGTGCTTCTCTAGGTATTGTTGTCAATGCCATAGAGTCAAATCTGACCCATAGTGCCCACCCATGTGGTTTTCATGGCAAGGGAGGAGCAGAAGGGGCTGCCAGTGCTATCTTCTGTGTGTTGGGGGAGGCACACACTGGGAGAAACACAGAAATGTCACACACCCTGAGTAGGACTCAAACCCCATGCCTGCCAAACAGGAAGGTACCAGTCAAACCCATCATGCCACCACATTCCCACCCTAGGTGCTTGTAACTACTACGTATCTGAGACCTTTGACAAAGGCAACTTCAATGTTGGGTTTGCATACTAAGTTATCTCAAATTGTTTATTCATTTGCAAACATAAACGTGGATAATTTTTACTATGTAAATTGCAGGTAAATTCAAACGTGTGTCCTTTGATTGCAAAACCATTTAGATGATACCTTTCTCCAAAGCAATTTAGAGCTGTTAATACATTTGCACAATAGAGTATTGGTAATGGGGTGGCATGATAGCAGCTAGTACTGGTGCCTTGTAGCACCTGGGCTGTGCGTTCAGATGTTGGGCCAGTTCTGGTTCAATTTGTCTGGGGGTTGCAGGACTTGAAGACAAAGGTTTCCTTACATGCATTTCATGTGAACTGGTAACTCTAAATTGCCCATAGTATATGTGAATGAGTTTGTAGTCCAGCAAGATGTCCCATCCGTGGTGTACCTAGCCTTGTACCTATGCTTCTGTGATAGGCTGTAGACCACTCTAACCTCACGTACAAGATTCGGAATAAGTATTCTTGCTAGAGCAGTTCAGGTAAATATATTGCTCAAAGGCAAAACAGTAGTGGCAAGAGTAAGGCTGGAACTGACAACCTTTACATTATAAGTCATTATGCCTAATTTCTACATGACTGACTGTCACATAATAAGAAAACCAAAAGTCAGAGTATCAAAAGTGCTAACAATTAAAAATTGCTAGTCAGTATTCAGTATAATTTGTCACAGCATTATCCTGTGCCCTGCATTTTAATAAAGGTAACAGAGAGTTCACCAAAATGAAATAAAATTAACATCCAAAAATATTACTTCTGCGTAGTCCTCTCACTGACCATCACACTGTCTCCTTTAAGAAGCATTTACAATTAGTATATTAATCAGTATATTCCTTAAAATTAATTATGTATTTCACAACTTTCTAGAACTTATTGCTAGAAATAGATTCATTCACAACTCCCTAAAAGCTGTTAAAAGCAACTAAAAAACTTAAGACCAATTCTTCTACGGACGAATATTTTGAGTGTATTTAATTTCTTGCATAAATATATACAGTTTAACAGTTAACTGATTATTAACACTTTAAGAACATGCATGCAAAATGGCATTTGTTAGTCCATGCACTTTAATAAGTAAAATAGGACTGAGTAACCAATTGACTCCCCTTAAAATAAAGATGTACAATTCAGCTCTCAAAATAAGAGGAAAAAACCTCAAAATACTGAACATGTGTAAAAGCACATTTTCCCCATGGAGAGCCCACTTCCTCAAATTTGGATGAACTGCATTGTCAATTGTTGCAAGATGAAACCAAATACTGAATTATGATTGGTTGAATTTAAACTCATTGCTCTCACTGCCAGCAAAACTGAGAAAAGAATTTAGCTGGTTCATGTAAATAAGACAGCTGACAATGGCCAATAAATTTCACAGGTGTCATGTTTCCAATAACAGTGACCTAATTTGTTTTAAGGAAAGTTAAAACACTAAATGTTAAAAATTCAAGAGTCACCAGAGGGGAAGAGCAATAAAAAAAAAACAAAAAAACATTGCACTAGAAATTTCGTACCAAACATGTTGATGACATAAAGAAATACAAATAATTATTACAAAACATTTAATGAAATTTTTTTTGAATTTACATGTTCTGCTCAATGTAATGAGTCAAAAGGTCTTGTGATCATTTCATCTTTATGCTTAAAGTCATGATACAGGAGATGCTTAGATCTTTTGTTTTTTAAAGGAGTCTTGCAGGAATGATTCATGGTATACTCAAATGACTTTAGTAGGCTCCCTCTGCTATAAACAAACAAAGTGAAGGCTTGACCCAGCAAGCAAATCCTTTTCTCAAACTTCCTGCCTTTTAGCATGCTTTCAGATCACCAACAGCTCACAGAGCAATGGACCTTGGCCTTGTGCCCCTTCAGTTTCAAAATCCAACCATCCATCTGCTGGCCTTCACTTAGAAAAGCAGCACAATGCAACACTTTTATAGGGGCGCGGTGGGTTGGACCACAATCCTGCTCTCTGGTGGGTCTGGGGTTCGAGTCCCACTTGGGGTGCCTTGCGACGGACTGGTGTCTCGTCCTGGGTGTGTCCCCTCCCCCTCCGGCCTTATGCTCTGTGTTACCGGGTAGGCTCCGGTTCCCTGTGACCCTGTATAGGACAATTGGTTCTGAAAGTGTGTGTGTGTGTAAGTAACACTTTTATACATAACTGCATATTTAATTCAACAAACTATGTTAAATGTCTCTCCCTATGGGAATGGCATCACTTTGCTGCTTATTATTCAGCAAGTCCTCTTTCTTACAGTTTTCTGTTTCCAAGTGCATTAATACATCATGACTTCTCCATTTGATGTTACATAATATCCTTGTTATGGATGTATTTGAGTACACAGCTGCTCAATATTTATTTGTTGACTGATTTCTTTAGCTAATGCCTTTGTCAGAGGTGACTGAAAATGTCATGTCAGTGCCGGTGAGAATACCCAGTAGAAGAAGCTGGGAAGAGGCAGCCAAAAAGAAAATTTTAAGGCTGAGAAGAGAATGAAGACATAACACTCACATTTAAAAGAATGAATTAAATAATGACAAATTTTTTAAATTTTTAAAAAAGAAAAAAAAACTATATTCCAACTATATGATGACAATAATGCCAAACTAGCACACATACAGTAGCAATAATGTTAAATGAATTATCATTTATCTAAGTTTTATAACATCTTCCCACTCTTGCATACTGAAAACTCAAAGGTCCTCTGAACAACCATTCATTATACATTATAATTATGCTTTTAACGCATTCAGAGGACCCAAGACATTCAAATGCAGTAGAAGGTAAAATGAAAAAACCAAAAATTGAAATGAATACAATCAAGTTTTTTTTTTTTTTTAAATGAACTGGGCCACCCAGAAGAGTTTAAACAGCATTTTGTAGGCTTCCATGAGACAATGTGTGGTTGGGAGAATTATTGGAAAAAAAAACTCCATTCATTTAAATGAGGAAAGACACAAAGTAATAAAAAAGTTTCTGAGGGAAAAAGATTAATCTATTTTTTCACCAAATGTGCAAACTTTCTGCCTTGTCTTTTAAATATAGATAGACCTTTAAATCCAGGCTGAAGACCTACATGTTTAAAATTGCTTATACATAACACATTTGCAGCCCACTTTTCTCTATCCCCTTTCTCCCTTTCCCTCTTATTATTTATTTTGCTACTTTTTTCTGTATTCATTTTTATTTATCCTGTTATTCTTGGGCACCATGGTGGTGGATTGGGTGCCTCACAGCTCTGGTATTGCGGGTTGGGACATGGGTTTACTCTGGTTAAATCTGAGAAAAGTTCGCATGTCCTCCATGTGTCTGTATGGGTTTTCTCCAGGTGCAACTTGATAGTAAATCAATTTCCACACAGTCATTTGTAATTACATTCCCCTTCTAGAAAATTATATGCATTTTAACACTTCAGGTTAAGGCCTTGTCATTTCAACATGTAGCAGTTGAAAACTGCTGTTTTTAGGCTTTTTATTATTCAGTGATAAAGGATCACAAGATTTCTGTGATATGCTTATGAGCTGGCATGAGCACCTGACAGCTGTCATGCACAGGAGGAGCTGTACCTCTGGTTTGGGGATTTGTGCTTGTCATGTGTGGTGCTCAATGTCACCAAGGCATGTATTTTGAGTTGAAGTGTCTGTTCTCATAAGCGATTCCTTGTGAGACCTGACAGATCGTCAAATTGCTAGTCATCTATAATTTGTATAACAAGCCTTTGTTATATGAGGGAGGTTTGTGTTTAATTTTTCTGTCTCAGAGAATGTTTATTTTTAATGCACTATATTGGTATTACCAAAAGCATACAGACATACATATAACACACCTCTGTGTTTATATATACTGCCACAACAATGTATACGTGCAAAAATTCACACACACACACACACACACACACACACACACACACAGGAATAGTGTGCTCGCCTTCCATTTGTATTATTTAGGTTACGACTTTGTTTTCCCGTACCTTAACACCACCAATGTGTTCACATACAACTGACAAATAACTGCGGTATGGTTGTATAGAAGTTAAAATTTAGTTTGGTTCATATGGTGGAAAGTAACAAGCTTTAGAATCACGCATCTGCATCTAAGTCTCTCTTTCTGCTGATGTAATGCACACATTGTATTTTCTATGAGATGTATGTCACTTTGGAGAAAAGCATCTACTAAATTAATAAATGTAAATGTAATCATAAATGTAGTTTATACTGTATATTGTAAGTGCTGTATTGGTAATCAGCGCTGTCTTTAGATTTGGAGGTTGCAGGTTCAAATCCAGCCTTCTGCTGTGGTACCCATGAGCAGGCTACTTAGCCTGAATTGCTCCAGTAAAATTTGTCCTGCTTTAGAAATGGGTAAATCACTGTATGCAGCTTAACATTAGAAATTGTTTTGGAAAAAAAGAATGAGCTAAAACAATAAATGTGGGTGTACGGTGAAGTCTCCCTGAATTAATTATTTTAATTTTTGTATTCTTTATTGCCAGCTCTAAACACTGGTAATGGAAACAAACACAGTCATTCATTAGAAGGAATTTCTGAATATAATGCTCCTTGTTCCAGGAAAGTAACATTTACATTTGTCCAGGTGGCAAGAGACCTCCTCTGAGAAATCTGCTTCTTTTCCAGAATGCTGACACTCCGCTTCCTCTCCATCACAATACTATCACCAAAAGCAACTTACTGTATAAGAATTTAGATTTTCTAAAAAGAAGTACAGAGGGACTTGTTTCTGATACTGGTGGTTGCTTTGCTACAAAACTCTCTCTCTCTCTCTCTCTCTCTCTCTCTCTCTCTCTCTCTCTCTCTCTCTCTCTCTCTCTCTCTCTCTCTCTCTCTCTCTCTCTCTCTCTCTCTCTCTCTCTCTCTACATATATTTATAGGGGGGTGCAGTGGCACAGTGGGTTGGACCGGGTCCTGCTCTCCGGTGGGTCAGGGGTTCGAGCTTGGGGTGCCTTACGATGGACTGGCATCCTGGGTGTGTCCCCGCCCCCTCCGGCCTTACGCGTGGTGTTGCTGGGTAGGCTCCGGTTCCCCGTGACCCTGTATGGGACAAGCGATTCAGAAAATGTGTGTGTGTGTGTGTATGTATATAGTAAATTGTATTACTTTGTGTCCATTTCCTGTGCAATCACTGACTATTTACTTCTCATTTGTGTCTGCTGTTTTGTTGCATGTTGGTATACAATTTTCAACTGTTAATAATTAGCTATGGCAGCAGCTCTTGTGCCTAGCAAGTACCATTGTGGTTATGGCTGTTGCTATGTAACCAGAAGGTCTCTGGTTTGAATCCCTGTTCTGCCAAAGCAGTCTTTATCGAAGAACTTGTCATGAATTACCCTACAAATAACATCTTGTGTATAAACGGGCTAAATAATTGCAAGTATCTTGTTGAACACAGTTAAAACTACATTGTCTTTGTCAGTAATCAGTTAAATAATAATTAATAACAATAATATCAAAGTTAATGCTTAAATAATGACACAACGTGAAGAAACAGTACCAAACATTGCCATTTGATTTCCCAAAGGAACAACACAGAAATAAGTGTCCAGAATTTCCTACATTCTGAAGCCCTAAACGTCATGTCATAAATGGTATGCAATTATGAAAACAAGTTGCGGCCTGTAACCAGCTTTAACCCCAATACCACATCCAATGTCCACCGGTCAGGAAGATTCCCTCCCAAAACCTCCTTCCTTTAGGCTCATTCCATCTAAGCTTACTTACCTCATTTTTCCTTCCCACTGTCTCCTGGCCTATTGCCCTAGCTTGCTCTTTGGGGGTAAACCATAAAAATATTCCATGTCCTTTTTAGCTTTGTCATAATTAACCCAATAAAACAAATTTATAAATGGTGGGAAAATGTGTCTAAACTGGAAAAAAATCAAAGGCCTTTGGCTTTTAAAAGATGCCGGGAATAAAATGTTCCGTAAAAGTATTTAATCATTAACATATGTAATATCAAGTTAAACTTACTGTGCATTTATTAAAACGATAAAATACAGTACATAAGAAAGTGTATCAGGAAATGAATTTAAATGGTATCTTCTGAGTCCGTGTCTGGCTTAAAGAAAATATTTTTTGTTCATAAAAACTCATATAGTCCCAACTGTTCAATGTAGTGAAAGAATAAGAGAGTGGCTGGAAGATATTTTGGAGATAAATACTAGAATACTGTTTTCCCACAATAAAATGGAAAAATGAAAAACAACGACAATGTTAGAGAAAAACAGAAATAATAGTATTTTTCTTTTTTCTCCATGTATCCCCCACCCTCCCATTGGACCTTTCTGCATGCACATTTTATGTCAGCATGCATGTGTTTCTCGTAATGTGCAATGGATAGGTTCTCAGAGCTACAGAGGAAACAGTCTATCTGTGTAGCTGGGGTTGTGAGATCAGCCTCTTGAGGGGCTTTCTGTTCCTGGATGAAGTGCTGGTTAGCAGTTCTCTGCCACAGCTGCAGAGTCATAAAAATTGAGATTGAAGCACCAAGAGATGTCAGGGCGTGGAGGGCCGCTAACTTGCCCATCTTTTTTTTTCGTTGTTGTTGCGAAACGCCTGAAGAATCTTACTACGGTATTCGTGAAATGTTTGTACCCCTGCCGCGTTCAAACGTGTCTGGTCTGAATGAGGTGATGAGAAACAGTCCATATGGTTACAGGGCTTATGCTGATGTCTGGAAGTTGAATGGTTCATTTGAATTTATTTGTTTTTTTATTTCTGCTATTGACTTCCTTCAGAAACTTTTTTCATTTTAATTTAATTCAGGTCACTTTTTCTATCCATATCTTTTTTATTGTTTTCAGATGAACCCCCTATGGCAAATTTATTGACCCTTCCTGTATGTTTTCTGTGGTTGGGTGTGTAGTGTAGGGTAGGGGTAGGGTCCTGCTTACCATCTTGTACAATTTAACCATTCAAATCTTAAAAACTCTTATAAAAGTTATGTATCACCTGAAAACACAGATAAATATTATTACATTTTAAAATTATGTTAAAGGAAATTATTTCAAAGGAAACCACTGAGCCTATTGCTGCCAACCAGGTAAATTATTTTAGGAGGACCATTGGAGCAGCATATGAAAAAAAAATAGAATTTATTACTTTTGTCTCTAAAGACTATGTAAGGAAAACTTGTGTTTTGTATTAAATCTCTGAATTTAAGTGCCATTGTTGTTGACCCAAGCAAAAATGTGGATTTCCTAATTTTGTCAAATGTAACTGTATTTCATATTTTCTTGTTTGTCTGAAAGTGGGCATCTCTGATGATTGATGGGCAAAATAAAGACTGGGATAGTTAAAAACAAAAATCTTTGGAACAAAAGGTCAAGATTAAGAGGCATATCCTTGGAAGACCGTAACATTACTGTTTGTCACAAGTGTTTCGTTACAGCTGAACACAGCTGTCTGATTTCAGGCTTATTGAAGTATGTACAGTCATTGTTGTTGAGACCTTGTGATGGTAACCAGATTATACTGGCCATGTATTTAGTAATTAAATTAGATGTCCCTACCACCATGCAAGAAAATCTGTGTCAGCTGTGCCTTATAACTTCTTTTATAATGTTTTTGGCTTGATAAAAACATTATGGGCTATAGCACTGTTCCTGCAGTATTCATAAAATACAGATCAATTTACCTTGAATATCAGTGAGATTTTATGAAAGATCAAAAGGCTGAAAGTTTTCTTCTCAAGCATAATGTTTCACTTTGAATTACAGGCTTATAGTCTGGAGGAGACATTACATACTATAATGAAAAATGCTGACCGCATTCTAAATTACTGTCATTGAAGTGAAGAGGTTATAGATGAGGGAGTATACGGGATATTGATTTTAAGGCATTTCTAACGTGAATAAAAATGTTAGAAACAAGGAGTTTTCACCCAATCCAAGTTGACTTGTCCTTCGACCCCTCCATGTTCTCATAAGGTATGGCCTGGTTTTATAACGATGATCTAAGAGACCTTTGAAAGAATGGCAGGGAATTTTGTTGATGTCTTATATCAGATTCTTAGATGAGCTGAACTTATAGGAAAGTCAGAGGGTGTCCAGAGAAATATCTCTTTGATTTTGTTCATTCTACTATAATACAGGAATGATCTCTACCAAAATTTTTTGAAAGTTAAACATTTAAATTCCTTTCTCTAGTCTTGATCTTCCAATTTATTATGTGTATACAAAATGTAATAATCACAATCCTTTTTTGCATTGCTTTGTCAGCAGCTACCATTCATGTGCTGTATTTGCAATGGGTCTGGTCATCATGTTCTTTTGCTGTGTTCTCTGTGGAGGTTTGTAGAGGGTTTTTGTTGGTTTCACACATCTCTCCATGGGGCTTGTTTGAAGATGAAGAGGCTACACCACCACCCCCTCAGGCTCTGACTATATTACCATGCCAAGGCATTCACATGTTCAGACTTTCCACACGAGCTGTGAGGATGGTGATTGCTTCCTAGAATGGTGACTAAATGGGCCAACTGGGAATTGCCAAACACTGATTTTTTTTTTTTTGCTTGTTTAAAAAACGATTGCCGAAAGTGCAAAACAATATTTTTAATTTTTTTAAGTTACCCGAAGATAGATTTTGTAAACATTAGATTACCGTCAGCAACTGACAAATACCATTCACTAATAAAGTTATGATACTAGGCTGTTCAGATCCCCAGAAGGATCCAGCTTTTAAATGTAATAAATTGCAGTTTTCCTCAGTATTACAGTTGTTCTGATATTAAGATTTTCAGCAAAGATTATAATGAGGTGCATCTTGTGGATAGGTCCTAATGGTGTTGTGTTAAGGCTGCAGTAAGTTGTGCTTAAAGTTGTGAAGTGTTAAAGTAAATTAAAAACATCCTTTTTTAAATACAATTCATGAGCCTTTAAATGACAAATGATGACAATAATGGCAAAGTGGCTTTTTAAAGAGCAACTGAAGGATTATTCTTGATTCACATGGAAGGTTACCCATATGCACAATATGATAAGAACGACAAATGTTGTAAATTAATTGAAAAATCCAACATTTTGATGTCTGTTTTGTATGTGTAGCAGACATCTGTGATTTATATTAACTTGTGAAATAAACATGCATTAGCTTGGCCTTGTGGACTTTCCTGTTTGTTTCTTTGGAGCAAGTTTTAGCAATTTAACTTCACAAACCTGCAAGGTGTTACATCCTCTGGTTTATGGATCGCAACAAACCTTAGCAGTGTGTTTTTACTGACTTTTCATAATTATACCTTGTGTACTGGAAACTTCTTAAATTGAACATTACACACACACACACACACACACACACACATTTTCAGAACCGCTTGTCCCTTACGGGGTCACGGGGAACCGGAGCCTACCCGGCAACACAGGGCGTAAGGCCGGAGGGGGAAGGGGACACACCCAGGACGGGACGCCAGTCCGTCGCAAGGCACCCCAAGCGGGACTCGAACCCCAGACCCACCGAAGAGCAGGACTGCGGTCCAACCCACTGCGCCACCGCATCCCCTTGAACATTACAGTAAAGCAGATACTTAGGCAAACATGATTGTCCAGACATATGCTCTTCAGACTCACTGAAACAAAAATTTATAGGATAATGTATGTTGCTGTTACAAAGGTATCATTATTATGGGTTGCTTCTATTATCCCAGGTTTTAAGTAGAGGCTGGAAGAGCGAAGCACAACACAGCTGCCTCGAGCGTGATGGAACACTCCATGATGGAGGGAGTTTCAGGAGAGCATGTCTAGACTCTTCCTGTCTTGCTCAGGCCCCATGCTTTGAAGTCTCCATTTGGGATGCTCCGCAATGCTTTACAAGCATGTGCACAGATTTTTGATGAGCATTATGCAAACCTTTGACTTATCATCAGGGGTTTATCTTCAAAGCTGCAGCAAAAAGGTTTCCTAGGTCCCTGGCACAGGCTGCTAACTCATTCTTTAATTTTCTTTTCTCTTTCTCAGTCTGTATTTTTAACTGTCTGGCCTCTTTCTCATTCCCCAGAATGCAAATGTCTGCATTTAACTGAATGGAAACTTCTAGCAACTTTTAAAACAGTGAAAATATAAAAAAAGATTTAATGAAAACTTTAGAAAGAATCTAGATTCACAGCTCATAAACCCCACAAATACAAGTATGGTAAAATAGTTAAAATATAAAATTTTACTTTTAGATAGTTTTACATGTTACCTACTTGCTTTTTCCCTACTTTTTAGATATAGTACCATGACCACTTCTTTCTTCTATGCTATTGAAGTGTATCAATGCAATGTAAAATATCTGTACACATTTTTGTTTTATTAATATGCTTATTCTTTCTGTGTTGTCGAGACCCTGTTGCTTCATTCTGTTGTTAAACGAATAAGAAAAGAAAAAAAGCATTTTTGGTCAGCCAGCACTAGTGCATTTTTACTAATGTTATGCAATCATCATGATGATATAAAATGAGCACTTTCACTTGATGCAATGTTGACGTGACTACGAAGAAGTGTAAGTAGGTGCTTTCTTTTCTTCTTCCTGGATACTTCAGTGTCTGGGATTTTCGTTGATCCATTCAAGACTGCACCTCTGGCAGTGTGACATCTTGCCTTGATATGCATCACAGTGCAGGTTACCCTCAGCATATGGAATTTTCTAAGGTTTCTGGGAAAGCAATCCCTCCACAATCTCCCCCTGGAGGACTGAATTGTGCGGGAGGCATTTCGGAAGGGAAGCAGTCTTACTTGCTCACTCATCGTTCTGTGGTCGTCTGCATTTTTAAGATGTTGGCTCTCCATGACGCCTGATTCTTAATGATAATTCCACTGATGTATAAATAAAATTACTTTTCCAGCATTCCCCATCCAACACCAATCTTCCCCTCACAAAAGTTTTCTGAGAACATTTTACTCCTTCTTCTTTGAAGGCTATACATTCACTGTCAGCCATCTGGAACTAAGTTTCTAAAGTATATAAAGTTGCCATCGTGGCAGCCATCATTCCAACCTTTTTATGATGTTTAGCTTCAGCTAAGAAAAAAATGTGGAAAATCTCTTTGTTAAAGGTTTCCCCTTGTGAGGTTTAAATATGAAGACGTACATACTGCAGTAAATATGCACATCATCCAGTACAGTAAAGGCGGTTGTTCTGAAAATTTTTGTGAAGAGTTTCCATTCAGATTTTGCCATGCCCTAATGAGTTTTTGGAATCCATCACATTAGATTGGCATTATGCCACAAGCTGGTCTTTGTTACATTGACAGGTCGAAAAGGCAAGGGGGTGGAAGGAGTACAGTGACACTAGCACATTAATTTTCCCTGTTTTTTTTATTGGGGCGTACCTCATGTTTACTGGAATGCTAGTGCATTGAAGCAAATCCAGTTCGAAACGCATATGTATCCGCTGAATTCATCTCATATCAAAGTTTGTGTTCTGTGTCACACATGTGGCAAATATTTATGCAGTATATGTTATGAAAATGAGGGCTTTCAGCATGAGAAAACATATATAAAATTATTTACATTATGTATGTTACAATATATTTTCCAAATAATTTCTATACCTGTTTTCCATTTAGTGTTAATACAGTAGATTTAATCATGTAGCCGACAGTCTTGTTCATACTGACTTGCGTCACTTATGTGCATTGGTAGCATTCAACACACTGTGACACAAAACCAACTTAGTCAGGCCTTGAAGGCATTTTATAAGACAATAGTGAACACAGAGGCAAGTTCTGACAGACGGCAAACTCTGAAGACATTCTTGGAAAACATCTTAGCCTTAACGAATGAAGCTCTATTAAACACATTTGAGGAGGAGAATAGTTTGTATATGTGAATGGTTGTATGGAATCTGCAAGAATGACAATAACAAAAACATACTAGCTAAAGCAAAAAAAACCCCACATGTTCTGTGCTACGCAGTCACAGCTATGTGTTGCCTGCTACAACACTCGCGGTGTTCCTTGAAGTCATGTACGCAAAGCCCTCAGTTTTGGCTGTTGAGAGAACTGGGGGAGGGGAGCAACAAGGAGTGGGTTATTCCAACTAATTGTTTCCTGGCTCAGTTAGAAGCACAATGATTTTTCTGAGATGAATCAGTAGGCTTGCCTCATATTTGGAGAGTACATACTGTAGGCTCTAGGTCAGCTGAAAAAGGTTACCACCAACTGATAGCTAATGAGTACAGACATCCTGCCATCTAAACCTGTTTTTTAACACAAATTAGGGCAGAAGTGCCCCAATGACAGTAGATGACTGAATTATAAGAAAACCTGCCCAGAACCCTGGCACATTTTACAGGAACGCAGAGTTGCCAACTCCAAACTAGGACCAGCCAGGACCTTGAGTCAGCATAATTCCAGCTAACTTCGCCGTGCTCCAAATAATCTTGACACCATTAGTGCTTGTTCCATTCAGCCATATGAGCAGAGGTTGTTTTTAACCAAAGCAAATTTTGTTAGTTTTTTCATCTTGAAAATTGTCCCAAGGCTAACTGATCCCAGACTGTAGTAAAAAATGTCCATCTTTCAGATGTCTGGGCAGACATTATGGGAATAATCTAAACAACATCAATGCATTGCATTGAGTTAGCCAAAGATATATAAGCTATAACATGAGAAATAACCTATTACATATAAGATATAACAGATAGCTAATTCTGTCTTCCAAATATATGAAAAATAAGTTTTTATGAATTATGCTTAATAAAAACTCAAATTAATAAAATGTAACCAATTTAATTTAGCATTTATATAATTTAGCATTTAGTGTTGCATCTCCATCTAAAAAATAGAATGCAGTATGGTATTGTATCGAAACGCCCTCCCTTTAAATGTTGACTAATTGCATTTTGCTCTGATGCAAGATTTTGAAGTCTCCAGACATATTGATGATTTAATGTCTTTGGAGTTATACCACAGAGGAGATTGGAGATTATTCTTTTCTAATACATGCCCCCAAATTCCTCCTTCAGCTCATGTGATTTTCTTCTGTTGATCTTCAGACAATTGTTTTACTCGGTCTTTATTATAACAGCATGCCAGTAAAGTTTAATTTATTACTGTATGGACTTGAAGAAGGACAAGGCAAGAGTGGAGAATCAAAAGCGCAAGCTGGACTGCACATGTCCTTGTGGGGGAAGGAGAAGTGTGACTCCAGTATGAATGAAGAATCATTTCTTTTTTAATATGCAACAGTCTGAGAGACTGACTCAGCGTGACTGATATGAAAATAGAGGGTCCTTTAACAGTGAGAGGGGGGCTAGGAAAATTTACAAGGAATAATAAAATGGGAGGAGACACAGGGATTAAAATGATCACCACACTGAGATGAGTGGGAGTGGTCTGACGATGAGTTGCTGCTTTTGACCTCTAACCTCAGAGACGGGGGGCAAGGCGTATCTCCTGTTACAGGAAGATCAAACACCTCGTTGGAAGTCCAGCTCTGGCACTGTGGGACATCTGGCGTGCAGACTGCGGCAATGAGGATATGCTGGAAAAAGGGACTGAATGCTAAGAAACGGGGCGGGGAGGGGTGTATGATTTAAACCCACCGTCCTCTGGAAGCATTCTGTTGCCTGCGTTCCATAGCATTTTTATTTTCCTTTTTAGACTGGGTTGAAGGCAGAATGGGAAATAGGAGTACTGAAGCTGTGGAATGTGGGGTTAACGTAGGGAGTCCTCAAGTATGATTCAGTCTGCTAAATGGAAAACAGCAAGGAGACAATCACATCAGCTTTCACTTCCTTTACAGTCAGAAGTTCTTAAATAGTCTATAAATAGGATCTGCACCTAAGCTTCATTTCTCTTCTTTGCTTTTTATGATAAGTCCTCAATTACCAGTTCTTTGAATGATGCAATGCTTGATTTATAAAGACAAATGGTTTTTAAAAGCCTGCTATTACAAAAAGATGTCTGTTGTTAAGTGTTAATTCAGATTTTTGGTCTTGTGGATTAATCGGTCCTTCCATTTAGAAACAGCGCAATTCTTGTGGTCCACAGTAACTTTGTTATTGCATTTAGTGTGATACATGTACCATTCCAAAAGGGTTTCAAAAAATTCTGAAGTGTCAGTTTCGAAACATTATATGGCATCCCACTCAGTGTGTTACCAGGACCAAATGCTGGATTACATTAAAACACAAGTCAACAATTGTCTGAGTTTGATTCTGTTCTTTTCGCAGTTTCCAGATTAGTTTTCTTACTTTGAGATTGTGATGATTTGCATTACTTACATGCACCAGCAGTGTGTAACATTCATTAGGACTTGAACTCCTTTCAAAACAAAACCGCATCAAGAAACGTACACATTACTCAGTCATGGCAACTGAGTATACCGCACTTTGTGAAGGACGGAAGGGAATTTGGTGGTATAAATGAAACTAAATGTTATTAAACACTGAAAAAACAAAGTAGATGGTACTGGACTTCACGAGATGGAAAGGTTTATTGTGTTCAGTGACCGTTGAAGGAGCAAAAGTGAAGGTGCTGTAGACATACAAGTACATGGGGGTCCACTTGGACAGCAGACTGGAGTGGACCTGCCATGTCGAGGTTCTGTATGTTCTGTATGTGCAGTCGCCTTTAATTTAAATCACTGCTGCAGACCTTCCACAAATCTATTGTATAAGGTGCAGTCCTCAATGTCATTGTATGCTGGGGTATGGCATCTCTACAGGTGATATTAGCAGACTTAAAAAATATTAATATGATATAATATGTGGGGGGTGCAGTGGCACAGCGGGTTTGGCCTGTGCCTGCTTTCTGGGGGGTCTGGGGTTCAAGTCCTACTTGGGGTGCCTTGCGATGGACTGGCGTCCCATCCTCGGTATGTCCTCTCCACCTCTAGCCTTGTGCCCTCTATTGCCGATGAGGCTCCAGTTCACTGCGACCCCACTTGGGACAAGTGGTTTCAGACACTGTGTGTGTAAAATATAATAAAATATAATACAATAAAACACAAGCCCTTTACTGTGACACAGATTTACAGTGACAAGAATTTGTGAAGAAAGTATGTGTAATTCTGCAGGGTGCATATATGAAGAATAGAAGCTGTATGCCACACAAATTTGCCTTGTAAAATTCAAGTGTGTAAAGAAAAGTTACTCTCGAGACAACACTAACAGCCAACATGGTGGAACAAAGATTACAGAGGTAGGAGTCAAACATGATTGGTTAAAATGAAGGAATTGAAAGATCAGAAATTTGTGAGGATTATTGCTACACGCTGTGATGATTTATTATAATTCTGTTATTAGTGGTAACGTACACACACACACACACATTTTCTGAACTGCTTGTCCCATACGGGGTCGCAGGGAACCGGAGCCTACCCGGCAACACAGGGCGTAAGGCCAGAGGGGGAGGGGACCCACCCAGGATGGGACGCCAGTCCATCGCAAGGCACCCCAAGTGGGACTCGAACCCCAGACCACTCTTTTGTAATTCTGGAAACTGCAGTAAGTAGGATGGTCATATGGAAAAGTTCACCAAATAAACTGCTTTAACTTTGTCAACCTCTTGAGGGCCTTGGATGAAATCCACTGTCCTCCAATTATGTGTGCTGTTACTGCCATAACTGTCCCCAGAAAAGAAGAGATGAGCCATCGGCCAGATGAGCACTGAGCCGTGTTTTCTAAATTTCCCCTTTGCCAGTGCATGGCTGTCCTGTGTGTGTGAAAAGCCCACTCCTTCTCTTTCTGATACTTTTAGGAGTATTGAAATTTGCCAGGAATTTGTGCAACGTATTTGCCTTCAAAGTAAAATCCTTTTTCTCTCATTTCCCCGACACATGTGCACACTCTGGCATTGATATAGAGAAAGTAGAACAGCTGAGAAACTATCCCTAGAGAAAAATTACTCATGTACAGTGGTCAATGTTGGCTGGCTCATGAACTGCCACATTAAAGTGGCCACTGGTCACAGCAGAAATTACTTGTCATGCAAAAATGGAACTTTCATCTGCATTTTGCCTTTCCGGCTAAAATAATACCAATGGTATTAAAAGAGAGTGATAGATTTGGATAAAATTACCAGAACAGAATGGAATGGGCTTCTCTGCTTACTTAGCCCACAGAATCCAAACAATTTCACAACCAGTACTTTTTACATAGCTATCTGCAGTGTCATTGCTTTGCAATTACCATAATTGTCAGATTACATGCCTCTTCAGAAGGGACTTGAGCAAACAAACAAAGCTCAATTGTATTTAATGTTACTATTCATGTTTTTCAAATATCATATCCATATTTCAAAAAGCCAGATGTAGACTGTCCAAAATCATAATTTTAGTTTTGTGTTCATGGGATTGGGTTCAACAGAACTCAGTTTTGAACAATTTGTGTTGGAGCACCAGGTCCAAGTCCCACTTAAATGTTCTTGTAAGACCTCTTCTTAACAATATAATCAGTACAAGCAAAACCTGAGCTAAAATAACTTGTACATGGTAAATTCCACAGCTGTAATGTGCTGCCAAGAAAAGTAGACATACTGTCTGCATTTTATACTTTACATATTGTATAGTCTTGTTTCATCTTGTCTTTGATAAAGTCGTTTTCAACGTATGAGGTTAGCCAATGGTTAACCGAATGTTCGCTGGCTGGTTTGAAAAGACAGCCTCCCAAAATGTAAATTTTTAACAAAACTAAACCATCTTCAATACACTTACTCACTTTAGAAGAGCCTTAATGGTTTCCCATGCTGCAAAGCTTACTTATACATACACACACATTTTCTGAACCGCTTGTCCCATACAGGGTCACGGGGAACCGGAGCCTAACCCGGCAACTCAGGGCGTAAGGCTGGAGGGGACACACCCAGGACGGGACGCCAGTCCATCGCAAGGCACCCCAAGTGGGACTCAAACCCCAGACCCACTGGAGAGCAGAACCCAGTCCAACCCACTGCACCACTGCACCCCCTGTAGCTTACTTACACATCACAAAAAAATATCAAGTCATCCTTTTGTTGTTTTTTGGTTATGAAGATCTTAACCGTGACCTAAAATCTGACAAACATTTAGAACAAGTTACACAAGATTTGTCTTTTTCGCTGTGACTGGAATTCAGAACTCCAAGTTACTGTGGAACTAAAATCAGCACTATAGAATGGCCTGGAATATCCAAAAAATTGCCTCCCTCAGATTGTGTTAACAACTACAAAATAACGGTCTAATTTCAGCCACATTTGGAATTCACACTGACACAGAGTGGTCACAAAATATACTCAAAGGTAAGCAGATAGGACAGGGTAGTCATGTAAATACATTACCTTTATCATAGTGCCTTTTACCATTTAGAGTAGAGGATTTTCCATAGAGCATGGTGACATGGTGGGTTCAGCCCATGCACACAGTGTAGTAGATCTTGGGTTTGAGCCCTGTTGGGGGTATCTTGCGATGGACTGGTGTCCCGTCCTGGGTGTATTCCCTACCCCTTTGGCCTTGCACCCTGTGTTGCTGGATAAGGCTCCGGCTCGTTGGGAGAAGGGGTTGTTGATAATGGATTTTGCATATAAACATCTTCATAACTCAAAAATCTTTTTCTGCGAACTGTAAGGTCCAAACAGAAGTGTCTGGCAAACAACAAATAATAAATGTTCTGATGATTTATTCATTACCAGATTGTCATTTTCATTGGAATTCATGCTGCATTTCTTTTTTTTAGACAGTACAGCTACTTGTTTGAGTGCTTGTGCTTTTTGTTTTAAATAGTTTCTAAGAGCACTGTACTTCAGCTTCATTTCTTGGGCTTAAAAGGCAAGTACTGCATGTGACGTAATAATTTCTAGGAAAAGAATAGAGTAAAGTAAAATATCGATCCATCCATCGATCCATCATCCATCCATCATCCATCCATCCATCCATCCATCCATCCAATTTCAATAATCCCTTGTCCTGAGCTGCTGTCAACAGGAGCCTATGATGGAAGCATTGGGTGCATGGCTGAGAGATTTTACACCCTGGATAGGATGCCAGTCTATCACAGTACATTTAGACATTCAACTAATTATTTGATGAAAATAAAGAAATCTGTTGAAAATAATGTGTAAATATTCTGAATAGTTTTTCCGGTTTGTGATTCAACTACAACCACAGGTCAACAGCCATCACTATTGGTACTATATTTTCCACATTCTGCTGTTGTGAATGATCCCGATTTGCTAAGCAACAATGTAAACATAAACAAAAGCTGTGCTGCTAACAGGTTTGTCAGTGGTATTGTTTCATTTACTTTCCTCTTTGAAATACTTCAGCAGGGGGTGTGTGTTCAAGCTGGTGCTCAAAACGCAGCCCTAGATTCCTTCATCTTGGATCCTTCACTAGCCCTGCATTCCTCTCCCTGGGACTCCTTCCTCCTCCCCCTGTCCCAGCCCCCAGTCCGGGATGTCTTTCTGTGACTCTTCCAAAAGATCTGGCCAACCCAGAAGATATACATTATACGCTGTGGTTTATGCTTGCTGTGCCATGAGATACAGCTTCCCATGAGAAAAACATATTCAGATAAAAAGTGAGGTACACGGTAACATAGTTCAAGCTGAAGAGTGCAGTTCTAGCAAGTAACAGTGAATCTGGGAGCACAAATTTTTTTTTCAAATAGGGGCTGCCCAAATGTTCTCCTTGTCTTCGTTAGTTATTTACACTCATCGTTTTATTATTTATTTTTAGATTTCACGGTCAGAGTTCCTGGAGATGTATCATTTTGGATACTTATTTCTTTTAGGGTAAAAAGATGCTATTGAATGTTAAAGTACAGAAACATGTCTATTGTAACATGAAACAAAATTTACAGCTAGCAAGGTAATTTGTATTTGTATTTGTAATTAAAGCATTTGTGATGAAATTGTGCAAAACAGTAGATTTCAGGTCTGGATTTCACTGATCCACTGAACTAGTCACGGGAAGTTAGACAGCTGACTTGCTGTTAATGCAGTTTTTCAGAACATATCAGTTTTCTACATTATATTAATGAACGTCTTATCGATTGATTTTGTTTAAAATTTAATGTGTATAAGGTAATTTGGGCACTCTAACCCTATAGCGACTACAGGAGGCCACCAATTTAAGAGGCTAATGTGAACCTGAAAAATGTTTTATGGCAGAATGACATAAAGCAGGGTTACTTTCCCCACAGGATATCCTAAGTTTCCTCGAATTTTCCAAGGGTGGCATTAAATATTATTGCCCATCAGTACCCAAAACAACATATATTAAATAATTTACATTTTAAGCCAAAGAGCAAAGTTATGTTTTCTAAAGTCTTCCAGTAAAGTCATGTATTTACTGATATACTGACAATGTACCTGCACTATGGTATCACACCGAGTCAGTTGTAGCAGAAGGCAAAACTGATGCTTCCACTCTTTGTAGAAAGCATATACTGTTCTGTAAAGGATGTGTAGCCTACTATTACAGTATTTTTTATAAACTTCTTTAATAATGAGGAAAAAAATAATTTTTCTGCAATTGTCGTTCTCATCTTGAAGGGTCTATTGACGTATATGTATCATGCGTCTGAAGTGTATAGTCACGTCTCGTTGCATTGTTTCTACATGACACCTGCACGATGTAATCAATTAATTGCTACAGTTTCTGAACAAGACCTCGTCTGTTTCATTTTCCTTAAATTGAACACAAGGTGGGAAACGTTCCGCACCCTTTTTCGCACCAGTGGCTGCAGACCACGGGAGCAACAACCAGCAGCAGCTCCGTCGTAACTGCACCGAGAAAAGCCACTGATTTCATATGGAAGAACTTTCGGTGAACGGCTCGCGTCGACCGGCGTCGTCCAATGAAGACGTGCAGAGTGGAAACGAAGCGCTTTGATTGGCTGCCACGACTCGGTCGCTTTCCGTCCGAGGGAGTTGCCTCAAAACTTTTTTTCGAGAGAGAGGGAGAGAGAGAAAGAGAGAGGTAGAGAGAGAGAGAGAGAGAGAGAGAGAGAGAGAGTGCATCCCTTGCGCTCGCCGACTCAGAAGAGGGCAGCGCACAAGCGCAGAGACGGAGTCAGAGGGCTGGGAGAACGAACGCAGGAGGGGTGTCCCATCCACGAAGTGTCCCTGGAGGAACTCAGCCTGCAAACTTATTTAAGTTATGGCTGCATGAAATAAGCCTTTTTTTTTTGGTTACTTTTTTTTTCTCTCTTCTGGGATCTTGGGCACGAGCTGTGCCTGATCACACGTTGCGATACATTATTATACAGACAAAGCAGTACTTTTTAACGCTTGCCGTGGACGGCACTCGGTGGCCATGGATACCGATATAAGATGGAAAATAAAACGGTGGATAACGTCTCTGCACATCACTTTATCAGTAGTTCTTCTGTGTGTCACTTCGAATGTCAGCTCAGGTAAGCGGGCCGGAAACTTCTCAGATGATTCATCTCCCTCTTTACTTGCTACTTTTTTTCATTGTCACTGAATGTGGATCTTGTGTGTGCAGGCTGTTGTGTTGGATCAGCGTGTGCCTTTTCTCATACTTCTCTTACTCTTCACCAGTCTCGTGCCTCTCCATCTTAGGAGGGATCTTGGGACACCCGCCCCCCCCAACATTACTCTACATTCTCCACTTCTCAATGAAAGATACACTACTTAGAAGAAGGCATTTCCCATTGTTGTCGCGATCACAGGTTCCCGAAGAGGTGGCAGTGTGGGAACTGTTGTAACTTTCTCCTAAAGAACTTCAGACGGATTGTTCACTCTTAACAAAAGAGCTGCCATAGTACGCTTGCAGCTGGGGGGGTTGGGGGACTTGGGCTTTAAACACCCTAGAAGACTGTAGACAGTTGGAGAAACAACTTATTAAGTGTTTAAAATGTGTCACACTAAGTGTCTTGTGTTTAAACCAGTGCTGATGGTTCCATCATGAGGGAAGACCCTGTGCCACCTGTGGTACCGGTACTATAGTACTGACTCTCCACACCTTTCTTGTGCCAAATGTGCTGAAGTTCTACAAAAAATGTGATTCTTACTCCTTACACTACAGTTGTATTGTTACTATCCTATATATAGTTGATGATTCCTTTGTCCAAGGCAACTTAGGGTCTTAGATACACTGTGTGTGTGTGTGTGTGTGTGTGTGTGTGTATTCTTACGGTATCGAATCAGGGTAAGTACTGATCAACAACTGTACTCCAGGATTCGAACAGGAAGCCATCAGAATATAAGGTTGCATCTCTGATAGGGCCAGAACCAATATGTGCTACATGTTACTCTGCGTTTTGTGAAGAAGCAGGGTAGCGACAGGTCAACAAGAGTGTTTCTAATGCACAGCTTTGGCTTCCTTTGTAAGGCCATTCTGGAGTGGGCAAGTCTGTTCATTTTACAGATATATCTTTGTATCCGATGTGCTCATTACGCTAAGCGAATCTCTGCTGGAAAATAATTTTTCTAAAGAGTCGTGTGTTTAGCATTATCGTATAAAAAATATAGGACACCATCATTTTAGCAGCTTTCGTGCAAAATTTAATATCCCTCAAACTGCTCTCTCTTGATTCTTTCAAGTCAGGTACTTTCACATACTACTACTTTTCATCTTTCCCTCAAGTACCCCTGAGCCACCATGGGATGCTTTGCTGAAAACCTCACCCAGTAAGAAGGGATAATGTAATTTATGTAAATTACATTCTGTCATATGATGATGAAGACACAGTCTATAACACTGAAATTAAACATGACACAAGGCTAGAATAAAAATGATGACATGACATTGTTTCCTCTGCTGTGATGCTGTGATAAACATTAATTGATTTTGAACTTTCGTGACATTTTAATTGAGTAGAGTTTTATTTAGTCAAGTCTAAATAAATATTTAGTTTTTTGCTAAGCTTTAAAATACCAAATATTTTCTCATTTCATATATTCAATATCTGAAACAAAATTTGAATCCCTTAGTAATGATTAATCTTTTTATTTTCTTGGGGCAGACATTCATATATACGTGCCTTGTGGTTTCTGTTAAGGACGTCGTTTTGGAAGTATAACAGTTGAAGTGATACATTCAAATTTTAGCCCTTGGTTTCAATGGTTTAAGAATCCAAGTGACTCCATGTCAAACCTCTGAGAGCCCTGTCCTCTTGCTGAGCCCCGTATGACTTTCATTGTGGCTTATGTGTGAAATATGCAGATAAATGCAGATGAACTAGAACGGCCTTCGCTGTCTTATAGATGGACAAATATGTTGTCCTTCAATGGCGACTTCAGAAAGCATACTGTTAGAAAAGAAAATTAAATCTGCAAGTGCCGCTTGTACTGGTTCACCATAGGGCAGTACCTGCAGCCGGTGCCAAGGCAACATGGGCAGTTACGTGGGTAAGTTAAGTATTCTGTGGGCAGAATGCACACGCTGGTGGTCACTCTGCGGCATCTCATTTTTATGCCTTCCCAGCATTACATAGAGGAAGTGGATAAAGCAAGCAAGACAGTGTGAATTATTATTGGACACGAACCCAGACATGAGTTAACTTATGACTTTTCAAAGAGTAGAGAGAAGTTGATTTAGCTTTATAAAATAAACTGTATGTTTAAGAACTCCAGGTTGCTCTACCCTTTCTACACTGCCTGAACCATCTTATTTTTTACTGAATTCCCTTGTCCCAATGTGGAAACCCAGATGCTTTGTGTAAGTCTTAGATTTACATTAAAGATGAACACAGCCTTTTTTAAACTTATTTTTCTAATTTCGAAATGCAAGATTTGCGGGAAAACAGTTATTGTTCGGATTCAGGTTTGATGGTCTTGTGAGAAGACTCAAAGGCGGATAGAGCAGGAAAGACTTCTGTAGACTCCAAGCTACATGTTCAGTTAGCCAAATATCTTGGGGTTTTGAAAGCCTATGTGGACATGGGAAATGGACTTCTGTAAACTAAGAAAGTGGCAAGAAAGTAATCTGACAATTAGCTTTGTAGTAGGAAAATATCTTTCCGTGCGACAGAAGGTCCGACAAACTGTCGGTAGTGTGTAAATACGCGTGTAGAAAAATGTTCATTCCCAAGATTTTGTGATTGTTAATAGGGTGTAATTTTTTGCAGGGGAAAAAAAAAGAAAAAAAACATGCTGCAGTCGATAAATTATAAGACTGGCTTCATTGTACAGCTGTAACTGATGGTTCACAACCACAACAGTGTCACAACGAGGCCAGTTGTAGAATTTATTGACTGTACCACGTTTTGTGTGGCGTACAATTGTATTGTAACTTGGTGCTCTTTTTTGGCCCAACAACAAAAATATAAGTTTGCTGCTTAACAGCTTTCCACTTAATTCCACTTAAAATTGAAGGAGGGAATACCAAAGGAAGAAAGTTCAAACATTTTTATTCCTTTAAATCAGCCGGTGCTTATTAAATAAAATATTTAAGGGGCCTCAAGTGTTTTCTCGAGTTTTGCTGTGACCTCCTGGCTCTAAATATTATCGAACTGTACAAGCAATTTCTCTGAAAGTTTTTTAAGTTTTACAGAGAATGGCAGTACCTATCTGGTTCATAAAGAGTGATGAGCACAGACTTCTGCGAGTACATTTAAACTGGCAAAGGCTGCTTTGGCTTGTATTAGACTGAATTGCTTGCACTGATTGTCTGCCCTTCCTGTTAATAGTACAATTGTATAGAAACCCTGGATGTAGTGGTGGGACATCCCTGCATGCAGGCTGGTTGGGATGAGTGATCGCTAATTAAAGGGAGGGAGGCAAGCATGTGAATTGGATGTTGCCAAGAAGAGGAACTTTCTCTTTTTTCACCCATAAAGGGGACAGCAAGAATAAAGGCCTTTTGGCAATGACACCTGGTTTGCTTTTCTTCACCTATTAAGTGAATCTCTGACATCACAAGGAACCCTTTCCAGGACTAGGTTTTTCAACACTGCTCAACTACAGGTTTTGAAGACATCTGAAGTGAACACGTGCAGAACATTAGAGCTCATTCATGACTGCATCAGTGATATTATGGTTCTTATTACAGGGAGGAATGTCAGGAATGTGATAAAAGTGCACAGTGATTAGAGCAGAAACCCATTCACCTCCAAGATATGGTACAGGCTGACCGAGGTGGTTTCAGCTTGAGAGAATTTTATGTAAGCTCTTAAATTTTTCCAAAGTGGAACAGTTTATTCATATTAACTTACTGAATCTGTGATTTTCCTTTGATTCTAATTCTAAATCCAGGAAAGGTATTACAGAGGACTAGACGGACGTCTAGCATCATAAATGTTATTCAGAATATACACGAAAGGTTTGTTTTCTGTTATTCTCAGTGGAATTGCATCTGATGTTTGCTCCATTTACAGCGGCTGCAGTTTACAGTGGAATTTAGACGCAGAAGTAAACTCCTTCGATGTCCAAATATTTCAGTGTGTTTAAGCTACAGATTGACCTGTTTTATTTCAATGTCTGAAAATTGCCTGAATACTTCCTGAATACTTCCTAAACCTACAGTAAAACTTTTTAACCTCAACTGCATGTGATAGACAGTACGGATAAATATCTTTTTTTTTTACAGTTCTTCATGTAGAGTTTAAATACAAGAAGCCCTATTCCAAAAACACCGGCAACTTTTTCCAACATTAATTCTGTGCAGACATGAAAAATTCCGAGATTATTTGTTTCACTCAGATAGACTGGGAAAACATTGCTGGAATGCCTTCAATGGGAGTGGATACTTTCAATGTCTTTGACAGCACTAAGAGTGACAGGAAAGCACGTCCTTAAATGATTAAACTTTCTGAGGTCTATCTTTCTTTTTCTTTTTTTCTAAACAGGGGAAAAAGATTGTTGAGGTTACAGCCAGTCTCCTTGCCCCTCTGGCTTTGCGTCCTTCTTTGCACACATCTGGATCTGATATGCATCACTATACTGTCTGTTTATTCCACAAAAATCAGTTCCAGACGCTTTTATTCCGCTTCTGGTGGAGCATGAGAAATAAAATGCTATTTAGTTTCAAATGAAAATATATATTGGGTTTTTCGTACAAATAGGACTGGGAAAATGCAAAGCTTAGTTAATTGATTTTACAAACGAATGATGGTCTCTACGTTTTAACACTGGAACAAGGCTGTCTGCAGAGATAGTAAGTTTGGCCAAACTGTAATGTTAAACTCTGAAATGATCAGTTCCAGACCTAATGAAGACTTGCTAATGTAGACAGTGACACATTATAGTTATGGTCAAAGGTAAAAAACAGCTTTGATGCAGATTCTTTTCGTTTTGCCAGTGGGTGTCATAAGGGGTTTGGAGGATGCTGTGGTTTCTTCAGATGGGGACTGTTTATTTAAGTGGATATGAAATTGAAGAAACCAGGCCAGTGGTCTTAGTATTTCAACACTTTTATTGTGTGACTTTCTAAGGTATAAAATTAAACTCTTTTAAAAATCAGTATTAATATGTTAGGGAATTGAGTGGTTAATCTTAATGAAATATAACTCCATCGTAAAGAAGCTGTTCCAGTGTGTTCTATTTTACATCATAAAAACAGTACATAAATGATAGAGTGCACATGTACACTGCACATATAGTTGATATATATGTAATTTGTAAAGTTCAACGTAGATTATGTTGAATAAAGATAACCTGGGTGATCCTCTTTGAAGAAAACAGTAACTGGAAATATTTCAGCTTTTAACACATATCTGGCAAGGTTGGGAAACAGTAGAACTAGGCAAGTGTGACTTCACGGTGGTGTTTCTGGCACATGTGGGAAACCGGGAGACCTGCTTGTAGTCATTACCAGCCTCAACGGGTGTTGATATATTATAGTTAGGTTTCTGTTGGCTCAGGCCCAGTCAGAGGGGTCCAGGTTGACTGGCACTGAGTGTTCCTGTCACTGCACTGCGCCTCGGCCAGCTGGGCAGCAACGCGACCTCCTCACTGCTCCAGAGGGGCCCATATCTCATTGCATCTCTCCTAACGCGGAGAACGCAGTGGGGAAACCAAAGCTGCGCTCCATCTGATGGGATTGAATGAAAGGACGGTTTTGTGTCAGTATCTCCGTGGCGCAGGGGAAAGAATCCGAGCGAGACGCACTGCGGAGAAATGCGACGAAGCCCAGAGTGCACGCGTGGTTTCAAGCGCTCAATAGTGGCATTATCAAAGACAGGGTCAACGTGCGGGCTTCTGGGACTGGAGTCACCAAGTAAGAATAATAATACGTCAAATGACGGTCTTTATTCTGTCGCTTTAGTCAGTTAAATTATTGGCCTGAGATAATATATATGTATACTCTGTGTATGCATCATATATGTAATGTGTACTTTTGAAAAAGCAGTTTAGCTCCTACATGTGTCCTTCCACCCTTTATGTGCTGGATACTCTTTGAAGAGTATAGCCTTGTTGCTCTGGTTCAGGTCCATATGATGCAAAAGGCTGGTCAGATGCGTCAGATTGTTCCGCTGAGTGCAGTTAATAAAGGAAGTGTACGAACCCGCTGTCCATTATGAAAGTTGAAATGAAAGCGTTTTAGCAAGGACAAAGTGTTTTATTTTACAAAGCATTTATGACTACTACTTAGTACTTGTGACTTATCTTGTTCTCAGTGACTTTGCCCAAAAAAGCATATTCTCACGATTCTTTTGTTAAGTCTTGGTATGATATACAGCTTTGGTTTTTATTATTCCTGATAGGGTGATGCTTTGAAAGTGCTGCCATCCTTTCTAACGGGATCTTCCGAGGCGGTCATACTAATGACTGACACCCTTTCTCATTGCAAGTGTGTCACCGTGTTCAATGCAAGAGGTGAAAAAGTGTGAAATTGTAGTCCCAAATTCCAAGACACATTGTGTTTGGTTTCTGGCATGTTGTATATCCCGCAGAATGTGCCAGTTTGGTGAAGTTGTCTGTGGAGCATTTAGTGTTTGGTCACAATGTTGACAGTGACCCAGGGTCTAAATAAACGTGTGTGATTCTCACAGAGACAGATTGAAATTAACAAACAAGTTTGAAAGCAACCAGCTTCAGGAACACTCAGTATACACAGTATGTTGCACATTTTATGGAGGAAAGACTAATGCCTGCTCACTATGGACTTTAGAAATGGTTAGGTTTGCTCATTTTCCATGATGAAATAAGATTAGGCTCTCGAGACTTTACATGCACTTTCCATTAATTTTTGGTTTTGCCGTTAACTACTATTAATGGCAACTTTTGAAGGCCGTCTTTTGACTGTTGGCATTTCCCTGTAATTTATATGCTGAAATTTAATTGCCTGATAGGCCATATGGACTGCGGTCTAAGAATGAAATTTGACGTAGTTGCGTTTGTATGCCAATTTTATTTATCCTATTTTTTGGGTGCATATTTCATTTTAAACGTTGAGTTACTTGAACACCTGAGTCACTTCAAACAATGTGTTTAATAATTAAGGCTTTTTTGGCACTGACCCAGTATTACTCAGGATGGGCCACAATCACTAAAACATATGTATTGATCAGCAAATGGCAGGAAACTGATGAGATCTGTGACACCTGCTGCATTAATGACAGGTGAGGAGTGTGTTTCTATGTGTATTTTGGCCTTATCCTCTGTTTGGGTATTATGACCTGTTGAATGTGGCATGTCTAAGGGTACAATGTTTGGTGAATCTGCATTAACCAAAATGGATTATTTTAAAAAGAAATAGTCCCTGTTAGTTTAAATCTAGGGGGGCAGTGGCACGGTGGGTTGGACTGGGTCCTGCTTTCCGGTGGGTCTGGGGTTTGAGTCCTGCTTGGGGTGCCTTGCGACAGACTGCGACCCCGAATGGGGCAAGCGGTTTAGACAATGTGTGTGTGTGTGTGTGTGTGTGTGTGTGTGTGGTTTAAATCTAAGATGTTACATAGGCTGTGATGTGATCCTGAGGTGCCAATATAACCAAGATAACATATGACTATCCAGCACCATAAAAAGAAAAAAGCACTTCCTTCCTAGCTTTAGACCTATATTTATTCGTGCAAAACAACATGCAATTAGTTCTGTGTAGTATTTATCCTTTACCCAAAGTGACTTACAGTACTAACACTACACTAGACACCCTACAATTGTTCACCCATTTATAATAGCAACAGTAATCCTTCATTAATCTCTGTGGGGACACTTACTCAAGCTACTGGAACAGAAGACACACACACACACATCTTTGGAAGGAAAACCATATGAACACAGGGAGAACATGCAAACTCCATGCAGAATGGTGATCAAACTTACATTTTGTATCAGCACCCAGGCACCATGAGGCAGGAGCTCTATCTTTACCTTGCCGCCATGTCCACTGAAAGGAACGTAGAGATGCCAGGGATCAAACCTAAGGCCTCATACATGTGAATGATGTGCTCTGCCACTGGACTATATCCCCATTTGTCCGTCAGAGCAGTGCAACACACTCAGTCACTACACTGCACTTATACTACTGGTAATTTGATTCAACGATTCACCTGAAACACATCTTCGGACTGTGGGGAGAAACGGAATCACTCGGCGGAAACCCACGTGAACACATACACCTCCATACAGACTGAGCCGGATTCGAACCCACATCAGAATGCACAGCCAGGAGTGAATTAAGGAGGAGAAAGGAGACATTAGTGGTACTTGTTGTGCCTCCACACTTCCCCTGTTTAATAGTAATACTTTCTGTATGGGAAGATGTCAAGACTTGAGATCCCCAGAGCCTAGAAGAAATGCTATGGAGTACTGGTACTAGGAAAGGTAGGGCACCATAGTATTGAGAGTGTCCCATTGTGAGAGAGACACACAGTAAGCAGTGAATCAGTCTTTCCATCTCCAGTTCCATCCAGAAGAAAGGAATATTAGAGCGCAAGCATTTTTGAAGGCGAATGAAGGATTGCATAGCGTGGCCTTTGAACTTCTCTGAAAACCACATTTTTGTTGGAACGTTTCTATTTTTACTTATTAGTGAGACGATTGCAGACGTTCCTTCGGGCAATGTGAAAGCAGGGCTGAGGTCGTAGTCTGCTAGCTCAGCGCTGATGTTAAACCACTTTATTATCTTAAGAGTGGATGAGAAAACTGGAGCCATTCCTCTTCTAAGCCAGAACACACTCGTGTGTCGCCCTTGATTTGAAGACAGTTACTCAGGAACTGTTCATTGGTTTTGTCCATGACAGTGAGACTGCATATGCCTGATGTTCTCAGAGAGACTCTTAATGGGATGCTGTGTAAAAAGCAGTACAACAGGACAGTGTCCGTTGAAAACAGAAAAAACTCCATAGTCAAAGGAAGCCTTTGACACTTTTTGTGTTTATCACAGTGGTGAACGAACCAAACTTGACCGGAGATTTCAAGGTTCGGATTCCAGGACTGAAAAACCTGTTTTATTTGTGAGAATAGTACTTAGCTATAACTGCTGTAAATAACAAATGTAAATGTAAAAAGTATCATTTGAAATGCTTTTAATGAAAGCGTCTGCTAGGCGAAGAAACAAGAACAACTGCATCCAGAAGCAAGAGGCAGGAGAGCTGGGAGGTAGAGTTTGATGTACTGAGAAAAGACATATTTCACATCACAGATTTACTGTATATAATAATATAATAATTATAGTACAACAGCTCATTTATTTGTGCTTTGTCAAGATAATGTCTTGAATTCCATGTTTTGTAAAAATAAATCGCTATTACTATTAAATTCCTATTAAATGTGGTTTTATGGCTGTGACAAGAAAGCTCTGTTTCCTTCTTGTGTTTCTCACCATAATGAAATTCAACCTACATATTGCCTAACCTGTTTCACGCAGTTTATGAATTAGGACTTTAACCTTTTCGACTGAATAATGTGGTTCATTTTCAGCTACTTTAGGTTGTGACACTATATTTATCCCCTTAGCTGTGCAGAGAGGATTAGCCAACAGTTTGTTCATTCCTTTCTTTCACTACTACAGACACATGGAGAAAAAAACACAAACACACGCACACAGTGTGAAACCACTTGTTCCGAGCAGGGTCACAGTGAACCAGAGCCTAACCTGGCTACACAGGGCGCAAAGCTGGAGGGGGAGGGGACACACCCAGGATGGGATGCCAGTCCATCGCAAGGCACCCTAAGCCAGGCACCCAGACCCACCAGAGAGCAGGACCCAGCCAAGCCCACTGCGCCACTGCACCACCCAGTAGAAAAACACTTTGAGATAAAAGATTAATGAATCTTCATATTTGTTGTTATTATTGAGGTACTGCTGAAAATAACTGATGTGCTGGATTAAATCAGACCTGAGAAATATGAAGCATCGAGAGTTATGTGGACATTACATAAAGCGGTACATCGAACTTTTAGCTCACAAAAAGTGCCGATGCTGATGCCAATATTTCGCAGGACCCACATCTACATCAAGCTAAATTTTTCGTTATAAACACTAACTGTTGCATATATTTATGCTGAAGTACAGAAATAAATACAGTATTTTTTTGCGAGCCACTATTGAAGGAGTACTTTGAGTTATTTAACAAAGGGTACCTTTCATCTGAAGTCTTTTATTGTTTCCACTAAAACAGTGATATGCTCCAGTGTGTACTAAGAAAACATGAAATCTCTCCTGGATTGTTGTGCTTGGCTTTCTATGCTAAATTATATTGCCTTATTAAAGTGAACCCAAGGAAAGGAAAAGAGAAACACGCGGATTTCCTGTGGAAACGCAGCCTCTGAGCAAATCACCATGAACTGGTTCTGTATTTTTCGGCTCCCGGGAGGAGGCGTTTCTTCATTGCACAGAAGGTTTCTTTAACCTCTTGTTTTTCTTCATATACAGTTTGACAATACTTAGTTCAGCCCTGATATGCAAAACATCTCATTGTGTTCAGTGATTTGGTTACTTGTAATATGAAACGGTGTCATACGTACAAGGCTGCTGATGGAGCTGAGCTCTGGATGCCATTTATGTTTGGTGTGCGCACAAGCCGAGTGCTGACAGACTCCAGCAGCTTGGACACTGTGCATCTCACTGTGTTGAAAACCACTCGTTGGCATTGTCTTTCAAGTCTTCCCTGCAGGTTTTGGGGTCCTCAGCCAGAAGAATCTGAAGGTTACGAAAATACCGAAGCAATGCATAGGAGCCGCCGGCCGTAATGGGCATCAGATGTTCCAATTAGAGTTGGCAGAATCCTCCACATAGAATGAGGAGCGAGGAGAGGTGGAGACTCAAAGCAAGTTGCGGACGCTGAAGTTACGCCCCGATGCCAGGTGTCTTCTCGGTGATCTTGGCTTTTAGGCACTCTGGTAATCTAAATCATGGTTCTGCACTGCCAAGGTGTCAGGATGCCGCAGATGGGCCAGATATTACTCAAGAACCTTTGGAGTATTTAACCTTCAGACAGCACATGTGTGTGCCAGCTATTTAAAGCAGCTGCAGATGTTTTAATGCTAAGGCTTTGTGTGCCCTGGTGCTCATTTGGGGAGGAGGGTGGAAGGGAAAGGAGGAGAATAAAAGAAAAAAAAAACAACCTGAGAGAAAGTGCATTTCACTGCATGTGAGAGGGAAGGAGAAAGTGAGTGAGTGGCCTTATTGCTGATCTTTTACAGTTGGCTAACTATTAAAAACAGCACCCTTGGTGCTTCTCTCAGTTTTTCCATTTAGCCTGTGACAGAGATTTATTCCTCCTTCCACTTGCCTTGTCATGCTCACCATACAGAAATTACAGAAGAAAAGATATTTGACACTCTTTATAGAATTAGAAGGGCTGAACTCATAATATAAACAGAAATCAGGATGGAGGAGATAATACATTATCAGCATTACCAGATGAACTTCATGCACTGAACAGCAGGAAGAAATAAACTACCTTTTAATAAATTCAGATGCGAAAGCAGGTGCACCATTTACTAGAATGCAAGTCTGTGCCTTTAGCAGATACAAAGCAGTCTGTGAAAACCTACCGGGGATTTTCAGGTTGGTGAAAGTGGGTTCGTAGATCTCTACTCCTCCTGCTGTTGGTGATAATAAAGCTCACAAAATCAGCAGCCTTTCACAGCAAATTATATTCAGTAATTTTTTAAAGCTGCTTGTGAACTAATCTGTAAAAGTTGATTTTGCGTGCTCTGCTGGATTATGGATGACATCAGACAGCAAAAAAATAAACCGGCGTTTGTAAATAAAAAGTCAAATCAGCAAAATTTATAAGTGCTTTTTATTTTAACTACCAGCTGTTTTTATAATGCAAATCACTCTTGTCACTTTACCTTCAATAACTGCTAGTCCTGGTTAGGGTCACAGCGGCGTGGAGCCTATTCCGGAATCAATGCGCACAAGGCTGGTGTGTACATCGAGGACAGGACACCACACACACACACACACACACACACACACACACACACACACACACACACACACACACACACAAAACTGGGAATTCAGAGTGTCCAGTTCACCTGAACTGCTTGTTATTGGTCTGTGGGAGGAAACCAGAGCTTCTGAAAGAACTCCACACAGACACAGGGAGACACTCCTCTTGTCAAACTCTGGATTACCATTTGGCAAGAACTCCAGACATAACACTGTGTAACTCCTGTGTATTAGACATAAATGCAATAATAAATTACGATAATTAGACTTGAAATGATACTGAAAATTAATTTATTTCTATCTGTTATCGCTTTTTTAACTTGCAAACATAAAATGAAACGTAAAATGAAAACATGGAGTCTCCAGCTGTAACAGTTTTAATGCATAAACATTTTTTCAGGACTGTTTCTTATTTACTTTCAATATCACAATTCCAGGGGTGCGGTGGCGCAGTGGGTTGGACTGGGTCCTGCTCTCCAGTGGGTCTGGGGTTCAAGTCCCGCTTGGGGTGCCTTGTGATGGACTGGCGTCCCATCTTGGGTGTGTCCCCTTACGCCCGGTGTTGCCGGGTAGGCTCTGGTTCCCCGTGACCCCATCTGGGACAAGTGGTTCTGAAAATGTGTGTGTGTGTGTATCACAATTCCTATTCTATAACCTACAATTTATTCAGATGTATTATATGAATAAGCCAGTAGCAAAGCGGAGCTTGAAAGGTTTTGGGACAAAGCAGTATGTGCGTGTATGCCTCTGTGTGTGTGTGTGTGTGTGTGTGTGTGTGTGTGTGGATGCTTCTAGAAAGGGCAGGAGAAACACTTTTTGGGAAGTCTGGCACACACAGACTGTTCGCTCACTTGTTCAGCAGACAGTGGCCTTAATGTGGCAGAAATAATGAGTACAGCGTGAGAGTCCAGGCCGGGCACATGATACGAGCCACGTTTCCTTATGTCCAGGACTGAGAGGAAGGAGAGATGATATAGATGAGTGTTTGGCAGTCCTCATAACTAAAAGACGAGTATGAAAGTATAAAACAAAGGAACGTGTGGCAGTCCTCGTAAATACTTCCCAATACAGGCACCTGTATGTCTGAATTCAGTCTAATGTATCCAATGGCACAAGTCAAATATATAGTTTGAGTTTCTGAAATCACGTAATCCATGTTAAGTGATGACATAGGTCTATAAGATGATATTCAAGATTCAAGAGTTTATTGTCATATGTACAGTAGACAGTCTCTTACACCACACAGTGAAATTCTTACTCTGTGAATCCTCCCAGCAGCTTATGACGTAAATTATAAAGACATAAGGCATAAATTACACACACACTTTCTGAACCACTGGTCCCATACAGGGTCACAGGGAACCAGAGCCTAACCCAGCAACTTGGGGCATAAGGCTAGAGGGGGAGGGGACACACCCAGGACGGGACGCCAGTCCATCGCAAGGCACTCCAAGCAGGACTCAAACCCCAGACCCACCGGAGAGCAGGACCCGGTCCAACCCATTGCGCCACCGCACCGCCCTGGCATAAATTACACATTTACAAAATAAAATAAATATACAATAAAATATACTAAGGAAAATAAGTGCGTTAATAAATAATGTGCTGAGCACTGTTAAGAGGTACACAGGTGTGTATCATATTCACTGTAGTCCTACTGGACTCAGTTCCATACTATGAACTGACAGGGACTGGCAAGGGTTGTGGTAAAAAGTGCGAATGACCATAGTACTTTTGCCTTTGTCGGGGAATATGGCTGGGTGGAAAAAAGACTTTTTTCAGTGCCCTCGTTGCAAGACCCCTGACAACCAGTCAATTTGTGTGCTAATTGCTCTTTGTCCTCAGCACGGGGTCAAGTATGTGCCAAAGAAACAAAGCAGGCATAAAAAATGGAAAAGAAGCAAAGAAGAATGTTAATCCTTGTCCTGTGTAACCTTCTAATTCGGGCGATTTGTCCCCCCCGTCCCCCAGTCCAGTAGGCTCCAGAACCACGGTGCTGAACTGTGCCGTTTGGGGGTGTCTGTGAGGCGGGCAGACTGGGGTACGAGAGCCCTGGCACTTAGCCCAAATGAAATTAAAATTCTGCTCTCTTTCCTGGCATTTGAGGAGGGAAGGGGGAGGTGAGAGCAGGGAAGCATGTGGCTAAATGTTTACATCCCAGCGAGCGGTTCAAGGTCCAGACAGTGGCTGACCCACTGTGGTACTTTAGCTGTGAACTTGTTAACTGCTGCTCACTGTTTATCTATGTGGCTTTTTCCTTATTCCGTGGAACTTCTGCAGAAAAGGAAAACATCATGATTTGTCTTACTATGGTAATATCTACAGAAGGTCTCTGAGGTAAGGGGTTGTGGTGGTACAGTGGGTTTGGCCAGGCCCTTCTCTCTAGTAGGTCTGGGGTTCAAGCCGTGCTTGGGGTGCCTTGTGATGGACTGGCGTCCCGTCCTGGGTGTGTCCCCTCTCCTCCAGCCTTATGCCCCGTGTTGCCGGGTTAGGCTCCAGTTTGCCATGGCCCCGTTCAGGACAAGTGGTTTCAGACAGCGTGTGTGTGCTCTCTCAGGTCGTTCATCCGGTCAGTATATATTCATTCTAACAGTGGTGTTTTAATAATATTTTTCAGTCCAAATTAATCTCATGGTAGACAGTTGCGCTGAGTAACAGTCACAGTATGTTTATGCAGAAAAGGAAGAGACGGCACACTTTTCAAGTGCGGGTGTGGACACTACATCTGCTAGAGAAGTCATGTTCACGTTATGTCTGGAATTGTCTTGCAATGAGGACATGTGGTGCTCCATACAGTGTTAATAAAGAGACGAATCAGCCCCACCTAGAAATGTAAGCGGAATCACACAGAGACGAGCATTTCCAGAGCAGCTGGCTTGGAGGAGACTCATCAGGGCCAAATCAAAACTGTTTCAGGCTCTGAGAGGGACATCAGATCCAAAGCAGTGTTTTCGAAACGACATTGTCTTGGCCTGGCCGAGGCTGCCAGGGTCCCATCCGAACTCGGGCCTCATTGGATGGAAATCCAAGTTGGAGCGCCCCCTACAGCTGTGGGTGAGAACGAGTAATTAGTAATTAAAGCTGGCAGCAAAGCCAGGCCTCCGGTTGAAACATGACGAATAAAAAGGAGGGGAAGGGCGAACGGACCATCAGGCTTACTCCTTAGCTTTGGGGAGGCTCCAGATGGGCCAGGGGGATGCCAGGACCTGTAACACCATCGTTTGTTTCCCTGGATCAAAATAAACAAAATTAAACGCAAGTTTGCTATTGCATAATGGTGCAAAAAGCTTTTATGCGCACTCATACGCAGTTTTTGTTTCAGCACTTTGGCCGTATTGAAAGCAGATGGGTTTTCCTACAGGCCCTTGTTCATTTTAGGGGAAGAACTATAAGGGATTACAAGGCTTCGGATCAAAGGCAATGTTTACATCTCCTGTGTAGCGGCTAATAACTGCGAGACAGCTCGTTTCCACCCTCAGAAACCTTTTCTGATTTTTTACTTTCTTACATGTTAATTTTACAGTTTTTTGACGCGGATCGTATCAGCTGCAAGCAATATCTGAGCTGTGAGCCGTTTGTTTTGAAAGGACAACATATGCAATGTATTAGTGAGAAGCGTTTCCATAGCTCTGTCATGTTAAGTGAGCTAGCACTTAAAATATGTTGTTCTGTCTCAATAAGAATTTAAGGAGCCCTTTGCATTTGGACAGGGTGGTGGATCATATTAATTACGGTGGCGGTGTGTGTGCTGCACCTTTGAAGCTAACAGTTTAGAAACTACGCAGCTGCACCTTTAGAACACACACTTTATTCCCTAATGGACGTTCGCTCTTGGCTCTGCTAGTTTCCTTCATATGGACAGGATGTACTGCTCCGCTGTGGCTTCCAGACCAGATGATATTCCAGAAGTGCAGCACACACCCCAGCAAGCTCTGCCATATGGCCCAAAAGCCCTGCTAGATGTGAGCCCTCGTTGTGACAAAGGAAGAACATTGTGCCAGGTGTAATCTGAAATATAGTTGAGGCTCATCTCCACAAAGCAGTGCCATGGCAGACCTGTTTCATTCAGCTTGTCAGTGTCTCATAAGACAAGCATAAAAGGTGGCTTTTGGCCTCAACTCAGCTGGACTGCATGTTGTTAAAAGGGGAATCTGTTCCGCTAGCATCCTGATTGCCCATTTCAGATGGTCTGCTTGCTCTTTCTATACTGCATAACGTGACCATAATATCTGTGTCTACCCTGGATGCTTCGAGAAAGGAGTAGTAGATGAGTCTGTTGGTGGGTGTGAAAAGAAGTAATCTGCTATATACATTATGCCCCATGACTTTCACAAGGGATATATGGCACCTGGCGATTCATTTGCCAAGACCTAAAATATCATAAATAAAGTCAGGGACGTGTATGAAAACCTTGATGTGAAATCCCATCACACATATGCAATGCTAATGTTCAAAACTATACGTGCCCTAGGGTTTTATCTTCATGTAGTGTTTTATATTATGAACGTAACAAATATGCGTTTTTTTCATAACAAATTAAACATTTCGATGAGATGTTATGACCCAGATGAATGGTTTTAACTATATTTGTATTTCATAGTTAGAGCAGTTGCCTTCTTTTGGAAGAATACAGGTTTGAATCCTACCACCTGTTCTAATTACTCAAGGTACTTACCCTAAACTGACACAGTAATAATACTCTGCTGTAAAAATGCGTGCAACAAATGACTTACTATACAAATCTAGCATTGTAAGTTGCTCTGGAGAACAGTGACAGTGAAATAAGTAATTGTATTTCTAGATTTCGTGGCAGTATTAAACAATGCCATATGTCATGGTGATTAAAGCAGCTAGAACTGAAACTTTGTTAGGTAAATCCTTATCTGGTTTAAAGCCCACTGCTGTTTCCTCCAGTTTTATTAAATGTTCCAGTGTGTTTTTAGTAAATTAACTATATTCAAAAATTTCAGAATGAAACCTTTTTTTAAAGACAACAGTAAGAAGCCGTCTCAGTGTTAGACAAAATAAATGGTGCTTGTTTTTTCGTAAGTATTGAATCAGCCCCACCCCTGTGAAGGTGTGGTGGCACGGTGGCCTTGGCTGGGTCCTGCTCTCTGGTTGGTCTGGGGTTCAAGTCCTGATTGGGGTGCCTTGCAGTTGACTGGCATTCCGTCCTGGGTGTGTCCCCTTTAGGCCTGCATTGCCGGGCTGGGATCCGGTTCGCAGTGACCCTGCTTGGAATAAGTGGTTTCAGCCACTGTGTGTGTGTGTGTGAGAATCTGTCCTCCCACTCTGTTGAGTTCTATAATGTTGACACGAAGTACTATGTTAGTCTTAGACTGTCTCTGCTAGATATCCCAGTGATGAAACCTCCATACACCTAAAAAAAATCTACCACTATTATCAGATTCAGAGTGCCAATTTTAATATTTACATGCAAAACTGCTTTTTCCTGTGATATAGGCTGTAAAAATGGATAAGCTTCAAACAATGACAGCTAGTTTCTGTATTCATAAGTCCTACTAACTGGTGTAAATTACCAAATTTTGCAGCTGCAGCCTTCATTTAAATGCAGTTCCCACGATGCACACGACTGCTTTTCTCCGAAGGGCCAAAAATGTTAAACTCCAGGATGAGGTGTATTAAAGGAGACTGATGAAATTTACATTCTATTTAATGCTTTGATAACATGTTTTATATACAACTTTCTGTTTACTTATTAAATATTAAAAGTGGTTGACTTAGTATAGAGAAATGAGTTGCTAAATTTACTTTGCTCAAACGTTTTCTTTTTTGAGAAGGCATTTCGTTTGGTGTTCATTGCCAGAGGAAACAAAATGACCACTAATCCCAGTTTATAAGATAAGTTTGTTTTTTAAGACAGAACAGCTGCTTAAACCTGTGTTCATCTTACATGTAATGGCAGCGATTTAACTGAACTAGAAATGTGTAGTTAATCATAATCTGTTCTCTTGCCTCTTGAAGCTTTCAGAACAGCAAGAAAATTTTGGTTCAACAGCAGTTTTGATACAACTGTGACCAGTCATGGATCTTTAAACAGTCTGTACTGCAGATATGGTCATGAATTTCAATGGTCTCTGGAGGATGATGAGCTCCCTCTTGAGAAACCCCAACTGCCTGAACTAAAGCTGGTGAACTAAATTGCCCTTGTTCCTCCTCATTGCCCTGCTTTGGCACTCAGTGGGTCCTTCCCAACACCAGCAGGGCGGCAGGGCACCTCAAGCCCAGGAGCGGATACAGGATTCTTTCCGCCTCTCTGATTCACACATCCCCCTGCTGGGCACAGAATAACTAGGATAGTTATCTAAGCTGGGAGAAGACAGGCATCTGGCAATAAGGGGGCTGATCAAAGTTTTCTGACGACCTCCTGCGCTCCACTGGGCAATAGCAACACCAAGCGGTCCTGCTGCCTCTGGGTAGGGGGTAGAAGGAGAGAGACAGACAGACACAGCAAAAGTAGGAGAGGTCAACAGGACGGTAATGAGAGGTGATCTCCTTTTGGGTGTTCATCTCCTTTCCTAATGTTCTAATGTTTATAGTACCAGTCAAAAGTTTTTAAACCCTTGAAGATCCTGGATTTTTCAGGAGGCATTTGGTTTGCAAGTTTCAGCAGGAAATCATCAGTCATTCCTCCCAGCTCTTCTGTGGCACTTTCCAAAGATGTAACACGTTTGTGGGTTGCTTTAATTACATTTGTCTGTCCAATTCGTCCTACTCTGGTATTGCTGCTCCATCCTGGTATTACCCAGACACACGCAGCTTTTTTATTCGCATTTTGTGTTGAGTAATAGTAAGATTGCTAAAGTGCTTCACCTGAAAGATACTTACTAGAATCTTCTGTATCAGGCAATCATCTCTGTTGTCTACTGTTGTCACCATATTATGGATCTGTCAGCAAAGTTTCTTGCCCCAGAACATGTGGTCAGTTTGTATGAAACAGGCATTTAATCCAGGCAAATCAGCGCAGCCGAAAGGCAGCACACAAATCAAGACAGCTGCTTCTCAGCAGGGCAAATAAGTAACTGATGAAATGGCTTCAAAATGTTGGAGGTACACTAAAATTGGGTGCAAGTACTACAAAGGGGGTATGGAGTTTTTAGGTGAAAGCTGATCTCAGTTAATTTTTCCAAGGAAAGGAAGCATAGCGAGCATAAAAGAGCAATGTTGTGTCCAATTCTGCTTTGCAGGTGTTAAGTAGTCCTAGAAAAAACTATAGAATTATCTCCAATTAATGTCATTTAGTCTGAATGAAGCTTCTTTTTTTTTCTTTTTTAGGTATTTTGTCCTTTGTGGTAATAGACAATGTATTGGCCTTCAGTCAGATTCCTGTAGCTTTAAAGCAATTGACATGGAAAGAATATAATACACATGCAAATATGGAATTGACAGTCCTCAGTTCGTTTAGATGATAGCGGCAGTGGTAAGTGATGAAGATGCACAGGATGTTTTCTTTGCGCAGTCCAGCTGATATAACAAGACACAATTAAAGCATTATAAACAACTGTTATGTTGGCTAAACAAACAATGCCATATGTCACTGGTTTCAGCCTTACTGCCAATGTGCATTCTAGTCTTCCCCCAGTTTCCATGTGGAGTCTGCATTTTGGTGTTGGAAGTTGGTGTGAAAGCAAGGAAAGCACTTGTGAAGATTCTGACCTGAAATTTTTACAGCTGTGTGGTGCCCCATGTGGTGAGGGGAAGTGAAGGCTTGAAATCAGGATTACGGTTTTGGCTCGATACAAGTCACACCCGTACATCTGTGGGAACGTAGGGAATTGTTTGACAAAAGACAGCTGCTTCTTTTCAAACTGGCCACCTTACTGACCTATATTTAACGGCACTCCGGCCACCATTTCTGTCTGCAAACATTTCAATAACTACGACAGCTAAGAGTCAAAGGTTTGTTTTGTATATTAGTGTACAATTAAGTGGGTGTAGATCTATCTGACCGATTGTTTGTGCAATACATAGTTATGTAATTCTCCATCTTATAGGTTTTTCAGTGAGGAAGAATGAAAAACTGTGCTTTTCTTATCCTTGGATTTTATGTAACCTAAAGCTCCTTTATGATCAGTCTCTAATATTTTTTTTAAAAAAGTATTTCTTGTGATTTTCCTTATCTGTAGTGTTATTTGTATGTGCTGCTGATCACTGTAATCCCTCAATCTTACCTCAGTGCAGACAACTTGGAACCATAGGAAAATCTCAGCCTCAGCTAAGCCGTATGCCACACTTATGCAGTTGTGTGCCATAGTTCAGACTGAAAGAAATTAGAATTTAAGAAGTCTGTTAGACTTAAGCTAGTTAGGGCTTGCGGACTCTGTTAGGGCAAAATAAATTGCAGTAGTGTAATAATGTATTCCTTGGTGAGCCTTCGTTAAGGACACTCAGCCGCCCTCAACACGGCTCTCCAAACAACTCTTGCTGCAGCAGTTGTGTAGAATCTACATTATTTAGGTAGCAAAAGGGACATCTTGTAGTGTAGTAGTAAGAGCTACTCTCTTTGGACCCAAAGGTCACTTGTTCAAATCCCCCCTTGAGCTATTGCACCCTCAAGCAAGGTTTTTAGCTTAAAGAAATGCTCCACTCAAATTGCCCAGCTGTATAAATGGGTAAGTAGCTTAACATTGTGAGTTGCTTTGGAGAAAAGTATCAGCTAAACATATAAATGAATCTCATACTCAGAAATGGATGGGTAGGTGAAAAATTACAATCAATGAAGATGTTGCACATTCTTTGGCCTGTTCTCTCACTTTCATTCTGAAAGGGATTGTAAATGTTCAACAACATTTATTGAAACCATTTTGTGAAATCTTTTTGTGTACTTTGATGTATTTTTATGACATCTGGGACAGATCACTTATCAGGAGCCATTATCGGAACTGGGAGTTCTTCGTGGAGTACTGTTGTTTACTCTACGGATTATATCTGGTTTTTACAGTTGCCCACCCATGAATTGCTGTTCATTCTGAAAAATCCTTTCATAGCCTGAGAATGCATTAATAAAATTTAAAAACCAGCAATCACTAAAAGTCCAACAATAATGATAAAGTGCCTCACTATTTGTGTTTTGTCATAAACAACACTGAACTTGTTATTAGATGTGGTTAGATTAGGTCTAACAACTGCTTGTTTACCCTTTAATCAATTTTTATGGTGTAAATTGAGTAAGCAAGATTAATATTATGAGCAATAAACAATAAGGGAAACGTGTAGAGTTCTATTTCACAGCTAATGTGTGTACTAGTCTGTGAACAAGGAATCTTCGACCAGCTAAACTTGCTAGGATTTTCTTTGCAAGTTCAAAAAATGTCTTTTAATGAGAAGAAAAATAAAAAAACATACAGTATATGAATGAGTGTTTTGTAAAACAGACAATTTGTAGAACAAATATTTAAATACCAGAGGCCAGGTGTAGTTCATTTTAGATATAATGTGTAATGAGTGCTGTTGACTGGTGCGCTCATTCAGTGAGGATTTGCCCAGCCTGTGCTCTTTTAATTATGCTGACATTAACATGGCTGAGTCTTTTAATGACTTTGAGACTGGAATTTATTGGGAGGTGGTGAAAGCGCAAAAATTCAAGGGTGCTTATACTCCCTTAGGATGCACACGCTGGTTCAGAGGGGTAAAGAGTGGGGAGGTGGTGAGGGTAGTGTTGAAAGCTTGTCTGTCTTCTGTGTGTGGTCTTATTGCGATACTTGATCCAGGCTACTTGTGTTTGGTTCAAACAGCTGCTCTTTTAGGATCCCAGCAAATGCCTTTCCAGTTGCACCGCAATGCACAAAGAATTTCAAAAATGCAATCTGGAGAGGAAAATGAGGTTTAAAAAATACGCCGCAGTTTTTTGTTCTTCTCTCACCCTTTTTGCCAGTCCCTTCTTGCAGTGTGATGAGGGTGTTCCTTCCACATACTGAAGGGACAGGTCCGCTATGGAAAAGGCTATGCTTTGTTTTATGAGGCTCGTTGCTGGCAGGCTGTTTTGTCACCCATCTGCCAAAGTGTAGGTCTGAGAAAAACCACATGTCACAGGATGATACGGTCGAACCCCACGGGAACCCAGAGGCCCTGTTGTAGGCAAAGTTAATTGTACCCCTGTGGCTGTGACTATGTGATGTGCCATTGGGAGGTCAGTGGTGGTGTTGGTTGGCCATGTGGGAGTACCCCAACACTACAGAAGTCTCCTCTCTGGCTGAAGCAGCACAGGTAACTCATTGGTGACCAGTAGTCCTGAATGAAGCCTGTACAGAAGCTGAAAGCCTGAGAAAACACTAATAACTGGAGAATCTGTGCCATCACAGAAGCATCTAAGAGCCTTAAAGAATTTTACAACGAATCATTAATTGGAGGAGGAGGAGGAGGAGGAAGAAAGCATGCATCTTGATTTTATAAGTGTCAGGGTCTGAAAGAAATTCTATGAGCCTATAGGTGGATTCTAAAGGTTCAGATGTAGAATAATGAATACAAGTGACAGATACATTATGTAATTTGATTTAGTTGACCTGCATGTTAAAATGATACATTTCTCATATCTTTCTTCTCTCCTCTTACAGCGGAACCTGCAGATCTCTTGAAGATATTAGATTTTCACAGTTTACCTGAAGGTGTAACAAAAACAACAGGTTTTTGTGCACAAAGGAAGTCCTCCAAAGGACCAGATGTGGCCTATAGAGTATCCAAAGAGGCTCAGCTCAGTGCACCCACCAAACAACTTTACCCTGGTAAGTTCTCAAAATCCTTTGGAAGGTAATACATTATACACAACCCTTTCAGCATTGTGTTCACTTTTAAGGTCTGCTCCACCTCTGCTATGAGTCTTCAGTCATTAATCTAATGCTCAACTCAGCAGCTTATTCCAGGATAACATTGTGTGATGATATAAGAACATTCTCCATTGTAGTATTTGAAGTGAAATATATGCACAATGTGTTGCATGTATCTGAAGCACAGAATCAAGCTGTTTTTTCAAGGGCATTGCTCATGCAACATAGAGAATAGCTCTTCAATATTCTTGCATGCCTGTAGTGATTTGACATCTATATACTTAATACAGTATCTACCTCAGTACAAAGGGGGTTATAATTTTTAATTTAACATGGTCAATGTTCAGCTCTTTTTTTAATTACCGTAAAAGAAAAAATGGATATGTTGCACTGTACTTCTGGGCTTGGAATCATTTCAATGCACTCCTTCACCACATGTAATGAACAGATTGCACGTTCAGCTGCAAGGAACTGTAGATTTTAGTATTTTGTTTCATCCCTTAAGTGTAAAATCTGGTAATATTAACAACCACACACATTTCTTTGTTAAGTGAATTGAAACAAATAAATAAGTTACAGTATAATTGTTGAAATGAATTTGTTCATGTAGAAAAAGAACCTTTTTCTTTTAAGGCATCATTTATGAATGCACTGATTTTTTTAAATGATACAGCTACTGCAGTGCCCAAAAGTTTCCGGAGGATTTTGAACAGAATGTGTCAAAGTGATGGAAATATATATCAACTTCTGATCAAGCTGTTTGTGTTTCAACAAAACCGAAAAGCTGTAGGAGATTTATACGTAACACACCTGTGCATTTGTGTTATGTAAAAACCATACTTGTCTTTATGTTTTTTGGTAAAAGCATTACAAATATTGCCACTCTCCAGCATTTAGAGGTGAAGTAGAACACAGTTGTTGTGAATTATATGAAAAGGATTTTACAAAGCAATCTGGGAGTGGAAGGACCAGCTCATATTGCATTTTGTAATTTCTCCCATTCCCTCACTTACTCCTTCTTTCCCATTCTGATATTGTAGCCAGATTTATGACTATACTCATGTTTATGAGACAGTTGAGACCACGGAGGCTGTGCCTTGTTCTAATACAAGAACAATATTTAATTATGTCCTCTGAAAAAATGGCATTCATATTTAATTATTTGTAAATGTGTTTCTTGGTTGATGTGTATGTGCCAGACTGAATAAGTATGCCTTTTACGAGGTCAAAATGCAGGTGATGTGCTACCACGCTGACATCAGCTTTTCATTTTCTCACACTTACCTGGTAGAATGAATCAGCCAACCAACCAACCAACCAACCAACCAACCAGTCTGTCTGTTATTCATTTCAGTTAAATTTTTCGTCACTTACAATTATTTGCTGCAACAATCAGCATTGAAATTTAATGTTTTTTCTTCTTTCAACATGACGTTCTGTGTTTGCTTTTTTAAAAAAAAAAAAAAAAAAAACAAATAAGAATGAAAACCAAACATTGAAAGAGCACATATGAGACTTGTGTTTCAAGACATAAAGTATGTTTAAAAATGAAGAGTTTTCTCTTAAGAGATGAGAGACCACTAAATCTGGATGCCAGGCCAGGAGGAGACAAAAGATTACTTGTGCAATTTGCAAGTGTTTTACAGGAATATGGTAAGCATCTAACAGGTATGTAAAAAAAGAAAAAGGGGTATCTAGAAATCATACTATATTGGCAGTAGCTTACCCCCAGAGCAGCCCATTATTTTAGACTCAGTTGAGACTCTTTCTTTCAACTCTACACAAAAGCTCTTCCATCCAGGGTTTTTTCCCCTTGCAGCACCCCCACTATGTCTCCCAGCCCTCTGTCTTGCTTCATGAAGTGAGCTCTGGTTACCTAAATCAGCGCTGAAGCAGTAGGCCGCGGACTTGAAGAGACAGTCAAAGGCAGCGGGTAATGTGATCCAAATGCTTTATGTTATACAAGCTGACAAGGGCTTGATCCCTCTCTTCACAATTCCTTTAAAGCTGCATACCCTTGGCATTCATTCCTTCAACCATAATGAGATTGCAAACCTCACAAATGCCATGCAACTTGTAAATGGGTTTATAAATGAGGTGCCACCCCCTTCAGAGGGACTGCTGCTATTTACCAGCTGTACCACACATCATCCCTGCTGCCTTCTTGGGCCTCAGTCTTTGTCAGTCATTTTAATTCTGCACTTCTGTCCAGTTCACCATATTGTAGGTAGGGGATCTACTTTCGGTTAATAATTAGAAAAAATTTTCACTTAATGTGCTCCATGAGCACAGAGTGAGATCATTCAAGTTTATTATTTTCTTCTTTGTGCTACTCAGTAATAGGCTTGTCCAACCCTCTGGTTGTAATTACTGGTGAGATCCCCTTCCTTTTGCTATTTTACTCCATGGAGACAAAATGCCTAAGTTGCTAGAAAATAGAGCCTTCACAGCAGAAATCTATCTATCTATCTATCTATAAATGAATTCATATATAACTGTGTTACTTAAGAGTTTACTTTCAGAACATTTGGCCAAGTTGTTAGACATAGCTATAAACCCAGCTGCAGTGGCCAAAAGTTTCCAGAGGATTTTGAACAGAATGTCTCAAAGTGATGCAAATATATATAGTAGTTGTATAGTTTACAACTAAATGTCTGTTAACAGTATAGCTGGCAACCTTGTTTAAAAAGATAGACATGTCGAGTGCTTAGTTATTCAGCCCGTCACAGAAGTCCCACACTGCTTCCACGGCATGACAAGATTACTTTAGATGAATCGGTCTGGGGGGGTTACTACAGAAAACTGTGTTGGTGTAGCATACCAATCAGATCAACTTTGGTCATGTTAGATTAGGTTAAGTTAGTTGGATTTGGTCAGCAGTAACTGGGCAATGTCCGGAAGATGTGGCATACCCCAAAACTTCAAACTCGGCCCATCTAATTAAGAAGACAGGAGGGGAATCAAAATGGCTTTTCAGGCTAATTAACTGTTGTCATATAGTTGTTTTTTTCCAAATCCCCTGATGCGCCACGGAGCTGACAGACACCGGAATCCACTCACGTGGCCCCACGTGTGTCTGTAGGGAAAGAGGCACATGTCTGTGCTTTTGTGGAGTCTGTGATGGAGAGCTGCCAACGGCTGCTGTTGCGTGCTCCGTAAAAAACGTGTAGGAGAGGAAAAACTGAGCTAAGCTGAGTGCACAAAAAAGAAAAAAATCACTGAAAATCACTTGAACTCCTTGAACCAGACGGGTCATTATTTCCCACAGAAAGCCTTTAAGAGAAATTTGCACAGAGAAGGCAATTTATCAAAGTGAAAAGTTTTACTCCCTTGTATTAAGGTTAAAACCTTATAGAAATGTCGAAAATTAGATCGTTATGTCTTAAATGTGATCGTGAGCTTGTAGAATTGTGCTTATTATGCTTATCTCCCTTCTGTGTTTAATGGGTGAATGGTAGATGTGCTAAAGCAGATGCTGTACGCACGTAAAGATTTCCAAAGAATACTGGTTCGGTGAAACTGGAGATGTCTTACGTGGCGAATTCTCTATACCACTAGTTACAGTTAAGAGGTTCAGTGAAGCCTTGGAGTCATATATTTGAAAAGGCCGCTGTTTATACAGATGGCAAGAAGTGCTAACAGAGACGGTACAAAGTGAGACCCCAAATAGACTCTCACTCTCATTCAAACTGGAACACAGGGATTCCTTCTTCTTCACTTCTTTACATGAACAAACAAGTCCAAAACTGGGGAAAAAAACATGGTGTTGGATATTATCACTTAAGACTGCTGTTAGTTCACTCAGGCTGAAAAAACAAGGCCTCAGAGAGGAGGTGTGGAGCAGTTTCCAGGGTCATCTGGATCTTCTGGACAACTCCTGGCTTCTGCAGACATTTCCCCAGTGTGAAAATAATTCTTTCAAGCATTCTGCAGTTTTTATATTGATCGCAGATCACTACTACTTTACTTTTGCAATGCAACATTACTGAAAAGGATTATTGGTTCAGATGTTTATTCATTCATTATAGGTATTCTTACAATATTTTACTGGTCAAATGGCAGATTATTGCTTTTGAAATTTCAAGGGCTCATTGGAACATCACATTGCCAAAGTAAATTGAATCCCATATCAATTTGCTGGTTACCTGGGCGAGAACAGCGGAGGCATAAAAACACAGGCTTGCAGCAGGAAAATACTGACAAGAGCAATTATCATAGTATAATGGGAGTCTCACATTCCATAGAGGCTTTCTGATAACATCTGCAATAATGGCAGTGGGTGTCCAGAGTGCAGTGTCTGACATTTAAAACCCAGCCTTTTATTGCCATTGCCAGCATCTCAAGAACAGGCAGCACTCTTAGCCAACCAGATAAATCTTAACCCATCAAAATACTCCAAGGTTTCATTTATTTATACATGCAATTTCATTCTTTCTGACAAAGATAGATCATAGGTCACCTGAGGCACTGAAGAGTGGAAGCAGATAGGAGAGTGAATTTTAAGCACAAGTTCATTGATGATTATATACAATCTGTTGAAAAAACATGGATATTTTATAGAAGTGCTCCATGCTTTGCTCAGTATATTTCTTCAAAAAAAATTAACTCAAGAATTCCAGAAATTTTGAATAGATAAATTTATTGGAAACGAAGGAGCTGCTCTTAGGCATTTTGCATTTTACGTATTAGTTTGTGGGGGGGCGCGGGGGCGCGGTGGCGCAGTGGGTTGGGCCGCAGTCCTGATCTCTGGTGGGTCTGGGGTTCGAGTTCCGCTTGGGGTGCCTTGCGGCGGACTGGCGTCCCCTCCCCCTCCGGCCTTACGCCCTGTGTTACCGGGTAGGCTCCGGTTCCCCGCGACCCTGTATGGGACAAGCGGTTCTGAAAATGTGTGTGTGTGTATTGGTTTGTCAGCTTAATGAAAATAAATTTTTCCAAGAAAAAATAAAATATTTTGAAAACTAAAAGCTAATGAAAAGACCAGTACTTTCTCTGGGACTCAACCTCCTTCTATGCTTCTCTCCATCGCTCCCCCTTGTCTGCTCAGCTGCATAACTCCTGACGTGTGATGCCCCCCTTGCTCTATCCCATTGCCTTATGTTGGTTATGAGTCTTGGGAACCTTGTGACTGGCTGGTAGGTTGTGGAACTCTGTGGTCCTAAACGTGTTCTCTAGACTCCTACATTCTTCACCCTATAACCGCAGTGGAGCCAAGCCCAGCCTTATTTTCACCTCCCATTTTTCCAGTCGGTTGGGGATATCCCACAATTCCCTCTGCTAATTACCCAGGGTGCCAAAGGGAGACATGAATAATTAGCTAACAGAGGAAGTCAGACCACACAAAAGGATTTTGTTGGGTCAAAGGGTAAAAAGAAAGAGCATTTGTGTTCCTCTACACAACTCTTCACAACTTCATATGCATGAAAGTTCAAAACAGTTTGTGCTCTGCTGTTTTATATGCCATATGGTTTAGGTATCTGTCAAAAATATCATTCTTCCACGAAAAATGTATAATATATGCCTTTCACCAGGTTATGCTGTTCTCTGTCCTATTGTATAAAAATACTGTCTTTAAGTTAAGAGGAATATAATTTTTTGAATGGAAACCTTTTAAGGAAATTGTTTACTCATGCAGAATCCATTTATTTTATCGTATCTAGACAATATTTAGAATTTTATATATCCCTTCATCAACGTGGTGTTTACTAAATTAATATTTACATTTACAATATTAATATGTTTCTGTCAGCAATCTGCAGAATTGTGTTATAAACAGTCTAAAAATCACATTTTTATGGCTGATGATTGCGGTTATTGTATTTGTTTGAAATTTTAGTATGTACTCTCATGAGTTTGAGTACCATCCAAATACAGGCTGTGGAATAATAAAAATATTACAGACTGCTGAAGTAAGCCTGTGGACATTTTCCACAGAATGCCTTACAAACCAAAGCTCCAATGAGTCTGTTAGAGGGATTGCACCTTCCTTTCGTTAATATATTTTTAAAGGGCGGAACCTGCTGTCTCAGTGGAAAGTCCTTAGCCATACTCAGACGCTGGAAAATTGGAGAGAACTTTTGTGTGGCTTTGTTGTTCTTGCAACTATTTGTAGACAGCACTCTTGCAAAACTTGCCCTTTGAAATCCTCAATGAAAAAAAAAAAAAAAAAAGAAATTCAGTTATCCCTGTTTTTTGTGACCTATGTTAATCCTTGCTGATCATGTCTCTGATGTTGGATTGAATATGACACAACTATCTGTAAAGCAATGTAATGCGTTAGTTGTTTTAAATGGCAATTCTCAGCACATCTCTTAATATGCTGAAAAAGATGGAACGTAAGTGGGAGTCAATGTATTCACAATGCATTCTATGCTATTTACTCAGAAAGGGCTGTCTACCGCTACAGGATGAAACTGAAATGAATAAAACTTTTTCATTTAAAACCTCTCCTTGTCCTCCAGTGGGTGCATTTCCTGAGGATTTCTCCATCTTGATGACAGTAAAGCCAAAGAAAGGCAGTCAGTCCTTCCTGCTGTCCATCTACAATGAGCAGGGCATTCAGCAGGTGGGAGTAGAAGTCGGACGCTCACCTGTCTTCCTGTACGAGGACCACATGGGCAAACCTGGGCCGGAAGATTATCCTCTTTTCACAGGTGTCAATCTGGCTGATGGAAAGTAAGTAAGCCAGCTTCCAAACTCGTAGATCCCGCTATTGCTTTTCTTCTCTCATGTTCGGTTCCTGTATTCTAGCAATTAAATGTGATGATTGAATGTCTGTTTACACAGAAAAAAAATTATAGGTGGAGGTGCTGGTTTGTTTCTAGACTTGTCAGCCTAAAATTCTAAGAATACTCATTTTCGTACCTGTACAAAATGTTTCGGACACGTAACATTTCTTATGCTTTGTGTTTTGTCTCTAGGCATTTTTAAACTTGAAATTTCTTAACTGTCCTTAACTGTAGCTGTGTTTTACCTCTCATGTTTTACATGTCTTGTTTGGTAAACCTGTGCCAAAACTTCCGGCTTCCATTGTTAGGTGGCATCGCGTAGCTTTTAGTGTACACAAACAGACTATCACCCTGATACTGGACTGTAAAAAAAAGACAACCAAGACCCTAAGCAGAAGCCCACATCCCACCATTGACACCAAAGGCATTGTAGTTTTTGGAACCAGGATCCTTGATGAAGAAGTATTTGAGGTAAGCTCATTATCTGTTTTTTGTATGGTTCAAAGAATCCTGCCCCATAAACCTTCTTGTTAGTCATGTGCCAAGCTGTACAGGTGATTTATTCTTGCACTTATTTCTCATGTTTAAAATGAATTTGATATTTCTGGCAGAAAAAGGGCTTGAGTTGGTACCATTTGGTTTGTAAGTCAGACAGTAATTGCTAGAACCATCCAGAGGAGATAGAGATGTGATTTCTTTAGTCTGCCTGTACCTACTGTTTGAGCTATCTCCAAGATGTAGCCCTCACTATATGTCTACATATGAGTTCATATCCTGCCACATTCTGGGTTTACATATATAACAAGATTTCTCAAACACGTTGAGGCACATTGTAGAAAACTCTGTTCATCCACAAGGATGGTTTAAATGTGTGATCAACTGCCCACGGCAACAGGTGTACCATGTGGCTTCTCCCAGCCTAAAGATATTGCAGCGTAGAGGACCTTTCTTCCCCGTCCTCTGTTAGAAGCAAACACATCTGAGAGGTCCCCTGAGTAAACGGCATTGTTGCTTCGTTGTTGCCAAAGGAGACCAAAAGGAGTGAATTTTGACTCAAAGCACACAGTGTGGCACCAGTGTCCTCCTGAGACCTAGAGCTGGGCGACTGCACCTTTTAAAATAATTCATTCAAGAAGAGTGAGAGTGCCTCTGGCTTCCATAGCGTTTAGTTACTGTTAACATAAGATCAGGGACCTTGATGAAATTTGTTAGTATGCACTTACTTACAAAGCAAGTGGCTCAATTTCTTGACCTGGCTTTTAGGCCTAAACTGTAACTGCTGCTCATCTTTTGCCTGCATGGACTATACACAGTAGGGTCTATCCGAATTTAAGGGATCACTGTAATATTTATTAAACCTCTATGTTTCACATATAAAAATTACCCCTTGGAATAATGTCAACATTATGTAACATTTACATCTATTTTTCTAGCTATAATGGCATGGAACCTTGAGTGTTCCAAAACCAGTGGTCAAGCCAAGAAGACGACTTAATGAAAATGATATTATGACACGTTTAAAACTGAAAGAAAAATGTGCAGATTTATAAGCACTAGTATTTTTCAATTTAATGAATCATCTGGTTTACTACTTTTGTTGAAAGCTTTTGCTTTCATAATTTAAAGTTAAGAATAATTCAGTAGCAGCTTTCTGGGTGACCTGTATTTTTCAGGCTGAACTTTTGACTTGAATTTACAATTTCTTATATATCTTTAAATTTTTTTTAAAACAAAACATAGAGATATATCTCTGCGGTCACTGTCCAACAATAAACAAATGACAAAATGAATTCCTTATGTACTGAGACCCTGTCCACAGAATGATTTTTTTTTTCTACCTCTATTGTGAAGTCAGAATGCCAGCCAAGCAATTGGTACTTATAGGCACCAACACAGCAGGTGTCATTAGCCACAGCTGTTTCGAAACTTGATGGTTTTATTGTATGGGGTCATAAAACAATCAAGCTGCTGGAGTCAGGACCAAAATACTCTCTTTAATAATGTGTTTTTATGTTTGATGGTTTGCCTCAAGTGATCTACATTTTTACCACCAAAGTCCACTTTGTGTTCATCACCTTAGGCTTTTTTTACTGAGTCATTCAGCTGACCGTTAGAGAGCTCCTTCTGAGCCTGCAGCATTTTCTGGAGTTTATATGCAAAAAATACCTATTTTACTTCTCATTTATTGATCTTTATGGCTTCTCTCAAACAACTTCCCCAATTCAAGCCAATGCTACCAGCAGCTTTTTATAAGGTCTTGGTTTTTTCAGCCATAGCTTGGAAAGTTTGGGTAGGCAGACAGATTCTTTAGTGAAGAACGTTGGTGGGAGTTGACTTTTAAGGTGAGTCATTGTCGGGGGAGACACACAGACTCACTCTGGAAAGGCTCAGCTTTTACTCTCTGCTGAGCAGCTGCATGCTGGAAGCTTGGTGATATGGGAGAATATGCCACATAGTTTCCGTATTAGGTTCTCCATTGTCTCCTTCCTCTGTCTTGTGGAGTTGATGATTCCTTCTGAAGTTCTGTGGGGGCCTTAGATGAAGTCCACAGTCGAGGCCAGTTAAACCAGAGTGTCGGACAAGAAGAGATAAACCTGACTCGTTGTTTTATCATGACTCATGACACTCTCGTGGTTGTTGTTTGGAAGATTTATGGATATAGAGGATGGATTTTGGAGTTATTAAAGAGTTTGAAGTGAGAGAATTTGATATGAAAATAATAAAGATGCTATCAAAGGGTGCTGATAATATAAGGGAGAAAAAACATAATGCAGTACTGCTTTTATCTAGTGTTTCTAAATTTTAAATAATACCTTTGTCGTATGTGAATCGAATTATGAGTTGTAATGTTGGGCAAACTGCCATGATGTGTTCCAAGGAAACATGTTGTTTTGGAGCTCCAAAGTGCTGTAATGGTTTGGCTTATGACATGGAGAACCAGAGATGCTTGTGGTTAATCCTCGTTACATTTATCACTCCTGGACATGGATTCTGGGGTGTGTCTTCTTCCCTGCATGTTGTTACCATGTTAATTACTTTGCCATTTATTATACCACCTTTTTACTATTTTGTGAAGAAAATAATATTGGCACTGTTATGGTTTGTAATAGATTAGTATAGCAGTGTTTTTTGTGTGGCATGTATATGTTGAGCAGATTATTTAGAACTGCATGTGTCCTTGAGTGTCTACAGTCAGATCATCTGAATTCAACAGTCAACAGCCTAAAGACAGTAGTTCTCAGCAGTCCAAAGACATGTTTTTCGGGTGTACTAGTGACTCTAAAAGTTACTGATAGTGTGTGTATGTGAGTGTGCTTAACTGGTTTCTAGATGGTCACTTCATTTTAAGTAATATATCTAAAAATTCGGAGTAATTTAGTGCCCATCCAGCAGGTGGAAATAATGTTAAAAAAAAAAATTCTGTTTGTGGTATCTAACATAGATTGAAGGACAGTTGCTTAATATAATAACGGCCCTTATTGGAAATGGATTGTAGAAAGCATTATAGGTACCCTCTCATCTACCAACCATATCCAGTTTTCTTTTTCAGTCTTTGAAAATCTTCCTGTATCCCAAGGAACTGAAAACCAAATATTAGTTATTGGCGTGATCTACCTGAATTGAGCATGAAGAAAAATTGTGAGATATTTTGCCTCTGTAATGAACAGCAGATCTTTGGTTTATTCTTAAATTTAGTAGTAACCTTACTTTTGACCTATCTGACAGCCAGATTCTTAACCGCAATTACATTATTCTAAGGTTGCTCCTTCAAATTTCAGGAGGACCCAGCCTTTGTACCATTTAATACAGTACTTGATCCAAAATGCTTTGTGCATCTGAGTACCTGTATAATAGCTTAAGACAGAAGTGCCCAATGTGTGGCCAGGGGGGTGCATGCAGCCTGTCACTTCATATATTGTGGCATCCAAGAACATTTGTAAAGTTATTAGTATATGCTCTACTTACTAAAAATAATATACATTTTGTTGAATCACTTGATAGTATACTTGCAGTTAGACGCACAATACATTTATTCATTTAGCAGACACTTTTCTCCAAAGCGACTTCCAATGAACTCTATATAGTGTTATGAGCCCATACACCTTATTCACCAGGGTGACTTAAACTGCTAGATACACTACTTACAATGGGTCACTCATCCATACATCAGTGGAACACACTCTGTCCGTCACTCACAGACTATGGGGGAACCTGAACAGCATGTCTTTGGACTGTGGGAGGAAACTAGAGCCCCCAGAGGAAACCCACACAAACACGGGGAGAACATGCAAACTCCACACAGACTGAGCGGGGATTAAACCCACGTTTTCTTGCACCACCCAGGTGCTGTGAGACACCAGCACTATTCACTGTGCCACCGTGCTGCCCGGTACACCTAACTAAACATAAAGACATTTAGGCATGTAATGTTCAGTTCATCACGATCTGTGATTTTCACGTGCTGCCTTCAGATCAGTTTTTAATAATGACTGTCGCCCTTTGTCAAAAAAGATTGGACATCTATGCTGTAAGACATTAAACTGTGACATATGTTCAGTGAAATGGTCTGGTGAATAACTCAATGAGTTAAGTAAGATTTGGTATTTCACATGAAAAATATGTAACAAATACTTGAAATGCAGTCAACAAAGGCACTTTTAATTAGATCAAAAACAGCTCTTCTTCAAGACACATGACTACAGAATTTTTCTCTGCTTGTCGACCCCTCCCATAATAAGTTACCATAGGGCTGCAATAAACAGTGAATGTCTTCCAGATGTGTTCTGCTGTTCAGCCCACAATGTCAGCAGTGTTTCATACATCCATCAGTGCATCACATAGCCAGTTGAGCTTCGGAAAAATGTCAGTTTGATCAAGGTACTGGAAAGAAAGGCGTTAAGGTTTTGTAACATTTTTGCAGTGGTTGCTAACTTCTAGTTGTCAGAGTCACGTGGCTTTTCCAAATTTAGGGCCTATTTGAAAATAAGGGTTGATGGTGTGAACTCTGCTCAGTGCATGGACTTAAAAGAAGACAAAAAGTGATATTAAATGTCTTGTATAATGGTGTTTTCGCAGATGAAAAGTGAACTAGTGGAACTTGTGTTGAGGACTGAAAAAGTGTACAAGTTCATTGGCCATGCTTACAAGGGAACTTGACAGCTTGCAGCTGAGAGATATTGTGGCCAGCTTTCCCTGAAGGCAAGAGAGGTAGAGGTGAGCAAAATCTTGGTTGGAGTGCTGGAAAGAGTGAGGGTCCTTCATCGCCAACGCACACACACACAGACACACATACACCAGACACTGATGCAATGCTTGGACTGGTTGCTGTAACACATGGTACTGTGCAGAATGTTCCTAATAGGGGAGTGCAGCCTGGGAAAGGACGAGCTCAGCACATGGCACAAGTGCACTATGCTCATCTTTCCTTGGCAGTGCCCAAGTTTGGGTGAAAAACTCCAGACTCCAACAGTAGTCTTACATTAAGCAGCTCCTTACTGTGAAAGTTAAGATAATCTCTCTTCTGGTTTCTCTTGCCTTCTTACGTTCTCTGTTGAACTGCCCACAGTATATCTTCAGCTTTTTGTCTAATGTTTGATTGGTACTGCAGAATTCGGGGGTGAAGAAAGAGCACATATCTGCATGTGTGTAGAAGGGGATGTGTTTTGTCTGGGACCATGGCCAAATGACTCAAGGGAAAATCCTGAACAGATCCCACACACACACACACAAAATGAACCACACCAGCTTGCTGATCCACCATTCAGCTTTGTGTGCCTCTCAGCCTCCATCTGAGTGCAGATGTACCTTCCAATGCAGATGGAGATGGGGCGGGCTCTCCTTATTCCATCCATGTACCCCAGCCTCATGTCCAGACAAGCATGCTGTGGAACTTCGCTCGCAGTCTTGTTCTGTTTTGCCCACTTTTCCTATTTTGACATTGAGATTTTAATGACTTTATTTATTTATCAGCCTTTGGAGCAACTAATGACATCTTACTTTGTCCCATGCATGTAAATCAAAACAGCTCTACATTTTTTCTTTTCTTCATAAAACTATGCTACCCTTGAGTAAGGAACTTACCCTGAAAATGACTCACATATAATATACACAGCTGTACACACACTGGCTGAAGCTGCTTGTCCCAAGTGGGGTCATAGCAAGCTGGAGCTTAACCTGGCAACACAGGGTGAAAGGCTGGAGGGGCACACCCAGGACAGGATGCCAGTCTGTCACAATGCACCCCAAGCGAGATTCGAACCCCATACCCACCAGATAGCAGGCACAGGCCAAACCCGCTTATGCAGCTGTATCTATGGGTAATTCACTATAAATACCTTTATTTATGTTGCACTGGAGAAAATATCAGCTAAATGAAAAAAGGGCTTTCATTTTAAGTCCCTAATTATAAGAGAATACCTGAATTTATATGTGCTATTATGGATTTCAGTGATAAGTGTTTCTGTTGAGCTCACCATGTTATTGCATGTAATAGTTAAGACCAATTAGAGACACCTCTGCTGTCATTTTCTTGAAAAAGGTTAACTTGAATTGGCTCTGGAAGCAGCCAGCTGTGTAAATGGATAATGAGCAAAAATGTGAACTATGTGAGTTGCTTTGGAAAAGGGCGTTGGCTAGCCACTAAAAAATATCCTGAGGAGGAAAACCTCATACAATCTGTGTGCATTCTCTATGCCGAGAGGCATCAAGATCATGTTATCGCTGAGCAAACTGGAGAGACAGAAAGTCAGAGCTTCTCCTGGGCTTAAGAGAAGGCCTGCTCCTGGAAGTCTTTAGTGTGGTACATCTTAGAGTCTGTGGCTCAGCAGAGCTGGGACTGTTAGGGAGTCCATGATGGGTGTCTTGGCTGCCAGCACGCCGCCAGAGCCCTCACATGTGTTCCTGTCCGGAAGATTGCCACGGCCCCCACAAATACAGGTGTTCTTGTCTTCTGGGGCTTGACAAGACATCTGGAATGCTAGATGAATTTCCTGAGGGGGAAGAGACAAAGCAATCCTGTTTTACTTAGGGATTATGGGAGAGAAGCTCTAGACTGCAAGTTTGGAGAGGTCTGCTCCACAGCCTGAAGATTATGTGACATGAGATTTTGTCCATATTTATTACAGAAAAAAAAATTGGGATAATTAATGATTTTAAGTTTCCAGAACTGTAACCTCCAACTTAATAAATCATTATGTAACAAACATAACATATTAACTTTAACTTATCCCTCAAAGGGTGTGGTGGTGCAGTGGGTTTGGCCGGTGCCCACTGTGGGGTGGGTCTAGGGTTCGAGCCCTGCTTGGGGTGCCTCGCGATGGCCTGGCATCCTATCCTTGGTGTGTCCCTTCCCCCCTGTGTTGCCAGTTAAGGCTCTGGCTTGGAATGAGCACTTGTGGTGAATGACATGACACATTGATCACTGTATTGGCTTTCGTATGATTTTTGTATTTCACAAAACTTAAGCATGTCACATAATTTGTTGTTTACATGACCTTTGAATTAATGTGAAATATAATCCTATATGGCAAGCATAACACAACATTGACTACTCACACATAGCTGAACAGAACTTTTGTTTATTAAACAGTTATGAATGTTTCTTTGAGTTTTCATGACTTGTCATGAGCATATCTGCCCTTATGAATGTGTGTAGAAGGCCACAATAACATAATTGTAAAATTATTTATTATGTTATATTAATGCAATAATAAATATACATATAGGTTTACACTGTCATGATTAGTTGTAGGCCTTTGTTGAAGTTCAGGAGTTTGGACTGCGTGGGATAGTTAGCAAATGCAAATCCATGTTGGGTGTAGGATGGGGCATCTGAGGCAAGGCAGCACTGGATGTAAAATTGACCTCACACTTGGAAAATATGGTGAAGAATGTTATGTTTGGGCTTGACCTTTTAGAACACCTCACTGACACATGATGGTAAAGTCTCGAGACGTGAAAGACATGCTGTCTTTGGGACATTTTAAAGCATCCCTCTGCCTATGTCTGATCTCACAGTAAGTGCAAAGGACTGGAAAGTAGGACACCGGTAATAAAAACAGTCTCTGGGTGCTGGGTTGGGGCCTGAGAGAGACTGCTACATCACGGGCCGCTGACTCACCACCCAAGACATGACAAACAGCCATGATGAGACAATAAGCTCTTTCATCTCCCCATCCCCCTGTGTTTCGCTGCAAATTCTCAAAGGCCTCCTGTTTTGTTTCAAGCGGATGACCGAGGGAGAGGACATCGGGAGGAAGCTCTATACTGGGTCCTTGCTAAAAGCAGATACCCAGACACTGTTGACGGGTATCCTGTGGGGATGCTGTTCCCATCTGGATTTTGTGCTTCTACGGTGTGGTTTGTGTGTTTGCTGCATGGGATTTCCTAAAAGCACTGGATCATCAGTGGAAGGTAGTTCGATTTTGGCACATTTTGAACAAATGCATTCACCTTAGCAGTTAAAATAAGATTGTCCGAAACACCATGGTGGAGCAGAATAAAGGGCTTGTACACCTATACGCCTCACATTGATTGCGTTAAGACTTAGTGCTTGTATTATAATACGTTTCAAAGGTATAAAAGGGATAAAAGTAAAAATTGCAAAGAGGCTTGTTTGTGGAGGTTTTCCAAAAGGTGCTTCAGCATTGTGTGAAATTGCAGTGGATTGGAATATTCATGTGAGTCATTATATATAGTCATGTTGGGGTTCAAATGATGAATATGGAAATTCTTGGTATGTGGTGGTAGACTGGAAAGAGTAAGCAGCCAGAACATACTTGAATTGTTTGTGTACTTAATGGGAAGAATCAAAGCTGGTAGTGTTGGACACAGTGGACACAGTATTGGACACAGTGTTGTGGGCAAAGGTGTGTGCGCACAGAACTTTTTTTAAAGTCCTGGATAATAAATGATTTCAGTATAAAAAGACTTTTCAAGAATCTGGATGTGTGTTATATTTTTGGATTAAGCAAGATTCGTAATTTCCATGTTTTCATAGGTAGCTTTCGCTGGAATGTACTGTCATTCACTAGTACACCCACAGTCCCAGCTAACCCCATCGCCAGTGCTGTTGTTTATACCACTGAGACATTTCTTCTGGGTGATTTTGTCTTTCCTGTTCTCTTTGTATACTCTGAGTTGTATGTCACGTTAGAGAAAAGGCTCTACCAAATGCACCAATGTTAGCGTTACCTGCTACGTGATAGGGCTAGCAGGGCAGGTAAGAAAATGAGCACAACCGGAACGGAAACAAAATTAAAAACAGAAGCAATACAGAAAGTTGAACAAGGCATGAAAATTGCCCATGCTTTATTGTAAGAACTGACAGATTTATTACCATGGTACAGTGTTTTACATGCCACAGCCGTGAGCTAGAAAAGGATATTAGCTGAGTGTAGTTTACATTGGAGAAATAATGGTGCCTTGCAGCTCCTGGGCTGTGTGTGTGGTCAGGTAAGGGTTTGAACCCAGCTCAGTCTGTGCATGCTGATTTGGGTGTCCTCTGGGTGCTCTGTTTCCTCCCATTGTTCGACGAGGTATATCTTTGGAATCAGCGACTATAGATTACCCTCCGTGTCTCGGTTTGTGTTTGTGATTCCCTTGTGATGGACTGATGCACCATCCACGGTGTACCTTGGCTCATGCTCTTCACTTCTGGAATAGACGCCTCTGACAACTGCAGCCCTGTAGTGGAACAAGAAGTTATCAGTGGATGGGTTTTACACAAGGGGGATGCGATGGCGCAGTGGGTTGGACCGGGTCCTGCTCTCCAGTGGGTCTGGGGTTTGAGTCCCGCTTGGGGTGCCTTGTGACGGCCTGGCGTCTCGTCCTGGGTGTGTCCTCTCCCCATCTGGCCTTGCGCCCTGTGTTGCCGGGTAGGCTCCAGTTCCCCGTGACCCCGTATGGGACAGGAGGTTCAGTGTGTGTGTGTGTGTGTGTGTGTGTGTGTTTTTTACACAAGTAAATGTTCACTTTAACACCAAACTTAATTTCAGTCTACTCATAAAATTAATTAATTAATTAATTTAGCTGACAACTTTCTCTGAAGCAACTTGCAATGTTAAGTTACTTAAACGGATGCTTACACACACATTGACGGAGGCCACAGCAAGCCAGAGCCTAACCCGGCAGCACAGGGTATGGGGCCAGGGGACACACCCAGGACAGGACATCACTCCCTCACAAGGCATCCCAGGCAGGACTTGAACCCTAGATCCACCAGTGAGCAGGACCCAGTCAAACCTGCTGCGCCGCTGCGCCACTGCACCCCCCACACTTAGTTTCCTGATGCTTTTCTCCAAAGCAGCTTGCAGTGATAATCTACCTACAATTATTTGCCCATTTGTTCAGCTGGGTAATTTTACTGGAGCAATTTTAGGGTAAGTACCTTGCTCAGCGGTACTACAGCCAGAGGTGAGAGTCAAACTTGCATCTTTGGGTCCAAACACGGAAGCGCTAACACTGCTCTACCAGCCATCCACAATTGTACCTACAATTATTTACCCATTTAGACAACTGGGTAATATTTACGAGAGTAATTTAGGACAAGTACCTTGCTCAAGGGTACGACATCTAGAGTCCAAAGACAGCAGCTCTAACCACTCCATTTCCAACTGCCCCACATTTCCACAGTATGTTTGAAGTGAACATGCCAAGATATTATTTAACTATCAGGATTTAACTGGTTTCTCCACCCTTTTGTACATCCATTTTCTGTAGCGTTTTGCCACAAATCAATAAAGAGTTGTGAAACTATGTTATGGGCCAGGGTTATTTTATTAGCATGCAACGTGAGTTAAACTATAATTGTTCTGGCACATGAGAGACAGAGAAGTTCTGCAAAAACTTTCAGAAAATTGAGTTTTAATATTGCTTTTTTCACATAAGTAGCCTGCTATATACTACTTTGTTACCAGTAAAAATAAAATAAGAGTATTACGTTAGAGTAATGTGGAACATTCATTTGTTGCAGCCTGTTCACCTCAAGGCTTGTGGGTCATGTTGTACACCTAAATTACCTGTCTAGGCTAGGTTGGGAACTTTGGAAAAAGAAACAGAAAATTTCTTAAAGTGATCAGGTAAGGAAAATGTTAGTGTAAGTAACTTGATCTAGGGTCCTACAGGAGGTCATATCTGAAATCAGAAAGCTTTAGGTTTAACCAGCAATATTCCTACCGCCCAGGGGGCGGGGTGGTGCAGTGGGTTGGACCAGGTCCTGCTCTCCGGTGGGTCTGGGGTTCGAGTCCCGCTTGGGGTGCCCTGCGGTGGACTAGCGTCCTGTCCTGGGTGTGTCCCCTCCCCCTCCGGCCTTATGCCCTGTGTTGCCGGGTAGGCTCCGCGACCCTGTGTGGGACAAGCAGTTCTGAAAATGTGTGTGTGTGTGTGTGTGTTCCTACTGCCCCAATTCCTTGTCGTCTGTAGTTCCCTAGAAGGAAAAGGTGTTAAGCATGACTTAAATATGAATGCATTTAGATTATCCCACTAAAATCCGTGAAGCCACAGTTGTAAAATCAATCAATAAATAATGGGTTCTCTTTAGTTAATTATACAGCAATTCCAGTAAACATTAATTGTGAAATAAAGCCCATCCTTTATTAGTTTTGTTGGGAACGAGCTTTGGGGAACAAACAACTTGCTACTGGGTTTAGGGTTTCATTATGCTGTGGATGATGAGTTGTGGGAGTTTGCTTTTGTTGGCACCCGTCAGGAAACTGTGGGATAACAGTCAAGTAAACTTGTTCTGAGCAGAATACACAAAAGACAGTAAATTAATGGAAAATGTGTGTTGTGTGTGTTTTTGTCATTATTTATGACTGTCTCACATTTTTTTAAAGAAACAAAATTCGTGATAATACAAGAACAGAAGGTGAACCTACTGTGGTTCATTGTCCTTGCTGGATCCATGTGCTCAGGTCCTACGTGAGAAACGTGTGAGATATCTTTGAATGATATCCCCCGAGAGGGGGGCATGGTGGCGCGGCGGGTTTGGCCAGTGCCCCCTCTGTGATGGGTCTGGGGCTCGAGTCTTGTTTAGGGTTCCTTGTGGTGGACTGGCGTCCCATTGGGGCTGTGCTCCCCCCACCCTCGGCCCTGCACCCTGTCTTGCCGGACTAGGCTCCGGTTGGCCATGACCCCGCTTGGGACAAGTGGTTATAGACGCTGTGTGTGATATCCTACCTTCTGTGCCATTGGCCCCCAACGCATGAGTTCAGCTAAAATTTTGGCTTTGTCTCTCTCTGAATATGCACAATGCTACCATTTTCCAGTTCTCCATGGTGGTTTGCTGAGATGCCCCGAAGTGGTCTCTTAATTTTTTCCCCTGATCCTGTGTGTCTGGCTTGGTGATGCTGCCGTTTGGTTTGCATGATGCACCGGCCAAGAAATACCAGAGACCGGAAAGCATGTCTCTGGACAGATTGTTCCGTACATTCCCTTGTGAAAGAAGTGCAGTGTGAAAAGCAGTGTAATTGCATTTCCAGACCGCACAGTCATCTTTCTACTGTGTGCAAGTTATAAACAAGAAAGATAAAAAAACATTTTTTTTTGTTTCTTCACTTAGAAGGAGAAAAGACAGCATTTATATTATGTGTGCGTTCTTGCAAATATGTATAAAAAAGCAAACATTTCACTGCAGAGTTGTAGTGTTTGTTAGAGGAACAGCTGGCTCATTTGTGATTTGTATTTACAAGGGTGAACTGCTTTACAGCTGAATTTAATAAACGTATTAATTTTTTTAAATATATCCATTCGGTTTTACTATGGTAATAAGTAAGTTGGCTGAGATACTTCATGTTGAATTCTTGGTTGAAAGCATGAAAGTAAAGCTACAGATGATTCAAAACCAAGGCTTAAACTGTAGATGCTATGTGTATGTGTATAAGCTTTTATATGTGTGTCTGAGTGTGTGTGTGTGTGGACATGTGGTCTTGTGTGTGTGTGTATGTGTTTGTCAATGCTTGCCATCTTTTGATTTGTTGTTCTTGGATGTAAAGAATTAATAGCATTTAGAAAGCTGGAATTTGGTATTTTCCAGCCGTGTCTTGCCCACAGCTTTTTCTTCCCGCAGCTGCTTTGTTTTGGAGAATGTGGATGTGGACGGATTTCTGCATGTTCTCCTTCAACTGTTTACTCATGCGCTAGTCAACTTGACCTCTTAACTGCCACTCGATGGAAACCATACATCATTCTTTTCAGCAGAAGTTAAAGTTTCAAAGTTCTGCATCTCGAGTAAAAATGTTCTTGTAAATTATTCAAATGCATGAGGCTGGGTGAAATCGATGTGTTACATTGTGTAGTGCTGGATTTGGGTTCTTGTGAATTATAAGAGAACTTGTTTTTCTACTGTGCCTGATGTTTGCCCCTTTTGCAGAATGATCCTGTTTTCTTTCTGGATGGAACACTCTGTGAATAACAGAGTGTGCCCTGTGAAATGTACAGCTCAAATTTCCTCATATGTTATGAATTGTTTCACTGAGCAAATGTTGTTTTATCTTTTTCTCTGAATCAGAGAATTTCTCTGATCCTGTGAAATTTGTTGGGCTCAGGGTTCTTTATCCTAGCTACAGATATCAGTGCCAAGCATTTGGATTTGCTTTAATGTCATAATATCAGTTTATACTGACTGAGCTGGGATGAAGTCGCTATTACCGGTATAGATAGCAAGGGTGTTTATCCAAGTGCTGCAGACTAGAATATATAATTCAGAGGGACGTCACTGGCTGAGGCAAGCTGATCTTTGACGCTTTTAAGTGTGTTGGTGCTTTTCCCATACATAGGGAGATATTCAACAGCTGATGATTGCTACTGATCACCGGGCGGCCTATGATTACTGTGAGCACTACAGCCCTGACTGTGAGGTTCCTGTCCCAGATGCACACCAGAACCAAGACCCAAACCCAGATGTTTATGTAAGTACCTCACAAGGTGGTCTGCCCATTAAGCAAATGAAAAGTCAATGCTTGAGCAGACGTGTAAGTATCTTTATGTCGAGTCGGGGTTCCTGGAAATTTTGGGCATAAAGCTGACTTGCTCCCAAAATGTTCCAAATACAGTCAAAGTGAAACGTTTGAGTACACTTGGACAATACTTGTTGGAGCACTTGGGAAAAGTCAACGTGAAGGGACTCTTTGTCTCCAGGAATTGCTGGAGAAGAGCTGACCTGTGTTCACTAAATGCCCCATATTTAAAAGCAACTAGATTCCAGCAAGTGTCAAAAAAAAACTTTCAACTGATAGCGTTTGTTGAATCCAAATAGTCTGTCAATCGCATGTGGGGTTCATTCCTCATACAATATAATTGCAAGCAACACAAGTTATATGTAAATTCCATCATGTAAAGCCATCTTTAGGCAGATTTTTTTCTCTGAAGTTAGGACCACTTTCGAAATTGTCTGGTGTAGGACAGTGAAGTAGGAATAATTCAGTCCGAAAGAGACCCTGTTCAGATTTCGTTTCTGTGGTTCAAGAATGAAAATGTGTGGGGTTAGCAGAAAATGTCTGTAGTGGAATCAGTTTTCTCCACAGACTCCTTTTCATTCCACTGCTGCGCTCAATGTCAGATACACACTTTTCACAGGAACTTGTGCTGGCCTCACAGGGACTGGTCAGTGTAATTATGCTAAGATTGAGTACAGCTGGATGGCAAAAGAACATCTGAGCTTTTGTGAGACAGAAATGGAGGAGCTGGAAGACTAATGCAAATTTTCAACATACAGCTTCTAAATTCACGCCTTGGTTTTGAAAGAAAATGGATTAAAGTCTGTTGTTGTCAGCTGGCTCTGTTATCAGATGCATAATGTTTGACAGCAGTAAAGTCATTCGGCTCCCTAATTTGTTGAAATCGACTTTAAGTATTATCGTTTACTCATTTACGCCTTTCTGTAATCTGCTCCCAGTGTTAGGTTTGAATACTATGTTACATTCAATCATTAACCCATGTACATACGATTGCAATTTTTACTGTATCAATTACTGTATCAGTACCTTGCTCAAGGGTACTACAGTGGGAGTGGGCATTTGAACCAAGGTCTTTTGATTATGCAGAGATACTTGTTCAATATCATTTATTTGACTTTTGAATGAAATGTTCTATAATTTGGCAATGTTATAACAAATTTGGCAAGACATAATGACAACTAAAGACATACAGAAAATTCTGGAACAAAATTATATTTAGTCAGTATCACAGAGAAAAGGAAAAGTCTTCTTTAGCCGTTTTTGAACTGGTTGCAAAAACAGCTGTTGAAGTGTTTTGGAACTAGTTTGAACAAATGGTAAATGAGACTCTTTAATGGTCTACAATAACAGTCCCACTATAAACTTTACTTCATTACATGATACAAAAATAATTGATTTATCTTAGTTATTTTTACCTCTCAGAAAAGAAGGGAAAAATATAATTGCATTATACAGCTTGATACATGTGATTATTTGCTTCTTCTCCTGGGCTCAGGGCACTGAGGATGACAGTTACTACAATTACCCTGAGTATGAGTACATAGATGAAAATGAATTTGAGCCTACCCCCACCATCGACAAGGCAGCAGGGCCAATAACCAAGGAAGAAAAGGTCTGGATTTTTGCACTTTTCTCCTCTATCTCCTGTCTACACACTTCTTTCTGTAATCACTGTCTCTGTGTTCATTGTTTTTTAATAAATCTAAGAGTACTGCCATAACCAAACAATGTATTGTTGTTTTCTTTTCCATCCTTGGGGTCTCCAGCCAACACCAGGCCAGAATTGTCTTACTCAATATCAATGCAAAGAGAGAAAGAGGCAAAAAATCATACTGCTTGAAATAATTTTGTATTCTGTGGGATATTCTGATGTTGTTTGTGTCAGGTGGTGTCTACAGCAAGGACCAGGACTGTGGTGAGGGAGGGCACCTCAGAAGACTCTTATGATAACATCCCTGATGAAGGGAAGTATGACAGTGAAGCTTACTATGAACATTACTACGATGAGTCTACGAAATCCCCAGACAAGACAGTCACCATCAGAGGGAGTTTGGAACATAGTACAGGAACAGGTATCAGCGTGGACCTGGGGCTCGAAGGCAAGGTTGATGTGGCGCTCGGAGGCAATGTGGACCTGGGACTCGGAAACAAAGCCGACCTGGAAAAGATCAGCACAGACGATGGTCGCGCATCCGTCACTGCCACATCGAATAGTACGGAGGTAAGTGATATAATAATCATCGTTTTCTGTCACTTTTTACGTGTGCAAGCCTTTAAAATAAATTACTATATATTTGGAGCATAACATTTATTGACAAAACTTTTTTTTGGATGCAATGTCGCTATTGACTAGGTTTACTACTTGTGAACGTTCTGGATATTACTGTCCACTGTGTAACATATTCAAGGTTTTTAGCTACTTCTGAAAGTTACAAGAAATAGTTACACACATTTTTTCCAGTTACATTTATAGTAAGAACTGACTTCAACAGTGGAGCTGCCTGTGTCTCTTTGCAGACTGATAGCTACGGCGACGTTTACGGCCAAGAGTATTATTACCACTATGACAAAGAGGACTACAATGACGGAAGCTCTCGGGGTGGAAGCAGCTCTTCCTCAAACAGCTCCTCAAGCAGTTCATCCAGCTCAGGCAGTGGATCGGTTGTCAGTGGAGGATCAGCAAGCAGTGTGGGTGGGGCATCTCGTGAGGCTGGTGGAGCCGCTGGTGCTGGTGGAAGTTCTACAAGCACCGGGGGTGATCATGGTGCTGCTGGTGAAGCAGATTATACAGACCTATATGGCTTCAAGGAGGAATCCATTACAGACTACGATGACACAGACATAAAAGGGATTTACGATGTTTACCCGGATTACGCTGACCCGGAGGAAAAGTTGCTACCTGCTGAGAAGGATGAATATTTTGGAGAGGTACGGCCCTAGCTTTTTGCATTTTTTTGACTTCATGTGTTTAGTCCTATTTTCTTGATCTTCTTTCTGTGTAGCTACCGTATATTAACTCATTTAAGATGACACCTTTTTCCTAAGTAGCTTGCAGTGTTGAGTTACCTGCAATTATTTACCCACTTATACAGCTGGGCAGTTCTACTGGAACAATTTACAGTAAGTACTTTGCTCAAGGCTACTACAGCTGGAGGCTGGATTGGAACCTCTGATGGCAGCTGCTGTAATTCTTTTCTATCAGCTGCACCCAACATGAACATCTCTGAAGAAGGGAGTTTGAGTAGGTTACAAAGGAACAACATAAAAATGACAATTTCTCCATTTTTTTTGCAGGTTGACGGTTTTAGGGGAGAAAAGGGACAGAAGGGAGAGCCTGCTATCATTGAGCCTGTGAGCATTATTTCCTTGAACACACACACACACACACACACACACACACACACACACACACACACACACACACACACACACACGCAGGCACAAACTGTTTAATTGTAGCTGACATCATCTCTGGCTATGCTGATGCTTGAAACGATTTGTCAGATTGCCTCATTGCTGGATTTTGAAACATCCTTCCTGGCCAAAGAGAGAAAAGAGCAATATAATAAATACAGAGAAAGGCCAGCTGTTAAGATTGGGCACAAGTGTTGTTTTCCAGGATTTGAAACTGTAGAATGTAGATTGGCCAAATATGTGACCAGTTGCTAGAGAAACAATCTTGTAGAGCTGGTATACCTTGCTCAGCATGTGATGTCTCTGAGGATGTGATCCCAGACAGAACTACTCTAACTGAGCTCTAACATTCGTCTATCAGCAGTTTTAATTCATCAGACCTATTTTGTACATGCAGCCATTAATTTTTTATTACTGCTTTCTTTGATTTTCCTTCGCAGTTGAAAGGTTCTGCCCTGTTGACTTAGTGGTAGATTTACACAACAGAAAGTGCCCAGAGACCACACACATATGAAACGGGACAGTTAGACAGTTGCTTTGTTTGTTGTTATGAACGGCCACATCATTGTAAATGTCTGTCTGGAACGCTTGGAGCCATTATTGTCTGTCTTTCCAATTTCATCACATGCCAGAAGAATTATTATAACAATTGCAGTATATGTATTTATTTATTTACCAGGTGATTTCACCTAAAAGATCATACGGTTTTACTGTTTTACATTTTTCAAAGGATGATTTAGTGCTAATTTCCTGCACCTAGTTGGACTGCACCGATTCGGTTCTTCACGAACCATTTTACCAGCCGAAGCCGTACGCACAAATGACACACCCCCTGAGCAAGCATAGAGTTTTGTGACAGCCACCACACAGCCAGGTTGGAACATCAGCTCCAGAGCCACGAGATGAGTAGAACCTGACTCCCGGCCAGTTGGAATAGGACTGCAGGCAGAATAAAACAAAGGGAAGTGCTGTCGCTGTGGCGCCAGGAGTGATGGGCCTGCCCCGAGGTCACCTAAACGATTGCTGTTGCTTGTGGGGGCCCTTTTTCTACCTATCAAAGACAGTAATCTGATCATTTGCTCTTCCACCTTATCCCTCCCCAGAGGCACATGAATCACCTTTCTGATGTGTCTAAACAGCACTTGTTTGGATGTGTTGCAGGGAATGCTTGTCGAAGGTCCTCCTGGTCCTGAAGGCCCTGCTGTAAGTTTCTGCTCTCTGTCCCTCTTTTATATTTTCCCTTCCTTTATGTTTTCCCTGGAATGTACTGTAAGAAGGCAAATTTGCATACAGCTGTTGTCACTCTTTTCTCTCTGTGTCTCCAATAAAATATAAAAATGTTGAAAAGGTAGCTGAACCTTTTTGGCTTGTTCTTTAACTGAAAATAAGACGGTTAACAACTTTTTTCTACGCAGAGAGTGAAATAGTTGATGACTAATATCTCTCCACAGTTACTCTGCAATTACAGTCGACCCTCGATATTCCCAAGGGGCTGGGGCACAGCCCCCTCACGAATCCGAAAATTCCCAAATCCAACAATTCAGCCTTTTCTTCTAGGGTCTTCACTTTTTCCTGTCTCTTAGCATCACTTCCTGAAGCTTTAGGAGCACTACGCTTTGGACCCATGGCTACAGTTGAAAGTTTCTTGCACAAAATTCACTGCAAACTGCTGTGAGAAACGCGAGATGAAACAGCCACTTCGATCGCTGCGAAACAAACACAGTTTTGTTTAAGCTTTGCTGTGTGTGTCATCTGCAGTTTTTTTGCATTAGGCAGCAAAACTCAAAAAATACACACACACACATTCTCAGAACCGCTTGTCCCATACGGGGTCACGGGGAACCGGCGCCTAACCCGGCAACTCAGGGCGTAAGGCTGGAGGGGGAGGGGACACACCCAGGACGGGACGCCAGTCCGTCGCAAGGCACCCCAAGCGGGACTCGAACCCCAGACCCACCGGAGAGCAGGACTGTGGTCCAACCCACTGCGCCACCGCACCCCCCCTCAAAAAATATCTTTTTCTAATAATTTTTTGTACTGTGTACAGTACTGCATTCATAGTAATGCGGAATAAAAATACAGTAGAATAATAACGCACATATTATGAGCTTTTACGAATTGCTGAATGTTTACATTTTCTAGCCTGCGACCGTCTTCTGCCAGGTTGCAAAAATCCAAAAAAAATTCCCGTTTAATTATTGAAGACCAACTCGCGAATAATCAAATTCGCGAACATGAAACTTACATGAATTTGGAGGGCAGACTGTACTTTGCATGTGCCTAGTGAGGCAAATTTCCTTTTATTTTGGCATAGACATTTCCATCAATGATCCAGTCGAGTGGCAGAAGGTGTAACACAATGAAGTGAGAGCAGGCATCCCCTTGGGATCTGAGGAGAGGCACTTGTATGCTTATAGTATAACATGCTCTTTCTTGTGTGGTGTTTGACCCCCGAGGTGTTGCAAAAAATGAAATAAGACCTTACTCACCTGCCATAAGCAGCATTAAAAATGAACAGAGAAAAGGATTAGAGTTGATTTGTAATGTGTGGCTCAAAAATGCTGACACCAACTCATGAACTCCATTTGTGTGAAATTAGTTGTGATGTCATCTGCAGGGTCTGCCCGGCCCGACTGGTCCTGCTGGCTCCCCTGGCCCTGCTGGAGAACCTGGAGAGAGGGTAAGTACAGCCTTGATATAACGTGGAGGTCAACTGCAAAGGAAAGTTATAGCAAAATTCCTCATAGTGTCCAAATAGTTCATATGGCCCAGAGAACCTTCTGTTGATTTCCAAAGCATACCCTAAGGGTTTCCAGCATACTGCCTGAATTAGGACATACGTTTGTGTTTCTGTACTCTCAGAGTTGTCACACACAACAGTTTTTTTACACTGATTGAACTCTTCTGGCCTGGTATGGTTTTCTTAATGACGTCTCCCTTTCTGGTGGATTTTTTGCTTCCTGTCTGCATCGTAACCCTCTTAATCACCCCTCTTTACTCGGACGGGGAGAAGACCCTGGGGCCTGAACCAACTGATGCATGATAAAGAGATCAGCTTATCCTTCCTTTATTATTTGTCATTATGGAGACAGAGGTAATAGCGGTCATGGTGAGGAGGAAATGAGGGAATCTCATTTTCACTATTAATTATCATGGTCAGGCACATTTTCATTGTGTTCGTGATCATGGTGAAGATTGAGCCTCACTCTCATCGTGTTAGTCATCACAGTGGAGAGGAAAGCTCTTTCCACGGTCAGGGATCATCAGGTGAGAAGAAGTTTATTCTCAGTGTCAGTTACAATTAGGAAGAGAGAGCCTCGTTCTGGTGTCCGTGGTGACTAGAGGGAGAAGCTCATTTACATTTCCAGTGATCGTTATGGAGAGAGAGGCTCGACCCCCTTCTGTCAGTGACCATTTGTTGAAGAGAAGTTTATCCTTATTGTCCGTAATCTCTACTGAGACAAGGCTTATGCTTTGCCAGTGATATAGAGCAAGTCATTCTCATTTTGTCAGTGAAGACAGTCTTGTTTTAAGAGGAATGCTCAGCACCGTTGTTTGACTCTGTCTACTTCAGATCTAGAAATGCCAAAAGGATCACTTATTTTCATTTATTTATTCATTTATGTTGCAGCAATACAGTTATAAGGTTTTTTTTTTTTTTTTTTCTTTTTCTCTGCATGTGACCAGACCAAGCCTTCCTGAATCATAACATGTGTGAATGCTTTTGCCTTTTCACAGGGCCCCCATGGGCGCCCAGGCCTTCCCGGTGCTGATGGTCTGCCAGGACCTCCCGGGACGGTTTTGATGCTGCCTGTAAGTAAATACATACCGTAGCAAAAGTGCCTTGTTTATTGTCTTTCTCTGACGCCTGGGAAAAATAAGTCTTTGAAGCATAAACATATGTATTTCTCCCAATAGTCTGCTTGGCTTTTATAGAGTTGTACGTAATTAAATGTGTTTTGGAAAATGACACTTGGGCCCGTGTTTATCGTTTCTCAGAAATATTGTCCTGTATGCAGTTGCCATCCTCACTGTGTGTTTAGATCTCCTTGTCCTTAATGCTTAAATTGATGTTAGCACACTGACAGGCGTCTTTGGTCCCGGACAGTTCAGCGAAGCAATTTGTTCACAGAATTTAGGGAGTTTCCTCAATGCTTTCGCGTCCGGTAATCCTGCAAAATGCTTCCACCTGCTGTTTGTGAAGAGTAACTGAAGTCCACTTGCAAGGGCGGTGGAATCTGTGCAGAGATGCGTATGACACATTATGCTATCTCTGGGGCTCACAGCAGTTGTCCGATGTCACGCTGACATTTTCGTAACCGGGTAGGCTGCGCTTCCCGTGTGAGAAAGTGATAAATGGACACTGTTAGCCCACATTACATGCGCCTCCGTTGGAGCCAGGGGCTGCTGTAGAACTCATTTCAGCGTTTTATTAATTTACCACGTGGCTTGGGAATGCAACGCCTGGTTAATTTTACAGAATTCCTTCTTATCCTGCAGTCATGTTTCAAAAGTGCGTGTTTCAGAAGGAAAGAAAACATGAGACGAAATAATGGATGGGTAAAGTTTCAGTAGTCTGGAACTCCCACATGATCACCTCTCACCCCTTGCTCCCCTGAGTGTAAAATACTACGGGGGTCCTGCCAAGTTTGAGTCCGGAGCTTACGAGGAAATTCTCCGGAATTTTATTTCTTCTTGCTCTTCTCACACGATTTGATTCGACGAGCATTGCTCTTGCTCTTGAGCGACAGGAATTGATGGGATGTCCCAAGGAGCAGCAGGGGCCGTAGTGGTTAGTCCTGCTGCCTTTGGACTCAGAAGTATGAATCCCCCTCCTGCTGTAGGGCCCTTGGTCAAGGTACTTACTCTGAGTCGCACTAGTAAAAACTACCCAGCTTATTAAATGGGTTGATAATTGTAAGTAGCTTAACTGTGTAAATCGCTTTGGAGCAAAGTGTCAGCTGAGTAAATGTAAGCATGGCTCTTGGTGGGACTGAGTAAATGCCTGTCAGTCAGGAGCGCGCTGGCTCAGTTGGGACTAGTTTGTGATCAAGTTGGGAAGAGAGGATATTCTGTTGCTCTTGAAGTGCTTCTTGCTGTGGGGTTTTTACTGCCAGGCCAGGCTGACAGGTGGGGGCTCACCAGAGACGTACAGTACGTGCCTCTCAAACACTCGGCGCTGGTTCCAAGCACACCGCAGAAGGACATCAGTGATGTCAAGGCACGTCCTTCTGTGTTTGTTCCTCATAATGTCTCAGCGATTTCTAAAAGGCATTCTCGGCAACTCCCACAAGTAAATATCACCATCTGTAGTGCAAATGGTGTTTGCCAGGGGTCACCATTGTGTTTGTTTGATGATGAAACTGAGCACATTTACATGGAAATGAGTCGCATGCTGGAAACTTTGGATGCTCATTTTGATCTATTTCGATGTTTCGCTGTCAGCGACTTGTGTCCACGTGGTGTGTGTCGAGGTCATTCGGAGTCCTTGATCGAGAAGAAGCCTGTGATGAAAAAGCGGGAACACCTGAATGAAAAATGTAATTAAATGGAAGCACATCTGTTGTACCTTTGTGATCAGTTTTGATTCAGTCAGATGCTTACCTGCCAGCCAGTTGCAGTTTTTGCCAGTCAACACACTTTGTGCTATGATCATTTATGGTCTACGGTCAGAACTAAATGTTTGGCTAATCTGCAAAAGCCTGTAGCCGAGGTTTATGAACAGAATCCACTTTCTGCTCGTGTGACTGATGTAATTCCAGCACCAGCCCAGCTCCCCAGAGGTGCAAATTTATTTATTTTTTCGGTGTGTTTGGCAGCTGAACATGCAGTGTCATAAGCTGTAATGAAATGTGCCACACGCTCTCTATTCCAGAGAAGAAAAAAAACAAGTTCAGCAGAGCAGTAAATGATTTTGATGTTCATGTGCCCTGTGTCTCATGTGAACTGCCTTCACATTGCCTCTGTGATGGCGGGATCAGCAGAGGATACTGGGGCACGCCGGCTAGATGGGGGCAATTGCAGCGCAGAGTGAGGTTGCTGGACCAATCTGGGCTTGCGTGCAGTCAGCTGAAAACCAAAAAGGAAACAAAGCAGTGCGGTTAGAAAAGATGCAAAGAGGGTTGATGAGCTTCAGAAAGTGTGACAAGATAGTTAGAATCTGAAAGGCTTCCTTTATCTATTTGTTTCTTAGTTTGCATGGGATCAAGGTGTCCTGACCAGTCCTTTCACCCTGGTGAAAGCTCTCTCTAACAGTCTTTTTTTTTCACCAATTTTGAATACAATGCCCCCAAAGCCCTTATATTAGTGAGGACATTTAATGTACTGTGTGGATGTAGCCAGCAGGCGGCACCACACACCGTGAGTAGAAGTGGTGTGTACGCAGAGGCCCACCGCAGCAGTGATACCGATACAGAGATGAAGTGTAGCAGTGATGCTCTTTGGGTTGTGTCTCTTCCTTTTATCACAGGAACGCAGCACAGCTTAGCTTCTGGGTCAGGATCCATCTATATATGCTTGCAGATTTGGAGATCAACTTTTAGACTGTAATCTTCAGTCTCATGTCTGCCACGACTGGGAGCTGCAATGACGTCGCTAAGGCACTGCTCTTTAATTAAAACAATATACTGGAGGCATATGACTCCAAAAGATGACAGGTTCCTCTTATTGTCTCTAGCAGCTTTTTCATCTGCAGCCAGGTTAGTTCAAATCAGAGCCAGTACAACAAGCCAACAGATGAAACGAAAAGGTGGCAGAGGACCGGAGATGATGCCATGTCCGATGGATGAGAAGCCATACAAATGTGGAAGGGGAAATCACACCATAAGCACTTGTGTGTTGTTTCTTAGAAGAAAAAAGAAAACAAAACAGAGCCTTAGCTTTTTTTCCCCTGGAGTGAGTTCCTTTTATCCTTTTTTGACTGTCATCTCTTGCTTGCGTGTAAGCCCCTCTCCGGCTCCTCTGTCTGACAGTTCCGGTTCAGCGCAGGCGGGGACTCCGGTCAGAAGGGACCCGCTGTCTCAGCACAGGAATCACAGATGCAAGCCCTCATGCAGCAAGCCAGGGTGAGTACCCTGTCCAGGGCTCTGCAAAGGCACATACGATGTGGTGACAAATGCACTCACATCCTCACACTCACACACACGTAGATGTGCTTGTAAATACGGCCACACACCAACAAACACGCAAATCAACTTTGCAAACACAGTGGTACCCAGATACATTTGCCGATACGGTGACATACGATAACAGCACGGATAAGAGCGTGCGTGCGGTGCCAGTGAAAGGTTCGAGTATACCTGCTGGAAACCAGTTTTTCTTCACAAGACATTCAGTCAATAAATTTGACCGGGAAACCAGCTCACGTGTCTTCCCAGCTCTTCGGCTACAATAGCCTGAGACATACGCAGGATACTTGCGTGTTGCTTTCCTCTTACTCTTCTGTCCAGTTCATTCCGTACAGCTGTTGCTCAGGTTTACTCAGTCTTTTGACTCATGCTGTATGGTCACACAGCAAAAATACACATGTGTACACACAAACCTCCAAGTACTGCAGCTGTGCACAAAGAGGCACAGACATTGTAAGTCACAAAGACACAGATTTGTAACAGACACACATAAGATGTTGGCTCCACGCAGAGATGAGCCTTTAGAAATGGACAGAGGAAGCTCAAAGAGGGCATATATGCTAACATATGTAAAGAAAAGCTGATTTTTGGAACTACAGTCATGCAGAGACATTGTTCTTGTCCAAAGCGAATGGCAACCCTGAAGGAGAGAATCTGAGGTTCTGTTTGACTTGCAGAGAGACGCTTCCAGCTAACAAGTCTCTTTTCCCTCGCAGCTGGCTATGCGCGGTCCCACGGGCCCGATGGGTCTTACTGGAAGACCAGGGCCTCTGGTAAGTGACACTTCTCAAACTGTATACGTTCTGCAGCAAGAATAACCATTACGTACCAGAGGTTTCCTGACTCGCATTCCTATAAGGAACGTTTGAGCTTTTCTCATTTTACTACATTGAAATAACATGGGTCAACTCATGAACATCAGCAGTAAGAAGTGAAGAAAGCCACCTAAAGGTTGCTCGATTGCATGTGAGAGCATGATATTTCGAGATGTTTCGGGTCTCACTTGTGTGGCACTATTCAGCATCAGTAGAATAATGTGAATTAAGAAAAGGACTGCTACATACTCTTGCACAATGCTGCTTTGCTTTGTTTTCCCAGGGTCCCCCAGGTGTTTCTGGACTGAAAGGTGAAGCTGGAGATATCGGTCCACAGGTAAAAGATGTGAACGAAGGCCATATTTTACCTGTTTTCCTGTGGGTTTTCAAAGTGAAGGCTCGCCATCTGTTTTGTTTGTAGTGCCTTACGGTGCTCTCCTACAAAAGGTTTCCTGTTGACACCCCAGGCACTGAGATAACAAGGTTGCCCACTCATCACTGACTTCTAGCATATAAGTTTGGAAAGGCTGGAGTAGCAACAATGTCCTTTTTAGCATACTGACTCAGTGTCTCAGAAATAAGTGTCTTTCCTGAAGACACCTGGACGCGTGTTTCACAGCATGTCATCTTAGCTGCCCCTAGTTACACTGGTGTGGCATCTTGCCGCGCAGCACCATTACAGCGTGTCCTGTTCTCGGCAGGGACCTCGCGGTCCGATGGGCTCTCCGGGACCAGTTGGAAAACCAGGGCGACGGGTGAGTCAGCTTCATGCGCCACTATTTTTGCGCAACATAAAAAAGTGTTGCACATGCAGAGATGAGAGTGGTGGGAGCACCACCTACAGAAAGATTTCTCCCTGATTGGACAGAGAACATGGACAGAAGAGTGAGGAGATGGTTCACCAAACTGCAATTACCTGGATACCAGTAAATGAATTGACTGGGGGGGGGTAGAATGATGATGAAAAGAGCAAAAATGTTATATTAAACTGTGATGTAGGCAGTTATGGCACATCTAGCATTAGTATTATTTGTGCATGTATCATACATGTAGCATATGCTGTTGGCATTCTCAACGGTGGCCTAACGGGTCAGCTGAGTTTTAACTGATTTGGCTGATTTCTGTGCACAAGGGCATTTTCACTTCCAGTTGTGCTCTTTGAATTGATAAGGTTTATCTTTGCAAACTGCTCATGTCCTTGCTAAGCAGCTGCATCACTGACCTGATGTCGTAAAGTGATTCACAGCAGTCTTTCTGGGTGACTGTTTTTTTTTCATGGGTATTCCAGGGACGTACCAACTGCTAAAATAATAAAATAATTGTGTTAATGTCCTCCATGAATAAACTACACTGGTATTTGTGGCCTCACTTTCAACACAACCTCTGCTGCATATAAATTGAGGTGATTTACATGCAATACATATAAATTGAGGTTATTTGCATAAATGAAGACAAAATCTCAATAGCGAAAATATTATCCTTCTTCATTTAATGCAAACAGTTGCCCTAATAGATGTTCCCTAAATAGATCTGCTTCTATTTTGTTGCTGTTGAAAGTTTTGTATTCTCTAAAAGAGATAAGTACGTGAAGCACTGTGAAAAGAATAATGAATTCATGTGCGACACCTCCATATCCCATTCAGCTTTTGCATGATTCAGAGACTTGTTTCCTTTCATGAATTGTGTGCAAAGCCTGCTTCTTAGCTTATAATCAAAAATTGGTTGAGAGAGGAAAGGACATGCCCTAGGGCATTCATGCCAAGTGGTTTGTGTCCCAGAACAAGCTCTGCACTTCTTTGGGAAGCAGCAAACACAATATCAGTTTTCTGTCTGTTAAATCCTCGACCTTAGCAAGGTCAAATCCAGCACACTGACATAATGCATTGGATTTCTGAATCATATGGGCTGTTGACAGCGCTTCTAATAGCGGTAGAATACATCAAAAACTCAACGATCAGCTCTACACCTGCCACTGGAACATAGTCTAAAGTAAGAGATGAGATGCAGTGGCCTAGAAGTTTTACGTAAAATACTGAGTTAAAAAGAATCTTTGAATGTAACTGTCACAATCGCATTCCTTTTTTACTATTTATTATTACATTCAAGTGTGTCGCTGGGTGCTTTGTCAAGTAAAATTGCAAGGAATGTGTGACTGAGAGGTTTCCTGTGTTGTGCTTTGTGGAGCACTTCAGATTTGCATGGAGCTGATGTTCTGTTTTTGTTCATGTATCCAGGGCCGTTCAGGGGCAGATGGAGCCAGAGGCATGCCGGGACAGACTGGACCAAAGGTGCAAAGCTCTTAATTGCCTTGTCTTTCTGCACATAGATACAGCGAGACAGTGGTCTTGCCCGTTAGAGCGGTTGCAAGTTCCAACATGATTCAATCTTAGCAAAACTCCCTATGAATCAAGACTTTATCACAGGTCTCCACTGGAAATGTCTTAGGGGTCAGCTAACACATCTTCTCTTTCGCCCCCCCCGAGACTTTCTTTTGGCTCTGGGCTTGAAGACAGGCCCATGCTTCAGGTTCCTTGCATGATGCAAGTCTGGTCATAACACCTGACATTCCTCTCCTCTTATCGTTCTCTAACAGGGCGACAGGGGCTTTGATGGACTTGCTGGACTCCCTGGGGAGAAAGGACACAGAGTAAGTGTTGTGGATGTTTTTATTTAAATTTTAAATATAGAATACTTTGATAATTTAAAAACTATTAGGAGAAATGTTGTTTGTAGAACTTAGGCTTCCAATTTGCTTATCTTGTTGCTTTGTTCCAGTAATTTTAGTCCTAAGGAAGTTATGAAACATGGCATATCCACTTGCCAGATATCCTCTGAAACACAATTCTTGGCTTTTAAATACAGTTTTTTATTATGATATGAAAGTATTACTGGGAATAAAATATTTGACCGTTGCCTAGCATGTATACTCTGGTAAAACGTTTAGTTGGAAGGGTGTGTTGCGGCAAGGTTTTCATCAGGATGAGATGTGTGAAGGAAATGCGGCACAATCTTGCTAGTTTACAGCTCCATCTAGACTTAAAAAATAGCAAATAGCATTCAATTGCAGTAAATTTATAACTTTGGTCACACCTTGGTAATCAGGGCCAGGAAGATGGCCTGGCTGAAAATAATCTGCTTAAAATTTGCTTTCCGTAAATGTTATTTTGGAAATCACTGCTCAAGGTTGTGATGAATAAAACAAAACAAATCAACAAGATGGACCTCAGAAGTTTCTTGGGCTTCTTTCTTCTTCAGTGTGTGTACCAAAATAAGTGCTTGTCCTACTTTGGATTTCGTTTGTCTGATTGGTATTATCGACAGACTTCGAAGAGGTTATGACTCTTGTGCAGAGAAGTCTGGCAGAAAGAAGTGCTGAATTTCTCTTCATTGTCTGAGAGGCAACTTTTTGCTTGTTTTTTTCTGCTTAATATTCTGGCTGAGGGGGTGCGGTGGCGCAGTGGGTTGGACCACAGTCCTGCTCTCCGGTGGGTCTGGGGTTCAAGTCCCACTTGGGGTGCCTTGTGACGGACTGGCGTCCCGTCCTGGGTGTGTCCCCTCCCCCTCCAGCCTTACGCCCTGTGTTGCCGGGTAGGCTCCGGTTCCCCGTGACCCCATATGGGACAAGCGGTTCTGAAAATGTGTGTGTGTGTGTGTATTCTGGCTGATGTGGCTATTTGACCATGAGGTATGGAATCTGTGTTGGTGAGAGGTTTTACATTCACCAGTGAAGCTGGATTCAGACGGTTATGGTGAGGGGAATATTTCACTTATTGACAGTGTAAGGTCCGGCATGTCGTTGAGAATGAAGGATTTTTGAGTCGGTGAGTCACGCCACGGGGCAGACTGCCGGTGTGAGACAGGAACGTGATCCTGCATAGTGTTCCCTGCACGGCTCTGAGCCATAGCTGCTTCAGGCCCATGTGGAACTGATTTTGTGGGAAGGTATTAGGAAAGAAAAGCACAGCTCAGACAGGGTTTTTTTTTTTTTTTTTCCCCTTTGGTTTTCTTCAACTCTAGCCCTTTGAAAAAAAAAATACTCAACAGTTAGGTCTTTGTTGTGGTGTAAGTTGTGCCTCTGGTGTGGGTTTATATGTACTTATATCGCAAATAGGTATCTGTCTATATATGTGCATGTGTGTGAACGTGCGCATTTGCCTGGCTGTGCAGGTGGACATGCATGTGTGGTCGTACGGCAGTGATCTGATCAATTTCTTTCTGTGCGTTTCTGCATCTGTGTCTGTGTGTTTGTTTTTTGCATGCTTTGTTCAGGGTGAGTCAGGACCATCAGGACCTCCTGGACCACCTGGAGAAGATGGTGAGAGGGTAAGATGACCTCTTTGTCCTCAATCCCTCCCCATCCCCCTCTCCTCACCGTAGCAACTTTTGTGAATAAACAATCAGTATCAGTGGCTATAAACCACTGATCACACACAAGTATAGAAAGTCTAGAAAGTCCTGGCAGTTTAAGCATCTGGACTGGTGGGAGGTGGAGGACTTCACGGATAGCCAGATGTTATTTACAATTGGAAACAATTTTAAACTGAGGTCAAAAATCTGGGAAAGAAGTTCTGCATAAAAGTTCAGTGAGTTATTCCAAGAAATACATAATTTCAACTCTTACTGTAACTACTGGATACGTTTCTGCTTTGCATCTGGTAATGATGTATATTAGTGTCCTCATACTGCCTAGGTCACTGCTATTTTGTGTGTGTGTGGGCAACCCTTACAGACAAAAAGGAAGCTTTATGTGCTTGGGCACTGCAGGTTGACAGTGAATTTCTGATTGACAGGGCGATGATGGTGAGATTGGACCAAGGGGACTGCCTGGTGAACCAGTAAGTCTCATTTCCTAAGATCAACGTAACGCCACAAATGCTTTGTTGGTTCTCTGCTTTGCCACAGTTAATGGCACGCTTCTTAGTTATGCAGACCCATTCCAGTGGCGATGAGTCACACCAGACAATCTAGCGTTCTTGACCGATACTAACAAACGATCCAAATTCACTCCTATAGTGTTCCTTCTGGACAAGTGTGTAGGTATGATTTGAGTGTGCACAGACAGTTCTATATGCAGTTGCCTACAAGAGTACAACTACACCTACCGGTAACAAGATACCCAAGGTGATGGGCCAAGCGAGGGCATCGGAACCCTGGCAACAGCAAACACTACCACCTTAGAGCCAATCCTTCTGAAAGTCATGTGTGGGAAAAAACCCCAGGAGTGTGTGTTCTCCCTGCCCCTGGAGGAGTCGTTCAACATGGCTGCCTACTCTGCAGTAACACTCATTTTGCCCGGAGTCTGAGTGGTGCAGCAGTTGAGGGGAAACTGCAGCGTAAGCAGGGATGGGGGCTGGGGGCTACGCTGTGCAGGTACTCTTAGCACTGGGAGGGGGATGTACTGCATGCACCCAGTCCACCGTGACTGCAGCTGCACGGACACATAAGAGTCGAGTCAGTCACCAGAGAAGAATATTCAGTCCATATGGCTCTTTTATACATTTATCTAGTGCTCAGCTAAACAGCCATGTAGAACGTAACTTCAGATATTTGCGCTCCAAGGGGCAGCGCACACTAATGCTGAAAACTTTGTTTTCATCCTCGAACTTCTCTCATATGGCTTTGGAACTGATTGGCCTTTCTAACTCACATTCCTAATTTTCCTTTAATAATAATATATTTTTTATTAAGAATGTGCTTTTATATGGAACTTTCTCAACTTGTCTACTTTTATTGCTATATTTTGTGTGTTCCACTTTTTATCATTTATCCATTGCTTTTAAGGGTATCATCAGTTATACTCATTTCCTTCTACATGTTTTAGCTGTTCCGTTAATGTTGCAGTTACCAGTTAACATCCTGCAGAAGTATTCTTACATTAAGCTGCTGAAATTTGTTAGTGTTTATATATATGCATATATAAAATACCTTCTAGCAGTATTTAAATAAAATATCAGTATTTAATTTAGTTATTTAATTTACCTCGGATATTAATATTCCCTTTGGTTTGCTTTAAGCTTTCTACCCTACTTGAAACGTACCTTGACAATGTGTCCACCTCCTCAGTGTACTTGTCTCTGGCTCCACTATAACCATTTCAGCAGGAATAAGACATTGTTCCTGCAGCAGAACCCATGAGAAACCACAGATGTTCTCCCTGTGTTACATTAACACATCAGATGAGGTGTTCCACTTACTGGCCCTCTCTCTGTAGGGCCCTCGTGGTTTGCTTGGACCAAAAGGACCCCCAGGACCTCCTGGTTCGCCGGTAGGTGTGAGACTCACATCGCTGTAGATGTATTTGTGCAGTCAGTGGGATCTGAAATATGCCTTGTGCGCGTGTGCTCTAAGAAGTTGACATACTGAAGAATTTGTTTCTCACTATGGAGCATAAATATAATTCACATAGTTGCTTTATTAAGCCATTGATCATGAAGCCTTGCTTTAAGGTGCTTCTCTGAAGTCACATCAGCATTCAATATGTCTTTGTTAATGTACACCAAAAAGCTAATATAGATTTGGTGTTTCATTTCAGGGTGTGACTGGAATGGACGGCTACCCCGGACCCAAGGGAAACATTGTGAGTATGAGTCTTAAAAATGATTCTTTGAAATGTAGCACACAGGCAGGCAGACAAAGGGAAGCTTTTTTCTGGGTGCACCATTTAATAACCTCTACGAGTAATGATATGTTAAATCAAATCAGAGCTATATTTTTCTATGGGTGCCTTCATCAGTACAGCACCTTGCAACCTCTTCCACTATTATGTTCTTGAAAGCTCTTCTTGCTAATAAGAACCTTTCAGATATAATGGTGACATCTCTTGAGGTTTGCCCCTTCAGGAGGGAGAGAGGTGCTCTGTGTTTGTGGGGATGATGGTAGGAGTAGGGGATCCATCACCACTATCCTCTTCCCAAACTCGCAAAGAATCGATTTTCAATTACCTTGAGTGAGACGCTTTGGCTCCTCTTGCTTGGGCCTAGGCCGGCGGTTAGAGTGGGCTGTTAGCAGACACAGCTATCTCACAATTCACAAATGGCCTGTGGTTACCTTCTTCAGTCTTGGTTGTAGACAATTAAAGTGGCACTGCCCCAAGCGCTTGTCTTGTTTTGACCCTCCAACACAGTGGAAAAATGCAGGACGAGAAATTGTTCCAAAAAGCAGTAGTGTGTACTGCAGAACAGAAGAGATAAATACTTACTTTGCTTGTTTTTTCCAGTGCTTGGAAAGCCAATATAATGTATGAAAAATTAGGCCATTAGGGTATATTTGTTGAACGCAGTAAGTATTATTAAGATACCGTGGCACTTAACTTATTCGTCCAGAGCAATTGAAGTTATGCATTCACACACCGAGTGCAAGTTAGTCTCACCAGTTCGACAAAGAAACATGTCTGTCCCGCTCAAATACAGGAAAACATGCAAAGTCAACCCAGACTGCACCAGTGCTACCCTCTGTGCCAGTGTGCCACCCAGTTATGGTATCTTTTCAAGCTGATTTGTAGACACACCAGTGAGTGCATGTATGGTAGCAGGTAGGGAATCAGCATTCATTGTGTGCAGAAGTTTGGTAGATCACTTCTTCACTCTTCTGCAGGGGCCGCAAGGTGAGCCTGGTCCCCCAGGACAGCAAGGAAACCCCGGTGCGCAGGTGAGTGGTAGGCTGGTCCGTACCCAGTCAGCCGAATGGCGGACGTCAGCTTCTCTATTGCTCTTCTACGAGGAAACCATGGCTTATGACAGCAGAGACTGATAGTCTTACTGAGACCAACTAGTTTTCACAGCAATGAATACCCTTGAGAATGTTCTTGCTCTGGAATAGTGATGATTTCATCATGCAACTGAAGCTGTTCTTCTCAGCTGGTGGCACTTTTATCGAATATCGTTACCCACCAAGCTCTGCTCTCAAGGAACTTCACTGTCAGGCCTTTTAATCTTGTCTTCTCTTATCTTTACAGGGTCTTCCAGGACCTCAAGGACCCATTGGCCCCCCTGGAGAGAAGGTAAGCCAGTGTGTATTGCGCTACCTACCAAAATCTCTTTGCAGCACTATTTCTAGTAGTGTTTGCTAGGATGCTCCTAAAAGAAATCTCATACTAATGTACCTGAGTTGTGGCTTGGGCAAAAGTCTCTGCCCAGGATTTGTGCCTGACCATAAAACACAGCACATCGATCATGTAATTCAGCTCGATGCCACATTTGCTTTTCCTGCTAAAATATTGATCCAGACAGTTCCATGATGAGTTCAAACTTAGTCCAGGGAAAAGCGATTTTGCAGGACTGCTTTTCAGCTTTCAAAAGTGCCAAAATTTCAGTATTTACCATAAAATAAAACTCTTGCAGTCAAAAGCAGGAAGGGTGCATTTACTGTATATGTGCTGTTTTTAAAAAATAAAGGTTCGCATTGATGTTTTGCTTCATCATCTGTATTTTATTTTTTATTTAGAATTAATATATAAGCAGAACTTAATGCCTTACTATACATAAATGTATTTAAATAATCCAGCGGTGGGTGGGGGGGGGGGGCAGCGGGCTTGGCTGGGTCCCGCCCTGTGGTGGGTCTGGGGTTTGAGTCCGCCTTGGGGTGCCTTGCGATGGACTGACGATCCCATCCTGGGTGTGTCCCCTTGCTCCCTGTGTTGCCAGGTTAGACTCCAGGTCGCCGCAACCCCGCTCAGGAGAAGGAAAAAAAAGAAAAAGAAAAACTGATAAACTAGTAAATCAAATAATTGCTCTGCAAAAAGACGTCATCATTAAAATTAAGACAAAGTTGTAAACCTTCTTTGTGGTTAGATTGATGAGTTGTTGCACTGTAGGACATAAGCATGGAGGCGTCATGGAAGTGTCCTTGTGAAGTTCCATTGTACAGCTGCTAGTGCTGATTCGATAGGCTCCTTCGTACAGGTCTCTCTAAAAGCATTTTAGATTTACTCTTGCTTTCTTCATGTAACACCTGGAATTTGAGTCGATTTGGAAAAATGGGGAGAATTGTGATTAGATTTCCGTTGAAGCAGATTTGTTTAGTAACACTGCCTGGTCCTCACTCCCCTACTTTCACACCATACCTGTGCTTTGCTAAGGTAGAACCATGTTCTGGCCTGTATGTAGAGGCTGACGTATTTTTTCTTGCAGGGTCCCACCGGGAAACCAGGGTTGCCAGGTGTCCCAGGAGCTGACGGGCCACCGGTGAGTCCAGATTCTGCTGTCATGGAAACTTGTGCTGTGTATGAAAGATAGCAAACATGCCAGGGCTTATGTGATGCTGTCCCAAGTAGAGATCATCTACTTGCATCTATGTAGGAAAATCACCTACAGTTTAAACAGGCTGATCAGCGACAGAGACAGCCCACTTCTGAAGGTGACATGGAATGAGTTTGCATTATGCAAAAATTACAGTCACTAAAATGACTTCATCAGCCTCAAAGTGACTCCATCTGCCCAGTGGACTGATTGCTCTGCTTACTGTTATGATGAAGTTTATTGGCTAAAGAGACTCTCCCCATCCTACCACGCCTGTGATATCTCTGCCTATAGCAGCGATATGTGGCGGTCAGTGTCCTCCATGTGACTTCTTTTCCAAAGCTTCATGCTGTTAAAACATGGAAACCATATGACACTGGGCTTGTCCATCCCTCACAGCCTCTGTAGACCAGCAGTGTTTATTTTAATTGCTCATTTGCACTGTAGCAATGATTGCTGTTACAAAGAGTGGTATGGGATGTATTTTGCAGAGAGCTGCAATGAGTTATAATGATATCTGTGTTATCGCTCAATCACAGGGACATCCTGGAAAAGAAGGACCAGCTGGTGAAAAAGGAAACATGGTAATTCCTTCTTCTGATTGTACCGGAGAAGCAACTCCTCACATAGTAAACGTATCCCGTTTATCGTACATTTATTGCATGTTGCACATTTTGATTGCAGGGTCCCAGTGGTCCACAAGGACCAATTGGATATCCTGGGCCCAGAGGTGTGAAGGTGAGTTCTGCTCCTCGATAGATGCTGCATCACAACGTGGATTTCTGTAAGGTGGTGAATACGAGCTGATCTCGAGAGGGCTGGGAAGGGTGATAGTTTTTATAGAAAATGCATTCATCCTTCCTGCTGCGACCCCCTCCAGCACTGGTGCGTACATGGTGACTGTGGAGATCACCCACTGTGTGCAGTACAGATAGAATTGGAAGGTTTTTATAGATTTTTTTATTAAAGGTATTCATTGATTATGGCAGTTTTGCTGAAGAATAAAGTGTTTGTTTTTTTTTTTTTTTTGAGATTTTAAAATAAATGCCTTGCTGCGGTGAGCTGAAAAATCTCGAGTACAATTTTGGGGGCTCAACAAGCGCAGCACTCGTAAAATATTTAGTACAAACTACATAACTGTATGTAGCATCCTTTGTAGAATTGTTGAATATTTAACGATTGTATCTGCTGACATATACCTATGGTTTGCACAGCCAGCAGTGGGGCCTGGGGTGGATGCACTCATATTAGTACTCTTTTACTGCTAAAACTCATGCAGCCCTTTAATGCAGCCTTATGCAAGTTCCAGTATCCGCAGCAAGACAGGCAGAGGGTAGGAAACCTGAAGAGGATGTAGGGCTGTAATGAACCACTGGGGGACAGTAATGCAGTGTCTTTGGTGCTTTGGCTTCCACTACAGCCCAAGTGAAGCTTTCTGTGTAATACCTTGTTTACATGTTAAGCTGTGCATTTAACTTTAAATTTTCTTATTGCATTGAAATGGATAACACAGTTTTTTTTTTTTTTTCCCCCTTTAGGGAGCTGATGGTGTTCGTGGGCTGAAAGGAAACAAAGGGGAAAAGGTGGGGAGAATGTCAATTTTTCTTATTTTCATTTCATCATCATAAACATTGTACCTTTCATACCCAAAGGTGTACAGCAGTGTTACAATAGTAAAGGATATTTTTGAATATAATTATTTTTTGGAACATTATGTGGTGTGCTTTCTGGGTCTTGATAAATTACATCCTGATTGCCAAAGACAGAGCTGAAGCCTCTCTGGTTTGCCCTAGTGAATTAGATGGCTGTTCCTTACTCTGTATGCCTTCTCTAGATTAATTAGCCCAATTTCTCTCTTCTCGCTGTCACGTGTTTTGGGATATACCGTTTATATCTGCACAGAAGTCCTAAGGAAAGAGGTGTGTCCTGCTTTATCCAAGCTCACTCTTCCCCTCTGTTCTGATTCTGTTTTGATTGATTTCTCTCTCAGGGAGAAGATGGATTCCCTGGATTCAAGGGGGATATGGGTATCAAGGGCGACAGAGTAAGCTGTTCTACACATCCTTATATTTTTTAACCTTATTGCAGGAAATTCCCACGCAAACATGCAGCGAACACTCGTAAATAGGTTTGTCATAAATTTTTCATGAACCTGGAAATTGAAGACACAGCTGAGATTAAAAAAAAAAAAAGTATGTATTAGTTTTCAGTCACACCTCAAACCTGGAAGCAAAGAAGATCTATTGTAGAGGTCTATTGTGCATCCCATAATATGTCTTTACAAATCTTGAGATGAGTTCAGAGCAATTAATTCCATGAACAAGTCCAGTGTTTGTCCGTATGGGCATTGATGGCGTCCTTAGCGCTTCCGAGCTCCTGCCGCCAACTCGTCAATCGAAGGTGCATTGATCTCCCTCTTTCTGCCTGGCATCACATGATACCAAGCTGTAGTGTGATGGGCGGGTGAAAGCAAACACAAACCATCCTGGTGCCATTTACTTTAAAACAAGGTGCCTATGTGCCCCCCCCTCCATTTCCAATTATTGCTGACAGGCCTCCTGCTCAAAGTCAGATCCTCCCTGAAGAAGATGACAGTGCTCTAAATCCGCAGAGGAAAATGGAACTCAGGAACCTCCATTAGCAAATTCTAATTAGGAATTCAATTAGCAGTAAAGTCTGAGGTGTCACTGAGAACAGCCTTTTAAGTACTGTCTGAGTCCTGTTCCTCTCACTGCTATAATCAGGAAATGTGTGCTCTCCGATTAGCAATCTCACAGTGGCCAGGAGAGGAGAAACATGTCAACCTGTCTGAATCTTAATAATCAAGGCACCAGTCTCAGCTGTTATAGCTGTGTTCTGTTGGAAACATGTGTTAAAAAAAAAAAATCATACATGGTACAGTCAGTGATTTCTAAGACTGGCTACCACGTGATACTGGTATGTTGCATGAGGTGATTCTTTTTAGCTTACTATTATTGACTGATTAATGCACTTACCCTGCCATGTATGAGGGTGAGTAAAAAATATCTGCAATAATGTTTAAACTTTTTAAATATTAAAAAGTTAAACTGTTTAAATATTACCTTGGATACTTTTGATCGTACTGGGATACATTCCTAAACCTTCTTCCAAGGCGTGGGAAGGGGTGGTTTATCAGTGATGCAGTGTTGCCGTAGTGACGGACTACTGACAAGTTTCTTCCAGCACTGCATGAGTGGTACTGGCACCAACTTATAAAATCAAAAGAACATGAATGAATTTTGAGACAGATCCAATAAAGCAGGCTGTAAGTTACCCAGTGGTGCCATCAGTTGTGCAAATTGCTTTATCCAATTTCTGTTTGCAACTTTGTGATTGGCTCTAAACAGAACTTGTACTGAGCAGGCACGAATGGATGAGAAGATAAAAAGTACATAAACATAAACATTTCAAAGGGATAAAGTGAAAAGCTTTCATCGAGGGTGATATTTTATTGTTTGAAACGGTGAGCTCTGTGGGAACCAAAGCAGTCACAGTTGATTCTTTGTTTCACTAATCTGGCTCTGTTTTTGCTCTATACAGGGTGAACTGGGATCTTCTGGCCCAAGAGGTGAAGATGGTCCTGAGGGTCCAAAAGGTCGTTTAGGCCTTCCTGGGGATCCTGGCCCAGCAGGCCCGACTGGTGAAAAGGCAGGAATTTTTCACCAAGGATTTTATGTATTATTCCACAAAAGGAACATTTCTGTTTTGAAGTGATTAAAACAAAGAGGAAAGCATCTTTGGTATTCTTCTGCTGCACAGAAGCAGGCTCAAAGTCTCAAACTATTGCCTTCCTCCAAGGGATTCTCAGAACTGGAGCGTAAGAACAAATGATTGCATCTGGGAGAGAGAAAGACTGCTTTAGACCAAATCTCCCTCACAAATTAACCTGAATAAGATTCCAATGACACAAAACTGTTGTCATTTTAAGATGCCAAAGGATCCAAATTAAGCAATGAACAATTGGCTTGGTAGAAATACCTGTTTGCCTACTGAGCGACCTGCATCCTAATAAATGGAACTCCAGTTAAAGAATTATTAAAGTGCTTTGAAAACCATGAAAACTGTTGACTTTGTACGAAACATTCCACAGGATCAATAAGCTAAATATTAGTACAGCATGAAGTCCTGAATGTATCTCAAATGAGCTGACACTGTAATGAGTTTCTCCTCTCCTCTCCTCTCCTCTTATTCATATTTCTTCTTTTAGGGAAAGCTTGGGGTTCCAGGGCTGCCAGGATACCCTGGAAGACAAGGTCCAAAGGTAAGTCTTTGACTACTAGAAGCAAACTCATCTTTGACAGGCGTTCGCCAACATCATTAGCGACAATCTACGGGTGCGAGCCCTGGGACAAGTGCCTTTGAAAGCCACTGATGAAACATGGCAGGGGCACCTTCATGAGTGTTTCAGCCTTTCTTTTTCAGCTGCCTGTTTGATACTACTCTAGGTCATATTTAAATCAGCCTGATCAAAGCTAGTCAGCTTTTTCTCATGTGGTTACGTGTCCAGTGCGTGTCAGTACAATGGGCCACACGGGTTCCGTCAGCTGCCCAACTTTGAAGTGCATGGGAGTATCTTCTTTTGCTTATTCCCTTCTCTTGCTCCACAGGGGTCTCAGGGATTCCAGGGATTTCAAGGAGCCAGTGGAGAAAAAGGAACTCGGGTACGTAGAGCTTTCCTATTTTACAAAGAATCTCGATGAGTACGAGCAAAAGAGTTGGTGAAGATTATCCCTCTCTGTAGTCATTCTGAAAGAGAGGGTGGGAGGTGATTGGATTTTTCTGATAATTTAAAAGAGCCTAATTTAATGGGTTGTGGGTTGTGTTGCTCCCTCCCTTAGCCAAATATGTGTTTTTAATAATAGCTTTGCCCCATTGAGACGCTTGATAATTCATGCAGAAAATCCTTTGTCCTCATTGCATTTATCCAACACGTTTGTGTGTAGGAAGTCACTGTTGTGTGCAGTGTTTGATGAAGTCATTGGTCAATGCCGTTCTCTGAGAATGTGCCCTTTGTGACCTGAAACCTTTCTAACTGAGTCAAGTTCTTTGTCTCGTGTACGTAACATAGGTGTGCAACGCACAATGAAATTCTTGCTTGCGTGTCTGTTGCAGCCTGACCGAATGTCATAATTACTTCATTCTTTGCATGGAAGCAAAGAAATATCATGAAATATAATTAAGTGGCAGCTCACATTTATTCATTTATTCTCCAAGGTGACTTACTAAGTTGCATATCTTTTTTACTTATCTTTTTTTTAACGCTTGAGAAAATCACTCGGAGGTGGAATTCAAACCTGCTACTACCAAAGCCAGAGCTTTAACCATTGCACCAGCTTTGGCTTCAGAGTGTGGTTCAAAAGTATCTCTGTGGAGTTTCTATGTTCTCTGACTGTATTAGTGAGTATGTGACTGCAGTAGTTACCATAGTGGTTCGAATTGTTGCCATGCATTTGAAGGATCCATTTTCTAATCCTGCTATCTGCTATATTAGCCTTGAGCAACATATCTCTTAATTACCCCAGTAAAAATAACCTAACATTAAAATTCACACTGAAGAAAAGCATCAACTAAATGAATAAATGTAAACATGTTACATTGTCCTAGGGTATATAAGGGTGAATGATTGTAGGTAATTTAGTGTAATGCATGGAGCGGTGTAAATGACTTTGGACAAAGGTGTCAGCTAAATACTCAATAATAATCACTGCATGTCTCTTGGAGAGAAGAATCTGCTTAGTTCATGTATGGAAATGTAACAACTACCCAAAAGCCACACGAGGGGATATCTTCCATTTAAGTAACACTGTTCTTACATTTACAAAGTGGCTGGTTTTATCTGCCTCCCTTTGCTCATTTTTTATATATGAGCTAGAAGCCTCATTTATTAAAGAAAAAATACTAAATATAAAATATACCTTCACCTTCCAGTGTCTGGTGATGCATTGCCTTTCCCATTCCTGCAGAGAAATACTTTGTTCTTAGATAAATATAGGTACGCTGATTAAGTTTGCCCAGGTACTGAGGGTGGCTGGGCAGTGGGCACCAAGCTAACGTGAGACATCTCAGTAAACACACTGAGTTTGCCCAATTCACTTAGGTTTCCTTGGAGTCACCAAGGAATTATTGGATGTGCTCTGATCCACAGCGTAGCTGTGTTTTGATGACCTGTCTGTGCTTGGTTTAATTCTACGGTCGAGGGGCACCTGTGGTGAAATATGGATTTGCCGTGTTGGTCAATCTTTAATCTTTCACACTCATAGCAGGTTTGACCAGAGGTGTCGGAGCGTGTACACTTTTTAATTCTCCTATTCCTTTCCTCAGGGAACTGCTGGAAAGCCAGGCCCACGAGGGCAGAGAGGGCCAACTGTGAGTTTTCCCTTTTGTTAATCTTAAAGCCTTGTTTTGCCACATGTGTAAAACTTATTTTTCGAAGAGGAACAGACCACAACGTGCCTTTTGAGCCTCTGTAGAAAACAAAACTCTCTAGACCACTGCTCCCATGATGGACCTTCTACTCACTCAACTTTCCCTCTCTGTTTGCCAGGGTCCTCGAGGAGAGAGAGGTCCAAGAGGTCCCACCGGGAAGTCAGGGCCAAAGGTGACTTACATACCATCAGACCGCACCTTCTGTGCTGCTGCATTCCACTCTTCTCTCAATGACTGTAATTAATGGCATCTTTTCTTCCTTTTCTTCTAATGAAAGGGTAACTCAGGAACTGACGGACCCCCTGGACCGCCAGGTGAAAGGGTACGAAGACAAAATCCATATCACCCCAGTTGGTTACTGATTTTCTTTGTTTTTAAAGTTAGCCTGAAAGTTGAGGTGGTTTTGACTGTTATTCGTCTCTTTACTGATGACTTTGGTTTGTGTCTCAGGGCCTGCCGGGACCTCAAGGCCCAACAGGGTTTCCAGGACCCAAGGGTCCCCCAGTGAGTATGAGATCTATGAATATGAAATGTTGCTTTAATGTACTTCGGTCTTTCTTCTTACCTTGGATTCAATTTAATTTTAAGTCATTGTCTGTCACAGACTGTTATTCTTACCTGCTAAGTATCTATGTAGGAAGGTATTCATTCGCATAACCTGTGTTGTAGGGACCATCTGGAAAAGACGGGCTGCCTGGACACCCTGGGCAGAGAGGTGAAACTGTAAGCGATCCAACTTTAATTGTACTGCTTACAGTTGGTCATCACTAATGAGTGGGGGGCCTGTTCACATAAGAGATTGTGTGTTTCTATCCTCCACTTCCTGACACCTGATGTACTTCAGTGTTCCCTCACTTCTGACAGCTCCTCCGTCACTAAAGAGTTCAATTTTATTTTCCCCCTACAGGGCTTTCAAGGCAAAACTGGACCTCCAGGGCCACCAGGTGTGGTTGGACCTCAGGTGTGTTGAAATGGTAGTGCTTTGTATGCTTGTATAATTACTTCCATACCTTAATCTTTACTTAACAGAATTAATAGGGAGGCATTTTCCAGAGATAAACAATAGTTACAAGTAATAGATGAATAAAATAAAAAATGAACATGGCAATACCAAAAGTATATTGAAAAATAAAAGACGCAAAGATGGACAGGAATTATACAGATTGATTTGTTTATTATTAGGCTGTATGCACTACACAGAATAGTAAAATATTGTATCCAATTAACTAGCTTAAGAAAAAAGGCCAGTGTTCCCAAAACAGAGCAATAAATTGTGGATTGCTTTTGTTTTTACTTTTTTTACTGCATGGTTTAATAGCTCTGTTGTATGATTTGCTCACAAACTTTTAAGAAAGCAGAACACATTTGTTTTATCATACACCCTGTTGCCATTTGCCCCAAATCTTGTTTAAATATTTTCAGTATATTTTTATTGCCTGGATGAAGGTGGCAGCCATTAGGAAATTTGGATGTGTTTGTAACGCCGACAGGAGGCCATTGTGTGGCACATTTTTCTTCTGGCTCAACTTGCAGACGGACCCTTATTTATTATCACAGATATTGCTGCTCTACATTTCATCCATTATGCATGCCTAGTCAGCAGCCGCTTCCACAGGAGAGCTTTCCCAAATGCTAATCCAGGTCATTACATAAAGCGAGCGCTGCAGCCCTGGTCCCTTTTGCTCCCAGCAAGAGTGATGGTGGAAGAGTGGGACCCCTTAAGGATCTTTGCCTCATATCTACCATTACGTTACTATTCTGTGGGAAGATACCCTGTAATAGTAACAATGAACTACACTGGTCTGTAAGGTGAGAGTTTAGCTTTAACTTCTGTTACTCATTTTCCCACATTATAAAATGACCGCATGGAACATCATGTTCCAAATTTGTCTTAAATGGAATGTGTTGAAACATAAGAATTCTTGTATAGTTTGGTCTGCTCTCAGGAATCTGACCCCAGGCCCCCTGCCGCTGACACCATTCCTTATTCCAGCCCTTCAAACCACTTTGGTGATGCTGGGATGAAGCACCCCAGTGGTATCCCATTAGTGTAGCACAAGTTTTCAAATGTCAATAGCATCTTATTCTTTACATCCAGTGTTTCTTCTTCCTGCATGAACAAATCAGGCCAAAAGATGGATATCTTTAAAAAAATGTATTCGTCTTCTTTGACAGTTAAACAGCAAAGTACCTCCCAGCACATTTGAGCTTTATTTGTCCAGGACAACAAGGAAGTTGATTCTGATGCAGTGGGCGCTTGGCAGGCTGGTCTTGCAATGAAATTGAAAGCGCATTGATGAAAAAACATTTTCCATATAATTTTTTTCTCAGGGCCCCACAGGTGAAACTGGACCAATGGGGGAGCGAGGTCATCCAGGACAACCTGGACCCCCAGGAGAACAGGGCCTCCCTGGAGCTGCGGGAAAAGAAGGGTCCAAGGTGAGCACGCTGAAGGATGTCAGAGCTTTCAGCAGATGTACTTCAGTGTCCAAGTTTACATTCTTTTTACTCCTCTGATTATGATAGAAGGTAGCAATATCACGGATGTTTACAAACAGAGCTTTCTCTACTTCCACAGGGTGACCCCGGTCCTGCTGGACCAGCAGGTAAAGACGGACCACCGGGTTTGAGAGGGTTCACTGGAGAGAGAGGCCTTCCTGGCCCAGTAGTGAGTACCGCTGTCTAAATTTATCCTCAGCTTCTGATTTCAGTTTTCATTTTATCTAAAGCAAAGCGAAAAGATAAATATATGGAACAACCTGTCCTACCTTTTAATAAAACAGACTAATAAATAAAACAAGGAAATAAACAAAACTTGGAAGTTCATTCAAAATTGATGATTGCAAAGCATATCCAGGACAAAGCACTCAAATGCTCAGCTAAAATGAAGGTGTTCTTTTGGACAGGGAGCTCCTGGTCTGAAAGGAAACGAAGGACCCAGTGGACCACCTGGACCTGCTGTAAGATGCAATTAAAGCTTTTTGTTTTCAAAAGCATCTTTTCTGGAAAAGGTCAGGCTGCGGCTTGAAACAGAAATCATTCCCGACTAAGTACAAACCCTAGCAGTCTCTGAAAATATTCTTATGCTGATTTCATTTTATAGTATCAGCGATATATGACTGTAAAAATGCAGTTTTTTTGGGAATCTTTGTGGTATAATTAGCCGCATATTTTATGTAACACACACATAAATGGAAGGATCATTTTAAAGGATGTACGAGGAGTTATCACTGCAGAGAAATAATTGTTCTCTCATGGGATAGCAGTTATTATACCTTTGTTAGAACTTTCCTCGTGAGGGCTCATAAAGGTTGAAACTGAAAGCGTATTATTACTACATTAAAGAGGGAAGTTAAGAAACTGATTCAATTAAGACAAAGTGTTACGTGCTCCCTGTTGTGTTTAAAATGATAAGCTGCCATTTCCAATCACATGTTGATTATTAAATTAAGAGCTGTATCATTAGCATGCGCTTGCTGAATCATTCTCTCTCGTTGTTTTGCATTGACTGCTTGCAGAATATTCTTAATGCAGCTTCAAGAAGGTTTTTGATCAAGTCTGTATACATTTCACATGGTTTGGACAGAACAAAATATGTGGATACATTCTAACTGGGGAAATATAATCCTCTTCAAGTGGTGACTTGATTCTCTGTGTTATACTGTGGTTTAGACACTTTACTACAATTGACTTTGCATTGTCAGATGACGTCACTGATGTATTTTTCTGAATTTTCAATGGTTAAAAATGTAGCTTGAGAATTGTACATGCTTTGCCATGTAAAAAAAGTGAAAAAGATTTGTACAGTAAAAAATACTTGTATAGTAAAAAAAAATCCATAATGAACCCACAGGTTTGAATGCTAAATGGGTGTGCCACTTGGTGCAAGGGTACTGCCATTGCACTCGTTTTTCGTGAGTCATCTTGTTTCTCCGTCTTCAGGGCTCTCCTGGTGAGCGAGGTCCAGCCGGAGCAGCTGGACCTACTGGACTACCAGGACGTCCAGGCCCTCAGGGTTCCCCGGGTCCTGCTGGAGAAAAGGGTTCTCCGGTAGGACTGACTAATTACTTGTTGTTGTGACTCTGTGCAAAGGTATAGTGTTCCTTGTCGACCTATGCTTTTGGGTCATATTTTCCAGGGTGAGAAAGGTCCTCAAGGTCCTGCTGGAAGAGATGGTATTCAGGGTCCAGTCGGACTTCCAGGTCCTGCTGGTCCAGTAGGTCCTCCTGGGGAGGATGGTGATAAGGTAAGACATACTGCAGATGGGTTAACTATCACAGACTAAGGGTTCCACCAAATCACCTGGTGCTTTAACAAATTTGTACAATGTCAGTTTGACCTTTCATTTGGTCCGAAATCTTCTGTTACAAATGGAAAAATGGATAAATTGTCAACAGAAATGGGAACCAGTGAACCAGTCAATAAGGATAATTTGACAGCTTGGCTTTGAACTTAGGGCACTTTCACATCCATTGTGATTTGTGAGCCCTGACAGGTCATTTTACTTAATAATGTAGGTTTTTAAAGACACTTATGAGATATTAATCCTTCACCCTCTGAAAACTAATTTGCCCTTGCTTGACTAATGACTTATTCACTATTAAAAAGCACTTGGAGCATTGAAGAATTTGCATTTATGATTAAGATATAATTATTCATGAACGTCTGTTGAATTTAATTTAGTGCAGGATTGACAGGAGTATAATTCAAAGACACCTGTATGGAAGATATATAAAACTACCCTTTATTTAAAACACACATGGACATTATTTGTGCATTTAAATTATATATATATATATATATATATATATATATTACGCCCTGTGTTACCGGGTAGGCTCCGGTTCCCCGTGACCCCGTATGGGACGAGCGGTTCTGAAAATGTGTGTGTGTGTATATACATATGTGAATGGCATGGATATGATACAGTGTTATGTTCTAGAAATAACAAAAGGGTAAATTGCTGCCAGTCACATACCCCTGCAATAGTAATCTCCTGGCACAGAGGAGCAGGACACACGCAGGACACATTCAAAGTACATACAAGGTACATGTAAAATGAAGTTTGGCCAGTGAAAGCCAGGGTTTCAGTGAGCACATATTGAAGCTGGAGCAAGTGACTCAGGGTGCAATCTATAATTTATGAGTGTTACTGAATTTCTGTTTTCTCCCCTTCTTTACCAGGGTGAGGTTGGTGAGCCAGGACAGAAGGGAAGCAAGGGAGACAAAGGAGAACATGTGAGTCATTTCCTTGTTGCTAATCAATATGATTGCGCCTGATAATTATATACATATTCGAGGAGATGTATTGCAATTAAAGAGCTCATATTCTTAACATAAGACCATAAATTCATGTTGTTTTATTCTTCTAGGGTCCACCTGGTCCTACTGGTCCACAAGGCCCAATTGGACAGCCTGGTCCTCCTGTAAGTGAATTTAATGGAGTCCTGTCTTTTATGTGTCCTTGGACCAACTATGATTAAACCTTATTAATCCCTGATAGAAAAAACAAGTCTGTTAGGGCTAAAAGTGCTCTTCCTCCTCTGTCTTTTACAGAAGGTCTCCTTCACATTTCATTATTGTTGATAAAGTAAAATCCCGGAACATTTTTCACTTGTGACTAAGGTCCTCCTTAAGAAGGTTTTTGACTGCATCTAACCTATGGATGTGATGGTGTCAGGGTGCTGACGGTGAGCCTGGACCCAGAGGACAGCAGGGTCTCTTTGGGCAGAAAGGGGATGAAGGACCTAGAGGATTCCCTGGTCCTCCTGGACCAGTTGGGCTCCAGGTATGAACACACAGCGATTGCTGTTGCTTGTGCTAAAACTGCTGTGTGCACAAGAATATTTTTCTTATGAAAGAATGAATGCCATTAACCAGAGTATAACTGCTATATATCAGCAGATATACTGAATTCTTTAGTCTGTGAAGAGTTGCACAAAGAGTATCAGTACAAGTAGGAATTATCTTTAAACTAAGAGTACAGCTAAAATTAAAGTGGTTCATTTTATTCACATTTCATTAGGGTTTGAGGTATTAATGTTTACATTTCTAATGCAGGGACTTCCAGGCCCACCTGGTGAAAAGGGTGAAACTGGAGATGTTGGTCAAATGGTAATAACTTTATTTTTTAACTGTTTTTATTTCCTAATCGTAAATATTCAGTTATGTTTCTTGAAGGTGTTTTTATCGCTTACTTTATGTTTGCACATTTCTTTCAGGGTCCCCCTGGTCCTCCTGGCCCCAGAGGACCATCAGGACCTCCAGGTGCAGATGGTCCTCAGGGCCCCCCTGGTGGCATTGGGAACCCAGGCGCTGTGGGAGAAAAGGTTTGATTGCCACTATTTCTTTTAACATGCTTTTGATTGGAACCATGTGACTGTATAATCATTTGTTTAATAATGGAAAGCCTATGTACACCTTCTCTTGAAGTGCATACTGGTTCATATGGTGGTACATGACAAATGGCCTATACTCAAGAATCACGTGTCTGCATCCAGATCTCTCATTCTGCTGATGGCATGCACTTTTTTTGTTGTTCTCTGAGACGTACATCATCTTAGAGAAAAGGATTTGGTAAGTGAATAAATGTAAATATAAATGACCAGACATGATTAACGCCCAATATATTGCTAAACAGGTGTACTTAAAATTTCCAGAACATTCTTACAGTTCAATTTTCAGTGTTGCTATGCTTATGCTGTTATGTATTAAAAATTGAAGTACAATGCAATTGTAAGGCACAGGTTATTATTGAAGCATGGTGATGAAAGTTTAGAAATACACTAATGAAATATAAGTGCGGGGGCACGGTGATGCAATGGGTTTCGCCAGGTCTTGCTCTCCGGTGAGTCTGGGGTTCGGTGAGTCCCGCTTGGGGTACCTTGCGATGGACTGGCTTCCCGTCCTGGGTATGTCCCCTCCCCCTTCAGCCTTATTCCAGCTCCCCGTGACCCTGCATGGGACAAGCAGTTTCAGATGATGATGTGTGTAATGAAATTTAAATATCAAAATTATTGATGCCTATATTAATTATTTTCCCCCTTTATTCTTTTTGATTGGAGTCAACTGTAAATAGTGACAACATTTTATTGTACAAGAGCTGCCCAAGATGGTGCTTATTGACTTACACTGGTCTTACTGTGTACCCGTGTCAGCATGCCTTTCTCTGTGAATGTATGATTAGCTCCTGATGGAATTATCTGAAGCCCATGTATTCTCAACAGACCCACCATCCGCAGATCACTTCTGTTTATCACATAAATCATTCCATTTCACTTGATTCAAGCTGATTTAGCAGTTTTTTCCTCAACAGATTGCAAGCAGCTAATGTAAAAAAAAAAAAAGAATGGTGCTGCGAATAGCATTTATTGGCTGTGTAAAAGGCTGAAGTACTGGCAGTGCTACTGGATCTCTTTTTGAATTTGTAACAGGGAAAATTGCTACTGCTGTTTTCAATAACCTGTAATGGCCTGGCATCCTGTCCAGAGTGTGCCCCCCCACCCCTTCGGCCTTGCACCCAGTGTTTCTGGCATAGGCTCCTGCTTACTGTGACCCCGCTCGGGACAAGCGGCTCTAGAAATTGGTTGGTTGATTGATTTTCAATAATGGAGATGGGGTTTGAACCTGCAACCAAAGGCAACACCTAACTACTATACTAACATCTGCCCCATACCTACTGCAAAATATACAACAGTCTTAACTCTTTGCAATGGTATGTTTGCCCATTACATGGCCATTCTGCTTGTCTTACATGCAGTCTTCACAAAGGAATAGTAGACAGTACAACTGAACATTTGTGCAGTTAATCCAGCAACACAACTCCTGATTCCTAGCAATACAACTCCTGTCACCCGGTTATCAAACTGTCGAAATAAACGAGATCTGTTAACTCTATTATTGAAATAATTGTGATAAACAAGGTTCTTTCAAGGAGCAGGACTGAGGACAGTTTCAAGGTACATGCAAAGTGTGTTTTTGCTCATAGTACTTACAGAAACACTCGCTGGTAAGACGTGATGTTTTTGGGCTTGACATGGGGAAAGTCTGGGAAGTGGATTCTCATTGGTAGAAACGGGCTCTTTCTGGTATCATTCTCAGAGTTGTATACAGTTCTGCTGGAAGGGATAGGTTTAAATGAAGGATTAGTGATGAGGACATTGTGTACCGGTGTGTTAGTCTGTCCTGACATTGTCCTGCCATGGCCATCCTCAAACATGCAAAAACCATATAAATATCTTTAATAACATGACTACCCTTACACTAGAGTAATTTGATGTTGCACCTCTAACAAACACAAATGCTTGAAGTATATTTAAACCAGCAATCGAACAATACATGCACTGTTTGTCAAATGAGTTTTAAGCCTGGATTTAAAGGCTTAGCCTGAACAGATTTTTACTAGGTGGCAGACCATTCATGGGTGAGATTGTCTCCCTAGTCAGGATAGTTGCTGCATAAGTAGAGCATATACATGTTTCCTTATCACAGAGATGTGGACACTGCCTTGGCAGCAGTTTTTGCCAATCCTCTCCAGTCCTTCACAAATGATAGGCAGTTCCCATGCAGTTTGAAAAATTGTGAAAAGGACTTCAAGAGCTCTCTAAATGTCCAAAAACTTAAAAATTACAAACACTTTTATGCCATTTGATCCTTTGTATTTATTGCACGTCTCTCCATATCTGTTTACCTTCAGGGAGAATCTGGCGAAACTGGAGAGCCAGGGCTTCCAGGAGATGCAGGTGGCCCGGTATGTCAAACAAGACTCTACTACCCTACAAACACAGCTGGAATGTTCTCCAGCATTATATGAAGACACGTGACAGCATGTGTGAATATTTTTGAGTGTGTGATCTCTAATGACCATGAACTTCCTAATGAACGTTATGCCTGCTTTTATAAGAAAAAATGCAGTTTGAGTTGTCTTATGAACAGGCATAAGAAAAGTTTCTTTCCTCAGGCCATCTACCTCATGAACACCTAAATCTCTCCCCTAGAGAGTAAACCGTGCAATACATAATGCTATTTATATTTATATTTATAACTATTTATCACATATCTCTTACTCACACTCCCTTGCATTTGTATCTAGTGACTATTTTTGTATATTGGGTACTTTATATTTTTAAATATTTTTTATCCCTTGCTCACATACTCTATCTTCTCACCTGTCTTGTCACTGTCATTCTGTCTGTGCTGTGGTAGTTCCTGTCACCAAGACAAATTCCTTGTATGTGCGAACATACTTGGCAATAAAGCTCGTTCTGATTCTGATTCTGATTCTGATTCTGATTCTTCAGGGTCCTAAAGGTGAGCGGGGAGAAAAGGGCGAAGCTGGGCCACCTGGTGCTGCTGGTCCTCCAGGTCCAAAAGGTCCTCCTGGAGATGATGGTCCCAAGGGCAGCCCTGTGAGCACTGTCGTAAAACACTAAATCATGATTTAACTATTTAAAAAAGCTTTGCATATGGCTGGCTTATGGTACTTTATATACACTGTAAGGTAGTTTAAGCCTATGAAAGTAAAGTTTAGAATTAATACTTTTATATTCAGGTTAGGGTCAAAAACCATAAGAATCTGAAAACTAACTATAACAATAAAATGATCCTATCTTTTTTCAGGGTCCAAGTGGTTTCCCTGGTGATCCTGGTCCTCCTGGAGAGCCTGGGCAACCTGTAAGTTGTCATCCAGTTAATCAGATTTCATTGTTTGAATTTCTTTTCAAGTTGGAGCAGCAGCAAAGCAAGATCTTCTGACCACACTATACAGAAAATCAGGAATACTTGCTCAGATAATATATATTCTGTTAAACACCTGTTTTTTATTATACTTTCAGGGTCTGGATGGCCCACCTGGTGACAAGGGAGATGATGGAGAAGCTGGTCAACCTGTTAGTTACCCTATTGTGTCCTAACATAATTACTGGTTATTTTTTGCCAAGTGTATTTAATTGAAGGAAGTTGTTTAATGTTTCAATACACCTTCTTGTAGGGTTCTCCGGGACCTACTGGAGAACCTGGTCCTTCTGGCCCACCTGGGAAGAGAGTAAGTTGCATTTTCTAAAGTATGGGAAATTGGTCTTTCTTTTCGTTTTACTGCTCTCTCTTTTACCTTTGTGTTTCTTTCTTTAGGGCCCTCCAGGGCCTTCTGGACCAGAGGGAAGACAGGGTGAAAAAGGAGCCAAGGTAAAAGAATCTCACCTAGGCATACTACTCATACTACTGTTATTTTAAAAATATTGCTGTTTAAAACATTTCTTTGTGATAACATTTGTTTAATGCTTCACAGGGTGAGCCAGGTCTGGAAGGTCCTCAAGGCAAGACAGGACCAGTGGGCCCTCAAGGAGCTCCTGGCAAGCCTGGTTCTGAAGGCCTCAGGGGAATCCCAGGCCCAGTTGTAAGCAAAATTATTTGCTCCATTAGTAAACTAAGAAAAACTTATTTCTATGTTAAGATATTAAACTTTTATGTTTCCTATTCAGGGTGAACAAGGTCTTCCTGGTTCTCCGGGGCCAAACGGGCCTCCTGGACCCATGGTATGGCCTAAACTTGGTTTTACAAGTTTCACTTGATGAGTTGGCAATCATATTTTACAACTTTTCCAATTCAACCTCTTAATTGTCCTTACTAGGGTCCACCTGGATTACCAGGCCTGAAAGGTGATAGAGGTGTTAAAGGTGAAAAGGTAAAAAGTGTTGAATATTTCCAGAAATTCATGAAAGATGTGAACACGCACAGCAGTTCAGTATTAAATCAAATAAAAATCTTATGCTACTATCATTAAACATTATAGAACAGTGTACAAGCCGAGTCTTATATGAAATTAAAGTTAGCAGTCATTGTTCATTTAAAATCTGTTTCAGTCAAGGATTAGTCTTACTCTCGATGCAACTGACCCAACATCCAGTTTGACAGTATACAAGGAAACTGTTTTGTGGTGAGTACCGAAAGCTATATATGGTAAAGTGTTTAATGATACTGTTTTGTGGACTCTGTTCTCTGCAGGGCCACCCTGGGCTGATAGGGTTGATTGGACCTCCAGGAGAGCAGGGAGAGAAGGGTGACAGAGGTCTTCCAGGTCCTCAAGGGCCTGCAGGTCCCAAAGGCGATAATGTAAGTAAACTGCAATTCCAAAATATTCGTTTGCTTTAGTGCTGTTTTCCATGTCCAGACTTGGTAAACATTAATTAAACTGGCCTTACGCAGTAGTAGTTAAGCCACTTAGGAAGAGTGTACATTTAAACCCTGACCGAGACATTGCAGTTCTACCCATGAGCAAAGAGAATCTTAATAATGAAAGAATATTATTAATTTCTCTCAGATAATTTAAGATGTAGGATATTAATTAATTTATACTATGTGTGAGATTTGCAATGTCTAACTTGACTTTTGCTTCTCACCAGGGTATTCCTGGTCCCTCTGGTCCCATCGGCCCCCCTGGACCCCCAGGACTGCCGGTAAGACAACTTTCAGGATGGATTCGGAGGAGATGTCAGAGGTTTTCCTTACCCACATTAATCTCTGTCTGTGTGCCGCTGACATAAGGCTTCCATGCTGATTTATGTTACTATTAAGAGAACAGCCCCACCTCCTGCAGTCATTTCCTTCCACTGGTCATTATGTGTCCTAAATGTGAATTCTACCTGACAGCAGTCCAGCTGCGCATTTTTCCATTTCACTTAATTGAGAGTGTTACATTTGATGAATGGCTGCTGTTTTCAAGCTAGTACCAGTGTAGGTCAGGGATCTCATCATCATCACCGGGTAAAAATTTCTGCTGTATTCCTAGGGTCCTCAAGGTGTAAAAGGCACAAAGGGCTCATCTGTAAGTACCAGCTAATTCAATAATTCCAGAAAAAAAATTCCAGTGTAATGTATTTCATTGAATGGCTGATAGTCTCATAAGTAGCATATTTGCCCTAAAACCCTTGCTTGTCCCTTGGGTTACAGGGTCAAACTGGTCCAAAGGGTGAGACAGGTGTTCCTGGACCCCCAGGCCCTCCAGTAAGTTGTCACTTTTTGCGCAACTTTTCTTACCCTTTAGTAGCCAATTCTGTGGCTGATTATCCAGTTCAGGTACATTGCTCTGTGCCAGTATGGTGTGTGCTTTACAAACGTCCTTTTCAAACCTCATTGGTGTATCCTATTACCTACAGGGTCCCCCAGGTGATGTCATCCACCCGCTACCAATTCATTCCAGCCCTAAGCGGAGCAGGAGAAACATTGATGCCAGCCAGCTGATGGATGATGCTAATTTGGATGCAAGCTACAAGGACTATGATGATGGCATGGAGGAGATCTTTGGCTCCCTCAATTCCCTCAAGCTTGAGATTGAGCAGATGAAGCACCCATTGGGCACCCAGAACAACCCTGCTCGAACCTGCAAGGACCTTCAACTGTGCCACCCTGACTTCCCTGATGGTGGGAATCTGATTACATGCAGATAAATTGTCTTACCCATTGTCAACATTAAGTATGTTGTCACTGGGAGCCCAAAATATCTATTTTAGTATAGAGAATAATTACCTTTCCATTTGAAAAATGTCATATGTTCAAAGATTTTTGGATGTTTGGACTCTGCTACTAACTTGCTGCATGCGTTAGTGTGTTATATGAAAGTATTATGGGGTTTTATCATTTCAGGTGAATACTGGATTGACCCCAACCAAGGTTGCTCAAGGGACTCCTTTAAGGTGTACTGTAACTTCACTGCTGGAGGCGAGACCTGTATCTACCCGGACAAGAAGTCTGAAGGGGTAAGTTTTCCCACTCTTCACAGAAAGGCCCTTGTACTACAGAAGGGAAAGACTTCCATTAGTGGCTCTTTGCAATGCTTACATCATCCTATTTACTTCCTTTCCAAATCCTTAGATTTGGTAATGTACTGATATGCATATATTTAATGTTAAAATGCACTCTTTATTTTGATTTCACTTACATGGATTATTATCACAGCTCGTCCAACAATGCGTGGAAAAGCACCAGCTGGAGTTTGGATCGATTGTCCATTGCTCGGCCAGACAAACGAGAATTTCTTTTTTTTCTGTTTTTGGAAACACCAATACAAAATGAATAAACACCTGAAAGTATCTATTAAAAGTCTCATTGTTTCCAAAGAGTATGTCAAAGAACACTTATTGTGAATTTATTCTGCTCAGATCCTACGAGTAAAGACTATTACAGAGTGCATGGCTCTGTTAAAATGAGTGGGTCGTGGTATTTTGATTGGCTCTAAAGACAGCTGCATTTAATTATATCTGACTGAATCATAAACGCACTGGGCAAAGAGGGCTGTTCTGCAATGGAGCACACAGCTGCCCCACTGGGCATTTCTTTGGCTATAATTTGTGATTTAAGCCAGGTTTAGCTCTGTATAACATGAACTTTTGGAGCACAGGCATCAGCATATCAAAGATAATCTTTGGATGTTGCTTGTTCTCTTGTGATACTAATAGACCATCACCAAAGCCTTTGATAGCCCTGAATGTTTTGGTCAACAGGATTAAAAAGTGTTTCTGCAAAATGGATATCCATTGTTAAGTAAAATTGTATTGACTGGACTGAAGAAGATGCACATAAGTGTTTAGATCATTCCACTTTTACAGTAATTTGTGTAAAAGTTTTTGCTGATCTTGTCTAGTTTTTTAGTCTTCAGGATTATTCTGATGTCTTCAGAGAAGGTCTTCACCCTTTCCCAGCCTTCCCCCAACGCATCTGTTTTTTCCTTTTTTAACTTGCATTTCTCCCTTTCTGTCCTACCCCACATGATAGGCTAGACTCACTTCATGGGCAAAGGAGATCCCTGGGTCCTGGTTCAGTGAATTCAAACGTGGTAAACTGGTAAGATGAACTGCTTCCTTACCTGCTCTCATATTTTACAGAGTAAAATGGCCCGTTGGCCCAAAGACACCCCAGGCACTTGGTATAGTCATTACAAGCGAGGTTCTCTGGTAAGTTGCATGCTAACTTCTGCATGCTGCTGAAGCTTACTTCTCCCACTGGAGCGCGATCCTAGTTTGACGGAGACGGTGTTGCTTTCGCTTGTGGAAAAATACGGACAAATCACACAAGTCCACTTCCCTATATGACAAAGCTCCTATCTCTTTACTGAGTAGTTATGCATTCAAAACATTCAAAACTGACTGCAGATCAAACTCTTGTTGGTAAAATTTAATATCAAACTATAGAGTCTTTTGTCAAAATACACACACACACACACATTTTCAGAACCGCTCGTCCCATACGGGGTCACGGGGAACCGGAGCCTACCCGGCAACACAGGGCGTAAGGCCGGAGGGGGAAGGGGACACACCCAGGACGGGACGCCAGTCCATCACAAGGCACCCCAAGCGGGACTCGAACCCCAGACCCACCGGAGAGGAGGACTGCGGTCCAACCCACTGCGCCACCGCACCCCCTTTGTCAAAATATATCAAATTAAATGAAAATAAGCAAGTCTGGCACAGTTTATCTAATACAGCCCTAAACACTATAATATCTGACACTTTGAAACAGTGCCTGCAATCTAATATATGCATATGTGAAGCCAAAATGATGGTGAAAATATTGTGCTGTTCACATTTTGTACTCATATTTCATAATGGGAAGTGTGACCTGGGTGTGAAGTACGTACCTTTTCTCTTGCTAGTACTAATGTGACTGAGGGACTGAATACATCATCACAGAGAATGAACACATTGGAAACAAGAACAACTAGCCTGATAACAAGAAATGTTTGCATTCACTGGTCATTCTTGGCAAGACTTCACTAGATGTGGACTAAAGCGATTCCATGTTGAAGACTTGTATGTTTGGGTGCAGCAGATTTAGCATGCATGGTGTCACAGTGAGGTAATACTGTATAGCACTGATGTATTATTTGCACTCAGTCACAGCTCAAGGACTGCAGGGTCCTCAGCCACACTTGACTTGCAGCTGTACCTGCAATGGAGAGGTAATGTTGTCAAGGGTCATTTCATGCTGAATCCACTTTGGGCTGGTGTAGGCAGAGCTGGGAAAGCTTGCACACAGAGCTTGGAGATCCAACCCATGTGCTAATGTCACTGGGGTAGATCTTGCGCTTATTCTGGAGAACCTTTTAGCACTTTAGCACATTGGACAGGCATTAGATTACTGCCCAAGAGGCTCACAGTCAGAATCTTTCTGGGCACATGTCCTTTGGATACTTGTTTGAGTCATCGCATTACCTGAGTTTAGTTGCTCACAATTCACTGTGACTCAAACAAAATGACCACATGTGAACAAGAACTGAGATTGAGAACTCTCAGCTATACCATTCCCTACTCTCTGAAAATGTAACACTCAGCTGAATTTATGTACAAATACACGTGTATTGCTTTCATTTTATTTATAGGCAAATTGTCTTACATAACAATTTGTATAGGCAAATTGTGTTATATAACACGTTCACTTTGAATAATTTTAGTTATTTCTCCTATTTTGTTAGTTTTCACAGAATTGCAGACAACCGTGCAATAATGCTCTTATCAGTGATGTAGCATTGTACGGTATGTCTGGTCCTTGGTCAGTCCAGTGTGGTTCAGTCTGGGTTTTCGCCTTTTACTCTCTTTATGAGAATCATCTGCACTGCATGCGCTTTATAATGAGTCAGTCCTGTTTGTCTGAAAGAAGATTCCTCGTGGAAGAGATGGGATTGGTAAGGAGCATCAAATTGTACCTGGTTCTTGGGTAAGAAGGGGCAGCGTTTCAGACGCTCTCCTGGGAGATAATGGCCTGCCCCACGTTGGGAACACCTGATTGTCACAAATAGCACATCTTGTCTAATAGTCCAGTCTCATTTAATTTAGAATCTGGTCACTCATTCTATTAGTGATACATCCAGGGAGCAAGGCACTCTATGGGGAGCTCTAATAGTAACTCTGGGACCACAGCTTTTACTGGCATTGTGCTCTGTCACTACACTATAATGCAATGTGATTTAAATCATATGCAGATTTTTTTTTTTCTCACATATTGTAGTTAAGTTTCCAGACTAAAAATGAGAAACTTTGGCTGAATAGGGGAGTTCATCTTATTCTTAAAGAGCCTATATCTGTATCTGGAGTGTAATTTACTCCATTCAGCACAAAACCCCTCTGTTCTACTCTCTGATATAATAATAGATACTGCATGCATTTTTTGCCATTCATCAAAGCATCTTAGTGTACACCTTTCATGGTTTGATTATTTCGTATCTGCAGCAAAAACAATAACAGGTTCTGAGAATGACATTTGACAGAAGTTTGACATACAATGACCTAAGTTTTCCTGCCAACCCGATGTATCTCAGATCTGTGATCTAAGGAATGGGGTTCAGTTTGATTTTCACTCAGACTTGGATCAGAATACGAATAATGACCATGCCAAACTATTAAACGAAAATGCTCCTTTGATACTTAAGCCTTTGGACTTGCAGTGAAAAATGGGACAAACGCAGTATCTTCTGCGTCTATCTCAAGATCGCCTAAAATGTTTTAATATACAGAGGAATGAGAAAAGTAGCATATTTTTTTTGACATTGATCACCTTGTACGATTCAGAAGAACAGTTCTTACTGGATAGATTTTTTTTTGATGTACAGCACAGTAGTCTAATGTCCTCCAGCTCAGCTTAGACATCAATAACCCTTGAACACCCTGACTGAAAAAAAACAAACAATGAAAGAGTGCCTCAGTTGAAGTCACTTTCAAAGTCAAATCCTCTGATCGCTACCGACTTTTCCACAGTTAATGTTACATTTAACGACAAGGTACGTGTCTTGCCTAGCCCATTACCTCTTGTGTGTTGTTGAGCAGCTCTCCTACGTGGACTCCGAGGGTAGCCCAATTGGTGTGGTGCAGATGACCTTCCTGCGACTGCTCAGTGCATCAGCCCGCCAGAACTTGACCTACAACTGCTACCAGTCGGTGGCCTGGTATGACTCAGAGCTGGACAGCTATGACAAAGCCATCCGCTTCCTGGGCTCCAATGATGAGGAGATGTCCCACGACAACAACCCTTACATCCGTGCCGTGGTGGATGGCTGTGCGGTGAGTTGCCATTCAGAATGGTACAGAGCTCTTTGCCTTCTGAGTCTGAAGGGAAGTACCTTTTGCCAAAAACTGGAAATAGGTGGTCCCATTTCCAAAGGAATGTTACCTTGGCAGAAGTATTTTTACTCTGAACCAGCAGAATAGTGATACTCGTGCCATTATGGGCAAGACTCTGCCCTTCTTCAGGTCTGTGATTTCCTTCAGGTAAGTTACGTGAGGGATGAATTAAGCCATGAAAATGTCTCAAATTTTATTTTGGTGGGATTGCAGGATATTTGCATATAGCTGAGTAAGAACTAAGAAGGACAGCCAACATCGACTCACGGTGTCCTCAGTAGAGCACAGAACACTGCAGTGTTTACCACAGTAAGGCACTGTAAGACTATAACCTTTGTTTCTCTTCTCTAGTCAAAGAAAGGCTATGAAAAAACTGTTCTGGAGCTCAACACACCAAAGGTGGAACAAGTGCCTTTCGTTGACATTATGTTTAGTGACTTTGGCGAAACCTCGCAGAAGTTTGGCTTCGACGTGGGACCTGTCTGCTTCCTGGGATGAAAGATGTCACTCATTTACTAACGAACAAAACATTACAAAAAAAAAGAAAAAAAAGGTAGTCACCATATGTTGTACCATTCTGCCTCCAAAAAACAAAATAACAACTCAAAGCAAGGAAAAAAGAATTGAGTAGAAAGATCAACCTTGGAACCTCAGTGTATCTTCTCTGTTACATCCAGGCTTTAAAAATGGACAAGTAAAACATTCGCTACTGCTCTGCACCTTCATGTATACCCCACTTCCCATCCTTGCCCACCTCCCCACACCAGTTTTCATTTCCCCAAAAGCCAACTTCAATGTAGCTTACATAATATTGTCAAAATGGCCCGTAGAAGTCCTTTTTGGAACATTACACACGAGAAGGTGGGAGAAACAATGGCCTTGTCCTAAAATGGCTATTGTCTTATTTTTCCCCTTTCCTCTTTTTAAGTCTTGAAGCTTCCTTTTGTGCATATTGTTTACCCATTCCTCAGAATGGTGCTTATATATAAATATATATATATATATTTTTTGTGTGAGTATGTCAGTGTGTGTGCGCATTTGTAAGTAAGTTTTGTATATTTTTTCTTGTAATGTTTAATAATTATGGCTTCAAAACATGCATGTGACCTTTATATGGTAATGATGGAGATGATTTTCATCAAAAGACCACGATGGAGACAGCTGAGCAATTGGTTGTTAGGAAAACTGGGGACAGCTGTATTGCTGCAGGTGTGAAGCACATCTTTTTGTAATTTAAAAATTAAATTATAATAAAGGATAAAAAATGCACATAGTGCCATCATCTGAGCATTGATTTACAAACAAAATGTTTACTACAACTTCTTCCTTTGTGCCTGTGGCCCTCTGTAAAATGCCTGATGCAAACTTGCTGCGGTATTGCTGCATATTTTTAGGGTAAAGACAATCCCCTTTTCAGACCTTTAATATATGCAATAAGGCATGATACGTGGGAGAAATTTAGCATTATTACAGAACACAATAATGTAGGTGCTACTTTGCTACCATCTGTGGTGCTACGTATTTTACACATTTTTTGAAATGTAAAGTACAACACTGATGATGTCCAATTCCTAATGTCCCAATGATTCATTTAGCTCCTGACATCTTGAGTAAAAAAAAAAAAAAAAAAAAAAAACATTTGTAGCAAGGTTGCTTTGCTGTGCATGTCCTCACTATGTTCATATGTAGGATCAGTATTTTAAGCCTGTATGATCAAAAGTAATAACATTTGTCAGAACTGCAGTATTAGGGTTGTGATAATAACAGATTGTAATTGATCAATGAATGTGCTGAGTATTTAATTTATATAAATGCTTTTGGGAATTGCAATGCTTTTTGAAATGGGCTCATGATGTGCTTTTGATTGGATTTTGGTGGGCAGGATGTGTACAATAATGTACCTTTTCATGATGAGCCTCGGTACAAGTCCTTCTAACGTAGCTGTCTCACTCTCTGTCGCCGGTGTCAGTCAGCTTCTTTACAGTTCCAAAGCGTTTCGATGGAAAACAGCTTAGCTTTAGTGAACTTAACAGAAATCCCTCACATCGCCTTTCCGTTTTCTGCCTTTGTTTACTTTCTGTTTGAGATACTTGAAGGCAACAAGAACACGTGTGAGATGTGCATTTTTAAAAAGGCTGGTTTACATCTCTTGCTGTTTGGAAATTTCCTTTCTGCGGTTTAGTTCTTTTTTATATTCGGTGAAAGGTGTAAACAACCTTGTTTTTACACCGCTGACATGACTGGAATCACGAGTCATGTAGACCATTCATGGAGCCAGGGAAAATCAAAAGCCTGTTGTGGAGCTTTTCCAGATGCCATTATTTACAATTGATGCATTACTCAGCCTTGCCAGAGTTGCCTTTTAAATGTCCATACCAAACATTTCTCTCTGCGCTGTCTCTGCACCTTCCACTGAGTTTCACCTCACTTTCACTCTCCTGCATCTGAAATAATTGTTTGCATTTTATTATTGAGATTTGACTTGAACCATTTCTGTTAAAAAGATGCATACATCTATAGAATATGGATTTTTGGTGCAATGGGCCTGATTTAATTATTGTTGTAGACAAACCTTTTTTTTGTATTTTTTGTAAACCATCCGAAATGCTTTTCAATCTGTCTTGCCTATAAAGGTATTTGTATGTTTGTTTTTAAATATTGTGAAACCTGTGTAAGAAATGATAGATTTTGTTGTTCTTCTGTCAATAAATTCAAGTTTACTGTGCCTTTCTACTCCACTGAGGTGTGCAACTTGTATGCCTTTTGAAGCATTAAAACCTATCTGTATGCATGAATCCATAAGATTTTCTGTTGTTGTTGAAATGTAGAATGCTTATACCATGGTTATTTATTGTTGCCTAGTTGATGCTTTTATGCAAAGCACTTAAGGGTATTTTGACTCTGTTATACAGCTGGGTATTTTATTGGAGCAATTCAGGCTTGCTATAACTGCTTAGTGGGGCTTGAACCTGCAACCTTCAGATCTCCTTAGCTGATAGCCGGAAGGATTTATAACATAACTAATCAGAAATATGAGTGTCCTCTTGCAGTGCTCTTTTAAATTTACACGAGAAAACCTGGAAAACTGCATTCCTATTCAACTGTTACCTGAAACCCATGGCATAACGACTACACCAGATCCACTCTGTGAACATTTACCCTGAAAATGCTTAATAGTGTGGGTAAAATACAAATATTTAACTACAACAAAAACTAAATGTTTAGAAGTCAATATATTGACTTGAGAGCAGATTAAGCATTTCTCGCTTCATATTACATGTTGTACTCATCGGTGAGGTGTTTTAAAATCATGATCTCAACCAGTCCTGTATGCAGCATTTCTCCGCTTTTGCTTCAGTCCCATGCTCATGATGTTCCACTGACTTATACTGCCCCCTAGAGCTACTGTATGTTACTGTATATTGTATATGGTCTTTTATATGGATTCACTCCTCATTTCCATACTAATGCGGCAAAAACAAAAAAAACTGATAAGCATTTTGAAAAGAGATAAATTAACCAAGGACAACATGTTTTATACTGACCTGGCTTCAAATATTAACAGAAGTATTCATCGCAGGGGGGTGCAGCAGCGCAGCAGGTTTGGCCGGGGCCTGCTATGTGGTGGGTCTGGGGTTCGAGTCCTGTTTGGCATTCTTTGTGGTGGACTGGCATCCTGTCCTGGGTGTGTCCCCTCCCCCTTCAGCCTTGCACCCTGTGTTGCTGGGTTAGGCTCTGGTTCACCGGGACAAGTGGCTATGTACATTGTTTGTGTGTGTGTGTGTGTGTGTGTGTGTGTGTGTGTGTGTGTGTGTGTGTGTGTGTGCGCATCACATGCAAACAGTTCTGCCAGGGATACAGTTAAGTGCATGAATGCAGTGAACTGTATGCATGCTATCATTACCTAAATAAGGATATGAAAAGAGCAAACCATGTGTATTACAGGGACCTCCCCAAAACCAACCAGATCCAGTAAAGAGGAATATAATTTGTTCTTTCTGTTGAACACATTGTATTTATTATACGATGGATGTTTTCTTTTGTATAAGACCAGCTAATGCTACCAACTGGGATGCCACATTTAAAGAAATAAATTCAGATTAGAGTTGAGCACTGTATCTCATACAGGGAAATGTTCAAAGCATCAATCATTATTAGGTTTTCTCATTATTATTTTAAGTCCTTGCCCTTTAACTTGTTCCTCCCTTTTAATTTTTTCAATAATGCATTTTCCATAATTTTGTTTTTCTCTCATCGAATGTATTCTTTCTCTTTTACTTCATCAATGACAGTCAGATCTGGTCTACCTAAGTGTTGAGTCGAAGATGAGGCTAGTGTTGCAACACTTTAACACAGGCTTCTCGCTGCAGTCACATGGTTGATGGATGCCAGGTTTGCTTATGTCATCACCCCAATGGCCACTGCTCTTCACCCGGCTGGTGACAGATGGAGCTGTGTTGTCTTCTTGGTCATTATCATCACTCCAGAGAAGCACCTGCTACTCCACACTATGTGTGCTGTTCTTTCTGTACAGGCACTTCCGTGCATTAGAATTCCTCTAAAAAAGGGTCCATTTCTGGTTTTACAATGTGGACACTTTCACTTGAGATTAACTAAAATTATTATTTCTAAAATCTTATTGCAATAAATGTTGCTGTAGAAGTCATACCATAATGTCTTTTGTGCTCAAGCCATGTTATAAGGAAATGCTAAGAGGGAAGGGGAATTAGATGGTCACGATCCATGCAGAGATAGTTAATGGGAACTCTGCATACTAAATTTTTAAATTTTTTTTTTATTGGGCAAAAAGGCTATTGATGTTCCGCACATCCTGTCAGCCATGGCATAGGCATGCAGATTTATACATAAGCCAAGCCATATTGCAGGGCAACACAAGACATTCAGTGGGCAGCCTTATGACTTGTTTGTTTTCCAAGGCGCGATCAGCCCACTACAAGAGCCATGCAAAGTCAGTGGGCCAAATGTAACTACTACAGCTGAGTGAGGCTAAGTATTTAGCAGTTTTTAAATGTGACAATTAGTTCAAACTGATGATACGATAACAGGACTCTATCCCAGAGCCTGCTCTCTAGTTGTTCAGTGTTGGCAGAATGAGGATGTCCGGGGGACGCCCGTGTGCAAGGTTGTCTTGGTCTCCTGCCAGTGCAGGAGCCAGATGGCCCTCTCAGCAGGCTATTGGCCACGGTCGACCTGGCACAGCTCGACTGTGGGTGAAGCAACCTAAGACCTGACTTCATGGCCCCCAGCAATAATTCCTCTACTTCAGCTGACAGACACAGTGACGATTTGAAACCCTTTGTCTTTTAATCCAACCTTCACCTGCCACATTTCTATATATACCTTTTGACATTTGGCTTTTTTTAGTCTTCAGCACTTGATCTTGGGCTGTAGATGAACTGACTGGATAATAGTCCTCTGTGATCTGCATAAACAGCTGGTTTCTGTGGGATACCCCAGGCAGATGCCCTCTGTCCATCCAGAAGCCATACTTGCCCAGTGTCTGCATAGCAAAAACAAAACTTTATGATTTTGACTTCATAAATTTCATTAACAATAGTCATACTTTTTCTCTGGTTTAAATAAAAATAAATAAATAGAAAAATAAAAAATGGTGGAAATACAGTTATCAGCCGTTGCTTGGTAGATTGCACACGGTTTCAGAATTCATTACCCTTTAGAAACATTTATATCAGCTTTTGATGTTCTTAACTCAGCTCTACTTTGCTCTTCTGCCCGTGATCTTGAAACTGCAGGTTAAGTGATTGATTTAAATTCTACTTGTCTGACCAGTCCATCTGTGACTCAGAAAATACTTTTCTTTCTTCAGTTGTGAAACTATTAACAGCCATGCCTCAAGGTTCAGTTCTGGGACCTGTCCCATTTTCCTTTTACATCTGGTCCTTAGGGACCCTCTTGTCTTCTCTATTTACATTACATTTATCCATTTAGCAGACACTTTTTTCTAAAGTGACGTACATCTCATCAAAAATACAATGTGTGCATTGCATTAGCAGAAGGAAAGACATAGATGTAGACGTATGATTAAGTACAGTCATTTTGTTTCTTTCCACCATATGAACCAATGTTAATCAAACTAGTAGCTGCATAAAACTTTATCAAAGTTCTAAATAATCTCTGTAATCTCTAAACTCTCTGTGGTTATAAATGCTAGATATTCCTTTCAGTTCCTTCTTTCAGGTCCCTGATTTTGAACCAGATATCCATTTACCTGTCTCCTGTAAGAAGATTGATCATCAGCTTAAACTCATTCTTTCAAAATCTAATATTCTCTGTCTGCTTTGTGCTAAAAACAAACCACACTTCAAGAACTACTTTGGAGCATTCCTCCACCATGAGGAACCTCAGTGAATTTCTGGATGATACTCTTTCCAGAACAAATCACATTTCTTCAATGACCGGTCATGTTTCTTCTTCGTGCCCAAATTTCCAAGCTCCAAATTCCAAATGTGTAATCTATCCCCTCCACCTCATCTAGAAGGCTGCTGCCCATCTGATGTTTTCTCTTCTTTGCTAGCATCACACTGATCCTCTACTCTAGTCTCTTCACTGATTTCCTACTAGTGGATGATCCAGTTCAAGACTTTAGTATTGACATAGCTCTCTGCATGGTTCTGCTTCTCATTATGTCCATTCACTCATCTTTTTGTACCATTATCCACAAAACCTCCATTCTGCTTCAGGCTACTGTCTCTCTGTGCCTCTACCCCACCAATACTCTCCAAACCGGTGGTGTGAACTTCCTCTCATCATTAGATCTGCTCCCAGTCTTCATCAACTTTATTTAAGTTTGGTAACATAGTTTTCATTGAAATGCAGCTAAAGGCCAATGTCAGTTTTTTGACTTCAGATGACACTGCCTTTTGGTTCTTTATTTTTAATATTTTGAATTTATATAATGAACTTTGAAGTCTGTTAAGGTATGTAAAGGTGTAATTGTCTTGGAAAGATATTAAGAATCGTGAAAGGATGGCATACAACAAATAACTACAACAAAGACAACGACTGGCAAATGAATTTTGTGTCTTTATAAAGCTGACAGAATTCTTACAGGTTAAAATGTCAGACATTTTAAAATATGGTTTTCCAAGTTTACTTTTTGAAATACTGTCAGATGTTTCAGTTCTGCACAATAGATCAATCAGAGGTAAACATGGTTCATATGAAATAGATTTGATTTATTGGTTGCTCCTCCTGCGTGTCCTCTTAGTGTCACATCTTTAACTCACCCTGTAGAAGGTTCACCTTGACTGGCAAAGATACTTTTGAAACGATCAGGTGTTGAGTAAGTCCAATAGCGCTCCTTCAAAACCGAGAATACCTGGAATTTCACACACACGGTGGTTGAAACCACTTGTTCCGAGCGGGGTCGCAGCAAGCCGAAGCTTAACCGGGCAACACAGGATGTAAGGCTGGAGGGGGAGGGAACACAGCCAGGGCGGCACACCGGGCCATCACAAGGCACCCCAAGCAGGACTCAAACCCCACACCCACCACAGAGCAGGACCCAGCCAAGCCCGCCATGCCACACCACCATGCCACCACACCCCCACTGGTGTTTCAGTTTTATCTTAAAACTATATTCTGTACTGCAAGAAGGAAACATTTATAAGATAATGCCCTACAGTATAAATCAAAGGTACATATCCAGTTTCCTTAAATCAATTATAAGATACAGTATTTCATGTTACTGAAAAGCATTGTTTGATTTATGTTCAGAATTTCTCATAACCATCTGCTCAGTTTACTCTAAATGTCAGTGTTAGAGTTTTCTTGCCATTTTAGTTTCTCCATAGAGGGTAGGAGTAAGTCAGTGTGGCATATAAACAGACACACACAAATAAAGCATGCACACACAGATACAACGACACAACATGTAAACACTGCACACCTGCAGACACCACACACACAAAGAGGACTGTCCAAACATGCATGCCTGATAACCCACTTGGTGATAGCTAACAAACATCAAGTTGCCATGACTCCCCTATTTAAGTCCCTTCTGTCCAAAGTAAGATTACTTCTAGAGTTCTTCCCCTGGAGCAACAGGCAGAGAAAAACAGCAGACTGTAGTTCTACAAGCTAAGTCTCCACCAATAGTTCTGATCCCCTTCTTCCCTAGAACTCACACAGCCTTAAATAAAGATTTAATGTTAACCGGTATTCTATTGCATTGAGGTTTCGGATAAACTTAACAGCAGATTATTAAAAATTCTGAACATTACAAGATTTATTACCCCACAAAGAAAACAACAAAAACTACTGGTATATAGGCCAGGTTATTTAAATAAAAAGACCAACTATGTTTAAAAACATAAGCCAACTGTAAAAGGTATACATGCAAAGAAGTTTAAACTGCTTAACAATGCTTAACTGCAGAATGCACCACCCATCACGGACAGTAAGTAAATCATGAGGAAACATGGTAGATAGCCACCAAATAAGAGACAGCTACTACATGTTAGCTGAGTACTCAGAAAACTTCCATCACACGTCACATCATCTGAGCCGCTTGTCCCATACAGGGTTACAGGGAGCTGGAGCCTAACCTGGCAGAGGAGGGCATAAGGCTGGAGAGGGAGGAGACACACCCAGGATGGGATTCCAGTCCATCACAAGGCACCCCAAGTGGAACTTGAACCCCAGCCCCACTGGAGAGCAAGACCCAGTCCAACCTACTGTGCCACCGCGCCCCCCTCCCTCACACACTTGAAATACACAAATTCACTGTACATGTCATATCTAATAAACTCCCAAAGTCTAAAATGCAGTATTCAAAGCAAACCAGTGCCATGTTTGATGGTTTTCCTTTCCCTCCTCCATGGTCAGCTGGCAAAATCAGTTTGTACAGGTATAGACTCTGGACCACTGTGACCTTGCGTAAGACAAGTGGATGATGAAGGACACAGATACATACAACAGGGAGAAATAAGGAATAATAAAGAACAAACCCGAAAAAGTGACCATTCATAGTGTCAGAAAATTAATATTAAAAAATACAGATGAAATAATTACTATAATGTATTGGGATTCTGCAATCTAACACAGATGGAAATTAAATTTATCAGTTTCCCAAAAATGTTTTAAATCTCTACTTAAATTGACTTTAGATGTGATGGGGTTCATATGATGTATGAAAATATATGAGAAGAAAATGAAATGAAATTTTAATTTAAAAACACTGTCTCCACCCAAAGGGCAAACATCTGGTACTTTTTGGAGTAATTAAAACAACCTTAGGACTTTAAGATGAATGAGTCCTTGATTTTACATATTTTGGCCCTGCGCTGCATTAGTTCATACTAAGTACTTCAATTTGATCACACTTTACCATAAAAACTTTGAGAACTCATAAATTTTGGAATAATTTTATAGATCTGTCCATTAAATCCGTTGTAAATGTTGTAAATCTTGCCCTGTGATTGATAATATCAGTTGATAATATCATAAAACATTGTGGTTGCAATTTGAAAGTGCTTTTGAATGCATTATGTAAATCTAGAAATTTCCATCTGTCTTTAAAAAAAAATCTAGTTTATCTTCAGTACTGTATGATATTAGGATTTTTTTGCTTTGATAATTATTCAGATTATGTTAGTATTTAACAGAGATTAACAGCTCCAAAGAGCTGCCAAGGTCAGCGTAGGGTCAACTTTTTGCTGAGGACAACAGCTTCAGTTAGCAAGAAGCTGCAGATAAGATGTACATCCTATTCCCTTTAAGAGCACAATCTAAACATTAAAAACAACAGATAAGTCAAAGACTGTCTTTTTTTTTCATTCAAAACCTCTTTACACACAAGTAAATAATTTAGATTTCCGTGCTATACTTTGTGAGAACTTTCATAAAATATTAATGCTCTATTATCAATGTCATTATGTGGCATTATAACTCTGTTGTTCCATACAGGGTGATAAATGCCAAGTAATTTAGAAATGTAAGGTATAGTGGAAGCAGCAGAGCATACGCTGCAGTAGATAATTGAAATCTGAGTCTGAGTATTTGTGGAGGCTATGGGGTGTTTATCATTCCCAGCATCAGTGCAGTGCAGAAAGATTTCAGTTCCTGCTTTTCTGGTGTGTGATGACACCATCACCTGAGAGTGTGCTGATGGAGCGAGGTGTGATTTCTCCCTCACAGCCTCTCTAGGCATCTCCACCCCCGCACCAGATGGCTGAGATCTTCAGAAGGAGGTGCTCGTGCTAAATGGTGAAAGCCTGTGGATAATAATTTGAACGATGCTGTGGCTAGACTCAGTTTGTTGTTATTTGACTACTATCATCTTTTAAAGCCCCCAGGTTAACGGTTCCTTCTCTTCTGGAGATGGTTGTCCAGTTGCTGCAGAACCCAATCATAAAATAATTATTTGTTTTTGACATGCTGTTATAAGGATATGCTGATGTGTAATCTTCAGCCATGACTAAAATAGACATTTTCAAGAGCTTTATTATTTCTTCTACTACTAAAAAATTTTGTCTCTTGATAATTTCCTTATTAATGCACTTTATTCATGGCTGCACAGTTGCAAGTTCATTGACTCTTTAGTGGATTCCACTCCTTAGCAAAGCCGGCACTGTTTTTGTTGGCTCACTGCTGCTATCTGGCTGTTTCTAGCAGCACTCTTCTCCCAGAACATTGGCTGTATTACTATTCAATACTTTTATATTCACACTTTGAATAGCAGGATTAACTGACAATTCAGTTTAATTCCATTTCCATCCACCTGTCTGGTAATTGTATATAAAATTTGATTTCCAAGTTACACTGGGTCGTCAGCCTACGAAAAAACACAATTACAACCAGAAGTACGTTTGCGATTTGTTTTGTTTATAACTCAAAAACACTTTTACCATGTTTCAACTAATAAAAGCTGTCCAATACATGTATGTCATGTTTCTAAACTGGTGAGGTTCTGTAAAAACCTCAGGCAAGGCTTCAAGAAATTAAGAAACATTCTGCAACACTTCTATCCATCCATCATAAGAAACTGCTTGTCCAGAGCATTGTCAGCGTCTGGGCAGGCTATCCTGAGAGCAGGGCGATAAAAAGGGTACACCCGTGACGTGATGCAAATACATCATAGTGTAGCACTTTTATTTTATTACTTTTAATAGCTTTAAAAGCACATTAAAATGTAAACTTGTTTAAAATCATTGAAAATAAAAATGTGCCATCTCCGCAATGTCCCATTCAGGGCTATTAGCCTCATATAAAGATGTTCAGTGCTTCTCACCTACAGGCTGCTTTCAACTTTATCATCCACTCAGTCAATAAACGCTTAATAAAAGAGATGTCCCTTGAGTTATTTGCAGCGAGCCCCCATAAATATTTTTAGTAAATATATTTTTGTACTTTTAAAAACTTTGCAAGACTTTTCATGAACTTTCAGCTACATTGAAAGTAAAGTTCAAATAATTTACATATAAAGACACTTTCTTTCACTAACTCCTAATCAATAAATCATCTGTCTGTATTTTGGTACATACCAGCAAGTAGAAATGCTGGCCATTTTTGCTCTGGAAAAGATAAATTTCAGAAAACAGGACAGTGAAGAAATTGCAATTAAAAATAAATAATCAAACTCGGTAATGTTTGTATATTTGAAAATGTGTAACTGAAGTGTTTCTCTTGTGAGGTACAAGGGTAATTCGTAGTAGTGATAAAAAATATTAAATTTTCCTTTTAAAAAGTTGAATGTAGTATATGAATTGAGTATAATTTTGCATTAGGTAAACTGCAAACTTGTATTAGATTTGGGACGATATTTCAGAGTACAAGACGGTGTGTAGGCCTTAAAACACTGTTCTAACTGCAGCCTCTGAAAACTGATTTCATAGGCCTCCATTCCATATCACCCTCTCCAGAAGTAGGGCGATCATTTCATACCAGGGATGGAAATAAATCAAAGCAAAGAGCAACGTTACCTGAGAGAATGGGCTGCTCAAAGTACATGTGCCCAAAAATAGACTCAAACATCTTTTGTGTGGTGGAAGTGTCTTGGAGAGACAGTCCTGGAAATGAATATTCCCCTTGAAAAATTGAAAGAATGATGTAGCTGGAAATACCTAGAACACTCCAAGAATACCTCCAAGTATAAGGTACAAAAACTGCTTCACATAAAGCTCAATGCAAAAATGATGTTTCCTAAGGGGATTTACGCACTGACATTTTTGTTGACTTAATTCATAGGGACAGATTAGTTATTATTTCCTTACAAAACACCCTGGCCAGGGGGACTCTGGCTACCATTTACACCTTCCACACTTAGACTTTAAATAAGATAAAAACAAAAGAGAAAACTGAAAAAGAAAAAAATATATTGCATGGAACTGATATTACTCTCAGTATCTAAAATTTTATTTCTTTGTTACTGAAAAATTGAATTAGTCTTCATTCAGTTTTTTTTTTTTGCAACACCTAAGCATTTATCTCCAAAATTTAGAAATATTCTTCTAAACACCAGATCAAATCATAATATGTGTATAAAATTCATATTTGAGAATACTAAATCAGCAACAATGCTGTTTCTTTATTCTTACATACTCACTATAGCTATTTAAATGTTTAACATCTGGGAAGACCTACAAAACATTTTACTGAAATCACTTCATCATCTTGGTTGCAGTTTTTTGTTTGTTTATTTGTTCTGCAGTGCCTATATTTTAGCAAATTTAATTTAAAAAAAAAAATCAATAAATCACTCTACGTAGTGGCTATGAAAGAATTTTAATTCCTTAACTCTATAAGCATTCGTAACATGCCAACTGGACAGTGCCATGATGTCCATGCCGTCCAGCAGGACTTGCTTCTAGCTTTCAAATATTGTACATCCAGTTTGTTGTTATTTGACTGCTATTAGCAAGATATGATAACATAATCCACTCCAATCCCTTTCTCCTTGTTTGTGTATTGGGGGGAATTTTACATGAAGAAAATCGTTGCCCTTATGGTTAGAGGAGAAAAATGGATTCAGAGTTGAATAGAAAAGAATGATTTAAAGAGTTTTCATGTTAATAAGGATTTTCCAGTTTCATGGCTTCTAATGGATTTTAGACATTGAGCTGAAATTTTCAGCATATGCTCATAAAAAATTAATTTACAATTCAAATTTCTGAGATGGGTTGTACATGTATACATTAATTTCATGTTAGCTGCAGGTTCCTTGTCCAAATATAACTGAGAATGTTAGGACAGAAAAAAAGGTCAAGAGTCTATCCTGGCAGTGTAATTAAAGTGAAATAGGCCACACTCTGAATGATACACTCGTCTTTTGCAGGGCAATCACACAATTTTAAGATTCGCTCACACTCACACATACACATGATAGGCAATTTAAAGTAAACAGTTCATGTGAAACATGTCTGTGGACTGTGGAAGGAAACAGGATCACCTAGAGGAAACCAAGAGGAATTGAAATAACAAAAGAAAAATAGAAATTAATAGTGCAATAAATTCTGACTAGAGAAAGGAGGAAAGGGGAAATGAGAAAAAACTAACAAGCAAATGTGTTATGTGAACACGGTCATCTAAAGCATGGATTTAAAAGTGTTTGGATCAGTTATGACATTCTGGACTTGGTTTTGAATGAGATTTATCTATTTATAGAGCTGGGTAACTTAACTAGAGCAGTTTATGGTAAAAGGGGGCGCGGTGGCGCGGTGGCGCAGTGGGTTGGACCACAGTCCTGCTCTCCGGTGGGTCTGGGGTTCAAGTCCCGCTTGGGGTGCCTTGCGACGGACTGGCGTCCCGTCCTGGGTGTGTCCCCTCCCCCTCCGGCCTTACGCCCTGTGTTACCGGGTAGGCTCCGGTTCCCCGTGACCCCGTATGGGACAAGCGGTTCTGAAAATGTGTGTGTGTTTATGGTAAGTACCTTGCTTGGGTTACTGAAGCAGTAGGTGGGATTCAAAGCTACACCCTTTGGATCCAAAGAGGTGGCTCCAACTGGTATGTTACCAGTCCCACCTGGCATCAAAGAACAGGCATAATAATCGATCCATCACATGTGACTTCTTGTTTTGTATTAAGCAGCGTTTTTGTGTAGCCCGGAACAGGAGCATATCTTAAAGATTGCTTGAGGGATCACAGATATTGTACAAAATGGAACTGAGACACTTCATATACAAAGATGCACCATGCTAGTGTGCCAGCAACAATTTATTTTAGGCAAAAAAGTACAAATCCACACAGGAAACTGGTTTGTCATTGCTCAAATGTGGTACACAATGCAAGAATAATTGGCGAATAAATTTCTGTGGGTTTACTGTAGCGTGCACACATACAGTACACTGTTCGTTCGAGTGCACACAGACACCGTTCGGTGCACAAAGACCCGAGTTGAGCTTTAGATAGCCGATACCTTTGTTCTTGCTCAAGTTTCCGTACAAAAATGTTTCTAATTTTGTTTCCACCAGAGTCAGTTTCTATTCCTGAATCCTTCCACCCCCCACCAACTCCATCCACAGAAAAAATGTACATAACACTCATGCTCATCTAACTAATTCATAGGACTTGCGCTTTCTCGTTTTGCTACAAAATCACAGTGGTAAATGTTAAACAGGTGAGCCTAAGCACAGTGAAGGCCCTGATTTCGAGAAAACCTCTAAAACCTATTAGTTGAGAGCAGAAAGTCAAAAGCCATTCTTTTAAACCTCATGTGATGTGCAAAGTCTTGAATTAAATAAAAGGATTTAATAGATTCTGAGAGAGAAGGGCAATGAAATTAGGAATAAATGTTTTATGAGTCTCCAAAGTTAACTGCTTGAGTGTTAACAACAGACTCATATATAAGAGCTATTTTTATTTATATCTGGGCATGTTTCTTCCTTTCCATGGAACATATTTTACTTCCCATCCATTAGGAGGAGATGTTTTCATCTTACCTATGTGAAGAAAATAATATCCCCCATTACACAAATCAGTACAACCACTTAATTGTAGGAGCTATAGGGAAATGTGGATTTGCACACTACATTCGTGAGGAAGCGCACCTGGTCAGATTCATTTCCATACACTGGAAATTCTGTTAATATTCACTAAAGGCACCCCCCCAAAAAAAACTCCACCACACATACACACGATTTTGTGAGCAGTTGTAATGTTAGATCTGAAAAGCTTTCATTATCAAATGTCTCACCTTATGCTGATGCTGAATCTGCCCATCCATTGTACAGGACCTTTCTTGGTTCCTTAACCCAAGGAGCTGATGTTTACTTTGCCTGATTTGTCCAAGCACTCCCTCTTATATTTTCAACAGAGCACATATTGTCTAGGTAGGTGGCTCCTTTTTCTAAACTTCCAGGAGCTTTCAGTGTTACCTCCACTTCTGGGTGAGAAGGAGATGAGACCTTCAGTCAAATCAGTGGAAAACTGAACCACACTGACACATCTCTAGCCCTCGTGTGCCAAAGACTCAACAGCAGGTATTCTGCATATTGAAATCCATGGGTTATATCTCAAGGGGGGCGCGGTGGCGCAGACCGGGTCCTGCCCTCCAGTGGGTCTGGAGTTCGAATCCCACTTGGGGTGCCTTGCAATGGACTGGAGTCCTGTCCTGGGTGTGTCCCCTCCCCCTTCAGCCTCACGCCCTGTGTTGCCGGGTTAAGCTCCGGCTCCCCACAATCCTGTATGGGACCAGCAGTTCAGACTGTGTGTGTGTGGGTTACATCTCAAGCACTTTGATGTTTATTACAATATACACGTTTTTGCCGATAACTCAAGTTTTGGTGGCACCAGTATAAACAAATTTACAGCAGAGTAAAGAACGGTTGGCTTTTTTGTGGCTGTCCAGTCAACTTCCTCTTTGGCTGCATACACAGAACATGCATCTCTTTTAATTTTATTTATTTATTTGCTCATAAGAAATGTTCAACTGGTACACACATTCACTATTGAAACTGAACTGTAGTGAGACTCTTGCAGTTTTGATAGGGACACACACATCTTAAAGCTAGAAGGGCTGTTCAACCTTCTTTTTCACTCTTCCTAAACTAGTACAATAGCGGCAGGTATTCTTTTTCATTCTGAGCATACGGAAGCTCCCATCATGCAGCTTTCTTCACAAAACTTTTCAGCAGTTCAAACTCTAGAAATTTACTGAAAACATTTAATTTAATTTGAAACCAAGTGTTACTGTGGACAGGCTGGCATTATAAGCAGATCACCACAGGGATTCCCCCTCATGGTACACCATCTGAACATCTTATTTTAAAAAATGACTAATTCATAACTTCACACCAAAGATTTTAAAAGTGTTAATTAAGCCAACGTGGAAATCAAGGGGAAAGCAAATTAATAAACACTCACCTTCACTTCTAAGTTATTGTATATGCATATACAAATGCATCACACTGCAATGGACTCTGTGAAACACAACATATGGCACACAATATTTTCTGTTGAGGCTCTTTAAAATTCCTGCTTGAAATAAAGATTTGTACTGTCTGGAATATACCTATCTCATCCATTTCACACATCATGAAATTGAACTGAATGTCGAAAAAGTCACTTTCTACAACAAACAAATTCCGGCAACCTGTTAATATGCAATATGGTGATAATACAGGATATAGGCATTGAGCAGGTCTCCTGCATTATTAATTGAATTGGCATGGTAATAAACAGACGGCAGAATGTTATGCTTATTTCAACCAACATTTATTACGGTAATGTACTGGATTGGATATATACTTGAAAAGTAAATTTTAGTCATAATACAACCAGCAATGGAGTGGATGTATTTGATAACAGTTGTGAATGAGGTTTGTTTAACTAAGGTCTTGACTTACTACCGAATGGCTTCGTTGTTGAAGACTGACATTTTTGCTTAATTTCCTTTTGTACACACTTTGTTAAAATTCCCATTTTCTATAAACACTGCACATACAAGTCTGTAAAAAAGAAAGCCAGAGCTGTTTCCTTCTTTTCCCAATTTCAACTAATGCCTTACATCCCTTTTATTAAAAATCTTCTCTTTGCATTTTCAGACTCTCAATGAAAATTTAAATGAAAGGGGCTTAGAGAGAAAGCGCTATGAGATTTATAGAGGGCAACCCCATCTGAGGGAACACCTGATGCCAGGCAAACTGGAGAAACTGGAGCACACTCTCTCAAAGCCCACATTTAATGCCATAATATCAGCCAAACATTTCTCCAATCAGTTTGCTATTCCCACTGATGACTCTTGGATAGGACACGCATCCTGCCAGATTAAGGAGATTTTTCTCCACCTGGGCCCTGACGCTGACTCAAATCTTCCCTGGCATCCAAGAAAATGTACACTGGCAGATGTGAAAAGCCAATAATCAGTGAGTGACAGGCTGGCTCATCACTCTTGGATTATGTTTTGTGCAGCAGAATGACACAGGAGTTGAGATACTGGGGGGTGAGCATTACAATGAGAATTCTAATAACTGTTTGAGTTTTGCCTGTTTGATATACCTTGACAGACTCTACAGTAACATATTCCAAGAATTTGTACCAAATGCGAATTGCTTCTACCTTGTTTTTGCTTTGAAAGAACATTCAGAAACATTGAAAATATTTCTGAGAAAGGAAATATTCACTTTTTAAATTATATCCAGATATTGTGATGCTGCAGTTGAAATAGATGTCTTTATTTTCTGATTTGTAATTTTTAGAAATGTTGGAATCTTAGCCTTGTCCAGTCTGACGAACAGATCATTTTTCCTCACATCTGTGAATTCTTATTAGATGGAGACAGACGTTTCATTTTGACTTCTCTTAATGCAATGTGATAAAGTTTACTGAAGAGTGTATTTGCGGACAGCAGATCATGCTCCATCCTCTTTATCAACAGTTTGTGTAGAAAGCTCAGTGCATGAACACAGTGGGGTAAACAAGAATGAAGCTCTTGGGAAAATTGTTGTAAGTGTTGAGTGAACCAAACAGCAGATACCACCCCCAATGTCTTTGGTCCCCTGCAGTTTTCTTGCCCAGCATACTCAGGCAAGGATCATTGGCTCCCGCAGTCAATTCCATCCTCTAAAATAACTCAGTTCAGCACACTGAGGAGAAAACCTCGGAGGAAATAAACCGGCCGACTCTCATCGTGCTTTGGAGCCACCATCACCAAGCAGCCCAGGACTGATTAATAAAAATGAACACAAAGCACAACTCCATCTTTCAAAGCATGGCCCTGCGTCACATCCATATAAACATGAGAAGATTGCATGTCTGTGCAGACTAGTAAGCAGTGGAAGAGACAGTAAACCACCGTTTTCAGGAAGCACTATCTGTCTTTACATCTGCAGTGATTTTCTTTGTGTACTGCGCCTTCTCATTGTGTAAGCAAACTACGAATGTATTGCTTGCCTGTCTTCTTCCGTGTTATCTATTCATCAAAATAATGTATTTCTGCATTTTTGTGTCACCTACAGCCAAAAACATTTTTGCTTCTGCAGATTGCCTTAAGGTAAATAAATATAAAACATGCAGCTATTTTAAATGATGTTGATGATGATAATAATAATAATAACATCAAAAAACAACAACAATCATCATCATAATCATCAGCTGGGAATGACCAATTGTACTTTCGAGGGGACACATGCTGGACAGGACGCAGTTCACTGCAAGGCACCCCAAGCAGGACACAAACTCCACAGCTGCCACACAACAGGCACCGGCCAAACCCACTACACCACCATGCTGCCGCCACTATAGAAGAATGCATTTCAAAAGAAGAATGGATATTATGAGAAAAATGATACTTCAGATAGAAACTAATATACCAATCCATTTTCCTCTGACCATTTCCTCTGACTTAAGAAATTAATTGGCTCATTATAAAGACACAATTATACACAAGTCTTCACTTGCTAAAAGTGATATGACTAAAACTGCCAAAACTACAAAGTCATTCACTTATAAATACTTCATCTTGTCCCTGATTTTTACACCCCAGCTTTGTCCTTGGTTTCCTTGCATGAAAATGCAGAAAATGCATGTTTGTCAGCACACATATAATGTAAGATAGTTGGATAATATAATTCATGCATCTGTGTTACAAATATATTTTTTAACTGTATATACAGAATAGTATGAATAAATATGAATAAATATGGCATGAATAGTATGAATAAAGCCTAAAGAGGTACAAAACATACATTTATGCTTTCAATGTCCAAACTATGAACTCTCATCTATAAATTTGTTCTAACTTGTCTGCTGAAAATCGAATTCCACAAGTTTCTGTAACTGATCATAACACATTATTTTCTGTGGTGTGGTTTGCATACAGGCATTGTCCCAACTCAGCTGTTTTCCCTTGGTTGTAGTAAATGTAAGTACTACCTTCCGAGTAGAATTTTTTATGGATTTAGTACTCTAAAACATTAAGTTAATCATTCTAAAATATAAAATATAATGCAAAATCAAATATGTAAAATGTTCAAACTTTAGTTGACTTTATATTGTGTACAACACATTTAAATGTGAGAAGTCAAACATTTAGTGTCAAATTGAATTTATGTACTATCACATCTTAAAACATTAAAACGTGTCTTCAAAGGAAAGTTTGCTGCCAGTTTAATTCTTAGGTTTAACAAGTTAATTTATCATGTAAACAAATATGATTCAGTGGTTCAGTCTTTCAATTCTTGTTCATAATCTTGTGTCATTGCTCGCTATATTAATTCACCTTGCTTACTATGTGCTCGCTCTCATTTGACCTCCACTATTCCTTTTTGTGAATCACTTTGTTAGCTCTTGAGATGATATCTTTTTTGAATTTATGCACCGGTAATGACGCTGGAGGTCCTTTATTTTCCCTATTCCCGTACTGTTTGTGTTAGAGAGAGTACAGATGCCATGGTGCCCCTTTATTCACAGCCATGGTTGCTGATGGACTGGAACCAATGGGAAGGCAGACGGAGGGATGTAGCGAGGAGAAGAAAGTGGATAGGATCACGGTTTGGAGTGCAGTGCCATTCAGGTGGTTGGGAGTGTACAGACCCACAGGGGCCCAAGAGAAATCTGTGGCTTTATTCCAAGCTAACAGCTTGATGAGCTGTGGCCCAGATGTGCAGCCAGAAAACAGAAATATATTTCCTGTAGCATTTGTTCAGCATTCTCAATACAAGGCAATGCCAGTGAGTCAGACATATGGAAAGACATAGGCAGCCAAGACACTGTGGAACAGCAGTTTAATGAAATGCCTCCAAAGCCACTCCTCTGAGTTTCAAGGGATGTTATGTCCCAGCTGCTCTCTTGAGGCAAATAGGCAGAAGAGGTGAGAAGAGAACCTCCTGGATGTCTGATTGCTGCACAGCAACTCACGAAAGACATTGGGGTCTTGGAAGACGCGAGGATGTGGTCACTGATCTGCAAGGCCAAGTGGGGGGCTGGCAACCAGTAAAGTTGAACTGAACAACGGATTGAGGGTGTACTGGTAAAGGGAAGAAGAAACTTTCAAATCAGATGACCTGCAAGCACAAAAAATACAGCAATAGAGAATAAATTTCACCAAGGGATAGCAATGTGAGTTTGTACACTTCATGTATTCACTGAGACTACTGTACTATGATGGAAGGCCATACAGTACAGCTATCGTACAAGTTAGAGCGGGGTGTGATGTTTGTCTTCCCCAATAAAATAAAAATAAATGCAAAACATTACAACTTGATACTTTCCAGTTTCAGATTTCTTTTTTTTTTTTCTCTCTGTTGCATAATTCAGTTTGAAGGATTGGAAAAATTAGAAAAGCATTCCTGCTGTAGAAGCAGAAGTATGTCACAGTTTATGCTGGGAATAAGAGACAATGTTGCTATGATACATGACAGACAATCTGTGTGAGATTCATGCATTTAAACACTACTTTAGAGGTCCTGAGGTCACCTGTCCTTTGAGTGATCATTGACACCTGACTATTCTATAGGACTGCTTGGGAAGAATTTCAACAAAAGACCAAATTTATGCACCTACTCTTAGGTGAATCTAGAATTTATTCCAGTGTACTGTTAACTCTAGAACTATTAACCCTAGAAGAAAAAGCAGTCTGTTTCAGAATGTGAATGCAGAGTATTTAAGGTTGCATTCTGATTGAAAAGATTTACGGTGTCAACTGGCTGTCCCAGCTCAACTAAAGAAAAGGAAGCCTTCTGTGTTTTATATATACCAAACCAAAATATCTTCAGTTTACAGCAAATACAAATTTGCTTACAACCCATCAACCCCTCAGAAAGATATTTTGCAGAAGCTGTTTAATTGCCTTGCAGAACCCCATGTCTCATATGCTTTCTATTAGTTCAAAAGATACATTTAGCATTAGCACATCAAGTTTATTTACAACTTACACAAACACCTCTATTTCCACAGCATGAAGCACAAAATCTCACGATCAAACACGGGTGATTGGTGTTTTAATGTTTGTTTCAACTACTACCAGATATTCTTCTTCAAAGAACATAGAACTGTAGCTTTCCAGACATTTCCATGCACCTGGAGGATTGCTGTCATCCAACTGATTTCAGATACCTGTTGTGATATATTAATGAGGGGCCTCAGAAAGGAGAAATGTAGCAATTAAAATATGCATATATTATAAACTAAATAAAAGATAACAACAAACACATTGGCTGAAGCTGCATGTCCTGAGGGGGGTCCCGGTGAGCCGGAGCCTAGCCTGGCACCACAGGATGCAGGGCTTGAGGGGGGAGGACACACCCAGGACGGGACACCAGTCCATCGCAAGGCACCCCAAGCGGGACTCAAACCCCAGACCCACCAGATGGCAGGCACAGGCCAAACCTCCTGTGCCAACGCATCCCTTGTGATAACAACACTAATATCAACTATGGAAGGTTGTTGCTCATAAACCTCAAATTAGTAGACACTTAGGAGCTTTGCTTGTTGTTGGTGGGGGGTACTTACTAGTTTAGTACGTGTTCATTCAACACAGTTGATCAGATGTGGTCTCTAATTATGGGGAATAATAACAAGTGGTATTAAGAAGCAGGCCACTCTCTCTGGCTTGTCTATATTGCCCTTCCCGTGATTTTCTGATGTCAGTTCAGCTTCCATTGTTTCACAGCTATTCACCGCATCCGAGTGCTGTCTTATGATTCAGCGTGTGACACTTTTTTGCAATTAATTGTCAAAAGCACCAGTTCATGCTTATGCAATGACAGCACAGATGGCATCCTCTCCTGCTGTGATTTATAAGCCTTCTGATAACAGACCGTCAGGAGCTGAGCAGTTATTGTTATGGCAAAAGACGGCCCTGAATGTTCGTACAGCTTCCGAAGTGTTAGAATGCATGCTAATTCCGCTGTATTATGGAATAGGCACCATGGACTACAATTGCCTGTTCACTTTATTATGAATACTTAGTTCTAAAAGTAAAATGTTTCACCTTTACAAATCTACAACACTGTCTAGAATTTCTGTCACCACACGTAAAAGTTCCTAATAACAAAAAATAAGCGAAAATAGCTTATGGTCCAAATGCCACTGAACAATTTTTACAATTCTATTCTGCCATTTGATACTGTTTCAAAGATAATGAAACTGTCTATGAATGTATGTACTGTATATAAGATGCACCTAAGCAGCTACTGCCTGCTCAGAGGCTGAGTGCTAGCCAGGAAATGAACCCTCAGGAGAGTATGACAAACACAGCTGCTTTCTCTTACAGCAACAAAGGTAATAAATGCTGCCAATCATTATAAATTATATTTCTCACCTTAACTTCACAAACTTGCACATACAACACGGACACAAAGACAAAAAAGAAATTACGCTTGCGTATCTCCATCAAATCCACTTGCCAGAGTAATGCCTCTTCATCAGTCAATACTTATATGTCTCAAAAAGACCCCGTGGCAAGTCAACCAACAAATCAGTGTCTACAATCACTTGTCCTGAGCGGGGCCGCGGCGAGCCGGAGCCTATCCCGAAAACACAGGACGCAAGGCAGGAGGGGGAAGGGACACACCCAGGATGGGACGCCAGTCCATTGCAAGGCACCCCAAGCAGGGCCGAACTCCAGGTCCACCACACAGCGGGCATGGGCAACACCACACCACCACACCTCCCTGGTGGCAAGCAACATATTTAATTTGTTTATATGAACTATGAAGTGGTAGTGTTAGATTTAAACTGGTTTCACTGGCCTTATAATTTCAATAGAAATCTTTTTGCTATCATTCTTAATCACATTGTATAGTGTCCATCTTTATAAACAGTAAAGCTGAAAAAGCAACAAAATAACAAGATGCAAACACCCCCCTGTAATTTCATTTTGTTTTTTGTTTGTTTTTGTGCAGCCTCTCACACAGTGCACATAAGAAATACACCACGTCCCTATGTAGCATTTTTTTTTAATGAGTTTTCTAAAAAACCAAACATTTTCCAGTTAAGGAATTTATTCCAGGGGTGCGGTGGCGCAGTGGGTTGGACCACAGTCCTGCTCCCTGGTGGGTCTGGGGTTCAAGTCCCACTTGGGGTGCCTTGCGATGGACTGCTGTGCTATTCTGGGTGTGTCCCCTCCCTCTCTGGCCTTATGCCCTGTGTTACCGGGTAGGCTCTGGTTCCCCATGACCCTGTGTGGGACAAGTGGGTCTGAAAATGTGTGTGTGAATTTATTCTAAATTTAATTAAAATTTCTTATTTTGTTATATTCCTTATATTTATTTCAGAACAGGAGCAGGCTGTATTTCTCCATGCAGTCATCAGCTGACAGTGAAATGTATAGCTATATCTGACACTTTTGAAGAATCTACCCAGCAAACAAAGTGAAGTTCATGCTGATTTTTTTTTTTTAACCTGAAAATGGCCATATACCAACCTCGCACATACTTGTGTCATTAACTGGTCACCTTAATTTTTAAAATGGTTCATTTTAATGCTATTTGTACTTGGCGCCTTGCTGCAGAAAACAGATGGAGGACAACAGATCTGTTTGGCTACCACATAACGACAACCAGGCAGAAACATGCATAGCAGCACAACTAGGTACAAAGACAATTGGACATGCGAGAAAATCGACCTTGATGCCGAGGAACATCAGCATTTCTTTCTCTCATTTGCTGTGTAGGGAGTCAGACGGGGGAACAGTTTGGGTAGTGTGGTGGTGCTGGATGGAGAAAAAGAAAGGGAAGCGACTTTCCGGGATTTTCATTATGGAAAAGCACGGCATAAAGCACCGCCTGGGTGTTTCACACAGCACAATGTCCAGGAAATCAGGGTCTAATGATTGTGTAATGAGGTATTCAGTGAGGAAAATTACAGCTATGGGAAGACAAATATCACCTTGATTGAAAATGGCCTCTTCATGATTTTTCTCCCCTTCTGGGTGGAATTTGCATTTCAGATGTTTTCTCCTCTTTTCTTTTTTAATGGAATTGCAGACACACAATTTTGTGTGGCAGCAGAGCACTCTGGGAGCATCTGAAAAGGTCTGCTTTGCCATTACCAGTATCATGCAAATAAGGTATTCAGTGGCATAGATGGAAAAAAAAAAAAAAAAAACATTTTTTGTTTGTGAAAGGGAATTTAGGTGAGTAGAAAATAGCCAAAAACATGATGTAATTTTCAAATTTTTTAATTAAAGTGTGATAATGTCTAAAAAAAAATTATCTCGCAGTGCAATATTAGTGTCAAGGCAGAGACTTATGAAAGGATCTTCAGGCAGGGTCTCTGCTAACCTCGCTGTTTCATTCTGTCAATTTATGGAGATCAATAGATTGTATGAGACCAATCTTGCCTTGATGGAATCAGTCAATGTGCAACAATGAGAGCGAGATGGGGGAAAATGGTTTGCTTATGGCTCTTTTTGATGAGCATCTCAGCGGATGGGTGCAGTGAATTTCTCTGCCTGAACATTTCCATCACAGAAGGGCCAAACACACATGCAACCTTGGCAAACTGTTCATGGTTTGAATCAAAGAATGTTATATAAACCTTAAAAATATTTTGGCAGGGTGACACTGTGACAAAGCCGACAGCAACTGTGTCTTCCAGTTCTTTGGCCATAGGTTCGCATGCAGGCTCAAATCCAGCTTAGTCAGTGTAGAGTTTGCATGGGTTTCCTTTGGGTGCTGCAGCTTTCTGACACTGTCCAAGACCCTGTAATGGACAGTTATTCATAATTAATTTTTCAACAAGACCATTTTATTGAACTTCAACATTTGCACATTTACAGGAACATTCAAGGTATATAAGACAAATCTGTACTTTGTTACTTGAGTCTTTGCGTTGAGTATTGAGTATTGCCAATGCTGAGGGGTGCAAGAAATATAAAACCACACTTTTAAGCAGACAACCTGGATGAAGAAATAACAGCAGGTGGTGGTCTGCTGCCTTCTTGCTACAGCCTTGCTAGATAGTATGAAGGATTAGAACGGGATGCATCATTACCCTCAGTTCCACTTCTGAACACAATGCCGTCCCCAACCTGCTCAGCCCACAAGTCCCTCCTTTTGGTCTGGGCTAAGGAAGTGATATTATTCCTTTAAAAGTGCAAAGGTCAATGCTGCACAGTGGAGCATTTCTAAAAGCTGGTCTGACCTTTCTAAATGAGAGCCAAAGGAGCTGATTTGCATTGAGATCATTGCTGCATCCCTGCACAATGCCATTTTGAGCATAGCTCTGAAGCCAACTGCAGTGAACAATATGGATTATTACCAGGAGCAAGGCACATGTAAAGCATATGGCTTATTAACCAGACTTGTTTGCATGTGAAATCATTCCAAACGAGTACGCAAAAAAAGTTACTTTAAGAATCTTCAGAAATCCCAGTTACAAAGTATAGTATCTGCAAAAATATTAATTTATGTTTTAACCTGAATTTTGCACACTTTCATTCATGAGGAACCCTGTTATAAATCGCAGCTGCTGTTCTCCTTCACTGTTCGAGAACAGAGTATTGCTGTATCAGTTTCACGGTCTTTCTCTTCACACAAGGTATCCAGCAGCAGTTACAGTTATGTGTATAATTTCTTATGTACAAACAAAACCTTTATTGCAGTGAGACAGCAATTAATGGAAAATATGTTTTAGTGTTTTATTCAGCAAAATGTGGCTATTGCAGCCATTCAAGCGAAGATAATGATATTCTCATGGCACATTTCACTGCATTTATTGTTTCTAATTACAAGAGACCCCATGTTTATTTCTTCATTAGGTCTTTCAAATTGGTGGAGTCTGCACAAACTGTAGTTTGTATTGCTTATGAAGATTAACTTTTGAAGTCAGACCATGTTACACATATTACAGCCTTGCCAGTTTATACAGCTGTAAGTAAACTCTAATTGTATTTCAAGTTGTTCACATTTCTCCCTCTAGCATCTACCTTTGCTAAAAACCGAGAACTTTAAAATATTGACATTTCAGAAGTTTACATTTAACTTCACCTGAGACACACACACACACTGTCTGAAACCGCTTGTCCTAAGCGGGGTCGCGGCGAACCAGAGCCTAACCCGGCAACACAGGGCTGGAGGGGGAGGGGACACACCCAGGACGGGACGCCAGTCCATCACAAGACACCCCAAGCGGGACTTGAACCCCAGACCCACCGGAGAGTAGGACCCAGTCGATCTGCTGGAACTGTGTATGTTTTTCACATGTGTTGTCTGAATCAGTGGAAGAAGCAGCAGCAGACAGAGCTGCTGCTACATGAACCAGATATTCATGAGTATGTGTCATCAGAGTGTCATTTAAGAACATGGATATGTCACCTGAACGTTATTGTTTCAAATATGAGGATGTGTCCTGCTTCAATACCCTTGAGAAAGGTACTTCATCTCCATTGTACCAGTAACACTGTAGAAACTTGAAGTTGCTTTGGACAGAACCATTAGTTAAGCAACCAAACAATAGCATTAAATACCTGCAAACTCTCCCTATGCAATGATTGTTTATTTATTTTATATGGAGAAATATTATTCAGCGCTACATAATGTAACTAATCTGTGATCAGATACTGCCAACCAGAACAGGTGGGCCATCTGTTTGTCCTCCTGATTTTGGCTACATACCTTTGGACATGCTATCTTCTGTACTTCCAGCCCCCATTATATTATGAGAAGAGCCTTCCTGGTCTCCAAGAGGCTCACCAGCCACAAACTTTCAAAACTTACTTAAGTAGCTTAAGAAAAAAGGGAAGCCACTTCCCACAGCAGACCAGCTGGCAATGGATGGTGCATGCAGGACCAAGTTGACACATGGTCTCTCGCACCCCCATGAACACCCAGTAGTGTTTATTCGTTGTACAGCCAAGTTCTTTCAGAGGAGGCTTTCTCTCCATCTCTCTCTTCCTCTCGCCTTTCCTCTCTCCCTTCTCTGCTGTAATGAACGCAAGCACCAACACACACCGAGCCTTTGTATAAAGGAAACCTTAAAAGTCAAGGGGATCATGCAGATTTTGCGGAAGTCAGTGCAGAAACAAGGAACAAAAAAGTACACAGCATACATTTACATTTATTCATGTAGCGTATGCTCAAGTTCCAAAGAGATTTGCACTGTGGCGAAGCAAAGGTGCATTTGGTTTAAACATGAGCCCACCTGTTTGTGCTCTGCCTTTGAGCCCAGTTGTTATTCCCTTTTCTCGCTCTATTTAAGACCCAGGAAAGTATGGCAAAACAAAACTGTTCAGCTCTTCTTATCCGATATGAAGGTTAGGAATGATTCTCAGTGGTCCAAAAGGATAATCCCTGCTTCCCCCTGTGGCGCCAGCCTATATCCACAGGTAAATTCCCAATCCACTTTAAGCAACCCTGATCTGCTGATGGACGTGTTGTGGCTGGACTCTTGTCTTGAATTAGCAGGGCCCTCATAGTTATTATTCAGTTATTCATTGCCATTTCAATTCAGACCGAAAGTTTAAATTGCCATCAGTTCTTCATTAATCCCCTCTAAACCGCAGCAGAGGGCTGTCTTGCTTTCGGAGGGCTTTTTGACTTTTATTCATCCTTTGTTTTCTTCTGCTCATTGACTTCAGCATTAAGAAGAGTAAGTGAGATCTGAAAAGGGGAATGCTCGACTGGAGAAGAGAGGCATTGCTCTAGACACTGGCCCAAGATGAGGTAATGCATTAGCTAAGAAATAAAAGGAAAATAACTGTCACATTAGGATGCACTCAATGGACAGGCACTCGCCTGGCTGACCCAGCCTGCAGTTTAAAATAGCTTTTTATGGAGTTGTCACTGGCAGTTGGAGAATCTCTCGTTTCTCCCATGACTTTCTGTGACAGACATTTCAGACGGTGAAATGCTTGCTTTCCAAATGTGCCATGAACTCCAGACCATATTACAAATGGACTCTGAAAGCATTGCGCCCGCTCATCCCACCTCCCCCATCCCCATCCCTTCTGCCCCCTGCTCAGATTTCCATTAAGATGGAGACAAGATCCTGGAACACTAATGCACTGTCCATTTTCACCTTACTATTAAACAATGATGATCCAGTGATGAGCGGCAAAACGGAGGAAGCCTTTGTCATAACCGTTCACAGCATGCAGCTGAATGGTACGGAGACAACGTGACGATCCCATTTTCGTTTTATCTTTAGGGATCACTATTCAGACCACAATAGGCGGCACCAGGGAGTTACAGTTCCATCCACAGCAAATGGAGGAGAGATATCACATTTTGCGGAGCACACCCACATACCATGCAGCAACGAATGGACAACGTGCAAAAACCCTCACACACTCCGTTTTCTGCATCTGTGCAATATTGCATTAAAAAGTGTCACTGCAGACTCTGGACAGGCAGAGGGAAAGAAGGCACATGGCAACATCTGCTCCAGGAGACGGTAAATGATTGGAAACACAAGATAGCCACTACCCATCCCTGTGTTATGAGACATTTACTGAGAGACAATTTGACATGTGCTCTCAGCTGTAAAGCCAAATATCCCTTCCAGCTCAGTGGTCGTGTCTCTGTAGAGGGCGATTTACTTCAGAATGGTAAATGCTTTAGATTGTACATTGCCAGCACATACTAAAAAGCTCCAGTATCTGTACTGGACAGATATCTGATGACACTGCAGATGCAGAGATGTTGCGCTTTACTCTTCACCGTCACAGAGACTGCAATGGACCAGAAAAAGATACTGCAGGCAAATGGTAATATTCATTTTTGTCCCGCTAAGCAGGAACTGACGGCCAAGTCAAGACATCATTGACTCAGGTCCTTAATCCGAACACACAAAAGAGCAGCAATTATTTCTTGACACGAGCAGTGCCAGAGGTTGTTAAACTGTAAGAACTTTCCTACCACATGTCCATTCCCTTGAAAAAGACATTGAATGATCTGCCATTTTGGCCAGTACATATTCTTTGTGTTTTAAAAATTTAAGTTTACCCTTAGCCGTCAGGTATCCAGAACAAAATATATATTTCAAAGCACTAGTAGATATATAAATATGACATTATTTCCTTTTTTTTGTACATGAATGCACTAGTGGTTCTTAACTGCTTTTCCTGCCCAGAAAGAACGTCCAAGAAAAGTCAGACAGCAGTGCTCTACCACACTTTACCCTACAGCGAGCATTGTAATTACAGCTGTAAAACAGCGCATGAATTAAACTTGGCCAGATCAGGGTGTGGGGTTCATGGGTTTCAGATTAAATAGAGTCCATCGACTTTGTGCTCCACTGTGATTAGGAAACATCATTGATGTGCAGAGCAAATTACAAAGCAAGAACTTGATTATTGCAGGTTTTTGCAGAGCTTGGAATTTAAAATCCCCATTCAATCACAATGACAAAGAGACAGTAAACATATCAAGCTCCATTTAAATAATGAGTTCAGGCCATTACTTCATTTTAGTGTTTGCTCATCATTCTTCTCGCTCAGGTTTTACAGCTATCCTAAGTGCATGGATGGGTAATGCTGGGGTGTCTCAAAATGAAGCGTTGAGAAGAAATTTCTCAATATACATCCTATTAAGTGATCAATTCATGCACATGGCAATGCATTTCACATACCTCTGTGACCTAATGTGTTCACATTAAGGTTCTTCACACGGGCATAGCACACTCTGACCACTCTGGCTATGCTTATGAGCCAGCATATTTGAACATATATTTTATTTGAAGCCGGTGTACTAAATATGTGCTGCTGCTATTCAGTGGGTGTCTATAATGTGAAGGTACATAAGTATAGACCAGGTATCTTTGCTAAGTAGTCATCTTTACAGTGTTTCAGTATAAAAAACTCAACAAAAGAATGAAAATCAGCACCGCTTACAAACACATTCCCTGCATCAAAGTCCTATCGACTCTCCAAGATGGTACCCGCACTTTTCACATAATAAGTGTATTTTGTCTTTTTATGATCATGATAAAATGCATCAGGCAACACTGTCTGATAAGCATATATAATACCATACATTAATATATCTGCAACTTGAAAGAGACCACAACCAAAAAAATTTTGTTTTTTTCTTATGTTTAATATCATCTTAAAAATTGTCTCCTAGTCCCAGTGTGAGTAATTAAAACAGAAATATTTGTGCCTGCATGCGAGTGTGTATATCTCATTGCTTCATAAATACATATTCATATATCTTAAAATGCCAGTGATTAAGTGAATTGTCAACTTCTTCAATTAACAGAGTCTCCAGAGGATCTGACAGTCAGGTCCCGACTGCAAAAAAACCTCAGATGGCGCGTATGAATGTTTAAAAAGACTTTAGGTGTCTGGCCTCTAACCTCTGTTGAAAAGTTACCATAGCAACAAACCAAAAGCCTCTACAGCTGGATCAGAATAGTTTGGTAAATGCGGATTTTGGAATGCATATCCGTGCAATTTCATCGACCAAGAACGTTCATTGTGTTTGTGATGAATGAGCATGAAGCCACTTCACGTTGATAAGCAGTCTGGAGAACCTGTCACATATTGTAGTCACGTCAATTTTGTGGCAGGTATTACTCTAAGTAATGTTGTCCTGTACTAATGATACACAGACACATAGACGTTAACATGTCAGCTCTGAAATTAGTTAAGATATGTACATATACAAATCTACATTTAAATAGCCTGTAGTGATATTTATTATCCCAAAGTGTGTCAAGTTAATTAGCTGATTTGATGCTGCTTTATAATATAAATCACCAGATTTAATTTTATCTGAGGTTTCTAATAAGACACTTCACAGTAGCAGTTTATGGCCACCGGGAGAAATGTTTGGTAGATTTTTGGTAGTAATAGGATTCAGTGTGGTTAATGCTGTAAGACGTATCGGAAGCAGCGTGTTTAAAATACAAGGGTAAAAGCTAAAAAATAAACACACAACCATAGAGTGGCCAGGTTAGACCCCCAACTGAAAACTTTGCTTTTTATTTCTGCAAATTAATATGCAATTAATCTGAAGCAAAATCTGATTCCCAAAATATTTTTTTTACAAATAATGTACGACATTCAAACCATCAACTGAAATATTTTTAGAGAAACACCAGAGACTGTAGCAGCTGTAAACAGAGTGAGGAAAAATAATAAATAAATGTGTGTGTGTATATATAAATATAATTTTTATTCTTTCCCCAATATGTTACTGTCAAAAACAGAATTATGCAACTGCCAGCAATATTAGACAGGTCTAACCTTCTCATTCTCAACCTTCTCTCTACAATGAAAACAGAGAGACAGGTATTCTCTCCATGCAATGCGGCCTGACAGCCACATCATCATAGTGCCATTTCAGCACACAGTAAAACACCCTTTTCGCAGCCAAGGCACAGAAACCTGTCCATCAATCAGCCGTCCAAATGCCTAACCGAACCCCCGTTTCCTTCCATGCCAATTGACTAGGAAAGTTTTGAAGAGTCCTGACAGCCCTGAAGCTGGGAGAAGAAGCTCTTCCAGCCTCAAATCCTCATGAGCAGGACCCCCCCGCTGTCTGTGCTCTACAAGAGAATGGTGGCCTAATTACAGGGGCTCTGTGGGACTCTGCGCAGAGACAGAGTCTCGGAGGATGGTCTAATGCAAAATAACAAATAATTTGCAGGTCAAAAGCAAGGAGCGTGAAACAAATTTTGACGACTGAAAAAACTAGAACAGACTCACCATCTCTGCTCTGTGTCAACTTTAATGGGGTAAAATTTTAGTGCCATTTAATGCCATAGATAAACTCCATAGTCAGTCATTTGATTGTATGATATTGATTTCAACACCTCGTTTTCAGTATTATAAAATCTATTATAATCTTATATTTTCATTTAAACCTCCATTTTAGACTTATGAGTGTAAGGTCTTCTACACTACAGTGCATGGAAAAATTCATTTCCTCACCTGTAATACTAGGCAGGAGGTATGGCACACGTGGCCTCAAACTGAAAACCAAGTAATAGTAAAACTTAAGCCCGAATGGATACAGAGTTATAATTAAACATATTGATTATAGTCAGTGCTGTTGCAAAGTGAAGTATAAAACTATCATTTGATTTTATGTCTTTGTACATTTTAACCCGTTGATGTTAAACTGCAGTTTGCAAAAAATACGCCGGTATTACAAGTTTAAGTGTTTCATCATGTTTTAACAAAGCAGCAGCGCGAGAGACTAATCATAAATGCGGTTCGTCGCCATAGCAACCCTGGCGGTAGCAGTGCGCACTGGTACTTTCGAAGCGGCCGCAATGCAAAGACACACGTGATTTTTATTTTACGTTTTTTACATTATCTTTATAGATGTAGAACGCTTCGATCAATTACAAAACATGGCACTTGCCACTGAAAATGCAAAACTAATTTTCGAACCTCCTCCTTTGCCCCCACCCCCAGTTTCATCTGCCCGCCTCTCTCTCTTTTCAGCTTGAATTTCCCACGCGCCGCTGACGTCACATCCGGTTTCAGCACCGTGGCTAGCCGCTGCGCTGCCGAACCTTTCGCTCTCGTTGGCGCGTCTTCCTCCCTCAGTGAGAAGCAAACTTCTGACAAAAGCGGCGTATTCGTCTCGCTCCCCCCCCCAGTGGTCTCACTGCGGTCGTCCTCTCTCATGCAGATGTCCGGCAGACGAAGCGGCACTTATTAGAGCAGAGCGGGAGAAAAGGGTCTCCGGCGCCGAGAAACTGGGAGGGATGCGATAAATATGCAAAGTGACAGCTCCGCAAGCCACACTGCCTGCTCGCTTTTCTTTGGGCGCTGAAAGGCTGCGGTTCGAGGACTGCTACGACTCGAGACCTGGGGTCTGCGCCGGACCAGACTCGGAGTCGGAGACCGCCGAGAGAGAGGGCAGGCAAGACGATCTGCATGTGACTGCGCTGGTCCACGCATCGGAGGCAAGAGATGCAGCCCGCAAGCAAGCTCCTGAGTCTCACCCTCCTCGTGTTGATGGGCACAGAACTCACCCAAGTAGGTTTCCCAACGCCATTTTCTCCCCCCGACACAGAGAGAGAGACAGACGGAGCCGCGCTCGGCGGCGCTCGCTGCTGCTAGTAGTGTAGTGACCCTCGGCGCCTCGCCTCGCGCCGGCCACGCAGGGGTTAATAACCGTTAAACCGCACCCGGTAATTTGCTGGATCGCCGCTCGGCGGACGGGACGGAGGGTTGGGGTTAAGTCCCGGTGAACGGGCGCTCCGGCGCCTTGGCTTTTGCGTAGCGGGCGGCTCGCGCTCCGCAGTGACTGAGTCCGCTGCCTGTCGCTCGAGCTCGCGCCCCGCCGCCGTGTGTGTGTGTGGCCACAGAGCGACAACTTGTTCCCGAAAGAACCGTGTCTGGCTTTGCGTGTGTGTGTGTCTGTGTGTAAGGAGGTCTTCGGTTCGCATAACCGTTCGATAAGAATTCTGATGTTATCTGAGATGATGATCATGTGCTCATTGCTGCCCGTAAGTTCGACGCAGGATACACTGTAACCGACTTGAAGGCAAGTGACCCAAAGTGTGACAGCCTGTACCAATTAGTTGTAAGTTAATTAACACCGATGAACACCGAAATCAGGCGTCCGAACGACGGCAGATCAGATGAGATGCTGCAACTGATCACTTACAGCGGGGCTTCATTAAAAGTCCCTTTCTCCCGTGAATTAAACCCATTTTCACTGATGCGTCTGCTTGAATGGGTAACCATTTGGGTACTGTAGCGGTTACCGTCTTTTGTGTGCATGTGTGTGTGCTTCTCACAGTGTGCGCGCGCGCGCGCGCGTGTGACTGTGAGTGACTGTGAGAGGGAGAGACAGAGAGAGAGAGAGAGGCGCGATGTGGCCACAATACCGGTGTCGCCACATGGGACAGGTGGGATAAACACGTACAAGTGTCACTCGGTCCACTCGTGTATTCATTGAACATACGATACAGACAGAGAAGGTTCGCGCTCTGTGAAACTGCGGCTGTAAATGATACTTAGTCGCAAGGACACGGCGGGGATGAAGCAGACGAGCGCGGGGGGGTTCGGCGACATTTGTAGCGACCGGTGGAGCCAAGGACAGTACAGTACAGTGCAATACAGTACAGTACAATGCAGTACAGTACAATACAGGTGGAGTTTATTCGCCCGCTGACGGACAAACACATCGATTCGCGCTTCAGCTCTTGAACCAAAAAGACTACGCAGAACAATGGATGGGACCCGTACGCATGAACTGCTCCATTTGTGTACAAAACGGTTTGAAACAGTTAAAAGTTTACAGCTTTTTCACCTCCAGGTGGACAGAAGTTTGATCATGTCTTAATGGCGCGAGTACAGTATGAGCGTCATAATTTCCCCGGTTATTGTCAGTCAAGTTAATTCAAGGCGTAGCAGCAGTCAGCGTTTGCGCTCTAAATTACACTTCCAGCAGTACCTGAGTCTGAGAGAATGGGCTGTACTTCTGTATACCTTTATCAACATTGATCTTCTCAACTAATAAAATAACAGATATATTGGATGTTCCAGTCCAACATGGGAACTAATATAACCATGAAATGCAGACGCCTTGTGACCTAGTATTACATTTGTTCTTGCACAAAACTCCCCTTCACTCCTATATTGCCAATAAAGTCCATGTGATTCAGTATTTTCATTCCGACAACGAATGGCCACTATGCTCATAATACCAACTTGCAGCTTAAATTAAGGATAGCCCTAACTTTTTTCATTCCGAAAAGCTTTAACTGGATTTTTGTGTTGTTCATTTGCAGTTCATTAGTGGGCTATGCCATTATTCATTTACAAAAAAAGTCTTATCAAAAAGTTAATGTTCATCTTTCTTTAAAAGGAGGTTTTTTGAGTTTTGGGCATATTTTCCCACTCAGTCTGAAAACAGATGTAAGGGTACCTGATTTACACATGTATTGGAAAGCATAAAATATAATATCTCATGTTACATATTACCTATTAATAAACGATTAGAATGTATTTAATACAACATATTTTACACAAAGAAGTCACAAAGAATTTTAGTTTAGTTTTCTCAAAGCAGAGACAAGTCCTCCAATTTAGAGAAATAAACTGATCTTTGTAAGGAAGGTGGTCAGGATAGACTTCCAAATAATGCCCATGAAAGAAATTAACGATAATATGTTGAGAGTACATATTACATTTTGCCAGGAATAATGGTCAGATGATCAACGCGTTGGTAACAGGATATTGGAACTGTGCTAGATACACTTAGCTGGATCTGAAGATTAGATCAGGTTTAAGGATGAGATCCTATCTTTGGATACTGTCCCAAGGCAGATAGATATTTGGTACAGCTGGTGGCCTGTGAACTTGAGACCATCCATACCCTCCCAGAGGCTGATAAGAGAGAGCAAAACTAAACATTTTAGTTTCCAGACATTTTTGAGAGTGAACAGAGGAAAGGACATCTGGTGCAATAGCCTTTGTGGGACAAGGAAATCAGAGCCAGTGAAAACAAAACCATTCTATGGGGGGGACACTGGAATCTTAGTATAATCAAAGCAGCAGGGCAGGATACGTTTTATATTTGCAGATTATGTACAAAAAAAAATATAACTTTGTGTTTTCAGCATCCTTTGGCTGTTCATGTATCAGATGTATTGCACATAATATGATATTTCATATGGATGAAAAGCCAGTAACTAGCCATTTACACACGCACACACACACACAGGCTTGTGGCGAGCTGGAGCCTAACCCGGCAACACAGGGCGTGAGGCCGGAGGGGGAGGGGACACACGCAGGACAGGACGCCAGTCCATTGCAAGGCACCCCAACCAGGACTTGAACCCCAGACCCACTGGAGAGCAGGCCCTCGCCAAACTCGCTGCGCTACCACACACCCAAACTAGCCATTTATTGTTTTTATAATTTTCATTTTATTTTCTTTTATACTTGGTACAAAACAAAGTTCAGAATAAGAAAAAAAATCCACATCAGTAATGAATGAAAAATCATGGGAGGGTGGATGGATGGATGGATTACAGATGAATAGTTGGATGAATTAATAGAATTTTATTAATCCCGGATGGAAATCTTGTTTGGTTGCAGCAGCACACAAAATGTAACATACCATACACACAAACATACAGAGACATACCTTGAGGAAACAAAGTTGAAAAGCACGATAAGTTAGATAAATGATCTAGTGAAGCCTTGAACGTCAAAAACAATTCATTGATCAAACATACCCGTGTTTTCTTAAAGAGCCTGTACATCTTTCACCCAAGTATCCTCACTAATAATACTAATCATCGTGTATCTAGGCAGCATTTGTACAATAAAACCATGTGGGCTGTGAAAAAATGCCTGTAATACATTTTGAAACAAACAAGAATGATCTACTGAGAGCTGTGAAGGGGCAGAGTGAGGACAAAAGAAACAAAGTCAGAAATCTATCAACTAATTCCCTTAAACAGGGATCTATTGATTTGTTTCCCGAAGTAATTAAACACCAATTGCTCTGTATTGCAGATGGAGGAGGCCTTCATAAACGTGGTCAGATAGTGTCCCTGCCAGTGAGTGCTTTAATTTGTGATCTTCTCAGGCCTCCCCCCAAAGACCCCTGCTTTATCTGTTGCGCGCGGGTCTTTGGAGAGCTTTTGAAATATTTAACGCCATATCCTTTGGCATTCAAGGTGCCTGCACACCACACACACACACACACCCCACACACTGCAGCTATCCATTATTTTTAATGTACATTGTTGCCTTGTAAGACAGTCCATGATAGAAGTTAATGGCAACAACTAATAAATCAGCGCTCGGTAGAATAGCATGTTTCAGAAGATATCGTGCAAACCGAAGAAGCTAGGGTGAGAGAATTAACGATAATAAATAAATAAATAAGTAAATAATATTCAAAACTGTTGTAGAGGAGATGTAGCTCAAACAAGACATGACTGTTAGGAGTGTTTTGTCGGTGAAATCTTCGCACATTCGTAAAGTTAAAAGAAGGTTTTACAAGGGAATCACTCTGAAAGACCAGCATGTTTGGACAAGCTGGCTTGCAGAGTCTGAGCAATGATCCACCTTTTTCTTACCGGCTCTTCCCCGGGATTGAAGTGACACGCGGTAAATGGTGGTCCTTGCTGTCGGTGCCACCGCCAGTGTTTTGCCTGCAGGCAGTCTGGGCTCTTTGCCAGCATTGCTGACCGTATCTTGTTTTGAATTACAGATTTTGAAAACGTATAGGCGTGACATAGGAGTGAACAAGTGCTGTGGTGCAGTGTAAACTGTTTGTTGAGGTCGTTTTGGTGATCTATGGATCTGCTCAAGATTGTTTCAGGCTAAATCGGTACGTGTTTCCCCATGGACTTCGGGGAACCGATGGTAAGGAGAGAAATCTCGAAAATCGTGTACCTCATGAGTACCTAATTAAGTTAAGAGCGAGGTGTAAATTATATTTAGGCTAATCAATAAACATGATTTGGTGTTACAGTGAAGAAATATTGCTGTTAATTAGTATTTAATTAATGCCTTTCTCCCAGGTGACTCAAAGTGCTGGATATGCTATACAAAGCTACTTACAAGTGTCCACTCATCCACATAGCAGAGCAACACACACACACTACGGTCCGTTTAGGAAGGAAGGAAGGAAACCCACGTGAATACGTGGAAAATATGCAAAATCCACACCCAAAGTCGGATTCAAGCCCCTTTCCACGCCCACAGCCCAGGACACCATGAAACACCAGCACTACATGCTGCATTATTTTGCATCATTTTATGTATATAAAAAGTTTGGCAGGTTAATGTTTTTGCACGTTTAAGGAATGGAAATGTGCAAAACAGCAGCCATACTGTGATTTCCCTGGTGTGCAGGAACCTCTTCGTCATACAGTTAAAATGGTTAGATGATTAATTGTGAATTTGTGTTGGGGTAAGGGGTGTTTGAGAAGGCGGAATACCGGAATGTGTCGTTATCAAGTGGCTAATGGGGAATTTGCTGGCAGAGGATGTGATCTTTCAAAAATAGATGGCAGCTGGAGTTAGTGGAAGTTTGCTTTTTCGGTTAGTTTTTTTTTTTTTTTTTACTTTTCTGCAATTGTTCTTCAGGGCAGATATTTATTTGCTTATTTAATATATTTTGCTTTTTTTCGGTGTGGCTCATGATGATGGAATATGTTTTGATATTTAACTCAGTTTGTGTGGGAAAACCTTACAAAAGCGACTGCATCTGACAGCTGAAGCCTGACTGCAGTCGCCCAGATTTGAGGAGACGGGTAAGGTGTGGTTAATAATCCAACAGTGCGTCTCAGATGTACGAGAGCTCCCGCTACCTGCGTGCCTTAGTCTCGCAGCCCCACACAAAGCATCTCTGTTGTTGGAGAAGTGAGCTGCTTTTGTTATTTGTGTTTCTTTGCTAGAGTTCTGCATACTTTTTTTTCTCATGTTTCCTGGACTTGGGGATGTTTTCAGATGATTAAATGCAGACTTGCCAGTGTGTGTGAACACCTGTCCGATTGTGTCTCATTGGCTGCGAAACAACATTGTCTCACATGAAAATCGGGACGAGGCATATGGTATAAAACATAAACATGGCCTCTAAACTCTGCTGCAGCATCATATTGCTTAACAAAGTGCAAAATACTTTGGTGTTAAACAACTCTCTCATGCTTAGTGCTTGGGCACATTATTATTATTATTATTATTATTATTATTATGTCTTACAAATGAATTTACTAGCCTACTGATATCTACCAGTTCAGTCTTTCTTTACCAAGATTTAACTTTTAAAGAATTTAAAAAAAAAAAAACAACAAATATAACTTGCAACCCCGGTGATGCACATGATAAGAGATGGAGACCCCCAAGCTAAATCGTCAGAGCAAATAAAGCAAAAAAGAGAAAAAAGAACCTACCTCTCTATCACTATCTCAATTACAAGAGCCAAGACTCCTGCCATTGCCGTGGGCTGCCGAGCAATTATCTCCCTCATTACAATGCAGGGCCCACCAGGGGAATTCATTGAGATTATCTGTTTTGGCCGTTAATGAATATATCAAGAGAATGGCATAAGCGGGGAACATTAAAATGTACTGTGGACTTTGCTTTTTTCGACCGGCTACAAAGCACTCAGGAGCATAACTCATTATTCATCCACTGCCGTTAGTGCCAACACTCTCCCAGCGCAGAACGGATATTTGTATTCCTATAGTGTTCCAATTTGCGAGTGTACAATCGGTGAAAAGCATTTATCGTGACTGCTACGTACAGTGTCCGAATTGGGAGGAGTACCTTGTGTCTTGCGTCTTCCGAGAGAGGGCGGAACGGCAAGCAGCGACACCCACACACACACACACACACACACACACACACACACACACACTTTTTGTTCTCCCTGTGAGGGTGGATGAGTGTGAGGGTGTGATTGTATTTGCAGCCTTATCCCATAATCACACAGAACGATACTGAGCGCTTACAGTTCTGAAAAACTGACATTTCCAGATTTCATTTATTAAACAAAGTGGAAGCATCTGCATATATAACAGATATGAATCATTCTGAGCTGATGCACTCTAACATGATTTCCCACAGTAACTGACTTTTAGAGGGAAGGGGCACAGAGGCTTTTTTGGTGCTAATTTTTCGTCCCTCACGCCTCACATTGTCTCCAGTAGTGTCATGCTTAATATCTTTTTTGATTAGCTCAAGCACTCATGTTAAATGTCCGCGCGGAAATTATAAATTATGTAACACCAAGGTTTGAGACTTTGTACAGCATGGTAATGCAGTAGTTTCCGTCTCACCCTGCTCTCTACAAGACACTAATAAAAACGGGGCTTTTCACAGAAAAAAACAGCATTTTCCAGCAGCTGGCCTTCCTTTTATAGTCTAAAATGTGAGGAAAGTGCAAAATTCCCCCATTCTGGAAGTAGTGTGAAGTGTTCAATGGACTGAAAGATATAGACAGTGAAAGCTAACACTTTTTGGGGTAGCAGTCTACATTTCTTAGACTAATGGAGATAAATGGTGCCTTTGGACCCCAAGGTTGCAGGTTCAAGTATCACCATCTGTTGTACTGTCTTGGATTAAAGTACTGACCCAAAAAAGAAAAAAATGCTCCAGTAAAATACCCAGCTGTATAAGTGGGTAAATAATTGTAAATATCTTAACGCTGTAAGTCACTTTTGGGAAAAAGAAGCGTCTGCTAAATGAGTAAATGTAAGCACGAGAAAGCTTTTATTTGTTATAATAAACATCTGACATAACTGTGTTTTTTTTTTTTTAAAAAAGTAATCTGGAAATTTCCGATTTAGATTTTTTTCAAACTTCGGCTGCTTTAGTACGCCTTCAAGTCATGTAATCCCACAGCCGCCAAAAGTTGTTGAAGTAAGGCCTTAATTTCCCCAGATCTCAGCGATGTCAAACAAGTAAATTAAATCTTCAATATGCAACTTTAAAAATCCAAATAATGATTCTCCCCTTGCGCCGTGCCGTGATCAAACAGCAAGCTGCTTGGTGACAGGGGAAGGGAGATAGCAAACTTCCAGATGAATATGTAATGTGATGCGACCTAATTTAGGCTTTCTGGTGGAGGAGCTTTGTGTGGAGCTCTCTCTCTCTCTCTCTCTCTCTCTCTCTCTCTCTCTCTCGCTCTCTCTCTCTCTCTCTCTCACTCTCACACACACACAAATACAAGCCGCTGCGTTGTTCCCAAGAGACACTCTTAAGTTTTCATGTACACGTATTGAAAAGCATGTATTAAATGAACTCATGAGGTGTGTTGGTAAAAGAAGGTGGGCAGTGAATTTGGTTATTTTTTAAGAATTTGTTTCACAGTTTTCTGCTGGTTTCTGCTTTGTATAGTAGATGTGTGTGTATTACTGAGGGAGGACTCAACGGCTCCTTTCACTGTATCTGTTGCATTTTATGGGACACGTCACTTTTTTTTTATAAATCTCTGCATAGCAATGTGGCTTTTATTGCTTTTTTTTTCCCTCTTATTTATTTACCTGTCTACAAAACATAAACACACTTCTCTCAGCAATGTGCCCCACAAGTGATGTCAGTGTTACTGTGTTTATAGTAAGGTAAACTTACACCAAATAGTAGTAATACCTCATGCAGGTGCAGGGTGGCGGTAGAGTACTTCGCTTGTGCACCGTGATAGAAGGCCAGGCGGTCGTTCTGTGTGTGTGTGTGTGTGTGTGTGTGTGTGTGTGTGTGTGTGTGTGTGTGTGCGTGTGTGTGTGTGTGTGTGTGCGTGTGTGTACAAACGCAGGTGAAAGTTAAAGTGTTTCTTCGGGCCCATAAATTGAAATTACACGAGGACAGCGCAAATTGGAGTGAAGAACCCTAACCCTATACACTACAGACATAATTATCCTGTTATAATATTTTGCTGTCTCGTTATGTAGTTGAAAGCGAAATTTACGCAAAGTAACACAATAAGAACATTGTTATTAGTCTCTTCTCTGCTATGAGAAATTTTAAACGAATGATAATTTGACTATTAAAAGTAACGGGAGGGGCGATAACAAACGCTGGAGCAAAAAGGAGCCGGTTTGGTACCGGTACCGGGCTGCGGGACGCTGTCGGCCGGCCTCTCACTCGATGTGCTCAACGTGAAAGGAAGGCACATCTCATCTGCACCGGTGCTCTCGCTCCTCCTGCCCAGCCAGGGTACGAGCGAGGGGTTCGGGGCAATAAAGTGTCATTTTTAACAGATGAGGCGCGAGAGAGGCTCTGGGGTGTGACACGAAAGGAGATTCTGCCCTCACACGACTCCTCTCTCTCTCTCTCTCTCTATCTCTCTCTCACTCACACACACACACACACACAGACACGCGGTTCGCATCCACTCCGACGTCGCTCGCTTGCTCGACCTGTCATTCACTCGCTCGCTCGTTCCCCGCACTCTCTCACTGAGTGCGCGAGGCGGAGGGGCGGGGCGAGGGCTTCGGCGCGCGCTAATAGAAAAGACTCGGAATCCCACCGGGGAAGGAGGAGGGCGGTGGACGGAGGGGGGGGGGGTGGTGGTTGTGGGGGGCAACTGCCTTCCTCACTCGGCGCTCCAGTCTCCGTGTCCTTCACACCGCGCCGCGGCCGTTCCAGCTCGCTGTCACGCACAGAGAGCCAAAAGTCTCGAAGCCTCCGGCGTCCGTTCACCGGCCATGTACGCCGCGAGGTCGCGTGAGCTCGGCGCACGCGGCCGCCGCCACGCGCTTCCCCCGGCGACGCGGCTCGCCGCGCGCCTTCCCCGCCGAAGCGTGTAGAATGACGGACGGCTGGCGCGAGACGCGGAGCGCGCAGACATGTCGGTGCCTTTGCTGAAGATCGGGGTCGTGCTCAGCACCATGGCCATGATCACCAACTGGATGTCGCAGACGCTGCCCTCCTTGGTGGGACTCAACACCACGAAATTGGCGGCGGCGCCCGGGGGCATCCCGGACCGGAGCACCGGAGTGAGTAGCGCGGCACAGTTGCAAGGAGGAGAGAGAGAGAGGGAGAGAGAGTCGAGTGACGCGTCCCTCTTATTATAATAAGAAACACCGCATTATTATTATTATTATTATTATTAGTGGTAGTATCCTATCAGGAGTTGTAGCCTGCTGGCTATAGTAGTTGCATTTTTTAAGTTGCAGCAGGTAGTGTCCCTGTTGGAGTTATCATCCAGTCATCTGAAGGTTGTTGGTCTGAATCCCACTCCTGCTACAGCTGTAGCCTGATCGAGCTATTTAATCTGAATTCATACTGTAAGAGTTCCGTACTGTACAAATGGGTAAATGATTGTAAATGCCATTATCTAACATTGCAAGTCACCTTGGACAAAGACATCAGGTGAGTCGAGGATGATAGTGAAAATGCACTTTGCTAGTTTAATTTGTCTTTATGCACAAGGACAGTTAGAGCAGAGAGTGAGTGGTCAGGCTGTGATTTGGACGAAGCCACTCGTGTTACGTGCACCGGGTTGTAAGAAGGGTACGGAGAGGGCAAATGCTCCACACTGCTGATGTGTGTAGAAAAGCAGATCAAGGGCGGTCCGTCCCTATCCTTCAGGAGGTGGAGAGCTGTGCTCCGGGATTTGATAAGCAGTCTTTGAAAGTGTCATGAAATTAGGACCCCGGTGTCAATAACGTTAAAGTGATGTCCCGCATACCATGACAGACTTATTCTGTGCTTTCAATAACAAAGGTGTGTTTGTGGGGAGCACAGGCTGTGTTAAAAAGGGAACAATTGAAGATCAATGTCTCCAATGTGGTCAGAAGTAACTAAATAAATAATGGTAGTTCATCTTGGGATAATGGTGAATAGATGATAAATGTACTACTCTCAGGGCCATTTATTAGAACAGGTGAACATTATAGCGGTTCAATTTATAATTCCACCCATCTACAAAGCAATGAAAAATGTAAATTTTGGGGAAAAATAGGCTCTGAAAAAATACACGTGTCTTTACTTCCCTGCAGTGGCTGCGTAATAGTTTAATTTAAATACGGGGAACGTTTTCAAATCTGACACCACAGAAGCAGATAAAGAATGAAGAAGACCCATCTCAGAATTAAAAAAGCCAGTAGTTGTCTGATGTCTGATTTTTTTTTTTTTTTTTTTTTTTTTTTTTTTTTTTAACATTAAAAGACACCAATAAATGTTTCACTTGTTTGTCTGAATTTTAGTAAAGTTGATGTATTATGTGCAATGTTGCCTATTGATTGCTAAGTTAAATAAATATTTTGTGGGGGGGGGGGGGTTGATGAAGCCAGAGTTCATCCCCTGTAAAATTTGTGGACTTTTGTGTTCCAGTCTCACTCTGAGTTCTTGAAGAGCTTCGATGTACTTCGGTAGAACATGAACATTTATATACACCTCTCTGAGTCGACATGTACAAATCAAGTCAATTTCGTACAAGCGCAGCATCGAAATGATCATGATGCACATTAATGACCCGATATGTCCGCTGGAACGCCTGCTTTTATTTTAAGAAGGTAAATAGAAATTGAAGGGGGTGCTGAATGGTATTTAGTCAAAAATTGTATTTTGTGTTTAACAGAAAACAAACATGCTGGATGACTGTTCACATTTGTGATGCACTGAAAGCAGAAAGCATCGATTTGTGTTTTGTGTGCAAAGTCAAATTTACAGCTGCAGCACATGGGGGCTGTTTGCTGTGATGTGAAAGTGACAGCCTGGACATGCGACCCCTCCATGTGCTTTCCCGATGGAGTACGGACAGGAGGCCATCCTTTTGGCTTCGTCAATTACAAACACTCCAGAGCCACTCAGAAACACACAGTGGAATAAATAATTAACACAACATTGCTTGAGGACATTTAAAAGCACTTTATGCATTTGACTGTATCCAGACCCTTGTGTTTCTGCCTAATAGATCTAAGTAGTTCTATAGTTAATGGCTTAACGGGGCCATGGGAGCGGTGCGTGGACGTTTTATTGAGCCAGGACATCCATCTGTGCGTTCAGAATTCTGAGACACAGAAGAAACTTGAATACTCTAAAATCATTCGTTTTACATTTCATGAAGGCTCAAGTGACATGTGGATAGAAGCTGAGTTTTTTATTGTCATAATTCAGCGTAGATGCTTCAGCAGATTTGCTAAGACGTGTCTGAATTTTGATTAGATTTGGCACCAGTCGCTTCCCGAAAGGGGACAGTTTGTTCGGTTGCTGGGAGATTTTTCGCAAAGATACGTCAAGTTTCAACAGACCAGATGTCCTTTTACGTAATCGCAAGTGATCATCTCGCAGAAGTGATGTAAACCTTTTAAAGTGCTGTTCCTCATTACGGGCAAAATGGGCTGCAGTTCGGAAAGCGCTAGAACACATAGCAGAGACAGTGCCAGGGGACACAGAGTCTTTCCACAATGCTCCCGAAATTGAGCTGTATTTATTTGTGATGATGAGTGTTCTGCAAGCTATATTTGACCTTCATTCTCTTTCTTGCTTCTTTTTCTTCGACGCGTCAATGGTCTCTGTCTTCGGCCCTCTCTCCCTTCCTCCGTTTGCCCAGGTGCTGCCAGCGAACCCCGAGGAGTCGTGGCAAGTGTACAGCTCAGCCCAGGACAGCGAGGGGAGGTGTATCTGCACCGTGGTGGCCCCCCAGCAGACCATGTGCTCACGAGATGCAAGGACCAAACAGCTGAGGCAGCTGCTGGAGAAAGTAACCACGGCAACACAAAATAGCCCGCACATCCAGTCCTGAGCAACGCCCTGTAATACTGACCCTTAGTCTGTTACATACATATTTGTAAAATGAGCTCAGCCCAGAATTGTTCGGTACACCCAATCTCAGCTATTTCACTCCTTCCCTGATGGGAAATAATGCCTTAGGACATGAGATCAAGGGCTATCTAATCACACTGTTGCGGACAAAATTATGGACAAAGTTTGCATTTTTTCGAGAACTTCTGAGTCACAAGTACATTTTCTTAACCGTTGTGCCACAGGCTGGCTTGGGGTTGACCTCAGAGTGGTCTGAAGAACAGGTAACGTAGTGATGAGGAAAATGGACTTGTGAATCAAAAGCGTCACATTTAGATCGTGGAATTGGAACCCCTGAGGTTCAACGTTTTCTCAAGAAAATATCAAGGTTTTGTATCTGCAAAACTGTTGGCTATGCAAGTGAAAAGGCGTGTATGTACAGAAGTAAAAAAAAAAGAAAAAAAATCCTAAAAATAGCTACTGATGCTTACGCAATTTTCGGTTTTTCTGAAAATAAGCACTGGCGCAGAGCCGGTGTCAGTAGCAGCCCTGGTTCTTTTATTTCCTTATTTGATTAAAACTGAGGCCTCGGACGACCTCGGTGCCCCGGTGGCCCATGCGGCACGTTCTCCGTCAGCAGACGGCAGCCAAGGTTAATGCGTTGTCAACCTCTGCTGCTGCAGCTGCAACAGGACACCATTATAGGGCATCGGAGGACAAGTGTGCTCCTCGCATCTCTCGCTCTCCTCTGTGAACGCAGGAAAAAAAGAGGTAACAAATTACTCATATCAGGTTATATTCGTACACTCGCAGCTGCAAGGGGGACTGTATTACCTATGGCTTACCTATGAGTTACCTGATCCATCCAAGGCGCTGAGCTCAAGCGCTTTCAGGAAGTGCAATATTTAGCCCCAGTTCACTTCTGTCGCTTTAAATCCTGTGCCCCTGCGGGAGTTTTTCTGCTGTGTCGCCGGTCAGTGCGCCACATTCATAAATGATGCGGAGCGGGCACTTCAAAGTAGATACGAAATAATACCGAGATACAGGAATGCTGCTGGTAGTTATGTCATCTATGAGTTCGCGGGGCGATACACACTTAGAAAGATTATTCTTTTAGGTGTGTTTTAGATTTGTTAGAAATGTTAGATTTTCTGGATTAAAAAATTCAAAGGTCGAATAAATATAGGTATTGATACTGCTTGTCCGTAAAAGCAAATAGAAAGAGGACAAAGAATATTTGATGAATAATGCGTGTAAACTTCTGGGTTTGTTTCGCTTTGCGGTACTTTCAGTCTCGATGCGTTTATAACCCGCAAATCAGCGGGAATAATGAATCCTTCAAGTCCAACACTGAGTCCATCACTGTTCAGACTCCTGAAGTGGCAAAAGAACAGGTCCTTTCTAAAACCCATTCTCTGTGTCCCGCTCCAAACGCCAGGTCCAGAACATGACACAGTCCATCCAGGTCCTGGACCAGCGAACCCAGAGGGACCTGCAGTACGTGGAGAAGATGGAAAACCAGCTACGAGGTCTGGAGTCCAAATTCCGACAGGTGGAGGAAAGCCACAAGCAGAACATTGCCAAGCAATATAAGGTACGCTTCCACCCAGTGCCAGCACTGTCCTGATAGATACATGTGCAAACACCGGCCCAGACAGCTGGAGAGCATGAGCTAGCCTGGCTTAAGATGGCTTATCCCCTGCATAGCCCCCCGCACCTGCCCACTGCTCAGGCTTTCAACCTGTTAACTGCAGAGAAAGCCCCCTGTTCCCCCACAGCTACTGCATGGCTTGAACTTACAGTAGAAAGAAGGATATTTGCAATGCGCCTTCTGATAAATGTTCTTCTTTCCTACCTGCTGTTTAATTACGAGAGTCCCGGTGCAACAGAGACTTGGAAAATGGAGAGAAGGATGGCGAAAACGTGTCCTGAGATGAGAGGATTCACTGTGTTTCTGCCATGCCTTAAGCAATCTGGGATGGTTTTGTTAGCGCTGGGGTTCCACCCACCCCTGCCGCCCCTTCACAAGGGCATGGAAGGGCAAGATGCACCATCCTATGACTTGCATTAAATCCGGGCATTGCGAAAATTGAGGGAAACTCGGCCTGGAATCTGGGGCGTTTTCAGAGTTTCGCTTGCACGTAATTTGCGCTTAGCCCTGTCACTGTTTCTCCCTTTAAAAGAATCTGGAATTCTGAAAATCTTACAGTGAGTTTGCGAGAGCGCTTCCCCTCAACGTGCAATTGTACAAATACTAATCAGTCGCACGTTAGAATAAATGGCCTTGTTAAGCCAAACAGTTCCTTTCGGGCAGCGGGGCAAGTCGTGCTTTTTCCACGCTCTCTGCATCTTGGCCATTTCCTTCTTTTACCTTCAGGCTTAAACTTTGCAATCGACTCAGTTTAGGTAATTTCTTGCATATATTATATGCATATATTATAGCCTACGCTCTTGGTTTTACTTGTCTGCTGAAGATGTAGGATGTTTCTCTTCGTTGTTAAAGTGGCATGGCAAAGCTTCATTATATATCATTCGTGGGCATGTGTGAACCACTTCTTGGCCTTAGCCCAACTAGAAGCCGAGCTCTTGCTTCCGCCACCAACCTGAATCCTTCTAGCCGAGGGTTTGGATTTGTCGAACCGGCCGAGTGTTTTGCACATGCAGACGGCGATGCTGAGCCTGTGCTCGATGTGTTGTTTCCCCTGTGCATGCCAATAACCTTGGCCAACCATCCTGCTTCTGTTTATGTCATGGTGTGCCCCAGTGTGCATCTCTGAGAATGTGGAGACCCTTGTTGTTGTGTATGTATTTAGACAGGCTAGTGAGCTAGATCCTTCAACAGTATCTCATTTTCTTGCTTGCAGGGCTAACTTTAAGAAATTTTATCAATGCTGCTGAGACTGAAGAGGCAGCTCTATCCAATGTTACCCTGAACTGGGCCACAGAATTTTTGGCATCATTCACTTTATTTGAAATTGGCATCTTTAACACTAAGGACGCCCTCCCCCCCCCCTCCCCCTCAGCTCACCACTGTGCTCTTCCTGCATGTTACTGTAGACGCATTTCATGAATAGTTTTTTGTCCTTTTCTTTCTGTTTTTTTTTTAATTATAATTTCTCATTTAGTTTTGTTAATGCATATTTGGTTACTAAAGAAAAACAAACTAAAAAAACTTTGTTGTATGTGACATGAAGCATGTAACCCTCAGATGTTGCATTTTAAAAGGTGAAAAATAAAGAGCTTTCCCAATTGTTTTTGGTGTACCGAGGACTTGTTTCATACTGCTTGTAGGTTGGGTAACGTAATGTGTACTCTTGACTTTGTGAATGGTGTCAGGCACATCCTGCACTCACCGTAGGGAGACAGTCAGAGCAGGGCAAGACAGGTGTTGGGGCAGGAATTTGCACGCATGACACTGAACCGAGCTTATTTTAACCTTTCAGGCAATAAAAGCGAAAATGGAGGAACTTAGGCCATTGATACCAGTGTTGGAGGAGTACAAGGCCGATGCCAAATTGGTATTACAGTTTAAAGAGGAAGTCCAGAATCTGACGTCAGTTCTAAACGAACTTCAGGAGGAGATGGGAGCCTATGACTACGAGGAGCTACAGAACAGAGTGTCAAATCTTGAGGAGAGGCTCCGAGCATGCATGCAAAAATTAGGTAGGCTCAGAGAACACAAGAACACCCCCACCCCGGAGGAGAGGGGTGGGGTCAAAGTTAGTGCCACGCCCACATGCTGGCCAACTACCTGCCTTTCTGCCCACCACACACCTGATGCTCACGTGTTTCACATGTGCAAATTTCACGTTCAATGGTCTGCCTGCAGCCAATATGGCAACACCACACATCTCTGCCTTTCACACATCTCATATTTACCAGACCTGTGCTCACTTCCCTTCATGTACCTAAAACTTTAAAACATCCTTCACATAGTTATTGCAACACCTTTGACATCATACACCTCTGTCGGGCGATATGCTTGATGCACTTCATGTCTTGTTGAGATGAGTGTTTTTTTTTTCCTTTTCTTTTCTTTCATTTGTTGTGCTAAAGATACTGTTCATCATGTGTTATGTGTATTATATGCAGTTTCAAAATGTGCACTATACATAATTTTTGCTAAATTATGTTTGCAACTATGTACATATACAAGTATTTTTGCAAAATTATAACTGTTGTCATCACTTTATCACTTAAATTGTCATATATTACCAGTAAACAGCCAAATACAAATCTCAGTCCGTTCTGTGCTTAACATGACAGAAGAGATTTTACTCAAGCACACTGGAAGTTTATGCTGACTTCCGAGGCTGTGAGATGGGTTTGTCAAAATACAAAGAAATACAGACTTGTACCAGCTGGCAAACCTTACTTTTAATCCAGCAATATGGTTACGTCAGTCAGTAAGTTCGGTGTCTTCCTCAGCCGTAAAGCAGTACAGCGATGAAAGCCACAGCGTGCACATTTATGCATTAATAATTTATGAATGCAACAGGATTTTTGAAATATAATTCAACTTATGCATATTTAGTACTAATCATTATCATATTGTTGAGCATATGCATATTTAGTACTAATCATCATATTGATGAGCTACAAATGATACTAATGTATTGACACTCAACATGCGTTTGGGTCATCTGTATGGGGGTTTTGTGGGTAGTACAGATAAATGGGTGGCTGAGAACATAGTCTTCTGCCTTGTTAGACAGTGTCCGTCAGTGTTAACCTGTGCGTAAAATTCCGTTGCTGTCATTCCCTGCAAGGGTGCTGAGAACCCTGTTCCACCTTCGCAGACCAGGCCTCCCCGTACAGCTCGTTTCGGACGCGTAGTTCCTGTGCGGATCTGCCACAGGCCACGCTTTCCCTCCGCTGCATTCTGCTCACGCTGCACGCGCTTACACGAGTCAATATGGAGGAGTGAACGAAAGGAGGTGGGGTTGAGTGAGCTCTATTAGGCGAGACAGACGGATGTCCCAAACCGCTCGTTTACCTGTTCTCTCCTAGCGTTTCGCTCATTCCGCTAGCGGTGCGTGCAGTTAGCCCAGCTGGCTCCTGTGCACGCTGTGGTGCTTCCTGTCACTCCGGGAGAATTGCTTGGATAATGACAGGCTGGAGATAGCCAAAATACCGCCCTGAAGTTAACTGATCAGGAGCAGACTTTCCATCAATCCATAAAGCAGCCAAATAAATCACTGCGGGTCATAGGAGAGACAGACCATCGATGGAACATATGCGGATAGTGAATCCCTTCTGAAAGCAGATACAAAGTGAAAACCTTTACAGGGGACAGAGCTTAAACCTTTAGAGGGGACAGCTGGTAGCGTAGTGGTTAGTGGTTAGAGCTCCTGCCTTTGGAGGTAGGTTCGAACCCCCACCTCCGGCTGTAGTGCCCTCAAATTGAGCCAAGTACTAACCCTGAATTGCTCCACTAAAATTACCCAGCTGTGTAAATGGGCGAATAATCGTCAGCTTGTAATAATTGTAACCTTAACATTGTAAGTTGCTTTGGAGAAAAGCATCAGCTAAATGAATAAATGTACACCTGCAGCTTCCACACCACCTAGTCTTAACTCTGCCACCCCTCTCCCACCCACTGGCTAATAGAGTAGTGCAGTAGTTTGATAAATTTACACTCCAATAGTGCTTTATAATTTTACATGTGAAAACATTAATTCTGATCTGTTTATTGGAAGGGAAGCATTGCCACAACATGCAAAACAAGCAAGCAAATGACCAAAACACAGCCACATATGCACCAAATTAGAGTATGTGTTAGGAATCGTGGTTGTCCTAAAATTTAATCCCATCTGATTTGAATTACAATTGCGTCACAAAGCGGCAACAATGCTGACAGAGGCACATTCATGCCAGAATGAGATTTAATGCCGTACACAGAATTGTATGGAGCCGCAGAGAAAATAATCTAAAAATAGGAGTAGGATTTTTTAAAAAAAAAGAAAAAAGCAGATTACTGCGTTTGGTAATCTGCGTGCTAGATGAAGGGCCCACAATACGCTATGATGGGGCTTTGTCCCACTGGCGGAATGTGTTGTTGACAGGGTGCGTACACACGTAGAGCTGCGTCTCGGATGCTCGCATCAAAAGCCAAGATGTTTCCATGAACAGGATAGAATGCATCAAGAAACCAAACCAATGTCATCAGTACTGCAGAAATCAGAGCTCTACCAGATTTCAGTGGCAAGTCCCCGCTTGACCTCAACTCATAATTATTTGCTGTATTTTTAACAGTATTCGTAATTAATGTGGTTATGATAGCCTTATAACTGTCTGAACTGCCTTTAAACTGAGCAAAAAGAATTAAATATATATCATTAAGACACCATTTTACAGTTGTTATTGTTACTATAAACCATGATATTGCAACTGAAAACAGCCAACCTTTAGTACACCCGTCAAGAGTGTTTTACAACAAATATGACAATGTACTAAAAGAACACAGTAAAGCTGTAATTTAGCGTATCAGGACAAACCCCCCTTTCTAGACATTAATGTTTTAGATTATGGATGAGCCTGAGTTGAACCCTCTTACAGAAGTTCCAAGACCTTCTCCTTCCCAAATCCTCTTACAGTTGTCAGTCATCTGATTCATTGACCATTTCTTTTCTACTTATGTCTGTACTTGATGGCTTCCTAGAAGTCATCATACAGAAATAGGCGTTTTGTGGAATAACCCCACGTAGGCACAGTTACAGCAAGAGAGAGGCAGAGAGAGGGTAGGTAGTTTGTATTTTATAAATAAATGTCTGTGTCTACGTATGTAACACGCATATGTGGAATGCACATATTTGTTTATATATTTGTGTGTATGTATAATATATACTGTATGTAGGTTTTTTTTTTGAGAATGACAGCGGGAGAGTCAGAGAGACTTATAAAGGAATGCCAAGGCAGAGGAAAACAGCAGTAATTGGATTCCAGCTCCTTGACCTCACTGCATAATTGCATTTTACAAGCAGTGTAATGAGACCCGGAGCGGATCTCAAGACGCCCAGGCTCTGTGTGCTGTGAGGGAGACGCGGCAGGGAGTCGGCCGGATTGAGTGAGCATTCACTTCGGGGCCGCTGTGACCTGTACGCAGCGAGGGTCCCGCTTCGGGGGTTAACCCTGTTAGAGTAGAGCAGTCAACTTGCTGGGAGAGCATCGGGACATGACAGGAGAATTACTGTGCCCATGCACGCTCCGTAGGATGGTTAACAGATTAACGGGCAAAAATCACGTTCTACTCTTACCACCATCTCTTAGATGCAACGTTACCCACAGGACGAGTAAGATTGCAAATCAGGTGGATAAAATGAAGTATATTGCTTAAACTTTTGTGTGGCTGTCGTAAAGCGTCACCAAATACAGTCTTTGAAACTGCATCGTGCAACGTATAGAGGCTACCAAGTGGCGAAACAAAAAGCAACGGGTGAATGTTCCAGTAATGGACACGGCTCCATGTGGTTCGCAAAGAGGCTCTGAGTGCGTGGTGGGAAGCTGCTAACAATAGAGGTGCTGAGAGTAAGCTCCGGGGAACGGAAGCTGTGCTGCTCTTAGAGGGAGTACGCGGGTGAGCAGGAGAGAGAAAAAAGGGAACAGGCAGGAAAATGGTCACGGGAGAATAAGAGAGCAAAGGAGAAGGGCAGATCTGGGCTCTTTTTCAGTATGCCCGAGTGAGCCCGTACCGGACACTGGAGTATGACAATCCTCCAGCAAAGGTTCGATTTGCCAGCTCTCGTTCTGCTTGAGGATCTGCGCCGTGGGCCCCTGCGTCAGGCAGCAGAGGAAATCCAGACAGCTCACTGACAAGCCCAGCAGCAGCATTAGAAACCTGCCCCTTCCAGCTTACCCTTTATGAATCCAAAGCACCCCTCTCTCACTGCCTCGCCGCTGTGCTCCGAGCCACGGACTTGGGTTTATATGCTGCGGGGAGCGATGGTATTACACAGACGAAGCAATACATTAGGAGCTATGTCTACCTTTCCATCATGCCTCACAACATGAAGTCAAAGGTTGTAGAACGCTGCAACGAGGACTCATCTTAACACTTATTTTCACACATCGGGCACATGTGTCTAATTCATAGCACTTTTCCAGCTACCAAAGTGCTTTGAACATCTAAGAGATTGCGTGTTTGTGAATATTTTTCACTTTCCTGACATTGCTCTGATGTTGCAGCTTGCGGCAAGTTGACAGGAATAAGTGAACCTGTCACCATCAAGACCTCTGGGTCAAGGTTTGGTTCATGGATGACGGACCCTCTGGCACCTGAGGGAGATACCAGGGTATGTCGCAGTGCCAGTGTGACCTGCAGGCATGCTTTGTACTCATTTCATCTAGAGCATATTAACGATACTGCAAAGACCCCCCCCCCCCCCCAACCTTGAAACTATGCCCACAAAATTTAGCATCCTACATACAATAATACAGTATTACTGTACTTTCAATACGGCAAATACAGAAGCTGTAATAGTGTATGACACATGTAAAAACTACCTTTACCTAGCAGCCAAGTGATATGGAAAGGATATGAACTATGTTTGACCTTCCATCCTGTTTTCGGCCAGTTCGCAGTGGAATATTTTGATCCAGTAGAGTGGCCATTTCATCACTAGAGGACATTAACATGCAAATAGAGTGTAAATCTTCTTAGTTATACAGATGTCAGAAGAGCAAAGTCCCTAATGAAAGGATTTCTGTGTAGTAGGACCACCATAACATCACTGAGGTGATTCCAGTGGCGCTCAGGCATAGAACCAAACTACGTCATGCACAACCATCGTGAGGAATTGAAATTTCTACTGGAGTTTCTTGCTTCTCCTGTATGGTTTACTTATATAGTGTACAATAGATTGATTATAAGCACTGACTGATGGTTCATGCAATCGGGCCAACGTTAACAATAATTTGTTGTTGATCAATATTAAATATGGCATATGAATTCAAGGGTGCTGTGTTGTATTTTAATAAACATTGTTTAATGCTGAGCCCCTGTTTTGTTGTTTCCACTGAAAAGCTGAGAGGAGCTGGAGAGGCAGCATTCCATGTGATAGGGTAGTTCGTTTATTAAACTCATGCCAGAGATACATTATTTATGTTCTGGTGGGCCCTTGCCTCTCTGAGCATAGATCATAGATCAATCGTAGCTGAGACAACAAGACAAGTTTTTTATCTAGGGAGATCTACTTTAACACTGCATTAGGTTATGTAAAAATGCAATCTTTTGGGGCTTCATTCAACACTTGCTGACATTAGGGTTTGCTTCAAGCTTCAAATCTTCATAATGAGCATGCATGAATAGAAAACCCATCTATCTCACCTGATACATGTTCACAGTTGGGTACTGAATATTATGACAAATGTATTTATTGATAAATTAGGTGTGCTGGTGTGCTAGTGATACTTAAGGTATCATTTGTGACCATCACATACTGACAAAAACTTTTTAATTATTAAAGGAGTTCTCCTAGACGTTTATGAGTTCACTTATGTTCTTCTTTGCTAGGTGTGGTATATGGATGGCTACCATAACAACCGCTTTGTGCGGGAATACAAGTCCATGGCGGATTTCATGACGTCTGACAATTTCACCTCGCACCGGCTGCCCCACCCTTGGTCCGGCACAGGGCAGGTGGTCTACAACGGCTCCATCTATTTCAACAAGTTTCAGAGTCACATCATCATCAAGTTCGATTTCAAGACCTCCTCCATCAGCAAGTCACGCCCACTGGATTATGCTGGCTACAACAACATGTACCACTACTCCTGGGGTGGTCACTCAGACATTGATCTGATGGTGGATGAGGGTGGCCTGTGGGCCGTGTATGCCACCAATCAGAATGCGGGAAATATTGTCATCAGCAAGTTGAACCCCAACACTCTGCAGATCATCAAGAGTTGGACCACCAACCACCCCAAGAGGAGTGCTGGCGAGGCGTTCATGATCTGCGGTACACTCTACGTTACCAATGGCTACTCTGGGGGCACCAAGGTCTACTATGCTTTCCACACCAACTCCTCCACTTACGAGTACATCGACATACCATTCCAGAACAAGTACTCACACATCTCCATGCTGGACTACAACCCGAAGGACAGAGCCCTTTATGCGTGGAACAATGGCCACCAGGTGCTGTACAATGTCACCTTGTTCCATGTCATCCGCTCTGATGAGCTGTAATCGCCTACTTAAAAGACATTCTGTATCACATGATGCTTAAACGTGGTGGATATATGCTACAGAAAAGTAGAATGACAGCATAAAAATAACTATTTACAAAGAGTATAGTATGTATAAAGTGAATATAGAAAATAAGGACAGCTGCCAAAAGGTCACGCCTTTCTTTTTTAGAAGCAAATACTAACCTATGGGATTCTAACGGCGACTGTGTTTCTGGAGCTTTACCTCTTCTTCTGACCATTGTGTCGCACGTTAATTGTGGAGTCTGATCTTTGGAACTGGATTATTCTTGGTCCAGATGGATGGGCTGGTGAGTCTCGTGCGCAAAGGAACACAATGTTACAAATGCAAATCCCATCATATCCTTTTTAACAATTGAAATATACATATAAATAAATAAATAAATATATATATATATAAAACATCAGTTTAAAAAAAATGAAGGCAATGACTGTTGGAAGCAACCTGATTACAGTTTAGTCTTTGTGATTGTATGTGGATCTCTTATTTACATCTTTTTGCATGGGCATTTTATATCACTGCGGTCCACTCTTCTGGATGTATTTTGCGATATTATGCTGTATAACTAAAAGGGGCTAGTTTAGCAACATGGGGGGGTTATATTTATTTGTTCTTTTTTAATTTTTCTGCTTTCATTTTATTGGTTTTGTAACTATCACATTAGCGTTGGTATTGATATAACTGTGCTTATTCTGTCTTTGTTAGGTTGGACTGTGCTGAAAGAATCTATCTAGATCATATCTTTGTCTAGCAAAAATTATCACAAGAGAATGTATCAAGCAATGTATTTATGAGACAATGATGTATACATTGTTCTCTTTCAACTTGACTTCACAAGTCTGCTGTCTATGTTTCCTAGCAGAGATAAGTGGTGGCATCTTTCTCTGTTGTGCTTTTCTGGATGTGTTGTACCTGCAATGAGATAGTTTGTATTAATAAAAAGAGGATTGTTGTTCTATGCTAAACTGAGTCAGTGTGACTTTGAAAATATTCAGCACCCCTAGTAAGTGTCCGAAGAGAACTGGGTCAATCACTGACTCTGGACGTAAAACCACTAAGTCAATGGGTTCGTAACAAATTACTTTTAAAGTACATTTTAACGAAAACACTTAATTTAAGCAGAAACACTTTGTACAGGCAGCCAACCATTCATAAGACAAAATCCCAATCTGGAGCTAAGGGGTCAAGAAGGAAATTGTGGCCCACTGGGGACACTACTGGGATGACGGCGATGTACAAGTTGTCTGATAAAACAACAGCTGGCACAACCTCCTCCAACATCTGTCAGACATGCACTCTTGCTTACATTTTAATTAACAAATGGGAAGCTGCTATTTTTAGTCAAATTGTAAAACTACTGCTTGGGTAAGTGTATTGCAGTATCCTCCTTGCAGGCGAAAATGTGGATTCTGGCTCCCATTCTGAACTTTGAAAAAAAGAAAAAACTAGAAATGACAGCAATTTCTTATGAGCAGATAGGTCTTTTCATTATATCCCATTTCTCTCCTGAAATCTAAAACTTTTGCTTTAATTCTTTTATGTGGCCTTTCCTGGTTTCAAAACACACTGCTCTCCTTTTCATGCTCTGTTTCTGGGTTTTAATTCCAATTTTTTTTTTAAAAATGGCCACTGGCAAGTCCTGCCTGGAAAGTCTTGCCTTTAATCAATCCAGGATTTAATTAAGATCCTGATTCCTGCTCCCCCTCTTCTGGGGAAATGTACCTTTATTGTCATTATAATAAGGAACAGTAATGATAAATTTGCTGCAAATGGATGTAGACTTCCTGTCAAAGTGCCCAATACCCAAGATACTCAATACTCAGCAGGAATTAATAAAAAAAAAAAAAAGGCATTTTCCTTGTCAGTATGCTCCTCATCTTAATCCCCCATCATATTAGTCAACTGTGAATGATAATGCAGTACACACACACACACATTTTCAGAACCGCTTGTCCCATACAGGGTCGCGGGGGAACCGGAGCCTACCCGTCAACACAGGGCGTAAGGCCGGAGGGGGAGGGGACACACCCAGGACGGGACGCCAGTCCGTCGTAAGGCACCCCAAGCGGGACTCGAACCCCAGACCCACTGGAGAGCAGGACTGTGGTCCAACCCACTGCGCCACCGCACCCCCTAATGCAGTACATTCAGCCTGATCCAAACCCAAAACGTTTTCAGTGCCAACACCTAAAAAAATTTGTATTTCTTGAAAACAAACCCCATTGTTAAAGGATTGCCACAGAAATGAGAATGTGGTCCAACATGTTTTCTAGTTTAGGTTTTTAATTGGTAAGGTGTTTCCCGATCACCTCTTGTAGCACACAGCCCTTTCTTGTTCAAGTTGCTCACAGCATCCTTCCTCCATCCCAACTCTTAATCCTATCTAGGGTGACAAATTTGGTCCTTTTGCCACATGTCAGAGGGTGGGGACCTTCAGTTCTCTCCCATTTCATAACCATTCCAGTGAATACCATTATCTATACCAGTAATTGGAAATTAGTGCAGAGAATCTCCTCTCCCAGATTGAGACAGCTGTTGGTTATTATGCATGTTCTTTTATGTATTACTTAGGGTGTCCCATTGCATTGGCATGGATAGTTGTTTCTAAATTTCCCTTATCTTCCCAACATTACCTCACCGAACCACAGGCAACAAATTGATGGAATTCGTTTTCATGACAGACTTGTCATTTTTAATTGAAAAAGAGTTAACGCTGAACAGACGGTGAGCTGGGGGAATTTAAATTGGTTCAGCATGAACGGCTGGATGTGTGCGAACAGACGTGTTACTGGGCACGCGAGCTTCTTATTCAAAGTGTTGTCTTGCAGAAAGCCCAAAAAGAAAACGCACACAAAACAAATTTAGTTAGTGTAGGATATGTGAACTAATGGATGTCTACACTGCTGTCTGAAGGCACAATTTTGGAAACGTAACACTGAACTTGCTACTATAAACTGTCAAAGAGGACCACATACACACTCAAATTAAGACTGCGGCTCGAGCTAAAGTTTCATCTTCAGCTGCCTTTATTTCTTCACTTTCCACCAAATGCCATGCTAATAACCAGTCAAAACTGCACTGGATTTGTTCATACCCTTCCATTTGTTAATTAATTAGAAAAGATTTTTCTACAGTAAGCCTTTGTTTGCTGACAGGATTTGGAGACTAATTTGAGTGCCGTGCACTACTGTCTGGGAGAACACAGAGCACTTGCTCTTGGAGCACATTTCGGAGACAGAAGCTAAAGAAAGCCTTTTTTCACAGCATTAATAACTCACGGCTGTGACGTTGGGGATGAAAATAAACAGGTCCCCTGGGCGGCTGCTGTTCGAAGAGAACAAAAAAGAACCGAAGAAGCCCCCCACTTCAACACAGTTTTCTTGGGAGAAGTCTGCTGTGAGTCATATGATGAAGACTATGATCAGGACTGATGAATCCAGAAGATCTTTGGTCAACATGACGGACACAACACCGTGAATGCAAATGTCATACATAACGAACAAAACAAATTGGCTGGTTTATTTCTGCTACAAACTTCTTCATGTGTACATCTACTTTTTGGCACAAAAATACTTGTTTATCTTATGTTTAGTTCAATACCCAATTATTTTTGATTACAATAAGGGGCAGCATGTGTTCAAAGTCTGAATTTAGTTTTAAAACCCTGCAGTGCGAGTCAAATATATGCTGTTACAGAACCTCCGGGTCAAGAATCCACAGTACTACAGGAAACACAGGACCTGACAGAGATTCAGTGCGTATTCCAGATTAACCCAGATTAACCTCCCATCGAAGATGCTTATTGCAGAAAATTACCCTATACTCTCTGTGCTGATCCTTGAGATTTAGATACTTGTAGGGCTGCCATGTATACTTAAATTTGGTGCATATATGTGAAAGAACAATAAAACATATTTATGTTGTGCAGACCTATGACAACATCACCACAGTTTAAATTACACAATATCTGTTGTGACAATTTGTTGAACGCAAACAGGGTGTCCCGTTGCATGCAACAAAAGTCCGTAATAGATGAGTGGATGGTACAAATATGCTGTCTTTATGTCCATATTAAGCAATATGATTGCTGTTTTCAAAACATTGGTTATACAATATTGCAAAATACTTTTTCTTTCCTGCAATGTCTGTCAAACATACACAGTACAAGAAATGGGTTAGGCAATAACCTTTTGCATTTAATGAAAGGTCTGGTAAAGTTTCACTGAGGAAATGCAGCCCTCAAAGCTAAGAGAAGAAAGCACATTTCTGTGTCTGAACAAACTTCAGTCCTTCATAAGTCATGCATGGTTTCAGAAACCAGGGTTAGAGGTGATGTTTTTTTGGATGGGAATACAATCAACCTTCTGGACTGCAGGACCTCCATAGGGATGGGGGGCAAAACAGTGCTGAGAGGGGTTGGAATGGGCCTTCCCTCTCTCCACATTTTCATTCTCCCCCTACAAATGCAGTGTTTCATGATCTGACTAACTGAAGGTATGCCCACCCATCCTGTGTCAATTCCCCATCAGTCAAAGAAGTCTAGAATTAGGACTGAGTCACCACCAGAGTAATGGGTCTACACAGCTCATCAAGTAGGGAGTTATGCCGACTATTTGGGGTCCAATGCAGTAGTAACATTTACCAACATTTCATTTAATTGCTCAAAAACTAAAGGATTTCAAGTGGAGGTGTTTGTCATATTGTTAGGGCTGACACTTTAATACTATAAATGCTTTCCATCTGACATAAAGTAAAGCTGTAAAGAATTTAGACTAATGGAAATCATGTGACTCAGATAGCAGGGATGTGCTAAGTCAAATGATGGCACAGTCATGGTTTCTTTAGTTCTGAGATTATTTCCACATATGATGAGTTTTGGGTCAATCACCACCAGCACTGATGAAAGAAGATGGGTGCTTAATTAAAATTGGTCTTTGGAAAATAGCTTGTAATAACAGAAATCAACAATGAGCAATTTTTTTTTCATGAGCTCTGTTTTTAATATTAATTAGAAATCAGGAAAGGACATTCCTCATTTCCATATTCTTCAGAAAATTTTAGAAAACTTTTTCAAAAATGTTTCAAGCATACGTGATGTACAAAATATGTATTTGAGTAAAATATCAGAAATTGGAAGTCCATTGTTTATATGGTTTTGTAGTAAACTTCAGACTGAAAACAGGCTGGCAAAATCACACATGCATTAAAAGTCAAGAATACAAGCCAGTGCTTATTGAAAACAGTACAATGTCTGAATAACCTCTCGTTTTAAATGGCTTAGAGCACCGAAGCTTATTGTTGGGAATCGGACACTATGGTATATCAAGTCAGTAAAGTGTCAGACAAGCAAACACGGTGAGAAGAACACATCAAATCAATTCAAGACATACTGTATAAAGAGCAGTTTTTCTTTCCGTTGCATGTGAAGCTTACTTGTGGAGGGCAGGATGAAGAAGCATTTGCTTTTATAGGAAATGAGACAGCAAAAATTTACATTGAAATTAAATTATACACACACACACACATTTTCAGAACCGCTTGTCCCATACGGGGTCGCGGGGAACCGGAGCCTAACCCGGTAACACAGGGCGTAAGGCCAGAGGGGGAGGGGACACACCCAGGAAGGGACGTCAGTCTGTCACAAGGCACCCCAAGCGGGACTTGAACCCCAGACCCACTGGAGAGCAGGACTGTGGTCCAACCCACTGCACCACCGCACCCCCAAAATTAAATTATAATTAATAATAAATACTATTATAAATACTATCTCCAAAAAATCTGCAACACTTGACATTCATATCCCAGTAATCAACATCATAACAGGCACATGATATCGAACAATGTACTTAAAAGAAGAGGAAATGCAATTACACACATTAACACATTTATCTCTCTCTGTATAATGATTGGGGGTGCGGTGGCGCAGTGGGTTGGACCGCAGTCCTGCTCTCCGGTGGGTCTGGGGTTCAAGTCCCGCTTGGGGTGCCTTGCGGCGGACTGGCGTCCCGTCCTGGGTGTGTCCCCTTCCCCCTCCGGCCTTACGCCCTGTGTTGCCGGGTAGGCTCCGGTTCCCCGTGACCCCATAAGGGACAAGCGGTTCTGAAAATGTGTGTGTGTGTGTGTGTGTGTGTGTGTATATATATAATGATTTTAATGCTTGTTATGACTGTTCCTAAGTTCCAAATAGATATTTAAATTCATGCAAGCTTTCTCGCACAGTGTCTAATCAGGCGACTCATTAATACCTTGTGTTTGGATAACATTTAAATGTAAAGAACTTATATTTGTTTATTTACTTTGATTTTTCAAAGGCTATTCAAAAAATTCCAGAGTAATGGCTAGTTGTGAAGACAAATTTTCAAAGATGTATGAAAAAAGTGAATATTGTGGGGAAATCTGGGTCTTTCCATCTACTCCAGTAGTTGAGATCGCCCGAACCTAAGATTCCTTCTCCATGGCAACCAAAGTAGAGATTTTAATAACCTCCTCCCCAGGCAGCAGAGGAACAGCTGGGCTGGAGAAACCATTACTGAATGGTGCTCTGCCACAAAACACAAACCAGTATATTAACTCTGACCTGTTTTCCAGAAAATTCACAACAGACATTTCTTAAAATTACATTTTTGGATTTACCTTCATAGGGGAACACAGTTAACTGTCAATTAACAGCAGAATTTACTGCTGTTTTTTAGTAATATTACTTCGGTAAAATTTTCTTCAAGTTTCATTTTTGAACAATTAAACATTAATTTAGCTGTTTAAAACAGCTTTAACTGCTGTTAAGTAAGGCAGGTGCTGTGAAATTGAAAATACATTTAAAATAATGCAATGTTTGTTAACAGGCAATCTGAATTATCATAAGTCAACAGTGTGCTTAGTATTTAGGTAAACTGTGACTTCAGCAAGAAAAACTATTAAAATCTGATTGAAATTTATTTCCCATTCTTTCTTTAAATTTTTAGCAAGCTCTGGTTAAAAGCTTCAGCAAATATATACTGTATGATACATCCCATAATCCATCATCATTTACAATTTCTGAAACAGTTAATGATGCAGAGAAAACAATACCATTTTTCAGTGCAATACCAGAAACTGCTAAAAGGATTTTTGTAGCTCTGTGGAGAAACTCTCTGCGGAGAATTTACGAATGCAGAGTGATCTGAACATCTTATGGTCTCTTTTCCCGACATTACACATGAAAAACACATGGCTGACAAATTTCCCCAGCCCATTCTGTTAATACTATTGTCTTGTCCAGTACTGGGGAACAGATGAACAAGTGAAATATAATCCAGGAGTATGTCATCAGCAGAGCACTGCAGTAATCCTGTTAGATGACTTTAGTTTCAATTCAGATTGGAGAGTGAGCACAAACTGATGTTTAACGAAAAAAAAAAAAAAAATAATGTTGAATGGACATAAAATGTCAGCAATAAAGCTGTACAAATGCCTGTATAGCTTGGTATGTGATTTTATTTGATGCCACAGTGATGTTTTGCAAAAATTTTGCTTTAAAGTGCAACTTAATAACTGGAGTCTATTATAATCTTTTATATTGTTTATAGTTACATTTACCTACATTATGTTGCCATATAATAGAAAGACACTGTTTTTTTCCACATATACAAAGAAATACTAAATTCCGAATATAAATTTTATCTGTCTTCCTCAGATCACTGAATGACAGTCACTGCTAAATATTAACCTTTTATTCACTGTATTTCCTTTCTCACCACAGACAGCTTGATTTTTTTACTCAGTATATGACCATAGGGCATCTGTAAAGTACAGTAACAATGTATGATAAATCAAAGCACCTCTAAGGCACCACGCAACCCCGCCCACAAAGAAAGCAATAACATGGTACGCAGCCATAAATTAGAGCACAGCCAGCTTCAGCTCTCGGAGCACAAATTGTATTTTGATTGTGTTCCTGTCAGCATCTTTGCTCTTCCCCAGCATTTACATTCAACCCCCAATGGAAAGCATTTGTGTTTAGCAGTCTTTTTAGCCATGTACAGTGGAATTACAGAAAAAATATGTGGCAGTAAGCTAAGGTAAAATCTTCAAATAAACAAAGAAATTATATTGTGGGTAAAAACATATAAATACCGGCTCCTATGCAGCTGTACTCTGCTTTGATGATGCACTCAAGAGCACCATAAACATTAACACTAAATGCTGAAATGCGTAGATTTGTTTCAAACCTCGTACCATAAGGTCATTGACATGTTCTAGAGTCTGATGTGCTTTGTGCTATAAGGACCTGCTTTCAAGGTTCTGTGTAGTAGCCATGGTGTTGTTAGAAGCTCTTGAGAGGAGAACAACTGTTGAAGAGCCCCAACTGAAAGCTCTCAGAAACCGAAAGAGAACAGAGATGGCTAAGTGTCATGTATGTACTGAGGTCTGAGCATGCTTTAAGTGGTTTTCTTTGTTAAGCTGAAAACCTACCTGACTACCTGAGCTATGTTTGTGCCATACTGATAATTTAAAGGTCCAACAGGATCCTTGTTGGTGCCTTGGACTCATTGCAGTGACCCACGAGACCATACATTTAGAGTGCAGCCTCTATCCTCTGATATTAACCAGCTCAGTGAGCCATGTAGAACCTGTTGTCAATGGCAATTCCTCCCTTCTTGACGGGAGAGAGAATCTCCTCACCATTCCCAGGTGCAAATCTGAAGAGGAAAAACAAGCATGACATCATCCTCTCCAAGTCAAGGAGGGTTCATGGAAAGCAGAATGAAAACACAAGATGAAAACCAGCAAATGCAAAACAACATGTTCTTCTTAAGTGAGATTATTCAGAAGTCCTGTTGGTTAATGACATCATTGTTTGATTGTTTATCGTACAATTTTACACAAAGCCCAGTGAAAACACCCACTTGTGCCGCAATTCCCAGAAGGAACAGCAATAAAGGTCAGTCAGTGCTACCTGGTTTACAGCATTTCCATTTTTTTACTGCTGTGTCAAAGTCAGAGGAAAATATGAAGACTGAAATGCAGGGCCCTACTTGAAAGAAGTGTGCCCTGTTCACTCCCTATTTCTTTTAAAATGTCTCTGTGCGTTTATCTTATTCAACAGTGTCCGGAAATTAATAAGCTCTTGCTATTGCTGACTTATTGATATATAGTTATTTTTTGAAAAGAGTATCATGACTCAATAAAGGATGTCCTCACTCACCAACAATAACCATTAAACCGAAATGACCAAGGAACCCATGTGCTGCTTTGACCCATTGTCCCAAGCCAGGAGATTGAAAATTAAAGATAAATCAGCATCATTAAGATAAGTAAGGTGATTATGAGCAACACAAATTAATTTTTTATGTAAATTTCTTTAAATAATGCATAGTGTTTTCAATCTCCCTTGTTTACAGAGACATATTAGTACTGACAAACTTTAAGGGACTGGACCCAGTAGGTCCATAGCTTAGTGAAAATGAAAACAAACTCATGACTGAAAAGTTATCTCTTATCTCAGAAACAGCCTTGGGGATGTAACCTTGACCAGGGTATTTAATTGAAATACACTCAGCCCTCAAATAAGGGATGCCCCATAATGGAAAATGTCATAGGGGCTTGTGAAAATGTATTCCCTTTTTTAATACCACAAGATTATGATTAAGGAAAATGGCATTTTAGCCCATTACGTGGGCATTTTACTTCCAGAGCAGGTGGAAAATAGTTATAAGAATACCAGTTGCCTTTGCTCATGTTTTTCAGTCAGTGGCCGGATTTTAAAAGGAACAATTTCATCCCAGAGCAACATGCACTTTTCAGCTACCTTGCAAAGAGGTACAAATCATTTCACTGAGGGAAATTATCTCAAACAAATGCAGGCAGTAAAAATGATTAATAAAAGAAAGCCAGTTGTCTGTACCATTTCAATCAGTGCCGTTTAGACAAAGCAAGTAACTCTGTGGGCGGTGAAGATGCTACTCATCTGTCAGGCTGTCATGAAAACTGGTGTACGGACTTCTCAACAAAAACACAGTAAAACATTAAATGTGTGGTCTCTGAAGGAATAGGAGACTTTTGGTGCTTTTGTTTTTGTCCTTTCATGAGTGTGTTTGCAGTACTGTTCACAAGAGTACAACATTCACAACTGTTGCACATACCTTGAATGGCTGTTGCAATAGCATACTTTGAGCTGAAAAACCCTGTTGTCAATAAAACTGAGCTTTTAAAACCCAGGTAAAATGCACACAATATTTCACGCCTCCTGCAGAAAATTATTAGTTTAGTAGTTTTTAACTCTTCAAAATGAAAACATCACAGTTCGAAGCTCAAGCTGCATTGGGTTATTAATGAATTATGAAAATGTAACATTAAAAGACAAGGTAGATATAATTCTTGTTAAAAAATATTGGTGTTCACCATGCATCAAAATACTTTTTGAGTAATTTAAGTTTTGAAAAATATTTTCTCCTGAAAACCATTAATATTTTTTCCAGTAGGAAATCATAGAAATTCAACACCGTCGCTATGGAAGCTTACCCAACAGTGTGATTTCACAGAATGCATTTAGTGTAAAGCATAGGTGTTTTTCTAATAATTAGAGAGTACAGTTTCATACATTTCATCTTTAGTTTTTCCATCTAACGTACGGTAGGTAGATTAACATTGCAAGTCGCTTTGGAGAAAAGTGTCAGCAAAATAAAAAAATATAAATGTAAACGTAAAAGTCAGTGTTGCACAGATCTTTGTGTAACACGGTCTCTTCACCTTTTTCATTTGTATGGATTAGGTTTCTCTCCAGTGATTTGCTTTGTTTCCGTTCATAAATATTCTCTGCTTATCAGTCTATTAATTCTCAAATTAGTATCACATTAGTAAAACTGGGTGCAAAATGCATCTTTCTCATTCTTTGTGAACTGAAAATATGAAATTTCTTATCTTCTTACATTTTAGGATAGCAGGTGAAAGATATGCAATATTTTCAGAATATGTTATCTCTTGTCCTTATAATCTCTATATTACTATTATTTTTTGCCTACCAGATGTCCTTGGCTAATTTTTCAATGAGTTTGAACGACCCTTCTGAGATCATTCACAGTAGACTGTGCACCTCCATTCATTCTCAGGAAGCTTAGCATCACCTTTGACAGCCTGCATTCTGCAGCTTTTTTCCACCTCTTAGGTTCCTTTGAACTTTTCCTGTCCAAGTCTGCCTCCGCACACAAGATCAACAAGCAACTATACATTTATTCATTTAGCTGACGCTTTTCTCCAAAGCAGCTTACAGTGTTGAGGTTACAATTATTTGCCCATTTCTACAGCTGGGTAATTTTACTGGAGCAATTTCGGGTAAGTACCTTGCTCTAGGGTACAACAGTCAGCAGCAGAGATTAAACCTGCGACCTTTGCATTCCAAGGCAGCAGCTCTAACCACTACGCTACCAGCTGTCCCTATATACTTAAACTTCACTCGAAACTGCTGCACTCTGACCTCACAATACCTCTTTCATATATGTTTTTGGTCTCATTCCAACCTGCTCTTCATTTTTCAACTTCCACTTTCACATGCTTTTTTTTATGCTCACCTATCTTTACAGCCTAAATCTCAACCTCCTGCTGCAATCTGCTCCTTATTTCTGTCCTATCCTTCCTCTTACTGCGCAACCTTTCTAGCCTTTCCACTGGCACTGCTTTCTCCTCCCCGCTGTCCTTTTTCATTCTCCTTCAAGTCCCTCTATTCGAAAACTTCCAGGACTGCACCACTATCATCCTTGGGCTCCAATGCACATCTCGCACAGATAGAACCAACTTGTGCATGGAAGTGACTCAAACCTAAAAAAAATACCAACCTTGTGGCCTAACAGACACTGCTTCCCCATCTGATGTCTTCTCTGATATGGTAACACTCTTCCAAAACAAACTGAAATCTGCTGTAAATAACCCTCAGACACCATTTTCCTACTTTCTCTGCTCAGTCCCCTCATGCCTCCCTCCTTCCTCTTCTCTCACTTCAGATATCACATCACACTTCACAGACAAGGTAGCTGCCATCAACAGCCAGTTCTCCAAGCTAACACTTCCCGATGTCTTGTTTTGTTTATCATGGCTTAAACTTCAGTTTTACTTGAATGCTTTTTATGTTTCACTAGTAAGCTAATATTGGGTGGACATCACTCCAAGTTTCTCTGCATCAAAATACTCTTGCTCTGTCTCTTCGATCATAACACAGCTTTCCTTAACTCCTTCTATTCTTCTCATTCATTTCTGAAGGCATGTAAGCAGGCCCATGTCACACCTGTCCTCACAAAACCTTTTCTGGACTCAAATAATGTTCATAATTACAGTACGTAACGGTTCCCCTCCTCCCATTTCTTTACAAAACTGTGAAACATGTTGCTAATTAGCTGTCTGATTTTCACTCCTCGATCAAAGTCAGTCAGATTTCGAACATTTTCACTACTTGCTGTTTCGAAGGCTGCTGTCTACTTACTGCCAGAACATCCTTCCTCTCTACTGTCCGGACAATCCTGAATCTGTCAGCAGCATCTGCCTCTGTATACCATCAGATCTCTCTATCATTACTTACTAAGCAAAGCATTACAGGCACTTCCTTAAGCTGATTTGCATCCTACTTTCGTGGCATTGCCTACTACATGTTCTTGGAAGGATCTCTCTTCCAGAAACAGGAGTCCTAGAGAGACCAGTGCTGGGTTCACTCCTTTTCTCATTACATTAAATCTCTGGGTTCTCTTATCCCCAAAAAAGGGCTTTTCATATCACCCAAATAAAAGAAAATGCATTAATAATACATTCTTATTCAAGGTACTAAGCAAGCAATATTTAGAAACTTGTCTTTGTAAAGACCCTTGCTTCTGAAGCCCATAAAGTAAACATAGCTTGTTTTATGTCCTTTGTGATTAAAATGTCTCGCTATAGAAGTCTTAATATCTTATTGAATAAATTTAATTTTAGATATTTATTTTTTATGATGGCATGGCGGGTTTTGCTGGTGCCCGCTGTCTGGAGGGTCTGAGGTTCAAGCCCTGCCTGGGGTGCCTTGTGATGAACTGGCATCCCGTCCAGGGTGTGTCCCCTCGCTCTTCAGCCTTGTGCCCTGTGTTGCCGGGTAAGGCTCCGAGTCACTGTAACCCTGCTTGGGACAAGTGGTTGTTGACAATGCCATTTGTTTTTTTTTTTTTTGAGACATGCATTTTTGCCTCTGTAGTCAGCATTACATGTTATTCTTCTAGATATTAAGCAATGCACAGGATTAAGGATGTTTGCAAGCGTAATGGTGCAAGAACAACAAATGCAGTTAAAACATTTCAATTTGTATCTGCAAAAATGGTGAACAGCCTTTTTGACTTGTCTTTGATAAACTTGCAACAAAGTACTAGTTTATGCATTACTATTTAGCTGGCACATTTCTCCAAAGTAACTTACAAGGTTAAGCTACTTGCAATTATTTACTCGTATATACAGCTGGGTAATATATACCAGGACAATTCAACAGCAGGGGGAATTCAAACCTACAGCCTTTTGGTCCAAAGGCAGCAGTGCTCAAGACTAGTTTAGTGCTCAAGCAATGATTATGAAATTTCTCATCCGTGCTACAAATTTAAAGAACCCTGGAGAAAAGGAGACAAAAAAACACAGGATTTTACTGTCTTGTTTTTTTTTTAAAAAAATATCCAAAAGAAATTCAAACCACATCAAGTGTAAAAGTAAATTGTAAGGAGCAAAAAATTATTCAATTCTCTTTTGGAACAGTTCAGATAAGCAAGGATGTCACCAGTTTAAAAAAATAAGGATGTTTTATCCTAAAACGGTACTCAACTTTTCTCTTTGTGTATTCTAGCATAACTAATAAGTCCACAGCAGCTCCGGCTTTGATTGTAGTTTCATGTAGAACATTTGTGTAGAGATACATATATCCTGTTCTGACCCAGTACAAAATTCATCACTGAGTCCAGTCAAGTCTGTTGTATTCATAATGAAAATGACAGCAATCAACAGTGACTGCTGTTGATTACTTGTGAAAATAGATCAACCAGAGAAATCAAAATTTTTCTTGAGTCTGAATCCCTTGCAAAATGCTTGATGCAGTACAATAGCAAATTCACTATAACTGCAGGAATAGCATGTAACAAAAAAAGAAGGATTAACAATCTAGTTTCCCACAAGTCTCTTTGCCATAGGTACATTCAAACTGAATGAGAAGCTCTGCTTTGTTGATGAGTTGTATTACTGCCATGGTCACTGGTAAAGATTCTCAAATATTAACAGTGCAGAGTGCTGTCCTAAGTATGCTAAGTATGTGCAAACATTTCAAAGAGGCCTGCATGGGATTTTAATAATGTACAGCTGCTGAATATTATCAGGTTATGCAGGGGAGTTCATTTGTATGCAGTTTCTCTAGCCTTTCAACAGAGTTCAGTGATAGGAACTCACTTCATGAGAAACAAGACTCTGGAGCTTTCCCAGCACTGGAGTACATTAAACAAAAGAATCCTTAACACACACATGACTGTAGAACACAACTTAACCTGAAGCGTTAGATTCTCCAAGATGTATCGCATTACAGTTGCTCAAATTAACATTAATTTTCTTTACTTATTTATCTGTCGTTATTGACAACGGAACAGCACTGGGTCACAGCAACATAGAGACAGAATCTATACACCGAGGAAAAGAAAATACATCCACATAAATAAAACAAGGTGTAAAACAAGGGCAAAATGTTACAATATTTCACAGGTGAGATTAAGCAGCACTATGAAATTCCAAGAAGGTGTTCAGGGTAGCCACACACAAACACACACATTAACTCACAAAGGCACAAACTATGACTAATTTGACATCTGTTAACCTAGAGCATGTTTAAGGAAGTAATCAACAAAAGAATTAGGGTTGTGGAATAACAAGAAAACAGAGGGTTACAAATCGAATCTGTTGCTCAGGACGTTTTGAATGTTTGAGTAAACCATTCCATTAAACTTGTATCCTATCACATTCCCAGAATAGATGCACCAAAGTGCCAGGAATAGCGTTACATTTAAAACACAGATGAGAAGTCCAGGAATTCCTGTGAAGGCGTGCTGGAGCAATGTAGCTTCTGGCATGGTCAGATCTGATTTTTTATTAATGTTGTAAATGTTAAACTTGAATCTGACACTGAAAGTAATTATAAACTCCATTGTGCCCAACACAGGAAATCCTGAATGGATGGGTAAATGAAAAAAAGAAAAAAACAAATGTGTGTTTTTGCTGGTGTGAGTAAGTGGAAAATTATTTTTTATCCTAATCACCCCTTCATTATGTGAGGCAGAGATAAAGCTTGCAAATAACAATTATTTCCATGTCAGTGATTTTTTTCAACTCAGTTGAATTTCAATGCATTGCATTGGTTATAACAGCTCCTGTTATTTTCCATTCCAGTGAAGTACGTACATTTTTTCTCTGACGATTAAGCAAGAAATAAATAAATAATATCTTTATATTTGGTGTCACATACTTGTATGTAAGCAGTTGAATAAATGATTCTCCCCATACATGCATATTCACACACCGTCTGAACCGCTTGTCCCACACAGGGTTGAGGACCCTAACCCAGCAACACAAGGCATAAGGCTGGAGGGGGAGGGGACACACTCAGGATGGGACACCAGTCCCTCGCAAGGCACCCCAAGCAGGACTCAAACCCCAGACCCACTGGAGGGCAGGACTGTGGTCCAACCCACTGCACCACTGCGCCACCACACCCCCTCACCATGCAGATTCATACCCATTAAAAAAACAGAACTATGCGAGAGGGGCTCTTGCAGGGGTTAACCTCCTCCAACATCACCTAGGGCTTTCTGTAAAGGTCAGTTTGGAAAGGTCACACAGTGCTAGGAGGAGATGCATTACCCCTAGGGGGTCTGCAAGGCTTTCAGGGTCTTAAATGCATGTCATGTGACTGATTTTACATGTTTCCAGCCCTGCACAAGGTTCAAACTTTTGTCGAACCTCTCCCTGGTGGGCTAATTTCTGTTTTCAATTATTATCAAAAGCCAGTCAACAAGTGCAAAAAGTGAAATGTAAGAGGTCTGAAGGTACATCACTAAATCACTGAGATGCATAAATGCCTAAAATGACTCAGACATACACACACACCTAAGGGTAAAATAAAGTCAGTTTTATTCTTCTTAACAAAAACCTCACCACCATCAGTTTTCATCTAGCAGTTTGCAAAAAAATAAAAAAGTATGTCACACCTACCAATACCTGGCAAACAAGTATTGCACTTGCTTGATATTATCTGCCAAATTAATCAATGTGATTGGTTTTGAGTGGGTTCTTCAGTCAATGGTGCAAAAAACTCCATTTAAAAAACACTGTTAATGTGCTTACATTCCCCACATACGGAAAAAGACACACACATGTAATGGAAAAACAAATTCACTGTACACCAGTTTGGAATTGGAATACAAAAGAGAAAATTTTCAATCAGGCAGCATCTAAAAAGTCACAGAAAAGATGGAAAAACAATTCCATAAAATAATCAAATATCTTCAGAACTTGCTTTATCTACCCATTCTGGGCAACACAAGCCATGGAAATGGTAATGATGTCAATCACATATTTTAATGAAACATGATTGGTGATAACAACATTACTCTGTAATTCAACACTAATATTGCCTGCAATACATATTATCTTTACCATAAACGCCATAAATACTGGATGACCTGGACCTGGACCACTCTGGTTTATTGATATTTTCAAACAGTCACATATTTCCAACACTTGTTCTTCTTGTTTGTATGAAACTTGATTGAAAACCCTTTTAATACTGGGATTGAATTTACCATGCAGTGCTGTAATTCAGCCCCCTCTCCTCTCTAGGTCTGGCAGCTCCAGCGGGGATTTGAAAAGCTGTCACTCTGGAGGTGACACAGAGGTGACAAGGACAATACATGCGCATTCAATACCCACTGAAGCATCATAGATCTTGGTTTCAAGTGGACCAACAGAAATTTATGCCCAGCCCTGGATTTCAGATCAACACTTCGGAGACATCACTTCCTGAAGATCGTTTTATTGGAAGGAATTTTTAAAAGAGGGAACTGCTGAATTCTGGAAGTTTTGATGGTGCAATTGCCCTTAATAACAATGAAACAATGAACTAAGGGGAAAAAAAACAGTGCAGGCAATCACAGAACTCATTTCCAGGCTCTTCTAAGCTTCATCTATGAGCTTTTTGCCATCCTGTGCAAAAAAAAATGTGTTTCAGAAGCAATAACTATGAAGTTGCCCTGATTATTTGAGTGCAGACCTTTTTATGGAACACTATATTGTTTTTTTATCATGAAAGGAGCAACTTACAGTCTCTATCAAAAAGAAAATTTCAGCCGCCAAGCCTGTAGACAGCATTTTCTTTATACACGACAACTATTTTTCATGTTCTACTTTGTCATCAAGAATTACTATTTTTGCTTCAGTCATTAAATTACCTTTTTTCAAGAGGTAGTTATTTCTTTTAGGTTACTTCTTTGCTTTTATTAACTTGATCCTATTAAGCGCATGTAAAGCTCCAAGAATGCACAACTTTTCAATTTTCCCCCAAGCACATCATAAGGTGTGTCCTTTGCAGCAATATAAAAACTCATAGCCTTGTCAGATATATTAAATTTATTTCTACTCTGTGACATGCAAAATTCCACCTATACCAGAAAGTAGCAGGATTTTTTTTTCAAGGTGTAAAAGTAATTCTGCACAAGCACAAAATTACTCTATTATCAACAAATGTATGTTGTGGTACATTTGTGATACCATGTCATTTCAGCCTTGGTCGTTCTGTCGGTGTAACATGTACTTCACGCGATGGACTTTGAGCATGAAAGCTGCCAGGCCAGATCTTAAGCGTCCTGCTGTAGTACTTCTTGACTTAGGTACTTCGATGTGGATTGCTCCTGTAAAATATCCATAGGTTGAAAATCCTTTCCTTTCGTTGTGGTTCAATGCAATTTTAGACATTTCAGTTGTGTTTGTTGTAATGCGATGGTGATGGAAGACACTTATAAACACCAGCATAGTGATCATCTCCTCAAAGTCAAGAGCAGGATCACCTGCCTCACCACATATGTGGTATATCTGCTTTCATGTCCTTTTCACCTATATTATGCGAGTAAAACAAAACAGTGACTCAAATGTACCGTGTGAAATAATTACCCCAAATTTCCTGTAGGAAAACATTTCAATAATCTTAAAAATACAGTTGGTTCATTACATTTCATGGGGATCGAGGCCGTAGCCAGTTTTAGGAGAGGGGCCGAGAGAGACAGACGGCTTCTCCAACTGAAGGCATGGTATATGACAATGTTGAATATGATATCCCTGTTGGGGACGAATGAGGATGTCTCATCACTTGTTCTTATAATAAAGGCCTCCATTTTTTACAGGCTTACACGTTTTATTGTTGTGGTGTTTGGTCACATGTGTTTCACTTAGGGTTACAATTTATATGTATTTTCTTTTTTTGTCATCACATGCATTTACCTGGTTCATTGTGTGTTATGATATGGTGCATTTTTCTTTTTTTTTTTTTCTTCTTCTCTCTATTTTGCAGTTAACATGTATTATAAAGGTTACCTCAAGTATCAATTCTGACTAAGCGTCAGTGTTCTACCATACCATAGACTACAGTGTCATTCCTATTTGCAGTTTCTCCATTCATCTTCATTGTTCTATGAAATTATTGTCACACTACTCTATGTTTGTCCAACTAAGGTCTTTACATGCTGAAGATGGCCAATGGCTGAAATTCGCGTTGCAGTGTAGATTTTTTGTTTACATTAACGCGACCCCGTATGGGACAAGCGGTTTCAGATGATGATGATGACTTAAAAGCATATATGTATTTATTTATTTGTATAAATAATTATTTCAATTATTTAAATATATTATTTATATACATTATATTACATTACATATATATAGATATATTCATATATACATATATATTTTATTACTTTATATGTAATGTGTAATAATAATATAAACTTGTTTATATATATGTACTATAACTATAAACTAAACTATATATAGATATATTGTTTGAACTGTGTGTGCTGCTCTTATAACACAATTACAGTTTTTTTGTAGGATTCAGCACGCATTTTAACAATTTCTACCATATTTTGGTGAGCATATTTTCCATTAAGAAATCCATCCATCCAGCTTCAGGAACCCCTTGTCCAGATGTTAGAAATGACACACAATATTAAGTTACTCTGGATAAGAATGCATTATGCATCGCATAAGGAACAAGAGGCATCATAAGTAGACAGAGGTTACTACCATAGAGTAGTACTAGGGTACTAGTAGTCTCTGCAGACATAGTACACTGCACAACAAACACTTTTTAAATCTGTGAAAAACTTCAGTCCACTTTATTAAATTGTTTCTTGATTTCTCTGTCTGCTAACTTATCTCAATTTACTTAGCTACCTTTTGTTTCAGGTTTCTTTCTTGACAATTCTTTTATGAAATTCCATTTGCCAGCAGACGTGGTATGAAATCTAATCTTGCCTTCCTATCCTTAAATATATGAGCAGTCCTGTCCATACCTGACTTGGCTGGTTTCCCTTCCTCTCTGGAACCTCTTGTGCAAAGACTCCATTACTGCTTGCTTTTAAGACATGCAGTGCAATGACTTAAGGTCAGCGGAGGAGATGGTAAAATGCAATGTGACTAAAAGTGCAGGCTGATGGTGTTTCAGAGACTCAGCAGCATGATAAAGATGAAATCTTGGACCAGTCATTTTCCCTGCCCTCACCTTGCCATGGACGAAGCACAAAGAGAGAACGTGTATGTGGTTTGGGATTCAGACCTAATCTCTCTGTGCCTTATCTTTCTCTTGTCGTGGTCCTCTTTCTCTGGGGTTTCTCCTCCAGACTTTTGCCTTCTATATAAGGGAATAATGCAGGAGCTCCACAGGAAATTATTTAAGTACTAATGTTTTCAGTGAAAATTACATTATTTACTTTCATAACAGAACTTTATCATAGGATGTTTAAATTGCTTTCAGCTTCAAAAACTTTAGTCATTTATTGAATTGGATTTTTACTGGAGCAATTCAATTTGAGTGTCTTGACAAAGACCGTCTGTCCCGAGAGTTAATTGGAAGCCTTTTGGTCAGTAGTCTAGTTCCAGTATGACCACTATGGTAACAGTGTTAGAAGGTGAGATACTGCTTCTGTGTTTAAAAAAAATTCTACAGCTAGTATTTATTAATTTTCTGATAAATTTTAAACAATCATGATATGTAGAACAATTAAAGCTCTTATTTTTTTCTTCTGGAAGATGATAAATGATGACCCTGAGGCAAACAACTATTGGTGTCATTGCCTGTAGGCTGTTGGAGAGACTCTAATCAGCCCAGCCACACAAATTCTAGAGAAATTTATGGTAAACATAGGCAATTGCAAAAAATAACAATGCGTTTTTACATTGTCTGTTTTCAGCTATTCAGCAAAGAGCATTATTCAAAACAGACAGCATATACTGTAATTATAAATTCATGTTCACATATTTCTGCTGATGTAACTGTGATTACAATAAGTAACGAATAAAAAGGTACATTTGCAGTGAACCTAATGGAATGCAACAAGCAAACATTTAGTCAGAATGCCAGCTCATTAAACAGTATGCTATGTGCTGCCCTCTTTCAATTCAGGATTGCAGGTTTAAATCAGTTAAGGGCCCGTGTACTCATGGGACACACTGTGGTGAAGTGAATCACCGGTGATATCATGTGGAAAAATACTGGCAGCCCAACAGCACTAAGGAGATCAGCTTGAGTCCACAAGCAGTGATGCATACAATACCTGCATAAAGGCTCTCTGGTCACCATCTGTGGCAAAAGAAGACATTTACTAAAGTGATTTATGCTGTAAAGAAAGATGCAAGAAGACAAAGAATGTGACCAATTGAACATCTAGAAAATCTGTGTTTATTTCTTCACAATTTTTTAACCCTCTCTAAAGAAAAAAAAAAAAAAAGACATTTGTCAGCTCTTTGGAGAAAAACTACTAAAAATTTAAGAAATTATAGAAAACCATTGCTAGGACTGTTTCCTCCAACATAAAGGCCTTTTAACAGATTAAGCCCAAAGTTTCACACAAAAGCATTAGTACTGGATTGGTTAGTTACAAAATACCTGGTAAAATGCCTTCAAGCTTGTAGCCTAGTAGGGCAGTATAAATAAAATGTTTACCTTACTGTTTACAGACGCCTTTCTCCAAAGCGACTTCCAAGGAACTCTATGTAGTGTTACCAGCGCACACACCTTATTCAACAAGGTGATTTACACTGGGTCACTCATCCATACATCAGTGGAACACACTCTCTCTGTCACTCACACACTATGGGGGAACCTCAACAGCTTGTCTTTGGACTGTGGGAGGAAACCAGAGCACTCACAGGAAACCCGTGCAGACACACCACCCAAGCACTGTGAGACAACTGCGCCACTCGCTGCGCCTACATGGTATCCCAAAAAAAGGAAAAAAGATCACAACCGCACACTTTGAGGTGACAACACTGGGTTTCGTTTAACAACATTCTGATAACAAATTAATTGATTAATTATTAATCATTTTATGTATACCAAATCCCAAATTTACAAATACCTTTGTGAGCATATGTGTATTAGTAACTGAGTTTGTTTGTAACTCTAGCCATTACATCACAATTAATGAAATCGTTTCAGTACAAACGTCCTTCAATTTATGCATGGACTGGGTTCTTTGAAAACCTTAGATAAAGTTAAAATTAATTAAAATCGTGCTGTAGGACTGTTATTTATGTATTCTATTTTCATCAACTGTTCGTACTATGGAGGGCTGGTGTGTTCCACATTCTATCCTGGAAACGTAGGCCATGAGGAAAAGGAACACCATGGACGGGATGGCAGTCTGTTGCAAGACTTTTATTTTATCTTCTTTTATTAACTTCAGACAATCTGCAACACTCATCAGCATTTGGACACTTTTTGGTGGCTCTCTTACCTATACAATCTACGAGAGTGTTATCATACAGATGTACCAGAATTTTACTTGCTGGCTAGGTTCTGTAGAAGCCTTGGATATGGCAATAATAAATAAAAATATGCAGTCAGACTTTTATTTCAACATTTACATCAAGTTCATGCCACAGTAAAATTAAACTGTTTTAAATTGAGCATAAAAATACATTGTCTCCACAAATTCCTATTTAATGCTGACTCTTGACTGATGAATCCCATAAACATGTTCACCATTCCTCATTTTTCTACTGATCACCAAGACTCACAAACACCACTCAGGAGCTGTAAACACTGCGTACGAGTGGGAGTTGGATATTTTTTATACTGTATATGTGGAGTTAACTTGGCTGCCGCTGTGAAAGCATTAAACAACATGTTCTTCATTCCATATCTTTACTTGCTTAACCCTCTCTCAAAAGCCTTAATTCATGTTCATCGGGGCCCAGTCTTAGTAGAGCACTTAAGACTTGGAGGTCCTGCTCTCTATATTTATGTGTCTAATTCTGTACCTGGTCCTGTCTTCTGGCCACACCGCAGGGCCCTGCACCTCCGGCAGCTGTTCTCTGTAGACACCAAGAGAGGTTATACCTGTCCCACTATTCACACAGTCACAGTCAAGGTCATGGCCTCCTCTGTCTCAGACACGCTTGGCAGGAAAAGCAGGAAGTCCAGAAATGATAACCTTAAATATTACCCTGCAGCTTATCCCAAACGGTCTTTTGGACCCATTTGTCTTTCACCTCCTCTTTGTGGTGGGCCCAAGATCACAGAAAGATTGCTTCACCCATCTTCTCTTAGTCTCTTGCTCCAATAGATGCCTTCAAATTAGAAAGGCTATGCAGAATTTATATTTGCCCTCTTTGACATGACAAGTCACAGAATATTTTTTTGTCCCTGACTCAAACTCCATCTCTGATTATCTGTACAGAGGCAGCTCTGAAGCCCACCTGTGTGCACAGTGGAGACTGTAATTGCTGCAGGCCTGTAATACCGGCTAGATGAGCTCGAGGGAATGCAAGGAAGCTTCCTCTGAAACACACTGCCTTTTAATTACCTTTCAGGCTCTAACAGAGCGAGACACAGCCCGTACTGACCAGGGCCAACGGGTCATGGAAGGTCTTCAACCTGCACACACTCCAGCCACACATACAAGGCAACCTGTCCCCCGTGGAAGTACTTAATAGTAAAGAGGGTAAAGCATTTTTCAAGGGATGACAGACTCCTTGAGCACATTTTTGCATTTTTCATTTCTAGCAGGACTAATTTTCAAAAGCGGAGAGAAATTCACAATCATAATTTCAAGTATTTTGGAGCATGGTGCAGGGACATATACAACTACAGAACAGAAGAGCATTGATAATATTACATGCCCTTGGCTTCTAACTTTTTGACCTTTATAATGCTCAAGAAAGTACTTTAAACACAAAGATGCAATTAAAGTGTAACACAGGAACAGGTCAAGATTATTCCAGGTTAAGTTTACAATTATAATACATTTACATTTACATTTATTCATTTAGCAGACACTTTTGTTCAAAGCAACATACATCTCAGCAAAAGTACAATTTATGTATTACATTAAGAGAAGGAAACATAGCTGCAGACATGAAAGTCTCAAGTAAACCTAGTTTGTTACTTACCACTTGCTTCACCGAGGTTCATCGTTCCAGTAGGTGCATAAAACAGAGGATAGAGAAATCCTGATACCCTCCTACCATTTCTTTTTTTGTAAATAATATTAAGATACACAAGCAAGCAAATACAATGTCAGAGTAGTGGCTGATAAAAGGCTTTATCTGGTGCGGCTCATGAAGTTACGGTGCATGAACATTTACACCGTAGATGAGCTGGAGAGATCTTGGGCGAAATGGGTCTGGAAAAGGTGAGTTTTCAGACCCTTCTTGAAAATAGACAGAGTTTCTGCAGTTCTGAGTGAGAGGGGAAGGTCGTTCCACCACAACAGAGGCAGAACCGAGAACCTCCGTGCTTTACCTTTCGTAAAATTGAGGAAAACCACTGTGATTGTACAATATGCTACACAGAGAGTCCTTACTCTCTGTACCCAGGCAAGAGGATACTGTTTGTTCTGGAAGGAACCAAACTTTTTATGCATAAAAAAAAAAAAGTTGTTGGCTCAGATTGCAGCAATTGTTCCCTCCATCAAGGTACATACAGTAGTTTTATGCAGTAAATATTCAGCTAGAAAATCTAGTTTTGAAAATATGCTTCACTATGTCAAGCAAAAAAAAAAAAATGAAATGGAAAAAAAATGTTTAGCTTTCCATATGGAAAACACTAGTGCAACATTGCATCTCTGGCATCAGGTGATCTCTGAGGCTCATACATTTACACACAAAACAACATGGCAATGAAAACAAAGTGATCGTGAGCTCTGCAGCCAGCACCGTGCTAGAGTTGCAAGTTTCTTCCAGCCAAATAACCGTTATTGGAAAAACCTACGTTTCCTATTTACAGCTATCATAGTAAGCAAAAATATTCCCGAAAGGAGATGGAAAAGCATTCAACACCAGAAACAGATGAATATGCATGCAGGGAGGTGTGGGCTGAGGATTGGAGTGGGCCCTGAATCCCAATGCGCGCTCTTTCATAAGAGTGAAATCTTCTTATGTAGACCGCACAAGCCAGTGTACATTCGGAAAGAAATCTGTCTCACTGGAGCATAAGTGCAAGCATCTCTATGCTTTTATATACATTATCTGCTGAAAATCTGGCCACAGCTCCCTGCTGAGACCTCATGCTCTAATGATAACTGCACGGGAGATTGCAATTGGAAACCCAGTCTGCCTGCTAAATGTACTGTACTACGATCTAATCGGTTATACAGTAAATGCTGTCAATCCTCCCTCACTTTTTCAAGTGTAATACGATTCCTTTTCACAAAAGCAGACAATTTGGTAACAAAAGTTTAACCCCATTAAGATATGCATGCATGTACCACAGACTGGTTCAGACATTTCAGCTACATATGATGTACTTTGCATACCTCAGTGAGTACGGTAATACACCTCAGTAAGGAGCACTCAACACTTTGACATAAAGTGGAAGCGGTTAACCACTTCATTGGGATTTCATTGTACATTTATTGATAAAACATCAGAAACGGCATACGTAGGGACTGTGATGAAGGACAATTCATTGTAATTTGAAGGTTGTTGATTAAGGTTCCAAAAGATACCTTGTTTTGTGACTTTTGAGAGAAAGAGATCACTCCAGAATAATATCCAAATTCATACATGCATGCAATGTGTCTGGAATTTTGTACAAAATACTGTGAATCACTGTAGAAAGCCATAAATATGGTTAAGCAAATAGACAGGCAATATATAAATCTGTCTCTATAAACTTAGAACATTTTTTTTTAATCCAAATGATTCTGAATGTTATTTACCATAATTGCTTGTCATAATAATGAGCACATTATTTATATTCAATGAAATCTGAATAGCATACTGCTTACTATTATACACACTTAATGAGCCAAGTTAAGAAATGTTTTAAATAACTCTCTACAGTCATTGCATTGTTTATTTCCAGATGTCAAGCTGAAAACAAAAAAAGGCATACTGATGACAGAAATACTTAAAGAAAAATTTTCTCCTATGAGGTGGAAAATAGATCATTCTGACTTCTGGGTTCAACTTGATAAGCAGAGTTTGTGAATAAATATTTTTTTTCTGGACAATTTCACAAAATAAGTTTCTGGAGTCTGAGGCTTATACATTGGGTGGCACAATGAGTACCGCTCCTGCCTCACAGTGCCTGGTTGGTGTGAGAGAAAATGGGTTTGACCCCTGCTCAGTCTCCTTGCATGTTGTCTGCGTGAGTTTCCCCCTAGTGCTCTGGTTTCCTCTCACAGTCCAAAGACATGCTGTTCAGGTTCCCCCATAGTGTGTGAGTGACAGGAGGAGTGTGTTCCACTGATGTATGGATGAGTGACCCAGTGTAAGTAGTGTATCTAGCAGTGTAAGTCACCGCGGTGAATAATGTGTGTAGGCTGATAACACTACATAGAGTTCATTGGAAGTTGCTTTGGAGAAAAGCGTCTGCTAAACAAATAAATCTGAGGTTAACTTTTGACTAGATTCCAGGATGTCTCTGTCCTAACATTAAGTAAACTCACTGAAGTATTTGAATTTTTAGCTGCAAAGGTTGTTGATTCATGTCCCACATGGCATTTCAGGATTAAGGCATCTGCTGGCCTTATTTGTATTTGTTAGTTAGCTGAGGCCTTTTTCAACGTAAATTACATTTCTGTTTGCATAATTAGAAATGTAAAATGAACTGACAACTTAAAATTGTATTGGCCTACCCATTCATACAACAGGGTATTCTCTCTATGTATTCAGGTTAAGGAACTTTATTAAAGGTACTACAGCAAAGCAATGTTTCTAAGCACTACCGTGCAGACAGTATGTTTGCTGTATATGAAATATTATAATTATACTCCCAACGAAATTTGAAAAACCTGAAAGTTCCGTACAATCGAGCTTAAAATTAAATATATACAGAAAATTATCTGAAAGCATCGTCCTAAAGCAGCAGTCATGAATAATAAGATGAACTATGGTCATGAGCAAAAAATGCTGTGAGAATATTCAGTATGAATATTCATTAAAGTAGTGGGAGGTATCACTATTCAGTGCTTGCAGAAAAGTATACTGCATTCTAAAGAGCTACAAATATCATGTTACAGCCTACAACATCTACAAAGGTTACCACAGTTTAACCCAGATATCTACTCTGCCTCAGGTTGAAGTGAAATGCCAGGTGACATTTAAGAAAACAGAAATGCATGCATAACCCTGCAGTTATGAAAAATCATTACTGAAGCTGGTGAAGAAGTGACTCTGAATCAGCTGAGATGATTAAACCAATTATGTCTTAAATAAAGATGTTCTGTGATCGCATGAACATGATTACATACCTGTCAAAATGATGAAAATCATTCAGAGAAAAATGCACAACCATCTGTATATACAACAGGAAGCGGCAAAATATATATTAAAACAGTAAATGAAACTTTGGAATTTAGGTCTTCTCATTGCTTGATGTGTAAACATAATTTGTTCTCAGGAATTCTTCCACAGCATTTGTGAAAGCAAATCCATTATACTATTATTATCATTTAATAAAATGAATAGTCATCAGTACGGCACAAACCGCAACAATCAACAACCGAATTCTGACTAATAATGAATGGAAGAATGTCAATGAGATATCATTAATCATGACTATCATGAAACCTCTTGTTTACCCTGTCACCCATTTTTTCCGTTTTTTAAAAAATTTCTCCGCCCATGGTGACATTGAACGCTAGATCCTGTATATGTGAAATGAGAGCACTACAATATGAAGAACAACCAACATGTATAAAAGGAACTGACACACCCTGTGTGTGTCACTTGACCCAATAATAAAAATTTGTTTTTTTTCTGTCTTTTCCTCTTGAAAATAATTAAAAAAAAAAAAAGAAAAACATATTTAAAAAAATCAACATGAAAGCTTCTATCTCTTCCAGTGGTCGCAGGGTACATTCTGTCATGTTACATTATGTATGACACACATACAGCTGATACATGAGACAGATGCTTCCATGTATCTTTTTCTTGCTTGTTTTTGTTAGGCTTAGAAAATAGAAGTAAAACAGCAACAAGGTGTTGCTGATGCTGCAGGAGGTGTGGGGTGGCAGCAGTGGCACTTTTATTACCTGACAACGAAGGTCATTTATCTCGATGCTCTTCTATCTTCTTTCATTGAGCCTTTTCAGCTTGCAGTGTTTTCAACACATATTGTGCCCTGACTACTGTGAAATCAGGTTCCTCACATTTTCTTACCGAACAAGCTCGGCACCAAAGCTGCCCACTACCTTGGGAAAGATGTTTCAGTTGATCCTGGCTCCATCCGACCACTTCACACTCGCACGCACGCAGGCGTTTTTTGCGACCCTGTCGAATTCAAACCGGATTTCACCTGTCGTCCATGTGAGCCTCAAGACATTGTTGTCAAGGCTGCCATATGGTCGTCACTCCGCCAACTTGCTTCTTTCTTTTTGGGGGGTCAGGCAGGAGTGGGCGAGGCGGGAAGGATGAAAATAAATGTCTTCATTAGAAAGACTTCGTGGAACGTTTACACACTACATGAAAAAATGGATGTGCGATCAAAGAGCGTCAGTCTGGAACATCGACTTAAACACCTCTTTCACACTTACGGTTCTATCTAATAACTAGGTGCTCCTTTCCGTTCTCTTTTGCAAGCGAAAAAAAAAAAAAAATACAGCCATGCAACTTCCAAAAGTGATACCGATATGGAGAACATGACAATGTAGGCTGAACACCTCTTGGATATTTTCAGCCTGAATGTGTTGATTGGTAAGGAAAAGAAGCTTACCTAGTTAAATATTGTCTGGAACCAATGCACAGCAATGATTAATCACATTTAATTGTAATTAATGTGACTCTGAAATTCAAGGGTTAACACATTTGGGTGTTATCGACATGCTCCTTCTCAGACCAAATTAAATCCAGTTAATTTCCTCTACTCTCCGTTACTCAGCGTTAGAGCAGGGCAAAAAAAAAAAACCCACGAGAGACGCTCCATATTTTACTCTCGTTCATGCAGCGTATGTATACAGTGCATCTATTGCTACATTTAAGGGAAGGAAGATAATCTCGATAAACTTTGCGCAGTGGTTATGCAATTGCTAGACAAATATGTGTATCTTGGCATTTCTAGTGAGAACAAAACTGATAAAAGACTGATAAAAAACTAATACATTGAAAGAACATTTAAAGCACTCATAAACACAATACACACACAGACACACACACATATTGGTTCATATCAGCTTGTGATCAGCATGGTCCGCACACTACAAACCGCCTACAGTTCACAGCCCATGTCCGCATCCACGTCCTGTCCTGTGTATTTATTTATTGTCTTGTACTCCTGTTCTGTGTTGCGCCGTGGTCTCCGGAGAAACGACATTTCGTTCCACTGCGTACCAGCTATATAGAAGAATGACAATAAAAACAACTTGAACTTGAACTTGAATGGTGACTGTTCAGTTTATTTCGGGAAGCCTCTTTTCTGTAACAGCACAAGAATGTTATTTTCATGGGAAATGTCAAGAAGGCCTGCAACGACAAGGCTCTGCCACTTTCTTCATATCTTTATGTTTTCTCATGCTTTAGAAAGTATTCATTTCATATGTTTCACTCCTTTGAGTAGCTTCTATCTTTGTTGCGCCCAAATTGATTTGGGAGGTTATGACAGCTCTGGGGATAGTTGAGACGTACCATTAAAATGCTCAACGTTGGCTCTTAAGGAGGGGAACCGAGACACAACAGAAACACATTATGAAAGTACATCAAACTTTTGATTATGTAATTTGCGCAGTGGGGAAAATGGGGAACAGAAGATAAGAAAGTTTAAATCTGACCAAATTGTTAATTTTTATTTATTCTATTGAATAGAAATCATTTTTTTGATCCTCGATTAATGTGATGCAGTAGGTATTCATGACCTCGGACCGTGTGTTTGCCGTTTCAAGTAGTATAAAACAGGTGAACACTGATGTCAGAGAACTGAACCGGTCGGAGGTCACATAAGAGAAGAATGAATGGCAGGGAAATCAAGAATTAAAATTCCATTTACATTTTGTTTTCAGGACCAGCAGAGTTCAGTGGATGCAGGAGGCAGGATCCTTCCCAGTTGTATTGCTCGCTCACTCTTTCTATCTAAACGGGGTGTGGGCTTCTTTTTGGGGCAGGGGTGCAGCAAACTGGAGCCTAACCCAGCAACACAGGGTGTAAGGCCGGAGGGGGAGGGGACACACCCAGGACAGGACGCCAGTCTGTCGAAAGGCACCCCAAGCAGGACTCGAACCCCAGACCCACCAGAGAGCAGGACCCAGCCAAAGCCACTGTGCCAATGCATCCCCCTAAGTGAAAGTACACACACATACACACATTGTCTGAAACCGCTTGTCCCATGCAGAGTCGCAGGGACCTAGAACCTAACCCAGCAACACAGGGCGTAAGGCTGGAGGGGGAGGGGACACACCCAGGACAGGACACCAGTCCATCGCAAGGCAGCCCAAGTGGGACTTGAACCCCTTTTATTTTGTTTGCAAAATTAAAAAAAAAAAAACGAATGAAATGACCGATTGTAAGAGAGTTTTAGTTTATTTTTTTTCCTTTTATACATAACATATGAGAACATTTACAGCATTTTTTGTTGCTGTGGCGTTTAAGCAGTGTGCGAGCAGTTGTTGTTAGGGGCTGTTGACTTAATGTCGACTCTTAGAGACCACATAATCCTCCAGTTGTGCCCTTAGTTTTGAATGCAAACGGTGTCAATGTTTAAAAATGCTTTGCACAGACATGGTTTTACACTTTCAATAATTCAGTTCAGTTCAATTCAATTTATTTTTATAGGGCTCTCTTTTCACACAGTGACACAGAGCACAGAACAAAGGATCAGGGGCATAATACAAATAAATGGTTGGCTTTACATTAAATTACTACAATAAAAATGTAATTATTACAGCTGTAAGTAAGCCAACTGGCCAGAGAGGAAAATAACAGAAAAGTCCCAACAGAAAGGGAAGGGGAAAAAAAAAAAACCCTCTGGGGATCCAAGTATCAGTGGTGGCAATAATTAATACACCTCACCCTGCTGTCTGCTGCTTCTCACATGTTTAAACAACATCCGTTACACAGGTAGCTGCACGTAGAAGTGGTAGAGAGTGCAATTTTTAAAATAGACAGTACAGTGCTACTTTTTGGAGTAGATACACAATCAAGAGAGAAGTGGGTCTGAATGAGATGTGTTTTGAGACCATTCTTGAATGCTGAGGGGGATTCAGCAGTTCTGAGAGAGAGAGAGAGAGAGAGTCGGCACAAAAATAAAGTTTTTGCCAGATCAACTGTGGGCATTTTGGGAAAGTATTGCAACTGCTCACTTTTTGAAATGTAACAATCTGTATAATTAATACATGAGGGAAGCAGATTATGATTTGCCCTGGTTGGACATACATTTCGGTGTCTCAGAGAGAACAAGGTCATCGCGGAGCAACACGAGGTGGCAGAGAGAATTGGTGCAGAGAATAAATCAAGAGCCATATCTCCATTTCGCTGGAGGCTTAGCCGCATAGCCAGGGATCACGGCTGGAGCTCGTCGGGGAAATGACCATCTGCTCCCTGGTTTGTGACGGCAGACGTGTGTGTGAGATTGCCAGTGTCCGCGTTAAAGCCGAGCGTGATTAATCGTCCTCGCCTTGCACTGCTGTCACTGCGGAGGTAACCGGACTAGGATTTGAATCAAATGGATCAAGCCCTTGATTAACACGCTTTTTTCTTTCTCTCCCATTTCATTCTTTGTAATTCCTCAGTACATTGCATGGCTTTCTGTGATGGATTTGTTCGATAATACATCAAAGCACCACTGCAGAGAGAAGGGAAAAAAAAAAAAAATTCTTTGGCATTTTTAGCACTTTAAGAAGTATCTAACAATTAGGAAACCATACATAAATGATGTTTATGTGAAGATATTAGAAATATTCACTTTATGGAAACCAAATAAATCCATTTTTTGTTAGAAGCAATCACAAGCCTCAACCTCTGGCCTGATGAAAGGAAAACAGTTTTTTATTCAGTAGATAGAATATTAAAGTTCTCTTTTAATAGAAATCTCCCTATTTTCAGATCAAGCAGCAGGCAGATGGAATCTCAAATGCGTTTCATATTAAAAATTTAGCTCCACGCGCTCAGTTATAATGCATGGCAAATGCCATCACTCCAGAGTGGAGAACATCGTACTTGTAATAGAGATTCCGGAAATATCCGAAGGTTTAGTGTGTCTTCATTTTTATACATTTCTGCAGTGGTAAAAGACTTTGGCAGGGCTGCATGTTAACAGAAGATAACACTCGTCTTTGAATTAGACCTCATCTATTTGTTCTGGTGGGTGAAAGATGTGTAGCAAGAGCGTATGAGGAAATAGCGAGACATTCCACCCAATAGTGAAGACAGTCACACCACAAATACTGGAAATCCTCCATCTGGTCTGTGCAGACACTTTCTTGGGAGTTCATATCTGAACTGCAGGATGTCAGGATGACGAGGAAAATATCCTTCTTCTGGGAGCTCAGAAATGTTGATGCTCACTTCTGTCATGGTGTACTTGGGGAGGCTAACATGATGATAGTGCCCCACACACCCATGGCAAACTGTACTTGGACCCCTTTGTACCACCTCCATCCTGGCCTGGTTCCTGGCCGCGGTCCCCTGCCAGAAGTGTCCACGTCTGCTCCGTAGCCTGCTCACGTTGTGGCAGATGTTGCATTGACAGCCATAAATATTTCATACCTAGTCTGTTGCTTTAATTATTTATACTCCTACAGCAACAATATTCTGCTACTTTATAATGCATTAGTGACTACACTGAGTTATTACATGGAGGGAAAAAAAAAAAAACTCATAACATTGATTGAAATGACTAATGTTGTTAATTAAGCAAATGAAAAATAAAATGAGTGGTTTTCGCAGGTGGCTAATTACCCAGATTTGTTACTGAAATTTTGACTGTGGATGCATGATCTGGGTGACTGGGAGGAGAGGCAACATGGCTTTTCTGGTGGTCTTCGCTTCCTGAATCCATAGAGAGGTGAATCAGGAAAGAGGAGCATTCTAGACTAAAGGAAAGTCATTGAAAACCAGGCCCTGGAGATGATTTTCCTTCAGCTTCTCCCTCCTTATTACAGACATTCAGTCATGTGAATCCCTACTGCTCTCTCGACCTTTGTGTCCTCAGAAGTTATTCACAACTCTGTTCATCTATTGCTCTGCCTGACCCAAAAACACATACCAGTGTCCTCAAAATAAATTTGCGATATTTTCTCTCTTGAGAAAATTTTTGATAAAGTTTTATGCAGCTACTCATGTGATGAACGTTGGTTCAAATGATGGAAAGAAACAAAGTAACTGCACTTCAGAATCACACGTCTGCAGCTAAGTCTCTCTTTCTGCTGATACCATTCTAATCCTAGCAATCTCCAGAAGTTTTGCAGTTGTGTTTTAGTTTTCTTGATTTGATAATTGCAGGTACACAGAAATTTTGAAAGTTTTCATTTCATACAGACCATGTTTCGCACATAGACTGTACAGTTACATTCCATATATGTAAATACTGAAATGTGATGCTTAATTATCGAAAGAATAGGCTTCTTTGTTAAAATTGCTGCATTGTAGTTTCATTATGGAGTGTCATTTTTCAACACTATTTTAAAATAATATAAGAAACAGGAGTCAAGCCAACACACTTCCTCCTTTATCTGGATTAATATGCTGAAAAAGTATTACTGAAAAGGTTACGATGCACAGAAAAAGTGACCTGTGTAAGGTTTTGGTAATAAAGAGCCTAAGGCCTAAGGTATCTCATTCATACCTTGCCCCATCTATATACCTTCTCATGCATATATTCCCCTGTTATGACATTTTAACATCTTAAAGTTACAACTACCATACACCATTTCACTTGGCAGCATACCTTTTTGGTGGACATTTGCTGAGCCAACAGAAATGGTGTACACACAAAATGTCCAATTCGGATGATGGATCTTCCTGCTGGATGTCATACCATTAGAGCTAGAGACAGCTTTGAAGATGCCACAACACACACATGACACTTCTACAAGTGTTACAAAGGATGTCCTTCCTGCTGTGGTTTCATGACCTCTCCAATGCCTTAAAAAAATGAGAAAAGAATAATAGCTGCATAAACTCAGATGTAAAATTGCCCCCTCTTCTTTTATTTAGCTTATCCTACAAGAATTATAGTAAGTAAAGAAAGATTTGTAACTGGAAGGTTGTAGGTTTAATTTCCAGGAAGGGACCTGGTTTAGCAGCCTTGAAAATTAAAAAAAAAAAAAAAATAACCACAAAATATGAGTCCAGTACAAATATCTAACTGTGTAAATAGCTGAGTTTGTATAAAGTTGACAAAATTATCATCTGAGCAAGAAGCTGCAACTAAAACCCCCCAGTTTAAAGTTCACTATGTCATCATTTCTGGTGAAACCAGACTGTGATTATTGAATTTTATAATAAATGTATCCATTGATTTTTTTCTGTAAATGTCTGCAAGAAATTAAAACCATAATTGATCTGAAGGTATTAATTTGTTCCATCAGGCAGTTGCAGGAAACTGTTAATCAACAGACTAACACAGTAGTGTTCCTATAAATGGCTCATCAGTTTCCAACCCTTCCGCAATCCTTCCAACTGGCAACAGCTGTAATTGGGTTGTTTATTAATTGATTTTTATTGCATTTTAAATTAAATGTTGTCTGTATGAATGTTCTTTTTCATGATCTCTTAATAAACAAAACATTCATTATCAGTATAAACAAACAGGTAGAGACTTCAGGAAAAGTTTATTTTTAAATTACAATTATTATTTTATTTTACATCTAGCAGCTTGTGAGCAAATGTGAGCAAAGCTGGAAGGCAGTGAGAGATACAATTTTCTGTATGGGATACTCATGAATGAAATTGGTGATTGAATAACATATCTAACTGCATTTAATATGGGAGTTTTTTTTTGAATGTTGCTGACATTTCTGTATATTTGACCTTCCAGTAGTGTAAATTCTGGAAGCCATGTGCCATCACCTTTCTCCCTAACAAATTTGCTCTTTGCCAGCAGAAGGAACATAATTTTGAGTTATGGGTGAATAGTGGCAAAATTGTGTTCTGTAAGAGACTGAAGTCTGTAGAATACTTAATTTAATTTAATTTAATTTAATTGACATACAGGAATATTTACAGGTAATCTGAGCCTACAAAATAGGAGGGATGAAACCCAATGTTTTACGTATCTGTAGAGGGTGTACTACATTAGTTTTTTGTTGTTGTGTTGTTTCCAAGGAAACACACACATTTTCTGAACCGCTTGTCCCATATGGGGTCGCGAGGAACCAGAGCCTACCCGGCAACACAGGGCATAAGGCCGGAGGGGGAGGGGACACACCCAGGATGGGACGCCAGTCCGCCGCAAGGCACCCCAAGCGGGACTCGAACCCCAGACCCAGTCCAACCCACTGCGCCACCGCACCCCTGACACGAAGGAAACACTTCACACATATTTAATGCCTTACATAAGCAAAACTTTACCCATAATGCTAGTCACTTTATGCAACAGTGTGTTCTGCACCCTATTCAGAATGTAAAATGGAACACAGATTGGACTTAATTTTATACATTTTTTTCATACACATTTCAACCCCTCCAGCTTTACCTGCAAATCATAAAGGGCTGAGATGCGCAAGAAAAAAAATAATAAAATTAACATTATTAGGAATAGGCACAGCATGGATATAAATAGGGTGTTGTTCATGTTTTAGTGAAACCCATGTTAGTGATTCTTAAAGTAGTTTTTCCCAAGTCTGCAATGAAAAACACAAACAGCTGCAGAATGACAGGGCCTCCTCTGGTGATGAAGTGTTTTTGCATCTGATTTTCATATATCAGTGGCCCAAGTGTGCTAAATCAAATCTGCCTCGCTTTGCTTCTCAGCAAAAGTGAAAGCCTGCCCTTTTAAAGATCTACAGACATATGTGATCATGCCACAGCATGGAGAACAGTCAAAATAAGTCGTTCAAATTTTGCTGTTTTGTCAGATTTGCAAACTACGTGTAATTGATAAGGGCAAAAGCACGTCAATAAATAATAGACGTGTGTGTTGGAGCTGGACCACATCGGGTGTGTTTACTTTAAACACAGTTAAGGTACTAAGGTACCGTGCTACAAAACAAACCTGGCTTGGCGTTTGCCAAATCCCATTCTCAACAAGTCTGAAAAGGATTAGAACAAAAAAACATCTAGTCAAGTGCTAATGAATTCAGTTGCTACTGAATTTCAGTGAAATCTGCAGCCAAAACACACAGCAAGGCTCATTCATTTATACATTATATTGGTTTCTTCGACATATAGTCATTTCTCCGTTACCCTTGGGGTTAGGGACCGGAGCTCTGCCGGTAATCGCTCGCTCTTGTTCGTTAACCGCGTGACTGGGTTTAATACCCCCTCCTGCGAGGTCCAACGACTGGTGCTGTTTTAGATAAAAGTTGGGAACTGTCAGTGTATATTTATTGTAGCATGAATTTATTGAAATAACACATTACACATTTAGATAAGCACCAGGCTTATTATGAATTTTAAAATATTTGTGGCACACGGGAGCACAGCCATGTACGCCTTCTGGACTGTCACCCAGAAGTGCATCCATGGTATTTAATGGACTGGTGAAGCACAGGAGTCATCGCTTTAATAAATGTGTGTATTGCGCTATTTGTTTCGTGTTTTAAATAAAACATGATGTGTAAACAATGCACATGCAGCATAGAAGTTGCACTGCCTGCATAGAAGCAAATATTAGTGGTAGTTTTGGCCAAAGACATGCGTTTTACTGAAAAGACACTTACGAGCGCAGACCCTAAAGGTAGTATTCATGAACATGGTCTATAAATGAGGGGGTGCGGTGGCGCAGTGGGTTGGACCACAGTCCTGCTATCCGGTGGGTCTGGGGTTCGAGTCCCGCTTGGGGTGCCTTGCGATGGACTGGTGTCCCATCCTGGGTGTGTCCCCTCCCCCTCCGGCCCTGCGCCCTGTGTTACTGGGTAGGCTCCGGTTCCCCGTGACCCTGTATAGGACAAGCGGTTCTGAAAATGTGTGTGTGGTCTATAAATGCCAGCAGTCTGTAACAGTTCATGACATTAACCAGTAAATCACTGTACGTGTTTCTGGTACACATCTTTGTATTGTACTCATATTTGCGATTCATGTAAAGCAAGAAAAATTACTCCATTTACATTTTTGTAATATCCAGCAAGGAATTTACATCTCATATGTTGTTCTCCTTGTAACCTTAACCACTGTACAACAGATCTGTGATCTTCTGAGAAATATACTGTAGAAAACAATAGCTTTTTGAAATTTGCTTGTACCATACCTATTCAGCCATTGGTTCATGTTACTTTCCTGTTCGGTTTGTTCAGGGAGAAAGACGATCATTACAGCATTGTTCACCATTAAATCTCCAATTTCAGAGGCCTACCCCTGCTCTCACTAGTTTATTCCTCCAGCATTTCAATGGCAACTAATTTGTATGCGCCTTGTCAGTTCCCGAGCGTAACGCACCATTTAATAGTATGGTTCACAGCATCACGACAACCATACTTCTGCATAAACATAAATATGGTCCCCACTGCATCTCAAGCACCAAGAAGGGCTGGCCAAACAATTTATCGTCTTTACCGCACTGTTTACTTTATTAATGGCGTTGCCATTGTTCTTTGAAACACAGATTTTGACGATTCATGCATGAAACAATGCACTGCATGATACATTGCACATTGTACGATACAAATGAACATTTTGAAGCACAACTGTTTAAATCATCATTTCATTCTGCAAATGAGCACAAATCCAATTTCCACAGTTTGTCTGCAGAACAATCCAAGCAGCCAGGATATGGTATGCTGTATTAATGCCTTTCAGTAGAAGCAAGGAAAGGAGAATGTGTGCTTTCATTGCAGAGAACATGTGCATTTATAGATTTAACACCCAATTTGCAGGAATGTTAAACTCAGCGACACTGGCTCTCGCTGGCTGATGCATTCCACACTTACTGTCTCTATATGCACCTTGAGATTCAAAACGCCGTGCTTTGAAATCAGTTTCTATACCAGGCAGTAAGAATGAGACAGGTTCAGATGCAGGTAAGAGCCTAGTTAATCTAGTTCACATTGCAGCACTTTTTTGGCTGGGTCATCACAGTGTACTGGAGTTCTTATTCATTGTTAAAGCAAATGCTGAGAAAAGGTCAAAGACTAATTCTATACAAAAGCTATTTGTTTATAATAAAAACACAATAGATCAAAGAGAGGAGGTGAAAATGGAAGAGTTCAAGGGCCTGAGGGAAAGAACTGAAATGTATTTATATCTCTACCCATAATGCACTGGCACATAATCACCCCTCAGGTGTGGACTGGCACGGGGGTGGAGTCTGTAGAAGTATTTCATGGCCAGGATCAATGAGGATGTCAGATCAAAGATTGCGCAGGCTTTCTCCCCTGTGTCCAGTCTTTAACACAAACAGAGCACAGTGCAGAGAAAAACTGCTATTGATTAACGTCATGCTAGTTCAGTGGTCTCTGTTCTAATCCATCCTGGATTAAAGACATCAGTAGGTAAAGTTTTGATTTTGTTTTTAATATTGTTCCCCCATCCTTTTTTACCCTGTTGTTACTGTACAGTTATCAAGCGTATTCAAGCCTTGGGGGTGTGGCTTTATGGACTGGGGTAGCTGGTAGCGTAGTGATTAGAGCTACTGCTTTTGGACCCAGAGGTTATGTTTTGGATCCTCACCTCTAGCTGTAGTACCCTTGAGCAAGGTACTTACCCTAAATTGCTCCAGTAAACAAGTACCCAGCTGTGTCAATGGGTAAGTAGTTGTAAGTACTTTAACATTATAAGTTGCTCTGGAGAAAAGTGTCAGCTAAATGAATGTGAATGAATGAATGATATCATCCAAGATGAATATGTCTGAATCTGAAATCATCATTTCTTTGAAGGTATAAATACAGACCACTGTAAACCAGGGATTCTGTGGTCTTAATGTTGAAGAGGTCAAGCTACTGTACAGTATATGTACTGTATTCTACTAATGACTTGTACTTTAGTCTAAAATGAACAATGCGACCCATGAAATATTATTCTGTGAATTTTTCTTTGTAAACATGCAAACCACTGTGGTATTAGGGGGAACAATATTCGACACATCTTTTCATTGCAATATATGTGTGTGGATGGATGGACATACCAACTCATAGCGACCAATCCATTTATTCAAAAGAAGTGAGGAATGGAAGTGGTTTGGAAGTTCTTTCTTCTGTGGGGTGCAAACACAAGGAGAAATAAACTACACACACCTACTGAACAGCTCGGGAACTGTGAGACACCAGCTTGACCTGCTGTGCCGCTCTGTCCTTATATGTGTGGGCAATAACCTTAACAACGTTGTCATATTTATGATTTGTGAAAATAACGGACACTTAGGACATCATTTCAGCAACATCACACATCCTCTGAAACCGCTTGTCTTGAGCAGAGCTGTGGGGAGCTGGAGCCTAACCCAGAAATGCAAGGCACAAGGCCAGAGGGGAAGGAGACTCAACCCAGACGGGACGCCAGTCCATCACAAGGCACCCCAAGCAGGACTTGAACCCCAGACCCACCAGAGAGCAGGACCTAGCCAAACCCACTGCACCACCACTCCCCCTGCATAATTTCACTAAAATGCTAAACCCTATTTCAAAAACACTTTACACTCACCCCTTACCACAATTCTGACATGAAGCAATGAAAAAGTGAACAACTTGTTTTGATGTGCTTGTTAAGGCATCAGTGGCAAATTCAAGGAAGTCTTACAAAGGGTACATAGAGGACTTGTAAGGTGTTATCTAGGGTGTGTATGGTACTGTGTATGGTTTTGTTACTACACAAGACACAGCTGTACCGGAATGCCAATGATAACTGGTCTCACAGGGTTGCTGTACAAGCACTAAATCTCTAGTAGTAAGCCAAGGTAACCAAGGGCAGAACAATACAGATATAAAACGCGGAGGAGCAGAGACAAGGTATGCTATTTCTATTATTAGATGTTTAAAAACACGGGGAGTTGTTTATTTATTTATATATTCATTTATTTGTTTTCGATGGGATGATCATATTTAGCTGTTCACACACTGAGCGCATTTGGAAAAGATATTGCCAATAGCATTTCGTAATGTACCTTGAAAATTGGTTTGCTTTGTCTAGAACTAGTAATTAGACCTACAAAAAAAAGGGCTTAAATCTGGAACTGAGGAATATTATGCATACCTTGATCTGCTACCAAGAACTTAAATAGGCTGGGTATGAATATGCATGAATTATACGGCGGAGACAATGTCTATACTACTTCCAACGGCTCAAAATTCAACAGCAGGTCTCTTGTCAGTAATCTGATAAATAATGCAGGGGATTATATAAGAGCACAGTTGGTGTAAGAACCATGCAGAGGCAACCACTAGGAGTGCTAAACTAAGGAGCATCACATCCTTATGTAATGCTAATCTTGGCATTTCACTTTATTAAATGTCTCTGGTAAATTATTAATTAGTTATCATGCATAAATAGTTAATTCCTCATGAATAGCAAAATGCACTGGGTTTGCCTGTGTTGCCTATATAGGGTAAGGGTGTACCCCTTCTTTTGTTTGGGTTTCTAATGGAGGTGTATGTCACAGTCAGACACAAGTTATCGAGCTTGCCGTGGCGTCACAGCCTTGTTCAGTTTTTACAACTCAAAGAGGGAGAGGATGAGGAAGTCAGGATGGCAACTCTTAGTTTTGGACACTTCCCTCCTGATGCTCAGATCCACTCAGAAGATCAGTTGTATCGCTCCCTGCCTCGCTTTCTCTTACACACACACACACACACACAAAAAAAAAAAAAAAAGAAAACAAGAACAAAGTGTTGTAAACACAAAGTGTTTTAAAGAGCTGGGGAATTGTGAATTGAGGTTTCACATGTAACAGTGCTTCAGTAACATGCACATTTCATATGTACATAACTCCCCACAGGAGGCTAAATGCAGATAAAAATGGCCTTTGAAATGACCAAAAAACGACATCTTGAAAACACCAATAAGGAAACAGCTGTTGTGTGCAGCTGTTTTATATGCAATATTTCTGGTGTGGCAGTAAACCAGCAAAGTAAATGTTTTCTAAATCCTCTCATTCATCCAGTTACAATTCTGCTTAATACAGCTTTGCATTTCTAATCAAGGGAATATTATAGCTTCTAGTTAAACAGAAACTGCATAAGTAATGTGTAACAGAAAGCTAAGGGCTGTGCAACAGCTATGTCCACGGAACAGAAGATAAAATATATGAGTACACCTCAGACGTTACAGTTCCACTACATCTGAAGTTAGAATTAGGCACAGTGTTATTATGAGCGGCAGGATTTCAGAAATCAAAGATGTGCGGTAATACGATGCGCTGTGTGCATACATATGAAGGAGAGCAGACCGTACAAATTAAGAAATCCAAGTAAACCAACAATCTTGGTACGTAATTGGATTGTGCGTGTGGTCTGAATAGTAAAGAGATGGGTTTCTTTGAAATTGTATTTATTTAAGTTGCATGAACAACAACTGATTTTGTTTGTCTAATTTAAGTAAAATTAGGCTCAGAATCATAACTGGAAATATGCCAGCACAGATTTAATACACTCTATGTATCTCAGGTTGATTTCGGCGTAGATTATTCTGTCACCACCGTTGTTCTCGACAAACTCACATATCTCTTCAAGGCCCTTTGGATGCACACCCCTGAGGCATGTCTGAGCCTAAAGCAAACATGGTGAAACACTAAATGCTTTCGTGATGCTGTAATGAACGATAATCTTCACCATTTCCACAAGCGGCCTCTGTGTTGGTGTCAAACTCTCCAACAAGTGCTTGTCACAGAAACAGATGTGTTACAGGACAGGTTTTTTCCACCAAATTAGTGCTTTGATCGGCATTGGCACAGACATGGATTTGGAGGCAATTTTTGGTATAAACTGCACATATCACAGATTGCACATACACATGACATTGTGTACATATTTGTTTGACCATACTAGTGGCAGATAATTCTTCTGTCACGAACGCAGACGGGAGACAGGAGGTAAGGTTTGGACCCAAATGCGGGTTTGTTTATTCCGGGACGGGAAAAAGGAACAGACAGCGACTGAGGTCATGGGTAGGTGCAGGTCTTCCGAGGTGCGGACGTCTTTCTGAGGGGTGAAGCAACAATCAAAACCGAATGGAGGTGCAGGAGGTCAAAAGCCAGTAAATCGAAGAACAAGAGACAAGGGAGGTAGAGGAGGGAGCAGGCCAAGTGGGTAAGCTCTGTAAGATTCCGCATCCCGGTGAGTTGACGCTGCTCCTTTTATACCTGGCCGGTCTGATTTACGGAAGGTGCGGTCTCTTGGCTCGATGGTGTGGGCGTGACATCTTCTTCTGTATTAAAGAAATAAACATTAGAAAAGTTGGGTAAGACAGAAAGAAGAAGCCCTGGTAGAAACCCTATGACAGAATTTATAGCCCAAATAAATCTTTCATGGAAAGAAGTAAAAAAATACATGCACCCACACATGTAAACACACACTCTTTTGCTCCTGTTTGCTAATGCTTGTTCCACTCCAGGCCCCTATACACATTAATAAACCTTTCTTTTTGCTTTTTGACATTATTCTGTTCTGCTGTGTTCTCTTAGGTTACACTGCTATTCCCTCTTGGACCCTGTCTAAAAGCGTGAAGAGCTTCGAAGCATTAGGGCCATTCAGAAAACAACAAGCACAACAGTGACTCTGTAAATATGACCATGTAGACATTATTCCATATAGGTCCTAAGTTTAAATGCCATATCTGATAAGCAATTATAACATAAGCGATTATATTATAAGATATGGCATTTAAACTTGAATATAAACATATAATATATATATATATATATATATGTTTATTTTTTAAATATAAATATATAGCTTGTCATATCTTTATGTGTACATAAACATAATATGTCTGTAAATTACAGAATGTGCATTTGTACAAACATGGGAAAGTAGGCAATTTTCTGATGTCAGTCTCAAATAGTGATACCACAGTACAATTACAGTTCATGCAATCCCGTTGCTACAAGATTTCATTACAGTTCTTGATTGCCATTAATGTAAAGATAATGATGTTAAACTGTGAGTGTGTCTTTGTATATATATATATATTTTTTTTTTTTTTTTTTTTCTGCATTGAAGTATAAATCAGCACCAGGAAGTAAATCAAAACATTATAAATCTGCATTTTCTGCATTAAAGCTTTGAAATAACATCATCAAATTTTAAGTAACCTCTGTTCTTGTACTTTGATTTTATATACTGTATGCTTTGGAAGCACTGGTAAATTCCTTAGTCTGCAAATTGCAAGCATGCAATGACCACGTGTGATGCCAGATGTGAACATTTAGCTTTTTTTTACAAAATTAAGGGAAAAAATCATGTTAGTGGACATGAACAACTACCTTTAATATGAATGTAACAGAATATAACACAAATTAAATGTTTGTTGTATAATAACGGTCCACGGTATGCAAAAATGGAAGTACAGACATTTACTTTGTGCTCTTATAAATTTCTATAACCTTGAATCAGCTATAGGAAAGCGTTGTAATTTTAGTTGGTATATATGAGAGCTGTGCAGCGCAAGGAATAAACATTAATGTCAATGTGAACAGCTTGCCTCCTTACACAGATAATGCCCCATTTTGTCCGCATCAGGCCAAAATTACAGAAAACTATCCGAATCAAAGTCACCTCCTTAAATGCAGCACTGTCTGCCTCTGGTGAGGAGAGCTTTTATTTACAGTAAGTGGCCTATTTTGCAGTGTTTTTGAGGAAAAAAGTAGGCTAATGCAGACAGCGGGGTGATCTGCAAATTAATCAAAGTGTTTCAACCTTAGACTGTTTTCCACAATGTGTTGTAAATGCACATGTTCTCTGGGATGGATAGTGTTCAGGTTTTTACGAATAAGAGGTAACACCTGGCCTGCTATTATAATGCATGTTCATTTATTCCTCTAGCTCAACAAATGGATTCTGTGCTGAATCACAAATGGTTGTGGCCAAGAAAACAGGACACACTTTTTTGGGTTGTAGAATCATATGAAGAAGTGTATCATCATCCAAACTTTTGACATCCATCATGTGTGGTCTTTTTTCTTGTAGACATTTTTAAATACATAATTAAGTACTTAGTACTTAGCTGCTCCTTCTGCCACAATGATCTATGGTACATATACAAATGATTTGCCAGTTTTTCATAATGCTAAAAATGAGATTGGAACAAGAACAAAAAGTATTAAAAATATCCAGTAAAATATCCATATAAAAATATTCTCCTGCAGAAGAAGTTCTCTTGTTACTCATCATGCTGAGGTGTTGTTATGTCCAATCAAACAGTCTAAACACCCTTTCTCCAAATGATTAAAAAAGTAATTCAGTTCTATTTTTATGGGTTTTTATATTAAGTGGTTTTTAAATAGCTTTGAAGTACCCTACCTTGGGTCATTGGAAACCATTCAAGCTAAACCAGGTAAAATTGCCAGTTGCATCAGTAAGTTCAGTGAAGGAGATAGGATATAACAGACCATCGATGGCCAGCTTTCCTCTTTTCGAGGCTCTGTCACTTTGAGACGGACCATCCTCTGAGACACAGCTCATCTCTGAGCCATGTGCTTTGGACATGGTCTGTTACTGTAAAGCACATAACGCTAAATGGGCAGCCAAAAAGAGTAGCCAGAGAAAGAGGCGTTTGAAATATTGCTCTGCACAAAACTGCGTGACCCATATCACATAACTGTTATTTTTATTCATCTGCCAAGAGGTGAAGTTGTGGTTTTAAAGTCCTCATGAGATCTGAATGCTGAAATATACAAGGGCATCTGACCTTTCTTGTCAGGCTTCCTTGGCCACACCGCAGGCAGAGCTCTTCTATTGTAAATCCCCTGATTTCATCTCTTATTGGCACATGATCAGACACCCTCCTCTTCCTCTGCCTGCCCCTTGCTGCTGGGCTCTTTTGCTCACTCTATACTCACAACTCCATCTCCACCTTTCTGCTCCAGGTGCCTTGCAAGTGCCGCCAAAAGCCGCTCACGCCATTTCATCTCATGTCTCATGTGACAAAGCAGCCAAAATCCCACTACATAAACAGATCAACCAGTTCCCTGCTTAATTTGTCACTTCTACAGGGATACCTTTCCAATTCCTACAGCTTTTAATAATGAATGGGAATCAATGGTGTATAGATCTAAGTGACTTTAGCTTGATGTCACAATTAGTGTGGCTCTAGCATGCTTTCCCCCTCAAGACTCATTTCACATGGACAAGGGGCTGTATTTCATTTGGTTTCATTGCCTTGACAAGGCCCGTAAATGCAGCTTCAAACTATGGATATTCAGTAGAAAAGGGCAGCTCTGAGAAAGAGGCAGTGAGATAATTCCATGTATTGGTATGCTGCAGCACTGATTCTGGGATTTCTGCCATCATTAATAGTATAGATAAGACACTAATTATGCATGGAATGTGCAAATGGAAAAAAAAAGAATATCTCCTTTTATTCTTATTTAAGAATACTTGTAGCCACTATTACCTATAAATCAAATCGCCGTTAACATTAAGTCAGCTGAGTACAGTACCAGCCATTTAAGGTATGTTTTATTGAAATGCATAATACTTTGCATATTTATGTTTGTGAATTTGTTCACAGGAATGAGGGAAGAAATAATTTTCGTTGTAATTCTTTTTTGTTTAATGTAATTAAAAAAATTGCAAAAAGTATAGAAAAACTTGACTGCTTTAAAAAAGAAAATAACATGTTCGCTGGCTGAATCCTTGTAAAGTAGAGCGAATCACAAGTAAATGCACACACACATTGTCGGAACCGCTTGTCCCATATGGGGTCGCGGGGAGCCGGAGCCTAGCCCGGCAACACAGGGCGTAACTCTGGAGGGGGAAGGGACACACCCAAGATGGGACACCAGTCCGTTGCAAGGCACTCGAAGCGGGACTTGAACCCCAGACCCACCGGAAAGCAGGGCCCAGTCCAACCCACTGCGCCACTGCACCCCCCCCTCAAGTAAATGCAGTCATATGTTAATGATAGTAAAGAAAAAAATGCTGAAATGAGGGAAATCAAAACAAGAAGAGAAATATATACAGTATTTTTCGTGCTCTCGGAATAAAAATGGACACACTCCTACCTGTGTGGTTTCTGTGTACAAGTGTTCTCGGACACTTGCTCCTCTCCTTCTCTACCACAGACAATGCTACAGAGAGACAGCAAGGTCAAGAGATGCTAATTATTGCAGCCATTCAATGAAATTGAATTACAAGAGGCTTTTCTGGAATGCCAAAGCTCATGGCCCCCCTTCCCACTTCCAGTATCCGCCTCCCTCTTGACCAGCCCCTCATCCACTTGTCTCCTCTGCAATCAGCTCCTCCTGTAGATGAAGGACTCTGTGAGGCTTAGAAAAAGCACACCACCTTGCTTAAAATCCATCACTTGTCCTACTTCAGCTGTACTTCTCTCAACTCTTTGTGTTAATGAGTGTTAATTCCAGAGATTCATCTTCAAAATTCTCTTTTCCCTTTACTGCAAAAGATTTTTACTGTTTAAAAAGATAATTGCTGTTATACATATTAAAAAAATCTTTATGCATTTTTTTTTTAGAAACGGAAGACAAGCTAAAAAAAATGAAAAGTTAAACTTTATTTTACAAGTCAAATTTTCCATGCTTGTGTATTTTTAGTTGTGATTGACCAAGTTTGCTAATGAACAAAAAAGCAGAGACTCAACACTTAAACCCGTAGCTTATAGTCTCAAGTAGAAGTATAAATCATCAGCAGAGTTTTCCTACATCGACATGACTTGTTTATTTTATGACATAAAATCATTGACTGCTGTCCTTTAGTGTGCTATTTATGACGCTACTGAAAATATGAAGTATCGGGCAATGGCAGGTGATCAGTGATGTATTGGTGGTGACAGAGAAAAGATGAGGAGTATCGTGGTAAACAACATGATTTAGACTGAATTTTTAAATAGACAAAACAGCATTTACTTAAAGTTTCACTTTAAAGTAAAACAAAAGAAATGTCTGAGCAATGTCTCAGAAATGTGTACAGTGTCTGAGAAATAAAATTACTTTAGTACCACACTTAAAGCGTGATGAATACATATGAATTTCATAGATTCTAAAATAAGGTACATCTTCTGGGATTTGCAATGTATTTTCTGTTAGGTCTCAAGCGATATTTTTTCACTCTAGATTCTATAGATCTTTCTAAAAAGGGACCCAACTGTAGCAAATCACAGGTAGATGCCAGATAAGCAACTTTACAACTTATACAGTAGATATTCTTACTGGAATAATTTAGGGTAAGGACCTTAATCAAGGACTGGATTTAAAACCACACTCCTTAAACACAACAGTACCCACTATCCACATGAGATGTTTTTTGTGGTGCAAATAACAAAAAGTTTTGTGCCAAAAAGATGATCAGATCTCAAAAGATTTCCAAAAGGTTATTAGTTTGCTTTTTTAGCTGACCAATTATTTCAACACACCCATCAATCTCAACCAGTAGCAACAATGTATGATCACTCAACAATTGTGTTAGCAAACAATCTGCTTCAAACTATCATTTATTCTCACCATCTGTCATTTTTAGCTTATATTTCCTAACCAAAGCATCAAAAGGCTTGGCAGATTCCCAGAACAAACTAAAACTCAATCCTATCCCAATATAAATCTTAAGGAGAGGGGAATAAATAGCAGCGAGTAAATCGGTCCATGGAGACTGCAGTCCATGTGCTGAAGATATGGAAAACATTGTTGCACGTTCAGAAAGCCCTTGTACTGTGTTAAACCTGGACATGCTGTACAGCCCAATCATTTCCAAGCACTCTCAGCAAAGTCTGACTACTGCAGTGTCCCCCCCTGCAGAGATGGAAGTCTTTACTAGTACATTGCCAGTTGCAGCGGATCGGCCGCACATCGCATGCGCCGCTCAAGTTTGCTGAGAATGTAGTCCATTCTTTTTTATCCATTTCATTTTCAGCCAATCAATTACATTCCAACAAGTATAATACCCTTTGCAGGGGATTCTGCTGGCAGCCCTCCTACAAAATGCAACAGACATTGAAATATGGTTCTGACTGAACTGCTGGCATTAGATGTCTGGAAAATTAGGTTTGGCACACACACACACACACACACACACACACACACACACACACACACACACACACACACACACACTCACACTCACACACATACAATGTCTACAACCGCTTGTCCCGAGCTGGGTTGCAGAACCTAACCCGACAACATAGAGCGCAAGGCTGAGGGGACACACGCAGGATGTGAAGCCAGTTCGTCACAAGACACCCCAAACATGGCTTGAGGCCCAGACCTGCCAGAGAGTGGGACCTGGCCAAACAAGCTGCGCCACCACACCCCCTATTAGATAGCAGACATGATTGAAACTACAAAAAACAAAATAATTATGTTTACAAAATAATGTGATTCTGGGTAAGTTGCGAGAAAGTGCTTGTAGTGTATATACCGTGTGTACAGAAAAATAAATGTAGAACAAATATTTAAGGATATAGTAATCTGGCTGTGGGGGCATGGGGGCTGCAGCAGGTTTGGCCAGATCCTGCCCTTTGGTGGGTCTGGGGTTCGAGTCCTGCTTAGGGTGCCTTGTGATGGACATATAATATCATCATGACTGTTTATACCGGGGGGGTGTGGTGGCACAGCGGTTTGGCCAGGTACTGCTCTCTGGTGGGTCTGAGGTTCGAATCGTGCTTGGGATGCTTTGTGATGGACTGGCATCCCGTCCTGGGTGTGTCCCCTCCTCCCCAGCCTTATGCCCTGTGTTGCCGGGTTGGGCTCCAGCCCACCGCAACCTCGCTTGGGACAAGAGGTTTCAGTAAATGTGTGTGTGTGTTTGTACTGTATAAGTTTAAAACAGAGACATTTCCACTTTGAATAGATTCTTACTGCAATACTTCTACATCTATACTGGAAGCTTTTAGGGACTATAAAAAAATATAAATACATAAGTTTGATGAAAAGCTGACCATTCTCATTCAGCTGTCTCACAGCACCTGGGTGGTGCGAGAGGACATGGGTTGGATGCCCGCTCAGTCTGTGTGGGGTTTTTGTGTTGTCTGCATGGGTTTCCTCCAGGTTAGGCTCTGCTCACAGTCCAAAGACATGCTGCTCAGCTTCTCCCATAGTGTGTGAGTGACACAGAGAGACTGTTCCACTGATGTATGGATGAGTGACCCAGTGTAAGTAGTGTATCTAGCAGTGTAAGTCACTGCGGTGAATAAGGTGTATGGGCTGATAACATGACATAGTGTCCACTGGAAGTCGCTTTGGAGAAAAGCGTCTGCTAAATCTATAAATGTAATGTAAATGTAATTTCAATACACACATATGTGACTCAGAGGCAGCAGATTGTATCACTGTACTGTACGTGAGGGAATACGTCAGAGAGACTCCTTTGTTTACTGGCACTCTCCGTTGCCAGGCCTTTGAGGTTTGTCTCCTTCCACAGTACGATGCAACATTTCTCCAAGCTCCAGACCAATTAGGACCCCTCTCTGCCTCTTCACTCCATATTATGCAGTATGTATTACCATAATTCAAGGAAGTGTGAGACATGAATACTCTCCCAGTGTATCTAAAAGATTCTCTAACGTTCCTTTCTAGCAAAGAGGCATGCTGGAATAATGTTATTCAAAAATATAAATTAACACAAAAAAAACCTCCTACCTTCCACATGTCTTGTGGTATTTTGGTTTGCAATGTAACAGGAAAGCTGAAAAACAGGAAAGGGTAATTAATTACATAAAAAACCAAAGATCTTTCAGTATACCTTCAGTTTACATTAAATTTGTGTGATGCTATTCTGCAAAGCAACTTACAATTATTTCCCCATTTATACAGCTGGGTAATTTTACTGGAGCAATTCAGTGTAGGTACTTTGCTCAAGGGTTGTACAGCTGGAGGTGGGATTAAAACTTGCAACCTTCGAGTCTGAAGGCGGCAGCTCTAACCATTACACTACCAGCTGTCCTCTCCAAAAGCTTTCCCTTTTTCTTCATTATTATCTGATCTTAGGCTTTCAGATAACATTCGGGTTTTAGCGTTTAAATCCTTAACCTCTACTCAAGTTGTAAAGCATCTGAAACACAAGTCAGTCAATATCCCTGAATAAGCACAGGGGCATGATACTGAAAAAGAGCGATGTATACGTTTTATGAATTCACAGATTAAGTGAGAACCTGTATAGCTCGTACAAAAGCCAAATTTAAGCTGGCAACAGTGGTTCTACAAATATTAAACTGATCAGACAATAGAAAATAGCATAGGAGGGCTTCATAAGCATAGTGGGCAATGCATCAATGTCTTAAAAGTCTTACTTGAACTTGTGCTGTTACGATTAGGGCATCCCTTTGGGGATACTGGAATACAACCCATCAACACACCCAGCAGGTGCTGGGTTACCATAGAAACCACAGCTCCTCAGAGTCCTCAAACACTCTCCCTCTACTGGATCCCAGAAACTGCATCCCAGAAAATCCCCAGTATGAATCTTGCTGTCAATGGGCTGTCTTCTCAAGAGCGGCAAACATACAGCTTTCAATTTGCAGATAGAACTGTGGATGAACGACATGGCTCATTAACCCTCCCTAATTCCACCAGCCCCTCCACAACCACCACCCACACAGGGAAACACACACATGCATATACAGAGAAATGGTCGTTTTAATAAGTGGGAATTTTATTGCAATAAAAAAATAAAAATAAAGGCAAAATGTTGAATGATGCATGAAACTAAAATTACTTTCTCTGTTTCCTTACTCCTACCGACCATGGCCTGTACACATCACTTTGATAGTAAAAAATCCTATGAGGCCAAAACAAATGTTTTTGGGAGGAACATACTGCACCGGTTCCTTCAGAGTGTTTGCCTCTTTTCTGTAGGAAACCTTGTGAGTAAACCCAGCAAACCTGCCAGGCATCTTGATGACCTAAGAGAAAGGGGGGGGGGGGCTTTTTCAGAAAGTAGGTCGTTATCTCAGCACCATGTAAATTCAGTTCTATTCTAAGCTGTGAGCTAGATGCATTTAAAAGGTTTGTTATGCACGATCATGTTGGAGAGTAACAAAGAGGACGAGAAGCACAGAGAAAACAAAATAGTGGTAAAAAGGAGGGCAAAAAAATAATCAGGAAAAAAAATGATGAAGCCCTGAACAGTCTATTGATCAGTTTGGTAACTAGTTCACTTCTTAGCTATTCATCTTAATACTGATCCATGTTAACCCACTACTCAAGTTGAGCTCTGAAAAGGGTTTAAATCATGCTAGAATATTTTTTGTATATACATAACCATTTTCAATCCATTAGACATAACAAAGCACCATGAGTACCTTTATCTGGGATGTGAAGGTAATACCATGGCTGGAAGTTGAATTTCTTAATCACAGCACTACCTCCCTATTGCATTCTGTCCATATGCTTTGTCACATTTTTAGTAATATTCACAGTTCTGGATATGAGAAAAGAAGCATCTTGAGAATAATCAAGGTGAGTAATCAATGTGGAATATATGTGAGAAGAGCTATAATATAATAATGTTGTTTTGAGTTTTGTGAGGGCATTACATTTTTATTGACAGGAAAATTACAGAAAATCTAAACAGGTGAGTAAAAATTCAATGAGCATAAAGATTGCAGTAGAGTAAATTGTTAAATATTGTTCTATTGAAGTCTGAGACAATAGATATTAGTGTAACTTATTTCTGCAATATTGTGGAGTTTTATAGACATGCCTTCAGGCATTATAGAAATAGAATTAAAAATAAGCAGAAGAAGTAGGATTTGGTGGCACAGTGGGTTAAACTGGTGTGTTACAACTTCTGAGCTGCTTGCAGGGTAAGGGGTTTGAATCCAGCTCAAGGTGTGTCAAGTTCATGTGCTTTCATTACATATGGGTGGTTGGTATCATAGTAGTTAGAGCTGCTGTCTTTGGACCCAAAAGTTACTGGGTTGAGTCATCTCTAGCTGTGAAACCTTGGAGCAAGGTACTTACCCTAAATTATTCCAGTAGAAGTTAGCCAGCTATGTAAATAGGGAAAAATTATAAGCAGCTTAATGTTATCAGTTGCTTTTGGGGGAAAAAGCATCAGCTAGAAGAATAAATACATATACATGTTTGCACCTAAGAAACATACACAGAACAAGGTGATGGCAAGTTCTTTGTGTGGTCTCAATGAGTTTGATTCAAAATAATAGCATATCTGTGAGTACTAATTATAAATCAAAGTCTTTAAGACTCCAAAAAGAAATTCCAGAAATAAAAGCTTACAAAACTATGGTTTTCCATCTGTAGTGAGGACCCATTTTCTTCAAAAGTAAGTGGGTTTCGGAGTTGTTCAGCGTAGAAGTCAGACAGTTTCTGATCTGTCAGGATAGGGCGAAAGAACATGTTGTGCAGTGCAATTTATTTTTGGGAGAATTGATTCATTCACTCTTACTGAATTTTATAGAGAGCCTCTCCCACACGGCATTGACATGTTAGCATGAACTGCATCTGTTACAAAATCATGTCCTTTCTGCTGATGTGATGCGCTTTTTTATTGTTTTCTGAGATTTATGTTGCTTTGGTGTAAAGAGTCTGCAAAATAAATAAATGTAAAATGTACCATATTACCACATAAAACATGTGGTAGTACATCTTAATAATGTAAACTGCAAATGCTAAATTTTTAATACAGTAATTGCAATTTTAATAAAAAATGAAAAACACTGGCAGAAGATGCAGCTAAAAACCCTAACAACAACACTTTGAACATTACTTCATCTATTGCTCCACAGCATTTCTGATATACAATACACGTAGAGTACATCAAATAAAGCACTTTGGATAGAATTCTGAAAACTGCACGTTCTTGTGTGTGATGGCTGATTTAACTGTGTCTCCTTTTTAATGGCACTAGACCATCCTGGAGGGAATGGCACAACTGAGAACAAGTAAACGGGATGAAAGTAGAGGCATACTGTACTATGATTCTCTGTGTTCTCTGGGGTTCTGCACTCCATAGGCCCAATCTCCACTGAGACTCAGAACTGGGTCAGAGACCTAGGTGGGTGTGTGTGTGAGGGAAGAGAATGGAAACAAGAATATTATCCTTGCTCAGCACACAAGTATATGCTCCATCCCATCTGCAGAAATACAAGGACACCAATGTATGTATATTGTATGTTTATTTCAATGTATATTGACTCTTTAACTGTACAATGTAAAATGTTGCTAAGAAACGACAAGAGTTGGCTTAATGTTATCAATTTTGCAATCATAAAGTGAGACATTTTTGTACTAGAAGTCTTGGCACATGATATGTACTTTTAAAGCACCATTTTGCAAACAGTTGATTTTTTTATGCTTTTTCTGTGCTCCCTGCGGTATTGTTTATTCTAGCTGGGCATTATAGTGATCCTGAGTAACTATGGAAACCCGAGCAAACTCCATTTGCAAGGGCAAGTTTTTTTTTTACTGTGCAAAAGGTGACAAGAACCTTCAGCATTTCTTCAAAGTTTATAACAAAAGTTTGCACCAAGACAGTAGCAATGAAACGGAATTGTTAAAATGGAGAACTTGTTCCAGTTTGTGCTACTACAGTTCCAAAACTTGTATTTGCATAATTACTGTATTTAAAAACTGCAATAGTCCAAAAGAGCAGAATGAAATTTGGTGTATATATGTTTTAGTCTGAAAAAATCTAGCTCTTTAAAACCACAATAATTTTTCAGACTCAGAATTCTTACTCTAAGATTAATATTCTGGACAAACTTTAAATAAATCAATGCAATGCAATTTTATTTTGTTTGCTGCAATTTGTGCATGAAGCTGCTTCAACTAGATTGGTATTGAATCAATAAGGGGTTCTCAGTGGTTTTATTTGAAGACCTCTCATCAGGGTAAAATTCGTATTAGTGTCATCCCTGAAGTACTTTCTTTTTCATTATCGAAAGATGGATATTTTCATTTCTCTCTAGCATGGCTTTATCTTTTCCATCCCAAATCAGGGCCCAGTAGATTTATTTATGAGATGAAAAAGTATATAGTTGTGCAACCACAGACATCTATTTAGTCTCCTGGACAGGGGATAAATATCTTGGATTTGCTCTGCTTTTTTCATGTAATACGTTGCACTTTAATTCTTTGTTGATTGATATAGTTTAAACAAAACCAAAAGCAAGATGGAAGCTGAAAAGTAGAGGGTAATTTTCACACATGTTCATGTTCAATTTTAACATGAAGTTAAGATTAAATGTACAGTGTAAAGGACCTTAAGTTGAACTGAAAGCCTGAATAAGAATGATCTTTTCAACTTCATCTCTAGTTACTAATCTAGGTTGAGGTTTTGTAGGCATAAGCCAGAGCTCACATAATCGTTCAGTCAGATGGTTTCCTTTTGCTTGTTCTGGTAGCATGTTTGCAGGTTAAGCAGGTAGGCCTAAATCTTCCTTTCCTGAGCACTAGCCTTAGACTAGTCTTATAGAAGACCCCTATGAGTCCTCATGTGTTCCCAGACCACTTGAGTGACACAGTTTCTCCACTGTGTCCTCAGTCTGCTTTGTGGCTTCCTCCCTCCCAGGGGATTATGCTGGGTATACAGCAATTCCAATGGAAGCCAAGTAAGGGTCATTGTTATGACATCTGAACCACCTCAACTGAATCTGAAGGAGCAGCCACTGTACTCAGAGGCTCTCTGTTGGCAGTTCTCCTCACCCTATCACGATCAGCAAACCCACTGGCCTTGTGGTAAAAACTCACTTCGGCTACTTGTATTTGCAGTCTCGTTGTTTCAGTTATTGCCAAAATCTCATGACTGTAGGTGTGAACCGTGAGCATTGTCTGAAAAATCAAAAAATCTGCAGTAACCACAGAACTGCTTATCCTCACTGTGCCTTTCTCTTTCTCTTTTCCCCTTGTCCATCATTTATGAGTAAGACCTCAAGATTCTTGAACTTCTTCACTAGTGGAAGTTGCCCTCATGCCACCTGGAGAAGGCAATACAGTTTTTTCCAGGAGAGGAGCATGACAGAGTCTAGACAAAGAATGACCCATGAAGAAATCTAAAAAGTGCACCCAGCCTGGATCAGAGATAGTGGAAGTCACCCTCCAAGCTAGGCCTGGGGGTCATGTTTGTTAGCAAGCATCTAGTGGCCAGTCATTCCGTATAACCTGGGTATGCTCAGACCAAAATGGCAACATGAATAAAAATGGGTAGTATGGACCTAGGTGGACAGAGTCCATACTGTGTGAGAAAAACAATGAATTAAGAAGTAAGATATTGCACATTTATTTTGAGGATTTGAAGTGAGAGCTAGTATTCCAACAGTGATCCCATCAAAAATATATCTACAGCTGAAGAGGCTGGGGGCACTCTTAATGCGTAAACTATTTAAAATCCTGACCAAAAGTCAAGAACAGATGTACTGTGGCTGTTGAATTATATTCCTGAAACTTAGATTCAGCAAAGTAATTACAAGTAATATTCTTCCAGTTTCTAATATTGCGGTTTTACAGTTCAATAACCTCAATGTGCAAATTATCCCTCGCAACTCATATTCTTGAAAAAAACCTTCTCGTGTCAGAGATGTCATCTTTAAACCTCTATTTTCCAGGAAAATAACATAGCATTGCTCTTTTTATTTTTGCCCAATATGAAGGGTCATAACATTTAAATATAACACTGGAAAAAAGTTACATTACAACACGACATAAACATATGCCTGGGCTTGCAGTCACGTTTTATTTGTCGTAACAAAGTCAAAGTTGTTACTCAACACAGGACAGAGGAATTTATTTTTTTTTTTTTAAAAAAAACAGATGCTGTGACACAGCAGTTCAATTTTAAAAATATATTTCTTTACCCCATAGAAAAATATTACTTGACTCCAGAAAACAGTATTAGAACATTAAGGAGCTAAAGCAAAGTACTAAAGAAAAGGCAGTCATGAAGTAATTCGCTGATGAGTTTAAATTTGGGTTGAAACAGAAAATCATGAAACTTAATTACACTTCAACAAATTAAACTTGACATGTAATCCTTCCAAAGTTCACCATTTTGTCTTTGCAGTCTTTCTAGAAATATGTTAAGCTGATAGCGTTACGGTCATGGACATTTTGACCAGTCTGAGCAGAATGCACATACACATGACATTTGGTACTAATGAGTCTGGAACATCAACATGTCTTTTAAAAAAAAATCTACGTGTCTCATTTTAAGAAAGCATGACGGGTATCAGTCATTTTTGTTTGCTGCCTATCCATTTTTCTGTTAGATTATAATAACGGAGGACTTTTTTGGCAGACTAAACTACCAATGTAACTTTGCTGAACTTGTTCATAGGAAGGAAACCCTTTTTCAAACAGGTTGTGGTTCTGACCTCTATTCTCTTTCACCTTGGATGATACACACAAAGAGAATTCTAGAATTTAAAAATCAAATTTTTGGACAGTTCCATTAATTGGAAGGAATTTTTTTGTTCTGACCTTTTTTAACTAATTCATTATAAGTTAGGGGCAATTTAAAACCGTAATACTGGGTTTCTGGGTATCTGCTGACCCAAAAGTGACCACCCAGTCTTTAATATTTATAAACTGAAACCTTTAGAATTAGAAACATAAAAAAGAGATTAAGATAACACCTGCGGTGCTTCCAAGAGTTATTTCTTTTTTTAATTCTAACCAAGAGCCCTGTACTACTGTGGGTTACAAATGTATACGTTTACTGAAGAAATTTAGCTTTCTTCCCTTGTAGAATTAGAAACTTGCAATCTGCCAATTTTTCAGCACCTTAAAATGCATTTGTGCCGGTGCATCAGTGCAGAAAAAAACAGGAGATTTGATAGCACATAAATGCACATGTGAAACATGTAGAGGGTGGTTTGTGTGTTAATGCAATGAAGCCAAGTTATTATTCACCACCTGCTGTAGAACAGCAACCTAAAATGCTACACACACATTAACAGCGGTAATCCTGGCGATTACTTAGTCATTCATTTGATGTGTTATTACTTTGTCACTTAGCTGATGCTTCTGTTGGGGGCTTTTCCACTGTTTCTACTTGTGAATCTTGTCGAGTTGGCAGCACACTCTTCGGCCAGTTCTTAAACTGTTTAGCTAAGAAACATTACTGAAAATCTCTGAATTAAACTCTAAATCTTAAATATTATAAGCTAAAAAAAATCACAATTTTCAGAACACAGTTAAGGCAGTTTTCCATTATTCATTATATATTTTTCATATGTATATGGAAGCTGTTATTTCTTTACCTTATGTCTTGTTAGATTAGCTTTTTCATTTAAATATGTCCGTAAAATATGCGAAGATATCAAATATGATCTTTTTTCCCCATGTTTGAAAATTTTTCTAAAGTTTTAAAGATAAAGTATACATTTCTAGAGTTGCAAGCAATTGGTGTGTTTGCTGCTTGCCTCACCCTTTGCCTTAAAATGCACTCTTATGCTGCTTCTTCATGTGGAACCAAGGCTGAATTCTTAGTCTCCAAAATGTGCTGAAACAAAATTTGTGCATTTAAATGCATTTTAACTTGATGTTTTTTCTTCAAAAGTGTTAAGGTGGGTGGCTCATGGTGTGTTACATGTTCTGGGAGGCTGGGGAGGTGGCAGTGGACAGCAGCTTGCCTGACAGGCTGCACCGAGAAGAGCCTGGCAGGGAACGAGTGACAACGTCGATTAGTGCTGACACATTTCGCACCTTTTTTTCTCTGAAAGGTGGCAGTCGGTCCAGGCAAAAAGGAATGTACATTCAAACTAAGTGGGGGAGGGGGAAAAAGCAAGAACAGGTGTCAAAAAGCATGGGATTTTCAGAGTTGACAAATTGCCTTTCCTCATGTATAGCAAGGTGGATGGTTAAATGTGACAAGCCCCCCTTCCCATTACTTTCCACCATACTTTTTTTGAGATGTCAGGTGTCAGAATGGCACAAATGAACTGACAGATACAGAAAAGTCCAAGTCAGAAATCATACCTCCAAAACACAAGGTCAAAAACAGACTGATGGAAACATTGAACTGGTCTTGGTGTTCTGACAGTGAGGATGATAATACCATACATTACAGAATTGTGTGGTAACATATATGATTCTTATGAAACTGGATGCACTTATCACAAAACTTTTTTTAAAAAATTTTGTTCTCATGTAAAATTTTTGACTCATCTGCAAATTCAGTGATGTTGAAGCTATCCCTCTTGTTGCGGTTGCTGTTAGAGCCGAAAATTACTTATTGACTTATTACTTATGATCTTATTGAAAATGTGCTCAAAATAAATAGAGCGGTGGAGTGCAATGTGTCACTTAAGATACACTGCACACATTCTCATTTGGATTTCTTTCTGCTTGATTTGGGTGCCATGAGTGACAAATATCCAGAAAGACCCCATCAGGATATTTCTGCCATGCAGAAAATATTTACGGGAAGCTAGTCACAGGAGACAACCGGTAGGATCCGAGTGCGGGATCGTGAGTTGTGAACCGAAGGGGCAAAGACAGGAATCGTGGTCGGGGTCAGGTGTCCGTCAAGCCACTGAGGAGCAAACGTCATCCTTGGGGTAAATCCTTGTTCGTCATCAAAGTTCAGAGCTGTGGTCAAAACCAAGAGATTCTGGTGTCGGGGCAGGAAAGCAGGGCAAGGTTAAAGTGGTAGATAAAGCAGGACAAAGAGCAGAAGAATCAGGTTGCGAACACAGAGGGGGCGGTTGTCTCATTGAGATTCCGCAACCTGAGAGCGGTGGTGTAACTTCCTTTATACTCGACCCTGCCGATTTAGATGAGGTGCGTTCAGCTAGAGTGTGGTTGAGGGTGTGACAGTAATATATGAAATATCATATTTTTCGTAATTTTTTGATCATTTAAGAATTTTCATTTCAGCTTTTGAATTCAAAGCAAGTGATTTAGCACAACTCACACATTTTCATTCTGCAGCAAAATAGAAAGTTTACATTTGTTGATCAGCCTTTGAAAAATCCTATCAACAAAAAAGACCTCATCTTACCTCATTTTCATTTAAATCACTTTCCAGTTGCAGATGTAATTCTGGCATGCTTTGCTCTTCCACCACTATAGCAAATGCAATGATTTTAAGGGCTTTGATATTCTTTAGAAAGATGGCATCTAATTCCTCTGTCTTTTAAACTGAAAAGGCTTACTGGTTATCTAGAAAGAAATGCCTTAAAATGGAGGAAATAATTCAAATGAAAGTCAAATCTGATAGTAAAAATCATACTATAACCTTTAAGTCATATCATATTCGTCTTTCAAACTTTAAGATTGTATAAAGCATGAGAATTTATGTTTCACATAACTGCCCACTGTGGTCTTGACTTCCATAATGTCAGAAAGTAACTGATGTTGGTCTCTCAAAGATGTAAGACTTGAGTTAAGGGTCACGGCCTGCCCCTGGATGATCTTGTCATATGCAGGCTGCTGAGACAATGAGACCTGGACCTCCTTCAGTGTAGAAAACAACTCAGAATGTTTGAATTATTTTCTCATCTCACTCTACGGTGGAGCCCAGATTATGACGAGGGCAGTGGTTTGACCTTCAGAGTGTATTGTTCTATGTCAGTTTATGAAATTTAAGCTTCAAAGTACCATGAAATTCTTATCAGAAGGTCGAGTGAAATAAAATGATTCATTACCAATACTGTACCTTGACACATTTTAAGAGGGAAGGAATCATTTTGACGGCATCATCTTTCTTCAGGACACTGTGGAATTTCACATTATTTTACTCTTTCTCTGAGGGGAAATCATTTTTGTCCACAGAATGTAGCGAGGAAATGAAGACAGTTAATAACAATGCAATTTGCAGCAAAGAGGAGTAATTTGCCTTGTAAAAGTATAAGTCACTTGGAAGATAATCCCTATTCCTTTGATGTGTCAGGTTCCACATTAAGTTCAACTCCACTGCAAGATTTAAGCATATTTAGAACCACAAACTAAAGTACAAAAAGGCCATATGCAGTCATTTTTGAGAAAAAAGAGAAATTGATTTGGATAATATGCATAGTTGCTTGACAGAACTTCACTAAGACCTCTCAGTGTCACAAGATGGGAAGTGCATTTGAAATAGTCCTTGTGGTATTTTCAGGCAGATGATGTCTGGATAACTATTGCTTTATCTGAATCATTGTAGGCCTGCTGTCATCTGAAGAGTTCAAGTCTCTGCTCCCTTAACCACCCTCACCCTGAGCTTTCAAAAAGCTCTCATGATGAAAACTAGTTACAAGATGCATAATTATAGCATTGTCAAATCATCTGATTTGATGAAAGTAAGTTGAAATATGTATTACACTAAAATCAGTACGTGTGCATGTGTGTATATACACACACACACACACACACATATATATATATATATATAGCAGAGGAATGCTATAGAGGAATGCTATTTTGCAGATTCAGTATAGCTTTCCTTCCAGGGTGGCAGCTAGTTGTGTAGTGGCTTGAGCTCCTGTCTTTGTACCCAAAGGTTGCAGGTTTGAATCCCACCTGTAGCTGTAGTATCTTTGGGCAAAGTGTTTACCCTGAATTGTCACAGTAAAATTACCCAGCTGTATAAATGGGTAAATAACTGTAGGTACCTTAATACTGTAAGTTTCTTTGGAGAAAAGTGTCAGTTAAATTAATAAATGTAAATGTAGGTTCATGTGCCAGTGTAGTGTCACCTCTTACTCGCAGGGAAAGGTATACTGAAGTTACAGAACTTTGCACAAGTAGAGTGCAACCTGTACCTGTATCGATAACACTCTCTGTAGCCCAGTTGAATAGAGGCAGTCAAACCTGCATCCTTCATCATTAGTGTTCCTCACAGCCTGAAGCGGTGGAAGCTTCCGGAGAGGTAGTGATCTCCAGTGAATTCGCTTGGATGCTCTAAACCTACCCCAACATTATCAAGTTTGTCCCTCAATTTGAAATGCATTGCAAAATGACCATTACTTTGTACTGAGCACAAATGAAGGTTGACACCTCTGTTCTCAGATCATTGTCTGCAAAATTTATGTCTGCTATTTGAGACATGGGGGTGTGGTGGCGCAGTGGGTTGGACTGCAGTCCTGCTCTCCGGTGGGTCTAGGGTTTGAGTCCCGCTTGGGGTGCCTTGCGATGGACTGGCGTCCCGTCCTGGGTGTGTCCCCTCCCCCTCCGGCCTTACGCCCTGTGTTACTGGGTAGGCTGCGACCCCGTATGGGACAAGCGGTTCTGAAAATGTGTGTATTTGAGACATTTTTTTTTCTACATGAAGAGTCTTCTAAATACAGCATAGGGCAAGCTGTAGTATGCATACGTAGTACACAGTGAAGCTCTATCCAGTCCACTTCAGAGACAGAAAGCAGGACATCATATTACTAAAGCTGAATTCAATGTCTCACTCTGCAAGGCCATTTTTGACTTTATAATTACATTCAGAAAAGCTAAAGAACAAAACGGTAACGACCCGCATTACTGGGGAGTGTGATGTTTTTGCGGGAAAAGGGTTTTATTGCAAATAGTTGAGAATTGTGGGTAAAATTTTTAGTTTATGATACCATAACAGTTTTCATCTATAACACTCCTTATAGTCACAAACACAGGAAACTTTTTTTAAAAATGTTTTTGTAATTTGGCAGCAAAAGGATGAGATTTGGATTCAGGGAGTCGGTTGGTTTCAAATTTTTGCTTTCATTACAAAGCCTGAGTCATAACCTCTGTGTCTAAAATTCTGACACATTCTGATGAGTTCACAGGGGTGCATTATCACATGACAAGTAAGCAAGTGATAAAATATTATACAGCTGTTTTTCTCTGTTGATTTTCAGTGTTGAAGAATCTAAATTAAAACCAGCAAAAAAAAGAAAACAAATCTTTATGAAGTTTACAATAAGCTTTTTCCTGTTTCCCTTCAAAACAATAGTCAGGATGGTAATTTCATATATTCCTATCCGTATTTAGTTTTATAATATTAGAAACTCCTAATTAAGCTTTTACATTTATTCATTTAGCAGATGCTTTTCTCCAAAGCAACACAGATCTCATGGAAAATACAATTTGTGCATTATAAATAATAGATTTATCTGATACATTTCACCAAGTGACTTACAGTCTTAAACTGCTGGCAATTATTCACCCATTTGTACAGCTGGGTAATTTTACCAGCACAACTTAAGGTAAGTACCTTGCTCAAGGGGTACTGCAGAAGGAGGGGGAACTCAAACCTGCCACCTTCAAGTCCAAAGGCAGCAGCAGCTCTGACCACTAGGCTACCAGCTTTCCCTTTTACCTTTCATGATATTAGCTTTCCTGATTTAATTTTCTTGTTTTTCAGTGTAGAGTATGAAAAAGGTGTATAATCAACACCCTGCTTAAGCACAGTAATAGCCAGCATGGAAAAGGGACCAGGAATTTGAAGTTGTCGGTATCATGTGAGAGTGACTTGTTCAGATTGCATTCTGGGAATTCTGTGCAATTATTTCTTCCCATTCCACCTCCTTATTTGTTATGCCCCATAACGATTTTACCGCAGGCAAACCAAGACCGTACCTACATGAAAGTCGGACTTCACATATTACAGGAAATGTAAGTCATGTAAACGTTTTTACCCATCATGTCTTGCATCTTTGATAATGATGGGCAGGGGAAATCACTAATGTTGCCGCAAATATCTGCATTTTGTTGGAAATACTGTATATTATTTCATTATTACAGTTACTATTTAGTTCAATTTATTTTTTATAGAGGGGGGCGTGGTAGCGCAGTGGGTTGGACCAGGTCCTGCTCTCCAGTGGGTCTGGGGTTCGAGTCCCGCTTGGGGTGCCTTGTGACGGACTGGCGTCCCGTCCTGGGTGTGTCCCCTCCCCCTCCGGCCTTACACCCTGTGTCACTGGGTAGGCTCTGGTTCCCTGCGACCCCGTATGGGACAAGCAGTTCAGAAAATGTGTGTGTGTGTGTGTGTGTGTGTGTGTGTGTGTGTGTATTTTTATAGAGCACCCTTCTCATGCAGTGACACAGAATGTTTGAACAAAGGCACAAGGCAAAGAAATACAACAAAGAAGACAGTTGACTACAGACTAGCAGAACACATTATCAATGCATTTATCAAAGTTATAAGTATGCCCACTGGCAATGGAGGAAAGGAGCAAAAACTTCCCAAATGGAAGTTAAGGGAAAAAAAAAACCTCTGGGGGTCCAAGTGCCAGTGGCTTCCCACCCCTCCTGGGCATTCTAGATTAAACAAGACTTCCAAGTCAGTTTACAAGTAATAATAGGATTGATGCTGTATGATAACTCGATTTCCCAGTTCACCAAGGTATGTCTCCATTATGGCGGTTGGATCATCAATTCCAGTCAGCATTAGGTGCTTGTGTGACGGCCAGGCGGCCCCCTCAGGTCTTATTCTAGGGAAACAATGCTCAGCAAGAAGAAATTGTTAGTAATTTATAACTTAAAGAAATTAGACACACATTACCTGAAACCACTTGCCCCAAGCAGGGTGACAGCAAGCCAGAGCCTAACCTGGCAACACAGGGCATAAGGCTGGTTGAGAGGGGACACAAGTCCATCACAAGGCACCCCAAGCAGGACCTGAACTCCAGACCCACCAGAGAGGAGGACCCAGTCAAACCCACTGTGCCACTGCACCACCATGGCCCCCAAGAATTAGACAGTTTAATACATTTTAATACAGAGGTGGAAAAAATAGAAGTGCAGCCAAGTGGAATGACATTTGTTAGTGATATGCCCAATTGAATATATAGGTCTTCAGTCTACTACACATACACAACCTCACTCAAAATAAGACAGAAGTTCCACAACATCAAAGTTTGTTTGACTGGAATTTTCAGAACATCCTAAAGTTGCTGAATTATGAACAAGCAGAAGTGTAGTTCAGCACGATTTCTGGTGGACAGACAAAAGCAATTTTATGATGCCTATGCATATCAACAGTATAAGTGTAAATTTACACTGGCTGAGTTTTAACATGATGGGGGCCTCGTGGCATAGTGGGTTTGGCCAGGTCCTGCTCTCTGGTGGGCCTGGGGTTTGAGTACTGCTTGGGGTGCCTTGTGATGGTGTGGCGTCCTGTCCTGGGTGTGTCCCCTCCAGCCTTGAGCCTGCTCTGGTTTACTGCGCCCCCACTTGGGACAAGCAGTTTCAGATAGTGTGTGAGTTTTCAGATGAAAAGGCTATGGGAGGAGAGTGTAACTGCTGACTTCTGGTTTAGTTAAGTCTGCTTAGAGCAGACCAGCCTGTACAGTAATTCAGCAGAGATGTGGCATGTATAAATGCACAGAGAAAGGACTGAGAGTGTGGCATTTTTATGTTACATGGTAACTGAAAACAAATAGAGGTTGAACAGTAACACATAATCAGGAGCAATAACCCATACTGTGGTACAAATACACTTTCCTGGAGCAGTCTGGATACTGGTGATAGTGTGGCTGGTTTATAAATTGTAGCATAGCAGATATAATTACATATTCAATGTAAATTTACATAATGCCACTGTAATGATTAAATGTTTTGCCGTGCTAGTGCTGGTTCTGACCTACAGAAGATGCAGAGTGTAAGTCTTGTGTAGCAGATTCATAATAGTAATGATGCATGTACACTACATGTACACCAGGAAAATAAGATTATGTCTGTGGATTCCAGAGACAGACAATCATTGTAATTTGATCTTATGATGAATCATCAAAATCAGTACTGAGGGATAAAAAAACTGAGTCAGCAGCTTGAAAGTCCTTGACTGCTGTAACTAAACAAACTAATTATCTCAAATATTATTGGGAAATGTGTGGGAATACTTGTCTTGACCAGGTCAATGGCTATGGGGTCAAACATGCATACTGAGTTCCAAGGCTTCTTAATGATTTCATTAATGGCCTCCTCAATTACTGAAGAATGATGTGAGAGTCAGCATGTGTCATCACATAATCTTTATGCTTTATCAGATTAAGCAGTGTTAGGTTGTGAACTAGACCCTAGCAGCTGCTGGTAAATCAGATTAACTTTTAACTGCAAAATATCATGAACCTTTCCTGAACTCAGATCAGTTGACATAGTGAGCAAAAGTGCCAATGGGTTGCATCAGATTTTTTTGGAGGTCAAATGTAGAACAGGATTTCTTCACCTTGACTGCAATACAAGGGCATGGTATTCTGATGAGATTTCTAAAAACAATTTCTGTAGGTGATGTTCCATGTAGGTTTTGCACAAACAATAAAACAAGTTCAGGGATGCCCCAAGAACCAGAGCCTGTGACACTGACGCCCCTTAAATTGAAGGGAATGAAGAAAGGATGCAATGTATTATAATGAGAAATAAGATCAGAAATCTTCAAGGAATGCAGCAGGAAGTAACGTTTTATAGTAGTTAAAAATGCACGAACATGTGATATGCAGATTGTCAGTTGAATTTCTATCTCCTTTTACTGCTGTGGTACCCTTCCCCAAGCCATTTATCCTTAATCGTTCACATTTCAGAAATAATATCTAAGAACTTAAACTCAAATGTTTGAAGAAGTATTTGACAAACCTTAAACCAGGGTTGTCTAAACTGAAAGCATTTGCGTGAATTGGTTTGAAAACCACACGTAAAAATCACAGTAAGCAATATACTGAACCTTAAACGTCTAAAGTGAAAAAAAATATAATGCAATACTCACTCATTTACACTAACCACCTGTCCTGGTCAGAGTCACAGCAGTCCAGAGCCTATCTCAGCACCACTGGGCTGGGGTACACCCTTCACAGGACATCAATGGTAGCCACACACAGTCACCCATTCACACACTAGGGAAAATTCAGCATCTCCAGTTCACCTGAACTGCATATCCTTCACACACTGAGCTGGAGTTGAACAGTCCAGGCACTATGACAGTAATTTCAGAGCCTGCACAGCCCACTGTGACCAGTGTTTTTGACTGGGAGGACATGCTCTTAAAAAGCCACCACAGTCCCCCGTGTTTCCTTTTGACTTTAAATACCTTGACTTTAACAAATCAGCTTTGAAATCCCTCAAATGTAGACGCACATTTTTCCACCATAGTGCTCATTAACTGTTTTCTTTATTAACAATGTCTTTACATTTTATTGCATATCAAACAAATGAGCTCATTCTTTTTTTGGGGCTTATATCATGTATCTAGTTAAGCACGTGGACGAATATGTGATGTAACCTTGAGTTTCAGACATTCTCGTTGAGTGAAGAAGTGCTTGTTCACCCATCCTCTTAAAATGTCCTACATTTGTAAGAAACCTTTCTTGCCAAATTTTCATGCCATTTTCAGTGCTCAAGTTGAAGTAAACAGAAATAATAGAGAGTACTTCAGTCACTGTAAAAGAGTTAACAGAGATAAAACTGGTGTCATGTCCCAGACAAGTAATAACTCCTGCGACAATAGGAGGCATAACTCTGTCTCATCAACCCAAACCCACACATCTGTTCATAGTCTGATACTCAACAATCAACAGCTATAAATCAGCAAATAACACACCCAAGGTGGCAGATTCTTGATCAGCTCTCTACTGCCTTTCTTGTGATAGCCTAGCAATCTTTATTCGCTCACAGGACTCCTAAGCTCTGTTCTGTGAGTGTTTGCGTTTGAGTCCTGAGTGCCGTCTTATCTGAGCCATTCTGTCCACCTGTCCAGTCCCCATGTTCCACTACTGTACTTCGTGACGCCTCTACGTTCTATTCGCGTATTCCTGTTTCATTTATTACTTCGCACAAATATCACGTCGGTGTCTTTGTTCCCTGTTCATTATATCACATCTGCATTGTGTTTTCCAGTTTGCACCATGCACGAGGGATCATTATACTTTACATCCGTGTCCGGACGTTACAGTAATACGCGTTCATGTCGGTCTCACGTCCAGACACGACATTCAGAGAATACAAAAGCCAACTGCACTATACAGAACTTTTGTGTTACCACTAAGGATGACCAGGGCTGGAGGTGAACACTGCATTCAGATTCCAGGTATACCCCGACATGGGACACCAGGTCCACCATTCCCCAGCTGCTGTCTATCACATGCCTTCACCTGTCACGGCACACTGTGTGTGTCTCCCTGGAACTGTATTACATAATTCAATAGTTTATTGCATTTTTTGGTAAGTATAGTACATATTAACAATTTACAGGCATTCATACTGGCCACATACAGCCTGCAGGCTGTGGGTTGGACAACTCTACCGTAAGCTATCAATTAAATTAAAGTCACCCATTATTTCTGTCTGGGGCAATTAAACAATGAAAGCAAGTAAACAATGTAATTATTGCTCTAACAAATTGGTCGATGAGTCAAGCAATTTGTCAGTCTTTTTCGTTTAGTTAATACAGCATAAAAATACATTTTTGGTGTACCAAAAAGGTTAAGGTCAGTCAAGGTTTTTTTTTATAATAATCACTTTTTAAATAGATCTCCCATAGGAAGGGTTGAGCAAGGTTGCTGGTAGAAAAAATAAAACTCAAGCAATTCAAACAAAGGAGCATCTGCTGCACAGCTTGAAGCCTCTTTTCTCCCTTGCCTAGTCAGTGCCACAGCTGGCCCTAAAGGCCTTTCTCCCTTGTTAGAGAGACACGGGCCTCATTCAAAGGAAGGTTTTTAGTCAGCAGGCCATATCTATATAGTGTCGGTATGCCAGGTCTGCCTGCCCCGTGCTCTGATCGAGTGTATGAAGAAGAGGAAGAACAGCACTCAAGTTACCCCAGAAGCAGGGGCTATGCATTTTGTTAAAAAAGGAAGCATTTATATCCAGTTGATTGCTGCGGTGTTGTTCTTTTTTGCTGTAGTTAATTGTTTTGTCGGGAAGCCTGCAAGGGAGAACTGCCGAAGATCCTTTAGTGTTTATTTAATAATCACTCCCAGCTCCTGGGAGATAAAACTACCAGTCAGGGACCATGTCAACCATCTGTCTGCATTCAGCATCCTATTTTCCCATCAGTCAAGGAAGGCATATCAAAAATTCAAAGCAGATGAGATCCTGATGCTATTCAGAAGTAGAGTGTTACTAAAACAACAACAAAGATTATTTTCTTTATTCTCTCACATACTTTCTTTTAAATGTCATTTATAATGTTAGTGTGCAGGAATATTTGTGAAATTACAACTATTGCAGTACTATTGCACAACTCTGGGAGGAATTTTTAGTGGGGGAAAAAAACCCAAGCTGTTTCCTAATCTTGAGGGTTTACCTTTTTTGTGTGTGCGTGTGTGTGTGTGTGAGAGAGAGAGAGAGAGAGAGAGAGAGACAAAGGAATATTTCTCTAATCAGAACATTGTTGCATAACAAAATTTAGTAGTACCATAGCACACCTAAATGGCAGTCTGCACTGGGTAAAAGGACAATCATTCGCAAGCCATAAACAACCCCAAGTATAGTTTCACAGCGTCGCTGAACGATTGATTTGCTTTTTCATACTTTTCATGACACTCCAGAGTACAGAGGGATCTATAGTCCTTGGGGAACACTTTCTGTGTGGCAAAGATAAATGAGGTACTATAATGATTCAGTCAGAACTCGCCTTCAATTGCACAGTTTACAGTTTGGCCACAACACTGTCACTCTATAGTGTATGTCTTGACAGGAAACATACCTAGTTATTGATTCCCTTGTGTATCTGCATAGAAATAGACATAGGAAGAAGAAAAAAATGCATCAATAAAGATATAATCTGGGAAGTCATTGTCTGAACTACCTTGTTTCAGCTTGCAGGCTGTAGAATAAAGATAAGAACTGTTGAACTCTTAAGAGCGCTTGCATTTGGTTGTCTGCTTTAATCAAAGCTTATTCTTGTTCTCACTTTGGAGAAAAGTGTCCGCTAAATTAATAAATGTAAATGTAAAGCGGATAAATGTGTAAAACTTCAAGCACTGGAACTCATGCCTTCCGCTAAAATGTTCTGAGAAATAAATGAGTAAAACTTCTTCTTCAAATAAATATCATCCACTAAGAATCATATTGAAAATCTCTTTCTCTAAACACGATGGGAGACAGTGAGAACAATAACAGTGGGGACAGTGCAGTTCCAGTGCCTTGCTTAGTGTATGAATTTGACTCAGGAGTGTTGAGCAGAAGAGCAAATTCCAGCCTCTGCAAGTAACCCCTGAAAAGTGGGCTTCATTCTAAAACACGTCCAAGAAAACAATAGTGTGTAACTGGTGCCTGATTCAAAAAGGCAAGCTGAGAGCCACCGGCGGAGGATGGAGCACCGTGCCATCGGAAATGTCAGCAAACATGGTGTCATTCATGACTAATCCCACCGCACACTGAGCTGCAGTCTGGTGCATCGCAGGAAAAGAAACCCATTCTTTAGTGCTTGTGTTATATCAACAATTTCGTGATATGCAGCACAGGCACACAGTAAGACAAAGACAGAACAGCAAATAAGTACACACAGGTATGAACTGGTGTTACGAACACACCAAAAACTAGGCTACTGTACTATTAAGCTGTAATGTTCTATTAAAAGGCTGTGTGTAGTGGACTCTTTACAGCTTGCAGGTGGCTCAAAATGCTGCGGCTAGGATTGTCAGTGGAACAAGGAAATATGACCATATAGCATCAGTTCTTGAATCGCTACATTTACTTCCTGCTAAAATTAAAGCAGATTGTAAAATTCTCTTCTTCATGTTCAGGGCAGTTAATGGTCTCGCTCCTAGCATAGCTTAATGATATTATTAACTCTTACCTTAGTTTTTTTCTAGTATCTTTAAATGATGGATATCTTAAAGTATTCACAATGAATAAGATTTCAGTAACCGGGCAAGCTTTTTGCTATAGAGCACCTAGTCTCTGGAATATTCTGCCAGGGTGTGATTGGTATGCCCCTTCAGTCTCAGTCTCTTAATTTAGATAGAATTTATTGTCCATAGACAATAGCTTAGTCTGGACAGTTGTCAAGACTGTTTTTGCATTAGACATATCCACACAGGTCCTCTGTCACCTCAGTATAATGCCCAGGAGGGTGGGCAGATACTTGTACTTGGGCCCACAGGGGTTTCTTCTTTCTTTCTTTGTTGTTGCAGTTGGGAATTTTTTGTTGTCCTCTCCTCAGCTGCCAACTGTTTTATCCCTGTACTTAATTGTAGCTGCTGCTTATCACACCCTGTATGTCATGCGGAACAGAGAACGCGGGGACGGCTGGACCCAAGTGCAGGATTGTTTGTCAGGAACCGAGGTGTCAGGCGAGTTCTCGTTGTCGGGGATGAGCAAAGAGTTGGTCAATGGGCAGTCAGAATGGGAGCGAGGATCCGTGGACATAGTCAGGAGATGAGGGGAATGGTCAGAAGCTGGAGAGCGAAGAACTGGGACTTGGAATAAAAGAGATCAGGGCATGACCGCAAAGGAGGACGGTTGTCTCACTGAGATTCTGCGAATGTGATGGAGCTGAGGAGGGTCTTCTAAAGCCAAGTGTTCTAATTGCCATCAGGCGTTTGATCGGCGCCAGGTGCTGTGGATTGCGGTCGGAGTGTGGACGTGACACTGTAACACTGGGTCAACCCCAGTAACTTTCTTCAGCACACAGTGTCACCCTAGCGGAAAGAGTCCCCTGAAAAAAAGAATTTGATTGCGTTGAACTGAAGAAGCAGCGCATCTGTTCTGATCACACTTACAAAAAAACTATACCATTCTTTTTATAATGTTGAAAATCAAATGGCTCTTTTCCTATATAAAGGTTTGTTTTTTCTTAATGATTTAGGGACTTTTCCAAAATCCTAATTCAGCCTTTCTGCAGTGATTTTATTCCCCTCAACAGCACAAATTTTGATGGTCTGTTATGCACTACATACCCATAAACTTGTCTTCATAGCACTGACAGAGATGCCTTTTGATGAATAATTCATTGTTTGTTTTTGAATAAAAGAGGGAAGTGTAAAAAGGATTATGAACCTTCTGCACAAATATGCTACTAACAGCAAAAAAAGAAGTTTAAGTTTGTAGAAAAGTGCTATGACTACCAAAAAAAAATCTGTATTACAGCAAGAACATGAAGATGAACCCCAAATGTCATGTCATATTTACTGGGGTGTCATATTCAGCATAAATTGTAATTTTGGCAATCAAAATATGAGTGCAATTCAGTGTGTTTTAGCCACCTGTTATGACTCTTTGTTACTGTATGTTGTAATTTGCCTCAAATGAAATTCACACAAAATCTGCTTCTTAAAGTTATGTGTTAGGAAGATATATAGTTTTCAAGTCAGTGGCTTAAATGTCAAAATTTAAAATTGCACTTAAGACTGAATATTGTTTAATCAGAACAGACAGCATTTTCTGGTCTCAGAAGAATGGCTCATGCACCCTCTCTGCTAGTTTGTTTTGTTTGTCTGCTTCTTCGTCTATTTATTTCAAGTGAGGAGTAGGGCTCTATGTTCAGGATTTCCTCAGAGGGCAGATACATCTAAGAAGAAATTAATCATGGGAATCGAGCACACAGCACATCAAGATTCAATTCAGACATGCACAGCAGCGAATAAAAATGAACGCAATAACAGAAAAGAAGCGTACAACCAAATACGATTTGAGCTTTCAAGGATAAGGGCAGGCAAGTAGATTAGTGAAAAGACATTGAAGTTTAAGAATGAAACTGTTCTCCTTTATTCTGATAGCGCTGTCTCTGTAGTTATGTTCTATTATGCTGAGTTTGAGAGAAGTACACTCATTTTCTGAATGGACCAGGCCAGACATCTGCACCGCACTCAGGATCAGTGTGGGACCTTGGAGCGGCAAGGCAGCAGCTGCGGCCCAAGAGAGAACTGGGATTATGGAGGCTCCTCAAACACTCCTGGGATCTGCTCCAGGGCCAGCCGGTTGAGCAGGAACAGAGGGGTGGGATGCTGCATGCGCAGGAGGCTCGCAGGACAGATGGCCCTGCAACTCCATGAGCACCCCGTATGGGAGGAAGGTGGGTCCAAGTGTCACACTCGCTTCAGCATAGGTGCCAGAAGAGTAGAGTGAGGCAGGGGAGTGTTGTGTGGGGGTGCAAAGCTGGTTTACAACAGTCCTCCTCTGAGTTCCAACACCTCTTCTAACACAGCATCTGGATCATTTGACCCTTGGTGCCAACCATTTAATTAGGAGAACGCAAGTTCAGTTTCAGTTCTTCTTCGGTTGAAGAATACATTTACATTTGTTCATTTAGCAGACATTTTTCTCCAAAGTGATGTACATCTCGCAGAAAAAGACAGTAAGTGCATTACATTAACAAGAGTAAACAATTCTCTAACAAACAGGTGCTGCACACACATATATAGCATCCCTACATATACAAAGATACTGATATTCCTCTCCTGATATGGGCAATCAATGTACATCAGGGTACAGACAGAAGAATAAATCCTAGTGAAGATTTTTGTGGAGTGAAAAGGGAGAAGTATGTGTGCAGATGAAACGATTGGTATGTGTGTGAGCCAAAAGGAGGTGATAAGAAGCCAGAGCGCTGGCGGGGGCCATGCAAGGAGTGTGAGAATCAACTGTAAGTGAGAGCAGCTTGGCTGTGGGCAGAATGGCTTTTTAACGCATCTGATCTGATGGCTGCTTGAAGCCTGTTTTTGCACGCAATTACCCACCACCCGTCTACAAGGTACAGGAAAGTATTAACCAAAATGGTGCACATATACCATGTCTGATGATAAAGATGTAAAGTCACAGCTATTGCAATTACTGGCCTATTTTGCAATGCATATTTATTCAGTTGTGGCTCTGATTCAGTGATTTGCCTTACCATTTGGAAATTTACTGGAACTTTCTTGATTGAAAAGCTCTCTGATTTTGGAGAATCGTATCACTGGAGTTCTTATATACTCTTGAGACATATACAGTATCATATTTTACATTCATCATCTGTACTTTTCTCTGCAAATAATCACTCTTATTAGCCCATGAGGCTTCATGTATCTCTGAACACCAGGTTCAGAAGCATGCCCTGTAAAACAGGCCAGTCGAAAAACTCTTTCCCTTAGCCTGGAACTCATGCAATAAGATCATAAAACAATGACAGCGTTGGGGATAAAATCAAATTTGCTGACTGTCCTTCAGGCTGATAACAATTTCTGAGGCCATTAATAAATCAAATTTTGGCATCTGCCTCAGCTGCACGCACACACAATTGGAATTAAGGCTCGGGAAAATGAAATAGTAACAGACAAAACAACTGACAACAGTGAGGATTTACTGAAACTCATATAGTGGAGACGGGCGAATCTGATCTTATCTGGAGCTTTTGCTCAGGACAGTGGAGAGACTGTAGACAATTGCAGCTCTCTTTTCCAAGAATCTGTGTTTAAAATCAAGAGAACATAGAGGACATAAATTATCTCTGTTCCCATGAAATAATCATGAGGTGTGAATTCATTTACACAGAAGCTATTTTGCTTCTAGCCAAGATAATATAAAATGTAATTTAGGCTAGTTCCGTCTAACTGTAGATCATGATATGGGTTTTCTACGGAGAGCAGCTTGTGCCCTCTTGTGCTGAAGGTTTTTGAGTGAGAAAAGAGGTGGAGTGGCTGACTGAGTGAAGTGCTAACTGGACCACAGAAGACAAGGAGACCTAAACCAGGACAGTGTCACACATCAGAAAGGGTGTTTTTTGTTTTGTCTTACAGGGAATGCAGTTTCTCGAGGTATTTGTCTCAAAATAAAACTGGACTCTCCCTGTGTCAATAAATCTGAGCTCACTTTCCTCCTTGGAGATACCATGACTCTCAACAAAAACTAAAATATCCTATGCAAATAAAAATTCCATAGATATTAACATTTTGTGTGAAGCATGACTAATGATAAATGGTCACCAGCATGAACACACCCAAAAGAGAATTGCTTTACTATTTATACAATGTGTATGATTGGTGAACAATAAAGTATATTTATTTTAAAATTATTTATTTTGAGAACATAATCCCTGAACATGAAGATAATCCCATGAACCATTTAAGAACGGCTCACCGAAGAGGAAGCGTACCATACTGGTTAGAGCTGCTGCCTTTAGACCCAAAGGTTGTAGGTTTAGGTCATCTCTCCAGCAGTTGTACCCTTGCAGAAGGTGTTTACCCTTAAAATTGCTCCAGTAAAATTTCCCACCTGTGTAAAGAACTGTAAGTTGCTTTGGAGGAAAGCACCGGTTGAATCAATAAATGTATGTGTACCTTAGAGAATTCAGACTTACTTCCAGAAATGTTCTGCTCTGTAAGTGGGCAAAAATGCATATAATCAGTTGCTCCACTCCCTTAATGGATGAAAAGTCTACAACGCAAATAAAGTGTATTATGATTTATGAAGTTCTTTAATTAAAAAGACAAAGCATGCTCCTGAATGAAATGTGACTGGGCATGACCAACAGAAAGTAAAGGCTGTGCTTCCTGAAGAATTACATTTGAAAAAGTTTTCCCGAACATCAGCTAGAAGTTGCTTCATAGTCTTTCTCAGGATAGAGTTCTTAAGGTTTTAGTAACAGTTGAATATTCAGCTGAAGCAGTTCAGGATAAGTACCTTGCTCACGAATACTATAGGAGGGCCTCCTGTAGGAACTGAACATACATAGTTCAGATTACAAGTCTGCAATCTGTCTGCTTTGCTCTCTGCTGTGATGTTATGCTGTCTGCTGGCCTAATTGAGCAGGACATGGTACCTGGCACCTTACTGCCTGCACAGCTGTCTTCTGTTTAACTGTGTTACAGAGGTTATATGTTAAATTTGCATGAGTCACACCACATGACGTGAAAAACACACAGCAGTAAATCAAGAGCACAGAAAGGGAGCTCTCTTTGTTTTCCCATTTTAAAATGTGAAGTCACAAACATCCATATTCTGCATTCAATAACTGAGATGTGTACAAGAGAACTGAGGTGGATTGAGGGAGTGTAAATGTCTTCTTCTCAGTGAACAAACACCAACAGAGTATCGCAAACTCATAACGGAGCCAGAAGTATCGCATGGAATAATAACAGCTACGTAGCCGAGAGCCGTTTAAATGTGGATCTGTTTTGGGCTGTTTTTTGCATGCAGTAGAAAAATGGCAATGCACGCAGCAGCAGAGCACTATGCCTTCGGGGAGGGAACGTGCTATGCATATTTAAAATGCTCTCGTGATGAGACGATGTTTCAGAGGTGTGGAGTCCACCCTCTTCTTGTGTTCCGATGGAGTCGAGTGTTGGAGGGCCGAACGTGTACAGGGACTGTCGTCCACAGTCAGGCAGCCCGAGGTATTTTGAGAGGTATACTACGGCCTCGGGAGCAGTCATTCGGCGCAGCTCCCACATTTACATCTCCTGCTACTTACAGCAAATGAGAACGCTTAGCAGAGAGGCAACAAAACAACCACATGCGGAAACCTCCATCTTGATTCTCGAAAAGGCACCAAACTAATTCTGAGACAAAAGACAACCTAGTTTCATTGCACTGCACATATTTCTGATTTATTCTTAGGGTCTTTATAGGGGCTGGGACACATTGTTGATATATCTAGCAGGGATGAGCTTCAATGAGTTTCAGTGATTTTCTAGTTAAAGTAGAGATTTTCCTTACTGTCCTGATCCCCAAGGGTTTCAGTAGAGGTACACTAAATCTTTATTGTAGAAGACTGTATATGAACTCATTGCAGAAAAGTAAATAAAACCTAGATACAGCATGAGAATGTCATTTTTGTTTTAAAGTTACACACCCAAAGAAAAAAATAAATCAAACACACACTTTTTGACACACACACGCACGTGTTTAAGAAGCAGAAAACACTGTGTTGTTTTGGATAATTTGACTTTCTCTTTCATTCCAAGGTTATTTCTTCCCTGTTCAAAAAGGGAAAAAGTTCTTTGTAATTTTAGATAGCACAGATATTCTTTTTAAGAGAGTATAGAAGTGCTTTTATGTTTCATGTGACAAACTGCACTTGTATAGTCCTAAATCAATTAGCTATTTTGTTAAAATGATGTTTTTATGCAAATATAAGCATAATTAAGCCATTTTCCCTGCAATTACCATTTACTTGTAAAAATAAATGATGTGACTTATTACAAATGACATGCATTGTCCCAGTGAATTATACCTTATTATAAAATATTGCTCTATAGCTTCTAATGTAGGCTGTAACACATTCCTTTATAATTTTAAGCATTCCATTAAGTCGTTTCCTGAATTCTAGTGAGTGATAATAGTATCATTAAATAGTCATAGGTATCATACAATAAGGACCTCTATTTCATTCACTCACAGTTGAATCCTTTTTTACATGGCAAAGTAAAACTTTGTGACTTGCATCTATGAGTGTCGGCCTTACTTGCGAATGTCTTTACAGGGCAATACATGTAATTCTAGTAAAAAAATTTCCCAACTTTAAAATTTATTTATCTCTGCTGTGAAGAAATACAGTGATTAATTGGAGAAAAATCACTCTCACTAGTCTTTTCAGCAGCGCATTTTTAGCAGTTGTAGGCAGTAAGAACATTACATTTAAATGCCAGCACAATCCAATCTGATATGTTTCCCATCACAGAACTGCCTTGTGCTTGTCATGGTGTTGAACCGCGGGCCCTTCTCCTTCATCTTCCAAATCATCCAAGTACACATCAATCACTCTCCCACTCCTTGCCTTTTGCCCAATGCCATTGCCTCACTCTGGAGATGTCATTGATGGAGAACTGTGGCACTCTGGGGAAGAACAATCGGAAGGCATTCTATTCAGAAGTGCATAATTCATCACTCCCGTGAAGGGGTGCCTTGGTGACAGTTTCCGCTTGCTCATTTTTGGAAGTTTAAATATTGTAAAGTGTGCCATCTGTTTGTATGTCAAATTTGCATGTGCATCTCTCATCTGTAAGCATCACATACATATTCATATCTGTCTTTGTCACACGAACAAAAGAAAAATATTCTCACCTGTCTACCTCACTGATACAAAGGGCTCTGCTGTGTTGTCCTTGAAAGGTATTGTCTCTTTTTATGAGGTGAATATGTTTCAGTGAAATTGAGCTCTAGTATAGTTAACCAAAGCTAAAAACTTTTTTCAGATTGCAGGAATTACCTGCTAAAAAATTATTATAGTGCAATCACAGAGAAGTCATTTTTATAGAACTGACATTACATTTCATAATTATGCATGATTTTACAGTCTGATTGTGAACAGTTTTTATATTGTAAGAATATATGTGAGATGGCCATCAAGAGACGAGGAGTAAATACAAATATGTACTGGTACCTCAGTCATGAGTTTGTATTTATTTGCTTCAGATTTAACACACATAATTTGAAATGTTCATTTTCTGTGGCAAAATGAAACTCCAAGAGTCTACATCTTTCTTCAAATGCCATTTTCTGTAGACATGGAATACAGCTGAGCAGTGCCTGATTTCTTTGGTAACTGTAAGGTACCTTCAATGTGAGAGTCGCTTTTTAAATAAGGTATCCTTAAAGCATCCTTGGCTGCAGGTGCCATTAAAATGATTAATGCTACACATGCTTCTTTTCTATTAATCTAGCCACACTGCTGCCTCTATTAGTCATTTGCATGAATGAAAAAGGAGATGAAAACTCCTCCACAGAGTTAATTCATTTCTTACTGATTTTTATGAAGGAAGAGGGCATCCTCACTCTCTCAACTAAGCTTACTGAATCAAGTGTTGGGGAGGCATTCAAGCTACAGATTATTTCTACCGATTTCAGTCTTGGCTGTTGTGTGTACCATAAGGCAGCTGACGTCAAGCTTTGTTCTCTGATACAAAGGTTCAGGGTGAGTCCAAGGCACTAGGTATTCTGTACAGTAAAATCCTATAGAGACCTTCATTCAACATTGCTGTTTTCATCATGACATCACCAAGCCAAGTTTACCTTCATCATCCCATTTTCAAGTCATCAAGCCAGATTTAATAAGTTATTAATGGTGTAAACCATCCACCATCCACTGTGATTAAACAATGTTTTGTTGATCAACGTTTATGTATAACAACAACTATATACAGCACAGGGGGGGTTGGGTTGAAACAGTGCGTTGGACCAGGTCCTGCTCTGCAGTGAGTCAGCAGTTCAAGTCCCGCTTGGGGTGCCTTGTGACGCCCTGTGTTGCCAGGTTAGGCTCTGGCTCTCTGTGACCCCATATGGGACAAGTGGTTTCTGATGTGTGTGTGTGTGTGTATACAGTACATGGGGTGTAGCCTCTCTGCAATGCTTAGTACCATAATCTTGTGGAAACTGAGAACAGTTTGAAAGAAAAATAAATCTACATTCAGTTCACTTGAAAAAGCATTATTGGTTTTCTCTGAGAACGGCTTCTCAATGCCACCTGGCAGAAAAAAATAGACAGGAATGGAGAAGAATTCAAAGTAATGGGCAAAGAAGAAGGTGCATGTTTTTCTATCTTTCTCTCTCTCTGTGAGTGAGTGTTTCCAGTTGCGTGGGAGATGTGTAGGAGGATCTGACAAATTCCAAAACATTTTTTAAGCCAGTTGATAATCTACCTTGAAAAATACTGATACTTATTACATGGGATGAAGTGGCTGTGGTCCTCAAATACTGAAACAACAAAATATTTACTTAGTGAAATGAAAAAATCTGAGTAACATTAAAAAAGCAGATACTTTCACTGTGTTTTAAGCTGTTAAATATAAGACATTGTTGAATGGTAGGCAGAGTTGCATCACCTCACAGTGACATTGTCCTGGGATCGATTCACTGAGGTCTCACTGTTTCAGGACTGCCTGTACTGTCTGCATGGCCTCTCTGTGTTTTTTTTAGCATTTAACCTTCAGGTGTAATTATAGAAAAGTGCAGGCTCCAAATATATTTATAGAGCATCGTCCTCCTTTTCCCAATAAAAGTTAACATTATGCTAAAATGCCATTTGGGCTTTTGGTCCCAGAGGTCTCTGTAAAATCTTGAAACTTTAAGCACTCTTGCTGACAGAGGAAAATGTGCCAGCTCTGCTCCTGCCTGTTGTCCACGATCCATCTGGTTGTAACGGGAAGTGAGCTATACGTCTTTTAAAAGTTCACCTACAGTAGACAAACTCATCAGAAAAGAGTGAAGTTGCATAATACAGCACAATATCTGGCATACAAGAATGTCTAATTACAAGAAAAAGTAAAGCTAAAGGAATTGTTCTTTGTGCATTATGTTAATCTTTGTGTATTTTTTCCATGCAAATTCCCTGGAAACTAATTGTGAAAAGTGCTCCCAGATTAGTACTCAACAACAGATTGAACAAATTAGTACTAAATAACAGCTTAAACAGATTAGTACTCAATAACACATATTTATAACTAAATTTGTTTACCAGATAAGACTTACTAATGGTGTTCTACCTTCTCAGCACCTGTTGTACCTCAAAGCTACCTGAGAAGTATAATAGCCTTCAATTAAAAGGTTTTAACATGATAGGAGAATAACGAGTGGGATACCTGAGAGCAGCCACAAGGTCTCACTCTTCTATGACAGCAGCTCTCAAATACCTTTTGCAGTTAGGCAGAGATTATATGTGTATTTGAGAGCAGATGTACAGTCTAGGGTAACATGATGGCACAGAGGGTAGTGCTGCCACCTCAGAAAACCTTCGCTGTTTAGGTGTGGGCTTGAATCCATCCCAGTGTGTGTGGATTTGCATGTTCTCCCTGTGCTTGTGTGGGTTTCCTCCAAATCCTCTGGTTTCCTCCCATAGTCCAAAGACATGTGTTTCAGGTGAACTGGTGGCTCTAAAATGCCCCTAATGTGGATTTGTGAGTGAATGTGTGTGTGGCCATCCTGCTTTGGATGAACTTCCTATCCAGTGTCACATATCTACATATGACCCTGGGATATGCCTCAGACCATCACAACCATGACTTGGACAAGTGGTTAAGGAAAGTGAGTGAGGTACAGCCTATCAGGCTGAACGTGAAAACATATAAAATCTCGGCACTTACTTGGCACACCAAAGAAACAATTTTGGTACACATCAATGTTTTGACTGACAATAAGAATATATGTTTGTCTTTTACCTTTCTTTCACAGGAAGCATAACAACCTGGCACGATCAGTGAGATGTGTGCAGACCTGTGAGGGGTCTGAAACACACAGAAGAAACTATTTTCAATAAACACACTGACATCCAGACATAGACAAAGAAAGGGAAAGAGTGAAAGGAAAGATGAGGAAACTCAAAGCGTGACAGTGCCATACTAGGATTGATGGGCAGCCCCTTATTTTACACATCACTCAGTGGTTCAGATAATTTAGCTCCACTTTGCTGAGGATCAAAGAAACCATACGAAAGGTTTGAGAACAAACAACAGGAAGATTAAATAGATTTAATGTGTGTTATTTTGGGGATGCGGTGGCGCAGTGGGTTGGACCGCAGTCCTGCTCTTTGGTGGGTCTGGGGTTCGAGTCCCGCTTGGGGTGCCTTGCGACGGACTGGCGTCCCGTCCTGGGTGTGTCCCCTTCCCCCTCCGGCCCTATGCCCTGTGTTGCCGGGTAGGCTCCGGTTTCCCGTGACCCCGTGAGGGACAAGCGGTTCTGAAAGTGTGTGTGTGTGTTATTTTTTTTTAATTATTGGTTGTACTGTACTAACTTTATTTTACATAAACCTGGAAAAAATAACTTTTACTAATGCTGGTCTGCTATAGGTAGTAACATTTTGAGAAATATGCTAGATGTACTACAAACTGGGCAACCAACATGTGACATGTGATGGTGGAAAACGTGCTGCACATTTATAGATTACAAACAAAAAATGAACTTGTACCATTACTTGCTCAGCTTTTGTTCTTTCCTGTACTCTGGTAAATTACCGTGTGCCTTACAGTGCGGTCAGGTTTGAGTACTCATCGCACAGCTGTAGTTAGCTGTGATGAGGAAGCCCAGGAATTGTAAACTAGTGTGCAATCCCTTGAGTAGGTCCCTATAGGTTTCTTGCCCTTGCTGCTCGCATTGACATGTATGTTCAGCTATTGGACTACAGGGCTCTGCGTGGGCTCCTCCAGCAAAGCGTGCAGCCCACGGCATGAAAAGGACCGGGACTCACAGAATAAAAATTACAGGAGATGCTTACCTGTGTTTAACTGTTCCAAGAAGGAATACTGTAGTTGAAGTGTGAGACATTCCATAAAATTAGGGTTATAACCTATAACCAAGTTGGAAAAAGGAACAAAATGTAAACTGTCCCTCCACTTGTATGGTCAAGCGGTAAAACTACATCAAAACATGTGACACAGTTTTAACCTTCAAGACTGCTGCACAGTTGTTTCAGCTAAATTACCTGGTATGACATCCATCTCCAGAGAGCCCGACAGCTCATCATACTGAAGGCACATTTTGCAAGCACTGCAGCATATTCATGGAGAATATGCCTTTTTCACATATAGTACCCCAACAAAGTTAATTCAGAACAATTTCTTCTGTAAAGCAAGAAAGGACATCTGGGGATAAGGTGGCTTATAGTGGAAAAAGCAATTTGTGTCGGAGTCTTCAGCAGGCATCACGAAGCTGAAGAGTTCCTGTCTCTGGGCAATATTGCAACAGGATGACTGGGCCTGGAACGTACAGGGATTTGCTTAAAAACAACAAAGAGACAGAGATTGGCCATGGTTAAGGTGAGAGGTACACTCAGAGGGTGTTTTTCATCATGGCCAGACTCCAGTCAAAAGATTTTGTCATCAAAAGCAGGTAAACTGCATTACTAAGTCTTGAAAAGTCTGAAAATCTGGCAGGGTCAGTTGGACTGCTCTGGCATTCATTGCTCAGTTTTTATTTTATTTTGCTATTTTAACCTTAGCTGTTTGTATGGCTTACCATTTATCTTGTCATTCTGTGCTTTTTTTCAGATGCAAATACTGTGTCAGTTTTGCATTTTCATTTGTTTCTGCTTAGTTCCCCTGAAAATTCTTGTCTAGAGTCTTGATGGAGGGATATATGAATATAAGAGGGCCTTTAAAGCTGCTCTTGTCTTCCTTTAGATTTTTTTGTGTGATATTTAGGTGAAAATTATACCGTATAAAGCATTTAATGACTACAACTGAGAACACATTGCGTAAGGTTTGTGATCGTTTTTGGAGATGAATGGTTGCAAAGCATATTTTAACAGTTATATTTTAACATAAATGGGGTGTAACTCAAGCACAACAAAAACGTTACACAGGTGCATGAATGATGACTTATTTGAGCATAACATATTAATTACTTGAATCATCACAGCCATTTTGGGCAAGAAATTTAAGGCAATGCCACACCCAGGGATTTGAACCTAGAGAATGTTGGTTTGTCCCTTGACCAAAGATCTATCCTGCTGCTTATATGTTGACTCAGAATTTCTCTGGAACAGGTCTCATGAAAAGTCAGTCTATCCTTGTCCCCTGTGTTTCTCTGTTTACCTTTGTGTTTTCACAGAGCGGCAAGGACAATGGGTGAGGAGTGGGGGTCTATCCCCGGATGTACGGTGTCAGAGGAAGTGCCAGCCTTTGCCATCTTCGCAACGGTCTATGGTCACGGAGTCCAACGCAACACAGGTCTCTCTGACAGGAGGTGCTCTCTGGGGTTAAATGTATGCAGAGTTATTACTGAAGAAGAGAGCCCAGCACTGAGAGGCCCTCACCTTGAGCAACCTACTTCTCTTGGCTCCCTCTCATCCTGTCTGTCTTCCATAAAACTCAGAGTCACCTGCGACTCTCCTGGGAGACAGACATGATGATGCTTCTCACTGATTGGCCAGCCCCAGCTCCAACGAAAGCACATGCTTACTTTGTGTTGGTGAAGAGAAGAACAAGTATCCCTATAAGCGGCCGATAAAGAGTAGGCCTGTCAAAAAAAGCTTTCCATCATGCATTGTGAGTAGTGACAGGGTGCCAGGAGAGAAATCAATCACATGAACATTTCCTCATTCCTCACTTCCTGCTCTAAACTCTTCCCAATCTCCTAAGAGCTGCAGTGTACCATCCATCTGGGCTTGGAAATTGAAAAGGGGACCACAGCTTGTATCTAATTTAAATAATTTCTGTAGGGCCTGGAGATGGCAATATGACACATAAGTACGCATGATCCATGAGATTTGAGTACGGCAGGTGTCAACACAGATCACAAACTCACCAAAGAAAAAGGATAAAAAGCTTTGAGCTGTGAAGGTAGCTTAACAAAATCATGCTGGATACAATAAAGTAAGTTATTATATCGCAGATTCCCAAGTAAGAGTTTGTCTAATATGATATATGAAACTCTAAAAGGAGAGACCTCTGAAGAGAAGAGGAGATTACTATCGCTTTCTAACAATATTTCTCCATCATTATTTACCTGACAGACTTCATACAAACCAAAAGATGGTTCAGTTTGGTTTAATAAAGACAGGTTTCAATATCTAAGACATCTCCGATAACTTCCATTGTCTGATTTTCCTCTGATTTTTTTCCCAGACCCTGAGAAGACAATTAGTGGAAGGAATTATCTTGGCCCTGGACTTCATATCACATTTTAGTGATATGATAAGACTCCCTCCGGTGGATGTTAATATTTGATGGGTACTTGTAATTTTGACCAAGGTACAGTGACGTTTCCACAGGTCCCATTCTGTCAATAAACAGAGATAGCCAAATTGATTTGTTTCTGATTTAGAATGTACAGTACGTAATCAATGGAAAAATAACTGTTAATCTTCAAAACTGATTTTTTTTTCAGCTTATGTACAAATCCTAAAGTCCTTCCAAAGAAATTTGCCTAAGGGTTTCAATGAACAAATTTGAAAGAAAAAGTTTAAAAGGAAATATCTTCTGCTCAAGCTGTGTCTCACACACACGTAACACATTTCCTGCTCTGAAAGGGCTTTGCTGATTTCCAGCAGGACCCTGATGGCATCAGGAGCCGCAATAAGCCTTCTGAGATCAGAGAGAGCACGCTGGGTTGGTGTTTGGAAGTCACTCTTATTGTCTGGCAGAGTGAGCGAGATTCTGGAGCTTGTCTGAAAGACCTGGCACCTCAGTGAACCCCCCTGCCCCTACACACAAACCTGCCTTAACCTACCTTTCCATCCCTCACCAGGCATGCTGTGGAAAAATCAATGCAGGTAAACCACACATCCCACAGGCCATCTCCGCTGCTACAGCTCCTCCCAGGGTCAACCTCAGCTTGCATTGTCAATCACAGACACTAATAAATTATAAATTACGAAAAAATACACAGTGCACTCATCTGGAGAGAGTGGAAAGGGGGTTACCTAGAGTTTGGCAAGGTGAAGTGAAATAAAATGATGGTCAAAAACCTATTTTTAAAAATATGTATATGTTCATAAATAATTCTGTGCAATTGATCCACCTGTCCTGTATGAAATATTGACGGAAAATGTAAATACAAGCTCACTGTATGAGTTATAAGGATTCCTCAGCTGACAATGTGAATCACAGACTGGTGTTGTACATTGATGGATGACAGGTATGAATTTACCGGGTGACGATTTGAATGACGCACTGAAAATGTGAATTGCGCCTGTTATTCATAACCTGATGGAAGCAAAGGTTCCCGCAGAGTCATTGGTCCTTGTGCCAGCAGTGACGCACATAGCTACACTGTGGAGTCACGTCTGGGCTCAGCATCTCTCCAGCTGACCCTGCAGACCTCAGGAAGGACAAGATTAATCTATTCACACTGGCTTCACACGTTTCATGTAAAATAATGCCACATATCCCTGCTGATTAACTCCCCTCGTTCATCAAATGTATACTAGATTTATTCTATTTAAGAAATTGCTCAATACATCTTTACATTTTTGTTTAGAAAAATACAAGAAGTACACAAGAAAAGCCAACTGAAATTGTTTGACTGGAAATGAGGAATGGTTTCTGTCATTAGAGCACTAATGGAAACTGGTTTACATTTAGTTAAATGACCTTACATCAACTGGACCCTGAGTTTTCTGCAAAGTGATAAGAGATGCTTTGAGTTTCCGCATACTGATATAGTAGTTTACTGCTTGAGATTTTTTCTGCACTGAGACCATGTGCATTACTCCAGATAAAACACATGCCAAAAGAATAAAGTTAAACATGTTTATAACCTGCCTAGTGCCCATGAAAGGATAGTGTTGTCCTTTAAGGTTTAATCCTGAGCTGGTGGCAGCCACTTCAGTCTTTTCAGAAGTGGTAATAACTGTGATTACAGCTGCAATCAAAGGTTCTGTGTCTTCAAGGTACATCGTAATACTGGCAGTGGACAGAGGCGTAGCTAGGAATTCTGGCAACCTTGAAAGAATATTAATAATACAGCCTTCTTTCTGAATGAAATTCAATTTGTACAGACATCCCAGCTTTGAAAAATTGATTTTGGGGTTGGGGGCTGGGGAGGCAGGGGGTTTAAAAAAGTTTAGTCAAAAGGATATTGCTGCTGTATTATTTAGGAATTCAGTGAACTTTAAACAATTCAGTCTAGAAATGGATGGGAGGGAACTTGAAAGATATTGTAGCTATATAATTACATCATTTGCATATGGGCCCTCTCCATGTGTGGGCTCCTAGAAATCTCACTACTATTTACCCCTCTTGCAAAAGCCCTGGCAATAGAACAAATACACAGGATCTAATATGTTTTATGTATTCCTGTTTTGAATTTTTTTGGATTGATTTTGATTTTTAAGCCTTGGGAGAGTATCCTATACTGCAGCATAGGTACTACAGTTAATCTGAGACAAATGAGTAAGAAATGTTTCCTCTTTGCTCTCTATTTTTCTACTACCGACTCCATACATCACAGTAAAAGAATGGTTTTTATTGCATCTGTGACCCTTTCTAATAATCTGGAGTGTAACAACGTTCATGTCAAATTAAACATACATAAAACACTCAATGTTGCCTTGATATGCTTCCATTTAACCCCAAATTAAAATGACTGATGTGAAGAAACGGTTCTGTTACCAGCTGTCCGGTCACTTTGCTGCTGGCTGAGAGGTGCTGACGGTATCTGCATGGTTCATGTTGTGGAGCAAATGGCTAAAATTAAGCATGTAAATCACGGAGGCCAGTGGATTGGCAAACAAACCATGCGAGAGTCTAGTGCAGAGTGAGATCTCTGCTGGATCAGCAGTTCTCTGGCAGGCTTTAGCTGGGTCTTTCATGGACTGAACTGACTTCTTCTGCGCTACACATAACCAGAAGAGCCTGAATCAGTTTCACCGTGGACCAGATGGGGAAAAGAACTACAAATCCTGCAGAGTTGCCACTGGTGAGATTGCTCCATCACTATTATGCTGGGGAGCTCAGTGCACATTCAAACCACATCCTTTGGGATTTTGCTGTAGTGTTCCCAGAATGCCCTTTGCTATTTTCCACAGCTAAATTGGTCACTGTAGGACCAGCATCCAACAGAGTTCTCCATCTTTGTCGGATAGTGCCTGTCTGAGTGAAAGATGTGACCTCCAGTGGCTTGCCAGCCAGAAATAGTGCCTTCACCACTCTTTTAGCATGAACCAAGTGTAAGTATCAAATCAGACCAAAGCAATTAATGGGGAAACACCAGGCTTGTCAGTGATGAGACTCCTTATATTTACCCTGCATATTATTCACAGAAGTACTCTCATATTTAACTCATTTTTCAGTGTTTAGTGTCATTCATTGCAGCAAATGTTGCTAGGTAAAATTATACTGTTTTCTAGCTATAGAGAATAAATATGCAGACAAATTGTGATGGGCGGAGTACAAATGAATCAATTCACATAATTTTGATGGAATAATCAAATTGGTAATAAATCTTTTCTTAGCAACTAATAATGCAACATTTGCATTAGTATTGTTCTGCAAAGTCATAGAGGAAAATTACTACCTTAAAAAAGAATGGATAACAATAATAACTGGTTTCTCCAAAGAATACACAGCATACATAAAACAAAACAGTTTTTTCCCCCCTCTCTACAGTTTAAATAATTATAACTACTTAATTATTTACCCAAAGATTTGTTGTGACTAAACTTCTACAATGCTTCTGCCCCAAAACATGTTCAAAATAGTTTGGAGGTACACATTTTTCAAGTTTTTAACAGCATTTTGTTTCCCAAGAGAAATTCCTTTCCCTGTGTGGCTATCTTGCTTCGCGTTCTTGAAACCAAGCGGAAAATAAATCTTCAGCTCAGCTTCCAGCATTCTCAGTTCTGTATCCAGGCTTCTCCTCTTTGATGCTTTCAAACAAACCTGTTCAGCCCCCAAGGGGAGTTCATATTCTAAACTGGTAACCAATTCCACTACAAGGTTTAATATTTAAGTGGGTTACTGAAATACCAGTTTTGACAAATCACAGCAGGTCCACACATTTGTACTTATGAAGAGACCGTTCCGCTCAACTGAACACCAGAGGTTATCTGAAAAGACTTGAAGCACACCCACATGAATTGCTGTTATTCACTGCCTATTACCTGAAATCAAATTTTCGGCTAGGAGCCAAGTTCTTAATTGCACTAATCAACCATAATTACAGAGAAACCGGCTGTTGCCATGCTGCATCCTGATTTGAGGCTGCTATTCATCAGTGGAGAGCTAATGAGTTCTTTGCCACAGATGAGCCAAAGAAAACCCTACTGCCAGCTGAGATAAACTAACCATAGCCATTTTATTACCTTTATTGTTATTCCTGTTGTTGTTGGTGTTGGTGGTAATTTGTTGCCTTCATTTATTTGAACCATTTGTACAGCTGGGTATTCGCAATGGAATGATTTATCTGCAGGGTGCCAAGTCCTGGTATCGGAACCACTGTTTTCAAAATCAGCACTAAACTTATTTTCAAACCAAGTGCATTTTCTAAATTTTTCTCCTTTGAAAACTGTGTGTGCATATAAACATTCTGTCAGACATCTCTATTTAGACAGTCCTGCTGAACCTGTTCTAAAAACCAAACTGTATGAATACAATCCTACTGAATGTCTACTGGGAGTCCATATAAAACCCATTCCTTGAAATCAGAAAATACAGGAATCAAAGTTTTATTATGAAAAAAGGAGGAAACGATGGAAAGGCAGGGATAGCGCAAAAGAGAGACAAATGACATGATAGATCTTGCCTGACAAGGCAGTAGTTTCTATCAAATGTAATTAGGCTGGTAATGAATGGATATTGACTGAGAAGGTGCCCTGCCTCATCTCCAGGCGGGAGGGAGACTGAGAAAGCTGGACCCCAGTGACGGCAGAACGATACTCCAAAATCAAAAACAGAAACAAAACTTTAGTAATATGCAAAGCACAAAAGTCAATAACAACAATAATCTGTTTAAAATATCTGTTTAAAAGACAATATCAAAAGATACAGTATGTTAGTTCCGAGTCTATTGGGCTGTGGAAGTTGTTTGGCACTTTGTAGTTTTTGTACTTTAAATGTTCATAATTTAAACAAATATTTTCAAGTTCATATTGATGGGTTTTAAGGACTTTTTGGGTGATCTAAAGTTCAAGGTTGGCTATCAGATTGTAAACCCTTTCCAGAAGAATTGTTTCAGTCATTTAAAATAAAGAAAATCAACATTAAAGTCATACATTTAATAATTAAACATATAAAGCAGAGAACATCCTGCCAATAAAATTAAATACAAAAGTGAACACTCAGTATCTCAGATCACTTATTCTGTATACTTATTAATGAAAGAGGGTATATGATCTGCAATCATAACCTTTTCATAACAATCACTCAATGAAGCATGAGATTCAAAAGTGTATTCAGCAGCTCCTTTTTAATGGATTGTCAGACTTTAACAATCATTCCGCTGTGTTGGAGCACTTGTATTTGATGCATTGGATTATTCATTCCAGAAGACAGGTCCCTGCGATCCGTGACCACAGACTGCACTATCCAATACAGACTGACATATTCTGGAGTACAGTGCTGTCACGGTACAGATGTACTTGCTATCTATTGCTTTTCGTGTGTGCACCTATTTCTGCCTTTGTGTACGACGGGCCGGGTGAGGAGTGTTTGAGCGAATTAAACAAGCTGTAGGTCAGCCTAATCGTGCTCCCATTCATCATTGTCCCACTTGCAGCAAGGAGGTCCAATTCCATTTAGCTTCTAAAGTTACTATAGTGGTGTTAAGGCATCGTTTTCTGATACTACTTATAGGGGTTTCCTCTGAGTGCTCCAGTTTCCTCCCACAGTCCAAAGAGTTGTATTTCAGGTGGACTGGTGACTCTAAATTGCCCTTAATGTGAGTGACTGCATGAATGTGGTTACCTTACAATGGACTGACATCCTGTCCAGGGTGTACCCTGACTAGCCTAGCATACTGTGCTAACATGAGTGAGTGAGTGAGTGAGTGAGTGTGATTGTTTCAGTAACAGATATACCTTTGCGATGACTCAGATACATTTGTATATGAGCCCAAATAAACTGCTCCTCGCATGACCATCACAACTGCCTTTACCTCTTCTCCTCTATGTACCTTTGATATATAGCGTGGACACACTGGGTCAGTCACGTGTTTGCTGGACTTGCTATGCACTGCTGCTGGTGTCATTCTGAATTTTACAAGCTGGTAATTTTAGAGAAACCACGGTCAGCACAATGACAGCTGAGCCATAAAACCCTCGTAGGGAGCATATAAACCTCTGAAATATCATTATCTCCTTGGTGCCCTGTTGCCAAGAGCAAAAGATGAGACAAAATAAATTGGGCTATTTTATTAAAAGGGTAATTGGAAAATACTTCTCTATTTTCCAATACCTTTATAATTAAGAATTGTGCATTTAATTTTCCACTTTTGACATTATCATATGCCTAAACGACTAAATGAAATTTGCAATCAGAGGTGCCTGAGTTGTTTCAGGAGTTCATGCATATTATAATATTTAATTATCTATATTAATCTATTCTGATGAATCCATTATTGCTTTTTTGTTCTTTTTCTTCTTTAAACATTTTTTATATGACAGAATATTGAAGTACGATCACATGGCGTGTATCCTTGCAGGCAGGAAATGGAAGGTTGTGAAGCTTATTATGACAGACTACACCAATTTCCAAAGTGCAGTTTAATTATCTTTCACTTACTTTGAATAACATCTTACTTTCCAGATTTTCATAGCAGTTTCCAGGATGGTTTACATTTAATATAGGTTGTTTCAGCATATGAACCATATTACACAACTTTAATGAATTGACTTAAATATGTGCTATGCTTCTGAACTGCATCTAAACAACTCTGTTGAACCCATGTACGATGCACCCGCAAGGCCCTCAGCATCACAACTGACCCCATCCACCCCTCCCACGGTCTCCTCGTAACCCCCTGCCATTCAACCAAAGACGCCAAAGTATCTATACCACCTCCTCCACACTGTGTAACAGCTTCTTCCTTCAGGCTGTGAGAATCCTCAACAGCACAAACCCCTAGACCATGTGCACATAACATATACAAAAGAAAAGATTCCACAAGGCACATGCCACTTTGTACAAAAAGCAAGTTACTGTGAAGCAAAAGAACACGCTGCGCAAAATATCAATCCTCCATGCCAAAGTTGGGCATTATCCCCCAAAAATCTACTCAAACTGTTAAATTCTTAGCACACACTCTCGCCCCGTTTATTTATTGTGCTGCTACAGCTTATGCCACTGTCTGTAGTGCTGTCTTTAGTACTGTCTCTAGTGTCTAGTGTCTGTTTTATTTTCTCTCGTGCTACAGTATAAATTATAAGTCCTGTGTAGTTTTTTGTACTGTATATCATATGAAAATCTTTTTAGTATTGTGTATGTTATCTATCTATATTGTATATTGTATATTGTAGCACGCCGGGGCAGTCTGAAGAGGGGGCGGAGCCAGGGACGGGCCAGCAGCAGCTGGAGCTGATCACTACCTCTATTTCTTTCCTCGAACCCGCCAATGAGAGAGAGAGAGACTGAGGAGCCGATGACTGAGAGTGTCCCGAGACGAACACGAGCACCACCCCGACACCGACCCCGATCGCAACCCCAAGCACAAAGTTCCCCCACGGTCTACCTGTTCCCTATCCCCCCATTTCCCCCCGTCTCCTTCCCCGCACAACCCTGAATAAAACCCCCTCTTACAAAACTTCCTTACCTGTGCCGGCACTTCCCTTTTGACATATGTATATTGTTGCCAGACTCTGGCCTGTGTACTGTACTGTCCAGTTTGCACTTGTCTTCCCCTACATGTCCTTTATGGGATAGAGGTCCAAAGAGAAACAAAATTTCGTTCCCCTCTATGTGTAACTCACCTATAGGTGGAATGACAATAAAGTTCACTTTGACTTTGACTGCAACATATATGACACAATAATATAGTCATCAAGAATACCAGTTTAATTTCACAATTATTGCAAAGTGCCCTTTATTCTTGAGATTTACAAACCAAGATCCATCTATCCATTTCAACAACCAGCTGCCCTGTTTGGGGTTGCAGTGGTCTGGAGTCTATCCTAGAATCAGCTGGTGCAAGGCAAAGGGGGATTCAACAGTCCATCGAAGAGAAGCTACACATACACACACACTCATCCATTCACACTCTTTGACCAATTTACCATCGCCTCAACTGCATGGCTTTGGACTATGAGAGGAAACTGGAGAACCTGGAGGAAACGCATGCAGACACAGGGAGAAGATTCAAACTCCACACAGACTAAGCCAGACTCAAACCTATGCCCAAAAAGTCCAGGTACCGTACTTACTGTGCTGCTGTGCCACTCCACCAATCAAGATGTAACACTCATGTAAAGACATTTAAAATAACATTCTGAAGTCACTGAAAAGAAACCAGGAGAAATTTTTAATCTTATGCATTGAATTGTCATAATATTTTAATCACACTTACTTGAGCTGGTAATTAATTTTTCCACAGTTATATCTTGTGTGCATGCAAATTACCTTGACATTACCAGCACGTATGTAGTCCAGAAGAAGGCTTTGGGAGAATAAAGGAATATCATGCAAAGCAATTGAACACAGATATATAAAAAGTATCTGATAAGTGCCGGGGGGATGCGGTGGTGCGGGGGGCTTGGCCGGGTCCTGCTCTCTGGCAGGTCTGGGGTTTGAGCCCTGCTTGGGGTGCCTTGTGATGGACTGGTGTCCTGTCCTGGGTGTGTCCCCTCCCCCCTCCAGCCTTGCGCTCTGTGTTGCCAGGTTAGGCTCCGGTTCGCTGTGACCCCATTTGGGACAAGCGGTTTCGGACAGTGTGTGTGTGTGTGTGTGTGTGTGTGTGTGTGTGATAAGTGTCAGACCTATTATAAAAACCTGTGCCTTCAAAAGCTCTGTAATTTCATGAGGAGGAGTTCACTCTCATCATGTCAATGTTCTTTTACTGAATTTTGCTGTTACTTTCTCACCACAGTTATTTTTACACTTTGTCTAGTATTATTTGTTTTTGTTTGAATGTGTAACAGGTGATTTAAGTGAGAATATGAGAAGTACAACATGCAATTTATAAACTATGTGTGACTGTAGTTTGAATATGCATAGTTAAAATTCAGTCTAAAAAAGATGTAGGAGAAAACCTTAATGCTGGAAAAGCCCACAAAGAAACCAATTAGTGCACTACCCTCAAAGAAAAGTCACAGCGGAACAGAAAAACTATTGACCTTCACAATATTAGGGCCTTTGCAAACACAGTTTCACTTCTTCCTTTTTCATTTTACAGCAAACTGTAACAAGTGTTCTAAATGTGCTTACAACCTTAATACATAAGCTGTTTGAAACCAGCAATCTAAGATTTATTTTTTTAATCATATGAATATATGCATTCTTGATCTCTAAATGTATACTACTATTTTACTGTGAGTTTAAAAAAAAAATGATTGTATACTCTTACATTTGATAAAATTAGTTGAGTAATTAGGTGGTGTTAAACAGATTTATGTCCTGTAAGTCTATCATTACATAATAATTTGGCTTAGCTACACTCGCAGGATGCTCTGTATGTGTTCCTGCAATGGTAGCACCCTCTCAACAAGCACTCCCAGAAGAAATGCAAATTATACCAATTGATATTCAAAATGTGCACATCAACAATAAAATCAAGTTTTCATACCTAACATTATTTCTTTGTGTTCATTTAAATTTCTCATTAAGGAACAGTAAAATGTTAGTACACTCTTCTGAGTGGCTGAGGTAACAGAAAAAGATACAATATAGGACGCATAGCTAAAGGCTACCTGGGTGGGAGGAGATGGAGAACAGGCTACACACCTGAACAAGCTACACAGCTGCTTTTCTCCTCATACATGAGAATATTCTTATTTGGTGAGCAAGTTCTGTAATCACCTATTATAATGCATAGCAGTACTTACATTGCACACCTATCAGCTCTGCCTTTTTTGTGAATATATTGTATTTATAGAGGCTGTGTAGCCTAAACACATTTTGTTAACAATCCACTCACAAACACTATAAAATAATGCAAAAAAAAAAAAAAAAATTGTATTAAAGTATTTAAAATGAATCTCTAAATGATTGAAATGGAAACTATTTTTGTTGGTACAACTCAACAGATGCAGTTACCATCACTTCTATAAATGAGCCTTTCCTAATTAGCTTCTAAACAGTAGAAAAAATATTCATTTTAAATTTATCTATAAAACCAATAAATAGATTTTGAATTGAATAAAATCTATAAATAGATATATTCCTGCATCAGATGTGCTCTTTGTGACGGTCCCATGTTCAAATGAGTTTTCCCTGTCTCCTTCTTAAGGTAATGATGCATTTCGTTTCCCAGAAGCCAGTGGGGAATTGCTGAGCTGCTCTCGCAATATGTATAAAGTTTCCAGTCATTTTTCAATAAATGAGGCTTTTGATACAAAAGGCAGTTCTCAATAGGCTCCAGTGTGATTTCTCAGGGCATGCAGACATAGGTATTTCTGTGAAATCCCAGCACATTGTCAATCCACTAGCTCATCATGGCTCTGCTCTGTTGTCTGACAAAGGACTACTTGTCTGTCCGCAAGTGCCTTCACATTTTTTTTCACTATCAGTTCTGCTTTCTGTGAACAACCCAATGAAGAAAGCTCCATGACACATTAATAAGAAATGCATTGTGCTTTCATGAAGAACAATGTAAACATTCATAATGAATGGCTCATTACAAATCTTTTGTATGGTCCTTCATGGAAAATGTTACCAGCTCAGTGAATGCCTGATGCAACGGAAAGGAAAAATGGAATCCTCATTAAGATTCCCATCACTCACCACCCCAGAGATAACAAGAGTACTGAGCAGCACATTGTTGAACTTGTAGAGGTACGAGGCTCAGTGCGAATGCCACCCCTGATTCTTCAAGTGGCCACTTGCTTCGTGATCAGCTCAGAGATGTCTCTCACTTGTACATGAACAGGATAATGTGCAGGCCTTGCTGATGGAAGAGGTTTCTGAGGAATAGTGTGTCCACATTGTCCTCAGTTGTGAAGCTGGCACTTCAAACTCTATATCAAAACATAGTGGAAATTTACCATAATGACTGCAGAAAAGTGATTGTTTGTGAAGGGTATATTACTAGCATTCTTGACTAATACACTCTACCCATGTATCACTAGGTCTATTATCTTTACATTGCCTCATTGAGGACTGAGCCATTTTCTAATGAATCTGTTGTGTCTACTGATTCTGGCACTAGAAAAGAGTTAATGAGGTCCAGATTAATGAGGTCTTGACAATTTTGACTGCAAAGACAGACTGACCCGGTGCATCTGTGTATAACTACTGAATAGCTTGTATGCTGCTCATCAACAAAGTCATAGCTCCCTTCTGAAAGACACTTTATTGCTGTCTCAAGCACTACAGCACCAGCTGTAAAGTAAGATGTAACACCAGTGCAATTAATTCTCAAAATGTCATGGATTTCATAGTGCTTCCTGCTAAAATTTTATTGGAATTTTGTGTCCAGTTACTTTGCTCTATTCTAAGAATCTGTGGGCATAAACAAACAATAAAAAAAACAGATAATATACACAACATTTAGAAGTATACTTCATACTTCACTTTTACATTTGTTGATTTACCAAATGCTTTTCACCAAAGTGATGCATGAATGAGCGAACGTGTATTTCGCAACAAAGAGCTTCACATACAGCAGAGTCACTTTATCTGATATCACTTTTTCTGCCAGCACGTATTACACAGGTAGCTGCCAATAGAATTGAGTCTTTCAGGAAATTTGTAAGTGGCAGATGGTGTGATACAAGTTTATGGAGCAATTATAAAATCTGGAAAAAAGCAGGTCTGAACGAGAATGAGACCATTCCTGAAAGCTGGAAGGGATTCAGCAGTTCTGGGGGACAGAGGGAGCACATTCCATCACATTTCTGAACTGGGGAACAAGCCCTGTTAATTTTACAATCCATTATTAAGCACAAAAATTAATCCAACCAACTTAATATAAATTTCCCCGGTTTTCACCACGGTTTTTATCTTTCAGCTTCAACTAAGTATGTATACCAGGGAAACAGAAAAAATATTTGGCCACAACAAATCTTACTTGTGTCTTTTGCCAGACCTGAAAATGAATAATGCTGATGGGTGAGTGACACACAATTAATATGTAAGTGTTGCACATTTTACACAGAACTGAGGGCCAGTTGTGTTTTCACATACAATATTAAAATGCAATCGGCGAAGTGTATTACTACTGTTTGGGGAGGAATAAATGATAATTATGTTTGTAATAATAACAGGTATCGAATTCTAGTAGGTCCACTCTGTCACATTACACATGCACACCAGTCACTCTTTTCTTTCTTCCAACTGTGCCAAGGCATTCATCTGGACAGGGTGGTGACCCCAGGCATCTTTGAGGCTGGCAAAAGACTGTTCATACTGATTTCTCCATTGATCTAGGTTGGTGGCAGATTTCGGTGTTAGGTTCGTCAGAGGGACCGCAATCTCACCAAGTGGTGTGATGAAGCAATATACCATTCGAACAGGCCATTGAAGGACTACACCTGTTTTTTTTTTGGTGTGGGGAGACCTCCTCTCCTAAATGGCAGCCACTTTATTAACCTGTAGCTGAATGAAACCTTGACCAAACTGATAGCTTAAGTAACAGGACTCAAATTTTGCCCAATCATACTTTTTTAAGTTTTCTGTCAGTTCAGCCTTCCACATTAACTTCTGTTGGATTTGCCTGTACTAATTCTACCGCCTCAACATATCATTACAAAAAGGAATGCACCGGCTAGAATGGACCGGAAGAACATCTGTAATAATGCCCCACATACCCCAAACCAACTGACCTTCCTAAGAAACAATGGATGACTTTTCTTCTATGGGTTGTCTTGGATCAAGTGTAGTCCTGACCCAGAGTTTAAGGTCTTTAAATACTTCATCTTTGTAAGGCTCCAGGCAGTCATTCTCATGCCTCAGTCAACAAGCGACAAAGCAGTTTTCTAAATCTTCAGCAAGTGCCAGAAAATATAGGTATATGATGAACGCAGTGTGTTTACACTACATGGTAAATGTCACGACCACACCCGCACCTCAGCCAGAAGTACCTGGCTCTATTTAGAGCACCTGGCTATAAAGAGCACCACTCCACTCCACCACTGCCCAATTGTGGAATCTTATTGAGACAGCTGTCCCCTCGGTGCCAGTGATACCCATCGCAGTCCTTGTCCTGTTCCCCTTCGTCTTCGCATCCTGTTCTTTGTTTCCCGGCTTCTGACCGTTCGCCTTGTCTGCCGACTTTGACTACGGAGCTTCGCTCTCACCCTGACCGCAGATCGCCTGACCATTTACCAGTCCGTGACTCCAAATTCCTGTTTTGTCTTTCGGATTTTAATAAAGAAACCCGCACTTGGGTCCAACCTCCTTCGCGTCCTCTGTTTCACCTGACAGTAAGATAAAGATTTTATCTGTGCTCCATTTTGCAAGGCTGTGTCAAGTATAGTTTTAAAGGATGCTGGTTCAAGCTTTGGCTAGTCTATATCTGTTACTTATGGCATCCATTATTTATTGCAGGAAAGACAGAAATCAATTCAATAAAATGTGTTTTCTAAATAAAGCTGGATAATAACAAGTGAAATACAGACACTTCTGGCATCACAAAATTATACCCAGCAGTTTTTCTTCAGTTTCTAATTCATATGTTGCCTTGCATAATCATTCAAACCCTTCACCAATTCTCCCATTTTTTTTGAACCACAGATAAAATTCTTTGTGATATTTTATTTTAAGGGGGGGTGTGTCGGCACAGTGGGTTGGACCAGGTCCTCCTCTCTGGTGGGTCTGGGGTTCGAGTCCCACTTGGGGTACCTTGCGATGGACTGGCGTCCTGTCCTGGGTGTGTCCCCTCCCCCTCCGGCCTTATACCCTGAGTTGCCGAGTAGGCTCCGGTTCCCCGCGACCCCGTATGGGACGAGCGGTTCTGAAGATGCATATTTTATTTTAAAACGCTGAAACTGAAGAATATTTTAAAATTTCAGAGAATACTAAGAAAAAATGAAAAAAAAAAACTTAAACATGCTGTATGCATAGGTGTTCAATCCCTGTGCTGTGGGTGCTCCAAGTTTACACAGATGAAAAATCCCCCTAATGAGGATGCAGTTGTGGTACAAATGACCTGTACTTGTGAACCATTGAAGGAGCTGTCACATTTTCTGGATAAAACCTCGTCCTTAAACGATCATTAGCTAGGCTGGGAATCTGAAGGAAAAGTGTGAAAAAGAAGACTAAAAAGCATTCTACAGTTACAAAGTAATACAAATTCATGAAATAGGAAAAAAAGTAGAAAGAAATACCCAGGAGTTTGGATATATTAGCAGGAACGGTTTGATCAATTATCAAGAAGTGGAAGCCAAATCATGCCACCAAGACAGTGCTTCAAAATCTGAATGATGTTTACCAGAAAGCATGAGAATGACCCTGCTGTTATGAGGGAAAAGGTTTTGCAGTCAGATGAGACAAACAGAGTGCTCTTTAGCTAAAGATTCAAAGCACTGTGTGTGGCCCAAGCCTAGCACTTCCCATGCCCCAAGACACACTGCCTCTGCAGTGAAGTACGGTATTTGTACCATCATGCTATGCAGCTGCCTTCCATCAGCATGGACTGAGCATGTTGTCAAAACAGGAAAATGAGCGGCGCTAATACAGGAACAAGTTACAAGAGAACTTAACTCCAGTCAACAAAAAAACCAGCGTTTGACAGAAGGGTCATCTTTCAGCAGGGCAATGATCCCAAGCATGAGGACAAAGAAACACTAGAAATGCCTAAAGTTTAATGCCCAAAAGTGATTTCAGTCCCATAGAGAATCTGTGATGCTGTAAGGTTTACTAATTTGTCTAATTAGGCAGAATAATATTCAGTCACAGCCAAATGTCAGTCATAAGTATATCTGCAGTGTTTTCCATCTAGAACTGTGAACAAGAAAGATTTAATACAGCTCAGATTAAACGCTTTATTTGGCTTCTTGATGGGTAGAATTTTCTAATCTTTCACCTGACCTTTCAAACATTACTTTCCAATTATCTCTTCATACAGGACATGCAAGGATTTTCTTTTGTAAGCAGAGAAATGTCAGAAGGAAGAATTGTAAAACTTTCATTTGCATGGGCTTCCTTAAATCATGTAATTTAAAAGAAGGGAGGGCAGCACAGTGGTGCAGCAGGCTGTGCTGCTGCCTCACAGTGAGGAGGCTGTTTGGGCATTGGTTTGAATCCATTTCAGTCTGTGTGTTTTCATATTCTCCCCTTGTCTACATAAAGTTCCTCTGGGTGCTCTGGTTTCCTCCCACAGTCCAAAGACATACAATTCAGGTGAACAGGAAACTTTGAATTGGTAGCTACCAACTGGTGTGCTATCCAGGGTGTACCCCTGTGCCTCACCTTAGTGATTCCAGAATGGGCTTGAGATTGCCCAACCAGGACAAGCAGTTAAGAAACCTGAGTAAAAGAACTATAAACACTGCTCATGATCATTTAAATCTACTAATGTTCTCTGACATCATAATTAGAATGACTTTTTTTTTTTATCTGTGCTAAATATTAAGGACGTAAGGCAATTAATTACATGGTGAAGTTGCAATTAAAAGCTTCCAAAGATGTTCTTAGGCTGCTTTGTAATTGGAATTAAATAACTTCAGAGTTTAAATTGTACTGGAGTCTCCAAATTTATATTTCTGAGATCCATTCTTTAATTCTTCTGAGACCTGTGTTCAAGCCTTAGGGCTACATGATCAGTCTTCAGATGAAGAAAAAACAATTATAATGTATGAATTTTCCTGCATAACCTTTCCTCCAGTCTGTGATCTCTCCGTATTCACCAAGGAAAGCATGGTTGGCGGGCTGTCTCGTCAACACTTTAAACATATTCGTGTCTCGGGCCTTGGTCAAGTGCCAGGCTGTCACCTTACCTTATACAAAGTGAACATTCCTCAAAGCACAGACTATGAGCTTCATTCTACCCACGGTGCATGCTTCAAAAAGCAGTGTGACATCAATGGACAATGAGACAGGAGCCAAGTTCACTGGAGCAGTGGCATAGGCATGGCAGGCTCAGGGCATAGGCCTAGTACTGTATTCATGATTCTTATCCCATATGCTCGGATCCCATGTCTGAAATAACAGTTTTTGCAGCCTGTGCCCGAGTACAGCAGAGTGGCAGTGGTGAAGGAAGAAGGAAGACAGACACTTGAATCTTTAATTTCAGAAGGTACAGAATTTATTTCAGGTATTATTGATCGTTTACTTAATTCAGTGTCAATGAATGAAAGAGTAGGTATCAAACTTTTGAGTTCTATTTTGATGTTCTCTCGTGCTCAAAATACCAACTTAAAAATGCTTAAAATGTATTCCGAAAGAGGGGGTGCGGTGGCGCAGTGGGTTGGACCACAGTCCTGCTCTTTGGTGGGTCTGGGGTTCAAGTCCCGCTTGGGGTGCCTTGCGGCAGACTGGCGTCCTGTCCTGGGTGTGTCCCCTTCCCCCTCCGGCCTTACGCCCTGTGTTGCCGGGTAGGCTCCGGTTCCCCGTGACCCCGTAAGGGACAAGCGGTTCTGAAAATGTGTGTGTGTGTGTGTGTGTGTGTGTGTATTCCGAAAGCACAAAGTGCTGGGTTAGTCAGAGTATGCCCAAGACAAGACGCCAGCTTATTGGACCAAGATGGAAAAGAATCTGTGCTCCAAGAGCCCAAGCACCGTGAAACAATAGACATTCCCACTGCAGCACAGCGCCACCCTAAAAAGAGTGGCACAAATACTTAAATACTAACTTAGCTGTTACCTATTTGTTACAGTATATTGTTTTAAATTTTCCTTAAACTGGAAGTGTTGACACAGATATCATTTGGTTTACAGCTGCACACATCTGAGGGATTACAGGTTCCTTAAATTGCAGACATGACCATGAAGTAATCTTAACGTTCACCTCCTATCAGATTGATCTTAAGAGTCCGTTGCAGATCATCTCTCCTGTGGCTCTGCAGCAGACAGAGTCCAGAACATTCATCAAGTTTTGTATGACACACAAAGCACGTTTACACAGCTTGCATATTTCTCAGCATAAAGACTTTTGAGACTTTCACTGTCTTCTACTATCCCAGGTTTGGCCCTTCCAAAGCCATGAGGCTCTTTTGTCATGATTATAAGAAAATATGAAACCTGTTTCTCATACTCAGCCACTTTGGTGCCACCTAGCTGGAGGACAGTACACTGGTAGAGACCCAGCAAACCAACTTATCAACACCATGTTTCACTGTCTGCAAGAATAAAAATTATTTGCGTGCCCTTGGAGGAGTGAGCAGCCGGTTGGCCTTGAACCTTCACGTTTTTTGTTTTGCTGTACAAACTTCCAGAGTTTTGTTTTTTCTGTTGCCTTATAAATTTTCACCACTTGATTTTTGTTGTGCCCTGTCTGCATTATTTTTATTATGCACTCTGAGGAAACCTGCTTTTTATTTTATTTTTTTAATTGCTGCTTTATTGAAAAAAATAAAATAAATGAAATGCTTTTGGACATAATGTGTAATGAAAAGGATCTTTACTAAATCTAGAAATTATCATAGAATTTAACAAGTGAAAGAGAAAAATAGCCTGGTGAGAAATATTTAGTGGCACAAATTACCTCCAGTTATGAAGAAAATTCAACTGAGGTTCAAAAATTAGACCCTATTCATTATCACAAATAAAAACTGTAACATGAATGCATACTGAACAAAGACCCCACAGACTGCTGAGGAAATATTCAGATTATATTACTCCTCCCTGAACATCTGAACATCAATCTTGTCCTTTCTTTAGACAATGTTATGTTCTTTCTATATCTGAAATTCATCTATAAATAGCTGGCTATGAGTAAGTGCAATAAGATTTAAAAAAAAAAAAAAACAAGATTATCAACTTAAAGATGAAATACAACAAGTGATCTTCCTCTGGACATGCATTTCATGCACGTTTTATTCTTTATTAGTGACAATATCGTTCTCAGTGTCATTAATTCATTCAGTAATCAATAGGCACTGAAATGCTGCTAAACATCTCAGTTGAATTTAGTGGTGATATGTTTCCATTAAATGTATAAATAATTTATGTGTGAAAGGACCCTCATACAGGATGAGCTGCCATTGAAAGGAGCCGAATAGGGAATGCATCTTTCCAGTGGTCGCCCGGTGGAACTAGGGCTAGTCCGACTGCTTTAGAGCTCCAGGGCTGCAGTCAAAATGAGCCTCGTGGTCTGTCTCTGCAAAGCCAGCATATTTTTATGTGGTGTTATGGGCCCATAAGGTGCTTAGGTTTTCCTTCTGCAATTCTATCCAAGATGTGTTGTTCAGGTGAAATAGTGACTTATTTGTGTTCTTTGAGCAAAGACGCAGTTCACCTTTTGCCCCTTGCCTCTTATGAAAAGCTCTGTGTTGCTGCAGTACTGATCTTAAAAGTTACTGAAAATAATGATTTTTTTATTATTCACTCAAGAGGAAAGAGCTGGTAGAAGGCAGTACTGGTAAGTGGAAGAGCAAACCTTGGTTGACATCTTTTCAAAGACTGCACTTTGCAAAATCTACCTCCTTAAAGAAGACTAGCTGCCTCCACGAAGACAATAAGGAAACGCATAGGAGACATCTATTTTGGTTGCTTCAATGGCTAAAGACAGCCATAGAATGGTGATCATTCCTTTTTCCCCTTCTTCTTGGTGTTGGGGATGTTACTTTACTCCTGTGTTTATGCTTTGAATTTACAAAATCCTATCTTTGTATTAACCTTTTCTGTAAAAAAATCTGAATTTGCTGAGAAACCCTCCATGTCCCTTTGCCCTCTTCCATTTGCCACCTCCACTTCTGTAAATTCTGTAATTTTTAAAGTTAAATATGCACAGGTTTAACATATATTGTTCTGAGCAAATGAAAAACAGGACCTTCGAGACCACATTATCAGTGGAGCTGATCAAGTGCATTTTAATTTTTAAAAATGACATCAGACATACAAGAAACCTGCAGTTATACCAGCTGGGACTCTATAGGTAGGGTAATGTTTAGTGGAATTGCCTCGTAATCAAAGGGCCCATGATTGAATCCCTGTTTTTGCTGTACAAGCCTTGAGTGAGGAACTAGCTGTGAAGTGTTCAAGTAAAAATTAACCATCTGTACAAATGGGTCAATAACAGTAACTATCTTAAAAATAGGAAACAAACTGTAAATGAATAAATGCAAATTTAAATGCAATTCAAACACAGCTAACATTGTATGGTGCTTTAGTGACAAGCATCAATAAATTATATAACTTAGCCATAAAAAAAACTGATTAAAAACAATTCAATCACAAATTTGTCCAAAGGGTATTTAGGCGTGCTTCCAAAACATCCCTGAATTCAATTTTTTTCCAGTTAAATATGACCTGTGGAACTGCAAAAAATCAGAAAGAGGCGCGATAGATTCTGAGCAAAAGCTTTTCTATTCATATTTGGCAAATATTCCCTTAGAAGCCTTGTATTAGTGTTTCAGTTGTAGAATAATGATGATTTGCAATTAATTTGGATCCTCACTTCTAATTTGAACTGTTTAATGATTCAATTTAGGTTGCATTAATTGGCACAGAGACAGATGCACATCTGTGCCATCACTTAGTACAAGGAGAGATTTCCGCCGACAGACACTGCATATCTTTTATGGATGAACATCACAGTCCTTCAGCTAACAGCAGATACTTATCAGCTGCATACTGACTATACACTGTTTTTGCACAACACGGTTTCATGTTGTCAAGTGTCTCACAGACAACATCTTACAAGAAAGTCACTTACTGAGGGTCAAAGGGGGGTGCAGTTCCTTTACTGGCACACATTTGGGCTGTTTCAGGATTGTAGGATGCTATAAAAACTGGAACATGTGTTTTATGCTCTACATTGCCATTTGCACTTTGTATATTATGTCACAGTACCTATGTAAATTAACTGCAAGTATATTAATTTAATCTAGGATTGCAAGACCTGATTGCGTTCTACGCCTCAACCACACTGCTGGGCTCCTCCTCCTCCGGCTGCTTGGTGGTCCCACACACAAGAGGTCCAAAATCGAAAGCTCGAAGGTTCTTGTTTCTGGCTCCAATGTGGTGAAATGATCTCCCTCAGAACTGCTGAACCCCTCTCATCATCAAGAAAGGGCCCAAAATATTGCTCTTTTAAATTCACTTCTGTCTAGATCTCCTATCAACCCCATAAATTTATATTATCATCTGTCACAGTTACCTTTGTATTTCCTAATAATACATACTGATACTCATGCAATGTTATTGTTAATATTAAAATTTTGAACTCTCTACCAATTGTATATGCAGCAACCTGTGTAATGTATACTTTTTTAAATGGTGACATCAGATAAACTAACTTTTACAAATATGTGTCTGCAACTATATCTCTCCACCTATTGGTACAGCAGCAGTTTGACACAAATTTAAAAGCAATTTCTTACGGAACTTGTTCATGTGCTTATACCCCAGTTCTGTCAGTGATCATCTTCAGTTTATAACCTTCTAATATACAGAATAGGAATACCTTATGGCTATAACATAGTGCTGCTCTAATCTATCCAAGAAGAAACCATGATCATGAATTATGTAAGGCTATTTTTTCCAAACCAGATTAGTGATCCAGAGTGGTCACAATTGTATGGCTGATAATGGTAGGGGAATAATGCACCTTCTTAGCACAGCCATTAGGCTGACGATAAGCTAAGTTGGTGCTGAGATTTATTTCCAGTTACTACCCCATCTGTTCTGAGAGGTCCTGCCCTTGAATCACACAACGGAGTGTGCACACTGTAGGCTGCTGATGAGAATGACCATTGGCTACAGAGTGGGTACAGCATAACATTTGAACATGCTGAACACATGAACATTAATTGAAAGAGCACACAGTCCAGCGAAGCACCGCCTATGATTAATTTATGTAAGAAGGGGGTCATAAAATTTGTGACAAGAAAAAAACAGAAATAGCTGATGCTCAATATTTCATAGCATTATCACTGAGATGCCACCTGTGTTTGGAGTAAAGGGGTATAAGGCAGCAGAGAAGCATAAAATCTGAGATCAGAATCCTGCAATGAAAGAGGAATGGCAGTGACCCAATGGAGTTACAGTACCCTCTACTGGCTGCACTACAGCAAACTCTACTACAGTACTGGGAACAGATTTTCCCCACTCACTCAGTTGCCAATTAATATCTAGAAGAGGCAGATGGTCCTCAGGTTAAAGAGCTTAACTCATGACCAGAAGGTGGTAAGTTCATATCACCGGAGAGCTTTGGATGTCAGACACTTGCATACCCAAGTGAAAGGAAGCTTACATTTCATTTAGATGTTTTGTTAATGATAGCATCTACATTTAGTCACTTAGCTGATACTTTTCTCCAGAGCAACTTATAATGTTAAGGTCACAATTATTATATGCTCACAATCATTTACCCACTTATATAGCTGGGTAAATATACTGGAGCAATTTAGGGTAAGTACCTTGCTCAAGGGTACTACAGCCAGAGGGGGGATTAAACCTGCAACCTTTGGGTCCAAAGGCAGTAGCTCTAACCACTAGGCTACCAGCTGTCCCCACATAGCGAATAAGCATCCAGTCATTGCGGTAATACACTTTCACTCACACTCACTCACTCACTCACTCACTCACTCACTCACTCACTTTTGCTAACCGTTTGTCCTGGTTGGGGTCACAGCAGTCCAGGAGCCTATCCGAGAATCACTGCAGTAACATAGATTTCTGCAAATATCACTTTGAAAGAAACCGTTTTTTTTGTAACTTTGGGAAAAATGCATGGTCAGTAATCACTACAATATATAAAAAGAGCAAATCATTTGGAACAAAAATGTAGACTGAGGAAAAAGTACGTGGCCCATAAGTATATAGCCATCTATTGAGGATAAGAGTTCAAGTGTTCATTGCCATTTTAGCCATCTGTGGAGATAAGGCCAACAGAACACTAACTGGCAGTTGTTCGCTTGAGTGGGTGAGATGGTGGGGGTCCCCCCCTCATTGCACACTGAAACGCCTACGGCCAAGTTGGCGCCCACAAGTCTGTGGGTGGAATCGGACAAACAGTGCTTTGAACGAAGCATGTTGCGTCGCCTGACGAAGTCTGCAGCCTGTACCGTGAAAAGAAGCGAGCGGCTCACAGCATGCACATTGATGGAAGTGTGCGCCTGTGTTTGCTCCTCCTGAGTGTCTGTGGGTGTTGTGTTTTAAGGGGGAGATTTACAAATTGAGTAACTTGCTTCACACAGGTAAAACTTAAAAAAACAAATGGCTTTATGAAGATGATGAGAACCCTTAACAGATAATAACTTTTACATCTCGGATAAAACATAGACAGCTAGGGAGCAGTAGCAGAAAATATGAGTAACAACTGAAAACCCACAACAAATATTCAAAATGAACCTTAACCCTAACCCAACTAAATCAATAAGATGGAAAGAAGAAATGATCTAATCTAATCTAATTTTTTATTTTTTTTTTTTACTATTTTTGACAGGAAATAGAAGCTCAAAAGATGTTTTTAAAATAGACTATCATTTGTATTTAACATGGCAGTATTTTCATGAAATTTCCAGATGGACCTAGTAGTGCTGATGATATTTGGTGCTTTCTTACAGTCTCAGTTGGGACTGGATCTAAGATACAAGCAGACCTTTTGGGTCAATAATTAACTTGGTGATTTCTGGACTGCACACTGATCCAGGAAAGGGAAATTTCAATATCTTTGCTGGCGAACACATCTAACAACTGTCAATCTGTGCCCTAAGCTCAGGGAGAAGACTGGTGGCAGCCGGCCATCAGATGTGTGTGCCACATTTAAAGCTCGGTTCCAAATGTTCTCTTTATCATTATTGCTTTTCCATGAGTCATATATAAGCTGGGATCCTTAATTGTTCCATCTGAGTTGAGTGGTGAGGCAGAATTGATTTTTTTCATTAAACTAAAGCACATACAGTATGATAAAAAGAAGAGTGGATGTATTTTACAAGCCTTGCTTTTTTTCTCTGTTGCTTTCAATGCTATTATTTGTTATATATCTGGCACAACAGAGAAGCCACTTTACAGCAATTCCCCCATTCACACAGTAATGTATTCTTACTGTATCAAATCTGGATAAGTACCTTGATCAAGGGTACTATAGTAGAAGTGGAATAAAAACCAGGGACCGTCAGGCTGAAAGAAAATATTTCTTAAGGTCCCCTCTTGTTCGGTAAACTCCCTTTACACTGACTTTGAAATTAAATATAGACAGCAGTAAAATAATATTTTGAAGACTACTGTACAACTTGTTAAATTGTTAGTTAAAATGTAGAAAATTATTTAGCTGGATATATCTTTGTCTTTGTTCCTATTTCAAGATACCTGTTAGCGCATATAATTTATTTTTGCAATGTTTAAAGTAGAGGCTGTTCGGGGACAAATAATTGATCAGTCTGAAAAGGACGTGCCAACTGTAAATAAATGATGTCAGGTATAGTTACTTGATTTTTGTCAAAGCCAGTTATGTAGGATTGTATCTATTAGCAGGGTTGATTCCTGTTCTGCGATGGGGTCTCTGCTCTAGGTACCACTGTAGGTGTCGTCTTCCACCCAGGTAGTACAAAGCTGTAGGCGAGAGTTTTGTGTCATGTAGAAAATAGAGCAAGAAACAGTGAATAAGTCTGTTTTTAAGTAGCCGTTGAATGTCTTGGAGCTCATGAGGTGATATCACTGCCAGGACATCGGATCTCAGCTGTTTTATAAGGTTTATCTCTGTCCTTTCTCCGGCTCATCCCTCTGCATTTATCTTCGCCTTTTCTGCTTTCCCTCCATTCCTGGCTCACTTTGGTTTCCTGCCCACACTGCTGCAGCACAGTCCTTCCCATGACACCACCCGCCCCCAACCCCGCCCCCGTTTCACCTCCCCTCTCTCTTCCTATCTTTTGCCCGCCCGCACATTGGCATCTATCCATCTCGCTTCCACCTCCTCTCATGGAAACATGGATCGTCTCTTCTCCTTTCCCACCATTATGTGACATAACAGGATGAGGGCTAATACCACGCTCATCTGCTGTAGTAAAAATCATGATCTTCACACATGGGTGTAAATATTTCCAATTAAAATGCAAAGATTTTCAAAGTAGTTGGATCAAATGATATTTTACTGTGAAAACCCTGAAAGGCTGAACATTGGGCTTAATCTGTCTCTATGGATGACATCAACTGCAAAAAGACCTCACATTAGCCTAGAAGAGGGGTCCTCCCAGCCCCATTTATCCTTAATCACAAATAGTGATCATTTGCAAGAAAACCCAACACTTATTCTAAGTCCTAGTCAGCTGAGCAGAGTAATAACAGCTGCACATTCAGAAGGTTTTGTGCTCTATTCAGCTTTGATGAGATTTTGGAACGATTCAGTGTTAGTTTCTCTGTGTTGTAGATGCTCACCAGAGTTGTATTGGGTGGCAGAGTTCAGTTGCATCCCTCAGTGATACATTATTTAATGCCAATGAAACTATGTAAAATATATTGTATTTCTGTGCTTTTCATATCATGTTCAATGTTTTCAAACCAGTTTTAAAATGTTTTTAAAATTATTATTTTTGAGTTCAGAAATGGACCAGGTCCTGCTCTTCAGTGGGTCTGGGGTTCGAGTCCCGCTTGGGGTGCCTTGCGACGGACTGGCGTCCCGTCCTGGGTGTGTCCCCTCCCCCTCCAGCCTTACGCCCTATGTTGCCGGGTTAGGCTCCGGCTCCCCGCGACCCCGTATGGGACAAGCGGTTCAGAAAATGTGTGTGTGTGTGTGTGTGTGTGTGTGTGTGTGTGTGTGTGTGTGTGTGAGTTCAGAAATTTCCATCTTCCATAACTTTTTTCCTTTTTGGCTTATTTTATTTAAATACAGCGGCTGCTAAAATCTTACCTTCTGATTTAAATCTGTTGACTTAAAAATATTAAATCTCTGCATTTAAAAACCGTCATAGCTTCAGAATTAGAAAATAATAGGGAAAAGGTATATAAGAATAGCCATTTAACTATTTCAAAATGGCATCATAAATGACCCAAGTATCCAGTGGTTTTTAAAGGGTTACAAAAATTCTGGTAATTCTAGAGTTAAAGCTAAATTAAAAAGACTGAAACAGGGAGATGTTATGGCAATGGTTATGGGAACTCATTATCTTTGATTATGTCCAAGAAAAGGCAAAATACTTTCAAATTTTAACAGAAAGTAAATAACTCCAATGAAACCTGTCTGACTCTTATGCCATAAATACAATACCAGTATGTCCAATGGAATTCTACACCACAACATCTATCAATATTTCAATTTCAATACCAATATCACCACACAAAATGACAACACAAGTATTTCTTTGCTGACGCTGCAAAATTAGCAGAAGCAAGGACAGTCCAATTGTTGCTAATTTTGCCATTTGAGGAATCTGATTTACATTATTTAACTGTCTCAAAAGATCTAAATGTCACCCAGAAAGGTTCCTGAACTCAGTGGAGCATGAAATAAATTGATCTTATTGACCTTCAAGCCCATAAAAGAAAAAGAACAAAGGTGAATTAATTAGCAGTTGAGTGGATTTTTATAAAGAGTGCATGAATAATTATCCTTGTTTTGCAGATTTTATATTCCTGCATTCAGTGTCATAGGTGCCATTTGGTACAACAATAATCATGTATATATCAGCGCTTGTAGAGAGGTAATATTTCTTGTTGGTTCAGGGTATGTGATGATTGGTCCAGATTGTAGGTATTGTCTGTTCCTGCAAAGGTGAGAGATTAATAGTGTTTTAGTACCTTTTTTGTTTTGCTGCCTGAGCTGTGGTTTCTCATTTTTGCTTATAATTACATTTACCTTTATTAATTTAGCAGGTGTTTTTCTCCAAAGTGACATACAGCTCAGAGAACAATACAATGAGTGCATTGCATCAAGGAGTGATGCTTCATCTGTTATTATCTAGAATGATGAGTTTCTTTTTCCACAAGCCTTTTGCTGCATTGCTGGTTGGCCACTGTTTGTGCCAATAGTTTTTTTTTTTTTCCCCAAATTTAGACTATGCATCATATATGGTGATGTGTACCACACACACAATTTTTACAAGGTAATTGTTTCCAGAAATTATCATTTCAATTCAAAATTGGGTTCATCGATTACTTGGCCAATTTGGTACCCAGGTTACAGCAGAGCACTGCTTTTGTGGAAGCAGAGGTTCGGTGTAAACCTTAACAGTTGCATGCATCACTACAGCAACAACAAACATACAATACTAAAAACAACCAGCAGCGCCTAGATAATATAAAGTCCAAAGTCACAGGTAGCGATTTCTGTTAAATTTCTAAGTAAGATTGATATACCTAACCCTTCACAGGGAAGTGCTCTCATGTTTTCTCATTTTTGTATTGCACTTGTTTCGGTAGTATTTGTGTTTTCAGCTGCTGATTGTTGGAATGTCCGAAGTATACATTCCGGCAGTTTCCATGAAGAACGGAAGAAATGGCTCGTCACAAACTCAAAGAGACATGCAAGAGTTCCAGCTCCCTCATTGTTAAAATGTTACCACAGGGCATATGTAATTCCACTGCCCACCAGAAGTGAGAAGTGCTAGGACCTCCTGACTTTGCTGGATTACATGTCTACTACAGTGCAATTTGTGATACATGGCAAAGTGAAGCACAGGAATGTAAAGCTGTTTTGGAAGTTATTATGATGTGTTGGTTTTCAACCTTGGTCATGGAGTACTTGAAATGACATTCTAAGTTATGATATGAAACGCTTATGAAAAGATTAATTTTTGTTGTGTGTGCAAAGATGTATGATATGTCGATTTCTCAAGTGATTTATCTTATCTCTCCAGTCCAGTTTGTTTAACTAGAATAATCCATTGAATTTTAACTGTTCCTCCGGGATTTCTGAGATACCCGTCAATGTCCATTTATTGGATAATAACAATCATGTCCTGAATGAAAATTATGTAACATATACAAAAAAGGGCAGTAAATCAGGATATTATTTTTGACTCATATTACTTTTCTCAGAAACATAATAAAAGGACAGGGCACATATTTTGAAAAATTCACCTGAGACACATGTCTTTCGACTGTGGGAGGAAAGTATAGCATCCAGTGGGAACTCACATGAACACCACTAGAACATCTAAGCTTTACACAGACTAAGTTGAGTTTGAAGCCATGTTCAAACCCACAGCTATGAAGCACCAACGCTACACACTTTGCCACCCATTTACTATATTCTATATACATTACAAAATGTCTTGCTGTGGTGTGCACAATAAATTCTCACTATCAATTGAAGAAAAGTATCTATCTATCAGTCATAAGTTTTCATTCATGCAACCACTTAAACTGGTAAGGGCACAGCTAACCAGAGCCATTCTCTGGTAACATTGAGCATAAGGAGCGTAAACCCTAGACATGACATCGGTCCACGGCAGAGTCCTCACACATGCACAAACTGCCCTTTGTCTGTATGCGTAAGGAAATGTAGAATTTGAAATAATTACATTTCTTGCTACACACCATATGCGCATTGCCTATAATTTTGCTCAGTATGGATAGTGACATAGTCCAGATGTGATTGAACCCAGTAATAAAACGCAGACAGACATGGCCTTCAGAACAATGAATCACAGCATACTCACATAAGAGTTGAGACATACAGTGTATCACCAGAAGGCAAAACCTGCTTCCTCATTTGGTATAGATCAGACAAGACATCTGTCTTAGACAAAACAGAAAGCTGACATCTACAAAATGACTTAGAGGCTCTTGTGCACAGATTTGATGGTTAAAGAAAGCCCCGACTGGGGAACATTGTGATGTTCAAGGCATACACACATGCACGGCACACGTGAAAAGACTAAGATGGGTACCTTGTTGGTAGATAGCGGTCTTTTGTCAAACACAATTTACAATGCAGCCATGTATAGGAACAGATTCTGACAAGGTCAACATCTATCTCTGAGTCAGATAGGCTAGAGACCCATAATTGATGGATAGGACAGTTTCCTCTCAGAGATATTCATCTATTTAAGGGAAAAAGGCAGTGATCCATGTAAAATTATATTGGATGAGGGAAATAAGATGTTTAACATGTTTAAAAATGTATACATAGTGATTGATCCAGGCTCCATCATATGATATCAGAGTTAGGGGCAGCTTGCATGGGATGGTGTGCTAATGATTCCAGGAGAGAAATTTTGGTTTGACTAATCTGTGCCTTAGGAGTATACTGTGGTCTTTCACTAAATAAATGAATGAATATGTTTGGAATTTACTGTGGGCCAAAGAACCGCAGCAGTGATGTAGGACACGATGAGCTTTTTTAAATTCGAAAGGATAAAACTCTTTGCCTCCATTACAGAAAACTGGATACAATACAATCAGATTGGAGTGGGATTTATATCAAACTAAAGCTTTATTATTAGCACTCTCAGCTGATACGACACTGTCAATGTCACGTTTAAAAATATTACCCTTTTTTACTTAAACCCTCTATTTACAGATTATGAATTAATCAGATTATGATTATTGCTAAATAATATGAACACATTTTATTAGCAAGCGGATCAAAGTCAAATGTTTAGCTGCTTTTTCATTAATTTTTTCTAATAAAATGTGAAAATTTGATAGAGGTTCATGAAAGAATAATATTTCACTAATGAAAAAAGAAGGAATATTAGAGGAACAGAAGACAGTCAGGGAAACACTGATTAAAATATTTATTTTCCATCAATTACTTCTGTATAAAATGGTTTAAAGTAATGAGGAATCATTACCATGTTAAGGATTCTGTGGATAGATTCTGTCCCCTCTGCCCTGATGAAAGCACATCTGACTTGCACAACCACGTTCTCTCTGTGGTTCAGGCTCACTGACATGTGAAGAACAGAGGAGAAAAGCAGAGGATCAGGATGACGTCACGTGTTGGCAAGTGCTTCAAGGCCTTCCAGAGGATTAAGATGGCCTATTTGATTTCCTCTTCTAATGAGAAGAAGTAGAGGCCTTCTAAGTGTAAAACTAAAACAACCTCAGAAATTCGAGTATTTCTCACACCAGTAGTTGTAGTTTTGAGGCGTACTAATGGGATGGGTTTTCCTTCCAGCCCCCTTAGCAGGGCTCCAGGAATTCGAAGCTCTACTGTCCTGCCATGCGGTCTACAGCCTGTCAAATATAGGATAGTACGAGTTTTTACTGTCATCCATTATTTAAAGTCCAGCAGCTGAAACTGAATCTGTCATGACGTGTACCTTTATAACAAAGATCACAGGTGCAGGTATGTGTCCCTGAAAGGCCCAGCGACTCTTTGAAGAGTAAGCCTTGCCTACCCCATGTTGATGAAGCTTTCAAGTAATCCTGTGCATGCACGGTTGCCAGCATTGATTGTTGAAATCTACTGAAACTTAAATAGGTCATTTAAATGTCACTGTATTGCCTACTGGGCTTCTTTTCTGGCCAAGCTGTGACCTCTGAGCTACTGGAATACCATCTTCCACGATTCAAGCATCTGGAAGAGACAAACCAGCAGCAAACTTTCACAGCACTTGTATCAGAGTAATGCAACAGTAGGCTTGTCACTGATCGTCGTTATCATCTTGTGATGTCATGGTCATATTTTTTTTTGGTTTTGCAAAAATTTCCCAAAATGATAATAGTCAGGGGGGGCACGGTGGCGCAGTGGGTTGGACCGGGTCCTGCTCTCTGGTGGGTCTGGGGTTCGAGTACCCCTTGGGATGCCTTGCGGCGGACTGGCGTCCCGTCTTGGGTGTGTCCCCTACCCCTCTGGCCTTACGCCCTGTGTTGCCGGGTAGGCTCCGGTTCCCCACGACCCCGTATGGGATAAGCGGTTCTGAAAATGTGTGTGCGTGTGGTTGTACTGTACTAACTTCATTTTACATAAACCCGGAAAAAATAACTTTTACTAATGCTGGTCTGCTATAGGTAGTAACATTTTGAGAACCCTGTATGGGACAAGCGGTTTGGAAAGTGTGTGTGTGATAATAGTCAGACTTAGGAGAGAAAAAACATTCTACTTGTAGGTTAGAAAAGATGACCTCACCAGTTTTTCTTGTTTACCATGAAACATTAAACACTGCCACCACATTTCTCTCTGAAGCATCATGCACACTGTACGCTTGTGCCCAAATACACACACACATTTTCAGAACCGCTTGTCCCACATGGGATTGTGGGGAACCAGAGCCTACCTGGCAACACAGGGCGTAAGGCCAGAGCGGGAGGGGACACACCCAGGACGGGACGCTAGTCCGTCGCAAGGCACCCCAAGTGGGACTCGAACCCCAGACCCACCGGAGAGCAGGACTGTGGTCCAACCCACTGCACCACCGCACCCCCTCTGTGCCCAAATAACCAGTGCTAATTAGTTCCATGAAAGCAACCAAATATCAAAAAGAAAAAAATTACTTATTTATTTCTTATGGGGAAAACCAAAATCACCCTAAATCTGATCGCAAGTCCCTACAATGGATAGTGAGCATTGCAGGAAGGATCATCGGTACCCCTTTCCCTTCCATACAGGACATCTACCATATACGGTACACCCGTAAGGACCTCAGCATCACAACTGACCCCACCCCTCCCACAGTCTTTTCGTAACGCCCCGCCCTCCAGCAAAAGATACCAAAGTATCCATACCGCCTCCTCCACACTGTGCAACAGCTTCTTCCTTCAGGCTGTGAGAATCCTCAACAGCAGAAACTCCTAGACCATGTGCACACAACATATACAAAAGAAAAGACTCCACAAGGCACATGCCACTTTGTACAAAAAGCAAGTTACTGTGAAGCAAAAGAACACGCTGCGCAAAATCTCAATCCTCCACGCCAAAGTTGGGCATTATCCCCCAAAAATCTACTTGAACTGTTAAATTCTTAGCACACACTCTGCCCGTTTATTTATTGTGCTCCTACAGCTCACTCCACTGTCTCTAGTGTTTTATTGTCTTCAGTGTTACAGTGTAAATTAAAAGTCCTGTATACTAACCAACCAATATCAACAACCGCTTATCCCGAGCGGGGTCGCGGCAGGCTGGAACCCACCCAGCAATGCAGAGTGCAGGGCCGAGGGGGCACACCCAGGGCAGGACACCAGTCTATTGCAGGGCACCCCAGTCAGGCCTCAAGCCCCAGGCCTGCAACACAGCACAGTTGTGGCACAGTTTATTGTGCCACACTGAATGCCACAAACTGGACAGATGAAAATCCAGACTGATAAATGATAAGTGGTAATAATAATTGCAGACAGGGTATGTGAAAAACCAGATATTGTGAGATTGGATAAGGGGGATGAGTGCATTCTTATTCTAAAAAAGCTGTGTCCGTTACTAGTTGCATTTTATTTATTTGCCGTAATCTGCACTGATTTCATTATAGATTACATCATTTCTCAAAATTTCATAGAAATATTTTAATGCAGCAGAAAAGCTTTGCTTTTAATAAGTACCTTAGACAGCATAGTCAATAGAGCCACTTGCTTTAGAGCTGAGAAGTTTCAAATCTGACCTAATGCTGTAGTACCAGTACAAGGTACCCTGAATGGTTCCAGTAAAACACTTGCCTGTACAACTGGGCAAATAACTGTAGATACATTAACACTGTGTGTTGCTTTGGAGAAAAGAATCAGCTAAAAAAGTAAATAAAAGTTGCTCAGCCAAATGTTAGTTACACATATGCAACCTCTCTACAATCTATATTTTACACTGTAATACTGCAGATCAGAAATCTTGCACTGACCATCTCAATTCTATTCACGCAGCTGGGCATCTAATTTGAGAGTGTAATCAGCTCTAATTAGAACAAAGGGATAATCAAGGTCAAAATCAAGCAATGTTAAAAGCCCAAACAGAATTTTCAATCTTGTGTATAGTACCATAATTATCTTGCATAATTCATAACATTTTGAAAGGAAAAACAGTTCTAAAAGAGGCAGGATGGAAATTAACACATATGCTTTATCTAGAAAGATTAAAAAAGTACATTCTCAAAATCCTGAGGGCAAAAACAGCTTTAATAAAAGGCAGACTGTTTATATTATGGCATACATATTGATTATAACTGAAGCAAAGTGGGTCTGATGATGTCTCAGAATGAAGAACTGAGCTATAAAAGCAATATCATCATGTTAAAGAGTATTTGTTGAAACAAGCAGTGTATGACGATGGCTTGGTAGAAGGTACCTGAGAAATATTAAATCACTATTGCTCTGTTAACATTTCAGTTTGAAATGAATATATTTGTTTAGACCAATACAATTTACTGAGGTTTTGTGCAGTTTCTCACCTTCCTGAATGCAGAGTGTACACTTGTATATGAAAATGAAAGCATATACCATTTTATTCTAATTGCCTTGGGCTGTTTGCTAGTTGTAGCCATAATTGGGTCCATAGGAAAGAGGAGTCTAATAGTGTCTTGAAGGGTGCATAATCAATCCACTGCAAATGTCAAGCTAAATCAAACAGACAAGATACTAACCTTGATACTACGCTCATTAGTCAGCTTCTAAGTTTATATCTTTAAAAACTGCTCAAGTTCTGGTTTCCGTGTTCTTTGCTCAAGTGTTGAGAAATCTAATGTTAGGAATGTATGTATATGCATCTTCTGCGTTCAATGTCTTCACAGATTTCAAACAGGGAAGGACCCCACCTTCTCAGAATCAGCAGACTGGTCCTGTGTATTTACAGGTCAAGTATCAGACAGACATGGCTTTCTGAACTAGCTGATCAATATTTACATGTGTTTTGGAGGCCTTTTGGGAACCCTGGGCAAGGCTTTATTTCTTATCCAGGGATTGTGACCTTATCCAGTTTTTTCCTCAAAGGCTATGATAAAGTGCCATGTAGTCCTTCTTAGATATGCAAAAGAATTTATGCTTAGCCACTTCTCAGTCCTTGATATGAACCAGTCCCATAAATTAACTAAAGGTTTTTTTTTTTATAACCATATGATGTTGTGTAAGATCTTGTCGCATAATGCTTAGAAGAGAGTTTACACTTCTGTAAAGACTCGTTGCTCCTTTTGTCTACTGCTGATACTGGTTAAACTCTTCACGTAATACCTGCTACCCCTTCCTGTCTTCTTCAACATTAGTGGAACCCATCAAATTATACTAGTATAGTAATTTCATGAATAATACAGGGTATGTTTGGCACTAATGTTTGAAAAGAATTTTTAGCTGCAATAGTGCATGTAGGAGCTTTTCAAAAGTTATCACTACCTGACCAGCAAAGGTGTAGAATCACAGGTAAAATTGCTGCCTAAGCCATGAATCTAGAAAAGTCAGAGAGCTTAGTTGTGAAAGTATCTATATTAAACTGATTACCTTTATTAATTAATTTTACATCACCACTTCTATTTATGTACGATCATGGTGGTCTAGCACCAATCATGGAGGCATAGGACATAAGGCAGGGTATATGCTTGACTAGGTGCCAGGCCATAACAGTCACACATTCACTGACATATTCACATTTTAAAAGCAATTTAGAGCCACCAGTTCACCTGAACCTCGAGCTGGATTTGATTTCACACTCTAAGCGCTAAGAAGACCCAGCACTCAGTCGCTGCAAAATGAAGTCAAAGCTGGTGGTTTATTTTTTTGATTAATTTATTTATCGTTTTAGACATCAGACTGGATCTCCACATTAGTGTTTCAATAAATGCACTAATACCATGATAGAAGTCAAGGGCAGTCGTAATGCTTCACCTACCATAGGGCATTTTTTCTGTCAATATGGTAAATTTGCACAGCAGAAATAAAATATTTAACCACCCTACGCTGCCAGGCATTAACCTTTACTGCAAACCCAGCTGTGATCTGCATAACAGGCCAAATTGGGTGTGATTAAATATAGCTGACATTGACATGCAAAAACAACTTAAAGCTGATAATGTAGTATACTAACCACATACATAAAAGTCTTAGCATATTGGTGAACAGATTTCTTCAGGTCACTAGATTTGAAAATATGTACGTAATTAAATAGAAGACTTAAAAAATTATTAAAGAAAATTAAAAATTAAAGATAAAAGAAATAAGTATTTTCCAGGATAAGGGAAAATAGCCCACTCATTGGGTTTTTTAAGTCTATGCATGAGAAAATGGAGAAAAGGATCCCAGTGGAATTCACCAAATAGATCAGGAAAGCTAAATGCTATAAACATGTGAAAGAAGATTGAAATTGCTTGTCAAACATTTCTGAGTTTATGAAAACTGCTAAGACAGTACACTTTATTGAGTGCATGTTGAAGAGATCCAAAAGCAATCTAATGTGTACTTACATTTCTAGGTATGTTTATCTCCTTGCTTTTTCTGTGAAGTATAGCGTGCACAAATCTCACATCAGTGAGAAATAAGGGACCTACCATAACAGAGAAAGTTTAGAGGAGCATTTGTCTGAATAGGTACTGTTTCAGGAAACAAACCTGCTGAACTCCCCGGTGTTTTACCTTTAAGGCTTCTGATGTAATGAAATTTGAAAAAAAAAAAAAATGGCAGGATGGTAGTTCAGAGGCCCATGGTCTTTTTGATTGTATAAAAAAAATAAGAACATTAAAGGTTTTCTGTTCTGGCTCCAATGTTGTGGAATGAGCTCTCTTTGTCTCTCAAAACTGCTGAATCCCTCTCAGTATTCAAAAAGACTCTCAAAACACAGCTCACAACTTCTCTCTTGATCTCTTATTTGCTGGTAAATCTTTACTTTTCATCTCTTTAAAAAAAAAAAAATTGCTCCCTATCAATTCTATATACAGCAATTTGTGTCGTGCATGTGGGCAAAAATGGTGCCATTGAACTAATTTACTATACTTTGTGAATCACATGTCAGCATTTGTATCTCCAAAACTGTTGGTTAAATGCACTCTTGTTGACTGAGTTGTACGTTGTTTCAAAGAAAAGCATCTGCCAAATTAACAAATGTAATGTAAATGTATGCAGCACATCTCATGAAATAGATATTCTCAAGAGGACTGCATTTTCGTGTAATGTCATGGAGACAGCCAGAGGTCCAGGAGTGAAAAAAAAAGAATATTTTGAACAACAGTGAACAGCCAAAAAGAAGCTATTGATGATATAACAAAAATAGCTGATGCTACAGAGCAGTTCTCTCAGGTCCTAATATCTGTAGCAGTTTTGGCAAGTGTGTTTGAAGCAGGAAGTCCTTTCCAGCAGTGTTAGTACGAGACTAATGCCAGAACTCTTCATTTGCAGGAGTTCTCGTGTGAGTATTTGAAGTCAGAAGCCCCAGTATGCAGCAGACTTACGTAGAATGTGTTTGAAGTCAGAAACCTAGTATGCATTTCCCCGAAGCACATCTGTGCATGCAGTCATAAGCCTTCTCAGAAAGTGCTGAACTTCAAGCTATCGTTACCATTTTTTTTAGTGATTAACTGAGTTGAAGCAGGCTTTAAACATCAAATGATTTTTAACTGCTTTGCTTATGGGAGGCATTCATTAATAATCCATTAAATATTTATACAAGAAATTTCTGTAGTTTTATAAGATTTATGAATACAGCGACAGGGTTACATTATGCAAAAATTATTTATTTACTGCATATAAAAATAAATAAGTTGTCTCGATAATGGCACTATTTCTGCATTATATTTTGCCTAAAGCAGTGCATGTACTGTAAGTTCTGCAGACCAAATGAAATTTAGAAAGGTTCTTGAACTCCCATGAACACATTAATTATGAATGCTGTTGTTATGATTTACAGACAAATCAATTTTCAAAGCAGCAAATTGTTGATGCAGTTTTTTTTTTTTTTGCTTTGTTGTGGCTTGTCACTTTGACAGGACAGTTCAGCATATGCATATATTACAAAAAAAAAAAAAGAAAAACCTGTTTGGCATTTTTAAAGCCAGTTTTTTTTAAAAAAAATAAAAAAATATACAGTGTGTATTGTAGTTCTGTTTTGCATTGTTAGGAATCTTATGCAAGTGCTTTTTGTCCTGGAGTACACCACCATCTTGTGGTTATGCATATGTAATACTGCTCTCAGGTAATGATATACATCAATACACACCCATGTTAGAGGGCAAAGTTTCAATAAAGTGTCTACTTGTTGAATAATGACTCCCATCCACACTTTGTATTAAACACTTCTTCAAAATAGGGTCACAGTGGCTGGGAGCCTATCTTGTAAGCATGTAGAGTTAGGCAGGGAAAACTCTCGCAATATCAACAACACTGGATCACAGCGACAGACAGAGACAGAGAAAGGTAACAAGACAGAGTAATACTGAAAACAACTGCAAGTACACATAAAGGAAAGCAAATTTCTATGTTTCTCAGAAGTGATCAACTGCCATTCTGAGAAAGCGTACATAGCTATCCGTTTAATTCTGATCACATTATTTCATCACTAGATCCACCATGTATGAAGAGAAATACAGGTATACACCACAACTCCAAAATACCATTCAGACTAAAAAATAAATGAATAAAAACAGTACATACAACTGACATACAGCAAATGTCTTTGGACTGTGGGAGAAAACAAGTACACCTCCAGGAAACTCAAGTGAACTCTGGGAGAAGATACAAACTCCACACAGACTGTGCCGGAATCCAACCCAAAGCCCAGAAGATGCGAGGCCCCAGTGTCACCTCTGTGTTGCCTGAGGTCAAATCTAAAACATTACAAAGTACCAACAACCACATCAAGAGATCCTTTGTTTTGACTTGTCCAGTTCAGCTTTGCCATTGTAAGTCAAGTTTCAGTGTGAACAAGCAGAGAAGGCAGTGGCTAAAGACTTTTCTGTAGTACCCTTCAGCAAGGTACTTAAAATGTTTGTGTAAAGTCTTCAACTGTATAAATGGGGAAAATTCAAACTGTAAAAAAAGCATAAGAAACAAAATAGGGGCTTGGTAGCAGAGTGAGTAAAGCTGGTGTCCCACAGTGCATGAACTGTGCATTTGAGAAGAGGTTTAAATTTGGCTCAGTGCGTGCAGAGTTTGCATATTCTCCTCGTGTTCGCAACCCAAAGTCGCGCGCAGATGATGAAAATGGTAAAGTTGCTTTGGAGAAAAGCGTCTGCTAAATACATAAATGTAAAAGAGCTGAATGACTGCAGGTGGATGGCCATATACTATCATACAGTTAACAGATGAAACTACCTTGTTATGTTGCGCTGTTATAACTAATGTTGACGGCTGAAATAACTGTCTCCATTTGATTGGGATTTGGTGACATTTCAATATAAATTTGCGTGCATTTCGGGGCTCTGGAATGCATAAAAATTTATACTATTGAAACATGATAATTTTGTCTGACTTCGGAGCATTCACCTTAGAAACAGGTTTTCAGGAAAAAAGTACCCTCATAAGATGGGCAAAGCCTGTCTCACCTCAATCCAATGTGACAAGACCAAGTAGAAATATCTCAAAAAGGTGTCTGCTGCTTTCCAGTGGTACTCCAGTCACCCCTTCCTTTGACAAAGGACGACACGTTTTCAGTTAGAGGCCTGTCCTTTGTAAAACTGCTTGTAGTATTTCTCAGTGTATCAAAAAAGTGAACATTATTTATGCGGACGTTCTTCATTCACATGAGTGTTTAATATGGAACACAACATGCACAAGCTTTGGAATCTTATGCATGCATGGATAGAGAAGATATGACTCGTCAGAAAGAAATATCTAGAAGCAATTAGCCCTCTAGGCTACAGAGAATTATTCTGTGTGAGTAAAAATAAGTTATAAAATGTAGAGAAATTAATAACTACAAGAATGAACGAGGAATTTTTAGTTCAAACAGGCGGGAACCGATGCGCCAAATTCACTTTGCCATCATTACAGCGGTATTTCAGTCTACTGAATAGAAATTAATGAGCTCAAACTTCTGTTTTCATCTGACTCTCAGGGAAACTGTGACACTTTGTTTTTGCGATATAATTGTGCTGCTCCGCATATTTGAACTGAGGTGGATACGGAACGTAGCGGGCCGGATGCAGAACCTGTGTAGTGTGCGCGCGCGCGCGTTCACGCGTTGCCTACGAGCGCGCGGACTGAAGCCTTCTCCCTAAAATGGGTCCCGCTGGAGCTGCACCTCAGCAGGTTTGATCAGGTATTGTTTGCATTTTCGCCGTAAAACGCAAACTTCGAGTCCACGTCACTTGTGTGGTTTTGAGAAGCAAAAATTTCTGCTGTCTTTCATTTTTACCGAAGCGCGGGGTTCGCGCGCGCGCACAGACATAGCGGGTGTCCTGACCTGTGCTAGGCTGTGGGTGTAGTACAGATGTCTCTAGTTTTTAAAAAATAAAATAAAATACTGTAAAACTGACAGACTATGTGGTGTTACCGATAACAGGACGAATTTACCAAGGTAGCTTTTGTGTACATTTCCGTGTAAATTTGTAACCTCTCATCATCTTCTTCGTCGACTGAGTCTGAGCCGTGTGTGTGTCTGTGACTGAGGTCATGTTACATTTTCAGCTCCTCGGCGCTGCTCAACAATCGTTTCTTAAACCCCATTACACTGAGGAACAAAAACAAGTGTTTTTTTTTTTTTTTTTTTCGTGTCACGCAAACAAACAAACTTGTGAATTGCAATATTTTTACTCAGAATTCGAATGAGCTGCAGAATTCTTTAATATAAGGCAAGGTTTTACAAATGACACTGACTGCAATTTATTTTGGTAATTATCGCAATGTCCTAGATTTAAAAGAAGTTCATTTAAAAGCACGAAAGTGTTACCTGAAAAGAAGCAGTGTTTCGTTTTATGATGAATTTCGCCTCAGGAACGTCTCTCCTAAGGGTCCAGCAGGAGTCACCCCGCATACTGGGTCTCCACTTGCCTTGATGCCAGCCACTTTTCCATGTTGGAAATATCTGGCACAATCCTTCAAATCCCAAAAAATTAACTTTATGACATCCCGTAGTCCTTCAGGAGATCACTCACTATTTCACAAGTTTCCTGCTTTATGAAAAGGTTTTGCGGCTGCTTTTTTGAATGATTGCCATGCAGCTTTCTCAATTTCACTAACTTTTCTTCAAATTTATTATCTTTTAATATCAATTCTCCTTTCTGAGGCCCTATAAAAATACCTTCCTTAAGCTTAGCATCACTAATCCTGGGGAGTTTATTCCTCTAGTACATGATTCCAGTTCCTGTTTTATCCACTGCTTTAAGTTTTTTGTAAGTCTAAGTTTGATGTGCAAAGGAGGAGGGTAAACCTTTTCAGGCCCAACAGCTGCACCCTTTACCACATTCTTTTTCCTGTAACAAGTGAGGTACGTTTCGGCCCTTCTTTCTAAATGTAACTTTTTTTTGTTGTTGTTCCTGCTGTCCCACTTACACAAAAAAACAATACTTTGTGTATTCAAGCTACAAGCCGAGCAGAAGTCCAATGACCTTAAAATCTCGACAGATATACCATAATGTCACAAATTTAACAGAACAATAAAGATGGTGTTACAAGAAAACGAAGCCTGGTAGAAAAAAATCTGATTTAATTTTTTAATTCAGATGAAAAAGTGTACTTAGAACGCCAATTACAATCCATGTAACAAAATTGTTGATGACCAATGTTTTTTTCGTAATATTTGAGTCACAAAAAGTAAACACATTCTGGTAGTTTTCCACCTCACTTAGTTGTAACTAAAGAGAAATGTGTATTTTCAACATAAATGCATCCAGGTTGAGCGTGATGTAGGTCATGCTCAATCTGGACACATTTATGTTGTAACACTCTTATGATCTTATATCTGCCATAATCTCCAGGTGTCATAACGCAGTGTGTTTTTTATTCTAATTAATTAATCACATAGGTGGTCTGAACATAAAGCATATGCTATATGTTAAAATGCTTTCTTCATATTATTATTTTGTTTCCTGGTTTTATTGTCAACTGCTTATTATTACATCTTGATTATAACTGTTGCATTTGAAACAGTTAAATTGTCATCAAGGTCAATTTTCCCAAATAGATATTTTTAACTTTTACGAAATGTTGTTGATTAATGAAGGAATGGTGCATTCAGCACCCATTTTATAAATGGACAAAATAATAACAGTTCTTATTTGTTGCGACATTACATGACTTTTACATGATAACGGCGTATGTTGCTGTAGGCACTGTGCAATGTTTTTGGGCTGAGTTTTAATTATTTCTTATAGTTGTACTTTATTCTTGTATGTGCGTAGGCTTCATACGGATTGTGCTTGTCACTGTAGTTGACACACTAGTTGGCATCTATCAAATATTATTTTTTTCTATTTCACCTAGGATGTTAATTTGAGCAGAGCCAACGTTCAGGCATATCCGACCTGTACAATTCAGGATGTTCCTGAAGAATGTTCGACCTGTGGTTGCAAAGCATACGGAATGGAGGTCTTTTGACACTCAACCCACATGCTTCACTGACTCAGAGTGTGACATACACAACTCTGGCTCATCAGTGTCTGGGAAGGTCCAGATGATTATTGAGAGCCTGAAAAGTTCCCAGTCCTCTGTAGACATGAATAGTGATTGTGAAGCACTTGGAAGAGCAGGCCTCTTTGCACACAGGGAAAGATCTAGGCCTGAGACAGAATGCATCAGAGCAAAAGACCAGCATTCAGATTGTATGAAAAGAGAATTGCAGAGTCAAGGTTCAGAAAGTGATGACTCAGTGGATAGAGAAATTGAAGAGGCCATTCAGGAATTCTTAAAGAAGAAGGGTAACAAAAAGGAGAAGCCGGTTCAAAGACGGGTGACCAACCAGCTGAGCAGAGATCACCAAAAATCAAATCCCAATAAAAATTCAAACAACAATAAAATACATACTGCAATTAATAAACCTTGTACAGGAAAACCTACCCAGTCACTGTTGGGTAAGAAAGACGCTGATATCCCTCTGCTGTTTGTCAGTGATATAGGTACAGCCACAGTGCTTAAACATCATTCTTCCTTCGAAACTACGAAAGATCCAAAAAATCTGACTGCCAAGCACCAAACAAATGATTTTTCAGACTCCAGCAGTGATGATGGAATTGAAGAAGAAATTCAAAGGTACCTGCTTGAGAAACAAAATGAGAAGTTTAAAAAATATAAATCTCAACAGTCCCAGAAACAGTCTAACTCCCGCAGTGACAGCATTGAGAAAACTATGCATCAATGCAAGACTGATAAACAAAAAAACAAAAAGTCAGCAAAAGCTCCCAATCCCCCTAAAAGTAAGCACACAAGAGTCAATATAACTCAGAAATATGTATCAGATCACCATCCAATTTCTGAAACTACAAATAAGATAATAGGGGGCTTGATAACAGACAATTCACAAGCTGTCATATGTAAAAGTTCAGGAACAGGATTAAGTAGCTGTGATTTCAAAGGCAATAGTCATTCCTTAACTCATAGTGAATTCCCAGCACAGAGTTCATCTTCACTAAAAGTGAGTACAACTGCAAAACTAATGTGTACTGAGGCTATCCTCGACATTTCAAACGTTACAAACACAGTGTCATTCACAGCCATCTCTATACCTACATCTCCTGTGTTCAGTGAGCATCCCACAGAAGACTGTGACAGTCACAGTGGCAAAAGTTTGGTGGATAATGAGAACACTGCACAGGAGACTACAGAATTCCTGGAGTTGAAAGAACAGGTGCAAAAGCTGTCTCCTGAAAAAACAAATGCAAAAACTTTAACTAATAAAGATGGGGACAATACTGAATTACTGCAAGAGAAGAAAAAAAAGGTGTCACAAAATAAGAAGGTACGACTTTCCTTGTCATGGAAAAGGAAACTCAAGGAAGATCTCAAGATATTCAAAGGATCTCAGCTTGAGAGTTTGGCATTTTGTGAGCAAAACAGTAACTCGCTGTCCAGCACCTCAGACATGTCAGCAGAAACTTGTACTGATCTACATGTGACCCTAACTGAAAATATAGAACCTGTCAAAACCATAAAAGACAGCAAATCTTGCCAAAACAGAGAGAATGCCCAAAGATGTAAATCTAATGAAGAACCTGAAATTTTAATCAAACCCATTTTAAAAAGTAAAGAATTTAAAGCAACTAGATGTTCAAAGAGAACACTAAAGAAAGCAAGCAGTGACAAGAACAGCTCCTTGGATAGTGATGACGTGCTTGACTTGCCAGTGAAAAACTTAGTAGAAACTAGGAAAATGGTGCAAACAAATACAAGTGATAAGGATAAATCAAAGAGTGTTAGTTTTGGAGCAGTACAATTGATTGTGCCCATATCAGAGAAGACAACTCTCGTAGAACCAAAAACAAGGCCCATTCAAGTAGCTATCAAGAACTACATATCAAAAAGTGATGTTTCAAGGAAGAACAGCCTGATAAACAATAAAAATTTGAACAGCACATTGAATAACAGCACTGCAAAACAGCTCACGAGTGTCGAAATGGCAAAACCTTCGAGTCAGATTAAGTTGTCTGTTAAACAACGAGCACAAACTGGTGTAGCAAAGTTGTCACATGGCGCTAATCAGTGTGTAATTCCAAAAGGGGAAGAAATCAGTTCTCCCCACACTTATGGCAGCAACAAGCAAATGAATAGAAAGTTCTTGGCAAAGAAAGTCAAAGTGTCTGAAGTTGAGGCTGGGAAAGTGGACAAGCGTTACAAGATTACTGCTTCTGGTTCAGTAAGAGCTAGGGAAACAAAGATGAAATGTCAGCAGACAGAGGTCCAAGCGACAACAGAAGTCCCCATCTTGGGCTCTGTGAAAGCGGCGGTTCTCCAAGGAACACCTTCAGCTGTGCCAGTACCCATATCGAATGCTTCGCTATCAAGTCCTCAGTTGAAAGGGGCAGAAGTGAAGGAACGAAAAAGTACCATGTGTTCAGAAAAACTGACTCCTTTGGTCACTGGGAAGAAGATAAAAAAGCGGAAATTAGTTGACCACATTAATCTAGGTAACCACAACACTAACGTAGTACCTACAGCAGAAGAAGTGTTGTCCCAGTCACAGGGTCCAGTTATGTTAAATGAAAATTCTGCTGCCTCCACCAGGGTTGGAGAGGTTGGCCAGGTATACATCTCTGAGCAGCCCAGCATTATTCACTGCCACTTGGCTGGGAGTCATGTCCCTGCAGAGCATGTCAGTTGCACCAAATTTCCTACAGCTGAAGTGAATGTCTGCCATAGTAATGTAGTAAACACTGACCAGCGATCTGCAGAACCCCACACTGGTGGCAGACTGCCATGCCCCACTCATCCCCCATCCCCAAAAATGAGAAAGGGCAGTCAGGGCCTATTGCAAGATTTTTCTCTGGCAGAGAACAGGGTGCACATTCAGAAGGATAAGAGTGTGAATGTGGAAGTGTCTGCCTACAAGAACAACCACATCCAAATCAGAAACATGGATCAACATTTAGCAGGAAGTACCAGGGATCACAAAGGAAAAGGGCAGGAAATCAAAGTTGAGGAGGAAGACCTGTTTACAGTTGAAGATGCAGAATATGTAGATGAGACAGACTATGACTCAGATGGAAGAGGAGGTTCTAGTCAGAGTTCACAGGAGAGGAAGAGGCCACGTACATTGTAAGCAAGGATCAGGATTTCTTTTTTTTTTTTGGTGCTGAGAATCATTGTATATTATGTCTTCTCAATATTTTGTTTATGTTATGATTGCACAGATTTCTGTCTACCAGCATTGATCCTGGAGTTAAAATCAGACCCTACATTATACTGGAAACGCCACAAAGATATCAGAAATATATGAAATCCAGGAAGCATATGTTTACAGAGCATCAGAAGGTAGGAGGCCTGCAGAGCTAGCATTAAAACTAAAACAGATGTTGTGACAAAAGTAGTCAAACTTGCATTTTATAAATTATACTACATGTTGGCTGAACTAACGTAATACTGTGGAACCAACCACTGTCTACAACCACTAGTCCCTAATACTGTGGTTTGAAATGTAAATTACAGTAAATAATATAAATATTCTTTGCTTGTTTAAAACATTACTGCAGTCAGATATTGGAACATATCTGTTATCTAATATTTGTTTTGTTGTTTTTCTGCAGACAAGTGAAATGATTCCTGCCCTCCATCAAAACACCAAAAGTGAAAAGCGAAAAAATTGCTCAAACATGTCAGTTAATGTGAAGACATTTTATGCAAAAACACCTACAACAAAGGTTCAAGTTTTTTCTTGAATGAGTCGAGTTGTGATGTCATAGCTATCCATTCATCCATTTTCTGTGGCTGCATATTCGCTCCAGGGTTGCAGTAGTCTAGAGCCTTGAGATTTCGAAAAGCATAGGATTTAAAACATGGTACAACGTGGATGGGGACAGCAGGCCATCACAGGGCAGTGCTGTGGTACTGTTTGGACTTAAGGCTTGTTGCTTATTTTATTGAAGTAATTTTTCAGGCACATACCAGTGATGTTACTTGATGTTAAAGGTGTGATGAAAACATCATTGAAACATTGCTGGATCAAGACCCTGCATGACTATGGATGGCCCATAACTGCTACAGTCATTAGGGTTGCAGAGTGAAGAAAGCAGCGCAGTGAGCAGTGCTGCCGTCTCACAGTGCCACAGCTCTTCGGCTGTAGGTTTGAATCCAGCTCAGTCTGCATGTTTAATTTTTCTACCTGTGTCTGTGTGGGTTTCCTTCCACAGTCTAAAGACATGTTTCAAGTTAATTAATGATGCCAGGTTACCTGTAATGTGTGTGTGTGTGGCTACCCTGCAATGGACAGGTGTTGAATCCAGGGTGTACCCCTCGCCCCCAGCCTTGCACCCAGTGATTCCAAGATAGGCTCTCGACCACTGCCACCCTGACTGGCCAGGCAGTTAACAAAAGTGAAAGAAAATCATTTTATCTCTTTTACAGAAAATCACGAAAGACAAGCTTATCAAAAGAAAACTTCAGTTGGTCACAGCTCTAACGGTAAATTGTCTTGTTTTGATGGTAAAATGCTTTGTACAGCTTTGAATCTTTAATGGAAAAAATGAAGCAATTGCTTTTCAGTATCTTTCTTGCAAGTATAAACACTATTCTTTTGCTGGGTTTTTCCTGGGTGCCTGCAATTTTCTGCTTGTATGCCCATTACTTTTATATTGTGTCCCATTTTTCTCAAAATATATCTTACATATTCAAGTATTTCTGATGGATGTCCAATGTACTAAAATGTAATTTCTTATTATACAGTATATTACAGCATCTTTTTTCTCTTTCAGAAATTGTGAGAAACTTCTGCAAGGATAGACAGGATAATTGTGATTTTATACATATAACTAACAAAGGTCTTTTATTAAAGGTCTTTGGAGAATGCATAGAATTTGGAATCAGATCACTGAAGAAAGACCACAGTTAAGTAGAATTAGGGTTGTTTTCTTTACCTGTTCAAATATAGCATGTTAGCTACGGGCTGTATTTGCTATAAAGATTGATTGTGCTGATGTGTTGTTTTACAAATTACAAATTTCTTCCTATTTACTGTTGTCATCGTTTGTTGAAAAAAATTAATAAAGTGTTTCTTGTATGTTGCCTTTTTATCACCTTTCATCTGAAGGGGTTAGTGTAAATACAAGAAATTCAAAAGTTGTGGTCAAGATGCATATAACAGCATTATGCAGTTATGTTTCTTTGCTAGCCTGCTTAACTAGATATTTGTACATATAATAATGAACAGCGTTATTTGTATGTGGCACTTTTTATTGCTATACCAGTTGGAGGATTTGGTTGGAACACTAATAGAGTAGATGCAAAGTTGTGGTCAAGATGCAGAATTGTTGTTTTGCAGTTATACTTCTTTGTTTCCCTGCTTAGATAGATAATTGTACACCTGATGATAAAGTGTTCTGTCCTGAAACGGGGCTGTGGCATTGGGTCCTGTGACTTTAGTTTTGTCTAAAGCAGTGTTGAAGCCGTTATCTCTGTACATCCCACGTTTGAGGCTGTGCTCGGAAAACTTCCGATTTCTGCCTTTAAAGATTGTCTGGGGGAAAGAAGAGAAGCGAGAAAGGTTTTAAATTTTTAGGTATCATAATATCAGCAGTCAAGTAATAAGCAATGTACTGTAATTGTAACAGCATATGATTTAGTCCACTTTTGATTCAGAAGTTGTACATATTTGCAAATCAGTCTGGCACATATGTATTACACACTGTATAGAAAGTATGTAAAAATGTAGAATGCTAGAATGATTTAGTGAAAAGTGAGCTTACGGGCATCTCGTGGATTGTTGGCTTCTTACTTCCATAAGTCTCGTTTGTTGTCTGATAGAGAGGATGGACGTGCGTTTTGCTGAAACAATTATGTCGAAACAAATTTACTTTACAGGTAAAAAGGACCTTATATCTAAACCATGTTAAATATGGACATGTTTTAAAGTGCTTAAAGGCTTTGTGCTTTCTAACTAATGTGGAGATCTTTTTAGCCTATTTCAGGGCATACTCAGCAATAACATTCATAGATATATGTACATTTACACTTTGCATTAAGCTATTTTAATTACATAAGGGAATGTGCGGGACTTTTTCAAATGCTGACCAGTGAAACTAACTTCATGACACATAAAAAAACAAAGGCCTGTTTCATTTGTTATCCTCATAAAAACAGTCCCATGGGCCATGGGAGACATTTGACTTGCAAATCAGAGTAATGGAGCGGTTCTTCCCTTTGTAGCGGAGCCGGTCATAGTGGTAGAGCGAGTCACCTGTAGCCTTGAAAGCACTGCGGGTTGTCGAATCGCGGGGGGAGCTTTCCGTCCACCTTGTACACATCGCTGGTTTTCAGCGGCTGCTCGTCCGTCCTACGAGGCTCCGACGGTTTGGCCTCCATATCTGGACTGGCCCACACCGCACCTAGCGAACGCCACGGGAGCCGGACTCACGGTCACGCTGTTGCTATAAACAAATTGGTAACTAGGTAGTAGGTGACGTCACATCAATGCGCTCATCCACGTTAGCGACCCTGGATTTCTATTTTTTTTAAATGCATGCAAGTATACACACACACACACACATTTTTGTATACTTTAAGTGACGGACCTTTTAGGACAAAGTCCTTAGTTAATGCTTTGTGTACACATTACATGCTGTCTTGCAAAAACATGCTTAGAATAGACAGAGTGTACTTTTTATGTATACATAAAAAACTGCCATTTTACCGCACTGGAGTCAGTCCATTTCTGAGAAATCAAGAAATAACTCGGTCACGAACTTGTTTAGCTGTCGAGAAACAGTATCATGAGTACAACGTGGAATCGAGTTCATTGTACGGGTAGTAGAAGATTGTATGCATTCAGCTGGATGCCTTACAGGCGTAACAAGGTGTGGTGAGCAGTCAGTCTCCAGCGCGTTTAAACAAGCCTAATGTTAACCCAGCATTTGTACATTTTCATACTGGAGCCTCCTCCTCCCCTCAGTACTTTACAGTTTCAAGCCCTCCTTGAATGCGATCCTTATTTCTTTCTAATCGACCCGCTTTCTTCTGCGGACGTGGTGGTACTACTGTTTCTAGCCAGTAGGTGTCAGTGTTGTCGCTGTTGTCGCTGTTGTCTGTGCGCTGCAGGCTCTCCGTTCCGACGCTGCTGTTGGCTGCGCTCTCGGCGAAGGCCTGTGGAGGGTTTGCGCAGTGAGGTGAAAGGAAGGTGCAAAAGATGTCCGATAGTCACTCTTTCAGGTGCTTCCCTCCTTTGGTGAACAGCTCTCACTATAAGACCATTTTACCGCGCAGGTACAGTTAATTTCTAGGCCCGCAGATGGACGCAGTTCAGCTTTTTACACTTGTGTATTTCATTTTTTTTATTTATACCCTTTTCTGAAAGTACTGCACCGGTACTATGTTTTACAGTGCAGCACTGTGTTTTAACGATTCACTGTTACCGTAATGTATGGACAGCATTCCGAAAAAGTACCCACGTACAGTTTCTTTATTAAATTGTAAAATAACAAAGGAGGGAAAATTATAGATTAAATAACAAGCAAATACTATAATAATATTAATAAATAATATACACACACTGTCTGAAACTGCTCATCCCAAGCGGGGTGACAGCAAACCGTAGCCTAACCCGGCAACGCAGGGCGCAAGGCTAGAGGGGGAGGGGACACACCCAGGACAGGACGCCAGTCCATCACAAGGCACCCCAAACGGGACTCGAACCCCAGACCCACCAGAGAGCAGGCACAGGCCAAACCCGCTGCGCCACCGCAACCCCCCTAATAAATAATACAGTAATAAATAAAAAATGCATGTATTTTTCATTTTCATTTTTTAATTTTGTTGGTTTTTCCTACCATTCCACATTAACAATTTGTATTATTATGGGGAAATAGTTCTGTTATACAGTATGCAATTTTTCTACAAGATGCTCTTTTTTGTGTGTGTTAGAATGATAGAATGGAAATTTGTTAAATTTTCTAAATATTTGTCCTTCACAGTCATAAAGCAAATATTGTATATTTTACCAAAATACCTGTTTATTAAAAAGTGGGTTTAGCTCTGAATTAAAGGTAATAAAAACTGACATTATGAATAAATATATAAAATATATCATTTCTGGGCCAAGTAACTGAAGAGATTAAAGAATATTTAAGTACAATAGTGATAACTTTTTTGGCATCAAAGTAACTTGCTTTCAAGAATTTTCTGATACAGTATGTCAGTGCTTATTATTTTTCTTTCATGTTCATGATGCTTTCAAGATAAGGTTGCCAAGTGTTTTCTAAAACTGCATTTGTACAGTATATGATCAGTGCAAGTTATCTCCTCTTGTGAGGGTCAAGACTGAAATGCAACTCAGATATGCCTATAATGTAGTGTCTGCTAAGAATGATTGATAGTCTGTCAAAAAGCAGCTTGGGATTTACTGAATGTGGACTGAGTTCTCTAAAACTCCAAAATGAATATAACTGAATAACCTTTTGACAAAATGAAGATCGGTTAGTTTGTTCGGGCTGAACAGGAGCATGACATTGTGATCACCTGAGACTGGATAACTTCTGTAATGTTTCTAAAGGTTATTTCTGACTGAAGCAATTCGGTAATCATCAATTGAAGAAAGTTCACATGTGGCGCTGCCTATGCAAATATCCACCTTGACGTAAATCACAGCTCTAGGAAACACCTGAGACTGATCCTTCTGGAACCTTGATTAAAAAAACAAAATGCGAATTGCGATGCCTTCATTCATTTTTTTGATTTAATATTGAAAACAGAAAAATGAGAAAAACGGCTTTCTATTGTTTCTGAGCAGACACAAAAAAGGGACTTGTTTATTAATTTTCTCTTTTTCTTTCAGCAAAGTGTAGAAATCAAAATCTCACAATACCAAATATGATGAATGCCCTAAAGTGCACAATATTTCCAATCTAACAAGTAGCCTAACCTAGAACTTAGAACTTCACAGTGCTTTTAACACCTGAGCTTAATTAAAAATGAGATTCTTAAGAAGTAGGACCCGAAAAATCCTGCCGATTCTCACCGAGGACATGTCGTCCTCCCTTACTGTCACTCTCTTGCTGCTTTTGAAAAGCACCTAGTGATCCATATTAACTTATGATCAATAACTCGAAGCGAAGCCAACACGTTTTATGAAGCCACTGATAGATTTTGCACGGTTTCAATTCGTTTACACCCAGGTTCTTCAAGAATACAATACCACAAAACGAAATGAAGTCAAAAAACAAGACGGGGAAGGAACTAAAAATTAGGCATATTTTAAATATTTTACATTTTGAGCAAAAAAAATGGTTTTTAAACATAGTTAATCCATAATTTGTTTTTCATTTTTAAAACAAAAAATGAATGAAGGCATCGTAATTCACATTTTGCTTTTCAATTTCGAATCAAAACACGAATGAACGCAACGTACACGGACTTTCTCTCCGTAGAAAAATGGTTTCCTTGCAGTTGATGTGTGGGGGAGAGCCTGTCGGAGCTGCTTTTGCCCACAGATTCATTTCCACCCAGAATCGCAATCTTCAGCACGAGACAAGCTGTTTCCTGCAAACATTCGTGCTGAATATCCACACATTTTGGTTTTTGCAAGTAGAAAAGATGAAAACCCATTCAAGAGTGCAGACTGCCAGACGAATGACAGGCCAAAACATGTTTCTTTTCATCATCGGTAATCAGCTTGTCCAGTGCAAGGTTGCAGGGGTCCAGAGCCTATCCTGGAAAGGAGGGTATGAAACAGGGTACAATCTGGGCAGGATGCCAGTCCATCGCAGGGCAATCACACACACGTTCATTCACACTCACTCACGTACCGGGGCAATTCACCTGAAACCCATGTCTTTGGACCAGGGGAGGAAGCTGGTGCATGAAAACTCCGCAGAGCCTGAGCCAGATTCCAAGCCAAAGCCCAGGAGCTGTTTGGGAAAACCATGCCACCCTTAAGGCCAAAGCATGTTGATGCTAAAAGAATCTATATGCGTGGAAGTGCCAGCAAGTTAAATCCAGTTCTCTGCAACATCTTGTGTGGTTTTTAGGCAAGGGAGGAACAGAAGCAGTTTGTCAGGGCCTTCTTCCATGCATGTTAGTCAGGAGCAAGCCTAGGAGAAGCGTGTTCTGTGAGTGATTTGAACCCACACCCATCGAGGACGGAAGAGCTGCGAGGCTCTGCATCCCCCAAAAGAATCCACACCTTGCAAAAATATCAACTGTCATTGTTATAGTATTGTTCTGCTGTGCAACAGACACTTTTTGTCCAAAGCAACTTACAATTTCTTCAGTTTATTCGACGTATTATTTGACATGTGGCGATTTAGGTTAATTTAGGCCAAAACCATTATGTGAAGCCACGTCTGAAAGGAACACTTCTACCGAGTTTTAAGTGCTGCTACCCTGCAGCTTTTCACCTGATGCGAAAGTGGCCGTGCCAGCATTTCTGCAGCATTTAGTAACTAATGTGATCTGGGAATGAATGGGCAAGGGCAGCATTTCAGTGTTCAGTCAAGTGAAAGTGACTGTCAGCATTCTGGGAAGGAAGTCTGAGATGTCTGATGCTGGAGTACCCAAAAGTTCCACGTGCCACTTCGGTGCCCTTAAGCGCACAAGCACAGGTGTGGCAAACTTCTTCGACCGTGCCGCCTCGGCAAAAGGAAAGAGTAGAGTGACGCGGACATTCAGACGATCGCAAACAACTCTTGTACAAAGACCGTGTTTTGTTTATTAGTGGATCTTCACCACTGCTGAATGCTCGGTCCTCGCCGGTGAGCAACGCTCCGCTTCAAAACACACACTTCTCATTTCCAGCAAACACTTCACAGTTTTCACATTCTTGCCTCGCAAATGTCGCCCAGCCCCAGAACCCTGGCGCCAGATACGCGCTACAGTATGCAGACCATCCGTGTGACTCATCTAGGCGCATTTTTCCTTGACTCAGAGCTGACATCTGTGACGATCTCAGGTCCGCGGTGTTTAGTAACAGAGTCCGAATGCAGCCTCACGGAACAAACGAATTAACATTGTGCGCTAACGGAAAGACAAATCCATCTTAGAGCTTTTTCCAAAGCGCTTCTCAACAGTGATTCATTGAGTATTGCGTCCCATGGAAAGAAGTTTAAAAGTCTTCTGCCGTCTCTCTCTTGCTCCGTCACACACGCAGGTACGCACACGCTTACTGAGACGCTACACTTCACCAGCAAGCGTTCTAGGGTGTCGGGGGGACTTAAGGTCAAACGCTTTGCTCTGAAAGCTTTGTCCAGTGTGTCAACTATAAAGCCTAAGTGCTCAAGTACAATGAATAATTCTGTCACTCACACACAGCCCTGAGAGTGTTGTATAACAGACTTTGGAGGGTCTAACGAATCATCTATCTTTGACAGTCGTTGACAATCTCATCCCAAATGATTCGGTTCAAAAATAGTGAGGTTATACATTGCTGTACTCTTTCTCAGAGAGATCCAGTCTAAGAGTTACCCAAGATGACAAATCCCTCTTGTAGAGTTCGTTCTGCTGTGACTTCAATGGAACCAATGCTGTCATTAAAAAGTCTTTTGAAAGCCACAGAGCAGAAAATTTTCTTTTCAGTCCATGTCACTTTTTGTCATTACGGTTTTCTGTTCCTCGTATCATTTTTAGAACAAGTCCAGAAACATCACTACTTTAGTCTCTCAGACACGGCCCGTTTCTTCAGGAGTACTGTGTGTTGGAGATCTTTTTCCACAGCAAGGTCTTCAGGTTGTTGAGCACCAAGGAGTGGTGAACCTCCATCTGACTGGCCAGGCCGCTGAGGGTCATGCAGGTGCGAAGCTGCTTCTCCAAGTCCAGCCGCAGATCATGAGGTGCCCCGAACAGCAGGTAGTCCCGGAGCAGTCGGCAAACTTTGGCCAGGTTGGGCTGCACCACCTCGGTGTTGCACTGCTTGATGAGCTTGTCACATGTGGCGGTGCAGTCCCTGCCGTACGTGCAGTCGGCATTGGTCTCACAGCGGCGTCCCTTGAGGAAACCCTGAACCGACATCTCGGGCACCACGCTGCGCAGGTCGGCCATTTTGCAGTCGTACTTGTTATTGTAACCCACGTGGTGTGCGCTGGCATCGCACATGAAGAAGCTCCCGTAAGAGCCATGGAACACTTCTTCCACAAACTCCAGGAGGCCAATTGTGATGCGGGCACGGCGAGGCCATGCCGGTGCCAGCCACCGGTTTACGCTAGTGCTCAGGGCCTGGGGGACCAGCGACTGCAGGTAATTTGGGACAACTAGACTGTAGAGAGAACTGTGATCCAGGTGATCCGTCACATAGAGATCGCCGCAGAAACCGAGCAGCTTCGGTGTGTGCTCCTTCTCGTGTAGCGCCATCATCAGGAGGAATTCGTTGACCTGCAGAAGCGCCCACACTGACTTGGCCTCCGCTAAAGATACTCTCCCATCCTTGTTGACATCCGCTAAGGTAATGACATGTCCCACCAGAGTCCCTATAGAAGGCTGCTCTCCTAGATTTGACTACACAAAGAAGAAGATATAAGAACACAAGCCCGCACAGATAGCACGTATGAAGAAACCACTCAATTCTTTACAGAACAAGTCTGAGCTAATTATACATGAGTAAATAAAGGTGTACTGTATGAGCCTAACAGCACAGTTAGATATTAGAAAGCAGTGTAAACCACAGGAGGAGGTAAACCAGCTAGCTCTTTCTGGTGACAACCTGACTAATGTCTTTTCCCTTCTGCTATTTTTAGTTTTTTTTTTTTATATTCAACATCTCACTCTCACTGAAGAATCCATAGTGGATCCCAGATATAAAAGTGGTTATTTTCGCCATGGGTCAGGGAACCCATGAGCAAATTTCCATTCGGGGAACAGCTAAAAGCCCACTAAAGGCACTCTAAGAATTTGTACATTTTAACAGTTGTATTTATGTAATATAGAGCGACCTTGAGAAAGTTGTGAAGCATTCCCCGGAACTCATCCATGGACGTGCCTCGTGCTGGCTTTTCGAAGAGTGTCATCTCTCGTCGGAGCATGGAGTCTGGACTGCTGTCGCCTCTCCCTGTTTCTTTGATACCACACTTTATGACAACAGACTTCTCATTCCAAACTCCACTGTATACCTGTGAGAGAAAAACTGTCAGTGGGAGTTGGTAATCTGACTATGAATGACATCTGGAACGTATATGGGTGGCACAGCGAGCAGCGCTGCTGTCTCACAGTGCCTGGTGGTGCAAGAGGACGTGGGTTCGATCCCTGCTCAGTCTGTGTGGAGTTTGCATGTTCTCCCCATGTCTGTGTGGGTTTCCTCCAGGTGCCCTGGTTTCCTCCCACAGTCCAAAGACATGCTGTTCAGGTTCCCCCATAGAGTGTTCCACTGATGTATGGATGAGTGACCCATTGTAAGTAGTGTATCTAGCAGTATATGTCCACTTGGTGAATAAGATGCTGATAACACTACATAGAGTTCATCGGAAGTGGTTTTGCAGAAAAGCATATGCTAAATGTGTACAAATAGGGAGCTAGTAGGTTGGACAGCAAAGATTTGTATGTGTGTAGGATGCTACCTGGTGGTTGGGGGTGGAGGACATGCAGTGCTGAAGAATCAGGGTATTATCTTCACACTGGGCCTTGCAGGATGATCCTGAGATGATGCCCCTTCTGTAGTGGTCACACTGGAAAAGAAGGTAAAGGACACACAAGGGAAGTTCAACAAGTGCTGAAACTGAACAGGACCTTATGTAGCCAGCCAATAGTCACAATGCCAGAAAGTAGTCCTGAAATGCAGAAAACTCAAATATAATGTATCATGCATGAGACTAACACTTCAGGAATTAAATCAGGTATGAGACATATCAGTGGTCAACTTCACATTCACAGTGCCAGTTCACAAAATATCACACATATCATCTCAATCCCCTGGGGAAAAGAATGCTTTTAAGAAAATGAATGAGATTTAACCAGTCATCTCACTTCCCCAAAACAATTTCTTTGTACATCCCTTCAGCTGGCTCACGATTGTCTATTATGCAAATGATCCTGTGTACTGCAATTGGTGAAACTTGGGAGCTTTCTTACCGAGTCACGTACCTTTTCAGCCAAACTATGATTCAACATTGTCATCAACTGGGAATCCATGTAGGCTAACTGCTATTTCCTTTTATTTCATTATTCATGCAATCTAGGGGCTTACATTGTGTTTTATGGTTACTATGGTGATGCAATTTTCAGACTCTGTTATACGATTGTGAACCAGACAGTCATTACTTCAAAAAAAAGAAAAAAAAACATTATAAAAGCTACTGTGCATTGAATAGTTATGTGGAAGAAGATTTAAATAAACAACTGACACAACAACCAATCCCATATTATACTTCTTTGTTTTGCAGGTACACTCCAGCCCTCAATCAAAATATCATTTATTCATTTAGTTGTCACTTTTTTGCTTAGCAATTTGCAATATTATTTGAACTGCATTCTAAACTACTTGTTTAATTAAACAGTTGAGTAATTTTACTGGAGCAATTCAGGGTAAGTATCTTGGTCAAGGGTATTACAGGAACAGAGATTTTAACTCAAATCCTTCAATTAAAAGGCAATAGCTCTAACCACTATGTTACCTGCTGTCATTTAACTATCACTCCTTAAATGGATAAGAACATGGACCATTGGACGGAAGCCTGAAACACAGGAGTAGGGATTTTTTTTTAATGCTATCACCAACTTAAATAATTATGAATTTGTCATCACCAACAGAACCTTTAATGGACCTAAGAGTATTTTAGAGTTTCAGCCAAAACTATCAATGCAAGGGCACAGCATTTGATTGATGGGATAAGACAAAAATCCTTTCATATACTGAATGACTAGCATTGAAATATCTGTTCAAATGAAACCAGTCTGACCTTAATTGGAAAAAGAGGAAAGGAAAACCCACTTAAAATTAAAGTTGAAATGGAAGTATATGTTGGCTGCGGTGGCGTAGTGGGCTCACCCGGTGTCTGCTATGTGGCAGGTCTGGGGTTTGAGGTTGGGGTCCCTTGCAATAGAGTGGCATCCTATCCTGGGTGTGTCCCCTGCCCCCTGCACCCTGTGTTGCCAGGTAAGGCTCTGGCTCGCTGCAACCCCGCTTGGGACAAGCAGTTGTTAACGATGGATGGAAGTGTATATATGCTTGAATTAAAGCAACACAAAAAGTTTCATTTATTAGGGCATATTTCTTAAACTAACTGATATAATTTAAATTGAAGGCATTCGTCTTATGTGGATTTTGCACCTGTACTTTTCTATATCATCACTTCTTTAATCCTTACAAGCTATTTAAGACTAAATGCAAGAGTGCTATTAAGGATGAATAAAAAATATATTATCCCTATGATCAGGTATTTTCTCAAAGGAAAAACATTTCTGAACGCAACCGAATGAAAAAAAAAAAAAAAAAAAATGGTGTCACTTTCAGCCAAGGAAGAAACTGACATCTAGTTTTACCTAGCTTTACCTGTTTGGACACATGGGAGATGTCTGCTGCAAGCTGCCCTTGCAGATGAGCCATGACAGAGTATCACAAAAAGCAACTGCCTTGAGCACAAGAAGAAAGCAGCAGCACAGAGGGCGAGTGAGCGATTCATTCGGGCTGAGTGACTTCAGGTCAGCCGTTCACACACCACATTTTGCCTCCAGCTCTGAGAGCAACAGGAAGGGACCATGGATGGGCTTCTTCCCACTGAGGAGCACTAGCACATATTACTTGAATGGGGTCATTAAAAGCCAGGGCAAAATAAAAACCAGACACCCCCCTGCACCCAGCAATGACACTACCAATTTTACGGATTTATTATTATTTTTATTATTATTATTACAAATTTCCTCACACTTCCCCCTCCACAGGTCTGACCCACCCTGATCTCAAAACCCATCAGCTCTGGCCGTTGCTAAATGGCTTGTACAAATCACCAAAAGCCAGACCTTCACATTTTTAATTTTCTAATTCACAGCAATGTACCCTAATTTGTTCCGTGGAGAAGAACCCAAGGTACATGAGAGTACTGCAGTTTTTCTTGTAGTCTGATGCTATCGGTCTACGCACAATAACCCGCGCTCGAGCCGTGTCCACAAGTGTGCCTTGAGAACCCAATGAGGCGTGCGGCGCTGATAATGATGAGCACACACTCTAATAATTGCACTGCAGACAAGAAGATGGTCAGTTCCATTGCAGTGCTCTCTCTCTTAATAGCTGTTTAAAGAAAAAGCTTGACAGCAAGTTAGCCCAGTCAGAACAGGTTTACCTGAGGCCTGTTACTGCTACAGTGATCACACTGAAACACTGGACCTTTGTGACCATATTTCACCTTACCTTGGGGTGGGGTGGGTTGGGTTGGGTTGGGGTGGGGTGGGGTGGGGTGGGGTGGGGACAGCAGGTTCAGCCGGTGTCTACTGTGTGGCAGGTCTGGGGTTTGAGCACTGCTTGGGGTGCCTTGCAACGGACTGGCGTCCCGTCCTGGGTGTGTCCCCTCCCCCTGCGGCCTTGCGCCCTGCGTTGCCAGGTAAGGCTCCAGCTCACCGGGACAAGCGGTTGTTGATGATGGATGTTTAGATATATTCAGACTTGTACCTTGTACATTCTTGGAAAGTTTCACTAATCTGTGAGTATTAACATCCTTGGAACTGAGAGCAATTCAGAGGGAAAAAGGACCTAATGGGAAACACATCACCTCTCAACAGAGAGGGAGGCAATGTGCAGCAGCAGGACCCAAGGCAGGTATATCTGAATGGATGGCTCACCACACTGACACAGCTGTACTTAAACTTTTTTTTGAAAACAGATGAATGGATGGATGAAGCTTGTGAGAGTATAAAGGTAATGATGATCTTAGATTAAGTAAAACGCTGCAGTTGGCACAAGATCAGCCTACTGACAAAAACCAACTTACTAATTGTGAGGGTTTCCAGAAAATCTGAGCTTGAACCTCACTCACAGTCTGTTTCAAAGACCAATGACTCTACATCTCATAAAATGACTTGGCACAGATGTATTGACTTAAATGAGCTTTACCATTCAAAAATAATTACAGGACTATACATGTAAAATTAATTGCATATTCTGTTGTTAACTAAATAAACATTCATTGGGTAAATATGCCAGAACAGAGAGGCCATGGACGATACATGCAAAGTGGAGAATATCTGTTTTTATGAGCTTTATGTGTAGGTGTCTATTTAGTCTTTCTCTTGTCCCTCATTACAGTACTCCAATGGATGTTTCACACTCCCTTAGCAAACAGTGTCATCTTGTTAGAAATGAAAGGGATTAGTATATTTCTAGTGAGAAGTCAGTTATGATCTTGTATATTCTAATGGCGACAGCTGGGAATGCAGGTCATGCTCTTAAAGGCAGGTGATCAAGTTGCGGTCTGACCTACACCGGTGAGGAACAATTACAACCTGTAAGTCCTCTGTTCCTGAGAAATTTGTTTTGCTAAAGACACCCATGGGAAAATCACAAGTTAGAGCATCACATGATATAAAAATATAGCTCTGCATAAGTTCCATCATACATTTTTGTATCAGCTTCTCAGGAAATAGAGAATGAAATGCAAAAGTGTGTCTAAATCTCGTACAATCAAACAACTTGACCTCTCCCATATTTTCTAGAAGGTTAATGCAGCACATAACATTATTATTCCAACTACCTATACTGTTTTTTTTTCCTTAGCAACTGTGCTCCAACCCACAAGGTAGGCATGGTGATCAAGAAAACAAAACACAGTTATCCATCTTCAAATGTCTTTCCAGACTTTACCAATGCTTAAAAGCAGGAAAGCTTTAAGGAGCTACACAGAAGCACTGCAAAAGAAGAACATTTAGAGACCCATGACTACAGCAAGCGGAGGGGGGTGCGGTAGCACAGTGGGTTTTTGCCGGGGACTGCTGTGTGGTGGGTGTGGCGTTCGAGTCCTGCTTGCGGTGCCTTGCAGTGGACTGGGGTCCCATCTGGGGTGTGTCCCCTCCCCCTTTGGCCCTGCATTGCCGGGTTAGACTCCGGTTCACCATAGGACAAGCAGTTGTAGACATTGTGTGCGTGACTACTGCAAGCCATTACCTATCTTTAATTACTTTAAGCCTACTGACACACCTTAGGATTTTTTTTGCCTGTTAAAATTCTGAAATCAATCATTTTGAATACAGCCCGTGTTTACAGGAAAGCTGTCACAAAATGCTTTGAAGTGCATGTTCCAGAATGATTCAAAACCCCAAATTGCCAAAAAAAAAAAATACATTAAATGCATTCCTGGATGCAATGCTGAACGAAATGTAAATGAAGGCTGAAACAATACTTCTCATGGAAAGATGCACCTAAATGGTAAAAAGTGCTTAATCAGAAGATTTAAAAATTCACTCCATCTGCAGGACTACAAAAATCTATATAAATAATACAATCTAACCTAACAGAACACGAGAAACTGTTCATGCACTGAGTGGCTATCTTCAGAGATTTTAGGGAAAAAAACACTATAAAAACTACCGTGAATATACACAATAGTTTCCCCGGCATAGTTCTTGGGTCCATATTATAGTGGGAAATACTTACAATGACCATCTGACAGACGTGACCCCTGCAGAGTTCAGAGTAGGAGGAATAGTGCATGTAGACTGCCCAGCTTCCCACCAGGATACCCAGCCATGCCAAGAACAGGTACTTGACCTTAATGGCTGGGAGACGACTCTATAGAGAAAGAGATGGATGAACATGAGTTAAGCATGAACTCGGGTCAAGACAGCATCATGGGTGTTACACAGTGGTTTCTAAAAAGAGAATCTTTTAAATTGTTTAAATGTTTTAAATCCTGAAGTCTTTATAATTTGTCTGTGTCTTTATAGCTCATACAGATTCATATCTTTTTCTGCTGCTTCTACAAATTAATTTAGGTGCAAAAAACTTAATCAATGAGCCCCAACATTAAGTAAGTCTATGAAATAATAGTGTTCCTAATAATATAATTCCAAACAAAGACATAACCAGGAAGATCAAAGTCCTTTCAAAGTAAAATTACGGAAAATTAAAGATTAAAAGAGGAGCACAAAAGAAAGGTTCATATAAAAAGAGTCCTTAAGAACAGTCTTCATAATTATCAAGACAAGTGCCTACACCAGGTAGCCTGAGGGACACCAGATGATTGACACTGTTCTGAAGCCTGTGACAACTCTGAAAGACCCAAACAGCTGAGACGTGTGAAAATATTCATAAGTCAGAAATATTTGAAATACTTACCCCGTATAACAGGATGGAATGAAAAAGCGTTTAATAAAAATAATCAATCTCATAGCCTTGCAGCTAATTTCTTTTTTCAGCACTCGCTGAAACCTTGCAGTCATGAATCTGAATGTAATAAATGCATTTCACTTCAGTCTCTTTAGTGTTTGCTGACATTTACCATAAATTACCTTTGCATTTTAAGCACCGAGGTTATGAATAAAAAGTAAAATGTGTTTGCATCATTGGGCAGTAGGATGGTGCAGGAGGCAGTGCTGGTGCCTCACAGCATCAAGACTGTGGGCTCAATATGGCCGCAAACCCGACTCGGACTCTGGAGTTAATTCTCCCAATGTCTGTGTGGATTTCGAGTAGTTTCAGGTGAACCGCTGACTCTAAATTGATGTTAATTTCCCATGCTTCTGGAATAGCCTCCAGATCCCGCATCAGACAGCCTTACAGACAATGAAAGCTTGTGTCACTGCTGGAAGGACCTGGACACTTGCAAGGCAGTACTATCCCACCTTAAAAAATAACTATTTACATTGAATTCTGCATTAAAAGTAGAAGATGTAGTTATGAAATGACCTCGAGGAAAATTTTCTAACTCTATTGTACTGCTTTATTGGTTGCAGTGGTATTTTTCATGCTCCCTCTTCGGATTTCAGTTATTTGACCATAAAAACCGGGCTGGTGTAAATTCCCATCTGAGAGACCCCTAAATCATCCCTGCGTAAAGTCAATATAATGAACCATTCCCTTGATACAAGCGATTCATTTTGCAGCACATAGCAATAACTTTGTGATGATACCTTCTGACTGGCTCTGTACTAGATTCTCCATCAAATCTAATCACCACTGCTCGGGCTGATGAGTAATTACATTTGGAGAAAGTGAACTTGACTGATTAACAGGCTGGGCCAGTGCAATATGGTAAATGTCACTATGAATGCCATACAGACCACCGGAAATACCACAGAGAATCTACAGTAGCACGTGAAGGAAAACTGAGACGTCGGGTTCCCTGGTCTGACAGCCTCTTAATTAGCTTGCTATAATCATACTTGAACGTTAACTTTTTTTCTCCAGGGCACAATAAATTTGAAAAAACTTTGAAAATATAGTTTTACACAGGTTCTCGCTGTACATTCATTCAAATTCTCACTCACTTTTGTTAATGGCTTGTCCCTGTCAGGGTTGATAGGCTAGCGGGGGTACACCATCAAAAGGACACAGGCCCATTGCAATTCTCACTGTATATTTAATAACTTATTAAATAGTGTCACTATATGCAAATATATCAACATCGAACATATATTGCAACAACCAGGCAGACAGCTGAGGACAAGTGACATAGGGAATTACATGGCTCTGTGTGGGAGAGCAAAAAAAAAAATCAGCTGGACGAGTAGCACTGACAACCAGCAATTTGTGTTCCCACATGGTCAATGAAACTGCATGAAAGCAGAGGTCACAAAACTGAGGTCTATATGCAGTTCCCTCGGAAACTGGCCTTGTTCAGCTGCCCTCTGGGCTTCCTGCCACATTAGACAGCATGAAGTGCAAGTGTCATTGAGCAACGTACTTAATTTGTACCAGTAAATACATCCAGTTGTATTTAATGCAAAAACCACTTTAGGTAAAAGCAGAATTGCATAAAAATAATAACGACAATAACAGGTCAATATTCATACATCAGCCTGAGGAGCTTGAGTGCTTTGGCAAAGCGAGACACTCAAGAAGTAAAAACACGATAACTATGATGGAAATCTAACAGTAATACAATTGTACCATTAAATAAAAACCTATTTTATTTAATTCCCCACATTCATCTCACAAGTGGCGTTTCCTAATCCCTATTACTTAGGTGAGTTTGGCAAAGTGAAGGAAGCCCATTATGCTGGTATTATATTGTACACACGAGTGGACTGTTTTGACACTGGATACTGTCCCAAACAAAGTCTCTATATAAAAACAACACAAAGCCTCAACACAAGTCTTCAAATAAAGAATGGGCTAATTCTGCTAGTCTGGTGAGATGTCCAAAGCAGTGACATGAACAAAAAGGGTAGTGAAATACTTGTGAAATACTTCACACTAACTCAGAATGACAACATTCGATGAATAAACATGGTCAAAAGCTTATAAGAACACTGGGCACAGGGTTAATGCTGCCATTTAAGAAAAGGAATTTACTACTAAGACATCAGAAAAAGAGCTTAGTTTGCCAAGTCAGGGGTAATAAAGATTTTTTAATTATCACTAAGCTCACGCACACTACACTAAAATTCGTTTTGCTGAATTTCATAGTGTTCTGAAAACAAAACACTTGAAGAGCAGTGCAGATTGTGGCTCACATATCTACCACCTTGGGGGTCCAAAGTGAAATACACGGAAGAAAAGTACGATCATAAGGTTTATTCTGTACTGCAGACACACCACGTCGGAATATGAAGCGTCACATCTGAGAGTCTGAGTCTTCTACACACTGGAGTGCTGTCAATATTTCCAGAAAAATTTAAAGAAATCTGAAGACTCTCCTTACAACAAAACTGAGTAAGCAAACATCTAGTAGAGACACCCTACTATTTGTGGACCGTTATTTCTACTGTCCCAGTTGCATGGGAACAGTTTGATTAAAGCAGACCAGTTTTGTTGATCATTGCGATCCAAACAGCATCATAATAAGGAGTATACAATCTGAAAGTGACCAGTTTGAATCCCACTTTGCTGTATTACCCATGGTAAAGATCCTTACCCCAAGATGACTCAGTAAAAATACTATGCAGTGCAAAGGGGTACATCATTTTTAGTAGACTAGTGCACAAACTTATAGCTGTGAACTGCCTTGGACACAAGCGTCAAATAAATTAAGACAAATAAATGAATGACTGGTAATATAATCATTCATTCATTCACTGATTCTATACACACACATTTTCAGAACCGCTTGCCCCATACGGGGTCGCGGGGAACCTGAGCCTACCCGGCAACACAGGGCGTAAGGCCGGAGGGGGAGGGGACACACCCAGGACGGGACGCCAGTCCATCGCAAGGCACCCCAAGCGGGACTTGAACCCCAGACCCACCGGAGAGCAGGATCCAGCCCAACCCACTGCACCACCATGCCCCCACTGATTCTACATCCTCAACCAATTGTCTTAAGGTAAGGTTGTGTGCGTTGAGAACCTATCCTTAAAGAACGGGGAGCAAGACAGGGTACACTAAGTACATCACAGATAATATAATCAGATGCTTGTAAATAATGACTGAATTCGTTGAAGGACTGGCGTCTCGTCCAGGATGTACCCCCCAGCCTTGCACACTGATTCTGGGATAGGCTCCGGTTCACCGCCACCCTGCTCAGGACAAGCGGTTATTGAAAATGGGAAGGATGAATGAAGGTGTACAAGTATGTGCTTTCTGTCTAAGAACTGATGATTTAACCTTTCTGTTCACATCATCAGGCATCTAACCTTATTTACCTTTTGCATCTAAGCACATTACCATCAATAGAACAGTAATGTACAATACATCACAGAAGAGCAGAGCTTACTCACTGGAATTTAAACCACTGATTATAGCTAAGCAAGCACTGAAATAAGGCAGAGAAAATACCAGAAAATAATAATACCGCCTGAAATGTTGATTTTATACTGGAAGCCAAATTACTGACCAGAATTTCATGTATCCGTTTTTAACGATGCGTCGATGGAGTTAAAATCTCTGGTAATCTCTACGGTACCTACACTGCATTTATACAGTACTTTACTATAGTACAGATGGAAAAGTCTGGCGCCAATAAACATGAGGGAACTGGACCACTGTGGTACAGTACACTACCTTCACCATGGTCCATAGCATGAAAGAGTTCAACAGAAACAAAAGGCTGCAGCCCCCCGAAGAGCCGTGAAACATTATTATTAAATTACTCCACGTGATTCACTTGTTTGCTACACTGTGTGACTGTTGCATTAATTAAAAGCGATTTCTCCATAATCGTGAAACTTCTCCGGTCGGACCACTTTTTCCCCACCGCAACAAAACGAGGAATTCGGTCGGAAAAGTGCCAATTATTTTTCTTACGTGCAGTCTGGATATTCGTGCGTTTTCCTTTTTTTTTTCCCCCATTTCTTTTTCCATCGTGTATGTTTACGTTGATGTACATTTTTTATCGGAAAATTACCAAACTAGCAGGTTCTTATGTAACTGTAAGAGAGAAATGAATGTCCATGCGGCGGAGAAAACGCAGCAAAAAACGGAGCTCGATCTTTTTGCGGGTGGCACCCGTGAAGCACTAAAAACTAAAAAAAAAAGCCACCACGAAATGGGAAAAGAAGCCTTGTTTACATGCGCTGTTTACAATGGAAGGGGAGCGCGAACGCAGCGACGACAGGGCCATTTTGAAGGGAGACGTCGTCGCGCGTGCCTACCGCCAAAGTCCACGCGCTGGCTGGGTTGGTATACGATCTTCTCAAATACTAGTTAATATACATCATTATGTTCACTAAAGAGGAAACTTACCTGCAGTCCTTTGGGTAATGGGCAGAAAAGGACTACATGGGCGAGTCTTCGTAAACTTCTCATGATTTTTCTTTTTAAAAAAATAAAAAAAAAAATAAAAAATCACATCAGATCAGAGAGATGTGCGTGTTGGACAGAGCGGTCTCCTCTGCTACATCTCCCTCCCTGTCCATCACTGTCCAGTGTAGCCGCTGCGCGCTCCCTATCCTCATCCCATCCCCACTTCCCTCATCAGATGGCTTCCTTCACCTCTCTGTCTACGTGAGCACGTGTGTGTGTGTGTGTGTGTGTGTGTGTGTGTTCGTTAAAGTCGAGCTGCAAATGCCAAGCTTCTTGCAAAAAGGCAGCGTGCTGCTACACCGAGGCTAATGTTACCGCCCAGACACCCTCCCCGTAGCATCTACTGTCATTTCAAACATAAATACTTGAAAAATAAAAAAGCAAAATCCCTTCTCGTTACGGATTTTGTTTATTTTATTATTATTATTTTAATAGTCCAAACTATTCTTCACCCAGCATCGGTACATTCAAATTCGAAACGTATTGCCATGGAAATAAATTCCCTTTTCGTAATTATGTCGCAGGTCAATTTCTAAAAGCGGTTTCTCATTGTGTTGTGTTATTTACGGCTCTTCGTGTTTTGTCGAAGAGATGCTCGAAAAAAGTGACATGCCGCGATTGCGCTGTTCCGAATCACGCTAAAAGGTAGGTTTAAATTAAAGGCGAGGATGCTTTTCTTTCCCTCCGACACAAACTCCGACTGGTTTCTTTTGGGAGGGACACACGTCACTGTGCAGTCATCGAAATGTCCTCCCTAATGCGCAACTGCCAGTGAAAAACTGTCATTACCTTTAATATCTGGACTAAAATCTTGCATATATCTGTTTCGGGAGGAATTGATTCTGTAATTAAATTATTTATTGCGTGCTTCTAAGCTAAACTTAGCATGATTTGTTGGCCTTTTAAATTTGTATGGAGAAAAAAAAATGCACATTTCAGTAATGTGACGAAATGAGGTGTTTATTAGCCAGTGTGGCTAAAAAATCCAGCTTTCACTGCTATTTAATATTTGCTGTCCATCGTTCTTAGTCAGTGGTGGCAGGAGATACATGGTGTTTTGGTGCGTGCGGAACCTCTGGTGTTCCCGTGAGTCACTCAGCTCCAGGTTTTGGTACAAGATGTCAAACCAAAGATTTCATTTCGCTTCAGACTAACACACTTTTGAAGGAGCAACAAGTAGGCCTCTCTGGGAGAGAAAATGCAATACAAGCACCCAGAGATCATACTGTCTTTGTGTTTGATTAATACAGTTTCATTAGCCAGTTTATTAAGAATAACCCAACTTTGCAGCTGAAGTCTCACAGCAATGACAATTACTCCAACACAAAGCTGTACTTTTCCAGAAGAAGAGCATTACATGTGTGGTGCAGAAGCGTGACATCATGTGTCCGTCAGTACCCTTTGGGTAGCTATGCAGCTTGCGCATTGTTCTCTTGCAAAAAGTTAATAATATAAAATTAATAAGAAACATATGTTGGGTCACTGTGTTCAGGATGTAGGAATAAGGAAATCGCAGTTCTTCTCCCTGACAGCCTTCAGAGCTTTTTCTCCCACTTCCTCCGAGGTCGCTCACACGCAATAGGTGGTGTGTAGCAGCTACGGTCCATGTCTGGGAAAGTAATATATTTTAGGGGAAGACAGTGAGGCTTCTTTGCAAAATGTCATTATAATGTATGGTAAGATTAGAGAAACCCACATCTTCAGGATGGACATCACATAACACAGATATTAGCTCCAGTAACACTCCTGTAACATGTTGAAGAGGTGCCTCCAAAACAATGGCGAACGCAATGTGACACTTGCGATTTCTGTCACTCTCCTGGCAGACTCCCGATACACTTGCAGATGTCTGCGAGTGAGACAGAAACTCAGTCACAGCAGATTATATGCGGTAAGTGTGTTGGAAGAGGCGGTACGGCGCACTTCTGATGGTGCTGTGCATCAGAGAGGCCTTTAAGACCTTTGAATTCAGACTACTGTCCTGTGCTGGAAGTATATCTATGGCTGTTACCATCCTTCTGCCTTTCAGCAAGCCCGATCTCCGTACTGCTTTTGAAAACTACATAGAGAAGGCTTGAAGAACTAGACAACATTTATGATCTCTGTGATCCTGAGATCACAGTTGCTGTGGTGGGAGCACAGTTGTTTAGATGTGTTTGGAATTTCTAGTTGCAGAACACCTCCATCAACAGCCAACATAGTAGCAAGCGCTGTGACGGCCCCTCCTTAGTATTTTTAAAAGTTTAATATGATGCTAATTATCTCTGCTGGCACATTGGGTTGTCCAGTGCCTTGCTGTTTGGTGAGTCTGGGGTTCGAGTCCTGCTTGGTGCCTTCTGATGGACTGGTGTCCTGTCCAGGGTGTGCCCCCCCACCCCTTTAGCCTTGTGCCCAATGTTGTTGGGAAGGCTCATTGTGACCCCACTCAGGACAAGCAGTTATTGACAATAGATATATTACCTCTAATAACCTTACAGTCTACTAACTATTCACCTTCAAAGCTGGAGGTGGGTAACAGTACCAAGAGTGTATCTGGGATTCAGCTGAAACATTTTTTATGTTTTCAACTTATATTGAATGTTCTGTTGAGCATTCAATTGAAATGAATTCTAACGGTAAAGGTGACTTGGAATCCATGGCACACACCAAAGGATGACAAGGATTTCTGGACAAATGTCTTTTACAATGTACACGTTGTGTATGAAAAACAGGAAATTTTATCTGTAAGGGTTAAAGTTGGGGCAGTTTTCTTCCTTGTCCTTTCTTCACTTTTTTTCAGAGCTTTTCTCATGTATAATAGAATGGCCTCCTAATGGATACAGCTTTTTGGCCAGTGTTCATGACAATTTAATAATGGTGTTTTTCTATGAAGCCAGATACCTGTTGAGAGGACTTTTTGCAGTAAAAGTAAAGAAATAGTTATACATTTATAACTATCCAGGCTGAGCCAATGTTGTATATCTCAGGGGTATTTCCTGTTTGTTTTGTTCTCTGATGAATAAGAGTATTCAAAGAGTGGAAGATTTCCATATAAATTGAGATGTTCTCTACTGTGTAAAAACATTCTGTTGCAAGTGTCTCATTTGTAACCTTTGAAAATAGGTCTTTCTCTAGTGTTTAACACTCACTTACTCATGTTCATTAACTGCTTGCCTTGGTCAGGTTCACAGTGGTATGGAGCCTATCATTGAATCATTGCATGCAAGATAGGGGGGGCACCTTGGACAGGATGCCAATCTTTTGCATTTTAGGTACACATGCAGCCATTCACACACTATGGGCAACTTAACTTGTCCAATTCACCTGAACATGCCTTTAGACTGTGAAGGAAACAGGAGCACCCAGAGGAAACCCATGCACACAAAAGGAGAACCTGTAATCTCCACACAGATTGGGCTGGATTTGAACCCATGGTTGAACAGACATCAGGCACCATTCTGCTTGCAAAATTAGGTAATATGGGTCCCTCTCAGTGTTTCTTTCAAAGGGGATTCAAGTTCTTTGCTTGTATACACCTGCTCCTCAGCTTAGAAACACAACTTGGAAATTTGTTTATCACTAATCACTATGCTACAATTAGTAAAGCTGCATTGATATTATTGTTATTATTATGATTGTTGTTATTATTATTAACAACAATAATAATATAAAATTACCCACAAAAAATGATGTTGCTTTCAGAATCTCTTGTTCTATTCCCAACCTAGAAACCCTAAAACCCAGGCTAGTGTAATCCTCAAGCAATCGCTCACATTAAGATTTAAAACCTTTCTCTCACACACCTTGACTCAGCGCAGAGTTTCAACAGAAAAGCTAACGTTGCAAAGTTAGAACAAGGAGGGATGGCGCTAATAGCGCTCACCCTACAGAGTCCAAAGTGCGTAATTACTGTTAAGCCACCCCAGGGTTATCGTAAAAGCCTAATTATAAAAAGATAAGCTCTGTTATCTCAGCCTGCTCCTTCAGCAAGCTGTGAGCTCAATTACCTGAAGCTCGTCTTGTGTCTCTATGCAGTGTGTCATTGATACCATTGAGAATGAGGTTGAGCACTTTGTACCTGGCTCAGCACAGACACACGATGCTGGGTCACAGACACCTGGATGACAAAAAGACTGGACATCCATCGTCCTCATTATCTTACATGAGGATTTACAGACTACCATGAGGCTGCTCACACAATGCATCTTTACAGTGGGAACTGCCACAATCCTCACTTTGACTGTATGTGTTCACACCATTTTTTGCTTACAGAAGACATAGAGAGTCTAGCATAACATAGGAGATGGCTTTAACTTTGAAACCTCTTTTTTTAATTTAGTCGGCCTTTAGAGTACACACACACACACACACACACACACACACACACACACACTGTCTGAAACCCCATGTTTCAAGCGGGGTCGCAGCGAACCGGAGCCTAACCCGGCAACACAGGGTCTTAGGCTGGAGGAGGAAGGGACACACCCAAGACGGGATGCCAGTCCGTCGCCTTTAAGTTCAAGTTCAAGTTTATTGTCATAGGTACAAGTACCATGCACAAGTATCATGAAATTCTTCCAGAATGCTTCTCCACAGACTATGGACAAAGACAGAGATAATAGAAATACTGCATAAACAAAACAGTGACAATGACAGTGAGTAGAGCAACAGCAATAGGAATAAATAATGGTAACAGTAATAACAATAATACCAGCTGACAGCCAGAGAACTCAGAACGAGAGAATGAGAATGAGAATGCTTAAAGTGGTAATGTAGTTTACCAATGTGCTTGGGAGGAGCAGTGCAACTCTAGTTATTAAAGGTGGTACATTGGTTAGTGTTGTATACTCTTACAGCATTGGGGTAAAAGCTGTTCCTGTACCTAGCAGTGCGGGTTCGAATAGACCTGAGCCGCTTTGCAGATGGCAGAGAAGAGAAAAGTGCCCGTGTGGGGTGACCGTGATCTTTCATGATGCACATCGTCTTTCTGAGGCAGCGTGCGGTGTAGGTGTCCGTCAGGGAGGGACGGAGCGGCACCTGTCAATGTCTGCATCTGTGGTTTATAATGATCTGTTAATGTTTGGATTCCTTGCCACAGCCTACGTGCATCTTGAGCGCACTTATTAAACTCTGATTCCACCTTCCTGCTGTAGTCCCGTTTTGCGCTGGTGATGGCTTTGCGAAGCTCGTACTTGCTCTTCTTGTACGTGTCCGTGTCTCCGGACTGAAACGGGCAAGTTCGCGCGTTTAGCGTATGCTTTACGTAAAGGAACAGTTAATTTACAATTTATGTGGAGGTAGAATACAACAGGAACCTGATCATTTTTAATTTGTCAGTTTGTAAGTAGCAAACCTGCACGTGGGTCACTGTGATGACAAATCAATGTCACTGTGATATGTGTTTCACCTATAGGGATTACAATGGTGATGGAGAGTATTAGGGTCCCCTATGCTCTTATTTATGCAGCTTACCTTATGTACAGTATTTAGCATTCTGGCAATTTATTCATCAGTCCATTGTAAAAAACTGCTTACCCATCGCAGGGTTGCTGTGGTTTTGGAACATACCTTAGAAGCACAGGCCAATGGGTCACCAGTCCGTCACATGGAAAGCACCCTACAAATGTACAGTACATCTAAATTCACATATTTATTACACAATTTTACTTTAAGTGCAAAAGGAAACACTCTTTAAATCTCGTCCATGGAGTCCTTACGCTCCCTTTATAGTTCAAGCATTTTATAGAATACTTGTTAATCAGTATATAATTTCCCTTCCCCGCAACCCCGTATGAGACGAGCGGTTCTGAAAATGTGTGTGTGTGTGTGTGTATTTAATATGATCTTTATTAAATTTGTTTTTGGAAAATGATATTTTAAGAAGGGTCTTCATGGTCTCCTGGTGTTTGCATTGACTTCCTCCAGGTACTCTGGTTTCCTCCAAAAGTCCAAAGACGTGTCAGATGAACTTGGGAATCCAATTAGCCCATGTTCCTGAAAGGGTGTGTGTGATTATCCTACACTGGACAGGTGTCCTGTCCAAATATACCCTGCCTTATGCCCTATGCCAACAGGACAGGCTCTAGACCACCACAATCCTCCACTGGACAAGGAGGAGTTACTGAAAAAGGGATATTTAAGCAGTTTGAATCCAGCAGGGGGAGACAACCAGCTGACAATGTGAATGAAATGAATGGCAATACAATACGTGTGGTTCAGGAACCATAACTAAAAAGGAAGTTCACATAACATAGCTTCTGAATACTTTAATGCTGAATTCCTTGTATTAAGGTAACAGATTTCTTGAGTCAGTTTCTAATAAAGCTGTTTTTTTAACCCAATCAATCAATCATTTATTCAGCAGACACTTTTCTCCAAAGTGACTTCCAATGAACTCTGTGTAGTGTTATGAGCCCACACACCTTATTCACCTCGGTGACTTACACTGCTAGATACACTACTTACAATGGGTCACTCATCCATACTTCAGTGGAACACACTCTCCCTGTCACTCACACACTATGGGTGAACCTGAACAGCATGTCTTCGGATTATGGGAGAAAACCCATGTAGACATGGGGAGATCATGCAAACTCCACACAGACCGAGCAGGGATCGAACCCACATCCTCACACACCACCCAGGTACTGTGAGACAGCAGCACTACTCACTGTGCCACCAAGCTGCCACACTGAGCAAGTGCTATGAATACCAGGGCAACTTCAACTTTTAGCAAAGTATTTAACTTGAACTGTTCCAGTGTGGCACTTTAAAAATCAGAAACAAGAAGCATAGCTTGGGTTACTTAAGATACATGCTTACTTTCATATGGAATCTATTGAACTTTGTCATCTTTATTTCACAGTTTCTGGTCTCCTCCCTTTTTAGTTTATCGTGTAATCTTTCACAACGCATTTCTGTTGATGAATTGTCAAGAAGGACTGAGCAGGTGAATGGTCAATGTTATCTCCACGTACTGTGCAAATGTTTACTCTTCTATATCAGGTGAAACTGTAAGGTCAATAATGTGTCCAGCCAGCTAAAAAATCAGATGTGCAGACAAAATATAGCTTCGTAGCTGAAGAGCCGGATGAATAAAATTTAAAGTTACAAAATCTAAAATCAGAGATATTCAATTTTTGCTCAGTAGGAGTAAAATGGTTTTATTAGGATAAATGCATATTGCTGTTAGAATAGTTTAATTACAAGAGTGCAATGGAGATGGTCATGTCATCCTGCTCCTGCTCTGACCTTCAGGAAGTGTGAACAATCTCAGAGCCAAGTGACCCCGTGAGTTGGGTAACAGAGCATTACAGGTGAAAGGCTGGTGAAGACATTCAGCAAGACAAAGAGCAGGTGGAGACACCTTCACATGGTTAACCTGGCTCACTCTTTGGCATGATGCAAAGAGATAACTAATGTGATGAACCCATATGTGGTAAGTAGAGGTATGTCAAGTTCTGGGACTGAGGATGCAGGGGACAAAAGTGCATGGAATTTTCATTCTTATTTCTTTTGTCATGTTTAATAAACCAAACAAATTCTATCAGATGAGGCAATTAACAGACAAAATTGTTTTTCATCTCTGCATTAAGAAAATGCCAACTATTACTACAGAGGTTGTACTTCCTTCGCCAGCTGAGGAAGTTCAATCTGCCACAAAGGCTGCTGATGCAGTTCTACTCCGCAGTCATCCAGTCTGTCCTCTGCACCTCTATAACTGTCTGGTTCTGCTCAGCTACAAAATCAGACCTCAGAAGATTACAGCGGATAGTCCGGACGGCTGGAGGAATTATCGGCACACCCCCCCCCACTCTCCAAGAATCGTACTCGTCCAGAGTGAGAAAAAAGGCTGGCAAAATCAACCTAGACCCTCTGCACCCAGGCCACTTCCTCTCTGAACCCTTGCCATCTGGCCGGCGCTACAGGGCACTGAGCACCAGGACAGCCAGGCACAGGAAAAGTTTCTTTCCTCAGGCCATCTACCTCATGAACAGCTAAATGCCCCCTAGGAAATAAACTGGTGCAATAAACAATGCTATTTATATTTATTTTTTCACATCATATCTCTTATTTACTTTCTCTTGCATTGTATATAACATACCTGTACAAATATATAATGTCTAGTGTCTATTTTGTATACTGGGTACTTTATACTCTATTTTTTTTTTTTTATCTTTTATCAGCCTACTCTACTTTTATTATCTGTGTCTTGTCACTGTCATTATGTCTGTGCTGTGGAAGTTTCTGTCACCAAGACGAATTGTATGTGTAAACATACTTGGCAATAAAGCTCATTCATTCATTCATTCATTCATTCATTCACATTAAGAATAACAGAGCATAAAATTGAAGTCGTGGTCAGCATAAAGACAAAATGTCAGATAATTTCTCAGAAGCATGTCTCCCTGACTCAGTTTGTTGTCAGAGTCACAAGCTTTACTAACTCTTATTCTTCCTTCCACTCTCCAGCAGGAGAGCAGGCATAGTCACCCTTCACAATGCCACCCCAGAAATGAAAAAAAAAAGTAAAATCCATTCATTGTCAATAACCACTTGTCTTGAACGGGGTCACGGCGAGCCGGAGCCTTCCCAGCAACATCGGGTGCAAGGCTGGGGGGGGGGGTGGGGGTACACCCTGGACGGGACGCCAGTCCATTGCAAGGCACCAACAGTGAGCACCGGCCAAACTTGCTGCACCACCACATCCTCCAAAATGTAAAATTCAGTCACCAGTTTTGATACTGCTGTATTTGATAGCTTAAACCTTATGTGCCATGTTGTTTACATATATATGTGTATATATAATTTTTCATTGGGATTTGCAGTTTTTTTTTTTTTTGTGAGCTTTGACCACGTCTTGCTAAACTTGCACTTTTAAAAAGGGAAAACACACATTAATTTTTGTCAGAAACTTATTTCCTTTTTTCTTGTGTAAGAATCTATAGCAAACTTTTCAGCTGGTAGTTGGTACACTGGTAGTGTAATTAATTAATAGTGGCTGATATATCACAGCCAAAAGCCTAATGGTGGGCACAGTACTTCATAATTCCAAATGAGGAATTGTCTGTATCTTTAGCCCAAAGGCCATATACACATTATTAAATGACATATGTGTGTTCTATAGTTTATTTTTATTTGTTTGTGCTATTTCTAAACACACTCCTGACGCGCAACACTGACACCACGTGCAGAAATGCGTTGTCAGTGGATGCGCAGAACAGCGCCCCAGATCCGCCGATGGAACTTTTCCGCCTTCCTGCGCCTGGAACGCAGTTTCCGCCTACATCTGCGCTCGATGTCCCCGCTTCGAGGGCTGCGCAGCAGCTGCGCATCTGCAGCGCAGGGCGTTTCGCTTGAACGTTGGGAAGTCTCGTACTGTGTGAGGATAGACGAATATTACAACGTCAGGGCCGACTTCCAGTTTTAGAAATGAACCATTTTAGGATCGCTAACTTATTGAGGAAAAATGGACTAAGTAAAGGTGTCCATCAATTCGATCATGGCGCTTCTAATTAGGGAAGTGTAAGAAATAGGAAAATACTCGTCCCTCGATGTTCCTCTTTCCAAAGTGGATAAAAGAGCATGAGGAAAACCAAGGGCGTATCCCACAATTCTTAGCTGCACCACTCTGCTAACTGTGTTAAACTTCCATAAATATATACGCGGGTTATTATTTATTTTATTTAAAGGCGCTAGCTAGTTGCACACAATATCAAAGTAAGACCAATGTAGATGGATGTTTACATTTATCATTTATTTTACCTAAAGTTTCTTTACGGAGGCAGACCGAAAAAACGGACCGTTTATTCTCCTAAGAAATTAGTCGTTCATATGAATAGTTATTTCTCTAAAAGTGCAGTAACTCTCATAAACTTTTAAATGTGTCTTTCGAGATAATCGCTATGAATGAATAGGAAAAAAGTTTTCGCTCTGAAAATAATTAAAACATGCTAAATGCGTGTGGAATCATTATTTGACTCCAATTCTCTCGACTGAGTGTAATAATCTGTATGATTAAAGTGACGATTACGGTGACAAACATAACGTACAACTGCTATACGTAACGTAGTTCCCTAATACTGATCTTTGCTCGTAGTCGTTACAGAAAATTATGTAGGTGGATTATGTGATTACATTTTAATTAATTTACACTGATAGAACACGAAACATGGAAATACTTATGATAGATGTAGAAGGGAGTGTACTAAAATCAGTTTATGCCAAAATGTCTAGGATCACAGTGTTGTGTGAAATCTCTATAAAAAACAGTGTAGCCAAAATGCATTATTTCAAAACGTACATAAAACTGCAGACATTTTGTTTTGTATGTGTACGGCATCTCTATTTTATTGGTTAGGTAATGCCAATGCGGTCCTGATGACTAATCTACACTGACCAAGATGTGGTATGTATGTGTGAAGGTTAAGTGTTAACAGAAGAGCCCAGAGACGAGAAATGTACACTTGCCCTTTAAGAAAAAATCTAAAGTAAACGAGTGAAATCTAATAAACGTGGTGGTGAACAGTACCAATGAAAATGATATGTGTTCAGATATTACTGCCAGTTATATCAGCGCACTTAAATTTTTGGATAAAAAAAAAAAGATAAACACGCGTAACATTTAATGTGTGAAACAATGTTCACATCATGTACAGTTACGAATTTCTGTTTATCAAGTTAATGAATGCTGAGTCGCAGCCACGGGTTTCATTTCTGAAAAACTTTCAAATCTTATTAAATATTTTTCATTTAGGGACTCGAGTCATTACACACAGTAATCAGAAATGAAAACAGAAAATATAAGCTTTGTTTGTGGCGCAAATTGTGTCGGGAGGCGGCAGATGGAGATATGAACACCACAAGCTAAAACGCCATGGAAATTATATGGGATCTGACACCGGAAACGAGCAAACCTCCAGCACGACGTCTTTCCATAGGAGAGGCTCGCGTGGAGCAGCATCACCGACGAAGAGTGAATCTTAATGACTTAAAACTTCCAGATTAAGGAACAGCTCTTGACATCTGCGACTTTTTTTCCCCACACACTGCCGCGGCGATTTCGCAACAACAGCAAACGAGGGGAAAGGTGCGGTTTCGCGAAGGGCCAGTTGCTCAAGTTGATCTCTGAGCTCCAAGCGGCTTCGCTGTATAGTAGGAAGCTGTAATGTCAGCCCCGACACGGGCACGCAGCGCGCCGCGGCACTGAGGCAAACACACACCACACTCATTCACACACAATGGATGCACTCTGGGTTGTGCTCGCGATGCTCGTGCCGGTCCTGCTGTGCACGAGCAGCACGTTCGTGTTTTATTTCAAGAAGTGCTTCTACATGGCCTGGATGATGATTCTGGCCGCGATCACGATCCCGATCTGCGTGCTGAAGAGCGGCGGCCGCGACGTGGAGAACATGAGGTGAGCGCGCGCCCCTCGCGCCGCCGACACGGACACTACTACTACTACTAGTGCTATTAGCTGCGGCTAACGGGGCTCAAAAGGCGCCTCATTCCATTGTTTGTGGAAACTTGTAGTGCTTTAGTTTACTTAGCTGTGTAGCTGTGGCTTCACGCCCGGCTGTGTGCACGCATGGCCTTTTCGTGCTCAATTTGGCTCCTTTCCTTTGTTGCTAGCCGTGTCCCGGGGGAGGTCCGCAAACGCCCCGCCGCCTCGTTCACCTGAGCTGCTAACGCCGCTAACGGCAACTATTGTCTTCATTGATCATTCACATGTAAAAACGGCGATTTTCGACGGCTGGCGGAACGCACCCTTTTTGCCCGTCTGTCTGCTATTTAACTTCTCGCTTAACTGGCACTGACAAGGTTATTTTTCGACAAGAACGTGAATTTTAAAGTTCCAGCGAACAACTTCATATAAAATAAAACTAAACTGCGATAGTACGCCTTAGCTTAGTTGTGCCCTTAAAATATTACGTAAAATGTATAATTATTCCTTCTTTGGCTTGAACGTTGAATAAATGTAAAGTTTAATAGTTCAGTCGTCTAATGTCATATAATATATAATATGATAAAGGCAATTTCCTGTTTTTCTCTCTCCATATTTTATTGCTGAGGTAAAAGTGTTCAGAGTTGCCCGTTGTGTCCTCTGCAAACAAATTGCAACAGGTTGAATACTGGTGGATTTTTTTTTTTTTTTTTTTTTTTTTCCTCCATTTCTTTCCAGTAACATGTATAAAGGACAGAGATGATGATCATGATGACACAGGTCAGCAGTACTTTTGAAAGCCTAAAACTGCAGAGTGGAGCAATACACGGCCAACCTACAAGCCGAAGCTCATTTGGAGATGAACCTAATGCTGTTGATCGATTTCAGCAGTGTGCGAGTGTGTAGTTGATACTGGATCCTCATGAGCGGTAGGGTGAAGATCCCTCTGTCGCCCTGCCCTCCTACTTCATAATTTTCTGTTCCACACTTGAATGACTCCTTCACTCGAGCTATTCCTTGGTATCAGTAAACTTGCGCATTCGTCTTTCTCTAGGCCTTGCTTTATTTCTCTGTTAAACACATTCGTGACCTCTACTGCTGGCTGTGGGGCTACGGCTAGAGGTTTGTGAGATGAATAGGACGGTTGATATTGTGCTTGCTGCAAGATGTTATCGTTTATTGTTAATAAGGGACAGGAATGATCTGAAGGATTTCAGGTGTACGTGCATTATTATGTGAAAGTCGTGTATTAATTCTGGCAGAATGCGAGTGACAGCCATGTCCGTACAATTGTGCAAATGTAGTTTGCTTCAACGGTTTTCTCATTAAAGGCAAATTATGTCTGAAATGTGTGGAACAGATTTAGTGTCAGTTTTCGCACGGAGTGTTATGCGTTAGCTGTGAAACTTAACACATTACCGGTAAAGACCTTTCATTGCAGGGGTAACATAAATAGAGAACGCTGAACTTGAAGATTTAAGTCTTGCAGTTCCTGTTGCAGATTCAGTCCATCAGATGAAGGTCAGGAATGGAATCTCTTGCTGTAGGCGTGAGAAAAGGAAAGCCTTTGGTCAAGGTTCCGGAATGCAGTCCAAGATTGCTGGACTGTGAGGATATTCCACAGTCCCTAGCTGTCATGGAGGCCTACAGTGGGTAGCATATCAGTTAAGGACATCTACTTGTTACTTGAAGTACTGTAGTTGAAGCCCCAGTCCCTGTTCCTTCCATAGACTGTTCAAGGAAGGTACTTTCAGGTACTTCTGTTCTGGTACAGTAAAAACACCTCGCTGAATAAATTAATCAGTAACTGTGAGATTGAAGTGTCAGCTAAGCAGCAAATTATTGCTGCTGTTTTTAATTGACCATGAGACATTCCTGTTTTTATTGGAAGCATCTGAAAATGAATGGCTGAATTTTGCTGAAATTCAAAAAAAAAGTGGATCAGCTGATGGAGGAATGATGATTAAATTGGTAGACTGATGGATATTTCTGGATCTTTGGAAGGCTTTGAAGAAGAGGGGTATGATGGGAGAACTGAGAAACCGAGTAATTGTAGCATGCTTGGAATTGACAGAAGGTGAAAGCAGGCATGAAAGTTCTAGGAGTTAATAAGGATAACCGTAGGGGGCCTAGAATAGTGCACTCGACTATCGTTTTCTTGTCACTGCTGTTCCCATACAGCGTGGGCAATTTGCTACAATTAGTAATAGAATATAATTTGAAATGTTTAATTTCAGCATGCTTTGTTTCACTGCATGGTTTGAACATTTTTTTTTTTTTTTTACACTTATTGGTCTAATTTGCTTGCCTGTTCAATAGGTTCAAGTCAAGTACATTGAGTGCTTTGTTTTTGGTTAAACCTTTTTTGCTACAAGAGAAGCAAGTCAAGGTCTCGTGTAAATTATGTTGAAAGGGGAAAAAAAAAAATAAACTGTGGATCAGTTCATTAGTTTTTTCATAGTTCTAAGTATTCTGTGAGGAAATAACTAATCAATTTAACTCTGGAAATAAAGTGACTGTTAGTACTGTTTTTTTTCTTTCCTTTCCTTTCCAAAAACCTTGAGAATCACAGGTTACCCTTGGTCTATTGGGAAGTCTTTTGACAGCTGTCCTCTATTTAAACCATTTAGGACTGGATATTTACTGATGTGTAGACAGGACAGCACTGTGAAATGCAAAATGCTCTTACCTTGAAGGAAAAGGCAATTCGAAAAGTGTTCTTTTCAGCTGGAGTGTGACTTTGAGCTCATTTGTAGCTATGATGACAGTTGTAGGTGTGGATCTGGATATGCACGGTACCCTGAATGAACATGTCTGAGACATTTTGCAAAAACTTTTTTTTTTTTTTTTTTTTGTACTTTGTCCTCTTTGGATCAAATCCTTTATATGACTCAAAGTGGTGTTCTCTTTCTGTTTAAACAACTTATATGGGCACTGTAAATTGTGAAACATTGCAGTTTCACAAAATTTGTGAAACTGCAGACATGGAGTAAAGGATGACTAAAGTAAACAACTTTAAACTGATAATAAAATAGTTCATCCTCTACAGCACTCAGAGTGCTTTGTTCTGGTTTATAAATGTGAGACCATGTTGTGTGGGTACAGACAAGAGGGTGTTGTGCTGTTGTGTAATGAAGGGTTGGGTGGGGAGAACAAAGTAAAAAGCATCACACTTTAAATACCAACTGCGTGTCTTCTGGAAAAACAAAGAGAACCATTCACAAATAAGAGAATGATGCGTCAAATAAGCATTTTTCAACATCTGGTTAATTTGTTTGGAATCAAAAGGTGTAATAATAACAAAATTCCTCTGTTTGTTTTTGCTAAATCTATAGGATTTAGCTGTAATACCTTTTCAAAAAATACAGTGACTAAAATTGGTCCATGAAGGGTCCTGTTTCAGCTTCTGCTCCCACATTTGAGTTTCTGGTCTGTATGTTTGTTGCCCACTAATTCAGGCCATTTTTCACTCAAGAAACAGAGAAATGATAGAAAATCAAACAGTGAGGAGAAATTAATAAAAAAGAAATAGACTTGGAAATACTTCTATATTTTAAGTAGTGTATTATAGTCATTCAGCAGGGTAAGAGGAGATCCTAACATAATTCACTTTTAGAGTTTTATGTAAATTATGAGGGGGGGTGCGGTGGCGCAGTGGGTTGGACCGGGTCCTGCTCTCCAGTGGGTCTGGGGTTCGAGTCCTACTTGGGGCGCCTTGCGACGGACTGGCGTCCCGTCCTGGGTGTGTCCCCTCTACCTCCGGCCTTACGCCCTGAGTTGCCGAGTAGGCTCTGGTTCCCCGCGACCCTGTATGGGACAAGCGGTTCTGAAAGTGTGTGTGTGTGTGTGTGTGTGTGTGTGTGTGTGTGTGTGTGTGTGTGTGTGTGTGTGTGTAAATACTTCTTTATTTAAGAAAAAAAACATAAATTCGATGTTGATAACATGAGCTACAAGTGTATGTTCCCCCATAATAGTGTAAGATTTATGAACATATGGACTATTACAGCAGACCCCTGTTAATGTGTCTTCTATAATCCAGGCCAGTGTTATTTTCTTTTGCATATGTTAAACTGAAGACTTGGCCACTTCAAATAACTATTTTAGTATTTTTGCAAACAAACTCCATCTAATTTATTTATTTATTTATTTACTTACTTACTTACTTACTTACTTACTTACATCTAATTTATTAACTTTTAATGGGATTACATGAATAAGTTCTCTGGAAGACAATCATGTGAAATTCATAATAAGGAAAATTATTTGTTCCTGTTTTGGACAAGAATGTTTTAAGAGGCATACGTTAGCATAAGATCTGTAGACTTTGGGTAACTCTTAAGTTCTCTTTGATAAATGAATATTTGGTATGTTAATTTAATATTTTGAAATGCTACAATGTGAGACAAGCCCAAGACTTGCTCACAGCAATGAGGATCAAATGAGGAATATTATATATTTAATTATTCTTGTCTGAACCCTTCATTTACTCGAGTGAGAGATGGTAAAGAATGAGCACGTTTAAAAGCTGATAACAATATGCCGTTGCTGCAGATAAAAGCAGCTACATCTGATTTACAAGTTAGGCCGTAGAGTGTTTCCGTTGGCGTGGTGTTCAAAGGTCATGTATCATGGCAGTCCTTCATCCAGAGTGGCTCATTTACCATGTTTGTTGAGTACGTGAACATTTTCTAATTCATCATGCTATCACAGCAATTTGTTAAAATGCATATGAAAGTCATCACTCTTTGCCATGGCATTTGGTGAGTTTATTTCAAGTGCTTGCCAAATATTTGTCATGAACAAAATGAAGGAAAAAAACTGTATATTTTTAATTTTTTATGATTGTGTATAGTAAAACATACAGAGAGACTTTTTTTAATATCTAGCTGTGAACTGTGTTTTTTTTTTTTTTTATTGATACAGATGTGGATGTGAATTTCCGATTATAGAATCTCCAGTGTACCCCCTTTTTGTATACTTTATGATGTTCAAGTAAATGCAATTTTGATTGTTCTGCAGAATAATTCGTTTCATGGTGCGGCATGTGAAGTACTTGCTGGGCTTGAGGTTTGAGGTGAGTGGTTGGCAGCATTTCCAGTTGGAAGGACCATATGTGATCATATCCAACCACCAGAGCTCCCTGGATGTCTTGGGTAAGTGCCTTGCTTTTTCTTCTGTAACCTTCCTAATCAGTGATGGAACAGAGAACCGCTGTTCTACCTCTATGCAGCTACTGCCATAGTTACCTCATCTTTTGTACTTGAACTATAATAGCTCTGACAGCCATGAAGGTATTAACATCAGCTCATTAGTCCACAAGACCGCTTCGTGTTCGCTCGCTACTGTGACCTCGGTGACGTCGAACACAGTGCAATAAAGGGAGCTCACTGCACCCTAGCCAAAGAGATCCAGTACAGATGTGTACTACTAGACTCCGTGGCTGTTGACTTGATGTGACCTTGATATCATGGGTAGTAACATGGCCCCAGGTTAACATTATTGCTGCTATTATTGTTATTGGTCCATTTCCCATCTGCATTAACTACTTGTCCTGTGCAGGGTCATAGCGGTCCACAGCATATCGAGACAATATAGAGCACAGGGCAGGGTTCGCCCTACACGGGATACTGGTCCATCACAGGGAAATCACAAATTCATTCATTCACTCACTCACACAAGAACATATCATAGGCAATTTAGTGTCACCAGTAGATCTGAAATGCATGTCTGTGGAGTGTGAGAGGAAACCAGAGCACCCAGGAGAAGGGGAAGAACATACAAGGTCCGCACAGACCGAGCCAGATTCATACCCATATCCAAGCATAGTTGAATAATAAAAATAACAGCCTTTATGTGGCTGGTAAAATGGTCCTAGTGGACCTGCAGTGTTGGATAACAAAGTTTGCATTGATTTACTAATTTATACTGGTCCATATTGTTTTGTATGAATTCAGGATATTTACCTTGATTAAGAATATTACAGCTGGAGGGATATTTCAACTAGAATCCTTCAAATTTATAGAAAGAAAACAGCTCTGACTGCTACGCCACCTGCTGTTCCACCATCAGCACAGTGGCGCATCCAAGCCACAGTGCGATTAATGATGGGGAATTGTGAAGTACTGAACTATAAAAAGTTGTCAGTCAGTACTGTGACATAACAAGTACAGAAAAGTACCCTTAAGTATCGACTGAACCTGACGTAAGGATCAGTCAAGCTATCAAATGGAACAAATGTAGGTAGATGTTGAGCATCGTTTTCCCATCTCTTGGAGATGCTGAAATACTCTTTGTTGTTGAACTTCATTCTCAGCAGTTACATTTGGTGAGCACTACATGAAGCAGTCACTGTAAGTTGTACACTGACAGCGCAGTGTTCTTAAGAGCACACATCTATTTACTCTTCCTCAGTCTCACAGCTAATAGGGTATTAATTGTGGGCTGATTAAAGTCAGGATATATAAAGCCTGTTTTATATCCTCTGTTACTATTACCTGGCTTCTCATATTGTGAACGGTGATGCTATGAATTTTTGAAGATGGGAACATTTTCCGCTTCTCCTGTACTCTGATCTATTTTCTAGAATTGGGACAAGAGGTAATGTGACCTGTATTTACACGCCCAGGCGGTAAAATGCACCCAAAGAGAACAGGAGTATGGGGCCGCCTTCGTTCAGCTCGCTTCCACAGGGTTTACACATCATGTCTGCTGTGCTTGGTTGTGTGTAAAATAACAAGATGAGGTGATCATTGACAGGGGGAGGAACAAACTGGTCAGCAGTCAGGATTCAATAGGATTTGTGGAAGAAGGTATTTTTACATAGTCACTTTAATTTTCAAAGTTGAATAAAATGTCAAAAGTACTTTTATTTTTGCCAAAGCTATAGCCAGGATTTTTATAGAATCTAACTGCACATATATCAAGTAAGGGACATATGTTGAGGGGACACACCCCGGACGGGACGCCAGTCCATCACAAGGCACCCCGAGCAGGACTTGAATCCCAAACCTGCCAGAGAGCAGGACCCGGCCAAACCCTGCTGCACCACCGCGCCCCCAGTTCTGTTGAGAACGCAAAGCAGGATCTCCAGGCAGTTCTGTTAAATCAGACCCACAGAGTACTGATTTGTCACTGGTGCTTTTTGCCGCCAGCTTTTAATGAAACACTCGTCTGCTTTCCAAGTCTGTCGGTGCACCAGCATTGGACCACTGGAGGTTGGCAGGAGTTTCTGACTGTTAGGGTCCACACTGGCTAGATCCATTTGTGGATTTGGGGTTCGATTTACTTTGGCTGGCGAGAACGACTGTGTTTTCCTTCCCTGTATTAATAGTATCGTGACACTTTTTCTTTCCAGTGTGGCGGAAGCAATGCACACAGGTCTTAGTAATGGAATGGAGATGGACTTTGTCTTTATTTAAAATTTTATTATATGACAAATTCAGCTTCCAGGGCATTATGACAGTAACTAAGGATGTATGACACTCAAACATGGCATCTGTATTTTATTAATTGTTTGGCATATTCAACAGTCAGCATCAGTGCCTGCGGTGCAACCAAAAGACTTGATAAAACACATAAAAGGTTAAATGTGATCCCAGTGAGCCCTGGCAAGAAATGGACTCCAAGCTGGGGTTTGGTGTATTCAGGTTGTCTCAGGGACAGTGTTAATAGGAGGCTTATCCACTGGCACAAAAGGCTACTCCTGAATTTTTACTTAAAGGTCCAACATCTGAGGAGGGAGAGGCCACCCGGCTGCAGCCAAGGCCCACTAAGTGCTAGTAAGAGCCTGACAAAAAGAATTTGCACTGAAGAATTTTAGTGCAGCACTCATTTTTTATGTAACGTAAAGTTGTAATTTTCTAATAATTTTTATTTTATATTCTGCGCTTTTTGCTTTCTTCCCCTAAGGCAAGCCAGGGGTGCCTTTTATAAGCAGTGCATGAAAACACGTCCCTGTAAGTCAGCGGAAACAGGTGTTAAAATTGTATCAGTCTGTGTCGCCGTCTTGCTCGGTAGAAATAAAAAAAAACGAGTCGCAGGAGAATTACCCTATTGATGCCCGGTACTTGGAAACACCGTGTTCCTTCTGCCTGACTGAAAGGGAAAATGCAACGCAGACTGACTGCTCAGTCCTACAAATTTAGAATATGCTGCCCCTTTCGTTTTAAAGTTTAGAGGATCTTAAAGGACTTGACATCCAAGTCCAGCGATGTTCAGTTGCGGGAACAGTTGCTATAGGAGAAACTGTAACCTGTCAGATATATGTAATAACTTCAAAATTCCTGCAGACAGGATTCTCATCAACACAGATGTGAGTCAAGCAGAAAAAAAGTGAAGTAAATGTTGAGCATTTGTTCTCAGGGTTTGGGAAGAAGAGCCTTGGTGTCCATCCTCGACAAAGCGGCCGTATTTGTGCAGTTCAGCATTACGTTACGAACTTTAATGACAATTAGAAGGAATGCAATGTACATCTTAAATGTTTGGACTCTTAACTCTGGATTGTACAGTTCACTGTACACTGCAACAAGGTAACAGGAATCACATGTTTCAGTTGGAGCTTTTCTTCATTTTTCATATTTGTCACATTGATCATAATCAGTGCTATATTGTCCCCCCCCCCCCCCCCCGGCTAACACCTTTGTGAAATTTGAGTGGAAATTCCCATAACTTTGCACAGCTTGATATTTTATATGAGTAATTCAGGTTAATTACTGCACCATTGCTTTAGACCCTTGTGGGACTTGATCAGACAGGCGCTGCTATGTGTCCATTGATACCTGTTGGCATTTTAGCTAACAACTGGTAACTGGAAGTTGCAGCTGCTAGTTTCTTGTAATATAGCACCCATTGTGTACCTTTTATTGATGGTTACAGTTTTTTGTGCCAGGAATGTGTTGGAGTAGCCACGCACGCACTCTCAGGTAACCAACTTGCTCTTATTTTCAAAGGCCTGATTGAGGTCCTTCCTGATCGATGCACCTCGATTGCCAAGAAGGAGCTGATGTATGCTGGCACCGTAGGGCTGGTCTGCTGGCTGGGCGGCGTCGTGTTCATCAATCGGAAGAAGACGGACACGGCTAAGAGCGTGATGGGTGAAGCGGCCAAGACCATGCTGGACGAACAGGTTGGGCTGTTTCATCACGGTACCAGTCACATTTGCCAATCCTCATTCGTGAAAGAAAACAATCTGTTGAAGCACGTTACTTCAGTTTCACCGCATTGAGGAAGAGCTGAGACACATTCACTATATGAAGGGCAGTGTAAAGTCCATATAAGTGTACGGTTTACATACTTCTATTTTTGCTGAGCTTTGTGTACGTACCTATAACACTTACATGAAACCTTATGTGTGAGAGGGACCATAAATTTGATAAAATGCGTGTAAATACATATATAAGTACTATATATTTAGCTGTCTGAGCTTTTCAGTTTGGATGTTTTCATGAATTATGTGTGCATGACAAAAAACTGAAGCTCTTTTGTACACCGAATGCAGTGCTGCCTGGTCGTGCCATTCCAGCGTAGTTTTATATGCAACCCCATTACTGTACATTCCCATGGAGAACATATCTGTCCTTGAGCTATTTCTCCCCCCCCCCCGGGTTACTTGTCACAGATCCGTCTGTGGATTTTCCCAGAAGGAACACGGAACCAGAAGGGTGACCTGCTACCCTTTAAAAAGGGTGCGTTCCACTTGGCAGTGCAGGCACAGGTGAGATTTGGTTTCCACTGCTTTTTTTTATTTCTTTCATATTCTTGCATACTAGGGAACAATATATTATCATGTTATGACAATGAATAAAGCAGAGAAGCTGGGTTTTTAATTTACTAAATGTATTATGTTTGCTAAGTAATAATTAATTGAAATAATTTTTAAAAATCTGCACAGTGGTTGAATTTAAGAGGCATTGTTTCGCCATGACCCCACGGTCAACAAACGCATGGTTCGGATCCGGAGTGAGTCGTCATAGATGTAATTCCCAGAGAAGCATCAGTACGCTGCCTTCTGTACAAGACTGGATCAGTTGTCTAAAGATGTGATTCTGAGTCAGTCTCTGAGATCACTCTGTCAGGTCTGTAGAGCTGCAGTTTTGACGGTTTATCATACGTGAGTCGAGAGGGAATTCTGTTACGGTGATGCCCTGATGCATCTGCACAACTGTCCAAGTGAAAGTGCTTTAGACTTTATAGTGAAACTGGTTTTTATTTTGAGTTTTGGGGCAGTCCCCAGGGAAAAATGCTAAATATTCAAATAGTGCAATTGCTGATGTCGCAATGTTAAGCCTTTAAGTCATAGTTACATTTTATTCATATTCATTCTACAACGTTAATTTTGCTGCAGTGTTCATTGTTGCAGTGTATTCCTTGAATGCAGGGTGTTTTTATATCCGATGTCTTGTGATGCTTTAGCCACGGACCTTTACTTTCTTTGACTGACTCTTTGACTCTTCTGCTTTGTTGTTAGTTCTGCAGACATTGCTTGGAAGCCATGTAATCTGGTCCTGATTCCTATTCTTTCGTGTGGTTCGTGTGACTGTATGCCTCAATACTGCCACGTGTTCTCCCCTTTCAGGTTCCTATCATACCAGTAGTGTTCTCCTCTTACAATAACTTCTACCTGCGGAAAGAAAAGCAGTTCAATTCTGGTAAGAGAGATTATTGTAGTTTGTTTATTTAAAGTATTGAATTAATATAAATGTCGTACTGTAAACTCTTATATGAGATTGACTAAATAAATCACATCAGAACTCTGTTGAGTGTTTAAATGTACGCTGAGTCATACTGCTGGATGTTTCAGCTGATATTGTCAACACTATATGCAATAACACTTGATATATTTCGCTGTGGTACCATTTTTCACCATAGGTCACATGTTACGCAGTGCAATCTGTCTGTCCACCATCTGCCCTCAGGTACAATCAAACTGAAGATCCTTCCCAAGATTGAGACAAAGGGTCTTTCCTCAGACGACGTGTCTGCTTTGTCCGAGAAATGCTACCAAGTCATGCGCTCTGCGTTCATAGAGATCTCGGGAATGACAGGTGACAGCAATGGGTCCACTGGCCATTAAGAGCCCCTGCACCAAGCCGGCCACCCGCAATCCAACGGGATGATGACTTAGTGGGTTCTCCAGATGTGCCCACATTCTCCTCCCTGTGCCACGGATATGGCGGGATGTTGATGAAGCAACATGCACCATTTGAGATTTTTCTGGTGGGTTGGGTGACTAAGGTCAAGGTAGACCGCTGGGTATGAAGTGGAGGAGGAGCATATTTGCAGTTAATTGGGTGGAGAGGACAGTCTGTCATTCAGACCCTGTATTTTTAGCCCAGCTGGTTGCTGCCATCGATGTACACTGCCCTACAGCGCAGAATTGTGCTTTTGAGGCCTGGATGGGCCTGATTCAGCCTAGTGGGGTTTTTTTTTTTCCCTCCTGCTGTCAGACCTCGTGTTTTCTTTACTGACATCTCATTAACTCCTGTCTCTTTCATTTTTGCCTTAAGTTTTTTTTTTTTTTTTTTTTTTTTGTCTTCGTCTTCTATCCTTCCCATTATTTTTACACCTACCTTCAGGTCAATTTCACCAGCACCTTTTTCACAATTTTTCTGAATTGGAGCTCTCTCAAATTAAATCTGACTGATGAAAACACAACAGAATGCAATACTGATAAAAAAAATAACTTTTTTTTCCTCTTTCTCCCAGTGTCATTGTTTTATTCAGGGATATAGGTTATTTTGTTTCCCACCCCTTACCATTATCAACAATCTGCATGAAATCTAAGTTTCCAAGCTGTCACCCTCTATTTATATGTATATTCAATAATTTATTTTTTTCTTGTAAGATAGCTTGATATAGTGTCTTACAGTGCACATGTACAAAAAAAAATGTCAGTGGTAATTTTAGAGTTCAGTGTGGAATCTGTTGTTCAGTATTCACTGGACAAATGTTACTGTTCATGTAAGTTATGACTCCATTTGTGCCTGGTCAGGTTTTAAGCAACTGGTGAATTGTTCAAAAATAGAAACCATGGCCTCACTGCTGTATGCCCAGTACTGCCTGAGCTTGAACAGAATTAGAAACACTAACAGTGAAAAGCAATGTTCAGTGTTTGGCTGATGGGGAAACCGTGTCAGGTTTTCTTTTTCTTGTGGCCTGCCATTTGTTATACTTTGAATTTTTGAAGTAGCACACTGCATTGAATCTTTTCTAGTCCTATTTCCTACCTGTCCTGAATTAATGTAGTGCAGACTTTTCTTTTTCCCATCTTGGAGATGCACATTTTTGCACTAGTTAAGGTGGTTTAAAAAAAAAAAAAAAAAAAATCTTGATTTAAAAAAAGGAACCCACTTCAAGTACCCTGTGTGGATTCTGCTTGCAGTTTGGCTGTACTCTTTCTAGAAACGTGTTTCAGTGGACAGAGACACTTCTGCTGTTGGCAAAGGAATAGCCTTTATTTCATTAACTGCTGGAGGAAGGCAGCCAGTTTTACACAGAATGCTACAAGTTCCAAAAGACACCAGGAACCCTTTAGTGAAGGCAAGCTTAATACTGCTGCACTTTCGTTAATGGATTGAAATGCACTTCAATTTTTTTCCAACAAAATACTTTCTTGGGGACTGCTGTTCATGAGATTGTGTTGTATATCTTAGAATCACTAAATAATGATACAGCAGTTTGATACTTCATCTTAAGGCTGTTTGGAAGCAAGCAGTAACTGCTATTCACACATTCCATAATGTTAAAACAAAGTGGACAGCCTTTGACCTGTTTATGAATCAGATACAACTCTACATGCTGTCAGTGTCACCAGTTAGGAGGATGGGTATAAAATGTTTTGCGTAGGAGATGTATTTCCTGAATGATGTTGTGATTATAAATGCTCTGAGGTTCCACAGGAATGATGGCTGTTCATAGACAGGTACAGTTGGGAATCATGGGACCTCCATGGCCCTTACTGGATAATGCTTAAACTGTACTCAAACTCTTCCATGAATTATCACCCATGGCTTTTTTTGTGATTATTTCATACAAAGGTTTGTGTATTTAAGTGTTAAAATACAGTTTTGGATATTACAAGTGAGGACTTTCAAAATTGTTTAAAATGTGTTCTACTGAATTAACCAGACTTATTAAAATTTGTGGTTTAAATGCAGAACCTTGTGTGTTTCTATATTTAAGTATAGTTATTCATATGTCCATATGAGTGCAATGTGAACTACTTACTATACAGTATACAGCTCTGGTACTACTAAGGATTTTATAGTCTCACTGAACCTGTCTGGAAATGGTTTATTAAATAATTTTTCTATGATTCCATAATGGTTGCATGTGTGTGATTCTGTAAGACAAATGAATCTTTGAACCAGCACTGGGTTCCAAGTGGGTACTAACGTTAACCATTTTTAGATTCCGCTGCCACAAATGTGTCTTTTTGGGAACAATTCTATCATCAGAAGAACTTACAACTGATCCACAGAAGCACACTAAATGACAAATACATAAATACAGATAACCCATAAATCTGAGGGTAAATACAGTTGAGAAAGGTGTTGACTTTCCTGACTAGTGGTGGTTTTATCATATAGCTATAGATTTAAAATGACAAACTTCAGGGTGCAAAGGCAAACAATGCCTTAAAATTCATATTTACACTGTAGGAAAAGGTCTTAGCAATGTGTTACGGCAAACAAATAAATAAGATGTCCATGATTGTTGTTCAGAACAATCAGCCATTACTGCTTCCATCCTGTAGTGCCATCACTCCACAAGCAGGCATGGACACTACACTGCACGTTCTTACCACGGTCATTTCAGCGAGCCGCAACTATGAAATCACTGAGAAACAGGTCATCGTGAAAACAGTCCACTGTGAAACTGCCTGGAATAAGTAAGGAAGTAGACCTCCATCCTTTAGAGCCTCCTTATGGTCTCCTTTACATCTTCTCTTGGCAGGAACCTGGAGTGAGAAAGAAGGCAAAAGGTTGCTAGTTGCAGAATGTGGTGGAGAAAACAGATGATTTGCTGCCCTTATTTCATACTTTTTTTGTCCTTTAATTTAAAAAGGCTGTTCTACAATATATAGATATGTGCAAAGTACAGCTAATTAGAACTTTCTTCTTCAGGGTAACCAGAATATTTTCTCTTCTTTCATAGGAATGTCCCTGTTTAGGCCAGATCAGACAATTCGAGTGACAATGAGCTCATCCTGCTTCCCGTCCAGAATGATGGGAAGTGATGGACCCCCTCCCAGCATCACAGGCATAAGGCTTAGGGCTTATTCTCTGTACATTCCAGCCTTTTCTCCACACAGTGCTTGTAATCTGGTTACAAGTGTGCCCTTGTTCTCTGATTCACTTCACTTGTAAATTGTGCATTGCAAACTTGATTACCTCAACATGGAACTATAACGTATCCTTCGGGAATGTTTAAAAAAAAAACAAAAAAGGAAGTAATATGGCATATTCTCTGATGGCGAAAATGTGGCATATAAAATAAAGCAGTATTAAGATATTAGGGCTTGGTGTCATCTTCAAAGTACAGCTATGATGCTAATGTTAATAATTCTTAAGAGAGACAATTAGAATCGAATGATTAGTGTCATTAGAACAGAAGATCGCTGGGTGAGAGCAGGAGGCGCGAATAGGTACCCACAGGTCTCGAGGCGCTCCTCCAAAAAGCCGATCTGCTCGCTGAGGGAATCGATACGGTCCAGCTGCTGAAAGGAATGGGAAAGGAAGTTGGACCGCTCCGCCACACTCTGGTCCAGAGACACTGGGAAGAGGCTGTTGAAGGGAGCCAGAGCCTGGTGCAGCTTCTGCAATGAACCACAGCAGCTCATTAATTAAAAAGGAAGCATTCTTAAATCAATATCTTAAACGGCAATGTCCTTAAACAGGTGAAGCAACCAATATCTACACTAAAGTGAACAGTTCTGGTGAGTACTGTATTGGAAGATGTACGAAAGATGGGTCTTGGTCTAACCGACAGTTGTTTCTCCATCAGAACCAGCTGTGTCGACTATATACTGACTGTTCATTTTCGGGGATGGCTCCCTTAAAATACTGGCAGGTGCACTAAACCAACTCCCACTCCACAAGCTATAAAATGGGGTGTTGTACGTTCACGTGGATAAGGGCATTGTGTTTGGCTGTACCTCCTCCAGCAGTTCCACTCTGTTCTTCAATTCCTGGACCTCCTCTGTGACATTGTCAACATTCTTGACACCAGAGCCTGGAAAGAGGAGCACAGCACAATGAAGAGTGTCATTACATGCAACGCTTCTGTGGATCTCCTCCGAGTTACAACGCTACCAGTGTAAAATACTGACACCATCATTCGGCCACAAGGGCTCCCAAATGAGACAGCTGGTAGCGTAGGGGTTAGAGCTGCTGCTGCCTTTGGACGCAAAGGTTGCAGGTTTGAATCGCACCTCTGCCTGTAGTACCCTTGAGAAAGGTACTTACTCTGAATTGCTCCAGTAAAAAATGTTATTCAGCTGTATAAATAGGTAAATAATTGTAAGTTGCATTGGAGAAAAGTGTCAGGTAAGAGTTGAGGAATTTTATTCCTCTGGTTTCACTGATGGCACAGTCTGGGGAGACTTTCTACAATTTAAACTCACGGTGGGTTTGGTGTATTGTCACGGACCCAGATTCCGCAGCAGTAACCCCCCCCACCCCCGGCCTTCCATGTAACGTGTAAGTAACGTCAGTGTTTGGCCCTGCTGAGGACCATTACACTTGTCATGTAAATCTAACCTCAGCCCAGACGAGAATCTTTCCCAGATGTTGGCTGTCGGTCAGACCTGTGAAAAGCACTAAATGTAGGGGCTGGAGTGTGAACCCCTGCAGACAAGGCTGAAGGAACTGGATCGAGAACACAGAGCCACCGAATATAAAAGTAATCCTCCACTAAAGGCAAACAAAGGTTTTCCTGGGTCCATGGATGTATCGTTGTTTCTTGTGACTACGATCAACTGAAACCAAGTGGTTTAAGTCTTAAAAATAGGTCTCAAAAAAAAAAAAACTGAACTATTGGACTAGTACATAGCCAGAAGTGTTTTCTGTATGATTCCATTGTTCCCCCCTCATTCCCCAAGCATTCATGTGTATCTGTGTGATAAAATAATCAAACACACCCGCCATTCTACTTCAGTCCAAAGCTGCACTGGTTTCAAAAGATATTTGTATGGCACCTGAGCGGTGGCTGCCCCATCACGAACACACCTGCAGCACTTCAGGCTGGACATTGCTAATATTACTCCGCTGTAAATCTGAGACTGAACTAGTCAACCATTTGACACCGATTTGTCCAATTCATTTAGTGTAATTCAACAACATTTTGCATTATTGAATACTTTGTCTTTTCACATTTGACATATCATGCATACCTTTTTCAACTGAGACTCTAGTAAAGAACTTGCATTGCTGTCAAAATCTAGCAGTAACCAGATGTATCTACTACTCTCTGTGCAAAGGAAAACCCATGCGAAACAGTCAAACCATGGTGTTTTGCCAACTCATGTGTGTGTGTGTGAGTTTCTGGGATATGGCGCTGTACGACAGCAGACATAAACAGCCCCCTCCCCCAGGGCTGGAGCGACCTGCTGGCGACGATGCCGACCACAGTGCATTATTACTCACGGTACGAGTTTGAGAGTGGCCTAGCGCGTACCAAAAGTAATAATGAACCGTGCAGCCGGAAATGGTCCAGTCTTCTCGCAGGCAGGAGGTGCTGCAGCGGCAAACAATTTTAATCTACAGAGAGCCTGACACAAACACATGGGGCGCAAAGACTACTGCTAAGAACTCCCTTGGAATTCTGATCGTCAAGACAGCTGCATGCAATTTCAAAATTTAACACGAACTGTTCTTGCAAGAGACTTTTCTGAACCTCTTGATCACGGAAGGAGAACGTACAGGGTTGATCTGGAGAATATCTGAACTCCGAACCTAAGTCAGGACCCCGGGTCACGCAGAACGACGGCTTGACCCCATGCAAGTGTTTGACCACATTCCTAATACACCCATTTCCTGATGTTATTAAGAGCTGGTCACTGGAGCTGCCACTGGGTTAACAAGTTGCCATGGAGATGGGGAATACAGGGAAACACAAGGAACACTGCAGTGCAGCAAACTCATTTCCCATTTCAGATGCTGGGAACTAAAGGCTGTAGTTCTACTGTTGGCAGGGCTCACTGGTGCAGACACACTGGCAGATTGCACCGTCTTGCCCTTTTCAAATAGCCAAGACCTGATTAACCTAATAACCCGTGCGGCTCCAACACACCTTCTCTCGCAAGCGAAATACAAATGTTGGCTGTGGGAAGACCCCATCGTTCGGCAACGAAAAGCCGTTTCCGTTGTCGCAGCGTTACCGTTTTCGCTGGCGGACGCTCTGAGGTTGTCCGTTTTGGTCCGGGCTGGAAGGGTGGGTGGCGGCAGGGCCTCACAGGACCGCCCATCCTCAGCCAGCGCGTAGCCCTCCTTGCACTCGCAACGGTAACTCCCTGCTGTGTTGCGGCACGTCTGAGAGCAGGGCCGAGAACCGCTGCACTCGTCCACATCTGCAGCACAGGTAAGGTAGAAGGAGAGGTTCTTACTCCTCGTGGCGTAAACTTGGATGACCACGAAACCACTGTTAGACCCAGTGAGCACAGTAACAAATAAAACAAAACGGGATTAAACAAACAAACAGGCCATTTTACGGTTACCTGTTTGGCAGCTCCGGCCCGTCCAACCCGACGGACAGACGCAGCGATTGGGCCTCGCGCAGGTACCTCCGTTCACACAGCCATCAGCACACACCGCTGTTGAACCAGGTAAGGGTCAAAGCAAAGAGAGCAGGATGCATATTACCTCCACAGAAAGCAACACTGTTAGGCAGGTAAAAACTAGGAGGACCTTTTTCTTACGCTAACTAAACCGCATACTTGTCACACAGCAGGACCAATTTCATGTGTAAGAACATGTTATGTAAAATTGAAATCCCAGATCTCGTTATTGTAAAGCCCCTTAAACACATTTCATTTACACTAAAACTGCTTCATTTTGCACACTGTGTGAAACGGTACATAAAAACCGTAGAAGCGAAATACTGTTTGCGCCCCAATGTTAATGCAGCGAAGGAACGGGAGCAGGGAACCCCCTCACCTTGATTACAGCTGCGAGAGTAGACCCTGCGCCAACCCGGACAGCATTCTGGGTAGGAATACGTGTCCGGCGCCGTTCGGCGAACTTGCCGATAGGCCACCCTGTACAGCGTCCTGTTAACGAGGAGTGCGTTATCGCCATGCTTAGCCTCGTACCTCCCACGCAGGTTGTGTAATTGTACAGACATGTAAACTGCACAAAGCCCCTGGGATTAGCCTGTGCTGGGTCATTTCTCTTTTTATCTGAACTGTCTGCTAACAAAGTTAATTAGCCCTCTATGCCTGCGCTAAGTTTATAGAAGGCGCCTATTTTTTAAACCGCATTATTCGCGTGAGCTTATTAGTCCCACGCACACTTGTAACCTGGCGTTGACCACATGTATGGAATGTGAAATTTAGGGCAGGTACATTATCAAGCGATTAATAGCTGTCACGCAATGCCAAGTGCTCCGTACAAAAGGAAATCGCATGCGTTTCGAAAAAGATCACGGGGACCGTCTCCGAGCACATGGGTGTCTGTGCGAGACAGCAAAGAGCGTGGTGCCAAATCTCTTAGATTACACCGATGACTGATGTAGAGATTTTTCCTGTATTGTGTGATCCACGGGAGACTTCCCAAACACTGCTTAAGGACGGTGGCTGTTGTTCATGCATTCTGAAATCATGACTAAGTTGGAAGAGGTTCTACAGTATGAGGTCTGGAATACATTGAGCACTAAGGCCAGGACGATAGACCTGAATACTAAATCAAATACCAACTCTTTTGCCTGGGACATAATCTGAATAACTGAAGCCTTTAACAGAACACACCAGGAAGTCATCATGGATGCAAGTCCTATACAGCGATAATAAAGTAACAGCACTGGGGAACTTTAGGGAACAGTAGTTACAGAATCACTGCATTACAGCAGCTTCTTGCTCACAGTCTTTCTGGACACAGGAATCCTGCCTCAATGTAAAGGGTCAAAAACAACCTGCCATGAACAAACTTTTGAGTATACAGACAATCACAACACACACACACATATACATATATACACACACACACACACATATATATATATATATATATATATATATATATGGTATTTGCACTACTGACAATTGACTGTAACAATGGCACAAACTTTTGACAGAAAACCTTTACACTCATTTGTTTCATGCATTTTTTAAAATTCTTTGAAAAAAAGAATGTTTTTTAAATAAAAAAAAAAAACCCCACGTAACTGCAACCTGTGTCTGTGGCATTTACCAATCAGTGAAATCTATATGTGCTAATATGGATTGTATCTGTAAACCTAAAATGTCAATACCTCTGGCTGGTCAAATATAATCAAGATTAACTATATTTCTGGGAGTCAGAGAAATGCAAGTAGTTGGCCACTAAAGTCCTATTCAATTTACTAGACAACAAGCAGTTAACGTTAGTGCCATTCAGCCCATATTACAAATTTACAAGCCAGGATGTGGCAGGTAGATTTCCATCAGTGTCAGTAGGGTTTCATACCATTCAGCAGGAGTAAAAGAGGGGAGCAGGTTACTGAAATTGCCCACTAAAGCAAAAGCTCACCTGTAGGTGCTACAAAGCCGATGGCCTGGGCATTGGGTGATGTAAGGCTGGTGGATTGGCTGCACAAAAGACTCTGTGCGGACGACTATGGGGTTGTGATGGAAGACACCCTGAGCGCAAGTCCTGCGCCTGTGAACCCAAAAAAAAAAAATCTAATTCAGTTGGTTAGTCGACCAGCAGTGGCCTTCAACTACTTTGTTATATACAGTATATACAAATAACACCAAGGCAATACTACACTAATAATAACATCAGAAACATCACCACCATTCCCTGTATTGACTCTGGCAAAGTCTTCATTACTTAACTTCAGCAACTCATGTATTCACTGAAGTTCTCAGTCCCCAGCCTGTACTCTGACTGGCTTTCAGTCTGTTCAGTGGAGCTTTTATTATACGCATCTATGCGAGTACATGCATACAACATGGTTTCAGAGGAAACTGCAATAAGGTTAAACGAGGTTAAACGAACCCTTTTCTGGAGCGTTTGAGTTAAACTGACGGGAACCTTCATGGTAAAGAACTGAAAATTATGCCAATTTAGCCCTATTACCGCTCGTGAATTTGCCTTGCCCTGCTGGAGCTGAGTAACTTATTTAAAACATATTGCCCATGAAGAGTCAAAAATGTGGTCCTGAATGGAAAAGTGAGGAGGCCCAGAAAATAGATTCCAGATGAGAAGCCCATGGTCACCAAGCATCAAAATGTTGAAACAATGCTGTCAGTTCCTCACTATGTCTTCAGGGGAGGGCATGACCCTCAGGCCAGAGTGACCCCAAAGATTTGCAAAGGAAGCCCAACATGAAGCTCATGCAAGCAGGTTTCACGGTTATAACCCAATATACAGAGAAAGTTGCACAAGATCTGACACGGGTTCCAAAACAGAGAGGATTTTGCATTTGACAAGAAGCACTCAAGTATGCCACGTGACAAGAATAGAGCGGGAGCTGGTGGACACAAGTGAGCGCTGATACCCGGGGCGCCCGTAGTGCTGGTGCGCATTGGAGACTGCGTGTAGAAGGAACAGCACCACCAAATACATGGCTGGCTGTCTTTCCGTTTCGTTTTCCCAGGTTCCGTTCTACAGGCGACACCGCAGCTGACGGGAGACCCAAGTCCGGTGGGGATCAGTTCCTCTCCTCGGGTCCACCTTGAGCAGTTGACTCCAGGTGACTGCATTTACAAGAAAAACAAAAAAAAAAGACAGTGATCACCAAAAGATCACAATTTACTTTACTGCTCAAGTGCTTTCTGTCAATATCCTCCACGTACATCAGCTGTAGATCTAGCTAGCTTTGACACCGTTTCAAGGTGCAAAAATGTGAGAAATGTAACATATCCACTACAGACAATGAGACTGAAATACGAGAAACACACTCTTGATGTATTCTAACGACTTGGAAAAAGCGATCAGACAATCATCTGAGGTCAGAAAACATTTTTCAGGTACTATCATTTGAAAAGAATCATTCCCTCATCCCAGACAGCAACAGCTGAAGTCACTGGAAACACAATGACGGGGCAAAATGATGGGACAATATTCCTGAAGATACAGGCCAGGACAACAGATTCTTTCGCTCTCAGAGACTATCCACACATGCAGTCATCGATCCATGACTGCATAACGTGATTAGTTATGGCAAGATAATGCTCCAGTGCGGCGAGTATCCAGCGAGCGTCAGCATTACGCAATCTTTAAGGACTGTGTGACACACGGTTGTGTCGTTCAGGGTGTGACCGCGGGTCAGGTGGCAATGGGTCAGCATGCTCCTTTTTGTCGGCCTCTTCCCGGAAACATCGAAAAAATCCGCAAAACAACAACAAAATACGAAGAACCAAGTGGCCTCATAGCTGTAACAGAAAGAAATTCACCTAAGTGGACAGTAAAAATCCTTTCAGATCACTTGAAACACAAACTCAGATCACCAGAGCAAAACACAACCATCACACCATAGTGATTCACACTGCTTTCTGCAACAGACTACTTCAAGTCCACGGTAAACAGGGTATACAGCACTCACGTGAAACATGACTATGGATTCATTTCCTTGAGACACTGGCTGACAGCATATTGCTACTGAGGTTTCTGAAGGGAATCCAGCTTTCTTAGCCTAAGGAGAAGACTGACAGTATATTAGGTTGCAAAGAAAAAGGGAAAGACGATCCTCCTGGTGCAGTAGTACCTAGGTTTGCCCCCCCGGCATAAGTTCAAATTTAAAGGTCCGATGGAAAAATGAGTCAGACTGGACTTGAAGGAGTTATACTGAAGTTCACTGACTCTAGTGACTTGCAATAATGTCTGTCTCTGCCAAAAACTGTTCCCTTGGGTGTGTTTTGTGAGCACAAAGACAAATAAATTAAAAACAGCAGAACTCTGAAGTGTGGTGGATTGTTTTTTTTGCCTTTCTCCATGTCGACCTCTTCTATATACAGAAACATTCGCAGTGTTATATTGTAGTAGATTCATTTTGAACTCTGAAGAAACAGCAGTCCAGTATTAATTAAACATTACACATTCTCACACTTTGGGACTATGGTCCTATTAGGTTCATCAATAATGTGTTACAACCACACGCAATGGGCTGAATGCAGAACATTTTAAAAAGAGACCTGTGTAACACCCTACAGTAGCAGGAAGCCTCGTGCCAGTTGTGCTGCAGTCTTGGCTTTTATGTATGCACTTCCTACCATTATGCTGCAAAACGCAAATTATTTTTACACCTTGAATTTGCAATGACTTTCATTACCACTGATTTCGTGACAGTTAAGAAAATGAGAACTAGCATTAACAACAAGCTGAACTGCCATATTTATAAAAGAAGTGGGAAAGGTATGGGACAGCTGGTTGCGTAGTAGTTGAGCTGCTGCCTTTGGCTCCAAAGGTCCCAGGTTTGATCCATACCTCTGGCTGTAGGACCCTTGAGCAAGGTACTCACCATAAGTTACTCCAGTAACATTACCCAGCTGTATAAATGGGTAAAATAATTGTAAGTACTTAACATTATAAGTTGCTTTGGAGAAAAATATCAGCTAAATGAATAAAAGTAGAATTGCAAACCACTCCTTTAGGGGCAATAAAGAGTTGGTTCTACATCACCTTGACAATGTAAATATTGCTCTTCATCACTTACAGATCAAAGAGAGTCTGCCGAAATTTATGACGCTTACAAACTGCCATCTTCGGCTTCTGAGTAGTGCAGATCGCCAGCAGGTGTTTGGCTCGGTGTCCCTACACGCAAGGAACATTCCACCATACAGCAGCGTACCTTATTCAGCACCAGGGGGTGTAGTGGGCAGAGAGGGATGAAGAGTGTCTCACAGAGACGAGTGGAATGGTAACAACTCTGTCTCTTTTCCTGGTTTCACTACATTACCACATTACATAACTGCAGACCCGATGGTTCTGACCAATTCTGAAAGAAAGCTGAAAGCGGAAAGCAGAGCAAATCCATTGACCGTGCAGGTATTGGCACAGCTTTAAATCCTATGCCAGGGTTTTGCAGCTTTCAGACACCAAAGCTCTGAAGGCCATCATCCATCTGTCTTCAGTAAGTCAAAAGAAAGCCTATGTCCTTCTGGCGGACTGGACGTTTCTATGATTTATGAGTGGCTTCCTGCCAAATGGCCAAAGCCACTTGTGCCGTGTCCATTCAGAAACATTACCGACACAGCCCTCCCATTTGGCGAAATGAAAGCTCAACAGAACACCCCAAACAAGCTGACCTGGAGCTGGAACAGGGAAGTAATACAAAGGCAGTACCCATTATCTACTATATAGACAGAAAGGCCTCTATGCATCGTTCCCTCCAAGTGGCCCCTTCTCCTTTCACCGTAGGGTGCACTGTTAATGCACACCTGAGCCACGAGATATCTTAAACACACATTTCAGTGCAAATAAATTATTATTTCTTCAAGTAGGCATGACACTTTCTGGAAGCAGTGCGAAAAGTTGAATTTTGTCCAGTGACTTTTTTGCCAGCATGACACCTTGTTCAGTGTTATATAATAATTGCTATTGCCAAAGTTATCAATATACCTCTAACATAAGTCAACATTTATATGTCACATGCAGGCTCAGACACCACACTAGGCTATTAGGCAAACAGTGCAAGACAGTACAAGACTGCATGCATGCTTTCTGAAACAAGCACGGAAGTACAGCAGCAATGCAGGATATGTGGTTTCCGCCTGGAGTTTACATTGTGCCATTATGGCAGGCACGGCTGCACTCTGCTCTACCGCCTTGACTTCGGCGAGCAACAGATTGTTAAACATCGTTCCGGGTTCCCTTTGGCCTAAAGAGAAACCAGGCATACAAAGAGGCCTCTCGCCAGAAAACAGGCACCGAATCTGCACCTCCCGGCCCGGGTCACGGTCCTGGGCGGGAAGCAAAAGCCGAACCCCACCCCCAGGTGTCAAACCGCAATGACCCAACATAATACCACACTGTCTAAAGGAGGTCCCAATTTCAGGCAAGAACATGCTAGCAAACACTGCCTTGCTTAGTAGTGCTTGTATCTTTAAAGTAATTCGGAAATAGCTGGACTACAATAGAATGCAGTTCTGTTATTTTACAAATATTTACAGTACTAAACATATGAATGCAAAATTAGAGGTCTGCAGTGCAAAAGTAGAAAAAGAAAGACTACAATAATCTAACTGGGTATGTTTCACTCCGATGTTTACTCAGTACCCAACAAAATAAAAATGACAGATGAATCCAATTTTTAAAAAGTTTTTTTCTTTTTTGAATTGAATTTTGGTTTTTTTAAAGGATTTTTCAGAACTGTGGCATTTGTCCCTCACAACATGAACCAGACTTCATGGAATGATTGATTGACTGCTCCCTGACCACTGGCAGGCAAAAGTTGCTTCTCTTTGACAAGGAAGAGGTAATTGGCTGTACTTTTCTTCCAAAATTCATTGAGAAAGAAAGTGAAAAAACTAATTAGGCAAGAGTTTCGTGAAAGCCTCCACTTCCTGGGGCGAGCACTTCTTCATTTCCCCCCCCCCAGACAATACCAGCTTTTGCAATTGTGATCTCAGGAATGATTCTTCTGTGACTTTTTTCAAATAAGGTACCGGGAAAGGGGGTGGAGTGGGCAGTACGGAGGGCTGAGGTCATAACCCTCTTGTGGGGGTAACTACTTCAGTCAATCAAACCTCTTCATGCAAAGCATTGCTATTCAGGCCTGGATTGGAATGCTAAAATGCAACACAAGAGGACAGGAAACGACGACGGCCAAAAGACGCACGCAATTTTCTCCAATAACAGCGAATAACACTACTAGCACGTATTTTTTTTTTGCATGATATGAGCTTGAGTAAAAGCAGGATTTATATTAAAATGTCCAGTACCATGGCCTTCAATGCACAAGAAAAAACTGTAAACCTAAAAATTAAGAAATAAATTAATAAATTGACATGCATATTACATGGAGCACAATTAACTTTTTGAAAGATCTTCACTGTTGGACCATAAAAACAAATCAGCACTATCCCCCCCGTTTGAGAGCTCGTGTTTTTGCTTCCCCTGTGGGCCTGTTCCAATAATCTCAGTCACTGCAAGAAACAGTTTAAAGGGATGAATGAAAATTTACACCGGACAACAGCGTCTGCTGGCCAACAGGGGGCGTCATGTTACAAGCAACGGGAATCTCAGCGAGCGCGTCAACAAACGGCTCCGTCTGTATCTCACCGCACTTAAAGCTCCACGAGAATGTATGGTGCAAAATGTTTGTCATTAATAAGCAACAAGCTCTTGCTCACGTCGACGGTGGCATATTCCAGAACCATTGCGAATACGAAAATGCAAAAAAATTAAAAACTTTGTCCATGGCATTCAAAATAGCCCACTCACATTCACTTTTTTGAAGTACGAGTACTGCAGTTAACTTGTGTTCACTCATTATTACGGGTTTTATATATATATATATATATATATATCACTATTTGGGAGAAAATAGCATAATAATATCATTACCGCCAAGCAACTTACTTCTTCCTGCAGCACCCAGCTGGAGGACAAACGAAATCTGCAGTGATGGGTTCTACCGGTGTCTCGGTGAAGTTACAATTTGTGTCCCGCTGCGGCTGCGGAGCGCAGACACGCCTGGTCTGCGAGGCGCCTCTCACTGCAGCGCGCGCGCCTCCGATGCCCGGACACACACACAGCGCGCGCGTACTCGCGCGCGGACTCCTTCACCTCGCTTCGCCGCAACGGACTGCGGGAGATGCTGCTTTGCGCCTTTTCCACCGTAGCGGGGATGGCCGGAACGAGCGGGGGTGCGAACCCCAGCCTTCTTTACACCCCACACGCGCACACATCCCTTACCCCCCGCGACAGGGAAACACCCATCGTGACGTAATGAGACCGGGATTCCGACTGGGAAGCGAAGCTCCGTAAATAATTTAAACAGAATTTGTGCCTGGGGGATTTGTCTGTAGAATGAATTTTAAGATTTGTTTATTGAACCAGTGACTGAAACAAGCAAACATGATTTAAGGGAAATTAAAAACGGAACACTGTTAACCAGTTTACTTCCATAAACAATAGTTACTCTGTCATAATAAATATGCGACACGGCGCTACAGCTAGTAGCGCTGTTGACTCACAAGCACCTGGGGGGTGCAGGAGGACGTGGGTTCGATCCTCACTCAGTCTGTGTGGAGTTTGCATGTTGTCTGCGTGGGTTTCCTCCAGGTGCTCCGGTTTCCTACCACAGTCCAAAGACATGCTGTTCAGCTTTACCCCTGCTAGTGTGTGAGTGACACACAGAGCGTGTGTTCCACTGCTATATTATGAGTGACCCAGTGTAAGTAGTGTATCCAGGCTATCCAGCAGTTTAAGTCACCTTGGTGAATAAGGTGTGTGGGCTGATAACAGTACAGAGTTCATTGGAAGTTACTTTGGAGAAAAGTGACTGCTAAATGAATAAATAAATGCAATGTGTACATAGTCTTGCATGATTAAAACGCGTAGTTTCGAAACAGAGGAAACGTCATCATCACAATGATTTACAGGGCCGGCACAGCTAGGCAAAAATCAGTCCGGAACCCTTTATTACCACACTTAAATTAATAGCGGTATACAAACAGGGGGGGTAGTGGCGCAGTGGGTAGGACCACAGTCCTGCTCTCCGGTGGGTCTGGGGTTCGAGTCCTGCTTGGGGTGCCTTTGCGACGGAGTGGCGTCCCGTCCTGGGTGTGTCCCCTCCCCTTCTGGCCTTACGCCCTGTGTTACCGGGTAGGCTCTGTGACCCCGTATGGAACAAGCGGTTCTGAAAGTGTGTGTGTGTGTGTGTGTGTGTGTGTGTGTGTGTGTGTGTGTGTGTGTGTGTGTGTGTGTTCACACATATTGCACACACTTTCATAAAGGGCTTGTTGCTGTCAGGGACGGGGTGGTGCGGGGCCTATTCCAGAAATGTGCGCAAGGCAAGGACAGGCACGGGACGCCAATCCACTGCAAGGTAGTTTATAAATAAAATGTTATTTTTACTCAATTGTTTATAAGAACACGGGTGTGTGAACGTTTTATATGCTCACAAGACAAGTTTGTACCCGAAGGGCTAAAAACGGACTGAAAAGCAATGCTTACGAGTCAAGTGCGCTAAGGGGACAAATAACGCGCACACCGGATTCGTTTCATACAATATAATATGTTACCTAAAGACGAAACGTTTCAAAGCCATGGGGCACGACGGTTACATTAATAGTTCTTTAATTATTAAGGAGAGAGGAGAGTTTATCTAATAAAACTGTTTCTTTATGACTGAGGGACGTTTTCAATTGTTTTCTGAAGATTGCAAAGTATTTTTAGGTTGCATTGAACTGTACCCACGCATCACGTGCGTGCATCCAAAACTCTCCTGGATGTAATGTACTTTTTGTGTTGTTTTAGGAGATGTACGTCGCTTTGGGGGAAAGGACCGTTAAATTAATAGGCAATAATGTAAACTCGATGTCGACAGCTTAGATTGGCCCTTATTATCACTTACATTTCAGTGTCCAGAAATGGCCAACATCATGGTGTGTGGGGACTGCGCGCCGTATTTACTATCAGTGCTGCTCTTTCATATTAAAATTTAATATGATTTAATTTAAATCGTCCCAGACACTCGAATTAGCTGCATTCAGCCAACTCGGAGTTTACAAATTTACAGGGATCGTCAGTATTCTTGTGTAAAATATTAAAATAAGGTTATGAAACCTAAATCCTAAATCAAATTTATAAAAATAAATAAATGATTATAATTCATACATGATTCTATTTACCTACTTTAACCGATGCAACTAGGGTTCATTTATTTGCACCAGCACTACTTCTGCTTTTCTACTACACACATGATTTACTAAAGCAACATATGGAACTGGTCATTACACACCTCTTGTGTCACATGTGAAAGACAGGTTCTCAATAAATAGCGATTTTGGGGTAAAAACAGGGGACTCAAGGGGTTCACATACTTTCGAGCAGCACGGCACATACTGTTTTCTACATGGATGAGTAAAGAGAATGTTTTTCGCCTTGAGACTAATTCAGTGCATGTTAGACACACACATATTTATCCTTTTTATGGAGCAACGTAGCCTCGTAGGCTAATTACTCGCTCTGTTGTACTACAGCCGAGATTGGAACCTATGACCTTCGGGTCCAAAAGCAGGAGCGCTAACGAGGACACTACAAGGAGTATGGAAGAGCTACCTATTCAGATTCGTACTCATTCTGACACTCAGCTCATCGGAGACCAGTGAATGTATTTATGTAGTGCAGAGATTCGAGTTGGTAAACTTATTAAAGCTTATCAGCTGAAAAATAGCTGTTTTCTCGCTGTAACAGAGATCTGAATTAGATAATTTATTATAATATCCTTATATAAAAGCGGCTCCCTAAGTCCATCAACCTTCCGAAGGTATATTGTTGTATATATTGAAGATGATCCATAACTGTGCAGCAGTCCACTGCATATTACATTTACATTATTCATTTAGCAGACCCTTTTCTCCAAGCGACATAAATCTCGCCGAAAATATAACATAAGAGAGACATAGCTGCACACGTTATTAAGTAAACCTAGTTTGTTACTTTCCACTTTGATGCACCGATGTTCATCGCTCGAGTAGGTGCATAATATTATTAATTTGCCACAATGTTATTGTAGTTTAATTCAATGAGGAGACGCATTTATTTATGCAAGGGCATAATATTAGAGAAAAAACGTTCTCATCGTTTTGTAGGGCAGAGTGTTTTCAGGGGAGAACAGATCGGGGTTAGGAACGCGTCTAGGCTAAGCAGAGGGATTCGAACCACAAACTTTCGCACCAGGAAAGTACAGCCCCACCCCCTACGCTACTACTGCTTCGCAGAGACATCTTGTCGGCGTCAAATGGCAGCTTAAAATTAGATGCTTTTACGCCCCACTAGGAAAAAGGAAAAAAAATAAAAGAAAATTTTCGAAGCACCACTAAGTATGTCTAGAGACAGCTGCTGGTACTGTGGTTATAGCTCCTCGCTTTACATATGAACAGCGCAGGTTCGAGTCCCTTCTCCGCCTGTACTTCAAGGTACTTGTCCTGAATAATAATTGTTCCAGTAAAATTACCCAGGTGCATCAGGGTCAAACATTGAAACTTAACACACAGTTTGAGTTTCTCTGCGCCCAAAAAAAAAAAAAGCGTCAGATAACGTCAATGATTATTCAACCTTTTGAAGTCTGATCTCATTCAAAAGTCGGCATCGAAACAAAAGCCAAACGGTGCCAAATCATGGAGCGTCACAACTAAAAAGCGGTCGTCGTCCTTATTACAAATTATCCTTTGAATAATTGAAACACTCCTACCTGCAGGCTGCGATGCTCGCTCGGCAGTGGTGTCCCACGCGTGTCCACAGACACACACACACACAACAAGTCCACGCAGCGCTCCGCTCGTGGGCCCCCACGCAGCCCCACAGCTGCACAGCGCTTGCCCGCCATTGTGGGCTCTTATTACTGTTAATAATATGAATTAAAGCAGCTGCAATAAAGGGCCACGAGCGCTGTTGTCGCCGCTCCCCGCGAGTGGAATGGCGCGCGCCGAGCGCCTCGCTGCTTTTTATGGCAGCCTTCCTGTGTGGAAGTGAGGAATGAAGGACAATCCCAAACCGGAATTCCCGTGTGTGCTTCCAGCTGATAAAGTGTATTCAATAAATAAATAAATAAATAAATAATAATTAAAAACACACACTGAGAACAAAGTTCATCCTGCTCAGTTTGATGGGGTCCCATTGCATCGGGGCCTCCTCCCTTTCTATTTTAAACGTCCAGGAGCCATTCATTAATGGCAACTGTATTTACCTTTACACTCACTCATTCAGTGAGCAGACACCTGTACCCAAAGCGAAATACGAGTGAGTAAAAATAAAAGAGCATTTCACCGAGAGGAGGAGGAGAGAGAGAGATGCAGACACACGTTGTCTCCAAGTGCAGTCGCTTTGTCTGATGTGACCATTTAAACCATTTAACCAAGTGGCTGTACACAGAATTGGTAGCATAAAGTTTCTCAAACAGGTGACATGATTAAGAGTAACATTACTTCAGTGGCAGCATGTACAATTACAGGAAATGCTAAGATTTTTGTAACAAATTATATAGTGTAAATGTATAGAGTGAAGGGGAGATCCAGAGAGAGAAGTGAGTGGCAGAAGAGGCGCTTTGAAACCCTTCTTCTTGAGCATGAGAGGGATTCTGCAGTTCTGAGTGATAGATGGAGCTCATTCCATCAGTTTGGAGCCAGAGCTTTGAGGTTTTGATTTTGGACCTCTAGCGTGTGGGACTAGGGGTCTGTACTACAAATTTCCCAAATAGTACTGTGCTTAACAACACTCTGGACTGTGTCACCCTAGCGGTTAGAGCTGCTGCCTTGTTTGGCCTTAAAGGCTGCAGGTTTGATTCCTACGTCTGGCTGTAGTACCACTGTGTAAGGTACTTACCTTAAAATTTCTGCAGTAACATAACCCAGCTGGAGAAATAGGTCATAATTGAAGGTAGACTAACATTGTAAGTTGCTTTGAAGAAAAATGTCACCTAAATGACCACCACATGCGTTCAGTATAACCAGGTTGCAACCGCTCTGTCGTGCAGTCACGTAGTAAACGCGTTTTTGAATTTTGCGGCCTACGGACGACATGGTGACGCGATTGTTGTATTCATCAACATTTATTCCGATGTACAGATGTGAACCAGGCTCCGAAGTCCTTACTTCTTTTGACGCAACTGTAAAAACGCAGCGGCGTACGTGACCCGTGCCCGTCAAAACAAGAGATACGGCTGTATGGGGAGCAACTCGGCTGAGGTGTTTGGGTGTGGTTTGGTCAGTACAGGTGGCGTTTTTAAGGATTTTTTTCTGTCTTTGTCTGAAATCAAAGCTGCGCTAACCCGGTTTTATTTCGAGCTGCATTTTACAGAAAAGTCCCTAAAAAAAAAGCTGCAGCATTTCCTGCCAGAAAGGAAGCAGGAGGTGGCTGCTCTAGAGAGATACCAAAGCTCGGTTCCTCAGGACAATAAAAATCTCACTTGGACGGGAAACGGACCTGCGTCAAAGGGGACCCAGCAAAGGGCAGCGTCACTGACTTCATGGAGACATGATTAAATGACTACTTTACAAAATTTTTCACTGACTAACACTTTGCACTGTACAAAATGGCCAAACAATAATTTGGGGCGTTATTATAATAGCTGCGATGCAGGACATTTACTGGAAAGCTGACACTATTCACAGAACCACCTAAGTCCCTGAATGAGTAGGGAGACATTGTGCACTTCTAACTGGCATTCAGAAAACATTTTCAAATGTCTCTTTGGATGTTTCTGCTTAAACATTGCCATATGTGTTTGCTGAATTGTAACATTTATTTGTAGTGTTTCGTTCCACCGGATCTTCCTAAAAGAAAATATTCTGAAACTGTCAGTGAGAAGCTGACCAATGGTAAATTCCGACAAACACGACATGCATGATGAAGGGATTCATGTCTCAAGCATTAAAATTCTGCGACCTCAAAGCTATGATATTCAGATATATCAAAGAGCAGTTGGCGTTTGATCTTTAAGAATGATTAATTCCTTGTAAGAATAATTTTTTTTTTACAAGTTTAATTTTGAAGAACATGGTGGGGATTCTTTCAGTGGTAAACATGTTTTCTGAATTTTCCAGCCAAGATGCAAACTACATCCTGGTCCTCCATCCGTGTCAGAAAGAAAATGTGGCATGATGTCTGCTCTCTTGTGAATATCAGGATCTGGTTTCACTTTAAACAGAGACAACATTTTTCGCATCAAGTGATGAATCCTTAAGTCATTAAAAAGCTCTCCTCTCTAACTGATTTGTAGTACATGCCTTGGGATTTGTCTCTCACTGCTAAGGAGTAAAGATGTATTATGTGTGTATTTTGTATATGCACGTGTAATGTATTAGCAACCCAATTTAGACAGTTTTGTTATGAATATCAAAAATTATAATCAATGGTAAAATGGACAGTGTTTAATTTGCTCTGGAAGAGTTGGTGTAGCCCCTTTGTGCTGTAATTAACTGCGTTCATGATCTGACAATCTGATGTTATTGCACAACTGAACAGAAGGCGCTTGTACTTCTCATTCTTAAAAATCTTGCAAAGGTGCAAAGGGACAGCATATGCACGTTAACAAGCACACTTGTATGCTGTGATGTCAGAGCACCCCCACATCTGTGATCCTTCGATAATCTCCAAGACTCACTCTGGGATCAATGTCCAACATGGGGAGCCAAAAAAAGAATTTCCTGGCTGCTCATGCCTGGAACCTTCTTTCTTCCACTTACTGGATGCTGAGGGCACACTTACCAGGGACAACACATGCTGATTCCAGGCAAAAGCACACAGAACCCATTCAGATGGGTTAAGAATGTAAAGCACAATTTCTAGGCCATCTTGCGTCCTGCTCCCGGGTTGGAAAAATGCCCATCAATCGATATATATTGGGAACAGACATGGGGAGTGTGGGGAATTAGATTTTTAACTTCAGCAATGATACTGAATAAAAAATTATTCTAAGCACCACATTAGTGTTCCACATTGCACTGGATGTTGTAAAAACACTATAGTACAACAAAAATGAGATCAATTCAGTGTTTTCTTCAATAACTGATCATGTGGAAAGAGAGATTTCCAGTTCTGGACATCAGCTTAGTAGTACAGCACCAGTGTGGTCTAGGTTCAGATATTCTGGGGGTTTTTGATTTGTTGGACAGGTGAAAAGACTTCATGGTTTAAAAAACATTTTTTTCTGGAACACTGAAAACCCTTCATCTGTCTGTAACCCTATTGTCAGAAAAGTGCTTAAATAATGGCATTTGAGCAACATTGTTTCCTTAATGAAGGAATTTGGCAGTTTTTTTTTAATTTTTTTTTTTTATCAATTGCAGTGAATGTCATGCTTAATTCACTATACCTCCACTATACCTTCTATACTGAGGTGATGTCTTTTGTGCAGACACCTCTCTTCTGGACAGGATGAGGGAAGTATTGTGGAAGTACTGACAATGTGCAACATGATGGTAGATAGTGGCTTTGTGTTGAGATTTATGGTTTATTTGTGTTAGTGATCAAGTTCCTTCTTTACAACACTCATATATCAGCTATGTGTCTCGGCAAATGGAAGAAACGCAAACTGACTTAAGTCATTAAGTCATAAAACTGAACATTTTTAAAGCTTTAGCCTGAGCTTATGGCCACTGTTCATAAAACAGTTAAACACAAATCACTGTTCTCTCAAAACAGAGAAAAAAGCAACAGAAAACAGAGAAGCAAAAGGAAAGGGTTTCTGGCAAAATGCTTACTTTGGTCTGTAAGACACAGACGGACAGTGCTTTGGGTACACACGCCGGGCCCCCTGCCGTGCTCGTCCGTGTTTGAGCGTCAAGCTGCACTTCCATATTGTCACAGGTGGTTATACCACAGTCATCATTTGCCATCACTGGCAGCTTGAAGCAATTTGGCAGAAAGCCTGATGAGAAAGAAACGAGTGTGAAGAGAGGCATCATGTGTGTTAAACCTGGAGGCCTGCGTGGTGGGGGGGTGGAGGTGTGAAAAATGGCCAAACACTGCCTGAGAGACAAAGAAGTCCTACAAGGCAACCACTGGCCAAGCAGGAATCAGTCGATTGACTGTACAAGCATTTATGCTTCATTCATATTTTTTGCAGTTTCTTCATGAATATAAATGCACTACTATAAATAACCGGCTAGCCCGCGGGGTCACGCAAAATAAAATAATGGGATTACAGAACTTTTACTATTGAAGGGTTTGTTTCTTTCCGAAACATTTTCAAATGAGACCCATAAAAAAAAAAAAATCACCTCATACCTCACTTTGTATCACCGAGGCTCTTCTTGCTCACAAATTATCAAGAGGGTGCAAGTCACTTTTTGTTGTTTATTTTTTCAAAATTTCATTTGTAATTACAAAAAATAGACTGAGATAATGCTATGATTTGTTAAAGCCCTCAACGTTTTAGAGTACAGTGAAACTATGCTGCGGTGTAACTGCACTTTTGGATATTTTGGACGAGTGGGCCATTGAAGGTTGGCGCTTGGAGGACACATGGGCACTCGCAGCAGGGAAAAGGCCAAGGTGGAGCAGGATGTGACACAAAGCACTGCAATACAGCAATGCCACCATTCCCAAACCCAACCATGACCAGACAGACAGCTTTTCCTGGCCGTGCCGCAGGGGGTTAATGGGCTTGTTTTGAATTCCTTTTGTCCTGTGGCGGAATGTCATTCTAAACCTTGAAAATAAAGCGCAGAACAAAAGGAGGAAGTGATGTGAGAAGTTCCCTGCCTTTATCTCACCAGTGCAGTCCTCATCTGACTAACTGATTCCACATCAGCCCCCTGACCAGCCCCCACTGCCCCCCACCTTCTATCTGCCCCAGCCTTTTAAAGGCTCGGACCTCACCTCACACTGCTTATTTTTTATACCACTGAGGGAGTAATACACAAATCCACCAGAGGGATGCCCTCAATGGGTAATGTGCTATACTTGTCAGAGCCACAGTGTGCTTGACAGCTGCCACAGCATTGGAAGAAATCACAGGTATCAAAAAATCTGTCCCGTGACAGCAGACACAAGGATGTTTCAGGTATACCCCTGGGCGTCACATACCAAATTAACTTATGTTCATTCATTTAGCTCATGCTTTTCTCTCGAGAACATCTTACAATTATTGCTTCTGTAAAAGATTTAATTTTGGATGTGGTGACAATAGGAGACTGTTCAGTAGTGGTGCGTATGTGTGTATGATGAGTCTTTTCTCCTCTCGGGGTTTGTCATAGGCTGGATTTTGTACATGCGCAGTGGAGTGCATCAGCCAGTCTTCTTGTAAGTTATACACGTGTTGCATCTAATAAAGACTTTGAAGGTATTGGAAACCAAACCGGACGGGTATCGTTTGTTATTTTCTGGAGCCCTAAGCGTCTAGGCGAACCCGACAAGAACGCTCGGTTACATTGGTGGCAGCGGTGGGATATATGTAAAAGATTTAATTATGGATGTGGTGACACTAGGAGACTGTTCACTAATGGTGGATATGTGTGTATGATGAGTTTTTTCTCCCCTTGGGGTTTGCTATAGGCTGGACTTTGTACATGTCCACTGGAGTGCATCAGCCAGTCTTCTTGTAAGTTATACACGTGTTGCATCCGATAAAGACTTTGAAGGTGTTGGAAACCAACCCGGACAGGTGTCATTTGTTATTTTCTAGAGCCGTAAGTGTCTAGGTGAACCTGACAAGAACACTCGGTTACATTACTGTCTCTCTGGGTAAGTACCTTGGTCAAGAGTAATACAGCAGGAGGTAGTATTTGAACTTGGGTCTTCTGGGTCTAAAGGCAGTGGTTGCAATCACTATACTACTACACCTGCTGCCTAAGGTGGGTTCTTCTCTAATCTCTTGCCGCAGCTGTTCCGGAAAACACACCCTGCCTTTCATTTGATCACATCGGCGGTGTTATAAAAAGAGTGTCCGACAGAGATGGGCAGAGAACATTACAGAAAAGGGAGTAAATTGTGTAGAAGACACGGTATTTTATTCACTGGCATGAAATACAGAGTTGTGGGATACATGGATGATTAAGAGCTATGTTAACAAATTCAATCCTTAATGTGGGTATGAAAAAATTTAATAAATATTTATTTTGTGGAGGGGTGGATGGCCAGCCCTAGCCTTGGAAAACACACTACAATTAGACTCTGACTTAGACCTGAGACACTGTATCACTTGACTTTCAGAATAAAACCATTGCTTTTTAATGTTCACTGTTGTCTCTCTATCACAAAGCACTCTGAGATTTGTATTATAATTTAATGATAGTAAAGCAAAGGGGTGCGGTGGCGCAGTGGGTTGGACCACAGTCCTCCTCTCCGGTGGGTCTGGGGTTCGAGTCCCACTTGGGGTGCCTTGCGGCGGACTGGCATCCTGTCCTGGGTGTGTCCCCTCCCCCTCCGGCCTTACGCCCTGTGTTATCGGGTAGGCTCCGGTTCCCCGTGACCCCGTATGGGATGAGCGGTTCTGAAAATGTGTGTGTGTGTGTGATAGTAAAGCACAAGCATTGTAACTCTTTGTCCTTTCATGACTTTAAATCACGCTGTATTTTTCGATTCATTATTTTGCAACAAGGAAGATTAAGTTTGTCGTATAAAACCTATTGGGCGATGAGATGATTGCTCTGGTTGTGAAGTGACGGAAATGTCTGTGACTAGATGGGAGGGGCAGGTGGGCAGCATGGCTGAGGAGAAATGAGCGAGACATGGCATTGTTTGGAAACAAAGGCAGTGTGGCGTTCCTGTGCTTTGGGGAGAACTGAAACGTAACAGGCGTGAAAAATTACAGCCTTTCATCCTTGCTTTTCAGTTTTTCTACTCTGTCTATGAATCGTTTTTTTAAACAATTAATTCAATATGGGTGGTGCGAGAGAATGTGGAATTCAATATGATTCATATCGAATATTCAATATAAGTTGCAGGCATCCAAAAAATACGTTCCACATAAGTAAAATGTACTCATCAGAAACTAGTACAGGTGGCACGGTGGCGTAGCAAGCAGAGCTACTGCCGTACAGCTCCTGGGCTGTATAGGTGTAGGTCTGACTCCAGCTCTGTCTCTGCGGGGTTTCATGCCCCTCCTGTGTCTGCATGGGTTTCCTCTAGGTGCTCTGGTTTCCTCCCACAGTCCAAAGGCATACAGTTCAGGTGAACCGGTGATACTAAATTGCCCAAAGTGTGTGAATGGGTGACTGTGATGGACTGATGTCCTGTCTGGGGTGCATGCCCCCTTAGCCTTGCGACCAATGATTCCTCCCCTACCCTGATCACTTGGCAGTTAAAGAGTGCAAAATCTGCTCTACGCACACAAAACAATATCTGGTATTGAAACCATGTCAGTTATGGGAAAAATCCTTTATGTCATCTCACAACACATGTAGAAATAGAAAAAGTGAAAAATAAAGTTTAGAAAAGACACACAGAGTCTGAAACCACTTGTCCCAAGCAGGGTCGTGGCAAACCAGAGCCTAACCCGGCAACGCAGGGCATAAGGCTGGAGGGGGAGGGGACACACCCAGGACAGGACGCCGGTTCGTCCCAGGGCAACCGAAGCGGGACTTGAACCCCAAACTCACCAGAGAGCAGGACCCAGTCAAGCCTGCTGTGCCACCGCCCCCCTAAGTTTAGAAAATATTTTACCAATTCTAAATCATGTGCACCAGGCAGGGTAAGCTAAAACAGGGCAGGTAGGCTGAACACCAGAAGCAAGAGCTTTAACTGCAGGAAACTGATGACAAACTCTTTTATTGGATACACACCGGGGACAGAAACATCTGTAGGTCGAGCAGGAATTGGTGTGAGGGTGTGTAAACAGCTCCAGCTGTGGGAGAGGAAGCCTCCTCTGTGGGGGACGGATTAAATCATAACCCATAAAACGCATCGTGTCACAGTTCATGTGCTTGGTGTAAGCGTGTGGATGGAATAGTGAGAGGTGTGTAGAACAATATAAAACAGTACGAATATTAAAGATTATTAAATGAATCATGCTTATTACTCTTCTCACAATAAATCAACAAACAAATATCTTCATAGCAGTACCACAGATGTTATCGTAAGTCATTTTATAGTACGTACATGATCTCTCTGAAGATTGTAAAACATTACCTGTCATACATTAGTAGCACCAGGCTGTCTTATATGTACGTCCACCCTTCCGATTTCAATAACCGCTTGCTCTGATCAGGGTCGCAGTGATCCGGAGCCTATCCTCAAATTACTGGGCACAAGGCTTTACCCTGGACAGGATGCTAGTCCATTGCAAGGTAACCAGCACCACAACACACAAACACAGAGCAGGGACAATTCAGAGTAACCAGTCTACTTGAACTGTTTGTCTTTGGACCGTTGGAGGAAACCAGACACAGGGAGAACACGCAAACTCCGCACAGAGCGAGCAGGGATTGAACCGGCATGCTCTCGCACCACCCAGGCGCAGTAAGGCGACAGCACTACTCACCATGCCACCGTGCTGCACGTACGGTACGTACATTACTACCATAATTAAAACAAAGTTAAAACAATTTAAAACATTTTTCAGGTACAAGGGAGACAAGAGGAAGCCCTATTAAGGGAGCTTGCAGCTGCATAGCCTGTGGTGAAACCTTCCGACCCTCTATAAAAAAGGCTTGGATCAGTTAAAGCCGTCTCCCACCCCCCCCCCCGACTGAGAAGGTGGCTAAGCACCAAGGGACAGAGTGAGATCCAGGTACAAGGACGAACTCCTGGAGACCTCAACAACAATCTTGTGTCACTGACCGCCCTCCTAGACGCACCGTTTCCCTGCTTCACCACCGCTCTCCTTTTGCATCATGCATGTGCGGAAACGTGAGCAAGGGCGCGAGTGCTGGTGTTAGTTTTCCTCAAAGGTTCTGTCTCACGTTTATCCAAAGACAGCACCTCTGCAATAACACAGGTGTGCACGGCCTCAGAGATCATCCCACATTTACATGTATCGTCTCCAGGGCAACTGGCGAACCAGTGGCAGCACCTCGAGGATGGCAGCCTCATTATTCACCCCCCTACTTTCCTCTCTTTTGGGTTGGAGTGGTTTACATCTGCCAGCATGTTTTGTAATTATAAACAAAACGAGTGAAGGAAAATGAAATAATTCGAGGACATCAAAGTAACGGATCCAATGTGGGCCTTTGTTATGGTATGATGGTAACCATTTTTATTTGTATTTGGAACAATTTCTGGGCTTCAGATGATAATGACAGTCCTTCTGTGCCTCACTTGGCCTTTTGATGGTATTGAACGGATACTATGTGCGCTCCACCAGCATTCGAGGATGGCTGAACTCATGTTCTGTAGACCGGTAGGTTCGCCAAGCATTCTGTGCACACCTGCGTCGGTCTCTTGTGTAAAGAACGTGCATCTTCAGTTAGTCCTCCGATCGCGTTCCACACTCGCATTCCCTGAAGTCTGCTCGCTCTCCCTCTGCTTCTCTCCACAGGTACTTACATTATTTTAGGAACAACAGCTGTGTAATAACTTGTAAAAATGTAACGGAAGTTATATGTGTATTTTTTCCTTTATTCTTATGGCTTGTAGCCCAGGTTCTCTCCATGGTAGCAAAGCTTCCTTCTGTATGGACATCTTTAACTAATCCGACGGTGTTTTACACAGCCTTTATAGACGTCTCCCTGAGGCTTCATTTACAAACGGTACTGGTTATACTGGTTTTACACGGCCTGCCCTGGCCTCTCTTCTGTGTGCACTAGGACTGCTTTTATTGGCTCTTAGCGCATGACTGTAATGATCAAAGGGGCCATTTGCGAAGGACTCCACTGCAGCCCTTGAACCACAGAGTGCCCAAGTGTGGTGAAATGAGGACTACTATTTACCGACTACCTGAGGGAGTTCACTGCTGCAGTGAAGGTTCCACTGGGCTTAACACTCCAACGTATCCCAGCCTCCCGCGTTTATTCTGTACCTGGAGATCGACACTTTTGAACGGATCTCTTTTACACATGGCACAAATTACCTGCAAAGCAGATCAATGAGTCTACAGCAGACGGGTTTCACGCTGTTCGGCTGTATGTGTTACGCTTAATGAATGAGGACATTCATTTCCATAATGCTCTCGAGCACAGGTGGACAGCAGTAGTGGAATGGCTCCCCGATCCAGCTTCTTCTTCCATGCTAATGAGTTTCCTTCTCATGCAAAACATGGCAGTGGAGCTGCGACCACATTCACCACATGGCCTAATATTTGTCTATCTTTCTGGCAGCATCTTCAGTAGGGCGTCATCTGAACTTACGCTGCATAGTAAGCATGTCTTTTTGGTGTCCCATGATAGAGCCCAAAGAAAATACTGAGTCCAAAACAGACTAACTTTTGAAAGTATTTTGCACAACAAATTGGTCTTTAAAGTTAAGGATACAGTTTGGTCAGCAGGTGATATAGTGATTAGAACCTCTGCCTTTGGACACAGATGGGGTAGGTTAGAACCCACCTCCTTTTGTTGTACTCTTGAGAAGGTTACTAAAAAATAAATCAAATAAACAGTGAAAGTGAAGCTCCGGTAAAAATGATCCAGCTCCATAAATGTGCAATTTCAAAAACATAGCTTAACACTATAAGTCGCTCTAGAAAAAAGTGTCGGCTGAATAAATCCGAATGTTCGCTCCCTGGTAAACTCTGTTCCAGAAGGGAAGGTTACATGAAGTTTGACAGTTTTTGTGTACACTGTGCACAGCACAAGTTTTGTCTGATCGCGAGTGTGTGAATTGGGGTGAGTATAATTGTTTCAACAGGAATGAAAGCTGGGATCAAATGGTGGGAGTCAGACTCTTCTCTTTTGTATATAGGTACTGATATATTTGTACATACTGTAGGTATACTGAACTATATCGGAATTGAGACGCTCAGCAATACGTTGATCATTTTATGACACACTGACATATTCTCCTAAAAATGAAGTATCAACTAATGCAAACCGTATATTATAGCCGAAAAAGAAGATTCAAAGATAACTTTTAGAAATTGATTATAAACCTTTAAATATCGAGTAATTATTTAAATGATGAGAACAGTATTAAATGAGGAAACAAGCACTCTTTTATCGATTTCTTTCAAGAGATAGTCAGTAAGTTCACATTTACTTCAGTAGCGGTACAGCAGAAAAAAAAAGGTCCACTGTTCTAATTGTTGGGATTCATAGTTTTTCCATTTGATAATGGAAAACCTCGGTAGTTATATCCAGAATGAGACCAAGTCACAACGGCTGAATTCTCAAAACCTGAGTGCAGTTTCCCAGAAGCTATCGAAACCTTGACAATTTCAAAAGCAGCACTGGTACTGTAATCCATTTACTTAATGGATTTGAAAACATTCAGAGAACTACATTAGTATCCAGTCAAACATTTTAACAATTACACGACTGTTTGACGTTCTCTTTATTTACTCAGTCTGCACTGGATCATAATGCAGTCCAGAACCATAATTCACGCTAAGAAAAAAAAAAAAGGAGGCCTTCAGTCATTTACACACACAATAATGGTTTCATTCAGAGCACAAACCCATAAATTTAAGATGCAAGTTTTTGGACAAAAATCACAGAGGACTTAAGATTTGCAATCCATGCATACATCCCATCCATACATATATTTCTTACTGTGATCAGAAATTGAACATAAGCATCTTCATTCTTGAGTACAAACAGCTATGCTCTTTAGACAATCAGTATCTCTCACTCACACACACACACACTTTCTGAACCGCTCGTCCTATACGGGGTCGCAGGGAACCAGAGCCTACCTGGCAACACAGGGCGTAAGGCCGGAGGGGAAGGGAACACACCCAGGACGGGATGCCAGTCCATCGCAAGGCACCCCAAGCAGGACTTGAACCCCAGACCCACTGGAGAGCAGGACTGTGGTCCAACCCACTATGCCACCGCACCCCCACACAATCAGTATCCACATTTGCAAATGCATATGGTAAAAATGTGAGTAATGCAAATCAGAAACATTAGATGGTTTTAAAAGAAATGCTCCGAAGTGTCACAAATCAACACTGTTCTCCTCCAAGGAGCCGCATGATGAATATAAAGAGTTATAGGACAACACTGCAGAAGGGGACATGTGCCATGTGGTGTGTGAAGGGTAACACACTTGGAGCTCTTTTGCACTGTATATGTAGTAGTCTCCTTACCTTAGCACTGTACCCATTTCACCCTGTGGGGCTCCGGTGACTCCTTCTGTCCAGTGCCAGCGCTTCTTTTTTGATACTTCTGGCTCTGGTGTCATCGAGCTCCTTGCGACAGCAGCGCTTGCAACGAAAGGCTCGGTACACCTACCCTGCAGGCCACAGGCCCGATTCGCGGAGCGCTAGGGAACGCCGGAATCCACAAACTCACCAATTACAACATGCAGTTTGTCGCCCCTGATCGGAAGGCTCCGCTAAGTGAGACGCTTCATGGCGCTGGTCGTGCTCTCCTGGTCATCCACCGAAGACAGACCTGCCGCTGGTGGACTCATCCCCTCCTCGCTCGAAGACAAAAGGAAGCATTACTGCATTAAACGGGAAACTCATGACATGTGGACTTGCTAGCCAAGTGAAACACGCGCACGCAAGTGCACTCTTACACGCAGCCCCAGCGAGATGAATGAGTGACTCCCGCAGCCCTAGTGCCGTCACGAGCGAAATGAGGTACCGAACCTTTGCAGAGCAGCGACCGCGAACAGGTGCTCGCACTTATCTGCGGATCACAGACGCTTCCTTCCTCGGCGCAGCTCGTGTCGTTCGTCCGGGACCCGCAGCGAGCTCCCGGCGCTGCTAAAGCACTCAGCTGGCAGGTCTGTGTGCCTCCCGACCGAACATCTCAAGGTAAGGGGCTTCGTTCAAAGCACGGGGAAGCCAGTTGTCAGGATAAATCAGGGAGGGAAGAGTGTGCTGTTCTCTCTCCTCATAATTCTTTTTTCTTGGGCCCAAATACATCTACCAGAGGCTGTGCAAGGAGGGGGGGCACAGACACAATGGGCTGTCAGAACATTGATCTTCCGCACCTTCTTGGTTCAAATCGTGATTTATCCTTCTGGGCTGTCGGCTACAGAAGGAGGCTGGGGAGGGGCAGGGGGGGGTGAGAGACACAGGCGCTTTTATTTTCGGAGACCAAAGAAGACCATCTTCAAGTCTTATTCCTAAACTGTGGGAAGGACACTTCTCTTGGTCCCTTGAGAGGCACGTGCTGAATATTTGGATTCATAAACTGATGAATTGTGGAATAATGAGTGGCAGTGATCCTCAGTAAAGCAGTGTTCTTACACAAAGCAGTAACACAGTGTAAAGCAGTGTAAATGTGACTTAGAGGGAAGTGGATGGAACCTAGTTCATTCTCATTAAAAAAAAGACCCATGTTGCTTTTTATCCAGCGGTCGCCCAGATAAGATGCCCCATTGAAGATAAAAAAAATAATGGGCACCGATTCCCTTGAAAGTTAGGAAAAGGGTATTTTCACACCTTAGACCGAAAACATGCAAGAAGAGAAATTTTATATTTTTCAGTTTAAAATCTTTTTTAGACGTTAAATCCTTTTTGACAATTCTGGATGTGCACAAGGTCATTAAGACATTCTGAGACTTTTCATTGTTTAAACTGCTGTGTAGATGGAAGCCCCAGGAGACTCGAGGGATGATACTGTCTGTGATGTTGTCTGTCTCCTTGTCCACTGGAGCCTGTAGCACAAACAGATCCTCCCCAGAGCGGTGGGACATGCATCACTGTCAGGGAAAGGGCAGCAGCCTGAAATTTATGATGTACAAACACAGTTTGGGGTCAGAGGGGCCTGTGGGTGCCTGTAACCCTGGATCAGCAGGAGAAGCACTGCAGGGGGTCTCTCCCTCAGAAATTTCCCATGCAATCAAATTGTGGACAAACTTCGCTTTTGTGGAGTATCAGGGCCTCTAACAAGTCATCCTTACTGGTGCTGTTGGTGCTCCTGGGAAGGATTTTTCTACCGTCTATGCACCTTCAGAAACAAAGTAATGTTTGGAAACTGTAATTACTGCATTTCTGTTCACTACCAGTTGAGTTCTTTTAAACTTTTCAATTATTATAGTTTATTTACATTGATTCATTTAGCTGATGCTTTTCTCCAAAGATAATTACTATGTTATGGTTGCAATTACTACAGCTGCAAACATCCAATTATTTATCTATTTATACAGCTGGGTAATGTTACTACAACAATTTTTTTTTGGGTAAGCACCTTACTTAGGAGTACTATAACTGGAGGCAGGGGGGGGCTTGAACTCACAACTATGGGGTCTAAATGGAAATGCACTAACCACTACACTACCAGCTGTCCCCTTACTTAAACTCTACACCCATCCTTCCAATTTCAACAACCACTTGTGCTGATCAGGGTCACAGCAAACCAAATCCTATCGTGGAAGCATTGGGTGCAAGGCTGAGGGGGTTACACCCTGGATCATAGAGAGACGCACACACACGCACACACAGCCCCATTCACACAGCAAGGGCAATTTAGAGTCACCAATTCATCTGAACTGCATGTCTTTGGGCTGTGGGAGGAAACAGGAGCACTCGGAGGAAACCTCCACAGACAAAGGGAGAACACAGTAACTCCACACAGACTGAGTGGGGACTGAACCCTTGTTCTCTTGCACCATCCTACAGTCTACATGCTTTTTCTAATTTATAAAGAAGAGCACACTATACTCTTTTTCATAACAATAAGAGCAACTGAGTGTGTTTTTGAAGTACAGAATTACACTAAAGAGAAAAGAAAGATTGCCTGGAACCCCAGTAGGAACTTTGATAAGATGTTGCAGTCTTTAGATGAGACCCCCCCTGGTGGAGAGGGGGTGTATGACAGTCATGAAGAAGCTGTTTCTCTGTGCAAGTGCAAGTATCAAAAACTGAAGAGGTACAAAATAACCTACAGGCTCCTTGTTCTTTTTTTTTTTTTTTTTTTTTTTTTTTTTTTTTTTTATAATGTCAGTGAATGTAAAAGTGTACTTCCACAAAAGATCATTTAAAGTGGGTATTTTATTCTGGAAATACTGTTCTTGTTTGCAGTCGATCGCAGGGTTTGATTACGCTCACATTTACTGGTTTAGGTGACAGGGCCAGACGTAGCAGCTCTAATCACTACACCGCCTGCAGCCAATTTTAAATAATGTTGTAAGGATCAATACACAAAACATTAGGTTCAGTGTTTTATGACATCTGTCTGGAAGTTTTGTCATGTTACCAATTAAATTAACAAAGACAAAAGGGTAGCGTCATGGACTTCAGGCATCAAGTAGAAAGAGTAAGAGTTTGGCTGCAGTCATTGCAACAAATATCGATGCAACAAAAAATAGTGGTCTACACCATTGCTCACACACATCATCCGAAACCACTTGTCCCATACAGGGGTCGCGGGGAGCCGGAGCCTAACCCGGCAACACAAGGCACAAGGCTGGAGGGGGAGGGGACACACCCAGGACGGGACGCCAGTCCGTCGCAAGGCACCCCGAGCGGGACTCGATCCAACCCACAGCACCACCTCCTACACCATTACTGGTGACGTTAAAGTGCCCAAAAGAAGTGGCTTCACTTCAATCCTTCACCACCGTCGTACCAGAATCGAAACGAAATGATGAATAAAAATGTCTTAATTCCTTGAAATTATGAATCGCGGTTTTAACCCACCATGAAAGTCTGATGGAGCTGTAAGGTAATTAAAAAGGTAATTTCATATTCCAGGTCCTCCCAAAGACGTACTAGTGTGTCAAGGCTCTGGGTCAGGCACAGCACTGTTTCAACACTACTCTCTGCAAACATCATGCTTGCAGTCCTTGCTCTCGAACCCATCACTTTTGGTAAGAGCACACAGAAGGCAAAATACAAACTTAACAACGACAGCTTTTCCCCATTTTCTCTTTTATTGGCACAGTTAATACAATGCAATATATTCAGTGCTCAGGACAGAAGCACATCAAATGTAACACAACCGAAAAGAGGAAAAACACATTAAAACATTTGGCCGACTTTACAAAAAATGACGAGCAAAGAAAAAAAGTAAACAACAAAATGTACAGTTACTTTCTTTTTAAAAAATATATTTATTTTTGATTCTCTCAATGGGTTTTAACATTATTTATATATTTATATATAATTTTGCACGTTGAAAAGCTCATCTCCTGTACACGGCGAGGGCGGATATGGGCAACGTCAGCGAACTGCGGCGTGAATGACTGTGCTTCTTGCCTTCCTGTGGTCTCGACCCTCAGCACGACAGCAGCGGTCGCCGGGCGAGGAGAGGGATGCGGCAGCCCTGTGTTTCTTCTTCGCTCCGGCAGCATTGCTCTGCAAAGCTTGGGCATGCAGTTTTGCCATGTTTTTCCACATTTCGTTTTTTGACAGAGGCCGAAGCACAGGTCTTTGTGTGTCTGGATCAGTTACAAGAGTTCTGCAGGGCTCAACGGGTGGCCAGCAGGAAGCCTCACCTGTAGTTCAGCTCTATTTAGTACAGAAACTCTACACGTGTTATTTGAGTATATCCCCATTCACTTTTTCAGTCCCTGCAGTTTAACAGTAGTTAACAGAAGTGGTGCTGTTTTCCAAAGACATTTCAGAGCATAAAATTACTTAGATGCCCACTTAGTGCAATAGAAGCTCAACACTTCGCAATTCTCGCTCAGCTCTTCAAAAGTCATGGAAGGACTTTGACTCCAAGACTCATGACTCCAAGGTCAACTTAATTTCATTGCGCAAGAATGGCCAAGCAAATTCATGTTTCTGCTCTATTATCCACATAGAGCCCAATTATCATAGTTTTAAAAAGACAGTTAAATGGTTATGTGCCACGTTACAGTTTAAACACTGATGCTCTGCCATTGTGGACCAACAGTAATGTACTGTCTGACTACACAAAGAAACAAGCACCAATTTCCTACAAACAAAAGAAATCAAACAACACACAAGTCCAATCAGTACTCTTGGAAATCACAGATCACAGAATTTTCTCTAATCAGTTAGTCATAAAATACCCCAATTTGGCATTTCTGTAATCACATACAGCTCTTGAGGGAAAAGGTACAGGAGACTTCTGGACGGCGGCAATGAGAAAACTATGCCAGCACCTCCTAGGTCTGGTTGTAACACTTTGTGTTTCTTGTCAGTGAGTTCCCCATCTTTATATGTACAATATATATTTATATATGATGATGAAAGACACATGACAGTATGGTTCCAATTTAAAAAAAAAAAAAAAAGGAAAAAAGCTTCATCCGGTGGTGAAACAACAGAGATCAGAAGACAAATTTTAAGGGAACAGGTGGTCATGCAGAAGAGACAGTGTTAAAAACTCCAAATAATGATTAATATATATAAAAAAAAAAAAACACAGGCACAAAATTAAAGGTAGAAAATAGGTTTAAAAACTGTACAGGCAGTGGGTTAATTGAAGTAAGAAGCATTAAGGTCAGACCTCTGGGATTGGCAGAGGCAAGGAGACAGGGCAAGCAAGCATGCTGAGAGACACAAGGCCAACTGAGGACCCGGCAGTGGCTGCCTGGAGCTGTCGCTACTGACAAGGGGTGTGGCTTGTGATAAGAGGGCGTGGCCAGAGACAAGGGGTGTGGCTTGCGAAAAGAGGGCGTGGCCAGAGACAGGGATGCAGCCAGAGAGGTGAACTGTGACAGGGCTCGCCATGGCAACAGCCTATGCAATGCCGAGGTCAGAGAGAGGATCTCTTACCTGTGCACGGTGGGGAAGTTAACGTTACAAAATGTATTCTCACCTGTTTCCGTAGTACAAAGTAGTACAAAGTGCCATTCGGGTCTACGGTTATGGTTGTGTGGCTAGCTACTCCAGTAAAACAGAAACTGGTAAACTGTCCTTAGCGACACTATTTACCACTAATTGTGTGGATATTGCAGAGGCAATATAAGATGATGAACAACCCCCGAAATGCTCAGGTTCTACATGGAATTTAAGCGCTTTGCACTGATTGTCAGCGTTGGGATGCATGTACTTTACAGATATGGCTACAGGGACAGGGAGAGGAATGTGTGGTCTGACTGATCCGAGGTCTGTAGGACCTCCCAGCTCTAGATCCAGGTCCGGTCGGAGCTCCGGGCTCTGGCTCCAGGGCTTGAGGGGACCTGAAGTCCCTGGATCCGGGACTCGCGGTAGCTCCCGTCTCTGACCGCGGCAGGCTGCATGCTGTGGGTGTGGAACAAGAGCCATCCGCTGCCACGCACGAGAGCGCAAAGCCAGGTTAGTACACCAAAAAGCAAGCTTTGCGGAAATATCAGCAGCAAAATAAGATATAAAAAAATTAGAAAAATCACGCAATGGTTGCTGAATTGTTTTTGCTTCGATCAGCTGTTCTGGAGAAGGAGGACTAAATGGATTACTGAACGGAACAGAAATTGAAGCGTTTTTCCTAGTTTGTCCCCTAGCTTGTTTCTGCTCTTTCGCAGATTTTTAAGCACTTAAAGTAGAGGGTGGTTTTGTCCCAGGCAACTTGCCCTGTCATTCCTGTGCCAGTCCCACACTTTTAGGAATCTGCAATAAAATAGGGGGGGAAAAAAAAAAAACAGATAACAAAGCAGGTTAGAGAGGAAGCATGAAGCAGAAACCAAAAAATACTGTGCCAACCTCAAACAGCTCAAACAGATGGAAACCACTCAGCATTTCAGGATGGACAATGATGTGCTAAAGCTGTTGTCAATCAATCAGAGTGACCAGTTTTAATTAGGTGGTTGACATGATGACAACCACTTTTGCTGAAGTCTAAGCTCTTTTTCTAGTTAAAAAAACATTCAAAACCACATGCAGTCATTGCCCAGTTAACGCCATACATGTTTAAGGACGGCACACGTTTTTTTGGACCATGTTCACTAATACTCAGTGCACTCGTAAGTGTGTTTCTACTAAAACTCACGTCTTTGACCGAACCTGAGTAACCGACCATTAATATTTTTGAGTCTGCTCCGGCAGTGCAGCTCACACATGTCCACTGATTAAAGGCATACGATGAATAAAAATTCATTAATTATTTGCAAATACAGGCGTAAAGCATACATTATGCTGCATACTTACGTGTAAATACAAAGGTAAGGCTTTCCAGTTTTCTTATTTTTGGTGGGGGGAAATGAAAATAGAGCAGCGCCTCATCTTGCAAAAAACAACTGGGACCTGTTTTTAACTTGGAATTGCTTGTCAAAAGCTAAAACAATACAGCTTAATCCCTTAGTTTATGTATGGGTTAGGTTCTGTTAAAACAGAATCAAATAAAGGGATAATGAGTTAAAAATTTGCTGTAAGACTTTATTTTTATCAGTAGCTCATACACTGCAGGGTTTCGGTGTTCCCCTACACCGGAAACGGTGGGCGTGAGACAAGATTAGTTCGGACGAGACCCGAGTTTAATTTATTATCTTTTGCTAAGATGACGCAGCATTAACGTCATATCATTTCTACATTTCCTGCTTTATATAAAGGGCAGAGTTCTCAGCTACTTCTGGCTCAGGAGAGTAGAACAAAGAGGGTGAGCTGCAGCGTAACGGAGGATTGCATGGGGAGAACAAATTAAAAGTGTTTCATCTTAAATACCGACTGCGTAACGCTGTGCAGTTTCCATAAAAGTCTTGGATAAAGCTATAATACATACAAATAAACTGCGGAAAGTGTGTGTGGTTCAACAGCTTTGAGCTTTGATATGGTGCCCCCCCCCCATCCCCCATCTCCTCCTCCCCAAAACAATGAGTTTATATTTTCCAACAGTTACATTGGAAATGCAGGCTGGTTTTGCTCCCCGATAGAGAAATTTTAGAAAATTAAACAGTGAAGAAAATACAATTAAAAATAAACTGTGACCTTTCAAAATTTGTTATTTGGACATTCATAACACAAGGTACACGTGTACAAAGAAATTCATTGTAAAATAAATATACGTAATTATTTATGTATATTTATACGTAATTTATATAAATGGTAATGGTGTGATGGGTTTGGGGAGTGACCAGGTTGTGAGGTGGTATGGGGTGAATTTATGGAGTGTTTTATTAAAAACGTAAAACAAATAGTGCACCAAATTTTGCAACACTGATGCTTATTTTTTATGTGTAATGTGATATTTCAACAAATTAAACAAAAAGACCTAAAAATGTTTATCTTGGCAAAACTGCACCCCCAGCTGTCTCACTCAATGGTACCAGTCATAGGACCTCACAGGAGGAGGCACTAAACCCAAATGTAGTGTTATCGGATGCGCTTCGGTCCCTTAACAATGATGTTAACTGGGCAGTGACTGTGTCTCTGTGTGTGTGTGTCTCTGTGTGTGTGTGTGTGTGTGTGTGTGTGTGGATAGAGTCAGACAATTTAATTTAGTAATATCTAACATGTAGAACAGGGGAACTTATGAAAATCTAATTTCATTACTTTCAAAAAAAAAAACTAACTAGGTAATGGCCTGGGAATTTTAAATAATAATACTGTTATGTTGTACCCAGAAATATAAAATGTACTTCCGCATGACAACAACTTAGATCCAAACAAAGAAGCATGAACAAATACTTCTGTATTTAGACCATGCTTTCCGGCAAAAAAAACATACAAGAGGCAGCCTCAAACTCATGCACACTTATTGTTTTGAAGACACCATTGACCTCATGTTAATAAGCAGGTTGTGATTTGTTGTGTCACATCTTACAATGAGGCTGATCTCAGCTGTGTCACTTCATGTCCTTATGCTGGCAGCGTTTGCTTTCCTCATTCATTCTTACACATGTAACCGTTGAAGATTCCTTTTCAATTTTTAAAAATGGAATCTGGATGAAATTCCTGAAAGCATGCAACATCAGAAGCTTTTTTTTATAATAAAAAACCTTGAAATTTCATATTTACATTGTTTTTTTTAAAAAAAAAAGGAGTTTCCATCATTTCATACCATATCACTTAGCATGCACTCCTATTTCATATAAGGTGAAGTCACAGCTTTAAATGCTTCATAAAGTTATCCAGCCGAATTAAAAATACAAAAATGTTAAAAGACTTCTGTTGTACAAGCCACACATTCTCAAGTGAAAATTCTAAGGAAAAAAAACAAGGGTCACTTAAGATCAGCAGTAAGTCAATATGTTCTGAGAAAGGGGAGAAAGAAAGTTGAGTTAAGAACTGAAGAAGCAGGGACTGCGACGGTATGACAGACACACGCACTGTATCTGCTGATGTCATGAAGGTACCATCCGAAACATCTCAACTCCGAACCCTTCTACAGAATCTGGTCGTTTCACATTGCTACTGGGTTACATAATGAGTATGGATCAATTTTGTTCAAGTACATACAGCACATGCATCAAAAAAGGTATAACCCATATACTCAGTATAAAATTCTATTTTTGAGTAAAAAAAAAAAAAAAGAAGGGCATAAAATGAAATAGATTTTTTCCTCTGAAGGCTATGGCAACGTACAGATGAAAGTACGCCAAGAAGACTGTTCTGCACTGGAGCCAAAAGATATGTACAAAGTTTGTATCAGCCTATTACTCTATGTCACATTTTCACACTTGACTCGTGCAATATGATCAAAGCAATGCGAAAGCAGAAAAACCCCCACTGTACAGCAGGGGTGTCCAAATATATTCAAATCTATGTATGCTCATTTAGAATGATCATTTTCTTCCTTTAGCTGATGGGCTACATAGGGGCGCAGCGGGTGGTGCTGGTGCCTTATAGCTCTTAGGTTGTGGGTTCGGGCATGGGGGTTTGAAATCTGTGCGTGAACGTTTGCTTGTTCTTCCGTGTTCATGTGGGTTTCCACCAAGTGCCCTGGTTTCTCCTCTCAATCCGAAGACGTGTGTTTTGAGTGAACTGATGGGTAAAACCTTCCACCATGTGTGTATATGAGAGTCACTGAGTGTATGTGATTTCCCTGGGATGAACTGGTGTCCTGTTCAGGATGTACCCTGCCTTATGCCCTATCCTTCCAAGGTAGGCTTTAGGCCACTCCTGCACAGTGTTTGTACGAGAAGTTACAGATAAATGAATGAATAATTTAAATAAGGCTTAGTTGATATTTGCATCCAAAGCAACTTAGAAAACTGAGTAATTTATACACTGGAGTATTTTCTTATTATATGATACTTTTACCAGATTTTTTTCTTCAAAGCAACTTACAATGTTAAGCTACCTACAATTATTTACCAATTTATACAGCTGGGTATTTGTTTACTGGAGCACTTTAGGGTAAGTGCATACTCAAGGGTACTACAGTAAGAAGTGGGATTTGAATCTGCGACCGGATGCAACAGCTCTAATCCCTATGCTACACTACCCTGCCAGTATATTAAAAAGTTTGAATATTTAAATGTTATTAATATTTTTTAAATGTACAAAATAAAGCAAATAAATACCGAAGTCGCTTAATAAGGGACTACTTGGACCAAGTAAGACGAGTAAAATGGCTGGAGCAAAACCCCGCCTAGAGAGAGACTCTTGGTGAATCGAGTTGGACACCCCTGCTCCAGAGTGTACTCTACTCACTGTTTCTCACGGCCGGAGCTGGCGGGGGGACAAAACCACACACAGAGAAATGAATGAACTTGCTTTCCAGCTCTGCACTCAATGGGTTGTCAGTAACTCAAACAATTAACACCAAAATCTTACCTTTCAACAGTTAAAGGAGAAGGAAGCGGAAATATAATTAGAGTATGAACACATAAGAGAGTCAGGCACTCGCAGAGCTACCTAAACACCCCAGAAACCCTCTGAGATACAGTACATTTACTAGACTTTCTTGAGCAAGGTCTTAGCAAGGTGAGAAGATGTGGACATTGTCTGGATTTTAGCGCGCTGCCCTGTTTGAGCCCTGTGTCCCGAGACCCATCGCCCAGCGAAGGACCCCCCCCCCCCACGCTCAGTCCCAAAGGGAACACTTAAATGTATGTCATAGCACCTTTGGTGTTTTCTAGAAAGACCTCCACATAGGATGTAGGCACGTATCCCTCCTCGTCGTCGTTCCGGCGCACACGTGTCCAGCCGTCGCCCTTGTCCTCCTCGATCACGTGCAGCACTTCGCCCTCTGCCACCGATATAGTGCCTTCATTTTGGCCTGGGGGGTGGGAGACCACAGAGAGATACATATGAAGTACATTGTTTATTGTTGGAAGGACCACCAATGAACCGCTGATAGACCTGACACCATGAACGCAAGACACCGAAATCCGCCATAACAAAAACACGTCGTGACAAAACGGTGTCATCAGATATGTTTACGTTGGTGGAAGAGTCACAGTGACTTTCCTCATTTATTTTGGTAGAGCCCTTTCACAACAATAAAAAGCAGAGGCCCCCAGTGGACATCCTGTATGCCCCCCCCACACGTCATTCACAGAAAGATAAGACAATAAACATGAGGAGATCCATGCGGACATACGACTTCTAACTGATTGCCGAAAGTATCACGAGAAAGGAAACGGGTTGTTTCATGCATTGTTGGCAAGGTTACATGTTTTAAACCGATGGCAGTGTTATCACGAGGAGCATGTTGCTATGGTAACCCTCAGGCACTGTTTTTTCCCTACTTCTTCAAAGTGAATGTTGCAACTATCTGTATTTTGTAAGAATACTCAAAACAAACACACTTGAGAATCCTAGAATACATCCCCAGGCTTTTGTGAGTAGAGAGCACTGCGGTGGTCCTGCCATTCGCCTCGGTTGAGTCAAGTCTACAGTGACAATCTAAACACCAAACAGCCAATTGTTTGTGGGTATTGCAAGTTGATAAGTGAAGAACTGCATAAAACAAACTCTAATTTTACTGTAACTGTAATATAACTGACTGGCTGCAGTTTTTCATACAGGTCCTGTGGGACTCCCTGAGAAACACAAATGGACTTTGCGTTTTCATATTAAATTTCAGAGAGCCATAGGGATAATAGAAAATGAAAATGCAAATCAGAACTGTAGTTTAAATTTGGATATTGACATGCACCATGTGTGCACAGCATGGAATTAAACCGCAAATATGTTTCAGACGCACAATTTTCCAATTTGTTATGTAATTTGAATTGTGGCAGGACAACACTTCCATTATCTGTGAAACGATTTTTCGAAAAAGGCTCAAATTTGTCACGCTGCGTCTTGGCTGTTTTCATTTACTTATCTAGCTGACGCCTTTGTCCGATGTGACTTCCCACGTTAGGCTTGTATGCCAAGCGTCTTACAATGATTTAGCCATGTGTACAGTGTGGTAGCTTTCACTGCATCAGTTCAGGACAAGTACTTCAATAAAGGTTGCTACAGCAAAAATAAGAATTTGAACCTACGTCCTTTCAATTCAAGGTGACCGCTCTAACCATTCCCCCTCCTTATTCTGTTTCCTTGTTGAGAATATTTTACATATTTTGGACATGTTATATATCACAACTCCACTGCACTGAGTTGAGGTGTTTAATGAAGGGATGTCCAGCGCATTTACTGAGTTTGATAAATGAATCCTAATCCCTGTCACCACTACAGATGTCTCACAGGTCCACATCTGGTTGTCACAGCCAACGGTAACGAAAATCTCTCTTTTGCATACTCCTGCCATTAACACAGACGTGTCCTTGGATTGAAATGTAACAGTGTCATGACCAACGGGGTCTGGAGAACTGTGCAATGAGATGATGTCACACCTCTGCGTGCTCTGAGAGTGGATTCTGAATTCCAGAGCTCTGCTTGAGTGGTTCAGGTTGTTGCCGAGTTCCCCAGCTTTGTAGCCATTACCTTCGAAGGGGTACAGCACTTTGCAGGTTCCAATGGTGGGCAGCGGCTCCTCGTCGTCGAACTCGTCATCGAACTCTTTAACCTGGGCTTCTGAGCTTCGCTCTTCTGTGTAACTGCCATCTGGGCTGCTCAAGGAGGAAAACATGCACCAACTAAAGCGAACGGCAAAGGACCCACAACCATGATCGCACTGCACGAGCACATACCGTCTCAGCACAAACTAACTTGTTACCATGGAACATTCCTAACAATCTCACACATGTTGTCTGAAGCCACTTCACCCAAGTGGGGTCACGGCAAGCCAGAGCCTAACCTGGCAACACAGGGCACAAGACTGGAGGGGAAGGGACGTAACCAGGATGGGACACCGGTCTGTTACGAGGCACCCCACGTAGGATTCGAACCCCAGACCCACCAGGGAGCAGGCCCTGGCCAAACCCACTGCACCACTGCACCACCACACTCCCCCGACCAATCTGTAGGCTTGTTCATCCAAGTGGAGGCCAAATATGGACTTTGTCATGTCTCGCCTGAACTGACCTGCACCGTGGTTTACTATGCAATGGATCTCGACGGATCAACATCAGACAGCAAGTAATGGAAACTGAAGGAAAAAAAAAAACCACACAAACCAAACGTGGATATTTACAGTACCTCTCACGGTCCTGCGCACAATTGTTGTTGACGGGGGCATTGTTCTGGGCCTCAAACATCCCGCTCTGTCGTTTGGATGAATCACTCCTCACTGGCATTCTCCCCTCTACCTCTGCTAGCCAGCCCTTAAGGGGAATATGTGCAAAAGGGTGTGACAATGAGACTCTCATGCCCATGAACATATACTAAATTGCCTAGAGGACTCCTTGTTGACGTGGCTCTCTTCCACGGTGACGTTTTTGCTTGGACTTTTTACTTTTTCCCCAGTGGTTCGACCAAGTGGTTTTCTAAAGCCTAATGACAGGAATCACCGAAAAGCAGAAGGACTCACATCAAATTTCTGGAGCTCGAGCCTTAGCTTCTCAATGTTCTGGCTGATCTCCGCTAGCCGTGGATCCACACTACTGGGGTCTCCCATTTGGGGGTTCTTCAAGTACACGTCTTTCATTTTAGTAAGTGCCTCCCTGGGGAAAGAAAAAAAAACCATCTTCACTCATCACTGTTCAGAAGCAAAGCTCGGTCTCCTTTTCTAGGTGTGCGGCTTCACCTCTGGTCCATCTCTTTTTGGATATCCTTGTTGATTTCGTCAATCTTGGCCTGCAGTTTTTTTCTCCTCTGCTCGGGAGGCAAGTGGCTGAAATCTTCTGGTCCAGACCCCTTGGGTACAGAGGGAGACGAGTGAGGTGTCTCCGTACACAAACGATCCACAGCAGCGGAAGAATCGACGTGCACTGTCTCTCGGGGGACTGCGAGCATCCCCCGGCGCAGCGTCCTCCCTTTCACTTCAGTTCTCTCAAGGGTGCGGTGAAACACTAGCGAGGCGAGCGACTTCAGTAAATACACTCAATCGGCCAAAGTGGATGCAAAGTAGAACACAGAAGGACACCCAATCCCGCTTATGGCCCTAGGCCTCGTATCTGTACTTCTAAGCAAATCTCTTGTTAATACTGCACCTCTTAAAAGTGGATGTGGGACAGTAACCTCGCTGTGTACTCGTCTTGCTCCCTACGACAGACTCAGACCTGAACGTTTTCAATCTAGCCTATGAATTCTACACAGGCCCTCATCCCCATTACAGATATGCTCAGTGTGTATTCTCCGCAGCTGTGATTTATAAAATTAAAGGCTAAAAGCCTAAAAAACTGAGTCATCATACTTGCAGCATTTATAATCGTGTAATAAGCCAATGCATAAATCAAGGACATTATGTCCAGTAAAGGAAATGCCTGAGCGGTTAACATGACGACACATGAATGACGCTGGATGATTCACGGCCTGGATGATGAACTTGTACAAACAAAATTTTCTTCTTTGCTCTGAGAACTGTACGAAAATGTAGAAGCGCTGGATAGAGACTTGGTATTAGAGACAGAATTCACACCGGACACGGGTAAGACTGAGTCTGTCTTATAATTAGACGTTGACTTTAGGATGGCACTAGACTGACCATCGATGTCTAGCTCCTCTCTTTTGGTCCCCTTCTAGTTTTCACAACATGTTTTCCTTGGTTTAGCCTCTTGATGGCGATACTGAACCATCATGACAAATGGAAAAGGAGGCACAGAGACTATTGCAACTCTGGTGAAAAAAATCTGCACTGATAACCTTCAAGGCCTTTTCGGTTTTTGTAAGAAGTGGCAACATTATTAAAAGCAATACGGGTGTTTGAAATGATTTCTGTCATAGGAAGACTAATAAAATAATGGGGGTTTATACTGTAACCTTGCATATGCTGTACTGCTGGGAAATTGCTGTTATGGGATAGTTTGGGCTGAACAGGTTCACAAAATCAGTAAAAACTGCAAAGGGAGGTTAAAAAAATGGCCAGTTTTAGACAGTTAAAATTCACAGGTCTACCATGGTGAGCTTACCCCTTCACTTTGCACCACCACACAACACTCATGCGACACATTCAGTGGGTTTCACTGCAACCCTTGCATACTTTAACAAGTGCGTCCCATTACACACTGCCATAAACACAACAGTGACTCCCTTAACTGGTTTATACCGCCAAAAACAGCTGGACAACACAACACAGATTTAGACAAAGCATTTCACACATGAGCGTTCATTACTTACCATCTTAGGCAGGCACAAAAACAACATTTCACTGAGCATTCTGAACATGTTATCTACTGCAACAACTGATGTTAACATGTAGGGAAATAGTCATTAAGGCATTATAAATAAATAAAGCAAACTAAATGTTTACAGCGCTGTTCTTTTAGCTAGTTTCACAGAGGTGAGCTGCAAAGGGCTGTTAACATTAACGTCTGTCATTGTTTTAAAAAAGAAAGCAGTGCAATTCACAGAAGAACAATTACCGCAGTACTAACATCACTGCTGCAAACTAGATTAAAGCCAAACAAAAAAAGCAATATAATACTGCTGCTGCAGGTGGGTTGCTGGGATGTGGTCTAATATCAGGTGAGCGTTTTTGATTTCCTAAATGCAATATGTCTACAAAGTCAACTGCCATGCGACACACAGGGGGATAAATGGGCTTAAACCCGTTGGCAGCAAACAAGGGGAACGGAACCGCCGCTGTGGCCGCAACGTCACACTGTGCAACCGGACCCAGGAACACGAGAAGGGGGTCACGACTCCCTGGAGCGCAGATCATTGTACCATGCGGGTTTCTTTTGGAGTTGGTCTGCTGTCTGCTTCTAACTTCCAGTTATATGTCAATTATTCTCAATTTCTCTTATCCTTCGGGCACCGACACAAGGGCACGAAGTCCCCCATCACGGCTTTGATGCAAAAGATGCTAAAAAGACTTGCGCTAACAGAAGTCTAAGGGACTTGGCGGTGGGGGGGGCTTGACACACAAACACAAATTTATTCCTTTTGAGATCTGGAGTTAGAGGGAAAAAAAAATTCAAATCTCACTTCCACGTACTTGAAATGAGGTGTTTATCGTGCGGTTTTTTGACTGTCGCATTACAGATTTCCCTTTGATGAGGGGGAAAAAGGGAAGTGCATCAGGCAGCGATTTACTCTCGTTAAAGAGACAGGGCTGCATTGTTCAGACGCGACCCCGATTCAGCGGGAGGTGGCCCGCGTGTTCCTGCACGGGCGGGATTCGAAAACGGCGGTCCGAGTTGCAAGCGGATCGTCTTCCCCTCGGTCGCGCGGGATTCCGCACCGGACCCAGGACTGCCGCTCGCATTGCGCCGCGAGCCCCAGCTGCGGTGTCGCAAGGCAGCCGAAAGTACGCCGTTACGGGAACCCTCTCTTCTACTACTGTCAGCAAGTTATTGACAACAAAATAAAGTGAAATAATGAATAGTTCTGGTCACCTCAATTAGATTCCGGACCTGAGCATTGAGAGTGCTCTGACAGGACAGATACACAGAAGCGGACAGACACGGCGACAGAAGAATAAAGAAGAGACAAGGAAAAAACATTGACAAAAAAGTTTTGACAATTGATCCTCAAGTGAGAGCAACAGCAGGAACAACAACATCGCAGCAAGAACAACGAGAGCAGTAATAAGAAACACGGAGAAAACAAAAAGGAGCTAGTGTGTCAGTCGGAGGACGAGCATGCTGCGGTCATGCTTACCAGCTTGAGGGAAAGCTTCAGGGTAGAAGGGAGAGTGGTGAAAAAGAGAAAGAAGAGAAGAGTGAACTTCATATCGAGCATTTCTGGCGCACGATGGCAGCTGTCGGCCGGAAAAAAAATCAATGCACCTTTCGGTCAAAGGTCAACAGTAATAAAAGTGCCCGCCGTGCATTGAACATTCACCATATGACACAGGTTGAGCGGAACTTCTCGCAGACTGGCGTGCGTTCCCTGTGCCCGAGGGAGAAGAAAAGAGAAGGCGTTGACGCTGGGTTCAGAGGGACAGAGTGAACTTGGAAATGCGAACGGCTCGACCGCAGTCTGAAAGTTTCTCGCTCCATCCGCCCCATCTTGGTCTGATCAGGTCAGATCCTTTCAAGAGGTCTTTATGTATCGGTTGTCATCATGTGGTGAAGGTCTGTGACAGGTTTCACGAACGAAACACTTCTTAATGGCACAGCACACTAGTCTAGCACACTAGTCTAGGCATCCAGTGAGCAGCGAGGGGGAAGGGGGAGAGGGGCGGGGCCTGGATGAGCGAACGGGCTTGCTCCGCCAACGGGGCACGGCACGAACACACGAACACATACACAACACACACTAATCCACGTACGCGCACGAACACCAACACACAGAGTGATGGGAGAGCGTCAGGACATGCAGTGCACGGACACGCCACTGGGAGGAGCCCGACGGGAGTACGTACAGGTGCGGCGACCCCGGGGGGATCCGACCCCATCCTCCCATTCTCGTCGCCTGGAGCGAGGAGGGCCTTGGAGCCCCACCCTGCCGGCCCAACCCTGCCACACCCCCATTGCTCTTCGAACCACTGTTGCATTACTCATCCACGCACGCATCGCTCTTAGTTGTACATCTGACGCGAAAGGGGCACACGTTAATTTTAACGAAGCATCAAAAGAACCATATGTCGCTAAAATCTGAGCCCTCTTCGGCCTACGGAACAAAACCGATGAGGTGTTCTTGTTCTACCTTTTAGCAAAGTACACTCACCAGCCTAAATGCTGCCACATAAATAGCAACCCAGGAGAGGTTTGTATTCTAGTGTTTTTCAAGCACAGTTTATGGTTCAGTTTATGGCTGTTCTGGATTTGGGTTAGTCAGCAGGTACTTAATTTTTCTTAAGACAAATAATAATAAGGGAAATAGGAACAAGATTATAGCTGTTCGTTCCTTTTCATAAGAAACACCTTTAATTCAAACTCGAGCCAAAAGTCATAATTAGACCACGGAGGCTTTCTAAATAAAACCTTACCGTGTAAAAGGCGGATTTCAGTTCATGCCGCCCAGTCTGGAACAATTTTATTATCAACTTTTCAATTAATGTATTCTTCAGACCAAAGGTGTCCCCAGGGCCAGTGGCTAAATGGAAAATGTCACTGCGCAGGTTTTAACCATGTTTAATAATAGACCTCATATGATGTTCATCAGGCGGGATCAATAGGCTTACAGAGGATTAGGACTTAAATGTTACAAGTGCTGAACCCAATTAACGCACATTTACAACAGGAACATCGGTGTCGTCATCCTCCGTTACACACATACTTACCAGCACGAGTCCATACGTTAAATTTACAAATGAAGCACGTTAATTACCCTTTGAATTGAAATAAGTGCCGTTCTACATATTAGGAGGCACAGATAATGCACTGATTAGCCTTAATATATTGTCTCTTTTCATAGGCTACAAATAACAGCACAGGCATCCGTTCGGTGCGTTTCGACCAGCGTGCTAAACGTGCACTGCTTTTTTTTGTGTTAAATATGGTTACCAGTGAGCAACAGGAGGCTGACAATCCTTGAAAAAGCAGAGATTTAAAAATATAGGACAGCTGCTGGGGAAAAAAGGAAAAAAAAAAAAAAAAAGAAAGAAAAACCAACAGATGGGCAGCAACATTTTACATTACATTTATTCATTTAGCATATAAAATGTGTGCTCATTACTCCTGTAAGAGTATCACCAAAGTGTCACCAGCACCTGAAAGGGCACAGATTCTAGAACGAGATGAGGAAGCGCAAGGGTGAGAGTAGGGCCTTTTCACTTCCTGTAGACCACACCCCCAAATCACTTCCCTATTTTTGCTGGTGCGTGCAACACTCTGATTTAACCCTTCGCTGTAGTGCGGAAATGCATGGATGCGGAGTAGAGGGGGTAGGGGGAGGGGGAGGGGGAGGGGGAAGGCCAGCGATGGTCAGGCGAATGAGCGTCTAGTCTATGAGCACGTAGCATCTGCTCCGTGGAGCCACGGGCTGCAGCAACACATGGGGCGAGAGATGAGGTCGTGACATGTGATCATGTGACCAGTAGAGCGCATTTGTTACCACAGACACTAGCCTCATTTAAGGGAGCCCAATAAAGACTGCTTTGAGGAAAACAAGCTGGTAAACAGGAACAACAAATTCCTTCTAGTGATGATGGTGGCGGGGAGGTGGGCGAGTGCACTAAAGGCGGCCTTATCCCGAACGTCTCCGACTTCTTTTGCAGCACACTTGGCATTAAAGAGAGACCGAACAAAGACTAAATCCCGAATAATGAAAACGAACGGGCTCCAAACGGAGACAGAAAGTCTAACGGAAACAACGTGACCGTGTGAAATCGTAAGAGCGCAATTTGTGCTTTGAGGATCCTTTGCCCATCACGCGACGGAAGCGTGGGCCCGTGAGCATGACTCCGCTTCCCCGGGGGAGGGAGGGGGTTGGGGGAGCAAGCACTGGAAGCCATGACACGTCCGCTTCCACCGTTTAAATGCGGTTAGTGTCTGTGCAGCCAGCGGACGGCCCGGCCGGGCCACGCGCGCACACACTTACGACATAGCGCCTGGCCTCGAAGGCGTACGTCGGCTTGCCTAGCGTCCTCTTCATGAGCTCTTTGTGATAAGTGTGAGAGCAGCTGGACTGCTGCGGGGGGTGGGGGTGAGAGAGAACACACTTTCGTTAATGCAGAGGATCGGAGGGGTGAGCTCTAGTTGGGCGGCTCAACCGCTCACAAGAAAATCATTCAACTGCTTTACATTATTCCATATTAGACACACACACATTAGCTGAAGCCGTTTGTCCCAAGCAGGGTCGCGGCAAACCGGAGCCTAACCCGGCAACAGGGGGCGTAAAGCCGGAGGGGGAGGGATCGCACCCGGGACGGGACGCCAGTCCGTCGCAAGGCACCCCAAGCGGGACTCGAACCCCAGACCCACTGGAGAGCGGGACCCGGTCAAACCCACTGCGACATCGCACCCCCTTCTCCGTATTAGACAGTATCCGCCTATTGCTTTCGGTCTCATTTGCCTTATTGCTCCTACAAACGGACGTAAGCGAGAGCGCGTGGCTCGCACCCTCGCCCGGAGCCCAGACGGAGCGTGATCCTCTCTTTGTTTCCACGGCCTGTTAGTCTGAGGTTGCCCTCCTGCCCTCATTGCGCAATACACCGAAACGGGCAGGTTTAAACGAAAGGGGCAGGTAAAAGCTTCGCAACGCCGACACGGACAAGTGAGCCCCGCCGAGACGCAGTATCGGGCTTCAACGGGCCTCTCGCGTGTTAGCGCTTGCATGCGCAACGTTTGTGCCCCAGCACTTTGCTTTTAATAGCAGTTCTTCTAAAAACCGCTACAAACCCCGGATTCCACAACAGCTTCATTGATGCGAAAATCAGCTCGGCACCTTTAAAAGATATATAAAGAAAGGAAAAGAAAAACAGAGAAATGCAATGATAATGTAAATGACTATGGGTATCAATGATGTCATGAAGTGCATTTGCATTTTCAGTTAGATCGTCATGGAACGATGCACAATTTTTACTTTGTCACAGTCCCATTGCCACAGACACATAATCCATTTTTTTTTCCCCCGTGTCAGCATGCAGGTGTGCCCTTTGCCACCTCTCCTCCCATCTTCTTTCCGCTCGACTGTACCCTGCCTGTGGAACCACTGGCAAACCATCTACTGCTGGAGAAGGACACGGTGCCCGCTGCCTACGCAGCTCTGACGACGGCACACGCTTCCATCACCCGGCTGAAACCAGAGACGTGCACTCAAACACAATTACGGGCCAGTTAAAGTAAAACCCAAAGTGAATCCGAAATCCGCGGCAGTCCATCGAACAGAAAGAGCCTCCGGCGGAGCGGTGAACGTTTCCCATTTCACCTTCCGGCTAGAGACAGAAGATAACTAACGCTACGCTACTCAACACTTGGTAAATCTGGTACGATTTCCGTTTACTGCATACATGTTTTGCTGCAGCTAGTCACTGCACTCTTAGAAAGAAACAATGGCAAGCACCCGATCTGACCCAGCAGAGCACGAGCGACGCTTTCCGTTTGGCCTGCGAAGAGTGCACGTGGATCATGTCATAGGAACATCGTAAGGAAGAGTGCGATGCGAGGAAGGTCCCGGCCAATTGTCCCATCTCATTAACACGTCACGTGGCCTCACTTTCCATCCAGTACGCACAATTTCCGAAAGTGGAGCAAATCCCCCGGGACTCAGTTAGCTTCATTAAATTTCAGAGTATATTTAGCAATTGCACTAATCGCTTGCTCACCATTGAGCAGAGGTCAAAAACCGCAAATGCCAACGAGGAGACCCGGACGCTGTGTCTCAGGTACGGCGACCACGGGTATCCCGACATGTAGAGCGACACCGCCGGAAGGGCGTAATGCCACTTTTCGCAGCAGGCTTCCCCGCAGATCAAAAATGCAGAAATCGGGCACTGCAAGATGTTGTGCTGGAGAGGAAGCGTGCAAGAGGCAGCGAGGCACAGAAAGTATGAGTCAGTGAGGCACGAAGAGCGTGAGAGGAGAGCGCCGTACGAGGGGAACGAGGGTCCGCCACGGACGCTGCCGAGCAATCCCTCCGCCGTATGGAGCCGGCTCTCGTTTGAGCGCATCACCGCGGTACATATTTAGAAACGTACATTAACTCGGAGAGTTATTTCGGCGCTCCAAATCGAATTGCTCACGTTCACTCTGATGGCAGAGGAAGCTTCATGGCTAGATTTCAGAGAGCCGATCGCGCAGGAGTAAGACGTTCGGGCTGTAAATGCTGTGGAGCACGAAACAGCCGGTGATGCGGATTCTTACGAGTCATAGGGAAACCGTGGTTGTCAACAGTGGATCACGGAAGCACCTCAGCCTTGGTTGAATATCTCACCTCACCACTGATAAGCATGCTCAGCATTAAGACATAGAACCAAGGCAGAACGACCCGAACCACCGGAGACATGATCAGCTCCTCCACGTGCTTCTTTTGGACAGCAGATTCCGCTGCTGTCGGAGCCGGGACCCCGACAGGACCGTGGTCCCCATCGCATACGGCGGAGTGGGACAGCGAGAGACGCACAGCATCCACAGGACAACTTACCCCACGCTTCAGACTCCGGAAGCAGTGCATTTTGGGTTTGGAGGTCATGAACTCGTTGAGGCGGTGTGAGAGGGGCTCCTTGTGCTGCTTGGGAGACTGGGGGCCATTGGGGATAGCAGAAGGGGAGGGGGAGGCAGGAGGGGGAGGTGGGGGCTGGTGGGGGGACGTTAACAGGGACATAAGCTACCGAGTAAGATAGATGATGGTGGCAGAAAAGAGGAGCGAAACAACAAGGATAAAAAGAAACACAAAACGAGAAAAATAAGACTAAAGACATGAGCAGCAAACAAAATATCAAACCAAACGCTTCTGTTTCTTCGTTCAATTAATAGAAGGGACAACTACACAAACAAAGTTTAGAAAATAGAAAAAGCGAAAGGAGGTTGAAGCATGTTGTTAGAGGTTCATGCGCTCGTCCTTTATCCATTTGGCACATGCAAGCGATTTGATCTGGACTTCGGCACATTATTGGGCAGCAGCATAATTCATTGCCATATTGTTTAAAGAAAGAAAAGAAAAAAAAAAACACAAAGCACACTCTTGGGTGCAAACGAAAATGTACCGTACAGCTCTCCGCTCCAGGATATGAGCGTATTTTAATACGACCCTTCATCACTAATTTTGACAAAGTCATGAGATTCAAACCAATTTAAAGCAAGTGTCTTGATAATGTGCCACAATTTTCAACAGTATCAAACAGAATTAGAACGGAGGAATACTGGTGAAAATGTAAGTAAAAAGCAGCGTTATTACTGCTTGAAAGAATAACGCTACGACTGATTTACTTGCACACATAAACAGAATGTTTTCTCAGCCACTGCTCTAAAACAAGGTCTCAGTTACTCCCTCATTTCTGTGTGCTTGGAATCAGTAAATCAATGCAATGTATTCAATTAATATACAAATCAAGGCCGAGCATTTAAGAGCTTTACTGGGGCATGGACGAGCATACCCCGTGGCCTGTGAGGACGGGGAATTAAGACCTGGGACGCAACCAAATGCAGTAAAGGTTTAAAAAAATAATAAAAAAAAAATCCACTCCCCGTTTGAACTTGTGATGACATTCATATAAATTTAGGAGCACCTTAGGAGCGAGAGGAAATGTTTTCCTGCTTGTGCTTTTCTGTACAACATATTAATGTTTGTTAAAGTTTTGTTAAAGGCAGCCATAAGTTTGACCTCTTAATTTTCATCTTTTTCCAGGTTACTTTCACAAAAGTTTAAGTGGTTACTAAATAATCTTCAAAACAATTAACTGACATCACATCCAGTAAGCAAAGCAAGTTTTTGAGAATTAGCAGAGTATATCATAATATGCAAAAGTATCTCTTTAAAATCTAAATCTATTACGATCACACAGAAAGACAAATTCAGGCAAATATTACCAATCACTTGGTGGTTGTTAATAACGGAATTAAATTTCCACTGTTGCCTTATGGACTGTATACAATATATTTACTATATAGTATACTGTATAATTTATTTATGTACTATGTATATTTAGCAAAAATTTACCAGTATTTCAGTACAGTACAATCTTAATTATCCAGCTAAACCTGAACAACTGTGGGCTGGAAAACAAAAAAATCCAGAAAATATGGACCCATATCGAATACTGTATGAGATGCACTGTACTTGGATACAAATTGCTCGATCGGCAACTTAAAAAGCTACGAAAACTTTAATTCATTAATTTTCAACCAAAGGCAGTCATCATTATTTCAGTGTATTTGAAATAAAACCTAAAGCAAAACAAAAATTACACCACAGTTATTAAATGGTCACAGTTCAGCACACAGCTATGTTTAAAAAAAAAAAAAAAAAAAAAAAAAGCTTGTAAAACGTGTGTGGGGAGTAGTATGTTTGCACGTGCTGCTAAAGTGGATGGACTTTCAATTAGAGACGTTTTGCTAAAAGCGTAGCATAAAAGACACAAAAACACGTGCAGTCAGATGACATGGAGGACTGGATAACGGGGACCGTACTGCATATTCGGGACTTCACGGTCAGCTAGTAGCAGTTCAACTATAGCAGTTAATAAGAATCAGTTAGTTTGCGATACGCGCAGATGTGCGTCCATACGGTGGACTAGTGTACGATGACCTGGATAACCTAGATGGGATCGTTATTTGGCATAGTAGAATTTTTTTTTTTATCCTTATCCAAAAGACCTTTATCCAGATGGCTCAACATACAGAACACACAACTGACATACGAAGAGCAACACGTACATGTCAGAGGAGTGCTTCATAAGGTTGTCATTATAATGCGATGCTTCGATGGCATGTCTGAAGCGCTTCAGTTTACACAAGGAAAACATCCAAAATATTAATTGCTCTAAAAATGTGCCACATTCCACTAAAAAAAAAAACCTGTATGACTTATAAAATTTGAAACGCATGACTTGCACTGTATTTGAGTGTTTGCTATTAACATTTCATTCCAGAACATTCAGTTCTGTTCCACAGCACTTTCTCTTGCTGCTGTTAACAGTTTGTGACATTAATCTGGCAAACCAAATGGCATAAGTGCAACAGGTCATATCTGTCATTTATCTGTGAGTATTGTGACCCCTATTCCTGTGTCCTCTGACAGACAGCAATACTTCTGTCATCCATGCAAAACAGATAAAACACACCAAATATACAAAGGTAGGTCAAGGGTTGGAAGGTCCATTTCCTTGTAATGACGATGAACTGAAACAGGATCCGTTGCTTTAAAAAATGCAGCAGGAAACTCACATTTCCCTGGATATGAACAAAACTGTGATGATGTTTAAAAAAAGAAAAAATGTTTCCTTGCACTTGACACATATTTGTCCTTAATAATCTCAACATTTCCCAACTGACAGATGACTGCCAAACTGTATGGTAGCTGGGGATTGCGGTAAATCACTGTAAATCACACCAGACACACAAGGATGAGGAAATAATTAATAGAGGATAAAGGTGGGGTGAAGCAGAGAGGGGTATGGCAACAGCCAAAGGGTGAGGTTATGTTTTAATCTATTTCATTTGGAGAGTGTCTCTGTGGCTCAACAACTGTGACAGGGGAGAGAGTTAAGAAGGATGGTTCAAAAAACATGGAAATAACCAATGACCAATGGTGGGTGAAGAAAAGAAAAGAAAAAACTGCAATCACAATACGTATAAAAGCCATAAACAGCCTGAAATAAGATAAAGGAATGTGAATGGCAAAACAAGAACAGTGATGACAACACAAGGAAAAAAGGAAATTCAGAAAGTGTGCAATAAGATGGGATTGAACCGTCGAGTAAAGGATCCCAAGGAGCGCCGTTTCTAAGGCACACCGAGACGTTAGAACAAGAAGACAACTGGTGGATCTGCACTGACATGAAGCACATTCTGGGCTATGAGAGGAAAAACAAGTGGATTTTGTTAGTAGGTCTACCTTATTCTTCTTGATGAAAGGCCACAGTTTGCCCTTGCTTTTGCTGATGGGCTTATCTGGCTTTCCTTCATTACGGGAGTTGGACAAGCTGGTGTCTGATGCCGTCCTTTTCATTGGCTGACTGTAGTCTTCAAACTCCACGTCTCCTGGTGGCTCGAACCCAGACTTGTACGACTCTATCACCTGATTTGAATCCTAGGAAACAGTAAGACAATAAGAGAATCTCGCTAGGAAAAAGGACACTAGAAAATAAGCTATCATTAGGATGGACTTAGCATTTATCACCACACACACACACACACACACACACACGTCGTCAATAACCGCTTGTCCTGAGGGGGGCACAGTGAGCTGGAGCCTGACCCAGCAACACAGGGCGTAAGGCCGAAGAGGGAGGGGACATACCGAAGACGGGACGCCAGTCCGTCGCAAGGCACCCCAAGCAGGGCTCGAACCTCAGACCCGTAACATAGTGGGGATTGGCCAGACCTCCTGCCCCCCCATTGGATCACCAGTTTTAAGCAATACAGTTAAATCCCACAGTTAAAAAAAAAAATAAATAAATAAAAAACTATGTTTTCTTTCTTTTAGATAATTTTTTCGATCAATGTCATTGAAGCCCGTAACAGGCTACTGTATTTGTTTTTATAACAGTTCTATTATTCTGATAAATTACATAGAGGAAAATTTTTCCAGAAGCTGCAGGAAAACTTGTAAGATGAGCGAGGACATTAACACGAGTGCAAACCAGCGACCGTCAAAAGGGAAAAAAAGGAAAACATTAAACAATCAATAAAAACAACAAAGAAATGGAACGAGGGGATGGTGTTTGAGTAACGACTTCCTGTTGACATTACGTCATCTGCACTCCCTTTTCTCCAGCAGCCGGAGGCCGCACAACAACCGTGGCGGCTTATCTTAGTCCGCAGCCTTGGACTCAGGCCACAGTGAAGACTGGGTGCCGCATCCCACTTCTGACACCATCAAATCAGAGCGAGCAGCTAGGCATAGGCAAAAGGGCTACAGTATTACAGTGCAATTTTCACATTACTGCTGTTAATGTGTCCTTACTTCATGAATCAACGTAACTTAACATTACATTGTTTTTAGTAATGCTGTCTTTAAGTATATGGGAGAGATTAGGTCATATAGGGAAATGGTGATCATTTAAGGTGAGCAATTTGTAATTTACAGAAAAATCCATCAGTTTTAGGCCTAGGTTAGTTCCCCCCTATCTCTCTGAATGTAAGTGGTCTGCTGAAGATACTGCCTAGCAACAAATTTTGCAGGTTCATCAATTAGTTACTGTATGCGAAAGAGGCAGACCATTCTCGGGAATCCGACTTCCATTTTGCTAGCATGCATAATTCATCCGCTTTCATAATGGCCTGCATTCCACAGTGTGCAACACTTTAAAATATTCCTCACAGTCGCTTCTGAATTTTGGTTTTACTCATTAAACTCTTTTACTTTCATTCGCTTAGCGTGGGAAAATAATTTCAAAGAAAGTAACGACAGAATCTAAAAGTTCATTTCTCAAATCTGTTGCTCTCAGTCGGTTAGGTTTTTTTTAATGCTAATATAACCAGTATTCTCATTAACGTACTTGTGTTACATGTGGAGTATGACCAGAATAAAGAAAAGTACTGCAAGCATCTTATTCTACTTACACTTTTGGGCTCAATAGATTCTGCTGCCTTAGTCATGCCATCCAGACACTTGCCCACAATGGGCAGCACTTGGCGGTCAACCTCTGCGAAGGTCTTCATGGATTCCCCAACTTTCTGAATCCGCCTCTCTTCCATGTCCTGAATCCTCTACGAGAGTCAAAAGTACATGGCTTGACTTCCGGCGTTCTTAATGTTTAGAATGTTGCACGTCGTTTCCACCGATTCAAGAATACATTTTAGGGACCTTCGAGGATTTCGGAAAGGAATTCTGCAGGTACTTGTAAGTCAGACTATAAAGTAAGCCATTACCTGGAAGATATGTGGTATAAGGGTGTAATAATGTTCATTCTGCTCCTGGTTGAACTTCTGAAGGCAGGCTGAGTATTCATTCTTGCTGTCCTCTGCCATCTGATGCCTCATTTGTGCCTGCTGCCGTGCCTGTCGGGAGAGCAGAGGAGATGAGGTGGGGATATGATGGCATAACTTACACTTGCTAACACTGTTTTATGGGACACTTTTGAAAACACCCTGATGTGGCACACACAAAGCCCGGTGCTGCTCCGGATGTGAAGCACAGTAGCTCTTTGTGGAGGCAAAACTCAGCAAAAAAAAAAAAAAATCAGGCAAGGACATTTCTGTGACGGCAAGTGAAATGAGCACTTGACAAACAGGGAAGTGGAAATTTATAAGCACGTGCTGTCCAAATAATGTTAAAATACCTCACTCTGAGAGAAGTGCTTAATATCACAGAACAGGTTCTTATTTTGGCACTATAAAGAGCAGCCACAAACAATTAATTATAATAACATGTAAATACAAACCAGCGAACATCTGCCTAAAGCTGGACTCGCATGGATTTTAACCTCTCTCGCTTTATAGATTATTTTTTCAGAATTTTTTTATTTTGAGTTCTTTTTACTGGTGGCGCAGTGGGTTTGGTCGGGTCCTGCTCTCTGGCAGGTCTGGGGTTCGAGTTCTACTTGGGGTGCCTTGCAACGGACTGGCGTCCCGTCCTGGGTGTGTCCCTTCCCCCTCCAGCCTTACGCCCTTTTTTGCCGGGTTAGGCTCCGGTTCACTGGGTCCCCACTTGGGACAAGCAGCAATGTGTGTGTGTGTGTGTGTGCGTGTGTGGTTATTAAGATGTCCACAGCAGGCATGACATCTTCATTTTAATAGAAAATCAGGATGTATGCTTTTCACAGTCTGGCTGCTTTCTTTCCTTTATTATTATTATTATTATTATTACTTTTCATTGTAGGTAAAGCTTACTGAAGTTGCAGTCCCTCCATCACAGCTCACAAGCGGCCACCTGCACATGCCTGTCCTGTCTGTAGGTGGCGCTCGAGCAACAACAGATGCCCCGTCTTCTACCCAAAAATGATTTTTTCAATAATAGGTCACAATTGACTCATAGCACAGTGTACGGTACAGAGCTAAGTTAGGAATAGCACCTTAACTGGCTGAGCCACTTGGAAGCCCACAGGCAACATTTTTACCTAAGGTGCATGACGTCTTTTCCACACAAGCCCTTCCAGTTGGACATGACCTCAGGGCAGAAACAACCAGCGTGTTAGAGACTCCAGTTTTATAGCAGGTGTAAAGCTTTCCACTTAGAGGCACCTTGGCCCTCCTTCAACTGCGTGTAGACAATTCTCCATCCGGTTTTAAATGTTGTGCCCAGGGCAGAGAGTGCGCGTGGCTTTAGTGAGCAAAGGCTGAGGCTCCCCCGTTTCAGCCATGGTAACAGAAGGCAGAAGTCTCCTGGCGAATGGATCCGGACACCGCACATGACAGCTGCTCAGCATTTTAATGTGAGTCACGTTTGGGGCAGACCTCCGCAGCGTCCGTTTCCATTTTGTGACGCATGACCTTTCATACATGTACTCTGCCTGCGGGCACAACTCAGTAAAACAAGTCATCCCCGGTCATGTGTTTTTCTTGTCATCTCATTTATTTTAAATGGGATAGCATCTTCGTTAGAGAAATTAATTTTTTGCCCATTCGCTTATCATGACTATGTGGAAAAGCCCTTTGTGAGGCGTCAAACCCCCCTTATGAAACGAAACGTGGAGCCTTTGATCAACTGGCAGAGCTCAACCACCGCTGCCGTAATGGCCCGGTTCGCAGCATTTGCAAAGGCCAAAAACATCTGCAAAGGCCTTAAATGGTCCCAGTCACCACATCAAAGCAGCAACCCAGTGGTCCATCACATGGTGGATGAAATAATGATCTGGGCATTACAGTTTGCACCTGCACTTCTCCGTGACACAGCTCCGTCAGACCGGAGGCCGCTTCAGTAGGATGGGTGATCTGATGATCCTGGGACACTTCCCTAATTCTACCCCAGGTGAGAGCACATTGTCACGCGAAACATAGGGAGCCGGGACGGCTGGACCCAAGTGCAGCGTCGTTCGTCCGGAGTCGAGGGATGAGGCAAGTTCTCGGTGTCGGGGACAGATGAAGGGTCGGTCGATTGGCGGTCAGGGTCAGGGTGAAGATTCACGAGCAAGATCGGGGGACTTAGCGAAGGGTCGGTCAAGTGGCGAACATGACAGGAAAGAGGATCCGTGGACGTGGTTGGGAAACGAAGCGAAGAGTCAAAAACCGGAGGATGTGAACGAAGCGTCACGAGGAAGGGCGGTTGTCTCTGACGAGATTCCGCAAAGGTATGGGAGCTGTAGAGTGTTTTTTAAAGGGTAGGGAGTTAGTCAGGTGCTGGACCGGAGTCAGGTGCCGTCGACTGAGTTGCGGGCGTGGACGTGACACACATGTAGAATGTGTTGTGCAATGCTGGGCTGCGCAGCAGGCGTCGTGCTGCGCTTAAAGGATTGAAATCGAGCTCCACCTTGCTCTACCTGTGACCCAGCTGGATGTCTTTGGTAGACGCAGCATGTTCCCCTATAATTAAGCCACTCTAGTCCCGACAGCTCACAAATGACTAACGAACAATGTTCTGATGACTCGTCTTACATGTGCAATGGGAAGGATGTAAGACTGCAGCGGTTTATAGGGGACAGAGTTTCATTATCTAAATGTTAAACCACGAGATCCTAACGCCCTATCGCATTAGCGCTTATGCCTCACAGCTCCTGGGCTGCGGATTTGGACATGAGTTTGAATCCAACGCTGTCGGCGTGCAGCGTGCACATTTCCCCGTACCTGCCCGGGTTTCCTCCAGGTGCACGGGTGTCCTCCCACATGTAAAACTCATGTTTCAGATGGACTGGCAACTACAATTCGCCCATGGTGTGTGTATGTCTAGGATGTATCCTGACTCATGCCCTGTGCTTCCTGGATAAACTCGAGACCACTGCAACTCTGCACCGGACAAGTGGTCACAGATAATAAATAGACAAATAATTTTTTTTTCCCCTTGTGCTACTGTCAGCTTCATGGACTGGTGTCTCATCCTGGGTGCTCCCTTCCAGCACAGGCTCCAGACCACCGCGACCCTGACTTGGACAGGGATTTCACAGTGAGTGGGTACTGCGAACTGGAGAAGCGACGGGTAAAACGACAAACAGATTAGAATGGGACTGGAAAGAAGAAAGCCAAGTTTTGCTTATAGACTGATGTGTTCTGCATGTTGTAAGAATGACAGTTTGAAGTAAAAGATATGAACCGCACTCAGTATAAGAAGCTCTAGCTTGTTGAGTAAAGGAAAACAACGCAAGTGTGAATGGTGAGCAGAGCCGCCAACACCTCAGCTTGACACGAGGGTCCAACTGGAAGGACACACCCAGAAACTCGGCACTGTCAGTCACACATGAGGAATGGACCTGCTGGGCACTATTAACCATTGCATGTCTGAACAGGAGAGGAGTGGAAGCTGAATGCCAGTCGCTCTGTTTCTGTACCAGTGTGGTCAATCTTGATGGGGGGGGCGGGTACTTGGCATGCATTGAGCCACACACACACACACACACACACACACACACACACACATTTTCAGAACCGCTTGTCCCATATGGGGTGACAGGGAACCGGAGCCTACCCGGCAACACAGGGCGTAAGGCCGGAGGGGGAGGGGACACACCCAGGACGGGACACCAGTCCATCGCAAGGCACCCCAAGCGGGACTCGAACCCCAGACCCACCGGAGAGCAGGACTGTGGTCCAACCCACTGCGCCACCGCGCCCCCCGCATTGAGCCATACATCCTGAAAATAACAGCTAACTGAATAAAACAAATATATTATTTCATTCATGTGGACAATGCACATTTATAAAAATATCAGTAAATATTGCTTTCATTCATATGGACGATTGGTAAAACATCACTATGAATTTCCTGTGCATTCAGCAACATCCATGGCATGCTGGCTCCTCAGCAAAAACAACACATACTGGCATAAATGCTCACCTTGACTGCCTGAGCAATATTTTCTGCCATATGAAAGGTTTTGGACTCATTCTGTTTGCTTCCATACATTTTTAAGCTCACTGGCACAGCGGTACCAAACCCTGCAATTAGCCATCACTGTTCCCTTTATTCCCATTCTGTACTTTCATGGAGATGATTTAAAGGTAGTGATTTCAGCTGTTATTGGAAGGAGAAGGTCAGTATGTTGGGACCTTGAAGCATCATCACTAAATCATAATCATTTAGTTCTTTAGCTCACCCTTTTGTCCACAGACATGTAGCACTGAGCTGCTGGAGAAAATTCTGGTTAACTTCCTCACCACATGGTAACTGCAGCAGATCCTCTCACTTTGTACCCTTAACCACTAACGCACCTGCTGAGCACCGGGAGTCCAGGCTCTGAGGGGAAAGCAGAGCACTACCATGTGAAAGGATCCCTTGGGACAGGACAGGCTGCGCTTTGCAACTCCAGCAGCCACCCTCTCCCCCCACCCGCTCCCCGCTGCCATCTCTGCCTGCCAGAAACCTGGAGAGGAGTGCCGCCTGTTCGGCGACTCCGACTTGTTCTGGGAAGCGCCGTGAGAGCGGTCCAGCAGATGGACGGGCTGCTTGGGCCGGCAGGAAGCAGGAGGAGGACGGTGGAGACACAGGACCCCTCTCATTTCCTTGCTCCGTTTCTGGGGACAAAGACCCCACTGTGTGCTGTCCGCCTGCGGTCCAGTCCTGCTCCTCCAAGTACAATAACAAACGGGGATCTACACCAAAACATTTAAAACCAGTCCAGTACGTCAGTGACCTGCCACAACACTATCCTTCACCCCGAGGACAATGAACACACCAGGCATGTGCTATTTATCAGAACCCAGCTTTCCCTTATTATACAGTTAATTCAATTTGCCGCTTGGCTGCATCACAATCTCTTGCTTTTACTATGCAAAAGGCAGGACAAACAGAGACATCTATGCATCCTGCTGGATGAGAGCCCTCCTGGACCAGAAGAGTGTTGCACTGGCACCGACAACTCGGGCTTTTGCAGAGAGCGACGTCACAGCTGCGCCGATCCAAACAACATCAGAGCTCATGAATCTGCGGGGCGACAGAGGCACCAGGGACCGGGAGGCTTTCGAATAAATCACAGCGCACCAGTCCCACTGTCTCCCCGCAGAGCTTGGCACACTTCTACATAGGGCAGAGCTGCATTTTTAAGGAGCAATTGCGCTATAGGAATAAACGATTTCGAGCGCTGCTGTGTTCGTCGAAGGGACAGGAATGTGCAGAGGGCAAAGTCGTGTTCCTGAGCACCGGAAACTGTGGCTCCGAGCTCACAGGCAACCGCAAAGCAGCTGCACCTCCAATGCACAGCTTCCTGTTTCTGTCAAGATCACCATAGCACCTACGTAACCAAGGAAGTGCGCCGCCATGGCCAAAGGAAGTCGACTGAGAATTCTGAGAAAGTATGTTGCTCAGGAAACTGTATTAGCTGCCAAAAAGTGGCACGCATCCCAGTATTGTCACCTCTGGCAGACATCTCGCCGTAACCGCACCGAGCACATGAGATGGGAAACGACGAAAAGCTAAAAGCCCGTAGGCTTGTTAGGAAGATCTCGTCGGAGAGCCTTGTTGCGGGGGTCGGAAAGGCTCACAGAAACGTGTGAAAACGGCAGAGCCACGAGCTGCGATGACGGTGGAATGGAAAGGCAGCAGGAGCATGTGTGCCCTTGCAAATCACACTGAAAAGGAATTGGTGATGAAATATGACCTACTTCTCTCGCAGCTAAAATGTAAGAGTGACGCGTGCGGCTGTCTTTAGGAAAGCCGTCAAATCCAAAGTTTTCCGCAGAGCACTTTTTAGGAACTTAACCAGCACCCTCCTATACATTTCCAGCGTATCCAAGTATCCGTTTAAAATCCCAGCCTCCACTTAACTGAGTATCCTTAGCGTGATTTCAGTGGTAAATACGGCATGAGCTGGATGGACTTGGGGAAAAAGCAATAAGTGACTCATGCTTACAGCGACATCGCGAAAACAAGATCTGAACGTATGACCAACATATTGAGTGTGACACGCAATAAAGTTAAATACAGGTACACAGACAGGTGATATGAAATTCAGCCAAGTTAAAGACCGTACGCACTTTACCGCGGCATGCAGGAAGCAAACAGACAGGGCTAAAAGGACAGACGGCATGTGAAGCAGCAGAAAACGACCAGGACTTTCTCTGGGATGAAGAGTCAAAGACGAACTCATTGAAACTAACGGGCTGATAATGGGCTTTGTTCAGACCATCAAGGTGGAGAAAGTTCGTTAAACGAAATGCGACTTTTCACGTTGTTCAGTTTCATCACCGAGTGCCATGATAAATAATGAATGCCATAGAAAAATTTCATTTTCTATGAATATGTTACAAAATAACTAGGCATGAAGCAACAAAGGTGTGTGGGAGAAACGTGTGCCGGTGATCCGACATCAGAACGTATACTTCCAGGATGAGTTCCAGAACACGATTATAGAAGTAAAGGAGGCATAGATGCCAGTAAACCCTGGTCGTGATTCAGCAGAAGGATACGCTTTAGGAACGTGTTTTGCTTGAACAGATGGCTGGATCTGGTAACACACTGGCCTCGGCGTGACTATGGGTGCACGTTCAACAGATAAACGGATCTCCACAAACACGAAGGACGCCTGTGGGACCTACCTTGAGGGAACTTCGCTTCAGTGCATGTTAGAAAACAGACAGACAGAGCAGTTAGCTTTAGGCCCCGATGAGAGAATGCCCTGACCCACATCAGCCTTTGCCCTAAACAATGTTCATCTCAGCTGACGGAGACGACGGACCGACCGGCATCACTTGTGATGATCAAATTCTAATACATGAACAGTAAGAGAAGGAAGAGGAGGAATGCTCATAGGAGACCGATTCAAAACAGTAATAGTACAATACAGCACTAGTATAAAATTATTTTTGGTCAGCTTCTGCTAAAATGTAACTGTTACATAATAACCTAACCTGTTTCCAAGTTCCTTGGAAAAATGGGTCTTATTCAGGGAAGAGTGATATATATACAGACCCATAATTATATATATAATTGTGCAAAATATGCAAATTACAGTGATAGTTCAAACAAGGCAGTAAAACAAACTCACTCACTTTCAGTAACTGCTTATCCTTATCAGGCCTGCAGTGATGTGGGGCCTATCTCGGAATCACCGTGCCCTCGGCTGGGGAGGGGGGTGCACTACGGACAGGGTGCCAGTCCATTTTGAAGCAGCCACACGTGCATGCAGTCACACGCACGGTCATGTGACATGGGCTGTTTAGGGTTGCTAATTTAACCAGAAGGCATGTCTTTGCGTTGTGGGAGGAAACCCAAGCGCGTATGGGGTGAACGAGCCGACTCCACACAGACCGAGCTGCATTCGAGCCTATGCCCGAACAACATGAGCATAACAGCACCTAGAAAGACATGCCGTCTAATGCAAATTAAATTGTTAAACTTAGAGCTTTACGTACAGTTGTTCATTTTAATAAAGGGTGTGTAAGAGTAGCACAGCCTTACACTGCCACGGAAAGACCTCCTCTGAGCAGTCGGTACATCCTGTTCCCTCATGGCTTCATTGTAGCACTAAGGAACTGAGTCTCAACATCTGCTGATGGTGGATGGCTCCTGAGAGCAAGGCAGGCCTCTTTAGACATATACATTACATTTATTTAGCTGATGCTTTTCTCCAAAGCAACTTACAGTGTTAATCTTGTAACTATTCACCCATTTCACCAGAGCAATTTAGGGTAAGTGCCTTGCTCCAGGGTACTACAGCCATAGGTGAGGATCAAGCCTCTGACCTTTAGATCAAAAGACAGTAGCACTAACCACTACGCTACCAGCTGTCTAGACAACACAGCCACCGCAAGAGTCTTCACGTCAGCCGACTATTCCAACTGATTCAGAGTATTGGAGTGAGGAAGTGCCCTCCACAAGGTATATGCTCCATTAGATTGTCCTAATCACCGTACCACACCCCAGTACAAGTGATGACATGTTCTGGGTCAAAGAGACAGTCTGCATTTCCCTTGACAAAAACTCACATTTAAGGAGCTAATGAAAGCATTTGTGCCCCTGACCTTAGCTTTTTTAGTGTGTCCTCTTGGGGCCTGGTCTGGCAGATACATGGTTTGCAGAACCAGACAATATCCAGTACTTGAGAAGAAACCATTCCATAAAGCCTGCTTACACGCTAAATTCAGAAAGCCAAAATTCACACCCCTACAGAATCAAAGACAATAACACGTTGTTATTCTACAGGCTTGGATGAAGTAACCCATGATAACAGCGAAGCAGCAGCGAAAGATCGCATGCTTTAGCAAAGAGCTTGTGAAAATGTGGATGCAATAGAATGTAAAATGGCATAAGCACATTACATCAAGTCGCTCCTTTTTACCCAGAGACACGTAATTGTGTTCCGATTTGTCGAAGCCGACAAAAAATCAAATGTTGAAAGAAAAAAAATCCAAGAATTATTGAGGTGCACATGACAATACTTCAACTGATCTGCTACCGAGCGCTGAGATATGAATACCCATTTGGGCCAACGACCTCGGCGGACCTACGTTTGGCTATGCAAATGCCAAGAAGCTACAAAGAGATTAGGTGGAAGACCTGAGCCTGATCTCCTTTTACTCCCCATGAAAATGAGGAAAACATCCTGGCCCCACCAGAAAAAAAAAAAAAAATTAAAACAGCAAATGGGTGTGTTGAATGGCTGTCGCCGTGAGAACAGGCCAGCTGGCTCTCCTACCCTGTACAACTCAACAATGAACACACACTCCTTGCTCGTCTCACACAAACACACTTCCACGGAATGCATAGCATTACAACGTCTTACTGGTTTACGTTACCATATCAGTGTTGCTGTCAGTGTGCCAATAAAATGAAAAATCACTCTGTTGTGGAATTTTATTCTTCCGAGATAAATATATATGAGAAGGAGTGATTAGAGCTGATGACTGTTTGTTGGTGTTTGCTTCACTGTAGGCTTGTTTGTTCAACCAAAAGAGCAACAGGATCCCACCTCTTTTTTGGGTAATGTCACTAAGCATATTTACAAAACTTTCCACTTGTGGCTATTAATTAATGCACTATGCATACCTTACGTTCTGAATATAGATCAGAAAATGTTAGTGGCTTACAGCGATTTTGAAGTTCCCATTCATTGTACTTTCATATAGAAAAGGGATCGGAACATATTCTTTTGATTGCAATGGTTCTAACCACTTTTCCATCTGGTGCCCCTGACGCCCCCCATTTGTTTATATATACCTGAAAATGTTGATGGACATAAAAGGCAGCCAAGGCCTAATTAATGTATGATGCAAAGCTAAGCAGCCTCAGAAATTTAATTTTAATATGATCTCCTATCAGCCTGCAGAGATTGTGCCAAAAGATACATCACTTTGTACGTCTCTTTGCATCGATCTCACAAAAACTGACATCGATCGCCGTGTTTAAATCAATACGACAGACTCCCTTCCTGTACTCGGGTTACGTATAAAGAAAGGTGTGGGACGGGAGTTTCTATCCACGACGTCCAGAATAAAATCTGATCTAGATGTAATCGCATCATATATGCAATAAAATGACACCGAGACACCATTGTCCTTTCAGCTAAAGATGAGCCAGCACAGCAAGCCACAGCAAAGTAACAAAGTCCAGGATGGATTGTTATTGATGGGGAGACACTAAACAAGGTGACTGTCAGGGAAAATAAATGACTATCACCTAACTGACTATGGCAACAAGCACACGTTTACCGAAATCCCAGGTATATGACAAACGATGAGTGTATGGCAAATGAATAAATAGTAAAAATAAAAAAAAAAATCAGTTTTGTGCTAAACTTACTGGGAGGGTGACAAGGACACTAATTTTGGGGTCTACAGCCTTCGGACTTTAGTTGTAATTAAGATGTCGTGAGAGTAAAGCATGAATACCGATACTCTTTTATTATTAATCACTCATTTGAAGACTGAATTAAGAGTAAAGATGATTCATGACCTTGGCACTAAGATGCCTTAAAATATGGAAACACCGCTGCTCCTTATGGGTGATAATGGAAAAAAAAAAAATGTTGTCAATAATAGCACTGCATTCCAAAAGTCCAAAATACTAGAGGGACAAAAGTTTATACCTCAAGACTGCTTTACCATTGCAGTTGGGGGGCTTCCAATTTTCAGATCTCTGCCCTTCTGCAGCCAAACTGCTTCTATTTTGATCCTTTCACAGGGCACCCTAACCTCTCCCTCCCATCTCCTTGCTTTCTCCAATACGGCATTCGTCCCTGCAAAACTCAGACGAGAGCAGGTGCTGCTTTAGCTCTGCTGCTTTGCGCCATGTTCTTTGTTTACTTGATGTCCTCCAACACAAAGGCCGAGCCGAAAAAAGTTCCCGTTTTCCTCCTTTCTTCCTGCCAGAATCACATAAAGGCCTCAGCCTCCAACAAAACGGATATGAGTCTTGCTTGTCCTCCCGCAGAATAAAACCGCCACTGGACTCTCGCTACATCTGAAGAACGTTATTCTTCTCTGAACCTAACAAAATACTCGGTTACCCGTAGGAATTCCACCCAGAAATTTGTGGGGCTTCTGGTATCTGACACGGCTGATTCACAGCACTGAAGTTCAAGAAGAGAAACCGGGATGTGAAAACCACGTGTAACTGGCTTCCTCCGCTCGCAAGACAGGAAGGAACTGTGGTGCTGCCTCAGAGTCGTCACCTTACCTTCTCCACGTCGGCTTTCGTCACGTTGATGTCCGCGTCCATCTTCTCAAAATACTGCTGCGCCCTATCGGCCTCCTTGCAGTCCCTCTCGAACCTCCGTTTACTCTAGGGGAACAAGCGTGAAAAGTTAAATGCGTTTCTCCTCCCAGTTACGAAGAGTTTGGTTTTTCTCTTTTGCTTTTCATTCTGACACTGATCAGACCTTTCCCTGATCTGATGTTTTGAGGAAATAACATTACATTAGATTCTAGTTCAGTAGAAATACGCTAGAAGCAAGCTGGGTTACGGAATCCTGGTTATGTCCTCCGCAGGAGAATTCTAATCCTGGTGTCCTGATCCACAGACACAATTCTAAAACCATCGCTGTACTGCTGTGCATCAATATGGGGGCCAGGTAGGGAAACAGTGCATCAAGCCACTCAAAGAGTGCTCTCCCTTTATGTTAGTACTCGACTTCCAAAGAAACCCAGAATGCATCACACTTATTAATTTAGCTGAGGATTTTGTCCAAAGCAACATACAACGTTAAGGTACTTACAGTTATTCAGCTAGGTAAATTTACTGGAACAATTTAAGGTAAGTACCTTGCTTGGGTACTAGAGGCAGCAGTCTAACCACGAGGCTCAAATTGCTTTGTCACTTAGCTCTGTTACACTGTAAATAAAGCAGTAAAATATGTTTAGAAAATTCAATAACAAGTTAAAAAAAAAAAAAAAACTTTAAACACACACACATTTTCAGAACCGCTTGTCCCATACAGGGTCGCGGGGAACCGGAGCCTAACCCGGCAACTCAGGGCGTAAGGCTGGAGGGGACACACCCAGGACGGGACGCCAGTCCATCGCAAGGCACCCCAAGTGGGACTCGAACCCCAGACCCACCGGAGAGCAGGACCTGGGCCAACCCACTGCACCACCGCACCCCCAAAACTTTAAACACTTTGCTAAGAAATCAGCTGTTCATAACAGTAATCATCTTTGCTAATTTAATTGAAGGGGGGTGCAGTGGGTTGGACCTCGTCCTGCTCTCCGGGGGGTCTGGGGTTTGAGTCCCGCTTGGGGTGCCTTGTGGCGGACTGGCGTCCCGTCCTGGCGTCCTGTCCTGGCTGTGTCCCTTCCCCCTCCAACCCCACACTCTGTGTTGCTGGGTTAGGCTGCGACTCCATATAGGACAAGCGGTTCAGACGATGTATGTATGTATGATTTAACTGAGATACTTCAAAAAAGACAATATCTATGAGGCTTCTTTTGGACAATATAGTTTGATCTTAATGTTTGTGTTTTACAAGCAAAAACAAAAAGAATCAATATTGAAGAATAAAATTTCCTCCAAAAACAGGTCCCCTTATGATAAACCAGCTTCACTGCCCCAGTATGTGTGGTAGAGAAGTGAAATTACATTTTAAAAAGCCTTCAGAAATCCTTACTGAAACTTTTCACTCGGCCACTGTTTGTCTGTCTGTTGTCGTCAATCAGTTCAGTTTAGCACATGTAGGAACCCTGCCAGGAGATCACGTTTGCCATCAGCAGGGTCACAGGGGGTCATTTCAAGGCTACGTCACCCAGCCATGACAAAGGTACGCTTAAGGCAGCGTGCCGACGCAAGCTGCAATTGCGGACCGTGAAGGGTCCCGCGGACTCCCGGCCAAAGACACCACGCTGCCATAAATCTCCCTTCTTTCTTTAGAGACAATGGCTGGGGCAGCAAAAAGCAAAAACGTCCTCTGTCTATAACAGCAGCACCAGAGAAATTATGGTTTTCTCAAAGAAATGTTGCCCTTAAAAGGGACAGCGGGTCGTGTAGTGGTTAGATTTGCTGCCTTTGGACCCCAAGGTCATAGGTTTGATTCCCCCCTCCAGCTGTTGTATCCTTGAGCAAGGTCCTTACCCTGAAATGTTCCAGTAAAATTACCCAGATGTATAAAGGGACAGATAAGTGTAAGTTGCTTTGGAGAAAAGTGTTAGATAAATAGAATTGCACCTATGTATAAAATCATCCTTCTTCCATGCAGGTTTCAAATCAGGCTGTGGTTATGTGACAGCCACCAAAGCCATAGTCCTTCATAAATAACGTCCCTCCGCACCAGAGGCTCAGCTCTCTCCCGACGGGAGCGCTCACCGATTCCAGCTGCTTCCAGCAGTTCTCGATGTGCTGCTGTGCCTTGCGTCCGTCGTGGAAATGCTGAGGGGGGGGGAGAAAATGAAAAGCCGTTAAAAATGAACCTGAACCGCCATAACCCTTATTAAAGTGATTAAAACGAACCTTGATTGCGGAATATTTAAAGGTCCGGAGAGAGAGGGGGAGGAAGCAGGTTCACAGGAGTGCAGCAGCGAACTCAATGGCAGCACACACGCCATTCACCAAATAACACATTTGGTTAACCAGATACCACTTTCCACTACTAGCGCTCACTTGAGTGTGATAGCAAATATGTTGTGGTCTCATGAAAGCTGTCAACAGGATCAGATGGGAGAGGTAAAGAGGCCCGTGGGCTGCTGGTTTGCACTCGGCTGCCCTGCTAGAAGTGCGTAACTGGGGCAGAGAGCGAAGACGACACTGGGGGACACCAGCAGGCGACGGGAAGGCGGCGATGAACAGGGGACAGCTGGTAGCGTAGTGCTTACAGCTACTGCCTTTGGATCCGAAGGTTGCAGGGCTGATCCCCACCTCCGGCTGTAGTGCCCTTGTGCAAGGTACTTACCCTAAATTGCTCCAGTAAAATTACCCAGCTGTATAAATGGGTAAATAATTGTAAATACCTCAACATTGCAAGGCGCTTTGGAGAAAAGTATCAGCTAAATGTAAATGTGCAGAAGGAGAGGGAAGGCAGAGATTTTGCAACTGTTACTATGGAAGACTCTGAGGTGTTTGGGCTGCACATCTGATTGCGACTCATTCCGCGCAGGGTTCGCGTGTTCTTCCCGCGTTTCTTCTGGGTTTCCTTCCACAGCGAGTGTGTGCTACACTGCTCTGTTGTCAGAACAGGCACAGCGATACTTGCATGCAGTGTATCTAGAAGTGTAAGTCACCTTGGACAAAGAAATCAGGTAAGTTGCACTGCACTGTCTACAACCACTTGTCGCAAGTGGGGTCGCGCCGAGCCAGAGCCTACTCGGCAACACAGGGTGCAAGGCCAAAGGTGGGGGGAGACGCCCTGGATGGGACGCCAGTCCGCCACAGGTCACCCCAAGCAGGGCTCAAACCCCAGACCTGCCACACAGCGGGCACAGGCCGAACCCACCACACTGCCGTGCCCTTCCTAAATCAGGTAAATTCTACATAAGAACGATCTTGTAAGTGCACGGTAGATGTTTATGTTTAATAATTTTTTTTATCAGAAATTCTTGAACAATGGGTAAACCTTTATAGAGCTACTCGTGTGATGCGTCCTGGTTCGTATGGTGGAATGTAACAAATTAACTGTACTCTAGAATCGCGTGTCCGCATCCAAATCTCTCCTTCCGTTGATGTAATGCACTCTTTGTATTTTTCCGCTGAGACATGCATCGCTTTGGAGAAAAGTGTCTGTTGAAATGCAAATGGAAAAGTAATAAGGAATATGAGCTTTAGTCCAGAGCGGAGGATGCATGTGGTATTCAGGGTTAGGGTTAGGGTTAGGCCCACTAGGTCATGATCTGTGTAGGAAGGAGTGCTGCTCAGATCCCACTGGCGACTGGGTAAACACGAGCACTGCACCAAAGGGCAAAGCACTGCAGGACTTATGGGACGGCATTTAGTACAACATAGTAGTTCCCTCGAAGCCCAATGAACAGTACCGCTATATTGCTGGAGCACATTTTTAAATAATAATAAAAAAAAATAAAAAAATCAGGCTGTTTAGACAAGCACTGCAGGCAAACAAAGAGTACAGTTCGGGAGGAAATGCGGCAATAAAAACAGAAGACGTGACGCAACTTTCAATGGCCTCCATTTGTGTCTTAGGAACTGCCTGTGGTGCCCTGTACAAACACTGATGCCGGGTCAAAGGGCCAACTCTCCCAGAGACCACTGCCGGCAAACAGTCAAGGTCTGGATTTTAACTGCCGGTCGTGACGGTCAAACCCACACGGCAGCACTGGGAGGGACGACTCCATTAGTCATGTCGCTAAGGCTGCGATGATTAAAGTGGCTCATAAAAGCGTTCGCATGAAACCGCCTTTTTAGAAATCGTTCATCACGTGTAAAATACGAAGCGGCATGCGGAGGACAATCGCATTTAGAGGCGATCGAAATCGCAAGCGCGATTATCCGTCAAAGATCGAGGGATCGAACCGTCCCTCGAAATCCTCTAGATGAGAAGGCCGGGGGGGGGGGGTGGGGGGACTTCCTTGGCTCAGAAGCATGTTTCACTGCATGCTGTTAATTTAATCACCAAACACCCACAGGTCAATAAGAATATAATTGCCTACTGCGCATGATAAGGGCCAAATAAATATTTGACTGAATTCATATCAGGTTAATCCACCGCGCTCCGAAGTGCCATCGGCCGAGGGATCTCGGAGAGCGGCAAGCGTACAGGAGAAGGAGAGAAGCACACGTGGAAAGCAGAGCGTAAATCAGTACTGTTCAAAAGGAGGTACCTGGGAAAACATGTCGCTCAGAGAATGACAGGAAGTGACACTGACCACACAGCAATGACCAAGGTTAAATGCATGCCGTGCGCACGTGATGGAAAACACCCCGAAAAAGAGAAATAGTTATTATAGCACAAAAACATGATCCAGCGCTGCAACAATGCATTTATGGAGGCAGCGGGTAGTGCGGCGGCGAGAGCTGTGGCCTCGAACGCCCGGCACCTGGGTTTGACGCCTTGCTTCTGTCGTAGAACCCTTGAGCGAGGTAGTTGCTCTGAGCTACTGCAGTAAAAAATGAACCGTCTGCATAAATGGTTAAAAGCATATGGCTTAGTTTAGAAACTAACAAGGTGCTTATTGCGAAGAAAGGTGTTAGCCAAATTAATTACTATTAGTATTATTGTTATTATTACTTTCTCAGAGACATCGAAAGGGTCTACGCTACACTGCGCGGCATCAACGGGGCTGTGGTGAGAATACCGACGCTGCACCAGATACGAGCCATGAGGTACTCGGAGTCTGGATTCTGAACGGCCGACATCCACTTGGCCCCAATCCCATACATCGGATTTAATTATCTAGAACAATTCGATGCAGCGACGCTCCCTTAGGATCACCCGACACCGAGCGCCGTCGTTCAGGGTGGGGCTCTATCAGCGGAACAGCGGACCGGAGTCCCGGGGCTCCTCGGCAATCCTGCAGCACTTGCGGAGAGCCACGGGCATGAGGAGGCGGTGGTGGCGGCCAGCGTGCCCTCAGGGAGGAGGGGCGCCTCGAGGAAGCCTGCGCTTTCCACACAGGCACAGGTAAAGCCCTGTGAGCGTAAGCAGATTTCTCCAGGGTGTAAGGGTGCTGCGCTGTGCATTTTCGCGTAAGCCGGGCCTCTGCGTCCGTAGCCGAATTAGTGCAACAAAGAGGCTCCTTAGTCGAATCACGTGATTTAAGCGCGCGAAGCGAACGCAAGCCCCCGCGGAGACACATTTACGGCGACCTCGCTCTGCACGCTCCGCTTCCAGTTCCGCTTCAGGCACGCATGCGCGGAGGGGACTCGAGTGCTCCAGCACTTCCCAAAGAGAGCCTCTGACATCTAGTCACAGCCTGCCTAAGCTCAACATTTACATATAAGAGTTAGGCATTAATGGGAAGTCGAATTAAAAAGTAAAGCTGTTCAACTTAATGGGGGGGAGGGGGGTGCGGTGGCGCAGTGGGTTGGACCGGGTCCTGCTCTCCAGTGGGTCTGGGGTTCAAGTCCCACTTGGGGTGCCTTGCGATGGACTGGCGTCCCGTCCTGGGTGTGCCCCCTCCCCCTCCGGCCTTACGCCCTGTGTTGCCGGGTAGGCTCCGGTTCCCCGCGACCCCGTATGGGACAAGCGGTTCAGAGAATTTGTGTGTGTGTGTGTTCAACTTAATCATATTGCAGACCCACCTACACTGAGCTGACACTGAACTCTGAATGCTGAGTTTCTTACTGTCGCCGCAGTACTTTGCACTTTAACACCCTCCCGCATGGATGGATCTAAAACAAGAGTTGAACCACGTAGCGCTCGAATACGAACAAAAGTGCAGCTTGCTAAAACATTACTCTTCAGTACTGTCGAGCGATCTGTAGCACCACTGCTCACGCCGGGAAAAAGGCGAAATGCATTCTGTCATTGTCATCTGGGTCCAGCGTGCCACGAACTGGAGGTACGAGGCTAGAAAAAAGAGTTTCACACGGGTTAAGACAATGCAGTCAAATCACCGAGGTCGTCGCCTCCCCGTCATCTAACTGCTGGAAAATATATTTTTCTTTGCACAGGTCAAGCACGCTGAGCTTAACTGATTTCGCAGGGAGCGAACACATCCTTACTGCCAAGTGTTCAGAGGCACGGACAGTACTGGGCCCTTTATCTTGGCCGGATCACATACCCCGCTCTTGTGCGCAGCCCATATTAGGAGCTGATCAAAAGGGCGAATTTGGGAGATAGCCTCAGGAGCTTTTCTCACACGGCCCCGCAGCCAAACATTCCGGCAGAGTTAATGAGGATAACGCCGGAGGCCTCATCGACACATGTAGGCTAAGCGTTATTTACAAATCATAAATAAACCATACACGGAGAGAGCTTTCCAGAGCTTCCATAGGAAAATTAATACCCTTCATCATCATTTTTTCTGCATGCACAGCCATCAGTGTTAGCCTGACAAACAAAACACTGAATAATGTAAATATGGAATGATTCTAATGAAAAATAATTGAATATCACATACCCTAGTACGGAGCACATTTTTTTAAACATGTGCTATTAATGATCAATATGCGCAAAATTGACGACGATTCTACAGCGTCGTCGGGAGCCGGTGGCCGAAGGGGCGGCCTGTGGCCTGTGCCGAAGCAGAAAGACGCACAAAAGGCCTCTATACCCATGTCACTCACGCATGAGTGTGTGTGTGCATGCGCATCAAGAGAGAAGGAGTGAATGGGGGGGGGGGGGGGGGGGTCACATGTCACACCTCCGAATAAAGAACTGTACAAAATACAGCAACATCATTTATTCAAGCCCAGCTTTCATAAAAGGGCCTTTAAGAGAAGCCTGGATGCTAACTTCTCTGTGCTCTACCCCCCCCTTTACCCCCCGCCCCCACATTCCACCCCTCCCACGGCCATCCCTGAATTATTAAACAACAGCAGTCTGTGTCTGTGCTTGACATGCAGTGGCCTTTTCAAGATGCACACCCTGGCAGAGCGTGATCCCATTATGAAGAACAAATGCTACAATAAGGTAGCCATCAAACAGTTGTAGTGGCAGCCTGGCCTTTATTCTGGGTCTAAATCACATGTCCACGTGGCTTGGAACTTCGGTGTCCTACATGTTTTAACTGTTGTGTAGCTCAGCAGCTTCTGTTAAACAATCAGTTATGGTGTAAACGGCCAACTGTTGTCATCCACAATAAAATTCAAAGTTGAAAGTATGAATAACTGCAACAATTCCCCGCTAGCCCAGGCTCCTAAAAGCCACTGCATTTCAGTTCATTCACGAGCCCAGGGAGAGGCATTCAATTATACAGCTATTGATTTAGGAGGGCATTCTTATACACACACACACACACACACACACACACACACACACACACACACACACACACACACACACACACACACACACACACACACAGTCCGAACTGCTCGTCCCATACAGGGTCATGGGGAGCTGGAGCCTAACCTAGCAACTCAGGGCTTAAGGGGGAAGGGAGGCACCCAGGACAGGACACCCACCCACTGCAAGGCACCCCACATGGGACTTGAACCCCAGACCCACCAGAAAGTAGGACCCGGTCCAACCCACTACGCCACCGCACCTTCCCGAGGGTGTTCTTGCAAGGAACAATTCCATTAAGCCTGAGTGAGAAGCAGAAGCGGAACGTCCTAAGGGGAGCCAAAGGCCAAGCCGAAAAACCGGACGCCACCAGAAGGCGAGACCGCCCCATCTCCGGCTTCGCACCGCACGAATATGGCCTTTCTCACGTTTGCTCAAGAGGTGCCTATGTTGTCCTCGGTTGCGGCCGCAGCCTGGCCAGCAACAGTTCACACGGCAAGCACCTGCCCGCATCTCTGCCTTCCGAAACACCAACAGCGTGATGCTCAGGGACCACAGAGACAGGGCTCCTGGGAACAGGGCCAAGTCAACACGGCAAGTACAGGGATGCGGGCCAGCAGGCACCTAAAGAGGGGAGAACAGTGTACGCGCTGTGTGTCCCTCTCCAGACAAACACAGAGCCCCCTTCACCCCCCGAGCTCCTCTAGGACAACCTCGTGCCTCCCCAGCTGTTATCTAATGACATCACCCCTGAGCACTGCGTGTCCTATATATGCACAAACACTGCGGTGAAGAGCAGCGTTAAGCCGACACGCAAAGTGCAGTGAGCAGCATCAGGGCAAAAATCAGGGGCAGGCTGTACTATATTTCCCATATGTTTCACGGCACAATAAACACGAGGAGAGAGTCGAGCTGGGCCGGAGGTAGGAATCCCCACAGTAACGCCGCGGTTTAGCCTGCGGAAACAGCCCGGGCCTTCTGTGCGCTCGGTGAGTCTTACACAGCTGCTAATGGCAGCACAGCGGGACTGTTTCAACAGAATGCTGGACGGCGCCGACGAAGCGATGTGCTCTAGTTTTGAGAAATAACTGAGAAGTAATGAGGTGAGGTGTCAGAGAGGCGAACGTTGAAAGGGTTCCTTCAGCTGTGCCTGAGAAGAAGAGCACCTGAGCGCCCCTGCAGTGCCGTCCAAAGAGACGCCCTCAAAGAGAGCTTCTCCCGCAATCCCGCAGAGACGTGTTCCGCAACGCGGTCCCGCTTCACGTCTCGCACGAAACTTGCTGCGGCTCACCTTCTGTCTTTTTCATTTTCAAAACTTTTAAATTAATTAAGAAAAAAAAAAATAAATCAGTGCAGCAGGTAGCGCAGTGATTAGAGCTGCCACTTTCCAGGTTCGAATCACACCTCCTGCCGTACTAACCTTCAACTAGGTATTTTGATAGTCGCAGATTCATACAGTAAAAATTTCCCATCTGCATAAAAGGGTAAACCATTTTAATTAGCTTAACAACGTACACTTCTTTGCAGGAAACCATTTACTTAACAATATCCCAGTCTTTCCCAATATCCCTAAAATTTGCACCGAACAAGGTTTCAAGTGGCCACAACTTTCTTCAATATCAAGCTGCACTCAAGGTTAAGATATAATTTATTTGGTAAGAACGTGTCTAAAACTGAATATAGACATTACAGTTGGCAAAATCCTCCAGCAACCGTAACGCAAACCATCTGGCCAATATCAAGATAATGAATAAACACGAATAATGAAAATGCTACAACTTCAGCTTAATAACTGTTAAAGGAAACCTAAACTGAGACTTGAACGGTAAAAAAATCACAACGGCAATAGTAACGAAACACAGAGAACAATAAGGAACGGAGACGGTTTATAACAGTTTTCACACTGCTTCACCACGTGCTACTGGATGCTTTTTGCCATGGAGAAGTGCCCCACGAGGTGACGGTACGGTCTAGCTGCGTCTGCCTATTACTTCCAGCCACCAGCTCAAGATAGAGGCTTTTTACTCCTATTGCCCGCATTCCAGGGGAAGTGGGGGTATCCTCCTATTGGTCTGTTCGACTGACCTGGATAGAAAACCCAATTTCATCTGGGGATTATATGGAAACAGTAGCTCCAGCGCTTTCAGCAGGAGCATTTTAAACCCCATATCGGCAGTAGGACACAGCCCAGTTCTGACGACAATTCACATACGTTTACTACATTTATTCCGCGATGGGGCAGATGGTAGTATAGCGGTTAGGCCGTCACCTTGCAATCTAAAAGGTCCCTGATCTGAATTCCACTCCTGCCGCAGTCGTCATGCTATTCCCCCGGCGCGGTTGCGTCGGACCCAAGTGCGGGGACCCAGGAAGCTTGGTCAAGGGGCGGTTCAGTAGACATAGTCGGGGGCAGGCAAACGGTCACCGATGTACAAACGGAATCCAAAAGGGGCAAATCCAAGAACCGTAATCCAAGAAACAGGCGAGTGATCAGGCAAATCGGCGAGCTGGAGACGAGGAGCAGGACGAGGAGCGAGGATCGAGGAGCAAGACTAGGAGCGCGAGCGATCAATAAGGCCGAACAAGGTTCCGCGCCGTGCCGTGCTCCGCATTCCCTTCTTATACCTGTGTTTAACGAGTCGTGGCAAGTGTTCCCCGTTGCGCCGCCGTGGGGGGCGTGACAGCAGTACCCTTGATCAAAATTAACTGATGCAGAAATACAGCAGGAATACGCAGTTGTAAAAATGGGTAAATAAAACACCCGAATATAAAAACTGATCGTATTAAGTCACCTTGGAAAACCACATCATTTGTAACAATTAAAAACGTATTATTTAATATTCCCGTCCGTTGAATATGTACAACGGTACATTTCCGATACATTTCACTGCGGAGGCCGAGCAGCTTGTGCCACAACCGGGCTTCAAAGTGTCAGATAAATTGCGAAGCAGACAAAACAAATTAGCTGTTAACCGTTACAGTATCGGAAAGCAAATTTACAAAGCCAACTTTTTTCGAAATACACAAAATTACTCGCACGTTTCTCATTCCCCAAGTCGGAAAATGTGAGACATGGCCGGAGCAAGGAAAAGCCTCAAGAAAAATTCTACAGAAGCAGCGACTTACCGACTTCCGCTCGGCTTTGAGCTCCTGGACAAAACGTGTGAGCTCGCAGATGATTTGCGAAGTCAAGTTTTCCGCGATGACTTCATGCTGACCAGCATAGTCATTCAACTCGTTCAGGGTTGACAGGAAGGCCCGGCATGACGTGTACCTGTCAGGAGCAGTCGCATTACCAAAGAAATTACTCGATAAATGTCCTCCCGCCCCACCATTTGTTAATAATCAACTTTCAGTTACTACTTTCTCATCTGGAGAAGCAGCGAGCAGAGGATGGCTTGAGATCCGGCCAGATCCGGAACAAACCACCACTGTCCAAACAATTCCAATTAGTTACACACACATACACATTCAGAGTTACAGATTTACCGAAGTGAATGGAGTCATGAGTTATCAAGAGTACCTGCTGGGCTTCACGGTCACGTTTGGACAGAAGACACAAAGCAATCACCAAGAGCACGAGAAAAAGAGGATTGAATAACACTAAACTGTTCGACTCACAATCCCAGAGACCCAACACTACAAGCTATTCATTCCAGCCTGGCGATGAACCACCCGTTTGAACCTGCGGTCTTAACTGAACCCATTCCAGCACCTTTCTGAGCTCCTAGTCCTGCAAGGGCAGCTGGGAAACATGCTGGGATCAGCGGTCCAGGCCACGAGAAGAATAGATCTGCAGTAACATTGTCCTTCAAGCAGGTTTAAAAAAAAATGCTTGAAAGAAACGGCAGATTTCAGAAGAATATCGAAACGGTAAACTACGAAACGCTGTATTTCTCGTTAGCGAATTGTACCAATGTGCCACCACGTGCACTGTAATACAGCACAGGTTCCTCTGTATTTAAGGCTGCCAAACTGCATTCTTTTATTTACTTTATCCCCTTTTCGTTGTTTTCGCTGGAAACCACAAATCTGCCGAATGGCCACTCGGCCACCGGAGCTTTGCACAAAGAGGATCAGGCCTTTTCCCTTAATTATGTGACCATATTCAACCCCATTTGCCAACAGTTTTAGAAAATAATACTTTTTTTTTTGGCAGGAACTCACTTGTACTCTTCATCCTCCTTGGAGTTTTTCTTGGGCTGATATTTCTTTGAGAGGTTCCTGTGCAAAAAAGAAAAAAAAGGAAAAAAAAAAAGAAGACCCAGTCAGTAATCGAAACTAAACGGCAGTTCTGTAAAGAGGAAAAGGGCGTAAAATTGGGAGAAGGAAATCACATGTTTATTTGTTTGCCAGTTGTCCTGGGTTGCACAGCCACGAAGGGCTGAGTACACCAAATCACCGCCGCTTTTGCCAGATTGACCACAGCGTGCGAGGACTGGACTAGTGGCCTGTAATCAGCTGTGTGCACCAGAGTGATGGGTAGGAAAGGGAAAAACACGCCATGGAAACCCTGCATTTTTACCCCACGACCAGAGCGAAGAAGAGGTACGAAACCGTGACATCCGATTTCCTTTATCAGGACCACGTCACTCCTGAACGAGCAGTGCCGTTTGAAGGACACCAACGGAAGGGCTGCCTGCGACGGTACAGGAAAAAAAAACCCCATTCATTTGTCACTCCCCGGAGATCCGTCTTCGTAAATGAAGTGAGCGGCAACTGGCAAAACGTTATTATCTATTTGTGCAGATTAAATCCCTTTAATTAGAAATCATCGCATTACTGACGAAGCGAAGGCGGGAGCAAAAAAGTGTCTCCGCGCTGTTCTCTACGGCATCGCAGCGTAAGATCCACGGAGAGACTGCCCGTTGCAGCCCCATGCAGCCATGCTGGTCCTTCTAATTGGATCTCGGTTCATTCGGGCAAGGTGTCCACTTCACGTAGCAGCGAGGTGCTGCGTTCGCTAAATCCGCATCGCAGGATGAGCACCGCAGGGATACCTGCTTCATTTTATTTTAAGAAATCCCTCTCGCTAAAGGATTCAGGCAAGTCCATAGAACTCAACAGGCAGGTGTGAACCAGTGTGCTGTGCAAAAAAATTCAATTATAAGACATAAAATGATGTAGCAGAGGACACCTGCAGTGCGGTTACCCTGGAGACATGATGCTGTTGTCACCCCCCTCGCTATACTGTAAACGTGTTTTTTTCCCCTTGCGTTTCGACCAGTCACAGGCTCATCTGACAGTGCGTAACTTCATGCTGGCCAATTAAAGCTCACCTGGCAACAGACATCAACAAATCAGCCTATGAAGTGTGTCGCTCACCCCGGGCTCTCGAACCGTAGACTTGACCGAACACCTCCGATTAGCCATAGCGAGAAAAAGCAAAGGCAAACTCTACCAACCGTGGATTTACAGTACAAATTATGAGCTAAACTGACACAGCACTCACATAGGAGTGGCTATATCTATATATAGTCGCAACATTATTTTCTATGCTAGCTGTATCCATTGTACCTATGAATGAAAAGGGAGACTCTCGTGCCGAAAAACAACAAAAAAGCAAAACCAAATAAAGCTTGGAGGTTTGTAATATGGACCAAAAAAAAAAAAAAAAAAAGGCAGGAATATATAAAAAGTAATTCTCCCTCATCATATACATTTGCTTTAATTATCTCACTCATTAAGAAAACAGATCAAAGTCACAGTAACCAACATTAATAAAGCATACGGCACAAAAAAAAAAAAAAAGAGACCCTGGCGGACTTTTCGTTTTCCAGTACGGTAAATATCCCGATGTAGGGCTCGACGCTGGCTATGCCCCCGGAGTCTCGGCGGTTGCTGGGCAGATTGCTCTCCTGCTGTTGCTGTCTGCTTATGGGAGGATATCACAGCTGGGTTTAGCCAGTATTTAACCAATAAGGCCCAGCGATGACTGGAATTAGCTAAGATTACTGGGTTCGGCTCGGTTAAGTGACCGTATTGAATGCCGACTGCGCCACGAGGCAGTCTGTGGTGGTCCGCAAGAAAACGCAATCCAAAGAGCAGAGGAGCTTACGATAAGAACGCGAGGTTAGCGGGGATTACTGCGAAAATCAGGCATCTCGATTTTCCAAAAACACTAACGCATCTCAGTCAAAGTTAACAGCGGTGAAAATATAGTAGGCACAGAAAAAAAATGTTTGTGTCGCTCAGGAAGAAATGGGAGAGTTTCTTTTCTTCACAGTCCACCATCCCTCGTTTTATTTAAAATTAATGAGCGATATTAACTGTGCAATAAATTAACAACGGGGGTGCGGTGGCACCGTGGGTTGGACCGGGTCCTGCTCTCCGGTGGGTCCGGGGTTCGAGTCCCGCTTGCGGTGCCTTGCGACGGACTGGCGTCCCGTCCTGTGTGCCCCCCCCCCCAAAGCCTTTTGCCCTGTGTTGCTGGGTTAGGCTCTGGCTCCCTGCAACCCCGTATGGGACAAGCGGTTCAGAAAATGTGTGTATATTAACAACTGTCCATGACACATGGTGAGGCAATGGCAAGAAGGACATGAAACAGTGTTACAGCTGTGCACAAGTAACACAGTGTCGGCAGTAAACTGCAGGTTATTACAGCTTAGTAAAGACCGTAGAAGTAAAAGACATCGGAGATGCATACGATTTTACAAAAAAACAAGTATTCCTTATTGTATAAGTACAGCAAAACAATTTCCGATATTCTAAACACTTTTTAGTACAGATTTATAGTTTTCCTTCTTCCGGCATCAAGGGAGCACAGCAGGCGATAAAACTAAATACATTTACACCTAAATTTGCATGTTTTTTTAGCATAAAGCAATACAATGACGCAAACAACCTTTGTCACGGAGAAGGAAACAAACTTCTGGAGCTCCGTGTGGTTTCAGGATCGCTGGAGACTCGCCGCAAGAGGATTGCCGCCATAATCGGGGCTGAGTGATTACGGAGTCTGCTGTTCATTGCTGGGGGAGTGACAGACAGACTAGAGGGTGAACACCACCCCCCGCACCCTTCTCCGCCACAGGGGGCCGGTCTGCCAGGAACCAGCACGGTCTGCACGGTCTGCTCCCCGCAGTGGGGAGGGCCCTGACACCGAGGGTGGAAGGGTAAAATGTGGGTCAGCGCTGTCTAGAACTCCGGAGTCTCGTTGCCATGGCAATACATCCTCCTACCGCCAGCCTCACTTCCTGTGGCATCAGGACGGGTTCGCTCGCCGAAAGCGCACCTGAGCCGACTCAGCTCTCGAGCGCTGTCTCTGAACACAGAGAGAAATACGCTGAAGTTTCAGCTCTCGGCTCATAACGCCAGCCCACGTCGGATTTAAAGCTCTCATAAATAGGTCAGAACGCAACCCAGGAATCTGGGCCTCGTTCCGCGTTTTGTCTGCGGCTTTGTTTTCGAACTGCCTAGCGCTTCGCATATCCAGGCCGCCTGCCTGCGGAGCGGCAGGACATCGGACTCGGCCGCACGGTGGGTCTCCGGGCTGGTAAGATGCATTTAGAAGGGGAAAAGAAACAGACACGCGCACTATAACAAACAGGATATACATAAAGCGCTAAGCGCACAAATGAGCGGAAAGTTCAAAAGCTCACATATGCGGCGCAAGCGTAAATGCACGGCGTGCCGCTCTACGGTCTGTGCCAAAACGAGGTGTCAAAGCGTCGACCCAAAAGACTATCCTGGTTCCATCTCTGCGTTCGTAAGTGTCGTGCCGCACAAAGGCCTCGGGCTTCTTACCTGATCTGCTTAGCATAACTGATTTCGATCTCAGACCTCTCCTTGACAAATTTCGTGTAGCGCTCCACAAACTCGATGCCCCACTGAGTGTGCTTTTCCAGGTTGTCAAACTGATCCTGTAAGAGAGCGAGAAGAACAGAGAAAGGTGTGTGAATGGGAAGCAGGGGCCCAGAGTACCTTCAGCTAATGGCAGCAAACCATGGGAATCCCAACGTGACATCCAGGACGCCCGGGACCGTCCACTGCGGTCTTGGGTCGGTACTGGCGACATACGACAGCAAAGTCCAGAGCAAGGGGTCACACTGGGTAAATGCAGGGGTGATGACAGACACGTTTAAAATATTAATTTTCCAAACGCGCAAACACTCCGGAAGCGAACCTCTACAAGCAGTCATCGTGACGCTGATCAGCATGTAAACATGAATTTGTAAGAAGAGGCAATAGAAAGAGCACTGTTTTTTTCAGTCAAAAATGACACATTTTGTCCCCGGAAAAGCTATGAAAGGATTCCAAGCAATGAAGCTGTCCAATTGTCACTTTTAAACTGTATTTTTTTTTGATAGCATAGAGACTAATATGCGATCCACTACAATAAAGACGCTGTAGGAAAAGAGAACGCGTAATGGATTTAAAGGTTTTTAATTAGAACAATTTGTCTCACACCCGACACCTTCCTCCGAATTACTACAGTACAATAGTAGAAAGAAAGGGGGATGCGATGGGGCAGTGGGCTTGGCCAGGTCCCACTCTCTGGTGGGTCTGGAGTTCAAGTTCCGCTTGGGGTGCCTTGCGGTGGACTGGTGTCCCGCCCTGGGTGTGCCCTCGCCCCCTCCAGCCTTGTGCCCTGTGTTGCCGGGTTCGGCTCCGGTTCGTCGGGACAAGCGGTTTCTGACGTTGTGTGTGTGAGTTGCGGTAAGAAGGCAGAGGCAGAGGCAGCCGGCAGTGCGAAACACTGTCGTCTTGCAATGCGAAGGTCCCTCTTTCAAATCCCACAGCTGCTGTGGTGCCCCTGAACAGATACTGTAACAATACCATTTCATAAATGGTTAATCGCAGTAAAGTTGACTTCCTAACATTGTACATCTCTTTGGACAAAGGTGTCAGCTAAATAATGGTTAATATTGATAAGAACAATAATAATATGTAATAATTCCTTCCCAGCTCTACATGGCTCACTATTCAGATATTGCATATTTCTTCAGCGGTATTTATTCCCAGAACAAAGAAATGAAAGTGAGCTTTCAGAGTTCACTTAAGTTCACAGAGTGAGGGCTCACACTAATAGCATTCATACTACTGTCTCAGCATTTCACCCTGGACAAAAAGAACAGTGATACGTACACTGCACGGGACAAATTGCACTTCTGAAAGGAAAATATCAAATTATTTAATATTGTTATAACTGTATCCAAGGGCTGCCAAGGTTGTTTTTATCCTTTGCACTGCACTGTCATTTTCAGTAGTCCAAGTCTTAATGCTTTTTTCTTTTTTACATTTCCTACTAGTGTAACCATGCCACCCGGATAAACGGAGGAAGATGGATGGATGGATGGATAACCATGCCATTTTCTTTGGGTTAACATTAGCAAAAAGAAAGAAGGAAAAAAAAAAAAAAAAACAAACAAAAACTAGATTCTCTACAGCGACTATTTACGTTCCTGACACAGAAAGGACAGTCGGGTGCAGTGATTTGTTCTTGAAGGAGTTTGTAAGTCCATGTGAGGCCAAGAGCCAGAGAATGACACCGAACGATGACGATTCATCGCGAGACACAATTTCATAAGGGCGCTCCAAGCTCGTAGAAAACGAGCGCTACTGGAGCTTTGTTTGCGACGCCGGTGCACAGTGAATAGCTATTCACAGCCAAGCGAACAAAAAGCGCTTTCAGAAACATCCACAGTGCTTCATGTCACCGGTCAGTCAACTGGCCCAGTGTTAACAAGCTTTTAGCTGATATTTATCATTGGTTTTTATTCTTACAAGTTTGCACAAACAGCACATGTTCCACTAGAGGGGAGGCCAAGGCCTCTTCCACCATGTAATCCCAAAGTAATCGGGGCAGCTGGTAGCGTAGTGGTTCGAGCTGCTGCCTTTGGACCCAAAGGTCGGAGGTTTGATCTCTGGCTGTAGAACCCTTGAGCAAGGTACTTACCCTAAATTGCTCCAGTAACATTACCTAACTGTATAAATGGGTAAATAATTGTAAGCTTGTAGTAACTATAACCTTAACATTGTAAATTGCTTTGGAGAGGAGTGTCAGCTGAATGAATGAATGAATAAAATTGTGTTTTCAGATACTTTTTAATCGTACGAGTAGTAGCCAATCAGAGCGCCCATTACTTTGATTAAAACTAACTGTGTGCCAGCAGTTCAGGAAGGACGCCAGCGGTCAGTAGCAGAACGATATGCTGTCTTGTTATCCCGGTACAAGCTCCGCCAGCGCTGCTGTCACATTATCGGCTCGGAGCCCATAAACCGGCGGCTCCTCACTACACCAAGTGTCCCGGCGGCTCCGGAGACTATTCAGTCACTGCAGAGATTGTTCTTTTATTTACCTGGCTGACATCTTTTTCCAAAGCAACTCACGATGTTAGGTTCGCGTACTAAGCTACTTATAATTTGCGACCCATTTGTACAGCTCGGGAATTTTTCCTACATCAATTCAGGGTGCATTCCTTGCTTAAAGATACTCCAGTAGGAGTGGGGATCGAAACTCGGATTCTTTGACGTGAACGCAAACGCTCAGGCCATTACACTACTTGATGAGCCAGCTTAAGGCTGGGTATATGGTAAACATGAAGATATTATTTAACGAGCCGGTCAAAATTTAAAACGGGTTATGCTCCGAATGGGTGAATCCTTTTGGTAATACCGTATCTGCCCTTCTCATTCACTCCTTCAGCTGTCCTGGAGCCACACCTTTCTAGCATTTAATGATTCAAAATATAACTTGGTTTTGCTTCCAAAACTTTGGCTCGCCCACTTGACCCCCCTATCAAAAAAAAAAAAATAAAAAATAAAAAAGCATCGTCCTTCTTGTCACACCACACACTGACTGACTGTAGGCAATCAGAGGTGATGGATGGTATACAGAGCACTGACACCATAATGGAACCTGAAAACAACGCCACGCGATGGGTGACCGTCTGCACCGGGAGCCATCATCATCCCACAGCAAGATTCAAAGTAATACGGAACACCACGCGTGCATCCGCTACGAATCACAGTCCAGTCAGCAGCAAAGCCAGAACACAAAAGAAATTACATTCGGGTCACATATCCCATCTATTGATCTTTACAGGCAGCAAAGAGAGCGCCGTTTCGAAAGAGCGGTGCGCGCTTCCCCAATAACGAGTCAAGTGCAGTAGTGCGGCAGGACTAGAGCCTCCCGCAACAAACACACCCTCTATTCCCACATGAGCGAGCCCATCAACACACATCCCTTCGATCAATCGCACCAAACCTTACTGCGTTCAGTTCATTAAGAGGCGCTCAATGCATGGCTCATTAGGGGCCTCATTAGTTCCAGCCCCCATTTCCCCGACCCTCCCTCGAAACGGCCCCTCCGCCCAACGCTGGCGTTTACCCTGTTTCCCGTCCGCAGCATGTTATCCTGCTTTTGTCCGACGCCGCTCCGGGATGGGGTGTGCGAAACGAGGCGTTGCTGGCCGAGAGGGGGGATGCGTGCACGAGCGAGGCGCTGCGCGTTCACCGGGCTGACTGGGAGGGAGCGCGTGTGCGTGAGAGAGTGGTGGGGGGTGTCCCACACTGCGTGCCAGCACATCACCATCGCGATAGCTGCGCCGCACGCCAGGCACGGGGGAGAGACGAGACTAGCATGCTGTGCCGGGATAAGGCTGTTTATCACCCAGAATCCTCCTTGCAGATTTCGGCCATCTCTTCCCAGTGCTTTTACCGATGCTCTAGCCGCCCTTCTGGCTCCCTTAGCAACAAGCGAGCGGGACCCTGCCTATCCTCTTCATGCCATAAGGGAGCCGGCCGAAGACAGTCGGGGCCATTTAGGGGACCAAGACCTCGTGTCCCGGTGAGGCCAGCGCAAATGTCTATTTATGAAGGTGGCACAGCCACCAAGTGAACCTGCCTATGATTTGTTCTACTGGGAAGTAATTTCGAGTTTTGAGCAAATGGGTTATTGTTTCACCGTACAAATTAACTCGCGGTTCCTAGTCCCCTATTTATTTCATTGGTTCTGATTTTTACTGGAAGACATCTACATGCCTTCATGAAAACCTTTTAATATCACCACACGACACGTTTCGCTGTAGCACACACATTTTATGGAAGCCAGTGAGCATTAAGGGATGTGAAGCACTGCAAATTCTGCGAACAGCACAGCGAATTGCTCTGCAGCTCAGAAGAAGAAAGCGTTCCAGGTTGAATAGACAGGAGCGTGTAAAGTACAACACTAGCAAGGATCTGCGTAGACACATGGCCTCCCTTCACCGCCCGGCCTCCTCGGTCACTCGGCTCCCTTCGTCCGGCGGTCATGCTTTATCTCACTGATTATACGGTTACGGTCAGACACAACTCCTACTGTTCACTAAGCGCAGTGGGACAAACACGTTCGTTCTGCTTTAGCTTTCCTCCTCGCTTCGGTGGAACTGCGGTAATCAGCCCATAAAAAGATTAAAGCAGCGTTATAATGCAGCATTCTAGCAGATCCCATCTTTCTCGGGTGTCAGAGAAGGATGCCAAAGACTTTTACCGACCATTATGCGGGGGGGGGGGGTAACAAACAAACAAACAAACAAAAAAAAAAAAAACTACAATATTAACCGAGATACAGAGTAATCAATTAACATTCATTCATTCATTCTTAGCAACCACTTGTCCAGTGCAACGTCACAATGGTCCACAGCTTATCCTGGAAGAATAGAGAGTGAGGGAGAGTATACCCCAGGTATTAGTTTTTTTCCTAAATACTGAATACAATATATTTGTATCTGGATGCAACACACGATTTATGCAATTAGAAAAATATTGCCTGGCATGCTGCATTAAATGTGCGGCAGACCACTGACTTCCCACGTACCACACTTTGAGACCTACTCTAGGTTAGCAGGGTGTTCCAACTATTATTCATTTTTCCTTGATTTGTCATCTTGTCAGAATTTGACTAAAATGTTTAAAAAAAAAAAAAGGGCTGACAGTCTATATTTTACTATGACTAATCGCACTGGGGATTTCCAATGCAAAACATCCCTCCTGTGCCAAGCAGCAGCCCAGAGCTGCATGAACATTGTATGGATGGAGGTGGTTACATAACGCTGTGTCTCTCTTATTCCGTCTCATTTTATCTGTCTTATGTGGAAATATATAATCACGAAATTCAAGCTAATTTATTTATGGAGTTGGCATTGAATGTGAAATACCCTTTGAGTGTGGTAGGGGCTATGAGCTGTATTTTCATCATATTTCTACAAGCTCTCTCCCCCCGTTGAGATAGATGTTGACCTCAAAGCGAGCACTACCAGTTCATCTGGGACGTTGACCTGCCTTGTGACACAACATGAAGCTCCAGCAATAAAAGCTCTACTGCCGCTGTCGATGGATGACCACGTGCTGTATTGTATAATATGCTCGATTTCTCAGATATGGGCGCTTCTCGTTCCCAGAAGGGTATCCGTCAGGCTTCAAAACCAAAGCGAGCTCTCCTGAAGCTGACCGAGAACTGCAGAAGGAAACCCGGGTTCATGCAAGGCTGGAGTGACCCCAGCGAAGGCCACCGTGGGCCCCTGGGGCGTTCTGTAAGAATACGAGCGAGACACGGAGTGGGGTCCATAAGCACCATTTTACACGCTTCGATAAGTACTTACAAAGACGACACGTTTGAAATCAAAAGTAAAACCCTGCAAAAAGATTACTGAAATTAACACAGAGGGATTTTACAATGAAATCGCAAAATTTAAATATAACAAAAATGTAAACCTGACGGAATTAACAGTCATGTGGTGCTAAAATCTGAATGTGCTACAGTCTGAATGTGCTAAAATTAGAATACAAATTCCCCAGGAGGTTCATAGCAGCAGCACAGTTAAGGGGGTAGTTCTGGTTTTACAGTGCTTTTCCACTCTTCACTGTTGCTTTGCTACTGCAACATGTGACAACTGTGTAGTGAGCCAAAGTGCCTCAAAGCCCATCTTACGTCAGGAAAAACTAATGGCAAACATCACATGAAATACTTAAGAAAGGACTATTAAGTTCAGAGAAGTTCCCATGAAAATCAAGGCAAGAACAGAGACTGCATACATTTCATGATAAAATGTTACAGACCAGTGTTGGCTTTATATCTTTAATTGAAACCATGGAAACGCCCGCCTTTTCCTTTACGATCCATTCCAAAGCACCCATAGTATCCTGCGGTGACCCTACCCGGACGACTAACCAACACCAAAAAAAAAAAAAAAAAAATCAGGAAACGCTGGTGAGAACACATATTCTGTACCTCTTCAACAACCATGTTCTTCCCTCCGTTTCCTCCTCGCTGGTCCTTACCTATGCTCTGTGATCCAGGTTAGTGTTGAGTGGAACATGCCAAATCTCCACCCCCAAGCCAGACACCTTCTACTGCATGCTTCCCCTCACACCTCCCCATAAGGACTCACACACTCCTGTTTGACCCTCATCCACTTCTGGGGCAGAATGGGCTTTGGTAACTAGAAAATGTAATCCTGATTTATAGCATCTTATAATTGCCTATATACAGTATGTTCAAGTTCACTTGCTGGAAATAGGATTTTTTCTACAAGGTATTCGGTGAACAAGTTTCAGCAGGAAACACTGGACATGTCTCTTCAGCTTTTCTGCAGCAGTGATGACGTAGGACACTTGTGGGTTGCTTTGCTTTTACTCGCTTGTAAGCACTGCCCTAATGTGCTCACACTTTTGACCAGTAATGTGTATATATATTTTTTTACATCATTCATATAAACATTCTTTTTTGGGAGTGTCCAGATTTCCAAGCGACAAGCAGGTCACGACATCATCAGTGAAGGAATCTCAGGTCAGGCACTCAGCCCTCCATAGTTTTGTGGTTCTGTGTAGCCCAGGTGTTGGACTAGTTACAACAGGAGCTGTAAAGTGACAAAGCATTTTATTTTATTAAATACTAGACCAAGAGCAGTGAATGAGGCCCATGAGAAAAATTAAGTCAGCCTGTTGGGATGTCAGAGTTTAGAAGAACAGTGTAGCAGCAGCGAAGACCTTTAGAACAAGGCAAGGAAGAAAGAAGCGACTTGATCTGCGGTAAGAGAAAAACTACAACCCTGTGTCCACGTCAATACTGGTCTGTCGGTAACACTTTTCAAACCGTGGTTGCAGAAACAAGCACGATCCCATCGAACAAACATACTGGTGCCATAGGAATCCAGACTTCTGGGTGTTTCGCCACTGTACTCTTCCATTCGCAGTAAAATCCCGAGCTCCTTCTGAATGAAGCGAACACTGCCAAAGTCCCTCAGATGTGACACCGAGCAAACGAACAAACACTTGCTGACATGCTTTCTATCTTGAGCTGAAGACATCTAGCGGCACAGGTTTCCTCCATGCCTTAAAGCCTTCGTACTACACTGCTTGTCCGACCGCATCCGAATGCCCCGCGTTGTGCGTGTCACACTGCTGATTCTTCAGTTTGCATTGTATCGCACATTCGGTATTGCGACCCAGTGATTAATTCTTCACTTCTTTACTAAAGCAAACCCCTTTCAGTGACCTCTTTGTAAGCTGTGAAAGCAGACATTATCCGTAAGGCTTATCTGACAAAGTTATCTGTGACAAAATAAGTTTTACATAGATCAAATGACCATACGCAACACTGGTTTGGATGTGTGAAAAGGAAAATATGTTTACAGCTTCAAATAAAGGCCTCCTGTCTACTTATCCAGAAGCGTTCACAGAAACACGGTGCTTGAGGACACAACATGGCTTCAGGATTTTGGGAGGCAGGGTTTCAGAGGGCAGCTACTCTACTAGTCTGTTTTCAGGAAGAAGCTCATTGACAGACCGTAAGTCGCTTAACGTTAGGCCACATGTTCATCATCCTCTTACTGCCATGACAGACAGACCTGGAACACCAATGATTTCCTTCATTCCTGCTGAGTTACTCTTTTATACTTAAGGTCGCTCGAACACTTATCCATCACGTAGTTAGCCAGTTTCAAGCTTGACGTGAGTATAAAACTGGACGTTGAGGATTGCTGCACGCTTGTTCGAGCGAATCTCCAAACAAACTGTACAACTCAGCTAATGTTGAGTTTTTTTTCTCTTGTAATTGTTGAGTAAAACTGCATGCGCGAACGCTTGTCATAAAAATGCATTACGTTAATCAGGGCCAGCGGGTGGTGTAGTTTGAGCGATTGCCTGAAGGACACAGGTTCAAACCCCTGCTCCTGGTCCAACCCCTCGATCAGTTCACTTATCCCGACTGACTCCCTTAAAAGGTACCCAACTGTACTCATTGGTAAATCACTGTAAATAGCTTTGTATGCAAACCCCCCAGAAAAAAAGAAACAGGTTCCAGCTGAATCAAGCTTAATAAAACTATATTCAGCATAATTGGATTCCGCACAACAAAAACTTTTATATTTATGTCCCTGGCATATGAAGAACTTCCGACTTGCGAATAAAAACGAAGTGATGAGGTCTCAAGTCTCAAATTCAGATTTGTGCTGGAGAGCTTTGGGTCTCAAGTCCAGTTCCTCCTTATCGCCCGCTCAAGAAAAGCCCATTTCTTATTGCATGCCAGCACCTCGCTCGCATGAACAGCGGCAACAATTGAAAAGAGTATCTATCGGACGCTTGCAAAAAACGTCATTACCTCTACAACCAACTGAAGGACAAGCAAACTACTTATCTTGAAACTACAGCATATAGGCACAAGGATTGATGAAATAAATGTTTACATAAGTCTCTTAAAATATAATGTGTTGCAGGAAAATGTTAAATAGCTACCTTGACCTGCAGAACAGATGTATTAAAAGCAAAACAATATCAGATCTTCAGGAGTCATAGCAAAGTTGATCCCACTGGTTTGTTTGCGGGCACTTTGCAATGCAAACACGGCCGCAGGCAGAAACAGGAGATACAAGCCAAACAGGCACAAGTCTTTGCTGGGGGTTGGGGGTTGGGATTTTAGGTGTTATAAATAGAGACATCCAGCGGTCTGAAGTAGTGGCAGCGGGTCTGCTCGATTTACACAACCCCCTCAGCGCCCTGGCCCTCGGGTCACGGACGGGAGGCGAGCTGGGAGGAAATTGTAGACGTGCCATGCTATTCCAGGGTCCCATCAGTCTCCCTTCTTGACCCTTGCTTCCCTCTGGTCACACTCACCAGAAAACTCAGCTGTAGCTCAGTTACATTATTAATACATGGATTTACCATCAGACGGACTAGGAAAAAATCCGAGGCCTGATTTAAAGCCACCTGCTGCTTCAGCCGTCTGCTGCTGGATCACGAGACATGAATGTGCAGTTCTGGTGGTATGTATGTTGCTCCAACATGCCGCCGTGGTAACGGAAATGGCAAATTAACCATAACCGAAGAGACAGCAGGACAAAGCAAAGGAAAACAGAAAATTTTTTTAAAAATTAGCATAGTAATGGGCTGCAGAGATTAGTTTCCTGAACATGCTCGGCACCCATGGCAGCCAGCTGGAGGCGTCTCATTCCGCAGTCCATAATTCAGACTGACTGCCCCCGTCACTCCAGGAACACGTGCTCATGAGTTCAGGCTCCAAAGCTCCTCAGTGGCAGGGACTGCAAGGCTGGGTGAAGTATAATATCAAACCATCTCTTTCCAAAAATGAGGCAGAGTTTGAGCAAGGGTGAACTTCGAGGTGGATGATGGGTGGTGACAGGAAAGAGTCACATGGCACCTCTCCAAGCACGCAACACCTCGCCAGCCACTGCGGCGGCTGCTCTCTCAATACCTTGCAGGCTTAAATTGCCTTGTTGGCAGTTATCCTTGGAAACCATTTCGCAGGGGATGATCAATTAGGGACAGACGGGGGATGAAGACAGGCAATCTAGGGTAATTCCGAGAACGTTGAGGGCCGGACACCTCGACAAAAGCACAACACTTACCTCCCTTTTCTGCCCCGACTCTCAATACGTTCAGTACTATACCAGCTGACAGGCCATGCGATTTACCGTTCATGCTTCAATACTTTATTAATCCTTTGAGTAAAGCACATGATTATGTTCTCAGTATAAGACTCTGAAAATTATCACTTCATTTTAAATTGAGACCCATTTTAGTACAGTAGTTTTCCATACAGAGAATAAGCCTAGTGTTGAACTTAATTACACTATCAAAGGGGTTTCTCAGTTTAAAATGCAAGATTAAGTCTAAATTTAACCCATATCCCAAAAAAACCGACCCTTGGAATACACACCGCACGTGTAAAACATTTTTTCCGAACGGCCATTTTCATCCGAATTTTATTTATACCTCGTTAAGTTTAAGGTTAAAGAGATCTTTGATTTTACCTTATAGGGAAATTCTGCTTTGCTTCAGTTACAAGTAAAAAAAAAATATATCTTTCAAAGTTCTTAGCACTGATCGCTTTGAGAGTGCAGCACCCTGAATTTTAACAAGAACATCTGGTAATAATTGGAGAAAATAAATTATTTCGAGTACAGAACCATCAACACAATGACCTCTGCTCTTTTACTTTCCAGGCTTCTGCAGTAACCTGTCCCACCGCTGCCATTTCTTCTTTCGTTCTGCAGGACAACTAATCTGCCCTAACGGGCAATGACAATTTTATCCATTTATTTTGCTGCTCGATTCTTCTGGCTGCTTCCAGTAAATGGCCTCTCTAACAAGGCATTCGGGGGGGGGGGGTACTACCCAGCTGCTTCCATTCCATCTCTATTTCACCTGTGAAAGCTCTCATAAGAACCACACTTTTACATTGTCAAACTTCACTGACGTACACCCTGGACATGTGATCCGCAGGTAGCTGGAAGCAGCTGGGTAGTTCTTTTTTTTTTTTTTAGTTCAACCAAGCAGATGGAAGTGAAAAGCAGAAGACAGACCCACCGGCTGCGTTTCACAGTGGAACCTCCAGCAAACCTGGAGGACCTGCTTGAGGTTGCACGCCGCTGGGTTTTCCCCAGAGTTTCCAACTAAGACCACGGCCATCATCCTACACCAGGAGTTGACGACAGGCCCCCCTCCCACACAATGCTAACTCCAGACCCTCTGAAGTCATTTATTCCACCTTCCTGTTTGCTGGTGATCAAACGTGTACCAAATATCAGCAGTATGAATGGAATCCCTCTTCAGGAGCCAGGAATACTGACTCACTGAATCCAGTTCAAAGATAAGTGCTCATTTTTATTTATCTGACTCATCTTTAGGGATGAGTCCTGTCCTTTCACTGTCCATAATGAGGACATGGCTCATTTGTTATGCTCCAAGTATAAGAGTATACTCAGATCATATGTGGTATACCGAAAAATTGCTGCAACAGCTTACGAAAATGTGTGCTTTTTTCCATACAATTTGCTTATTGTTGAGTTAAAAAAAAAAAAAAAAAAACTGAACAGAGACTCATGTATTCCAGGAGAAAGAGTAGATGATATAATCTGTGCAAGAGGCTACTGAATTAAGCTGATGTCATTTGACAGAACTGTACACTGTCGGTACACAATCACCTAAATCAAAATTTACTATTAAAAAAAAAAAACAGGAGTCAAACATTCCATGGTATTCATGGTATTTTTTTCATTCAACCTGTGTAATTTGGCAGAAAAGATGAATTTCCAGAACTGAAATTTATCCTAGCCTTATGGAAGGTGAGAAGAGCGACGGCGACGACGACGCTCTACGAAAACCGATCGTCATCATCCTGCGGCCAAAGTCACCTCTTCCACGCGTTCATTCCGTTCCGCAGTCAACGCCGAGGCTCAACCCGGAACGCAATTAGCGCACGCTAACAACAAAGAGCTTCCATTTCACTCATTGAGGAAGGCTAAAAACAAAAATGTGTGAGCATCGGACTTCTGCGGCAACATTTGTTTCTGTTTTATCCCCTTCGGAATGTGAGCGGGGTGATCTAGTCGTGCAGATATTTGAGCAACGCTTCTAGAAAACGGAACCACATGGGAAACGAACGACCTGGCCGCGAGATCGCTCCGCGCTCCGGACGTCTACCGACGCGAGCGGGGGCCCGCGTCGTCTCCCGGCCAGGTCCGCGCTTCTTTCGGGCAACGCGCAACCATTACGTGCATCTGGATACGATCAAGCTGCCGCTCTGTTTCTGATGGGGAAAACATTACGCAGGTACCGCTCATTTCATCCAGCATCCCAGACTGCTAAAGAGCGCTAAAAGGGAGTCAAGGCTGCGTTTCGCAGAAAGTAACCCGTTTATATCGGTTCACGGTATACGTAATCGGTTTTAACAGAGGCTCGGCATACCTTCAAAACACGCGGTATACGTAAATGCCAAAGTTACAAAACCGCTTCAAATCCCGAGTCCAAAAAGCACATTACTCTTTCTGCCACGTGAAGAAAATGGCCGCCAGCCAGGCCCAAACACAGCCTCTTGCATCAATCCCTTGTCTCCGAAGACATAAACAGACAGTTTTGAAAACAGGGAGGACGCTGGAGCACCGCGGCCGGCCCACGGGGGAGATCGCCCCGGTCCAGACGCGCGGTAACCTGCACATTATCAATATTGGAGCGTCGCTGCCGCGGTGCACATATAAGGAAGTCCTCGGTGCAGCACCGATTAAACATTTCCCTTTTAAAGGCATGTTTAGATTATAGGTTTGTTTGCTTTGTGCAACCCTTTTATCTACTTAATCATGAATTGTAGATAAATATTTACTGAACCGGGGGTGCGGTGGCGCAGCGGGCTTGGCCAGGTCCCGCTCTCCGGAGGGTCTGCGGTTCGAGTCCCGCTTGGGGTACCTTGCGATGGATTGGCGTCCCGTCCTGGGTGTGTCCCCTCCCCCTCTAGCCTTACGCCCTGTGTTACCGGGTAGGCTCCAGTTCCCCGTGACATCCAAAGCAAGTCTCCAGAAATTAGAACATCCAGCTGCATGGCCTTCTACCTAACAAGTGTTATTCCTCTCCTGCTAAATTATGCAGGAGAATATTCGACTTATTCCCTGATCGCAGACTACCGCTGCAAAAAGATGGAATCGACGCGATACTGAGGAGACCGGAAAATCTTTTCCGAATGCATTTATGTATCTCGATGAGTCGAAGCGCCTTGAATTAAAGCTTAGCTTGTAGCCTATGCAGTAACTCAACGGAAGGTATAATCATGCTGACTACAGAAAGCCTGGAATGGTTCACTGCTATAGGCACCGCAAGGACAAGCGTATCAGTGAACTTGGCCTGCCCGCATAATCGTTCCCTTTATTTGGTCTTCACTTTTTCGGCCTGCGATTATCAATATCATTTACCGTTAATCAATCTGGATTTTCGTTTATCCGGTCTGCGGAAGCGATCCGGACTCAAAATATTTTCTCTATAGTGATAAGCTGAGATCACATCTGAAGACTGTGACATGCAGCTACATAAGAGACACTATAAGACTCACCGCATTATGGGAACCATGTTCTCACACTCTGCTGAGTGCTGCAGTCTGGCATGCTACAGTCTCGCTGGTGTACGCACATGTTTCTATTTGCATCCTCTGTTTTCCACCATTGTGATTTGATTATCTTTCTATCTCTCTTCATCTTCCCCAAGCCATCCCCCCCCCCCCCATACACACACACACACACACACACACACACAAAATCACAGTAAGTTTATTTCATTAAGTATCTTTGTGTATAATACTGCCATTATTATTCATTCTATTTTAACGGATTAAACCACTTTTCCAGACAAATAATTTTTGGTGATTTTGGAGTGAACTAGAGATGGGCTTGGAATGAATGGAAAACACACACACACACACACACACACACACACACACACACACACACACACACACACACACACACACACACACACACACACACTCTGTCTGAAGCCGCTTGTCTCAAGCGGGGTTGCAGCGAGCCGGAGCCTAACCCAGCAACACAGGGTGCAAGGCTGGAGAGAGGGGGACACACCCAGGACGGGACGCCAGTCCATCACAAGGCACCCCAAGTGGGACTCGAACCCCAGACCCACCACAAAACAGGACCCGGTCAAACTCGCTGCACCACCATGCCCCCCCCCCGAATGGAAAATAACAAAGTAATTTATCTGTTTTTTCAAAATATTTGGTTGAATTTCAGGAACAAATTAGAATAGGAAATTGGGGGATAAGTGGTAACATTTACCAACATTGTCCTGACTTTCAACATCAAAATATTTTATTGGATTACAGTATAAGACTCCTTCAATACTCTGTCAAGTCATAGCAGTGGGCAAAGATACGGTGAAGGTCACACTATACGGTACAATGACCCAGAGGCACCAACTAAAGGACTGGCACATCTTTGGATACTGAGAACCAACACTGTGCTGACATCCGAAGGCGAGCAGTAGGCAGTTTGTGCCATTTCCTGTGGAACAACCTCTATAATGTTTGAGGCGAGGTAATAAAAAGATGTTCGGCTCACGTGTTCAAAGAGTCCATGAACGCAACCGTTATTTAACCTCCAAGCTGAAAAGCTGGTAGTAATGAAATAAGTAAAACAGGCAAGAGAATAAGTCATAAAACGCACAGCATGCACAAGCGCTGAACATTACATTGATAGTTCACTTCCCTAAATTCCAATACAACGAAGGAACCCAAAGACATGCGTGCTCTTGTAACCGTGCGAAACATACAAACAAAATTTCTCAGATACTGTATAGAAAACCAACAAGAATAAATGTTAAAATATTACATTGACAGATTTTTATACATGCATTTCTAGATATTTTTGGTTTCTTTATATTTATTACATGCAAATCAACGATTGTATAAAAATGCTGGATGGTCAGAAAGAAAGAATGTACGTATGTTATCACGCTTACGTTACGTGATCATTTGCATGCACATATACACTGTATGCTCAATGTTAAAGCTAATGCTACAGGCTTGGGGGGGAGATGGTGGCGCGGTGTGTTTAGCCAGTACCCACTGTGTGGTGGGTCTGGGGTTCAAGCCCTGCTTGGCATGCTCTGAGATGGACTGGCATCCTGTCCTGAGTGTCTTCCTGCCCCCCTTGGCCCTGCATTGCCGAGTAGGCTCCAGCTCAATGCGACCCTGCTTAGGACCGTTGGTTGGTTGGTTGGTTGGTTGGCTACATGCTCAATGATCAGAAATACCAGTGTTAGAGACATTAACGAAAGAACAATTTCAGAGTTGTTTGATAAAAGGCTTCGGTGGAATTTATAGTTACCATAGTCTAATACCTGATTTACCCTGTAATATTTACTGTAAAAGCAGATTTCACAAGGCATGCCCCACTGAAGAGCTCCAGAAGTACATTTGTCACCATCTAAATAAAATTCTCCCTGATAACATATTCCCTTGTATTATACTAACTGTTCAGCATTATGGTAACTGTTGCACAAACAAAGTCTGCAGGTATCAAAGACACAAAGAAATCAGCCTGCGGTCTCCAAATTTGTTTTAGAAACTGACCGCCGCTGCAGTCTTGAAATGCACGGGCCAGCTCAAGATTAAATATAACTCCAGCGACTGACAGGCTGAAGATTGTGAAGCTTAGGCGGAGGACAGGTGAGCACACCGGCCCCGCATGGCAAGCGCAGGGCTTTGCCTGCTGCTAAAAATATGGCACAGCCGAAAAAAGGTCACAAAATGAAGATGCGAATTCAAAGAAATGACTCGCTGAATTAACCCGACTCTGGCAGACCACCTTTTCAGGTTCTAGTCAAAATCAGAGCAGAACGAAAGATGTTTCTTCATAATTCTTGCAATGACCTGCACAGATCAAGAGGAAACCAGAATGACTGGATATGTAACCGTTAACTTTGTTACTTGGTCTCTCAGACTGAAAAGGATCAACTTCGGCTACGAAGGCCAATATTTTTTTCCAGGATGGAAATATCCACAACTCCAGAGTTTAGGGTCACAAGTTCTGAAAATTGGAATTAGTACTGGAGCTGGTCTTGGAATTATATTAAAAACCTTGCTAATAATATCAAACTTGTCTTCAGTGCACTGGCTTCCAAATGCATATATAAGACAAAAATGCACAAAACCCTTTACGCTAGTCGTACACACCTGTAACACATTATATTAGTGGCAGACCAGAGTATATTACTTTAGTGGATAACACCCATACTAAACTATACGAATGACAGACAGAAGTAAAAGTAAACTGAACATAGTTTGATGGAAAGAAGGAAAGGTTTTCCCAGCAAAATCAGCTCAGTAAAAGGGGCAAAAGAGGGTAGAGTTTAGGGTGCGAAACGTGAGGCACGTCACCGATCTGCCAGGACACATTACGGGGATTCTCCCTACGCAGTGCCGGAAGACACCATGCAAAGGCAGGGAGAAAGAAAGAATTACTAATCCAGGGTAGAAAGCTTCTAAGACAAATGCACAGATAACTTTGAAACTCCAGAAATGAGTGGCTTTGGGGGACAAATGACACAGAGTTACTGGTTCACCTCCCACCCTTAACTACCATTATACCAACATTCAGTAACCATACAACTTTAAGAAAACAAAATGAACTGTTTTACCATATGTACTGTACCCATGCAATTAATATTAAATCTAAGAGACTGGGTTGTGAGTTGGATGATGGGTTCAAAACCAGTTCAGAATGTCTGGGCTTTCTGTGTTCTCCACATGTTTGCATGGTCTCCTCCAGGTGCTCTGGTTTCCTCCCAATCTAAAGACTTGTTTCAGGCATACTGGTCACTAAACTGCCCTTACTGTGCAAATTTCTGCGATTAACTTTGCCAGTGACTGGCTTTACATCCTGGGTGTAGCCTGTATCTGAGATAGGCTCAACTCTCCACTAGACCGGTTACAGATGGATGGACGAAGGCATTGTACAGTACTACATAATCACAGACTAATTTATAAATCAGCAAAATTCTGGGACCAAACTGTATTATCACCCTGTTGCAAAAGTAATAGATGTTTTGATGGCTGGATCATGATAATTATTAAGCAAGGCCTGAAATTTTCTAAATGAAATTTTACACTGAAACATGTGCCTGAGTCACCATCTTACTCAGGAGGTTGAGAGGACCTCAACAGTGGAAAAAAGCCGGAGTAATTCACTGAAATTGATGCCACTGCTTAGCACACAACACAACACACAACATGTGAAGAGTCCTGGGTCTCGATGGGGGGGCGAGCGAGGCAGCGACTCATCCAACCAGTGCACGTGCTGAGAGAGGGGAAGTTTTACTTAACTTATACACGTCACCGGGTTTCCACCCTCGGGATGTCTGCGATTACACATTGCCGAGACATAATTAATTTTGACTTTTCTTCTTTGTCACTTCAACAAGAACTGAGCTACGTATGCCGGGGGGGGTCATCCTGGGGCAACCCCAAACACACACCCGTCTGTCCTTCCGCTTACAGAAGAACACATGCCTAAAGTATCTGCATCACATTGTCTCACTGGGGAAGAGACCAGGTGACGATCGGTGCAATTTTTTTTTTTTTTAGCTTGCCACCTGTACTTTCTTCTCATCAGATTCCTGTAAGAGTACGAAAAATGCAACGGAAGACCTGCCGACAGCACTACCTTTCAGGATGAGAGGCGTGCGTCCTAATCTAGGATTTAAATCCCAGTACGTTTGCAGGGGAGCCCAGCTGAACGCGACTTTAAGAGGGACCGGCCAATCACCGAATGGGAGAATACATTAAATACGATGGCATGCATGTCAACGCTGCGCACCAACGGCATCGCACAGCAAGCGAGATCACAGCTGCACAAAGGAAGATGTCTTTGATTCTGAGGTTGCAAATGTAGGTTACGTGGCTCAGGTGCTGAAGTCAAGCAAGTTGAGGATCATCTCCGTTCACATGACAGGGGAAAAAGCGTGATCACTCGCTGCCAAAATGACACGTTTCCTCTGTATTAAAATTGTACAAGGGTTCAGATCGGGTGCATTTTGCACATCAGCTCCAAAAATTCATATTCAAAGATTATCCCCCCTTATCACAGTTCATTCGGATGCAGAAAAAGGTTAATATCTTAATAGCAAAAGCAAAGAAATTGAGAAAGAAGGGTTACAGGATTACAGTAATAGAGGTGCAATCTGGCAAGGGCTGCAGAGACACCAGGGACAAACCACTGCTGTCCGCTGCCCTTCCTCCATCAGGACTACTTGTTTAATATGTTATTATTCAGTTAAAAATATTATCTTGCACAAGGCAAGGAGTCTGCTGTCTAGATGTGCGCTCAGCATATATAAGAGTGAAGTTAGTGCCTTTGCATTCCCAGTTAGACTGGGGATTCTCAAGAAAACTGCACAAAAACAGAGTATTCCAGGTACAGGGCATTAACATTATCAAATGCAACAGGAAAAAAAGGGAGAGGAGGAGGAGGGAGAGAAAAAAAAAAAAAAAAAAAACTGGCATTGGAGTACTGTGTACTCCCTTTCAATTTAATTAAACCAACCCTGGGGGAAGGGAGTGTGTGTGTGTGGCGACTGAGAGCCTTTACAAACACACTCGGAACCACAGATGTGATGAGAGTGCATGAAGGACCAGAGTATCCGAGCGCAGGCCAAAATCTCGGCCATCGCTACTCCCTCCGACTCCACACTCCTCAGTCATCAGTCCACAGTCATCCCACCACCATCCACACTCTGCTGTCTCCTCCTCCTCCTTCCTCGGGGGCTCACTCCCCAGGCCTCGTTCGTCACCCCTCAGCGCTCATCGCCATGTGAACGGATCCAGCTCACACGTGTCACACCAAGGGATCGTGGGGGGGGGACGGGACGGGACTTCCACACACGGGTGCGTCTGACAGCTGCGTGTGTTCGGCCTGCGCGCGCTGGCGCTTCCACCTTCCTTGGCGCGGGATCGATCTCGCAACAGCCCGCTGCTCCAATGCGCACCGATGGCAATCGGCGCCACGAGACACGCCAAACACAAACAGCACGGCTGCAATGCCACTTGGGGTAATAAACAATATAACGACACGCGTGCGCGGCTGAGATGCCGCAGTAGTGTGAAGGCTCACCCACGAAGCGCGCGCGCCCTGTGTGACACCGACAGGTACGAACACGCAGGCACGACGATGCCCGTCCGCAAATGTCGCGCACTCTCCACTCGCGGTGGGGGACCGCTCACAGCGGGGAGCCGTACACGGACACAGAGCGCGCGCGCGCACACACACACACACACACACACACACACACACACACGCAGACAGACAGACACACGCACGCACGCACGCACTCACCCAGAGCTCTGTCCCCCAGCTCATGGTGTCCACACTGATCGAAGCCAGTATTAATCCACGGCTTCACGCGAATCGACAGAAAAAAAAACAGGAAGGTCACTCTCTCTCTTTCCCGCTCTTCTCTTCTCCTTCGAAGCCAGGCTGTGTGTCGGCGGCAGCGCTTCTACTCGACCCCCCTGAGCCGCTCTCCTCTCATCTCCTCTCCTCAAGATGGCCAGGAGCCGCAGCGGAGTCTCTCCGGAACGAGAGCGAGACGCGGTCACCCGCCCCAGCGCCAGTCATCCAGAGACTAGAGCTCCGCGCGTGCGCGCGCGCTCGCTCGCTCGCGAGGTCCGGGCGGGGGGGGGGTGGCTTGTTGACTGTGAGCGCGCGCCCAAGAAGCATAAGGGAGAGGAGAGGCTGCACGTTGTAGAAAAGGCGCAGTGTGAGGAGCGCAGCTCCGGCGTCCGTGACCATGTGCTCCTCGCGTGGCTGCAGTACGGAGAACCGCAGCGCGAAAACGGATGATTAGCCTCTCGTTTTCTATGTGGAACGAACCCATTATTAAACTAAAGTACGGAAAACGATTAAAATTGATTTACATGTATCCCCACCCCCCGCCCGTGTGCGTCATCACGATATTTGCAGACCACTGAAGCATTTGAGGGAAACGCCGCTCTCGTGAGCGTGTACACTAGACTACATGTACAGTGAGTGATGTTTTCGAGCAACAGCAAGTCACGTTTCTACGTCGTGCGCATTGTGTTCGGGGTAGCGCTTTTTCCTCCTTCCCGAGAGGACGTGGTGGGTTCGAGTGTCGGTGGGAATCATGCCGTTCTACCTTTGACCAAGGTGTTTCATTCAGTATGACCTGAAAGAGAATGCCTGGACGTACAAGTATTCCACTATTTTTCCATCTGAGGCTTTTCTCCAATGATTGCTCCAATGCAAAGTGATTGACGCTAATCTACTTACACAGGTTACAAAAGGTGATAAAATAAAGCATTTGCGCAATCGTCACCCCTGTGATAATATTTTTGCAACAGTGGTCAATAGGTCACGTATACCGTATGTTGTGCGCTTTGTTTTCAGGATAAGACTCGGTTCCCGTTACCGGAGAGAACGGTTTAAAATGCAGAGCAGGTCTGTCTGCAGCGGGACGCGAGTGCTGAAGGAGAATAGCGACACCTGCTGGCTAGACGGCGACACGTTCACACCCGCTGAGCGCGACAAGGTTCCCGAAGGGCCACGCGCAGCTACAAGAAGCTCCTCACCCACCGCAGACAAACGCATGGCCGCTTACAAACGCTTCTCCAATTCGTGTCTTGCTCAGAATATTTACTGCAGTCAAATATGTAAGAAAACATTGCACCGTATTACAGTAATTACTATGTGAAATCAAGGTTCTCCTGAAAGCATCTTAAACTATTTTACGGTAAGAAGTGTATATGGTACAACAACAAAATAAGGCATCACAGAAAATTAAAATCTGCAAACAAAGTAATTAAAAGGATTATAATGCAAATAATTTTAAAACCAATGAGAGAAAGGGAAGAGGGTGTAACATCTGGATGTGAAAGAAAGAGATGCAAAGTGCAATGATGCCAACAGCAGAGAATAAATACAAGTTCACGGTGCTAACCAGGAATTAAAGTGCACAGGTGATACGATGGAGATGGAACAAAGACACACAGGATGTTATACAAGAAGTGAAAGTGTTGTGTGAACTGAGCTCATATAAGCATGTTTGGCAAAGACAAGGTGGTACACAGGATCTGAACAGGGTCACAATGGACTGGTGTAAACAGGACAGGAGCTCCAAAATGGGCCAAGAGCACACTAGACCAGTAACATGAAGAACCAGGTCAGTGACCGACCACCACTCACTAACCACAACTTCAGTTATAATGATGAATCCACAAACTAGTGCTGTTCCATCAACCTCTTTGAAGGTCTAGGAACTGATCAAGTTCATTGACAGCAGGTGTGTTGGCTTAATTCACGATCGTGAAGCTTGTCCTACTTTATGGAGCAGAGAGCTGGGGAAGCACTGGCACAATCATGAGGAGAATCCAGAAGTTCATCAACGCTTGCCCCAGAAGGATTCTCTGGCTTTGCTGACCCAAAACACACACACACACACACACACACACACACACACACATTTTCAGAACCGCTTGTCCCATACAGGGTCACGGGGAACCAGAGCCAACCCGGTAACACAGGGCGTAAGGCCAGAGGGGACACACCCAGGACAAGACACCAGTCCATCGCAAGGCACCCCAAGCGGGACTCAAACCCCAGACTCACCAGAGAGCAGGACTGTGGTCCAACCCACTGCGCCACCGCACCCCCATCCTGACCCAAAACCATTATCACAAAAGAACCTTGGCAGCAAACAAAACAGGAACCAGTGGAGGACGAAATACTCCAAAAATGCTGGAGATGGATCAGCCACATCCTCCGAAAACCTTCTTTCAGCATCACACGGCAAGCCCTCACCTGGAACCCACAAGAGAAGAGAAGTTGAGGCCGACCAAAAAACAGCAAGTGCTGCGACACAGAGGTAGATATGAAGGAGGTGGGATTCACCTGGAGACAACTCGAGACTGGATCTTTGGAGTGCTCTCGTCGGTGACCTATTCTCCAGGCGGGGCCAAAGTAGATGATGATGATGATGGTGATGGTGTGTTTGCTTAGTTACATGGATCTCAGGTGATGCATCTGGTGGCACTCAGGGCTTTCACCTGCTGGGGTTGTGACAAGGAAGCATGTGGTGAGGGAGAGTAGAAGGTGTGTTGTTTGAAAAGTGGGTTCAAGGTTTGATTTAAAAGTGCTTAGAGGAGTGGATGTCTATTTTTGAGGAGGAAATTCTACAGCTAAGGAGTATACTAGGAGAACTGTATCTCCCGTAGATTGTGCTTAAGGATTAGGGGTGTAGAAGATCAGTTAGGTAAATAAATGCTGTGAGGTGGGGAGTAGACTGGTTTTTGAAGGTCTTTGCAGTATAGAGCTGCCAAGCTATGTAAATCTGTATAGGCATGTATGGTAATTTTGAAGTCAGCTCCAGAGCTTAAAGGAAATGGGGCAGGGATTCTATAGCATGTGGTGACTTGCAGCTGAATTTGGTCAGGATTCTAGCTGTTAAATTCTGAATTTAGTCATATTGTGAGATACATCCACTGGAGTTACAAGGATTGAACTTCACAAGAAGTTTAATTTCTTACCCCTCCTTCAGCTGACATGTTCATGGACCACATTTGGATGGTGAGAATTCATTTACAAACTGATTGCCTGATGCAGGGTCATGGAGGTTCAGGTACCACATATATCAGAGTATGACAGATGAGTTATGTTAATTTCACAGCAACATCTCTGTTGGTCTTTCCGGCTTTTTTATAATGTTCTTCAGCAGAACAGAAAACACAGAAACAGACATGTGATAACATTCATCATCAGCAATGCAATGGGAGATTTGAGGAACAGCCCGAGAACTTGCATATTAATGTTCTGCAAATAAATGCAGATAAAGTTCAAAAACTGTATGTAACTACATAGCAGGTAATTTATTTATACCACTGAAATGTAGATCTAACCTGACCTTGTTCCTAAACCGCAACCTTTTTAAAACTTTTTCATGCAACACGTTACACTTGAATCTGTGTGATTTCAAATATAAATTGCTTAGCAAGGTACCTGATGAAAAGGAAGTTTACAAAAATGGAAAGAGGAACCAAGACATGCAGCAGGTTCCAAAGGGATTTCAGTTAGACTTCCCATGCGATTACACTTAAAGATAATAAAAGCAGAATTTCACGGTCCACACTCATTCTGCTGTTTCTGAGAAACTTGTCCATTGAAAAGAAACATCATTTAGGGACACACAGAGACAACCAAAGCATTTAAAAACAACTGCATGTTAATGTATGTATGTAACTAGCGAGGGCTTAATCTTTCTTTTCAAAACACCAGCCTTATGGACTCCTCAGCATAGTTTTGTTTCATTATGGACAGGTAACTTCTTTGGTCTGGTCTGAGAATGGCTTTGGGTCCCTCAAGATAAGTCGGAGACAGCTGCTTGGGAAAGGGAAGTATGGTCTGTCCTGTCTCCCTGCTGCCATTGGATAAGCAATTTCACAATAAACTGATAGATGTACTTACACTTAATGCTTTAAAACAAAATATGATTTATTTGGAAGCATAAGAACTAAACTGGCTTTTTACTGAGTAGTAATGTTTATGCCAGGAGAAGAAAGAATTGGTTTAAAAAATGTGGAGCCGCACCCTTGTATGACTATAACAGGCAGTAAGCATTGTGTCAAAGAAGTTTTCTTGTTGTTTTTTGGAAGATACTAATAGCTTTCAACTTTTTTTTCTAGTTCTAACCTTTATCCTTTGTCAACTCGTCTTTATGATTCCATTTTCTGGATTTATCCATACCCTCCTCGCATTTTTGACAAAATAGTATTTTCAAGTTCCCTGTTACGTTTTCTAGTTGAATCCAGTTTTTTTTTTCACATTTGCATTTTATGTCCCCACAATATACCTTGACAATTTTTAATAACAATGCTTAGTACTGCATATTGCATAGTATGCAATGAAAAGACAGAAGCAGCCATAAACTTTTAAGTATATCAACCTACATTATTTACATTACATTTACATTTATTCATTTTGCAGATGCTTTTTCTCCAAAGCAGCTTACAATGAAATACATGAGGCGTTTAGCTGACTTAGTCATTCACTAATCTACACAGCAGACGAGCACATGTGCGTGCACACACAGATACTATGAGCAATTTAGAGAGTCCGTGTCTTTGCATCGTGGGAGGAAAGCGGAGAACCCAGAAAAAACCCACACAAACACGAGGAGAACACGTAAACATGATCTATCAAGTGTCACATTACAATTTACAGTTAAGGCCACAAGTGAGCCGTGACTAAGTCTTAAAACTTTCCTGAGTGCTAAAAAAAGAGTTGACGCCCATTCACATGGCCGCTGCTGACTGTTACTTACCCTGGAACTGATGCAATACCTTTATAAATCCCCGACAAAGGCACCGCAGTGAATGTTCAAACTGGGCAGATGCAAACTTTTTGAAAGAATATTTAAAGTAAAGCTAAGCAATTGCCAGTAAATGTCAACTGAATCAGAAAAAAAGCCAGCAAGGAACTGCTGTTGTACCGCAGAATAGGTTACGCATCACCAGGTACTTCAGCAAATAGGTACAATTCTAAAACCAGAACCAAATCATATCACATACCTTGTCTATGGACAGAGTGAAGGGTGCCTTTAAAATCAATTTTAAAAGAATCGCGGTATATAAAGGACTTTTCCTTTAGTAAAAAGGAAACCAATTAAAAAAATATGTCAGTTGTTAGACATACATTTAAAAACACAAGTGAGACATCTACTGTTCCTAAAGATTAGGAAGTGGAAGTGAAATCTCTATGACAGCAAGCACTTGTACTCAGTGTGAAAGCTTGAGAGCACAGCAGACTCATTCCTAGCTATACACACAGACTACAGGCTCCACACTGAACTCAGAACTTCCGTCAAACTGGTGTTTGCATTTTTGACCATTTCTCATTGAGCCTGGAACTTCTTTCTTTTTTCTCACAGCTTCTGGAAGACTTCTCTTGTTCTTCCGCATTTGTTTTCATCTTCAGTTACTTTGTGGATTTTGTGGTAAAATCGTTTCGTCTGTTCTGGAAGCTCTTTAAAACTCTGTTTATTTCTTTGAAAAGATCCTTATTTTTCTGGGATTTGGTTTGTTTCCTCTTCTGATTTCTGCTATATTCTGACACCACTTTAAGCACCTTCTTTACTGGGAAATAATAAATCATAATAATTAAGATATTAAAATTTTAAACCATTAAGGGAAAACATAATCCACTCATGCTAATTGCTTGTCCTGGTCACAGCACAAAGTCTATCCTGGAATCACTGGGCACCAGACTATGAGTACATACTGGATGGGATGTGGGGTGAGGCAATCTGTTATTTCCAATACAAGTTACATTATGAAGGAAATTCACAGAGAAGGTCGGGTGATTTTTGACTTAGTCAACTTGGATGAAAGCCTAAACTAAATCAATAAGCACAGAAAAAGTATACTGCTACTACTACTGCTACTACCACCACCAACACCAACAATAACAATAATAATTACAACAACAACAGTAATAATGTAATGGAGGGCTAATTAATATAAATACTTGGTGTTAGAGTCTATTTCTGTAGTCCTGTGTTCTGTTCTGATTGGCTGATATGTTGCTTATGCTTACATTGCCACGGGGGAATTCTGGGGGGCTCAAGGGGTAACCTCCTAACCGTTGTGTGGAGAAGAGAGGCTTTGAGTGACATGGGGGAACTCCAGTGTTTGGGGATTAATTTGTACTCTGAGACATCTGTGTTAAGGCTGACATGATTACATTAGCTGGTCTTGTTGATTTTTATTCTTTTGTTTTAGATTTTATTATTGGCATGGCAGTTTTTAGGATTAGGGTTAAACTGTACGTCTAGCTGTTGTAGCGGCTCTGGGACAAGTGGTTCTGAAAATGTGTGTGTGTGTGTGTGTGTGTGTGTGTATTTATTGGAAAAAGATTTTAATTATCGGAAATGGTGAATGGAGAAATTTATTCCTGTCGAGTTGGACAGTGTGTGGAATGAGAAACCTTTAGTGGGCTGGTATCTACTCTGATGAGTGGGAAAAAAAACAGACGTACGTGGTCAGTGTTGAGTTGTTTGTTATTGTTATGGGTTTGGGGGGCACGGGGGCGCAACGGGTTTGGCCGGGTCCTGATCTCTGGTGGGTGTGGGGTTCCAGTCCTACTTGGGGTGCCTTGTGATGGGCTGGCATCCCTCCTGGGTGTGTCCCCTGTGCCCTGTGTTGCCTGGTTAGGCTCCGGTTCGTTGCAACCCTGCTTGGGACAAGCGGTTTCAGACACTGTGTGTGTTGAGGGTGTCTTATTTGGAGATGTTAAATTGCGCATTTGTATGGTCTTTCTATTTTCAATGGGAGTTAATAAAGAAAAAAAAAAGTACTGTACGCGGTCAATAAAGAGAGCAATTTCGAGAAACCCTCACTGCTGAGCCTGTCTCCAGTAGCTCCTTCGGGGGACACTCTGCAATCATAATTTATCATTTTATGAGTTCAATCTGTGGCGTGAACTAGTTTTTGAGGAGCAAACAGAAACCCGTGAAACCGGCCGGACAGCGCAATTCGCCCCTTTCCTCTTGTTGCTCAAGAAATGAATCTCCGGGCTCAAATATTCCGGCCACTGAGCAGCTTTTCCTTTCACTTTTTCTGAAAAGCCCGCCCAGTCCGTGTCACCGCGAGCGCGTCTCGCGCTCACACCGACCAGGCTGCTCGCCGAAGAGGGACGATGGCGGGCGAGAGAGCACCGCTCCTCAAGAAGGGCTCGGCGTCCACCAGGTACTCGTTCCACCTGTCCAACTCTCTTTCTACGCATGGAGCCTCGCAAATGTGCTTCACACGGACCTTGTCAGTACAGGCTGGCTCTGTGTGTGTGTGTGTGTGTGTGTGTGTGTGGGTGTGTGTGTGTGAGAGAGAGAGAGAGAGAGCGAGAGAGAGATGTTCCGATCAGAAGATCAGATCTGCCACCTGCAGAGTGTTACATTTGACGCCGTGGTACCTACCGCAGCTTCCTGACATGATGATTCCGCACCTCCTTCATCAGTAAAAAAGTGCGCCTTTGTTATTGTATTGCTGTTTTTATTTATGTATTAATGCATTAAATTCTTTCTAAAACCCATTTTATAGTACTGAGTTTATACACATTTACAAATTAGATAGTTTGTATGTGATAAAACGCCACCATTTGACGTGTTTCAATGTCAGACATTGATAACAGCAAAAATGTGCATGATTTAAAATGCCTAGTTAGACAATTTCTCTATACATTTACACTATATTATATAATTTGTTACAAAAATCTTAGCATTTCCTGTAATTGTACATGCTGCCACTGAAGTAATGTTACTCTTAATCATGTCACCTGTTTGAGAAACTTTATGCTACCAATTCTGTGTACAGCCACTTGGTTAAATGTTTTAAATGGTCACATCAGACAAAGCGACTGCACTTGGAGACAACGTGTGTCTGCATCTCTCTCTCTCTCTCTCCTCCTCTCGGTGAAATGCTCTTTTATTTTTACTCACTCATATTTCGCTTTGGGTACAGGTGTCTGCTTACTGAATGAGTGCAACTGTAATACTGGGAATATACTGTAGGACATGAGACAGGGTACATCGTCGACAAGGCAAATGTATTTTATCATATTTTATTAACATGAAGCAGCATTGAAGTTGTCTACTTTAAAACATTATATATGTGTGTGTGTGTGTGTGTGTGTGTGTGTGTGTTACATCCACCATCTCCTTTGTTCGGTGTGTTATGTTATGCTTTTCCCATGCGAGATGGTGTACTGTTATGTGTCCCTTTTGCACCTCAGAAGCCCCAGGAGAATGAAACAGTGATGTAGAAAAATAAGTCAGTTGGAGGATAATGTTGCGAGAAAAGTATTAAAAAGTGTTTCACTTTAAAATCTGGACTGTGTTTAACAGGCCATAAGAAAACCACAGCAGCTTTTTTGTCAGCATGTGGTCACTTTGACTTGTACCTCTTTTTATTCACTAGGTAGCTTTTGCAAAAGTTTTGGATATAGCTAATATAATGAAAATGCTCCAAATAAAATCTGTATGAAAAAATCCAGAAGTCCCAGTGAGTCACCACTGCCTCATGCTTCTGCTCCACCTTTGTCTCTTCCCCTTCTGAGTATGTTTTACCGCTAACTCGTGGCAGAAAAAGGAAATGCAGGCCATTTTTATTGGGCATCTGAGAAATTTCAGGAAAACTGAATGGTGAGGAAAATCCAATTAAAAATAAGTAAACTTGGAAATGTTTGGAAATTTGAAACTTTGCAACTCAATTGTCGGTAACCTGAGGTACAGGTGTACTTACCCTGAACTGATATAGTAACAATACCCTGTTTTTATAATGCCTTGTAGCTCAGTACAGACACCCCTCAATTTACGCAAATAGACCGTTCTTCAGTCCCTTACATAAGTCAAAAGTTACGTATGTCAGATTCCCCCTTCTCCCCCACCATTCAACATCATTGCTTGCTCCTTTAAACCTGCAGCATCCTTCACTGTCGTATTCATTGTCAATACAGCTAAACCTAGTTCCCATGCTATAGACAATAATCTTTGTCCACCTTCATATCTCCTTATTATTTTTAATTTAATCTCCAAATCATTTGCTGTACGCTTGCAAGATGGTTCTTGTTTTCTTTCAAGTGCACGTTTACCACCAGGAGTTGTGACTAATGAAATGGGTAAAAAAATATGTGAAAAAAGCAATACGCTAACAAGAGGAGATGCGTTCACAGCTGAAAACACATGAGAACTGGGAAGATGGAGCTTCCAGCCTTGTCTGGCTACACTGACCTGTGCTTAACACATTTCAGATGTTTTGCGTAAGCGTTATCCGTAAATAATGTGTATGCCAGGAATACTTACACTGCACACACATGATTAATTTTTATTTTATTTCATTTTATTTTTAACCTTAAATCACAATTGGTCTACTTTCAGTATGGTCACTGGTCATATACTATACATATGTTGTATACATGCAGAACTTGCAATTATTATAGTTACAATTACACATAGATTACAATCTCAACTGTAACACAGAACAGAAATACAAAAAACTATATTGTCACATCTCATCTAATAGAGTTGCATAGAAATTTTACAAGGGCTTTCAAGGTCTTTTTCTTTGTCTTCTTCTTCCCAGCAATGCCAAGCTTTACCTGGCAACATTTTCTGCAGTCCTGGGCAACTTCAGCTTTGGGTACTCTTTGGTATACCCATCTCCAGTGATCCCTTACCTCCAAGTAGAGGACAACCCCAATCTGAGAATGGATACACCCCATATTGCCTGGTTTGGGGTGAGAACAGATAATCCTTTAAAGAAGGACTGTACTTGCTTATTTGTGTATCTTATAATACTTAAAAAAAAAAAAAAAAAAATTGGTGGGAGGGTATCGGGATTTGTCTATCCTGTGTTTTATGCACCTACTCGAATGATGAACCTTGGTGCAGCAAGTGGTTGGCAACAAACTAGGTTTGCTTGAGACTTTCATGTCTGCAGCTATGTCTCCTTCTCTTAATGTAATGCATAAATTGCACTTTTGCTGAGATGTACGTCGCTTTGGACAAAAGCGTCTGGTAAATGAATAAATGTAAATGTAAAGAAAATTGAAAAAAAAAAAAAACTACATAAACTGTGTAGGAAAGTAACTGGACTTCGCGGAAATAGTTTCAAAGCAGCCTTAGTGATAATAATTTAACTACAGGAGTACTGTACAGTGGATGATGGCTGAAGACTAATGATGGCTATAACTTACAGAGTTTGATTAGGAATATGTACCTGAAAAATTCAATTAACCTCCTTACATGAACATCATAGAACGGGTAAGACTGAAATGAGAAATGCTAGCCGAAGACTAAAAAAGAAAAAGAAAATGAATTGTGAATTTTTTTTTTCTGCTTTTATTCACCCAACAGTCTGTGTTCTCACTGGGAGCTGCTATGGGAGGCCTTGGTGCCATGCTGCTGAATGACAAGACAGGACGTAAGATGAGCATCATGATATCAGCAGTGCCATCCACGGTGGGGTCCCTGCTGTTGGGCGCAGCTCAGACTAGATGGATGCTGTACCTGGGACGCATACTGACAGGCATCGCCAGTGGAATGACGGCTGCTTCTATCCCCGTATGTCTCGTTGACCACAGTTATTGGAAATGTAGGCAAACTAGCTGAGTATTTTGTCTTTTAACAATGCCTCCCTTGTGATTTAGCACATTACTAGATTTTTTTTTTTTTTTAAAAAATCTGTACTTTCAATTTCAGTTGATTTGTCTAGAATATACAGATAGTAGCTAAGGTACAGGAATACTCATTATTACAACATTACTGTGAAACCCTGTCTAGGTTTATGTGTCAGAGATTTCCAGTCCAAGTGTGAGGGGTGTGTTGGGATCCTGCCCTCAGGTTACGGCTGTGTTTGGGTCTCTTACTCTTTATGCACTAGGTAAGAAAAGGAGAAACCCGGCAAAGATATATTCTCTATTTTATATTTTTTGGAACCATTAAAAGTGTTAAAGATATCGTTCAAAGTGAAATAAATGTAAATTATACCTTATGTGTAAACATGTTCATTAAAAGTTTGACAAGTTTTCCCCACCTGTGTTTAATTAGGGCTGCTGTTGCCATGGCGATGGTTAGCTGTTGCTGGGGAGTTACCAGCTCTTCTTATGCTTGTGCTGCTGTGCTTCATGCCCAAATCCCCTCGGTACCTTATCAGCAAGGGCAGACAGGAGGAGGCGCTCAAAGCGCTGGAGTGGCTTCGGGGGAGGGATGCCGATTTCATATCTGAGTTACAAAAAATTGAGAGGAGTATATCCAGTCAGGTAACAACCTTGTCAAATTGTGGTTCATGTATAACAAATCTTGCAAATAAATGAGTCAGTTTCAGCGGTGTCGTATTCACGTTTACTTAGTTCATTTTCTTGTCTTAGTGCAAAAAAAGCACCTACAGGTAGCTTTTGTCACAAGGTTTCTGCATGAAAAAACCAAACACTAAATATAAAACATGTGTTCTGTAAATACAATCATCATCAGCATAACCGTCATTTTAGTATACAATCCTATAATGACTAATGGAGAATAGAAACTTTTTCCATATAAGTACAGTTTGATAATATGATTTATGTCAAAGTTAAAATAGACCCAAATGATTTTGAATCTTAATATGTTGTTTTTTAGGGTCACATCAGCTGGTCAGACCTGGCCAAGCCATGCTACTACAAACCAATTCTGATTTCAGTGACAATGAGGTTTTTTCAGCAAATGACTGGCATAACCCCTATCCTGGTGTACCTAGAGCCCATCTTTCACCGCACCAAAGTCACATTGGTAAGAAACATTGATTCTCATAAATCCTTAGCAATTAATTAATCACATATGTTATCAGAATCCATAATATTTAGAGACTTAGTTGTACAATAATTAATGATTTGTAGTTTCTAAATAATATGAAAGCCATAGATATTATGGCAAATAAGTAGGGCAAACACACCAACTTCTGGGTTCTTCATACAGGAGCCTAGATATGATGCTGCACTGGTAGGTGCAGTGCGACTTCTGTCAGTTATGATTGCAGCCAGTTTGATGGACAGGGCTGGCAGGAAGAGGCTTCTCTTCACCTCAGGTGCGTAAACACACTTTTATGCTATATACAGAGCCATAATATGAGGCAAAGTTAAACACAGAGCAAGCGCTCACTGCCAAATGACAGCTTGAGCCTGAAATTTGCTGTTTAGCTGGCAGCAAAGGGTAGACGTGACTGACAAGACCTCTGCTTCTTATTTCTAGTGAGCAGAGGACAGGTGAGGAGATAGATAAGTAATGATGACAGGAAGCACACAATGTTCTGCATAAGATCATGAGTGTTGATCAGCTCACCAATGGGCAACAGGTCATTTCTTGGTCTCTCTGTACCCTCAGGGTTCCTGATGTTTCTTGCCTGCCAAGCCCTGACCATTTACACCCACACCACACCCTGCCCTTCCATAAATATTACACACTCCCAGCTGCACACACCATTCAGCATTCTGCAGTCCCACGGGGTTCAGCAAAGTCCACCCTTTGACCCCATTACTGTCATCCCCCTGCTCAGCACAATGGTCATCATATTTGGTAAGCCTAGATGTGTGTTATTCCACTTTGTAATTTATAAAGCAATACAATTTTGGTGTTTACATTTTAGTAAGCTTTTTTTCCATAAAGTTTAAGTTTTTAGTAAGTTGTTTTACTTTCTCCTTGACTGACCTCCCCTGCAAGGTTATGCAATGGGATGGGGCCCTATCACATGGCTGCTGATGTCAGAGATCCTTCCCCTGGGAGCTAGGGGTAAGGCTTCCGGTGTGTGTGTAGGTGTCAGCTGGGTCACCGCCTTCATCTTGACTCAGGTCTTCATGCACGTGGTGGTGAGTTCCTTTTCCCTGTTTCTTCCCCTTACTTCTCTAGTACTAATAATGGCAAGGGCACCATCCTGGCCATTGGCAAATCATCATTTTACTTTTGCTGCGACTTTTCCTGTGTAGAGAGTTAGCTGAGTATCTTCATTAGTACCTTCCAGAATACCCTCCAAAATGCACCCGTAACATTTGTCTTTTTTTTCCTCTGCAGGAAGCCTATGGCCTGTTTGTGCCTTTTCTGTTTTTTTCTGTGGTGGCTGTGATCAATATCCTCTTCACTGCTTTATGTGTGCCAGAAACCAAGGGTCGCTCGTTGGAAGAGATTGAGAACTATTTTCGAACTGGACGGAAATTCACAATCAACCAGAGCTAAGGCACTGGGGAGTGTCATGGTTGATTTTCTACATGCAGGGCTAATGTCAGAGTTTTATGTCAGTCTCTATATGTATTGCACTGTGCAGGTTCACAATCCCTTATCAACAATTCTGAACTCTGAAAAGCTCTGAAAACTGAAAGCTTTTTGAATATTAGTCGTCAAACCTGTATAGAAACAAAGCCTAATGACAATAATGTTGGGATCCTCAAGGAACCAGATATATTGACCGTTTACTGCATGAGTATATACAAGTATTTAGCTTAGTTTAAATTTGTATATGTTGATCTTGAAATGGTAGGTACTGCATTAGTGTAACATTTCTCTGTTGTAACACTGTATAAGCAATTTATCAGATAAGTTATATCAAAATGATTGATACAAGTAAAAGATTGTCGTTCATTAATTGGTTTATATGTTATAAAGCTATAAATTATATATGTAACTGTAAAAGAATTTTAAAATGACTTCAAAAGGAGTATTATACAGAACAAAAAATAGAGAAGTAAGCATGAGACATTTAAGTAAATGTCATTATATTCTTGTTTTTCATTAATCTTGTATATCTTAAAAACCTCAATTTATTGTTTTGCCATAAAGCGATGGTACAGACCAGTGAAAGGACATGAGATAACGGTAAAATGTGACGCTTGTATTCAAATAGGGAATCAGTCTATGAAGCCTCCTTCTGACTGTCACATGTTGAATGTAAAATGTTGAGACGTATACTGTATATATCATCTCCACATAGATAGGTTAGTGGAGAGGTTTACCCAAATCTTTAAACAAGGAAGTTGGTACAAGGAAGGGTGGTAGAGCAGACTGGAGAAACTGGTACTCCTGCCTTCCTTTTAAGTTTTTAACTCGTTGGCAATGCCTGTACACGGTGACTGAACAGATTGGACCAATCATATTCAAGATAAGCCAACCTGGATGCCAAAATGCAGGAAGAACAATATGATATGAATTTCTTAAAGGGGACAGAGAAATCTGACAGTCTGTTCCAGGGATGCAAACCCTGGACAACAGCAGCAACTCAGTCTCTGCTAGCAACAAGTGCTTCTTGATGTGCTCTTCACCGTCCGTGATGTCTCAGACCTCCTGGGCCATAATACCCTAATCTTACCATCTGGAGGGAAAAGTTACCATTTGAAGAATTGGTCCAGCCCCATTATCCTGGTCCCAAAACTCAATGGCAGCTGGAGTATTGTATTTGCAACAACTTTAGACAGCTGAACACCATCTTCAAACAACTGATTGAACATGTTGGACAGGTGAACTACATCACCATCCTAGACCTCTCCAAGGGCTACTGGCAGGTGCCACTCCACCCCCAGGTCCTAGGAACAGACTCTCCCCTAATCTTCCTTTGTGGTCAATAAATGTGTACTATGTTATCTGTTTAAGAATTAAAAAAATTACTATATGCAACTTCTTGTGTACTGTAAACTGATATATTTAACTTTTTGTATTGTTCTCTGAGATGTAGTTCGCTTTACAGAGAATAAATGAATAAATGTAAATGTAGTAAATTTGGAATGACTTATCCAGCAACTCTGTGAAGAACAATTTAGAAAAATAACTATCTAGCTATTAAAAGATTACATTATGCACTTCTGTTTATTACATTATTGAGAAAGATTTAAAATATATTGTTAAAAAATAATAAGTAAACAGTTTATATTACAGATAGTACAGCTTTTTCCAAAAAATTACTTAATTACAAGTAATGAGCTACAATTACTTTGTTACTAACCACCTCTGTTACTAACTACATACTTTGGTAGGTACATTTTCAAAGCAGCATGAGGAAACTAATAGAGGTCAAAAGTTGGCGCCCAAGTTGCAAGGGTGTCACTCACAAAACCTGCAAAGTTATTTAATTTTTTAAGCAAAATGGCCTCAAAACTAATGACAGCATAGACCAGACATGGACAAACTGCATTCGTAGAATGGTGGTTGCAATTCAAAACATGCTGACGGGGAGATCCACACTGGGTATTTGCTGAATGCCACAGAATGATAGCCTCAAAAATTACCACAGAACTGAATGAGTAACTCTGTGATCCAGTCTCAACAAAAACTGTATCTTGCGAACCTCACAAAATTAGAATTTATGGCTTCCATTCGGAAACCACTTGTATCCAGCTTACAAAGATGCATATTCTGGTGTAAGGACCACAGACATGGATCCCTGAGCAATGGAAAAAGTAATATGGTCTTATCAGTTATCTTGCACCCAGTTTTCTATATTGGTCCATTGTACATTTGGAAAAAGCCAAAGGATGCCTTTAACCCGCAATGTCTGTTGCAAACTGTTAAACATGGTAGAAGATTTGGGGAGTCATTTGGTTTGATGATTGCTTTGCATAGTTGTATAATGGCCAAAGAATATGAGGCCTTTTTACAGGATTGGGTATAAGCACTGCTACCTCATGATGTTGCCAAATTAAGCTCCCCATTGGACACAAGGATGAAGTCAAATGCCTTCTATGGGCTCACTGGGGCTTTACTGGAAGTTCTGGAAAGCAGAGTGCAAAGCGGATTTCCGCCTCCTTTATCTCTCAAAGAACTGGAGGTGTTTCTTCTTGAAGAATTGTGCAATATCCCACTACACACAGCTCAGGACTTGTGTGTCAGCATTCCAAGAAAGCCTGAAGTTGTTCTGAAGGCACAGAGTAGTCCTACTCCTTATCAGCTCCTTGATACTAATGTTAAGTTTCCATTAATTTTTTCACCCTCTTCATTTGCCAGTGACTAAAAATAAAGCATTTGTCCAAAGTACATGTGTCATCCACCTACAACAATCATTTGTGAACAGCAATCCTTTGATGACAAGTCACATAGACTGCATGTTGTGTGCTCTGCTTTTGGGTCTAAGGCTTGTTCTTGATTATTGGAGAAAATCGCTTAAAATTTGTAGCTGGTCAGTGCGGAAGGAGAAAAGTGATATCTGCTGGACTGACATGGTTGTCAGTTCAGAAGTGCTCAAACAGGAATCCACAAGAGACTGCTTGTGCTGTGTCCTTGTATACTTCTCTCTAATGGTAGATCTAATAGAGATATCCGAGGAGGCTGTCTGTCTGTGGTGGAAGTGGACAAGTGCTGTGTCCAGCTCCTGCCACCGTGACAGATGCCAGACATACCAGAATGTGACAGGCAGCAAGTCTCTTAGTCTTTTCCCTTCTTCATCATGTTCTTCAAGAAAACAGAAAAAAAAAACACTGAAACAGGTGAAAACATTAATCATAAGTAGAGCAATGTGGGATTTATGAGAAATTGCCAAGTAGCTTGCATATCAATGTTCTAAAAACAAATGAAGATAAAGTTCAAAAACTATATGTAACTAAGCAAATTTCTAATTTATTCTTGCAGCTGGATTCTACTTTTTTCTAAAGCAAAACTGTTATAAGTTTTCCTTTTAAACCACACATTTTTTTAACCATATTTTCAACTTTGTGCTTTTAGATATAAATTGTTTTATATCGAAAATTGGAAAGAGGAGCCAAGACATACCAGGCTGTTTTGCTTATCTAAATTGTCCAGATAACTGAACTAAAGTCTCATTGATACAGCACAAAAAAGTTCCCTGAAGTTGACCCCTTACAAACAGCTCAAATAAAATAAGCTTTATGATGTTTTAGTGTTACATTTGTGCCGTTGCAGTTTTTGAGATAGTAACATTTCTTTACTTCGGTGACGTCACTCCAGCCGCCCTACAGAGCCGCAGGAATTTGAATTTGCTGATTTGTGTCGTTTAAACCATGGTTCTACCTCCTTTGGTTGTGGAGATATACATGGTTGTTTACATGGCACGTGACGTCACTTCGGCCCCCCCACAATACCGGAGAAACTCGAATTTGGGCTCATTTGTTAGTGTTACAATCGGCACAAATTCGAGTTCCTGCGGCATTGAAGGGGGGCTGGAGTGACGTCACGTGCCATGTAAACAACCTTTAATATCTCCAGAACGAAAGGAGATAGAAACACGGTTTGAATAGTACAAATCGGCACAAATGGAGCATAAATGAATGAGCCCAAATTTGAGTTCCTGTGGCGTTGTAGGAGGGCTGGAGTGACGTCACTTCCAAAATAAATAAATGTTAATATCTCAAAAACTGCAACGGCACAAATTCAAATTTTTACGGCACAAATGTAGCTCTAGCGAAAGATAAGGTATATTTCATTTGTGCTGTTTGTAGGGGGGCCAACTTCACAGAGCTCACAAAAAATGGTTTTGATTCTTGGTGTTCCATCGGGTACTTTAATGGTAGTGTAGAGCAGTAGATAGCAGAGTGGATAGAGCTGCTGCCTTGCAAGCGGAAAGACCCTGCTACCACTGTAGAATCACTTACCAGACACCTTTACTCTCATTTGCTCTGGTAAAAAAAATAATTACCCTGCTGTATGCATATGTAAATGAATGTAAATAGCTTGCAGGGTGGCTGGTGGCGTTGTGGTTGGAGTAGCTGCCTTTGGCACTGAAAGTTGTCAATTCAATCCCTGCCTCAAGCTGTGGTGCTCTTGAGCAAGGTGCTTGACCTGTAATTGCTCCAGTACCTTTGCCCGGCTGTATGCCTGAGTAACTAGCTGTGGCCCTCCGGAGGACTGATGTCCCATCCAGGGTGTGCCCCCTTCTTCCCAGTGTTTCTGGGATAGGCTCTGGCTCACCGTGACCGCACTTGGGAGAGGCTGTTATTGAAATTGGTTGGTTGTAAGTAGCTTCACGTATGAACCTAACATTGTAAGTCAGTTAAAATAAAAAATGAATCAGTGTTTTGTTTATTTTGAATTAAATTTAGAGTGAAGCTCAGCAATCAGAGTGAAGTCACTGCTCCTCCAGAATGAAAAAAGCGAGTTAAGAATGGTTTGGTTTGGACATCTAGTTAGAATGCATTGTAGATACCACCCATAGGTGGCACACCAGGTTTGTGCTACCAGGAAGCCCAAGGTGAGACTCAGGACATTCTGGACAGATAACGTCTTTGGTCTGGCCTGAGAATAATTTTGGTTTGGGAAAGGATAGTATGGTATCTCCTGCTCACCCTGCCGCCATTGGATAAGCAATTTGACAATAGACTGATGGATGCTTGTTTTTTTTTGTTCATGTTTTTCAACTATGATTTATTTGCATTTTTAACAACTGAACTGGCTTTTTACTGGATTATAATATTTCTGCCAGGAGAAGAGGGAATGAATTAGTTTAAAAATGTGGAAGTTGAGTCACTACAGACTCACTGTTGCATGCCTTTAAGAGGAAAGAATTGTGTTACTGTTGACGTTCAGTAAAATATATGCCTAATTTTTAGTTACTGGAACATTCAAATGACTTTCGAGTTCTTTGTGAACTTACTGACTTTTTGCAATTCTAACCTTTGTTCTTTAAGTCTCTCTTTACATTCCTCTTTTTGGGTTTCCTCATACCCTACCCACATTTTGATGAAACAGTATCAAGTTCCTTGTGAAAATTTCAGATTGATTCAATTTTTTTCCACATTTCCATTTCCAGTGTAAATACTAAACCCTGAGAATTCATTAATCACGATGTCTTGGTGCACCATAAAAGGCAAATAAAACTGAACGGTACTATATAATGTAACTGAACTACAGACGCTGCCTTCTGGAAGTGTCATAAGGACATCCACCTACATTAGTGTCACATTACAAGTTACACAACTGAGCTATGACTAATTCCACAACTTTTTGGAGAACTGAAGAGTGAGACCCAGCCTTTCATGGGGCTGCAGTGAATCTGGCTGCTGCTCTTGGTTAATTACCATGGAATTGATCCAATGCCTTTACAATTCCCCTACAAAGGCTCTACAGTAAATGCAAAATCAATGTAGAGATGCAAACTTTATTGAAAACATTTAAAGTAAAGCAATGCAGTCATGAGCAAGAAGATTTAAAAAAAGTGGAAGATGAGTCACTACAGACTCACTGTCTCATGACTATAATAGGTGATAAGAATTGTGTTACTGTTGACATTCAGTAAAATGTTTAATTTTTCTTTTCATTTTTTAAATTTGAAAGTCATAACCAAGCCATAACAAATACCCTGTCAATAAACCAAAGGACACAGTTTTGCAGCAAGGAATGCAGCTGCCTCACAGTGCCTGAGCTGTTCAGGTTTGAATCCAGCTCAGTCTGTTTGAAGTTCACATGTTCTCCATATGGCTGATGGCTGCATGGGTTTACATTTACATTTACATTTATTCATTTATTCATGTGCTGCGTTTCCCAGTTCAGGTGAATTAATGATGCTAAATTGCCTGTAGTGCATGAATGGGTAAGTGAGTGTGTGTGTTTGCGTGTGTGTGTGTGTGTGTGTGTGTGTGTGTGTGTGTGTGTGTATGTGTGTGTGTGTGTGTGTGTGTGGACTGAGGTCCTGTCCAGGGTATATCCCCCTCAGCTTTGCGCCCAGTGGTTTTGGAATGTGCTCCAAACCACTGTGACCAGGATAAGCAGTTAATCAAAATGAATGAATGGATAAACTGAAGCAAAAATATGTGAGTTGTAATACACACACACACACACACACACGTTTTCAGAACCGCTTGTCCCAGACGGGGTCACGGGGAACCGGAGCCTACCCGGTAACACAGGGCGTAAGGCCGGAGGGGGAAGGGGACACACCCAGGACGGGGAGTTGTAATACATAAATTAAAAACCACATGTGAGGCATGTACTGTTCCTAAAGATTAGGAAGTGGAAGTAAAATATCTATGACAGCAGACACTTGTGCCCAGTGTGAAAGCTTGAGAGCACAGCAGACCCATTCCCAGCTGTACACACAGACTACAGGCTTCACACTAAAACTTAGAACTTCCCTCAAACTGGTGTTCGTGCTTTTGACTCTTTCGCATTGAGCCTGGAACTATTTTGAGTAATTATTTATTATTGATCAAAATATATTAATTAAAATAAATTATTTTAATTATTTAACTAATAGGGGGGTGCGGTGGCGCAGTGGGTTGGACCGCAGTCCTCCTCTTCGGTGGGTCTGGGGTTCGAGTCCCGCTTGGGGTGCCTTGCGACGGACTGGCGTCCCGTCCTGGGTGTGTCCCCTTCCCCCTCCGGCCTTACGCCCTGTGTTACCGGGTAGGCTCCGGTTCCCCGTGACCCCGTATGGGACGAGCGGTTCTGAAAATGTGTGTGTGTGTGTGTATTTAACTAATTTGAAACAATTAAGGGAAAACATAATACACTCGTGCTAACTGCTTGTCCTGTTCACAGCACAGAGTGGATCCTAGGAATCACTGGGTACCGGGTTGTGGGGGTACATACTGGATGGGATGCCAATCCATTGCAGAGTGGCCACACATGCACTCATCGTTTCACACACTACGGCTAATTTAGCACCACCAATTCACCTAAACTGAATATCTTTTTAAATTTTCCTTCAAGTCAAAAGATGCAGTGTAATGCAGCACAGCGAAAAAAGCTCAGGAGCAGCGGTAATAATAAGCTAGGAAATGTAGCGAGGCAGGCACGGTTAAGTCGAAGTCCTTCGAATCAAACTTTTTTGCGCACATTTAAGGGTGATGTGACACAATCTTCCATTTCTGTTAAAAGACATTCTGAAAGTGGGTCTACTCTTATTTTTGATGTTTGCAAGTGCATGAAAGCCCAGGGAAATCAAAAAGCAAGGAAACAAATAATAATAATAATAATAATAATAATAATAATAATAATTATTATTATTATTATTATAGTTTAACTCCTAGAGATTTTAATGAAAGCCTGCAACTCAATAACAAAAAACTTGTAGAAATGGGACCTTTTTCTACAGTGAATAAAGTTGAAAATAAAGTTAATAATTGTAGAAGTTGGTGACTACAAAATAAATTACAGAGCAATTCATGGAAAAGTGTATGAGAGAAAATGAAAACACCTCTTCTTGCCTCTTCCTCCTCATGTTGCTTAATAAATGAATCTCCAGGACTGAAAAAGGGATATATTTCTGTCACCGACCAGCTTTCTTTTTTACTTTCTGCCCATGTCACCCTGTGTGTGCTTTGCTCCCAGACCTCAGGGTGAATGCTGACAAGCAACGATGGATGAGAGAACACCGCTTCTTAACAACGGCCCAGCATCCACAAGGTACTGATTTCCCATCTGTCCAACATCTAATTTTTTACCTTGAGCATGACTCTGTCCATCACACAAACCTTTTGTGTGTACAGGCTGCGTTTGGGTGTATCCGTGTGTGTGTGTGTGTGATTTCAATTAGCAGATACAACCTGTGACACCTCAAATGCTGTGTGTTACACCTTACCCTGTTCCTTTGGCATATTGCTGACACTCCACATCTAAAAATCCTTGACCAATAAGGAACTGCACTTCTGTAATTATGTTCATTCATTCATTCATTCATTCATTCATTCATTCAATCCTAATTATGATGGTGGGTTTATGCACTTTTACATCTAAGCTATTTAGCACACAAGACAACATCTGACATTACCATACAATGTTACACGAGACAATGGGTGGCAGGTGGCATTGTAGTGTTTAGGTCTGTCATTTTGCAAACTCCAGATTCAAATGCCACTTTTGCTATTGTACCCTTGATTATCGTACACTTGTACATCAACATATGAATGAAACTGGAGTCTGTTCGTAACTAAGAACTTTTTAGAAGTCCTCCCACAACATCACAATCAATAAAATGCATAATAATACAATTTTATCTTTTCAAATTGATTCAAGGGCTAGATTCTGTTGAAAACATGCAAAGCTACGATCAGTTCAAAAGGTAACACCTTATACACTGCAGGGTCTCAGTGTGTGTCTATATTGGACACATCAGGCATAGGACATGAACAGGACACCAGTGTAAAATGAAGCATCAGGCAGCATTAAAGTTACATCTGCTTATAACAAGCAAAAAGTAATATCCACTACGTTCTGTCAGGTGTGTTATTTTCTGCTTTACACATGTGAGATGGTGCTATATTACTTCTGGACTTCAGAAGCAACAGGAGAATTAAATCTTAGTTTAGAGAAAGGGAAATAAGTTGAAGGATTGCTTTGGAAGAAAGTATTAAAAAGTGTTTAACCTTAAAATTCAGACTCTCCAGGAGGAAGCCACAGATTTATCACATAAGCATGCTTGTTAGCAAGTGGTCACATTCAGTTTTATGATCTGAAAAGCATGATGATGGACCTGTAGTTTTCTAGTACAATTTAGCATAGATTACAATCTTTCATAGCACAAAAAATCAAGCTCTTTTACTTCACTCTGACTGCATATTGGCTATTTAGTCACTAATAGATACACTTCATCTGACAATTTAATGCTCTTACAAGGTTTCTTAAGGTTTTTTTCTTGATCTTGTTTCTTTTCCTTGTTTTTCTTGTTCTTCTTCCCAGCAATGCCAGACTTTATCTGGCAGTGTTCTCTGCAGTCCTTGGCAACTTTAACTTTGGGTACTCCTTGGTATACCCATCTCCAGTGATCCCCTACCTCCAAGTCGAGGAAAACCCCAACCTCAGAATGAACACAACATACATTGCCTGGTTTGGGGTGAGGACAGATAACCCTTTAAAGAAAATCAGAAGAAATGTGGAAAGGTTTCTAGACTTCAAGGAAATTATTTTACACACACACACACACACACACACACACACAGACATACACACAATTTGCTCAAAATAATCATGGATTAACTAGAGAAGTACAGTACTGTAGATAATTGCCAAAGTATAATAATAGTAATGATATTTATGATACATTGGGGACTGATGGGGAGTTTGCACCTCAAGCAAGCAATTAACCACCATATATGAGAACTGTAAAAGAGGGAAGACTGAAATGGGAAGTGCTAACAAAGGGGAAAAAATTCAAAAGTGAAGAGTTGATTTCTTGTCTTCTCATTCACCCAACAGTCTGTGTTCTCACTTGGGGCTGCTGCGGGAGGCCTTGGTGCCATGCTGCTGAACGACATGATAGGACGTAAGATAAGCATCATGATTTCAGGAGTCCCGTGCTCTGTGGGGTACCTGTTGATGGCTGCAGCACAGACTAGATGGATGCTGTACTTGGGACGCATACTGACAGGCTTCGCCAGCGGAATAACAGCTGCCGCCATCCCTGTAGGTCTCACTGACAACAGTCACTGAAAATATGTACAAATTGCAGTGCTGTGAAAAACTAAGTACACCCCATGAAAGAGCTGTGAACATATTTGCATTGAAGAATTTTTCATCTTCATTTCAACAACATTGTTAGTCAAAAGTGATGCAAAATGATTATTGTGCAAAAGCATACAAAAAACAATTTTTTGTGATCATTTGTTCACCAAAAAAGTCAGAAATTCAGTTCTCTGCTATGGAAAAATAAGTACACTTTCTTGATTCGATAGCTAATGTTGGCCGCCTTTGGCAGAAGTCAGTTCTTGTGTTCGTTTTTTGTAGCTGTCTATCAGCTTCTTACATTAGCTTTGTACATCAGCTTTGGGGCTTTGAATTTGTTATTACATACTTTCCCACTTCTTCTTTTTAAGCATTCTTTTATAGATTTTCTTTGTTGTTTTAGTTTATTGTCTTATTGCAAGGTCCACTCCAAATCAATCCAACGTAGCGGTGAACTGTTTCTGCACAAGGTAATATCCATTCATCCATCCATCCATTAACTTGCCCGCTTGTCCTACAAAGGTCGCGGTAGCAATAGGGAGAGCAGAGGGGCCCAGACATCCCTGTCCCTTGTAACTCCCTCCAGCTCAACTCAGGGGATCCCCAGCTGCTCCCAGGCCAACTGGGAGATGTAATCTCTCCAGCGGGTCCTGGGCTGACCTTGGAGTCTCATCCCAGTTGCTCATGCCTGGTATACCTCCAAAAGGAGGCGTCCAGGGGCATCCTTACCAGATGCCTGAACCACCTCAACTGGCTGCTCTCGTTACGGAGGAGTAGCAGCTCTACTCTGAGTTCTTCCCGGATGGCCGAACTCCTCACCCTGTGACAGAGAGTGAGTTCCACCACCCTGCGGAGAAAACTCATTTCAGCTGCTTGTATCCGCGATCTCATTCTTTCAGTCATTCAGAATTCATGACCATAGGTGAGGGTGGAGACGTAGACTGACAGGTACACAGGGAACTTTGCCTTATGGCTCAGCTCCCCCTTCACCACTGCAGTCCGGTACAGCAACTGCATTACTGCTGCCGCTGCTCCCAGTCTGCAGCCAGTCTCACGCTCTCTTCCCCCCTCACTCGTGAATAAGACCCCAAGATACTTAAACTCCTCCACCTGGGGCAAATTTTCTCCGTTTACCTGGAGGAGGCATGCCCTTCTTTTCTGTGAGAGAACCATAGACTCAGACTTGGAGGTGCTGATCCTCATACCAACTACGTCACACTCGGCTGCAAACCATTCCAGTACATGCTGGAGGTATCCGTGTGACGGTGCCAAAAGGACAACATCCAAATCCACAAAACAGATGTAGACTGGATTGGCGAACTTCTATGCCCCCTCAATTATCTGTGAGGGGGTGAAAAGCTGGTCGTCTGTTCCACAACCAGGACGGAATCCGCATTGTTCCTCTTCAATCTGAGATTCAGCTATCGGCTGGAGCCTCCTTTCTAGCACCTTGGCATAGACTTTCCCAGGGAGCCTGAGAAATGTGATACCCCTATAGTTGGTACACACTCTTCAGTCCCATTCTTGAAGACAGGGACACCACCCCAGTTTGGTAATTTAAAGGCACTGTTCCCAAGGTCCATTGCAGAGGCGTGTCAGCAACGACAGCCCTACAACATCCAGGGCCTTAAGCAATTCCGGGCGAACCTCATCCACCCGCAGTGCTTTGCCACTGCGGCACTTTCCAACTACCTCAGTGATTTCCACCAGGGAAATGGACTCTGATACCCTGGAAGCCTCTGACCTCGACTCCTGTAAGGGAAGCATATTTCTCGAGTTTAGGAGTTCCTTAAAGTGCTCCTTCCACCTCCTAACAATGTCCTCATTTGAGGTCAGTGTTTCTCCAGCTTTGCTGAGCACAGCTTGAGCAAAGCTCCTCCGACCCCTCCTGAGTCGCCGGATGGTTCTGCAGAACCTCTTTGAGGCTGACCAAAATTCCTTTTCCATGACCTCTCCAAACTCCTCCCATGCTCTGGATTTTGCTTCTGCAAGTGCAGCTGCTGCCTTTTTTATCTACTGGTACCTATCTGCTGATTCAGGAGTTCCCAGAGCCAACCAGGCCCTAAAGGCCTCCTTCTTCAGCTTGATGGCTTCCCTCACTACTGGTGTCCACCAACAGGTTCTTGGGTTGTCACCATAACTAGCACCAACAAGCTTTTAACCACAGCTGCACCTGGCTGCTTCCACAATGGAGGTTTCTAACAGGGTCCATTCAGACTCCATGTCCCCTACCTTCTCCGGGACATGGGAGAAGTTCTCATGGAGGTGCGAGTTAAAATCATTTCAAACAGGGTCCTCTAAAAGTCGTTCCCAGCACACCCTCACTATGTGCTTGGGTCTACTAAGTCTGTCTCTCAGTTTTCCTCGCCATCTATCCAGCTCACCACCAGATGGTGATCAGTTGACACCTCAGCATCTCTTTTCACCTGAGCATCCAGAACATGTGGCCTCAAGTCAGATGAAATGACTACAAAGTCAATCATTGACTCCATCTGTCTGGCAGCCAGCCAGGGCTTGAGAGTATCCCCACACCTGCTCAGCGCCTCTCATCCTGTGCAACTCCTGAGTAGGAGAGAGACCACCCCCTATCGAGGAGTTTGGTTCCAGAGCCAACACTGTGAGTGGAGGTGAGCCCAACTATAACTAGTTGGTATCTATCAACTTCCCACACCAGTTCTGGCTCCTTTCCCCACAGTGAGGTCATATTCCACATGCCAAGAGCCCATGATGCCACGTGCCACCCTGCCCCCCACCCCCTCTGCCTGAAAGGCATTGCACCCGACCCCCATGTTGGACCTTGCAGGTGGTGGACCCACATGACCCCCCCACGTGGCCTTTTCATGCTGAGCCCGGCAAGGTTACATGGGCTCCCCAGGCCACCAGGTGCTTGCCTAGGAACTCTGCCCCCAAGCCTAGCTCCAGGGGTAGGTTCTGGTGACCGTATTCCAGTAAGGGTAAATGTTATAATGTTTCCGTTTTTCATGGGGATTTCTGGATTGTGTTAGTCTGGATCTTCACTCCAGACCTGTTCGCCTTGGGAGACCCAACCAGGAGCATACTGCTCCCGATGTTATATCTCTGGAGATCCCTAGATCATGCAAGCCCTTCTGCCAAGACAAGGCCCCAATGCAAATTTGTTCTCAAATTTAGTGTTAAAAAAATAAATTCTCTAAATTTCTATTCATTTGTCCAGAATTTACACATAGAGGCCAAGGTACAAAAATATTTGTTATGACACCATTACTGTGAAACCCTGTCTAGGTTTATGTGTCAGAAATTTCCAGTCCACGTGTGAGGGGTGTGTTGGGATCCTTCGCTCAAGTTTCAGTTGTTGTTGGGTCTCTTTCTCTCTATGTACTAGGTAAGTAAAGTAGGAGCATGGCAAAAATATATTTCTTGTTTTAGGTTTTTTTTTCATAAGGATGGAACCATTAAATAAATATTTAAAATATTGTTTGTAGTGAAAAAAAAAAAATATTATGTATAAACATGTTGATTAAAAGTTTTGACAAGTTTTCCCCACCTGTGTTTAATTAGGGCTGCTGTTGCCATGGCGATGGTTAGCTGTTGCTGGGGAGTTACCAGCTCTTCTCATGCTTGTGCTGCTGTGCTTCATGCCCAAATCCCCTCGGTACCTTATCAGCAAGGGCAGACAGGAGGAGGCCCTCAAAGCGCTGGAGTGGCTTCGGGGGAGGGATGCCAATTTCATTGCCGAGTTAAAAAATATTGAGAAGAGCATATCCAGTCAGGTAACAATCTTGTCAAATTGTAGTTCACCAGTATAACAGGTCATGTGAATAAATAAGTCCGATGCAGCTACATTATTGTAACAGAGGAGGCAGAAAAATGGTGAGGTGCTTGCCTCGCGGCGACTTTATTTAGGGCTGTGCAGGGGAAGATAACAGTGGGGGAAAAGGGGGAACCGGGAACTGGTAGACAGGGACAGTGCTTCGTGGTTGTGGCCGGGATAGGGGACATGATCGGGATCGGGGTCGTGGCTGTCTCTGGTCATGGTCATGGTCATGGTCATGGTCTCTCTCTCTCTCTCTCTCTCTCTCTCTCTCTCTCTCTCTCTCTTTCTTTCTCCTCCATCTCTCTCGTCTCCCTACTGGCGGGTCCGCGGTAGAAGAAATAGAGGTTGCAATTAGCCCCAGCTGCGGCTGGCTTATCCCAGTCTCCGCCCCCCTTCCTGCCCGCCTTGGCGTGTTACAATTATACTTACTTTTACAATCCATTTTAACTATGGCACAGAGTTACTGCCATAAAAAACAAGTCTAAACACTAAATACAAAAAGATGTTCTGCAAACGCAGCAATCATCATCATCATTTTAAGTATGCTGTAGAATCACAGCCGTTGGAAAACTTTTTTGCATATAAAATAACTGTTTGATAATATGATTTCTGGGGAAAAAAGAAAAAAAAAAAAAAGGTCCCAGATGGTTTTGAATTTTAAAATCTTTTTTAGGGGAACATCAGCTGGTCAGACCTGGCTATGCCATACTACTATAAACCAATTGTCATCTCAGTGATAATGTGGCTCCTTCAGCAAATGACTGGTATAACCCCCATCCTGGTTTACCTAGAGCCCATCTTTCACCGCACCAAAGTCACATTGGTGAGTAACATGGATATCCATATATCCTTAGCAATTAATTAATAATTTTGTCATCAGAATTTATAATGTTTTACTACTAGACAGTAATTAATGGTTTATTGTTTCTGAATGATAACTAAGCCATAGATATGACAGCGCAAAAATCGGACAAATAACAGACTTCTGCGTTATTCGTACAGGAGCCTAGATATGATGCTGCGCTGGTAGCTCTGGTCCGACTTCTGTCAGTTATGATTGCAGCCAGTTTGATGGACAGGGCTGGCAGGAAGAGGCTTCTCTTCACCTCAGGTGCGTAAACACACTTTTATGCTATATACAGAGCCTTAATATGAGGCAAAGTTAAATACAGAGCAAGTGCTCACTGCCAAATGACAGCTTGAGCCTGAAATTTGCTGTTTAGCTGGCAGCAAAGGGTAGATGTGACTGACAAGACCTCTGCTTCTTATTTCTAGTGAGCAGAGGACAGATGAGGAGATAGATAAGTAATGATGACAGGAAGCACACAATGTTCTGCATAAGATCATGAGTGTTGATCAGCTCACCAATGGGCAACAGGTCATTTCTTGGTCTCTCTGTACCCTCAGGGTTCCTGATGTTTCTTGCCTGCCAAGCCCTGACCATTTACACCCACACCACACCCTGCCCTTCCATAAATATTACACACTCCCAGCTGCACACACCATTCAGCATTCTGCAGTCCCACGGGGTTCAGCAAAGTCCACCCTTTGACCCCATTACTGTCATCCCCCTGCTCAGCACAATGGTCATCATATTTGGTAAGCCTAGATGTGTGTTATTCCACTTTGTAATTTATAAAGCAATACAATTTTGGTGTTTACATTTTAGTAAGCTTTTTTTCCATAAAGTTTAAGTTTTTAGTAAGTTGTTTTACTTTCTCCTTGACTGACCTCCCCTGCAAGGCTATGCAATGGGATGGGGCCCTATCACATGGCTGCTGATGTCAGAGATCCTTCCCCTGGGGGCCAGGGGTAAAGCACCCGGTCTGTGTGTTGGTATTAGCTGGGTCACCGCCTTTATCTTGACTCAGGTCTTCATGCACGTGGTGGTGAGTTCCTTTTCCTTGTTTGTTCCACTTACTTCTCTTGAACTAGAAGTGGCCAGGGCACCATTCCAGCCTAGCCCATCTGTAATTTTTGTCTTTTTTTTTTTTTATTTCTGCAGGAAGCTTATGGCCTGTTTGTGCCTTTTCTGTTTTTTTCTGTGGTGGCTGTGATCAGTATTCTCTTTACTGCTTTATATGTTCCGGAGACCAAGGGTCGTTCTTTGGAAGAGATTGAGAACTATTTTCGAACTGGACGCACTTTCACAATCAACGACAATTAAGGTGGTGGATATTACAGGGTGTCTTGTCTGGTTTTCAACAGAATGTATTACAGTATATTCAAAATGACACTTAATATTACACAAATTGTATCCCATACCTTCTTAATTTTTCCCACATTCAAGAATTTGAAATAGTGGATACTGTATTTGTGCAATATTTCAGTCTAGGTTAATTACAGTCCATCCATGCAACAAAATCATATGAACTATTTAAAAAAAAAAATATGCAAAAAAAATAAAAGTAAATAGAACAAAAAAGACACAAAAAATGGGCTTTAAAAACAATAAAAATGTGTAAATACATATACACATAAGTAAATGTACATATGCACATGCCTGTATGGCTACCACAGCCCACAGCTTTATATATCAGCCAGTCATAATGAGTCTTGCACTTGGACCAAGATCAAGGAATAGAGATGGAAGCAAAAGACATTTTTAGCAATTTTTAAAAGCCCTGCTTTTGATGAATATTGTATGTATGAAAACAGGTCAATATGCTGTTTTGCCAAAAAGCAATGATACAAACCAGTGAAAGGACATGAGGTAATGCTTGTATTCAAGTAGGAAACCTGTTTATGAAGCATCCTTCTCACAAGGCGTTGTTGATGCCTCAAGCACCTTTAAAGAAAGCTTAATCATAGGTAATACAGAGCAGCTGTCCACTTGCTATCATATGATTTCGTAGGTTACAAGATACTCAAGACATTCAGTTCAGTCGTTTCCTACTGTTACTCATGGAGAAGTGTTACATTGTAACACTTAATTAAAAAAGAAAACAGCAAGATGTGATCAGGATCATTAAATGTGGGTCATTACAAAACTGATTCCAAGTGGAAGAGAAAGCAAGAAGACAGACTCTCCAAGTGGTGTTATTCACTTTTTCCAATTTTTGCACTTCAGAACAACAGATTTCGGGTTTAATGAATACAAGTTCAAATGTAATTTTGCAATGATGTTTTCTCCAAATATGTGTAAACCCTCCTCCTGGATATTTTTAGAAGAATTTTTGAAAGGACTTAATTGTTTAGAATCTATCTATTCATTTCAAGATGCGTTGTATTGGGACCTCTTGTGAATTCTTAGGAATGGTGAAGAAAGGTCTAGATGGCTTCAGTAAACACACTCATTTGAAAGCTGTGGAAGGTGCACTTCTCCCATGCTTGTTACAAACTATAACAAAAATGATGCCTGAGCTCTGGTCCAGGCGATGTTCTTCTGCTCTTGTAGATCTCACCATCACAATTCCTAAGGTCTCCTAAGACGTCACAAAAAGAGCTACATTTACACCAACGCATAAACATGAATGAATGGTAAGCTGTATAATAGGGCTTTGCTATATTTTGTCAATAATTTTGCTCACTTATTCCTGGTAGTACTAAAATAGAATAAGAATATAAATAAGTTCAGTATCACAAGTATATGCATGCTGGACTACTATTTTCACTTTCATTTCTACATCTATTTTCTTCCATTTTTTTTCAGCAGCACCAGAACACAATTTTCTTGGTAGCCATTTACAATAGAAAGCACCTCAAAGAGAAGCACAAACAAAAAGTTTCGGAAACAAAACTCAACCACTGCTAGACATCCAAACACTATCTGAGAGCCAAACATATGGATGCATTGCAGCAATGCAGCCAGTTGATAATGTTATTTTATGGAAGATCTTCTGTTCAGATCAGCAGTCTTCAGTGGACAAATGTGGGGATTGTAAAATACTTTAAGGTTAATGGGACCAATGTTGTAAATCTGGGAAAACTCAGAAGAAACCTGTTTACAGTTTTGTCTACTCAACGGCTATAGAATATTCTCTTGTGATTTATTTGGCTGGAGAAACTTTCAGATGTGTCACAAATTCTTCTAGAACTACATAAAGCCAAATCAAGCTTTCATTTCAGAGGAATGGAGTATTAACGTCATTCTTTTATATTTTGTGTGTAAAAAGATAAACAAGGAAACGTACAAGCCTTAGGTCTTTTTCAGTTTTTGTAATTGCTGTACAGTATTTACAAACGCAAAGAACTGGAAATGTGGCTGAAATAGCCAGCTATTCTTTTCAGCATGAAGCCACTTCTCAGCAAATACTTCACTTCTCTTGAATACCTACATTAAGATATTTCTGCATTTCACACAGATGAACCTGTACTATCATTTAACAGACAAAAAACATTTCCTAATATGGCGCCCAATGTGATGAACTCTGCGGAGTAGTATTGAGGTAAATAAAAACAATACATATTAAATATTAAATAAAAGTTAAAATAAATAAGAGTTAAGTTCTGAATTTACCCAAATAACAGATTAGCAGCAATCGCACTAATCCTTTACTGGTTTTAGTAGCCATCAGTTGTGGAAACAGGCACAGGTGGTGTGGGGGTGGGAGTCACTGTGCAGCTCCCTCTGCTGTCTCTGCCAGCTTCTCCTCATCCACTTGTTTCTGCTCCTGGAGTGGAATGAAATTCACTGCACCGCCCCTGAGAGATACAGCGACAGAAAGCGACAAAGATTTCGATGGGTCCCTTGGCTCTTCTGCCAATGTGAACATTCATTTAATTTCAGTTAGTTTAACAATACATGATCACTAGTTCTTCACAAATGCAAGTCATGTTTGAATCAAGTAGAAACTCCCTAAGTGCAACAATTAATTTGACAAATTTCTGTCTCGTCCATGTCTTCGATGTCTTGTGTGGACAAAACACCAGATTTTGGTGTTTTGGTGTCATGGCAGCACAGTTGCACAGCAAGGAGCGCTGCTGTCTCATAGCACCTGGGTGGTGCGAAAGGACGTGTGGAGTTTGCATGTTCTCCCCGTGTCTGCGGGGGTTTCCTCCAGGTGCTCCTGTTTCCTCCCATATTCCAAAGACATGCTGTTCAGGTTTCCCCATAGTGTGTGAGTGACAGACAGAGCATGTTACACTAATGTACGGATGGGTGACCCATTGTAAGTAGTGTATCTAGCAGTGTAAGTCACCTTGGTGAGCAAGATGTGTGGGTTGATAACACTACATAATATCCATTGGAAGTCGCCTTGGAGAAAAGCGTCTGCTAAATAAATACATGTAAATTTACTATAATCAATCACATGAGCACAAAGAAAGCATGTAATGTAATGCCCTACAAGAAGTACACTGTGTCGAGGTCCTCCTGTACACTGACAAGCAGTTTAAGCTCTGACAGACTCCAAGACACAGACAGGAAAACATCTCACTTCTTGCCCAGAGATGACAGGCCGTACAGCACTCCTGTCGCGAAGGCAACTGCATTTCCCAGTAATGTGGTGAAGGACAGGTGGAGCAGGATAGGAACAAGTGCCATTCTACAGAGAAGAAATTGCAAAGGTAAATCACAGCAACAAGCCTCAGTGAGAAGTAATGTTCCTGGACTTTAGACTGCCCCACAGCAATTGAAGTTCACGCTAATCCTGTTTAAAAACACTCACAATTTTGTCAAGTCCATAGGTTTCATGCATACTATATCAGTTCAGAAGGTAGCTTACATGCCAAACCACGAGAAGAGGGGCATCTGAATCTAAATACAAGGTGTTATCCTAATTGTAAGACATCTCTGTGATATAATATTTCCGTTTAATGCAGAATAAACTGCAAAAGAACTGAGTTTAAAAAGTCACAAAAATACTAAAGCATAAAAAGGGCTGAACAATTACTTATCAGGAGTTAAGAAATATTCTGCATGTTTAAGAAAAACTTTTTTCCAGGCTTTCCACACACACACACACACACACACACACACACACACACACACTGGATAAAGCCAGTTGTCCCAAGCGGGGTAGTGGCACGCCGGAGCCTAACCCGTCAGCACAGGGCGCAAAGCTGGAGGGGGAGGGGACACACCCAAGACGGAATGCCAGTCCGTCACAGGGCACTCCAAGCGGGACTCGAACCCCAGACCCACTGGAGAGCAGGACCCGGCCAAACCCGCCACGCCAACGTGTCCCCCCCCCAGGCTTCCTAAACCAAAAGAATTTGTGTGTGCCTGTACCTCCTGTCCCACTTCTCCTTAACTTGTTTGTGGCAGGGTAAAAAAAGTTTCATCACATAATGCTTGAACCACTGACATATCATCAGCAATAAGTGGTCAAAATCATTGCATCATTTTTTAATAGGAATTTTAATATACTAACACTATACCAAGTGAAATGTGATTTTCACTGCAAATATGAAGAACTATAGCTACCAGTGATATAAAATTACATATGAAACTTTAAATTACACCAGCACCTCAAAGGCCTACTCATCTTCTTAACAAGAAGTTCTAAGCTGCAGGTATCAGAGATCGTGTGTGAGTGAGCCACATGCAGAAGCCTTAGGTCACTGCTTTATCCCTCAGTAGAAGCTAAGAGAAGCCAGGTTCGGTGTGGACTTGTGAATTAACCTCACATGGAAGCTTTCGGTCCCGGTATCCTTACCCGCAGTAGAAGGTGCCCTTCTGCCAGGGCCTCAGCTTATCAACACGAGCTGAGATTGAGTTGGCAAACTCAACAAACTGACAGCAGAACGGGACCTCACAAAGGAACAAGATGAAGGCGTTCAACCTTGAAATGAGAGAGAAGAGGACCACCTTGCAGAGAGTAACACACTATGAATACATGTACTTCCATATAGTTTCAAGAGATATAATGGCTACAAGGACTACCACACATTTAATCAATTTTGCAAACAATGTCTACATTTTCTCATATGTAAATTCAGATGAAGAAACAATTCTTAAAGTACACTCTGTAACTGATGAACTTTACTACACCCAGGCTCAGTAGATTTTTGTCTGTAGCAGAAGGCAACATGATGGTGAAGGACACAAAAATTGTAAACTGAAGACTGAGTGTTCAATTCACGAGAGGGGCCTCTTGCAGTACCCTTGAGCAGAGTAATTATCTAGAATTGCCTCAGTAAAGAGATCCCCCAAATGGGGTAAAAACTAAAATTCTGCAGCTAGAATCAAAATCAATACTTACATCATCCACACTCCTGCCACAATGTTCATGGGGTTGAAGGTGATACAGTTCCAGAGTCCAGCACAGGCACAACCTAAGGATAGTTGGAGTGAAAAGAAAGACCACAAATACTAAACACTAAAAATTAAGGGGAAAAAAAAAATGTACATTTCACAAAGAATTCAACAAATGGAACAAATGGTTTGGCTGGTAGTGTAACTATTAGCGAGGTGAGCGTATGACCTACAAGTTGCTTGTTTGAGTCCCATTTGCTTTAACATATGTTGAACTACCGGGGCTTTTTTTTTTTTTTTTTAAAAAAAAGGTTTCAAATAGTCAAATACCGTAATATGCATTGTGTAAACAATGAATAACGAGATCTGACATGGCTATAACAATTTGTTTTGCTGCTCGCTCTAATAAGGACAAACTTTCCCTTAAGATTTTATATTTAAGTATAAAATTATGGGCAGACAAGAAACTACAATTAGCCATCATAACATTAAATGTAATCTTATGGTTCTGTAGTTCGTTACAAAATAAAGTACTGCTGTTATATTAATTACAGCTTTAGTGCCGCTTCATGTACTGGCTATTTTCAATACAATATTTCAGTCTCACCCATCCTTTATCAATTACTGTGCATCCAGTGGATGGTGATCCAAAGTTTATCCCTGAAGTTCAAGCTGTGAGGCAGCCTATGGATGCCAATCCATCAGAGGGCTAGAACCGCAACACTTTAACGAAATTTCAGACAAACATATCAATTGTCTGCTGAACCCATCCTTAACCTCTTTCACGATTCATTTAAAATGCAATGTAAAAAGTATTGGACAAACAAGAAATAAAACCATGGGTTTTCTGTAAATGCCTGTTTCACATTTTTTTTTTTTTAAATTAAATTTGATGACTGCACTTTTGCTTAAAAGGCTTATTTGAAATTTGGCTATAAATTATGCAAGAGCCAAAAGCCCATTAAATATGCAAACACTGAATGCGATACAGACACTACTGATCCAATGTCACTAAAAGAAAGGGGAGTTGGTTAGTAACTTAGAATAGTACAACTGCACATATCTGCAACAGGACTAGTCAGACTTAACTGATACTACTACCATGCCTGTGACTGCAAATAAGGCCAATACTGATCATTGGTGGCTTTGCATGAGAAAGAAAATCAAAGTTCTGACTCAGAAGATCAAGTAGAGAGATTTTTCAGTGGTCCATAAAATACTGTATGGTTGCTTTGCACATAAAGCCACAATAGCCTACAGGACATCAGATGGCGCAGTACAGAAGGCCATTTGGTTTGCTGGGTCAGAACTGTGTTCTGTGAAAACATGGAAGGTTATGAAAGACTTCATTCACCATATGAATATCAGCTGTAATTGTGTCTTTAGTTTCCAATGCATGTAAAACTGACATTATACAACAGAGGGGATGACAGCAAGGCAGAGTTTATGATATCAGGGTGACAAAACAAACAGGAACCCATCTACTCCAAAAACTCAAAGTCCATAGCAGAACTCATCAGGGTCCCAAGAGCACCTCAGAGATTTCCTATTTGACCCTCAGATGTATATCATATATTACACTTACAAAGCAAGGTACTAGAAAACACATCCATCTCCAGCTGAGGAAAAAAAAAAAATTTTGACCTTTGGAGTTAAAACAGAAATCAAGGTAGCAGGTATACAGTTTGTCAGGAAATAGATTTATAGCATTACAAGAAGAATGATTTCAGACAAATAAAGAGTAAGCTATAGAATCAGCCAAATGACTAAAAGTTCTTTCCTCAAATCACCTGAGTCCATTTCCATTATTTATTTAGCTGAAGACTTTGCCTGGTTTCCATACCTTCAATGATTTACCTACTTACAATTTATTTTTTTTATTGAATCATTTCAAAGTACAGTACCTTGCTCAAGGTCACTGGCACATAAAGGAAATTCCAACCTGAGACCTTCCAATAGAAAGGAAAAAACTCTAACCACTACACCATCAGCTGCCCAAACATAAAAACAAATGTCCGATTCTTGAAGCCAGGCACAACATATAGACGGGTGTAAATTCACAGCTCCACAAGTAAAACATTTAGATTAAGGTTCTATACGTAAGAGTTAAGACTGTTATAATGTTAATGTTGGCCTTTTGCTTCATCAAAACACAAACAAAGCCCAGCATTGAAAAAGTTGACCTGTTAAAGTTCTTCATGGTACTTACAGATCCCACCAACAACCCCAGCAATCTTACACATCCATTTGTACCACCAAGTGACACCATCTTCATCCACTTTGGTCTCAGTGGCAGGCAATTGTTCCTCCGAGCTCATTTTAGACCAATGCCTTTATGCTTTTTTCCTTGCCTTTTCACTTTAGTAAACTGTTGGCTAGCTAAACAACTAACTAGTCGTTTACCAGGAGAAGAGTGCCCAAGATTTTCTTGGGAACACTTAACCTCCCGTAACATGTACTGAATCATAAAGCGCAGCTTGTTTATTTAAGCAACCATCAGGGTGTATGCTGAGATGGTGCCTTTTCCAGAGATCATTTATATTTAAATACACCTTGAAACGTAACCAGAAACTGAGCACTGACTGGGTAGGGATTTTGTCAGTCAAGCTGTTCATGAGGATGACTTACTGGGGTGGGTGGTTCCCATTGCACCAACTGCCATGAATAAAGTCAACTGCAGACCCTCCCACTGAACCTACATTAACTCCTAAAGAGAAACTTGGTTTGCATTTCAGGCTTCGGGTCATCTGGCACCGCACACAGAATTACAGGCTGCCTTAAGTGTTAGATTGTACAACAGGGCTTACCCTTCAGTTGCCAAGACACTTCATAGGTTCAAATTTGAATTTCTCACATGGCTTGCATATCCACCTTGCTGGACAGCTGAGCATCACAAAACATTTATATTTCTCTTGGCAGACAATTTCTTCAAAGCAAAATGCAATTACTATGTACCATTTAGCCAAAGCTACAACCAGGGTGACAGAGTGCTGGATACACTAAACATACTGTAATTATTCAACTACAGGTAACTTCACCAGCTCACTTGAAAGAGGACTGACTGTAAAATGACACCAATAGCCCTGTGAACACGCAAGGGAGCCACTAAATTTATATGTACGTTTATTACAGTATTTACATTTATTACAGCACTACTGCAGCATGAAGTTTACATGGTGACAGTGTAAAGGTGGTTTCCATCTATCAGCAGCAATACCATGTAATGCACAGTAAAACAGGGAACTCAGTCATCACACTACTTGAAATGTCTGAAGAGTACAGGGAGTCGGGGCAGCCTCAGTTCTCTAGATAACTCAGGTACTTAAGACAGTTGTACAAGAAGGCACTTAGAGTAATGACAACTGTTCAGACAATTGGGTCCATCATAAAAAGGTCTTTTTTTGGGGTGTAGGGAGGACAAAAAAAAATTGCTACTGGAATGGTAATCAGATGAATGATTATTCACCTTATGGTTTTTCCCCAGAATACTTGAAAGGGGGAAAACCTGTACATCTAAAATTCTACTCAAAGAGAATATGCCAGGTCCCATATCAATAAATAAAACCCAGACCCAATCAATTTTTACAATTTGTTTAAATATTCACTTGGAGAACTTGTGCCCTGTTGAGCCATACATTTTATTAAATTAAAAGGAAATGCTGAGCTGAAGGCAGCACACAGGAATACTTGAAGAGGTGCTGCTGTCAAGAGTTGATGGAAACCGGAGCAGGGCCACAAACTTGTTCATTACATCCATGAGGACAAACCTTTAAAGCACATCAGTCTCCAGTTAATGATGAATGAGGATCTTTGCAACAATTATGGTCATACTGTTGTGTTCTTACCTACAGAAGATGGGCACCAGATGTGTAAGGTGAGATTCTTTCAATTCCATTTTCACAGTGAATGCTTTCATTCTGAGAAAAGACAGGGCATCATTCAATAGACTCATGGGGGGGGGGGGGTGTCCAAATTTTGAGTACAGGTTTGAAAACCCACTTGTGGGTAGAGGAGAGCAGTTGCCCCTTATTCTGGCAGCTGACTGGATGAACAAGCTTTGATACTTTAAAAGGTGGAATAAGGGTCACTCAATTTTAAAAATTGAAGCACATCAGGATCCCACATGAATATCAACATTATGGTTAGAAGTTTTGCCTGGCAGTTAAGGTGTGAGTATTCAACAGAAGTCCCTGCTGAAAGTCAGCAAGAATGGTGACCACTAGCTGATTAAGTGGTTGATCTCCAGTTTGAGTTGAACAGGAAAGCTGAGCATCTCTATACATGTACTGCACCCTACCATCGGAGTAGGGCAATGGATCCTAGAGACAGAGCTCAGTGGAGATATCAGGTTCACAGGACTCCAGAAGGATGGGGCACAGAATTTTTCTTGCGTTTCCAACACTGAAGAAGCCACTGGAGAGTTAGTCTGCTGTATGTCCGGGAGTGCTAGGCAAAAAGAAAAACTGATATTCAGACTTGAGAGAATGGAATCAATGACCCAGAGAAAGCCAAATGCATAGCCTACACAGAATGAACAGAGTACTAGAAAAGCAACACATTGCTTTACGGATGCTGTTGGGATCACGAGAACTGATGCACTCAACATTATGGGTTGTTTAACAGATACAGGTCCTGTAATGCTTCACATATGGGTCTGTCTATGCAGAAGTAACCAATTCAGGGAAGTCTGCAAAACCAGGTAAAAGCTGCAGACTAAACAGTTTGTACAAGAAATTAAACACATCAGCAATGCCATGTCATCAGGATGGTAAGACAAGTCAAGCAGAACTCTTGGGTTGCTGATAAAGTGACACTTACTCAGGTGCTGTGGTGGATTTGCTCTTTTCTCCACAGCTGAAGACTCCTGCTGATCTGAACTAGTTATACCTGGCAGAGGGAGAAAAAAGAAATGAGTCCCCTTTTCAACTTTCTCTGTGAAAGTTCATAAGAGTTGCACTCACAATTGCTACTTGGCTTTCTTCTAGTGCCGTCACCCAAACATTTCTGCACACTGAGGAAGCAAAAGAATTAAATGTAAAACTCAACTGCTGGCCCAGGTAAAGGACATCAAGTAGGAAAATGGCTGCATGAGTCACCCCTGTCTTCTCGGGCATCGCTGGACATTCTGCCGTTGCTCCTCCTCAGAAACCTTCCTTTGACATTCCTGCTTCCGCAGCTGGGTCTCTAGGAGCCACATACAGTACAGCTCTTGTGGTGGGTATAGAATCTGCAGCAGGAGACAGCCCATATATTTCTAAGTTGTACAAGAGAACACGCCAAGAGCCATGGTACATAAAAACACTGGCTCTTGTACTCTAAAGAGCTAGACTCCATTTATGCAAAAAGACCAAGGTACAACAGCAATGTCAGCCCTGATTTAGGGACATGGAAGCATCTTAACACCATTGCACACCACTTCCCCAAATTAGTAGAGCATCCAGGACACCGACCTCTCTGTACTGGTGTCCCTCCGCAAAGACCTTAACATGTTCCAGAAAGGCAATTGTCATTTCCAGAACTGTCACCATATCACTTCGGACACCTTGCAGTCTGGGCAGAAGCTCCCGGAGTTTACCGCAGCTCACTGTGATTCGCTTCCTGAGATGAGATTGATTAGTAATTATACTTATTCAGTACTTTCTGTAGGTGCAAAGGTAGACAGACATGTACAGAAAGAGTTGAACAGCCTGCTGCACATGCAGAGTTCAGTTTTGTCAGCAGTGAGAGCAACGAGGCTAACAGCAGCACTAGGAAAGGCAGGGTGTGAACATTTGTTGGGCAACTAAGGCTGTACTCTTAAGAGAGCCTGATGTGTTAAATCAGGGCACTAACACTCCAGTTCCAGGGCTGATGTACCACCTGCGGTTTCTCTCCATCATCACACAGGCCTTGTTAATTTTGGCCAGTGCTTGCCGATGCTCCAGCTTCATTTTCCTCTGGAAATCGTTGAGGTTCTGCTCTTCCTCAGACTCGCTACAGCTTGAGCTGAACAGGATCATGACAAAAACAGACTTGGTACACTTTATTTAGCCATTTAACTTACACTGTTTGTACAACACAAAAAAAAAAAAAAAAACTTGCAAGGTTACAAGACCAAGACAATCAGCCCACCCATAGTGCTCATTAGCCATCAAGAACCAAAGCAATTAGGAGTAAAGGGTAAAAACACAGTAAGACACTATTGTTAATTAAAACAAATAAATTAAATGTAAGGAGTTCCAACACAACCCGACAGGTTAAGAAAACCAGTCGACCTGAAGTGTTGTGCAACACAGAAGCATTAACACCGAAGGAGTCCTTCACCGTACTAGCTGTAGACCCACCTGTCCGAGCGCGACCCCGCGCCGCGCACCTCCGCCCGTGACTCTTCTGGGCATTCCGCCGCGGACGCGTTCATTTGTTCACCACTCTGCTGTTTCAGCGCCACTAAATTTAATCCACTATTTTTGGACACCTACCCAACAACGTGTTTAAGAGGCGCCTCACACGTCCTGTACCGCTGTAAAGACGTGTACACGCTATGCTATGCTATATTATTTTATTTTATTATTATTTTTTTTTCCCTCCCCCATGAAGGGCCCTTTAAGAGCGCGCGCCCTGATTGCAGATTACGACCGGCCGTGTGTGTATGTGTGCGCGCCGCGCCGCATGAAAAACTGAACATTTAAATGTACGTGAGATATTCCACAAGGCGGCGCTGTTTGCGCGATTTTCCCACCCCTGCCGACAGGATGGCCTCATGGTTCTATACTCAAGTGTGAATTTCAACTGATAGATAAAAAAGACAACACGATAGTATGTCACCTTTGTGGTATTCCAGTTGTCCATTGGATGCTAATTGGTTCCTCATAACCAAGAGTAGTATATTTATTAATTTCTCTTATCCTTTTTTCCCCAAAAGTGACTAGTTATTATGTTAAGCTATCTGTATAGTTATTTACCCCTTTATGCAGCTGAGTAGTTTTATTGGAGGAATTCTTTTAGGGTAAGTATCTTGCTCAAGGGTACTACACCTGGGGATGGGATTCAAACCTGCAACCTGTGTGGCTGAGGTAGCAGCTCCAAGCACTGCAGTACCTGGTGCCCCAACTCTGTTCTTTATCCACGAGTATGAAGTATGAAACAATACTGCGAATTCTATTATGCACAGAGATATGAAAATACATGGAATACAAACTTGTCAAAACTAATAATTTACAAAGTATCAAAGATGTATGAATGAAAATCACTCATTGATTTGGCTTCTTCCATGTGTCATTTTTCCAAAAATGTTAAGAGTGAACTGCCTTTATAGGGAATGCTTTGAATAAGGTGTCCTGTCCTGAGTATGACATGGGGCACAGCGGGTAGCACTAGTGCCTCACTGGAATGTGGCTTCAGATGGAGATTTGACTCTGGCTGAGTCTGTCTGTCTGGAGTTTGAATGTTCTCCTAACATTTGTGTGTGTTTTTTCCAGGTGTACTGGTTCCTTCCCACAGTCCAAAGACGTGTTTGGAGTGAAGTTGTGACTCTAAATTGCCTATTGTGTGTGTGTGTGTGTGTGTGTGTGTGTGTGTGTGTGTGTGTGTGTGTGTGTGTGTGTGTGATGGCTCTGAAGTGGAATGCAGTCTAAGATGTAACTTACCATATGCCCTGTGCTTCTGGGATGGACTCTGAACCACCACATCCTTGCAGTGAACATCCATTATGAATAATGGATGGATGATACTTCATTAAAAGTGTAGATTCAATGAATATGCCTTATGAATGCAAAAAAAAAAAAACTATAGAGCCATAATTAATTATGTTTAGAATTTTTTTATATTGGAAAAAAAAAGCCAGTTGAACAAATTATATTGGTTTACTCCCAGCATCGGTACACTCCCAGCATCTGTACTGTAACATTTATTTATTCTTTTTATTACCAGCTTTTCCCATCATAGCAATGCTACATGCTGATATATTACAATTACAGCTCTATAAGGAATTTGTAACTACTGTTGTAAATGCTGGTAGAAAGTAGAGCATTTAAACTCAGCTGTTCGGGAGCTCTAATGAGTTTGACCACTTGAATCCCTAAATAAACTCCATGTGTTCTGACAAAAGAACATGTTCTCCAGTCCTCAGTGGTGAGACTCCTAACAATGGAGATGCAGACACCCTGTTTTCCCTCATTACCGGGACTAAGTGAGCGGAAGAATGACAGACCCACACAACGCTGTGCAGTGTTTTTGTGCTAGTCAGGGGACATTCTTGGTGGATGTCCTCCCCCTTCTTTGTTTTGTTTTCTACAATGTTCCTTCCAGACTTTGAAAATTAGAAAAAGCAGTGTTTGGACTCTGACCAGAATGCTCCAGGCGCACAACATGCTTCTACGCCTGCGTCGCGAGCCTTAGACCAATCTCCATCTGGACAGTCTCTCCTCTTATCTCCTGTCCCACACCCAGCAACAGTGCCAAAATTTTGTTTTACCGCAAATGTCATGAGTCCTACCAGAACACTAATCCAGCCTGTTCAGCAGCACACCCTTCAGGACTACATATTAGCTGAATGTACTGCAGATGGAATAATAATTGCTTATATTTGTGCAAATACACTTCATTTGGAGCTTTCATGTCTGCATGTGCTCAGAAGTCTGTGGCAGCAATGAAACAAGGCAGGATGGGGTTAAATGCAGAATTATTTGCTGTCATCGCTCTCGATAGTCCGAGATGAATAACTATCCATAACATTATTCACTTGTATGTTTGCAGCCAAACCTTAGAGAAGTGTAAGGTTTTAGATTTTTACATCTTTGGAAAATTAGCAGTATTAGTTTTTGTGTTAGAATGAATTATTTATTGCTCATATGAAATTTTTTTAAATTGTTTGTTGATATTTCTCATCGTGTATTCAAAAGTATGCATATAGTTTTGGGAACATAACTCAAAATATTATCAACTAATATGTGTAGAAGTAAATTCTTGCTTTCACAGAGTTAACAGAGATGTAAATATGGACCTGTCACTGCTTTGATAAAGCTTGGGTTAATGTGGAAGTCCAAGGAGTGCCACTGTGCCTAATCTAGCATAATTAATGAAAACAACACAAAGACTCCTGAAAAAGTTCAAGCATCCAGCTTCACACAGTGCCTCCTGTAGAGACAGCAGCTCTTAAGCCTCTGAGCTACATCGGGATGAATGTTCGACTCCATGTGGAAGGAACATAAGCTCTGTGAGACCTCCCTATGTCACTGACATTCACTAGTTTCTGAAAATGTTTCAGGAACACAAAAAATAATTCCACATTGTAACCTGACAAATAACTGGAGTTCCAGTATCCACCCTTTCAGTTAAAGGTTTATGGACAGATTATTATGCTTATTAATTTTTTTTCTCTGTCATTTTGTCTGCTCTGTTACAAATATATAGCAGATAAAGTAACCAAATAAATGAAAATACACACACACACACACACACATTGTCAGAACCGCTTGTCCCTTACGGGGTCACGGGGAACCGGAGCCTACCCGGCAACACAGGGCGTAAGGCCAGAGGGGGAAGGGGACACACCCAGGACGGGACGCCAGTCCGTAAATGAAAATAGCTGGGTGAAATTTATATCCTTTAAAGAACAGACTTGTGTCCTTGACACACAATGAGGCTTTATTTGTACCTTTAGACATTAAGAATGGATCTGTCATAGAGAATGTCATCACAGGCTTCCTCCCTGGAGGTCTGAAGGTCTGAAAATCATTACTGGGTCTGATGGGGAAAGAAAATACGTTGCTGCATGGAGAAGAGGTGCAGATGGCGTAGGCTGGTTGGATGACAGTGGAGGAGAGGGAAGGTAGTTCCCAACAGATCCAGCTGAGACCTTTGTGCATCAGGACATGGAGAAACAGCACAACATCAATCATCCCTAGTTTGGAACTGGGGGGATACCATGCTGCTCACATCCTGCAGAATCTCTCTCCATATATATACAACTAAATGTCTCAGCATCATATGCAGAACCTCCCACAGATGTTCTCAGGGTCCGTGGTGTTCTGGATAATCTACACACAGTCCCTCTGTTTGCATCCTCTATCTTAATGTGTTCATCATGACATATAGCACTCTTGCAGTGGTAACATATTCCCATCTCAGTGCATGTGCTCCTGTTCCCAGCACTCCTAGCACAATAATGAAGGCCCTTTACTGGTGAGGCTAAAAGGCCATCTGCAACTTTAAGAGCAGAATATTAAAGTAGTAGAAACAAAAGTGGACTTTGTGGGCAGTTTTTTGAAGCCACCTTTACTCACAACAATTTTACATTATAAAAAAAATTCTGTAAGTGGAAATTCTGTGGAGTTACGTTTATGTGAAGAGCCTTTCTCAAAAGTGCACCAGCAGGGCTCCACCAAGGCTTTGTTGATTTAAAATGAGTTCTCAGTAACTGTTAATTCATTGTTAATTATGTCATTGCGTGCTGTCAGTAACATGGTACAGTATTTATCCTCTCAAGGATGATTTGTGCTTATATACAGTAGAAGAAAATGATACAGAGTTGTAATCAGAAAGTAGAAGTCACACAGCAGGGCATGGTTTCCTTGAGCAAGGTGCTCAACCAGATTCTTTCAATGAAGTATTCAGTTGTTGAAAGAGGTAAAAATTTTGCTTTTTTTTTTTTCTTCTTTAAGTAAATATGTTGGCTAGGTGACAGTGTAATGGCAATAAATTGATGGAGTGACCTTTCTTAATCAAAGCCACCTTCATTCTCACTCTTTCAGGTTGAACGTTGCCAGGCTCCAGCTTTGCCGCCAGCCTACAGACCGATGTCAAGCGAATAATGGTCCCATCACGGAGGCCTGATGAGTCTATTTCCTTTTTGGCAAGCCACCTAATTCTGAGGCCCAGCTTTCTTTCGCTTTGCTTGCCCTTGCACCCATTTCCAGACATCCCCTCTTTCCCTATTAGCACTGGACCGAGTCCATTTGGCGAACCGTGCAGGCCCTGAACAAGCTCTCTGTTCGCCTGCTCTTCCACGTTGGTAAAAACATGTGGGATTATGCAAATGTAGGTGTAGGCTTTGTAACTGAAAACACTTTGTATCCTCGCTGGCTGGCTTTTAACACCATCTTCTATTGCTCCCTGCTTTGAAAGCAGCGTGAAACACGCAGATGGGTGGGAGCTGTTTCACTTCGAAGGGATTCACATGTAAAGTCATGATGGGCAAAAAGCAATAATGTTCTGTACTCTACAGCTCCCAGACTCTGCTCAGCTCACCCTTCCTTGGCTCTGCATGGCCTTCCTGCGTGAGGAAACATTCAATCTCTGTACCTACCACAGCTAGAATGCATTCAAGGTATAATTTACAGCATGGGTTCTTAACCTGGTGTCCATGGATTGCTCTCAGCAGATCGTTAATGCGTAGGGTTGCTTTGAAAATAAAAGGTCTAACTAAACAAAAATCAATTAAAACTAGTAAAACGTACTGTAATTCTCACCATGCTTTTACTGTGACTTAATTCTATGTGATGTTAATCAGTTTTCTGTGAAAATGAATTCACTTCCTCCAGATTTATTGATGGGCCTTTTTGTAGCTGGGAGTCCTTAGCTGTCATTAGCTTCTTAAAGGGGTCTGTGAACTATGAAAGGTTCAACCATTCAGAACAAGCACATCTCCAGCACCAGAGAGCGGTGTAGTTACAATGGACCATTTGTGTCTCATGGGCAAAGTGCGCCAAGGTGTGAATATTATAAAGTCAATATCTAGGGTGAGGTGCAAAAGACTTCAGGCTCAAAGAAAGAAAGTCAAAGAAAGGATTTTGATTTAAAAAGCCCCCTGGGACCCCAGCAGCCAGTCATGGTAACCCAGCTACAGCAGGCTGAAGATGAAGATGACAGGGTAGCGCACCTAGAGGAAGAGATGTAATGGGTTCATCATGATTTCAGTCTTACATGTGGTGTGAATAGAGGCAGAAATGTATCAGAAATTCATTTCTTCATTCTGATAGAAGCAGACCAGTGGCAAGCAACTTGGATGAAGCCTTGTCCATCCATTGTAATTACTTATACTTTACATCACCAAACTCCATGCCAGAGGAAAAAGAAGGCCTCTCTTTTACTGAACTCTTCATATATCCCTTTGGTTTCACACGTACAAGCAAACATTCACAAAAGAAAAAATATTTGGTTTGTTTTAATGTTATTGATTATCTTTCTGTATGTCCATGGTTGACTTTCTTACATTCCAGAGAATTTGTTGTGTAAGCTCATCAATAAATAGTGTAGAAATAAATATTGCATACCTGCGTGAAATGTAGGTAATATAAAACATTCATGTGATGTTTTTTTTTTTTTTTTTTTTTTTTGGTCAAACAGACTTAGGAATTTCGGCAAGGGGGGCATTCAGAGATTCTGGCTGGCCAACCCCAGCTAACTACAGTGTAGAGTATGCACGATGAGCCAGGGTGTGACAAAACAAAGTCATGGAGATGAATGTAATTAAGAGTTCCCATTTTGCCTCCGGCTAGTTTCTCAGAAGGACACAAATCATTGCTTCCCATTTGTTTATCTCTCCCGTTAATGAAGCTTTTAGCATGCCATGTTCTTTTTGATTTCATCGCTGAGCCGCTGTTTCTGGTCCAGAGAAACTTTTAGAAAATTTTAGCTAATTACACTGGGCATTTTGATTTGAGAAGTTCGGGACAATACCCTTGCTCAGGGGGATAACAGCAGACACTCTCTTGCGACTTGACCCAGCTACGTTATGGTTCAGCCTTTGTGTCCTTAACTAATAAACCACCTGCTGGTCCCCGAGGCCTGACAGGTGAGTGCAATAAATGACAGATGAATAAAGAACAAATTTCTTCAGCTAGATCCAAGTTCGCCACATCTCGGGGGGGGGAATAATGAAATGATTAAGAGTGAGGCAGCCCGGTTTGGCTGACAGAGTGCGAGTCAGCAGGCGACAGATAAATGGCTCATTAACACAGTGAAATGACAAAGGAAAACAGGAGGTGCCTGAGCAACTGGCCTTGGTGGCTCCTACTCCTCATTCTGTCTCGAGACATTCCTGCAACTCTCTGTTCAGGATACCCTGCTCTTCCCCTGATCCTCAGCATGGAAGGTCACTGTCCTCCTCCTAGAAGAGAAGCTTCATGCTGGGATTTTATGCGTCCTTTTCAGGTTTTCTCTCTAGCAAACTGAGAATTGCTAGTGCTGGCAACACATTATGTTGTCTACATATCATCATTCACTAAAAGTTACCTTCACAATTCATGTTTTTTAGCAATTTATTCAGCTGTGTACTCCTTAGCCACGACCAGAAAAAAATTGTCTTTGGCAACATGTAACCCTTCATGCATCAAAGACTTGTTAAATATTGGGAAATAGAACTACAGGGTTGGACATGTACAGTATATAACATAGCAGAGGAAGCCTGCTGGGCTGAAATGAAAGCAGCTTCAAACAGTCTTAATGCACAGATATGCACAAGTTATACTGTAAATCAAAGGTTCTCAAGAAATCCTTTTGCTCAGCTCAATATGAGTTTGGCCTAACTTTACTCAAAATGCAGATTCAAGTGTACTCAAAGAACACAGAAAGAGAATCCCCTTTTTGATGAATTCATTTTGTATGCATTACATTTAATGTAAAATTCAGACAAGCAGTAGTTTGACTTGGGTGTCTACAAATGAAAAAAAACTCAATCTTTGTGATTGTACATGTTTCACTAGCGGGGAGGCCAAGGCCTCATCCACCATGTAATTCTGAGGTCTTGGGAATCTGAAGTAACTGGGGCAGCTGGTAGCACAGTGGTTAGAGTTGTTCTAGCCTTTGGATCCAAAGGTTGCAGGTTTGATCCCCACTTCCAGCTGTAGTACTGTTGAGCAAGGTACTTACCCTAAATTGCTCCAGTAAAAAAAAAAAAAAAAGAAAGAAACCAGCTGTGTAAATGGATAAAGGTTTGTAATATTATGTTGCCTTAACATTTTAAGTTGCTTTGGAGAAAAGTTTCAGCTAAATGAATGTAAATGTAAATGTGTTGGTGCAGTGGCTAGTGCTGCTGCCTCACAGTGCCTGGATGGTAAGAGAAAATGGGGGGTTGATACCTGCTCAGTCTGTGTGGAGTTTACATGTTTTCCCTGTGTCTGTATGAGTCTCCTCCAGGTGCTCTGGTTTCCTCCCTTAAAGATATCTCTAAAGACATGTAGTTCATCTCAATAGGTGACTCTCAGTTTCTCTTAGTGTGTGAATGGGTGAGTGACTGTATGTGTGTGGCTACCCTGCGATGGACTGGCATCCATGTCCAGAATTTAGCCCCCTGTGATTCTGCATTAGGCTGTGGCTCACCGTGACTCTGCTCAGGACAAGCTGTTGTTGAAATTGGTCAGACATGCTAGTATGAACATTATTTAATTGATGAGTTTGTGGCTTTAATTCAAGGCAATTTATAACATTTGCTCACTGCTGAGTGTTCTTACTGAAACAATTAAGGATGAGTACCTTGCTTAAGGATGCTTTCTTTACCCCATCTTTCTTGTATCAGATTTATGTCTGTTTATTTGTCTTTGTATTTGTTTATGTACTTATTTATTTAATGTCTTTTTTGCTGTTTGCACATTTGTATTGTTGCACCAAAGTGCAATTTCCCTCTGGGAGTAACACATTTTTTTTCATTCATTCATTCATTCATTCATTCATTCATTAGAAGAGAGTAGGGCTTGAAGTGACAACCTTCAGGTCACAAATTGATGTCTGTAACTGCTGCACTGTCTGATACTGTTTTGTATTTGCAAAACCACTAGCAATAAATTAAATATTAATGAAGCGGAGGATTCATTCTCCAGTTATAATTTCTAGTACTCATTATAGAAATCTGGTCTGGTGTTTTTTTTTTTTTCCACCTGATGTCTGTAGTAACAGTGACAGGGTACTGACATAGTACTTTGTCTGCTATTATTTGTCTGCCCTCCACCTGCACCTGACCGCTATGGTGACAGACGTTTTTGCGTGCCTCACCCCTTAGGACCTTCACTTCACCAAAGACAAGAAATCTGTGTTTACAAGCTGAGAAGTGATATGTGACGGGTCTCGGTTACAGCACTGTGGCATGTTCTCACCAGCTGAGAAGATGCAAACCTCAGGCAGCTGTAAGATGACCTGTTTGTTAAAGTGCTAAACCTCTGAGGTGATACAAAATGACAGGTAAGGCCCACAGAGATATTGCAATGCTCCCCGTTCATGATTCACAGGGAACGAAACCACTCACGTTGCACAGGTTTATTGCCGCACACCAAAACTGCTGTACATTTTTTCCCTCCAGCCATCCATCCACCTTCCATCACTGTGGTCTGTTACCAGTCCCATGTAGACTTGCTAAAGACTTGCACTTGTCAGAGCTGCAAAGAAAAACTGAGAAAAAAATCCTTAAATGTGCTGATGTACCACAGCAACAAATATTACAATTTTTCAAAAATGGTATTTTGTGTATCGCTATATGGGTGTAACAGCTGTACTTTAAAAAAAAAAAAAACAAGACAAGAAAAAATGTGGTGCTAAAGAAGAGTTCTAAATATACCAAGGTCAACCAATTAAACAAACCACTGGACACTGGATCAAATCAGAATGGAACTCTGATTAGGAGCAAAATGATGAGACAGAGGATATATAATTTGGAGACATCATGCAAATATCAGATTTTAACAAGATTGTAATGTTGTGATGAATATAACGTAATGAAGGCTAAAGAAGAGGATGACGATCAGTCTGATGGATGGACTCAATCACAGCAACAAACTCTCCCTTTCAAAACTATGGACACAAGCGGAAGACAGAACTTTCTGGAGACACCCTACTTATGTGCTTAGGAAGAGTTGGTATCGACTCGATGGCAATTAACAACAATGAGTTCCGAGTAATGAAAGCTTAACCTGGAAAGGATGCCATCAACAGACCCACAAAAATCCATTACCTTGCAAGATTGAACTGCTAATGAACACTGAATAAAACTGGGCTGGACCCCGACTCCTAAAGGACAAGTGTAATGATTCTGATTGTATTCTTCAAAAAAGTACCAAGCTTAAAAGCCACTGGATGTGCTGCTGAGTCACTCAACCAGCAAGGGCTTAAATCCAAGCTGTATGACCAAGCGTACCTCAGCGGCAGAACATAATTGCCACTGTACTGCCGGAGGAGGGTGGGTCTCAGTCATCCAAAGCATCTCTGATGGCAGCTGTGTAAGTGGCTCTTAAAGGCCTGCCAGGCGCCTGCGGGTTGCCCCTAGCCAGCCATAAGAGATGCGTTGCTTCTCAAATTGCTGCCGGCTCACCTGAATGGCCCTGCATGGTGAGGAAACAAGAACATCATGTTGGCAGGCAGTGTTTCAGCATCCTGCCTTGCCTAACATATCCAGACTATTGTGGTCAGATGAGTATCACACCAAATTAAAAATCGTTCACTTGCTTGGAAAAAAATACCAGTGTCGATCTTGACAGCAACTTCTAAAAGTGAGGTAAATGAAGGTAAATCTTTTTGCTAAGTGTAAAAAGATCTGTGTGTGAGAAGTTAGTGTCTTACACCTATTTCTCATATTGTTTTGCACTTTGTACACATTGGCAGTTCAGGTTGCGATTCATCCAGCCATTAAATGTATGTAATTAAATGTGTACTCTGTCAAAAGACATGGATTCTCAAAAGCAAAAGCAAAACTGGAGAGTGGAAGAAAGTCTAATGTTATTGGACTTAATACACAACTAGAAAGCCTTTATTACATTTACATACATTTATGTTTATTCATGTAGCAGACACTTTTCTCCAAAGCAATGTACATCAAGAGAGACATAGAAAATAATAATAATAATAATAATAATAATAATATCCAAATATTTTTAAAAAGAATATGTATCATATGACATCACAACAGTCAATACGGTATGTGACGTATGCATTAAGATGCAGTTATTCAAGACATATTCTCACACTGTTTTCATATACTTTAATATTTTTTCCTTATGGATCAGTGAAACATTCAGACCAGAGAAAATAAACACTTATTTTCCTTTTACTATCAAGCCAGGATATAAGTGAAAATGTTGAAGACATTGTCAAAAAGAATGGCAAGAAAGTACTGTAATCAAACATCTTGTGACACTGGTACATTTATTATTTACTAATTTTCATAAATCACCTAAGGGTATACATTCAGTAAACTATTTTTTCATTATTCTGTCTGCAAACAACTGCAGGCAGTGCATACAGGCTGCTGAGCACAATAGCAGAGGTGGTGTGTGATGGAGGCCTACCGAGGCTTTCTAGTGTAACAGTCTCAAGCTTGGACCACTACCAGAACCCTGCAGGACTAGCCAGGGCTAGAGCAATATAAGTTATTACTAAATAAAAGCTTTCCAGTGAGCTCAGTTAATCAAAATGACTGAAATTAATTGCATGTCACAAAGCCTTACTGAAACACAGGAAAAGAAACTGCATAAATGTTGAAGCATATTATTTACTCAGTCATTCTTCTGGAAAATTGGTGGATCAGCCGGAGGCCTCTGCATTGGCTTCTTCTTCCATTTTAAAGTGGTGGTAAAATATTTGCCTTTTTGTTTCAGTCAATAACTTTAAAAATAATTGGGTATGTCAGAAAGCTCAAAAAGATCTGGACTTGCTGTATTAGTTGCCTTGGTTCAGCCATCTGTGTGTCATGTCTAAAGAATTTTAATTTAGCTTCAGATGTATTAAATGCTCTATGAGTTACAAGTGTTCTGTATGCTATTGTGATATTATATGTAGTGATTCAAAGCTTTCAACCTTAAACTTGATCTTAGCAGTAAATTTCACATATTGTGTGAATTTTCTTAAATTTAAGAGCAATATACATTTACAACTTTTTAATTATGGTCCCAGTTTATATCACAGGTTTAAGATGAACAGCTTTTTGCTAAAAGAGCTGGTGTTATCACCAACATCACCAGGTACATACATATATATAAAAACTATCTTTCTGGAACTTACACATGAAAACTTCTGGTTGTGAATCCAATGCTTTAACCACATGTCCTCCTGTGATGATTTAGACCTTTCCTTTGCATTTTCAGAGCGCCTTAGTACAGCCAATCATCTTTGTACCTTCCCAGATGACTGGTGTCACTACTAGAATGAACAGATAGTTGGGTGTAGTAAGAGTTAGTATCTGGGCTGGGAAGTTCCTCTAGCAAATTTGTGAGGAAAGACGTCAACTGCACTGCATCAAGGGACAATGCTTTTGCTGTATCGCAGGATGGTCCTTTGAGTGGCTGCAATTTGTCTGCTGCACTTCTCCATCTTCATCTCAACAAGGTTATTCTTTTCTCCATTTACCTGTTTGACAGTGTTACTTTACCACCAACAGAACATTTTGTAGTCCCCTTTGTGGATATATTAAGACATTCATCATCACTCTAACCAGACATCAGTTGAGCAAAGGTGTGAAGTGCGGTAATATCTCAGGGGTAGTTAAAATTTTCCAGACCACCTTGCTTTTATGAAGACCCCATGAAGAATTCACACACTGCAAGATAATTACAAATACCTATGAGACACGGTTTCAGAGAAAATCATCCAGTATCAATGGACACCTTTATGCCGTATAAGAGAAGAGTTAAACGTTTATGGATGGAAAGTATTTCTTCACAGTTCCATTTCTCAGCATGTCTTTTCAATTTAAATTTAATAACACGTTAGCAAAAATGAATGCCATCTTTCACAGAAAAGATAATGGATGATGGTAAGGTTCATCAAGTGAAATACACAAGAGGAACCTGCAAATTTAATTGTATTGATTTTGCATAAGCTTTTTAAAACTGACGACTCACAGCAAGACTTTCATATGCTCAACGGGTTCCACAGACCTGTAAATTTAGTGGGGCAACTGAGTTTTATGTAGACAAATGTAATTATGAGCCAACATCCGTGATGGTACTTTGATATTACCATGCGTATGTCCATGCTTATGTCTTTATTCAGACAAAATGACACATTTGCTCCTTGTAAGCTACACCACCACATTTCCTGAGGTAGAAACACAGTAAGAAACCAACAACATGCCACACAATACAAATAGACTGATTCTTTCTGAAGTTGCTTGAATTGTGAATATTGCATCTGGAGAGGTGGTGGAGTGGTACCTGAGGTAAGCAGGTGTCAGATGAATTGAGTAGCTAGAGGAGAATGTTCTGCAAACAAGATCACCAGGGGGCACCCATGTGCTACATGTTCAATGCATAGTTAGGAGCCTATTTGTTCACACGCTATTCACGATCGCACGCGCTTAATGTAGCCTCTGTCCAAAAGCATCTTGTACTAATTTTTTCAGTTGTCACAAAATATGCCTTTTATAGGTCAAGATCAATATCAATTACTGCACCATCTCTAAACAACCTGCAATAAATGGCGTGCCACAGTGTGGACTGAGTACTAATTTTCAAAGCCGATTCATATATTATGCCAAATATACAGCATTATAATTACATGTTTTACATCTAAAAATATTGCTGAATGTTGCTATAGGGTGCACATTACAGCTGGTTAATTACCTAGCGTCTAATATTTCTAATCAGGCATAATGGCCATAAAGTTAAAGCTGATGTATATTGTATATTGATAATGCAACAATAACCACACTGAAAGGCAATATTTACAACACGCATACCACAGTTTTTCAAATGGAACAGTAACTCGTATAATACATGTCTGAAAGGACATCTGGAACCTGTGAAAGACTGAGAATGGGACAGCTGCGTGCTGAAAGCAATGCTTGTGATTGCTTTTACATGCATATTAACAATTGTACTTTGATGAGAGGAAGACAATAGTAAGATTTCGTAAAGAGTCATAATAATGCCATACTTTAACAATTTTAATGCGATTAGATATAATCACAGCAAGCATAGCTGCATTAAGATATGTGAATTAATCTTGCATTATTTCAGGAGTAGTGAAACTTGTAAACAACCTAAAGGAGTGTCTTTTTCACATTTGGGCTCATTATCACTTATCCGAACATGTGACGAAACCTCAGAGCCGTATTCTTTATCTCATTGCTTCAACAAAAAGATTAGCTTATGCGTCTCTTCCCACAGAAACCCCCTTCAGTGTGCCAAACCACCTTAGAATCCTTTCAAATGCACTATGATGTTTTTCACAGCTGAAAATACTTGCAACTGGAAGTGTTAACATGATTTTTGTTGAATTATTCCAGTACCTCACTAGTACAGTGGTTTCTGCTATCACGTGATACACGTATCTGGGCTTATGGGAAAAAATAGGGTTGGGGAAGCCCACTCAAAACAAATTTGTAACCAAAGCATTACCGATTTTAAGAAAAATGCCAAAAAAGTCAGCACAATTTAAAACATGTTAAATTCATAAGAAAATTTCAAAGAAAAACTACAGTAAATCTAAGACTTTACCCTGAAAAAAGTGAAGACTCCTTGAACGGAACATTGACTCTTACACCAGTTGTGCGAACCATATCATGTGTTCTTTCCCTTCCTTCAAAATACTTAACATGAAACTTATCCTGAAGTGTCAAAGCCTTCCTTTCACGCTCGCATTTGAAATTTTATCACCATCACGCTTCTTAGGCACATTCCTGTCACCTTGCTCACTTATTCCTTTGGTAACAGAAAAGATTTTGTGAAAATAACAGGAAAATTGAGGAGGACCTTGCAATCAACACTTCCAAAACAAAGCATCTGGGAGAACAGCACATCATGTGTGTTTCTCTATGAGCTAAATTTTCTGTTAAAGTTTTTCCAAAATGTGCAGCCAAAAAACACAACTGCAGGAATCACATTTTGAAAAGCAAGAGGCCTGCTGCAAACAACAAGTATTGATTATACAGCTTTCTTTGTTTTTAATATGACTACACACTTCACCTTCATAAATCAGGATCCAAGTTGAGAAGATGCCTCAGGACAAAGCCATTTCTTTTCATATTCACTGCTCATTGATCAGTGTTCCTGTAAAAGAGAATGTTTAGGGGATGTTCATTTTCTGAGAGATGTAAAATATACCCATAATTGTCCCATTTTGATGATATGTTTGTACATTAATGTATGTGTTTATACAGATAATCAGTGTACTAAAAAGAAATAGCTAGGCTGGAATTAGATCTATGCGAAACATTTGGTTGTTGTTGATGTATTGACAATGGGCTTTGGGTTAATGCAGAATGAAGGATGTTTCAGATGATTTTGACTCAGGTATTGATGAGAATCAAAATTACTCCAGGAACTGAGAAGTTATCAAGGCTTCCAGGAGTACAACACCTTTGGAGTCTGTTTCTCTCACTGGTTAAGCTTGTGGATCGACCTCGACCTCCCACTGACACCAACAGTCAGCCTCACACTGTGGCAGGGGAGCAGTTAAGAAAGACAGGTGCTATCAGCTGGAACTGAACTGTCAGTCAGGGTACGGTCTCCCACAGCTCTCAGGAGCATCTCACACAAAAACAGGCTCATATCTGTATATGTGTTTGTATATGTATATGCATATGGACATATAATTATGGTTTTGAAAGAACCGATAGTTTTTTTCTGTAGGTACCATCAAATACAGCCAAGACATAATTACTAATGTTGCAAATGGCTATTTCTGATTGGTTGGTTACAAATGGTTACACATGGCTATTACTGCTTAATGCATCCGATTGCCAAGAAGCTGAAAGCTTCATGCAAACATGTCCGCTACTGTCTTGAGAGAAGAAGGCAAACTGGATCTAACCAGCACGGAAAAAGAAGCAGAAAGCCCAGATACTGCACAAGTACATCAAAGTTTAGTTTGAGCAATGGATACCTTAGAAGTCCTCATTTGCCTGGTTCCTTAAATAGTACATGCCAAATACCAGTGTCGTCTGCAAGAGTGAAAAGACAATTCTGGGATGATGGCCTCAGAGGCAGCGCTTCAATGAAAAAGCCATATCTGAAACTGGCAAATTTTTAAGAAAAAGGTTAAAGTGGACAAAGAACAGAGACATTGGACGGTGGATGACCGAAAAAGAGTATTACGGGCAGATGAGTGTAAGTCTGAGGTGTTTTGATCAAGGAGGAGAACATATGTGAGATGCAGCACAAATGAAAGGATGCTAGAGTACTGCTTGATGCCTTTTGTCAAGCATGGCAGAGGAAATGTAATGGTATGGGGCTGCTTTGTTGCTGCTAAGATGAGGGACTTACACAGAGTGCAAGGAATAATGAACCAGAAAGGTTACCACTATTTTACAACATCCTGCCATCTTCTCTGGTCAGCACTTCATCGGTGCAAATTTCATCATGCAGCAGGACAACGATCTGACACATACTTCAACGTTACGTAGAACCTATCTGGTGAACAAACAGGAAGTCGGACTACAGTTACATGAATTAAAAATAATGTAATGACATTATCAATGTTTTGACAGTGTCATTTCCGATCAGATCAATGCTATCTTGGAAACGATCAATTTCTTTAAAAAACATAAAAATTTCTGGGTGATTCCAAGCACATCTGAAGTCTCTGTCCAGAAGAGAGCAGTCCTAGGAACAGCTAAGATACTGCGCAGAAACCTCAATCTCCAAGGCCTCTGCTAGAGGACCCGAGCTTGAGGAAGACACACACACCATCCCATGTCGGGGTGAGAGGGAGATTATGATTATTATATATACACACACAGCGGGGAAACACATTATTTAAATTTTCAGGGTCAGCGTTTTCATTCACAGTTTGTGCTTCTCAGTGCTCATTGTTTTCAGGCAGATTGTGTTTAGGAGGCTCCATAAAGTGTCCTGAGCAAACCTTCTGTCGCTTTATAGTCCAGCCACAGGGTGCTCCTCTCCCCGACTGATGTCTTCAAATGATCTTACTGATTCACCTGCACATCCTTCCCCATCTACAGTCAGTATTTATTTACACTTTATCCTTCTACTCAACTGCATTGCTTTCACGAAGGTGCACCTGTATCACACAAGTGGACTGGTGAAGGCAGTAAAAAGAGAATATTCTAGTCTATTATGTTCTTCTGCACTTAAGGTGTCTTACCACACCATAGACTGACAGAATTTTCAGACTCTTCATCAACTGAAAGGAAGAAAGGGGGCAGGGGGTTAATGTATAACATTTCATTACCGGTTATCTTTGCAAAAATCCTGCTGAAAGGTAGGAAAGGGCTGGGATTTCATCCTTAAATGTCCTTCAGCTCTGTAGCCACTACATTTCTCCAAAGCCTTCATTTGTAATTTAAGGTGTGTGCACTGCTGTTCTTATTCCTTTGTCTATCTCTGAGCGGTAGGGAACACTCAGGGCCCATCTCTTCACACAGCTAGCGCACAGTGGGCCTTGTCTAGGACGTGAACCGCAGTGGCGCTGGTCTGGGATTATCTGGAGCATCTACACTCACAGCCGTCTGTTAGCGGGCATTGCTGGAGTCTTCGTCTCCAGTGCCGTCAGCTTGATTCATCTCCCGCAGCCTCAGAGGAGACAGCATGGGGAAAACAATTTGCAAGTGTTTAATAGCACCCCATACTACTGTCAGCCAATTACACGCAGCTCACACAAGGCACAATTGTGCTTGACAGTGTTGGTGTGTCTGGTATTTTTTTTTGTTGAAAATTTCATACTTAACATGGATTAAGGGAAGCAGACTTAATTTCACATGGAGGAAAATCTGCCATGTTATTGGACAAACTATTTCAAAGGACAAATGACTGTATAGCAAAAATGAGTGTATTTTCTGAGATGGGTGATTTTTTTCATTTGGGGCTTGTTTCCGTGGGGAACTGCTCTATATATGTTGATTGCCGGGAATTTTAATACCGCAGGCGTGTTGGTAACACAGGCACTGACAAGGCAATAACAGTTTATTCCCTGTGTTCTGTGGCCTCAAACACAGTCTCTGGAGTTCGTGCCTTTGCAGAGCAGTATAATGAAATTTGTTGCAAATTAAGGTAAAATCCCTTTCAGTGGTCCCAGTATGCTTGAGGTGTATCCTCAATTTTTTTTTGTAATACTGCACAGATATGTCTTCTCATCATATCTAAGTTTGAAGTACTGACTGCAAGAGAAGTCAATACTGTTTTTAAAACAACTCACATTGATCTGAATTATTGAAAGCACTGACTCAAAAGTATGTTGAAGGTGTGCCTGAAGCAAATTCTGCCAAATGATTTTGGTGTAAATGGATCTGAAAGTGGGCAAAATTGATTCCTTAATGTCACAAGGAATGTGCTATTAGTACCTTCCTAAAGAACATGATTTTTGCCATTTTGGGTGTTTTGAAACTCAGTAAGAGAAATGATTTTCGTCACCAGACTAACCATTATGCGGTCAGCCTGTAGGACAGGCATCTCTGCAGTGGAATTACAGGTTGCTGAGTGGTCTCATAAATTGATGTGTATCATGAAAGTTCTTGTGGTCTCATAAATGCGTATCACGAAAGTTCTTGGTATAAGTCATAGGAGGAGCTCCTGGGTAGCAACCTTATGTAAAGAACTTAACCTAAATTGTTCCAGTCCAGCAAAGAAAATGGTTATTTTTTTTTGAATGGTCATTCAACAACAACAACAATAATAATAATAATAGGCATCAGAAAGGATGGCTATTTCCAACAATTTGAGTTTCTGGTTGGATGCCAACATTTTTTTTTTTTTTTTGTTAATGACTCTGCATGCAGCGAAAACAACAGAGCATGTCTTCCTAAGTCCAATGAGAAAAAATAAATCTTCATTAGAAATATTACAGGTGACCTCTGAAGAAAAAAATTGGGTGTTCTATGTGAAGCGTTGTCCATTTAAGAAGCATCCTTGCATCAAATGTTGTCCATTTAAAAGACATTAGAGGCTATATGTTTAAAGTAGACTGATGCAGCAGGACAATCCTTTTGCTAAGCTGCATGATTCGTCTGACAGCACGGCCCATTGCTTCACACCAATTAGACCTTCCTCTGGAACAGCCTCGTTAAAAGCGATGGCTGGGGATTAAGAATTCAGTATATTTTGATGCATAAAGCTTGGACAAGGCCTGTCTTAACTGCCCATAATTCACAAAAAATTTTATCTGCAAGACAGTAGGCTTATACTGTACAGCTGCAGTGGTCAAAGGTCTATATTCAGCTTTAACTGAAGACAGCCTCACTTGCTAGCTGAGTCAGGAGAGTTGAAACCTCTTAGTGAGCAGAGCTGAGAAGCCTTGTTTTTTAGAGTCTGCACCGCAGGTGTAACAAACTAAAAAAAAAAAAAAAAAAAACGTGTTTTAAATGAATAAAATACTTCATTTACATTAGGTTGGAATGTATTCTTTTTTGATACGTTCCAACCTGCTGGTGGAACATGAGCTGTTGTCTGTGATATAAGAAATAAATAAGAAAAAAAAGTCTGCCACGAAGAAATAACGTGAACTGACATACGGCATTAATCATACACATTTGTACAGATTTCAGTTTGTTGAGTGGGATTTCTTTCATAGGACCAGACAAGTAAGCATCCAGTGAAATAGGTAGGATATGAATATTTCAGTGCATGCAGGCCTACTCAAAGGACACTCAGTTCCCCAATGCCAGCTACAGCACAATGAGAATGAGCTCCATGATGATTCCAATAGCCCAGAGCAAACAGCATGACTAACTCCTCCAGCAGTGGATTACACCACCGCAAACTTAATTTTTAGCACACACCAGGCAGGTTGTCTCAGGAGTCCTGCCACTCACCAGCTCCGAAACAATGTTTTCCGTGATGAATTAGGAAATAAATCTGCACTCTAGCAGAAAACAAACCGCAACAAAATAAACATGCCGAAAGGGCCTCGGAAAGAATACCTGTCATACCTTAAAAATTATTTTCCACGTGAAACTGAATTGCAGGTATATTGCATAGAACTTTAAAACATTTATTTTATATTTAAACATATAGAAACTCAGGCCTTTGCAAATTAGTCTTGTCTAATCCTATCCCTTTACACTGTGTATTCTCAAAGGTAGTAGTCAGTTCTTAGAAGTTACGTATTATTACATGTGCAGTTAAAATACAGTATTCCATTTAAAAATCAGAGGAATATTGTGTCATCAACATGACTCGCTATATCTCGTTCAATTTATTTTGTCTTGTGGAGAATATTATTGGATAACACAAGGAGAGAACAGCTGGGTGCTGCCCTCGAGGGCAATTTTGCAGAGAGCATTGTGGGAATATAATCAGAATTCTAGAAAATCCTTCCACCCCTCAAGTGTCCTCAAGGTGACCTCCCATTTGGAAAATAATTGTGCAGATGGTCATATGCACTGCTGGCTGCACATGCAGGGTCAGAGCCACTGTCTGGGACTCTCTTCACCACTGTACATGTTAATGAGATCATTGAAAGTATCATTGCAAAAACTGGTGCTCATAACTTGTCACTCTGAGGTTAAAACGTTTACTGTTTCAGTTCTGTTAATTTAATTTTTTTTTTTTTTTTGATGAGCTATCTGCAGTATTGCATTATTTGCTTTTGTGTGAATGAGTTGGATGAGGCACTCTGTGAGATCTATCCAATTTGATTCAACTGCACAATTCCAAACGAACCTGGCGTAAAACAACTTTTCTTTGGTAATAACATCCATACACAGTAAGCAGGTAATGCGATGGGAGGCCAAACATAGGGTGAACAAAAATAATTCTGATGGAATTCCAAATGAAACAAAATTCCATGTTATTTTATTCAAACTGTCATTTTATTTTGGTCATCCAAGGGACATGATGTGATCAAAAGTACCAAGTGAGCACAATATATAACCGTTATGGCAGAGGAGGACATGGAGCCGCATGATATCAGAGGAAAGAGGTCAACCATAGTTGTAAAGTACATTCATATAGACTTCCCCGACATCAAGGTTATCTTTAAAGAATGCGATACCCCTGGGAAATAATTGACCTGTGAAAGCCCAAAGAGGCCAGCAGAATCTGAATTTATATTCTGAAAACAGCAATGATCGTTATCGCGTATTTTTGCAGTCTAGATTGCTTAACCTGTTTATCTAAAGTGGATTGGAAAGATAAGAGTAAAGACAGGTGTACATTCATTTTCCTTTGACTATGATGCATGAATAAAAAAACAACACTTCTATTCAAAGCAATTTACATTTTTACCCATTCACAAAACTATGCATTTTACAGGTTAAGTACCATGCTCAACATCAAGACTGTTTCTGGGATATGAATGAGAAACCTTCCTATTGCTGTATTATTATTATTATTATTATTATTATTATTATTATTATTATTATTTAGGTGATGTAATTTATCCCAACGACCTACATTTTCAGTCTTACTATACGAAGCCAATTATAATGATTTACCTCTTTACACAGTTGGGTCATTTTTACTGGAGCATTTTAACATACGTGCCATAGCAAAGGATACTATAGCAGGAGCACGATTTGAATCACAGGCCTTTGATTGCAGGGCTCTAACCACTATGGTGCCTGCTCCTGCTTAACCACTATACCTGTAATTGCTGTACTTACAGCTGTCGCAGTAATATAAATCTGTCCATGTCTTCATTACTGCTTCCATCTGATTTTATCTGTAAGGCTGGTCCCCAGTGACGGCTCCAGCAGAAGGTACATCCTCACTCCGCTCTATGAGCAGAATGGCACAGCCACATCCACCTCAATCAATCAATCCTGCTGATCTAAATGACGGGGTACTCAGCTTGTGCTGTGAATGACGGGATAGCCTCTGGCTCTCCCCCCGAGCTCCTACCCGCATTGTTTACGTGATCGTATCCCCCAGATATGCCTCCTGGTCAAATATCAGTAGAATTTGGCTTCCGCTGGACAAGATGGCCACAAGTGTAATAGCTAGGGTATTTGGAGAGGAAAATTACCCCACTGCTGTAAAGGCTAACATAAAAATGACAGCTAGGGAGAGACACCAGAACAGGGTCATGCAGCAGATGCGTGACATTACACAAAATAGAATAACATGTGTTCTTGTTCTCTGTAATTTTTCCAGAACTCCAGTATTGGCCTTAAGTGTAAAGTATGTTATGAATTTGTTAGAGCAATATTGAACGAAACCATGTGTGATTTGACCTGCATGCCTACATTTAAAGCTCCAGTGTATCACACTTTTTTGATAATATGAAAGACTGTTGATTACAAGTTTATACAGCCCTTGCAGTAAAATGATTCCAAACCTGCAACCTGAAACCATGACTCAATTGCCACTGCTAACATGAGCCACTGGGCTTTGGTCTCGGCACAATCAACTCTTGGCACAAGGATGTAAGACAGCGGTCACAGAAATGATGCAGAAATAAACCTCTGCTGTTGTTTCAAGGTGAGTGAAGCGACTCAATGAAAAATCCTCTTATTGATGAATGTAAAATGTGAGGACATCACATCTAATGGATCTGATGTACGCATAGTACACAATGTACAGTGTGTGAACCTTCAAAACAAACCCCAGAATGGGTATAGCCACCACTCTCTGTTACTGCACTTTCAGTGACAAGTACAGTGCATATTAAATCACACACAGAGTTCATTTTGAGCATTATGGTCTGTTACCCTGTCGGTTCCCCTGCCTAGATTTTCAGTGGTTACTCTTCCCAGGCAATATTATTGTGTTGAATGGCTGAGCTGTTTAAAGCAAAATGTGGGTTTCAAATAGCTGATATTCTGAGGTTTATGAAGTACTGTATAGTACACTCAGCCTTCATATTATGGGGTCCAGGTATTTTATTCTGTTTAGCTGCTTGCATCAGACTCTCCACACTCACACATTTTGGGTCACAGTAAAAACTGTTGGCATCTAAAACTTGAAAAGGTTTTGTCCCTCAGTGGAGTTACCGTAACTATTTTCTGCCTAAACCTTTTTATTAACCTCTGAGTTATCCTGAAAAAAAAAAAGACCATTAGCATTGCAGGGTTTGACTGGTGGTGATTGGACTCTTTCAATACAGTCACCGGATCCAGATGTGTTTTCTTTTAAAATTTTTTTTTAACAAGGTCATAGTTCTCCCAGAAAAAAACCAACTTTACAATTTTTGCTTCCTCTCCATCATGCTGACAGTCTCAACCAGCCACCATCAGTCTTTATGGTAGATCTAACATCATAACTGAAATAACAGGTTCGGTATTACAATTAGGGGGCACGGCTGCGCAGTGGGTTTGGCCAGGTCTTGGTCTCTGGTGGTCTAGACTTTGAGTCCCGCTTGGGGTGCCTTGTCCGGACTGTCCCATTCTGGGTGTGTCCCCTCCTTACGCCCTGTGTTGCTGGTTTAGGCTCCAGCTTGCCGTGACCTAGCTTGGGACAAACGGCTTCAGCAAGTATGTGTGTGTGTGGTATTATAATTACACTATTGTTGAAAGTTTTTGAAAGAACTGATAGCCAAGACATCATTACTAACTGCAGATGGATGGTATTTGATATGTACTAATTAAGAAAGCAGTTAACTAAGGACCGGTAGGGCATAATTTCTCGAACTACAGACTCTGCTGTATTTGTCCTCTTGTGCAATTACGCATCTGGACTTTCGGCTTCCTGTACATCTCAAAGTTTTTTTAAATTTTACCATCAGTCCTTTGCCATTTCATTTATGTGGTACTTTTCTCCAAAATAATTTCCAGTGTTAAGCTGCTTACAAACACTTACCCCTTCACACAGCTAGGCAAATTTTACTGCAGTAATTCAAGATAAGTACCTTGATCAAGAATACTACAACAGCAGCAGCAGGGATCAAATATTTGTTAGTAATGGTACACATCATCTGTAAGGTCTGCTTGCTTTGTAGACTCAGGACAGCGATCCTGTGAACTTTGTTTCTTTACATCATAAAAATCTCTGAGCCAAATTCTCAGAATGTCTCTCGCCAGGCTATACACTGTCTCATTTCCCATGGTTCATGGATGGGCTTCAGATTTCTGTGAATGTGTTACACACACACACACACACACACACACACACACATTTTCAGAACCACTCGTCCCGTACGGGGTCACGGGGAACCGGAGCCTACCCGGCAACACAGGGCATAAGGCCGGAGGGGACACACCCAGGACAGGACACCAGTCCATCACAAGGCACCCCAAGCGGGACTCGAACCCCAGACCCACCGGAGAGCAGGACTGCGGTCCAACCCACTGCGCCACCGCACCCCCTATTGAATGTGTTACATGAGTGGAAATTCATAAGGTATAATCTCACACACACACACACACACACACACACACACACACACACACACACACACACACACACACACACACACACATTTTCAGAACCGCTTGTCCCATACGGGGTCACGGGGAACCGGAGCCTACCCGGTAACGCAGGGCGTAAGGCCGGAGGGGACACACCCAGGACAGGACACCAGTCCGTCGCAAGGCACCCCAAGCGGGACTCGAACCCCAGACCCACCGGAGAGCAGGACTGCGGTCGAACCCACTGCGCCACCGCACCCCCTAGGGTATAATCAATAGAATGCAAATAAAAACAATGAAAAGATAGAAATAATAATTTTTATCATAAATATAAAATATGTTGCTCTAACCGTCATCGTGTTTAAAATGACTTTTACTTTGCTATTTTAATTAATTTGGCAGAGTTTCAGTGTTTTGTTTAGGAACTAATAATTTTACCGTAAGAAACAATAGTAGTTCAAATTCTCCCACAATGGGAATTTGCCTAATGGGGTGATTTCATGAAGAAAATTAATTCCTTTATGTGAGCAATGACTGAGTGAAAAGAATTAGGATAAATGTAAGAATTCTGAGGATGCATTTTGGCTCATGGCCATCTGTAGACTGGTGGAAAGGAAGGGTTACATATCTCTGGTAATTAGCTAGCAAATTGGGCAATTTGTTGTGGTTAAGTGTGTCATATGCCAAGTCATAAATATGTTTCCAACAGTTTTTTTGTGTACAACTGAGACATCATTCTTCACTTCTGATGAAATATTTTTAAACAGACAGTAGTGCAATAAGGGAGCTTCTGCCAAAATTTCTCTCTGGTGTTGAATCCACTACAGAGGGTAAAAGTATTCACAATACGGACAATCGGGTCGCTCTTACGCACTTGTTTGGAGTTAGACACACAGAATTCAAGTGGTTTTGAAAATGTCTTAATTAAATTCCAAATAATATTTGGGACACTCAAAGCTCCCTTGTGATAGTCATTTAAATATAATTTACACGGTCAATAAAGTGCTGAAGTACATGCATGGAGATAATGGATGAATTTGATTTTTAAAATCATTAAATGAATAACAATAGGCTTTAATAACCCCAGTAGGAATTTTCCTGCAACATTCTTTGATTTTCTCAAGCGTTTTTAATTGCAGTTGTATGCTGGCTGCCGGCGGGACCACATCGCTGCAATAGTGCAAGGTGACAATGTCTTCCCCAAGGACAAGAATGTACACTTGAGCTTTGTCACATACGCTGCATGGTCTTTTTATAGCAAGGGTTTGGATGTGGTTGGAAGAGACCATTCCCTGAGTGCTCAGGTGGGACTCTGTGATCCTGTTTGAGAGCATGACCCACTGGCCCAGTTCACAGCATGGGGTCTGAGAGAAATGGATATAATCAGCCCCATAGCTGCTGAAAAAGGGATTACTCTGTTACATTAAATCAATTACTTACCTAGATATATTATGGTGATGGTAATGGCTTTCATGTGATATATATAATACATGTAATATTTACATGACATTACAAATGTAAGGAGCTGTTACATGGTTTGCTTTTTCAGAGCTTAAATTTAATTTGACTTTTTCTACATTTTTCTTCTCAGGAGCTGAACTAGTCTGACATATTTCTCTTAAGGATTCAAACAGAGTGGTGTGGCCAGAGTGAGCCTGATTTGGGGGTTTTAAGTCCAAATCCCTTATGAGCTGCCGTTCTACCCTTGAGCAAAGTGCTTCATCTCTGTCCGATCCCCTCCCAACAACAAGGGAGAAAAATAATTGTGTTAGTTTTCAGAGGCACTTTGTTGGAAAAAAAAATAATTGTGTGTGTTTTTAGAGGCACTGGACTACTATGTTCATCATTGCCCTCTAAAGAGACTATAACTAGAACCATGGTTCACCATGAGCCCATCTTAGACAACACAGATATTTATTCTGTAGATGATCTTGTTCTATCAGAACTGTTTCAGATGAGCTTCAAGACAAGATACTGTCCAAGATACCATCCTCGATATTTATCTCAGGAAGGATCGTGTCTGAGAATACTGTCTCAGATAGGATGCTTTTCCATATATTTGTCATAGACTGGCTTGCATCCTAGATACAGTGTCTGTCACAAATAAGGTTCTGTCACAGAAGCTGTGATGGACAGGATTCAACCCATGTTATTCAAAATATCTTTGTATCATAGGGCTCCTTTTGCGATCAACATCTCAGTTTGTAACCCATCTCAGGTATCTGTCTCAGGCGAGACTCTATCTCAGATATCTGTCTCAGATCGGATCCAATGCAGGATTTTTGTCTTATATAGGATCTTACGTTACTTAGCAGTCTGTCCCTGATATCTGTTTATGGCTGAACACCATCAAACAAATCTACATCAGTAAGGGAACCAGCCTTCCACCTCCTGGGCTTTCTGCATCTATGATGTCATGTCATGTTATCCATGGTTTCACTGTTGCAATGTTTTGGTGACGGTTTTGTGGTGCAGGCAAATTATACAGGGGTCTGTAATCTCCCTGCGCAGTTAAAAGTTAATTGTAAATTTTAAAATCAGTACCGTTAACACATGGCATTTCTGAACAGCAGCTGGCAGTCGACACTTGCATCCTACTGAATGCACTGAAAGCATTTCCCCTGGGATATAGTGTCAATACATATATTTTAGTTCAGAATCAACGACATAGGGTACCCTATACAGAAACTAGGAAAGCCAGTTTAACCTACAAGAACAAAAGAAAATTACTGAGAGTCCAAGGGACGGAAGCTCATCCTTTCTTGAGCTTCTAGTCAGGTCATTTCCATAGCAGCTGCCCTGGTGGGACCCATAGGTTATATGCTGGAGAGACTCCTTCAGCACAGCCTAAGTGGAGACCAAGGAATAAAGACCTTAAATCATGTTCATTTATGATAGTTTATGCAAATATATCTGAAAATTAAACCTTTCATTCCTTTGAGGGAAAAGGACTATGTCTGACTCAACTCAGTTCTGTTTTGCCTTCCAACAAGAAATCCAGCACTGCTTAGTTTCAGAACCTCTGCTTTTTGTGTATTTTTTCATTCTAAATTAATTATTTCACATTAAAGTAAAGTAATCTTGTATGGAAAGAGAAAAATGTACAAGTTCTTCAGACATGTAGACTCATGTATTCTCTCTGACAGATCTATTGTGTGTGATGTTGGTAAGTATTGTTGTAACTTGACGCTCATAAAAGTAATTTCAAATAAATTCTTAAGTGCTCAAAAAACATTATGACCACATGATTGCTGCGAACGTGGCGGCATGCTTAGTCTTTTTACGACCACAGTTTGCCAACACAGGCTAATCATTGTATTCCTACATAAATGCAGTATACCACTACAATTAAATGCTAAGTTCTTATAAGAAAATGGAACAGTTGCTTTAGCCATAAAGATCAAAAATGAAACAAAAGAATAAGGTAGTGATGAAAAAATGTGATGCCATCAGCAAAAATGATGATATAATGATGATGATGATGATGATGATGATGGTGGTGGTGGTGTTGGTTGTGGTGATGATGATGATGATGATGATGATGATGGTGATGATTTCGTCACACCGAAAATATTTTGAGATATCTAAAAATGTCGTTGAGTTCAATTTTTAATACGGGAACAGGCAATGTGTTCAGTGGCCAAATATACTTAAACAATAAATGAAAGTAATGAATAAAAAATAAATAAAATAAATAATGAAAAGAACACTCCATTTCAAACATCCCACTGTATACCTAGGAGGGTTAGCGACAAAGCCAGCATCCAGAGAGGGTGACACATCCCAGCAGCCCCGGGTACCAGTGTGTTTCCCGTCCAGCAGATGGCGCTGATGTGCTGCTGGCCCTGAAATCATGCATTCTGGCAATTTTACATTTTAAGTAACGCTGGCTACCGAAGAGAAACAAAATTCAGCAGACAAAAGTATAATTACTTTGGGGAAACAGCAGCAGGAAGAAGTATGCTCTCGAACGAACCTTCAGAAACTCCATTAATCCCTTTAGTTAGGGAAGATTACCATGGTTTATGTCCCAGCTGTAAGCCATCAAATGTACTTTCCATTTAATTTCGATCCAAATAATAAACATTATAAATTCAGTTTCTGATAGATGTTCATGGTTTTCTAGTTCATTTCAATGGTCGGTGGTGACAAATTAGGATTACATATTGTAAATATATTTCATTTGTGCTACAGTACATTTTTAGCATAGTAGCTGGTAGCGTAGCGGTTACGGAACTGGAGTCGGGTTAATGTCTTTTCCGACGAGACTTGCTGTGCCCCCGTTAAGAAAGAGTTTGAATATCTTCCTTTAGCATGACTTCAGAAGACTAGGGATAAAACACTGCCTGAAAAGGCACGTTTACAGTTCTCTCTTAAAGTGTGTGAAGGATTCAGGATTTCTGACTGAAGAAACTATGATGAAAAAAAATAAGGAAATCAAACCACCTTATAGGCAACTCCCCATGAATCATGGAGTTTATGTCTGATGAGAACTTAAGCATGGGAAAGAGTTGTACTTCTGGCAAACCAGAAATCTACTATAGGCCTTTGCGCTTAATTTAAGCTTCTTTTGGTAGCTGGAGAAAGGAAGCCAATGGGGATGAAATTTGGGAATGTTGATGGTTGTTCACAAGAGAAAAAAAGCAGCATTTTTGATGAAGGATATCAATAGACAACCTAGTTGACCAGCCATGAATAAATTACAGTAATGTACACAATGCATTGTTATTGCTTGGATGCGCAGTTTGTAGAGAGTATGTTGAGGTCCACTCTTTAGATACTGAGAGGAAAAATGTGGTCTCCCTGTGATCTGATTACTGACACTGTGGGCTGAGAGATCCACATCACGAACGATTCTGAGGTTTTTGCCGGTTTTCGTTAATAACACTTATGTTGCCCACCATCATGGTGAGCTCAAGGAGGTAAGACATGCAGGCAGAGATCAGAATAATTGCTGTCTTGAACACATTCAGGTACAAATGGTAGAAGGCCATCTGGTGGAGATGTTAGCCAAGAACGCACTGATGGGAGTGGAAACCGGTATCTCATATTGAGTTATCTATATGTGTATTTCGTTGTTGTCAGCAGTGATTGGAGATGCCAGTGCAAGAGACAATATAACCAAGGACTATTTTATTGAGTGAAAAGAGATCAGGCTTGAGTACTAACCCATGAGGGGCGCTTGTGGTTGGGTTATTTGTGCTACCTAAAATGCTAAATAAAACACTGCTATTCATTTGCAGAGAAATGAAGGATTTCATAACAGTCAGATAATATAGCAAACTGAACAATATTTATAATTTTTTGTGACTGATAGATATTATCATTATCAGTATGAACATCATCACCATACGTGACTTTTTCAATCTAGAGAAGAATACGGCCAACTCAGGTCCAAATGCAATAATTTTAAGCTGCATATGTCTCCATGGTGAAATTATTCACAACTGGAAAGGCACGCCCACAGATGCAAGTTTTGTATTGTACATTCTTCATGCAGAGTTTAACTGTACTTTTCATTTCACTGCATGTTAATAACAGCAACACCATCCTGCCCATGTACTGCATCCCCTGGGGGTTTGGCTGTGTTAAACACAACAACCAGTAGTGGAAAGCTTTATATGCACATAGAAAGGTCACAACTGCTATTTATTTCTCCCTATGACAGGACTTTGTCTGAATTCCTCAGGTAAAATGTCCAGCTGGGCAAATGGATAAAAATAGCAAACACCTTTGGCTAGAATTTAGAGTTAATAGTAATGACAATAGTAATGCATTAATCTGAGCCCCGAGTTGGTTTCAGCTGTAGTGTTTGGCCCTTCATCTATATGACAACCGATGATATCCCAGCTATGAAGAATGCTGCTCCACACCCTATGACAGGAAATATGATAGGAGGAACACTGAGCACAAGAAAACAAGGAGGGTGTTTATTCCAGGAGTTCTTCATTCTAAATCAGAAGCATGTATGCACTCAATAGATGCACTCCCCGAACACACACTGATCTCAAGAACATGCTGATTGCATAGAGTGCACTGTTTTCTGAGGGGGACCTAGGCTAGAGAGTGGATTGGAGTTAGCAGGCATTGACTTCAGTCATATTGGTGATGAGGATATCCCAGTCAATAGAGCCCAGAACAGCTGCTGAATACATGTTGAGTTTATTCATAATTCATGGCCAAATTTGTTGAAACTCTGTGAATCCATTTCTGTTTCCAATCTCCAGAGCTCTGGAGCCAAACGCACTGGTTTGTTAACACAAGTACCGTCTCTCATGTAAACATCTTGAGTTTGTTGCTGCTGAGAGATTGGCAGAACACGAAACCCCAACCTTTCCTGCCTTCTTCCAACTTTCACAGCAATCTGACCAAGTCCAGGAACACTGATTGCGGTTTTGATGCATGCATTTGACCGTTTTGTTTTGCAAATAGCAGGCAGCCAAATTTATGTTGAATTTCTCGCTCACATGGAATGATAAAACAGCAGATGCTCAGTACATATGCCTCACTCTTGCATTATTTATTGTTTTGTGTAGATTCACCAAGGCCTGCACTGAATATATGAAAACTGGACAACTTTATTCATAGATAGTCAACTTTTTACAGCAGCGTGGCGACACAGCGGGTAATGCTGTTGCCTTACCCTGCCCGAGCTGTATTTTTGAGGAAAGCCTTGAATTAGAATCAGGGTGTGAAGTCTCTGATTCAAAGACATGCATGGAACGATGCAAAGGGAATCCACTGTCATCAGCTTTCCCTTATGATGAAAATGATGCAAGTGGTTGTTAAGGCTTGATGGCACCTAACCTAGTCAGTTTTTTGGAAAACATTATTCGCAAGGAGTTTGGGCTGGTAGTACAACTAGGTTTTTGGTTAGGAAGCTAGGCCACAGTTTAGTAATATACGTGAATGAAAACTCTCCAATGGACTGGGGTCTTGCCTGGGGTGTACTCTACCTCATGCCCTATGCATCCAGCATAGGCTCTGGACTGCCATGACCCTGCATTAGACCGGCAATTGATAATGGATGGATGAATATTTACAACTGTACAAAGAGATACAGCTGTAATAATTTACAGCACCAGTAGAAAATTTATTTTTAATAAGTTCCAGCAGGAAATAACCCAGCATGTATTTTCAGCTCTTCTACAGCAATTCCCAGTCATGTAGGACTCTTGTGTGTTGCTTTGCTTTCCCTCTTCTATCCACTCTGTCCCATACTGGTATTGCCCAGGTTGCCCAGACATACTCACACTTTTTTAATTTTAAAAGCATATGCCACTTCAACTTCTACTCTATACCAGATGAGCATTAACATGCAATTACATCCTTACTGCTGACTGTATCTGCACACAAGCTCCAATTGTTCCATCTCTATAGAAGTTTTTTTTGAGTTCGCAAGGGTCTCTCAGTACTCAGTACCTTGCTGAGGTCAAGCAGTATTTCATTAATAATAAAATGGAACCAAAACCTGATGTCTTCCATATTTGAAGAACAGCCACAGCCTGTACATTCATGTATCTGAAATGAAACTGAGAGATGAGTGGTAAAACAAATTTGTAGTGCATGGGGATGTTGTAGCTTCTGTGTAAGCTAACTGATCGCTGATATTTAGCTTTCTCTGCAGGAAATTATAGCAAACTGTTGATGGTGTGTTCATAGATGAGGAATTTGGCAACCCTCTATCTAACCCTATTGCTCTTGTTGTCGGATCTTGGTATGCTGTTGGCATCTCTGCGCAGGCCTCTCTGCTGGCGTTTTTGTGTTGTCTCCTGAGCTGAAAAGGAACATGGGACATACAAACCCTGAAGCAGCCATGCAGCACTGCCAGATCTCCCCGTTTTTCTGGAATATAGTGTTTCCCACAAGGCTTTGAAAACACTGCCATTTAAGGTGGGGCACATAAAGGTACACGCTACAGTTTAATCACCACACAGCGGCCAGTGTTCTTTCTTCTGTGGGCGGACAGTGGTTAAGTAGAAATCGATCGGCCCACGTTCTGAAGCTGAGCCCAGACTGCTGGAAAGTCCCAGGCTCATTATCCTCTGAATGTTCAGTTTGATGGAGAACCATGTCCCTGGTTGCCCTTAGCAAGGGCAAGTGGGACGCCACCCGACAGGAAAGGAGAGACGGCATTGTCGCCTTTAAAGATGAACCACCTCTCTTGTCCACCTAGGGGTCAGCCACTAGCCTTGATGACCTCATGAGAGCACATGCACGAGTCCCAGGAGAAGTTAGTCAATGCAAGTCTACACACACCGGCCTTAATCGCTTTATGCTTGTCTCTAAGCAGTAACTATCATTGTGCTGGGGCTGTGCAGCAGGGCTCAGTAGACATTTCAAAGGGTGTGATCATTTAAAACCATACATCCATTTATTCTTTCCGTTCTTCATATCTTGGATCTGGCAGTTCCATTTTTATTTTTGTGGAAGCGAATGAGGAGGCAATCCTGTAATCCTTTCAGGCAAATCAATAAGAGATATTTACATACAGAACAACACCTGTAATTAGACCTTAACATACAGGCCATTTGTGGCATTTGTTCCTTCTGCTGTCTTCCAATAGTCTTTGGAGTTTTCAGAAGTTTTAACAAATGAGATTAATTCTACCTTTCTGCTGATCACATGCTGTTTCATTTAAAATCACTATGGATGAAATAGAAAATGATATGAAGAATTTTAGAGTGTAGAATAACACTTCATTTTCATTAATTACATGACTAGCAATAGCATGAATACTCTGATGAGACTGGAAAAAAAAAAAAACTGCTGTGACGATTGCAATATATTTAATGATAAATCAGACACACATTTCTACAATTATAGTGAAGAGAAATGCCGTAAATCAGGGAGGACTAGGACATACAGTATAGCCAAGTAAACAAGATCCTAATTTTGAATTTGTTTTTTCTTAATAGGTTGCTATTTACTAGCCAGCAGGAAATATAGTACTTCTGAAAAGACTACTGTCCTTAAGGATATGAGCACAAGTCCTAAGATTTACTCTTGAGTTGCTCTGTTAAAAAATATCAAGCTATATATACAGGTAGAATTAGAATTATAACATTATTTGAATAAAAGTGTCAGCTACTTTTTTTTTTTTTTTTACCCCTGAAGGATTATATACAACATTAATCACACACACACACACACACATTTTCAGAACCGCTTGTCCTATACAGGGTCACGGGGAACCGGAGCCTACCCAGTAACACAGGGCGTAAGGCCGGAGGGGGCGGGGACACACCCAGGACGGGACGCCAGTCCGTCGCAAGGCACCCCAAGTGGGACTCGAACCCCAGACCCACCGGACAGCAGGACTGTGGTCCAACCCACTGCACCACTGCACCCCCAACATTAATCACATTTTTGTTAAATATGTATAGGTAAAAAAGTTGACCTGAATTCCTCTGCCTCTGAATGGCTGAACAACATTCAAGGGTATGAAACAGGGACCAGTGAAAGCTTGGGTGTTCGGATTTATTGCTAAACTGAGAAAGGAGATCAGCTGTATCTTCATGAAGAGAACGCATGAAAACTGGAACCAGGCACTTGTGTCACAAAAACAGAGTAACATAAGCTTGTCAACAACTGCGCTGCGTCTTCACTGATGGGGACGATACCAATTAGACTTGTGACAAAGCAAGGTTTTTTTTTTCCACTCTGTGGCGAAAGCTCCTTTTTGTAAAGTCCTAGGGAGTTTCAGGCAGTTCTTGATCAGCAGAGGGCTGAACAAGTAATACCAACTATTGTGACTTTACACTAAGTGGTATGTGATTTGATTTGTATGTGATTGTTTGTTTGTGTACCTTATTCTTAAAAAAAATGAAAATAAAAAATTGGTAGGAGGTCATCAGGATTCAAATATCCTGCATTTTATGCACCTACTGGAGAGACGAACATCGGTGCATCAAGTGGAAAGTAACAAACTAGGTATACTTAAGAATCACATGTCTCCAGCCATATCTCTTTCTCTTAATTTAATGCACAAATTGTATTTTGCTGAAATGTACGTCGCTTTGGAGAAAACGTCTGCTAAATGAATAAATGTAAATGTAAATGTAAGTGGTGTAAAGTCCAGTGACCTGACACTATTACAGGTAAGCAATATGCAATGAGTGTATACCGAGGGTATAGACAAAGTATGGTAAACTTAAACAAATGGGAGTAAAGGAAGTACAATGACAGTAAACTGCTGAGCAAACTCACAGTACAATGACCGTAGAGTAATCTGAAGGTATAAATATATAAAGGGTCCTTCTGTCAGAGATCCTTGTTCCCAGTTCTCTCATTACATACTGTAATCATTCTCTGGAACAGTCATTTCACTTACAAGAATTTGACTTTATGAGGAGTTTCATTTAATACCCCAACTTTGGCCTGCTAGGCGTTCCTTCAGGTTCACAAGGACCAAATTTAGATTCTGCGGGTCTCTCAGCAACTGATGATAGTGTTAAATAAATTAAACTCCCTTAAGTCCTTCACCCACATATGTCACAAAATAATGTAACACATACATGCAGACACACACATGCATAAACACACATATACTTCCAGTAATTTAGAGTAACCAATCCATCTGAAACAAGTTTTTAGGAGGAAACCCACGTGAATACAGGGAGAAAATAGAAACACCACACTCTGAGCAGTGATTGAACCCATGTCGAATTGCCCAGCCCAGGCACCGTGAGACACTGTATCAACTTTTTCGGTGAGCATTTACTGTTCAGTTTGTTTTCTTGCACGGATGGAGGAGAAAAAGACACCAGAGAGATTTCCATAACACAACGCTTATTAGAACAGAAGGTAGCAGAAAGAGGTTATAGCCAGGAAGAGGACATGGAAATATTGCTCTTTCAACCCAAGTAGCTGCATTCCTCTACCAGGGCGGGTACACTGAAGCCTACCTTATGGACAGCACAGACAGGTACTCACCACAGTACCAAAACACACAGTTACCTTCACAGTGGGACAGCTGTTTGTATTACCTAGCTCTTAAATTCAAATAACAACTCTTTAAAGTCCAGTTCCTACTCCTGCTCCAAGGGTGTGCTCTTCAATAGCATGTGACACTACACAGTAAAGGTTAAACAAATACATAAACCCAGAGTATAATACAGGTGTATGTTTTCCTTGCGAGTGTTCATTGTGTAAATACGTAACAGCTTGTAAAGAGCTGAACAATTGCAAGTATACCAGCATACAGAATTATAGCGATTAACAAAGGAGAAGTGCCTTTTAAAATTGCATTGTTTGAATGGGATTTGGTAATGAGTATTACTTTTTGGGGCTGAGAAATGCATAAAAACTTTCACAATTAAATCTTTGAGTTAGGAGTTCACCTTATGAATGCTAAACCTTCAGCAGACAGGGGCAGTAATTTTCAAATGATCACACACACACACACACTTTCTGAACCGCTTGTCCCATACAGGGTCGGGGGGAACCAGAGCCTAACCTGGCAACACAGGGTGTAAGGCTGGAGGGGGAGGGGACACACCCAGGGTGGGATGCCAGTCCATCACAAGGCACCCCAAGTGGGACTTGAACCCCAGACCCACTGGAGAGCAGGACCCAGTCCAACCCACTGCGCCACAGCATTCCCCTGTTTCAAATGATCAGACACTCCATATTTTTCTTACTGGAAGCTTTAAAAATAGTCTGCAGTTTTGGTGATTTATGCTGATTGGGGGTCCAGCAGCGGTACTTCACAGATTTCAACCATTGAGTCTCTGATCAAATATTCAGATTAACCCAAACATTGCATTCCCATTCAGAAACAAATGGTTCTGAAAATAAACTTCCACCCCCTAAAAAACTACAACTGCTGCTGAAATTTAGAAATTCTATCATCTATATTAATACTGTTTAACACATCATCAAACTTACATCAATGTATACACACTAAATCAGAATAATTACAGTATAAAGAACTATGGGTCTGTTAGCCTGCAGATACTGAAAAATATGCAGCTGATACTGTCACTTAAATATATATTAACACTTCAACGTGATATAATGAACACCACATCAAAGTTTATTTAGCTAGCAGTCTTTCTGGCCAATATAAAAGTGAAAATTTGTTTTAAGCTCATGAAAACCGGTTCCTCTGTATTGTCTTTTTGAAACCAAAGCTTTTTAAACAGAGCACTAACCGAACGATTACATTTTCCTTCACTTTATTTTGATTTGAAATACATCCCATACACACTCGAGCATGTTACTGCAAAACTAGATTTATTTTATTTATATGATCATTTGTGGATGCGTTTTCAGTGCTGAAGGCATTCCCCTAGATATGCCACCCTGGGATGCAGCTGTTTGAGCAGCGCCGTGGTAAATAATTCATATATGAAGACCAATTACTTTGTGGTGAGTTAATAATGAAGCAGGGGAAAGTCTAAGGTAATCACTTTTCCATTTACAGAATAAACAGCATCTACACTGAGATGCCAAGATCTCACATATGCTCTCTCCAGAGTCCGTAGGTTTAAAGATTTAAAGTTCTTTTGTTGTTCCTCCTTAGGAAACAGCCGAATGCTGCCGAATGCCCTCTTTTATTCCCTTCATGCTGGAGAAATCCATGCTTTTGGTTCAATGCCTCGTTCTCCTTCCCCAAATGATACAGTGAGATTTTCTCGCTTTTCAATAATCTGATTCTCTCCCTTCCTAAACATGATAAAAACACCGGGCCCTTGGGATAGTCGAGGAAAATAAAGTCAAGAAATTCATAAATCTGTTCTTTTAACACAAGGGCAGAATACATCTGGCACAACTGGGTTCCATGAAAACTGAACTCAGTCACTATGGAGGAGAAACAGCGGGATGTCAAAGTAAGGCAGAGAGAGCAAAGACTGCACAGCTTACATCCCCCAAGTCATTCTGATAGCAGCAACATAGCTACTAAATAGCCATCCATCTCTTTTCTGTAACCACTGATCCAACAAAGGTCATGGTGACCTAAGGCCAATCGAGGGAACAGAGAGAATAAATTATGGTGCACCGTGAAGGAGATGCCAGTAACACAAAACCATCACATTTCCTCTTGTGTACACACCGGTACAGCCTTTCCAGAATTACAAAGTCATCTGAACTCCATGTGTTTGGAACATGGGAAGAAACATGTTGAGATCTTGTGGACAGAGCTGAGTGCTGTGCCATTGATTGCTAACAACAAAGACATGTAATATATGTCCTTAGGGGGAAAAATAATTTTTAGCATTTGTAGCTGTTTTGGGATTTGTTATTCATAAAGCAAAGAGATATTTGAATGTGTTTGATTTTTTTTGGAAAAAGTTCACAGATGACCACTGTGAAACTGTTACATTTCTCCCATGTCCCCCTAGTACTCCATCCATCATCAAGTACTGCTTGTCCCAAATGGGGTCGTGGCAAGCCCGCGGCTAACTCGGCAACCCAGAGCACAGGGCCAAAGGGGGAGGGACACACTCTGGACGGGACACCAGTCTGTCACAAGGCACCCCAAGCAGGACTCAAACCTCAGACCCACCACACTGGGCACTAGCTGAACCCACCGCACTACCGTGCCCCCCTCTCCCTAGTACTCAGAAGATGTAAAATTTAATGAAAAATAGAGGGCGAAGTGATATACAATTTCATACCAGCAACATTTGGCCAATTTTCCATATACTACAGATATTATATTGTAGGGTTCAAAGGTTATGCTGATCAGTGAGGCACACAGAGGAGGCTGACTGTAAAGGTTCCACTGAGGTTATTATTAAGATAGTTAGTCAAAAGGGCTTTATATGTATAAATCATTTGCTATTTGAAAGGTAATTCTGAAGCCTATACATCCCTGGTTCTTGATTACTGTATACTTATTGTAGTGCCATACCTATGACAGCCATAACAATGAGAGTGGTACAACACACCTGTGAAAAAGCAAGGGTGAACAACAGCTTTCCTTGGATGCCAAATGGTTTCCATGGTCTCTTGTGGTTATTCAGACAGGGAAATAAAGAACATTGCAACAAAAGGAACTTGCATTTGAATGTGAGTTGTGAATAAAAATAGAAAATTTCATTGCTGCCACAACAGTAGACAGGCAACCAATAAAAAGGCTTCAGAGAATAAAACATCTCATTACAGTTGAATTAATTTAACTGTAAGCCGAAGTCTCCGGAACAGCATCTGAAAATGTCTGCCATTTCAATTAATGTCGCATGTCACACCTGCCCTTCGCCTTCACTAAGATCTTCCACCAATTACCCTTGCTCAGCAAAAGTCCAATTTACCACATTGAAATAAAACCCCAAAATCATTAGGAACAGGCCGAGTACATCTGAATACATTTGTTTTCATGTGAATGGGAAAGTTGGCCGAGTCAGCGTGTCAGTGTGCACTGGTTAATTGACAAATCTATTTAGGAAAGCTAATGACCATGACAAGGTCAAGAAGGAAAACAATTTCCGTAAATGACTCTCACATTATGAGGTGAGATAAACGACAGCTGATCTCAATGGAAGGAAACACTGTAACATGTGGGAACAAGTCAGCCAGAAACCATTAATGCGCAACGGTTAATTGCAGTGAACATTTGAACAAGATCAATTACACCCTACATTTCTATAATTTTGCAGATGACCTATAAAGGAGAGAAATTAAGGAAGAAAGTTGGCATTGACTTGCCAGCTGATGGCATATACAAATAAGTAAAGAGTGCTCTTGGTGCAGGGGGTGCGGTGGTGCAGTGGGTTGGACCACAGTCCTGCTCTCCGGTGGGTCTGGGGTTTGAGTCCCGCTTGGGGTGCCTTGCGGCGGACTGGTGTCCCGTCCTGGGTGTGTCCCCTTCCCCTCCGGCCTTGCGCCCTGTGTTACCGGGTGGGCTCCGGTTCCCCGCGACCCCGTATGGGACAAGTGGTTCTGAAAGTGTGTGTGTGTGTGTGTGTGTGTGTGTGTGTGTGTGTGCTCTTGGTGTAAAATATGGCTTTCATTCACTAATGTATGACATATAGACTGCATAAATTAAATTGCATTTTCATAATAGTTTTGCTCTTGTGTTTTGTGTTTCAAACCAAAGACTTTACACACAACAATTAAATCGAAAGTCAGGCAAATAGCTCTCAGAACACAAGTGTACAGTATATTAATTATTGTGAAGCACATGAAAATGTAATGGTATTACTATCACAGCATTAATGGAATAACACAAGAAGAGCTGTTAGTCCATTTAATATGTAGCATCCAAGTGCAATGTGGTAAATCATTCATTCATCAGACAGAAGATAAATTCCAACAAATTCCTAATATGAACTAAAGGAACTGATAGTCAGATGGGCCTTTTACATCTTAGGCTACTTAGATAAATTGCAAACGTAAACAACTGATAGTGTAGTGGTTAGAGCTGTAGCTTTTAGACCCAAAAGTTGCAGATTCAAATACACTTCTGGCTGTTGTACCCTAGAGAAAGGTACTTGCTGTATGTTACTCCAGTAAAATTACCCAGTTGTAAATAGGGAAAATAGTTGTAGGTAACCTCACATCGTAAGCTATTTTTAGATGAAAGCATCAGCTAAATGAGTTAATGTAAATTCTTGTGTTGTGTGGTTTATGATACGCTACGCTATGAAGAACTATGTAAAGCTGCTTGAGCATTTCTCTGGCGTGATGGTTTCACAGTTGTTCTGACTCTCTTCCTTGCTGTTGCTAGAAGAGAGAACCTTCTAAATCAAATGCCTTTGCCTTGTCATTGAATTCCACAACAGTACATTTACATACTTGGTGAGCAGCTAACAATATTTTTTTTAGCGGCAGTATTTTGGTGCAATAAAAGTGTCATAGATGTTGCTGAACCACATGAATTTCCAAACATGACTTCACAGTTTTTACTTTGACATGTCTCATGTTTTCTGTAAAATAGACTTTTGCTTTGCAAGACCTATTTCTTTAGGCTTCTGGAACATATTGGATAATAAAATATATTTTATTTTTACAGATTCTTCATTGGTTTTTTTCCAGACACCAGCTGGTGCTAACTGAAGTTTAGTAACCACCAGTAAGATCATCTATAAGGCACAGGGACAGATGGCAGCACAGTAGCTAGGGCTGCTACCTGTGCACCTAAAATTTGCAGGTTTGAATCCCCCCACTAGCTGTAGTACCCTTGAGAGATTACTCATCTGAATACATTGTAATTTCCTTTGCTAAAAGTATCAGCTAAATGGACAAATTAAGTTTAAAGATGACATGGGTAAATGAGGTGAAACAAAGTACTGAAGGTAAGCCTTGTGTAATGGTTGTTGTAACCCCTTTCCATCTTAAAAATAAATAATAAATTACCTTTTTAGGCAGATTAACTTATTCATGCTGTCCAAAACTGTATAATTACAGTCAGCCATTAACCCAGTTTAATATCATAATGATTAAGAGATCGATTAGAAGCTGTTTCCACGTATTTATTTTAATGTAGATTAGAGGGCTATTGTTTATAAATCATTACTGACGGATCACAAGAATTCTCATTTTATCTAGACAACACTGAGGGGTAATGAGAATTGTTTATGGCATTTTCCACAACAAATTTTACCTTTACACTGTGATAGCTTTTACGTTGTACATGTATATATGCATTCAATATAAAAAAAATTGAAAAAAAAAATCTAGTGACTTTGCAACACTTATGAAATGCAGTAAATTAAGTGATAAAAGCACATTAATTGTTTGCAAAAAATCTTTAGTATCTCTCAGCTGACAGCTCCATGACCCACACCTTGTATCTAAAGGGCAAAATATGCATAGAGGATTCTCCTCTTTCTCACCTGGCCAGCAGGCTTTTGACATTCTCATTTCATCAGGGGTCATATCTCCACAGAGCCTCATTATGTGGGCACTGAGCGCTTCTCTGTGGTTAGCACTAACCATGGATGTCTCACCATTCCGCCCTCATGTCCTCTCCTTCTGGCTCAGGCTGCCATTAATAAACCAAATAGGTAAATCAATAAACCAGTGAAGGCTGGAAAAGGGCCTAGCTTTCACAGCAAAACAGGTATGGGCATTCTTTCAAATTATATAACTGACGAGTGCTCGGAGCCTCATCACTTCCATGCTGATTGGCCAGTGGTGGCAGTGTCTGAACAGGGTACAGCAAGGGTGGGAGAAGGATAAAAGTGTAGCATGGAACACTAGAAAAGCAAAATGATCTGGATGCAAAGTCCATTAGCTCTCATCTGTCTCCTCCTTGCTACTGCCTCCATCCTCTTACCAGATATGAGCGCTGCTTCTGCATGTATTCAGCTATCTGACGCTTTTCTTCAAAGCTATTTATGATTACGAGAATACAAAAGCACATCCAGTAGTAGACAGAAGGCTTCAAATACAATCACATGACCAACCAGGAACAGTTCTGCACATAAGTAAGATTTAATTTAACACTCAACCCTATTTGTAGCTTTGAACTGCCAATGCTTGCGTGTGAAGTATGTGCAGAATTAATACAGTCTATGAATGCTGGATATACCAAGCACTGACATTGAAATTAATCAAAATGGAATTAAAATGAGCAATTTTTTGAAGTCATAGATTTTTGTAACTACTTACATGCAATTTTTTGAATTCATATTATGCACACTGAACAATTAAAAATGAGCATTTCAACATGAAGGTCATCTACTTTCCTCCCTAAATCAAATGTGCCTTTGAAGTCACTGCAAAAGTTATTTTTAATTTAAAACCCAATTCTAGAGTATGCTTTACTGTATAAATTAAAAAACGAAAATTAAACTTCTGTGAGGATCAGCAAAAGAAATGGGTGTGCTTGAAGAAGAGAATCTGGAGCATTAGAATCTGAATTTATCTGGCAATTACAAAAAAGTGAAGATACATTTCAAGCAAAAGTTGTCCAGTTCAAATCAATGGAGAAAAGCAATTGATGGAACTTTGATAATAGCACCTTAGCTAAATTTCTTCAGTCTTCTGTTGCTATTTAGCTGCAAAGAATGAGAAAAACTGTATAGATGGAAATAAGAAAAACAGCTGAATTACTATGGTTTTGTGATCCATCCATCCATCCATCCATTCATCCGTCTGTCCATCCATCCATCCATCCATCCATCCATCCGTTTTGTAATAAAAACTAAATTGTACTTGAGATGCAGAGCATTGTAGATTCAAAGTGACATTCCAATGTCTGACAAATGAGAGTACCTAAGGGTATGTACTGTCACTCGGTGTGAGGTCTTCTATAGCAATCTCTCAGTGGGGAAGTGGTGCAGAATTGGTTAGGGGCGGAACAGTGAACTGCTCACAAATGCCAGCAAAGTCAACATGGAAGTCTCCTGTTAGCCCTGGGCTCTCAGACATCCTACTCTTTTAAAATCCTTATTCTGCAAAATAGTGTTGATGACAATGGTAGGTCTGAGGAGAATGAGAAGAGGAATAGTTAATAGAAAGTTGGTCTCACAGGGAGGTCCATCTGATGGGCCCAATTACACATGAATGCGCACTGAATGATAGTGAGGAACGCTCAGAGTTGAAAATTAGTTCCTATTAAACAGATTGAACATGGTGAAACTTGGTAAATGTCTTCAGCTGGGTGTGACTTTTTGAATCTAAACATTTGAACCTTATAATACTAAAGTGAGTATAACAGGGCATAGGGTCTTAAAATGCTACTCAGCTAATTTCAGTTATTTACCTGGTGTAATAGTTGGATAGTTTTTTTTTTTTTCCTTTTTCTTACAGGGGCAGTTTAGGACCAGTACCCTGCTTCAAAGTACAGGTGGCCCCCAATTTACAATGGGGTTACGTTCTGTGAAACTCATAGGAAGTCAAAAATATCATAAGTCAAAAATGCATTTAATACACCTAATACACACCACTGTGTGACAGACTGGGATATGCAGATTGCTGCCGCCGCCCAGCATCGCAAGAGAGTATCGCACCGCATATCGCTTGCCCGGGAAAAAAAAAATCAAAATTCAAAATTCAAAGTAGAGTTTCTACTGAATGTCTATTGCCAGCTCACCATCGTAAAGTCGAAAAAATCGTGAGTTGAACCATCGTAAATTGGGGACTACCTGTACTGCACCAAGAGCAGGGATTTGAACCCAGGTCCTTCAGCTGCAAGGTGCCAGCTCTAGTCACCTGCTGCTCCATAAAACACATGTAGGGACATTTCAAAGAAAGTTGTCTGTTCATTCTACATTCATTCATCTGTGAAACTGATAATGGAAGTCAGTTGTTTATCAGACGTTACCTCGTCGGAAGAATTAAATGACAAAATTTAAAAAAAAAAAAAAAAAACTGTAACAGAAAAGTACAAAACCACTGTAAGAGCAGGAATGAACCACTTCATTGTCAGATCAAAGGATATATTTCTACAATTTTTTTTTTTAAATTTTGAACATGGATTCCTGCTTATTAACTCTTTGGATTTAAAACCTACTTAAAACCTCTGAAATTTTTTTTTCAGAAAATACAATTTTGCTTTCCTTATTACTGTCATGTTCCACAGGGAGGGTACCCCTAGGGGCCAGAGGAGGCGCCACTCAGTGCCACTAGCCCAGACCCGTACATCTGTTCACAATCTGGTGATTAGCCAAGCATGAAAGGAACAAACGACTTGGATTCTTAATCAGCCTTCGATTGTGATTTCCTAGTGAACTTTTGTTACCCGTTTTTTAAGTCTTGTTCCATAGGTGTTTATGCTCCAGTCCCAAGTGACGTTCTGTCTATTCTTGCCTTTTGTGCTCCTGTCCAGGTTTAGTGTTCCAGTCCAGTATTCCGCCACACCTCTGTGTTGAAGTCCCACTCATAGATCCATGTTTCACTTTTGACCTTTGTGAGAATACACTGTGCGTCTCTTTGTCCCGTATTCATCACTCACCTCTACACTGTACTTTCTAGTTTGCACTGTGCACTTATAAATACACTCTGCACGTGGGGGTCATTACAGCAGTACGCATATCCGGACACAACAATTACTGAAGTTTGTTATACAGTGTTGAAAGGCAAAATTCAAAAAAAAAAAAAAAAAAAACACAGAAATGTGAATAGATTCATCAAATGCCATCTTTTTTATTTGATAATATAGAAACACCTGTGCAGCTGTGGTCCAGCCAAACTAGTCTATAGACCCTTGCCCTTCAATTAGAAATTTGTACCACTGAAGTGGTGTTTCGTGTTTTTTCAACATTATTCGGCTGAAGTCTAAATGTCAACTAGCTCCCCATTCCTCTCATCACACTTGTGGTGATAACTAAAAATGGCTGACTTTTAGAGTGCAAACAGTTTAAAAATGCTCTTAGGTCAGTTACTGTATGTTCACAGCCACTTAGATGGAGATGTACAGAAAACATTACCTTGGGTAGCAAATGGCCTTGAAGGTGTTGGAGACACAGAGAAAATTGCTTGCGACAGAATGAATTTCATTTTCTTCTAACAGCTGTGAGTTTCTCAAGTTATTTTTTTTCAGTGTGGTGACACAGATCTGGTAAATTCAATTAGAGTAAAAGAAAGGAAGTTAAAGTAAGGAAACATCTAACATTTCAGACAACTTTGTAAATGTTTGTAAAAAACAAAGACCACATTAAAGTTTCATTGGAACTTCTACTGAAACCACATGCACTGCATCACAAAAAAATGTTTCATTCTCTGTGTGATTTATGGGTAACATTAGTTTTGCAAAAATTCCTAGACCAATTCCTAGACCACTGACTTTGATAGAGATACAAGAAAAAACACTGTTTATTCTGTGTACATTTCTGCAAGTATATTCTTCTGTTGTCTACATGACTCTTTGTAGGGTTCAGTTCTGCTGTTGGCTGAGGAGACAAAACAACTTTTACAAATGCATTCCCACCCCCCAGCACTGTGAGCAAGACATCTGAAAAGAAAGTGGCCAATAATTTTCCAATCTGAAGCTACCATACGAAAGTATGGACTCTGCCAGATTTATGCCCTCCTTTTTGTCTTCTCCACCAGGTTTCCATTTCCATTTCCATTTATTTATTTAGCAGACGCTTTTCTCCAAAGCCATGGGGGGAGGTATGGGGGTGCGGTGGCACAGCAGATTTGGCCAGGTCCTGCTCTCTGGTGGGTCTGGGGTTCGAGTCCTCGTTGGGGTGCCTTGCGATGGACTAGTATCCCATCCTGATTTTGTCCCCTCCTCCTCCAGCCTTGACCCTGTGTTGCCGGGTTAGGCTCCGGTTCGCTACGACCCTGCTCGGGTCAAGTGGTTTCATCCATTGCGTGTGCGTTTTCTCTAAAGCGACTTCCAACGAACAGTATGTAGTGTTATCAGCCCACAAACCTTATTCACCAAGGTGACTTACACTGCTAAATGCACTACTTACACTGGGTCACTCATCAATACATCAGCGTTACACACTCTCTCTGTCACTCACACTATGGATGAACCTGAACAGCATGTCTTTGGACTGTGGAAGGAAACAGGAGCACCTGGAGGAAACCCACAAAGACATGGGGGCAACATGCAAACTCCACACAGATACATGCTGATCACTTCTGTATACTGTCAGAGGGCGGAAAAAACACAAGAGCGGCTGTATGAATGACAGCTGACCTTTGAAGGTTAGCAGAAAAAGAGACAGATAGAAGGACAGACAATGCCAAGCAGACAAACATGAATAGACACAGCAGCAGTGTGAAACTGAAACAGCTTGATAAAATAGCTCTGGATAAAAATAACACAACTAAAGGAAAGCCAAAACTACTTTTATGTGTGGGTGTCTGTGTGATTATGTGAATTCATCCACTAAAACCCCCGTGTTGGCTAAAGAAAAAAGAAATGCTAGATTAAAAAAACATTTTATTAGCCGTGGTCTTTTGTAGGCGCAAATTGAACAGACGTCATGTGCTAATGCTCCTTTTCTGACTATCAGTAGGATGGGGTTTACTCTAGTATGCCTCCCCAGTCCAAAGAAATTTCATTCATTAGATAAATATTTTAATTGTATATAAGATGAGAAGTTGTTTGAATATTTACAAACGCAAGGAGACAGTTTTGAATCTTGGTCTCTATTTAAAATGACACAAAAAACAGACCAAAGCTTTTGAAATATGTGTCTCAGTGAGAACAACAATGTAATACAAAGAGATTCTTCACCTCCCAGCTGGCCTGTCCTCCTGTCGCGACCTATCGATCAAACTGGACAACTCACTCATTTCGCCTAGCTCCTTCGCTAAGAGTCTGGGAGTAACGATTGATTCGAGTCTGTCATTCTCTCAACATATCGAAGCCACAACCCGGTCCTGCAGATGCATTCTGCATAATATTCGTAGGATCCGTCCCTACCTCACCGCTGACTCCGCCCAACTACTTGCCTAGGCCGTGGTGACTTCCCATCTGGACTACTGCAACTCTCTCTTGTGTGGCCTTCCTGCTAATGCCATCAAACCTCTGCAGCTTTTACAGAATGCTGCTGCACGAGTTGTGTTTGATTTGCCAAGTGCTCCCATGTATCTCCTCTACTCATTTCTCTGCACTGGCTTCCTATAGCTGCCCGAATCAAATTCAAAACCCTGGTTACTGTGTACAAATGCATCAATAGAACTGCTCCCAGCTATTTACAAGACTTAATCAACCACTACACCCCAGCCAGGCCCCTTCGCTCGTCTATTTCTGCTCGCCTGGTGGTCCCGTGCATGAAAGGTAAAGCTCGGAGGTTCTCAGTTCTGGGTCCGTTGTGGTGGAATGACCTTTCCCTGTCACTCAGAACTGCGGAAACTCTGTCTACTTTCAAGAAGGGTCTGAAAACTCACCTTTTCCAGATCCACTTCGCCCAAGATCTCTCCAGCTCATTTACGGTGTAACTGTTCATGCATCGTAACTCCATAAGCATCCCCAGATACAACCTTTATTGAGCTATTACTCTGGCATTGTACTTGCTCATTTGTTTATCTTATAATATTTAACAAAAAAAAAAAGTTGGTGGGAGGATATTGGGATTTGTCTGTCCTGTTTTTATGCACCTACTCAATCGATGAACCTCAGTGTAGTAAGTGGTATTTAACAAACTAGGTTTACTTGAGACTTTCATGTCTGCAGCTATGTCTCCTTCTCTCAATGTAATGCATAAATTGTACTTTTGCTGAGATGTACGTCGCTTTGGACAAAAGCGTCTGCTAAACGAATAAATGTAAATCTAATACAAATTTATACGATTAGGCTATAACTGAAGTATTTTTTCTGACCACTGTATTGTGAATTCTTTAGTAAGAATAACAAAAACCATCTGACAAAACAGAAACATCATACAAAAGAAGTCGTCTAGCTTGATGACCAGTGTGCAGGGCTCACAGAGAGATTGCAGGTAGTTGAGGCTTTAAATACTCAAAAAAAAAATAACCACTCTGATTCTTGAAGGTCAATATGTCTGGTGAATTTGACTGGTTTGTTGATTTAACCCACTCTGAGTAAATTTTACATCACTGCCTTCGAAAAGGCTAATGGCTCTTTCTGTTTGAGTTAGATTTGATGAGAAAATCCCCAGCTGTAGACATTTTAATAATATTTGGCAATGACCAAAGGTGACATACATTGGTAAGTCTAAGCAAGCAAGAGTGTCACACAGGGCATCTTGAGACAGACCAACTGAAGGAACCTTCTTCCAGCAGCGATACTGGATTTTGTCTGCTTACCCACAATGTCTTTCTCAATCAAAAGACTATAAAAACATAAGCAGCAACGTATATACATCATATAAAAACAGCAGCAACAGCAAAAGACTTGCAACAAACTGCCTCATATTTTTTTCTTTGACACGCAGTGTTTAGAGATGTTCCCTGCAACTCGTAGACCAATCTTTGAATCATTGCTACTGCCATAATATCTTTGAGCAACGTACCTACACTGAGTTGCTCCAGTATAGGTCACCCAGGTGAATAAAGAGGTAAATTTATTCTGAGATAGGCTGGTGCGCCGCCCTGCTTGCCTTACGCGCTATACTTCCAGGATAGCCTCTGAACCAGTCAAATCCTGCACTGAACAAGTGAGTAACAATACTGAATTAATAAATGAATAACTGTAACTTAGTATACAAACTTAACATAAGTTGCCTTAAACAAAGGTGTTTTGATAAATGTAAACTATACAGCCAATGTGATAATTTTAATAATATACTGCTACCACTAGTTTCCTACTGAATCAATACTAATATTACAAAAGAATTTTGAAATGATGAATTAATATTTTCACTAAATGCTGTGTATTCCTATATTTCCAATACAATTACGATTCTCTTTGTATCAGCTTTTCTAATACACATCATGATTTACTATGCTAATTGTATATTATTTTAGTGGAATGACTGTACTGTAATGTTCTATGAACTTCAGTAAAACATTAATTGTTAGTTTGTTCTTCATTAATTTTTAATAAATTAAGAAATAGCATGCATGGTAATAGCTAGAGGACACTCTGAGAACAGACCATGGGCTATGTGACAAGTGATGGCATTAGTCATGAGGTATAACCCCCAAAAAGTGGAACTGTTGTTTTTCTTTTGAAAAAGGAGTGTAACATGTTGATGTAAGGTTCATCAAAAACTGATTTCCAATTGAAGTGACCATATGACCTTGTGTGAGTGTACTACGGCTCCTCTAATTTTGGAAATTACATGCACTTTCACTCTCATTCATTCGAGATGTTGTCATTCACAAAGACATGCAGATAGTACAACGTGCATGTGGCTTTTATATGTACCCTAGATCTGAATTACCTGCTATTAAGCATATGCTATTTGTCTTATCCACTTTAAAAGTACAGTAGAGCATGTGTATGAATGCTACTCAGACATTCAGAGAGCTACATCCTCAGCTCTGCACCTGTATTTCATCATCCTTCTTCTGCCCCATAAATTAATTCCTCCTTCATCTTTGCCTGCACCTCCACCTCCTTATTCACCCCTGGACCAACTCTAATTCATTCTCTTGCTTCCCTGGTGCCTTCCCCATTACCTCTCCCTTGATCCCCCCACTGCAACCATCATTTCTGTTCTTCTTCCCACTCTTGCACCTTCACCTCCATCTTCACACTCCCACATAGCTGATTATCAAGCACACCAAGAGTGCTGGTGCCTGGATAGATATGAGAGAAACAGTTTTGATTTCATACAGATCCTAATTAGCCCAGCTTTCCAGAAACTAAACTGGAGATGTGATGCTGTGTCCCCTGGAATACTGAACAGGAAATCTTTTGTGTTCTGATTTCAGGAATTAGCTAGGAAACAGTAATAATTTCCTTTCAAGAATCTTAATGTAGTCTGTACATGAATGTGTCAGCAGTTGGGTTTTTTCTGATGTTTTTTACAACAGGTGCTTGTACAGCACACTTTTATTATAATCACAACTATAAGACAATATCTAAAAATATAGAATTCTCCAAAGCTGTAAAACTCCAAACAGCAGAAACCCTAACTTTATGCAGCTTTGAAAAAACCATGATATGCATTGTATTTCCAGCTTTTTATCAACTGGTATTAATATTGTCATGTTGTCTTAATGTTCAAGTATCTGAACTATGCACTAAAAATTAGAATATGTAATTTGCTTCTGTTTTACAAATCTACACATATCTCACTGACACCATTACTTTTCTTGAATTTCTATTCTGGACAATTGTTATTTGATAAATTACCAACAAATATAATCTAATTAATTCTTTATGGGAGAACATATTGGATGCACATTAATATTACATAACCACAAATTATGATCTACAGCAAAGTACTCAAATTTTCAATCCCAAACATTCATCCTATGCAGGGAATTGAATCACAATGCAAACTCTTCATGTCAAATTTTCCTCCACATAACACAAGTGGAGTATTCATAGAGTCCTGAAGCATATAAATACACATTATTTATTAAATTATGTAAAACTAATTTGCAAGTGTCCCAGTCTTCCTGTGCTGAAACTGTTAGCTACTTGACAGGTCTGTTAAAAAAGAAAAGTCCAGCTGTGCAATTGAGCATTGGTTTTTTTTTAACATCATAAAGTTTTAAAAAAAATTAGCATGATTCATTTTGAAAAAAGGCCTCTGTAATTTTTACAGATCTGACATTTCACAGTTGTTACTTTCACTGTTTTATTTAAAGCAGCATTTGTTGGGATACTCCACAATGTTGCAGAGGGAATGAAAACTTATTTTCTTTTTTTTTTAAACATTTGTTAAGAGGTGTTCAGTGTAAGGAATAATAAGTGTTATGTAAACACACTATGGTCATTTGACGCATTGGATCAATAACATAATAGAGTGAACAAAATACATATCTAGGATTTTTCAGGGAATTACAAAAGCTGTAAGTGCTTATGGTTCATGCATGCTTCTAAATCCAGTCGTACACAATTTATTAATTGTTTCCTCTTTTCTTCTAAATGCAAACAATAAAACACAAACAGCTTTATATTTCTATTCTCCTCTCTTTTGCAAGATTCCAGTTCCAAGTACTGCCTAGAGAGGTGACATCGCACCACCCTCAGGTAGACAGTGACATCAGCACACTCAGTCGAACTACATAAATTTACTGTGATTTATGGCTTAGGTGAACAGCAACACTTCGCATTGCATACAGACGTCACATTGCAGCTGTGCAGGAAAAGGAAGCTTACAAATCCATTAACACCAAGCCTGTCCTTAGGCCCCACTATCACTTGTGTGGGCAAGCAATTGCCGTGGTACAGAATTTATTACTGTGGAAAAGAACTTGTCTGGATACTGATGCACACAGAAAATGTTACTGGACACAAAAGCTGCAGGAGGATTTTATGTGTATGGCACATCGAACTGCCACACCTCAAAAATGCATAAATGCATGTTGCGTTGGCAGAAGTCACCTAATGAACTTCTCTCTCCCGCACATTAAAAACATCCAGTTTGTAGCATATTTTAAGGTTTCAACAGTGAGATTCTACACTGTTGAGGACTGTGAATCCTGTGTGCCATGTACAGTCCCCTGTTGTTGTATTCACATGCCACGGATGAAGACCAGAGGTTGTCGCCCTGCCTTCGGCCCGCCTATAAGTACCTTTGCCACTCTAGCTTCTGAGACGTAAATGTATGCTGATGGGAAGGAGCATGAGCGCGTGTGCTCTTTGGGCACCCTATTCTTGCTCAGAGTCACAGAGTCTCCAGATGGCTCCATGAGCTTAACAAGTTTATAAAGTTTTTCTTCTTGCTAATTTTACATTCACTCAGGGATTTCCCTCCATTTCCAGTATTTTTCAAGGAACAGGTGAGCCTTGCTCTAATGAACCCCTTCCTGACACGAAGCTCAGCGCCCAGCCCTTTCAGTTTTTGATACATACAAATAAATCCAAAATTGTTGTGGGCTGTATGCAATTATTGTTGAAAACATATACTTTGTAAACAGAGCTGTGATTTTAGTGGCACAGCACTGAGAGCAATGGAGTGGATTATCCTTCAAATTACATAACCTCTCAATTTTAAAGAATAGTAACTTTTCCAAAAGAATAATAACTATAACTATACCTGAATCAAAACTGAAACAATCTAGGTACCCTGGTATCAACAATCTGACAGCTCTGACGTTTTTGAAATCCAGCTCAATCTTATGTATACAGTCCAAGTGTATTGTGAATTCTTCTCTGTTAAACATCTGCTTTTTTTTTTGCACATATAGATGTTCTGCTTAGTGAAAAATTCTGATCTCTTTCTGGTTGTAGAAACCTGACTTAAGAGTTTCAGATAAATACCTGCAGCTAATGTGTCATCTAATGGCTTTTGGTTTTTTAAAAAAGCTTATAGCTCAGGATATGGAGAGAGCGGTCATAGCAGTTTTAACTGAAAATATGTCAATGCATCCAAAAAAATCAAATTTTGGTTTTTTGGCAGGACTACATGTTTGAGATAAAGTTGAACTTCTCCATGTCCATTCATTATCAGCAACCATTTGTCCAGATCAGGTTTGCAAAGGTCTTTTGTCTATCCCAGAAGCCTAGAGCATGAGACAAAGTACACTCTAGCTGGTATCATCACAGGACTATCACACACACACACAACCATCTATCAGTATTCATTGAGCTGATGCTTTTCTCCAAAGTGAGTTACAATGTTAAGGTTACAGTTATTACCATTTACCTGTTTATACAGCTGGGTAACTTTATTAAAGCAATTTTTTAAGGGTAAATACCTTGCTCAAGGGTACTACAGCCAGAAGTATGGAATGAACCTATAACCTTTGCATCCAAAGGCAGTCACACTAACCAATACACTGCCAGGTGTTATGTGCATGTCTGCATACTAGCGACAATTTAACATCCCAGATTCACTCGAAAGAGGTCCTCGGACTGTTGGAGGAAACCAGAGCACCTTGAAGAAATCCACTTGAACATGGAGAGTACACGTAAACACCACCCTGTAAAGGAAAGGAAGAGAAATAAACCTACAAGTATCAGTAGCTGCCCATCATTTCTATGAAGTCTAGTGTGCTGCAATGGGCCTGTGTAGGGAGTATCTAACTAAAAATCAGTTCATTAAGACAATACAAAGTCGGTGTCAGTGTAGTGTCATATTCTAGGCTTCTAGCAGCTGATCTGGAGGGTATTGTAGAACAATCAACATCAGGCAGCTGATCTGGTGAGCGTTTGTGTGCAGTTGTAAGCACAGGCTTCTCAGGTAGATCAGGTGGTCCCAAAAGGTGCCATAACACCTAGAGAAGAAATATCACATATTGGTGTCAGGCCTTGTCCTTGACTCTCTCAAGGTGGGTTTAGCATTATTGAAGAAACCAGAGGGAATGTATTTAACAGCATTTGCCTAGAGCCTTATTTTTCCATTTACACCCCTTAAAAAGGAGGAAGCCCTTCAGCTGCCTCTAGATGCTTAGATACCTACTATACACTACAAAATTTTGTCTATCTTTGGTCACGGTGACATGACTGAAAAAAATCAAGCATTATATTCTGCCATCCACTGAAAACTGAAGATCTATAAACAGAAAAGATGTCATTTTAATTTCTATGCAGAAGACACTCAAATCTCTTCATCAATAAAGCTCAGAATGTTTCGGTAGCAGAGAGGGCAAATGGTTCATATGAAATAAATGACGAAGGAAAACAATATGTCTACACTCATAAAAATTTTTATGTCCTGTTGCTTGAGGAAAATAAGGTAGATAAATGTATATTGTTATTAGCTATCAGCTGAAAAAATGTAAACTTTACCCTCAGTGAATCAGCAAGACTTTGATCATTGTTTTCACCAGGATCTTCCTTGTAACTGAATTCTTTATCTATGATGTTTCCTACAGCTAAGAAGTATTGCAATTATGCTAACTCTTTTCTGTTCAAGATATTGAATGGGAATGAGAACATGCATTTGTCTGTGACAGACTGTACTATACTGCTGCCTTACAGGAAGCCCACACACCACTTCTGCCACATTATAACAAACTGAAGAGTTTGCATGAAGAATTATAACAAGAGCCAGACAATGTGATCATTACTATCATTTGCTGATGTATATGTAACTAGATGAAATGTTGATAGAAACATGGCATGGTGGCACAGTGCCTGGGTGGTGCAAAAGAATGTGGGTTTGATCCCCTCTCAGTCTGTGTAGAATTTGCACGTTCACCCTGAGTCTGTGTGGGTTTCCTCTGGGTGCTCTAGTTTCCTCCCACAGTCCAAAGACATGCTGTTCAGGTTCACTCATAGTGTGTGAGTGACAGAGAGAGTGTGTTCCACTGATGTATGGATGAGTGACCCGCTGTAAGTAGTGTATCTAGCAGTGTAAGTCACCTTGGTGAATATCGTGTATGGGCTGATAACATTACACGGAGTTCATTGGAAGGAGTTTTGGAGAAAAGTGTCTGCTAAATAGTTAAATGCAATGTAATAGAAGTAGGGCCTGACAAAATCTGTGGAGAAGTCTTTCAGCTAGTATCAGTGATGATCCTTTAGACAATAGATTTAAATTTAGGCTATCATCATTGTGGGGGGGTGCGGTGGCGTAGTGGGTTGGACCACAGTCCTTCTCTCCAGCGGGTCTGGGGTTCAAGTCCTGCTTGGGGTGCCTTGCAACAGACTGGCGTCCCGTCCTGGGTGTGTCCTCTCCCACTCTGGCCTTATGTCCTGTGTTGCCGGGTAGGCTCCGGTTCCCCGCGACCCTGTATGGGACAAGTGTGTGTGTGTGTGTGCGCGCGTGCGCTATCATCATTGTCCAATGCAGGGTTGTGGTAGTGCAAATCCTGTTTTAGAAGAATAAGCACATGGTGGGGTGTAGCTTGGGTTGGGTATCAACACATCAGAGGGCAATCAAACACACACATTACTGGTAATTTGAGATAAAAAATCAACCTAAAACACCTCTTAAAGTTGTTGGGAGAAACTAGAGGAAACAACTATGGGTTGAGCATAAATTACAGAATGAGCCCCTATTAGAATGCATGCCAACCCAGTTGCTTTGATGAACCAGTGCCAGCCACAGCACCACCTTGACACTTGAAATCTAGACTAAAGAATTAACTGTCTTAACTCTAGCAGGTTCAATTGAATGCTCCTCTGCCACTGTCCATGATGCTGTCAGATCGTCATTATACTTGTGGTTGGCACCTGTGAGCCTTAATCATACATTTCCAGACAGACTGACAATCTTTCTAACCACACAAGAGGTGATGAGGTGAACACCCGACCACTGTGGAATCTGCTTACATAATACTGACACTTTTCCTTAAAATAAACCACCTGTTGTTATTTTCTCCTATTTCATTCTTCCAGAATTACAGAGTTTAATTTCCTCTCTTCCATTGCCTTTTGACTTTTTATCTAACAGTTATTTTTAACAGTATATTGTCATTTGTATCTTACGTTAAGTGCTGTAAGATAGCCGAATGAGAAGGGAAAATCTATGGAGAGTGCTGCCTTTGACCTCCCTCCTTCTTATGAGGGTTTCTGTCACTAGCTTGCCCCACTTCTGAAGAAAATAAAACCTTGCATGCATATACTCCATGGTTTAGCCAACCAAAAGCCAAGCTAATCTGTCACTATCATTATACAATAGGTTCTAGAATTTAAACATCTATCAAGGCCAAGCTGCACAACACAAACGATACATTCCTGCTTACACATCTAGGCATTTCACCTGACCACTCCAAAGCTGAAAGTACGGTACTGAAGTTCAAAGAAAAAAAAAAATCAGTCAAACTTCTGCATGCTCAACTGCTGCCAAGCATACGCTGAGCTCTACAAATACCAAATCGCATTAGTCAGTGAAGCTTCCTGTAGAGCTGGCACTTGACACACCAGATGGAAGAATCACAGTGGCTTTCTTGTTTCATGTTCTTTAAGTGACATTTTCATAGCTCCCTGCCCTGCAAGTACTAGGTGGTGTAGTCCCCCAGCAACATACCCAGAAGCAAGGGTGTGAGTGCATTACTTTGTGTTGGGATGTTCACACGCCATGCTGCTTGTTACTCTGAAGCCCTGCAAAGCAGTGATCATTAGGGGCTCCACCGTGTGTCACATCTTGCTGTGGAAATGGGAGGAAGTGCCATTAAACCGCATGCCTCCAGTGCTGTCTTTTACTGCATCTGGTCTGTAAGAAACAGCTATGACAATCAGATTAGTTCAGATGTTGGTTTCTCTCAGCAGAATTCAACCAGTTCCAGTCTGTTACGAACTGATTATATAACCATGTGGGCAAGTGCCAGCCAGTGGTATGTGACTCTTGGTGACCACTATCATGGTTTTCGAGGCAAGGGAGAATATGGTTTGCCATTGTCTTCTTATGTGCAGGTATATAAGGTGCAGACCCAGGGAGAAACATGCAAACTCCACACACCTTGAGCTGGACTCAAATTTGTCCCCTTAAAGCAGTTCAGGAGCTGTGAGGCACCAGCTCTACCAACTGCTTTAAGCTGCTTTTAGCTGTACCAACATGTCCCTATTAAATGCCTAGAACTGATAACACAGATGTAACCTCAAAACTACTGGATTTTTCAGTTGAAACCTATTAAAATTTGACCCTAATGAGAAAATTGTTGAAATTCTGCTGTATAAAAATGAATTGAATTGAAATTTGTAGACAATTTGATGTGGCATAATTTAACTGTAAGCTCCAAGTTCAAAGTTTTGTTTGCCTTGAACCAGTCTTATGCATATACAGTTGTAGGTACCACACAGTATCATCATAAATCATTCTAGATGATGGCATTTGGTTGATAAATACATTTTTTTTGGAAGCAGAACAAACTATGTGGGTATATACTTATTGTAATGGGCCCTCCATGTATGTTTAGGTCAAAGGTTTCAGTTTTTCCAAACTACTCTGTCTTCATCACGTTAATGTATCTCCTTCAAGAGACTTTCTTCAACTCGCCATTTCAGAACCAGAAGGAAGAATGACTTTGAAGACTCTTCATCAGACCCCACAGGAGGAGAGGAAACACGTTCTCATTAATTAGTCTTTTAGGTAGATGTTGTCTTTAAGCCTCTCTGTACTGTCAGATACTCCCAGATGGACTCCATAATTACCACAGCGGGAGACACTTGTCCTGAAAACCCTTAAGAGGAAAAATAACAGGTACCAGAGGAGTGAAGTGAGCACTCCTCCTCCTACTCATTTTGAAATGGTGAATAGATTTAGGATTTTTGAGCAGCTGGTTTTAAATCATGGCTACTTGCTTTCCAATTTCTAGATTCAGGCACTCAAACATTCTCTTGATTGTATATACCAGAGTGATAAGTCCTTACATACTTAGATTCCTGGAATTGGTAAATTGTCATTGTTGAGTTTCATACCTTTGAAAGTAACAAATAATGTTTTTGATGATAAAATATTATTAACCTTAACAGAAGCATTTGTCTATGGTCACTTACAATATTAGAGCATCATTTTACAATGATTTACATAGCAGGGTTATATTAGTTGTATTAATTCAAGGTAAGGACCTTGATCAAAGAATTTGAACTAGGGACTTTCAGGACACAAGGCAACAGTCCTAATTATACTACCAGCTGCCCAAAGTAGCGTGCCACCTTACTAATTAATAAGATATAAACTTTCTGTCAGAGACACAAGTGCAAGAGACTGGAGGTAGGACCCAAGAGTGGGATTGTTTATTACTTGTCTGAAAGGAAAGGCAAGAATTGTGGTTGGGGACGGGTGTGTGTCACTGAATCGATGAGCAAACGTTGTACTCAGGGATGGTCCAAAGTGGTCGTTGAAAGACGAAGCCGTGGTCGATTTCAGGATCTCAGGACTTGGGGTAAGGAGATGGGGCTGGGGCAACGAGGCAGGAACACCGGGTGAAGGGCGAGAGATGCAGGTTGCAAATGCAGAGGGGACAGCTGAGAGATTCCACAACCTTGGAGAGTGGCGTGGCTTTTTATATTCAACATTGCTGATTCGTGCCAGGTGTGGTAGACTGTGGAGTAGGGGCGTGACACCTTGGCTTTGCATAATTCCTTACTTTTCATTTCCTACAGACTCACAGTGATTGAGAAGTGTCTTTTCAAAGATATAGATGGATGGTTGTCATACATTTACATATAGCAGCTGTAGAGGCTGAGGTTAACTTGACAAGCAGATACATATAAACCAAAAAGAAATAGTAGAGAATCTGAAGTGACTGCACTGCAAGAGAAACTGAAGGTCCTTAATTTCTTTTACAGAGCCTTAAATGGCAGATATTCATTATTTTCATTTGATAGCTTCTTAACAGAAGATGCTACTCTGCTTCATGGTATGACTTAAGTAATCAACCTTTTTTCCTCTCAATTTTAGATTTTAGAAAAAAGTGACTCTTTTGCATATTGTGATAGTACATATTTCTTTTGCTTATCTGAACAGTGAATTTTAGGTGAAGACACTCCACTGAAATTAGTGCACATAGCGTAGTCACTGCTACATGCATCACCTCAGCAGGAAAAACCACGATGGGCTCACAGTATGTGATACAAAAGAGAAACAAGCAGGCACACAGGTCATGATAAACCTCATGAAGTTCACATCTACTGCACTACACACTGACAACAAGGAAAAAGGGGTATGCTTTTCAAAAGAGTAAGGTTTCCACTGTGTGATGAATAAGAGCAATGGACAGTTCCCTGCCCAGTATGAGATGGTCTGATCTCTGAGAAATGATTCCTGAATCCCAACATCTATACACGCTTGACAGCCCAGCTGTATTTCTGTTGATAAAGAAACTGAGTGATAGCTTTGCTATTCAAACAAGCAGCACAACTTCAGAAAGATGGAAAAAAGTCTCATAGATGAAAAGAGAAGCATAAGAATTAAGAAAAAATGCTACATGGCACTGTCACTCAGAATTATTTTTACTGCAAGAAATGTAAGGAGGAACTACACATAAAAATTAATGAAAATGAAAAAATCAGACAGTTTAATTTTGAAAGTTACTGTATACACTAAGGAAACAAGGCAGAGAAAATTAGGTAATTAAATGTTGGAGTTGGTACCATATGTTATAATTTACTATGGAATAAACAAGGGAAACACACTCTGGAAGAGCAAGATAACATTATTCAATAACACATTCTCAGAGATGGTCAGTAATCAGCAACTGGTGGCCAGTGCTTCCTTGCACAGTGATGGATGGGTGTCCAAGAGAGGGTGGTAAAGAACAGGAGAGGAAAAAAAGGGAACAGCTCAACACTAACAGAAGTCAGTAGTCAAAACAAATGTTCTGTCATTACTTTCATGCTTTCTAAACCTACGACATCTACAAACAAATGGTATAAAATTTGCCCTTTTAGTGGTCTTTGCACTGAAATTAAGCCATCTCTGTAGTTGAGCTGTGGTCTATAAGATTGCGTTGTTCATGTTGCAGGGGTAAAGGAAGATGGAGTTTCCTTAGTTTTTCTAAATTTCTAAATCTCCTTCACCTACAGTTAGCTTTTGTCTCTCTTAGATTGAGCCTGAAATTATTGTACTGCAGACTACTTTTAGAACAGGACATTAACCTTGTAATTTTCTATTTTTCATCCATCTCACATTACTTCCATAGTTCCACAGGAGTAATAACAGTCTTATATTATGTGGATATTTTTCAGCCAGAAGAGAGACTTTGAGCAACTGCAGCACATAAAATTCCCTCATGGAAATAATCCAGACTTGTGTTCTCATGATAGTTTCCTATTTCAGAACTCTTGTTGACAGTAAATTATAACAGTTTAATTTCAAATTTCACAGACAGTGTGAAGTTTGATAAGTGGCTGTCTCTAAAAAGGAATGAATCATGCAGTGTGACTTTTAATACACTTAAAACTAATGATGTTAGAGATTTTTTTGTTTTTTTTTTTTTCTGAAGTGTAAGTGACAACTGTTCTGTAAGGAATATGTGTAGAATAAAAGTTAATGCCTGTTTCAACAATGTGCCTCAGGGTCCATTCTCTTTGGACACACCCTTTCTGACTCTCCATCTGGAGCAATGGTGATAGAAGGATATATTTACTCAGCAAAAAGTTGATTTTGTCTAAAATGGGCTATTTTAGTCATAGAAAATGATTTTTGCTGCAACTTTAAGTACTAGTGGTCTGGAAACAGGAGGGAAATGTTTCTGTTGTGCTATTGACCAAAGTACTTGATTTTAAAGCGCCTCTTTCTTTTTGAATCTTTTGAATTTAAGCCTAAAGGTTTAATTTCATTTTTGCATATTGAGTTTCACTTTTGCTAAATGCAAATTTTCTGAAGGTGTAGGGTACATCACCATCACAGTGACAGCTTTGCCATCTCAGAAACAAAACTTACCTTGAGTGCATCCTAAAGAAACATGCGCAAAATTTCAAAGGTGTCTAGTTGGACTGGCACAGGGAATTTATCTGGATCCAGTAGTCTGTATTCTGGACTTCCTAGGCTGCATGGGGTGTTGCAGAAAAGGGAATCAGTCTTGATCTCTGTTGTTTCTTCACGCCTTGGTCCAGGGCTAGTCCCCTCTACCTGTCAAGCAGGGGCTTAAATAGGGGAATCTTGGCAAAATATGCCTGACTAAAATCAGCAATGACATGATCAACAGTAAATACGTATATGTGTTAGGGCTGTAACCAGCTTGGTAAAGAGGTGTAACCGTTGGCGCGTGCGTGATGTTCCAGTGGTAATGCATTATGTTGCATAGTGGGATGTTCATATGTTCTGCACATGTGTGTCTGCTATCTTCCCATGTCACAGATTGTTATTCATTACTGGCTTGTCTATGGCTGCAAGATTATTTCAGTAAACAGCTCATTCAGCAAAAAAATGAATTTTTTTTTAGTTTTTTTGGTCACAGATAACTTTTGCTTTGCTATTACTCCCATGCTTGGCACAAACTTTGACACAGTAGAGCTCATGAATATTGGAGACAGCAGGTTGTACAGTGCTTAGAGCCACCGCCTTGCAACTGAAGGACCCATAATATAATCTCCTGTCTAACAAGAGTGCCCTTAGTCAAGGGTCTTAACCAAAATCATTTGACTAGGAATACTCATCTGTATAAATGGGTGAATTCCTGTAAGCAGGTTACTACACAAATCTAACATAATCCATTGCTTTGTAGGTAATTTAAATTAATAACTAAGTAATTTAATGAATATTAATACTTGAACCTGAGACTTTCAGGTCAAAAATCCACTTCCATAACTGTTGTTACTTACTGCCTTTGTTGCCTTGTAGAACTTGGAAGAAAACAACAGTTTAAATAAGAACATGATGGGAAATAATTTACTTACATTTAAGAATGTTTTTTACTAATTCACTTCATAATTCTTAGTTTATATCTGAAGGTTGTTGTGCAAGCATGAAAATGTGTTTGTATTTCTGTGAGTGTATTTAGTGTTGATAGTAATGCTCAGCATGTATTTGTGGCTCCTTGTCTTATTAATGTACCACTTCTCTTCTGAAGGGCAGTGATGTGATGTGAATATTCATAAGACCTGGATCTAGCTTGAAAAAACTTAACACTTTAATCTTTAATGGGCCTCTGACAAGCATTCTGATTTCCATGGATGGGCACAGCAGCATGTAGAGGTCCTGTAGCCGATTTGCAATTTGAAGCTGACAGGTTTTTATCTCTCTCGACGTCACACGGAGTCGGGTGGGTCACTGAGACTTGTAAAATGGATGGCACGTGGAAATGAGTCACCGAGGACCAATCACTAGGAGAAGCACACCAGGGAAACACGTACCCCATTGCTCTGCATCAGATGACCCAGTAACAATAATGAAGGCACAACGACCCTCATGATTTATGTCCCAAACTTCTTTTCACAGAGGCTGACAGATGAATTGGGAAGTAATTTGGGTAATAACTTTATTCATGCATGTTTCTTGCTAAGCTTCTCAAAAGTGGGGTAGGGAAGTGGAGATTAAGTTGAGTGTGACGTACAGAGAAACCAGCTCTGCAGTCCATGCCACATCACCTGCTGCTGGATGGGGTGTCCTCAAAGAGAGGAATCCAGGCTGGTAATTATAACATCCCTCCCTAGTGGTTCCTGGACTGAGTCTACAATGACTCTCTTTTCTGACGTGCCTTGGAGGAGATGAGGAGGCTGAGAGAAGAAATGTTTATTTGAGCGTCCATAGGGACAATGACAGTACTGCAATGATATTTCATCACACAGATGATACGCTGTGTAACAATGAAATGAGTTACTCGTTTCTAGTTAGTCACTTCCACACGTTTAAGAAAAAAAAAGTTGTTAATTCCCATTTCTCAGCCATTGGTTGGTAGCATAGATAAACTTCCTATTTTTAAGAATGTACTAATGCATACGTGGGGTGCGGTGGCGCAGTGGGTTGGCCCGGGTCCTGCTCTTCAGTGGGTCTCCGGTTTGAGTCCCGCTTGGGGTGCCTTGCGACGGACTGGCGTCCCGTCCTGGGTGTGTCCCCTCCCCCTCCGGTCTTACACCCTGTGTTGCGGGGTAGGCTCCGGTTCCCCGTGACCCCGTATGGGGCAAGCGGTTCTGAAAATGTGTGTGTACTAATGCACAGATCATCATCATTTCATGCTTCCATATGAGCTGCTTGACTGTAAATAATACACAGAATTGTCTTTGATTTAATGGTTTTTTCCAGTTAAAATGTTTAAATTTACATTTATTCATTTTGCAGACACTTTTGTCCAAAGCGACGTACATCTCAGCAAAAATTACAATTTAATGCATTACATTGAGAGAAGGTGACATAGCTGCAGACATGAAAGTCTCAAGCAAACCTAGTTTGTTCCCTACCACTTGCTGCACCGAGGTTCATCGTTTGAGTAGGTGCATAAAAAACAGGACAGACAAATCCCGATATCCTCCCACCAACTTTTTTTTTTTTTGTTAAATATTATAAGATAAACAAAAGTGCAAGTACAATGCCAGAGTAATGGCTTAATAAAGGTTGTATCTGGAGATGCTTATGGAGTTATGATACATGAACAGTTACACCGTAAGTGAGCTGGAGAGATCTTGGGCGAAGTGGATCTGGAAAAGGTGAGTTTTCAGACCCTTCTTGAAAGTAGACAGAGTTTCCGCAGTTCTGAGTGACAGGGGAAGGTCATTCCACCACAACGGACCCAGAACCGAGAACCTCCGAGCTTTACCTTTCATGCATGGGACCATCAAGCGAGCAGAAGTAGACGAGTGAAGGGGCCTGGCTGGGGTGTAGTGGTTGATTAAGTCTTGTAAATAGCTGGGAGCAGTTCTATTGATGCATTTGTACACAGTAACCAAGATTTTGAATTTGATTCGAGCAACTATAGGAAGCCAGTGCAGAGAAATGAGTAGAGGAGATACATGGGAGCACTTGACAAATCAAACACAACTCGTGCAGCAGCATTCTGTAAAAGCTGCAGAGGTTTGATGGCATTAGCAGGAAGGCCACACAAGAGAGAGTTGCAGTAGTCCAGACAGGAAGTCACCATGGCCTGGACAAGTAGTTGGGCAGAGTCAGCGGTGAGGTAGGGATGGATCCTACGAATATTATGCAGAATGCATCTGCAGGACTGGGTTGTGGCTTCAATATGTTGAGAGAATGACAGACTAGCATCAATCTTTACTCCCAGACTCTTAGTGAAGGAGCTAGGCGAAATGAGTGAATTGTCCAGTTTTATCGACAGATCGTGACAAGAGGACAGGCCAGCTGGGAGGTAAAGAATCTCTGTTTTGGAGAGGTTGAGTTGGAGGTGGTGATCATACATTCACGAAGAGATGTCCGACAGGCAGGCAGCAATGCGTACGGAGAAGTCTGACGCACCAGGTGGAAAGGAGAGGAAGAGCTGGGTATCATCAGCATAGCATTGGTATTTGAATCCATGGAAGGTTATGACTGGACTGAGGGAGGAGGTGTCGATGGAGAAAAGAAGAGGACCCAATATCAAGCCCTGTGGAACACCAGTTGAGAGAGGCAGAGGAGAAGAACGACAACTCCACCAGATCACATGATAGGATCTGTCAGAGAGGTAGGACTCAAACCATCTTAGTGCTGCACCTTTGATCCCAAGCTGGTTAAAAGAGGAGAGTAGAATTCGGTGATTTACAGTGTCAAATGCTGCAGACAGATTGAGGAGGATGAGGAGCGAGGACAGGGAGGCAGCTCTAGCAGCTTGGAGAGCATCAGATGCCGCCAGAAGGGCGGTCTCAGTGGAGTGATCAACTTTGATACCAGACTGATAACCATCAAGGAGATGGTTCCGGATGAGGAAATCAGACAGTTGATCACAGGCTGCCCGCTCAAGGGTTTTAGACAGGAAGGAGAGGAGAGAGATTGGTCTGTAATTTTCAACCAGATTGGGGTCCAGGGAGGGTTTTTTAACAGAGGTGAAATTAGAGCGGTTTTGAAGGCAGCTGGGAAAAGGCCAGAGGAGAACGAGGACTTGATGATAGAAGAGATGAAGGAGGAGAGTTGCGGGGAATGTTCTGAAGGAGCGATGATGGGATCGGATCAAGCGAGCAGGTGATGGCTCTGCGCAATATCAGGAGGTCAGCAACTTCAGATTCAGAGAGCAGCTTGAAGTTGGAGAGGATAGCTTTGCAGGAAGGTCCAGCGTAAACCGGGCAGGTTGATGGTGAGAATTTATCAGTGGTTGCTTTGACTTTGTCTCTGAAAAACAAAGCAAAGTCTTCAGCAGTGAGAGAAGAGGGAGGAGGTGGCAGGGGATGCAGAAGGGATGAAAAGGTGGCAAAGAGTCTGTGTGGTTTTTTTTGGATGCAGACTGTATTTTGTTGTGGAAGAAGGAAGTTTTAGCTGAAGAGACAGCAGACTGCAAAGCAGCTAAGAGTGACTGGTAAGCATCCAGGTCCAATGGAGTTTTGGATTTACGTCATCTTCGCTCTGCAGCCTGCAGTTTGGTCCTGTTAGCACGTAATGTATCAGACAGTCATGGGGTAGCAATGGGGTGTGCTGGTCTAGAAGACAGAGGACAGACAGAGTCAGTGGTGGAAGATAGGGCAGAGAGGAAAGTGTTAGCTGCATCATCTGTAGATAGATCTGAGAATTGTGGAGCAGAAGGGAGAGTGGCCAGAGTAGCAGAAGCAAAGCAGGAAAGTGAGAGAGATTTTAAGTTGGGGTGAAAAGTGACAAGGGGTGCAGGAAGAGATGAAGAGTTAGTGGTGAGGGAGGGTTGAAAGGAAATGAAAAAGTGGTCAGAGACATGCAGCAGAGTGACAGAGAGAACAGGACAGCCACAGATGCGGGAAAATACAAGGTCAAGACAGTTGCCCGCTTTGTGAGTAGCAGGGGATTGGGACAGGGAGGGATCAAAGGACTCTAGGAGCAACAGAGGGCCACTTGCATGAATGTCATCGACATGCAGGTTGAAGTCACCCAGGAGAATCAGTGGAGAGTTGTCCCCTGACAGAGAGCTCAACAAGATGTCAAGGTCATCCAGGAAGCAGCCAAGAGGGCCAGGAGAGCGATAAAGGACAACCACAACAAGAGTGATTGGGGCAGTGATAGAGACAGCATGCCATTCAAAGGAGGACAGATCATGCAAGTGAAGAGGATAGTAGAGTATTCCCACTGTGGAGAGATGAGCAGACCTGTGCTTCCACCTCGCCAGAGGAACGAGAGGTGTGAGAGAAGGAGTAGTTAGTAGAGAGTGCTGCAGATGTGGCTGAGTTGTCTGGGGTGATCCAGGTTTCAGTTAGGGCCAGGAGGTCCAGTGAGAGATGGGAGGCATAGGATGGTATGAAGTCAGCTTTTCTCACACCAGACTGGCAGTTCCAGAGTCCCACAGAGAAAGTAAAGCAAGATGGAAGGTTTGACAGGTGAGGATAAACCAGATTGCTGTAGCAGCAAGAGTGCCCAGGTCTCCGGCGGTGGCAAAATAGCACGACTCGCTTACCATAGAAGACTTTGTTGGGCTCATGCTCCCTTGAGGATAACTGTAACGGTGGCCTTCCTCGGTGGAATGACTCCCACAGGTAGACTCCCTTGTCTTTGCGCCCCGAGTCTTCGCACCAAGAGGCTGCCGCAACCGCTGCCACTACGGGTCACCAGCTGCTATTTAAACTGACTTCCTAATCGAAACCGAAACTACACCAACAATGGCGACCAAAGCAAACAACCAACCAGACGCGATTAATCGAACTCACAGAGTCACGCCCACTCCCTCTACGGGACACAGGCATGATCTGGAGAACAGTCGTCTTAACAAAACCACTAAATACTACTTAACAAACAAAATAATTACAGTGCCACACAACGCTACACAAACACACAACCGATTGTATCTATCAACCTGCAAGCTACACGACACGAATGTGCGACAAGAAAAAGCGATAGCAAAACAACTACACTTACCAGAAACACCACGAACAGCAGCGACACACCTCCACCGCAAAATATAATGCACAAATGTTTCAACTAAATATGTTACTGTGCACATATACATATATTCTGCAACAGATCACTTATTAAAGGTTTTTAGATGGACACTGTTTTAATGTACAACCTGGTAGTACAGTGAGTAAAACTTGAGACTCATAGCTCCTGGACTGTATATTCAGATGTGGGATTAAATCTTGCCCATGTTCTCATTGTGGTTGCATAGGTTTACTCCATTTATGTTAATTTGTTTTGTTATTATTTTTTTTTTTTCCCCAAAGCTTCCGAGAGTGTTTTACCCATCTAAATGTATGATTAATTTTACTAGAACTCAGACCTGGGTTGGAAGGAAGTCTGTTCACTACAGTTTCCATCTAATTCCCACAAACAAATATTCAAATACAGAAGGCTGATATGATGATGACAGCATATATAAACACACATATACACACAAAAATGAGCACACACTTTCTGATACAGAATGTGCTTTCTTCGAATGAGCACCCCCATGGGAAAAGTTAGTAAATGTTGGAAACACAAGTGTTTGTCTATTAAAATACAGGATTGCCTTTTCCCATGGTCTCAGACTTGCATGTTGAAAAAGAAGCATGATTCTCAATCACCTTGTTTATTGTCTAACAAAAGGAGCATATGGTACAATCTTCAGACAACTGTGTTGTGAATTAAAAGGTTGATGTGGCAAGCTGTGAAGAATTTTTTTTTCCTTTTTTTTACATTGCATTTTTTTTACAGGTGTTTTGTGTATATATTTAATTATTTCCTGTTGTACAACCACTACTATTTTAATATGGCACTCAGCTTTGAAGCCATCTGTTTAGCTAATTCTTGGAGCTACCTTAATTAAATGAGTCTGTTGTCTAATAGATTTGAACATAAAAACGATTAACATGAAACCCTGCTTTACCCATTTATCCTAATTCATTTTTCACTGCTCAAACAGAAAACACAACATCCAAGTACATAATTTGTGTATTGCACAAACGAAGAACAATTTATATTTGTTGTAAGATTATATTGCTTTTGCATTTACATGAAAATGGTTTTTTAGCAATTGCTAAAACAAATGAAACTGTGACTGAAAAATGTGATCAAATACAATGATATTTTTTATTTCACCAAAGTTTTTTGTTCAAGTAGTAATGCACAAACAGTACTCAAATTATGTTATTAACCATTTTGAGAACGAACCAGTTTTCAGCTTTTGTGTACATTTTAGGTAGTCCTAATCTCTGAGGCCGACAGTTTGGCAAAGTAATTATGTGGATAGTCAAGTCATCTCACCTTCTGTTTCAGGCATAAATTAGATAAGTAATTAATGCTTTCTGACAACTGCAGCACCCATGCCCTCAATAAACTATTTGTGTGGTTTGGTTTAAAAAGCATAGTTAACAGGAATTTACAATAAACTATGCGTGTTATAGGCACTTCTTGCTTTTTAAACTTAAACTTTAATTTGCATTAGCAAAAAAGTAATAATCTAATTACAAGCCAACACCTTTTGTAATTTATCTGAAATGTTTCATTGACCCTGAATGGAGGCCACTGCTGTATTTTATTGTTTGAGTTGGTGTTGCTGATGTTGTGTGGAAAGGTGTTGTTTGTATTTGGTTGTCAACTTGTAATTGCTGATGAATGATTGGCATTGAATTTAATTGTACAATTTGAAATGCGATTTATGGAACTGCCACTAGATGTCCATACGTTAATTACGTTCCTTGGTCTTTTGCGTAAATGCAAAAAGAAGTAGAGAAGAAGAGTTTGCCTCAGAGTGTACAAGTGGAGCGATGGATGTTTGCTGGTATTTTAATTAAATGTAATGTTTTATTAGAAACCCAGGAGTCAGTCTCGTCATTTGCGAACTTGAGAAGCTGCAACGTGGTTCGTGACAACAACAGCCACCCCCTCTTCCATGTGTCTCTGATAGAAGGGTGCTCTGTCACTCTTGGGCTCGAATGGCTTGATGCACAAAACCAGCAGCAACAAACCTTTTCCAGTCTTCCTCTGGTGACATTAAGAGCAGTCTTGGCCAGAGTTGTAGAGCTTCCAAATATTCCACCTTCCCTCCACAACTCTCTACTGTCCGTCCTTACCGACATGGCCCTGCATCTGTGCAGATGTATGAGTACAGGGAAATAAAGGACAAAGTGTGCTAAAACAAGAGTTTATTTGCTCTATGAGTAGCTGTCATTTCCTGTTAAGCTTCCATAGATGACTATGGCCCTGGACAAGGTTGCATTTTTATCCCAGTAAGCGAGTCGTTCCTGCTGGCTCATCTCAAGTGCCAAGGCAGTGCTGTGTTCCTTCTACTCTGTATTTAATTCTTATCACTGCACACTATCCCAAGGAATCAATGTGTTGCACTCCAACGCTGTGCAGTTGGCACTAGGTAAGGCATCCAAGCTGTAATTAGCCTCACTGGAAGTCTGTTGAGCCACTGACACAGGTTGCAGAGAACTGGAGAATAGTTTTTACTCTGTGCTGATAAATACTGTGTAGGTCTCATGAACAGATCGTTTGCAGGCCTGCTACAATTTGATAAGGAGACATTTTTGTCATACCGACACAAAGCTCCTGGGTACATGGAGTTGATAGGAATGCAAACTACTTCATGCCTGACACAAATCAGAAGCAATAGAATCAACAGATTGAAAGCAGGAAATGCTCCATGCTTCTTAAACTCATGGCTGACAAAAGACATGCTGTCCGGTGGGCTTGATGAAAACGACTAACGGAACACAAGCATGTTCATTTGCCTTTAAAATGCAGGAAAGCCCTTGACGTGCTCTAAGCATCATTACATTTAGCACCAAACCACTATACAGGGGAGTAATTTCAATGTGTAACCTTTGCCATTCCAGGTACAATTTCCCCATGGCACAAGCATATTATGTGTACATTTAAAGATCAAAAATCTACTGGAAAGGACAGGGAATTTTATGATGAATTACTTTATTTTGACAGGAGAGTGGCATTTGGGTCCTGGATATGTACAGTAAAAAGATTTGAAATGACCCGATAGCAGGGCAGACAGAATAACTTCTGCTAGGCATGTCTAATCTGCCTCCTGCCAAAACATTTAGAGTGGGACAATACCATGTGCAAGACTATGACAAAAAACATGACCAAAAGTGTTGAGTCTATTTAAGGACATTAGTTAATTTGTGCATCTAATGCATTTGGAAAGAATGTGTAAAGATAGAAATGGGCAAGAGAGAAATGTTCACAACAAATGTGTTTTGACATTTTTTTGCCATTACAATCCAATGGTAAAAGATATCTGAGAGGCAGGAGAACAGAAAAGTCAAGAATAACTGCAGGTTATAGGATGCCAGAGAAATCTTCACTTCAAAACAAAAAGTATATAAATATACATACATACGTATAGATATGTATATGAGATGACCTGACCAGCATAGCACAGCATATCAGGTCAGCAGGAAGCTTTTTGGAGTTCTAAACATTTTCTCCACTGGGATGTTGTGAACTTTTAATAGTAGTTTTAACAGTTCTCCTTTACAAAGTATTTTTCAGTTTGTTGGTTGTAGTCACTGGCAACTGTAGGAAGCATTAACTCAGAATTTGAAGCGACAGAAGAAGACAAATTTGCTTACCACAAAGGACAGGTCAGGGCAAGGAAAGATTCTCCAGAGACTGAAACCCCCCCCAAAAAAAGAAAAAACAGAAACATAACTTATATCTGAATTGAGTTTGCTCAAGCAAAAACCATTACATGTCCTTAACTGTGAATGAAACTAATATGGGAAATGCGAATACCTGTCCTGTTCCCTTCTGTCCTCTCTTAGAGACAGTGAAACAGGCTCTTATTTCTTAGTGTTTTTATTATCTCCATACAACTGTCACAAGATTTGTTCTTAGAGAAAAGATATGTCGACTCTAAATTATGTGCCCTCCAACAAAAGACTTAAAATGGAAAACATACTGCTTATTTGGAGATCTTACTGTGATAAACACCAGCACGCATGAGTAGAACAAATGTACATTGTCAACCACAGTTAAACAGATGTGGACAATTTCCCCATTTAGAGCTGCTGGGCTTTTAATAGCAGCTTTGACTTCATTGCATTACTGGCTATAAATTTTTATGTTTATTTTAAGACCTATCGATTCCACTCCTGGACAAAATTAAGTGGTATCTCACATTTCGCCCGTTGGAGATTTGCGAACAGGTGTGAATGATCTCAGTTTTTTACTGTGCTAAGCAATGTGCCACAATGGAAGAGTTGTGACAGTAGAGGCCTGTTGTGATGGACACTAGACACAAATTAAATTAAAATTAAATGAATTCAGTGCTGCCGAAGATACATTGAGCTCAGTGAGTTGCATTTATATTTTTTCTACAAAATCACGGCAACTGATAGTGTAGTGGTTTCAGCTATTGTCTTTCAGTCCAAAGGTTGTCCGTTCATGTCTCCTTTACTGCTCCAGTACCCTTGAGCAAGGTACTTACCCTCATTCCTAAATTTCTCCAGTAAGATTACCTAGCTGTTAACAGTTGTAAGTAGCCTAACATTGCAAGTTGCTTGAGAGAAAAGCATCAGCTAAACAAATAAACTTAGGAAACAGTCTTCTGAGCACAGCATTATGGTTCACTGCTGACTTCAGTCTTTTTACTGTGCTCTCAAGTCTGCTTACAGTTTGCCCTCAAATGCAAACCTGACTTTACTTGAATAATGTGGTATATAACTGCATAAGTTCTCCACTTGCCTTCTCTCTTTATTCTGCTATTTTGCAAACTGCTCAGCATCTTTAGCGCTATTCACATTGTTTTCACTTTGCATTCTCCTGGCGGTCACTTTAGAATGGCATTGACCTGCTATACCTGCTCTGAACTGCTTATCAACACTCTACCGGGTGCGCCACCTCTCTACTAATGGGCTCAGCTGCTGCTGGGCGGACTGGGTTGACTGTTTCAACGCACAACCATTTTTCATGCAGCATTCTGGACAAACTCTAGGCCATATGTGTCATTTCCCAGAAATGTGTAGGCTATAGTTGTGTATGAGAAACATGTTCAAAGTCAGAAATAAAGTGTATTTTTGTTCAGAATCCTTGCCCACGCATACATTCTGCACGAAGGTCAGTCTGTTTCTGACTGTGTTGACTATTAAAATATCTTTACATCATGTTCATGTTCTTTTGATATTCTAAATTACCTCTTTCTGGAGGATTACAGTCCTGTGTTGATTAATTGCATTAAAGGTGATGGATTTCTGAAAAATACATTTTAATAAAATTCTGTGTCGTTTATAGGGAACATTACCCTAAAAAAAACCAAGCAAAGAACATTACATAAAATGACGTTTGTCTAATCTTTAAGACACAGTTAACATAAGTTATCAGATATAGCATCAGCTAACTGAACTGGTGACCTTTAGGACCAGGGTCGTAAACTTGAGCTTTATAGAAACCTCAATGACAAATAATTTGAGGGGGTTCTTTCTTATCTTTTTAAAAATTTTGGGGGGCCTCTGCTGAAGAATCAGTGCAGCTATCACAGTACATTTCATTATTGCTCTGACTGCTCAATCTGGCCTTCAGATCTGGATTCTCTGTATTAGAATTCACAAGGTGATGACCTCACTTGCCACATTATGGAAAAACCTAAGACCTCGGACCTCTTTTCTGATAAATTTGTATCATTAAGAGTCCACAAGCTGTTGAAAGCTATTTAAAAACAAAATAGAAAGTTTAGAGACTCTCCCAGAACTCCAACCACCTAACCCTTTATAAAACCTTATTGACGCTGAGTGCGTGTTTTATTCATGGTTGTTTTACTCAGTAACTTGGTCTGAATGTTTTTTAACTGTTGTTTACCACAAGAAGCCATCAGAAGTCAGTTAGGCTGCTAAATTAAATGTTTGTATGAGATTTTATGAACAGAGAAAAAGTGATGTTATGGTAAATGCACATAAAATTTTTAAATGATATTTCACTGATAAAATTTACACCTTATTCGGTTGCTGCAACAAATTTCTCCAAGGTTATGCCAATTAAGCACACATGTGTCTATAATGATTTTAAAGCCAAGTAGCATTTGGAAATGTGAAAAAATAATCAGGCACTTTAAAAGGCTGATTTGAGATATAGCTATTGGATGAGAGATCAATAGCAAAAGCTAAATCAAAGTAAAGGTTCATTTCTCTGACAGACAGAATGTGCTTAAAGTACTGCTGACTAGATGAAAAGACAAAGAACAATGTTGCAGTGATTTCTGGAAAGCAGCACTGTGTGCATGGATATTAGCTGCAGGGCATGCATTGACTGGGAAGGAAATGCATTTAAATGTTATCCAATGAAAGTATGGCAAATGGAAGAAATGTCTTTTTTGACCCAACAAGTCAGCTGTATAGGATGGACCCATGGGAAGGACCTCTGGAGAACGCAACCAGTCGGGCAAGTGCACATCTGTGGGCAGGCCCACACATCCCCTCCGCGCTTCGTCTGATGCTCTGCTACAAACCTCCCTTTTGTCGGGAAACATGGCAAATCCCCATTGGAGGAGGAGATTTAGGAGGGGGACCCTTCAGGCTGGGAGAGTCTATTAATCATTTGCTCAGCATACCACCTGTCTGGATTCCTGCACCCAGCCCAGGATCTAGACCACACCGACAGGGCCTGAGGGGATGACAACGTACAGAGAAAACACCAGCCCCCCTCCTGAACAGGGCCTCAGGCACAGAAGAGTTGGTCCAAATGCATGGAAATGAAGCAGGGTTTGTTCTTTCCAGGTCATCACCCCTGATTGTCCAGACTAAAGTGAGGTCCTGCAGTGTGTCTCCAGGACAACAAAAATCTTTACAGATCTTTTGAAAGTTATTCACATAACCAGCATTTGCGTAAGTGAGTGCTTAATAAAATTTTCATCCCCCTTTTCCAAAGTTTTACTTGGCATAGTACATACGCTATAAATAATATGGGAAGTGAACTTTTTCTTGCAATTATTATACTGTACAAAACCCTAATATTCAAAAAGGCTATACATCACAACTCAAAACCTTTTCAAAGATATTGCTTCCCGAGTTAGGATTTAGAACCTAAATAATTTTAAATGTCTTTGCATTGGAACTACACCCCTTCAGATCTTGATCCTTGCTCTTTGAACCACGGTCACTCCCCTCTGGACTCGGAGCCTGGGAACCACGGCCTTTCGGATCATGCCCTGAACTTGACTCAGCTTCAGAAAATACCAGAGAAATAATTCATGTAAACCCTGACAAGATGACTAGGGCTGGTTAGTGTCATTATATTAGAATTAAAATTTTCTCTGAAATTTTGTGTAAGATGTACCTTTTTGCAAAGTTAGATAATTGACATGTATAATATGAAGATTATTCACTACTAACTATGTACTATGTGTGTCTTGCAAAACTTTTGTAAACATAAAATATAATTTTTTACTATGATTTAGCTAATACCTTTGCCTAAGGTAACTTAAAATGTGAGATCTGTACTGTCAACTTTATTTAGCAGATGCCTTTCTCCAAAGCAACTTCCAATGTTAAGGTGCTTGCAACAATTTTTCTATTAATACAGCTGGTAAAGTTTTCCTGGAGCAAGATAGGATAATTACTTTTCTTTTGGGTACTACAGGAGAATGGGAGAACAGAGTTAAACTTGGGTCTTTCAACGCTAACACGGCAGCTCTAACCATTATCTCACTTGTTGGAGCATGTTAAGCTATACTGAGCAATTTAATAGACTAGCCCTCATGATACATTCCTATTTTTGTTCTTAATTGCATTTTCTTTATTGTTTACTATTCCCTGTGCATTTTTAAAATGTTGTGCATTTCTTCTTCCAGCCTTAAATTATCAGCAAAATGCATTAAAATCAAAGAGGAGTCTGAAGCCAACTTAATTTAATTCTCATCCATAGCTTTATCAACTTCTATCTGGCGTTTGTCATCAATAACAATATAAGGAATATTACACATATTTACTGAATGAATTATTCAACAGCCAGCAGTGAAGAGGATTATGTGGACAGGATGTGTTTTTACTTTGCCATTTTGTGAATATTAAAAACTTCAAAAAGAATTTTATTTCCTACAGCTGTATTCCAGTTTTTTTATATGACTTTAGCTGTAAGTTAATTGAGGGACATCTATATCATGAAGATTTTATTGATTATGTACATAATAAAGTTGAACGTTGCCAGAAGCTGACAGACATTAGAAATGCTTATAGGATGAATCAATCAACAACTGAGAAACAGCATATTTATATTCTGAGCAAATTATTGAATTTAATGTTGAAGTTAAGAAATATAAAGTTCTACATTGCAAAGGACCAGTGTCCTATCCAGCGTGCACTGTGTCTTAGACCAGATGGTCGTGGATTAGGGTCTTGAGTGCTACGAATCTGCAGATGAAAAGTGGTTATTGATAAGGAATAGTCAGATGAAAGATTTTTCTTTTTAAAATTTATTTAAGCTCTAAAAAGTTTTTACAGACCTTAACCCATTAATAAATGGAGGCATGCCAGTATTATCTAGCTTTCAAATGTTTTAATTAAGTGGCAAAAGTTTCCTCAGAGTTAAAAAGAAATCAGGTTATAGACAGACTTCTTCCTCCAAGAATAATCATAAATTGAGAAACCAGTGCATATGCTGTCTATAGCTTTACAAAGCTAGCAAAAACTAGAAGTGACATCAGATAAATAGTTTCAAATGTCAGATACCAGCAGGTGAGACCAGAGAGACTGGAATCTCACTAAAGCCAGAAGCTCTGTTTGATCAAATACAGTGAATAGAAGACACAGAAAACTGCAGGTTTAACATCGCTAATGGCTTTTGTCATCGACTTCTCTGAATAAATATGCCTATTTTTTACGTCAATCCCTTGTAGTGATAAAATTCCGCTTTTACGGATTAGGAAGTAACAACTGCAAATATTCACGCAGCTTGGGGTCCAATCTCTGTCATGAGTAAAGTATATCATGGGCTACTGTGCCAAGGGATTAAACCTCTAATATGAAATACGATTGTGACTCCTGTTATAAACCTTATGAAATATGCATGCACAATGTGAATTATACAGCAGATGCTTCTGAATGTATCTGAGAGAAGAGCAGAGTTCATTTTATGGTCTGTTAATGTCTCTAATACAGATGAAAGGCCTGTTCCGGCATGGGTGGCTCAGAGCAGCGGAGATTATCCTAATTTCTGTGGAGAAGTCCAACGTTTCACTGCTGCAGTCCCCATACAGCAGTGGTTGCCAGTCCTCATCCTGGCAATTTACAGTGTATGTGGGCTTTCATGCCCACCTCTGCTTCGTCAGATACTGCCAGGTATGTTCACTTGTATTTGGCAAATATAAGGACCCTGCTGTGCCAGGATTTGAAACTGCTGCAGTTTTCTTTTTCTTTTTTTTTATTTTTGCACTTCAGACAAATCCACTATTTGCTTAATAAAGTGCGACTCACTCCGAGTGGATGGCTGGCACAATCGCCTGCCTACCCTGACCTCTCTGCTACAGAGTATGTGCTCTACGCTGATTTGATCCCTCTAATCCATCTCTGTAATCTCAAGCGTCACAAGGATGGCTACTGCTTTTAATATCTAGGAGACCAGAATGGGATAGGATAAGACACTCCTGAATTACAAGGCTACTGGACCAATGATAGTGCTGATGTAGACTATAAATCAACTGAAGAAGAAAATAAAAACATGCATTTAAGGGGCCATTTTGCAAGAAAATGTAAGATCCTGCATCAAGCTACTCCACTGGATCTGCAAAAATGTTAATAGCTTCCCAATGTAATTTACCCCATCTTGTATTTCTTTCTGAACAAGACTAGTTTCCATTATGCATACCAATAACAAATGTAAATTAAATTGGGGAAAGACTTGAGCATGAAATATTGCATAGTGCTTTTGGTATACGGAACAGCAAGAACCCTGCATAACTATTCCCATCGGTTCGATATTCATTCATGACAAAGAAGTAAACAAAGTAAAGAACCTAAATGCATGATAACACTAGACTCAAAGAAGAACTAAATTTGTGTTAAAATAATTCTGTTTGTATGATGTTTATATCTGGTTGTGCCTTAATGAGAGAGCTGGCTGCATAGTAGTTAGAGCTACTGCCTTTGGACTTAAAAGTTGTAGGTTCAAATTTCACTTCTTAATGTAGTACCCTTGAGTAAAGTACACACACACACACATTTTCAGAACCGCTTGTCCCATATGGGGTCACGGGGAACCGGAGCCTAACCCAGCAACTCAGGGCGCAAGGCTGGAAGTGGGAGGGGACACACCCAGGACGGGACGCCAGTCCGTCGCAAGGCACCCCAAGCGGGACTCGAACCCCAGACCCACCGAATAACGGGACTGTGGTCCAACCCACTGCGCCACTGCGCCACCGCACCCCCCTCCTTGAGTAAAGTATTTCCCCTCAATTGCTCCAGTAGAATTGCCTAGCTGTATGAATGGGTAAATATAACTAAATTAACATTGCAAGTTTCTTTGAAGAAAAGCACCAGCTGAATGAATAAATGTAAGGGCATAGGTATGCACTGTAGAACCTTCCTATTGTTCTGCTATCGCAACATCAAGGGGCAGTGAAAGTACTAACCTTTTTAATACGTTCACTTATCAAAGGCATTGGTCTGTTAATTCGAGGATAAGGAAGACCACTATCTGACAAATAGCCTGTTGGAATTTATCACCCTTTTGTCTGCTTTTACCTCAGTCTTGGGACTAAATGGGAGGATAACAGAAAATGGCATGTTTGTTCACACATGTATGGTGATGGAAGAATTGAAAAGGTGCAAAATCATTAAGCGTTATCTGTAAAGGTGTCAGTTTCTGCCACAGTGCTTCATGTGAACTATGGATTAAATTTGTTAACTGGTGTTGGCGCAGCCATCTCTGCGTTAGAGAAGTGGTAAATTAATTATACTTAACGGTGGTAACAAAGTACACGCTCACACCATCGGTTTTCTTAACCCGGAAGAGAAGAACATTTATTTACATAAGTGCTTCATCAGAACACATCACGTACAAATGTCATGTGATCGATACTTCACCAGCATGAGAGCACACTGAATAGAACCTCCAACAACTGGCGATGTGGAACTTAGGAAAAGGCATGTATTTATTGTATTCATATGCCGCAATGTCTTGTTTGACAGTCCATGTGAAAGGTTATCATGGGAAACTAGTGTTTGAGGAAATCTTGGTCTTAATGAGAAGATCAAATTAGGCCTCTTCCCTTAACTTACCGCCCTGTGAAAATCTCCAGAAGGTTTTCTTTTCCGTAGTGAGCACCAATCCTTTCTGCATCACTACAGTAAACTGTGTGCTTGGAGCCTAATTTGAGCACGTCACCCACCTCCTCAAGGATTACTGTTATCCTGTAGGATCAGTCTTAACTCCACCAAAAAAGGTAAAGAAAATGAGTTTTGTGTCTTCGTTGTGGTTTCCCTTATCTGTGACATCCTTTGCATCTGATGTCAACTCATACCAAGTGATTTACATAAATTTAGCCACCCTTCCCCATCTAAGTGCTGATGGAACTTCAGTCTGTCCTGCATTGCCGTCACCCTGTGTGACAGGCTATTCATCAGCTTGATTGATGGCTGCTCTACAGAACATCTAAGGCCTGTAGACAATACAACAGCCCTCAAAAGTAATGTTTCCTGAAGCTTCAATGGGAAGCTCTGTGAATTTCAAAATTTCTTCATTTCCATATATACGATTTAAATGATGCCACTGTCCCACTTCTCATCCCCAATAACCATCTAATTTAATTTATTGTGGAAAATTAATTCAAGTAATATGCATTTGCATGTTTTGGAAATAAACAGAATAGCAATAGCTGATTAATTTCAACAAAAGTATTAACCATAAATGAATTCCTCTGCTGTGCTTAACAAAAATAATAAAGTGCAACAGAGCATAAAGTACAACAAAATAGTAAAATTTGAAAATAAAGCAAATTAAAAGCCAAGAAGGAAGAATAGTCTTTTTTACAAAAACATCTCCTTGTCTCTTTGAGTGCTGTAGCAAAATGTTTAAGAGGCCATGGTGCTAAAGAACACAATTTGTTTTCTAAAGCAATTTAACATTAAGCAAAAGTTAGCCTTTCTGAATGATCAAATGTTCATAAAAATTGACATGCCCATTACTGATCAGATTTCTGGAGGAAACTCTCATACTTACACAATTCCTTCTTTGGATGACTTGTGCATGCTGCAGCATTTCCCACTTTTGGTGAGTCAACCATTCAAAAGCAAGGGGAGGTAGATGGAAGGCGTTATATCTTCTATGTTCAAAAACTTAGGCAATTCAGCTGGTTTACTAGAACATGAAAGTGATCTGTCTGTCAGCAGGAATAGGATGTGACATTCCCTTTTGCCTTTGGGTTGCCTCTTGTGCTACATGCTCAGCTGAGCAGCCTCATCACCCCAAGTCCATCACTAGTGGCTGAGCAAATGCACGGAAACTTCCAGCTTCTTGAGTCTCACATGGAACAAGGCTAACACAGAGTATATAGCTGAGAGCAATTGACTCCCTCTCACAACATGAGTAGCAGGATACAAGTTATGGATAATGCTTGCATATATTTTAGGGTTTATGTTAACACTTGGGTCACATGTAGCTATCTTAGCCTCATGTTCCATTTGAGTGATGCAGAAGTTGAATAGACCAGTCAATAATTTGAACTTGGGTCTTCCCTGGTTTGCAGTAGCATTTCTAAGTGTGTGCGATAAAGCTCTTTGGTGTTAATATGAATCAGAGCAGCCATGAGCACAAGATCATGCAGCACAGTGACTGTGTAGTGAAAGCATTATACCAGATGCCAGTTTGGCATTAGGTAAGGATGCCGCCTATTTTCAGTGTCTACCAAGCTCACTAATGTGCCTGTATGTGCCCCTGATGCTGTAGACAAGGCCACCAGCTGACACTATGGGGGGGAGGTACCACCAACAGAGAGGTGTGAACGGCAGTTACCAACAGGCTCCCATCAAGGGAAAAGTACTGTCGCACATCCACAGCAGGGCCCAGCGGGCCTTCATACAAATGTGAGAGCCACCTTTGATCGCACCTCCTTCCCCCTTGTCTTTCCCTCTACAAATCCCCCGCATTTGGCATCACAGCGGTCCTGAATGGAAAACACAACTGCCACTGGGATTTCACTGTTTTGCTTTCCCTGTCATCATATGCTGTGCCTTGAAGCAAACTGTAGGGATTAAAACCCATGGCAGACCATTTTATATGAGGTCCATGGTCCTAAACAAGCCTTATTACATGATCCTCACCCTCATTCCAGAGCAGAAAAGAGTTATACTAATATATAAGGACACTCACCACCACTTTGCAATAGCACCACTAGACCAGTGTAATAGTGCTTATGATTATCATTCAATGGAAACTACTCAGCCTATAGGCTTATATTAAATTCTAATTCTGATTTTAACATATTATAAAATAATGATGGTGTTAACTGATAGTAAAAGTGTTTATTACCTTGGCTGACATTCTCTATGAAATTTTTGCTCAAGTATTTTTAAGTAAAATAAACATTTTCAGTAACAGCAAATTAGAATCTGAGAGCACAATGGTCCCTATTACATAACATGGATAATCTGAACTTTAACAATAGGAGATAATTAAATAACTACTACCATGGTATCAAATTCATTAGTATATGGTTTGCTAAAATTATGAATTATATTTGTTAATTCATTAACTAAATATCTAATTAAGATAGATATATCTTGACAGAGAAATATACTTAAATTGATAAGCATGTTATTCAAGCATCGTTGACTATAGCTTCTAATACACACCATGTGAAGCTATAATTTTTCAGATCAAAAATTGGAAGATAAACTCAGTCCACTTTTCAGATCAACTTTTAAATTCATCTCTAGAATTAGAGATCAGTGCTAGATCAAACTATGCAAGAAAATGCATTGATTTCTAACAGATTTAAAGAGTCACAAATCAAACATAGGAAATATTTCATAAACAGCCAATTTAGCTGGGTTATCATGAAGGCTGGAAATGTTTATTTTCATATTTTTTTCCCCTGTCAAAGTGGTTCCTTTTTCTTCCATGAAAATTTTTCAACATGTCACTCGGAACACAGGGAGCCGGGATGGCTGAACCCAAGTGCAGCGTTGTTCGTCAGAAGTTAAGGGAAGAGGCGAGTTCTCAAAACCAGGGACAGGCGAAAGGTCGGTCGATCGGCGAACAGGACAGGAACGAGGATCCATGGACGTAGTCGGAGAACGAAGCAAGGAGTCAAAAAACCGGAGATCGTGGACTGAGCAAGAGTGCGTGTAGAAACACGAGAAAGGGCGGTTGTCCCAAATGAGATTCCGCAGGGGTACGGGAGCTGAAGAGGGTCTTTATAAGGTGAGTGAGTACTCATGAGTTAGTGCGGAGTCAGGTGTTGTTGCTTGTGCTATGGGCGTGGACGTGACACGACACTGACTACAGTGCAGTAGCATATTTCATTTTTGCTGATGTCAATGCTTCATTTTTAAAGGACCTGACAACATAATACTGTCCACCTTTTAAAGCAAAGTTTACTCAGAATATGAGAAATTAAATGCTCTGAAAAGAATATGTTTTGCATTCTGAGAAAACCTTCAGAAAGATCATTTGCATGACATTATTTTGTTTTCACAGACCATTACCTCGGTGGTTGAGAAAGACAATGACACGGAATTGACAGAAGTGACAGTGAATGTTGTTGTTTAACTGTATGTTCCGTATTTCTAAACTTGACTTTATAGTAACTATAAGGCAGTTCACCTCCAAAAGACAAACCAGAAGGCAGAACCCGAAATTATGCAAACAAGCCAATAGCACTGATTAATGACTCCTAAAAATATGCAGTTTAAAGCAGTGATGTGCAGTTATTCTAATGCATACTTTGTACTCATCACTCTATTTAATATTGCTCATTGAGGACTTTTTTTTTTTTTACTTTTCTGTGCTAACATGGTGCAAATAGAACAAGAAGAAAGCATCCACATGTGATGGAAAAGGTGTGAAAAAAGGCAAAAGTGTTTTTCTTCATGCAAGGTTTTATTTAGAACTAGTCCCTAAGCCAATTCATTCCACACAAAGGTGCCGGCTGTGAGTGGGAAGTGTAGGAAACACGTTGAATATTTCCTTAACAGTTTTCTACATTAACTCAGATAAACGATGTAAGGTGGCTTGTGAATTAGATTGTTCAATGCCAGTATAACATGTACCAAGTAATGAATTTGATGGGTAACCACTAGGTACCACTTCCTCAGAATCTTATGAATGAGTTTGAGTGCTTTCCCATTTTGTCAAATCCAGATGATAGATCTAACCCTAAATATAAAATGGATTTTCTGCTTGGATTATGGGTTTTCTTTAGTTACACCGACACTCTAAATAGATGTTGTCTAGCACAGGAATAATTAGGTTTATGTTCGTGCAGATGCTATTCAGACTTATGACAAAACTAGTACCATAATTTCCTGCATTTAGACTTTTTGAAGCCGCCTCCTCTCTATAGGCTTCCGTTAACTGCATGTGTTTTTCTGGTATTTTATTTCAGATATAAAGATTCCAGTTTTAAGTATAAAATTACCTATTGATTTTGGCTCACTGGGGACAGAACACTCTCTCACTATCGACCAATTGAGTAATTGCTGTTTTGAATGTCTTGTAAGATTACTTGGACTTTTGACCTACACTTTCTGGTTAAACCATCCGATGGCGCTGTTTTGTTGTTCACGTTGTGCCGTAGGATTGGAGAGCATCAACTTTGCTGTTCAACCTAGGCTGGATGTCACTTAGTAAATATTGCAATAATGTCATTGCAATATTTATGTGTGGACAATATTTATGTGCTCTCATTTGTGTTAATTGAAGCCCACCTTCTTTATCCATTTATAGAAAGGCAGCCAGGGTAATAACCTGTGGTCAGTCTTCTGCTGAAGTGCTTGAGCTGTGCTTTGTTTCTCAACTGGCCTTTTAGTTCGGTCTCAGCTTGCTTGTCTTTGTACTCAGACCAGGTTGGCCTTTACTACAGTGTTACCTAGCAACTATTCTATGCATATAAATCCTTAACATTTTAGTGTGACTCAGACAGGGAAGCATCTGTATTTGCATTTATTCACTAAGATGCTTTTCTCAAAGCAATATACAACTCAAAATAAAAGTGATTTTTTCCAACAGATGGGAAGATGAAGCACATTTGTGTCGGCTTATTGCCCTTATTTCAGTGCATGATATGGCAAAGCTACATTTTTCTTCTACTTTAACCAACATCTACAACCGCTTTTCCTGAGGCGAGCCGGAGCCTTACCCGGCAACACAGGGTGCAAGACAAAAGGCTGACAGGAAACACCCTGCACGGGTCGCCAGTGAGCCACAAGGCACCTCAAGCAGGGCTCGAACCCCAGACCCACCACGCAGCAGGCACTGCCCAAACCCGCCACTCTGCCACACCCCATATCTGCTGCTTTAAACATAGCTTAAATGTTTATACATATACTCTTAACTCCCTTTTATGACTTAGAGAAAACTTTAAAAAAATTAAAGTACTTTACAAGGACACACTAGGTGATCAGCAGCTAGTGTACTATGATACTTTCAATAGCTCATATTTCATTTTAGACACTAACTGCTATGCTTCTGTTCAGACTATGGCAAACCCCAGTACCCATATCACAAAGTGGTGACTTACCCTACAGTCATTCCTTTTCACGATCTGTTGTAGGTCCAGTCAGCAAAATGTCACAGCAGAGAATCCCATTTTCCCACAATGGTCACTTTATTATTCAAAACTTTGTTCTCATTCCTCAGCAGACAGTTGATTTACTAGGTGAAAAAATTAAGCTAGCTGCATTTGTTATATACAAACTCTACTGTCGCTTTGTTTTATACAAAACACATAACACTTGAAAAATATTTTTGTGTCACACACCCAACAGTTGTAATTATTTGCAGGTATGGCAAAAGACAAAAATAAGGTGTTAGCTAGCCTTTTGTATTACCTGTTTCCCTAGTGTACATACTCAGTTGGAGTTGAAAGAGAAAAATCATGCTTAGGGAAATTTGTTTTAATATGGTTTTATTAACCACTATACATTATAAAAATAGTGGACTGTAACATAAACTTAAATGATACTCATGAATTAAATTATTGAAACATCTAGATGTATAACTTCGATACAGAGCAGTGTTTACTGGTTTGGGATCTGTATTAATTTACCCCACTCTATCCTTTTCATATAAAATGTTTCAGTCCTACGTAGAGCTGTAAGGGAAAATATTTAAAGGGTTCATTTTCTCTTTTGTGGGAGTGTGGTATTGATGTATAGTACTGCTACATCTCTGGTTTGTGTAGCTGAAGTAAGGAGTATGATTGTAAATATTGTCAACTGGTCTTGGGTTTTCCCCACCATTTGTGTTTGTGGCACTTAAATATAAACCTTTGCATAAGTTGTAGTGAATTACCTTCAGCTGAAAACAAAACCCAGAGAAGGCACATGAACCCCTCATCAAGATACAAGGCCAGACAGCATGACTGGTCTGAAATTGTTTCTTTCAGAACTTCTCACAAGATCTATTTAGTTCTTCCTCTTGAGTCCAAAATGGCCATCTTCAATTTTTAGAGCTAGCTTCTCTGACGTCTTGCATGCTCTGTGGCCTTCAGACAAAAAAAAAAAAAAAAAATTTAGTTTGAAAGGAGAGGAGATGTAAAGGAAACTTGTAGGTTAGATAAATGAGAAGAAAAAGCCGCTAGGATGTAATTGATGGCCTATCGTAGTCAGTGGTCTGGTGTGCTAAAACAGTGCCCTCAGTGTTAATCAATAGGGCAAAACATGAATTTGTGCAGGAAGATTGCTTTTCCAATCAAATATAACACCTCTTCCCTGTCTTTTCATGTAATATGCCATATGTGGGCATTTATAAAGTCATGAATATGTTACATCATGTGTTATGAAACTTTATCCATTTCTGACTTGTTTCTGAGGATCTTTTCCTGCAAGTTACACATAGGATTTTAAAGGGAACGCACACGTGCACACACGCACACACACACACACACACTGTCTGAAACCACTTGTCCCGAGCGGGGTTGCGCAAGCTGGAGCCTAACCCTAACACAGGGCGTAAGGCTAGAGGGGGATGGGACACACCCTGGATGGGACGCCAGTCCATCACAAGGCACCCCAAGCAGGACTCGAACCCCAGATCGGCCAGAGAGCTGGACTAGAAGGAAAACACTTGTGCCTAAAATACACCAATCTGTGTATTGCTAAAAGAGAGGGTAACGGGAAAGGAAGGCACATGAACTGCTACAAAAATTGCAGTTATGTGACAGAGTAATCTTCCACTGTGCACTCAAACCTTATTCTAATACTGGGCTCTGGAAGTGGCTGTTTTTTGATGAAGACGTTTCCGCCTGCGAAAAAGTGCTTATTGTTGAAACAAAATTCTATTCGCAGTTAAAAAAAGATGAAAAAAAGTGTAAAACCTGAAGTGGAGGCCAAATCAAGCTCCCAGCCTCCTACTGTCCTCCTTTGAAGATATAACTGTTTCCTTCCTCGCTACATCACCACAAAGTTTTCACCTTAAGAAAACCCAGGTCTTATAGAACTGTGTCAGGTCTACTGGAAGGAATATGAAACATTTGTATAAAACTTCTGTCCAGATTATCATGTATTTCCGCTCATGGGTTTTTTTTTTTTTTTTTTTTGCACCTGCCTGCCACTGAGAGTGCTTTCAACAGGGTGAACCGCTGAGAAAGGTTTTCAGATTAAAGCAGTGCTCATGCAGGCAATATTCTGGCACAGTGGTTTCCTGAAAGAGAGGAATTGTGCCTCCCACCTTTTTGGTATCTGCAGGATACAGTTCAAATGATGAAAACAGCTTTATATTCAGTGTGCGCTGGAGGCCTTGTTACTCCAGTGGAACGGAGGGAAAAGAGAGGGTTGTTCATTTCCCCTCATCCCACTATTTCACCTCTGGGAATTACTGAAGACATATATTGCCTTAAGCAAATGAGGTCAAAGTTATACACATTGGAATCTGTCCCTAAGTGAAGCCTACAGTACTTCTTATCATGAGTTAGCAAACTCCTCTGGGCTCAGGCTTATTATTGGTTTCAGTGATATGAGCATCCAGGCGATCAACCCTCTTTTCAGGACCATTTTTCTTACCATTTATCCTAATGTAATTACTACCAATTTCATATATCATTTTCCACCTTACATGCCCTACCATTCTGTCCATTGGAGGGTGTCCTGTCAATGAACTCTCACCTTGTAGTGCTTCTACAATGCCCTCCTCCCTTCCCCTGCTACAAATCATGGAGTGACATCCAAAAAACAATCTGTGGATTGGAGGAGTGTGTGACCCTGCTGGCAGCTACTGACAAATCACAGGCGCCTGACAAACTAAAGGGACTGAATAATTGCAAAGACAGCAAAGTACCTGGACAACTCTGACTACTCTGTCTTTCATAGATCAGTTGAGGAAAAGAAGTAAGGAGTAAGCTTTTGTAAGCTGACAAACACAGTTTAGAACACAGACTGGCCAGAGCCCCTGTTTTGTTCTTTATGCTTGTTTTTTGGAGTAATGTAAAGATTTAAAGGATGAATTCATGCTTCAATTGCAAAACAAGGCAGTAAGAAAAAAAAAAAAAATACTTTTGATGAAATTCTGATGCATACCCAGGACATAATGTTCCATTTTGACTTTCTATCTAAAGTAATTTGAAGAGGCTAATCTATAATGAAAGCGTGAACAAAATAAGTATTAGAAACTAACAACTTTTTTTTTTTAATCTGATAAAATATAGCAAAATAGCCCCAATACAGTTTCACTAAGCTTTTAAACTTTTTTAAACTTTATTTTTTTTTTTATTTTAAATTATTTGCTACAGGGGGGTGCGGTGGCGCAGTGGGTTGGACCAGGTCCTGCTCTCCGGTGGGTCTTGGGGTGCCTTGCGACGGACTGGCGTCCCGTCCTGGGTGTGTCCCCTCCCCCTCCAGTCTTACGCCCTGAGTTGCTGGGTTAGGCTCTGGTTCCCCGCAACCCCGTATGGGACAAGCGGTTCTGAAAGTATGTGTGTGTGTGTGTGTGTGTGTGTGTGTGTGTCTGTCTGTCTCTGTGTATTTTCTACAGAAAGGACCTTAGAAGAGCCATTTGAGTACAAGTGCACAAAATATTTAGCACATTTGACATGTGGAAGTATTTTGCTGTTGTATTGTCATAAATATGAGAAATAACAAACATTTCCTTGTAAACTGAATCTAAAGTCACACTGTAGAAGTGAACGAGGTAAATTGCTTATATATATTATAACGATAATGCCAATTCTGCGATAAAACCCTTTGATACAAAGACTGTTTGTAAAGAGGGGCTGATCAGAGGTAAATTACACACACACTTTCTGAACCGCTTGTCCCATACAGGGTCGCGGGGAACCGGAGCCTAACCCGGCAACACAGGACGTAAGGCTGGAGGGGGAGGGGACACACCCAGGATGGGACGCCAGTCCGTCGCAAGGCACCCCAAGCGGGACTCGAACCCCAGACCCACTGGAGAGCAGGACCCAGTGCAACCCATCATCCCCCCCCCGGTAAATTCCAATGGTCATTTTATTTTCTTTGTCAATGGTATGACACTGTGGCTTTATTTGTATAATGCTATTCTAACTCTGATGCAGGCAACACGATTTCAAATTGCTACATGTACTGTATCAGACATTTTAATGGTTGATTGCGTCAAAATCTAATTAATTTGTCAAGTGCAATCTTTTGCAATTAGGAGATTTGGCAATCACATATCTAAAATGTTTTGCACTACTGCTCATAAGACATCATAAAATCTGTTATGTCATAGTCATAAAGCATTGTATATGAAAGTTTTATAGTTCTTCATTGAATGTTACCTATATTATCAGTTATTTTTTATGAAGTTGTCTCATATACACACACACACACACATTTTCAGAACCGCTTGTCCCATAGGGGGTCACGGGGAACCGGAGCCTACCCGGCAACACAGGGCGTAAGGCCGGAGGGGGAGGGGACACACCCAGGACGGGACGCCAGTCCGTCGCAAGGCACCCCAAGCGGGACTTGAACCCCAGACCCACCAGAGAGCAGGACTGTGGTCCAACCCACTGCGCCACCGCACCCCGTTGTCTCATATATTAAAATGTTAAGATCTGCACATTTAACGCATTTAAAAGGAGTGAATACATTTTGCACGTTTGAAATGAATTCTTCAGCCAAAAATCAAAAATAAACTGTTTAGCTTTAAGTCAGCTGTATTCAGTGAAATATTTACCTCATTTCATTTTTAGAATGAATATAGTTTTTATTAATTATATCATTTAGAGATGTTGCAGTATTAAGTTATAGAATTTAAAGAGATATTACAGCAGGTCACAGTTTCTACGTTAAATCTGACCCATACAGAGCACTTCGGGCATTCAGTCTTGTTTTGCTTTCAGTGCAAGCTTCTTCATCTCGGTGTACTGCAGTAGTGCACCACTTCTCCCGTGTTTAATATGGAACACTTTGCAGAAAAGCACCCATAGTGTTTATGTCAATTCTTTGCAATTTGCAAAAAAAGTATTCGTCTTTAAATTTGTGGGAGCTAGAGGGATTTGGTCAGGAAGGGAAACTTTCCTGCAAATGATTTGATATAGTTTCTGCACTGGGGAAATGCTGTTCTGGCTTTAATTTAGTGTGCTACTGGGATCACTTTATGTTGTGCTTTCAGATTTGTACATGTTAATTTGAATTTGTTTATACTTAAATTATTTTTATATTTATCATTAATGGTATTATGGTGTTACAGTATAACGTTATTAGAATCTAATTGAATAATGAGAGTGTAAACTCTGGCATTCCAGCAATTGACAGAACCGTCAGTAGAACTACTGGCATCTATTTTTTATGGTTTTGAGTAGGACTAATTCCTTGCCCAATATATTACAAAGTTCTGTTGATTAACTTACACTCAATTATTAATACATTAATCTAGTAAGCCCTTTAGCTGAATTGAATGAAATAAGGACTTCTAGGAATTCCATGACACCAGAAAAGTACACTTTGAAAATGATTGCATCTGTCAATGCAGTTGTTCAATAGATTTAGTTTTAACACCGAAATAAGAAAAGAATAGAAAAAACAAAACACATTCAATTGTACTTCTACTACTCCTACAACTAGTAGTAGTAGTAGTAATAATAATAATAATAATAATAATAATAATAATAATAATAATAATAATAATAATTTAACTACTTTTATCTAACCATAGTGATCTTACAAAGCAACATGGGGGCAGAAGGTTGGTTTAACAATTAAAGAATTGGGTTTTACATGAAAATTTCCCAGTTTTAAAGTCAGTTGAGCGTATAAAAAATGTTGCCTCCTTCAGATGGCTTCCAGTCTTGAACTGATGTCTTGGTGTGAATTAATGGAAGATATTTAAATAGACGGAGGGTGCGGTGGCGTGGCGTGGCATGGCGGGTTTGGCCTTTGCCTCCTCTCTGGCAGGTCTGGGGTTTCAGTCTTGGCAGGTGGGCCTTGCGACGGACTGGCATCCCATCCTGCCTGTGTCCCCTCCCTTTCCAGCATTGTACCCTGTGTTGCCAGGTTAGGCTCCAGTTCGCATTGACCCCACTCGGGACAAGCGGTTTCAGACTCTGTGTATGTATTTAAATAGATTTCTTATCTTTGTCAGTTGACAAAAGCCCCTGCTTTAATACCCTTGACCAAGGTATTTCTTGTTTGCCAAACTGAATATACTGTATACAGCTTTATTAATAGGTTAAATAGAAAATCATTTTGGATTCCAATGCTAGTGTTATCTATGGCAGACAAGTGTATAGAGAATGATCAGCATGCTGCAATCATACAAACTAAACTAAGGATCATGCCAGTCATAAAATATTCCCCCTGTTAACCACGTGTGCAGTTTTTTGTCCTCATCCCTCGAGCTCCTACCAGTATGAGTCTCTGTCTGATCACAGAAGCACAGTGCACCCAAGGTGTCTGGCACCATCCTAGTGAAATATGTGACATGAATAACTAGCAAAGCATTTCCGTACTTGAGAACACATCGCGTCCCTGTCGCTGAAACAATGCTCTGCAGCACCATAATTATACCTGACAGAAAATGAAAGTCAACAATTTGCATTTTCTTCACGCATTCAGAAACTAAAACCCAGAAACATTCTTAGCTGCAATCTCAAGCAATAAGGTAGAGTGAGAAAAGCATGCTTCTCCCTGCTCCATAGACTATGTAGTCACCTTTAAACACTTCAGACACCACTAATGCCACTTAGCAATTCTTTTGGAAAGGACCCTCTCTGCACACTACCTTTACATAAGGGAAAGTGCATTTCTTTGCAGTAATACATTTTCTTTTTTCCTTGGACTTCCACTTAAAAGCATCTCTGACAAATTACAAGCTTATTCACACTGTAACTTCTTAAGCTCTGTTCAGGGTTGTGGAAACAGAATAAAAGGGTAGCAGGGAACAGAACAAAGACTCTACTGCAATGACACCTCTACTCTGAAGTTATGTGAAACCTGCAGATCATAATTGTGATAATTCTGATGTGTCATGAATTGCTTCTGCTCATTATCTATTTTACATGGCTTAGAAACCCACAGACAGGGCTGAGCTGGGCTCTTATGAAAACCTGTTAAAAAGGGAAAGTGGTCATTATCTAATTTCTGTCATTCTATAACATGATTTCAGCTCAAGAAGGGAAAAAGTGCAAGAAAAAAGATTCCCATTGTTTTCCAGTAGGTGTATAAATATTGAGTGTAAAAGGCTATCGTTAAAAGTTGCAGCTTCAAGAGTTAAAGTGGGTGCTCATGTGCTTCTCATTCTGATCTTATTGTGTAACACTTCTCTTTGTTCTAAAACAAAAGTTCCTGTATTACCAACCCCAGTCCCTCAGGATCTGTTTCCACACATTCCTCCTTTGAAAAGGTAGGCCATCTGTGATGTATCGGCAACACTGTTGTACCAGCACAAATTGTTTGATAGCTGCCAGACTGGGTAACTCTACTGCTAAGTGGCCGCTATGATAACAGTATACTTGAAAATGCTGCTTAATAGTTTCACTGTGCCCGTTGGTTGTTTCATTGCTTGCAGGCTCATGGGAGGTATAATATTTCAGCAGGCAGCTGAGAAACCCTGGCCCATCTCAGCCTTGATTCCCGGACGGAAAATTACATTTGCATTCCTCTTCAAAGGATTTCCTAACCACAGCTGACTAATGAAACTTTACACCCCAGTGTGGGCCATTGGGTTTACTCTGTGCTCATGATGACCTCCTTTGCTGGAGGAGCCTCTCTTGAGCACCATCGGGACAAAAAATATTTGAGAAACAAAATTAGCAAAAACGGGAACTGAAATCACTAAGACTCTGTTATGATAAAGATTTTTGCACGCTTTCAGAGTTAAAGGCCTTCTGTCATTTTAGAGGAAACATGTCTATCTCCTTTCCAGTACAGCTATGACAGAATGGTTTTTGCTTCCTTTGATTGAAGCTGGCTGTCTATCCTGCTGTGGGATGCAGTGTTTTTGACAGTTAAGCCTTGAGCTAGAAATTTCATTTAAAGTCAAATTTTGAGCCTCTGACCATAATCTTGTATTCAGCTCCAGGGTGTACCTACCTGTCACTGTGGAAGGTATCACTAATGAGCAGTAAGCTGGGGAGGGCTGGAGGTGCCCACAGAGTCTCAACCCTCTTTCTTTTTGGTGACATTATCCAAAGTGCCCCTTTTCACCAGGAAAAATATGGATGGTTGTGCTTTTTTCCTCCTGAGCCCCTGCCTGCATAGCCCTGGAAGGTGACAGTGTGAAATATGTCACAGTAATTTGTGGATTGGTTTCTCTACAACAAACCTGCAGAGTCCGGCATGTTCCAAACACAAAATCAAAAACAAAAACAACTGCCTTCTTAAACTTGGGCAATAAATAACTGGGAGCTCTGTGTTTTCTGTAATAGGAAACCACACCTCCAAGCACCGTATGAGATCAATGGCAATCGGTAATAACACCAGCACAATGGTTTCCATGGAAACACACAGAAAAGCAGCTTGTACAGATAGAAAGATTGTAGTTAGTAAAGCTAAAGTTCAGTTGAGATTCTGAGGGTTCTTGTTATAGCTCCACTAGCAGCTGTCACTATGGGCAAGAGCAAGCAAAAAAAAAATGAAGGATCAACTTAGAAGAGAAAATGGCTATTGCAAATAGAAAGAAGCAGGAAGGTAACCATGTGTCATGAAAGAGAAATATCAGGGGATATAAAACAGATGGTCTTAAGGCAGATTTTGAGATTAACCTCCAGGTGGCAATTTCAAGTTTCTTAAAAATGTTGGCATGCGTATGTATGACAGTTCCCGCTAACTCTGCCAATTAAGGCAGATGAGATTTCCTTCGTAAAAGTTTAAATTAATCAGCTTAGTTATGTTTTACAAATTCCACAAATTTCAGTTTACTCCATTATTAATTGATGGTAAGTTGTGTTATAACCACTATTACTATGTGACATGCATGCTGTCACAATCACTGAATGTAATTCTGCACCGACATTTAAATTATGACTCAGAATTTTGTGAATGACGATTCCCACATGGAAAGCAACCAGACTTCTGAATATTTCTCTGAATTTGGTATTTTGCCATTTCTTCAGTTTAACTTCAATATGGACACTCCTGTTTATGATTTTGTAGCCTGTTGACTATTTACATAAAGCTTGTTGTCAATAATATACTTCTGGGGGATGTCACTCTTCTGAAGGTGCGGTATTTGAAAGAGGAAGAGCAAAGACGGCGAAGAAAAATGGAGTAGGTGGTAGAGCTTAGCTGCACGGATTTGGGTTTCCGAGTTTTACGGCAAGGACACTTCCGTGGCCCACGATGACTGCTCGGATTTAATGGCGGCCCGTCACAGCTGAGGGAGAAACAGCGAGAACGGAGATGATCCGTTTGCAGTGACAGCCGCTGACAGGGAGCGTGAGCCCACTAGTTCATGCTCCGTTTGACTGAAGAGGAAATCAATCCCGCTGTGCGTGTGCGGCATGTGTGGCAGTCCAGCCCCAATTTAAGGCCACATCGCATTTCAGGCTTTTGACCATTACCTTCTCTGCTTCCACTGAACTTCAGTTCAAATCCAGAACCTAACAACCCAAGCTGTGACATTGCACCTACACTACATCCACAAGGCTGTTCCAAAAACAGCACTCTGTTGGCGTTATACTAAAAATAGCTGCTTACGTTGTCAATTTTTCATGGTACTCCATTCAGTTTTAAAGTAGAGGAGAACTCAAGGATCAGGCAAAACAAAACAGTTGCATTTAATTGGAGCTCTACAGTCTTTTCCAAAATAGTAGAGTATTGAGGGATAGTTATGGATAGCTTGTTTCTTTTCTGAGGAAAATGATGTATTGATCTTATTGTGAAACCCATGTAATAACTGTTTCATTTCTACACAGGGTAAACAAAAATCAGGAAGGTGAATCGTTCAGTCTCACTAACTTTTTGAAGGGTTTGTAACAGCACATGCCAATTACATGGATGGAGATTCTTCCGAAAGTGTGTGATAGCTGGTGTAAAAGTGTTAAGATCAACGTCACAGAAGACCAGCAGAGTGTCCAGGACCAGATTTCATCCTCAGAACTGTAGATGACATGATGACAAGTGACTACGATGACGTTTTCTATTATTTATTATTCATTGTTAACTGGTACCTTTATACAAGGAGACTCATAATTGTTTACAGCTGAAAGTGTTTGCCAGGTTAGGGTGCCAACCAGGGTAATACATTTGGGGACCCTTCAAGATCCTACACTGGCACTCTTGAAACATATGAGCACCATGCTTGAAGGCTCCCATTTGTTCAAGTTATTATCTACTTGTGCAAGTTATTCCGCAGTGGCCTGGGTTAATTATGCCAGCTGTGTGAAAGGCCATTCTACACTCCTCAACAGGGATGTGACAGACAGAATAGCTGCATCAGTACTAAGCGGTGAAACTGCTTGTTTGGGTCTGAGCTGCACAGATTGTACTGTCAGTAGTGACAGGGAACTGCTCTCTGCTTTATGCACCATTAAGCAGTGCAGGCCAACCGTCTCTGTGGTCTTCGCCTGCTCTTGATCCCAGAGGACAGCTCAATGAGAGTGCTTTTGTGGTTTAAGTGAGAAGTGCTACAGTGAACAATACGCTTATTTACTGAAGCAATACTTTGAAAAGTAAGATGTAAATAGATGAAATAGTATGAAAGTATGACAGAATGAACAAAGCTTTAACCACTTTTTAATTAATCATTTTTCATGATGGGATTAATATTAGGGGAGTGTGGGGGCACAGTGGCACAGTGGGTTTAGTTGGGTCCCACTCTCTGGTGGGTCATGGGTTCGAGTCCCGCTTGGGGTGCCTTGTGATGGACTGGTGTCCCGTCCTGGTTCTGTCCCCTCCCCCTAATCCTTACACCCTGTGCTGCCGGGTTAGTCTCCGGCTCACTGCGACCTTGCTTGGGATAGCAGGGAGAGTGATTTAATCTTATTAACACACCACGTCAACTGCTTGGTTCCTTCTATATCTGCAGAAATGTGAAATATGTTGTGAATAATATTATAAGTCAATATATAGAATCACAGCATTTTGTTGGTGAGCAGTGCAATAATTTGGTGGCAGAGAAATTCTGTTTGTTTTGGGAGACAACTTAAATAGGGATCTATATCAGCCCATGAGTAACTGGTTGCATAGCAGTTAAAGCTTGTACTTTTGGACCCAAACGTCACAGGTTTGAATCTTACCTCCAGCTGTAGTATCTTTGAGCAAAGTACTGTAAGATTGCTCCAATAACATTGCCTAGCTGTATAAATGGGTAAATAACTGTAAAAAAATTGCATAATATTGTAAGTCATTTTGGCAAAAAGCATCAGATAAATGTAAATGAGTTTCAGAATAACCAATTAAAACACAATGATAGTACATATTAAGCTGCAGTGCATATTAATACTGAAATGGCATTTGATAGGTTTGGCAACATGAGATGTTTAAAAAAATGGAAGGATGATCCTTTGTGTGTGTATGTGTGTGTGTGTGTGTGTGTGTGTGTGTGTGTGTGTGTGCGCGCGCGCGCGCGCGCGCGCATGTGTGAATCGTTTTCTTCAGAGTACCTTTCATATTCAGATGAAATGCGGAAGGGTGGGTGCGGAGAGCAGCAACACGCTGTGACTGAGATTGCCAAAAAAGCTGCTTTGCTCCCTTACACAAGGACAGAAATTGTTTTCCGCTGGTAAACATATGACAGCTTTAAACCTTAAAATAGCTATTCAGACAAAATGTGCAGGGGGATTTGAAGGGTAAAGTCAAGCTAGCGCTCAGCCCAGCCTATTGTGAAAACCCTGCACAACTTAATTGAGCAGTCCAGAGCAGCACTCGATAAACTCTGCCTTGCTCACAGTCTTTGGAATAAGCAGCATTGATCTTTCATTGCGCGATACTGTGTGTCACCTGGACTGCATGATGCCCGCTTGACATCTCGAATTTTATTTTAATTCTTCATTGTTTCCCATGTAGACTGTTACAGACGCGATGAGCCGAGCTGTGGAAGTCAGAGATCTTCTGGGGTGCCGTCTTGCGCTTGTTTTGAAAAATGGTCTGACAAATGAATCAGAGCATGACGCAACGTGGAAGGCTTGTTGGCGCATGTCACTGCAAGACGGCGTGTCTGTCTCCCTGCTACTGATATGCTTTTCCAAGTGAACTTAAGCTGGGACAGATGTCAGGAAGGTGTTTGTCAATTTTTTTTTTTTAGTCTGTCTGAAAAAAGTACACTGCAGAAAGATGATGAATGGAAATGTTTTTTGCTTATTTTGAGGAATTCAAAGAAAAAAAAAACTTATTTGTCCCAATTTAATTGTATTATTATTATTATTATTATTATTATTATGATTATGATCATTATCAACAACAATTATAGTACAGTTTCATCCACCAACTGATCTTACAATAAAATTGGTTCCAAGTCCTGGAGTATAAAAATTAAGATATCAGTGGCTTGCATCTGCATTTCAGCCCTCCATGTGGCTGTCTGAGTTTAAATTGTCCACTAGAAGGGAAATGGGTTGCAAAAGGTCTGAATGGGTATATTTTTTACTGTTTTCTGGTGACCATTGTCATTTGGTTACTTTCAGCTGTGCTTTTTGCCATCATGTGAAAGAAAGCTATGACACATGTATGACAGGTATACAAACCTTGTCTTTCTGTCTGTCTCAGACTTTTGTGCAGCCAGGTAGTAACTGCAGCAACATGGACATTGTGCAGTACCTGGCTGAATGTTTCTGAGCTGAGTGCGGCTGCAGGAAATAGTCCTGATGAGATAGCTAATGCAACATTGACAGCCTGCATTTAAGATCCTGCTGGACATGTGTTAATGCACTTTTCTGTACAAAGGGAGTTATTACTGCCTGACCCCAAAGCGAGTCTTTTTGCATGGTGTCGTCCATTCAATACTCAACTTGTTTGACAATCAGGGAAACAGTTACATGATACTGAGTTCTTGTCTTGTTCAGCTCTCATGTTTATATTATCTGACACATGTGTAAAAATTTTACTTTTAAATAACGGCCAAATGCAAGCTGAGTAGCGGTAGTTGCAGCCAAAGCGTTCACAGTTACAGTATTTTTCTGCAACAGGTCTAATCGGTTGCCTTAAACTGCAAGAATATTAGGCATTCACATTAATTCGGTTAGTATAAACTTTTCTAGTGTTGCACAACTCAGAGTAAATAAAAATGAATTTCACCAACAAAAGTCGCCCAATACCACTGTTCTTGGGAACAATCATTACAGAAGTAGCAGCATATACTGACTAGGAGTGTTTTTTTTTTTTAATTTTAACAGATAATGTAAATAAACGTTACATTATATATAATAGCACATAACAGATTCGGAGAAATGAAATGCTTTCTGAGATCCTTATTGAATACTGAGGAGAATTCATCGGTTCTGAGTGAGAGAGAGGTCTCAAACCATTGCATTGAAGGCAGAGCTGAGGAAGGCAATGGGGAGACATGAAGAAGGAGGATACACAGGAAGTGTGGATGCTGTTGATGATTTAATTTTGATTTCACAAAGAAAACTATTATTTTAAGGAAAATTAAGGTAATGTGGAAAAGGCTGAAGAAGCTGGTTGCTTTTTAAAAGTTGAACATTTTGTGCAAAATGATCAAAGAAAAATAAGCGCATCACCCACTATAAGGGGCACTTGAAATTTAAAGTGCTGTGTAAGGCATTATCTGTTCCTCTGTTGTGCCAGGGCACAACATTGCATTGCATGGCAGAGGAGTCAAGGGAAGCACCTGGGTTTGCTTTAAAGTTGTTCCCACATAGGCTGAGCTCAGCAACAAGGACAGTAGTTTGCTTTTTCCAGGTCGTCACCTAGGAGGGCAGGTGAACCAGCATCACAGCTTCTCCTCTTCTCATAGTATAAATACAGGGTCACCAGGCTAATTATTGAGATTACTTGTAATGATGCACACTTTGTTCTAGCTTGTCTCAGGTCAGTAAAACAAAATGTGCCAAAGGAAAAAGACAAAAGATAGATTTATAGAGAAATGCCCAGCTGTTTAAAACAAACATCTGGAGAGTGTCACCTTGGGGCAGCAGTTATACTTACATTACATGTATTTATTTAGCAGATGCTTTTCTCCAAAGTGACTTTCAATGGATACTATGTGGTGTTATCAGCCCACACACCTTATTCACCACAATGACTTACACTGCTAGATACACTACTTGCACTGGGTCACTCATCCATACATCAGTGAAACACACTCTCCCTGTCACTCACACACTATGGGGGAACCTGAACAGCATGTCTTTGGACTGCGGGAGGAAACCAGAGCACCCGGAGGGAACCTACACAGGGAGAACATGCAAACTCCACACAGACTGAGCGGGGATTGAACTCAGGTCCTCTCACACCATCCAGATGCTGTGAAACAGCAGTGCTACTTGCTATGCCACCATGCCACTCATGGTACTTATTGCTAGGACCATTGCCTTGAAGTCAAAGAACCTGTCTATGAATCATTCTGTTGTACTCTTGAGCAAGACTCTTAGCTTGGATTGTTTCAGTAAACATTACCCCAGTGTTTAAATGGGTAAAAGCTATAAGTACGTTAGTATACAAACCAAACTGCCTGTAAACTGCCTTGGACAAAGGGGTCAGGATAAATAAATAAGGTTATATGGTTACATATTTGCTGTATTTTTTAGTTACTTTTGTGTGTTTATTTTATTTTTGTTTCTTTTTAAATAGATATCTTTGGGGTGACTGACTTTGAACTTTCTTTGGTTTAAATGTCATTTATTTGTATTTTTGGCAAGATTTATTACTGCTGCTGCATGCATACTTCATGCACATTTGAAAGAGGCATTTGCTGGAGATGTGCAGTTTATTACCAGCGTTATAAATTGCAGTCCTGCTTTTTGCATTTATTGGCTTTTTATCCTGCCGTGCAGGGTTACATAGTCTGTGCTTTGTGTTGATTTTATCTTTCTCTGGAGACACAGTGTTTTAAGAGTTATTGTCTACAGAATACATGTGCACACTATTCCTCTCACATGCTGAATAAAACATCAGCTGGATTCCAGAGATCACACAAGCCTTAGTGTAATCTGCTATTTGAAGTTTCATGAAGGCCACAGCTGAAAGTTAGAATGGCAAACAAAATGTTGCAATCACATCCCCGAAACCATAACTGAGGAGTGTTTCCTTAAATCACCTTCTTTGGTGTTTAATGATTAGAAAACATCTGAAGTACTGTGATAAACACAACATCTTTTGCACCCTTCTCAATCCTTGTTTATCATAAATGCCAGTTTGAAATGTATGAAGAATCCAATGTTGATGTATTAAACATTCATTTGGAAGAAATGTTAAAATACATGGCCAAACAAACTGTGGGGGACTAATTGGATAAATATGGGTATGGAGATGGTGAAAGGTTCTTGAGTGCCCAGGGGTGGAGCACCAGAACAGACCAAAGGATGGGCCTCAGCTGGCAAACACTGATAGAGCCTGATCACACCTCTGGGACTTCATGCATGAGTTCATCACTCTTTTATTTTGTTTTGTGAGTATTTAATGTTTTAAAAATGGCAAATGATGTCAAAAACAAAAATTCAAAGGAATTCATCCATGGACAATCCATGTTCTTCGGCAGTTCTTAACTTGTCTTCAGTTCTTGCCCACAGTAAAAACTTTGCGAAAAGAGATGGTTTTCCCAACATTTTTAATTAAAGCTAAGTATGCTTAACATCATTATTATTTGTTACCTATTTAGCGGAGGTGCGGTGGTGCAGCGGGTTTGGCCGGGTCCTGCTCTCTGGTGGGTCTGGGGCTCAAGCCCTGCTTGGGGTAACTTGCGATGGAATGGCGTCCTGTCATGGGTGTGTCCCCTCCACCTTCAGCCTTATGCCCTGTGTTGCTGGGTTATGCTCCAGTTTGCCGAGACAAGCAGTTTCAGCCAGTGTGTGTGTGTGTGTGTTTATTTAGCAGGTGCCTTTCTCCAAAGAAACTAACAAGTCTGCATACTTAGTTTGTATACTAAGCTACTTGCTTATTTACAGTTTATGCACCTGTGGGGTAAATACCTTGCTCAGTGATACTACAGCAATATGGCATAAAACCCAGGTTCTTTGGCTGGACAGTAACGACTCCAGCCAGTATATTACCTTTACAAACATGTCCTTTAAGACATTGCAAAGCAATTTTTGGTACCTAAACATCTAGGTATAGCATGAAATTCTTATTGGTATGTAAAGGAGTTTCCATGGCAGCCTACATTTGGGGGGGGGGAAACAACCCTCCTCAATCATAATCTGTTTTCTTTCTTAGGTCTTACTGGACTGTTTACATTATTAGCTTTGAATCGATGTTAGGTTAGCCATGTTCGATGCAGTGTGTCACAAAGGTTTGCTTAAAATGTAGAAGCATGACCTACGTTCACCCTACCTGGAACACTGCGTTATTTAGAGAATAGATTATTTCAGCTGAAGTTATATTTGACTGGCAGTACAGTGCAAACTGTTAGTCTCTTTTAAATGGGACTCTTGGTTCTCCTTGACACCATTATGTCAACATCCAATTTTGAGAACACAACAGTCCTGCAGTCCTTTATTCCTCTCCTAGCAGTAAAATATTCTCTGTGTAACATCTCTGCATTTCCATATTACATTTATTTAGCAGATGCTTTTCTCCAAAGAGACTAACAATGAACTCTGTGTAGTGTTATCAGCCCACACATCTTATTTACCAAGGTAACTTACACTGCAAGATACACTCCTTACAATGGGTCACTCGTCCATACATCAGTGGAACACACTGTCTCTGTCACTCATACACTATGGATGAACCTGAACAGCATGTCTTTGGGAGGAAACCAGAGCACCCAGAGGAACCCATTTTCACAGACATAGGGAGAACATGCAAACTCCACACAGAATGAATGAAGATCGAACCCATGTTCTCTCACACCCTCCAGGCACTGTGAGACAGCAGCGCTACTTGCTGCACCGCACACCAACCTTCAACTAGAAGTTCTGCCTCATAGACTACTATGAAGATGATGTTACAAAAGTATATTCTTTTGATCTTGTGATATCCCCAGTTCTTTCTGAATGAAACATTTTATAACAATGGGACTCCTGGAAATCAAAAAGGTTAGTTAAAGGTCTCGTGCCCCTTCGACAAACCCATTCCGACAATTACTGTCAAAATGCTGGTAGAAGGGGCCAGAGACCTTTACTTTTCTCGCTTTCAGTCTTATGTACTTAACCTCATTGGTTAGAAGAAACGTACTGAATGCTAGAGTTTAAGTTTAGACCCAAGTCTCTGGTTAATGTTCATAAATTCAGCACTGAAATTACCAGGCAGATGCCCTCATCTTGGGGATTGTGAAGAATCCTTTGACCTTATTTGCAGTGATCACTGTGTTTCACTATTTCTCTCCAAAAAGGTGAGAGAATGCTTATCAAAGGGCAACTATACTGAGATGCTACAAAACCAAGGCTTGAGGCACTTGAGACATTTGAAATTAAGACTGTTATTCTTATATAAGTATATACCTTGTGGCATGTACTTATAAACAGCGTAGGTAGATTTCATGATATGCTGTTTATCCTTCAAAGAACTTTCACTGCTGTTAAATTAAGCCATGTGCCATGTCAATGCATGACCCTATGTACATAATTCTATGACTGTGAAATGAAAAAAAGTTTTTATTTATTAGACAAAACACACTAACAAGGATCTGTTCAAAGTTCAAATGAATATTTTACACCGAATGACGTGATAAGAAAATGGTTTATCAGTTCACCATCATTACTGAAAACCACCTCTGGTTCTAGACTATGTATTTTAAGTAATCATGAAGCATCATCTGGCTAATTTCTTTTTTACATTTTTTTTTTGGAAACAGCCTGAGGGATTGTAAAGCATCTCTGCGGTTAGTCCAGAGGTCGGGCATTGATGCAGCCCTGTATGGAATACACGGAGCACAAGAGCTAGGGGTAGGTACTAGACCCCTGGGTGTCTTGTTGCTATGTTGTTAACTCCTCTGACCCCACACTTGTTGACAACTTCCTCTTCGTCCCCTGAGTTTGCTTTAGTCAGCTTGTTTCCACAGCACTAATCACTTTTTGCCAGCTCAAATGGGACTCCTCCAACTGGAGCACAGTAATACATATGCTCTGTTGTGTAAGTACTAGAAACAGAACACAATAACATGACACTCCCTTGATAACAGTATTTATCAGCTAACGCTTCATTGAAAAGGCAGTGAAGGAAGGAGAAGGACCGGAAATTGAATGTTTCAGTCTAGGAAAAGGGGATTCATTAAAATGTTGGAGACTTCATGCTTTAAATGAGAACAAAGTTTATTTTAACTGCAGCGTGATTTTTTTATTGCAATTTGCACTTTTAATTCATCACTATCATCATTATGTATGCATGGATTACAGTTAGAGCTGAGCTCAGATAGAGTTGCCGTACTTATTTGCTTCAGCAAGTGACATTTAGGGCTTAGTTGATTTTCAAAGTGTGTCTTTTTATTTCTCTTCCCACTCATTACTGAAACCAAACCCCAAATGTCAGGACTTTTTGTCTATTTCTATGAATAGGCTTTTGGAATGTTTACCGAAGATTGGTATTATAACACAGTAAACAACCTGGGCAAAATTTATTTTTTCATATTCCAGACAAAGGAACTTCAACAGGTTCTGGAATGAATAGCTAATGATAGCAATTAAAGCATCACACTGACATGCCAGGGATAATTTGCTGCCTTTGTTCTGTTAAGTGTAGCTTGGCTTTATGCTGCACATGAACTCAAACAGAATAATGCAAGACATTCATGGCCTCTTCTTCACCTCCCTTCTCCACAACATTATGCTGGTTAGAGTGGCCACTTGAAGGTAGCTAATGTTGATACAGTGAAGGGAAGGGTAAGTGCTATGAAGTACACTTTTGGTGAATACTCATGTGGGAGAAGAGGGTTAGAGAGGGTATGGAAGTGGATTACCATTGCCTTCTTCCACACAACAAAAGAAACCCGTGTAAACTTGTCAACTCCTTGCACGCAGAGCTAGATTTGAACCCAGACCTAAAACCACAACCCAAGAGCTATGAAACAATGGCAATGCTCACTTCACCACCGTTTCACATTTGAAATGATGGAGGATTCTTTTGTCTTTTTATTACATTTACAGGTCACCGCACCTCTTGGATATCACTCAGCTGAAGTTACTGGAAAAAATATTTCAGTAACAAATAACATTAAAATATCTGTTTATCATTGACATTAGTGTTGCAAAATATTAGTCAACAGAAGCACATTGTATGAAAGTATTTATGAATTACTTAAAAAAACACTGTTTGGCAGTGAAATTAATAGTCAAGGCATGTTCTGAATGCTTAAAAATTCAAACTCTCTAATGCTGAGTCCAAATGTATCATGTCACCACTGCCCTGAAGGTAATGGCATTCATTTAATGAAGTGTCTGACACACGCAAGCTTATCATTTCAATTTTGTGCCAATGAAGGGGAGCGCTGGGGCGCCACATTGAGGTGGTGTTGCCAGAGGCATGAGGGGAGGGGAGAGTGGTGGTGGGGGAGCCAGGACCTTAAATTGCCTCTAAGGCAACTTTTTTATGAAGCAGAATCATGTAAATCAGGTTGCTGAGGAGCTCTGACTGATGGTTGCAGGGGATGGGGACAAGTAGAGCATATTTAATATATCTGAGGTGTAAGTACACCAGCACTAAGGTATATGAAGTGCCCTCTTCCAGGCTGCTGGCTAAAGGCTGGTATTTTACCATACTCTTCTGCGGTAATAATGGTACATTAATCGGAGCAAAGTGCTGCTTTTTTTTCACATATCATAGGCAGTTTTTCTTCTACAGTTGGCACCGAGAATAGTGACTAGGGTGAAACAGATCTGAGCGCAGAGGCCCTACAGCAGCAGCACCTGCCCATGTTTGCTCTCCCTCTTCTGTAATGTAGCCTCCCCCCATATCCTTAGGCTCCTCTTATGATTTGGGAGACAGATGGTCTGCCGTCTCATCTTCCAGGTTGCAAAAGCAGGAAGCGACTGCTTGACACACAACATCACTTTGCCATGCTAATTCCGTGCATCACCATCTCTGAAAAATTCTGCATGTGAGCACCTGCAACAAATTAAGATATTTTGGGCACTCCTCTGGCCTTTAAAGGCAGAATTTGTAGGAACATGTACGTGTGGCTGTCACATCCCACGGGGTCACTGCCCCTCCTGGTCAGAGGCGGCGCCACTCAGTGCCGCTAGCTAACGCTTACCTATCACCTCACAGTCTCGTAGGACATGGAGGTATAAAAGGAGCCAGCGGAGCAGAACTAGTCGCGGATTCTTAATCAGCAGTTCTCTTGTGCTTCGTTGGCGATTGGTAGTCTCTTGTTCCCTCAGTTTGTTTCCTAGGTGTGCATGTTCCAGTCCCGAGTGCCCGTCCCGTCAGTTCCTGCCTCTTGTTCTTCAGTCCTGGTCCATCGTTCCTGTCCGGTATTTCGTCACGTCTCAGGGTTGCGGTCAGACTCACAGATTAGCATTTCACTGTTCACCGTAGTTCCAACACCGTGTGTGTTTCCTGGTCTCGTGTTTCTTGTTTCTCTTCCACCGAGTATCTTACAATACTCACCGTACACGTCTAACCTCACACTGCACGTGAAGTCATTATATATTTCGTCTGTGTTTGGACGTAATAGCAACGCGCGTCCGTGTCGGACTCCCGTCCGGACGCTACAGAAGAATCCGCCTGCTAATATGACTTCAGCGGAATGGCGTGAGCTGGCGGAGCTGACAGAGGCGAACCAAGAACGACTCCTGGTTTGCACAAACGCCGCTAGCCGCCTCACAGATCAGTTGGAGCAGTTGACACGACTCCTCAGTCACGGTGGGCGGGGCGCCGATCCGACCAGTTCGCAAACGCATGATGATTGGCGGACATGTCTTTTTGATCGTCTTTATGCTTCCTCGGGTCCTCGCGCGGAGCCCACGAGCCCTGTGCAGACCAATGGGATCAGCGCTACTGAGCAGCTGTCCGTTCCCTTCCAGGAGGCTTTGCAAGGTAGCAGAGGTGAGAACCAGAATTACACAGAATACTCAATCTCCAGTCCAGCCTCTCTGTTCCCAGGGCCCTACTCTCCTGAGTCACCCCCTAGCCCAGACAGAAAGACAGAGAGACAGTTCTTCCCCAGCACCAAGAGTTTTCAGGTGCGTTCCTGGTCTCCAGTGGAGAAGACATCCAGCCCCCGATTGTCAAGACCACTCTCTCAGGAGTTCTCGCCGGATTACCGGAGCAACTCCGGTTCCAGCCGGACCCCGACGCCGCCAGGGCAGCAGGTGCCCTACAGCCCTGTGGACCGTGAGCCGGCTCAAGCACGCAACCTTGTCAGCTGTGCAGGGCTCGAAGAACAGTGCGTCAGACAGGGAATAATACGACTCAGTAACGGGCGTGTGACAGAGGAGGAAAGGAGGCGCCGTTTTCTGCAACGCTTGTGCTTTTACTGTGGAGCTGCGGATCACGTTCAGGTTTCCTGCCCAGTGCGGCCACCCCGTGGATCCCAACGGACCGACTTACTGGTGAGTGATGTATCTCTCCATACCTCCCTGTTGACATTACCAGTTACAGTATCCTGGGGTTTCCAGCAGCAGCAGACGAAAGCTATGGTAGACAGTGGCGCTGCAGGGAATTTCATGGATCATGATATGGCCGCGTCCTGGGGCTTGCCCTGTGCCCGATGCCCAAAACCCCTGGCTGTTAAAGCTATTGATGGCGCTCCAATCGGGTCGGGGCGTGTAGAGCAGCGCACAGAGCCCGTTACTATGCAGGTAGGGCCACTCCATAAGGAACAGATATGGTTCTATCTGATTAAGTCCCCTGATAACCCCATTATTTTGGGATACCCATGGTTATGCACCCATGACCCTATTATCTCTTGGAGTGAGGGGAAACTGCTGTCTTGGGGACAGCAGTGTCCCAAACACCTGGAGACGTCTTGTAACTCCACATCCATAGAGAGCCCTAATGCAGATCTGCCCCTGCAGCTTCCAAGGGAGTATGCAGATCTAGTGGCGGTGTTTAGCAAACACAAGGCTGCAGAACTGCCTCCTCATAGACCTTGGGATTGTGCTATAGATCTTTTTTCGGGCACTACACCCCCTAGGGGGCGGGTATACCCTCTTTCTCAACCTGAACATCAGGCAATGGAGGCTTATATAACGGAGGCACTAGAAGCCGGATTCATCCGGCCGTCTACCTCTCCAGCTTCCGCTGGCTTTTTCTTTGTTGAGAAAAAGGACGGGGGTTTGCGCCCCTGTATTGATTATCGGGGGCTAAATGCCATTACTGTGAAGTACCCGCACCCCTTGCCTCTTATCACGTCGGCCCTCGAACAGGTTTCCGGTGCTACCATCTTTACGAAACTGGACCTTAGGAGCGCATATAACCTGATTCGCGTTAGGGAAGGGGATGAGTGGAAGACCGCTTTTAGCACCGCCCTCGGCCATTATGAGTACCTGGTCATGCCTTTTGGCCTGGCGAATGCACCTTCCGTATTCCAGGCTTTTGTTAATGAAGTACTCAGAGAGCTAATTAATCGCTCAGTATTAGTGTATCTGGATGATATCCTGATCTTTTCTCGGTCCCGTGAGGAGCATATTGGACATGTCAGGGAGGTGTTGCAAAAGCTGGCTGCACATAAGCTGTACGTGAAAGGGGAGAAGTGCCAGTTCCATGTGCACTCTGTGGATTTCCTGGGGTACATCCTAACACCCAACGGGGTCACGATGGATCCACAGAAGGTCTCGGCAGTTCTGTCATGGCCCCAGCCAAAGACAGTAAAGGACCTGCAACGGTTCCTAGGTTTTGCGAATTTCTATAGGCGCTTCATAAGGAACTTCAGTTCCGTTGCAGCCCCGTTGACTGCTCTGTTAAAAGGAGCCCCTAGGCGCCTGACCTGGACTCCTGAGGCGAGTCAGGCCTTTGAAGACCTAAAGAAGCGTTTTACTTCTGCCCCAATCCTGAAGCACCCTGATCCCAAACTGCCCTTTATTGTGGAAGTTGATGCTTCTGAGGCCGGGGTAGGGGCAGTGCTCTCACAGCGCCAGGGAAGTCCCCTGAAGCTCTATCCATGTGCGTATTTCTCACACAAGATGTCGCCTACTGAACAGAATTATGATGTAGGAAACAGGGAGCTCTTAGCCATAAAGATGGCCTTAGAAGAGTGGAGACATTGGTTAGAGGGGGCTACGCACCCATTCTTAGTGTTAACTGATCACCGGAACCTGGAGTATCTGCAGAAGGCAAAGAGGCTCAATTCCAGACAGGCGCGGTGGGCCATGTTCTTCACCAGGTTCCGTTTCACGGTGACCTATCGTCCTGGCTCCAAGAACGGCAAGGCCGATGCCCTGTCCCGTTTGTTCGAGGTATCGCCTCAGCTCTCCCCACCAGACACCATCTTGTCCCCGACGCAGTTTGTGGCTCCTATCCGTTGGGCTTTATTGGACGATATCCAAGCAGCCCAACGTCAAGAACCCGGTCCCAACGAGCAGCCCCAAGACAAAGAATACGTCCCGCCCACTGTTCGGTCCGAGCTCCTACACTGGGCCCATGATGGTCCAAGTACAGGACACCCAGGGGTCAACCGAACCTTGAAGCTTCTCGCTGAACGCTTCTGGTGGCCATCCATGAGACAGGACGTACGAGACTTCGTCCTTGCCTGCACCACATGTGCCCAGGCCAAGGTCCCACGGCAGCTGCCAGCAGGGCTTTTAGAGCCACTCCCGATTCCCAACCGTCCATGGTCCCATATAGCGGTGGACTTCCTTACTGATCTTCCGTGTTCTGATGGAAACACCACCATATTGGTCGTCATAGATCGCTTTTCCAAGGCCTGTCGACTGATTCCTCTGAAAGGTCTACCTACAGCCCTGGAGACCGCGGAACTGCTGTTCCAACATGTCTTCCGGCTGTATGGCCTGCCAGAGGATGTCGTCTCGGACAGGGGACCCCAGTTCACCTCAAGGGTCTGGAAGGCCTTCTTTGCCCGCTTAGGAGTCTCAGTCAGCCTCTCCTCTGGTTATCATCCACAGTCTAATGGGCAAGTGGAACGCCTCAACCAGGAGGTTGGACGTTACCTGCGGAGTTACTGTGCTCAGAATCAAGCGGATTGGAGCAGATACCTCCCCTGGGCAGAGTACGCCCAGAACTCCCTGGTCCATTCGTCCACAAACTTAACTCCTTTCCAGTGTGTGCTCGGTTACCAGCCTCCGCTGTTCCCGTGGACGATGGAGACCAGTGGGTTGCCAGCTGTGGACGACTGGTACAAGAGGAGTGAGTCGGTGTGGGAATCCGCACATGTCCGTCTCCAGGAGGTGGTATCCAACCAAAAGGAGAAGGCTGACAAAAGGCGTAGGACTGTATTGTACCAGCCAGGGCAGAGAGTATGGTTGTCCACCCAGGATCTCAAACTGCATTTGCCCTCGAGGAAGCTTGCCCCCCGTTTCATCGGCCCCTTCAAGATCCTGAAGAGGATCAACCCGGTTTCTTACCGTCTTCAGTTGCCCTCGCATTATCGTATCTGTCCCACGTTTCATGTTTCGCGCCTCAAGCCCCATTGTGTTTCCGCCCTGCAGAGCCCAGCAGTCTCTCCACCTCCACCGTTGGATGTGGATGGTTCTCCTGCCTACTCCGTCAGGGCCCTCCTGGACTCCAAACGGAGACGGGGTACGCTGTACTATCTGGTCGACTGGGAGGGCTATGGGCCGGAGGAGCAGTCTTGGGTACCAGCACGGGACATCTTGGACCCAGCTCTTATTGAGGACTTCCATGAGTGTCATCCAGATCGGCCTGCTCCGCGACGGCGGGGGCGACCGCCTACCCGCCGGCGTTCTGCGGCTGGAGCCGCCCCTGGAGGGGGGGGTACTGTCACATCCCACGGGGTCACTGCCCCTCCTGGTCAGAGGCGGCGCCACTCAGTGCCGCTAGCTAACGCTTACCTATCACCTCACAGTCTCGTAGGACATGGAGGTATAAAAGGAGCCAGCGGAGCAGAACTAGTCGCGGATTCTTAATCAGCAGTTCTCTTGTGCTTCGTTGGCGATTGGTAGTCTCTTGTTCCCTCAGTTTGTTTCCTAGGTGTGCATGTTCCAGTCCCGAGTGCCCGTCCCGTCAGTTCCTGCCTCTTGTTCTTCAGTCCTGGTCCATCGTTCCTGTCCGGTATTTCGTCACGTCTCAGGGTTGCGGTCAGACTCACAGATTAGCATTTCACTGTTCACCGTAGTTCCAACACCGTGTGTGTTTCCTGGTCTCGTGTTTCTTGTTTCTCTTCCACCGAGTATCTTACAATACTCACCGTACACGTCTAACCTCACACTGCACGTGAAGTCATTATATATTTCGTCTGTTTGGACGTAATAGCAACGCGCGTCCGTGTCGGACTCCCGTCCGGACGCTACAGTGGCCCCGTGAGTTTTGTGCGTTAATGTGACAGAGGCATTACAAGGTTTGTTACCTGTCCCAGAAGACCTACCACCAAGCTGCTTTGGGTGATTTGAAAGCTCAGCAGTGTAAGTTGACAGTGATATAGGAGTATGGAAAAATTTCTATACCATTGCCACTAGTCTTCTGTGTTGGGCACCAGAGAAACGGAACAATTGTAAGTTTTGGAACAATGGAACAATTGTAAGTAACGCTGCTGTCTCACAGCACCTTGGTGGTACCAGAGGACATGGGTTCAATCCCTGCTCAGTCTGTGTGGAGTTTGCATGTTCTCCCCTTGTCTGCGTGGATTTCTTCCAGGTGCTCTTGTTTCCTCCCACAGTCCAAAGACATGCTGTTCAGGTTCCCCCATAGTGTGTGAGTGACAGAGAGAGTGTGTTCCACTGATGTATGGATGAGCGACCCAGTGTAAGTAGTGTATCTAGCAGTGTAAGTCACCACGGTGAATAAGGTGTATGGGCTCATAACACTATATAGAGTTCATTGGAAGTCGCTTTGGAAAAAAGCATCTGCTAAATAAATACATGTAATGTAAGTATACCTGCTGGCCCAAGGTGACACTCTCCAGATGTTTGTTTTAAAGTTTTAATGGAACAAATACCTATTGCTGCCCTAAGACCAAGAAGGACAGTGAGCAATTCTTAGAAAGATGGCTGGCAATTAGCATTAAAAGAATTGTACAAGGCACATGTCACTTTAAGCAAATAACAATTTAATCAAAACATTTGTCTAATTTATTAGTGCTCCTGCAGCTATTGTCTATACTGTCTCTAGTTTAGTCTTTAGTGTCTAATCTTTAATTGTTCTAGTTTACATTGTATATTACATGTCCCATATAGCCTTTTTTATATTTTACTTATATTTATATTACACATAAATATTTTTATAGCATTCTGTACATTGTTTGTGCATATTGTATTGTGTATATTGTCGCCAGACTCTGGCCTGTGTACAGCACTGTCTGTTTCTGTACTCATCTGTTGTATTTATTTTTTTTACAAACTGCACTGTATGTTCTATGGGCCACGAAGGTCCAAAGAGAAATGAAATTTCATCTTCCCGTATGCATAACTCACCGAAAGGCAGAATGACAATAAAGTTTACTTTGACTTTAGAAAAGAAAAAGAATCAGGAACAGTCACCCAGGAACACTATCCTCTTCCTCTTTCCTGTTAAGCATTCTCCATTTTTAGTTATATATTCTTCACATCTTTTATATCTTTAAAATCCGTTAAATACACTGCTGTATACCTGTGTACCTGTTACATTTTAAGTAAAAGCTGTAATGTGGAGCTTTCAGTTTTGGAGAACTTTCATATTAGATAACAAAAGTTATGAAACTCATAATGAGACTGAGATTCAAAATATATAGAGGCAACACATGCCATGCAGCATTCCGAAAAGTCTGTTTCACTTAATTATACTGTGTGTAACATTAAGTGGGGGTCAGGGTTCACACTGTCACTTTTTGGGTTCAGCAACAGTGAATCTCCAATGGTTTTAGAAGCTCATTTTTCTCAGAACTGTGGTTGATGTAGTATTCACACACACACACACACACACTGTCTGAAACCACTTGTCCCGAGCAGGGTCATGGCAAACCAGAGCCTAACCTGGGAACACAGGGTGCAGGGCTGAAGGGGGAGGGGACACACCCAGGACCGAACACCAGTCTGCCCCAAGGCACCCCAAGAAGGACTCGAATCCCAGACCCGCCAGAGCACGGAACTTAGCCAAACCTTCTGCACCACCACACCCCAAAACAGCATTCACGCATTAGTCGATTTGTTCCAATTATTCAGGATAGTTGGAACTTTCCTTTAACAACCAAACAAAAAAAAACAAAACAAAAAAAATATTCTTTTGGGTGCCTTCTCTTTCCTCTCATACATACAATTTTGAGCCCGCTACAGTAACTTCACAAATATGAGGGACAAATATGTCCCTTTTTGTTTGGCTTCTTCTGTTGCCATAGACATTGACTTTTATTCCTGTAAGGTAGAGTCTAATAGGTTTTTGACTCAGCCAGGCAGTGATCCATCTGATTCAAGATACAGTATATAGTACTGTATACAGTATATATCTATATATGTATATGTACATCCTTATCTTCCATCAGTAGTTCCAGATCCACAGACCACATGCTATGCTACAGTTTGTTAACAATAACCAAGAAGTTGTAAATCTAACTCCACTGACACGAGCATGAAATTCTGTATTTGCCTTTCACTACGTTGCCTATTTTAGTTATAATTTCATTATGCTTAATCACAGTTTCTGCAATTTATGGTAATAAAACATTCTACACCTTTTCCAGTACTTTTACCACAGAATAACTGAAAGCGTTCCAATTTTTTTTCATTTTTTAGTTTTTTGTCGACTCTACGTTATGAGCCACTGGGAACCGAAGCCAAATTTCTTGTATGTGTCTGCATACTTGGCAAAAAAAATTGGATTCTGATTCAAAACATGTCCAAAGCATGTATTTCAGATAAGAAAAATTTCAATTGTTTTCTGCTCTTTTTGCCAAGTCTGCATTTGTGAATGCAGTCAAGTGGCTAATTGGCCTGAAGTACCATAAGTAGAAATAATCCAACCCACAAAGACTAAATCCTGGCTGAATATATTTTATATGAATTCCTTTCATGCATTATCTACATTTAAAGAAATGTTCCCAGCAATAATTACCAGACTGAGACTGACTGTGCATTTCTGAAAAAAACTACTAGGGAACAGAAAAGCTTCTATGTGAATTGATTGCTAAACAGTTATTTAATACTCTACATGGTAGGAGTGTGGGAATGGTGCACTCGGCCAGGTATCGTCCCAATTCATGAACTTTAAAGGGTTGCTTATATATATAAATAAAAAAACACACTTTAATTCACAAAAGGAATTACTTGCTTTGCATGGTTCTCTAAAACATGCAGTTGAAGGGTTAACCCCATTAACAATACTTAATTGTGAAGAAAAATGCTTCAAACAGACAGACAACATCCAAACAATCATTTTTGCTCATTTGGATTAGACTCTTTACTCTATTGCAGCTAAAGTCTCATTCTGCATTGATTGCAAAGCAGCTTGGAATCAGCTGTGCATCAACTGCCATTTGGTTTTATCAATATCTGCAGGAAAAAAAAGTTCAATTCAAGTGTAAATTGATGAAAACCGTTCCTCTGTGTTTGCATCAAATCACTTTTCTGAATGCAGTGTTTCAAGTTATTGAAAAAGTAAAGTTATGAGGTGCAGCATTGAATACAAACTTTATTTAAATAGTTTTTTACATTATATGTGAGGGTCATCATAATGATTCAGAATCAGCCTGAAATAAATATTAATACTTTTAAACAGCTGAAGATACTAATAATGTGTTAATGGCATTCAAAAATATACAAACCATATATATATACATATATATATGTGTATATGCATCACTCTCCAAATTTTGGAGTATAACCTTAATGTCATGTTCTGAAAAGATTTGTCGGAGTAAATATAACAACAGAAGACAAACAAGCCTACAAACACAACAGCCAGTCTGTAAAGAGTTGAATCACAATTTATGTTCATGTAAATATTCAAGCTAAAATTGAATAACTTTAGCGTTGCATCTTGTAAAGTGACTGGAGTAGGTGCCACGGTGACTGGCTAAGAAAATGTGATTTTCATTCTGCTGTTTGAAGGATGCCAAGAGCAGCCTGTAACTTTACATATTAGTATTATTAATGCACTGCAGGAGAGTGGAGGGTTGAGAAAATTTTCTCTCTGAACAACATCAAGCTCTGTGCTTGTGGTGTTTCTCCTTTGACCTGGTGCTGTGCTCTGAGGTCCCCTGGGCAGTCTGACAGTATGTTGCACAACTTCATTAGCACTGTAATTTGTTGTACTGAACTGCTTGCTATGTCATGGATATATGAGGTTGGACTTTAGGTTATTATCCTTAACCCCAGTATATGACAGAACACACTGAGTTAAAAACATGAAAAACATCTGCATATTTATGCAATTTTGTACAAACTGATACTGGAAAGAATAACTATTCATTAATGTAAACAAAATTTTACTGAGGGGCTGCATAGTGGTACAATCAGTTGCACTGGTGCCTCAGAGTACCTGACCTCTCAGTTCCTACATAGTTTTTGAATCCAGCTCAGTCTGTATGGGGTTCACATGTTCTGCCCATATTTACATGGGTTCCTTCCGGGTGCTCTGGTTTCTATCCACAGTTTGAAGACATATTTATCAGGTGAAATAGTAACTCTAAATTGCCTACTGTTTGTGACTGCCCTGGGCTTATGGCTTAGGTTCTGAACCAGATACAAAACCACCACAGAAACCTACTAAAAAAAAAAAAAAAAAACAAAAAAAACTTGCAGTTCATGAATTATTGTATTTGATCACTTCTGTAAGTAGTTTTTTTATTATTATTTAAATCAGCTAATCAAATGTTTTTGTGTGAAAATCTCCAGGTGTTAAGAAGGGTACCAATAACAGTTAATTTTATCTACTAGCTAATTTGACAATTAAAACCAAAAGCAATTTACATACTTTGTGTTACATTTGTACAAACTGGACCTTTATATGGAAATATTCTTCATGTTCTTGGCAAGTATGCAGATCTATGTACCAGTTCCTTCTTGGAATTAATCCGAAACATTTGCTTTTGTCAGTTTTTAAGTACTTCTTATAATTTCCTGTTATTTTAGTATGTAGGACACATACTACCAAATGACAATACAAGGTTTTTCTTATGTCATTTTATTGATTTTCTTCTCCATGTTCGGGAGACGCGGTGGTGCAGTGGGTTGGACTGGGCCCTGCTCTCCGGTGGGTTCGGGGTTCAAGTTCCGCTTGGGGTGCCTTGCGACAGACTGGCGTCCTCTCCTGGGTGTGTCCCCTTCCCATCCAGCCTTATACCCTGTGTTGCCAGGTTAGGCTCTGGTGCCCTGCGACCCTGTATGGGACAAGCAGTTCAGAAAGTGTGTGTGTGTTATCTGTGTTCAGTCTGGTCCTAATAATTATTTCTCATTTTTGCTTATCTTTTTCAGTCATACTTCTCTTGTTCTGCTCTTGATTGCCCGTGACATTTCTGCCTATATATATATACACATATATAATCTCTGAATTCTTTTCTTTCTGGCCTCTTGCCTAGTTCAGAGGAGTTTTGATGCATTCATGCAAACATGGCTGAGATTCTGATTTTCTTCATGTGTCTCCTTTGAGCTACTTTTAAAGTGTTGTGCTTAGATTAAGATGGACGTCAGCACTTTCCAGTGTGTGACCTTTAAGGTTTTCTGAGAATCGTTATTTCTCATTTGACAAAGAGAGCTCTCTGTGGTCAGACAAGAAAAGCTCTCTGACAAACTCACCCACTGAGCGGTTGAATACTGACACCCTACATGCATTATGTTTGGTGCTCTTTGCATAGCTGGTTTCTGGTTAACTTAATTCAGCTATTGTTCAGTGACTAATAACTTACCCTTGATGAGATAAGAAAGTGACATATAGAAAGAAATAGTGAATAGCTGATGTGCATGCCAGGTAATGCATCAGGCCATTTCAAACACTGCAAGTCATTAACGTGGCTTCCTATTTTTTCACAGTTGACTTCAGTTCTGGGTTGGTCCGTTCATACGATCCCTTCTCCGATGTCTGTGCTGTTCTCCCTGAGCACCCATGTCAGAATGCATCCTCAGAAACCAGAGATCAGATAACCTTGTGTCCAATGATGGAGCACAGAGGGTGAAAGCAGAGAAAAAGAGTAATAAGGGGAACAGAGCTAATAACAGGTGGTTAACTGAGCAGCTAGTAATAAGCCCTAGTCCCCTCTAGTTATTAGAAGGCAAACTGAAATTCAGAAAGTGCATTCATATTGTGAAATATATTTGTATTGCCTAGCCCGGTATATTACATATATACACGATAGACTGGGCTAGGCTTACACACACACACACACACACACACACACACACAGTGTCAGAAACCACTCATACTAAGCAGGGTCATGGCAACCCAAAGCCTAACTCAGCAACACAGGGTGCAAGGCTGGAGGGGGAGGGGACACACCCAGGATAGGACACCAGTCCATCACAAGGCACCCCAAACAGGACTCGAACCCAAGACCTACTAGAGAGCGGGCACAGGCCAAACCCTCATCACGCCACTGCACCCTTCCCAGCTAGACTACGTATTTCCCGAAATCTCCCCCTCACCCCCACATAGGGTGGAGTGTGTGTCTTCCTCAAGCTCAGGTCCTCTACCAGAGGCCTTGGAGTTTGAGAGTTCTTTGCAGTATCTTAGCTGTTCCTAGGACTGCAGTCTTCTAGACAGAGACTTCAGATGTTGCTGGAATCTGCTGGAGCCACTCTCCCAGTTTGGGGGTCATAGGCCCAAGTGCTCCTTTTACCATTGGGATCACTCTGGACTTCACCTTCCACATCTGTTCCAAATTTTTCCTTCAGCCCTTGGTACTTCTCAATCTTCTGATATTGCTGTCACTTGGGTTTTCTACATCTATCACAACTGCCCTCTTCTCCTCCTTGTCGACCACCACTATGTCTAGTTGGTTAACCAGCAGCTGCTTGTCAGTCTGGAATTTGAAGTCCCACAGGACCTTAGCTCTGTTGTTTTCAACCACCTTTCGTGGTGTCTCCCATTTGGACTTGTGGACTTCCAGTCAGTATTCTGCACAGATGTTTCTGTACACTATCCTGGCCACATGGTTGTGCCTCTCAGCGTACGCTGTGCCAGCTTGCATCTTACACCCTGCTACTATGTGCTGGACTGTTTCAGGGGCATCTTTGCACAGCCTGCACCTTGGGTTCTGTCTGCTATGGTAGAACCCAGCCTCTATGGAGCTGGTGCTTAGAGCTTGTTCTTGTTCTGCTATGATCAGAGCCTCTGTGCTGTCCTTCAGGCCGTCCTTTTCCTGGCACTAGTAGGATTTCTTGATGTCAGCCACTCTCTCTATCTGTCGATGGCAGAGGTCGTGAAGGGCTTGGTCTTCCACGATATCTCCTCTTCTTCTTCATCATTGTCTGTCTTCTGCTGCTTGAGGTACTCACTTAGCAGTTTGTCCTGGGGGGCCATCTTCCTGATGTACTCTTGTATGCTTCTTGTTTCATCCTGGATAGTGGCGCTGACATTCACTAACCCTTAGCCCCCCCCTTTTTGCTTATTTTACAGTCTCAGCATGCTGGACTTCAGGTGGAACCCTCCGTCCAAACCCACCCGTGCGGAGTGACTATGATCTCTCATGATGCACATCATCTTTCTAAGGCAGCGTGTGGTGTAGGTGTCCTGTACTGCTGGTAGCTGCGTGCCAATGATTTCCTGAGCTGTTTTGACCACCCTCTGTAGGGCTTTCTTGTCCTGTATGGAGCAGCTGCCACCCCAGGATGTAATACACCCTGTAAGGACAGACTCCACAGCACACCTGTAGAAAGTGGTGAGGACTGTAGTGGACATCCTGGCTTTCTTCAGACGCCTGAGGAAGTGGAGGCATTGATGAGCCTTTTTGATAGTTGATGCTGTGTGCTCAGTCCATGTGAGTTTGGCAGTAAGGGTGACCCTGAGGAATTTGAAGCTGTTGACCCTCTCTACAATGTCCCCCTCCTATGTAGATGGGTGCCTGAACCATATCCTGTTTCCTGAAGTCAATCATAAGCTCCTTAGTTTTACTGACATTGAGAAATAGGTTGTTGTCCTGGCACCACTCTGCCAGGAGCCTCACCTCCTCTCTGTAGGCCGTCTCATCGTTGTTGGTGATCAGACCCACAATGGTGGTATCGTCAGCAAACTTTATGATGGTGTTGGAGCTGTGACTGGCCACACAGTCATGTGTGAACAGGGAGTATAGCACTGGGCTCAGGACGCTTCCCTGTGGAGTGCCAGTGTTGAGGATGAGTGGAGAGGAGGTATTACTGCCAATCCATACATGCTGGGGTCTGTTGGTGGGGAAATCCAGGATCCAATTGCACAATGCGGCACTCAGTCCTAGCCCTAGTAGTCTGTGGATCAGATTGGTTGGGATGACAGTGTTAAATGCTGAGCTATAGTCTACAAACAATAGCCTTGCATAGCAGTTTTTATTATCCAGGTGAGACAGAATGGTGTGAAGTGTGTGTGATATCGCGTCTTCAGTGGATCTGTTGTGGCGGTAGGCAAACTGCAATGGGTCTAGAGTGTCTGGGATAGTGTCCTTAATGTGTCCCAGCACCAGCCTCTCAAAGAATTTCATTGCAATGGGGGTCAGTGCCACTGGGCGATAGTCATTAAGGCAGCTCACTTTATTCTTCTTAGTAACGGGGATGATGGTGGTGTTTTTGGAACAAGTGGGTACAGTTGAGCTTTCTAAGGAGGTGTTAAATATGTCCGTGAAGACAGTAGCCAGTTGCTCACTGCATGTTTTTAAAACTCGCCCTGAAATTTCGTCCGGTCCAGCAGCTTTGCGGATGTTGACTTGGCCTAAAAGTTCTTCTCACCTGTGCCGCAGAGACGGTGAGACTGGAGTTATCATGTACTGTGGGGATGCGCAGTGGGGGGTCTTTGTTCTCGAACTTGAAGCGGCCATAAAAGGCATTTTGTTCGTCTGGGAGAGATGAGCCGGCACCTGTCAATGACCGTGTTAGAGACGAGGCAGCAGACAGGAGATGCAGTCGCCCGTAGCTGTGGGCTTTTATTTGTTAGACAGCGGAGAAGGACGGAGATGGGAAAGGGGAAGCAGTGAATAGGTAGGGAAGGGTTTCGTGCAGGCTGGGAGAGTAAGGTTGATCAGGACGAGGGCTTCGTGTCAGGGATCGGGTCGGCGGTCGTCTCGGTCTGGTTCTCCTCCTCGGTCTCTTCTCTCTACTGCTGGGCACTGGGGAAGAAATAGGGGATGAAATCAGCCCCAGCTGTGGCTGCTTTAACCCCATCTCCGCCCCCTCCCCGGGCAGCCTCGGCGTGTTACAGACCGCCTTGGGGGTTTATAATCCGTTAATGTTTGGATTCAGTGCCACAGCCTACGTGCATCTTGAGTGCAGTTAAATTGTGATTCCTGCTATATTCCCATTTTGCACTGACGATGGCTTTGCGGAGCTCGTACTTGCTCTTCTTGTAGGCGTCCGTGTCTCCGGACTGAAACGCGCAAGCTCGCGTGCGGATCTTATTTCGGATTTCGGCGGTTATCCACGGTTTTTGGTCGGGGAATGAGCAGACTGTTTTATGTGGTATCCAGACATTTACACAGAACCCGATGAAGTCCGTGACCATTGTGGCATACTCGTCCAGATTGGAGGATGAGTTTCTGAACATGTCCCAGTCCACGGAGTCAAAGCAGTCCTGAAGCCTTTCCTCCACTTCTGGTGTCCAGCGCTGCACAGTGTGCATCACAGGTTCCTCTCCCTTCAGTTTCTGCTTGTAGACAGGGAGTAGCAGAACCGAGGCATGATCTGACTGCCCGGTGTGGGCGCAGCAGGGAGTGATACGCACCTTTGTGTGAAGTGTAGCAGTGGTCGAGGGTATTTGAGCCTCTGGTGGGGCAGGAGATGTGCTGATGGTACTTGGGGTACACGTTCCTGAAATCAGCTTGGTTAAAGTCTCCAGAGATAATGAACAGTCCATCTGGGTGCTTGTTCTCGTACTTAGTGACGACGTGGTACAGTTCGTTCAGTGGGCTGTGTGTGTTCCCTTGGGGTGGGATGTAAACTGCGGCCATGAGCACAGCCGAGAACTCCCAGGGCAGGTAGAACAGTCGGCATTTGATCAGGAGTTATTCAAGGTCTGGAGTGCAGTTCTGTGCAATCACTTCCACATTCGTGCACCATGTGTTGTTAATAAGAAAGCATATGCCCCCTCCTCTCTTTTTCCCCGATGAACCAGTCCGATCTGCGCGGTAGATTGAGAAGCCCTCGGCTGGACCGTGTGGTCCGGTGTGCTGGCGGTGAGCCACGTCTCCGTAAAGCAGAAAACACAGCAGTTCCGAAATTCCGAAGAGATTTAGTTAGCCTCTGAGACCGTCCAGTTTGTTGTCCAGAGACTGAACGTTGGACAAGAAAATGCTGGGCATCGGAGGCCGTAGCCCGCAGCGGTTTGCTCTCACCTGAACTCCGGCCCTGCGGCCCCGTTTCCGAGATCGCGTCTTCTGTGTGGTCTCAGGTGGGACGCGGTCATGATGTTGTTCGCGGCAGAGTGAAGGTAGCGAGTTCAGCTCTCTGACGCTAAGAATTGCGTCTAATCACACTATTTCACGTATTTCCAGAAGTGTTTGGCAGTCATAAGAGAGTAAACTGGCTGGAGAAATACACACACACTTTCTGAACCGCTCACTCCATACGGGGTCGCGGAGCCTACCCGGCAACACAGGGCGTAAGGCCAGAGAGGGAGGGGACACACCCAGGACGGGACGCCAGTCCGCTGCAAGGCACCCCAAGCAGGACTCAAACCCCAGACCCACTGGAAAGCAGGACCCGGTGCAACCCATTGCGCCACCGCTTGGAGGAATAGTGACACACAAACAAAATAATATACACTAAACTAACAAGTCTGCGAGGAGAAGCAATCAACACGTCGCCTCGTGCCGGCGCCATTTTGTATCTTGGTATATTTAGATATATTTATGATTTTTTTCATATATCAATATTCTTATACATATATGTAAGATTAAATCTAGTATTAAAAATATCTAAAATTTTTCAGCTTTGGGGCTTGTACTTCTATGGTTTCTGGGTCAATGTGTGTATTAATAACTGTTTTTTACATTATGTATTGTGCACAATAGCAGTATGTACCACAAAATGTGATTTTTTTCTATTTCAGAAATATGAATGATGGACATGGCAACAAAATGTGTGAATTTGTGATGTGTGTTTTTTTTTGTGTCAGTGTGACTTCTGGAAGGAGACCCAGCAAATCTGAGTTGAACAGAACTGAGTCAAAGAGTGTCAACAAGGTGTGTAACTTGTACTGATAAACCCAGTTGTTGAAATGCAGTTGGAAAGAAGGGAATAATCCGGTGTGATTCTGAAAACCACAAGTTCTGTCTGGCTATTCAGGAAAAGGTGGGATTCACATGTGTCTTCCTGAAGTGGCTGAAGGATGCTACAGAGTGGGAATACACAGACTGAAGTGCCAACACTGAAGGACATAAATCCAAGGTTAGTAGGAGTGACCATGTTCTATATTTTTGATGTTGCCAGTGGATTTTGGCAGATACAATAAGAAAATCTTAGGGCTTACAATTTTTCTGATGCTGCGCAAAAGATACTGCTATTGAGGACTGCCAGAATTACTGACACACCCAAAAATATTTTGCAAGTCAACACAGACTTTAAAACAAGCTACTTGAATGACATTCCTATGGAAAAGGCTGACATAAAGTTATCAGAGTCAGAGTCATTTATTTGTCATTGCAGAGTTACACTGGGTACACTCAGCATTGAAATGCTTGTGACGAAGCTCAGATTCAGACATTGACAGTACAATGACGTATTAGAGATGAACAAACATGAACAAACACATATTTAGACAAGATGTGCCAATAAGTAAGGCAGATCAATAAATACAGTACAAGTACAATAAGTAGTAAATATAAAGTAAATAGTAAAGAGCTGCTGCCATACCATGTAGTGATGCGGCCAGTCAGAATGCTCTCTATGGTGCAGCGGTACAAGTTTGACATGATGCCAGAGGAAATATCAAACCTCTTAAGCCTCCTCAGGAAGTACAGATGCTGATGGGCTGCTCTCACTATTGTGTCTGTGTGGAGGCTCCAGGAGAGATCCTTGGAGATGTGTACACTCAGGAACTTGTAGCTCTTAACTCTCTCCACCTCCACCCCATTGACGTGGATAGAAGCGTCACCCCCTCTCTGTGATTCCCTGTAATCCTCAATCATCTCCTTGGTCTTGTTGACATTCAGAGAGAGAATGTTGTCATCACACCATGCTGAAAGTGCTCTGACCTCCTCTCTGTACCAGTGGTCCTTCAGGTTGTCTGTGAAACTTGTTGGTGACTGGATAGAGAAAAATCACAAAAATGGTCTATTTTGGGGCCAAAAAGGAACCGGGCAAAGTTATGGTGATCAAGGTTGAATGCAAAACTATTGTTGCTGCAAAAGTAAGAGTGCGTGCAAAACTCCTTTAAAGTATGAACGTGCAAAACTGAATGCAACACTGGTGTCACACAGAGCAAACTGGAGACCCGGGTGTGGACCCAACTGCGGTATAGTTTATTGCAAAGGTGCAAGTGGCAAAGCAATACTCGTGGTCTGGGACAGACAGGGTTGAATCTGAGGTGCAAACATTGCTCAAGAGGAGAATCCGAAAGCGTGGTAGATGAAGCGACGCGAGGGTCGATGCTGTGGGAGACTGGAACAGGGACAAGGAGACAGACAAGAGAACAAGGAGGAAGATGCATGAAGAAGGGCAAGTAAGGTGAGGTAGACGTGTTGTGAGCACAGGAGGGAAGGTTGTCTCAAAGAGATTCCGCAACAGGGGAGTGGTGGGCAAGTGCTCTTTATACCCAGCTGCGTTGATTGTTACCAAGTGCTCATGGCTGAGCTGTGGGCATGGGTATCACAACTATTTAAATTTACACAGAATGAGCTCTAGGGGTGGGCTGCTAATGGCCCTTGGACCCCAAGAGATTTATTTTGTTTTATTTCATTTTATTTTATTATTTTTTTTCCCAGGGGGACACGGTGGTGCAGTGGGTTGGACTGGGTCCTGCTCTCCGGTGGGTCTGGGGTTTGAGTCCCGCTTGGGGTGCCTTATGACAGACTGGCATCTTGTCCTGGGTGTGTCCCCTCCCCCTCCAGCCTTATACCCTGTGTCGCCAGGTTAGGCCCTGCAACTACAAATGGGACAAGCGGTTCAGATGATGTGTGTGTGTATTTTTCTCCCTTTTTTTGTAATTGTGTGTTTTTTATCTTTTCCTCAGCCTCCCATGCTGCCTAGTAACTGTCCTGTTTGTTGAGAGGAGTGCTGTACAAAATTATTTGGATTGAAGTGTGCATGCATTGGATAGAAACCAGCCAGACAGACAACATTCATTTACAGGATGAAGTGAAAGCAATGATCAGTGGAATGGATGTTCATGGACTTCTCCCTAACAGCAATTGCTATTCTCTATGCTAGAGAAAAACATGATGAGATTCTAACAGCAATAAAATACTTAAGGCCAAAGACTATGAAATCCATGACATGAAAGGTATAGAACTGATTCACCCAACAAGGATTGCATGAGTCAAATGGACTTTTGCTGCATAGACAAAGGATTGTCACCCTAAGAGACTTCCAAATTGAAACAAAAATTGCTGTTCGAAAATTGTTGGACCAAGTTTTGTCAGTACACATGCAGACAACTTGTAAAATAAAGCAATTTAATTGAAACTGAGTGCTCAGCAGAACGTTTTAACAGTTGTAAAAGTGGAGAGGCTACTCCAAAAGTTGTGGTGGCCTGGGACCAGCATGTATGAAAAACTATGAAAGATACTGAAAAGCACAGTGTTTCGTGGAAAGGATTTGCATATTAATCAGTTATCACAGATAGAAATCTATTAGTGACAACAACACTGCTTGGAGGATGTTTTTGGAGGAGAGCAGTGAACGTCTGCCAGGATTCCAAAATAATGCTAAGTAGTCGTGAGCTACTTTTCTGAGATATCTGGAAATTGCTCACACGCCTAACACTCCCTGCAGAAGACTGATTGAAAAGCTGAAATTCAAATTCATGGAATTCCCGGATGGAACAATGGGCTACAGTTCACTGCTTCTGGTTTCAACGCTTCAGTAACATTCGAAAAACATGTCTGGCCTTCGTTCCTGAGGGGAACAGGAGCTTTTCACCATTTGTCAAATACAGGCAACTTCTCCCAACAGTTGCTAAGAATCTCCAGCCATAATCATTTAGCTTGGAGGTACTCATACTTATAATAAAAGATTTTCTCCTCCTTCTTGCATGGCACATGTCACCTGTGCTGCAGTGAAGTTTTGTGTACGATTCACCTTGTGTCACATATGTAATTGAAATACAAGTGGACCTCAGGAATGTCATTGTAACTAAACAATTGTCCAGGTATGGAATGGCATGTACAATCTGAAATTCAGGATGAAAATTAGTCAGCATATTGTGCTGAGAAAAAGACCAGCTAACCATTTCTGAGCATTTTGCGGAAAGTACATTTGAATTACAGACGTAGTTACAGCGATTTTCTTTACGAATATCTCAGTTTCTTCTGCGGCCTCATTTCTCATTCTCTGGCTAGTTCATGAGCCAGAGATTCCATGACACCCCTCTACTTTGTCATAGCACCACCTGAGCCAAAATGCACAATTTCTGGTGCAGAGAGAAAACGGCATCAGTTCGATATCAGGTAAAAAGATCTGTAGCAGGTGTATCTGCCAGTGATGGTTACCCAGGTGTGACAAGGTCAGTTGCAGGGAATATTAATAATCCAGTGTGACTGTTCATGTGCATATAGCCTGGAGGAGGCTACAACTCTCCCGTTCCACCTGCCTTTGTTGTCCTCCAAGACAAGTCACCAGATAACAGTAAACAATGTCCACAGACAGAGCTGAACTGGCTCAACACCTAGACTTGCTATGATTGCTGCATCTGCAATGCTTAATAAAATAGGAAAACAGTTCAATGTTTTAACTGATGCACCCTTTGAACATGGTTCACATCAACATAAGTCTAACAAGTTTCATAAGCAGGGAGTATATTGGTTATTACTGGTATCTCTTGACTTAAAAGATGCATGTTTTTGAGTCTCACCTCTAGTACCTCTGGGCAAAGTATACACACACCTTGTCTGAAGCCACCCATCCCAAGCAGGGTTGCGGCAAACCGGAGCCTAACCCAGCAACGCAGGGCACAAGGCTACAGGGGGAGGGGACACACCCAGGATGGGATGCCAGTCACAAGGCACCCCAACCAGGACTTGAACCCCAGACCCACCAGAGAGCAGGACCCAACCAAGCCTGCTGCACTACCATGCTCTGGGCAAAGTATATACCTTCAATTGCTCCTGTAAAAATTACCTGCCTGTATAACTAAATAATTGTAAGTAGCATAACTTTGCAAGTTGTTTTGATAGAGAACTAGCAGCTACATGAATAAAAGTCACAATTTTTTTGCAATAACTACCTGAATTTCAATTTAACTGAAGATATTTGTATATCTTGTTAAGTAATAAAAAAAAAAGCTTTTTTGCTAATTGTTTTGAACTACAATTGCTAGTAATCACTCTTAACCATCACCAGGCAACAAGGACTTATGGTTTCAATACCCTAGAATGACATGTCAACATACTGCTTCATAATATCAAGTGTTTGTTTACTCCACTCTGCCTTTGAATTCTGCAGGTTCATTTGCCTTTTTCAAATGGGGTAATGTTGGGGGTGTGTGACATGTTAGGAGATGTTGGGTTCAGGAAGTGACCAGTCAGGGAATAGTGGTGGGTGGGTTTTTGGCTACTTTTATGCTTGCAATACTTTTTTGGCTAATTTCACCCATGTCCACATCCACATCCTGTCCTGTGTATTTATTTATTGTCTTGTACTCCTCTTCTGTGTTGCACCATGGTCTCCGGAGAAACGACATTTCATTCCAATGTATACAAGCTATATAAAGGAACAACAATAAAAACAACTTGAACCTGAACTTGAACTTTTATTCTTTCTACCCATTGTAAGAAACTATATAATCTCAGCCAAGTGTTTACAACAAGAAAAGGGTAACCAAGGTAATACTAAGTCTACAAAATCAACTGACCAAGACTGACCGAATGGAAGTAAAAGCAACATCTACGCTTTTACACACATCACCTTCAAGCCAACACTTCCCTTCTGTGCTCCCTGACTGCATCTGTAGCTCATCACTCAGTCAACAAGCTCCCGGGTATAGCTGTCAGTCTTGTGGATTGGGCATGGCCAGGCTGGCATACCCATACATCCCATGTGCTATGTCAATAATGCAGATAGAAATGAGACTGAAAACAACAAGTTATACACATTATTGTGGAAATTGCTCACAGTGGCCCTGAACTTCATATCACTGAGCCTTTGAGTGACCCCACTTAATGAGTTATGGTCTCTCTTAGGCACGAGAAGCAGCTAGCTTTTATTTCAATTATGTTATGCAACAATGACTTGTGTGACTTTTGAAATGTTTATTTTTCAGCAAAACAGATTCAGCAACTTCAGAAAAGAATGAATAGCTGAAAATAAAAAAGTAATTTTCTTAAGGATTTGCCTCTATGAAATTAGCATAACTCTGTATGTTTACATTTGTAGGAAAAGCCACTCATGGTTCTGCATGTACTAGTTTGAAGATTTTGTTCTCTGCATTGACCTCAGAGGAAAACTGCCAGGTACAGCTTATAATTTAAGCATACCTCTTTATTAGAAGAAAAAAAGTGGAAACGTGAGCAATAGAGGCCAGGGAGAATACCTACTGCTTATTTTTTACACCGCAGAAATACCTGAGGCTTTTCTTTCAATCACAAAGCCAGATGTTTCCATTTAATCCTATCAGATCACAACGACTGGTAATTCATTCATGAAGTGTTTGCTTATATATGAAGACTGTTGAAAGACCCATTATGAGCTGCTGTTCAGCCTATTCCATATATGAGAGGGAGATGGGATCCTCCTTATCGCAACTTTATAGTAACATTGGCATTTTCTCTCCATCTCTTTCTTCTGGTCTGTGTGGATTTTGTGGCCCTTACCACATTTAGGTTCATTACTTTGCACAGTACACTTCTGTAGCATTTACCTTGATTTTATACAAGTTTGTGTTGTGACTACATGTGTAGGATCCATTATGCAGTCATGTCACTTTTAGTACATTCAAAACAGCCCCAGCATTTAGGGAACTGGCAAGCAATTAAAAGTACTTTAGAAATAAGTATTGCATCCACTTATTAATCAGAGATGACAAATTATGATCTATTAGGCATTTTTCTGTACAGTAAAAAGCTGCTGATTCCACTTTGAAGCTTTGGCTTGGCTATCATTGCTATTTTTAATGAGAACCTAGTAAATACCATAAAACAATTTGGCTTATGTGAAAGTTGCTGGAAACTGAAATAGGCTGGTTCAGAATGTCTGAATCTAGGCTTGTCCCCCTTACACCAGCAAACACTAAAATATTTTACACTTGACTGGGTATAGTGCAATATCTATATCCATGGCTCACCATACACTGACCACTTTTATAACACGTGCTGAATTTCTTCATGCAGGTCTCCCCAGGGAAGCTCATTACTCAGATAGGAGTACAGCTACAGACCATTGGTTACAGGAACTGACCACTCTCTAACAAATTACACACAGGGGCTTGAATATTGCTCCAAGGTTCTATATGGCAATTCAATTTAAAACCAATAATTGATCTTGTCTGGGGGAGAGTATTAAGGGGTTTGGCTCTGTGCCTTTCCATCAGTGAGGATTCATGGGCCTCACCTCTGTCTTATTTGCAGGTGGGTGTGAACATGAACCCTTCAAATTATGAAAAGGAAATTAAAATGAAGGTTGGCTTTGTGTTCATGAAAATTTTTACAGTGGAAAGAGCAAATTCTTGTTCTTCTCAGCTACAGGATGACTGGCAAATCCAGTCTCATTCTTAATTTGGACAGTGATTTTTGCACTAAACAAGTGACACTTGAAACAGTACAAACCCCAAGAATCAATAAGTACTGAAAAATCATTTTGTTGAAGTACAGAGTAAGTCGGGGTTATACAGTTCCAGAAGTCATTAGATCATAGCCCATTTGCTTCATGCCTTACTGTATAATTTCTTCACAAAAGGCTAGTCTGTCTTATCTCATCAGCTCAATAAGCCACTTGGAATCATTAACTGTATCCTCACAATTGTCATGCAGAACCAAGGACGCGGGGACGGCTGGACCCAAGTGCAGGATCGTTTGTCAGGAACCAAGGGGTCAGGCAAGCTCTTATTGTCAGGGATTAGTGAAGAGTCGGTCGATCGGCGTTCAGAGTGAGAGCAAGGATCCATGGACGTAGTCAGGAGATGAGGCGACTGGTCAGAAGCCAGGGAACAAAGAATAGGAGCTAGGGACAAAGAAGCCTGGGACATAGGCACGAAAGGGACAGTTGTCTCAGTGAGATTTTGCAAGTGCAAAGGGCTTGAAGAGGGTCTTTTAAAGGTGAGTGCACTGATCGCCATCAGGTAATTGATCGGTGCCAGGTGCTGTCGATTGTGGTGCAGGAGTGGACGTGACAATAATGAACTCCGTCTTTTCTCTTGTCAGTTTCTGATGCATTGCTTACTCAGGCTTCCTTGGTATCCCCTGCTCTTCCATACTCCACACAGTCTTCCTCATATCTACTACAGTATAGGAAGGGAATGTATCCTTAGTCCATCCATGAACAGGCTTAATGAAACTACCTGCGTAAAATGAAAACCGCTCATTAAGACAATGTGTTACTTAGTAATCAAAACCATTAAATTAAATACCTTCAAGTCTAGGGCTGTACTATTGGCACAAATTCTGTTTTTGTGACAGGCTGACATGCTTAACTAGAAAATTGCATTGGCTATGCAAATCTAAGATAAATCCTTTGGCTGGTGTTTTGTACATTTTCGCCTTAGAGAAAGAAAAAAATCCTTAAAAATGTGTACTGATAAAAAATACTAGAATATCAACAGCAGCAATACTAAAGTTTTAGTTAAATATTCGTAAGCCTCAGAAACCATGACATATGAAGAGCTTGTCATCATATTACAGTTACAGGCTGGAAAAGTGTTCCCCCTGTCAAAAGATAGAAAACCAATACAACTATATTTGTTTGCCGCAATCTCTGATGCAATTTAAACTATGGCCATCTCTGAGCCCTGAGCCTTCATGGGAATTTCTTCTCCATTTGGCTGTATCAAATCCTATCTCCTTTGCCGCAGCGGTTCCAAGCAATGCCATTTATCAGACTTAGATTTAGATGTATATAACCAGCCCCACACCGGGAATTTATTTTCCGCCATTCAACTTCACATGTCTTCCCCTTTCAACTCACCACCGTTTCTCTCACTCAGATGGCTGTTTTGGAGTCTTGTACAGTTTAAGTGCATCGGGAGCTCTAGCCTCCCAAAACTGCTGGAGCAATCTGTCAGAGCATTTCCCCACCATGCACCGATATTGCAGTCGCGTTGGATAATAGTGATTTTACTGGTGTACAGCTTCCTGTGCCTGGGCTCCCTGGAGATGATCACTGTCACACAGAGCACCAGATGCTCCACAGCAATGAGGCCTGCGCATCTCTCTTCGCAGTACATGAACCAGGGCTGAACAGAAGAATGAACTCTACAGAAAAACAATGAAAGCCAGGACCTGGTTTAAAACACATATGGGATCATAAAGCTTCTTAGAGTCAAGGAAAGAATGGCACGGTGACAAAGCAAGAAGTGCTGTTGTCTCACAGCGCCTGGGTGGTGCGAGAGGATGTGGGTTTGATTCCCACTCAGTCTGTGTGGAGTTTGCATGTTCTCCCCATGTCTGTGTGGTTTTCCTCCCACAGTCCAAAGACATGCTTTTCAGGTGCCCCCATAGTGTGCGGGTGATACAGAGTGTGTGTGTTCCACTGATGTATGGATGAGTGACCCAGTGTAAGTAGTGGCATCTGCTAAATAAATGTGAAGAAAGAGTCCTTGTTTTGACCAACTCGGGTAACAATCCGAAATAAAGTTTTTCAGCATTTCAATCCTTGAACTACTGTTTTGGATTGTGAAGGTCCGTATAAATGTATCAAAGAATTGATGGCAAATCCCTTGTGACAAAGGATCAAAAACTGTAAAAAGCATTCCTTGTGGCTGCAAGTCATAGAAAATTTATCAAACCTAAATAATTTTGACAAAAAAAAATCAATTGCAATAAGTTTAGACTTAGATTACAGAAATATTATTTTTAATGTGTTACCATTAAAATATGTTGATACAATCTAATGGATTTAAAATAGACACACACACACACACACACACACACACACACACATTTTCAGAACCGCTTGTCCCATACGGGGTCACGGAGCCTACCCAGCAACACAGGGCACAAGGCTGGAGGGGGAGGGGACACACCCAGGACGGGACGCCAGTCCGTCGCAAGGCACCCCAAGCGGTACTCGAACCCCAGACCCACTAGAGAGCAGGACTGTGGCCCAACCCACTGCGCCACCACACCCGGGATTTATAATATTCTGAATAAAATTAGCTTGCATTCTCAAACAACAGGTATTAATATATAGATACCTTTCAGCCTTTCCTTTTTACATGTGGCATTAATTTATATGTTCTTGATTTGATTTTGAAGATGATTCACTTTTTAATGTAGACTTTACAGACATATATATGATGACATTCCATTATACTAATATTTGTATATAAAAAAATCTTTGTCTTTGATGAACATTGGAAGCACTCTGGATCATCAAAAGAAGTATATGAGTGATCTCAACATTTTGGACATACACTCCAGCTTTGATGATCATTGCTGTAATATTTATAGAAGTCAGGTAATACAAAGATTAAAGCTATGCATATGAGGTAGTGTCATGGTTATTTCTGACCATTCACCTGAAGGCACTTTTAAATCTATATTTTTCTAAGAACAATTGGCCATTGAATGGCATGAAGGTTAGTATACATGAATATGTTTAACTCTAGCATGTTCAACAGTTGACCAAACAAAAGTTGCTAGACATAAAGTTTATTCTGGAAACCACATAAACATATATTTCGATACCAAATGCAAAGAACGTTGTCTGTCGCAGACAAAGCAAATATAGATGTGGAAAGTACTGATGCAATTAAATGTGCTTTTCAGCATACACACTCATGTACATTTACATTTTGTGACTTATATTGTCTTTGATTAAAACATAACTATTAGAAATTGCTGAAAGAAATATCAGATTACTGTTCCAGAGAAGAGAATGTCACAAGGGTCCTATGGGTCTGGTGGACTGCCAGGCCTGAATTTTTAACCACCTAGCCAACAGATTTCTAAAATGAGTGAAACTAAGTTAAAGGTATATTGAATGAAGTGAACCCAAAGGAATTTGAACACAGAGCTTACAAAAAACTCTGCAAAACTTCTCTTTCAACTCCTTACATCAAGTTTTCCAAACCCACCCTCTCCAAAACATCCATCCTGGCCTTGTTTGTTACATTTTGTCTGCTGCTGTCATTTCACTGTAGAACTGTAGGTTATAATACAGTTCAGTACTTCAAGCAATGTGCTTTTGTGCAATTGCCCTCCCCTCATGTCAAACCAAAAGTGCTGGCTACGGTCTCCACAGATCAGAGCCCAGATAACTATAGACGCATGGAAACTTGTTTGTCATGGAAGTGGCAAATTGTTTCTGTCCTCTTTGACCAATTAGGTTGACCTTCACTGAGTGGACGTGCACAATTTCTTCAGTGGACATAATGAACAGAGGATGTCGTAAAGTAAAACTTTGCCATACTTGATTTTTTTTTTCCTTTCCACATGTACAGAAAGCCTATTGAAAAACATAGAAAGTCTAAAAACCCCTGTTTTCTTCAGGTCCTCTTTCATTGTGAGGTGAATCACTAAAAGTAAAGTCTTTTCCTTTAATCCAGCTCTGTCAGTGTACAAGCCATTGTGTTCATCTCTTTATGTAGGTGTTCCTGACAATGTAGGGCCGAATGCATTAAAGCATGTACCCATGTTTGGCTATGTTCGTTCAGTTACAGGAAGCAAGAAGAATTTATGGAATGAAATTTCCATGATGAGAGGGTCATCTCCCTGCACCTTCGGGTCAGGGAACGGTCTCTCACTGTCATTTGTGCTTATGCACCTAATGGCAGTGTAGAGTACCCGGCCTTCTTGGAGTCCCTGGAGGGCGTGCTGGAAAGCGCTCCCACTGGGGACTCTGTCGTTCTACTGGGGGACTTTAACGCCCGCGTGGGTAGCGACAGTGACACCTGGAGGGGCGTGATTGGGAGGAACGGCCTCCCTGATCTGAACCCAAGCGGTGAGTTGTTATTGGATTTCTGTGCTAGTCACGGTTTATCCATAACGAACACCATGTTCATGCATAAGGGTGTCCATCAGTGCACTTGGCACCAGGACACCCTAGGTCGGAGGTCGATGATCGACTTTGTAGTCGTTTCTTCTGACCTTCGGCCATATGTCTTGGACACTCGGGTGAAGAGAGGGGCTGAGCTGTCAACTGATCACCACCTGGTGGTGAGTTGGATTCGATGGCAGGGGAAAAAGCTGGACAGACCTGGCAGGCCCAAACGCATAGTGAGGGTCTGTTGGGAACGTTTGGCGGAGGCCCCTGTCAGAGAGGTCTTCAACTCCCACCTCCGACAGAGCTTCAACCAGGTCCCGAGGGAGGTGGGGGACATCGAGTCTGAATGGACTATGTTCCACGCCTCCATTGTCGGGGCGGCAGTTCGGAGCTGCGGCCATAAGGTCTCCGGTGCCTGTCGCAGCGGCAATCCCCGAACACAGTGGTGGACACCGGAGGTAAGGGATGCTGTCAAGCTGTAGAAGGAGTTCTATCGGGCCTGGCTGGCTCATGGGACTCCTGAAGCAGCTGACGGGTACCGACGGGCCAAACGGACCGCGGCTCTGGCAGTCGCCGCGGCAAAAACTCAGGCTTGGGAGGAGTTCGGCGAGGCCATGGAGGAAGACTTTCGGTCGGCCTCAAAGAGATTCTGGCAAACCGTCCGGCGACTCAGAGGGAGGAAGCGGTGTTCCACAAACACTGTTTACAGTGGAAGTGGTGCGCTGCTGACCTCAGCTGAGGATGTCCTCGGGCGGTGGAAGCAGTACTTTGAGGATCTCCTCAATCCCTCCGACACGCCTTCCGTAGAGGAAGCTGAGGCTGGGGACTTGGAGGGGGACTCGTCCATTACCCTGGCTGAAGTTGCTGAGGTAGTCAAAAAACTCCTCGGTGGCAAGGCTCCGGGGGTGGATGAGATCCGCCCCGAGTTTCTCAAGTCTCTGGATGTTGTGGGGCTGTCTTGGCTGACACGCCTCTGCAGCATCGCGTGGAGTTCGGGAACGGTGCCTCTGGACTGGCAGACCGGGGTGGTGGTCCCTCTTTTTAAGAAGGGGGACCGGAGATTGTGTTCCAACTACCGGGGGATCACACTCCTTAGCCTCCCTGGGAAAGTCTATGCCAGGGTACTGGAAAGGAGAATCCGACCGATAGTCGAACCTCGGATTCAGGAGGAGCAATGCGGTTTTCGCCCTGGCCATGGAACACTGGACCAGCTCTATACCCTCACTAGGGTGCTGGAGGGTTCGTGGGAGTTTGCCCAACCAGTCCATATGTGTTTTGTGGATCTGGAGAAGGCATTCGACCGTGTCCCTCGTGGCATCCTGTGGGAGGTGCTTCGGGATTATGGGGTTCGGGGCTCGCTGTTACGGGCTGTTCATTCCCTGTATGACCGGAGCAGGAGCTTGGTTCGCATTGCAAGCAGTAAGTCAGACCTGTTCTATGCATGTTGGACTCCGCCAGGGCTGCCCTTTGTCACCGATTCTGTTCATTATCTTCATGGACAGAATTTCTAGGCGTGGCCAGGGAACGGAGGGTGTCTGTTTTGGTGGCCGCGATATCTCGTCTCTGCTTTTTGCGGACGATGTGGTCTTGCTGGCTTCATCAAGTCAAGACTTGCAGCGTGCACTGGGGAGGTTTGCAGCCGAGTGCGAAGCGGCGGGGATGAGAATCAGCACCTCCAAATCCGAGGCCATGGTTCTCAGTCGGAAAAAGGTGGATTGCACCCTCCGGGTTAGGGGGGAGTTGCTCCCTCAAGTGGAGGAGTTTAAGTATCTCGGGGTCTTGTTCACGAGTGAGGGAAAAATGGAGCAGCAGGTTGACAGACGGATCGGTGTGGCGTCCGCAGTAATACGATCATTGTACCAGTCTGTTGTGGTGAAGAGGGAGCCGAGTCGTAAGGCGAAGCTTTCAATTTACCGGTCGATCTACGTTCCTACCCTTACCTATGATCATGAACTCTGGATCATGACCGAAAGAATGAGATCGCGGAAGCAGAAATGAGTTTCCTCCGCAGAGTGGCTGGGCGCACCCTTAGGGATAGGGTGAGGAGCTCAGTCACCCGGGAGGAGCTCGGAGTAGAGCCGCTGCTCCTCCGCATCGAGAGGAGCCAGTTGAGGTGGCTCGGGCATCTGTTCCGGATTCCTCCTGGACGCCTCCCTGGGGAGGTGTTCCGGGCTTGTCCCACTGGGAGGAGGCCTCGGGGCAGACCCAGGACACGTTGGAGAGACTATGTCTCCCGGCTGGCCTGGGAACGCCTTGGGGTTTCCCCAGAGGAACTGGAGGAGGTGTGCGGGGAGAAGGAAGTCTGGAGGACTCTGCTTGGACTGCTGCACCCGTGACCCGTCCCCGGATAGTGGAGGAAGATGAATGAATGAATGAATGAATGAATGAAATTTCCATTACAAAAATGACCCAACTTCCGTTTTATTCTTGAGCCCATTTTCCTCACAAAAACATAAAGAACATGAATAATTTGTGTATCCCATACAGCATACACATAAACACACAGCAGAAGCAATATTTGCTGTTTCTTAATTTTTGAAGGAGCTCAGTACCTGTAAACAAGACATGCAATGAAAAATTCTCTTTTGCTGCAACTTTTTAACAGGTGTTTCTCATATAAATACACACACATTTTCAGAACCACTTGTCCCATATGGGGTCATGGGGGAACCGGAGCCTACCCGGCAACACAGGGCATAAGGCCGGAGGGGACACACACAGGACGGGACACCAGTCCCTCACAAGGCACCCCAAGCAGGATTTGAACCCCAGACCTACTGAAAAGCAGGACTGTGGTCCAACCCACTGCACCACCACCTCATATAAATACTTTCCAGCAACTATTTCAGTCCTCCTGTCTGCAGCTTTAGCCTTGGAAACAGCTGACTGAGACTGGAGGGAGTTTAACTATCACTGAGACATGTTTCTACCCTGACTATGTATATAAATATACTGTATGTGTGTGTGTGTGTGTGTGTGTGTGTGTGTGTGTGTGTGTGTGTCGAAATATACATACAAGTTTCAATTAACTCTTGTACTTAGGATGCAAAAAGCTCGAGACAGCTCCAGGCAATCAAAAAAGCCCTGAAGTCATTTGATGAAAGGAAACATGATGGTTCGGCCATGATTCAGTCAAGAGAACCCTCAGAGATGAGGTTAGAGATGCTCATTAAGTTCTCTGTCACTCTCAGAGGGACTTGCCAATGAGAAAAAAAAAAACACTTATCAACAGGTTGAGCAATGTCATGTGCATAAATGTTAAAAATGTTTGATCTAATGCAATCACACATATTTAGGTTCATAAATAATGTTTAAATTATATACAGTACACACAAATGCAATGTATGAATATTTTCTTTGAAATATTCAATACCCCAACAAAACTTTTTTTGTTGTCTATGTTGTGCTGACATAAATGAAAGCACAAAATTTTTGCATACTGTATACTTAATAGTGCTGTCTAATTGTTGGAGTGTGTTTAGCAGGAGAAACAGGTGAATATCTTGGTCAGGTAAGTTATCCTTCATCTTGTCCTCAATAAGCAGAGTAAATGGATGGCATACACAGAAATAGGTCTTCAGGTTGGAATGCTTGCTTTTCCACTGTAAGTTGTGGTTGCTCTGTTAAGGTGTGTGGTGCATTATCCTGACATGGTTTAGGTCTACTGATTCCTTTAAAGGGCAAGGTAAATGCCAGTAAATACAAAGGAATTATGAGTGATCACACACATCTCATAGTGAAGCATTTATTTCCTGACAATAGCTGAATTCTCCGGAATGTCAGTGCCCCCTCATCTAAGTTCAATGCTCTATGGGGACACTTTATTTTGATATTTTCTTTGTTTTGCAGTTACCTGAACCTCAATGTCAGTTTTTGTTGTTTGCATTAATGTTTTCTTTTGTTTTCTGTGTAAACTGAAAAAATCTTTGTCCTTGTGTAATTCATTAACTTTTTGTTATGCAAATTTTTAAAACCCATCTATCTCTATTTAATCTTGCTTTAATACATCTTTCAAGGCCTTCTTTTCCATGAGCTTTCGCAGTTGCTCATTGAACCAAGGTGCGATTATTTTTTATGGCTATTGTAATCTTTTTCCGTGTAAGCAGGCTTTTTATATGATCCTCTGTGGTATCACTTCCAGCAAAAAATATCACCATGGAAAGTGGCATACTGAATTCATACTTCACACACTTGTGGCTTGGTAAACCACAGCTTCCCTGTCTCCAGGTCATGTGGGAATGGTGGAATTGACATGTTGAAATGACAAGAAAACTTTTTGCAGTAAGCTTTAATGACACATGTCTCACTGCACAGTATTAACCAAAGGAATTTGTTGAAGTATCTTGCTTGTGTAGCTGTTTTAAGAGAACTGTTAGCAGAAATAAACTTCACAATGCCACCCCCCCCCCCCCCCCTTCTTTGTGGAACATAATAAAGTATTAGCAAAGACCATGAATTTTGTGGTGCTGCAAATGCAATGATTACAGCTCAAATTTTGGGCCTTTCATTTTTTTTTTTTTTTGTTTATTATGTAAAGAACTGGTTTGTTATGATGAAACATACGCTCAGAGGAGCTCTTGTAGTTTCCCATTCCTCCGGGAATGTGCCAGTGTGTGTGTGTGTGTGTGTGTGTGTGTGTGATTCATAAACAAGTTCAAACTTTTGTTTCAACTTCTTGCCTGCAGATTCTCATACACAGCTAATGTCTGTTAACAGGAAACATCTATACTGTTAGAAGGGAAGTTGAGTCTTTCAGGTTAATTCTCTTCTTCTGTGTTGATGTTTTGTATAGGATGTTATGGGGGTTGGTGAAAAGGGGGGGGGTGCAGGGGTGTAGTGGCGCAGTGGGTTGAACCAGGCCCTGCTCTCTGGTGGGTCTGGGGTTCAAGTCCCGCTTGGGGTGCCTTGTGGCAGACTGGTGTCCCATCATGCGTGGGTCCCCTCCCCCTCCAGCCCTATACTGTGTGTTGCCAGGTTAGGCTTTGGCTCCCTGTGGTTCAGATGATGTGTGGGTGGTGGTGATGGGCATCATCTACGATGGGTGCTGTATCCTGTGTTAAAGAAAAATATGGTAAAATGACACTCGCAGTGCCATTAAAAGCAATTCTCATCTTGCTAAGATTGTCTGTTACCAAGTGCATTCATCATCTTACTTCAGCTCCAAAATATATACATCTTTCCAACATTTTAAGCATGCCAAATGCATAGTCAGAATGTCTTCTTTAAAGCACTCACAATATGTTGCAGCATATGGGTGTAACTGCGAGAAGCCATATTTGGCAATAGCTTTCAAGCCGAAATGTTTGTTAGTGTGTTGAACTGTCATGATAAAGTTGAGCACCAGCTGAATTCAAATGTAAATCACAGTTCTAGTGGCTTTCAAAGGCATCTGGTTTTTAAGATAATTGAGAAGCTGAGGAGAGTGATCTAACAAGGTGCTTCAAGTGTACCACTGAAAGCATCAGGCGGGCAGCATCAATGCTGTGATGTAGAATGAAAATGCCTGACTGAAGGCAACGTAATTGGACATATTTAAATGATGCCTGTTGTAAATTGAACACTAACTCTAAATCTTCTAACTAAAATCCATCCACCTATTCCTTATAGCTACTTTAAAATCAACAAAAATGTCATTCCTGCTAGTCACAAAAATGCATTATAGTATTTTTTCTTTGACTATGCATCACTGTAAAAAATGGGGTTTTGATTTCTTGGGTTTACATAATAAAATATAATTAAAACATTCCAGTATGTTGAACTCACATATTTTCTATAGAAAGTAACGTAAACTAAAACCATCCATCCATTTTCTTGCCCACTTGTCCTTCTAGGATTGTAGTGGCAATAGGGAGAGCAGAGAAGCCCAGACGTCCCTCTCCCTCGCAATTTCCTTCAGCTCAGCCTGGGGGATCACCAGCCACTCCCAGGCCAACTGGGAGAAATAATCTCTCCGGCAGGTCCTGGGCTGATCTCAGGGTCTCGTCCCAGTTGGCCATGCCTGGTATACCTCCAAAGGGAGGCACCCAGGGAGCATCCTTACCAGATGCTCGAACCACCTCAACTGGCTCCTCTCAATGTGGAGGAGTAGCGGCTCTACTCTGAGGTTCTCTTGGATGACCGGACTCCTCAGCCTGTCACGAAGAGTGAGTCCCACTACCATGCGGAGAAAACTCATTTCACCCACTTGTGTCCGCAATCTTATTCTTTTGGTCATTACCCAGAGTTCATGACCATAGGTGAGAGTAGGGACGTAGACCGACCAGTAAATAGAGAGCTTTGCCTTATGGCTCAGCTCCCCCTTCACCACTACAGTCCGGTACAGCGACCGCAATACTGCTGCTGCTGCTCCCAGTCTGCAGCTGATCTCACGTTCACTTAACCCCAACTTAAACTCCTCCACCTGGGGCAAATTCTCTCCCCTTACCTGAAGTGGGCATGCCATCCTTTTCCATGAGAGAATCATGGAACATCCTCATACCAACCGCTTCACACTTGGCTGCAAATCGTTCCAGTACGTGCTGAAGGCATTCATGTGATGGTGCCAAAAGGACATCATCCGCAAAAAGCAGAGACATCACCTTCTGGTCCCCACATAGAATGCACTCCTGACATTGGTTGCATACTTGATGTCCTGTCCATGAAAACCACGAACAGGAGTGGAGAGAAGGCACAGCCTTGGCGGAGTCCAACACCCACACTGAATGAGCTTGACTTAATGCAGAGTATGCGGACACAGCTCTCGCTCTCTGTGTACAGAGACCAATTGGCCCACAGTAGTGGCCCCGGCACACCATACTCCTGAAGAACCTGCCACAGAATTTCCCAGGGAACACGGTCATAAGCCTTCTCCAAGTCCACAGAACACATGTAGACTGGATCAGCGAACTCCCATGCTGCCTCAATGAACTGTGAGAGGGTAAAGAGCTGGTCCACTGTTCCACGGCCAGAACGGAATCTGTATTCTTCCTCTTCATTCTGAGGTTCAACTATCGTCTGGTGCTTCCTTTCCAGCATCCTGGAGTAAACTTCCCCAGTTTCCAACCATTTCTTTAAATAAAATACTAATAAAATAATTAATAACGGTTATTTTATCAATCATAAATAAAATAACCAATTATATGAAAAGAAGATTATTTTAATACTTAAATACCAACTTAAAATCTCACCTTACAAATTCTTGTGTTGAAAATAAATTTTTCCTAAGGTTTTCAGTCGTGCAGCCTGTGAGGTGAAGGTAGCACAGTGATTGAATATATGAGCCTGTAATGTAAATGTTCCCAGTTTCAAGCTCTGATCTTTGCCACTACTGTAATGTCCTTGAGCCTGAATATTTATTCAGAATTGTTAGAGTAAAAATAGCCAGCTTTGTAAATAGGTCAAACGCTATAAGTAGCTTTGGATAAAAATGTCAGCTAAGCAACAAATTAAAAATAAAGAAGTTTATGGTGTCTAAACTTAGAAAACATTCTTGTGAATTAAAGACATTTTACAATGGGACATTATTTGCTTAGAATGAGCTGCTTATGGAATAACCTTAGCTAGGCTTCCGAGGTACACTTTGCCTTCCTGTAAGTATGGTTTAAACACATATGCATACGCACACACATACAGTTTAATTCATAATAAATGCAATCCTCAGTTTTGGAGTGTATACAATATTAAAGTTCATGATGTTTACAGTTTACCTTTCTGCATGAATATATGGACATAAAGTCACTCTTTGAAGAGAAATCTGAAGCACCTACTCTACCAAAAATTCCCAATCTCAACATGCGGATGTTACTGTCACATTCACATGATATAACATACATAGTTCAGTACAGCCTCTGGATATGTTTTGTCTTTTAATTAGTCAGAAGGAACTCCAACATACGGGGTAATTCAATTGGATGCAAGGTCCAACTGCTCACCTGCTGATAACACGTCTACTGGCTGCTGCCAAGAAACATTGGTCCAGCTAGCAGTAAGGTACAATTATAACATCCCATTTGAAAAATAAGCATGTCATAAGTGCTTGTACTGGGAAACTTGGTCTAATTATTACTTTTTGACATTTTCCAGTAAATGTGAATTCCATGTATATATATATATATATATGTTTTTTTTAAATCCCACTAAAATGCCTTTAAGGATTTTTTTTTTTTCACTCATGTCCTTGGTACCATAACCAAAAGCTGAAGTCTTTTTATGCAGCACACATTTCTGAAGCAGTTGCTTTAAGAGCTCTACAGACTTACCCATGAAATGATACTGAATTTACTGAAAAGGAAACTCTTATCCCACTCTATCACCTATCATTGCTGACTCATTCTGGAAATGTGTAAATTGCTTTTCTCTTTCATTGACTAGATTAAGGGGAAGTCTAAGAATTGTAAGGTTTGTTAGTTTATCATTGTTGTATTTCTTAAATGAAACTAATAACTGCTTTTCGAAAGTCTTTCCATTCCTTTTTCAAATAAAGCTTAATCATCATCAAAGAACATTTATAGATCTGTTTTTTTCTAGCAAGAAATATTGCGTTCCATAGGGCTGTGGTGGTGCAGTGGGCTTGGCTGGCTCCCACTCTGGTAGGTCTGGGGTTTGAGTCCCACTTGGGGTGCCTTGCAGCAGACTGGTGTCTTGTGGTGTGTGTGTCCCCTCCCCCTCCAGCCTTGCGCCCTGTGCTGCCAGGTAAGGCTCTGGCTCACGGCAACCCTGCTCAGGACAAGCAGTTTCTGACTGTGTGTGTGTGTGTGTGTGTGTGTGTGTGTGTGTGTGTGATTTCTACTAATGAGCAACTAACTCTAGGTATCTGTGCCTAGAAAGAGCAACCATTCTTATTATAATTTTCAATGTACTTATAAAACACTTTTCTAAATTAATCTCTTTGCAAACCCAAATGTTCATTCTGCTCTTCAGATTAAGTATCTCAGTTAGCGGTTACAATATCAGTTCCCCTCCAGGAATTTGTACTTTTGAAAACTTTCAGAACCATCAGCAGCTGCCCTGCACTACCCATCACCTAAATACATTCAGATTTAATAAATCACAACTACATAACTATAAAATTAAAGTGGTTGCAATACCATCCATACTGTTTCATTTAAAATGTTTAACTAGGTCATACCTAAACCTGAACCTTGGTTTAAAGAGTTAAAACCACACTTGTCTTTGTCAGATTAATGAATATCAAACTGTTTATTAATGATTATACTATGCAGTGGACACAGTGGTGCGGCAGGTTTGGCCTGTGCCTGCTCCCTGGTGGGTCTGGGGTTCAAGTCCCGGTTGGGGTGCCTGGTGACGGACTGGCGTCCCGTCCAGGGTGCGTCCCCTCCCCCTCCAGACTTCTGCCCTGTGTTGCTGGGTTAGGCTCCAGTTTCCTGCAACCCTGCTTGGGACAAGTGGTTTTGGACAATGTGTGTGATTACACTATAGAGTCCCCCAAAGGCACATTAGTAAATTGTCCAATGGTGAATCAAACTATACATCTGTCAAAAAATGACCAATAAACCAGCAATGTGCTGGTGCTGTGTGGCCTGGTATAGACTGCAGTTCACACAGTCTGTCTCAGTAACATATTCTTCATATTCAATACATCCATCTTGGAATTGTGCTTATATATGCCATATTTAGTTGTGAATGCATAGAAATAAAAATAAAGTCAAAAGGTAAAAAACAAAAATGGATGCATGCAGTATGCATATTAGCAGACAGATCTATCAGTTGACTATTCTAAGTTAGCATTCATGTTGTGCTTTGACAGGGTCACCTAATTTAAGCAATTTTAACAAGTCATTTGGAAAAACAGGTAATCACTTATGTTAATCTTATCGGATGGCATATAATCCATTATAACAATGTCTGCTTCAATGTCCCACTGTCATGCAGAACAGAGGACCCAGGGAAGGCAGAACCCAAGTGCAGGATTGTTTATTCAGAACGAAGGGATCAGACTGGTACTTGTTGGGGATGGACAAATGGTCAGTCGATCGGCAGTCAGGGTGAAGATCCGTGGATGAAGTTGGGAGAAAAGACGAATGGTCAGAAGCCAAGGAACAAAGGGGACCCATACATGGAATGCAGTGAGTGCTGTTAGTGCTGTTAGTGCAGAGAGGCCGGTTGTCTGGTTGTCTCAATGAGATTCCACAAGCGAGAAAGGGCTGAGGACTGTCTTTTAAAGCCGAGTACTCCGATTACCATCAGGTGCTTAATCGGAGCCAGGTGCTGCTGACTGAGGTGTGGACGTGATACCCACAGATCAAAGGCACTCATATTTTCTATAGGACTGATGGTTATTGGAGTTCTACAGCTATGTTTTCTTTGGTCTGGCACTCGTTTTTTTGACCTGAAACTTACTATTCAACTAATATGCACAGACAGGTCTGTTCACAGTCCATACTCTTGAAGATGCTCTTAGACAGTTAATTCATGAGAAATGCACAATTTTATTCTTTCTTTCTTTCTTTTAAGCGGAAACCCCTTTAGGAAGAACTTAATTTACGAATATTGCAAGATAAAGAGTAATGATTAATCACAGCAAATTTTGCGATTAACTAGTTAAACGTTTTAGTTGTTTGACAGGCCTAATAATGATACAGCATGTGGAATCTAGAGTAATAACTTCTCCACCTTTTTGCACATTCATTATTCTTAGCTGACATCTTTTGGGAACTCCATCGACATTTGCCACCGCAATGTTTTGTCCCATTGGTGCAGAAGGAAAGGCAGAGATGGTTGTCTGGGAGTCCCCTAGTGACTATGTATGAGTGTGTGTGGGTGGGTGAGCGTGAGTGCTAGGAAACATGTGTGCAAGTGAAATTATCATTCATTATTAGTCTGAACTCAAAGAAAATCTGTCAGAAGAAAAGCCAAGCATTATGAATTAATGTTTAATACAGATTAATCTTCTCAGCCATGGAATACTGAACAAAGGGGTGGTTGAAAATAACAGAAATAATTATGATAAGAGATGAATGAGGGAAAATTAACCGCATCACTCCCCCCGCGCCCCTTTTTTTGTGGGGGGGGGGGGGGGGGGCGGAGCGCCAGCTTGTGGAGACCACATGTGCAGCAGAGGAACTGCTGTAATTAAACACATGGGAGCGTAAGCAAGTATGCAGATGCACTGATCCAGGGTCCAAAATTTTTTGTTTGATCTGAATGCAAAGGATACAATGTAAGGGTATACAATATGCATAATCTGCTAAGGAAACCAGTTGGCACAGATTCTCCAGATACATTTTTCCATTTTTTGTTGTATGATACCAACCAACATCAACAACTGCTTGTCCTGAGGTGAGTCGGTGCCTTACCCAGCAACACAGGCAGCAAGGCCAAAGGTGAAGAAGACACACCCACGACAGGACATCAGTCCATCACAAGGCACCCCAAGCAGGGCTTGAACCCAAGATCAACTACACAGCAAGCACTGGCCAAACCCATCAAGCCATGCCACCACACCCCCCCAATTGTATAATGTAATATTTAATTAGACAATGTTAATACATGTGAAAAATATAACTGTGCTTTTCACCTACTGCATTTTTAAATGTGAACTAAAGCAAAGGAACACAAAATCCTAGTGTTCAGTCCTGAGTGAAAATTGTCCCAGAATGTAAATGTGTTCCAAATGCTTTCATCTGTGGTATTGACATCGTTTACTCTCTCAGTCAGGTCCCACTCTCTGCTTGCGGTGCCTTGAGACAGACTGGCGTCCCATCCTGGGTATGTTCCCTCTCTTTTCAGCCTTGCGCCGGGTGTTGCCAGGTTTGGCTCCGGTTTCAGACAGTGTGTGTGTGTATACTATGTAGTATTTAGCTGACACTATTTCTCTAAGATGATCTACATTGCTAGATACATTATACTAAACTCTCCAATTATTCACCCATCTATACACCAGAGCAATGTAACACACACACATTACTGGCAATTTAGAGTTACCTATTCAATTCAGATACATGTCTTTGGACTGTGGGAAGAAACCAAAACACACAGAAGAAACCTTTGCAAGCATGAAGAGAACATGCACACAGCCTGAGAAGTGCACGCAGACTGAGCTGGGATTCTGCTCTCACTGTGCTACCCTGAGCAGATATCAATGCCAACATGGAGTCTTCTTCACTATTTAATTTTGGCTTGTGCTGCATTAAGTTCTCAACCTCCATTAGTCCTTCATTCCTAGTCACCATTATCTTACTAATCATGGCCCCAATGAGTAATCATGCCATCTCATTTGTACAATCCAAACTATGTCAGCTTGTTTGGTGTGTGTGTGTTTTCACTGATTTAGTTGTTTTAATGTTTGTTTTTTGTGATCATTTAAGTGTGTATAATAGCTTTGAAAAAGCTTAGAAAGCTCAGGTAGATGGCCATGAAGTACTATAGAGTAATTAGTCAAGGGAAACTGCCTAGCATTGTGTTATGATGACTAGTGTTAAATATTGAAGTCTTTGAGTCAATTTAAATGGGAAATTTTGATATTTTACCATTGATGGATGTAAGTTTTGGAACTTGGGAATACTTTAAAAATTTTGCTGATAAACGAAATTGTCATTATGTGTTTGACTATAAGAATTCACAGAGCTACCCATGGTTTTTCAGGAACATGTTACGCTTCCAAGGTGAGGGAAGACTGTACTCATAAATGCAAAACCCAGAGACTATTAAAGTAACTGCCCTAAAAAATTTTCACATATTCTGACTCACTGACAGGCCGCCTAAAAAATCTTAATGTTTGAGAACATCTATAAATAGTATTGCTTGCAAAGTTGTTGTTATACTTTTAAAAAGGTTCTTCTGTACAGCAGTCAGCTTTGAGTCTTAGATTGATAAATGGCTGCAAAGATTACTGTCTCTTTGACTTTCAACAGACTTCCCTCTTGGCATAATTCAGGCGACGGTGTTTGTTAATTACAGTTGTTCAATGGCAGTAATGAGGGGCTTGTCTTGAGTCTGACATGTTATTAACAGCAAGAGAATGTCTTCATTAGTCAGTATTAGTCCATCCTACTCTGCCCTCATTGTGTCTTTCACCCTCACAGTGACTGCTGGAGCAGTAACAGTTAACATCTTTACTGTAGCTGCACACAATGTGTTTTTCCATGTGATTAAGGCACTAATTAAGACCGAGGAAACCCATGTCCTGAGGGAAGCTTCCTTGGCAATGCTAATTAAATGTGTGAGGCCTGAGCGAGGTGTGGCTGTGATCAGCTGTGACACCATGCGCTACGATGGACACACTGGACGAGAGAGATCAGGGAGCGCTGTTGGCTGGATCTTCACTACCTCTTCACACACGCCTTGCTAATTCACACTGGGATGCATCGCTTTGACGGCAATTTATCGCCCTGTCAGCCTCACTGATCGCCTTAGTGCTTCCCACACAAGGACCTTGCCAGAGACCTACACATACACATCTGTTTTTCCTGTTTCAGTCCGATTCGGTTGCTGTAAAGGAGACTATTGAAACTCGGGTTAAAATTGCCTCAAGGAAATATATGAAAGACATCAGGACTGTGATAGAACCTTTAAGGTGAAAATATCCAAGCCAACATGTATACAGTGTACCTCAAATGGTCTCACAGTGAGGATGTATTAGAAGTGATTGTCTCTCCTGTCATCACCATTAAATCAGGGACAGACAAGCAGAGCAGATTCTGAATGTCTATCTGCTAAAATTTTCAGTGCAAAGAGATTTTTGACAAGGGCAAACAGGCAGCCAGAAGACATTCCCAGTCTCACCTTCTGCCAAATCAGCCTGAGGTATGTCTTCAGTTACAGATTTTGAGAGAGGCTCTGGGGGACCGAAAAACAGAATCACTGCTTATTTGTCTATGCAAAGATGATTTTTAATTATTTTAATACTTGTGCGTATGTCTGTGTTTGGGGGCAACATCAAATGGATAGCAAGTGTTAGAGAAAAACTGCCACAAATAGCTTAAGTGTAGAGTGAAATTTTCAGGTGCCCAGATGCATTGTAGGAATACACTTTGTAACTGCTGCTCCACTTCAGTGAAGCATTTTCTTTTCTCTGAAGGCCTTAGAGGTATAGCAGGTCGCTGTTTTGGTCCTTTCATAGGGCACCCTAACCTCCACCTCTCTTCCTCCTGCTATCTCTAATACAGCAAAACCCAGATTAGAGCAGGTGCTGCATTCCTCTATTTTCCCTATTTAGTTCAGGTAGTCCTCCACAGGGCTGTCTCCAATAAGTCTTCTCAATTTACTCTGTTCTTTTTAGTTTCTTCCTTCCGGAATCACATAGATGGCGATGGCCTCCTACCAAATCGATATGATTCTTGCATATCCTACTGCAGAATAAATTGCATTTGCTGGTTGTGGATGAGTTGCTATTCTTCTCCCCATCTAACAGCATAGTAGAAAGGTAAACATCTATAAATGGCTTTTGGGTGAACACGAGTTTTACACAAATAAATGATGTAATAGAATGGTAACAAAGCTGTAAAGTTTAGAATGATTTCCAATTCAGTAGTTGTGCCATTTCAGTAACAGTTGACTCTAAACATTCTTAAAATGTGAGTACTTAAAATATTTATTAAAGTTGTCATAACTTCCATAATAAAGTGAAGTATTTCCTCCAGCCATAATATAGGGAGCAAATGGTCATCTCACTACTAAAACTTTTTTCCTTTCAGTTCTGTTCAAATTCTGATTTTCTGTCATGTACCATGTCATGCTCAGGAATACAGTTTGTTAAAATATAGGCCTCTCAGTACATGTTATATCAATATTATTGTGTACATAGAGTAAAATAAAATTTTTAAAAAATCAGAGTGAAATAGTCTGCTTATTATCATTGTTTATTATTCAACTTGTCATTATAAGGAAAGGGTTTTTTAATATGTATGCCTCTCTAGTTTGTAACAGAAAATGTGTCAGGTTGATTACATAAAATGTGTAATACAGGTTCCACAGGGATCACAGTTCATGAATTCTTCTCTTTCTTTATGAATCCTTCAACTGACAGTTTCTGAATATATATTATTCTGGAACTTTCACAATAAGTTCAGTGCAGCAGTGTTTTGGAGCTCAATATACATCACATTATGTCACTATTCTTCTGCTGAAATTCACATTTTTGGCCTTTGTCAGAATGCTGTTCATAAAACAACAATTAATTTGGATTTCAGAAAGAAAATTATGTTATAATGCATCCCTAAGATCACTACGTGAATACCCTTATGCATTAACACACACACACACACACATTTTCAGAACCGCTTGTCCCAGACAAGGTCACGGGGAACCGGAGCCTACCCAGTAACACAGGGCGTAAGGCCAGAGGGGGAAGGGGACACACCCAGGACAGGACGCCAGTCCGCCACAAGGCACCCCAAGCAGGATTTGAACCCCAGACCCACTGGAGAGCAGGATTGTGGTCCAACCCAGTGCGCCACCGCACCCCCAAGTTATGCATTAACATTTCAAAGAATTTCCTTGTTTCCTGCTTTTTCTGCAAATACTTATCACACAGCATGGGTGGGTGTTAGATCAAAATTTGTCACACTATAGTTTTAGTTTTTGCTACTGTATCATACCATGTTATTCTACTAAGGTGGGATAAAGAATGAAACTATTACAATTTAGTCCTTCTTCCTGAGACTGGAAGTTGTCTACTGGCAGATACATGAATTTCCACAACCATGAAGGGAAGCAATCGCAAACAAGTATTAAAAAAGAAATTGCTTGTCAACTGCTGCAGACAGTGTTTGCACGCCGTGTTTCATAATGAGAAATGCAGTATTGGTGGCGTTTTCTGGTGCATACACTGAGTACATTTCTTGGTTTACACCTATCACAGAACAACTCCCATACATACATTGACAAAAGGCCATCTTGACATTTTAAACCATGGTATTTTAGTACATTGATGCATAAATTGACATAATTTGTTTTCAAAAGATTCCCTTTGTTGAGTCTGACAGTATTAAAATAGATGGTGTGCACTCAAATTTTCATGAAATAATATTTTAAATTAGTTTCGAGCAAGTTTGTTTTATTGCCTAAAACAGGCCCAAAATTAAGAAAATGTGTTCAGAACTCACAAGAGCTGGTGAAGGTCAAAAAAAGTTAATATTCATTTGAAAAAGGCATAGCCAAGGCACAGCATACAAAATAGAGCTCCTAACACCAAAAGGTGATGGTTCATTGCTTTTGCTAGTTATTCTGCAATGCCACTGCAATACAGAAGGCAGGAGGATTCTTGCCCCTCTTGGGTGGACTGGATGATGGTCAAGAAGTCTTTCTTCTACAGCAACATGGAGAACGTGTGCAGAGCAGAGGGGGGTGGGAGGGAATGGGATTCGGATGGTGAAGCTATTACTGTGTTAATAATGGTTAAAGTCTGTATAAATCAGAACATTGGCCAGAAAGTGCAGAACTGACAGAAAAGCTTACAGCAATGAGTCATTTAGCCAGAATGATGTATGATCTATGTTTCGTTTAGTTTGGAGTTCTTGCAGACTTTTTTCCCTTGTTAAATGAATTTTTGGCTTCTTACCCTAGCAAGTCATGAGAAAACCAAACCTGTAAAAACAACAGTAATTATTGTAGCAACACTGGAATAATTCTGTATTGGTCCAGGGTTCAAAATACTGAATAAACAAACATTAAGATTTTCATTTAAGAGTTAAAAAAGCTGAATATTTGTCTCGATCACGCTTGCACCTCAGTGAGAAGCACCTGGTTGTAATCAGAGCAACAAGGTATGAAGAGCACCACTCCACCACCCAGCTCTGGAATCTCAATCAGACAACCGTCCCCTCTGTGCTCGCTGCTCAGCTCACCTCATCTGACCAGCTCCTTGTGTCTCCATTCCTTGTTTCCCCTTGCCATTCCCCTCACCCCTGTATTCTGTCTCCCATAGCATTGACTATTGCTTGTCCCTTTGACCTCATCTCTGGATCACCCTCGGTACTATGCTTGCTCCTAGGATCAGAACCTTTGCCTGCCCCTGACCACGAGATTTGCCTTGCCCTTTAAACCAACGCATGGATGATCCTGAACCTGGGTCCAGTCCCCAGGTCTCTTATGTGTTGGCATTACAGTATTGATTTTAAATGTTCAAATATGCCATAAAATTACTTCAAAATGAAATCCAATACATTCAACCAATACAATCACAATCATTAAAAATAAATAAACAAATAAATAAATACACACACACACACACACACACACACACACACACACACATACACACTGTCTGAACCGCTTGTCCCATACAGGGTTGCAGGGAACTGGAGCCTAACCCGGCAACACAGGGCGTGAGGCTGGAGGGGGAGGGGACACACCCAGGATGGGGCGCTAGTCCATCGCAAGGCACCCCAAGTTGGACTTGAACCCCAGACCCACCAGAAAGCAGGACCTGGTCCAACCCACTGCACCACCGCACCCCCACCTAAATAAATAAATAAATTAATTAATTAATTAAATTGAACACCTAAAAGCTGAAAATGCTACGAAGCCACAATTTCTTAACTCTCTTGGCAAATATGTGTGTTTGTGTGTATGTGTATATGTGTGTATCTCTCACACCCTGGACCGTACTGGGGTTGATTGCACCTGGCAAGAATCAGTGGGGCAGAGTATAAAGGATGCCACACCGCCGCTCCAAGGTTGCGGAATCTCATTAGGAAAACCGTCCCCTCTGTGGTTGCAACCAGCCACTTCACCTTGCTTGTCCCTTGCCCTGGGTTCTTGCTTTGTTTCCCCAGCCCTGACTCCTCATCCCCATATCCTGACACCCTCGTCTAAGACCTTCGCTTTGTACTTCGACTTTGGATCATCCCTTAGAATGACGTTTGCACCTATTCTCTTTGATCCACACCTGTCCCAGGCCACGATTCTTGCTTTGCGCTTTGGACAACTACTAAAACATCCCTCATACGGTCCCTACCTCCTGTCTCCTGCTCTTGTGTATGTGACAGTCTGTAAAGTTTTCACCATGTTATACACGGTTCACTTTTTTCCAGCTTTCTTCCAGAAGCCTTTCAAGGAGTTGAGCTACCAGCCTTCTTGTTGGAATTCAATCTCTGAAATGGCTGCATTACCTGCTACTTAACTCCCTCAATAACAATCGATCATATCATATTTTACATGTAAGAACTAGAAACGGTGATTACAATGCTGTTTCCAGTATTTCAAGAAAAATCCATCACCATTCATCTGTGTCTTATTTGAAAAATCATTGCAACCTAATTGGAATGCAGCAAAGATTACACAGAAAGTAGCTCAACTTGATATGTTTTCACATGCTATCTTTCAAAATTTATATTCTCAAAAAGGAAACAAACACAAAAGGCTCACTCTGAATGTGCTTCCTGGGAGGTTCTTTCTGCAATTCCGAAATCAATTATGACGGAAATCACTTTGACCATTTTTTTGGCACAACAAACCTGAGTTTTGCTGTATCAAAACTGAAAGCACATAGTCAAAACATTTTTCATATTCATTCAAAAGTTGAGGTTTGCATGAAAGTATAGTACTGCTGTTATTTTTTTCTTTGTTGCTTGAAAATAATTTAGATCTTCTATGTTTTATGTACATAATTTACATAATTTTATAATTTTAGGTAACTAAACCCCTTTTATTTATTTTTCTAACTGGGTAATTTTTACTGTGGGCTTTGGACCTTCAAATGTAGTAGAAGATCACAGTGCTATCCCCAGTTAAAAAAGCTGCCTTTTTAACGATAAAAAAAAAAAAAAAAAACATAACGTAGGCCTTGTAAATCAGATGTTTATTCTTTATAGTTTTACATGTCCTGATAAATGTAGCATCCTGTAGTGTAACTTGGGTTTGTTGTGGTGCTGTACAATAGAAAATTGTAGGAAAATTTTTAGCCGTGTGTTCAAAACTCCAAGAACACAGCCTGTGTCCAGAATGACAGCTGTCACCGTCCTGGCTTTCTCTGGCATTTCCCCTACAGATTCAGCTCATCTGTATTCCCAAGCAGTTCTGCATAGCTTCCAGTAAATTACCAAGCCTGAATCGGAGCGCTTAGTAAAAGCTTCTACTGCTGAAATGAGGGGAGGAGATGTCTTCAGCAAGCAGACTTCTCTCACCCTGTGACCTCACAGCATATTCCTTGTAAATATCTTAATGTGATACCCTAAGCACTACGGTCCATACAACTGGGCCAAGACTGCATCCATTTGTTTGTGATTGCAGAGCAGGCAGACCAGATAGCCCATATGCTTAAATCCTTGACCTTCTTAACTTTAAAATGTACTCTTTTTTTCAGGCAGTATCGATGGTCAAACACTGATCAGGTATTTTTCTTTTTGTTAAGAAAGAGAGATGATCAAATCTGAAACTAAAAAAAAAAACAAGCCTTTACTCTAACAGAAAGTTGGTTAAAACTTTAATTTGATGAACCTATTAGGTGATTCCTGTTCAAATAAAGAACACAACAGCACAGACTGGTGTAACCATTTTGTAGTGTGCTGCACTCTGGGTTTAGATGGGCTAAAGAAGGACACATGAGCAGTGTTCATTATGAACGTCTATTGGGAAGCCAGCACAAAGAGAAATGTGTAGACGCAAACACAAAGAAGGGCTCTTGGTCCAAGGACCCCTTTTTCTCAAGGACCTGCACATCAAGCAGGCCTTCCCAGTCTGCTTAGACTTTCTCAAGCTTTCCTTCTCCTTCCACACTGTCCAACAAGCACTCACCCTCTTATAATTCCTTTCAGCCCCCATAGCAGTGGAACAACTATTTTACATCTTTCCCTCAATTCCGAATATTTACAAAAAACATCTTTTTCCTCACGAACATGACATGCCTCAGTAACATGGGTCATTATATCATAACAATTTATTTGATCAACATGAGCCAACTGGTGATGATTACATGAGTTATGAATAATTTTGCCATTGTAAGTATTGTTTTTTATAACTTCTAATAATTAATATATACAAGAACTGATCTGATGTTATAGGAATAGGATTCATTGCATTGTATTATGGTGGGTAAGTTACAGTAGTCATCTTAGTTTCAGAAATAGATGTTCATACTGAGGGGGTGTGGTGGCACAGCAGGTTTGACCTGTGCTTGCTTTCTGGTGGGCCTGGGGTTCAAGTTCTGCTTGGGGTGCCTTGCGACGGTCTAGCGTCCCATCCTGGGTGTGTCCCCTGGGTGTATGATGTTCGTACTGAAGAAAATTAAAATGGTAATGGTTAGTTGAGAAATGGTACATTTTAAAAACATATTTTAAAATGTGCAAATTACAGTCCATTAGATAGTTTAAGAAGATACGGGAAATGAATGGGCTGGCCTAGTTGAACAAAATGTTCCATTTACATTTGGATAAGCAGGCTTCCAAAAGCACTTCAGAAGTATTAAGTTAGAGTTTCGGTTCTTAAAATGGAAAGGAAGAAAAATGAATGGAAACTGGAAAATGCACAAAGTTTACCAAAATGCAAAGATGTAATTAGTGGAACCATATATTTAAAATATGGTTCATACTAATTCTTCTGCCTTGCTATTGCTGTCAATATTTAATTTATCTATATTTATGTTTGTGGTTTGGCCACACCCTGCAGTTCAGTCCTTCTGTTTCTTTTCACCATTATTTTCTCACCTATCTCTAACCTTCAGTTTAAATCAAAAGTGTTAACAACAGAACCAAAATTTCATAAATATTCTATTAGAATCCAAAAAAAAAAAAAAAAAAAACTCTAAAAGACAATTTTAATCTTAATGGTCTGCCAAAAAATTCTTTGAGAAAATGAAATATGAGAACATTTCCATTTTCTTTTCAGATTTAAAATTCCGTCTAAGACATTTCCAATCACAATTTGACCATGAACATCAGACAGAAATGATTACCAACCAGTCCCTTAGATATTTAGGCCATCCAATGAACCCCTCTTTTACTGAGTCCATTCTGCAAAAAATGCATCACTGACCATCTGGTCACCCATAAAAGAATAGTAATTTCAAAATATTTTTGTTCAAATTAATTAATAGGATTGAATCTTTGGTAGATTGCCCAAATGGACTCAGTTCCTGCAAACTGGAGTGTTTTAGTCATTTCTTTAGTCATTTATGTATCTTACTGATGTCTGATAACTGCAACACGTGAATGTAAATTGCCCCAGTCAATGACAGACAAGACAGTGCAGTGATCTAAACACCTCCCCCCACAGTCTGTGACACACACCAAAGTCTGCTGTGGGACTAAACGCAAGCTGGAAAATCACAATTTTGCATTGTATGTCAGTTCAGCACATTTAATATACTTCTGAATTATTCAAAGATTCAGTGATTGAAGCAACTGCATTACATCTATAATCCATCTTTTTGGTTCTGAATTTAGAGGAAATCATTTAGAATTGTGGCAAATGATTAAAAAATCAACATAAAGATGTTTTTAAAAAGAAAGAAGGACACGACACAGAGACGTGCACATGTGAATGTGGAAATTCAGCGAACAATTTCAAAAGAAAACAGTCAAAACATAACTGTCAGAACAAAATACGTTTTCGAATTAGTTTTTCTTTTGAAAGAATAGTGCCATTCTGCTGGCTTTTGTGTGTCAACATCAAAGAAACAAGAGGTTTAGAGACACTCCAATACAATTAATGACAAGCAGATGAGATAAAAAATGTAATAGTTCCCCAAGGAGAGGCCACACAATCAGACTTCCCTCGATGTGATGAGGAACTCCTCATCTTGATTTACTTGGAGATCGGAGGAAAAGGGAGATGGGCATTTTATTCGTGGGGAGAGATTAAACCACAATGTGGTGACCTCTGATCTACAGCTTGTCAAGAATTTGATTAGTCTCCACACTTGCATCTATACATCAGGGCATTGATGTTTAATCATGTGTTAAAAATTAAAATAAGAAACTAATTCATTCACTACTGCAATCTGACAGCTAAATGAATAATGCATACATTGTTGAAAATGAATTTTAATATAATCCTTTTTCATAAATGGATACAATCTGGTATGACAGTCTAACTGTTATTATACACTGGAGGTCAGTAGGGTCTGGGTAATTGGTCATTGTGGTATGAATGAGATACAATGGGGTGGTGAAGCCTGTCTCGATTCTGAGAAAACTATTGAAGAAATTATCATCTGGTATATCTTTATCCCTTCAGGATAAGATTATGAATGTGTGCAGTGGTGCTTCTGGTGATGCACCGACCCAGTGGAGCCAGTTGAGCTGACAGCCAGTGAAAAAAGGAAAATAAATAGAAAAGTATCCATCCCTTCAACACAATATGTACAGTGACTGAGCAATCGAGAGTAATAAAATTCACCTCTGAGGAATTTATTACCCAATATTTATGAAAAATACGGAATTTTGAAGAGGGAAATGATAATAAAAATGCCTGCTGCTAGACACGCTAAATTAACTACACCTTGAATCACTTCAAGATGAATAACAGGGTGAAACTGTATCTCAGGTAAGGTATCAGCTTTGAAGATGTTTTTGTGCTGCTGAAGAGCATTGGCTCAATGAATGTGATGTGAAATGTGGCGAGAGTGATTGGTAAAGCTTAGCAGCCCATGCAATGCAAACACTTTGCAGTTTCAGTAGATGTTGGGTTCCAGCAAGCAATGACAGTTCTCTCCCAAGATCAGCATTCATCTAGAAGCCATTAGATCACAGTAAGATGTGCAGCTCAGAGCAGGTTTTTAGAAACTGGATTTGGAGATAGCTGTTGCGATGCTGGACTTTCTTTTTATATGCATTTAGCAGCACACTCCATCAGGCTTGGATGCGATCCATTTTGATATGACATTGTGACATCAAGTGGCATGCTTGAACTATGATATGCAGTTTGCTTCCACAAATCTCTTGTTTCCTCAGTGTATAACACTTCTTGTGTGTCACCAACAAAGTGCTGTATTAACCACATTTGCAAATGTAATCCAGCTGTTTGTGACACATTTCGCTGCTGGTGTTTTGCTGGCACATTCAGAATGAAGACCCTTATCACAGTCAGCCACTTCATAATCTGTCTGTGGCTACCACTGAGATCTGTATCTGGCAGCAACCCATCAGACCCAGATCCTTAGTCGCTTAACCCTTGAGTCTTTGCAGTACTGATCTGAAATGAAAGGAAATTAAAAATGGGTCCTGTGAATCTGTGACTTGCTGCCCAAAAGACGATCAGGCCTTAATTGAGTCTGAAGTGGACAAGCTGACTGGTGGTCAATGATACCCTGGAGGAGTTGATATGTCTGCATCCTTCCTTCTTTGAGGGAATATGTCAGCAATGTTTGTTCCAGCTCACTCTTCCACATGTTAGCAGAGCAGTCAATGGGCTGGTATCCTCTAGACTCACTCTCACGTGCAGTATTCTCTGTGTAGGAGTCGAGCCACACCCCACTCATTTTCATACAATTTAGAAGCCCTGCCGTCAAGAGGTAGCTGGCACATAATTAATGTTAGCAATTGCAACTGCAAGAGTGATAACATTCCTGCCCATGTTTAGAGAGAGCCAGATGTCTGGATGTGCCCAGCTTGTCTTTGAATGGGTTGGTACACAGAAATGCACACATGTACACAGGTTGCTTCTTGTAACGTACTCTGATCCTTAGACATTGTTAGTGCCCAGCATGTTTCATCACTTTAATAATATCCTTGTTTCATGGGAAAATAAATTAAAAGAAGTCCCCCCGTGGCCTCTGAACTGCTGACATTGCGAAGTTTAAAAAAAAAAATTGAACCCTGTGTGCATTATGTAAAGTCAGAATGTGCTTCAGTGTCATGAATGACAGTTATGTCTTCTAGTTTTGAAACTTGTTTGCTCGTATGATTCTTGAGGATAGTGGCCTCTGGGTAAGAATGAGATTATTTCTTTATTTATTTATTCACTACTGTAATTGTTATTTCATTTTAATTGCTTGTAAACCTGAGTCACACATCAACTGGCTGTTCTCAACAGTGTTCATGTCCATCTGGATGCCTCGAAGGCAAGGTTTGTAGTCTGCCAAAACGCTTCCTGCCAAGCCAATTTCTGCAAACTAGGGCAGCGAGTATCATGACAGTTAAGTCAACAGACATGTAACCTAAAGGTTAATGGTTCAGCTCCGTGGTGCCCTGCTCTTGTAACCCAAATTGTTCATGTTAATAAAAGAAAATGCAAAAGTGATAAAATCTACAGCTAAGCAATGCTATAGCTGCTCATATACAATAATTATGGAAAATGTTTGTTCCTGTGTTTACTGCTTTCTCTTTCACTTCCACAAATGGACAACCTGCAGGCTGCTAACAACACTCAAGCAACAACCAGCTGAGACAGTTTGACAGACTTACACTTTCCCCCTTGTGGCAGAATGAGCTGATTACATTGTACTGTCTTGCTGCTTTCAAATGACACATGGTGTCAGTCAAGCTCAGAAGACCGCGTGTGCTGTGCTGAATAGTGCGTTTCCTGCTTGAGCAAAGCTCATGCTAGATCACACATTCAATAACATTGACGTTAGATAATAGAAAGCATTGTGCATAAATCTTCCAACTGAAAAATGCAGTTTTCAGTTCATACAACACCAATTCTCAATGCACTTCTACTTTGATTTATAGTCATGTAAATATAGAAGCAGAAGATGCAATAATGATGTATAAATGCATGAAATGTATCACACCGAAGATGATGATGATGATGATGATGATAATAATGATGATGATGATGATGCCTTTCGTTGGACTGCTTCCTGTAACCATGGAGTAATAATACTACTTTTTATGTGTAATGTTTAGCTTACTGTTTAGGCAAAGTAAAGACCATAGTACATGAAACCATTTTGATCCTACAATTTACCACCACTTCTTGCTCTGTTTAGAACCCTAAGCTGAATGAAAGATCTGTGCTGGTTAGTTGTACTCAGGGCTTTTGTCAAACTCACTAGACAGTAATCATCTGTTATTGATAAACAGCGGAAACTGTGACATTTTTCTTTAAAAACTAAAGGTTAGCGAAGTAACTCAAGTCAACTTATCCAGCTCTACCTATGCCTGGCTCTTTTTCTTTTCTATAGTATAAATGTTTTTTGTTTCAAAGCCTATGTTTTTTGTGATTTGTCCACCCATGGTTGCACAAATGGAGCACCATAACTTGTCCCTGGCAAGTTTGTTTATTCTGCTAGGGGAATGGGAGTTTCCAGTTACCCCACTCTCCATTAAATCAGTGCCTTGACAAGAACAGATGCTAAGGCTAGGAACTGGGACAGAGTCAGGGAGAACAAGATGATTCAGACAGCATCTGATCCCCACAATAAAGGCATGAGATGGAGCCAAAAAAGGAGTGTCGTAGGAAACACCGGTACTGACACAGATTTCTCATTAAAAACAAAAAAGCCATCAGTAACAGTCCCAGAAATATCACCTCAAACACAGGAAAGTGCTTTGGGTTCAGACATATTTCAATTTCAGAGAGTGGAGAGCAACAATAATGAAAGTGCATCAGATAACTCATGAAATGTAGATACTAAAATTCTCAAAAAAGGTGTGTTCTTCAGTCATCAAGGAAAGCACATTGAAAAAATGTGTAGTTCTGTATGCAAAATAAACTAAGAGCATATGTTATGTGGGTTCAAGCTATCAGTGACTCCTTCCTACGAAAGCAGAGAATAAAATAAAGAAGCTTTTGTTCTGAGAAAGAGTCTAGGCCTTCTCAAGATAGAAGAACATGAATTATTTGAGAACATAAAGCACTTTTCACTGAAAACCTTTCTAACTGTGTAGGCTTGAAACATGGTGATTTTTTAAAAATATTATTAAACCAAGAATATTATTGGCGTCACTGTCAGTATGAAAGCAGTAGTGTGCAACACAGGGCTGAAAATTGTGTTATATTTTGCTGACCCTGTTTGGGCATTTGATTTCAATCTATTGTTTTACAATCTCACCTAAAAAAACGCTGTGGTATGTTCTATCTGGCTGGGAGGGAAGACAAACATTCCTAGGGTCTTGTTTGGCTTTGGGAGACTGAATGCAATCAGGTGCATTTAGTGTGATTAGATATTACTTTTAGGACAGACTCAAAACAAATCTGAGACCAACACAGGCAAAAACCATGATTTTAAATGAAAAAGAAATAAAGGCAGACAGACCTCTATCCACCCTACGAGTTTAAGGTTCAGAAATTATAATGTGATTTGACTTGCAAAAAACACCTTTAGCACAACCAAGCCCAAGTGTAAGCCTGGTAAATGGACAGGTCAGTGCTTTTTCAGCAAGTTTTGCAATGGAAAGAAACAAGTGAATGGCAGGACAACAGGACCAGTCAGTGTCACTCATATTTGACTCTACATTTTCACATTTGACAGCTTATCACCTTGTCACCAACTCCTACTTTTTTGTTTGGATATGAATATTTTGTACTTTAGACTTTTTCATGCTTAAAAAATACTACAAATACTGTTTTCTTCTATCCATTGCTTTCAGCACAGTGCTATATGAAATGAAGTGAGACAGTTTCCCCGCAATCATGTGCATCAGCAGCTGTAAAAAGACCAATTTATACTCTTCCTTTTTTCATAGGATTGTAATTCTGTGCCATCACACCTCCTTAACTTCATTTCTGACCTCTTTTGTTCTTTTGTCATTTTTGTCACCTTTCCTCGGTACCTGAAATATCATTCACTTAAACCAAGACATTGGGTTTATACACCCACAAGAATTTTATATGTGAAAAACACCTCACGTGTTAATAGTAAATTATTTACATCTACTTCAGTCTTCCATTGTATTTCACGATATGTAAGGAAAGAATACTAAAGCTGGCTTCTTTTTAATTTCTCTGAGATTTATTGCCCAATCAATTCATTCATTCATTTATTTGAGGGGTGATTTTTCAAAGATGTAAGGGCCCTTTGTGTACCTTTCCTTGTATAATCAAAGAGATATATTCTGTTTTCAGGCATGACAGTGATTTGAAAGGGTTTTAATACACGTCCATCATCATCAGCACCCGTTTTAAGAGCAGTCCATAAATAACCCATCAGTCACACCATGCCTAATGAAGACTTACTCCCGTTGTACTAAATCCTACGCATCCAATTTAAATACAGGTATTAGGGAAGCCCAAATGCTCAAGCTGACATATGGGGTGTTAAAGAGCTTGACATTTTTTAAACCCATTATTTCCCATTAAAAACCTCCTCTGCGCATTTACCACAGCGGCAGTTGTACTGAGTTTGCCTGGGCACTCCACCCACCACTGGACAGGCCAAGCTCATAAATCAGTCTGGTGGACGCAACCATGAAAGTAAAGTTTCCACTGTGCAATGTGGATCTGAAACAGATGGCGGGGGGGGGGGGGGGGGGGGGGGGGGGGGGGGGGGGGGACATCCCCTTTCGAGGTGTGCAGAGACTTGTGTCAGGAACATTGCGCCAAACACATTCAGTCTACCAAGTCTGATCTTAACTTATAAATTGCTTCCCGTCTGCCGTGTGACCTTGTCCATTTGGTTTAGTCAAGAGGGATTACTTTGTATCTGGTTGGGTTTCCATGGTCTATTTGGATGCCTCAAAAAGCATTACTTACAGCCATCCATTCCCTGATTTAATCTTAATATCTGAAAACTTCTCACTCCATCATGATGTGATGAGTTCTGGTTGCTGCTGCCAGTTCTCTGGTTGTGCCATTCATGTGGGACCGTAAAGAAGAAAAATATATTCTATTTCCCAAGCAAGTTATTACCATTTCTATGGGACCCCATAACATTTATTATCTGAATTGAACGTAAGAAATACTGAAGGTATTAAATGTTCTTAATTTATACAGCTAATTTATTGTGACATTTTTGGATTTGTAGGGCTGTTTTGAGCAAGGATAGCATGATAATCAAATAATCTGATAAGATATACTGTATAAAACCTGTACCCTGCAAGATAAAATTTATTTTAAAATTAATAGAGAAAATTATACTATCTGATATATTTTCATAATAATTAAAATTGCTAAAAAAAGTAGAACTAATTCCAGAACGGGATGAAAAATAGGTCACAGTTGCCTTACAATCCACTCATAAGGCAGTTTTTTTTTTTTTTTTTTTTTTTTAACCAGTTAATGTTTTTGTTGAGATGGCTATGAAAGACTGTGCCAGTACACGGGTCTGTCCCAGGGAAATACTAAGGCATTTGTTCCACTTACCAGGTAGGCGGTTCACATAAGATATTCCCTATGGCTGTGGCAAATTTGTTTTCTTATTTTTTTGGAAAACGCACAGCTTCTATGGGTCTGTAGCTTGACTAATTTAGGGTTCTTCGGCTTGTTAAGTAGTTTTCATCACTGTGGTGTGGTGGACAACGGCTGCTGTACCCTAGGAACAGAACTCTGATTTGTCCAACAGGTTGTGTATCTTAACAGTCATGCACCAAAACCCAACCTTTTGTGCAAGAAACATATACATGTCTTCAGTTTTTCCTATTTTCCTGGTCTAAAGCAAATATATCACAGTGTTATTTGAAGTCCACTGCCATAGGTGCTTTGATTACATTAAGCCACATAAAAAAAATGAAATGCATCAGTGTTGTCTGTATAGTAATGTATCTTATTATAGATTTACTGTAAATATCCATAAAGTCTATTTATTCTGTAGACAGAAAAATCTTGAAAAGGTGGTTGAACTTTTATTCAGTATTCTTATTGTGTCCAAACAGTGATAAGGCATAAAGGTTATGGCACATAAAAGGTTATGGTGTGCCTGCTTGCCTTCAGAATATAAGATTCTGTCTAATTTAGTAGCTAGCACAGTTCTGATAAACATTTGACAGTGCTGATAATATTGAAATTTAAACGTTCCTTCTTTAACTCACTTCAGATATACACACACACACACACACACATTTTCAGAACCGCTTGTCCCATACGGGGTCACGGAGCCTACCCGGCAACACAGGGCGTAAGGCCAGAGGGGGAAGGGGACACACCCAGGACGGGACGCCAGTCCGCCGCAAGGCACCCCAAGCGGGACTTGAACCCCAGACCCACCGGAGAGCAGAACTGCGGTCCAACCCACTGCGCCACCGCACCCCCCACTTCAGATATAGTACACTGAAATACTCCATAATCAATTTTTCAGCCCACTTACGTTTGCCATGGTCTGATTTATTGTATTTCATTATAAATCTGATTTTATTTTAGATGGCATCAAAGAAAACATGTCAATAACTTTAAAGAAAAACTATGGCATAAAAGGAATAAAAAGACAGCAAATAATTAGCTTTGTCAGCTTCAAAATTATCTTATTTAGTTATTCTTTCTGGGAAAAATGCTATGAGCTCTATTTCAGATTTTTGACTCAGTAATTATTTAGCGGCTCAGAGCAGCCAAGTATTTATCTGACCTTTACAAAAATATGAAGACTCTTACTTTATTAGCTTTGTAATCCAAGCTGACAGAATTCATTATTGCTGTCAATATGACTAGAAGATATATGGCATAAACACAATGCTCATGGGGGCAATTAAGAGATTAACTGGGGTTATTTTATTGTCTTGTTAAAGTCCCATAATTTTCAAGATGGAACAATTAATTAATCATTCCACCTGTTTAGTGACATGTTGTCAAAGTCCTTGTCTTTTTTGTCTTCATTAATAAAAAACCACAGGTTATCAGATTTTCAGTTACATGCGGTACACTAGTCCCTCAATCTATGAAAAGAAGTGGGACTAGAAGTTTCTAATTCAGAATTGTTGTGTTCCACCCACTACATCACAGTCTGTAAAGGCTTAATAAAACTCCTTTATCCCTCATTTTATTCACAGGTTGCGGTCTGTGGAAAGTAAAACTATAATGAATTAAAAATTCACTGTAAGACTTTATTACGTTTTCACAGCTCATACAATGCAGGGTCTCAGTGTTCCTCTGGAGCATGAGACATTTATTACATTTACATTTATTTATTTAGCAGACACTTTTCTCCAAAGGGACCTCCAATGAACTCTATGTAGTGTTACTAGCCCACACACCTTATTCACCAAGGTGACTTACACTGCTAGATACACTACTTATAATGGGTCACTCATCCATACATCAGTGGAACACATTCTCTCTGTCACTCATGAGACAAGTTTATTTCATTATCTTTTATTAACATTAAGCAATATTCAAGTCAATTCTGTTTTAAAATGACTGAAATTTAAAAAAAAAAAGTAATGTTCACCATTTCCTACTTAAATTTGTCACTGTTGTATTATACATATGCAAGACAGTACTGAGTTAGTTCACTTATTAATTCTGTGCTTCAGGTTACACAGGAGAATGAAACAGAGAAAGGAGAGTATGCTGGAAAAACAAAATGTATTTCAGCTTAAATTCCACCTAAATTTTACTTCTCATCACGAAGTAACTGATAACATAAATGTCTTTCTAAGCACTTGGTCACTTTCAATTCTGAGGTCAAACACCATAACAACAGACATACACATCTATTTATTCACTGAGCAGTCTCTATAAAAGTTCAGGATGTAGCAAATACAATTAAAAACAACCTGAGTAAAATCTATGTAGAAAAAGACCGTGATGCTACCCCACCCCCCCCGCACTTCCCTATTTCCCCACTTCCCCACTTCCCCAGTCCTCTTTCTAACTCTTCTCTCCACTTCCCATTTGTTTCTGTCTTCTGAGTGAGTTTAAATGGTGACTAGCAGCAGACAACAAACGAAAAATGGAACTAAATATAATTACAAAAAAATGCCATTTTAAATTTTCAAATTTTTGTAACTTGGATATTTGTAATATGAGGTTTTGATATTTAAATCACTAACATTTCTGTTTTTCAGAGTTACAATGTCTGGATAAATTAAACTACTTCAGTTAAAAAGGAAACTTAGTAAACAAGTGTAACATTGTAAGTTGCTTTAGAGAAAAGCATTCGCTTAATAATAATAATAATACACACACACACACACATTTTCAGAACCGCTTGTCCCAGATGGGGTCACGGTGAACCGGAGCCTACCCGGTAACACAGGGCGTAAGGCCGGAGGGGGAGGGGACACACCCAGGACGGGACGCCAGTCCGTCGCAAGGCACCCCAAGCGGGACTCGAACCCCAGATCCACCGGAGAGCAGGACTGCGGTCCAACCCGCTGCGCCACAGCACCCCCTAATAATAATAATAATAATAATAATAATAATAATAATAATATGTAGCACGCTGAGGCGGCCCTGGGAGTGGGTGGAGACGGGGGCAAAGCAGCCACAGCTGGGGCTGATTTCATTCCCTATTTCTTCTCCGGTGCCCAGCAGTAGAGAGAAGAGACTGAGGAGGAGAACAACACAGAGGCAAACCCGATCCCGAGCTCGATCCCGATCCCTGAGATGACCCTTGCGTCCCGACCGACCCGACTCTCCCAGCCCCCCTGATCCTTACGAAGCCTCTCCCTACCTGTTCCCTGGTCCCGCTTTCCCATCTCCTTCCTTCTCCCCTGTCTAAGGGAAAATAAAAGCCCTCAGCAATGGGCAACTACATCTCTTGCCTCCTGCCTCGTCTCTTGCATAATAATAATAATAATAATAATAATAATAATAAGAAGAAGAAGAAGAAGAAGAAGAAGAAGAAGAAGAAGAAGAAGAACTTTAAAAAGCTAATTGGACATGATATTGTTGATGATGATCAAAAAAGGTGATATGGTGAAAATTGTTACTGGAGTAGTAAACAGAAACCAAAAATGTGCTTCAGTAGCTGAATGAACAATGCGAAAGATGTCCAAACATTTCAGGACAACTTATGATAATTTTTAAAGCCTGGTGGAGATACAGGTCCTGAATTGGCAATATCCTTTAAGGAAAGAAAAACAAAAGATCTTGTATATACATAGTGTCCAAGAAAAACTCTACACCATGTTGACTTAGGATCCTTGGATGAACAACTGTCTCCTCAGTGAAGTTAGTTGCTGTCAGTGGTGCTGAAGCATTACCTGGCGAAAATGGTGCTGAATGTCATCATACTGGAGAGAGTTCCTAACCACTACTCTGATGTTCATTCCAATTTTGACCACATCAAGTTTCTAAAAAGATATTTTTACCAATTAAAATATTAAACTGCTTCGCACATGGGTTCACTGTGGTTTTGATTTATGTAGGTTTAAACTTCTTCTTAGTTTTGTATTTTGCTCAAATTTTACCTCTGAGAGACCCAAAAGACCCACAGTTTTGTAAATCTGTCTTAGGAAAATACTTATCTTACTTATACTTATATGAACTGTCTACTTTTCACCTCAAAATACCCTTAATTTATCAGTCTATGGTTTTGGCTAACCTATGCCAACTGTATTGCTTCACAATGTTCACAATGTATTCTGGTGAATAAGCTGCTGGTGTAGTTTTCTCCTAATAGCTTGTTTTGTCTCATCCCATGCCTGAGATCTGGTGGCCGTGCAGGATGCTGAAATCACTGTCATGTTCTTGGATTCTTTCCCGGATAATACAGCATTATACCAATGGGAAAAAACCAATTCACAGATGGATACACCATCAGTCTGCTCTGCTGATGCCTCGCAGAATAGATGCTTGGACTTATGTGGTTTTCACCAAATCCTGGTTTTTGAAACTGTCTAAAACAGCTGATTCTACGATTTATCAAACTTTTTTTTTTTTTCTTGTCGTTTATCTGCCATAGCCCAGTTCCACTGTGCTTTTATAGCTTCATCGTCGGTACAAACTGAAATCAGGTTGTCAGCAACTGTACCCCACCTGTGATAAGATATAGAGACTTTTAGGTTCTGATATACATTCTTACTCATCTAACTTTAGCTTCTCTCTTGGCCTTTGCGATCTTTGTGCTGTTTTCGAGAAAAAGATTGTGGCTTAAAGGGTTTTTTTTTTTGAGGTACTGCTGCTGAATGCATCATGTTAACTGTGCTGTTAACTCATTGAAGATATTTTTGATAAGAAAACCCCAGCAGCACTCCTGATTCTAATACACTTGTCCATGCATGTCTGACCCCAAAGAACCACAGTATGTTCAAAGTTAGTTAAAACTTTTATCTTGGCCATGTTTCTGTTAACTGCAAACACATAGAATCCTTAGGCAACTGCCAACCTGCAGTTAACAGAAGAGTCTTAACCTGCAATGACATCACTCAAAGGTATACCTAATTAACTGGTTACTCTGTCTATTTTCCTTAATGTAACATGACTATGACATCTTTCTAAAGTTAAGATTTTTTTCAAACTCTCACTTTGGGCATCTAGTTCAAACAAAAGTTCAATTAAAGTTCGGTTCCTTGACAGGAGCCTCAATGAGATCTGGGATTCCGCAACACAAACCCTGCAATGGGTGCTCGGAGAAGAGGCTAATCCTGCACTTTCCTCCTCAGAAATGGGTAAGGGAAGGAAGAGGGTAAAGGAGCTTTGAAGTGCGAATTATAAGGACTTTCATTCTCAAAGACAGTGACGGGTTTAATTTGAGAAAGCACCCAAAAAGCAGTTGCTCTTCCAAACTGCCGACGCGAAGCAGCCCTTTATGATGACAACTTCTATAGACTCCCAAAGCTGACATACAGATTTTTTTTTCTCTCAGAGGACAACTGAAGAAAACAGGAATTCAGGAGCCTTCTGATGTAAACTTTGTAAGACACATACAAAGAGAAAAGTTGTGTTTTGTCTGTTAGGAATTCTAACAAAAAATTGAAAAGACCGAGTCAAAATATTATTTGAAAGTCGCTATTTTGGAAAATATTGAAATTGCTCACTTCCAGTTAAAAGTTATTTCTAACCCTAGACCTGTGTGGAAGACTTGGGGAGAGGGGACTGAAAATTGTTATAGCTTACTATAGAAAAATGAAGTGGTCTCACTACCCAAATAATTATTTTCACATCATAATAGTTTCTTTTTTATGTCGAAATTGAATTTTACCTTTTTAAAATAAATTTACAGTCTAAAATAGTCGAGAATAGGTCTGAAAGAAATTTAGTAAAAAATACAGTACATAAAAATAAATAAATTCTCAAAAAATAAATTCAGTTTACATTTTAAATTACAACTCTTCATTGCGTTTTGACAAAAGTGTGGATGTTTAAATAGGACTGGCACTGACTAACCACCGGCTGGGGCTGCTCACAATTTAGCATATTCAATTCACCTGAACTGCTTGTCTTCATACTGTGGGAGGAAACTCACACAAACTCATCACAGACTTAGCAGGGATCAAACCCACGTTCCCTCGCACCACCCAGGTGCTGTGAAATGGCAGCACTACTCAGTGCATCACCGGCCCACCCACTGAGATTTAAATATAAATAGTATAAATGTTTTAATTTATCTTTTTGGATATGAACATACTCTTAGGAATTATTTATTACATTGTAAGCTGCTTTGGACAAAGGTTTCAGACACATAAAATTTAAAAATCATAGACATATGATCATTATCTTACAGTTCTTTGAGGAAATAGAGCCCAGAGGCTGCTCCATAACTTAGCCTTTAGATTCACTTTGCCAATGTCAATTATAATATGCTCTACAGCTGCTGCACAAAAAGAAATAAGTCTACAATATAAATTGTTTAAACAGTGAAATAATGTAGTATAATCAATGAGTATGAATGGACATGACATTAATGACACTTAATTTAGACTTAGGGAAGATGTGTACAGCTCAATAGGTCTATGATGTGACTAATGGCATTCCAGAAAGTAATTTAACAGCTCTACTTCTCCAGGAGTTTGATCATTGTTCTAGCTCACTATCTGCAGAATTTTCATGTTGTTTTTGTGTTTTTATCATTTCCTTCACGTTGTCTGCTTTGTTCTGGCATGGATGCCTTGTTTAAAGTCATGAATTTCCACAGTTGGCCAAGAATCTAAATTGGCTGTAGACTGTGTTTGTGACAGAACCATGATGGACTGATGACTATTCCATCCAACACCCTTTGTCATACTCACCTATTCCACAGATCAAATCTGGTCTAGGTGACTAATTTACGTGGACATGTTAAAATGAATGCAGACTAAATGAGCTCATATTTAACTTCCAGTTGCTGATGCCAGCAGAAACTTTTGACTTTAAGTATGACATTGCCGAATCACATATTTGGTCCAGCATTTGACAATAATACTATTCCTTCCAGTTTCTCTCACAGCAATGCTGATTACAAACTTCTCCAGTGTCGGAAGGCTGAATCATGGCACTGTCACAAACAAGGAAATTGTGCTCCCTCTGGGCCATTTTTAAAGCTATTCTGGTTTATACTGTCATTTAGATGCAGCTCTTTGTACTGTAGACATGATTAATGCGCTGGACCTGTATGAGTTGTGGCCTTTAAGCCAGAGCGCTGTCATCCTTAAGATAAGCGATATGTATTTGCTCTGGATTAAAAGTCTGCCATGTTCTGTACACAGGACCAGTGTGGACATCACTGGATAAAAATGTCCGCTATACAGTGCAAGACACGTCAAAGCCTCCAAAACTCCAAGCAGTAAAACTGCCAGCTTACCGTTTGGAAGCTGCTGATAAGGAGAAATAATTACGTTCAGGCTATTGAACAGACGGATGTCATTTCTTTCGACATGAACTTTTATTATTTTTAATCTGATGTTAGCTGGGTATGTTACCTGACTCAGCATTCTATTTTATCTCTGTCTGTGTGTTGACATCCATTTTCTGTGTCTAATGTGAAATTCCGTTATGAAAAGAGAGACATAATCATTATTTCTGAAAATAAAAAAAGCTTATTCCCCGTAACAGCAAGCTTTCTTTATCATCATAAAAATTTGAAAGAAACTCACCTAATTTAGACTGCCAATAAAGTCTAAAGTCTAAAAGTCTCAAAAGCCTAAAGCAGCCTTTCAAGATTGCATAGTCAGAGATCTTGACTGCCTTGACCGAAGTCTCTCTGGTATTTTTCCATGAAGCCGTGTTGCCTGGTCTTAAATGCAGGACTAATAGAGGAACTGTAGCAGTAGGAGACTGTAATCTGTCATTGTATTTGGTTACCTCTCAGTTCTCTTTGAGATCTGTTCTTTCGTCATCTAAACAGAATCTGGAGTAGCGTGTTTTACTCCACTCATTGTAAAAGTGTTATGATTCTCATGGGGTATCAGTCAGAACACAGTTTTATTACATTTACATTTACTTATTTAGCAGATGCTTTTCTCCAAAGCAGCTTCCAGTGAACTCTATGTAGTGTTACTAGCCCACACACCTTATTCACCAAGGTGACTTACACTGTTAGATACACTACTTACAATGGGTCACTCATCCATACATCAGTGAAACACATTCTCTCTGTGTAACTCACACAGTATGGGGGAACCTGAACAGCATGTCTTTGGAGTGTGGGAGGAAACCAGAGCACCTGGAGGAAACCCACACAGACACAGGGAGAACATGCAAACTCCACACAGACTGAGCGGGGATTGAACTCAGGTCCTCTCACACCATCCAGGCACAGTGCTATATGCTGTCCCACTGTGGTGGCGGTTTCATTGTGTGGGGCAAACTTGAAATCCAGGTCGAAAAGGCAAGCAATAGTCAAAGCTGATCGTGCAAATGTTGTTGATGATCTTATCCAAAATGAAGGTTGAAGGTTCAAGTGAAGATCAAAGCGGGGGGCAAGGGGACAGTGGGATTCCACAAGTATTGCAGGTAACTCTTCTTCTTTCAAAGGCTGTGTTAATGAGATGCAAGTGTTTGTCAGGTATGTGGAATCAGTCCTGATGACCTTCCCCTGTGGTCCACTGGTGTAATCTGCCCGAGGTGGTGACATAAAGAAGCAAAAGCAGCGATGTTTCTAAGCACAATAATAATGTCAAGTACAAATAATGGTAGCAGATCACATGTTGTTGAAACAAATTTGTGATGAAAAAGGTGTTGGTTAAAGCTCTAGCATGTGCTATTGTGAACAGTTCTTAACTTAAAATATTCAAGTTAAATAGAAGTACAGGTTGGTGAGCTAATGATAAAAGGACTAAATAAAGATAGCAACTAAAGTAACCAATATTTCAACATTTAAGGATGTATACGTTATACTGTAGGATATACTGTGTCTTCTCATTTTTCTCATAAAATGCACATTTGAAAATGAATTATGTAGTCGTTACAAGCTGCATTTTGTTGTTTTTTTAAAGGGTCTGGTCTCATATTTTCTTTTTAGTAAAGAGCTTCTGACTTTTGCTGGAGGAGAGAAGAACTTGGCACACATGGTGCACTGAGCACATATAATTGGCGAAATGAAATAGACTAATTTAGTCCAATCAATTTCCAGGCAGTGTGAAGGGCTTTGAGTAGCTTTTTTCTGATGTTTCTAATTGCAGAGAAGCCACTTTAAGGTTCTGGCCACCCTCACAGGGGGCTCTACCTCACAGGTTTGAACAGGAAGCCAGTGGCATCTGCGAGCTCTCTCTGAGCTGAACCGAAAAGCTCTCCATCATCCTCTGCCCTCTCAGAGACAGTCTGCTCTACCATGGCCTGTGGCGACATTCTGTTCAAATGGCTGTTTTTCACTGCTGGGGTTGTACAAGGGAGGACGTTCTGAGCAACACCATGGATAGCAGGTTCCTACTGGTCAGTGCACGAAATACAGGGCTATATCCATCAACAGGTTTTTGACTTGGAGTGAAGAGGCTGGCCTGGCAGGTGTCCAGCAATCATATCCTGCCTCATCCTTTGCACAGCTAGGCCGCTCTGCCTCTTGCCGCACCGCTCATGTACCACTTCTGCACCACTGCAGCCAATGACATTTAAACCATGTTGGAAACATTGGCCCGCCAGCCAGACACAAATTACGCTCAATCAAGAGTTATTAGTTCGAAACCAGCTGTGTGTTAGGCCCTTAGAGATAGGTGGAAATATTCAGCATAAGCTTTTCCCACAACACCACACCCCTGATTCAGTACATCTCTGGCTTCATTGTAGGATTTTCTGAGCTAACATCAATTAACATTTATCTCTTGCACTGGAGAAGTGTCTTGGTGTGCGCTAGTTAGGGTTTTATCATCTTATTTTGGAATATAGATATTTTTATTCAGGAAGTCTAATGAAATAGACAGGATCAAGCTACAGCTTTGTGTTCAAAAATCTGCACTCTGCACCCTTTTTATAGAGGATGGGAGCAGTGGTAGTCACACTATCTATCTATCTATCTATCTATCTATCAGAAAATTTGAAAGCTAAAATGATACAAGTAGAAAAAAATACTTTTAGGTTTTAAACATTGCCATATATTTTTTCAACATATATTTCAAGATATCAGTTATGTCATTTATTTTGGGATATGGAAGGAAATATATCACCAAGGAAAACAATGAGGTTTTTTGAAGAAAAAAGAATATGATAGATTTACAGAATCCCTTGGTAATCACAACTCATCAAGCACATCTTTGATGTGACATCCTGGCCAACCTGAATCTAAAACAGGTTGTCTCTGTGATCGGATAAAGGCATAAATAAAATGAATGGTTTTATGACTGCTGTACAGTATAAAACAGCTATACCAACCTCCCCAGAGGTGATCATTTTACATCCCACTTTGTAATTACCCTCCTGATATGAACCGTTACAATAACAGGCTTATTGCTCATGTACAATATAAGATAATTGTAGTGGTGCTTGAACAAAGGGAGTCATATGGTTTGATAGCAGTAAAAGAACAATCAAGGGTATTTTATCTCTGTTATGCTCTGACTTTTTCTCTGCTTGGTTAAAAGAAAAGAATTAATCTCTTGAACCTTCATAATACATGCAACAGTAGTTAGATCCCTTTTCTCCTGAGAAAGAACACCACTTTAGTCACTTCTCTGTTGATCTAGAGAGGAAAGTTAAGCTATTTAAACAGGGGAAGACAAGGCTTTATGCCACTGATTTAGTGTGATGCTTTGTGTTGCATTTCTGGAGCAGTCAATGTAATAGTTGCCAAGGAGGGCTAATTTACCAAAATCTGCAGCTTGTCCTGATGCAGGTTGTTTTTTTTTTTTTTTTTTTTATAGGACCAATGGGCTCCCGAGCGCTGTGTAGGACAATTGGAAAAGAGAAAAAACCACAGCAGACACACTTTGCTTAAGATTGGTTTGTCCAGTACCAATCAACAAAAAAAGCAAAAGTGGTTCTACAGAACTGTATGCTTTTTTGCATAAAGAACAGATTGCTGTCAAAGCACATTCATCAGAATTTGTAAGCTTAAGTCTAAAACATGAAGGTGAATAGGAAAATGTCACCAACTGGAAACAAAAGCGAAAAACATCAGCCATATTTTTGTTCAGCCTGACGCTCATACAGACTGAGTGTTTATCATAAAGAATGTAAATGGAAACATGCTGTGATAGAAGAGTTACCATAATATGCAATTGCTGTTATTACTATTATATTATTGCATAGTATAGTACATAGTTTGTAGCATTTACATTACTGGTTTCATATGAGGAGCCAACAATGCAGCACAATTTAATAACTTTAGACTTTCAAAATTAGTGTATCTACAGGGCCATTGCATAGCTCTTGACTCATTTCTTTCCATGTGATGTGATACCCCCTACAAAGAGTTGCTATGCTGAGATGGGGTCACGCAATTCCTTTCACAGATAGAAGGTTGGTCTGGGTTCAGTAGCTCTGCAGTCGCAGCAGGAGGGAGCTGCTGCTCTGGAACGACCTAGACTGACCGGCCTAGACCTTCCATTGTGAGGTGTGAGGGTAGGGGAAAAATGGCCCTCATTGCAGCTGCAAGGTTGATACACATTCACTGCAGCAGCTGTGCTCAGCATTCTCCAAAGAGCACCTTTATGAGCACAAACGTGTGGCAATCTAAAAATTTCAAATCAAACCTGTCTGGTATTATATAAGTCTTTGACTTGCATGTATCACAGTTCTTTGGTATTCTACACAAGTGTGGACCTATGGTGTTGTATGATTTATCATGTAAAATTGTAAAATTTTTCAATGTAGTACCTTGATTTCACAGTGAACTCAACAAGTCCGTCTTGTGCTTTGTCGAAATACGTTTACATAAGTGTGTTTTAAAAGTGCAGCGTTAGCACAGTGGTTAGAGCTGCTGCTTTTGGATCCAAAGGTCACAAGTTGGCCAGACTGAATTTGTATTCTGTCTCCTGCTGTAATAGCCTTAAGCAACATACTTACCACAAATTGCTCCAGTAAAAATTACCCAGCTCTAAATGAGCAAATTGTTGTAGGTACCTTACCATTGTAAGTTGCTTTGGAGAAATGTGTCAAATAGATGAAGAAATTTAAATGAGGATTAGGGGTTTAATGCTTTAGCCACATTGATTTTCTTAGAACAACGCAAAGGATTTTTCACTGTGCCGTATAATTAAATCTTGGAAAATTTTTAAAAAAGTGTTCTCATTCGACAAAATAAAAGTACTGAAACAACTCACGGTGTAAAATCACACTTTTTGTCATTTTGAGTATACCTGTGCTGCTTTGGTAGTCCTGTGGTCTCAAGTAGCTTTACATTGTTGGGTACAGATTACACAGTAGTTCAGTGCTGGAGAAGGTACACACACACACATTTTCAGAACCGCTTGTCCCTTACGGGGTCACGGGGAACCGGAGCCTACCCGGCAACACAGGGCGTAAGGCCGGAGGGGGAAGGGGACACACCCAGGACGGGACGCCAGTCCGCCGCAAGGCACCCCAAGCGGGACTTGAACCCCAGACCCACCGGAGAGCAGGACTGCGGTCCAACCCACTGCGCCACCGCACCCCCCTGCTGGAGAAGGTAATCACGCATCATCCAATCATTAGGTGTGTGCACGATATCTAGTGTGTCAGGAGGATGTAGCAGGGCTGTTCACACGAGATTATAGGGAATATTCCCGCATGCCTCACAGTGAGGCTGTTGGAAGTTGCCCTATAGTCGCTTTTATTAAAAGCATGTCAGGACGCTTACTTACAGAATGAACCAGAGATCCCAGCACGGGACCCCTAATGGCTCAGTGATTAGCATGGAAAAAAAAACTGTGTTAGGGATTTCCCTCACATTTCCAGTTCTGGACCCTGCTTCCTGCAGACACAGCAGGAGCTTTTCCCTCCATTCACTCTGTCTAGTATAATATACAAGGGGGATTCTGAGCCAGATAGGCAGTCATGCAATGAAGAGGAGAGAATTGGTGTGGAAGAGGACGTGGTTCTGATCCAGTAATGCGTAGAGAGACAGCTGCCGTATACTCTGTTCTTGAATAAGACCTGTTCCATGTTTAGGTTAGATTATGTATGAAGCATATGTAACCTACGGCACATAACAACCCTTAACCGCAACCATTTCTCGCCATTTGCTCAGCTCTCCTTCCCCTTCATTTTCCAGCTCATATCCCCCCTTATTTTTCCTCGATTTGTCTCTTACCTGCACTGTTATTTCTTCTCTGTAAATCAAAAATAATAAAAAAAAAAACACTGGGTACATTGTGCAGCAGTGCTGATAAAAACTGGATCCTTTCAAAAGACAATATTGCATGCGGTGTATTGTTCACCAGACTGAGCAGTTTATTTACGTCTTTGCTACACTTAAATTTGGAAGGTACCCCCCTACATCCCTTCAAGATACCCATTTGAAAATGTTAGAGCAACCCATTTTTAGTCTAATCATAATCATTTCACACGCGAACCTCTGCTTGTGTTTGACACACAAATCTTTAGCTCATCTGCAGCCATACATAACAAACAGCAAGGTGTAAAAACCATTCTAAATCATCTCACCAGCATAGCTTTTTCCAAAATTTTTGCATTTAATAACATATTTCGCTGACACATTTTACCAAGGCAATCTTAGTAAAATTGCTAGACATACTGCTAAAAAAAGAAACTGCAATTCAACCGTTAACACAGCAGACTCACTCAAACACGGTTCAAATTCTCCATATCACCTGAAACACATCTTTGGAAAGTGTAAGAAAACACACAATAACATAGGAAGACAGCATGAACGCTATACAGTTAAAGCTGGATTCAAATCCTGGTACAATCCTTTTGGAGAGGAGGGGTGAGACACTAGCGCTACTGGATGTGCTACCAGGCCTTTCTGCAAACCTGTCTACAATTTGGGTCTATCTATTATATGGCCTTACAGTTTTGGAAATTTTTAAATTGGCACCTTAAAATCTTTAAAGTTAAAACTTGCATTTCTCAACATGACCAATGATTCTGTATTCCAAAAATATTTACAAATGTGACTGTGCAGAGAGTCAGGCTTGCACTCATGTCTATCTTTGAGCAAAGGCTTGACCAGTTTTAACAAAAATCTGCAAGTTTGATTATTTATGTTTTTATCTGTAAAGGGACAGTTGGTAGTGTAGGGGTTAGAACTGCTGTTCTTGGACCCAAAGGTTGCAGGTTTGAATTCCATCTGCAGTACCTGTGAGAAGTGTACTTATCTCTCAGTTGCTCCTGCAAAAATTATGCAGCTGAATAAAAGGCTGAATAATTGTAGGTACCTTAACATTGTAAGTTGCTTTGGAGAAAAGCAGCAACTAAATGAATAAATTTAAACTGTAATCAAGTGTTTATGCTCAGCAAACAGTCTCAGATGGTCACACTGACGTAATTTGTACTGCCTTACTGCTGTTTTAAAAAGCTGTGCCACACTGAAGATCAGTGGCTACAAGGGGTTCCCAGACTCTTCTATTGCATACAGATATATACAGAAAAACTCATGCATCTTTCTCCCTTGATATGAGTATAAACCCATCAACATGCCACCACATGCGGTCTGTGCAGGGACTTGTATACGGTGTCTTGTCACATCAGTCTAAAGCATCAGTCATTTTCCACAGTCCTTCATATATGCTGCTAGCTGCGAGATATGATGCCCTATCAAACTGTCAGAATGATGACATGCGATCATGTGGAGGCCTTTATGACAGGTTTTTCCTGCTCCAGTTCAAGCACCCGGTTTGTGGGGTATAAAGGGAGGGTGGTAGGGCTTTCTTACAGAGAAAGGGGCGGGGTTTAAGGGGTGAGACTGCTGACACCCACTGCTTTGATTGATGAGAAGCCATCTAGCAGGGATTTTACTAACCTTCTTATAGAAAAAAGAGAAATCCTTGCCATGGAATTCCATGCTCAGCAGGCTTTGTTACTCTGGCCTCTCCTTTATTGCTGAAATGTTTAAGTCTTCATGATGCACTTTTCCCTTCTTTTCTAGTTCCTTCTTAAAAATTTCCCTCCATACACACGATACCCCTCCTAATCCGTATCATCCATCCTCATTCTAACTAAACCTCTACACCCTCCCATTCTATCGCTCCATTATATTAACTCTGTGTGGGAAAGTGTGTTATTAGTCTATTTTGAAATTTATCAGTATCTCTCATTTGATGCTCATATTAGATTATCTTCATATGAGCACTGCAGTAGAGCTAGACACATGAAGAAACTCTTGCTGCATGACATGGAGAAACTGGTCCATGCATTAAAAACTTCAAGATTATATTATTCTAATGAAACATTACCTAACTTTTCAAATTCTTCTTTGATGCATCTCCAGTATTTATAAAATGCAGGTTGTACCCAGTTTTTTTGAACAAATAAATCTGAGCACACATAGCTAGCTCACCACTGTCTCTTTAAATGTAATGCCCATTGAATGGACTTGAAATTGTGCATCTTAGCAGTATCCCACTTCCATTCTCTTGATCTTTATATTTAAGTCTGAATCAGTTACTTATATACAGTAACTAAGAGTGCTAAGCTGACGGTTGTACTTGACCTGATTAACAAAGGTATCAAGACTGACATCCTACCCTTTGTGCCTCCTCCAAGCCCTATAAACCCTGGCATGCAATGACCACGTGTCTAAAGTTGCAACTTTTTGTCCAGCCATATGCTTATCCAGCAGGTCTAGAACCTGTCACTGCGATTAGATCAAACTGTGTCACCAACCTTTATTCCCTTCACCTAGCCGCTAAGACCTTCTTCAAGACAATGAGGACCTATTAGTATTGCACTGCCAAATCTGCAACCCATTTTTGATTTAATGAAGCTTATATATTTCTAATAGATCTTATAGTGGTTTCATATTTCCATTGTAGGTTGTGGTTTTTCATGGCCTTTTCATCATAACAGTTAGATTCTCCTAAGTATTTCTTCCATCTAGCATCACAAAGTTTCACAGTGCTATTGTCCCCTTCAGCTTCATTCTTGGGGTGATGGTTGAAGGAGTTTTGGGTGCCTATGCCTGGCCACTTTGTGCAAAGCTGCTTTATGGATATGTCTTTTGCAAACTGTGAAAAGATAAAATGAGACCAAAAGGAACTGATTTAAAGTGCTCCTTGGAGGCCGTTTTTCAATCTCCTTTTTCTGAGACACCTGCAGCCTCTACCCCTACTCCCGATCCTTCCTCCTGTAATGCCCTTGCCATTGGCCTTGGATACCATAGATTTGTTCTCCTAGGAAAATGGCCTTGCTTGTGAGCAATACACCAGTACATTTGCACATGCTATACATTTACATTTATTTATTTAGCTCAGGTTTTTATCCTCAGTGACACATAATGTTAATATAATATGTAGCCTTGCTCCAGCATACTTTGAGGATCAATCAAGTTACTTCTCGCTGTCCATTCCTTTGACTGTGTCATTGGCATAAGCAGGTGCCCCAGATGCAAAAGAGTTAAAGATGTATTTTCTGCAGTATTGCCACAACAACCATCTGTCATATGGAATACAGACATAGCTAGGATACACACACACACAAATGCTCGGAGCACACAGGATTATTTCTGCAACACATTTTTTTGTTTATCATTTGCTTTAATCCCTCGAGTTAAAAGCACTGGGTGGAAGGCGTCTGTCACTAGTGTTAATTCTCCTTGTGATATCACGTAGCCAGGGATTGTTCTGTTAATCCTCCCAACCCGCTTATTCCGCCTGGCAACATCACTTATCACAGACTCTAACCTTTTTAAGAGCTTGGATATGTGCTAAACCCTCTCTCGCACACTGTCACACACGCATTCCTGAGCACCTGTTGATCCCAGCCTTTCTGTGGTATTCACAAGGTGAATTCAATTATGAAAACAACACTCCCACTTAACAGTTGTCCAAGTGTCTATAAGGAGAGCCATTGCAGATACTACTGCTCATGAAAATAATTTAAAAAAAAAAAAAAACCTTTAAAAATATCCAGCGGTTCTTTTGTTTATTTTCTTTTATACAATTTGTATACACAGTGACAGGGGCCAAGGGTTATGAAACTTGATGAAGTCTTTCACTTACCTGCAATTCAAACATTTAGAGAATGTGGAGAGCACAAACAAATGCTTCAGTGTAAGAATGTAAACTGTCTTTTTTTGCTCACAGACGATATGCACTGAGTCATAAATATTGGATTTGTTATGACCTTTGCAGGCTCTCTGCACTCATCAACAATAAATCCATGCTCACAGAACTGTATGATAATTCCAGCTGCAAACTGATTTTATTTCTCAGTACAACTAACCATATGATGGGGTGCAGATTTTCGCTTGAAATGCTTGGGATTTCTGTTGCAATTTAAGAGGCTTTTGCAGTTTTATATCAACAACTTTGTGGCACTAAATGACAATTCACACTGGTTACAGGGGATAAGGGCAAAGAGCAACACAGTGTAATGGGGATTTAGTGATAGCAAAGTGATTCTTAAATATTTCATGAAATCATTTCAAAAATAGTGTATTGGCTAACCTTTTTTGGGCTTCTGCAAAATGTTTCATAGACTAGCATAGACATTTATTTAATACTAGGCTTTCTAAAGATTTCTCTGACTGAAGTGTGTATTGATCTTGCCTGGGTTTGCATTTTTAAATTTTTTCCCAAGCTGAAAAACTAATAGAAGGGAATACTTTGCTGTCAAAGTTTATTGCTTTCACATACTTCTTCTGTTGTATGTCTATGGCAAAAAACTGTGATGCATGATTCATGATCTTTATCATAGCCTTTAAAGATATAAGGAGTGATATATTACTCTTCTTGGTTCAGGACAGAAAATGCATGTCTATATACGTTTACTTATCAGATCCCTCTTGTTTCCCTGTACTGTCTATAACGGCACTAGTATCGAAACTATCAGAACTGCAGACAGATTTCAGTAAGAAGAAGATTGTAATACATTATACCAGATGGAAATTTGGCAGATGCAAACTTTTTGCTAAGACAGAAAGAGGAATTAAGTTTTCATAGCTGATTTTATGTTCAGGAGGAAATAGTTGTTTAGGGTATAAGCAGTAATTATTATTTATTCATTTTATAAGTACAGTATAAAATGTATTCTATAATGTGTACTAAGCCTCTTACAGTTCATTTATATGGCTGGGTAATTTTCACCGGAGCAATTCAGGATTATTACTTTTCAGTCTAAATTCGGCAAGTTGCTAGAATGTGTATATTTACATTTATTCATTTCTCTGACACTTTTCTCCAGTACATCTAATAATGATATACCTATTTTACTTGATAATTTTTAGTAGACTTCAATCTGAGTCCGAGTGAAACGCAACAGCTCTAACAACTATGCCGTCTTCTGCCACTTGTTTAGAGCATTTAGCTCCTATTGGCTAAGCTATCCAAGGTATGGATCTCAAGACAACTGGGCACCTCTTAACTAGCCCCATAAAGAGATAATTACAGGTTCGACACAGCCCAGCAAGACCTGTTAGATACAGGTTTGCACAATGCTTCTTGACTACAGCCATTTTGTCAGCTGGCTCTTAGAGACAGTGAACTTCAGTCAAAGGCCTTCTGGGAAATGAGAGTGAACCCTATTCCCCAACAGGTGAAGCTGCTGTTCCAACTGTGATCATTAATGTGACAGCTGTGGTGACAAAAGTACCGAGTTGTGGGCAAGCATCAGGGTGCAGGATTGCACACGGACCCATTATCGGGCGCTGGCTCCACGGTGTGCTTCCTCTGGAGAGTCGCCTGGATCTTCCTCAAAGTGCTCGCACAGCCCACAGGGATTTGGCTGAACTGGGCCATGGAGGCTCGAGTCTGTCAGCTGGAGTTTTAAGCAGGAGATGTAATCAAAGACATGGGTTTACAGAGGGATTTCCTCCTAAAGCAACCAAGCCTTTCAGTTAATTAATGCAACGGACATGCTTAATCTCTAGCCTTTGCTGTGATTAATGCCAAACTGGGTTACCCAATCACACCCTGTTTTGTGCCACACCCAAGTGGCTCAGTATTGCTGTCACACACTCCACTACAGTCTTTTAGGAAATAACCTCAATGGTTTTTCTCCCCTTTCTCATCCCATCTCAAACCTAATTTTGCTTGTAATTTGCACACACTCTAAATTTGATCTACCCTTAAAGCAGATCCCCTTTCAACTCACTTTTCATTTGATCACCACTCTATGCTGTCTTAGGAAGTTCTTAGATAGACCTCAAACAATGGTTCTGATGCAAGCTTTTTTATAATTTGTGACTTATTACCTCAGTTATAGAGCCTATAATGAGCAAAACATGACTGTGAGGAGAATGTCCGTTCCATCTGCTTTTTTACACAGTAAAGAACCATGTGTTCTGATATGAAGCTGTGCTAGATTGTGAAATTTATAGGACTACAGCTTTAATATATATATAACAAGGACTCCTGTTAAGCATGGTGCAGAGCAGTGAGTTCCAAAGTATTGTTCACAGAGTATTTGTGGTCTGCAATGCATTAGACATCAGCTGGCAAGCAATGTGCCATAAATTCCAACAATAATAACCAAATAATACACACACACATTTTCTAAACCACTTATCCCATACAGGGTCACAAGGAACCAGAGCCTAACCCAGCAACTCAGGAGGGGACACATCCAGGACAGGACGCCAGTCCGTTGCAAGGCACCCCAAGCAGGATTCGAACCCTAGACCCACTGGAAAGCAGGACCCGGTCCAACCCACTGCGTCACTGCACCACCGCATCCCCCTAACTGAATAATAGTACATTAAAAAGTAATGCATTTCTGGTAGGTGATCCACAAAATTTCTTGAACCTGTTACATGTTCTGCCACCCCAAAAAGTGTGAGGCTGTCTGGTATGGTGTATTTCAATATTTATTCTGTATAGCAGCCATTCAATAATGTAATACAGTGAAAAAAATGACATGTTACTCTTTGATCCAGAGGTGTCATTCCTCCTGTCTATACTGGTCTCCTTTATTTCCTGTAACTTCACTTGACCATACCTCAGAGAGTTCCTGTATCAGAAGCCCTTGAGAGGAGTCACAGCAGGTGTCTGCCATGGTTGCCACAGGGCCTCCAGTGACTTAGATCTCCCAGAGTTCCATCATCTCCCCGGGACTGTTACACGAGTCTCTACAAGCCATCCCACAGTCAAACGGAGACTATCTGTACATTCATTGCTATTTGTGGATGAGTCTATTCTATCCTCTGTATCTCCTTCTTTCCATTACTCACCCACACCTGCTATAACTCTGTCACATCACTGCTCTCCCCCTTCACAGGCAACTCCCATCTCATTTATTGCGTTTCATCCACCTCCTTCTGTCCAAAGCCAATTAAAAATGTTTTCAGAGCTCAAACACACAATTAAGTGTGAGACACACCTCCTGGATGAGAGACAAAGCTTTTTGCTTTGAGAGGCTATAATGTGGAACTGAACAAAGATCATTGATTGTTTTCATTTTGCATAAGCTGATACCCATTATGAAATCTGATTAGATGCCACACTGCCTTCTGGGAATAGATTGTTTTCTGCAGCGTGTATTTATGTTTTGGTATGTTGGTTGGTGTAATTTTTATTTGTGCCTTTGTTTGTTGATGTAAAATAATTGTGTGTAATTATGAGGATGGTTTATGCTTAATGGCCTGTGATTTGATTTAAAATGAAATGCGCTCTTAATAATCAGTGCAATGAAAAGATGCACATATGTTAGTGGGTGCATGTGTAGCTTACTTCAGGTGCATGTGTATGTGTGGGTGAATAATTTCACTAGTAGGTGGATGTGATTTGTAACATTTTGGCTATGAAACAAGAATGGAAGCCTGGGTAGTTCCTAGTTAAGGCCTCACAAACTCTGCCTGGATGCTTGGCTCTCTGCAATGACAAAATGTCCTTGTGAAACAGTGTCATTCTCTTCCAGTGGCATTGGTCCCATGGGACTCAGTATAAATGATAGCATAAGCCTGATTACGCAGTATTATAGAGACTTGGAAATGTTGCAACATTGTAATAAATTCTGTGTTCGAGGACTGCGGCGGTTCTCTTAATTAACTTAAGATACCTATTTATTTTTTGATTGTGACTTACCCTGGAGTTTTCTTTCTGCAGCAGAAGTCAATTGAACCAGTTCCCCAGACACAAAATGGGATAATTAATAGCAGGATTGTTTTATTTTGTAACTCCTTTAAACCCTGAGCTGTGAAACACAGCTGAACGGACAGCATAAGCCATCAATCTAGTGAACACTGTAATAACTGAGCTCACATTTCACATTGATAGAGTAAACACTGAGAATATGGCCTTGAATTATTGTGACAGTAGCTTGGAAGAGACCCCAATGTGAACTGCAAACAATTAATCATTTAGAATTTTATGTTACATTTCAGATTGAGTATGTTTCATGAAAGGAACCTTTAAACAACTAGGTGTAAGTCTAGTTATGTAGAGAGCTAATCTCCATGCAGACACAATCAAATTTGCGGTGAAATTTTATGAACAAAACAACTGACAGCCTTTTTTTTTTAATGTGTAATAGTTATAAAAAAATTAGGAGACATCCCTGCAATGACCTTATTTGCAATCTCTGTTTCTTCACTGAGTGTATAGTAAGTGCCTGTGTTTGTGTATGTGTTTATTTTCATTCTTTCCCACTTCTTTCACTCTTGTTCTTATCTATTTTTTGATTTCGTCTGCACCTGAGAAAAGAGTGTGAATTTGAGGGTGTAAAAGGCAGACCAGCGAGACCTGGTTCCATTCTGTTTCACATAGTATGTGGTTCTGTAGCACATGGCTGACCCACAGAACTGAACCCTTAGACAATAGTTTTGTCCAAACCCAATGGACTGTTCTTCAAAGCAGTGAACAGAGCAATGCGGACTCCAGCACATGACTTGAGAAGTGACTCACTGCGGATGTGTTGTAAATGTGTGACCTGTACCCACATTAACACAAGGTCCCAATGTTTTTCTTAAATGTGTGTTGGATAGACATAGCCTGTCCAGTCACAGCGATACTAAAATCTGGCAGAGAACTGCCTGTTCATATTACAGCCACCAAGGTACCCTCAAGGTGGATTACTCTAGACTTTTTAAAAAAAAAGAATTTATCAAATCTGATTAGTTATACCCACAAGATCTTGCCAGGCAATTATCACCATACATATTTCCTTCTTACTTTTTTTTTTTTTCAGGCTGAGCTAGGAACGATCACGTTTCTTTTTCAAGGAAACTTAATGCACATACTGTTGTGATGCATCCAGCTCAGGTCTTGAACTAATTCAATTTCTTCCGAGTTAAGCATGCTAGACTTGATTGATACTTCTGTTGCATTTAAATGTTGTAAGCCCATTTCAGAAATTTCTGAAATTCCTGTGAAACAGAGTGGATCGGGTCTTGCAGGTCCATATTTAACACAAGTAGATCTCCTGCTTTTTCTATTTCACTCATAAGATTCTCTCATAAGATAGCATAGAACAGCTTCAGCTAGTACTACTGCCTCACCGTTCCTGGGAAAAAGGGTTTGAGTTTGGCTCAGGCTGTGTTTGTATGTTCAATGAATGAATGAACGACCCTAAATTTCTTTGAAGAAAAGCAAATGCCACATAAGTAAATTTAAAACGATGAAGGGCTCCGTTAAGGTTAAAGACTTTTGCATACAGTATAGTAGCTATATTTTTTTCCATTCAGTCAGATAAACATTGTACAGAAAAGGTATACTGATATGACACTTGGGAATTCTGTACATCAAATGCAGTATAATTCCTGTGTTAATATATGGTTAACAGAGGTGTGAAAGTATCCAAAACATATTTCTCAGTTCTCACCAACACTGTGCCTTACTGCTGTATGTGGTCACAGATGTACTGAGAAAACAGCAAGGCTTTAAAAAAATAAAACAAAAAAGGCAAACCTTAAGGCAGCACAAATGCCATTATGACTGCCTGGGGTCTTACTGAGACTAAACATGGTGAGGGGGTCAAAAGTATACATCAAACTTTACACCTCTCTCAAAGCCCCAGGTTCAGATCTGGTGTGGCTGAATCGGGAGGAAAGGAAACATAAATGACTTTGATTTAAAACACCAGTGAAGTTTTGCTTTTGCCAGAGTCATTTATGGAGTTTTACAGTCATGCCAGGAAGCTTTCATGGAAAAAAATGGCCCGCATTTTCCATTCATTTCAAAATAGTGAAAAAGAGAAAATGGAAGTAATATTCAGCATCTGAGGGGGCTCAAAGATCACTGTATTGTTGTAGCCTGCAGGCTTGCTAACTACAATGGGAAAGAAAACATAATGTCTGGATTAGGTCCAGCAAGTACAGCGACACAGTGACTGTGACATTCGAAGCCATTCTTTTCTTTGGAGTGCTGACTGTTTGCTGTGATGCCTGTTTGTTGTTTGCTGGTACACTCTGCATTATGCTCTCCATGGCAAGGCAACCATATTAAGAGGAGCACTATGTAAAAATAAACTGAATTGTTCATTACAGCAGAAGACGGGTCAAGGCGGCCTAACTGACCAAAATGTTTAATATTGTTTAATATATCATAACAAGAAAAAAAAATTCAAAATACGAAAAATTTTACATGAAACATGAAAATCTTTTAAATCAAATATTAAGCTTGGAAGGGGGTGCGGTGGCGCAGTGGGTTGGACCGCAGTCCTGCTCTCCGGTGGGTCTGGGGTTCGAGTCCCGCTTGGGGTGCCTTGCGGTGGACTGGCATCCCGTCCTGGGTGTGTCCCCTTCCCCCTCCGGCCTTACGCCCTGTGTTACCGGGTAGGCTCCGGTTTCACCCGTGACCCCGTAAGGGACAAGCGGTTCTGAAAGTGTGTGTGTGTGTATTAAGCTTGGATTTAAGTTCATAATGTTATGTGTGTGGTTCTGTGTGCATGAATACTCAAGTTTACACCTATATGAGCTTTTTCCTTAACTTTTTGTCTGTAAAATTTTAATCATGAAACATTAATGTATTCGTGACTGTCAGCATGGTAGACACTATCCCAGGAGCGCAGGACGGGTCTAATTAATTTTTCCGAGAATGCCAATTAATTGTTGTGCTTTAATATTTCAGGAGAGCAAACAAAGGCAGGGTGGGAGTGATGGAATCACTTCTCCTCCTGTGGAGTGTGTTTATATTACAAGAACATAATTAAGAGCCCTAACGACGGGTAGCTGACGGGACCCCAGTGCAGCAGCATCCTACACCAAGCATTGGAGGGGAGGAGAAGCAACGCACACATTTACAGGGGAAAATTAATGTTTTTCTGTTTATTTTTCCATCTTCTTTTAAGCCTCATTAGTCGGTAAACTGCTTGAATCTATTTTAATTTCTAATTTGTAACAACATACTATCTGTCTTACTTCAAATCATCACTGTAATGTAAAAAGTCTCTTGTTTCATTAATACTCGTTTCTGGCACTATTATGGGTGCCTAATATTAATAAAAATATTACTGACAATAAAATGATTGTGCTATCAATTTTGCAGTGTTTCATAGTGCACAAAATAATTCTGTTAGAGTATTTCAATGAGCAGGGGGTGCGGTGGCGCAGTGGGTTTCACTGGGTCCTGCTTTCTGGTGGGTCTGGGGTTCGAGTCCTGCTGGGGGTGACTTGCAGTGGATTGGCATCCTGTCCTAGGTGTGTCCCCTCCCCCTCCAGCCTTACGCCCTGTGTTGCCGGGTTGGGCTCCAGCTCCCCCGACCCTGCATGGGACAAGTGGTTTCAGACAATGTGTATGTATGTATTTCATAAGCATAATATTCACATAACAAAAAAGATTGTGCTTGGTTTATTGATCGAACAAAATAGTGTAGTGAAGGAGAAGCTGAACATTATTGTAATAGCTACGTTACTACGGAGAAGGGCTGATATATCCGTGCTTTTACGATCTGCCTTGCAGTCATTAAGGAACACACACACACCAGGGCTTGTGCACGCAACCCCTGCATCATGAGCTCCTCAAGCACCATTTCCAGTAGAAATCTTTGTTCCTCACCAGTAACTAAATTCTTTCAATGGTTTGAGACCATCTTACATGGTTGAATTTACACAAAAGTGTATCCCTGTATTTTGGCTGAAGCTGGCCTCTTTAAGTTCCTGGTATAAGATGCAGTTATATTGATGACCACGGATAGTCAGTCACTGCACCGTCACAACCACGTAACCTCAATCAGTCTCTGTATAACGAGTGATTAGTTTAGTTTATTACTTGATTTTTTTCTTGTGTGTTTTATTTTTATTCTTTGTCTTACAATTGCAATACACTGTAAGGCTTTTTACTGTATGCTGTCCAATAAGCATCCCAGGGAAATGGAAAAAAACGCTATAAAAACAAAGCTCACTGTTTAATCTTCCAATTATAAAAAGTGCAACATAAAAATGTATGATTATAATAACTATACTTGTTCTTATCCTTCACTTTGAAATAAGCATGAAAAGCTTTTGTTCATCCTCAGTCTTATCTTGTCATCTGTTCATCAGAGCTACTCCCAATCAGTTTTAATTGTTGTGAGCCATTTACTGAGCAAAAGTGAGGGATATAGACTATCTATATAGTAGGCTCAGAATCCATCTTCTGTCAGTACTTGTAGATAACCAAGAACCTGTCAAATCATGTTTGGTTTATGCAATAACCTGAACAATGTCACAAATATGTATAAATCAAAAAATGGACTTCGATGTTAACACTACATTAAAGTCCCTGCTTGCTTGCTGACCTTTCCCGGGAACCTGTGAAAAACAAATATAGCAGTTATATGGGCTAAGGAACTGCAATGGTTTTGAGGAGGTTGCAAAATCAAAATCCCAGAAGGAAACAATTGAAAAAGTAGTAAACTTGAATTGCACAGTGGATTCCACATAAGATTGCAAAGCAGTCAGCAGACCACGCTGGTGAAATAAGAGAATAAAAAGTTTTATTATGAAAAAGCAAAGTCACTTCCTCCATTGTCAACCATTGATTTACAATCTGTACATTGGGGAAAAAAATCTTTTTCAATTAAAGTTAAGCTTGGGGCATAGAGGTTAGAAGATTATAAGTATTACTGTGGTTTGGGTAAGTTTTAAGGCAGGACAAAGGTCAAAACAAATACTGAGTGTGGATCTGGTTTGGAGGCTTTTTGTTATGGAACACTTTAATCAAAACTTCTTTCTTTTCTTCCTGAGAACACTGAATTCCCAAGCTTAGGATGGGGACTTGCCTGAAATGAACAGCTGATTAGGGTTATTATTACCCATTGAGGAAAAACATCTTGCAGAGTAGGAGCTGCACGAAAGTGAAACAGAAGAGCTGCTACAATGAAAGCACTTATCCTTGTCAGCTAATGGCATTTCAGTGTACAGATGGAATAAGGCAAGCGATGGGGTCGCTGCCTCTTTAAGGGCTGTGACAGCAATGACTGCTTAAACTGCGGGAAAGAGGGGTTGATTTGTTAATCCAGGGAATGTACAGGTCCGATGGTCCCAGAGTTTCCTGTAATGATGCTGTTTTTCAGAGCATAGTTGCACGGGATGCTGCTGAGCCTGACATTCAAGAAGCCAACCAGCTGTACATGAAGGGTGGCAAAAGATCAAGGTGTGAGGGAAGTTATGATGGTGGATTTGACTCAGTCCTTCTACAGACTGCTTGAGCACTGCCACTTTAATGTGCCACTTTAAAAAGGCCATGTGCCATTACAGTTATTGATTGGACTCTTTCAAAGGCTTGTGTGGTCTCGAGGGGACCTTGTCTCACGTGCGGGCTGTACCTGGAGTGTGCTGCACTGGAGGTTGTCTCTCTTGCTGCACAAGGTCTCTGCAGGTGTAGGTCAAAAACTGGCATCCTGGGGATAACTCTTAACCAACAGTTTATAACGCCACAGTAGCAAAATTTAACTCACCAGTATGAAACACTACACACATTTATATCTTGCAAGTCCTGCAGGCCTTGGCCATAGTTATGCACAAGGCTATATATGGTCCATGAGTCTGGGTATCGGACTGGCGTCCCGTCCTGGGTGTGTCCCCTCCCCCTCCGGCCTTACGCCCTGTGTTGCTGGGTAGGCTCCGGTTCCCCGTGACCCCGTATGGGACAAGCGGTTCTGAAAATGTGTGTGTGTGTGAGTCTGGGTATATGCTGTAATGCATGAAACCACGAGTAATATTAAACCATGCCATTATAACACTGGTAGCATGACAGGAGAGCTTTTATACTGTATACTCCACTCTACATAGAATTACACACACACACACTTTCAGAACCGCTTGTCCCATACAGGGTCACAGGGAACCGGAGCCAACCCGGTAACACAGGGCGTAAGGCCGGAGGGGGAGGGGACACACCCAGGACGGGACACCAGTCCGTCACAAGGCACCCCAAGCGGGATTTGAACCCCAGACCCACCGGAGAGCAGGACTGTGGTCCAACCCACTGCGCCACCGCGCCCCCCGCTCATAGAATTACAGTGAATAATAAAATTAAAGTTACAGTTTGATATCAGTAAGTAGAACCCCATGAAGCATTGCAGTGTAAAATGAAATATAATAAACAAATTTAAAAGCTTACTGTGAAGGTATGTTGACTTACATATTGACTATGTGTATCTGCATTAGGCTCAGTAAAAATGTTCTTCAGGAGTAAAACATGGGAATTGTTGGATATATTTTGAAATGGACATTAAAGTAACATTTATAAAACTGATGTCATATTTTGCACAGTTTAGTATAACCAATGCAGTGTTTGTTGTAAGGAGGTAAATATGAACAGTAAACATACCAACAAAATGTTCTTATTGCTACTGGCCTAGTCTGATGCAGAGAACCTTCTAAATATATAATTCATTAGCTGAAATTAAAATGGAGATTGATGTGACGAACTAACAATGTAAGAGTTGTCAGATTTTTATTTGGCAATAGCTAAAGTGTACGAACTGAGTCGTACAATTGAAGCAGAAGTGCAGAGAAGCAGTTGAGAATTTGGACTTGTGACTTATAAGAGCACATTTAGATTTCTCAGGTAGGAAATTGCAATGATGACTTTGACACTAGTTTACTCACCTACAAGTAAATACTGGTTCAGTGGTCAGTCACAAACTATGTACTTCACTCTGAATAAGGTCAGGGGCAAATAAATAGTGTACCAAATAGTGTAATGTAAATAGGGCCAGTTCCCCGGTGTGGGGGTGGGGGGTTGGATGCAGAAAGGCATCATGCCACACCGAAGCGCTGAGAGGGTGATTGCATGGACACATCAAAGGATCACGCGTCCGAGCGGAGCACTGCTTAACACAGTTCCTGCCACCGTGCAGCTCTTGCGCGTCCACTGTTATGGTGACCCGACATTTCAGTGCAGCAGCAAAAACAGCAAAGACGAAAACAACCCTTTCGTTGCTGACAGACAGGCTGAGCTGGATTCTACAGAGCAGAGGAAATAGCTATTACTCAAAATGTAAAACTGCACTAATGGATCCTGGGGCATCTCACCTGTCCAAATGGTATTTGTTACGTAATGTATAAACTACACTATGGTGCTATGGAAACCTAGAATGTACGTGAAGCCCTCTTATTTAGGAACATGAGAAAAAAAGATATACCTACCATGAAACAAGTACAGCACACGTCACGGTGAAAAGAAAACTTGTGTTGCCTCATACTGAAATGAACATTAATTGCAGAAAAATTAAATAATTGCTTCCTACTTACAAATGCCAGTTTATTTTTCCTGTGACATGGCGAATTGCTGGATTTGTGGAGCACTCAGACTTCAGTAAGACTGTGTGTGACTAGTGTTATGTGTATGTTGTGAGTGTGGACCACTCTCAGTTCCATCATCACATGGATATGGAGTGAAGAACCACCATCCCTTCTCACACACCACTCCCTCCATCACATGACCACCACCAGGTACCCAAATCTTCGTTGGGTTCATTCTCAGCAGACCGAGTCCAGGATAGATTCTTCAGCACTCCCGTCAGACTTTATCATTTTATCATACATGTATTAGAAATAATACAGAGAACTTTTCCTGCCAGTCTTCCAGTAGACTTCAGGCTAAACCTTATATTTTGCACTTGTTTTCCTTCAAGAGAGACATTATTCTACCAATGAGGGTGCAATTCATGTTTCTGCATCATGACTGGCATGTGGACTACCAGTGGTGCATCAGGACCGACAACTTATTTAACAAAAATGCTATTCACAGCATGACTGAACAAAAACATTATTATCCACGATAACAAACTATAAAAAGCAAGCAAACTCAGTAACTGAAAGTAATGTTGAGCTGCACACCTCAGATTATATTCAAAGTGGATTGGTCAGGTGACGTTGTGCATGCTTATTGCCAATCATGCAAGCATGTGGTGTTACCACAGGGGAAGCGCAAAGCCGTGAGGGCTCTCAGACCTCGGACCACTACACATCTGCGAGCCGCGGCCAGCGGTAAGCTGGAGTGCCCACAGCTGTGGCTAATGAGGACAGCTCCCAGTGACACAGATGTCCAGCATGGTCCAGGATGATGAAGAATGGCCCTGCAGTGTCAGGCTGTTCATACCAGTGCAGCAGTGTCCAACGGCCCACACTTGTCTTCCTTCGACTCGCCAGACCTCTCTAATAAACATTAGCTATTCTTTGGTGTAAAATATATTAATGCCTAGTTGTAAAATCAATGACGTACATGTTTGAAAAATTCTTTTAAAGGAAATTAAGCTATGTTTGACACCGTAAGGTCTTCCTGTTCATAATGCCAAAACACTTAATTAGAATCATCGCGGGCTGTGAATTTCCTATAAGTTAAGTCACCATGTGACATAGGCTTATTACCATTACTTTCCAGATTTTATTAGCTTCAATTTAGCCAAACGTAAATATAGCTAATAGAGGTAAAACACTGTGCATTGGTGAGTAGTGTAATTTATGATTTAGGGGTTTCCTGTGAATTACGTGCAAATTTGAATAATGGCCATTTACATTCAAAATGTACCACAGTAGCGGCTAGAGCAGTCATTCAGTTCGTACCTTCTCCTGTATTATGTCAAAACTAAATTAACTGTATACAGACCTACTGTGTTAAATGGTTCTCTTAGGCAGAACTTGAATTTAAAAGAAATAGTACACCTATATTATGGATTGCAAGGTATGCTCTATTTTTACGACAGTTATAACAGTTTCCACGACCTGTCAAACGTGCATTATGACAAATTTATGATATTACCAGGGCCTCATTATGAAGGCATGTTACCTCATAAGTTGCACTGGAAGAAGCTGTCAGTTAACGATAATAATTAAAGTCAAAGAACGGCGCTGCAGTCGTAACTCTCGAGTGAGGAGTCTGAGCTCTTCCGCAAGAAATTCAGCTACATAAATTAATTACTGTTTGCAGCCTCCTTCAAATTTTCCATCAGCTACCTAGTTTAGCTTCTTTTGCCATGTTCACCTGAATTTAAGTACTGTTTACCTTTGGAAACAGTGTCATTGATACAAAGACCAAATCATATTGACCCTAAGCACATGTTAAAAATTGTATTTTAGACTGTTCTCCTTTTGTAATTTGTAGTTGCTAAATGCAAGTTCCCTGTTTGCTTATACATTTCCAATATGATCATATGGAGCATTAGATAATTCTCTCCAGATTTTACTTTTGGAGGTTTTTGCTATATAATTTAGGACATATAATGGTTGGAATGATTGGTTGCTGAATGGTGGAAATGTGGCTGTAGTCTTAAATTATCCCCTCTCAAAAAAGAAATTATTTGATTACCACTAAAGTAGACGGAAAATGATAAGAAGCCATACACAGATTAGATGTACATGTCACTTTAAATACATAGTTAAGAGAAAATAGTGTCTCAAAATGAACTAACATTTGATGTAATATAGCTACTGTTCTGTTAACCCTGTTTTTCTGTGTTTCTTCAATCAAAGTTAAATTACATAAAGTAATGTTCTTATTATTGGAATGATGACCTTTCTGCAAAACACAGTTTAATAAGCATTAAGTCATAAGACATTAAATCATAACAGTGCAGGTACTTCTGATATTAATCATGGGTGGCATGGTGGCACAGCAAATAGCGCTGTTGTCTCACAGCACCTGGGTGATGCGAGAGAACGTGGGTTTGATCCCTGCTCACTCTGTGTGAATTTTGTATGTTCGCCCCATGTCTGTGTGGGTTTCCTCTGGATTCTCCGGTTTCCTCCCACAGTCCAAAAACATGCTGTTTAGGTTCCTCCAGAGAGAGAAAGTGTTTCACTGATGCATGGATGAGTAACCCCTTAAGGGAGTGTATCTAGCAGTGTAGTCACCTTGGTGAATAAGGTATGGGCTCGTAACACTACATAGTATCTGTTGTAAGTTGCTTTGAACAAAAGTGTCTGCTAAGTGAATAAATGTAATTAGTGAAATGGTCCATGGGGGAAAAAAGTAATTTATAACAGTTTTGTTAGTGCTTCAATGTTTGCTTTCAGTTCATTTATTGGCACTCTATGAAATGTTTTTTTCTTTGATTAAGGAAGTTTCTCTCCAAGATACTGAATGACTAATGGAAAATTATCCGTATTTTGGTGTTTTTATTGTTCAGAAGACTGTGTTACAGATGTGACACAATCTTTTGAAAATTTAACATTTCTTTATGAGAGGTAAAGAAATTCAGACAAGCTTTAAATAGATTACAAGAATTTGCAAGAATTAGAAGTCCCTCTGGGATAAAAGGCTAGTCTAGTGACATATATGCAGAGGTGACAGTCCACAATCCCCGCTGAGTTTACGGAGCAATGCAAGGGCTGTCAGTAATAATCTAGATGGCAACGTGGTGCCCTGCTTTACCCTCATCCCTCCGTCACACGCTCATGACCTCTGATTCACAGAGTCGTTGTTTGTGGCCGCTGGCAAATTTTTATGCACAACAGGATTGTTCCTAATTTTGCCTGTAAAAACAATAAAGTTTGTACAAGAGCAAGGAGAAAGTTCGAGATAGGCAGCGGTGGAAAAGAAGGTCGTTAATTTGAATTTATCTATCTGTTTCATGTTATATAAGACAGCACTGAAACAAATACCTGTGTATGTTATTATTATTATTATTATTATTATTATTTTATTTTTTATAGAGCGCTCTTCTCATGCAGTGACACAGAGCACTTTAACACAGACATAAGGCAAGAAAAACAGATTCAAACAAAGAAGACGGTCAACTAATGGCTATCATAATGAAGAACTTATTATAGAGCTATAAGTATACCTACTGGCCACTGGGGAAAGGAACAAAAACTCCCAACTGAAAATTGAGGGAGAAAAAACCTCTGGGGGTCCACGGGCCAGTGGTAGCCCACCCCTCCTGGGCATTCTAGAAAATAACAATTTGTAAGCCAGTGTTTAACAAGTAATTATAATGTTGGTAAATGGCATCTTGGATCCCCGACTCGGCATGGAACGTCTCGATCGTCACGGCAGATGGACATCATCCTCTGTCAGCATGGGATTCGTCTGTCACCACTGGCAAGCCTCCTCAGGTCTTATGTAGCAAGGTAGTGCTCAACGAGAAGATAGGACAGAGTTAGTAATTTGTTACTTAAGTAAATTTAAAATGCATTTTTGTAAAGGTGATAAAATAAATAACCAAGGCAGGTTGAATTATATGTGAACATACTGAACACATCAACAACAGGGCAGTAAGAAAATCATGATAATATCAACATGTTATGAAAGTGTGTGTGTGTGTGTGTGTGTGTGTTACATAATTGTCCTTAAAGGCTGGCTGGTTTGGAAAACAGACTTAAATGCAAGTACTATTGCCTTCATAAAATACACACACACTGTCTGAACCGCTTGTCCCATATGGGGGCCTCGGGGAGCCAGAACCTAACCCAGCAACACAGGGTGTAGGGCTGGAGGGGGAGAGGACACACCCAGGACAAGACACCACTCCATTGCTAGGCACCCCAAGTGAGACTTGAACCCCAGACCCACCAGAGAGCAGGACCTGCTCCAACCCACTGCATCATCATGCCCCCCAGCATAAAATACTGAAATATTAATCAAGTATCAGAAATACCTCTCCATATGATCAGAACAATAGATTGGGTGTTGGGCTTTTTTTTTTACTGTTCTTTGCCTTAGAAAATCATTGAGCCATATTGGGAAAATGACTACTGAAGATTTAACTGAAAAATACAGTTTTGAAGAAATAATGGGCATATAATTATATATCTCATTTGTGCTCATTTGTGTATCTTCTAATATTTAATAAAAAAAAAAAATTGGTGTGGGTATTGGGATTTGTCTGTGTCTTATGCATCTACTTGAACGATGAACCTCGGTGCAGCAAGTGGTAAGGAACAAATTAGGTTTGCTTGAGGCTTTCGTGTCTGCAGCTATGTCTCCTTCTCTCAATGTAATGCATAAATTGTACTTTTGCTGAGATGTACATCGCTTTGGACAAAAGCGTCTGCTAAATGGATGAATGTAAATGTAAATATCTTGTTCAAAACAATTTTCAGGTAGAGATTAATCAGGAATTAGTGTTTTCCGGAAAGAAGTTATGTATTTTCTCATGAAAATAAAAAGTGGCCCATTTGATAAGATCTAAGGCTTTATTTATTATGCTCACGGTCCATACTTTCCAGGCCTCCCATCCCATAAGGCTTTATCTGAAAAAAAATTATTCATTTCATAGAACAGCATGAGTAGGTGTGGTGGTCAGCCTAGTTTGAGTTTTCATTTTTCAATTAAGAGGCATGTGTATTGCCCTTTATGATAGTTATTACATGACTAAGATTTGAATTTAAAATCAGGTTCCAGAAAACTTTTTTTTTTGTTTCCAGTTACACAAGAATGCCCTGAATAGGTGTTGTATCTATACTCCTCAAAAAAAAACAAAAAAAAAAAAAAACATGATACTGCTTTCAAAGACCTGGACAGAATCAAGCAAAGAAAATGTAAAATGCAGCTAGAAATTTTTAGATTTGTATTGACCAAAGATATAACTACCAACTTATGTATAAATTACCATTACTTAGCAGCTCCAGAAACTGCTTTGCATGATATATGGGAAAGATGTGCTCCAGCATCTTTTATTGCTATACTTTTATGTAGAAATTATCGTTTAAAAGATGGAAAATGTTCATACTGGACCCCAGGAATCACCAATGGGACAGAGAAATAACTATAACATGTGGGAATCCATTTCTTCATATCTCAGGCTCCTCTAATTTTCTATGTTTATTGAGATTTGCACATACGAGGAGATACTATAGAGTCTTATTAGTAATGAACGGCATGAGAGGAACCACTTCGATCACAAAAAAGGAACGGGAGATGGCTGCAGTCAAATCTCGATAAAAACATGAAAATAAGATCTCTCATATATATCTGTGTGTGTATGTATGTATATATGTACGCATGCATGCATACATTTAAAGCATGATCCTTTTATGTCTGCACCTCAGAGCTTTCTCTGGATGAGTGGACAGCCTTGGGGTCTTTAAAGAAAAGTCAATCATGCTTTTAAAATGGAGAAAACATTTGTCTTTCTTTTTGCTTTGCTTTCACTTCACTATAGATTTACAGTGTGTTGAAAAATAAGTTTCTTTTTTTGGGCAAACCACAATGAAATTGTCAAGGATGGTCATTGTAGTGTGTTTGAGCAGGAACAGAAAGAGTCTCAGACACTGAACTTTAAAAGTAACCAACAATTTATTAGACAATAGACTGACTATATCAATCCCACTCAATAAAAATTCAGATAAATAAATAATTGGTTACTTTTACTAATAAATTATTGGTTACTTTTAAAGTTCAGTGTCTGAGACTTTTTCTGTTCCTGCTCAATAAAAATTCAGATATATTTTAGTGACCTGATCAGAAGGTTTGTGTTGTACTGTGAGTGACTATAACAATTGGGGGTTAGACGGTAACAAGCAGGTGAAAGGTAGGGATACTAAGCAGGATTTCAAGATGAACAGCATTAAATCCTCAATGCTGTGATTGCAGGGATGTCTCCTAACAAGTCTCCCCGATACTCCCAGGCTGGCAGAAAATGCACAGCCAGCGTTCCAGGTCACCTGATGAGGACAGAAGTGTAGAGGAATCGATGGATGCATTTGATTATCTGAAACAGTCTTGATCTACAGTTTCTATAAAGGTATTCTTGCTCTACTCAGCAAACAGTTTCACTCTTCCATGAATGCATGAAAGAATAGCAAATAGCATTCATCTGATGTTTTAAAGCAGATTTTGGAGGGAGACTTTCTGGCACATCCTATGCACTATCCAGACTATTTTGGACAAAAAAAAAAAAAGTTTAATTTCTCTAGCAATTATCATACAGTGGTAGCTCTTTGGAGAATTCAACCACTTTGTTATCACCTCTATTTCCAGTTTATGAATGTATTGACACTATGCAGTTCAACATACCATAGCATACTTTATCAGCGTGGTCTAAAGCCTATAGAACTCTTAAGGTTCAGCCAAACCACAAGGGGCATAGTAAAAAAAACCTCAGACTAAAGGCATACACTTCTGCTATATCTCAATCAATTTTGTTTACAGGTCTAATATCATTTAATTAACCTACAAAAACACACTCCACTTTAATGCTCTTATGCTTCACTGAAAACTTTGTCTTGGGTATCTTGCATTACCTCATTTTAATTTGGAAAGAGATTTACTGTACAATAAATATACACACACCAGCCACTTTATTAGGTATACCTTGCTAGTATCGGGTTGGACCCCCTTTTGCTTTCACAACTGCCTTAATTCATCGTGGCATAGATTCAGCAAGGTGCTGAAAACATTTCTCAGAGATTTTGGTCCATACTGAGATGATACCATCACACAGTTGCTGCAGATTTGTCGGCTACACATCCATGATGCGAATCTCCCGTTCCACCACATCCCAAAAGTACTCTATTGGATTGAGATCTGGTGACTGTGGAGGCCATTTGAGTATAATGAACTCATTGTCATGTTCAAGAAACCACTTTGAGATGATCTGAGCTTTGTGACATGGCACGTTATCCTGCTGGAAGTAGCCATCAGAAGATGGGTACACTGTGGTCATAAAGAGATGGACATGGTCAGCAACAGTACTCAGGTAGGCTGTGGCATTTAAACGATGCTCAGTTGGTACTGAGGGGCCCAAAATGTGCCAAGAAAATACCCCCACACCATTACTCCACCACCACCAGACTGAACCGTTGACACAAGGCAGGATGGATCCATGCTTTCATGTTGCTTACACCTAATTCTGACCCTACTATCTGAATGTCACAGCAGAAATCGAGACTCATCAGACCAGGCAACGTTTTTCCCCCCCATCTTTTATTGTCCAATTTTGGTGAGCCCGCACGAATTGTAGCCTCAGTTTCCTCTTCTTAGCTGACAGGAGTGGCACCCGGTGTGGTCTTCTGCTCCTGTAGCCCCTCTTCATCAAGGTTTGATGTGTTGTGTGTTCAGAGATGCAGTGATTATTTGAGTTACTGTTGCCTTTCTATCAGCTCATACCAGTTTGACCATTTTCCTCTGACCTCTGGCATTACAAGGCATTTTCACCCATAGAGCTGTCGCTCACTGGATATTTTCTCTTTTTCTGACCATTCTCTGTAAACCCTAGAGATAGTTCTGTATGAAAATCCCAGTAGGTCAGCAGTTTCAGAAATACTCAGACCAGTCCGTCTGGCACCAACAACCATGCCATGTTCAAAGTCACTTAAATCACCTTTTTTCCCCATTCTGATGCTCAGTTTGAACTTCAGCACATTGTCTTGACCATGTCTACATGCCTAAATGCATTGAGATTCTGCCATGTGATTGGCTGATTAGATATGTGCATTAACAAGCAATTGAACAGGTGTACCTAAAAAAGTGGCCAGTGAGTGTATATTATTTATGTAGTTGAGAAAAAATGTTCATTACTATATCTGAAAAACATAGCACAAGTATACAAAGGAAGGTGTATAAATGCAATAAGCCACAGTGCAAAGCTCATTGATACATACCAAAAATTTCAGACTTCAATTGCTGACAAATATTTTTCCAACAAATATGAACTGTTAATCAAAACTGCCTGCAAAGAGTTTGAGAAAATAGTTCTCTCATTACCATTACAAAAAAAGTTTTTAAATATCCATGCATCATTCTGTTGCTTCAAAAAAGGGACAAATAAAACAAGGTTAAAATCATTTTCAGAATACAGGTGACAATATTATAAGCTTCAATACATAACTCCTTTATTAGGGATTGTTCAGGAGTTGCTGATGGTTTCATTCTCTGTACAGTCACATTTAATATTCCTCTTTATGTTTCCCCTATTTTACCAGAGCCCTCACTGACATGAAGGAGCTTTATTCTCCTCTGGGAATATCATTCAATTGCAACGCCAATCTTCCTTTCCACTTGGGAGCAAAAAATCACGGATCATTTTTCTACATCTTTGTGAAATTGGCTTTCTTTCCCAAGTGAACTCAGCCCTGGCAAGCAGTGGATTCATAACTATCTTATTTTTGTGTTTGTGTGTGCGCGTTTGTTTTTCTCCACATTGTTCATAAGATGGATTGTTTTCGTTCATTAAGAAGTTCACAAAGCATACATTCAGTACGCAAAACTTGAGTATTTTACATTTATAATTTGCTTTATAATTTGTTTATTAGGTAAATGTTGAGCTTGGGCGTATTTGCGTGAATGTCTCCTTACCCAATAGAGGTAATATGGTCACGATGTGGAAGAGAAAAGTAGGGAAGCTGACCATGCTACCTCAATTTCCTAAGGAAATGTTAACACAAAAATGCCAACATAGCTTTCACCTACTAATTAAACTGATTCTCCTGAGCCACCAGTTTGCTCTTTTATTCCCTTACAACTTCAAGAAAACACATTTTATGAATGGCAGTACTTTGATATACAGATCAATGAAAGCACAAATAGAAACGTTAAATTAATGAAGTCTGAATCAAGTTAACTATATGCACACTATACAAAATCTTACAAAACTCATATTTGATATTTCAAATAATCAATTGTTATTGCATTAATTTTGATCATACCTGATTAATTCAGTATCATTTCTGTTATGCTAAGTAGATTTGTTTATACCTGGTAAAATTCTAAGTTATACATTTCTTCTTTGGCATATAGCAATTCAGGGTTATGATTCACTACAGCGGAAACGCAGTTTGGTGCTTGCTGCCTGCTGCCAGCCAAATGGCATAGCAATGAATTGTAAAGGTCTAAATGTCTAAATGCCATGTAAGACTGGAGAGGGGAAAAAAAAAAAAAAAATTAGATTACCTGTGTAAAACTCTTTGGTCGTGACATACATGACATTCCCCACCTGTTACGGGAGCTTTCTTCTAATAATAGTTTTGTGTTGTGTCTTCAGGTGACAAGTTGTCATATGCACTTTTGGAGTACATGTGCAATGGTTCAATGGATCTGTTATCAGTGGAAGTGTCATTTACACAATATGACCAATATTGTGGCATCAAATATATAACAATTTGGCAAAAAAAAAAAAAAAAAAAAAAAAAACAGCTCTTCACTGTGCTGCTAGCAAGTGAAAATTTTTCACAGTTTTGCAAAACAGAACTGTGCACTACTTAGAAATAAGCACTACCACAAACATCTGATGTGACATGCAACTAAGGAAATCATCATGGAAAGAACCACTACTTGTTCTGAACATGACTGAAGAGAACACAAGGTAAACCTACATTTACATTAATTTTTTTTTTTTTGCAGACACTTTTCTCCAAAGCAACTTACAATGGATACTGTGTAGTATTACCAGCCCACACACCTTATTCACCAAGGTGACTTACACTGCTAGATACACAACTTACAATGGGTTGCGCATCCCAGGGGGAGGGGGACACACCCAGGACAGGACACCAGTCCATCACAAGGCACCCCAAGTGGGACTCAAACCCTAGACTGGCCAGAGAACAGGACTAGAAGGAAAACAGAGAGCATGCCCCAGCCAAACCCGCTGTGCCACCGTGGCCCCCCCTCTGCTAACTTAAATGTTAAACAGCTTAAACCTAAACAGTACAGCTAGAAGAAAAAGAGAGGAGGCTATATTTAACAAGGTGAACATGAGGTTTGACTGGTAGGAATGTCAGTGAGTGAGAACTGTAAGTATTCTATTCAGATGAAAAGCTTGTTGTGCTATAATTTTCACCTGCTATCACTTACCATTTCAAGCATGGTTGTTAAAGACTTTTGACTGTGAAATGATGTCTGTAGGGTAGAAACATGAACAGAGACATGGAAAATGCAGAACAGATGTATATAATAATGGGGTGTGATTAGCAGAAATGGGTCCAGCTGTTAATCCTCATTCCTCCTGAACACTTCTAAATCATCCAATCTTACTTCAACCTTTAGCTTGACTGGAATCAGTGAGTCTATGTTGATACTTAGTCTTGTGAGTTATGCTGTAAAAAAATTAAAAATTAAGGGCTGCTGTTCAACATTTGATGAAATTTGCTTAAAGAATATCAGCTGAGTGATAAATTGTGCAAGTCTGAATGACAAAGCGGTTTCTAACCAACCAGGTTCAGTAACCACTTATCCCAAGTACGGTTGCAGCAAGCTGGAGTCTATCCCAGAGACACTGGGTGCAGGGCTGAAAGGGGTGGGGAGTCCCACCCCCCATGGGACACCAGTCCATCATAGGGCTACAACTAGGTACCTGCGTGTACAGCCAGGAGAAGGTACTAGAGCAATTGTAGGGTAAGCACCTTGCTCAAGGGCAGTACAGCCAGAGGCATGTATCGACCTGGCAACCCTTAGAGGTAAGGAAGCTGCTCAAACCACGAGGCCCCCAGCTGCCCTCTAAGTTACTAATGAATTTAAATTATCAGTTACAAATCTCACTAATCAAAAGGCACAGGGGTAATATTTCCTTAAAAGTGCAGCTAACAGTTGAAAAGTTTTACTTTTGAGTTGCCAGACAAAGCCCAATGCAGCAATACAATGAATCTGATTGATTTGCCATTGATTTAAAAAAAAAAAAAGAACCCAAACACAAGATGGATAATCACTGTCATTTTTCAAGGATTTTGAAATTCTGAAATCTCATCACTTCACTTAACAAAAAGAATTCTATCAAAAACCAATATAAGGACAATTTGAAACTGAGGGCTGGAAGGAAATGGCTGTGTAAGAAATTCACTGGCATTCACTTTTGTGTTTTTTCTTGTTTTGGATGAATGAAGATTTCACTTACCACAGGTAAGAGCTTCTATATCATTCCTATACCCTGACATAGTATTTATTTATTTCTTGCAGCTCTGTTACACAGTTCTGTTGATACAACATTCAAAGTTGTATAGAATTATATTATCTATTCAGAAAAGGTGCACTTTCAAACAGAAAATGGATTAAGATGTTCTACATGGTAGATGAAGCTTTTCCCCTTTTTAATGAAGGTAAGAGTTTGCTGTGCAATTTATTTCCTTCATTATGATTTTCTTCCAGATCACTATTGAGCATATCTAACAATACACTTGTATAAACTCCACTTGTCACAGACATACAGGGACTGCCAAGCCTGTGAATTTTAATAGCATGTTGCAGAAGTGAAAAAGGGGATCTATTCATTTTTTTTTCTATATGTCAAATTGAAAAGAACTGTGATGTGGCTGTTCTTATACTTCACATACATAAAAATCATATGGACTGTAATGTGTTTTGTCACAATGCTGAGTAGAATAATGGACTAATCCCTTTAGGAATTAGAAGTGACTGCGTAAATAGCCTATAAGTCTGGTTAGTTAATCAAGTAAATACTGCAGTGCAATTTCTTATGATTCTCTCTTCTGGAAAAAACAAGATGCTTGATGGATCTTCTTTCACATCTAAAACTACTGTGGTTGTATGTATTGATTTTGGTTCTCAATTTTGTGTAAAGTGAATCTTATAAAGTATCAATATTTACTGCAGTAAATAAGGACAAAAGGAATGAACTTCAATTAGTGTATAACAATTTCATTTGGAAAAGTGATGAAGGAAACAGGGGTGTTTGGAAAGGGGGGGAAAAAAATGGTCAACTTGTCCATGTCCTTCAATGACTTTAAACATTTACATTGTTACTTCTGATATAGCTGACATTTTACTTGGAGACACATTTTTTTAATCATGTTATCTTAACATATTACTTTAAAAGAATGTTTTGGTGGACCTGAAACAAAAATTAAGGTGGCAATCTAACTAGTGCATTATAAGTGACAAGCAGGATGATAGCTACAGGTTACTGTAATATGTAAACATTCATAGGTGGTACAATTGCAGAGAACTGGTGCCATGAAAAATTATTTCTTAAACTTTAGCTCAGCCCGTAAACATCCATCCGTTGTCGAGATCCGCTTATCCTAAGAGGGGTTGCGATCACCTGGGGCATCACCCAGTAACCCAGGGTACAAGGCTGAAGGTGGAGAGGACGCACCCAGGACAGGTCACCAGTCTGTCGTAAGGTACCCTAAGCAGGGCTCAAACCCCAGACCCACCACACAACGGGCACTGTCTGAACCTGCCACACCGCCACGTACAATGTCAACAACCATGTGCTCCGAGCGGGGTCACAGCGAGCTGGAGCCTATCCCAGTAACACAGCGGATGCCGGTCAAACCCTCTGCGCCACCACCACACCCCCCTTTATCCCGTAACCATATTTTTTAACTCTCATAGATATCTTTTATACCTTTAGATGAATAAGAGGAGGTTTAGCTCATAGACTGAATACAGTGATACATAAAGCTGCAGATATATGCAGATTTCTTTATAGTGTGGCTACTTTGGTAATAATACTAATGTTTATGAGTGCGATAGTACTCTCAAACCTTTAGATAAAATGGTGCTATCCTTTGAGCGTCTCACTGCACTCATTTCCAGCTGTGCCTTTGCTAAAGTAAGCAGTTTCCAGCACTGTAGCTCTCTTCTTTCATGAAAAAAGCTGAGACGGGCAATTTCTGCCTTGCTCAGGGGACGACTCAAGCCAGGACTAAAGCCCTGCTCTGGCCTGATGTGTTTCCTCCGACCACTTTGTGCTCTGTATGTATCAGGAAGCAGAGGTCATCTTGCTTTCACATGAATGTAAAGGTGGCTCGCTTTGCAGAACAAAGGCTAGTATGTAGGCCAGAATGGTGCTTGAAAGCATTTTTAGGCCTCTGAATTTTCTCAGACCTAGACGGATGTGCATGATTGTAGTTCATATATTGAACTGCAGTACATTTACATTTCTTCGTTTAGCAGATGCTTTCTCCAAAGCGATGTTTATCTCATAGAAAATACAATGTGTGCATTACATTAGCAGGAAAAGATATAGATGCAGACATGTGATTTAAGCACAAGTAGTTTTCCTTCCACCATATGAACCTATGTACATCACATGAGTAGCTGCATTAAACTTCATCCAAGTAGCCACGATTCCAAAACACCTTCCTAGCAACTTTTTTTTTTTGAGATGTGTCTATAAGCATTTATGTTATATTACAGCAGTATCTTTATAATGGTTTATCCAGCATGATCTTAAAGTTATAGTGCATGAACATTTACACCTTGCATGAACTTAGATCTTCTGTGAAGTGAGTCTGAAAGAGGTGAGTTTTAAGAACCTTTTTAAATGTGGACAGAGATTCAGCAGTTCTGAGTGAGAGGGGGGATGTCATTCCACCACAACAGAGCCAGAATCGAGAACTTTGATGCGTGGGACCATCAAGTGGGCAGATGTGGAAGAGAGTAGCAGTGTGGTTGGGGTTTAGCAGATGATCAAGTCTTGTAGATAGCTGGGAGCAGTTCCATTGATGCATTTGTAGGCCATAACCAGAGTCTTAAATTTGATCTGGGGAGCTGTAGGAAGCCAATGCAGAGAGACAAGTAGGGAAGCTACATGGGAAGGCTTCGGCATTAGTACGATTTCAAATTGTGCAACTCTGTCAGCTGAAAAAAGGCCATTTATATAAAAAAAAAAAAAATGCATTAACCAGCTTTTGACTAAATGGTAAACATTGTAATACTATAGCATATTACATTGTTCATTGTTAGAAATAAAAGCAATTTATATTATTCTGTACAGAGAATCTTTTCCTCCAGTTATGCAGTATCAGCCATTAGGGTTTGAAAATCAATATTATCATATTGAAACATCAAATTTCAGAGATCTTTCCAGTCAGTCATTACTTCAATGTATATATGAAGCCAGTTATATTTACTGTACTGCTTCCACAACTGACATTTTGTGATATGTGAAGTGAGTGATATACTTGGGTCCAGGCAACGATGTCATAAACCTGTCTGCAGCCAAGCATGATAAGACGAATAGTTGCCTTTTTTTTTTTTTTCGTCCCCTCCGTTAGTTTCAGCTGCTTCCAGCGCAGCAAACTTTCTTGATTAGGCAGTTTCATATCCGAAGACTAACAAGGGATTTGACTTGTTGCTATAGGTTACACTGTGAATGAATACCGAATCATTCCTCTGTTCAGAAGGGGCAACCTGAAAATGTCTCAGAAGGTCAATACTCTAGAAAAGGCAACATATGATTTATTGGTGCACTGTGAAATTTCCATGATATGAGTTTTTTGCATTTGTCATCCTAAGATAACTTATCAAGATAGTGATCTTTATCACAAAACTGCACAGTTTATATATGTAGAGTGAGCATTTTAGTTAGATAAAATCTTGTAACATTAGACAGTTTAGGAATGGGTATTAACATAACTTTAAATAGAACATCTATGGTTCATCCTCATTACAAACTAAAATGATATCCTAGATCCTTATTAAACATAAGGAAAAAGTGGTCCAGCTTGGGTAATTTATTCTTAGAATAGCACTTTTATCATGGTCATTACAGTGTTATTAGCTAGTTGATTCACAATTCAAATTAAGATGCTGATTGTACAGAGGACAAATGTTTAAATGTGTCAGCATTGTTTATGAACTCAATATAATTTTCAGTGTAATAATTGGGAGTATCTTAAATTTTAAACCTTTTTTCACATAATCCCCAAATAAACTTCCAAACAGGAAGGGAAAAGAGATAAATTTGTAGTTGACTGTGCTATAGTATCATTTATCAGTATCAAAATGTCTTTCTGTTGATGAAATGCATGCATTGCATTTTTTTTTCTCTTAGATTGTCTGCTACATATATTCTGGCAATATAATCTTTTTTTTTCTTCTTCCCCCTCAATGATCAGCATTAAAAGTTTCCTGTCACTGTACAAGTGTCTTTTTTTATGACCATGCTTATATTTTTTTTGGAATGAATGGACACACATTTGCCTGTTTCTAACCTTTTAATGTGCTTCTGCCTTCATCTTTATCATTTACAGAGGATATGACTGCAATCTGAAGCCATCCACACACCTCTGTAGAATAAATTTAATCTATATCACCATAGAAATTCACGTTAGTTTACAACATGAAGTGTGGCCTTTTCTGCAGCTATCTTGAGTGAACTGTGGTTAGGTCTAATTCTCAGTGACAATCACAATGAGCAAAAAATACAGCCACTGAACAGGTTAACAGAGGGTCAAGTAGAGAATGGTCTTTTCCTCTCACCTGCCATATATTTTATGTCCATAACTCTTCTGAGCCTTTGCCAGTTGTTCATGCCACTCTTGTCCTGTGTGGGTTGTTTTTTTTCTCTCTCTCTCTCTCTCTCCCCCCCCCCTTCCTTTTGCTAAGTTGGACCACTGATAATTCATCGCTCCACTCCATGGTAAAAGTGCACCTTTCTCTTCATCTGAACTTCCACGCACCCAACAATGCTGACACGACTGTCTTTGACTCAGAATTGAGTCTCAACTGCCCTTGTAGGACACTGCCCCAAAACACAATCCTACTGCCAATCCACAAAGATTTTAAAAATATCTTTTTAGCTCCCATTCTCTCACCTGGTAGGGAGCAAATTTTTGAAAAAAGAGCAGGAATACCACATAATTATTGTGATCTGTTAGCTGACAGCCCTCTCTCTCTCTGCCCTGCAGTTGGTGATCTAATTTCATTCATCTGTCTTGAACATCTGTCTTCCAGTATTACTCCCTCAGAGGTGCTTTTCTGGGGTCACACAAATCCAGCTGTGGCTGCTGCAATGTAGTGTATTCTACAGACAGCTCTGGCTGCATGACAAGGAAAAGGCCATTAACATTTTTAACTTTGCAGAAATCCAGAGAAGGACTTCTCAAAATGAGCCCTGTGTTCAAAAGCATGGAAGGCTTATCTCTATAGTAATAAAGTGCATGCAGGAGCAGTTCAATTTTCATAGCCATTGACTAATTTTTAGCTATTGGAGAGAAAAAAAAATTGTTCATAAACAAATTCTTTCTTTTTCAATTTGAAATTGCAAGAATGATAAAAGGGCATTGTGTTAGTGCAGGGTGGAGCACTGCTGCCTCACAGAAACTGGGTTGTTTGGGCATGGGTTCAACTTTGGCTCAGTCTGTGTGGAGTTTCCATTTTCTCACTACATCTGTGTGGAGTTTCCCCCTGCCAACTTTAAAAATATGCAGTCCAGGTGAACTGGTGAAGTTAAGTTGTTCTCAGTGTGTAAAAAGGTGGGTGTGTGTGTGTATTGGTGTCCTGTTCAGGGTGTTCCCCATGCTTTGCACCTAGTGATTCTGGGATAGGCTCTCAAATGGTGTGATCTTGCTCAGAACTAGTGGTTAATGAAAATGGATAGATGAATGGAAGAATGCTAAAGATGAGGCTGTTTTATGGTTTAATCTTCATATGATAAAATCCAGAGGGGCACAAAGATAACTAACAAAAAAGCTGCATTCTTAATTGCACAGGAGACATGGTGGTACAGAAGGTAGTGCCAGTGCTTCATAGCTCTTGGGCTATGGATTTGGACAAAGAGTTAAATGTGGTTTGGTTGGTGAGGAGCTTGCCTGTTTTCCCCTTTGTTTGTGTGTTCCCTCCAGGTTCTTGTTTCGTCCCAGCATCAAAAGAGATGCGTTTCAGGTGGATTGCTGACACTAAATTGCCCGTAGTGTGTGAATGTACAACTGAATGAGTATGTGTGATTGCTTTGTGAGTACATCGCATCTCATGCCCTATGCGTCTCTTTAAGGGTCATGCTAACCATATATTGGGCATATGGTTATTTATAAGGCATGGATGGATGGTTTTCAATAAAATACACACCGAGCAGGAAAACACTGAAGAACACAGAACTCTAGCAGAAAGTAAGGGTTCTGTTGTACCACCGAGGAAGCAATTTCAGTGAAGTATTTCCCATGCTGTTCTGAATTTCTTTGAATAAATGTGTTGACTAAGCACTGAAGAAATAATACAACCAGAAAGTTCAACATAATAGTCACCATTACTTTTGCATGTTTCAAAGATCTGCTGGATCAACAAACTACCTCATTTCTTCAATCAGTAAAGCTTCTTTTTCATGTACCTTGCTGCCATGCACCTTTATATTCTATGTGGTGCCGTGGATTGCTGAGCTGCATCTAAAGGAGGTAGGCTGAAGAACTGTTCTGCCCTCTTTATCCCTACAGGTTCCCAACTCAGAATTCCAAATTAAAGCATTACCAACAGCAAAACAGTAGAAGCAGACCAAAGGTGATGGGACATAAATTCAGAAGGGGAAACTGCAATTGCCACAACCTTGAAAAAGATACCTTGGCTTCCCCCACCACTACTGTATTTCAGCAATAAGTATGTATTTTTGTCTGTTTAAACAGTTCTGCCTTGGTCCAGAAACAGTAATAACTTTTTTCTTGTAGGATATTTTTGCTAAACAGATATATCAGATATGTATCAAAATTTTCTGTGTCATGACATTGTAAACAGCAACTAATGCATAGATTTCCTTACATAATGCAGTACACTTGCAGTGCACAATGCAAGCACTCACATAGTGCCTGCAGTTCATTGCATATTTTGCCTCTGCAGTTTGTTTATGTTGAACTCTGAGTATTTCTTATGCCCTTATAAAGAAAGTGCACACATGACCAAATAACTCTCAGGGCAAAGTAGGATTAAACTCAAAAGTTCTGCTAGACTTATGTAGTCAAACACATTTTGGTTCAGAAAAAGATAATGTAAAAAAAGGCTAAAGGAGTCATATTTTATTAATTTTTGTACAGGCTTTAATAAAAAAAACTTGCAGTTATGTCATTTAAATGGGTTAACGTTTCTCAGAAAAGCTAAGACAGACACTGAGTAGCACTAGTTCATATGTTTCTCAATTTCATTTTAGATAAACTACATTTAAGTAGCTTTGGAAGTTGTAAAAAGGACTGTAAATGTAAGTTTTAACCTTGCTGCTTAATTGATGATTAAATTTAAAAAAATTTTATGATGAGTTTAACTGTACTCTTAAAATATGTCAGTATACAACACTGCATCACATATTCTGTAACCCATTTAAATGTTATGTTTTCTTTCATTGGGGTCACTGACATTACTCCAGAGTATAAAAAAAGATCACAGCCATCATGATTACATAAACACAAGCAAAATGCTGTAAGATCTAAATTTAACATAAGTGTTCACAATGTCTCTTTTCAGCCACTTTATTTAAATTCTGGTCTTGCCCACTGGAAGTTGTCTCCTAGAATATGAACAACCTTTTATGTTCCATTAGCAAAACATAGCTGTTTTGTTTTCATTTTCTGTTTTTCCCAAGCCCAGCAATGTAATTAATGTAGAAAATGGGGCTAGGTTTTAGAAAGCCCAAGGCAAGATGCTTAAAGAGCTGAGAAATAAGGCCTGTGTATGTGAGTGTGTGTTAAGAGGGTCAAGTTAACTAACCTTGAGTCTCAGCCTCCTTGTTGCTAATTATTAATTATTCCTGGGGATATGAGTTAAAGCTAGGGCAAAAAGGGTACGTGTCTCATCTGAGAATGTCACAATATGTCCTGGTCGTCTTATAGCTCACAGTTGTTCTTTCCGTGAATTTTTTTAGGAACTATCAAGGTTAGGTACTTTAACTTTCTCAAGAGTGCAATATCAAGGCTTTACCAGAGATATGGCCAGGAACCATCAGGTCACCAATTTCTGTTAGAACCATACTTCCTGCAGTTTGTTCACATATTTACATTTATTCTCAAGCAACTTGCAACCTTAAGATAACTATAACTATATACTCAGTTGATGAACATTACTGGAGCATTTTAGGATAAGGACCTTTCTTAGCAGTATTATGCCAGTAGAAGAGACTTTAACTAGTCACTTTCAAATCCAAAGATAACAGCACTAACCACTATGATATCAACAATGCCCCCCCCCCCCCCCCACCTAATGCAGGTAGAACTACAGATCTCATTTTGTTTGAAGGTACACAAAGTAAAATATGTTTGTTCTGCTGTTGAAATGGCTGTCGTCTTAAGATTATATCACTGCGTGGCTAATACTTTCATCTAAGGCAATTTTATTCATTTATAGTGCTTGGTTTTGTACTGAATCCAATAAGGGTAAATAAATATCTTACTCATACCCAGTGTGTTCAAATAGAATGAGTCAGTCTCCTTGGGCCATGAACCAGCACAGTTCTGATTGAATGACTTTCTCCCTAACTTCCTTGGTTCACAATCATTCTACATAAAATGCATTCTGTGAAACAATTTTTTTTTTTTCCCCCTCTCTTTACTCTTTCCTAACTTCAAAACTCAAAATGTTCAAGAAGGAGCACACAACCAGAGTATTACCTAATGTGTTTTCATGAGGAACACCACACTGATTATGCTTTCCATTATCTATTCTTTTGTTCCATTCTGGTGTCGACCACTTGTCTGCTCTTGCCTTGATTTGGTCTTGCAAGAAGCTGCTGGTAGGCACAGTTCAGAGAGAAGGCTAGGAGTGGAGCCCAAGGGATGTAGAGAGATAATTACTTAGTATTCTGTCTGCAAATAAAGCACCTGGGTCATGCAGTTTGTAAAAGAAAGAACCAATGATACTGCAGAATCCCTAAACTGGGGACATGGGCCATCTAATTCAGAATCATTTCTAAATGAATCCACAGAGGCAGACAGGAATAGAGAAGGGGGGGGGGGAGAAGAGGGGAAAAAAAAGAAAAAAAAACAAAACTACAAATAGAAAAAGGTCTTGTCGCTTCCCGTATTTTGCGTTTTACCTAGCGCTTACACTTATACAGGTAGACTGAGTGTTTTGGTCTGGCCATCAGTGAGTTTCATAATGGACTTGGTGTATACTTTCTCAGCTGTTGATGCTAGTGACTGATGGATCAGTTATTAAACATGGAGGCTCTCTTCAGAGTTACTGTGTTGGCACTGTGCCTGTGTTTTTTTGATGTATGAACTATACAGCAATTCCCTCTTCCTCACTCTCTTCTCTCATTTTGTCCACAAACAAATTGAAAGAAATATTTCCAAAGAGTTGTTTACTTGTGCATAGAACATTCTGCTTGTTGACTCTGCACGTGTGTAGTGTAAATATGGGTCAAATGTGATATTACTTAATGACTCTAAATCAAGCTAAAGCTTATAATGTTTATATGTGTGTACCTGTAGTGTAAAAAGCACATGTGCAATATTATCCAAACTTAAATATAATCAATTTAAATACACATATAGATAGCATCCTTTGGTATGTGAATGCTAATTCCTGTATCAGTAGTTTGCTCTACAGATGTAACCATGGTGCCTGTTTCTGTTGTCATGGAGATGTAACAGTGTTACCTATGTGTGCCTTTGTGGGCCTGTAACAGTGTTACTTGCTAGTCTCACATCAGCTGGCATATGTCTTTGGAATTGTTCACAGGTCTCTGTCTGATAGCTTATCTAATGAATCTTTACAGTTCAATCCCAAATGTAGCTGTGATTACATGGAATATTAAAAGCACAGTCATTCAGTCTATTTTTGTAGTTTGAGTAACTGGTAAACCGCATTTTTATTTCCTTTCACAAATAATGAAAGAAAAACAATATCACAAAACATTATGAAGTTCAGATATGTCTAAATCAAAGCTGATTTCATATGTGTCATACCTCTTTCCTTTCTATGACATTGTTTTATGAGAATCAAAGGAAAGTGGTGGTAATGACCTGACTGGCTTCTTTTTGTTAGTTCTAAAATTTCTGGCATATTTTCATTCTCTAGTTGTGGTGGTCACTGATGTTTATGTACAAAGTACTGATAGCTAATCAACAAAGTGTGTTGTTTTAGCTCCCGGACATTTTTTGCATCCACAGCTGGAGCTACTTGGTTGAGATTGCTGTTTGTTCCCAGGGTAGTTCCTTTCAATAGGGTCCCTTTGCCACTCATTTCCATGTCTGAAGATTCAAGTATAATTGTTGTCCCACCATCCTGGGCTAAGAGACTTTTCTTCCTGTTTTCATACAAATTTCACTTTGATCACTTCTAGTACTCAACCTGATATCAGCGTATGTATGTCAGAATATGAGATTATTTGAAAAGATGGAAAATAACCCATATATAAACTTAACCTTCTCCTTAAAGGTCATGTAAGTCGATAGAAGAACTAATCATAGGCACAGAAATGCTACACCAGAATGCTCTATTGCAGACATATGCAGAGCTTACTGAATGAATGCAACTGCTTCAGTTGTAGACATGGACGATGTGTTATTTGACACATACTAATTTGACAGGGGTTTTGACTGAGGTTATTGTTAATTATATTTTGACATGTACATATTTGCTCCTTGCTACATCTACCCAGTGTGAATAAAATCTCTTACAAACCATTTGCATATATAAATAGATTTTTTTTCAGAAAAAATATAATTCCCCCAAACAACTGAAAATAATTCAAATTTACTTTAAAAGAGTTAACATTAGTCCTTGACTGAATGAAGTCAGTACTGTGACAAAATAGCTGCTGCCACACACTGTGCAGATGACAATTTCAAACTGAGAGATGATTTACTGTTAACACTGCAGTCCAGGCTATTGTCTCAGACATGATAATGATACTGATAATGAGACATGTTCTCACTATCAATCTCAATAGCAAAGGTCTCACTTCCAGTGTTTCCAGAGATTGTGAGGGTCACAGACTTATAGTACAAGCAGTAGGGTCCCAGTGAAAAATACTGAAAAAGCCTCATCACTTTGTTATTCCTTTTGGTATAAAACAGATACAAACCAAATTTCTACTTAAATCATTCAAGTAGTGAGTTGTAAATATTAAGGATACATTACATTGTCTCGACACCTCTAGTTTACTCAGAAAATCCAGTTTGCGCTCTCTTAAATGTTACAGGATTTTTTTTTTTGTGCTGTATATAAAGGAATTCTATTGAAACACGTTTGTATTTGTGTAACCCGGCAACACAGGGCGTAAGGCCAGAGGGGGAAGGGGACACACCCAGGACGGGACGCCAGTCCGCCGCAAGGCATGTGTGTATTTGTGTACGTGCATGTGTCGGAATGAAAATAATATTAGGGGAAAAAAATAATCAGATTCATTCTAAAAGCACCATTACTGTCCTGTTCTGAATAGGTATTTTGGTAGTAGAAATTAAAACTAGAAGAATTTAAATAATATAAATGAAATTATTGGCACAAATACAGTTGCAAGAAAAATTTGTGAACCTTTCGGAATTGCCTGGATTTCTGCATTAATTACTTAAAAAATGTGGTCTGATCTTTAGCAAGTGACAACAATAGACAAACACAATCAGCTTAAACTAACAGCACACAAACAGTTGCCCTTCTTAATACTGAATACATTATTGAAACATTTACATGTAAATGCCAGCATTAAGATTCCCAAAAGCATTTTTTAAATCAAACAAAAGGCTATAGAACAGAAAGACAGTGGACACTATAAACAAAATACAACACCGAATCACGAATGAATGCAGGGTGAGAATGATGTTTTCAAGCAAGCTGATGTGCAGATGTTAGCAATTATTCAGTGATACATTTTTTAACCCCAACCAGTCAGTGAGAGCCACTTCACCTAGAAGTGGCTGTGAAAGAGATGCCAGCAGAAAATTTGGAAGGACAAGAAACTCTTACATCTCTACCTGTAAATATAGATATATTTTGGTGCTGAGTGACATCTTAGATATGGTACAGCATTTTTTCCATAAAACTCATTTCATTAAACTGAATAGTTTCTGGGGGTGAGACTTCACACAAACAAGCAAACAATTATATTTTTCATTATCTTGCCATGTCATTTCCTTAATAAGCAGTACCTAAAATGCGCAAGAAGCCCCACTGATCAAATTGTGTGAAGATCCTGGGCAAAATAACTAGTTATTGGGCACAGATTAAAATCATTAGCAAAACTATTCATTGGGGTTATACAGAACTCGTGGGGTGATAAATTAACCTTGCTTTACCATGTAATGCCTGTGGTGAAGAAGAAGCTATTGTCTCAGGTGCTGAATTGAGAAACATGTTCTGAGGATAACCTGTTTTTGTCTTTGAACACTAGCAAAAGTACATTGAGATGCTTCTCTCTAAATTGAGGGCAATTTGATGGGAAATTAGGTTAGGAGGACTGCAGGGCCTTTGCTTTTGAGAAGCTAAATATGTCAGTAGCTGCACCGTGAACTGGCCGGTGGCATTTTGCAAATTAATTCCAAGGATAGATATCATTTTCAGTTCCCACTGCCGAACGCGAAGACTCGCTGAGATGATCTGGGGATGTGAGTTTGTCAGACAGGCGGCACTTGACGACAATCAATGCAGGAGGAATCGGGCTGCTCGTTGTTACCCGTCCAGTGTCGGCTCCTGCAAGAAGAGGCAGCTGTGCTGAGAAGAACGGAAAAAAAAAAAAAAAAAACGTAAAAGAAGGCTAAACTAAAGTAATACACTATTTCAGTCAAAAAAGTACGACAGGAGGAGGATTACAACACTAGGGGGAAAAAAAAAAAAAAAGAAACCGTTTTTCACAAGTTCCTAAACATTCCGATCTTTCTTTCAAATGTAAAATTTGGAGTCGTCAAGAGGTCGACTAATAATAATAATAATAATAATCCCCAAGGTTTTCTATTCTCCCTCACGAAAGAACCCGGCTTTGGCTTTTACACACGCGCACTCGTACGCACACCGGTGTACGTGGCCGCTAGTAATCTGGTGTCGAGGGTGCTCGTGGCTGCGGTTCTCGCGGCAGCGGCAACCGCGCGCACAAGCGAGGACGCGCACTCTCGCGCGCAGAGCGCCGCTTCTGACTGACAGGTCCGCGCGCCGCGGAAGCCCCTCGAAAAACGCAGCTCTCTCAGTGGCGTGTGAGAAAGCTTTTGGTGGCCGTCGTCATCACCATCACCATCATTATCTCCTCGGACAGGACAGGGGAGAACAGCGTGTGTCCTTCGGCCGGGGCGCCAGAGCCCCTGTAGTTTTGTGACAAGGACGGATACTGACGTTAAGTGGGAGAGTTAAACCGCGAGACTGTGTAAAACCTTTTTAATCCATATGAGCCCGGCGTGGCGCGCGGCTCCCCTTATTCCGCGGTTCTGACGAAGAGGAGAGCACGGTTTACTGGTTATTTTGCTTGTTTTTGAGGATTTTTTTTTTTTTTTTTTTTTTTTTTTTTTTTAACTTCAAAAAAAAGGGCGTTTTTGGGGCTGTTTTTTTTTTTTTTTCTTTCTCAACAATACAGTTTTTGTGTGGAAAAAAGAAACGGGAAAACCCTGCTGTGCTTTGCCTCAGCGTTTTTATTTTCGAGGAATATTACACAGAAAAAGGGAAGAAGCCCATAGTTTCACCGGACGTGCTATAAGTATGTATGATCTGGCCGTGTGTGTGTGGCTTCTGGCTCCCCGTCGCCCGTAGCCCGTGTAGAAAGACCTGCCTGTAGAAGTAGTTGTAGCGTTTGTGTGTCAGCGTTCATTTTCTGTCTTCTTCATGGAATCATTCTGGAAGGAGGAAAAGTAAAAAGACTGTTTCCCATGTGTCTGTGACACGATAGGAGGGTTTAGGTTTTCCAGAGAATGGTAAACGATCGATGGAAAATCATGAACAGTGTTTCGGAACTCGACGATGGACAGCAGCAGAAGAACCAGGTAGGTCCTGTCTTGTCCTCTGTCTCTGTCCTCTCTTGTCCAGTCCAGTTCCGTACACTCCTGCATAGTGCGATGCTTTTCTTTTTTCTTTTTTTTTCCAGTCCTCTCCTGTGTCTTTTCAAACTGTCCTCTCTGTCCAATTCTGTCATGTTCTCTGCTGTCCTGTCCAGTGAAGTCGCGGTGCGTGTTCCGTACTGGAAATACCGGCGGTTCGAAATACGCAAAATGCACAGCTCCACTCTGTGCGCGTGTGTTTATGGATCCTCTGCATTTGCTGCACTCTCACGCTGGCTGGAAAAGCTGCTGGTCACACAGAACACACCTGGTGCTGAAGGAACACAGACACACACTCGCAGTGTGTGGGAACCGCTCGACTCCAGTGCTCATTTTTTGCCATGACTCATGAGTCACAGGTTAGACGCTCAGAACTGCTGTGATTCCACCGGGGGTGTGTGACGTGGGTGCGCACCCCCAAAACAGTTTATTTCTCCTCTTTCCAGAACATCCACTTCCCGTTTTAATTTGCTTTTCAATAATTGTCAATAGCAAAAAAAAAAAAAAAAATGTATTTGCACAGGGTTAGTATTGAAAATCTGTCTACGCGGCTGAAGCAGGTGGTGTTGACCTGTGTGTACGTGCTTCTATGAAAGCTGATTCATTTGTTAATCAGTTGTCACAAGGTCAATAAAGGGCAACAAAATAAAACACTGAATCATAAACGAAAGCATGGTGGTGAGAATGATGTTTTCAAGCAAGCTGATGCGCAGATGTTAGCCGTTATTCAGTGATACATTTTTAACCCAACCAGTCAGTGAGAGCCACTTCACCTAGAACTGGCTGTGATTGAAAGAGATGCTAGCAGAAAATTTGGAAGGACAAGAAATGAAATTTACATCTATGCCTGTAAAAATATATATTTTGATAATTGCATTTGTAGTAGTAATAGTAATAATATATGAATTAAATCAATAAATATTGCTTCTTGATTTTTTGTGTAACAAATTCTGATGTTTCCCCAACCACCCAACTCCCTTCCTACATATCTAAGTATAAGTACATGGCTGTTAGCATGATATGTGTTAATTATGGTGCAAGTACAGGTGGAGTATTACAAGTTTGAATATGGGGAGAACTGGGATGGTGCCAGTGGGCATCAGTGGTATCTTTGATGTGAAGCAAGCTTGCTTGTTGCTGTTGCCAGAGTGGTGGGGAGATGGAAAAACTGTGCACGGTGGGCACAGTAAATCGAAGTGGTGACTCATGGTCTTTGTGTGCTTTTCATGTGTAGACTTGACATGCAGGTCATTTAGTGGCAGTGTGTGCCGCTCCTGGCCTCTGTGTGTATGTGTCTTTGTGTGTTTGTATGTTTCACTTACTTTTGAAATACTTAGAATCAGATTAGATTCTCATAATGTATTTGTTGTTAAGAAATGTAGTTTTGTAGTTTCTTTTTGCCCGTTTTGTGTAGAAATGCACAGAAACCCTTTTCATGCAGTAAGGTCAGAAGTAATTTGTCAATAATTTCAGAAGTAAATGCATGATTTAAAAAAAAAAGTAATGTTCTTGATTTGATCAAGTAGTTCAGTTTTTCTGAGATCATTTTATATTGCTAGACCACACACAATGTACTTAAATAAGTTCAGTGACATCAAAACCAGCTGAAACGGAATTCTGAATCTGATTAGAAACTGTAGCAGTATCTCTGAATTTGTACACTTAATATCTTTGTCTGCATTGTGAGAATGATATAGAATTTGCAGAGCTTTTAAAATACCAGGGCTTAATTTTATGTTTATTCATTTGACAGCCTGTGTTGGCCGATGTTGATTGGCTAGTAAGTTGTCAATCAATAGACTGTTCTCACATCAAAGAGTGAAAAGACTGTGTGATCAGAATGAATGGTCACAACCACTGGAGAACTGTTAAGCCAAATTTTCTCAAAGCCCCTCTCCCCATACAGGAAAAAAACAATACACGGCACACAAAAAAGCAGGTGCCTTCATAACACTCCCACATTTGAGCACTTTAACAGGCAGATTTACTTGTACTTTCCACTGCTTCCAACAACTAGATTTCCCAGGCAAATGTTTGTAGGAGGGGTGACTTGTTCAGCATGGCTGTTCTCAGCACAGCCATGCCAGATCCTGCTCACTGCCTACTCTTGCTACTGTCACATACCATACTGGTTCATTTATGTGTACTTAAGGCTCAGTGAAATCACACTAGTTCAGGTGTGAGCACACAAAGCATTATAGGTCTCTGTAAAATGTTATTGTCATTACCTAATTTTCTGGACATGTCTTAATGTTTAATTAGCTAGTTTAGGTTTATTAGCCAAGTAGCTGTTACCTGTTTGTTCTTTTAGGTGATATCTCTCTGGTGACCCATTTATTCCTGCACACCAATACTTTTATTAAAATGCCAAAAATTTTGAATCATAATTAAATAATTTAAAAAAATAGAATGGATTTACTTTTTCTGTGAATTAATCAGGCTAAACTATGTCAGCAGTCATAGTTAGATTTTTCTTGTCATAAAGATTTCTAACTGCATTTCAGTCAAAGATGTTGAGTTTGTTTTAAAACATCATTGAAAAAACTGTTTAAAATGAATGGGCTATATTTCCCTTTTTTAAATTATGCATGTTTGTTTCAATGTATGAGTTCCTTCTAAAACAGTCAGAACTGCTAGTAACTGTCTACACTAAGTGGCCGTTGGGTAGCTCTAAGTGGTAGTATCAAGGATATGAACTTGTAAGCAGAAAGTTAACAGTCCTGTTGTTGGACCCTTCAGAGAGCTCATGGCTCTAATTGTTTTAATGAATGGCAAACTGTGTAAATTTATAAAAAATGTGTTACTGTCACATATTATGGGAGGAACTGCAATAGGAAGCTACTTAAAAAGTGCTTTGTATGTAGCTTATACTGCATTTTGTTTATTCTAATTGAAACTGAGTTTGAAGGGGGGTGTGGTGGTGGCATGGTGGCGCAGTGGGTTGGACCTGGTCCTGCTCTCTGGTAGGTCTGGGGTTTGAGTCCTGCTTGGGGTGCCTTGTGACGGGCCGGCATCCCGTCCTGGGTGTGTCCCCTCCCCCTTCAGCCTTACACCCTGTGTTGTTGGGTTGGGCTCCGGCTCCCCGCAACCCCATATGGGACAAGCAGTTCAGACTGTGTGTGTGTGAGAGAGAGTGAAACTGAGTTTGTGCACTTCTACTCACAAACATTAAAAATGGCAAGAATCAGACATTCAGATCAAGGAATTTTAGAATCAGAATCAGAACGAGCTTTATTGCCAAGTATGTTCACACATACAAGGAATTTGTCTTGGTGACAGGAACTTCCACAGCACAGACAGAATGACAGTGACAAGATAGATGAGAAGATAGAGTATGTGAATAAGGGATAAAAAAAAATATATAGAAAAATATAAAGTACCCAATATTATATACAAAAATAGTCTTTTAGCCACTGGTCTCTCTATACCTCGGCAGCATAGAGAGTAACACTACTGTCTCACAGCATCTGGGTGGTGCAAGAGGTTGTAAGTTTGATTCCCACTCGTTGGTGTGGCTTTTGCCCAGGTATTCTGGTTTCCTCCCACAGTCCAAAGACATGCTGTTTAGGTAGATTGGTGACTCTCAGTCACCCATAGTGTCTGTGTGTTTCACTGATGTATTTATGAGTGACTCATTGTAAGTAGTGTATGTAGCAGTGTAAGTCACTTTCGTTGAATAAGGTGTGGATTGATAACACTGCATAGTGTTCACTGGAAGTCACTTTGGGGGAAAGCATCTGTTAAATGAAGTAATGTATCATATGTTCCTTATTGTATCATATGTTCACTTAGGTGATTTAGATGGCTGGAGTGCTCTCCCCTTCATTACGAAAAGTAGCACCTATGGTTAAATGCCCTGGGTGCTGTGAGTTAGACTGGACAAGGAGCTGTATCCTCCAGGTGTGTTATATCCCCATCCTAAAGCATGAAAGAAATGTGAAGCTGACAGCATGTATATGTTTGCTTTCCTTCAGCCATCTTATAGTTACATGGATGCTATGGGGGCACAGGGGCATAAGAATTTGATACTTAGACACACAAAAAATAAACTAATTAAAATAAAATTGAAGTTGGGGAAAAATACTTGACACATTAAAATAATTGGTCATTGACAGGTTGTAAATATTATATTTAATTTGAATTTTGCTATTTTTTATGTAGTTTCCTTCCCAACAGGTTTTCTCAGAGTGCATAATAAAAAATAATACAAATGGCACAAAGAGACATGCAACAGGTAGTATACAAATGGCAATGATTCACAGTTACTGAATTCAACAGAAGTCATGAAAAATCCAGCATCCAGAAGAGATGAGAGATGAGCCAAAACTTCTTTGGCTGATAGTGTAGAGGAAAAAAACCTCTAGGCAGGGGTTCCAGCCAGTCAGTCAACTAGCTGTTCATCACCATTTGGCTAACATGACACAATTAGAAGAAAATTCTTAATCATTTGTTTTAACATTGTTGAGCAGACGTGGTCATTTGAACATTGTCTGTCTGGTCAGAAGGTGATCAGAAGGTGGCTGGACAGTACAAGTGGAGAGAGTTTGCAGGTCACTCTGTATTTGCTGGCACCAGTTGGAGATGGAGGGAGGAAGAAAAATTATATATGATTAGTACACACAATAGGCAGCAGCTTGAATGTCTAAACAAATACTCTGAACAACAAGTAACATGGACGGCAGCACCAACAGCTTTCCTCACAGCATGAAAAACAGTGGGTCTTGTTTCTACATCTAAGTGTATTTACTGAAGGAGCATCCTTAACATTAGCTGTCCTACAGTTTAGGGATTTTATAATACATGTTCAATGACTTATTCTCAGAAAACTGAGAATTAATTTTAAGAATTAATTCATTTATAGAATGAAATATTCTACAGTTAATTACAAGTTGATTTTAAGCAAATAATTTGCAACAAATCAGACCCACGCCAATCATATGGCATCATTTAAAAGCATAGAATTCCCTGTGTAAGGTATATTCGAACTGATCATTACAGCAGTTTGGAAGATATACTTAGAGACCTTTGTCCTTTAGAGTAGATAACTAAAATATATACATTTATTCATTTAGCTGATGCTTTTCTCCAAAGCGACTTACAATGTTAAGGTAACAATTATTTACCCATTTATACAACTGGGTAATGTTACTGGAGCAATTTAGGGTGTAAAACCTTGCTCAAGGGTACTACAGCCAGAGGTGGGGATCAAACCTGTGACCTTTAGGTCCAAAGACAGCAGCCCTAATCACTGCACTACCAACTGTTGTTACCAGATAAAAGTGGCTCAGTCTCAGTATAAAGCCAACAGTCATATTGCTGAAGTGTGACAGACTACTGATGAATCTGGCAGTCTTGTGCATCCTATTTGGTGAATCTGCCCAGGTCTGGGGGCATGCAGCGGGTTTGGCCGGGGTCTGCTCTGTGGTGGGTCTGGGGTTCAAGTCTTGCTTGGAGTGCCTTGTGGCGGACTGGTGTCCCTTCCGGGGTGTGTCTCCCTCCCCCTCTAGCCTTGTGCCCTGTGTTGTTGGGTTAGGCTCTGGATTGCTGTGACCCTGCTTGGGACAAGTGGTTCTAGATAGCATGTGCGTGTGCCCAGGTCTGTGAGATCCAGGCCAAGGGTGAAGTTTAATAATTTGTCTAAAGATTAGGACTACTGCCTGCTTAAACATAGCTTCTAAAAAGAAAGTAGGGACTAAAGATGATGTTTGACAGCACAAGTTTTGGGAATTGGTCTGAAATATTGGCTGATGTCAGAAGCTACTCTAAATGAGAGCAGCTTCATTAGTCTGCTCATAGATTTTTCTTAAATGAGTTTCAGTCCACAGCACCAAATGACTGCTGTCACTGCCAATTTAATCCGTTTCCCTCCTTGAAGTTTGGTTCTGGGTGACTTGCTAAGCTGTGGATAAGTTTGCAAGTAATGAACTTGCTGTGGGTGTAAGTGACCGGACAACTAAGCACAGAGCACCCCCCCCCCCCCCCCCCCCTGAACATAGGATCACAGATCTTCCAAAGAGTGGAGGAAAGCCTCAGGGTATCTCCTAGGGAGATCCCTGCCTTTTGTCTATTAGATTTTCCAGACTTTAGCTTATCTTGTAAGCACATGTACTAAATTAAAGATAACTCAAGCCATATATCCAAGGAGAGCACCCGCCATAATTAATAAACACTATTATCAGGCCTTTATGACAGACCTCAAATGAGTACAATCCATAGATAACAAGGTAGCAGCATCTTATTAGGACAGAGGGAAAGCAGTAGACTTTTCAGAAATAATTCACAACACACTCCCTGTACATCAAATTACACATTTCCAGCAAGTACACATGATGTATATGGTCCTGCAAAGATGACAAAATGCTAGAAATGCAAATAAATGAACATTCCATGATTTTCGAAGTAAATCCTGGTACTGCAGTATCAGTTTCTACACAGAAATTGTGTAATTTCCTCTATGGGGAAAAAGACCTGCTACACAACTATTCTTATTAATATTGGGGTCACACAGGTGACCTTGTTTTCTTGGGGATATATGTACTGTGTTTTACCAAAAACAGAAATACAGCAACAGTGCAGAGTATCTTTGTGTTGTTGTGCTTTTACACAGTATAATTGAACAAAAAGTAGAATAGTCAGCCAAACCCATCCTGCAAAATGAAATATCCAAAAGTTATACTGGTAGATCAAGTTCAAGTTTGTCATTGATACAAGTACCATGTACATGTATCATGAAAATCTTCCTGAATGCTTCTCCACAGATTATGGGCAAGGACAATAGAAATACTGCACAAACAAAACAATGTCAATGACAGTAAATAACGATAGCAGCAATGACAGCAATAACAATAAATAATGGTAACAGTAGTAACAATAATGCCAGTTGACAGAGAACTCAGAATGAGAGAATGAGAATGCTTAAAGTGACAGTGTAATTTACCAATGTGCTTGGGTGGAGCAGTCCAGCTCTAGTTACTAAAGGTAGCACATTGGTTAGTGTTGTATACTCTTACAGCAGTGGGGTGAAAGCTGTTCCTGTCCCTAGCTGTGTAGGTTCGAATAGACCTCAGCTGTTTTGCAGATGGCAGGGAAGAGAAAAGTGCCCGTGTGGGGTTACTATGATCTCTCATGATGCGCATCGTCTTTCTGAGGCAGTGTGTGGTGTAGGTGTCCTCGACTGCTGGTAGCTGTGTGCCGATTTCCTCAGCTGTTTTAACCACCCTCTGTAGGGTTTTCTTGTCCTGTATGGAGTAGCTGCCACAGCACACCTGTAGAAAGTGGTGAGGACTGTAGTGGACATTCTGGCTTTCTTCAGACGCCTGAGGAAGTGGAGGCATTGATGAGCCTTTTTGATAGTTGATGCTGTGTGCTCAGTCCATGTGAGTTTGGCAGTGAGGGTAACCCTGAGGAATTTGAAGCTGTTGACCCTCTCTACAATGTCCCCCTCCTATGTAGATGGGTGCCTGAACCATATCCTGTTTCCTGAAGTCAGTCACCAGCTCCTTAGTTTTACTGACTTTTAGAGACAGGTTGTTGTCCTGGCACCACTCTGCCAGGAGCCTCACCTCCTCTCTGTAGGCCGTCTCATCGTTGTTGGTGATCAGACCCACAATGGTGGTATCGTCAGCAAACTTTGATGGTGTTGGAGCTGTGACTGGCCACACAGTCGTGTGTGAGCAGGGAGTATAGCACTGGGCTCAGAACGCTTCCCTGTGGAGTGCCAGTGTTGAGGATCAGTGGGGAGGAGGTATTACTGCCAATCTGCACACGCTGGGGTCTGTTAGCGAGGAAATCCAGGATCCTATTGCACAATGCAGCACTCAGGCCCAGCCCTAGTAGTTTCTGTATCAGCTTGGTTGGGATGACAGTGTTAAATGCTGAGCTATAGTCTACAAACAATAGCCTTGCATAGCAGTTTTTATTATCCAGGTGAGACAGAATGGTGTGAAGTGTGTATGATATCGCATCTTCAGTGGATCTGTTGTGGCGGTAGGCAAACTACAGTGGGTCCAGAGTTTCTGGGATTGTGTCATTAATATGCCCCAGCACCAGCAATGGGGGTCAATGCCACAGGGCGATAGTCATTAAGGCAGCTCAGTTTGTTGTTCTTAGGAACGGGGATGATGATGGTGTTTTTGAAACAAGTGGGTACAGCTGAGCTTTTTAAGGAGGTGTTAAATATGTCCGTGAAGACAGTAGCCAGTTGCTCACTGCATGTTTTTAAAACTTGCCCTGAAATTCCGTTCGGTCCAGCAGCTTTGCAGATGTTGACTTGGCCTAAAGTTTTTCTTACCTGATCAAAATGATTACAGAAATTAGATGACTATGGAAACTTCTTTACATACATTACATAAAAATACAAGGCCTTTCTAAATTCAGGGCTTTTCTCAAAGAATTCTATAAATATATTGAGAAAATGCATTATGGCTTGAGTAGTATCAGAAAAAAAAAAAATTCAGAAGCTATTTTTTTAATTTTTATAATAATTTTATTGATGCACAATTTTTAAAGTTTGGTTTCTACTTTCTTATATTCTTTTGATTTGGCCTCACACACAATGTCTATAACCACTTGTCCTGAGTGGGGTTGCAGGAAACCGGAGCCTAACCCAGCAACACAGGGCGCAAGGCTGGAGGGGGATGGGACACACCCAGGATGGGACACAAGTCCGTCACAAGGCACCCCAGGCAGGACTTGAACCCCAGCCAGACCCACCACAGAGCAGGCTCTGGCCAAACCCGCTGTGCCTCCGCGCCCCCCCCTTGATTTGGCCTCCAAAATTCGAATTTGCTGTTACATTTTTTATGAAACTGAAATGACTTATAAGTTCAACATGTCGAGATGCAAACACGGTGGTCTACTTTATACAGTACTATATGAAAGTAGCATGTCTCAAAGTTCTTCCATTGTTATGTATCGCAACATTAACAGTGCAAACTAATTTTGCTGTTTGTTTTTGAATTCCATCAAGGAACATTTCAAAGCTAAAAAATACAGGGTTTTGGTCACTTCTGGGTATTCCTCACTGGAATTCCCACAAATAGTGTGGAAGACTTCTCATGGCATCATTAGTAGTCATACAGCCCATTGTGCATCTGGTAGAGTGGAACATGACTGCTAATGGATAAGTTATTAGTTCACTAATATTCAAGTTCTTAATTTTTAGAAGGTAAACCAGTTCACTGTATAACAGGCAGAAAAAAATGTAGAGACGTTAAGTGATGAGCTGTTCATGTTGTGCTGTGTGTGGATGGTGCTAGGAGTGAAGCAATGTCACATTAATGAAACACCAACACCATACTATGAAGACTTTGCTTCTTCTTTGTCGCAGTCAGTATCCCTGACAGTAGCTCACAGACTTGTCAGACTTGGTTTGGATGCTGTGTCTGTAAATCATTAACAAACCGAGGGGACTGATCAGAGAAGAGACTTTATCTGGGGTTGGCTTCAGAATGTTAACCAGGTTCAGGGGCTTCTGAAGACTCCACCCTGAAGCCTCAAGGAACCATGCATGAATAATGGAGTGCTCTGCAGATCAGTCCTTGAAAGATCTCAGAGCTCTGCTCCAGGGCTGAAGAACAGACCGAGCTCAACCTTGTGTATGGTATTTACTCTGCTGCAAGTTATAATCCATCACCAGTTGTCCCGGGGGTAAATCCCCATTAAATTACACTCCACTGTACACCAAACTACGGGTGTGGCTTCAGTGCATGTTTTAAGAGTTCTTTACAGAAAGAGAGATGAACCACCCTTTGCCACATGTTTAATTACCATGACCATATTAGCACTGAACATCTCACTCCTTCAGATTGATGGCAAACATCCTGTTGTAGAGTGTATACATATCTTTACACAAAGATTTTAACGTGAAGCTACTGGGCAAATTAATTATGGTGGGGAGGTAATTGTAAGTCTCTAAATGTTTTTTTTTCTCACTAATGTGCAGTATAAAATTTTGGCTTTCATGTCCACTTTGTGAACTATCAATTTTAGATTTCTAATTATAATGAAAATTCAGTGAATCTTCTTGCAGTTTTTATTTTGGACATAGGTACAGGAGTCATGTAATTCAGAAGAAAATGTTATGTGACATTAAATGGTACAGTCATAAATACAGCAGAAAATGTCATGACCGAGAACATTATTAATTGAAATATTGAAATTGGATTAAATTGTATATAGTTTGAGCTCTTTCTGGCAAGATTATAGGTTTTTATTCCATGGTGTGTATCACTTATGTCCCAACCCTGTGTCTTTGAATCTTCCAGTCTAACATCTTGAGGTATCTTCAGACATTCTTCAAACCTTACAGTACAGTGGATGTAAAATCTATTGAAAATAGAGAGGGGAGGGGGGAAACCAACATAAAGTACCTCCAAAACCCTCATAAAAATGAACATTACAACTTCTATTATAAGATGCAGTACCTGACAAATGCTATTAAAGCATTCATCATCTTTGACAGAAGATTCCCATTAATCATCTTGCTACAGCCTTTTGCGAGCAAACCATAGTGCCCAGCACTTTGGTGTAACCCAGTGAGGTTGGAACCTGATCTATTTGTCAACAATCCCCTTGAGGGAGAATTCAAAGCTTTTCCCCCTTTTCAGAATCCTGACCTTGATCACAGTACACCTTAGAAAAATGTGTTAAAAAATAACTCAGGCAGGGCCAGTTTTGAACAACCATCAATATTATTAATCTTCTAAGACTAATAATTCTAAGATTTTGTAGTGTAAAACCGTAACCTTGATTACTGCTTTGAGATGCTTAGTCTTAAAGGGCAGAACTGCACAAATACTGGACTTTAATAAATAGGTATAAGCAAAGTCTTTATAGGCAAAGCTACTACAACATTCAGTAAGCTCTGGGTTAAAAGTACTCCATGGTGGTTCAATGTCACAGAACTCATTGGTTGGTTAATAATCCATTCCTGCTTATGGATTTATAAAGATAAGCCAACATGACATTGTATGATATATTTTTCATCACTGTGTTGGATCATAAAAAAGAACAACTGTGAATGACTGTATAAAAACAACATAAGGCAATGACCTATTACATACAAATCTGTAATGACAACAAGCTGTGTTCTGTCCACATGAATCCATCTTTGGGTAACTTCTAGATTTCTATCACAGTGTTTGTTTGCTCCGTTGTCTTGCACAGCTCTGCTGTCAAATTGACATTCATAAGATAATAAAACACTGAATGCATTAAGTGATGTTCATGGTGGTTTTGAAGACCGCATCACAAAGTGATTCAATCAGATTATGGTTGAAGCCTGGATGGTTTTTTGTTAGCTCAACGGAAGTAGAACACATACCATTCTTCATAATGCCCTCCATTTGATATTGCTGGGTGTAGGTTACTGCAGAACTTTTGAACTTTCTGCAAGCACAGAAGGAAGGTTTGTTTGGTGAAGCCACAGTGAGGCATGATTTAAAATAATCAGGCATAAAACACACCCTGTAAAGGAATAATAGAAGAATTTATTTCTGAATTTGGTTCTCTGCGCAGTATTCTCAAAGGAACAAAACTTTTTCTGTTTCTGTTTTCATCTTTAAGAGCACATGTTATATGTGTATATATATCTTCTAGCTGACTCCTTTATCTTTTTATTTTACAGCTGAATCTTGTTTTTAAAAATAGAGCCTTGATATTAAGACATGTCTTCTGTCCCTTATCTTAATATAAAGTGCAGATTAATACAAAGTACTAGAGCCTTATAAAACCCTTCTACTTTTAACTGTATACATTTTTACACAGGGAAAGAATTGTGAATTATGACAAAAAGTGTGATGAGAAAACAAGCTGCCCTGTGATGCCTTGACCTTTATAAATATATATGGAGTTAAAAGTTTCACACGTTATATACTATCCAGGTCCTTGCGGCAGATGTTTCTGTTCTTGTCTTTGCAGAGTCTTGATGTTTTCTTTGAATAGTGTTAATTTGAATCCAATATGAAGGAACTGGGAAGGTCACCTCTAACAAAAGGTTTGATCTCTTTGAACAGATATGTGTGTTCACAAAATCAACTGGGGAAAAGAGGATTTATTAAAAAAAAAAAAAAGAAGGGGCTCATAATATCACTCACCTGGGCTTTTTTTCTGAGACCATTTTTGATGACTTGCATTTTTTTGTTATTTTCTCTATTATTCCTGTACTTTATTTATTTATTCCTACCTTGGAATGGACTGGCATCCCATCTAGGGTGTACCCTGTCTTACCCAGTGTCCTGTGTATCCTCGATAGGCTCTGGAGCACCTTAACCCTGATTTAAGACAAGAGGTTAACAATTGTGAATGGTTTACTTCTACGCTGACCTAAACTGTTCAAAATATTACGTAGATTTAACATGCAATTTAACTGTGGGTTCATTAAATTTTTTAAATCATGTTTTATAGGTTGAAACTGAAAGAAGCTGCTTCTTGCCAGTCTCCTTATTTCATTCTCAAGGCATGTGTCACATCCACGTCAGCATCACAGTCAACAGCACCTGACACAGGTCAAGCACCAGACACAAATCTTACACGCAACCTTAAAGACCCTCCTCAGCTCCTGTTCCCTTGCAGAATCTCGCTGAGACAACCGTCCTGTCTGCACTATGTCCTGCTCTTCCTCATCCCTTGCCTCCTGTCTCTGGTCTCCGGATTTTGACCTTTCGCATCGTCCCCTGACCACATCCATGGATCCTCGCTCTCACTCTGACCACCAATCAACTGACTCTTTGCCCATCCCTGACAACGGGAACTCACCTGACCCCTTGGTTACTGACGAATGATCCTGCACTTGGGTCCAGCTGCCCCGGCGTCCTCGGTTCCATGTGACAGCATGGCATATCAACAACAATTTAGTGGTCTTCATTAAAGAAGGTAAAGAGATACCTAGAGTGCAGCCCACAAAAGTTAAAGTTTGCTGTGAACTATTGATGTCTAGCAGAGATACAGTTTCCCTGCCTCAAAACAGATCAGACATATTTGTGGTTTTCTCATTTTCTATAGTTCACTCTCCACTATATCTGATATCTTCCTAAGCATATGCATTTTACATCCCTAAATATCTGGGTTGAATCACCAGTGTCACAAATAGTGCTACCACCTCACAGTGCCTGAGTGGTATGAGAGAATGTGGGTTTGATCCTTGCTCATTCTGCGTGAGTTTGCATGTTCTCTCTGCGTCTTTGTGGGTTTTCTGCAAGTGCTCTGGTCTCTAGAGTCCAAAGTCATGCCATTCAGATGAATTGTTGACCCTAAGTTGCTTGTTAGCGTGTAAATGGGTGAATGAGTTTATGTATGTGTGTATGTGGCTCCCCTGCAATGAGCTGGTGTCCTGTCCAGAGTGTGCTCACCTCAGTCTTGCCACCATTGATTCCAGGATAGTCTCTGAATCACCACAGTCTCCATCAGGACAAAATGTTGTTAAAAATGGATGGATGGATCAGGAGACTCAAGCATTTTTAGTTTATTCCCCTTCAGCAAAATTATTCACTTTCTAGGGTTGCTTTTGGAAGTTTTAGTATTCCTTATATTTCTGATATATCAGTAATATCAATAGGGAGAGAAATAAAGGCAAATAAATAACATTTTATTCCAGTAGATTAAGCAAAACTCTCATGCAGTCAAGTGCGGTGACCCTCACCAGAAGACGGAGAATTTTGTATGGAGTTTTTAAACGGAGTTCTACAACCACTTTCCTATCCCAAACACTGCTGTCCATGCCCTTGTGGTCTTCTTTTAATCTTCCTTCTTTAATCCCTCACTAACAAGGTAATGGCTGGCAGATGCAGACGGCTGGGACAGCTCTTGCAGTTTGTTGTGGTTTTGGGAGCTATCTGTGGTGCTGTTGTCCCACAGTCTGTTTACTGAGTCCTAATGAGGCATCACTTTGGTTAATCGTTACCTTTGTTACGTTAGAATATAAAGAAAGGATGCTAGAAAAACTATAGAAAAATATATATATATATATATATATATATATATATATATATATGTGGGGGTGCGGTGGCGCAGTGGGTTGGATCACGGTCCTGCTGTCCGGTGGGTCTGGGGTTCAAGTCCCACTTGGGGTGCCTTGCGACGGACTGGCGTCCTGTCCTGGGTGTGTCCCCTCCCCCTCCGGCCTTACGCCCTGTGTTACCGGTTAGGCTCCGGTTCCCCGTGACCCCGTATGGGACAAGCGGTTCTGAAAATGTGTGTGTGTGTGTGTATATTAACTTAAAGACAATTGATGAGCTGAGACTGAAGGGTGTTTGAAATGTAAATTTGGGTTCTGTTGCCATGAACGATACCAAGCATAGTACTTTCAACCTAAAAGCAACCTAAGCTTATGCACTCATCTGTCACTGAAACAATTATCCACAGTAAAACAGTGCAGCAGAGTAGTTTCCGAGTAGTTACTTCTATCACATAATGAGTGACAAAGATTCATGGTTGCATTTCAATTCTACCACTTTGTAAGTACCACAATGACTACAACAGTAGTACATCAGTGTTTCTACTAAGCTAGCTTTGTGGCTATCTGTAGATGATGTGCCATCCTTGAGAAAGTGGAAGAAATACTGTATAAGCTACACGCATTAATGGGTCCCCAACTGCATAAATGCACTTTGTTGCATTCTTAACAATACATCTACATTTATCTGAAACTGCGCTCACACAGCCTATATTTTAATATTTTTGGTAAAGCAATTCAGGTTAAGTTGCTCTCTAGATCCTGACTCAGCCCAGAACTACAGGCCAGTCTCCCGCTTTCCTTTTCTGTCAGAAACTATGGAATGGACAACCTGTGATCAACTATCTGCATTTCTCACCCGGGATGATCTCCTTGATGGATATCAGCCTGGATTCAAAGCTGGACATTCCACCAAGATAGCTCTCCTGGCAGTGTCAGATGCTCTCCTTTCGGCTAGAGCAGCCTCCCTGTCCTCAGTCCTCATCCTCTTCGACCTGTCTACAGCGGTCGACACTGTCAACCACCAAATTCTGCACTCCTCTCTTGGACAGCTTGGTATCAAAGAAACAGCACTGAAATGGTATGAGTCCTACCTATCAGACAGATCCTACCATGCGGTCTGACGGTGCTCCTGATCATCCCTTCAGTTTCTCTCAACTGGTGACCCACAGGGCTCAGTACTGGGCCCCCTACTGTTTTCAGTCTACCCCTCTTCCCTTGGCCATGTCATCGCCTCTTATGGATTCACCTACCACTGCTATGTTGATGATTCCCAGCTCTTCCTCTCCTTTCCTCCTGGAGCTACAAACATTTCATCACACATCGCTGCCTGCCTATTGGACGTCTCTGCCTGGATGTCTGATCACCACCTACAACTCAACCTCTCCGAAACAGAGATCTTTCACCTCCCAGCTGGCCTGTGTTTCTGTTGTGAACTCTCTATCAAACTAGACAACTCACTCATTTTGCCTGCCTCCTCAGCTAAAAGTCTGGAAGTAATGTTTGCCTCAAGTCTGTCTTTCTCTCAGCACATTGAAGCCACAACCCAGACCTGCAGCTACATCCTGCATAACATTAGCAGGATTCACTCCTATCTAACAGACTCTACACAGCTTCTTGTCCAAATTCATGGTGATATTCTGCCTGGACTACTGCAACTCTCCCCTATCTGGCCTTCCGGCCTTTGCCATCAGACTTCTACAGCTGATACAGAACGCTGCTGCATGAGTTGTTTGACCTGCCGAAGCATTCTCGTGTCTTGTCTCGTACAATTGGCTTGTTTCTCTGCATTGGCTTCCTATAGTTTCCTGGATAAAATTCAACACTTTGGTTATGGCTTGCAGAAGCATCAATAGAACTGCTCCCCGATATCTACAGGACCTGCTCATCGCTACACCCCAACCAGACTGCTACGCTCCTCTGCCCGCTTTGTGGTCACACGCACAAAAGGTCCAAAATTCAATACACAAAGATTTTTGGTTCTGGCTTTGATGTGGTGTGGTGTTAGAACTGCTGAATCTCTCTCTGCATTTAGGAAGGGTCTTAAAACTCAATTCTTCCAGACTCACTTCTCGCATGAACTCTTAATTGCATGTTAATGTGTAAATGTTTATGTTCAATAACTTGGTGATCATAACAGATAAATTTTTATGTAGTTACTCGTGTGGTGTAAATAGTTTTCTATTTATTGTGCTTTAGAATCACACATCTGCATCTAAGTCTCTCTCTCTGATGATGTAATCCACTCACTGAATTTTTCTGAGATGTGTGTCACTTTGGAGGAAAGTGTCTGCTAAATGAATAAGTGTAAATGTCAGTAGGGGGCATGGTGGCATAGTGGGTTTGGCCAGTGCCTGCTGTTTGGCTGGTCTAGGGTTCAAGCCCTGCTTGGTTTGCCTTGTGACTGTCTGGTGTCTCATCTTGGGTGTGTCGTCCCCCCCCCCCCCCTTTAGCCTTGTGCCCTGTGTTGCTGGGTAGGCGACCCTGCTTAGGACAAGTGGTTGTAGACGTTGGTTAGTAAATGTAGGTAGCACAGCCTTACCTCTACTGAGTCTTGTAGCAGCAATTCTTTTGTTAAATTAGTAACCACATCATTAACCACTGTGCCTCTTGCTTTTTTTTTTTTTTTTTTTTTTTTTCTTGCTGAAGGTAGAAGTAATGCACGAAAAGAGACTAGGTTTCACTGGCGTGCAGTTAAATGTAAGATCACCTATGAGGATTGAAGCCTATCCCCTCTACATGGAAAGATGTAATATATATTAACCTGGTTTAAACTGCATTCATCTCACCATTATTAAATAATGAGCAGCAGATGGCTTAGGATAGGGGGCTGTTCCATACCTTTTTTTATGTCTTCATTAGTAAGGTCTGGGCATCATATGTCCGAGCAGGTTCAGAACACTGAAGTTGTTAATGTGTGCTTGCTGAATATAACAGCAAAATTTGAGACAGCCCTCTTTTCGTTAATGTCTGTTGGTTTACCTTTGTGGGATTACTGATTAAAACATCCCTTCATGCTGCCGGTCTGTCCAGTGAGTACCACACATCTGCTGCCAGTTGTCATTTGCTGTGTGGATGGCCCTGTAAAGATGGTTCAGCTCATCTGCCAGCACTGGCCATCTGAAAAACTGTCGGCAAACAAATAGTCACTTACAGACTCAATGTTCTAATGGCTTATGGAATAAAACAGCCTGTCAAGGACCCAGTGCAGGTACAGCAATGAGATCGGAATGACTGAGGTTCACCTCAGCATTAGAGTGGAATACCGGCTCTGTTGAATTGGCTTTAGATTCATAAGGGTTGTCTGCTACTGTACAGTAAGGCCCCTCCTGAATGCTACTGTACAATAAGGCCCCTCCTGAATGCATATGATTGACGTGGCCAGAATGGTGATTATATATACATGGAGAGGCAGAAAGTAGATAATTGAGATCCACACGAGAGAAAAGAACACTGTACAACTGACTGGAGGACCTTTGACTGGTTTATCTCAGCCTTGCTTTTCAACACATATGACAGGCAATGGCTAATGCATTAGCAGACCTCTCCTCTAAGTGGAATTATTTGTAACACTTCAAAAATATACTCCCACTTACTGAACCATTATTCTCTTTAGATGGCTCAGAGAAGTCACAAAGTTTTGAAAGAGAAAAAAAAACTAATAGCCTAACAGTGATTCCAGAGTTGAATGTGCTCAGATGTATAAACAGTAGATTGCTTATGTGTAGTAATATTCAGAAAAATAAACGAATAAAAGGTCTGAAAAATGGTTGTTTTTCTCATAATTCAGAGTATTCAGAAGTGGCATTTTCTTCAAAGCTTCATTCAAAAAGAATTCAACAGCCGTTCATTGCTCATCTTGACTGCAAATCACTTGGGTGGGCTGACTATTTAAAACATTCTGTCAGTATGAATAAGCAGGATTTTGTGAAGATGTCCTGATCATTTGGAATGTATTCTTTACAGTGTTTAACTAGTCATATGTCCAAGTCGCTACTGTACTTTAAATGGTTTGTGCCAAATAATATCAAAATACACAACACCTGATAACAAAAAACCTGTGTTTTTTTTTTTTTTTTTAAAAATGCAAGGTCTCTTGAGTGTCTGTTAAGGTGCCAAGAAAACCTATCTGACTGAGAACTTTCATTGCGGTGTAATGTTGGAGGACAAGTGTTATCACTGTGTGAATGGAAACACAGAGCAGGAGGAGTTACAACATGTTGTATTGGAAATTGGGGTGATTAACCTTTGAAGGTGGAAACCAATAGATTCGGGGAGGCTTGAAGCTGCTTGCTGACCTTTTTATCATAAAGAGAAGCAAGGAGAGTTGGCAACCATAGGAAGAAAAAGAATTAATGTCCTAAGCTAAAGGAAGGTCCAAAGCAGATTTGAATGGCACATAGCAGTGTCCGTTTAAAGTCGTCATACAGACACTGAACCCTGGGAGAGTTTGTTGGCTCCATGTGTGTTTAATGTCAAGGGAGTGATTTGTGCTGTTACTTTTTTGTTTGTCGTGTTGCAGTTCATGTGTGATACAGGTGAGTGCACAGGTCATTAAAGAAGCCGTCACACAAGAGCGTTTGTTTCATTGGGTTCAAAAAAGCAGCTGTGTGACTACTTACAGTGTTCTGTGTGTTGGCTAGCAAATGGGTGGGCTGCTGTTCTTGGTTCTGAAGACGCTCTAGGTAGAGGAAGGGAAGTAGGAAATGCTCAAGAGGCAGATTAGTGCCATACACGGACTCACTTCTCTGCACTTTGGACTCACTACTTTCATGATCTCTTAATCCATCCAGCCATCCATCTTCTGACCCGCTTGTCCTAAAAGGGTCGCGGTGGCAGCAGGGAGAGCAGAGAGGCCCAGCCGCCCCTGTACCCCGCAACTTCTTCCAGCTCGACCTGGGGGATCCCCAGCCGTTCCCAGGCCAACTGTGAGATATAATCCCTCCAGCGGTTCCTGGGCCAACCTCGGGGCCTCGTCCCAGTTGCCCGTGCCTGGTATACCTCCAAAGGGAGGCATCCAGGGGGCATCCCTATCAGATGCCCGAACCACCTCAGCTGGCTCCTCTCAATGTGAAGGAGTAGCGGCTGTACTCTGAGCTCCTCCTGGATGTCCGAACTCCTCACCCTGTCACGGAGAGTGAGTCCCAGCACCCTGCGGAGAAAACTCATTTCGGCCACTTGTTTCCGCGATCTTATTCTTTCGGTCATCACCCAGAGTTGATGACCATAGGTGAGGGTAGGGACGTAGATCGACCGGTAAACGGAGGACTTCGCCTTATGGCTCAGCTCCCCCTTCACCACTACAGTCCGGTACAGCGACCACATTACTGCTGCCGCTGCTCCCAGTCTGTGGCCGATCTCACGCTCCCTTCTTCCCTCATTCGTGAACAAGACCCCAAGATACTTGAATTCCTCCACCTGGGGCAAAAACTCTCCCCTTACCTAGAGAGGGCATACCATCCTTTTCCGTGACAGAACCATGGACTCAGACTTTGAGGTGCTGATCCTCATCCCCACTGCTTCACACTCGGCTGCAAACCGTTCCAGTGCGTGCTGGAGGCAGCGATGTGATGGTGCCAAAAGGACAACATCATCTGCAAAAAGCAGAGACATCACCTTCCAACTCCCACACAGAATGCCCTCCCACACAGAATGCCATCCTGAGCTCGACTGCACCTTGATATCCTGTCCATGAAAACCACAAACAGGAGTGGAGACAAGGCACAACCTTGGCGGAGTCCACCACCCACACTGAACAGGCCTGACTTAATGCCGAGTATGCGGACACAGCTTTCGCTCCATATGTACAAGGACCGAATGGCCTGCAGTAGTGGCCCCGGTACCCCATACTCCCAAAGCACCTCCCACAGAATTCCCCGGGGAACACGGTCATAGGCCTTCTCCAAGTCCACAAAACACATGTAGACTTTATTAGCGAACTCCCATGCCCCTTCAATGATCTGTGAGAGGGTAAAAAGCTGGTCCCCTGCTCACAGCCAGGGCAGAATCCGCATTGTTCCTCTTCAATCTGAGGTTCAACTATCGGCCAGAGCCTTCTTTCCAGCACCCCGGCATAGACTTTCCTAGGGAGGCTGAGAAGTGTGATGCCGCGATAGTTAGCACACACTCTCCAGTCCCCTTTCTTAAAGATAGGGACCACCACCCCAGTTTCCCAATCTAAGGGTACTGTTCCCGAGGTCCATGCAACATTGCATAGGTGTGTCTACCATGACAGCCCTGCAACATCCAGGGCCTTAAGCATATCTGGGCGGATTTCATCCACCTCCGGTGCTTTGCCACTGTGGAGCTTACCAACTACCTCAGTGACTTCCACCAGGGAAATGGACTCTGACAGCCCGAAAGCCTCTGGCCCTGACTCCTGTAAGGGAGGCATATCACTCGGGTTTAAGAGTTCTTCAAAGTGCTCCTTCCACCTCCCGACAATGTCCTCATCAGAGGTCAGAGTTTCTCCACTCCTGCTAAACACAGCCTGAGCGAAACTCCTCCGACCCCTTCTGAGCTGCTGGATGGTTCTCCAGAACCTCTTTGAAGCCGACCGATAGTCATTTTCCATGGCCTCTCCAAACTCCTCCCATGCCCGGGATTTTGCTTTTGCAACCGCAGCCGCTGCTGCCTTTTTCGCCTGCCGGTACCTGTCTGCTGAGTCAGGAGTCCCCAGAGCCAACCAGGCCCTAAAGGCCTCCTTCTTCAGCTTGACGGCTTCCCTCACCACCGGTGTCCACCAGCGGGTTCTTGGGTTGCTGTCCTGACTGGCACCAACAAGCTTTTGGCCACAGCTGTGCCTGGCTGCTTCCACAATGGAGGTTTCTAACAGGGTCCATTCAGACTCCATGTCCCCTACCTTTTCTGGGACATGGGAGAAGTTCTCATGGAGGTGCGAGTTAAAATCATTTCAAACAGGGTCCTCTAACAGTCATTCCCAGCACACCCTCACTATGTGCTTGGGTCTACTGAGTCTGTCTCTGTTTTCCTCGCCATCTATCCAGCTCACCACCAGATGGTGATCAGTTGACAGCTCAGCACCTCTCTTCACCCAAGTGTCCAAAACATGTGGCCTCAAGTCAGAAGAAACGACTACAAAGTCGAACATTGACCTTTGGCCCAAGGAGCTCTGGTACCAAGTACACTTATGAGCATCCTTGTGTTCGAACATGGTGTTTGTTATGGACAATCCATGACTAGCACAGAAGTCCAATAACATTTCACCATTCGGGTTCAGATCCGGCAGGCCGTTCTTCCCAATCACCCCCCGCCAGATTTCCCAGTCATTGTCAACATGAGCGTTGAAGTCCCCCAGCAGGACAATGGAGTCTGTAGGTGGAGCCCTGTCCAGAACCCCTCCAACCTTCTGCAAGAAGGCAAAAATACTCTGAACTGCTGTTTGGTGCATAAGCACACACAACGGTCAAAGTTTTCCTCTTTGCGACCCTAAGTCGCATTGAGGCAACCCTCTCGTCCAGCGGGGCAAATTTCAACTGTATGGCAGCCAGCCGGGAACTTGTGAGTATCCCCACACCCCCCCAGCACCTCTCACCTCGTGCAACTCCTGAGTAGGAGAGGAACCACCCCTTATCGAGGGTAGGTCCCGGTGACTCTAATCCAGGCAGGGTAAACGTTCTTCTGTTTCTATTTTTCATGGAGATTTTTGGATCATGTTAGTCTGGATCTTCACTCCAGACCTGTTCGCCTTGGGAGACCCTACCAGGAGCATAATGCTCCCAACGACATAGCTCTGGAGATCCCTAGATCACGCAAGCCCTTCCGCCACGCCAAGGCCCCGATTCAGGAATAATATGTAAAAGTTCATGCACTATAATTTTGAGACCATAACTGTTGAATAATGGGTAAACCTTCACGCAGCTTCTCATGTAATGTAAATGTTTACTAAAAACAAAAAAAGGAATGTGATTAGGAATTATCAATAATTTTGATAAACCTGTATGCAGCTACTTGTGTGATTTACTTTGCTTCATATGGTGGAAAATAACAAACTGCTTTAGAATCACACATCTGCATCTAAGTCTCTCTTTCTGCTGATGTAATGCACACATTGTATCTTCTATTTACATTTATTCATTTAGCAGATGCTTTTGTCCAAAGCAACGTACATCTCAGCAAAAGTACAATTTATGCATTGCTTTACGAGAAAGAGACATACATGAGAATCTCAAGTAAACCTAATTTGTTACCTACCACTTGCTGCACCGAGGTTCATCGTTCGAGTAGGTACATAAAACACAGAATAGACAAATCCTGATAGCCTCCCACCAATGTTTTTTTCTTCAAATGAAAAAAAGAGAGATGTATGAAATGTACGTTTTGGAGAAAAGCGTCTGCTAAATGTAACTGTAATAGTCACTGATCTTATTGTTGGCTGTTCCTCTCCTGGAACCACATGGAGCAAAATATCAGTTTGCTCGGACTTTCGGCAGCTGCTGTGTTCGCTGAATACAGCCAAAGTGTATTTCACAGTTTCTAATGCACACTCAGGTACTGGGAGCTCCGAAACATATTAGCAATAGGGCTCAGTGGATATATACACAGTTACTGGGGAAGTGGACAACTTAGGCTTACTTGAACATTATTATGCTTATGGGTGGAAATGGGTAAATCATCCCGTTGGCCCTGCTTTCTCCAGGTAATGTTTGAAGCCATTCTTGCTGAAAGATTCAAATGTCATAATGGTGACTAGAATGTCTCTTTTCTGTTTATTGATTCATAAATTAGTTTGCTCATTTTTTCACTTTAACACTTGCTGCTCTCGTTTTCTTAGCTGTTTTATATGTAAAAGATTCTGTGTAATTTACATATGAGAAAATGGCTGCCACTTTCATTTCCTTTGAGCCCCCCAAAGGCGTTGCTCTGTCAGGACCTTATTATTAGCTCTCATCATGTTTTTGCCCTGAAACCTCACCTATTTTTGATTCACATTCCAACCCAGCTCCTGTCTGTAAGATTTTTCATACAGACGTTTGTTCTTGTGTGATATTTGAAGCAGTTTATTTAGCTGTGTTTTCCTACACCGTAATCTTGTGATAATGTGCAGTAGTGATGAGTAGCCACAAGAAAGCAGTTTTATAATCTACCCAGTGCAAAGAGCCAATTCCTACAGATTCTTATTTTCTATATTCAAACACTCTAAATTCAGCGCACACACAATGAAAGCTCTAGCCTTAAACTGCAATATCAGCATATTCTGTAGCTCTGTTCTCCAGCAAAACAAGGTTGTGGCTATTTAATGACAGTGCACAAAAGTACACTATGGTGGTATATTTGTTCGCAGAGTCAGTTTTTTCCCTGTATAAACTGCAGTTCATGCAGATTTACACACAAAGATGCTGTATGTCTTTTGGTCTGTATTGCTTTCTATTGACTCAAAATGTCTGAATTTGATCTGATAATTTGTGGAGGTACTTGTTACTGACTTGTGCTGTTTTACATTTGCTCATTCTATCAGTCCTGGCAAGTGCAAAGAGACAAAACTGAATTTTTAAACATTTAAATATTGTACTAACCTAACAAATGTGAATGCATCAAACAAAGTTGAAAGGATCTTATTTCAATATTTTGACTTTATGAATGTTTTGTATTATATCTGGATGTGTTTTAGATTTGGGCTGACTATGAGTGGCTTTTCACAGCAAAGATTTGGCATTTAAAAGACTACAAACTGTTGCTCTTGTAAATGCAAAAGGCAGAAAGTGTTATAATTCCACATAGAATGGCAAGTTTTGCATTTGAAAAGATCTAAAGTAAGGAACACAAAGTGGCACTGTAATGTCATGCCTTTTCATTTTAAGATTCCCTTTTATTTTCTGGTGCTCTAAAAAAAAGGGTTGCTTTTCCTATCTCTAGTCCAGATTCAGCATGTTAACCTTCAGTAGATGGAAACAATAATACCTTTTTTATGAGTGACAGATGGGAAAGAAGATTTTTGTCAAAATGATCAGAAGTAGATGACATTCCTGCTTTCCTTGTCATTTTTTCCTGAAGCCTCTCCTCAGCAGTTCTTTGCTATATTGCCTGAAAAATGAAAATCAGAGCTGGAAGGGCAGTGGGGAGCTCCTCCCTGACACCGTGACATAGAGGTCAATAAAAGTCACCCATTCACTTAGAAACTGCAAAAATTTCACCCGATCACATGGTGACTGTGAACATGTATTAAATGCTGAACAGGAATTGTGCTTGCCACTCCTATTCTATTTCTCATTAAATTTGCCACATGCATTCATTTACCACGAGAGATCAGCATGAACTATTTCAAATATGGACTTCGGCATGAAAAAAGCCAGCAGGGAGGACAGTCTTTGTGTTCTGGGCAGTGATTTAAGAGACTGCAGTGAAACTGCCATTATGCATGGTCTTTGTTCAGGTGCTGCCTAGAAGATGGCTTTTAAGCTAAAATCTTGAAACTGTTAAATGACTGAAGGGGATTATGTCTTTTGCTACATTGGCATAGGTATGACTGGGTGAAGGGATACTGTGTGTCACAGTGGAAGGAGATTGTGTGTATAATCATATTTTTCACTTCCAGAAATAGGCCTCTGGTAAAACGGTAGTAACATCTTCCTACCCACATATGCCATTCCTTTGATTTTTGAAGATTTTTTTTTTCTCTTTTTGCTTTATGTCAACATTGTTCTTACACTGGGGGGTGCGGTGGCGCAGTGGGTTGGACCGTAGTCCTGCTCTCCGGTGGGTCTGCGGTTCGAGTCCCGCTTGGGGTGCCTTGCGGCGGACTGGCGTCCCGTCCTGGGTGTGTCCCCTCCCCCTCCGGCCTTACGCCCTGAGTTGCCGGGTTAGGCTCCGGTTCCCCGTGACCCCGTATGGGACAAGCGGTTCTGAAAATGTGTGTGTGTGTGTGTGTGTGTTCTTACACTCCATCCCTTTTTATTCATTTTTTGAAAAAGTCACCTCATATCTGCTGAAGCTGACCCTGGTTACTCCAGTGTGAAGCCGCCTACTGAAGGTGCAAATGGATTTGACCTGTTCTAGGAGATGGGTTGGATTAAGTGATGGGACACAGGACACGTGCATCACAGCATCTGAGAACAAACGGGAGGATTCATTTTTGGATGCTATTAGTTTCACTGTGTCCAATGTATAGCCTGCAATTTGTTGGTTCACATATAAAATGTATGATCTTTACCTATATTCATTTTTTCTTTGGGGGGGGTAGCTTGCTCTCTGGTGGGGCTGGGATTTGAGTCCTGCTTGGGGTGCCTTGCAACGGGCTGGCATCCCGCCTTGAGTGTGTCCCCTCCCCCCTGCACCCTGTGCTGCTGGGCTAGGCTCCGCCTCACCAAAACCCCACTCAGGACAAGCAGCTTCAGACAGTGTGTGTGTATTCATTTAGCATACTTTACTGCTAAGTGATCTAAAGTTTAGCGTAAACAAAAGTGCATTTCACAGACAAAGAACTTGAAATACAGAAACATGGGTATCGAAGCAAATTTTTTGTTTGATACCACTTTTTGCTGATTCACATTTCCCAAGTACCTGACATAATTGAATAACATGGCATAATTGAAAGTCAGACAATAAAGATGTGGTCATAACAGATGGTGTGATGAAAATGTATGTTGAAATTAGGAGATCGGGAAAGAAATAGGTCAAAAAGAGATCCTTTTCCAACCCTTCTTGAATCTTGGAAGGGATTCAGTAGTTCAGGTAGACTGAGGCACTTCATTCTACCAGATGGGGTCCTAAACTGAGAACCAATTGAATTTTAGTTTTGGGCCTTTTGTGAGTGGGAACACCAAGAGGCTAATGGTGGAGGAGTGCAGCATTCTTGCTGGGGTATAGGAAATGATCAGGTCCTGCAGGTAGAGATAATTTTAGATGCTTGCCATGCTTTAAGATTGTGCCTTTTTTTGAGTGGCCACTTGGCATTTTTCAGCTCACACCACTGACATCTGGACTAATTAAAACATTTCATGGAACACATAATGACCTCCAGAACAGCTGCGTTAGTTACTTACATGCTTTTCATGCATTGCCTTAGATAAATGAGGAGGGAATTAAACAGAGATGGCTCTGAAAAAGCTTTTCTTAATTAACAGCATTGGACTAATTTGCATAAAGTGGAGACATTTCAGTGATTTTTTTTTTTTTTTTTTTTTTTTTTTTTTTTTTTTTTTTTTTTAATGGTTTATTTATGTAGGATAGGTTTTTCACACCACCAGTGCTAGGTTTTTTCTGTTTTGGGTGCCTTTCAAATTTTGGTGTTTTCCTGTAGCAGGGGCCGCGGCGGCTCAGCAGGTTTGACCGGGTCCTGCTCTCTGGTGGGTCTGGCGTTCGAGTCCTGCTTGGGGTACCTTGCGACAGACTGGCATCCTGTCATGGGTGTGTCCCCTCCACCCTTGATCCCTGTGTTACTGAGTTAGGCTCTGGCTCTCCATGACCCCGCTCGAGATAAGCAGCTTCTCTGTGTGTGTGTGTGTGTGTGTGTGTGTGTGTCTGTGTGTGTGTGTGTGTGTGTGTTTTCCTGTTTTCCTGTAAGTGTGTAGGTGTGCACACATTGTCTCTGTTTGACACTGCTCAGGACAGAGGAAGTGGACATATGTATCAGCTCAGGGCAGATTCCATTAGGAGATGATGAGTGATCTTGACTGTGTGGGTAAGCCAGGTCAGAATACCTGTAATTAATCATATGTTTTGGATGACAGTGTAGATGCAAGATAGGTCACGATGACAGAGAATCAAATGACTTTTCAGGGCATGAGATGAAGTGAGTGTCCTGGATGAGGACTCTTCACATTGCTCCTTTTTACCTTCTTCCTCTCTTTAAAGTCAGTGGAAGCCCGAGTGACGTTCTTAAGATATTTGACCGTTGCTCTTCAACTTGTCAAAACAGAAAGGAGTAAGTGAATGGGCTGTACTTCTCCAAGGCTCCATCTATTGATGCACTACGCAAATGAAGGATCATGGCCTGAAGGGAAGGCACAGGCTGCAAACAGGCCAATCCTTGTTGGAGAAGTCTTTGATGCAAAATGCCCTTCCGATCAAATTCCATACTGAAGAATTTGTATTTAATATATCTTTTTCATCATTATTATGTACCTTAGTTTATTTTAAATAATATTCCTCTATATCACAATCATTTGAGTACTTAAAGTGATTTTTAATGAAGGCGCCATTTGTTTGCTAACTATGAGTTGCATTTTAATAGCTTAATGTTATTTATTTCTAAATGTAGTTGTTGACTTTATCTCTTCATTAATAAAAAGCTAAACATAAAGATGTTCTGTAAACTTGATGTTTAGACAAATGTTTTTATTGTAAAGTTCATGGGCTGTGTTTTCCTTTGCATGAACTGCGTCTGACCTGACACAGACCAATAGACTGAGTCAGCTTTCATGGCCAAGCCTTGCACTGAACAGAACACAGGTTACATTTCTACAACACCCATTCTGTTTGATCTGCTATGTCCTAAGCTTTTCTGTCTCAGATTAGGCAGGGAAAAAATGGTTCTGGAGAAAGAAGTTCTTGGCAAATAGGAACTGTCTTTGTCTGGTTGATAAAGTAAAGCATAAATGGTCTTGCACATCACAGTGACACCCGTCACCCATGTTGCACACCAGTAAGCAAAAAGATTCGAGAACCATTCCGAGTCTGTTAGAAATTGGGAATTGGTACCCACTTTAATGTTCTTTTATGCTTGCGATTGTTTGAACATGTATTGACTTTCTTTTTTTTTTTTTTTCTTTTTTTTTTGTTCTCGCTATAATTTCCTCACATTGTACCTGACCACCTTTTTTAAGGGTCAGGGAATTATTTTCTGTTTTTCCCACCTTGGCAAAACTGGGCTCTGTGTTTTTCATTTTCTTTTGTAAAATAACCAGCTCTCTTATCGTGGAAATGTTTACAGAAATTTGCCATACCATTTAAGATTTGATTGAATGAGTGATAACATGGCTGTATTTGAATATTTTTTGGGGTGTATTGATTTTCTTATAGGTTCAAGTTGCAATGCATGGTGCTCAAGGAGCAGTGTTTCAGATTTAGGCTAGACAGAAGACAGCAGCATTGTTCCTGAAGCATTCAGGGTTTGCAGACAAAACATGTTTTGCACCTTTTTATGTTTTTTCATCACGGCTAAAGTTTCATGAGGTGTCTTAAAAACAATACCACATTCATATGTGCTACATGCAAAAGATGGTGGATCTTTATTAAAACAAACACATCTGTAAATCCAACAGACTTCCTAGAAATAACAGACTTGCATATTTTTCTTACAGTTTTAAGTTTGTAATGAGCATTAATATTGGCCGTTAAAGATTTTTTTTTTCCTTGTTATTTTCTTTTGCTTCCTTTTGAAAGTTCTTTTCATCTGGTGTCTGTTTGGTGTTCCATGAGCGAACTTCTCAAATGGAAATAGATTACCTACTCTGTGGCTGTGACCAAACCTCACAAGATTAAATGGCCGCTATTTCCCTGAAGAGCAGAGCATGCTGCCCATTTATCCCTCCAGGACAAAAGGGTTGAAAGGTGAGGCATATCACTTCCTTATCTGTGCTGGGTCACAGAAAGGGGGCTTAGTGTCTTGCCCTCCTTGCTCTTGCACACCCAGCAGCTCTCCTTTGATAGCCCCATCACAGGAAACAGTCCGCTTAAGGCTTGAAGATGCCAGACTTGCGTATTAAATTTATTTATACACATTTTTTCATTATGAAAATTTAAGGTCTCACACGTTGTAGAAATGTTGCACAAAGTAGAGACCTGTAATGTTTTGCATTGTCATTGATTGAAGATTTAAATCTGATTTCAGTTAGCTTCATTTATATATATATAAATATATCTCCCTCGCAGCCCCCACATGGGGTGGTGTGTGTGTCTTCCTCATGCTCGGGTCCTCAGTATTTTAGCTGTTCCTAGGACTTCACTCTTCTGGACAGAAACTTCAGATGTTGTTCCCAGAATCTGCTGAAGCCACTCTCCCAGTTTGGGGGTCACAACCCTGAGTGCTCCTTTTTTACCACTGGGATCACTCTGGACTTCACCTTCCACATCCGTTCCAGTTCTTCCTTCAGCCCTTGGTACTTCTTGATCTTCTCATGCTCCTTCTTTCTGATATTGCTGTCACTTGGGATTGCTACATCTATCACAATATCTCTTTATGCATGAGAGCTACTATAGGAAATATGCCATTGTTTCACTGTGCTTGTAATTACATTTTTTCTAGCAAAACGATGCTTCTAAAGATATATACATTTTACATGGGCATCCTGTCCTAGGTAAGAAGGCCTATTTGCTGTGTTTCAGCAGTCACTGCTACCTGCTGCCTGTGTGTGCAGCCTGAGTGGAGACCCTGTGGGTTGTGGCTGTCAGAGGCATGGAGAGACGATGCCTAATTGCCGCCTGATTAAAAACAATGTTATTCCAGCTGCAAAGCACTGAAGCAGAAGTGGCAGACTGACAGCATTGACAAAGCCAGCACACGGCCCCACTGTGAGGCCAACAAAGCCATGGCTGCTTCTGTGTGCAACTGGCCAACGCTGCAGATGTTCTTATCAACTTCAGCTGAAATTTTTGTGTGAATCTACATGTTCTGTGTACCCAGACCAGCATGTCCCTCCATAGCACCAGTCAAAGAGGCTATTGATTAATACAGGTCTGGTCAGAACTATAAACTGGCTGCTGTGACTTGACTGCACCGCTTCATGGTTATTCTGTAATAACATACTGTTGGTATAATAGCTTTGCTTTGAAATGCAAATCCTGAAAAATGTAATGGATGGCTTATTGAAACATTGTAAAGGATTAAGGAAGTTTATGGGGCTTGAATCCTGAAAAGGGACACTGCTGCCTCTATGGAATGAACTGCTAAAAATTGAAATTTTGAAAATCAACCTGAAGAACATCTAGATAAATACACTTGCTATTCTTTTACTCCCAGGGAATACTAGCATAAGTGACTTGTTATAAACATTTATACCAATTAACATATTTTCTTTTTGTTTAAAAGTCTTTATTTTTTAACCTGAAAAGGAATTACTATTACCAAAATGTCAACCATGTACTTTTTTTGTGCTGTACATGAACCTGAGACTTGGATCTTTTTTAACCTTCTTAGGTGACTTTGAAATCTTGCAAAATGGTACTGGGTATTTTTGGCTTATCCTTAGACTTCAGTGTGGAAACCGTGGCAATTTGTCAGAGCGAGGATTCGGGTGCAGATGTAGATTCCCCTGTCATTGTCCTCCTGGAAAGACAAATGGACTGTATGGGCGCACACACCTTTTAAAAGTAAAGGGGACTTACTTCATGCGCAGGGGTGAACTGCAGTGTGATGTTCCATTGTGTAAGCAGTACAGAATCGGCCTAAAGCTCAGCACTCCGGACCAAACTTTCATTAAGGTACAGACTTTGTTTCAGAGTTCTGATTTATTTATTTAACTGATCTTTTTCTCCAAAGAAACTTACAATCATTTGCCTATTTATACAGCAGGGTCATTTTACTGAAGCAATTCAGGGTAAATGCTTTCCTCAAGGGAACTACAGAAGAAGGTGAGATTCAAACTCGGGTCCTTCTACTGAAGGAAGTGGCTGTAACTACTACACTACCTGCTGCCTGCTGTTGCAAAATATAATTAAATGAATACTCTCCGCTGGCAACCCAGGGGCAAGAATATTTATCAAACCTGTGGCATTGTGCTGTCCCTTAAGGCAATGAGCTGAGTGGTGAAGTGAATCACAAACACTCCCTAATTTAAACATAGCTGTTTTGCATTACAAGTGAACCTGTAACTTGCATTTGCTGCATGAAAATACAGCAAATGCAAATCCTCTGCATGCTACCTGTAAACCTAGTCAAGTGAGGCTCATAGCCTTAGAGCTGTGTTAAGGTCAGCGCCTAAGGTAGAGTACAGTGCATTGTCTTTCATCTTCATGGTAAAGGACAGAAGCTCTATTAAATATCTATGCCTCTCTTTCCATTGTGTTCGAATCCAGGCTACTGAGATGGATAAATGGGACTGGGTTTATTGATTCCTTTCTTTTTTACACACTAGAAAACAAGAGTTTTTTCAGTACGGTATAGCATGTAAAATGTATTTGTCAGATCCCAGAAATATTGTGAACCTTTTTGTATAATAAAACTACATATCCAGCAAGAAAAGCTGGAAACCTTTTTACATTATATTGTCAGTTTCAGGAGATTCTGTTGAATTAATCTGAAAGGATGCAACAGTATTTAATCAAAGTGAAGTATCTTTTTAATGCCTGGCAATCATACATTTAGTAACTGACAGTTAAAAATCTGCAGAAGTCCAGTTTGAAATCATTGTTTTATTCGTTGTTTGTCCTAATCTCCAGTGACAAGAGTTGGCACCAGTTGTGGTGGTGGAGGAGAACTGGTGGTATATAGCAGTTGTGCTCTTCTCTGAAGAGCTCTTGAAAAGAATTGTGCAGCTCTAGTGCTCAGGAAGTGCCTCCATTTGCATTCATATTGTGGCACTAAGGAGTGAAGGCAACGGCACATTTGCTGCACACACCTGAGTTTCTCCTCTTCTACTGGTGTTGTTGAAATGACTGCTTTCACCTTCCTCTGTTATTCCTTTTCAGCCCCTTTTGATAATCTGCTGCAGTTAGCAGAGAAGGTTAAAGATCTTCAGGTGTGGCCGAAGGCACAGGTTCATGTCCTATGAGGTACCCTGCTGCGGTATGCTTGAGCACAGTAGTTAAAGTGAATACTAAGGTGTGATTCTATAGGTGAAGAAAAGCAGCTACATTTTAATATTGCAGTCTGAGATAGAAGCTTGAAAAACCATCCCTACAGCTTTTAAGTTAACTGGATATCTGGCCAAAGTGAAAGGAATATCAGTATAAAGAATGTGATGGTACTGTAATAAAAACATTGAAGAATGATAAGACTGATGTGGATATTCGACAACAAGGATGTCCGAAGGAGCAGAAAGGAAAAACAAGGCGGTTTATATGTACTGACGGACAAAATGGAAAAAACCATTATAGAACAAATCTCTGTGGTAAAACCAAGGGTTCAAAGAGAATTGAATTATCAGAAATAAAAAAAGATGCTAGGTCTGTGAACTATTAAACATATTAAACAAGATCCCATTTTTTTTATTCTTCACATTTCTGTCCAAGTTCTGCCGTGACAGTCAGAATCCAATAAGGTTGATACAACAATAGATAATCAAGAGTGGATGTGATCTGGGAAGACATAGTGACTCATAAATGATTAAATATATGTAAGAATCTTGTCTACTTATATCCAAGTGCTGATCAGTTCAATGATCCGCCTTTATTTTTCCACCATGGCATTGTATTGGATTATTAAGCACCTATAGGTCAATGGTCTGTGGTTTAACTACCCTGGATGCTTGGTACATGAATATTTTTTGCCTTTGAAAAGCCAGTGAAGCAGATTGCAGAAATCTTGGGTACTCAACGGACTGTAACATGTTGTCATGACAGTTAGGTAGTGAAGAATTGCAGGAGATCTCATGGGGTTCCACAGGATTTGTGTATTTCTTAATATTTCATAAATGGTCTTGATAATGAACCAGATATTAGTGCTCTGCTGGTATCATTCTGAATCTTAAATAAATAAAATTGACCAGTCTTCATAAAAGACAGTGTCAGCCTCTGCTGCTGTGTGGTTTGTTATCTGTTGCAAATGTGTTTGTTAGAAGTTTGCTTTTAGTTTCTAGTCTTTTCTCTCCTGTTGCATAGTACCACATGGGCCTCAATTCCATTTGCCGCTCTCTGCCATCTCTGATGATGCAGCTTTTGCCCTGAAAGGGGAAACAGTGCTCTAAGCAGCTTTTGAGCAATTGGATTTGATATGTCTGTAGAGTTGGCACATAACAAGGTGTGACACTGCCTACACAAGGATTCAGGGTTTGATTTAAATACACAGGACTTGTCAAATCCTTGTCAAACTCTTTGCCTCAGAGTAATGATTTACTCTTCTTACATCTTTAGTTTGTTTGTTTTTGTTAGCCCACCTTCCAATGAGTGTGTTCCAAATGTTTATTAGTCTCAAATTAAGCATTTTTGGTCAGACTGAGAGACACTCAGACACAGTAAGTGAAGAACCACTCAATCCAAAATTTAGAAGACACTTCACCATTTGGATCTACTTTGTTCCGAATCTGACCGATGCCACGTAAGAAGACACTGCAAGTTAAGACGAATCTCTCAAAAGTTGTTGAGGCTGTATTCCAAAATCTATCAAACCTTTCAACAAACAAGAACAACAAAATTAGACAGAAGACACCCTTGTCGGGAGACTGAATTTTATCTGAAGACCTGGTAAGTCACTGGCATTTACCGCTTTGGTTATAGGGGTCCAGATTCCTTCAAAGCAGAAATAAAATGAGAATTTGTTTTAATAACATATATGAAATAACATGACAGGTAACAGGTCAGGATGAGCGGAGTTCACGTGTTCTGTTTGGGTTTGCATGTCTCAGGCTTGCATGGAAGAAGTAATGGTAAACCACTTCCTTTCCCTCCCTTACCTAGGAAACCATGCAAGAGGTCTCTATTAGTCAGATTTAACTTGGCACTTTCATCCTCTTGTAACAAACCTATTGCTATCAGCTAATTTGTCAGTAGTACACACACACACACACATTTTCTAAACCACTTGTCCCATATGGGGTAATGGAGCCTACCCAGCAACACAGGGCGTAAGGCCGGAGGGGGAGGGGACACACCCAGGACGGGACGCCAGTCCGCCGCAAGGCACCCCAAGCGGGACTCGAACCCCAGACCCACCGGAGAGCAGGACCCGGTCCAACCCACTGCGCCCCCCTTTTGTCTTTTGTCAGTAGTAGAAAAGAGGAATGAAGATGAGCAATGCTGAAAGGCAGTTCTGGATTACTAAAATGGCAATCTTGAGGTGCTCTACAGATTTCTTCAGTTCTTCAGACATTTTTTTGCTTCCAAATATGTTGATGGAGATGCTTTCTGGGAAAAATATATAAAATTATGATATTGTTTTTGTTGAATATGTTCTGACAGTTATGTTCTTACTGAGGTCCTTTTGTAAGGAATTTCTGAGACTTTTGTACAAGGAGCTGTTCACCACTACAGCTATATCATTTGCACCATGATTATTCCAATCTTGGATGTTTAAACTGTCTTTAAGACATTAGGCAATGCTGGGTAGGATTCTGGCTGGCACATGCTGATACTGAGACCTGTTTCTACAAAGGTATGCAACATGAAGTGAACGGTAATGTCTTTTTAATACCCCAGGATGGGATTTATGGTTATATTTTATAAGAGGAAAAAAAGTTCTGTGCTATTCATCATTCAGGCCATTTGTTTCTAAAGCAAAAAAGGTTTAAAGTTAGATTTAAATATTGCTTCCCTGCAGATTGGAGCGACATAATAAATCCTCTAGACAAACCCGATTAGTCTATTGCCAGTCCATTGCTTGGCTGGGGTCATCATTTCAAAGTAATGGATTATCACATATGCGAAACTCAGTGGTGACCAACTATTGGACTCCTCTACATATTAGGTGCTTGGTTTAAGAAAATACCTTAGCTTATAGATTTTAGCTGACTTTATAAGGCTTAATGTCTGTACCAAAGAAAGATGGACTTAAATGATCTCCTTTTAAATCTGCAGATGAGACTGTACCCAGATGATGTGGACAAGGAATGTTAATTATATTTAGCATTATCTTTCTCCTTTTCAGTGGTATTCAATGGACTGCGGCAATTTTTAAATTTATCATAAAAAATTGACTTCTTCGACCGGTCCTGGGACTGGCAATGATTTGCATTGCTTAAACTGAAATTATTACTCTTTTAAATTAACTGATATTATAGGTTAATAATTGTTATACTTGTGTGTTTTTGAACATGGTCAAGAAAATGAATTTCCTCATAAAGATAACTTGTGTTACCAGTCAGTCCCAAGGAAACTTGCTCATTCCACAAGATACAATACTGAAGTATTTGCTTGATGATAAAAACAATATACATCACAGAATACTACTCCTTGATTCGTCCTTTGTGTTGATTGTTGGACTGGAATGGGCCTCTTAATTTTTGGGATTCTTGATTGTGCTCTACTCCTCTGTGTCTTTGGTTTAGACTGGTAAATGAACCTTGTCTATAATTCAGATCCAGTCTTAGTGTCAAAATAAGACATACTAGGTGGGTACTGTGCCAAATGCAAGCACCCAGCTGCTTACCATGAAAAATTGCTAGCACTGGACCTGCTGCCTCTAAATCTAGGTCTTTCATTCCTGAGGATGGGCTGAGCATTGAGACAAGTTTGCCTCAGAGTTTGTTTCCTTTTAAATGCTTGGAAGAGAAAAAACATCTGAAAGGTGAGAACAAGTTGAAATTTGTGTGGGAAAGCATTCCTCTGCTGGGTCAACAAGTGGGGCGGCGACTAGGTGCTCAGGATCTGCACTACGCAATTCCAGTTGTCAAGATCTGTGGAAGGACAGGCAGCAGTGTTAGAAAAAACTGTTAATTCCTGACTGTGTAAAGGCCAGGCTGATTTATTGTAACTAATCAGCCTGGGAATTCTCCATACTTGCTCAGCACTGGGAAGTGGTCTGTGGCTATTGTACCCATTAATAATCTTTTAAAATAAAGATTTTATAGACCTTTGCTCAAAGAAGACACGGCAGGGAATAAGGAATTGTTAGATTTTGTTGCGCTGGTACTTTGCAGGTCTCTTAAAAACATAAAACAGATAACATCAACCAGAGTCACTCACTGTTGGTAACTGCTTGTCCAAGTCAGGGTTGTGGTCCAGAGCTTAACCCACAAGCATGGGCAGAAGGTTAATCAAAGGTACGCACCAGACAGGATACCCGTTCATTGCTGGGTAAGAACTCTTAAACACACAGTCACTAAAGGCAAAGCAGTGTCACCAGTTCACCTGAAACACATGTCTTTGGACTGTGGGAGGAAGCCAGAACACGTGAAAGAAGCTTACACAAAGGTGGAGAATATGCAAACTCCACATAGACTGAGCTGTACTCAATCTCTGCCTGAAGAATCTAGGCACTGTGAAGCAGCAGCAAGACATGCTGTACTGCAGCGACACTTTATTGCCCAGAGTCAGTGATGTTTCCCACAATCATTCCTGTTTTTCCACTAATGCTCTTAAAAAAAATTAATTACATGAATCCAAAGTTAACTCTCCTGTTTTTTTCTATCCCTTTTCTAAACAATTTCTATACATTTTCTAAATTTTACGAGGGTAATGGATGAGACGTAGTCAACCTTTCAGTTTGTGGATCAGCATTGGATTTGTGAGGCCCCTTGTCATGCATTCAAGGGCTTTGCAGCCATGCATGCTATTTTATTTATTCAGCTGTAATGAATATTTAGGGAGGGGTGATTTTCATAAATGTGAACTGCATTATGCAGCTGGTGTGTACCTGGAAAGGAGGAAATTATGAAAACAAATGTATTGAAATATGCTGAGGGATCACTCAAGAAAAAAAAAAAGCAATACTGTTTTGTGAAACACAAAGAAGTACGGAAACACCTTTGCTGAACAAATTGAACAGACAGAGGCCACACAATAAAGCCAGTTCTCGTATTTTTCACTTTGAACCATTTTTCCCTCGAAGGATGTTGGTGGTTTTCACTACTGGATACAAGGCACTCTTAGAAGCCCTACAGTACAGTATTTGCTAACTGAATGTTCCATACGGCATTTATCATTATAGATGTCCTCCCACATACAATACATACACACACACACAAAAGGAGAGGAAATTGACAATGGAGGAAACATAACCAAACTATAGAAGATGGAGTGGTTTGGGGCCTATAATTTGTGCTGTTCTACTCTCTCATTCTCTGCCCAGCAGGGCTCCTTTTTCAGTGCCATGGCAAGCATCTGTGGGTACACTCTGGAACAGTAGTTTTTATTCCAGCCCACTCTCCAACCCAGAGCAGTCGTAAAAAGCACAACTCCAACCATTAGGTGCCCATTAGCGTTGTTAAAAGTTTTGATGCAGCCAATTCACATGTTAATTAAAGGCAAGGCACACAAAATTGTGTACACAGGCTTGAGCCTGCAGAAGGCACACTTTTCAGTTGTGCATTCACAGAAATGCACCCACACATTTCACATCAACTGGCACGCACAGGATGCAGGTATTGCAAGCGGGCAAACAGCCAACACTTGTGCTCACCTCATCATGATGATTGTTGTTCTAAATATTTGTTCTCAGTTTAGAGTGCAGAGGGTAAAAACAGCTGGAAATTAAGTTCAGTTGGAATTAATAACCCGTGATGATAATGTACTGCTCTTTAAATTCTAGATTCAGCCATTTCTTCATTCCCAACATGGTGTTAATGCAGTCAGTAGAAGGCAGCCACGTGTGTGTTTTTCCTACATTTAATGCATGTTTTTGTTTTCTTCCATGACTTGTGGTGCTAATAAAAGCAAGACCACCTTATCTTGTAGCTTTTCAATTTTTTCATTGGATTAGAAATGCATTCATTCCTCTGTGATTTAAATTTTTGTTATGAAGACATGATTTGTTCAAAATATATGAGGCTAGGACTTTATACACGGGACATGATTTTGTATGTATCATGCACACTTGTGAAGGTGCTTTTTTGGAAATGCGATTTGCAGATTACGTTAAGTGAAATGTTTCTTCATAATAATATTAAAATTGATCTTTTTCCCCTCAAATTAAACTAAACTCTTTAAAAGAGTAAGCCGAATGGACTAATGTTCTGTGTAATATGCTAAAGTACTGTTTTGAAATCCTGTAACGAAGGTCTCTTACAAATGTGAAACTTGAAATGTTTTGATTTCGTATGTTTTTATTCCTGTTTTTCTGTAGTAACACAGAATAACTCTTCCTACTCCATTGTCTTTCTGCCTCCCTTTCTACAGAGGATGAGCTGCAGCTACCTTCTGTGCACCATCCTCCTCTTCGTTGCTGTGCTATTGGCTGTCACAGTAACGGGAACCATCCTCTTCATGAACCACTACCAAGCCCCACCTGTCTCAGATGGCCCACCACTTATCAGCACTAATCAGGAAGAGGGGAATGCCTTGGTAACCGTAGAAAGGGGCGATGGCTCGCGCATCAACATCTTCATTGATCCCAATTGCCCTGACTACAACAGCAACTTCCTGCGCCTGGAGGGCGTGCAGACCTCACTACTGCACTCACTCACTGACCACGACTCTGACCTGAAGTCAGTGAAAGGTCAGGACCGTGCCCTGCTGGTAAACCTGGCTGAAGAGGTGGCCAAGCTGTCTGCCCATGCCAGCCAGCTGAAGATGGAGTATGAGTCCCTGCGTCGTGGCCAGGGGAACCTGGGTCAGGAGCTGAACACCCTGCAGACAGAGCAGGGCCGGCTCATCCAGGTAAGTTCCTCTGCACTGCTACCTGAGTTCCAGCTTGAGTAGGTTACCTTACCCTGTGTCTTTTCATGAGGAATTTAGACAGTACATAAAACCAAAGGAGTGCTTTGGTTAGTTAGTTAGTCTGAAGAGATCATGTCCTGTATGCATATAGATGTATTTCTGCCTTCTGTGGCCAGGCAGGGGGGGCGTGGTGGTACATCAGGTTTGGCCTGTGCCTGCTCTCTAGTGGGTCTGGGGTTCAAGTCCTGCTTGGGGTGTCTTGCGACACACTGGCATCCCATCCTGGGTGTGTCCCCCTCCAGCCCTGCACCCTGTGTTGCCAGGTTAGGCTCCAGCTCGCCACAACCCTGTTTGGGAGACAAGCAGCTTCAGTCTGTGTGTGGCCAGGTAGAGTGTTATGTTGGCAGCCTTATTGTTGCTCAGTGATGTTCACACATGCCTGGCCTTGACAGATCATTTCCATCCTTAGAATTATTGTAGAAGTACAATTGAAGACATTCAGCAGAATCATTTCAGAAGCATTCACTGATGAGAGCTGTATTAGTGAAACACAAAAGAGTCAATATTTTAACATTTGAAATTGCTACTGCTTCCAGCAAAGAGCTGTCCTTCTTCACTTCTTTTTGGGGTTTTTATTTAAATATTTTCCACACTTTTAAATAAATCATGTAGTTTAATCATCTGAGTTCTGAATTTTGTTAGCAGTACTTAGTCAAATCTGTCTGTAATGCAAATATGAGAGTCTTTCAGACATCATTACTATTTATTGCCTAGGCTAAGCACCGATGTACCAGTAAGTTTTCCATAGCTTGCAGTTTTATAGCCTATCAGATGGACTTTAATCAGCAGGGTATTTAATTGATCAGTGAAGGATGAGAACAAAATTGTAACTTTCTATCATGAGTCTTCATAAGTTTTTTAACTTTCCTATGTTATCATTTTATCATACTGTATTTTCAGTGGAGGTTATGAATTGATGAAGAAGTGGCATTTTGTTACAAGAGAAGTAAATGAGCAGATGGATTTGAGCAGTCGTCCACGGACCCCTGTGGGTTACATGAGGTAGAAGTGGCTTAATTTATTCCTTTTCTCTCAGTCCTGATATTCTAGCTGTAACCCCCTCTGCCTTAACAGGTAGAGTTTAAGTGCTCAGTGAAGTGTCTCACAAGGTTTTGGCCTTCCTGTCAAAAGAAGAGGAGCCCAAAGATGTTCTAGAGCAAAGCAATGTACAAATTGAACAGAAAAGTACAAATACACAGTTAAGTGCCATTTCTGTCCTTAAATATTGTGTGCATCATTTTAAAATGAGATCAAATGGAAAATAGCATGCACAGTGCAATATACACTTGGATTCATTGAATACTCATTTTCCACATTTATGCTAAGGCTACATTATCTAAAATATTTAAAGTAAAAGTATAAATACACTGGTAGTTGATGTTCACAAGTTTTGCATGTTGGTAAGACAAACTACTTTAGCTCAAAGGGGTATCTATATATTGTAAAACACATTGTAAAGTAAGTTTAAAAAACATACCCAGTTGTTTGTTGATCACTAACTCTGGCAAAAAGTGTGTTTAGATAATGTATAAAAAGCATTGGACAGCAGGTATAGCCATCTGTCAGCAGGAGAGGGGCGGTGTAATGTGAGCTTTGTTTAAATTCTGTGGGTGTACAGCTACCTAGCATTAGGAGTCGCATAGCTCCCCTCAGATCAAGGTCATATACACAGAGTTAGTAATCACAGGTCACTGTGCCATATCTGAGTAGTAAATAGGAAAGCTGAGGGGGAGATTGTTTTACATCCAGATCAGACTCTGAAACTGTTCAGTGGGAAGGGAACTCCTGGACCAAAAGTGGAGATAACTTAATAGACAAACCGTTTATGTTTTCAGTTCACGTGACTTCTCAAGAAAGAAAAAGCTACTAATTAATTGAAGAAACCTCATTGGCTGAGTGTCAGATGTTGCTATTTGCTTCCCTTCATAACAATATCAAATGCTTGGCCCACTTCAGAAAAGTTTTGATTACAGCTGAAGGCCTCTCTTCAACAAAAGTTGTTTCTCTGACTATTTCTAGCATTTTGTCGCAAAGAGCAGACTGGAGACCCAATTGCGGGATCGTTTATTGCAAAGATACAAGGAGCAAAGAGAAACTCGTAGTCGGGGACAAGCGTGGTTCAAGAGGAGAATCTGAAGATGTGGTACCATAGGAAACAAACAAGGACAAGAAGATGGGCAAAGGAACAAGAGGGTGCAACGGTGTCGGTCCCCTTGTTGTTTGTTCCGTAGGGTGCTCTGGCGGCAGTAGTCCTGCACCTTCTGCGACACCTCTTTGCTTGTTCTGGAACCACTTGTCAATGGTCCAGGCGACGTGCCTGCCAGGGTGCCATGGGAACAGGAGAGGTTGGTAGCACTGGAAAGGGGACAGTCCTGTAGATGTGTAGGACAGAGAGTTGTGTGCATACTCTGCCTAAGGCAGGAAACATGACTGTTGATGTTGCCATTGGTTACAGTAGGGGATGAACCGACCCAAGTCCTGGCTTAACCTCTACACCTGGTCGTTGGCCTGGGGATGATATCCTGAAGTAAGGCTTTCCACTCTTGGGACGAGCTCTTGGGTCCCTGGTGTGACACTATTTCCTCCAGCAGGCCCTATAGGCGAAAGACCTAGTGGAACAATATCTCTGCCATCTCCAGAGCCATAGGGAGTGATGGCAAGGGAAGCAGACAGCATGCTTTGGAAAAGCAATCGATCAGAACCAGGATGATGGTGTTACTTCTGGAAGGGGACAGCTCGGTCAGGAAGTCCACTGACACGTTGGACCACAGCCTGTAGGGCACCAGGAGTGGCTCCATTAACCCGGCAGGCTTCTGGGTTGGAGTTTTGGTCTGCGCGCAGACTCCACAGGCCCCCGCATATTCCAGAATGTCCTTTTGGATTGAGGGCCACCAAAACTTGCCTTGCAGCAGGAAGAGGGTCCTTCAGCTGCCTGGGTGCCCTTCAGAAGGTGAGACATGCACCCACTGGAGCAAAGGGTGCCTCAACCGAACTGGGACGTATTCCTTCCCGGGTGGCCTCTCAGCTGGACCTGGATCCCCCTGCTGGGCCTTCTTGAGGTCCTGCAGGAACTGCCACCTGACAAGGGCATGAAGCAGATGGCAGGCAAAACCGGCTCGGGGGGGCTGTATTTGGGGCCTTATCGTGGATCTGGGACAAGGCGTCCACCTTGGTGTTCTTTGTTCCGGGCCAGTACAGCATTCAACTGGAAGTGGGTGAAAAACAGTGCCCAGCATGCTTGGTGTGGGTTAAGTCTGCGAGCTGTCTGCAAGTATTCCAAGTTCCTATGATTGGTGAGAACAAGGAAAGGGTGAGTGGCCCCCTCCAGCCAATGCCACCATTCCTCTAAGACCAGTTTAATGGCCAGTAGCTCTCAATTACCTGTATCATAGTTACACTCGGCAGGTGACAGCTTATGCGAAAAATAAGCACGGGGAGGAGCTTCAAAGGGGTCCCTTGTCTTTTGGAGAGCACTGCCCTGACTCCGACTAATGAGCTGTCCACTTCCACCACGAATGGAAGTGTGGGGTCAGGATGGTGAAGTTATTGGGGCAGTGGTGAAATGCTCTTTCAGCACTCAGAAGGTCTCTAGAGCTTCAGGGGACGAAACCAACCAGGTTCTCTTTCCCCGTAGCAGAGACGTGAAGGGAGCTGCTATGGAGCTCAAACACTGGATGAACTGGTGATAGAAATTGGCAAACCCCATAAAGCATTGCAGAGCTTTCACCGTTGGCCGGGGCCAATCCAAGACGGCCTGAACCTTTTTAAGGTACATGGCAACCCCTTTGTGGCTCAAGATGAACCCGAGGAAGGATGCCTGTGCCTGGTGAAAAGACATTCCTCCCCTTTCACAAACAGGTTGTTCACCAACAACTACTGCAGCCTACTGTACCTGCTGAACTTCCTGCTCCCCTGTGCTGGAATAGATCATAATATCGTCAAGATAAACCAGTACACATTTGTTTACTAAATCCCCCAATACGTGATTTAGGAATGTTTGAAAAACTGAGGGCGTGTTAGCAACACCGAAAAGCATGACTGTCTACTCATAGTGGCCCAAGGAAGGGCTAAATGCTGCCTTCCACTCGTCCCCTTCCCTTATTCGGATGAGATTATATGCGCTTCGCAGGTCCAGTTTGGCGAATATCCGTGTGCCATGGACCTGCTCCAGTGCCGCCATGATGAGGGGCAAGTGATGTGGATATTTGACAGTGATATCATTGAGACCACGATAATAAATGCAAAGATGCAGTCCTCCATTCCTTTTCCCAATAAACAAGAACCCGGCCAAGGCCGGTGAGGTCGAAGGTTGGATAAGGCCAGAGGCCGGGGCCTCTGCTACACAGTCTTCCATAGCCCTCTGCTCAGGAATAGATAAAGGATAGTCCTTGTCCCGGGGTGGAGAGGTTCTTGGTAGGAGATCTGTCGCACAATCCCATAGCTGGTGTGGGGCCAGCTGGTGTGTGCTCCATGAAATTCCTGGGTTGTGTCAAGCCGGCCAGATGTATCCCAAAATAGGGTGGTCAGAGGAGTCAGTGGAGGAGAAAATTGATGGCCTCCTGGATAAATCTGTACTTGTAGCTGAAACATTTCTGTGTGATTTTCCCACCCCTGACCCCAATGTCTATAAAACTACTAGCAGCCCTAGAATCTACGAAGGCCTGTGCGGATAACCGGTTCACCTCCAAGTCAAAGTTACCGGTATGAACAGCTGCATGGCGGGTCGCGGGAGGTCATCCAGGGCACAGGTCTTTGGGAAGCGGTTGCACAGGACAGGTGGCTCAGAGGTGATTGGGGCTGCTACAGTATATCCACAGTCCTTCCCAATGCCGCTGCTGCCTCTCCTTAGGGGTTAACCATCCGTACCCATCCTGCACAAGTTCCAGGGGTCGACAAATGGGTCAAACACTGACGGAGCTTGCCTAGTCCATTGCGTTCACTTCTGGGCCAGGTTGTCGTTCAGGATTGTGTTCTCAGCAAATTGATCTAAGGACCCATCCTCTCCCCGGTAGGCTAGTTTGGCTTGCATCCGGGGGTTCAAACTGCTGCTGAAGGTTGCCAGGAGGGCCCCGGGGATCCACTCACTCTCAGATGCCAACATGAGAACCTCCTGGGAGGTTGCCACCACCGACTGCTTGCCCTGCTAGATCTTCATCAGGTGATCACTGGCGGTCCGTCTGGAGAGCGGGAGGTCAAATACAGCCACAAACTGCCTCTTAAGGCACTCGTAGGGGGTGGGGGTGTGCTTTTTCCAGATTTTTGTAGCCGATTTGAGTGCAGGTCCGGTATGCAGGGACACCAGATTGGTCACCCTGCTTTCCTCTGTTTTACACATGGGGCTAGCTGGCAAAAATTAACTCACATTGCATGAGAAACCCCTGGTATTTCTCAGGAGCACCATTTTACCGTATGGGAGTGGCCAGCCTGGGGTCTGTCGCAGGGACGACTGGGGCGACTGTGGATGACACAAACTGTAGTGCGGTCATTCTTTGCCGGAAAACCCGCAGGAGTTCTGGCATGGTCTCGGACACTTGCCGCAGGGTCTGTTCATGGGAGCCGAGCAGCGCCTCCTGCAGCAAAACAGCTGTCCGAAGCCTCTTGATCACCGCGGAATTTTCTGTCGCAAAGAGATGAGTGGAGACCCGGGTGTGGACCCAACTGCGGGATCATTTAATGCAAAGATACAAGGAGCAAAGCAGAACTCGTAGTTGGGGACAAGCGTGGTTCAGTCCGAGGTGCAAACATGGTTTGAGAGGAGACTCCGAAGACATGGTCAATCAATCGAAGCGAGGGTCAGTGCTGTCGGAGACAGGAACAGGGACAAGGAGACAGACGAGGGAACAAGGAGGGAGATACACAAAGAAGGCCAGGTAAGGCACTGTGGAAGTGTCATGAACACAGGAGGACTTGTTGTCTCATAGAGATTCTACAACTTGGGAGTGGTGGACTGGTGCTCTTTATAACCAGCTGCGCTGATTGTGACCAGGTGGTTGCGGTGTGGGTGTGACACATTTACATTGTGTATTTACTACTTAATTTTTGACGCTGTAGAAGTTAGTGTAGTTTGGATTCTTTGTATTCACATATTGTTCCCAGGAAATATCTCATACTTTGTTTTAATTTTTTTTTTTTTATTTTTATTTTTGGCAGGAACAGTAATGTAACGACCCGCGTTACTGTGTTTGAGTGGGAAAGGTGTTTATTCTACTTGGTTAGCTTTTTGTGACGTACGGGGACTATAAGGGGGTGATTGCGTCTGGAAGTGCGGGAAAGAAAGGAGAGCCTGGGGGCGCTAAGCAAGCTGGGAAGGCTGGCTAGAAGTACAGGTTCTGGAGGAAATGGGCTCCTCGGACTTAGAGGTTCATTATTTCCCTGTTGCTGGTGTTCAAATAAATCGTTCGAGATGAACGTTGCCTCTGCGTTCTTCTTCGCTCCATCCAAACCCATGGCGCTGTGCGCCACATTAAGATTGCTACTGTTTACTTTTTTGTTTCGTCCCTGCTTACATGAATATACTCGTTCTTCTCTTTTTGTCCTTTTTGACTCCTTTCAATTTAAGGCACAGCCCTTACGTTTACTTCTGCCTGCCATGTCTTTCCCTTCGTATTTGGTAAAGTCTGTGCCATATTCCGTTCCGGAACTCAATTGCAGAGCGCACTGGTGTTTATTTTGGGGAATGCACAAGAAACGTAGTCAGAGACAGGTGATGGTCTTCAATTGGCAAACGTTGTACACAGGACAATCCAGAAAGTGTGGTCGAAGGACAGGCGAAAGGTCAGAACACTAGAAGACTGGCACTTGGATCAGGAAGGGGAAGGAACACGGGACGAGGACAAGGGCAAGGAAACCGAAGTCTGACTCTCAAGGTGAGTGAGCGTTAGGCGAAAAGGGTTCCACGTCCACTGTCACTCTGCCTCTGCCATTTATGCCTCTGACTCCGTCGAGCCCCATGTGTGCCCTGTCGCACCAGTGATGTGGGCGTGGCAGTCTTCCCTCTAGGAGCAGGCCCCTCAGGCAACTATACTTACAGATATGATCAACCTCGGTGCACATTTGTATATGTTCATTCATGCCTGCCCTCTTCCCAGAATGGGTAGTGATCCTCCCTTTTTATCCTGGAGAGCCACATTGCTGTATTATGATTGTAACAGTAGGAGGTGCTGGTTTAGTTGGCACCAGAGCTTTGCCACACTGGAAATTCTACTATCTAGGGCAGTGCAGAGCATTTCTCCCTGCAAAACTTGCTGCTTTAACTCTTTTCTCACAAATCCAAATCAGCCAGAGCTTTTTTCCTATTTCTGAGGAATCAGTACTTCTGTCTTGTGTTTGCTTGTTCAGCAGTCAGTAACATCTTATGTGCCATGTTTGTGTCATTGTACACCCAACACAGAATAGTCCTTTCTATGCTACCTAAGGAGGATGTCACTGCTGTCAGTTGCTGTCTCGTCCCTGATGATCCACACACAGGTTAAACTCTGAAATGTCAGCAGGCAGGGTAAAGTAATGCAATGCAAAAGGAATCAGTTTTGAAATCAGCAAAATCAGAGCATGGCCTTGTTATCTGAAGGTTGCCCTGCTTTAGTCCTCTCAATGTTGTTTTATCTCAATTTCTAAAGTAAAATATCCAGCTATTTTAATGGTTGTTTTGTGTAAACGTGTTGCCTGAACAGCACCATAGCAATCATAATGATGATAATGAAGTTGTAAATAAAATGGGAGCTTTTATCCAGCACTACTAAGTTCTCTTCTTGATGCTGATATCTTCCTCATTGGCCAAGAGGTCTCCAGTTTTGAGTGTACATGTGTAAGTGTGTGTTTGTGTTTATGTGCATGTTATCCAAAGTTGCTGTTTTTTCACCCATCTGGGTAATAAATACCAACCAGCATAAGTGTATGTGCCCTTTGGGTGTCTTTAGACATAGTTACAACTTGAGGGAAAACTTGCAGCAAGCCAGTGGTCATACAGCAGAAAGCATGGCATCATTAGCGAGCCCGCAATGTACCCAAAGTGCCCTCCTCATTATCCTGGCTCTCAGCCCTATAGACATGGTGAAACTTCCTGAGTGCCTGCTGGTTGTTGAGCCTTTTCACAGATAAAGAAAATCTAAAAATACCTTTGTGTTATAAAAATAACTAACTCTTAGTTCCTTCTTCAGAGGAATGTAACTGTTTAAAGGTTCAAAACCTGACAAGATGTGGTAAACCCTGGGGAGAATGTAAATAAGATGTATAAATTTCACTTAGAATGAAATGATGCCCCACTAGTAAATGTTTTAAAAAGGCAAGGTCAGTAAGCAAAGGTAAGAAATAAGAAACACTTTTTTTACATTATATATTTAACATATTTTTAATTGGTATTTTAATAAAAGGCAGCTTTAAAGCTGGTGGATTTAGGCTTGACCATTTACACAGGTGACTGTGGATCAGTGTGTAATCTGACGAGCCTAAGATCCACTCCTGTATCAAGCTTTAATCGTGTAACATTGTCTCACAATGCTGAACCACTTTTGAGCTGTCATTCAGGGCACTGTGCCGATTTTCTCCGCAGGCTTGATCAGAATCTTAACATTTCTCTTTCTGCATTTGTATTTCATTCTGGGTGTGGCAGTCTCTGGAGGCTGGAGGTGGGGGGGTGATGATTAGCAGTGATGCGCTAGCATGCAGCAGCTCCTATCCCGGGCCAACAGCCAGCACTGCGGCGCAGAGTGCCGTGCCATTGCAGCGGGCATGGCAGAGCACAGGAGTTTGTTGTCTCCTGGAGCCAGTAGTGCTGGTAGCAGGAAGATGTGGCAGAAATTACATCTCTTGGTTAAACAACTAGTTCAGATGTGCAGACACTCCTCCTACTTTTGGAATCACTTTAGGGATGTTCCCTCTTTCTTCTTTTAAAACCTTACTCAACTTCAGGCCTACAGCTTTTTAGAACCTTGGAATTAAGCCACCTTTCGAAGTGATTTTCCTTCCTTTCTGTTTCAGACCTGATTGTTAAAGTCAAGAAACATATAAGTAGGTCCTTCTTTCCTCATGAACAAAGTAGCCTAGAAACAAAACAAAGTCAGTTGCTTGGTTTTACTTGATGTGCATGTCAAAAAAGCCTTACTCAAGAGAATACCTTTACCTGGCAAAGTCATTGGATTCAAAAGGGAAGGTGACTCATCAGTCGCCTCACAGTTGAAGTTAATTTCATCTGGCACTTTGCTCTTCTCTGCTGAATGCAGAGCATTGTTGAGAGAGGCATCTGCTTCCTGACTAAACGTGTTTACGGAAGTCAATTTTTTACAAGGTAAGATTTGTCTAGATTAGTTCTTCAAGGTGGAGGTGCCTAGTAAACCAAATATTAGATGCTGACACTTCTTCAAATGCTGGAATTACCAGATGAAGTGAACCTTCTTCAGTTTCTAGAACAGGGTAAATTTGTCACATTATGGATGAAATTGTAAAACATAATTAAAGTGTGTTTGACTTTTATGGTCATTTATTGTTGATTCATTTCAGCTTCCCAGTTCTGTCCATTTTTTGTCTCTCATTTTTTAAGTGCACATTTTCTGCTATATTTAAACTAAAAGCAGCATGTCATTCTGACATTCTGTTATAAAGCAAAAAGGATTCGCTAGGTGGGTAACATTGGAGAAAAGCAGGGATTTGGTTCATTGTTAAACACACACACACACACACACACACACACACACACACACACACCAAGTAATATATGCAGAAGGTGTAGAACTTTTAATAACAGGAGGAACTTCACTGAAAGAGAAACAGCTGGACCTGCTGTGTTCTTGGGTTGAGACACTGCACTGATGTCCCACATGTTTGTAGAGCACTGGGCCCCTCCATCTCCACACTCTCTCCTTAGCCTAAGACACAACTGTTCAGCTAGCAGCAAAAGCAGACTGGTTTTGAAGGACACGTGGTGCCTCAGCAACAGGGAAGTCGTTCGTGTGCTCAATGCTGGTGGAGTAGTTACAGGGCCTCTTTGAGCAAGAGCAGTGTAGTCCCCCCTCCACCACTCCTAAGCATGGTTCTGAGTTCTCAGAGTGAGCTGCACAGAAAAAAGCCTCTACCAGTGAGGAGCTGTGGCTGCCAGACAGGGTGATGCCAACTGCTGACATCACTTTGCAGAGATCCCTGGTGCCTTCATTCCACATTCACACTCCACCTTCACTACACACGTACAGCTGAGCACACAGACACCCTGGAAGAGGCCATTGATGTTTCTGGCAGGGTTTTCCAATTTTGGAGCAAGAGCAGGGGAGGGACCCTATGGTAGCTCAAAGGTTTTCCCATCAAGGACACTATCTCTTCATTGCATGAGTGCTTGATGGGACTCTGGAAGGATGGAGAATGCTTTGCTTGTTAACTTGTTTATATAATACAAAGTTATTGTCATTTACTTTAGCCTAAGTACAGAATAGCTGTGAGACCCTTAATACAAAATTATTAACTTGCTGGCTTTGTCTTTCTGCAGATATTGTCAGTTAACATTGGTGTGTATATATGTCATTTTCTGATAATCAATAAACTGTACTAAAATAATACATTTTAATACTAATACTATTGCTAATGTTGCAAGGGAATAAGTAATTCATTATCAATGTAAAAAAAAAAATGTTCAAAGTACTTTTAAAAAAAAATCTAAAGAAAACCTCTTTTTGGAAGATTGATCCTCTCATTGTGGTGTTTTAACAGCTATCTGGAGCCTGCTCATGTAGAAAACAGGCTACATCTGATTTTTGAGCCTAATGATGAGCAAGAGAGATGTGACCTTGTCGACTGCCTGCTATGCTGAACCTTGAAGCTTGAGAATGTACAGTAAGATATTCAGTGTGCCCTATACTGCCTCTCTGTATGCAGCTGCTGTCGGAGAGCCAGATCAACATGGTGAAGGTCGTGAACTCAGTGAGTGATGCCCTGAACTCAATGCAGAAGGAGACAGGCAGTATCAAGACCAGGCTAAAGGCAGACCTGCAGAGGGCCCCAGTCCGTGGAGCTCGACCCAAAGGCTGTGCTAATGGTAAGAAATCTAGGTACAACCTCAACCCCACAGTGTACTTCCTAATCGACTTAGAGTCTTTGACTTAGCATACTAAAAATGTGTACACAAATGGCAATGACAATATCAACTGTAACATATTGATAGGAAATTAATTAGAGGATGCACCTCCAATTAGTCATCTCACATTTTCAACAGTACAAATTATAGTGAACAATGACCCAAAGATTTCCGATACACTTTTATTCTTATCCCAAAAATCAAAACTGCCAATAAATGGACATAATACATAGCAATCTGTACTATATAATGAGCCACACTGGATTTTTTGTTCTGACAATGATGTATGAATGAGCACAGGAGGTCTCCGTAGGAATTTTTTAGACTACACAGGATATGAAAAAGTATTTAATGAAATTGATCATACACTGTCCCTCAATGAGTTGAAAAAAAGTGAACTGACAAGCAACATTTCAATTTAATTAAAAATTTGTATCGTGAACAAAAAACAAATATATTAACTGGCCCCAGTAAAGCTGACTATTGTGAAATTGGAAAAGGTCTACAACACAGTACTAATATCTATACTAAAGTCATTATGATTAAATCCCATCACAAAACAACTGAATAAAACTAATGTTATTTTAGGAATATCAGAAATGCAGGTGAACTTGTATGCATTGCTACATCGGCCAAACAATTCCAAAGAACACAAGCAGTCCCTGGGTTAAGAACGTCTGAATAAGGCTGACCGGAAATTAATTTATTTATTAATTTATTTGTCACCCCTAAGTATCACTCAAATGAAACTTCATAATTAAGCCTATCATATTAAAAAATGCAAGTTACTGCGCATAGAATGGTTCATAATAAAACAAGCGCTACTTTGCAACGCGCATCAAAACGTTGCATGTCTACAGCGGTTTGTCAGCTCGTTGGCAGGATGTGTGAACTGAAGTTTGGACAGACTTCGTTCTTTTCATCAGTCCACGTTGCTGTTAACAGTGTCTCGTGTGTTTTTTTTTTTTTTTTTTTTTTTTGTTTTTACCCTCCTAACCATGGCACCGAAGCATAAATGTGATGTAAGTGACAGTGATGCATCCAAGAAAAGGAAAACAATCACGATTGAAACTAAAGTGGAAATAATAAAGCGAAAGGTAAAATGCCAACAAACATTGGAAAAGCAGACACACATTGTCTGAAACCGCTTGTCCCAGGCAGGGTCATGGCAAGCCGGAGCCTAACCCGGCAACACAGGGCGCAAGGCCGGGGGGGGGGGGGGCGCAAGGCACATCCAGGACAGGACGCCAGTCCGGAAAAGCAAACATTGTTTCTTTAATATTTTGCACACGCGTGTGCACACTTTGTCTTTCTGTCTATCTTTCTATCTCTTTATCTTTCTGTCTCTCTCTGTCGCGGCACTCGGCTATAAAAGACACTTCTCAACCTCTTTCCAGTTGTAGAATCTCACTCTTCATTGCGTTCTCAAACCTATCTCGCTTTGCTCTTCCAAGTCCTGTCCCTCATCATTCCCCAGTCCCGTTCCACGTCTCCTTGATAACGACCTCTTGCCTTGTCCCTCGACCACGATTTCGGATCCTTGCCTCTGTTAGTTTGCCGATCGACTGACCAGCCAATCACCCATCCACAACCACGAGAAACGTCTAGTTCTTTGATTCTGAATGATCTATCCTGCGCTTGGGTCCAGCCTCCTCCGTGTCCTCTGTTCATCCTGACAGTAATAAATTTTAATAATAATATTCTCTTTTGAAATGTGATGGAATAGAATAATGTAACTACATTTATTATCACTATATCAGTACATTGTATTATTATTACTACTGTATTGTTATGTTTAAGTGTATCAGGAAGTGTTTAATGTTTTTTATGCATCGCAAGGTACATGATATACAATATAACATTTGACAAACTGACATTAGATACCCACCATACCTAACTGTTCCGATTTATGTCAAAATCTGACTTGAAGACAGACTGAGGAACAGAACTTGTTCGTAATCCAAGGACTACCTGTAGTAGAAATTATGAATTTTATAGCAAAAAATTGGAATGAAAATAAATGCAAAGAAAACTAAAATATAAAGTTTAATTAAATGTACCACTAAGAAAACACAATCCTTAGCAATTGAGGTAACAGAAATAGAAAATGTTAAATCAAATTAACTTGCAAGTATGTCCCAGTAACACTTACATAGGTGAAATGTTATGTTCAGTGATTCTTCTATGGCTGTCAATCCAGGTCTATAAGAAAAGAGGATGAAAGAATAATATTCTCTTTTGAAATGTGATGGAATAGAATGATGTTAAAAGTATCATGGGTGGAATGAGTAAAAAATTAAGAGGTACCTAAAAGTATAGGCTTACAAAAACATCCTCAAGAAATACACACACACACACACACACATTTTCAGAACCGCTTGTCCCATACGGGGTCGCGGGGAACCGGAGCCTACCCGGCAACACAGGGCGTAAGGCCGGAGGGGGAGGGAACACACCCAGGACGGGACGCCAGTCCGTCGCAAGGCACCCCAAGTGGGACTCGAACCTCAGACCCACTGGAGAGCAAGACCTGGTCCAACCCACCGTGCCACCGCACCCCCCTATCCGCAAGAAATATTAGAAAGAAAATCCAAGTACTGGATATCATTAGGTGACTCAATTTTGCCATCTCGCCTTGCAAGGTAAGATGGAAGGAAAAAAGGACGTGGTGGAAGGTGTATAGAATATTCGGTAACATCTCACAGTGGACAGACTGGGGAAATCAAGGAAAATTTCTTCACTACACAAGAAATAAAGGTATTGATGAAAATGACTGACAAACTCAACATCGGGGAAGTAATCTGAATGGATGGACTTGGTGTGTTTGGAGTTTGCTTATTTTTCCTCTTCCAGATACTGCTTGAAAGGGGGCCAGAAATTTATTTCATTTTGCATTTTAAATTAGGCCATTGTTAAATTTTAAAAACATACAACCTAGAATCTTCAAATATTTCTCATACCCTAAGGCAGTATGTCCAAACCTGGGGTTCATAACCATCTCAGTCTCATCAGTAATTCATGCATACTAGTTTATAATAATCTCTGCATGTAAATAACATACTTGTTTTAGGAGATACGTGAACTCACCTCTGGCTCAGGTGGCCAACACTCGGGGTTTAGAAGGTTTAGACAATCATTCAAATACTGTCTCTCCTCACCGTGTCCAGGCAGCTTGGTCTGTTTGGTCTTCCTCTGATGGCAACCACCTCAAAGTAATGCTCTCCCTCTCCCCCAAACTGCCAAGAGTCTGCCAGAGAACGTCTCCGTCATGCTCAAGGAGTACTCCTGAGTGCCAAGGCCCCACGGGAATTTGCTACAGTATGGCTTAATAGTCAGCCACAGATGATAATTGACTCAGAACTGCCCTTTGCCTCGAAATACACAGGCAATGCAATACCTGTAATGCCGATCAAATTGAATTTTTTTTCATGCATAGACACCAGATCTAGTGGCCAGTTTCTAAAGAGTCAAATTATAACACTTGCTACACAATGAATTCATTTCATTGCTCAGTACATAGTATTAGTTACCATTTTGATTAAATATGTATTTATTGCAGATTTTGCAATATGATAAAAACAGTGAATTATTGACTTCAACCATAATTTTTTTAATATTAGAGTTGAACTGCAGATTAAGGAGTGATATGAATTTTTGCAGTTGTTTTTTATAGCATGGAAAGAGAAATTGATTCAGCTCTATGGATCATAAGTGTTGCCCATAATGAGATCATAAGTTTTCGGAGCAACTCACATATCGAGTAACTCCGGCATTTTATTGCGGCAACATCTCTCACATTCCAAGAAGCTTCTTTTGGATGTGGTGTTGGGTTGCTTTTAGTGGAGGATTCAGAATGAATCTATCATGAACTGATGTAAACATGGAGCCGATTATGTATTCTGAACTGCTTGACCAAAAGAAACAGTAGTTGCATTTTATGTGCTTGTTAAATCATGTTGACAACTTACCTTTTTCACTAATTGCCATGTCTCCTGGCAATTCATATCAAGCAGTAACATAACATAACAAAGGCACAATTGTGTATCTAAAATGAAGCCATTTGGAAGATTAAATTTTGCACTTTGCTTAGGATTTGCTGAACACTGAAGGTAGGTACTCCTTTATAATGTAATCGGAAAAAGTCTGTTAATGAGAAAATTCCAGTCTAGTGTTTGTTATATTCAATTGTCTATTATGTGTTAAACAAAACAACCTATCCTAATCTTACCCTGAATTGCTCCAGTATGAGTATCCTGCTGTGTGAATGGGTAAAGTAATTGTCAGTTGCTTTGATAAGAAGCATCAGCTAAACAAATAATAATTATAATAATGAAGTACTCTGTGCTGACTCTGACAAGCACATTCTCCTCTTTCTCCTCCTTGGGAAGTGTTCCTCTCCAGGTTATCTCTTTATGATTCTTGCCTTAGGGCAGTGCCCATTGCAGCAGTGATGAATGTTGGGGGTGTGGCCCAGGTGTGTGAAGGCTGCTGGGCCTGTCACAGCTACTGAGCAGGTGCTGATGACAGACCTGCTGTATCACCATTGCGTTACATAAAAACTGCAATAATATATTGGTAATAACTTCCCCTGTCCGCTCCACACAGGCTCCAGGCCTCGGGACTGCAGTGACATTTACGCAAGCGGACAGAGAGAGGACGGTATCTACTCCATATTCCCCACGCACTCCCCCGCTGGCTTCCAGGTCTTCTGCGACATGACCACAGATGGGGGTGGCTGGACGGTGAGTACTGTTGACTGTGAAGTCACTGAGCTGAGCAGTGCACCCACAAGTGTGTTTCAGAAGTTAGTGTCAAATTCAGGATGGAAAACCCAACCATGGTAACTGTAGGCACATAAGTATTTCACGCAATATTGGATATATACATAGATGTACCTAGTCTCAAGTTATATATTAGATTTATATCTTGAGACTAAGTATGTCTGTGTGTATATTCTGATTTGCTTATTTGTAATTGACATGGTTTTAGAAAACTGGATTTTGATTTGGCATCCTTTGTGACAAAAGGCATTTTTACACAGCACTTTTTATGAGAATTATTTGTTCAGGCACATTTCATAAATTGGCCAGGCGTCGTTATTTATATTGACCTGGATCATTGTCTCCATCTGCATGTGACTGCACTTTTAGTGACTCTAGAAAAGAGATAAAATGCAAAGTGTAAACCAACAGAATTAAACCTGAGTATGGTTTCATCTGCTCTACATGCAAAAGACTTAAGCATGTTAGTTAATTTATTAATGTTCCTACTGAGGAAAAAATGGAGGCTGCATGTTTTGTGATACTCATCACGTCTGCCCAGCATCTTGCAGAGCAGGGTTGTGCGCCGAGCTGTCTTATGATCCTGATAGTACCTGTTCCCCAAACAGAAATAGCTTCCAGCATCAAATTGCATCATATTTCTTTTTAATCATCAAGGTGTAATACCAGCCATTCCCAACCGGTCTCTGATTGGTTTCCATGTGAAAGTGTCGCCAAGCAACCAAACTTTGATGTTCGGCCTCCATATTTATCTCCGTTGGTCCTCAGCGATCTATAGGCTGATTGAATCCTGTGTTTAATAGATCTGTAATTAGTGTCATATTTGTAGGGAAACAAAGTGACAGAACCTTTTTTGACAGCCATGTGTCTCCTGAGAGGGGAATGTTTGACTAGCTGCTTCCTAGCACTACAGTATCCAGCGCTGCCCACTTCTAATAGAACAGAATCAATGCTGTAATAATAATAATAATAATAGTAATATATGAAGCTAAATATCAATCTCTTAAAAAGGGGGCAAAAATGTGATCTCAGTCTAAGGAAATACTTTTTGATGTATATAGTTTCTGGTTTATAAGTAAATGAAGCTCTAATTGCCTTATTTAGACAACCTCAGATCAAAAAACAGGGAATGACAGTTGTAGTGGTACCAACAGGGGATCAGGGAGGAAGAAGTGCAAACTTTGCCATTTTTCCCAGGGGTGAGCTGCAGCAAAGTACCTCATAGTGAGCGATCACTCTGGTTATGTAAATTAAGCCGCTTTAAGTAAATTCAGAAACTGGCACTGGAAAACCAAGCCAAGGAAGCTTTTTTTAGCCGGATTTAATTTTGGATTCTTCTTCGTGTACACCCTTGTGATAATCAGAGAAGATCTGAAAAAAGACTTATTTTACCCCCTATTACTTTCAAAGCCACTTTTCTCAGATGAGAGCATTTGCTGTCTGTACTGTGGATGCAATGGATTTTCTTCCTTTCTTCTGTCCTCTTCTCTTTGCTAAGTACTTCAAAACAGTGGGAGTCTCAAGACAAAAGGAGAGCTGTTACGCGGAGCTATTAGTTTCGCCTAGTTTATTCATCATAACTAGCCTCCAGCGGGTTTCTCCTGCAGACTGTGGAGCTGTCAAGACTGCAAGGGTGAAGGTCTGTAGAGTTGGATTGCATAGGTTTGGAGGAGGAGATCTGGGAAAATCACATGCATACACATAAACACTCCATTACACACAGTTACCCTCCTGACACATTCGTACATTTGTACACTTTATCAGACATTTTCTCTACTTAGTCATGTAAAACTCATTTATAGACTGACTCGCTGTCAAATGCATGCACACAGGCGAATGCACACACTTTTCTCATGGGCAGTTCCGGGTCAATTTACAAACACAAAATTCTCTCACCATCCCACACAGATACACTTGCTCTCATTCATATATAAGTAGATGTCAGCACGTGGTCAAAAACATGTGTTCTTTGATACTAACTTCTAATCACACACACAAAACAGAGAAACAATGAGAGAGGTAATATTGCCATGGCAACCAGAAACACCCTGAGTATATCTCAATTACCCCCCCAACACACACACATATACACACACAAATTGGAAGCGGGAGGCATCTGCAGAGGAAACAAGCAAAGCTCCTGGGCTCCCTAGCAGAGAGGCTGAAAAAAATGCTGGGGAAGGCAGGAAGTAAAGTGGAGCAGAGTTTTCTCTACCGTCATCAGAAGTGTAAACAACTGCGAGGCAGCTGTGGGAGTCATGTTTGTTTGGGACAATGCCCCCTCCTACTGGCTGCACCCCCATACGCCTCATGCCATAAACAGCATACTTAGGCATCAGCCCTCTTGATTACAGCATGCAGTAATAAACAGACCCATGAAACCTGAAGAAAGGCACTGTGGAGGCGTCCCCATTCAGAAGAGAAATAATATTCAAAAGTCATAGCAGATGCTTTGCTCTGAAATTATGTTGTGTAGCGTGCTTCATATGTTTGTATAGCTCAGTTGGAAGTTGTTCTTGTGATTCTTGTTATCATATAGCTGAAACCTTTATCTAAAGAGATGTATAATCGAATGCATTTTGTCATCTGGGTAAGATGTATCCTTGGGCAATTCAGTAATTCAGGTACCTTTCTTAAGGGTACAGCAGTAGTGCTCCTTCTGGGATTGGAACCTTTTTGTCAAAATTCCAAGTCTGTATTCCATCCTTCCATCCATCGTCAACAACCGCTTGTGCCGAGCGAGGTCGCGGCAAGCCGGAGCCTTACCCTGTGATGCAGGGCCGAAGGAGGAGGGGACACACCCAGGGCGGGACGCCAGTACGCCGCAAGGCACCCCAAGCAGGGTTTGAGCTCCACACGTGCCACACCGCAGGCACTGGCTGTACCCACCGTGCAACCATGTCCCCCCTCAAGTCTATGTTCTTCACCACTATTCTACCTGATGCTTCTTCTTAAAATGACTCACTCAAACCAAATTGAGCTGTACAAAGGATTTTTTTTTTTTTCCCCTTCAGGTTGAGAGTTAAAATTACAGATGACCACACATTATTGACTACAGAAACATTGTCACCCAGGAAAGATGTAAAATTGCACTTAGAAGAAGCACAGTATTTCTCATCAGTGCCACTGTTGATAGAATGTAATATGTTTAACTCATTGGTGAGATGTTTTATGTGCACATGATGTGATCCTTTGGTTTTATGAGTCTTTTTTATGTTTTCTATTCTTTCTCCTTACCTCTGCTAGAAGTTGCTCAATGGTGTGCTTAGTTGGACAAGACCCCTTTGTGATCAGATTATAGATCCCTTTTGTGTGAATTTATAAAAATTCAAAAATGCTCAGTGAAAGAGAACCACATAAATATGAAACCTAAACCTTTGGAGGCAATCTGACATGCAGCGAGACATTTTCGTCTTTGTTGGTCCCAACTCCACATTTTATGGGCGGTAACGGTTCATTAGCACTGTGATTATATTCACGTGCCTGCCATCTGGAGACAGCCCCTTCCTCACAGCATGTCATGCGGATAAAGGTATTCTCCTCTAACTCCTGGCTGTCTGGTGGAGGGTGGCACATGGTCTGCAACTATTTCTTAGTTCAGCCTCAGCCTAAACCTAATCCTACATTTTTGCTTTCCTAGTGAATGAGAAAGGCAGAAATCCAGTCCAACAATGCAGATAATAGCAGTCATTGAGAGGCTAGTGCTGGCATCTCAAGCTCTGATACAAACCTTTAATGTCAGCCCAGAGTATAAGGAGCACAATAATAATCGGGAGAGATACTGCAGAAATAAAAAATTATGGGTGGTTCAAAAAGTAGTCAGGTGCAAGTTAGCATTCATTAATTAGGGGTAAAAAGGCATTATGTTCTACTCATCCTATGCCAGCTATCAAGTGCTCATTATTGCTCATTAGAAATGTACGATGGTATGCTGAACAGGCCATTAAGTTATAGCAGGTGTGATTGTATTGGTGAATAGCTCTGAATGTATATGATTTAGGATAAATTACAAAGTAGAACCAAGTAGTTATACAGTCATACCTCAGACACATGCATTTGAGTTCCAAGAATTTCATTTTTGGAATTTCAAAGGAGTTTCACTGAATATACTTACTTTAGTTATGAAGTATTTCTTTGTGGGGTGCAGTGGTGCAGTGGGTTAAACCACAGTCCTGCTCTCCGGTGGGTCTGGGGTTCAAGTCCTGCTTGGGGTGCCTTACGATGGACTGGTGACCTGTCCTGGGTGTGTCCCCTCCCCCTCCAGCCTTACACCCTGTGTTACTGGGTAGGCTCTGGTTCCCCATGACCCTGTATGGGACAAGCGGTTCTGAAAGTGTGTGTGTGTGTATTTCTTTGTGGGGGGGTGTGGTGGCACAGCAGGTTTGGCCTGTACCTGCTCTCTGGCAGGTCTGGGGTTCGAGCCCTGCTTGGGGTGCCTTGTGCCGGACTGGCGTCCCGTCCTAGGTGTGTAACCCCCCCCCCCCGAGCCTTGCTCCCTGTGTTGCCGGGTTAGGCTTCAGTCTGCCACAACCCTGCTTGGGACAGTGTGTGTGTATTTCTTTGCATTCACAAAGATTTTGATTTTGCGTGCCTCCCGACAAATGAGCAACATGACACATTTACAATTACATTTATTAATTTAGCACACACTTTTCTCCAGAATGATGGACAACAATTAATTAGTAATATATATGACACTTTTATCTGAGATGAACTACAGTGCTTTATACACTGCATTGAACTCCCTACAATTATTCACCCATCTTTTCTACAGATCAGTAACACACAGAGTGAGCTGATGAGTGTGAATTCATTTGCATTGTTTCATTGATTTCATTTGTTTTACTGCAGTTTTTTTTTTTTTTTTTGCATTAAAGATTAAATAATCCATAAATATTTGCTTGTGTTCTGTTTGCAATTGTTGTGTTCAATGCATGTACAAAAGATCTAAATGAGTGTAGGTGAACAGAAAAAAACAATATTGTAGAGTAATTAATGATGGGAAACTGCCACGTTATGCTGTTGTGATAACGGCTGAAGTAACTACCAAAGTGTACACACACACACATTTTCAGAACCGCTTGTCCCTTACGGGGTCACAGGGAACCGGAGCCTACCCGGCAACACAGGGCATAAGGCCGGAGGGGGAAGGGGACACACCCAGGATGGGACGCCAGTCCGCCGCAAGGCACCCCAAGCGGGACTTGAACCCCAGACCCACTGGAGAGCAGGACCTGGTCCAACCCACTGTGCCACCACACCCCCTATACTACTAAAGTAATTATGTCCATTTTAAAGAGATTGTATGATATTTTAGCAGAAATTGGTGTCAATTTCAGGGCTTGGGAATGCATAAATATTTTTCGCCATTGAAATAGATGGTGATTATGTACTTTAGTTATGAGAATACATCAATCTAGGTTTTTCAGGAATTAATTACCTTTGTAAGGATGGGGAAGCATGTACTACACAAAATGAAAACTCAATGTAACTGAGGGAAACTTTATTGACACTGAAACTGTCACTGAAACATGCTTCAACTACCTTTCTATGGAAATTAATGTACTAATGTATACTCGCAAAACATTTGTGATGTAGTAAATAGCATAATTACCAACATTGCATTTGGCAAATTCCTCCTGATTATGCTTCAGAGGTATGCCTGCTGAATATGATATTTATCACTGATGCAGAAGCCATTTTCAGATTAGTCAGTGATATGAGCCCAGAAAGGAATCAAGCCACCATTTATTGAAACAGGTTCCCAGTGGATATCTGGCTTCAAAGATGAAAGCACTTTTTCATATTGATATGCAAGATTTATTTCATTCTGTGAAGTGTTTAACATGGACAAGAATTTTAATTTAATGGATTTTGAATTTCAAAAATATATGTTGTCAGTCAGATGGTTTTTTTTTTTTTTTTTTTTTTGGTATTAACACAGCAAGAGTTTTTCACTCACCACACTGGTATTTAGTGATTTATTTGGCGTTCGATCATGTTTTAGCAGGCATGGGAAAGGTGACAAATCTGTCTGAACTAGTAAATCCAAGAAGTTTTGGACATGGATTGTAATGTGTCCCTTTTCCCAGAGCAATAAAGCTGGAGAGGTGATCCTCATGGTTTTTTTTTTTTTTTTTAAATGAAACTTGACAAGCAAATGACGTATCAAAGCAGCAGTTGTAGGGGGGAAAGTGGACCTATAGAGGATGACACTTCCTCTTTCATTTGAGCAGGTTTGAGTACAGTTCAATATAGAGCGCTCCCTGACTATGATCAGGCTTCCAGGTAATTGCTGTAATTGTCCACATTCATAACCAAAGACATAGGGGGAGGAAAAAAAACAGCCTTCTTCTTGCAGCAAGACTGAAAGGGTTGTGAAAGGCAAGAGTAACGTTAATACAAGAGTTAAAAAAGGCCCGTCATATCTTTTCTCTTTCTTTGTTTCTCCTCTCCGCACTGTGAATTTTACATGAACAGTAAAGGTCTGAGAGCTGTAACGATTCTTGGATCTGTGCTATTTATATTCCAACAGTGAGCATTTCTCACAGCTTTACAGTCTTTTCAAATGTGCCAGATTTGCTATTGATCTTAGGGAACACAATGATTTTCAGTGATTACAGACATGCTTGAATCTTAATACCAGTCTCAGCAGAGGAAGAAGACAGTCCTCAGGACTTTCAGTCTGGAAGTGTAGTTTTCTTTCAGGTTTTTTCAGAATATGTGATCCAGGCTGATGTTTTGTTTATTACTATTTTATTTGCTGAAAGCAACCAAGTAAAAATGAATGATTCATTCATAATTAATGGTGGCCTGATGATGCTTTAAGTACTACTGTCTGTAAAATATTTACTTCTGAAATGCAAAGAAAACTAAAAGTTTTGTATTGAATGTACGATTGCATGCATTTTGTCTATTTTTTACCCCAGGTGCATTTAAGCTGTGCCAAATGCTCTTTAATGTGCTTCTCTTTTCAAAAAGCTTTCTTTCCCATGTCTACTCTGTGCTTTTGGTAATAACCCAGTTCCAGAGAATTTGGTACATCTTCCAACTTTTCTGTTTCTCAGAAACATTTGTGGGTAAAGTTAAATTCTGGAACGGCTTTCCAACCAAGCAAAATAAGTAGAAGGTACATCATAAAGTCCTTCTTATAAAACAAAGTTAATAATACAGTATATGTGAGTTAGGGTGTAGATCCCGTAAAGCACTAAAAAATGGACAGTGTCACTCGTTTGACATACCAGTCCTTGCTATGTTTGCAGCCTAGTATTCCGGTTGGTTATCAGGTGTGTTTTTATTTTAATATTTGTGTTTGATTTCTTTGTTTTCCGTTGTTTTCCAAGGTGCAAACTCCAAGTGCAGGATGTAAGCTTCTAAGTTAGAGTGATACTGACAGTCAGCCAGGAATAATTTTGGAAACACCCACCAAGCACAATCATCTCTAAATGTTAAGCATTGCCTGTTAGAAGCTCTGGAATAACCCTGCATAGAGGTGACAGCTCTTCAAGAAAGTAGTGTAATTGTGATAATGTACACCTTGCCATTCTGGCGATGAAAGTAAGAAGACAGAGCTGGGACACAGTTGACGTCCTTTAATAGGAGTGTGGAAATCTGACTATGCTTAAGTTCCTCACCTATCACCTCCATAACTCGAGTTATAGCTCCAAATAGGGGAGTTTTATGCAAGTGGTTCTATGAGCAAGCGGGTGATGGGGGTGGGCAGGGCTGCTGAAACTCTGTGTACATTTTAGCAGTTGAGGTTTTTTACATTTGAGGACACGAGAAAGGAAACAAGATCAGCTCTTTTGTTTTATGCTGCCCTTTCATTCTCAGCAACTGGGAGCTGACTAGGAGAAAAAGGATGAGAGGGTGTTAACCCTCATATTTGTTTGTGTTGATGCTTATTCCTGAACCAACTTTGGGCTCTAAAGCATTTTGACTGTTTACTAATAATGCAAAATTTTTAAACTGAGCATTGAGGAATACACAGCAAATTCAAAGAATAAACTTTCCAACTGATGGTTGCTCTAATTTTGTATGAGTCTCAATGGACAAAGAAATTGAAAACTGATTTTGTTTTAATGGTTTTTGTATTGGCAATATGGAATGGCATAATAAGTGCACTTATAATCAATGACACTGTAAATTCATGCAGAAAACACAATTTTTCTACTTGTGCAAGTGGTTCACTGTATATTTATATACAGTACATTGCATAATATCCTGATGCCTTTATTTATACATAAAAGTGGACTTTAGTTAGAGTTTTGTAATTAACCTCTTTGGCAGTTGTTTTTTAATTAACTAGTTTGACTACATTCATGAATAAAAAGAACCTGTCAGACATGATAGTATTCCTGAGTTGATGTTAGATTACTGGAGAATTCATTTAAAGATAAAAATGAGCAAAAAAATACCAGTATTATTCCTGCAGTTAGCAAAGGGAATCAAAAATCTACAGCAAACTGGTACTGTCCTGCTACTGATGCTGGTTGTTTTCAGAAAAATTGTGCATATCCGTCTCCCAAATTACATACTTTTGTTTTTGCCTGAAAACATGCTGCATGAAACATTTAGTATTACATTTTTACAGTGGAAAAAAATGTAATAAAAACAATAATTCCATTTATACTTTTATATAAAGTTAATACTTTATATGTAAAAATTGGCAATGCAAACTGAGTTATTTTTTAAGTACGTAGAAGTTTCCATTGTAAGTTTAACTGGCTGTCTGTGTGGAAACAAGGAATAATTCAGAGTATAATTTTGATGAACTTAAGTGTATCTCAGGCTAATGACTAAGAAAGTATTTTTTTTCTGTTGTCAGTATTAAAGCAAGGCCATATAACACTGCTGAATACTGCAGACCAGGGCAATACCCAGGGGGAGGGACAAGATCTAAGTGGGTCAGCTGAGTGAGCATTTGCTGTCGCTAATCCATCTTGACTCGTTTATATCAAAAGCATCTTCCAGCTGGTGGAAAAAGTGGTCTTTACCAGCTTTCACACCAACGTCTCTAGAACACGTGATTAGACTTTTTGCTGCTTCAGGCAGGATCAGGGATAAGTGGTGAGGGTAAGAGGGGCTGGGCAGAGAAGAGACAGCAAAACAGTCCGCAAAACAGCTTTGATTTGTGGAGTGGTTAGCAGTACAGGACCAATAATGAGACATGTCCTGCAAGCAAGGTGTGAGAGAAAAGTCATCCCTCATGCAATTCACTTCAAAGTGTATTATCTCCTCTAGCTAGGTGAAGATTAAGAGGGAAGCTTGATTAAGTGTGAAATAGCTTTGCGGCCAGTGGACCCTCACAGTTCAGAGCACAGTGGGGCCATACAGCACTAACTTTTATTTTTCAGTTTTTGGCAGTGCGTGGATCGCAGTCAACAAAGGGAAGACAGAGACAACTTAGCACTCATGACAGCAAAAGTCGAGAACAAATCAAGAGAACCAGGCAACATAAGTATATACCACCTTCCTTTACCAATTGTTGAAAGATTTTCAAAATCATTGGGTTTTCCTCTCTTGCTTGTTATCACCAGGAGTATATGGGTACCTGATGTGCCATAGAAAATGACTAGTTTGAGCTGTATGTAGTCACTATATTTTTCTTGACTTTCCTTTCTTCCAAGGGAGTCCTTGACTATATCATACTTTATCATGTAATTTCTTCCTGACAGACCTATGCATTAAAACAGAATATAGACTTGTAAACCGCATTTTAGTACACTTTCTAATCAGAAAATGTTTGGGCTTGTTATTATTTAATTCCTTTAATTTCAGTAATCATACCATTGGAACTCATTTTCAGCAAACCTAAAACAACATCTTTGACTGTTTGTGTTTGTTTTTTTGTCCAGTATATTCCTGGCCTTAAGGACACAGTGTGTTTGGTTCCAACCATCCATTTAATTAATTAGGGTGCACTTAGCTGCTCAAAAGAATCGATGATGAAAATGTCTAGAAGTAGATGTTCCCTTCTACTGAAAAAGTTGACATTTCTTAGGTTTCTTGACTACCAACCAACATCTACAACCATGCGTCCCAAGCAGGGTCTTGGTGAGCCAGAGCCTACCCGGCAACACAGGGCGCAAGGCCGAAGGGGACACACCCAGGGCAGGACGCCAGTCCGTCACAAGGCATGGCAGGCAGGGCTCAAAACCCAAACCTGCCACACAGCAGGCACCGGCCAATCCTGCTTCGCCATCACACCAGCACGCCTCTGTTTCTTAACTAGATATTGTTAATTTGTCTCCATAAAACAAGGTTTGCTGAAAAATTCAAGTGCTTAATTATCCAAGGGTAAGGAATGGGAGCCATAGTTGACAATACTTTTCTTGCCTCCTGCCAAACTCACTTCATTAAAAAGCTCGTAACGAAATAGTTAGAATGATACTTAGAAACATTTTTTGCTTTCATTATGTTGTAATTAAAACATACCATCAGTAAAATCCGCACAATTCTAGAAAATTAATTTGTATAAATACGTGGAAAACTCAGATGGAAAAAATATCCAACATGGTACTAAAAGTTTTCAGACCATGTATATTCAACCAGTAAAATTAATGTCTGAAATACGGAAACAGATAACAAATTTGGGAAATGTACTTAACCCTGAAATTGTTAATATCATATACTTGTTGTTTTTTTAGTATATCCAGTCCTCTGACTTTCCTCTCTCTTTGAATGCAGCTCTTTTAGTGTCACCCTCCTTTGTAGTTTTGTTTTAATTTACACTGAGTGCTTCATTGGAGTCATGCAAGGCTCTTTTGAGAGCAAATAGAACAGACCATAATACAATTAAAAGATCTCTCTTGCTATGTGATTTGTCTTTATCTAAACCTGTCTGTTGGATTCCATCCACAGCCTACCCCACAGGTCGTGTCACCAAAATGAAGCTTTACAGATTGGTGTGGATCGGGCCTATCAATTAGCCTGTCGATCACAGCTGTTTAACCACAGCAGTGATCTTTGTGTTTAGCTATCATTAGGTTAGAACCACGCACTGCTTTATTGCTGCTGACTTTGCTGCCAGAAATCACCCCTGGAGGTCTAAGTCTTCTCCAGGCAGCTTGTGGAAACCACTTTAGCTCTGTCTGTCAGCACCTAGCAATGCATTTCAAGTCACCGAATGGCTTATGGCAGTTTAAGTAGTTTTAAGTTTAATCAAGGATTACAAAGACTTAATTTGCAAAGGTAAGTATAAGAGTCCTATCCCAGCACTCACATATCTGTGGGACTGTTCACGCAAGTAATCCTAACCAAATGCTACAGGTTTTACACTTTACAGTTGGGCAGGGATTAGGGTTAACCATGAATGATGTCATATAGGGCTTTTGCTGTGCACCTGTGATAAACACTTTGCACAGAATGCAGGAAACCTGTAGCTCTGCAAGATATGTAAAATATGTGGAGAACAAGAAGCAAGCAAACTTGACATATCTGAGCGGTGATAAAATTTGCCTTCCATTTATAACTTCTAAGGTAGGGTTCCACATGGGATGGTAATTCATTACTTCATAAAGCTGTTCCTGAAATCTGTTTCAAGCCCAGCAACTAATGAAAGTCTCTGCTGTCATACTCCCTACAAGAAAAGGGTTAAAAAACAAAAATGTTTCTGAAAGAGGACCCAATATTAAAGTGTGCATTGAGAAATTAAACAGCAAATGTAGGAAACAATAATCGAGACTTGGAGGGAAATCCATCCATTTTCAGTTACCCCTTATCCTGTGACCGAGGGCATGGTTGATGGGAGGTACACCCTGGACACACACACAAACACTGACTCACTCATTCACACACTACAGGCAATTTACCTTCACAAAACCGCCTGAACTGCAAGTCTTTGGACTGTGGGAGGAAACCAGAGCACCCAGAGTTCACCCACACAGACACACGGAGAATATGCACAACACAGACTGCTGATTTGATTTTACACCCAAACAGCTCAGGCACTTAGGTGGCAGCGGTACTTGCTGTGCCACTGTGCTACCTTGGAGTGAAATTATAATTATAATATGGGTACAAATTACATTGAAATACAGCTGTAAAATGTGTTTGGGGAATGTGGTACTGCCATAGCAAATAAAGAGAATTCATCTTTTGCAAAACATTGACTTCTCACAAGTCATCCCTCTGAAGAAGAAGTAAACAAGTTTCCTGCTGTATTTTTCTGTGCTTGTGAGCGATAGGCTTGGTTTTGAGGTAAGCCATGTAGTACTGCTCAAATGCTGAAGTCTCTCCCAAGGTGATATGGGATGGTCTAGATGGAGAAGGTTACATCCAGTTCGAGGTTCCAGTTCTTTCTCATGTTTGGGGATTAAGGAATTTATTTAATTATTTACTGTTTTTATGTTCTGTTTTAAGTTTTATGAAGAGCCTTGGGTCACAGCAACATACAGACATAGACAGTACAGAGAGAATTTTCAAACATGTCCACACACAACAAGGGAAGAAGGTCAAAAGGTTGCAATATTTCACAGGTGTGATCACTTAGCACTATCTAGTAAGTTCTAGATGACTGTCCAGACATTGTAAAATGCTGTTTAATTGTCACACCAATAAAATTTTTCATGTGGAAGAAATTTGAACACTAAAATCATCCACGTTTGTCGAGGGAACTCCTTGTGTAGACCGTACTATTAAAAGCTTATCTTAGCGTAGCTTCAGGTGTAGACCACACCATTTCCTTGCCAAATATGTAACAGTTGTCAGCCATGTTCCATAACTTAAGTATAAAAAAAAAAAATGTTCTGGTCATGGTTTAACAAGAAAAAAGAGGGGAACCATATAAATTTAACTGTTAATATGGCTTACCCCCAGTTGTGTATAAAGAATACTATAGAATGTGTTTAGATTACAAAAAGATCATTGCAAGGGGCACAGTTTGTCTGGTGCATTCAGGAGAAGCAGTAGACTCTAGAAGATTAACTGTAAATATTTAGGCTGATTTTTCCACTGTTGTGGTCCTGTTGCTAGTCAATCACTCTACAGTCTGCACCAGAGGACACAAATGTTGGCTGTCAGCAACATCTTCTCAGCCACCAACCACCTCCCAGCTCATTTTGGGTGCTCTCTCCATTGGCATTCCACCTCCTGTATACTTGGTAGCAAGCCCACCCTGAAGGATCAAGGGTGACAGACTTTGGAGCGTGGAGGGGTCATCCTTGCTATTAATTGACAGCTCTCAGGGTCTGTACTTGTCAGGCTTCTCTCCTGCCGCCCACAGACTTCTGCAGTGAGGCCCCGGACGTTCTGTTGCCTGTCAGGCTGACAGGCGGAGGGCATCTTTGCTGGCATATGAAGGACTCTCGTCTGCCAGCCCAGCAGCCTTTTTTCTTTTTTCTTGGCTACAGCCTTGTGGAGCTTTTCCACAAGGGGTGGGAAAACCACATTCTGTTCTTTGCTGCATCTTGCCGCATGTTTTCAAACATCGCTGACAGCAGAGCACCTCTGCTACAGCAGCCATGACACCGAATGTGGTTGGAAAAACAAATCGCTATTGGGGCACTGGTGCCCAACGAAGAGTCTTAGGCATTTGCTCCAGGGGTCAATAGACAATTAGAGTTGTGATTGAGATTGTCAGTACAGCTTCAAGTAGGTAAGCCTGAGGCTCTTCAGCTTAGCGCTTACTGAAGGATAATGTGTTGTGAAGCCAGTGTTACTGACAGATTGCCACCTTGGTCATTGTACACCTTTGTGAGATGCTGTGGCTTCACCTCATTCACGTATAGTCTTTGAATGAGAGCAGAAAAAGGTGTTATGCTGGAGAGATAGGATCCTTCATGTCCAGGTTGTCATATTTGCTTTGTAAATGAAGGGAAATTAATTTAATCCCCTGCAATGAAAATATAACAAGCACTACGATAGCTTTAAATTGTTTCATTGTAAAGAAGTATTGTCTTTTACAAAATTACGCACAGTAGTATTTACTGTTAACCTGCTAGCACAGAATAGAGAATACAGAGAAAAATAAAACTCTCAGGTCCTCACATCTACATTTTATAGTAACGTCTGTTATGTAGGATACAGGTGAACACACCCATTGTTTGGCTGGCAAATCTTTTGATCTCTCGAGAGTTATGAACATAATGAGGCCAGGTGATTTCTTGTACAGCATATTTCTTGCTGTTTTCTAACAAACATCCATATTTTTTTTTACAGTAAATAAGTTGCATACACAATATTAAAAAATATTCTTATGTTCAATCATAGAGCAGCAAAGTGGCAGAATGATTTATTGTTTATTGATTATGAATAGAAGGGGATTGAAATTAGTAAGGGGGGATTTTATCATTCAGAGAGTTTGTTTTATAGCTGTGTAATTTTTATTTTCATTTAGTCTTACTTGTACACCCAGCTATCAGTCTAGAACTAAGGGTGTAATTAAGTTCAGTGCAATAGAGAAAAGACTATCATGCTGTAATATGCAACATAATTTTCCTTTTAATTCTTTCTACTCTTCATAAATTTTGCAGAAGCAAATGTGACTAAGGGGGATACACAAACTGAGACAGAACTGATACTGTCATCAAATTCTGTTGCAGTCATTGTCAGGCATAGCTTGAAGACCCCTTCTCCTTATTGTAGTCCTCAATCCATGCTGGCTCCACCATTCAGAAAGGGCACTTAAGAGTTAACTAAAGGGACCTTCCTCAGTTCCCATACTTCTGAGAGGACCAGAGCCTGTGAAACTGCTTGCTGTGAGATGTCCCACTCCAATCTCACCCCAACTCAAACCATCTCAAACTGGATGTTTGACTTCAGTGGCTGATTCCATGGTGCTATAATGATGGGGATTGTGTTCCCATTTTGGTCTTGTCACCCCATCTTGCATTTCCCAAGGGTGTGCTTTTCCACTGATTGTTCGACCCACTTTGTGTGGTGTGCAGAACACACAGTTGCATTGTAAAGGTGAAGCTAGAAAAGCTGAATGGAGAAATTGGGCACCAATGGTTTAGGCTCATCTCAAAATACACTAGGAGAGAGAAAAGAAACCGTTTTGATATCTACAGCTTTTTTAGCACAAGCCAATTATGATGTTTTCTTATGTTTGTGAGCCTCACATTTGGGATCTACCATCAGCAGTTTGCCAAAAAAGTCACCACTATACACATCACTCACCCTAAATTTCATCATGTCTCTCATACAGGTTAGTAGATGTGTGGCAGAATTTGATGGTAAGCTTATTTCCAGTCATCTAACGCTTTAATTTGTAGCAAAGGCATGTTTTCCACTGGGAATTTTCAAAGTTGTTTCAATGAAATATTAATAGAAACATGAGATTTTCACTGTATTTTTTTTAAAAAACTGCATGATATATAAAGTGCGTCAAAGTATATTAAAGATATATCTGGATTGCTACCTAGAGGTAACTCAGTAAGCATTTACTGGGATTACGAAATTTCAGTAATTAAAAATGTCTGTGGTTGTACTGTAAATGAGGGAATGAGAGAGTTTGAGAAAGACAAATTTAAAGCGCAAATAAACTTATACTCTACATAATGACATTAATGAAAGGCTTATTAAATTTAAGGCTGCCTAAAGAGGACTGACAATTTAAGGCAACTTTAAGGGCTATGGGATAGGATGGCATAAATGTATCCAGTTGAGCCATCACTCATTAAGCAGCAATTTCTTTCTTCTTGGGAATAGCTACTATACACAGCACCAGTCAAAAGTGTAAGTGCATTTGCTGGAAACTAGTTTTTTTTTTTAAACAGGCAATTTGAACAAGTTTATGCAGAAAATCAGCTGATGTCTTCCCAGCTTTTCTGCAACAGTTTCCAGAGATGTAGGACACTTGTGGCTTACTTTGCTTTCACTCTTCTGTTCAGTCCATCGCATAAAAATACCACCCAGGTTGCCCAGCTGTAGGGAAACCTTTGAGCTGTTCTATTTTCCTACTTTAGTGAGGGAAAGTGGGTTGTTTGTGATGTCCACCCTATATGCTTCTTTATTCACATAGCAGACTGGTCAGTTTCAAATTCCATTGATCCATTGTCTGTCCAGTTAATCTTTTGTGAAAGGGCAAGAAGTCAGTTAGTGTTAATTTCTCTTTTTATTTCATCCACACACATCCCTTCCAGTAATATTCTGCTTTGCCCTGTCCTAAAAGATATATTTTCTTTCTTCCTTTGTGTATTGTATATATTTTATCTGAACGATCATTGTGCTCACTGACTGTTCAATACTACATAAGTCAAAGCCATTAGATTTCATAACATGTGTTCTGTGTTCAGCTAGGAGGTGGAAAATATTTTCTGTATATTAAACATTGTTAGATTTAAAAAAAAATGGATCTGATAGCTGACAAATTGGGATGATGTGACTTTGAGTGTGTTTTCACATGACAGTCTGGCACTTTGTTAATTCATTCTGGAAAGTAATGTCTCCATGATGCTGAATGCTCAGTGTCATTAATATAAAATGTCACTATCACAGCTGTATTTAAATTTCATATGCATGTCTTGGGGGTGGTGGCTGTGATCAGCCCCCCAAAGGCAAACACATGTCCTTGCTCTTATCAGCATGTCTGATTCTTCTTGTTTTTATCCTCTGCAGGTGATCCAGCGGCGAGAGGATGGATCAGTCAATTTCTTCAGAGGTTGGGATGCGTACCGCGAAGGGTTCGGGAAGATCACTGGGGAACACTGGCTTGGTAAGCCTCAAAAATTTACCCAAAATGCATCAGCTGTGGTCAACTCAAACCACTTAGAATGGTGCTGCATTCCAGAAACAGTGAGAGAGTTGTGCTGTCGAGAGAGGCCCTTGTTGCTTTCTTTGTAGTCCGAACTCCCCCACCAAGTGGCTGCTCTGTGGTCTCAAGGCAGTTTTTTTCTACCTGTTCGAAGTAGTCCACCACTCACACAGCAAGTGTAGTATTGTGGTATTGTGCCTGCTAACAGGCTAGTGGAAGCATTCTATGATTTCATGACAAAGAAAGAATTTTTCTTGAAAGACAAATGTGTGGGGACGTGGGTACATTTTTAGGGGTTAACAAGATTTTAATATATTGTCCATGATACAGCTGTATGAAAAGCAAAGCAATTATCCACTCTGCTTTTTGAATGCTCCGAAAGTTGACTCTGTCCCCAGTGGCCTGGCTTGAACTGGCAATATATGTTTTTTTTTTTTTTTTTGTTTTTTGCAATTGCTACAATCACTTCTCCCAAGCGAGGTCGCGGCGAGCCGGAGCCTACCCGGCAACGCTGCGCACAGGGCCGAAGGGGGAGGGGACACACCCTAGATGGGACGCTAGTCTGCCAAAAGGGACATCGGGCAGGGCTTGAACCCCAGACCAGCCACATAGCAGGCACAGGCCAAACCAGTTGCGCCCCCAAATATATGGTTAGGACTAGTAATACTAGCAAATATAAGAGGTCTCTTTGTTCATGTTATTTCAAAAAGAAAAAAAAAAAAAATTCTTTCTGCAAAATTGACTGCAGAAAACAAAACAAAAAAAAAAAACATACCTCAAATTGCAGCGTTTACCCATTTTCAATTTCTGGGCGACTTGGTAAAACAACTTTGATGGTGTAATTGTGATGTTTGCTCTGGAGTGGGGTGGACCTTGCCACCTCCAGGAACACAAGACTGCAGAATGGAGATGCGAGCGGCTGGTGCCGAGGGCGACAGAGGCACGGCCGTAACTTTGCAACGGGTGATTCGCAACGACAGGGCCGCCGGCACTCGTCAGGCGGTGGAGATTGAGGAGTCCTTCAAGTGGCGAGGACAACGAGGGAACGAGCATAACATTGCCAACCGGCCAGCAATGATGAACCCGCTGTGCCAGATCCATTTAGCTGAAACACAGTTGTCTGTCCTCTTTAGGCAGGTGGGGGGCTGATGGCATAGGGTGAGGAGGGGCTGTTATGTCCATCAAAGACAGAAACCCAAGAAGAGCCTCAAATGCCTTCACAAAAGGAACGTAAATTCTGGCAGCTGATTGTTTTATTGTCACTGCTCTGCACGACCGACGATTGCATGCTCAAGCCCTTGAAGCAAAGTTAGGTTCCTGTGCCAGACAGTCAGCTCACAAACAAAAGTATACTCAGTCCTCATTTTGGGTTATCTATACATTGTGCTTCAGACCACAATGCAGGTGTTAGTAAACAGTAAGAAATCAATGGTATAAGTAGTGGTAGCAGTAGCTGTATGTATCAGATTATTTATCATCTAGGAAATAAATATACACCCATCAAATCATGAAAGACATGAATACTGAAATATGCTTCATATCCTTAAAATGTAATGTTAAATTTTTGTTCTTTTTGTTTAGTGGTATTGTTGATACAATAGGTACCTCAGAGAGGCCAATCAGTTGCATTAAATTACATCACACTGGCCTTTGGTTTTTATCCAGCCGTCTTTCATTTTACGTCTGTATGCCTTAGGGGGTAACCCATGGTACTTGCTAAAAGCTGATGTGTCACTCACATGTACCCCAGTCTGTGTGTGCACATGCACCCATATGCCCAAACACCCACAATCCCCAGCACCAAAGAGCTATCGGCACTGTGTGGGATGAGAGTGATTTAAACACTTCCGTTTTGGGACTGCACTCGCAGAGCTCAAGACTAGCTCTTCAGGGGTGTACTTTTTTAATAATGAAGTGAACAAAACCCCCCACAGTGAAAATGTCAAGTACCAACCATTCCCACCATGGTAAAAAAAGGGGGAAAAAAAAGGATAGTGTTCAACTTCTCAAAATATGCATGTTTTTCTGAGGTTTAGAAACCAAACGGAACAAATACAAATTGGCAGAGAAGAATCTACAGATACAGATGTTAAAGAATAAGTATGATGGTTGCACATCCTGCTTTTGAGCACGGTAGTAGAGTCTGATACGGATGACTCTACCTCTGCTTCCTGGGTGTTGTAGCATCAGTAAAAGCCCACAGTCAAAAGTCATGGAAATCTGTGGATCAATACGAGTAATGTAATCTTATATCGATTCCTAACTTTTCATTCTCATGATGTATACAGGTCAGGGTTGAAGGTCTGTGTCTTAACACATTTCCAAAAGAGGTGTTTTCAATCAGATAAATTGACACTTTTTTCTCCTCATTTAGTGGCAGGTTGATCCTAACACAGGTAATCATTTGAATGGTGATCCACATATAGTTTCTGTCATACCTTTGGCAAAAATGCACATTTCTTTAATCTGAAAAGAAGCCCCATCTGCATTATGAATTTCTCATTGTGATTAAATGAAATCAAGGTGTTGAGCATGCTTGTGCTTTATAGTGTATCGATCCACAGTAGAACTGCAATGCCTTGTGATTCATTAACAAGGGCTGTGAGGACCTCATTTTCTAGACTGTCCCACTGATGCACAAAAAGAACCTACAGTGGATACTAGAGATTGTTTGCTAAAACAACAGAATGAAGCACCCTGTATCAACAGGCCAGATACAGTGCCTGAGGCCTAATCTACAGCACTGTCTTTGTTTTGTTTAACGAACATGCTGTCCATACTAATTTGGATGAAAATTGGAACAACATTCAGGAAGTCTGAGTAAGTCTCCTGATGTTACCTCACTACTGAAAAGGGAAATAATTGGATATTTCCATGTTTATTTATTTATTTATTTGTTTGTTTGTTTGTTTGTTTGTTTATAAAGCAGGGAATCACTGCATTGACCTGCTACCCTGAGCAATAAGAATATAAGTACAAGAATATAAAATCCTCAGTGACTACCTTATACATCAGCCACATGCCTGCAAGCGGGTGAAATTATTATCACCCACTCATCTCAATAAAGCTCACAAAGGAAACAGTTTTCTGTGCTTGTTCTTGGCCTTAGAGGTAAAACTTATATAATAAATGAATTTGTAGTGTGGCCCATGTCTCAGTACTGCCTTCTTAATTCTTAGACCTACCTTAGCTCTGCTGATACCTTCATGTTATATCACCTCTCAGATGAACCTAAGTCTTTTTAACATTGGAAATGGGTTCTAATGCAGTAGTAAGCAGCAATACAGTTCCACTTATTCAGTAAGACTGGGGCTTATGAAATGGGTGCTGCAGTGGAAACAGCCCTTTTAACAGAGCTTAACCATATCTGTTCCTTCTGTCCACGTAAATTTCTTGGACATGCTGTATATTAACAGTCAGATTTGCAATGAGTTCTGATATTACAGAGATGACACATGGATGCAGATCTGATGAGGAATTGACTAAATCTGGCTAGCATACATTCTGGAATGTTTTTTTTTTTTTTTTTTTTTTTTTTACTTGAGTGTTCATCATCTATAGCCCACTGGACATCAGCGTATATAGCTGAGTATAAAAAGCTTTGCCAGAAGTATGACTGTTTTAAGTGGAAATAGGATTGTGTCCTTTTTTCAAATTGAAGGTCATTATGTACGTGCTTTCTTAGATGTTGAACCTTTGACATAGGCTCTGCACACCCACAGAATTATATTTTGTGCTGTCTTGCTACTTTGGTAGCCTCACACCTCCCCAACCCAACCTAATTCACTTGGATAATTCATTCATAGAGAGGACCGAACCCATAAGCTGCGCATTAAGGAGAGGCATGTTGAGAATATCAGGTCAAGTGTTTGGCTTCGCCTTTCAGTAATTTTAGCTCTGAAATGGAGCTCCACAGAGGGGGCCGTGTGGGGAAGGCTGAGGGGAAGCGCTGCTATGCCCTAACAGAACAAGCTGGCCATTAAGGGAATGAAGAGGTTCCCTGGCCACTCTGGGAGCCAAGTAAGCCACACAAGGCCCTCACCCCTCCTGTCTGTCTCTTCATGTTATATTCAAATTTTGAGCCCCATCGATTTCAATAAGCTTAGATAAGCAGTTTCACCCCTGATATGTCCTGGTCACTGACTGTGCATCCCTGCCTGTTCACATCGAGGCAAACACCTTGACTGCACCAGGCCACTTCCAGAGGATTTTCTTTTCTACCTGCGGTAGCTGTCACTGCCGGTGGGCTCGCTGCCATTTGTGTGGTTGACTCTCGCGCTCTTGCTTAAACGTGTATCATATATCTGTGCATTCTAAACTCGGGCACAACCAAAATGACGGAGGGATTCGTTGGCTTGGCACAGAGTCAGTCATGAAAGTGGCATTACACAAAGGTACGGTTATTGCTGATACTGTACAGGAATTTATGGTATTTTTCCCATCCTTTGAGGAAAACATGTCCACTGACTGTTAGCAGCAGTGAGGTCACGCCGGTATTAGTTTTAGTTTGTAGAAGAAGGGAAGGCAATGAGAAGAAAATAGCAATGCATGTACTTGTGGAGAATAAACAGCACAGATAAGGTCTTGCCGCTTCATGTATTGCATAATTTGTTGAACTGACATTATCAGCAATGGGGCGACAAAGAGTTTTATTTTAGCTTATCTGTTGTATCCATTCCTATTCTGCTGGGATTTCTCTTGCATCTTTATAGTTGAAATGACAGATTTTGTAGAGGATATGCTCACTTTGTTCTCTCCTGATGCATGCACCCGCAGTGTTTCAGGTATTTACAGGGTGCAGTTTTGAAATACTAATAAACAATGACAGCATGCCAAAGTTGCATCATGATTAGCTCTTTGCATTACAGCCAGCCTTAGCTCTCTGGGAGCCTTAAGATGGATATAGAGTAGTATAAAGAGTAATAGAGTACTTTAGCAGGTGAATTTTTACAAAAGAGCAATAACAAAACTGCTATGCTTACATGAACAATATTATTTATAAATGCTTATAAATACAAATAAAATAATTGTTTAAATTATTAAATAAAAAGACCATTTACTAAATATTGGAATTTTGTGTACAAACAGAGAATAAATTATCCAGTTACAAAGCTACTTTAATGATGCCAAAAAGTGAAATAAAAAACATTGTAACTTGAATTTTGGCCAAAGATAAAATGAACAATAACAGTAAAAATTATAACAGTAGTATTAATACAATTTCAACTATTAATACATAAAAAATAGAGTGAAAACCGTTGTTCAAATATCAACAACAGAATAACAAATGTTGTTCCATTTTTTCCATACAGAAGTGTAAACTCTTTTTAAAACTTGAGTCATTTTGTCTTTCTGAAGGTTAGACATTTAACACATCATCATAAAACAGCTGGCTGCCAACCGCATGACTGATGTTGACTGTTGCCTGTCCACTCAGGTGTTCTCTTGCAATGGAAAACCCACTTACGTTTTTATCACTGAGTTTTGAGAAGCTTCTCTCTGCTACCAAAATAGTCACTGGGAGCTTAAATAGGCACATAATAGTACAATTTGAAAATAACTTCAGGAAACAACTATCTAATAATATCTGTGTAAATTATATACACAACTAACTGGCAGTTGGCATGTCTATAATTTGATAACAGAATATTGTGATGTCAGTGCAGCAGGTAGTGCTGCTACTTCACAATGCTGGGTGGAGGTTCAAATTTGCCTCAGTCTGTGTGGTTTACATGTCCTCCCAGTGTCTGCATCAGATTAGTCCAGGTGCTCTGGTTTCTTCCCACAATCCAAAGATATGCAGTTCAGATGAATGGGTGATGCTGAATTGTCCTTAATGAATGGGTGGGTGATTGTGTGTGCATGTGGCCACCCTTTGATAGACTGGTATCCTGTTCAGGGTGTACGCCCCCCTCAGCCTTGCACACAGTGTGTACCCAGGCTCCGGCCCACCGTGACCCTGACCAAGACAAGCAGTTAATGAAAATGGATGGATACTGTGACTGTCCCGTGGAGGTTCAGATTAAGTTGAACAAACAAGCTCTCCCTATCTAAACTTTCATTTCATTCTCCAACTACAACTTCAGTTATGTTGCTTCTTAGGTAGGTCTGGCTCTAGATGTAGATAAGTTCCTCAAGACTGCAGTTGAGTCTATATGGACAGATGGTAGCATAGTAGCTTGATCTGCTGCCTTTAGACCCAAAGGTTGCAGGTTCAATTCCCTTCTCCTCCTATAGAACCCTTGAGCAAGGCACATACCCTGAGTTGCTTCAGTAGGTTACCCAGCTGTAAAAATGGATGAATGATAGTTAAGTATCTCAACATTGTAAGCTGTTTTGGAGAAAAGTGTCAGCTAAACAAATAAATGTGAATCTTGTAATATGTATGTATTCATCGCTAAATGATAGCGTAGTGGTTTGACCTGCTTCCTTTGGACCCAAAGGTCGCAGGTTTAATGCCCACTTCCAGCTCTAGTACCTGTGAGCAAGGTATTTACCCTAAAATTGCTCTAGTAACATTACTCAGCTCTATAAATGGGTAAGTGATTGTACCTGGACAAACATTGTAAGTTGTTCTGGAGAAAAGCACCAGCTAAATGAATTATTGTAAATAAAATAGCTTATACCATCCACCTCAAATTCTGGCAAAACAAGGACTGCGTGGGGAATTCTGCAGGTAAAGCACTGCTTTTCCAGCCAGTTTGCTGGTAGTAACCTGTCTTTCTTTTCACTTTTGACCTTATCCTCCACCTTCCCTCTATCCTCTTACTCTTGCTGCTCAACCCAGCTCTGATGTTGTTTACAGATTCACTCAGGGAATTTCTGAGATGTATAATAAAAATATCACTGACAAAGAAGTAACCTTATTCCACAACAGATTCTCTGCCAGCTCCTTTGCAGTAGATTTAGTGCTTTATGACCCAAAGATAATATCATAGTATAATAATATACAGCGTTATGCTAAAACTAATGCACATGTAGAACTTTATCCTTCACTTTTTCTTTATTGCTGACAGAACAGCAGGACTATCTTGGTTATTGAAGAGACAATGGAAAGAATATAGAATGAATTATTGAAAGAAATTATATATTTTTTCTTCTTCTTTAAGACTGCTAGGAAATCTGCACATTATAAATGAATAATTAAGAATTCTAAGTCAGCCTCGATGCTTTTGACACATTTAGGCAGGTGATATTTCTGCTAATATAAAGGAAGTTCTCTGAAACACTAGGTCTTGTTATGCGCGTTGATTGTGATCGGAGCAGCAGGGCTGTCAACACGTTTTTCACCATCTAAATGAGCAGGAATGTGACTGAGGTTGGACGGGAGCAGAACAGCTCTAATTTAGGACAATCAATGGTTGTTCTGACATTTGCAAGAATTTTCAAAAGGTTCAGATTTTGACTGAACTCCAGGTTTCATATTTTTTTTTTTGTATTTTTTGCACAAAAGAATGAAGCAGAAGCCTCCTCTCTATACTGATTCATTCATCCCATGTCCCCTGTACTCTGTCAAAGACACAAAATTGTATGCAATTGCAATGATTTTGTCCTCAAATAGAATATTTAAAACCCATGATTTAGTTTCAAAGTGTTTCTTACCCTGTAGGGGCGCGGTGGTGCAGTGGGTTGGACCGGGTCCTGCTCTCCAGTGGGTCTGGGGTTCGAGTCCCGCTTGGGGTGCCTTGCGGCGGACTGGCGTCCTGTCCTGGGTGTGTCCCCTCCCCCTCCGGCCTTACGCTCTGTGTTGCCGGGTAGGCTCCGGTTCCCCGTGACCCTGTATGGGACAAGCGGTTCAGAAAGTGTGTGTGTGTTTCTTACCCTACAGTTAGTATTTAACCTGGTCGCGTGCTTGATGAAGATTGATTTGATGATGAATGATTTCTGCGTATTGAACTAGAAATAATCTATATTCTCTGTTTTTCTTCCTTCATTTCTACTGGATTATTTTCTGTTGTAGGAACATCTGTTGTTGGATTTATGCCATATAAGTATCAAATATTCAAATTAATGTCTCACTCGTTTTATATCTTCCTCTCATTTATGTTGCAGATCTGTAATATAAGTGTTATGATGGGCAGTTTAGAGTAATATTCTTTAGTCATGAGTGTACAATCCATTTTATTTACTGGACAAACGCATTCCCCAGACAAGCAGTGGTTGCCTGATAAATCTTTGGAAATGCTTGTAATTATGGCTGTATGTTACTGGTATTTCCTTGCATATTTCAGCGATTTGTCTTTGTTATTATACCATGTAGATCCAGAAAGCACTTCTGTTTGCATGTACAGTATTCCCTGTGGTGTCTCTGTCGGACCAAGAGAAATTTGTACAGGCAATAGTGATGTAAATGTAATACAAATTCAGTGTTACGTAAAGCAATCCGTGGGATTGACAGCCTTCTTTTGTGCAAACTGATGACTCCACAAAGTTCCAAGCAGCCATGACCAGAGTGCTGAGGAATTCTGGATGATCTAGTCATTGAGTTCAATTATTCCTTTTTTTACATGTAAGTTGAACTGAGAAATTTGGCACTTTTTCTAGAGGCCTGGTTGTACTCCCTCTCAGAGAGATGTATGCATGATAACAGCCTGGTCCTCATTGTGCCCTACAGAGCTATAAATACATACCCAATTTTAACAGAGCTGGGTGGATTTATCTGCAAACAGCTTGCTCCTGTGCTGTTGAATAAAACATTGCCATGCCTAGAGTCCGGGTTGCATTTTATTAACGGCCGTTTTGATTGTCTTCAGAGGAGAGTAACTGTTTATCTTGTGCAATGTGATAACTTTGCAAGCTTTTGGTAAGAACGAGCAGCACTGTGGGAAGGAGCAAAGACATCATCCAAGTTCCCCAGCCATGCTTCTGCTTGTGCCACGGGGTTCCAATTTTATCGGTACCCATAACATGGCCAGTGCAACCATATATTCAGAACTCTCCTGAGTTGAACTGCAGTGTCGCACATTTGCACTCCAGGGAAGATCAAAAAAAAGAAAAGAAAAAAAACAGCTGGGGGCACATCCGCTTCTGCAAATGTCTTCCGAGTCCAGGGAAACGTGAAAAACTAATCCAAGGTCATCTGCCTTGCTGTATGCATTTTGTTACATAAGCACTTTGTTTAGCATTCTTATGTCCAAATTAGGTCTAAATCTCTCCCATGTCACATGCTAGCAACGTTCCACCTCGTGCAATAGTTTGTCACCATAGCACTCATGAATCACGAGTCTTCAAAATATATTTCAATTCAATTCAGTCCAGTTACAACCAAGATTTGAAAAAAAAAAGTAATACTGAACTCCAGAGACAACTAGTTTTTTCATTACAATGTTACAATTAAAACAGAATAAAAAACAAATGTACGTACAACTGTTGTCTGTGTTCAGATTTGGCAGGCTATTTGCCACCAAGGTACTGGCTGTGTGTAATAGATGTGTTTAATCCAATGTATACTGTCACACAGACTGGCCGGAGACAGGTGGTGAGAGTGGACCCAATTGCGGGTTGGTTTTATTTCTTTCCTCAAAGTCTGAAGGGCAGGACACGATCAGGGTCAGGGATAGGCGAAGGTCGTATGAGGCTCAGACGTCGATTCACAGGCAAGGCTATACTCGGTGGTCGTAGAATGCAGGCGAGGGTCGATAACCAAGAATACTAGGCAAAGAGCAGAACAAGAACGCTGACACTGCAAGACCACGAGAGCGATTGCAAGAATCCGCGTCGTCTTTCGGACACGGAGCTCCTTTTATCCCGGGTCTTCATTGATTGGTCGCAGGTGTTGGCGATCCGCTTGTTCCCGGGGGTGTGACACATACACTACGCATACAGTATGTATATTTGGTTCATAGAGCTTGACACAGCTGAAAATTAAGTGACTTAACAGAAAAACACCAGTATATCTCATTCATTGTTACAGACCACTTTCCCAGACTGGATCGTGGTCATCCAGAACCAGTCCTTTGAAGCACAGAACAGGATAATACCCTATACTGGACACCAGTCCAAATGCTTTCATGTTGTAATTTCAGTTTAGCGACACCAGTTCACTAGGAATGTGGAAGTAATGTCACAAAAGCAAGGAAAAAATACAAATTCCACAACCCTCCACAATTCTACAGCCCTGCTTACAGTTTAATTGCTATTTCAACTTCCATTTTCCCTGACTACTCTTTTATCAGGCCAGCCTTTCTTGCCCTTACCCTTCACCTGTACTTGTAGTTTGTGCATATTGGTCTGAACAAGGGCCAAATGTAAAAACAATTCTAAGAATATACACACACACATTTTCTGAACCGCTTGTCCCATACGGGGTCACGGGGAAGCGGAGCCTACCCGGCAACACAGGGCGCAAGGCCAGATGGGGAGAGGACACACCCAGGACGAGACGCCAGGCCATCACAAGGCACCCCAAGCGGGACTCAAACCCCAGACCCACTGGAGAGCAGGACCCGGTCCAACCCACTGGGCCACCACGCCCCCCACATTCTAAGAATAATGATGATGATAATAATATCAAGAGGATTCCAGTTTTTGTTTGTTGGCTTGTTTTAAATATTAGCATTAAGTAGTAATATCTACTGGGGATTGATCAGTGGAAGGTAACACCTACCTGCCCTAGGTTAAATTAGAATGATCTCTAACCAGATGCAAACAGAGCCCCTATTTTCATTTAATTTAATTTACTCTTGGACATGAATTAATTGATAAAAGAAAACTTTTTTTTTACCTGTGCACAACAGAGGATTTGCTCTGAACTGGACAGTGGAGTATTTCTCCGCCAATATTTCATCCTGTACACTTTGTTTTTAGTTTGCCGTGTCACTGTATTAAAATGATTGAAGTCAGTAGATCGTTGATATTTACAGTTAATGTCAGGTGGTACAGTGGCACAGCGAGTAATGCAGTTGTCTCACAGTGCCTGGGTGGTGCGAGAGGACGTAGGTTTTATCCCCACTCAGTCTGTGTGGAGTTTGCATGTTCTCCCTGTGTCTGCGTGGGTTTCCTCCGGGTGCTCCGGTTTCCTCCCACAGTCCAAAGACAGGTTCACCCATAGTGTGTGAGTGACAAAGAGAGTGTGTTCCACTGATGTATGGATGGGTGACCCGTTGTAAGCAGTGTAAGTCACCTTGGTGAATAAGGTTTGTGGGCTGGTAACCCTACATAGAGTTCACTAGAAGTCGCTTTGGAGAAAATAAATAAATGTAAATGTAAAACTACAGTCCACAAATTATAGAGGCTTTGAAGAAAAGCATCTCTTAAGTAAACACATGTAAATTTCATCATATGTTTCTTTGTTACACAAAGCTATGTATTTGTGTATTGAGGTGGTTAGATTAAGAAGTCCTGCAGGATTGGTGGGTTCTTGTTCTCTGTACTGAAACTCTGAGATTGTCTGCTCTGAGCTGAGCTCTGCTGGGGCTTGTTAGTGGTGGGAGAAGTTCAAGACGACTTCAGTTGGCCCACTCAGCATGACCCCCTACACCAAACACCAGGGAAGAGTTGGAAAAACAGGCTGGGGGTTGGGGTGGAAAAATACAGACAGAAATGTTAGTCCATTTTTTGGCTGGCTATACCTGCCTAAGCTGTGCATGGTTGACTCATATACAAGGAATTCTAATGCAGAACCAAGAAGACAGATATCTTGGACTAATTTCACCAGACTATGATTCTTCCATGGTAAAATCTCACTGAAGCATTGTTTTTTGCACACGTTTACCTATATCAGCAGCTATGTAGTAGAAGATGGAAGCTACACATATTTCTGTTTCCAGATGAATTCTGAAAAAAACAGAATTTAGAATCAGAGTTTCCCATCACTCTATTCAACCTGATCTCTCCTTCCAGCACTGTCACAAGGGGGTAGATTTTTGTTGTGTCACAGTTTAGCCGCTGAGGTTCCAGAGTCATTGTCAGGATGCAAAATCTCCAAAAATCTAATTGAAAGGCCCTATTACCGCAAGGAGAGGGCCTCCAGGGATGAATAATGAAAGGGGTTGGCCCGATCTTGAGTAAATGCCCTTAGGACCCGTCCCATTGCAATTAGTGATACCAGGAGGGTTTTTTACTGTGGAAATAAAAGCAATGAAAACACTTCCTGCATAATTAGATCTTTTCTTGATATTTGCATGTTCTGGGACAGGCATGCAGTGCAGCACTATGGGTCAGAGTGGCAGATGCAGCAAAACAATTGGATGAATGCTGAAAGAAAGCTTTGAAAAGAGCAAACCAGATTTTGTTATGTGTCTTATTTCCCTTCTTAGTGTAGAATTTTCTTTTCCATGTGTGGAAGGCTATGGAAGTTGCCCAGAACTATATATCAAGTACTTTTAATATTTAATACATGTTTTAGCATGCTATTTAATACAGACATTTATTAGTTTTAATTTAATTTAAAATTATTTTTTATCTTTGGCAAAACTGAGAATTACAAGTAGTTGAAAGCTGGCTACTTCATCGCTACCCAGATTTTTTAAAATGTACCTCTGCTTTGTGCTGTTCGTGTTAGTCCTAGAATTTCTAATATTGCAAACAGTCCTACGCTGTTACCTCATAATGCAAGATTAGGGAAAGTCATGTTAGGATGATGCAATGGAGAGTCTTGCTAGCAAGTGATGATATAGAAATACAAAACATGAAAAACAAAGGGGGTGGCACAGCGAGTAGCACTGCCACCACATAGAGCCTGGGTGGTGTGAGAAATTGTGGTTTTGACCTCTGCCTAGTCTGTGTGGAGTATACATGATCACCCCACGTCTTTGCGGGTTTCCTCCAGGTTCTCCAATTTCCTCCCACAGTCCAAAGATGTGCAGCTCAGGTTGACTGGTAACTCTAAATTGCCCATAGTGTGTGAATGGATGTGTTTGTGTGTGTGACAACCCTGCGATAGACGGGCATCCTGTCCAAGGTATACCAACCCCCAAGCCTTGTGCCCAATCTTTCCAGGATAGGTTCTGGATCACTGCAGTCCTGCTCAGGGCAAGCACTAGAAATTGGTCAGAGTTCACGGGCTCTCCCAGTATACCAATCTGTCTTCTCTCTGATCTCCACTTCCATCCCACCATGATAGAGGCAGGACTGCAGCAGTAACTTTCTTTATCAGGGAAATCCACAGATAAGTAAGACCCTGCAGCGCTAGCGTCACCAGAGGGGGCAAGTGTCATCAATAATGAATGGCGAGAAATTTCACAAGTATGGAAACAGCCAAGCGTTGCTTCTGCGAGACATTGAGTAGAGAATAGCTTAGTATCTTCCTTAAAAGCATCAGAAAGTTATTCTTCTACGAATCGCAGAAAATATATAAATAATTTAATTCACCAGTAGCATACCATGTCTCCACACAATATTGTATATTTTTTAACATATTGGTTGGTAGTCATTACAGTAAATCTAGAGAATAGAAATAAGTTGAATGTGTTATTTATTCAACATCAGACAAAGCAGTAATTATGATGTTTTTGGTGTTTTCATGAATCTTTATGATGCAGAAGAGTGTCACACTTTCTTGGCACTGTAAAATACACACACACACACACACACACACACACACACACACTTTCAGAACCGCTTGTCCCTTACGAGGTCACGGGGAACCGGAGCCTACCCGGCAACACAGGGCGTAAGGCCAGAGGAGGAAGGGGACACACCCAGGACGGGACGCCAGTCCACCACAAGGCACCCCAAGCGGGACTTGAACCCCAGACCCACCGGAGAGCAGGACTGTGGTCCAACCCACTGCGCCACCGCACCCCCCACTGTAAAATATTACTTTCAAATGGCTAATATATGGAGAATGAACTAAGAGAATAGGTTATTGGAGAGTTGGGAAAATATTCCATTTGTACTATGTAATCTGTTATTACTTTTTCCCTGACCCAAACAAATTTGTCATCAGTAACATACGCTATTCTGCAAATGTTCGTATTGGTCTTTTTTATGTTGACAAATTCAGGTATCCCAGCAAGCATCACATTTTGTTGCAACAACTAAGTTATAGATAAATCTGTTGGGAATACGCTAATTAAAATTCATAAAGTGTTATAGAAAATGCATACAATTCAAATAACTGTGACTGACATATATCATTCTAAGGGCACTTAAATGCACTTTGAATATAGGTGATTACAAAAACACTGGCATTTCCTGAATGTTTAAATTGAACTTTTTAAAAATTAATTTCTCTTTATTTGTCTACACGGAAATTGATTCTGTATCAAGAGCTGAGATTCCCCAGGGGTTTAATTAAAGCTTTAATGGAAGTCATGTAATTTCAGAGGAGAACCGTAGTTTTAAAAAGAAACAGTAAACAAGGTACTTTTCTTCCAAATAATCTCCTTTTGATGTTCACAAATGCTAAACAGTTTGCCTGTAGATGTGTGAACTGCTTCTGCTCTGGCTGGAAGGAATGCCTGTAAAATCAACTAAACAGAGATAAATGTCATTAATGGGTAAAAATTGTTTGAGAAATTTCTTTATCTGCACAGAAAATGTCTTATTTTCCAGTCTGGCTGAATATATTAAATATTCATTTTAAATATTTTGTTACAATACACTGATAAAAAAGAGTATTATGTAGTGTAATGGAAATTTTGTAATCTTACTTTATCACTTTCATTAAGTCATATTGCCGTTTAAGATGAGCTGTAAAACCTCAAAACTGTTCTGTAGTAGTATATTTGTTAATTTTTTTAAGGAAGAAAAGATTTTTGCAGTATTGGTTATGTTTTATGTTTTCAGATTATATCTCAGTGATGTGATTCTTTTGACCAGTTTTGTGTCAGAAATGACAAAGAACAAAGAAATACTTAACAACAATACAGGCAATCCCCGGGTTACGAACACCCTAGAACCAGTAGTTACAAACCACCCCCTGTAAAGCCTACTATTTTAAAAATTCGAGTTACATGCAATGATTCGTAATAACAAACGGGCGCTACTTTGCAACACGTATCAAAACATTGCACGTCTACAGCGGTTCATCGGCTCATGGGTGCGTGAGCCCGAGGTAGCACGAAGACTTCCTTCTTTTCAGTTTACTGTATTTCGCTTTAATTTTTTTTTGTTTTTACCCTCCTAACCATGGCACCAAAACATAAATGTGACGCAAGTGATGGTGATGCATCAAAGAAAAGGAAAACAATCATGACTGAAGCTAAAATGGAAATAATAAAGCGATTGGAAAAAGGTGAAATGCCGACGAACATTGGAAAAGTGAACATTAATGTTTCTATAATGTTTTTTATACCTCCACATACACATACGCACACAGACACACATTTTCTCTCCTCCTCCTTCTCCTCTCTCTTTCTCTTTATTATAAATACTGTAGTAACATTTATTATTATCTCTTTCTATGTCCCTCACTGTTACAAATACTGTAGTTAAATTTATTATTATTATTATTATTGAATCATTACATTGTATTATTATTTTTACTGTATTGTTATATTAAAGATGTTTTAGTGTATCTGGAAGTGTTTTTTTTCTGCATAGAAAGGTACACTATGTAGTATATACTAAGACACACACACACACACACACACACACACATTTTCAGAACCGCTTGTCCCATATGGGGTCACGGGGGAACCGGAGCCTACCCGGCAACACAGGGCGTAAGGCCGGAGGGGGAGGAGACACACCCAGGACGGGACGCCAGTCCGTCGCAAGGCACCCCAAGTGGGACTCGAACCCCAGACCCACCGGACAGCAGGACCGTGGTCCAACCCACTGCGCCACCGCACCCCCCGTTATACTAAGACAAATATAGTGAAATATTTGTCTTAGTATATACGAACCATACTGAACTGTTCCAACATATGTACAAATTCAACTTAGGAACGGAACTCGTTCGTAATCCGGGGACTGCCCGTATAATCTGTAGGGCTCCGTGCCACTTGTGAGCAGAGCTGGTCAAAGTTGACTCGCTGTCTTTGGTGTCAGCTGCACGAAGCCACAGAGTCCTGGAGTTACGTGCTTTACACACCTACAAAGGGCTTCTCTGAGGATGGAAGAGCGGTGGGGAATAGCATCGCTGATAACTTTGCCTTTAATCTTCACCTATGCCCTTTTGTGCTTTTTCACAGTACTTAGCCTAAAGTAGTTACTGTAATCTGCCTTAATATCCAGTTTATAAATGTTAAATACCTTAATCAAACTCCCCCAGCTTCTGCTAAGACTAAGGAGATTACATGTTTCAAATCTGTCTCCGTAGCTTGCCAGTTTCACAGGGCTGCTGCCCCTTTCAGCATTGCTTTTAGAGTCTTACAATGAGAGGCCCTCAACTGGTTTACCATTTTAGCAAAAGACACTCTGATCTATTGAAATCTCTCCCATTAGTCACAAATATGTGCCCTGCCCTTCGGAACCAGGCAATATTATTCTCCTCTAAATGCGTGTAAATATCTGAGCTTCACAAAGGACACAGTGAGTACTATGGAACATGACAGAAATCCAAGGTGAAATCTGATGTACTGTAGCATTCATCTACACACTGCTCCAGAAGGGAAAAGAAGGTGAAATGTGAAAGCTACAAACGTTGAGCAAGCTTTTTTTGCAAGGCTTCTTTGATGTGTTGTGCATTTGAGACACGGGGTGTCTTGCTTGTTGCGTTTCCTTGTTATGTTTGCTTTCAAACAGGAGATGAATCATGGGCTGGTACATGGAAATGTTGCAGGTGTTGTGGAATAAAATAAGTTGCACCTAACAGCTCCGACAAAATGCAGAACAAATGCATGAGTGCCTTGTCTTTAATGGCACTATAGCTAGGTTCCTTTTAAAATGTCTACAGAGTATTGGCTATCATGTATTTTTATTCTATCTACATTAAATCTCTTTTTTTTTCTCAACGCTGATGTGCTTATTTTGAGTGCAATAGGGGGAAACTGACATGTTGCTGACCCTGAAATTTTAATTCTGAATGCTAATAATAATTTTAATGTTTCTTTGTTAATCCCAGGTTTACAAAAAGGACACCAGAATAGTGCTGGAAGTGATCTAGAGCAGAGTCATCTTTTAACCTGTACACAATTATTAAACACATATTACCTGATAGATATTCCGTTGCAACACTTACACTCTTTAGGCTGTGGGACTTAAGTAACACAAATCAGTCAATAAGACCTGATCAGATTTATCCATTTATCAAGAAGGAATGTATCAACATAGGAAATGTTCAGTCACCATCACTGATGGGAAATATGATGTATTGTAAACTGAGACAAAAATACAAAAAATGTTTCATGGAGGGGATGTGGAGTAGGACTGCCAGTTGTTCCTGCCTTACTGTGGAATAAAACTGCACGTTTGACTGTTATTCTCAAGGTCTATTCTTTGTTCGAAACCCTAAAATCCGCTTAACGCTTCCCTCCCAAGCTAGATCTGTCAGCTTGACTGTTACTAACACTGCTGATATAATTTAACTCACCATGGGCAAACAAGCTTCTCTGTCTTGGCTTGAGTGCCAGTCACATTAAGCATGTGTTGCTTGCGAAGGCCCTTCCATACCGCCTGAACAAACACAAACTCCACCACTCTAAAGTTGGCAGTTGCCTTTAGGATTTTCAGAGAGGAAAAAACTGACAAAAAGCAGTTGAACACACTGAATTAGGGAATAGGCTCTGAAGCAAACACTAACCATCGCACGCTGGCTGTTCCCAACAGGCCAACGTCCGAGTTTCCTGGTGTTGGTGTTTGTTTTGTCAGTGTGGAAGAACTCTTATAGACAGACTGGAAGCAGGGTGAAGGAAGGAGTTTGAAGAAAGGTGTACAGATCTCTTTCCAAATGGTTTAAGGAATCAGTATTTGGGGTTCTTTTCCTTGGTTGTTCTCTGGAGACAGAGGCATTGCCAGCGGCAGATGGATGCTGTAATAGCAGATGGACACTGTTTCGGGAGAAAACGAGAATCATGTCTTTACTCTGGATGCAAAGCGCACTCAGCTAAATGATCAGTCATCTTTAACAGCAAATGCATGCAGCTACTTGTGCCAAACAACCCAAACATGTCAATGCAGAGGAGCTCTTGGTTGGCACTAAGTTTGTAATTATTTGTCTGTGACAGTACTGCTGTCCAGATATTCCCAATTTCCTCTCAGAGACAACAGACAAGGGGACAGGGTGTTACTACCATGGTGTATCATCCTGTTTTCACCTCAAATGTGTACCATGAGCAATAAGAAAAATTGTGCCCTTTATAGATATGTGGCAGTCAGATATAAGCAGTGCTACAGGTGTGGATGTGCCTCATGACAACTTGTCTGGAAAAAGATCTGTACTCACAAAATATACTGAAGTCTGAATTTGAGTGCAAAGAGCTGTCAGCAACCTTTAGCTTCCAGGAGGCTAAAATGTGTTGGGCCACAATTGTGCTTGTGCTACACGTGTGATCACATGCTCCCGTCCATAGCTGCCAGGCTCAGAGGCAGTGACCTTTCACATTAAAGGAGCCTCTGTGCACTTTGGTCCAAGCTCTCTGAAGTGGCGTTTATGGCCAATGGAGCTAGGTAGTGTCCTTCTCTACATTCCAGACTCCATTACTCTGATCCTCTTCACATACCTGATATCAAGAAATGTCCATCTCATTATCCACAAAGCACTGGAACAGATGCTCCACTTCAGTTATAATGGGATTACTACTTGTTTTGGTCCATACCGCTAATTTGAATCTACTATAAAGGGTTATTTTTTTTTTTCCACAATAAAAACCAAAAGAGCTTAACTTCCTGTTCCTGAATGTAATTGTGATACCCAGCAGATATATCAAACAGCAGTGCTCATACATTAAGGTTAATTTTCTAACTGTCACAATCGTTCAGCCCTTACTTTTTTAATGGTCTTTCAACAGCCAGAAAGCGATTTTCAGACGTTTATGCGGAATGCAATAAAGAAATTGCCCATTACGTGGCATCTCCCAGATGTGGAGACACAGCTATCTGAAATGAACTGTCTGCCCAAGTTTTCACACAAAACAGTGCATGGCAACTAAATACGAAAATCAACTGGCTAGTTACAATGGGCAAAGCGTAGCCATCCTATTTCCCCTTTTCCATCAGTATATACAGTAGAAGGCATAAGCGTGTGTTCTGTTTCCAAGAATTAAGATGTGTTAGAGATATAGATCACTGTGTTTCACAGAGGTTCTCATTCTGACAGGGATCACTGGATGTGGTCTCTTGCTTGTGCTTGGCTATACAGTAGCATGTATAGAGGTTCTCATTTCCTCCTTCCACAGCACACCATGTCACACTGGCACAGGTCACATCACGCTGTCCTTATAATAACTCATTGTTCTGCCCCCTTCATTGCAGGTTTGAAGCGGATCCATGCATTAACCACTCAAGCCAACTATGAGCTGCGCATCGACCTGGAGGACTTTGAGAATAGCACTGCCTTCGCACAGTATGGGACCTTCGGCGTGGGATTGTTCTCGGTGGACCCAGACGATGATGGCTACCCTCTAACTGTTGCTGACTACTCAGGGACAGCAGGTCTAGTATAAGGATTGCTTTGCACTTAATCAGTTTTACATCTTTGTTTAATAAACATTCATCTTCAGACATAAATGCAATTAGACCTATTCCTTACTTAACTGGGTCCCATACAATGAAAAATTGCTGTAACAGCTTATCAGAATAAATACCATTTGGTCATCATGGCTTGGTTTCACAAATGAAGATTTAGGAAGGGTGGCTGCCCACATCTGCTGCAGGCTCGCTGGTGGCTGATGAGGCCAATGCGGAACAGGCAGGTCCGGCCACAGCGGCTGCAAGGGAAAGCATTTCGCCCCTTTCCCATCGCTGCAGGGCTTGATGATAATGTTGGTTGTAGACGTGGGTGTGCCCTATGAGCTTGCACAGTTAAGTTTTTAGGAGGGGTGCAGTGTGCACAATACTGGCCCCACCCTTTACACCTGGGGCTTGTCTGCCGTAGCCTAGCAAGCTGGGACAGTGAGGTCCCTGGGTCATAGGTGTTATTTTGGGGTGTCCTTCTCCTAGAGAGATGGCCTGACAGGGCTAACAAGCTTCTTCTATCCGGGTTTGGAGTCAGAGTTGTCCTTCTCTTAGGCTGGCTGCCAACCAAGGTAACGAGTCCAGCCTACCCATCCAGTTATCCCACCGGACACTTGGTCACACTATGACGTAGCAAGCTCTGTGGAAAACGGGGGAACCGACGAGAAGGTGTTGCTACGGACACTGTAATGTAGGAGAGGCCAGTGACCTCCTGCCTGGCAAGCCAGACAGTGGCCATGCGGTGATCACTACACCAGGAAAGAGAGGCAATGTATTGCGCGTGCACATCCACCCCAAACCTTAGCCCCCAGTTTGGTCATACAACTGGCTTATAAACTCAGTGCAATCAATGGCTTTCCTGCCCAATCAAATGAAGATGATCTAGCATCAAACATTTGTTTGTAACAAGTGACAAGGATATATACTTGCTTGAAACCAGACTTGCCTTGGTAAAAAAAAAAAAAGGAGGTTAAGTTAGGCTAGCAAAAAGTATAAATTTGAAATATTTGGCTTCAAGCAGTCAAAGCAACAGTCAGGAAAGAAGCAGTGGCATGGTCTGTTGATGTGGCAAAGACAGAACGCAAGGCACAACTCTAATGACTTGAGCATGAAACATAAATGATGAAAATTCATTTCCAGTAAGAGTACTTAAACTTTTGACTGGCACTGTAGTGTAGGGGAGATGTACCTGTATGGGGCCTTATGAAAGATATGAGTGACCTCAAAGTGACTCCCTAGTCTTCTGTTATCACAATATCAACTGTAATCCTTGTTATTACTCTAATGTCCAAATTAGATATGGCCAAATTCTGGCCCTCGTCTTAAACACTTACACAGAATGCTTGTGATTTTTACCAGTCATGTGTAGTTGAACTGCTCTTTAGTTCCACATATGAAAGTAATACAGTTTTGTTTAAATGGCCTCCATTTTCTGAGTTGTGCTTCCATCACTGCTGTCACACCAAGCATTTTTTCTGCCCTGTGAATCATTCAGACTAAAACCCGAGATCCCAAAGTCACCATGGAAACAGCAGGCTGAAATGTGGCATTCTCACCCTTTACAGTAGACTGGCATCTGCAACACCCAACTAGAATCCACACTCTCTCTCTCTTCGGCTACTGTATAGCAGTATATACTTCTCTGGTTGAAATCAATGCTAAAACAAAATGTAATGCCCCTTTCGTCATGTTTCAAAGAACTTAATTTTTCTACATCCTCATTTGTTTAGGATTTATATCCTCATTTGAACTTTGGCAGCAAATTGAACAATGACGACTTAGCATTCAACTATAAAGATGGTGCCGTTGCAGTCAGCAACAACTAAGAGTTATTTGGAGCTTCTTTCTGACTTCGGGCTCCCAGCTGCAGTGTCGGCATCCTCCACACTTTGCCAGTCCCCTTTGCTTTCTCCTCCAGGCAAGCTTGGGCAAGCTGCCATTATCCATGCTTCACCTCTCCTGTCACACAGGGCTCTTTTTAACATTAATGGGGTCCATGCAAGCCGTCGCTCCCAGGTCTCTCCACCTCAGCGGTGGCCGACTCGGCGAGGACAGACTCCCAGCCGACCTTTCCCTGAGCCACTCGAAAGGGCAGAGCTAATGAAGCCAGGGGCTGCTTTTGTGGCATCACAGTGAAGTTTACAATTAGGTCAGGCTGGAAGACACAAACAGGCTTTCTTGTTACCCAGAATAAGAATGGGAACATTTCCATTCTCAGCTCCCACCTCATTAGCAACCCTTCTTTCAATATCCATCGTTAGAATTTGCATGCAACATCAATTCCCAATATCATCAATTAGGACTCGTTTTTTTTTTCCCCCTCTTTTTCCCTTCCTTGGCTGTGTTTGTTAAATGTGCATTTCATGTTAAACGACGATGCACTCTTGAAAGTTGCAGAGAACAGGAAAGACGATCGGTAATGTGTGTTTACAGGTATAAGTGGGATGCACTTCATCGGTTAAGTGAACTAGAAACTCCCTCAATGAAAAGGAAGCGTTAAATCTCTCTTTGGTAAATATTTGACTATTTTAACAAGTACTTTGAATGAGTAACTCTGAAGAGTTCTGGGAGTTGCTTTACATTGGAACATCTTCTAAACCGACTGGCACATTTGAATTTGTGTGTATGTATGTGGCATAAGTCTACAGTGTATGCAAATTTCGGTAAAGGGTAAGGACTTAGGTGCCCTCTCCTTGTTAAATACCTTGAGTGGTTGCTGTCAGAACATCAAAAGGAATTGTCTAATGGCAGTTTGTTACCTAACAGGAATACTTTGACCTTATCGTTGGTGAGGCTAAAAGGGAATGCATTTACACTTGTCTTTGATTAATTTGCAACAAAGCTTCTCAACCAACAGTGTGTATTAATGAAGGTGCTGGACTTAGTGGGGGGTCCGCATCATTTCTCTCTGATCTCTCTATGCATTCATTATTAATGTGATTTCATTTTCATACTTGTACTGTACGACATTAGCTGCTTTCATGAGGGGGTATTTCCCCAGACATTTGTTTCCGTGTTTTCAGCTTTGCTTCCTGACAAAAATGAAGCAGGTTTTTTGTAAAGTACCCAGAGAAGTCACTTGCAAAGAAAGTATTCCGAACATAAACCATTTCAGAGTTCTTTTGGGAATTCGCTTGCCAGTATAACGGGAAATCAGCCTGCATCTGCATACCAAGGAGGCTAAAATGTCATTCAGTATTTGTAACATTTTATAATGTATTCAAATGCCATTTCTTTGATATGGTTTTCATAGTAGTGCTGGATTGTTGCTTAGAATTTCAGTGGTCTAATGTTGGAGATCTGTATAGTACAGTCTGGTCCTTTCCATACATTTTGCATTGTTACTTTCAAGGTTTTATCGTCTGGTACATTTTCTGGTACGATGGTAATATTACTTAATTGTTTTTTTCTTATGATTTTCATTTTTTTAATGATTGTACACATTAGGACTAGACATCTACAGTATTTATTTAATGTGCTAAAATCTGCCCATGATTGCATTAATAGCATTGCTACTCTTGCCAACTGGTGATGATAAGCAGTACTGCTAGAGCCTCCTTTTAATATCAAAATGTACGGTAGTTCATGGGTGGCAGAGTATTATAGCGCAGGGGTGGCCAATGCGCCACAGGGTATATTGGGGTTTCCTTCCAGCTGAGCTCTTACTCAGCCTTGATTGGGACTTTGATAAAATGCACTGCACCATTCAAATTCCATTAAACTGCATGTCAGGGCTGAGAAGCTCAATTTTTCTTTGGTGTTAAACTACTATGTTGTTCTGTATGTTCATGGAAATACTTACTGGTTATTTTCAGCCTTAAATATGAATTGTAATGCTGATCATTCAAATTAGCAGTTGCTTCATTGTTCTTAACACACTCTTACAGTCATTGTGTGTGAAGTAGAGAATGTTATCTGTTTTAGAAATCTAAAATGGTTGTTATATAGATGTGCATTATCTACATATACAGTATATGCATATAGTACATATATTAAATACACACACACACACACACACACACATTTTTTCTGAACTGCTTGTCCCATACGGGGTCACGGGGAACCGGAGCCTACCCGGCAACACAGGGCGTAAGGCCTAGGGGGAGGGGACACACCCAGGACAGGACGCCAGTCCGTCACAAGGCACCCCAAGCAGGACTCGAACCCCAGACCCACTGGAGAGCAGGACCCAGTCCAACCCACTGCGCCACTGCACCCCCCCATCATATATTAAATGCTGCACTTATATTTGTTATATATATATATACATTTGTGATACATATACATGAAATAATCCACTTTTTATTGCTAATGTCAAATTCCATCTGTTATAATAAGTCTTAACACCAACACAGAATAGCAATGCCATGAATGGGAAAAAAATGTATAACATGCAAACCACAAAATAAAAATACAGATCACACTGCATGCAATTCATTTGGCAATTACACAATGTTGTCTTCTAATATTAGATTTCTGAAGAAGTAAAAATTAAAAAAAAAAAAAACCAGAACGTTTACGCTATATGGTGATGACAGAGGCTTTAAAACTGCATCACCATTTACAGAGTATAGGCATGAACACTCAGAATCTCTCACACACCCAGACTCACACTCACCAGAACAAAGTCATGTACCAGAGGGATGGGATTAAATTACTGTGCCTCTTGCTGCAACACTATCGCCAGGAGACATACATCACAAAAGTCAATAAGAAGCATTAGCAGCAGACCCTTCCGCTCTCCCCTTCTCCTCTCACCCTGATGGCTGCCCTGTGGTCTGGCCCTCTTCACCACTGTTTATTTAAACATTAAAGTAATGATACAAGTAGGTCTCCCTCCCCCATCCTCCTTCTGTCCACATCAAAACCACCGAGAGTGAGGTAGCCCTGGCATCCAAACAGCGTTGCACTTCGCTACAGGTATCTTAGGAATGACAGGGAGGAGGTGAGAAATTTGGAGGCACGAAAAAAACGCAGGGAAATGTCAGTAAAATGGCTTTACTGTGAAGCAGTCCTCTCAGAGCCCCATTTAATTACTCTCCTTCCCCATCTTTCTTTCTCCCTCCCCTGCTGCGTGTTTGTGTGTCCGTGTTTGTGTGCATGCTTTGCTTCCCTAGGGGACTCATTGCTGAAGCACAACGGGATGAAGTTCACCACGAAGGACCAGGACAACGACCATTCGGAGAACAACTGCGCCTCCTTCTACCATGGGGCCTGGTGGTATCGCAACTGCCACACTTCTAACCTGAATGGACAGTACCTGAGAGGCCAGCACACCTCATATGCTGATGGAATCGAGTGGTCCTCCTGGACCGGTTGGCAGTACTCGCTCAAGTTCACCGAGATGAAGATCCGACCAACTAGGGAGGAGAACAAGTGAAGCGGCGGGGGAGCAGGAGAAAACATCCTTGAAAAAAAATTCTGACAACTGGGTTGTCTTTGTTAGAGACATCGATTGTTGACTAATGAGGACTTTTTGATGATTTAGTATTCTCTCTCTGTTTCATGTGGACCCTAATTTGCCCTCCCCACCTACGGTCCTTCCCACTAACTCACCATGGGGCTGTGTTTTGCTGCAGCATATTGAGCTCTAGGTCAGCACTCTTACAGTAATGATGATATCGCTATTCTGATGGATGATTTCATGCATTATCACACCCATCCTCTGTGTTGCTCCTTTTCGAGTGGCTTTAGAGATTAGCACAGGTAACTATAGTTGTACTTTTCATTTAACACAATGCAGACTAGACATCTAATGGGGGTCAAGTCTCTTTGGAAAATGGTTTGATTCCTCTGTTATTTGTTCAGGTTTTCCTTTCTGGGATTGTGTTTGTCAGTTGATGTCGATTGCACCATCTATCCAACCCATAATCCAGCCTGTAACATGGTTTCTCAGACTGAATCTGCTATCACCAGATCTGCAGTAAATAGAAATGGCCATTTACTGACGATGTGATGAAGTCAGAACAAAAGGAGACCTTGCTCTTGAATTCAGTAATTTTCCCTATATTCAAATCTCAAGCTGCATGTCCATTAATGAAGTGGAAGGGTGGTAGTGGTTGGAATTAGGAATCTGACATTAAAACAGAAGACACAGATATACTTTAATACAAAAAAACAATCCAACACCGTAAGATCTATATGAATATCAGACTGACACCACAGTATAGGAGACAAATGCAGAATTTAAATATACCCTAGTACAGGAGACAAACCAACACCATTATACATAAGCAATATGTAAACCTTAGGAAAGGAGAAAAACCAACACCTTAACACAGGAGCAATACTTATATCTTAGTACAAGAGACGAACTAACACCTTAACACAGAAGCAATACATGTACCTTAGCACAGGAGACAAACCCACACCTTAAATCATGAAACACACCAGCACCTTGCGCTGACAACATACCATCTTAGTAGAGTAAACATGCCAGCATCTTAAAATATCCTTGCACCCTCTCTTTGGTGTTTCGGGGATGTTTTAGGGAGTCAGGGGATAGAATATTAGAAAACGATGTCTCTGCCCCTGGCATGGCTGTAGTTGTTGGTGGACAACAGAGGTAGACGTGTCAACCCAGTGTCGAAGTTGCTTTCATTTCACAACGGCCTTTAATAAACATATTGGGCACATTGTCAGTTACCTGCAATAGTTACCGTTTCACCCCAACTCTAAAGAGAGGACAGCCAGCCTCCCAGTGTTCCAGTGATTCCATTTATAACCGCTAGAGTGCTATCAGTGCAATAAGACTGCTGGAACATGAAGGAAAGAGGTCTCACACTTTGGGCACATGTTGATGGTAGACTCAGCTGAAGCTACTAATTCATGGAGTTCACCAGTGTCCCCTCCCCTTTGCCTTCAGAATGGTGCTACGTCAAGCCACTGTCTGCCTGGGATGTGGCTCTTGAGCCTGTGGCCCAAGGTGGACCAGACTCAGAAGACAACGTAAAGGAAAGAAGAGAAAACCATAACTGAAACGCCTGTAACTTTCATTGCTTCTGATTGGATATTTACAGTACCCTCAGGTTGGTGGCTTGTCTCTGCCCTTTAATTGTTTATTTTTCACTAGTCTCTGCTTTGGTACAAATTGTGTCCTCTGATCGGTGGCTCAGCCTTGCTATCAACTTCTTGCATCTTGTTGGAGAGTCATCTCAGAGCAGGTCCACAGGCAGGCCCGAAAATGCCCCATGGAGACAGTATGTTTATCGCCACAGTCCTTACGCTGTGCTTGTCCCTTTGTTCTGCATCGTTGTTCTCCTCTGGGAGAAGAAGTCCCTTAGTGCCAGTGTTACTCTTTTCAAGTTACAGAAAGGCCTGAGTCCACTGTGGTCAAGGTGTTTTCAGATTTTTGCCTTTGGCAGCAACAACACAGAATGGTCTTTGAGATGTCTACTCAGCGCTGTCCTCCTTATGCTGCATGGCTTCTGGATCATTTTTGGAGAAATGGGGTTTTTTGAGGTACCACTTTGTGTTGAGATGAACCTTTTGTGCAGATTTTGGCAGCCATTGTAAACAGGCAACAACTCTAATTTGTTTTCACATTGTTCTCATATTTTCCCCCATACTTGTTTCTTTTGAATCTTCAAAGAAAATGTACCAAACCAGTGGTTATCCTGCAGTATGTAACACAGTTTCTTTTGGCTGATTTTTATTTTTATTTCATGAAATGTATCCCATCTTCATAAACCCCCTAGGTTTGGCAGTGGCTGTTTCAAATCAACGGGGCGTGGTGGCATTCGCATGGCGTGCTGGTGTGGTGTGGTGTGGCATGGCAGGTTCACCCAGTGCCCGCTGTGTGGCTGGTCTGGGGTTTGAGCCCTGCGTGGGGTGCCTAGCGAAGGTCTGGTGCCTCATCCTGGGTATGTCCCCTCCCACTTCAGCCCTTGCACCCTGTGTTGGCAGGTGAGGCTCCGGCTCACCGTGACCCCGCTTAGGACAAGCAGTTGTTGACGATGCATGTTTCAGATCATTGGGGGCAAACAAAGAAAATATCTGTAGTGTTCTGTATTTATTATTTTTTCCATATAAGCTAGTTTTGTGATTTTTTTTTAAATTAAAATTCTAATTTTACTACAAATATTTTCTTTTGAATAACTTAGATTTCACTGTTCCTTTACTGCAAAATTGAATGAGCACAGTTTGGCACTAATTTAGACTGCATGAAAGAGTTATAGAAACTGGACAATCATTACCTTAATTGTACTTTTACTCGAACTCACATATGTGAACAAAGGGTTTGAAAAGAAAACCAGAAAATAATTTCATATTTGTGCAGAATACTGAACAGCGCTTTCACTAACTTACTGTTGGGAAGGACTTGTATTGTGTGAAATAATTTACAAGCTTGTTTATCTTTTTTTTTAACAATTTATTTAGCTGTTGATGAATTGTAATCTGTTTACATTTTAGAGCGCTTGAAGCATGTAGATATGCTTTTATTCTGAGACGAAAAGTGGCACAACTACTATTTAAGCACACGGACCCTAAGAAAGATCTATTTATTGTACAAATTGGAGTTTTTTTTTTTTTTTTTTTTTAAATATTCACTTATTTTTTGCATGAAATGGATTTCAGAATGATAACATCTAGCTCTTTTTTGAGTTTGACATTGGAAAATGTATTGTTCAAATTTGAACGCAAGGCTTTATGGGACAAAGGGTAACTCATACAACCAAGTGGGGAAAATGATGGAGATGCAGTAAATTGGAGGTGTTTGACTTGCTTCTTGGGCAGTAAATGTGCACATAGATTAAACCATGTGTCCATAAGCAGATATTCTGAACAAGTGAGTTACAGTTCACACAAAAAAGCTGAGATACTTGACATTCCTTTAGAGTTCTGCACACAGCCATGGCTGCCTCTAACCTTCTCTGTTTTTGTCATGTTTTTGTATGTCTCTGTTCCAGCCATGTTTTTTTCCCTCTCCACAGGAAAACTCACTAAAAGGGTCTCTGGCAGGGAACTCATGGTGCAGCTCTTCAACAAACCATTGTATATACATGTTCAGTAAAGGGGTTTATTCTGAACCAAAACCATAAACATCTTAAATAATTTCAAAACCATAATTGGTTTTAAGCTAAACTGCTCAGTAAAATTAAGATTTAAAATTTAATGTGCGGTCTAATGAGTTTTGGAATCCATCAGGGGCTCGGTATGTCAGTAGTGATCTTTGGGAAATTACGCTGAAGGCCAGGCTCATGGAAATGTTGCTGACTTGTATGGATGTCTGTGTTCTTGTGTTGCGTATGTGAAAAGAATGGGCGTCAATAAAAACGTATTTCGAGAGTTTGTTGGCTTCCTCACGTTTTCCCCTAAAAATTGCCAGTGTCCATTTCAAGGAATCCAGCAACCCCTACTGGCCGCCCCTCAAACTGCCAGCGCCTCCTGTAGGTTGTCGCCCTCCCGCCATGTAAAACCTACTAAAGTGTGAAATTGTGCACGTTGTTCAGTATTACTGTCCTTTAGGTGTAAGAATGCCAGTCCCCTGGTTTATAAATGCTTGCAAAAGCACCCTTTTCTTTTTTTTGTCTGTTCCATCTTTTTACAGCTAAAAACAAGAAAACACTCAAGAGGGTGGGCAATACATCAGCTCTTTGAAAACAATCTATTCAGAGCAAAACTTCTTGCCATCATACATTTCCAGTTATAATGAATTATATTCTTCACTCCACATGTTTTTCCCCCCATTTTGTTTTTATTCTTAATGTGTATACATTTTCTGCTGAATCTTGACAATGTGTTTTAACGTTCTTGTCGACATTTAATAAACATTCACATTTTATAAATGAGCTTTGCTTGATGTGTCAGCCCTGTTCTTGCAAAATGTTTATCATAAGCACACAGATGACTGTCTGAAAACATAAGGCTGGAAAAGGTGAATATCCAGGTGCACACTAACTTGTACCAAGCATGGCATCTTGATACAAAGACTCTTGAGATCCGACTTTAATCACTTGACAGGTCTCCCTTTTTTTTCTAGACATTTCCATGTGGTGAAATTTTGACAAAGTGACACAGGGCCACACAGCTCCACAGCTGTGAATTTGAACCAGGCTTAGCCTGTGTGGAGAGTGAATTTTCTTTCCATGGGATTTCTCCGGGAGCTCTGGTTTCCTCCCACAGTCCAAAGACATGTGTTTCAGGTGAACTGGGAAATCTAACAAGTCTTCAGTGTTTTCCTGTGTGACTCAGTGAGTGTGTGAGATTGTTCTGCAATGGATTGGTGTTTCCCTTAGGATGTACCTTTACTTGAACCCTATGCTTCTAGACCACGGTGACCCTGCATTGCATAAGTAGTTATTGATAATAGATGTAAATTTGAAAATAAAGTTCATTGTCAGCTACAGGCATAATTCTACAGTTTAACATTAATATATAGTAATGTAATTTTCAAGTTTCAAGAAGGTGACACCAGCTCAACAGGTAATAGCCTGAGTTACCCTGCTCAAGCCCTGCATAGAGCTCTAGGCATAATGAGAAAATGACTTGTCTCTTCTTCAATATTTATTTCCATTTTTATTTGCTCTGCAATACTATGTGAACTTTGAGCAAATCAATCACATATTTGCAGCTTCTATAAGACACGAGACACACTGGAGTTTGTCCCGGAACACTTGGCAGCTCTGAGTAGCGCTTCGAGCGCCGTCGCTGACAGTTGACTGTCACTTGAGACGATAACATCTGATGTGCAGGAAGGATTTGATGCGTGTTGGAAAAAACATTGCAAAGCTGAGAGTTTTGTGTTCGCCGAATGCTGTACTTTGTTCTTCTGTTTGCTTATTTTAGTACATTGGTGAATCAGCATTAAAGTGTTTTGTGTCTGACTGTCCTTGTGCTCAGAGGTGTCCGGTATACTGTCTGGCTGTCAGTCGGGATCTTGTTTGATTCGAAACCACAATTAGATGACTGCTGAATCAGGCAGCAGTGCAGTCCTTTACTGCAGACTGGATGGCCTGACAAACAAAACATTAATAAAAACAATGGAAGTCAGCAGGCTATAATTTTCAATATGCACGTAAGCCAAATGTCCCGAAAGCCTACTATTTTAAAATAGTTTAAGGTTCACCTCAATTTCTGAGCCATGAAATCATCATTTCTTTTGAAACACAAAGCGCTCTTCCCGGTATTCATCCTTTTGATAGATCAAGACAGTATAGATACATATCATTAATATGTGGTTCGTGACAATGTGAACAAAACAAAAATGGAGCAAACATTATCTCTCTGAGGTGGTTATTTTCCGTACTGAAACTTGACTAATTTCCTGCATGGTACACATTTGGATTAGCTACTTGCTTTTCTCTAGTACTGAGCAGTCTGCAGATGGTAATAACAGAAATGTCAATGGAAATGAGTGAGATTTTATCGCCATTATATCCTTTACCCTTGTCAAAGTCAGCAGGCTGCTCAAGTGAACTTACATTTCAATTAGCATGTGAACTTCGAATGAATAGAGTAGTCAGGTCCCAGCAATGGTGAAACTTGCGATATATTTCACTGTCATTATTCTGTCAATGTGTAGAATATTCCCAGTGTCACCGGTGACATATATTAGTATGTAGATTCCCGAAGTACCTTTCTCTGCCGAAAATGCTCTTGGGAAGTTTGCCTCTTTGTTCTTTTGAATGTATTCTTCCGTATTGCGCGGCAGAACCTTTTGAAAATGTCGACTTCAAATACAGAATCTGGCTCCTTGGACTTTAGGGTTATAAGCACATTACTGCAGCAGCGCATAGCGTCTCCTTTACCCCGCTATGAAATGTGAAATTACCGTTCACATTCTGCGCTCTGCACGTTTCGGTCTTGGACGAGGCCTCGCGACGTTAGGCTGAAGGTGCGTGTGTCTGTTTCTGGCCTTCTGCAGCTAATTGACTGGCACACAAGCACTAATCCTGAGACTCGCAGTTTACAGTAAGCAAGTGATTAAATTTGCCTGTAAAGAGGCACAAGAGATGGAATTTCATGCATCAGCGAGACTCCGTGAGGTCGGCGCAATCAGCTGCCGGTTTTGTTAAGGGTCTAATTGATTGTGCTGCCAGTGTGATTTCAACGGGCTGGTGCACAGCGGCATGCATTAAAAACGCGTGTAAGTTTGTGTTATTACCCCTGACAAGATGCTGTGGTGGATATGGGCAGCGCTTATTGCTAGTGACAACAAACAAATGCGGAACAACAGCCCAATAACAGCAGGATGAACGAAGCGCTTTGTTATTCTTCCAGGCAAAACTCCTCTTGCATCACCACAATGATGCAGCGAAGCCCATTTCCACAAGGGTTCTGTCCAGTGCCCTGTTCGGGGATGTCACTCTCTAATGTGCCCCTTCCAAATGAACGCACCCCTCATCCCGCTATAACAAATAGCCTGCCCGTTGAAAGGGTGAGTTTCTCAAATTAAGTCCCCCTCCACACAAAAACAAGAATCCCATTGAAAAGACTTTCTTTGAGTTGCTGTTTTTATCTGAGACAAAGGCTCTGACTGTTTGGCATTACATGATATGCAGTGTACGTATAGCCATAGATACAACACTTTATTTCAACCTCATATGTTGTATAGGCTTCCCATGTATAACACCCTTATTTTTTATGAGAATCTGAAGTCAAAATAATATCATTTGTACCCTAAAATTCTCATACCGAATTTTAATGCTGAGTTACGAGAAATACCTAACAAGAACACAAATTTCAATTTGAAATGCAGGCTTTGGCGATGTCAAGGACCACACAAGGTGAGCAGCGTCCCAACTTCATAACATTGCTTCTCCTGCAGCTTCTTCAGACTGCTCCCTTGTAGTCATGCTCTGCGTCACAGCCATCTCTCAGAAATGTCAAGACTCTTTATTATCTATAATAATGAGATGTAAAGTGAAAGGTTTTAAATGTAATTTCTTTTTAATCAAAGGAAAGCTTTGTTTATCAGTTCGGAACTTGAAGCTTTAAAATGCAATGAATTATTTCGAAAGGCAGTATCACTATTCATTACCTTATTTTGTGATTAGATTTAAACTTTAGTATTCAAATAACTTATTGAATAGTGCAGTAAAAAAATGTGACAGCATGTTTTAGGTATTTTGAGTGATTTCAGTACTTAAGTTTTTGACCATTAATTATAATGACCATAATAATAAAAATAATAATAACAATCACCAAAACTCTGCATCCCAGAAGTTGTTAGTGAAAATATTATGGAATAATAACATCTATTTTATGTAGCGCATTTTAAAGCAGCGTGTCAAAGAATTTTTCAGTAAAGAATATATATGGGTTACAACTAAGTAATCTGCAAAAAATATCACATTTTAGAACATTAGTAGAAGAAAAGAACAACTTATTTTGCAATTTCACATAAACATGGGAAGAGAATTCAAACTATGCATCAACTGAGGGAGATCTGAATCTATGTTTGAACCCACAGACCAGTTGTGCTGCACATACTACTCAAGCACAACAGAATAAAACTTAAATAAAAAGACTAAATAGCAGTAAATTAAATAACAAGCAGGAAAGAGGGGAAAGGGATACGTATGACACTTTATCGAAATAGAATCCGCACACAAATGTGCTGTGTACAACTGACTTCGAACAAGTAGGGTTTCAGCACGGATTCGAAGGTGTTCAGAGCAGTCCTGCTACTCTGGACTTGCTTTTGAAATTGATTTTCTCTGTTTTTACAAGATAACACAGGAATTCTGCATATATGGTGAAAGAATGACAGAGCTGTTACTGGTTCCAAAGCGTAGGCCTATTAGCTTTTTCTCCTGGTAACCTCTCCTAACTCGTTTTGGAAAACCGAGTGAATATCGAAAAACAGAAAATTATTGTCTTTTATGAAGAAAAAAATTCCCAATCATTCCAACATTCATTTCAAGTTAACTTCAGAACGAACCCATAATTTCAAAATGAAAAAGTTGGATAACACGTTAAAATTTTACTCTTTTAGATTTTTCACCTTTTATTCCTGGAAAATAGATATTTTTAATTCGGATTTTATTCATTGCTTCAACAAAGCCTTTTTGGGTCATGCATGTTTGCAAAGCCTTTTTTTTTTTAACTTGTGCAAGCCTCTGAAGCTTTTTTCAATGTGGTTGCAGCAGCAAACATGGGCCTTTATCTGAAAAGCTTCCTCAGCATTCTGTGTCTACGTGTTTTTTCTGCATTTAAATCTACACTTCAAATTTTTTTTCTATGAGATGTGCGTAGCTTTCGAGAAAAGCATCTGCTAAATAGAATAAAAAAATGTAAATGCAAATGTAGATCAGAAGAATGAATTTTCATATTATTTTATCAAATTTTATATTTACCTTCTTTTTCTTACACATTATGAATTAATACAGTAAATAGGTTGAAAATACATTCCTCAGTTTATCCTTTTTTTTCTTGGCCTCCTCACTGCTGCGGCTGATGTCAGGACCCCCACATAGCACACGTTCTTGGTCTGCAGGATAACGGTAAGCTATTTGTCAAAATTTCATTCATGAAGAGGCTAGTGTATTTGAAATAACTTTTTAAAAATAATAACTTCATAAAGTGAACTTACCCTGATGAAGTGTGTGGGCTGGTTAGGGGAGGGAAAATGCAACAAGTGATACTTTAAGAAACTTAAAGCACAGTGCATCTTGGAGCCTGTCTTGCTAACCAAGTGGCACAATGTTCAGCTGCTGTCTTGATTTCTTGCACTGGACCAGATGTCACAGAGTGGAAAAATTCAGACAATTCAGACCAGTTAAAAATAAGTGGTATAAATAATCTTAGACCAGATACGATAAAAAATGGAAATCAGGAGCCCATATAAGGGGAGGAATGTATTTCTTTTTCCCATTTAAATAGTCTTAAATAAGAGTTCATTTTACGAGAATTTACATTTTCAGAAATGCAATATTCTTGTTATGTGATGTAAGCATTTTGTTTCATTGAGAAAAATCCCCAAGAATCTTAAGAGTTTGCTGGGTAGATTTACAGCCTGGTGACTTAGCAGGACAGAAGACTGATCAATGTCTCCCACTAGGCAGAAAATAAGAAATATGCTGAATGCCTTTCTGCAACATATTGCAACAAGAAACAGCCAAAACATCACTTCTGCACACACAGTTACTGTGTTGGAAATATTCAGAGGTATTAATGTTGACCCTTGTCAGAGCTTCGATGGCTTATGACTTTGCCATGGTGACCTGCAGCAAGCTGAATGTAACATAGAATAATGATCCACTGTTGCAAATATTTAGTATTATCATAATATATATAAAGCTTGAGGAAATTCGTTGAATAACACTGAAAATATAGTGCATAATGATTTGGGAACCTGGATGTGTTAAAGGTCATTTGATGGGGCATATCCTTACAGTAAGTCTGAAGTGTTGACTGTGTCAAGGGCAATTGCTGTCCAGAGTTAGGTGTTAAGTGTAGGATCCTGCTCAGTCTCCTAGCTTCCATACAAAGTGCTAGACCTACTGTTCAAAAATCCTAGCCCGACCACATTGCGCTCAACAACTGGGCCTTGAATACTTGGATACTCTTTTCTCTCCTAACAGAAGCTGTGGATAATCTTGTAAAGTGCTTGACTGTGGATGTGCTACTTCTGAAATATTCTTTTTATTAAAAAATGGGTCTGTAAGTTGACTGTCAGCGTAGCTGTAAAGCATTCTCCGTATGCTGGAACAGCACGTCGCTTGTGCGCCCTTATTAAATTGTGTTAGTGTCTGTATGTAGATTTACACTCCCATTATTACAGGTGCAGTTATTGTACTCCTATCTGTGTCTTGATATTTGCATTTATTTCATGCAGCCATAAAGGCTAAAGAAATAAATGTAGATGTAGCATATAAATGACATCCCATAACGAAAAATTTGACCACAGTGTAACTTTTGAAGACACTCATTTTGTATTACATTCAAATATTATGCTCAACATAACACACAAATATTACACTCATTTGTCACCGGCTACTCCACGTAGACACAGTTCCAGGTAACCGTGCTCTTCCACTCGGACGTCGCTGCAATCTGTCCCATCCCAGTCCTTTCTTCACCTGCTTCCTTCAGTTTGCCTCCTTCGGCCTCCGATTGTAATGTGCATCTATTTCAAATGCCCAGAACCCAACTGGACACAAAACTCCTCTTTTTTTCTTGCCTGTGAGTCCTGATCCCATACGATTCGTTTTATAAGTGCTTTATTTAACGTGAAGTTCAGTTCAGACTCTGAAACTGGACACCGTCATTCTCAGCCATTCTCCGAACGAGTTAATTCATTCCGCAGTGACACCCAGTAGGATGGTCCCGGTGAACGGAAAGATGGGTTAGGCTCATGGCATAGTGCGGCTGTCAGCTTGAACAGAGTTTGTGTGGGGAGATGGATGGTGTTTGCAATGATTTTAACTACTGTGGCTCAGGTGCTGAGGGGGCCCAGAAATGAACCCATCAAGGAGAGCAGGCTGTGGGTGTGTCTGAGAACAGGACGGGAGCTACATCACTGCGGGGCCAAGAGAGGTACGGTGTTAATGTGACGGCAGACGGGGTGTTAAGGGATGGCAAGGATGTGTGTGCCCCTCCAGGGCTGTATTTTTCATGTCTATGACGTGAAGGGAAAAAAGTAGCTGTTGCCACATTGCTGTTGCTGCTGAACTTACGCAATGAAGGTTCAGAGCAAGGTCAACCATGTTTCACAGCAGATAGGTGATCTAGGGGTCTACTTTCTCTCAGAGCCCCTGCACCTGTCTCCCAGCAGTCTCTGCTCACATGCTCGTCCCTTAGTTACTCAAGACAGACAGTGACTGAGGTGTAAAGGACCCCTAAATTCTGGATTCCAGTCCCCTTTCATAACCTGCTGAGATGTTTTCGCAGGACAACAAGAACATATCACTGAGGGTTTAAGCCCATATTTTTGTCATTTCAAGCCCAGTTTGTTCTAACATCTAGAAAGTAATTTGGTCCACCAGTCAAGTATGACTGATGACAGACAGGATACTGAACATTTGTTCTTTCTGCAACCTCAGCAGAAACCTGCAGCTGAAGCCATTAAGGCACACAATGCCTTGAAGCAGATTTTATCTTGATCAACCTACTTCTTATTCTGTTTTTTTTTTTTTTTCTTCACATAAGATAGTATCTGCTGTCTTCACGGGCAGCAAATAGGTGTCATAAATAATTCTAATTAGAATATCTATCACGATGTTATTGCACATGATGATGAAAAATGGGCTTCCAGACCCCATGAGCATATTGCAAAAAAACTCAGCCAATCAGAATCAAGCTTTTGAATTCCTGCTCTAATTTATCATAAATGCAGGATTCTGTGACCCAGGCTAATGGCCTGACTAAAGACCCTAAGGCACTCCACATATGCTCTTTTTAGCAGCAATCTTAGTAACTCCACTAGCGTATTCACATATCTGTATACTGGCAGTAGTGGGAGCCACCTTAACTTGTGAAGCTCCTTTGCTTTATGGTCTCCTTGACCAAGGACTTTGATCTTTAGACAGTCTCTGCCATGAATCTCACTTCGATTTCACCCCAACTTTCATCTCAGTCCTTCAAAATTCCTCCAGAGAAGCTGAAGCAATGGAGGACTCTTCTAACAAACTAGAATTCACAGCAGTAAATGTGTCTTGAGTGAAGTCTATCGTATAAAAAGAAGGAATCAAAATGTGGTCCGCTGGGCATTCCCACAGCAGGATGAAACTTGGCTTTTGGAGCCAAGAAGGCAAAGATGTGCAGCCCAGGTTATTAACAGTTTGTCACTCTTGATTTTATAATGGTACTTTCCACATTCCCAATCCTTTCAGATATAGTTAGTCACCAGTGTGCCCTAACTGACCTATGTTTTGTCTTTCAAAAATATATAATTTTTTTCCATCTGGAAAAAAAAGAAGTCTTGCTTTTGCACCTCTTTCCTAAGCCTGCATTCTTTATCTGCCTTAAAGACCAATCTTTTCATAAATACATATGTCCGGATATATACAATATAAAATACGAAGAGGAGAAGACACACACACACACACACACACATTTTCAGAACCGCTTGTCCCATACGGGGTCACGGGGAACCGGAGCCTACCCGGCAACACAGGGCGTAAGGCTGGAGGGGGAGGGGACACACCCAGGACGGGACGCCAGTCCGTCGCAAGGCACCCCAAGGGGGACTTGAACCCCAGACCCACTGGAGAGCAGGACTGTGGTCCAACCCACTGCGCCACCGCACCCCCCTGAGGAGAAGACATTAGATGGAAAAACATGTACTGAAGCTGTATTTGCCACTCAGAGAAGCAAATAGTTTATTATGTTTCCATTATGGGGTGCGGTGGCGCAGTGGGTTGGACTGCAGTCTTGCTCTCCAGTAGGTCTGGGGTTTGAGTCCTGCTTGGGGTGCCTTGTGACGGACTGGCGTCCTGTCCTGGGTGTGTCCCCTCCCCCTCCGGCCTTGTGCCCTGTGTTACCGGGTAGGCTCTGTGACCCCGTACGGGGCAAGCGGTTCTGAAAGTGTGTGTGTGTGTTTTCATTATTCAGTTTCCCATTTTGCTGGGTTATTGAGGTCTTACCTGAAAGTGCCACTGAGCTATTAAAATAATACTAAATATCCCAGGGCATAGTCGCTCAGACCTCCTTAGCATGCCTTCATGCTTTGCAGTTGCTGCTAAAGTGCATTTGAAAGTTGGCAGATCTTTAATCCAATTATAACCAGTGTCCTTTACTGACGGGTTGGTATTTTTGCAGCTGAATTGAGAAATGAGGCAGGTGAGAGACCCTTTTGACGTTAGCATTTATGTAGGCGTCAGTAACAGCAGGAGGCAGAAAAGGAAGGTTGGCTTTCATGGCACTTGATTTTTTTTTTTTGTGTCAGTTCATCTCCCAATGCAGAATCCATCAGAGAAATGACAGACAAATCAATGTTACTGTATTTCCAAGAGTAAAAGAAAAGATTAAGAAAAAGAAACACACACACACATTTTCAGAACCGCTTGTCCCATACGGGGTCACGGGGAACCGGAGCCTACCCGGTAACACAGGGCGTAAGGCCGGAGGGAGAGGGGACACACCCAGGACGGGACGCCAGTCCGTCGCAAGGCACCCCAAGCAGGACTCGAACCCCAGACCCACCGGAGAGCAGGACTGTGGTTCAACCCACTGCGCCACCGCACCCCCCTTGAAAAAGAAACAATAATGTCAAAAACTTAATAGTACTCAACTCTTTTTAAAACTTAAATGTAATTTTGAATTTCTAGGGAAAACATCACATTCTGAAAGAAGTTTGAGACTAACTTTTAAAATACAATAATTAATGTGTACCTTTAAAAATGTGGTCATTTCAATTATTGCATGTTCCGTGAACAGTGAGAATAAAAAAAAAAAACACATAAAGGGTAAAAATCTTGGTTCATTTTATGCATCATATCTCATGATATCCATATCAATGAGCCCTGTGCAAGAACTGATTCTAATTAGCACTCTTAACTATGAAAAAAAAAAAAGCAGATTTAGCCACGTGAAGAAAATGCATAAAAAATTCACAACGTTTCGAACGTAACACAAGTAGGATACGCCTGCTTAAATTTGTTAATGAAAGTTAAAGAAAACACACTGAGCCAGCTTAAATCTGGGCCTTAGTTCCTCCACACACAGCTTATGGCTGAGGATTTCATCGCTGACGTCCCGCTTCCCTTTGGCTTTTATCGTGTGCACATTTTAACCTTTGAATAATGCTAGAAGTGGAGTCTTATTTTAGTGTTTCTTGAAGATGTGTAATCCAGAGCTGTCGCCCTCTCTCAGCTCTCAAACCACCAGGCGGACATACTTTTCCCGCATGCGGATAATGTAAAATGCATGAAGGAAGAGCGCTTGGAAGAAGTCATACCGAATTACACACAACTTCATCCGAGGTGTTTTTTTCTTCTTCTTCTTCTTTTTTTTTTTTTTTAAGTGACTGTGTTTCTTTTTTTCTCATAAGCAAAAAAAAAAAAAAAAAAAAAACAATTTCTTTAAAAAAATCATCCTCAGTCATTTTTTTCATGTCAGAGCTTTAAACTTAATTGGCAGACAGATTTAAAACAAACTGTGGTCGAAACATTCCAGTTAATGCTTGAGACAGTGCGTGCCTTCATCTCGCTCTCTCTCTTTTTTTCTCTCTTGCTGTCACTCCCTCCCTCCCTTTATCTTTGTCCTTCTCACTTCAATACTGTTTCACTTTGCTATACATATTACCATAATATCGCAGCGCTACCAAAGAAGTTATGAACACAAGAACAGCTACAGTACTGTGTTCGACTAAAGCCAGAAGCTAAATCAGTGAACAAACCCCTCAATATGATGAATTCTGCCAATGATCAAAGGACCAAAGGGGAAGGAAATGAGCTAGGTACACACTGATAGCACACACACACACACACACACACACACAGAGTATTGTCAGCAACAACAGTATTTTGTCCTTAGTGAGTTTATTTTACGTTATGCTGTTCTCATGCAAACTGTTCTCTTTTTTTTTGTAACGAATGTGAAATGCGAGTTTTCGCTCAGATGCTTTGGCAATGCCAATCTTTTGTCATGCCAATAAAGCTTGTTGGATCAAACTGAATTCAATAAGACTAATTATACTTATTTCGTACCCCGTTTTTGTCTCTCCAGCTCTCGATCCCATTCAAGTTGTTTATCTGCGTGTCAAAGCTGAATTCCCACTGCCAAAGCATGCCTTTCACCAATGGATGCAGCAATCGAAAAATAAATGGAAGCTACGAATAACAACCGAAAGTGATAAAATACTATAAACGAATGCACGGCACTAACGAAAACAAATAAAGATTTGGCAGTACTTTTAATGACGTGAAGTGTCCAGAATTGCTCTCCTCTGTGTCATGTGCAGCGGATGCAACTGATACACACGAAGGAACGACTGCAAATCTTGGGCTATTTTTAAAGCATTAAGTAGGCGTACATCCAAGGCGTTTGCATCTTAACAGCCTTGGCTCTATGCATTGCTGTGCCTTGCAAAAGAGAAATAGGGATTAAGCAGCATAGTGGTTGACAAGGTGGCCTTGTGACCTGGATTGTGCATTTTGAAGTCCGAGGAGGAGAGCCGCCGAAGTCAATTTTAAGCAGCATAAATGAATACGCTGAAAAAGTGCAAGGCGATGCAGACTGAACTGTCAGCAGCTTGAACATCTTACTATGCGGCATCAATAAGTTTTTCAATGAAGGAGACAGTGATTCACAGCTTGTCTTGATAATTAGATGCCATGAGGCTGGGCAGCCCCTGAACAAGATGCAAATGCATTCCAAGACATTGATATGGACCTGCACCCCTGCAACTGGATGCCAGAAATGCTGCCCAATAAAGGATCACACCACCCTCACTGTTGCCAGTGTAACCTTCTTTTGACACCATTCTCCACTGAAGGTGACAATTTTCTACTCTGGACGTCTGTGCACAGGGGAGGTGTGGTGGTGCAGTGGGTTGGGCCAAGTCCTGCTCTCTGGTGGGTCAGGGGTTCAAGTCTCACTTGGGGTGCCTTGTGATGGACTGGCGTCCTGTCCTGGGTGTGATCCCTCCCCCTCCAGCCTTACACCCTGTGTTGCCGGGTGAGGCTCCAGCTCCCCGTGGCCCTATATGGGACAAGTGGTTTCAGACTGTGTGTGGGTGTGTATGTGATATCTGTGAACCTAACCCACAGTCCAGCCACAAATTCCAATTTGCTGAATAAGAGTGAAGAGTTTTATTTATGAATTCTGCTAAAGTTTTTTCATTGCAGAAAATTTCTTAAATGCTTTCAGTTTAAAGCCCCCAACTAAACTTATATTTGCTCATAAATATATTTGACTTGTTATTCCAGTGTCTTGTTACATGAGAAAAATGTATTTAAATTTGTTTTTCTTTCTTTGTCTTTTTGAAATAACCTAATATATACTGTATGTTTCATTGGGTATAGAAAGGATCAGCTTGGATGACATATTTTCAACAGGTTCTGCAGTAGTTTGGTAGTTAATGTTAATGCTGAATAAACATTGAGTACAGTGTTCATGAGAATTAGATAAGAATCAGCTGTGACTGAGTGTGCATCCATTGAGTATCACCTACCAGTAGAAGCTGATCTTTCCATTGAGGTTCTCGTATCTGTAGAAGCTGATTTCTCCACTGAGGTTCCCCTGTCCATAGATGCTGGTTTCTACTGCCTGGTTTCCAGGGTCAGTGGTTCCACAATGATTTTTAAGATGAGCTTTTTCATTTTATATGCACAGACCCTATGGTGCAAGTTCCCAGGCTTAAACTACATCTTCTTTCTTCAGAACAACCTTTTGGATGGAACCCTGTAGATTGTGTGCGCTAAATCATAGCACAGCAAGGAAAGCATCAAGAGTACAATATTACATTTCCAAGTGGAAGCCTTGTGCTTCATGAATGAGTTTCATAAAGATTTCAGTAGGGCTCATTCACCCCACAGAGTCCACCCCTCACCACCCATTGGACTTACTCAGCCCCCCATCATGTTTGAATTATTCCTCTGAAAACCTCGGGAGAACACTGAGTTTCAGAAGAACAGTGAGCTGCAGCTTCTTTTAGTTGCTTTAGAGAACGTCTGCATAGTGCAGCAGTGGACCACTAACTGAAAAACCGAAACAGCTGTTTCTGCAGAAGTAATGTAACCTTATTGATCGGGATACACTTGCCTTCCCAAGTTTGAGCTGACAGAGATATATCTGATAACAAATCTTTTACTTTATAAGACTTGACTTGGGTTTCATTACATTTTTTAATCTTTCGATGATCAAAGTGCTTATCTGGGAGGATAGTGTATTACTGACTTGAAGTTTGAAACAGTCAGGAAAAAACCAAACAATGAAAAATAATCAGGCGTGTCAAATAAATTTCAGTGACTGAAACTTCAAAAAAAAAAAAAAAAAAAAAAAAGTGCACCCCGTCAAAACCAGATGCATTCTTCCAGGGTGCAACTCCATCTGTTCTAAGTGTTACGGTCATTGGTTACAGTTTTGTATCTGGAATTGATTTATTTCTAAAATACATTTTTACTGTTGAAGCAAAATAAACGAAAAATGCTGTTCTATGGGTATTACAGATGGATTTTGACATCTGAAAAAGCTTCTTGTGTCCATGAACACTCAGGATAAACAATGAGTCTTGATCTTGGTTTCATCTCCCTGCATCCATCTCCCTTACAGAGGAAGTGAGAAGCCATTATTCCATACACTTTATACCTTTTCAATGAATCAGGAGAAACCAGGATAGCACAGCTTATTAGCATGTATCACACTTTTCTCATAGCTCCAGGGTTGTAGAGCGAGGTCCAGGTGTTTGAGGAGATTATCTTCAGGTACTCCAGGTTCCTTCCATACTCCGAAAACATACTGGTCCAGTGAATGGGCGATTATGAACTCACTGAAGGGCTGACGGCACTAGTGAATCTGAAGATGTATGAATGCCCAGCGATGGGTGATGGTACAATATATATTGAACCTTACACACAGTTCTTACCTGCATTGCTTGCTATCTCCATAACCCTAATTGGACAAACAATAACCAAATGAATGGCATAGGATGGAGAGTTAAGTGAGATGAACAGGCAATTGTGAACTGACTATTTTTGGGATTCATCCTGTCTCAAAAATGATGCCCCAAATCATGTTGGACAGAGACTGTTCTAAAGCATAGTGTTCAACATGTGTGACAAGTCTAGCCAGCTAGCTCAGGAGCATAAGAGCAGAAGAATGGCCTAGAAAGAACCTTCCTTTGAATTTCTGAGTGGGGATAGCATTTTTTTTTTCCCCACAGGCATTTTGTATAATGGAAAATATCTTTATTTTGATGACTTACAGTAGATTTATGCAGTTATCTGTTATATAACCCATGTGGCTCAGTGTCTCTGCAAGTCCACCTCCAAGTTTTTGATCATCTGGCATCCAGGGCCATTGAGTAGTGCGTCTCATTTGCTTGTTTTTTTTGACATAGTCTAGAATATTCTGCTGTGCTTTAATCTGTCCTCATGGATACACTGTAGACCTGTACACTGCATAAACCACCGAGGTAGCAGTTTAAAATCCCTGACTTCACATTTAATTTCAGCAGTTTGTTGCCATTTTTTTCTTACTCTGTATAGCTTTCCAAGATTTTCCAGTCCTGTATCTGTTTTTCCAGCAGTATAAACATGTTGAATATGTTTGCCTAGAGGCACCAGGAAACACAATGTAGCTTTTTCCCTCTGTGAGTTTGCAGTCTGAAAAGTCTTAACTGAAGTCTTGTTAGAATTTGCATATTTCAGAACCTGTACTGGTGTCTATTGCACCTGCCTGTGGCAAATGTATTTGTGTCTTCCAATGTTTAATGATGATTTTCACACTGAAAAGTTTCAGAAATGACGGTGAATATTTCCTTTTGGCACTCTATACATCCCCGAGAGGTTATGTGGGGTAAACTTTACACCAAATGAAAAATACAGTGGGCAAATTAAATAATCCACTTTCCAGTAGCTGTTTCCCCCATTAAGGTACTTTGTATTAAAAGTCAAAAATCTTAAGAACAATGATGCTGCTTAAAGCATCTCCTCTGGGTTATGAAATCCAGCTGAGCACGCAATCTTTTTTACCAGCTCTCACAACTACACAGGAGAAAACCATGCCAGTTGTGAACAGGTCAACAGGTTTCTGTCAATATAGCTCTAAGACATACTGCATACCTCTAAGAGTTGCTACAGAGCCATCTGCAGTATACAAAAATATAGCAGTAACCGGAGCATCAGGTAAGAAAGGAGTGACTGGGTGTCTCAAGCAGTGTAGGCAGCACAGTCTCTAAGAGGTAGTTCTGGGAAGTACCTCTTAAAGCAGACTGCGTGTCACTTCCTGTCTCTCTTATACTTGCCTTCCTGTTTCCTCTTGTCACCATCGCCTTTGGTGTCGAACATAACACAAACGCTCTTCCACGTACCAGCCCATTTCTAGAGAGATTATTTCGTACACAGGTCACCTTTGTTAAGTGAAAGAGCAGAAAAAGAGTCACCCAAGTGCTGATCACACACTTGAAATTTGGTTACAGCAGTTTCATTACTTTAGGGAAGCATTCTTAACTCAAGCCTGTGCTGTTGTTGACTGATGGGTGTCTAAAGTTTTAAATCTGTCTCAAATGCAGGACAGCACATAAAACGGCGGCACAGCGAGTAGCACTGCTGTCTGACAGCACCTGGGTAGTGCGAGAGGGTTTGATCCCTGCTCAGTCTGTGTGGAGTTAGCATGTTCTCCCCATGTCTGCGTGGGTTTCCTCCGGGTGCTCCTGTTTCCTCCCACAGTCCAAAGACACGCTGTTCAGGTTTCCCCATAGTGTGTGAGTGACAAAAGGAGTGTGTTCCACTGATGTATGGATGAGTGACCCATTGTAAGTAGTGTATCTAGCAGTGTAAGTCACCGTGGTGAATAAGGTGTGTGGGCTGGTAACACTATATAGAGTTCACTGGAAGTTGCTTTGGAGAAAATGAATACATGTAAATGTAAAACTACAGTCCACAAATTACAGAGGCTTTAAAGTTCAACACCTGAAGAAAAACACTTGAAGGACGGCTTACGTAAAATGTTTGAAGGCTAAAAACACAAAGTGCATACTGCTAAGGGGCTGGAAGATATTGTAAATATTTACTGCAAAGACAATTAGTGCTAGTTAGAAGATGGATAATGGAGATACAATTAAAAAAAGCAAAGAGATGTTAACTGTGTGCATTACAGAGTATGGTGTAAGGAGAGTCCAGAGTTAAATGTTCTGCAGTAACAGAAAGAATGAGATGCTGTGATACAGATGTTAGGCAAATGCTCTACAAATTGTTGAACACCTTTGCCATTTCTACAAATGTACATTTACATTTATACATTTAGGAGACGCTTTTGTGCAAAGCGACGTACATCTCAGCAAAAGTACAATTTATGCATTACATTGAGAGAAGGAGACATAGCTGCAGACATGAAAGTCTCAAGCAAACCTAGTTTGTTCCCTACCACTTGCTGCACCGAGGTTCATTGTTCAAGTAGGTGCATAAGACACAGGATAGACAAATCCCGATACCCACACCAATTTTTTTTTTTTTTTCTGTGAGCACACTTTATAGCCCCCTTAAAAAAAATCCTTACATTTGAGGATGAATCTGCTGCATTCACAGATTTTCATTTTGACATTTATACAAAGCTTTCTATGTTAAATTTTTGTGCCATGAGGAGCTTCATTCACCATGCTAATAGGTTTGTCAGGTCCTTCTGTGGATCCTTTTATAGCACAGACAATGTAAAACCTGTTGCAAATTATCAACCTCAAATAACTGATGTAAACACATGGAGATTATGACTTTCCGAGGGACACCATTCACGTTCAAAGATTTCTCCCCTCCTTAAAGATTGTGTGGTTTTCAGGGGGAGTCCCTGCTTACCTCTGATGTCCTCCCACACTCCTTCTCCATCTTACTGTTCAAACTGTGAAACAATCTGCTTACAAGCATCAGAAGTGTAGTGTCAACAATGAACTTCAGAAGCAAACTCAAAACCCTTCAGTGCATCGCACCTATGTCCACCTCACAGAGAACAGTCTTCTCACCCACTCAGCAAATTTTATTAACCGGCTGTACAAGGCTAAGTCAAAAAGTATCTGCAGCAAGGGTTTATTTTTGGGGGGCGCAGTGGCGCAGTGGGTTGGACCAGGTCCTCTTCTCCAGTGGGTCTGGGGTTCGAGTCCTGCTTGGGGTGCCTTGCGGCGGACTGGTGTCCCGTCCTGGGTGTGTCCCCTCCCCCCTCTGGCCTTACGCCCTGTGTTGCCGGGTAGGCTCCGGTTCCCCGTGACCCTGTCTGGGACAAGCGGTTCTGAAAGTGTGTGTGTGTGTGTGTGTGTGTGTGTGTGTGTGTGGTTTATTTTTTTTAAGTCCGATGTTTCAGTGATTACTTTATTGCATTTGTGTATTGTACCATTTTAATTGTATTTCTAAATTTTGTTTGCATATCTAGCACTATGTCTGCTGGCGTAATGCACTTTTGTTTACTCTGAGTTGCTTTGGACAAAAGCATCTGTTAAATGAATGAATTAAATGTAAACATGTATGGAACAATACACACTGAAAAATAGGCTCTTAGAAATAACCTTGGACAGCATGTCAGAAAAATGAAGAAGTTATTTAAAAAAAAATCATACACTTGCTACTTAGAACAACACATATGTACAACACATAGCCCAAGTATTCAAACACAAACATGGATAACAACCTTAGAGCAACTGCTGCATCAAACCTAAATGTATTAGCTGTGTGCACTTTTTAAGGATGATTGCCCTCACTCTTGATTTTTGTAACCCACAATTTATCACACACTGTATATGAGTTACTTAATCTTTGGCCACCATACGACCTATAAGGACAATTTAGGCGATTCTCCAAGTCTTGTGCTCAGACCTAGCACTCCAGCCCTGGTGTGGAGTAATGGTCTTCAAATCCTTCCCCAGGTTCTCCAGTGTATTAAGGCTGCTGCAGGCTCCCTGAAAAGTAAGTTAATATCAGAGTTTCAAGGTTGAAAGATATGATACCCTGCACTTCACCATTAAAGGCTCAGCATTACATTTTAAAAGTGATGCACAACGTACTACCTGGCATAACGTACTGTTTCACTATTAAAAGAATAATTTTACAATGAACTCTAAAATAGCCTTGACATTGAAACTACAAAATATAGTTAAGAAGGACAGGCTCCCCATCCAGTCTGTACCCTGCCTCACACTTATGTTTCCAGGTTATGCTCCAGACCACTGCAACCATACACTGGACAAGGGGTTTCTGAGAATGGGATGGAAATGGGTGGACAGTTCAGAAGGGCTATCATGTGGTAATATACTATTCATGAAAGTGTCAGTAAAGGCTGACCTCAGCATATTGAGATAGAAGCTAGAGAAACTAGTACTGCATACTTGTCTTTTTAAAGTCAATGTGCCACCATTTGTAGCAAAACTTGTAAAGAACCGAAACTGTTCCAGTGTTGGCAGCACAAAAATGAGTAAAAATGTGCAACATAATTAATGTGTGCTATGACCAAATGACAGCCATTATGTGCAGCAATTTAGAAGATGGGCAGAAGCACAGAAAACCAGCGCAGATGGCTCAGTGACCAAGCCTGGGCAGCCCAGCATGAAGCCACACAGCAGCATGAGGAGAGGCAAATGAGGCCAAGGGGCCGTGCCAGGCAACAACACTGTTGGGCTTCATTTCAGCAGGAAATGACAGCCAGGCAATTCCCAATGCAGAGGCAGGCAGGTGCCCCTGCAGACTGCTCATCTGGGCCTCACTGAAGCCCTAATCAGAGAGAAGGCAACGCTGCATCTGTTTGGAATATGCCGTTGCATCATCCCAGCAAACGACGGAACTATATTTGGCTTTGTCGCTCTCACATGGAATAAGAAACTGCCTGTTTCCAAAGCTAAATGTCCCAATGGCACATGGGAGCAGTCCAGGGGAACCGCTCATGTTCCACAGTTGGCGAAAGCTGGGATTTGATTTTGCATCTCACTAATGATGCTGCTTTTGCCTTGATGGCAAAGTTACCTGTTGCCTGTCCTTCACAGTAGCGTGAGTATGAAACTGTTGGACTCACATGCCTCTAGAGAGTGCTGTGCTGCACACACCTGGACCTTGATCCTTTGCCCAAGGTGACTTACAATAATGTCAAACTTTACCCAATGATTTACCCATTTATACAGCAAGGTATTCTTACTGTATCAATTCAGGTCAAGTACTACGATCATGGGTAGTATAGCAGGAGTAGGATTCAACCAAGAACCTCAGATTACAGCCCCAACCAGGACACTACGGACTGCTAAGCCTTACGGTGAAAACATACTTAAGAGATGCTAGTTAAATAGGTCTGAGTCTGTGGCTCCAAAATCTAATTTTCAGAAAAGGAGACAATGCTATAAACCTGTAATGTTGAGCCCTCACTTAATACGTGAATGGGATAATTAAGTGAACACTTCAGTTACGTGTTATGGAAAGTTTACTCTTTGTTTAAAAAAAAAAATAATAAGATACTACACATTCTACACACACTCTTTATATATACTTGAAACCGGTCCGATGTGCCTTAATTTTTAATAAATACCTTTTCAAATAGCTTTAGCAATCTTTATCTCTAGTAGACTTAAAATAAAAAAATAATAATAAAATAAAAAAAAAAAAAAAAAAAACAAAAAGATGACCTATGCGTCACAGACTGTCTAGTGGCAGCAGGGGAATGTATTGAAGTGCGCGATGAAACATGAGCTTATTCTGGAAATTATCAAAAGGGGACTTTCCAGACCCCAGCGCTCGGCCGCGCGATAAGCGCGAGACGAAAGTGTACAAACGTCCTGAGGAGTACCTGTGTGACTCATGTGGACGCAGCGTGTAAAACGACGGAGATTCTGTTAAACGGGATGTCTGACGAAGTACATAAAGTAAAACCAAATAAAAATGAGCCTGTTTGGTGTGTTTTTTTTCTTGGTTTCTAAACGGCGGAACTGCAGAGTGTTCCCAACAACAACAGTCAAGTCTCCGCATTCAGAGAGATGTCGGAAGAATTTCGCCCACAATTTCGCCTTCCAAAATTCCCTTCTTCTCAATAAAAAATGTATGCGAACTGCTAAAAAATATGCAGGCTACATTTGTAACTGTAATTACGCATTTTAAAGAGTATGTTTTCACTCGATACCGATCAAGTCCGTTCAGGGGGTTTTATGCACCATTTCCGCGTCTGTCTGACGAGGGAAAACCCGTGGTAATTTTTTTTTTTTCTTCAAACGCACTGCTTGCTAACTTTTGAAGAACGCAAGCTTGCTAGTTAGCTCTACCACTTACTAGCAGTTACGTAGGTGGATCTTTTACATGACAAGGATAAAGATGTGTGCGGCGCGGCTCAGTTGTTTCACACGCTGACGGGTCGTTTCCCTGCTGCCCGCTGAACAACGAGTCTCATCGCTGTGTGCTGTGAGCCGCAGTGAAAAAGAAAAGAAAAATAAAAGAGAGTGATGATGGCAGAACGAGCCACCGGGGACTTGGACGGCGTTTTATCTGCCCCGGGTGAGAACGAATATCCGTCAGGCTTCCCGCAGAGTATCTGCGACGACGTGCCCCAGGACAAGTACCTGTGCAGCAACTGCAGCAACGTGCTGAACAAGGCGCGCCAGACCATGTGCGGACACCGCTACTGCCTGGCCTGCGTTAACTGGCTCGTGAGGTGAGGGACGGCGCGCGCTCGTGCGGGAGGGGGGGGCCGGGCGCGCGGTGCTCAGGGCGACGACCTCCTCAGAAATGCAGGGCGCATCGTTTCATAATTTTCGTTACGTTTATTACTCTCACTTTGACTAAATGTAGTGTAGACTGGAGCTGACCAGCAGTGACTTTCGGCTGGCCTACTGTTTTCTGAAAACAGTCCACGGTTTTGAATACTGTCATCTCAATACCTTACCTTTCCTTTGTCTTGTTTTCTAATTGTGAACACACAAACACACACACACACACACTAGTGTCCGAAACCGCTTGACCCAAGCGGGGTCGCAATGAACTGGAACCTAACCCGGCAACACAGGGCGCGAGGGGGCACACCCAGGACGGGACGCCAGTCCATCGCAAGGCACCCCAAGCGGGACTCGAACCCCAGACCCACCAGAAAGCGGGACCCAGCCAAGCCCGCTGCACCACCCTCTAATTGTTAACATGTTTTGTTAAAGATATGATGGAAATAATAAGAGGTTGGAACCAAGCAAATGTGGCTGAAACATACCTGCATGTGTTCTGTCCCATACTGATGCAGCACAAAGTTACACTTCACTCTTTTTGTGTCATTCTCTGTGTTACCAAGTTTTTCGCTGTCCAGTAAATAACTGACATATTGTAAAGCAGTCATACAGATAAATAAGGAGTACTGATGTTTTCACATGAAATTGTCAGTATAATGTACAATGACATACCACTGTTATTGTGGGTAGAAAGCTACGCAAGAGTATGACTAGGGAATCCCTTGGGGTTCCCCTGGGTATGTCCTTGGGCTTTTTTCAGTATGTATCCAGCTGCATCAGTACTGTAGGTTTTTTTTTTTTTTTTTTTAAAATCGCTAAATGAATAAAGGACAAAATAATCTTTCATTTGATTTTCTCTGTGTATTTGTACAGGAATAACAAGAACCTGGTGTGTAAGAAGTGCAAAGAGGAGGATCCTAACCTGGACAGTGCCAACAGCATCCTGACACCTGAGAATGTGGGTACAGATAGTGAAATATTTATCTTTAGATGCTCTCTGTGTGCCGTTTTTTGCCATTCTACTGTACAGAATGTGTGTTATGTTAACCAAACTTGTCGTAGTCATACCACTAACTATTACTATGCAGTGTGTTAATTTGCTCTGATGATGTTGTTTACCAAAGTGAGTAGTGTGGAGATAACATTTGATTAAAAATGAAATTCTACTTGAAGTAAATTGTCAGTTGTGGGCACAACAGTGGTGCTTACGTATGAAGAATATCCAAAGTAGAAAATCTGTAGTTGGTTTCAGAATCATTTTCTCTGAGGCCTTGGTAGAAACAGTCATGTACTAATGACACATGGTGGTTACAAAGCCGTGACAATGTGGTGTGGGCATGGTTGTGACAAATTTTGTTAGTTGTAGGTTATGTTCTTACCTCTTCTCTTTAGTTGTCATTAACTTACATTAGCTTCAGCATTTCAATATTTTTGCTATTTTGAAAAACATTAATTAGATGTTCAAATACACATTGGTATAAATACCAAAGATTGTTAACCACAGTACCTTTACTACTTGGCAATGGATTACATGAAGTCCAGCAGGCACCCAGCCTGCTATGAATTAAATTTGGAAGTCCTGTGCCAACTGAACTGCATTTTATGACAAAGAGAAATTCAGAGGTGCTGTTTATGTTGTAACGTGATTAAAAATGATAATTGGGAAAGTTGTGGAGGCATTGCTAAGGAAAAGTAGGGGAAAGATACTGAAGTTGTTTCAGTTATTACCATACTTTTTCCTCATTCACTCATTTTTTCCTCAGTTCTGATATACACGGGGGCAGGGATTCTCCCAGTAGTCACAGTAAATATTTCCTAAACTATTATCAGTTTAATAAATGCTAATAATGATGATGCAGTCTCTGATGTTTTCAGAGATTCTTTAGACTAGGTTTTCTTTGTTGTGCTGGTAAACCTGAAGATGGCTACAGGGGATATTTAGCTGTAAATGGGAGGGTACAGAATAGAATATGGCATGAAATATTTCACTAATGTAAATGCAGGAACATAACTCCTTCTTCCTGGGACTTTGGAATGCTGCTGTGTCAGTGATGTAGCCAGAAATTACAGAGATGTGGTCATATACAATGAGTATGAAGAAACAAAGATCTGTTGTTGGCAAGAGAGGAAAGGAAACTTGTCAATATTTAGGAACCCATAAGAGGAAATGTATGAAGTATCCAGAAATGGTCTTGCATTCTATTTTATCCTGACTGGAATCCATAGTTAAATCACGGTTGTTTCTCCTATCAATTCCTGTAGATTCCTGGTTAAATTAAGTCCCCTGTTAACGTTTTCTAATTGAAAGGGCAAAGGAATGTTTGCAATATTTCATTTTAGTTAGAAGTAAAATCAGGGCCAGACCTAAGATAACATTTCAGTGAAATCCATTTTTCCTCACCTTACTCATTCATTTATTAATGAGAAAAAAGTTTGATCCTCAGTTTAGGTGTCACCATATGTACAGTTGTTTATGTGTATTATACGTATATTGTAATCGCAGTAAAGTAGGGAACAGATGGAAGGTTGCTGTGATTAAATAGCTAGTTTGTGGGTGCCTTATGTCATCTGATGTAAATCATTCAATATAAGAAAAACCCCCCAGAGAGGACATTTTGTACTGAAGTGGACGAGTGCCCAAGTTATATAATACAAGAACTTTGAGGGAGAATTGAGTTGTAATTTAATCAGCTCCTTTTTTGGAAATACTGTTTATATGTGTAGTGTCTGTGGGACTTTCTGGATTGTCACATGGCTTGCTTTCAGAGGGGAACTGAGCGAACAAGCACTGAAAAATAACATTTGCTTGGATGTTCTCCAACCTGCAGTTTTTCAACGATGCAGCCATCAATAAGGAGATCCTGGAGCTGAAAGTTCACTGTGCCAATCAAGGCTGCTCATGGAGGAGCACGCTCAAGAACTACGAAGTATGCGCTTTTCCTCCATACTGGCCATATCAAAATCTTGCAGAAGTGTAGATATTAAGTTAAGCGTTGCATTCATAGTACGTTGATCTACATTTGCAGTTATAAACTAATTATTGGAGTGGATAAATGGGTGCTTTGTTATATCCAACTGACAGTGGAAAGTCACATTGAAAAATCATTTAGCAGGATGTCACAAGTTATGGCATTTTTGTGAAACTATGCTTTGTAGTTAGCAAAAATTGAATCTGGTCAGATCTCTTTGCTCAGTAAATTATGATCATTTAACTTGTGCATTTGAAAGTATGATCCCTTACATCAGCTGGAACCCTCTTTTCAGGAGCACCAGAGTCAGTGTGAATATGCTTTGATCCCATGCAATATTGGCTGTGGTCACATGGTGGAGAGGAAGAATCTGGCCCGTCACTTGGAGAAGGGCTGTCCTAATAACGTGTCCTTGTGTCCTACCTGTTCCCAAGCAGTGAGCACTGGCAAGCTGCAGGTCAGTCTGTGTGAGCGTGTGAAAGAGAGAGAGAGGCTCTGAAAACCAGCAATTTTTACATTTTTAGGGAACGAAAACAAGCTTGTAAGCCTTTGGGACAATGACAGACATTTTCAATTTTAATGTAACAAAAATATCTATATGTATTTCTTCCTCTTTTTAATAGTGTGATTATTACAAACTTAGAGAAGTTTTGGGAATCCCACGCTGGGGATCTCCTAGTGTAGGATGGGTGACAATAGACTGAGCTCTAGATACAGATGAGTAAGCGAAAGAGGGGAAAAAAAAATGTCACCATACTTACATTTATTCATTTAGCTGATGCTATTCTGCAGAAAGACTTGCAGTGTTAAGCTGCTTACAATTATTTACCCATTTGTACAGCTGGGTAATTTTACTAGAGCAATTTAGTGTAAGTACCTTGCCCAAGGGTACTGCAGGCAGAGGTAAGAATTGAACCTCTGATCTTTGAATTGAAAGGAGCAGCACTAACCACTACACTACCAACATATCTAGTTAATAACACCAGTTGTTTGTATGGAGGTTCAACAGAGGTAACAAAGTAATATTGAAATAGCTCAGTAAATTGTACTGCATTAGGAGTGTACCTATTCCTTTGTTAGATGCCACAATAAAAGCTAAATCACTATGAAATCAATTGTCTTTGAATGATAATGCATTTATTTCATATGCAGAAAAATTAATGATTTACATATTGATGAATATGTGGTCTAGAGGTTCTATGGCTTTTGGTACGATTTGGATGTTCAAGGGTTTAAAAATCTCTGATATCAACTTTTGTGATCGGAATCTTCAAATTTCATGGTAAAACAAAAAACTTTTAAACATCAACAGAAATAATAGAAAACTAGACTGATGCAACTCAGTATTTTTGTTCTAGGGTAATGCATTCATTTTTTGCATTTTCGTAGATTTTTTTTTTAAATGCCCCATAGCCTTACTTGGTCCCTTTGAAATTTGCCTCTGTCTTAGTTCTTCACCCTTTGCTGCACTAAGCATTAGCGGTCATAAGAGCAAAGTTCGCAGACCAGCACAAAGCCCGTCTTTTAAAAATTGCTCACTCAGCAAATTTTAACATGTTTAAGAACCACTAATTCATTTCACAGTTTTCTCAAACAATTTAAGCGATAATATGGGTTAGACTGAAAGACAAAATCCATATCAATCAGCAAATGTAAAAGTGCTGACGGGGAGAAGCAGCGTATATCTGCCTGTGTCCTCACAACTGATCTGATTAAGGCTGCTGGGGGCACACTGTGGATGTGATGAGACACTCAGATGTTATGGATGCTGCTAGGCCAATAATGCCACTACATGAGGTGAAGGGAAAGAATATGGAGGAGGTTGACTGTTGCCATGAGGGCATTGAAGGTGAAGCGAGTTTTGAGTCTGGGGCGGGTGCCAAAATTGGATGTGCATCAGATTTAGAAATGAATGCAGACTCAGCTGATTAACAATGAAAGGGGAATCTTTTCACTATTTTCCTTGGCTTGCTTGTCCAGCTTTGTTATTTTCTTTAGCCAATCCTCATTGACGGCATAGTAGAAAAATATCGATTATGTTCTGTCGTTGTGGAACTCTCCGTCCGTCTCCACCTTGAACTGCAGTGCAAGCCATGGGCTGGGGAAGAAAAGAGGGTCACTTAGGGGATAAGGAGATGTTGAGGCTTTGAGGACCTGAATTGTTTTACAAAGTTTTACAAAGTTCAGGTCTGTTGCATTATTTAGCCAGGAGCCAGACTTTGAATTTTTAGCAAAAAAACCAAGGACAGATGTGTAGTCAGCAGTGGCTGAGTAACTGGACTTGGGACCAAAAATCTGTGTATTGCAAAGTTGAAGAGGGCAATTATGGTTTTACTGTTCAAAAGCATATTTTACTCAAAGGTATTTTGTATGCAGCTGTATGAATATTCAGTGGTGAAATTGCATTTTGCATGAATGTTGGCACCTTAATTTGATGCTTTCAGTGAGCAAGAAAATAATAGTGATATTAATCATGCTGTGTGTTTTGGACTCCCAGAGTTCATTAAGAATAGTTATGTCTGTTGTTTCCTGTACCCTTCAAAACTGTGCTTTTTATCAGTTTGTTTCCTTGTAGATCTGCTTGCATAGTATGATTTTATCACAGGTACAGCACCCTAAAACATTGCACCCTGTCAATGAGTCTGGTTTTTCTGTTACAGAAGCACACATGTCAGAATTCAGCTAGAGAAAAGAAAGCAGTGAAGGCCGAGAAGAAAGAGAAGGTACAGAACACGATGTATATGCAGTCTTCCTTTTATTCAGCCTTGGAACCCAAAGCAGATGTTAAGCTTATATAATCAGAGGGGCTTTTTAGGAGATTTGTCTTTATTTTCTCTTCATATATTGCATAGCAGTGCGTCTGGGCTATTATTATGATAGTCTTTTTTCCATTCCTACTTTTCTTTTTTTTTTTTTTTTTGGTCCCTCTTTTGGTTTTGTTCGATTTTTTGTTATGCCAGGAAAAGTGGTATTTGTTGCTAAACTGGCCTCGTTGAGGTTTCTGCTTGTCTTCAAGCCAGCATCCTTGTCTTTGCAGAATTCGCAGCCATCGGGCCCCAGGAAAAAAGAGAACTGTAGTTTTGCTGAAGTCGGCTGTTCTTTCAAGGTAGGCTGCTCCATTCATGTGCTAAAAATGTTTTTCTTCGAACAGTCCTTCATTTATTGAGGAATATGAAGAGACTAAACACATAGAAGGGTAACAGAGGTATTTGTTTCTAAATGGTTGCCCACACTGCAAACAGCATAAGCTCTTAATATGATTCAAACGGACTTTCTGATGCAGTATGTTCTGTGCCCCAGGGTAACACAGAGAAGGTGAAGGAGCATGAGGGGACAAGTCACGTGGTCCACCTCCAGCTTCTTCTGCAGGTCACCCGCAACCTGCAGGCATCAATAATGGGCAGGGTTGCCTGTGGTCATCTCCCAGAACTGGGAGAAGCCATGGCTGGCCTCCAGCTGCAGGGGTCCTCAGATGTAGAGGTAGACGGAGGGGACGGCGGCCACGAGGAGGCCTCGGTGGCCCACAGCCTGCAGGATGACCAGGCTGCCTCCCTGCTGGTGCAGCGGCTGGAGGAACTGCAGCAGAGAGTACACATCTACGAGAACATCATCACTGTTCTGAATAGGGAGGTGGAGAAGACCCAGCTCAGTGTGGCCATGCTGGATCAACAGAACCAGAGCAACAGGGAGATCATTCAGCATCTGGAAAATCAGGTAAGCCCGAAGGTGTTCACTGCACAGATGGGGTCATGGACCCTCAGGGCTGAGAGCAGGAAAGCATAGAAGAGTAAAAGCTCAGAGTTAAGGTGAAGTGACACTACTAGCGGACACCTTTTAGAGGGACCTCATGTTTAAGTTTACTCCCCAGCATCTGGATGTCCTGATAATCCCCAGTAATACTGGTTTACACATAACCCTCAGATGTGGTTGGGTGTAGGGTTAGGTTTCAAGGGCACAGTATAGGATGCTGGAAAATCTTGGAGTAGTTGGTTCTTTTTATAGATAAATGGCATATTGATAGAGAAATAGAGAGAGTGTATTCCACTGATGTATGGATGAGTGACCCTTTGTAAGTGGAGTATCTAGCAGTGTAAATGACCTTGGTGAATAAGTTGTGTGGGCTGATAGCACTACATAGTATCCATTGGAAGTCGCTTTGGAGAAAAACATCTGCTAAATAAATAAATGTAAATGTAAATATTGACATTTCAACAAAAATTCCTGGCAGCATTCCACTGTGGGTCTTAGTGTGTTTTATTCCATTATCCATTTAAGTTCTATATGCTGAGCTTAATTTTAAGTTTGTTAAACATGTTTGCACTACATATTGAAGCTTAATTTTTGTTTAAATGCAGCCTGCTTGTACTGTAAAATTCAGACAAATAGAGAGATTTAGATGCAGACATGTGATGTACTCATGTTCACTGATATTTGAATAATTGAAAACTGAAAAAGTACAGCTGACAGTTGATGAAAGGCCTCAACATTTTCAGTCTTCTCTTTTTCACTCGCATTTATCCAGTTGTATTTTTATTCACTGTAGGTGGGTGAAAATTATTTTTTACAGTTTTTATTCTGAACAGTGGTGGACCTACTGATTTCCTTTAGCAATTTGTGTGGTTTATGCATCTGCAGTGTTTGATCAATAACTTTGTCATTTTGAGCCAGGGAAGCTTTTTTAGGTGTGAATCATATCTCAAGACATGACCTTAGTTCACTGTTTCGTTCTAGGTACTTTGCTGGTGAACAACTTCATTTTGTCTTTGACCAAGGGCTGTCTTCATGTTCACATGTGGATTCTGATGTGTTCAACACCATGCACTGTACAGCAGTCACACAGTGATGCCTGCAGTGCTTTTTTGGTTCAGAACCTCATCAGTCCTTTTCTCCTCTACACTAGTTGGTGAGGTTTAGGTTTTAGGTATTGAATAATTTTGTAATACTTCAGACATTACTTCCAGAGAAGAGAAACATAAGTGTTTGCTTAAATGTTGGTGCCAAAATAGCAAGATAATGGAAAATGTGTGGATTTTGCTGGCCATGTTCACTGTCTCTGAGGTGGGGGGGTTGGTGGATAAATGAAAACACCAGAGTATTTGACTCAAGGGGGGTGCAGTGGCGCAGTGGGTTGGACCACAGTCCTGCTCTCCGGTGGGTCTGGGGTTCGAGTCCCGCTTGGGGTGCCTTGTGACGGACTGGCGTCCTGTCCTGGGTGTGTCCCCTCCCCCTCTGGCCTTACGCCCTGTGTTACCGGGTAGGCTCCGGTTCCCCATGACCCTGTATGGGACAAGCGGTTCTGAAAATGTGTGTGTGTGTGTGTGTATTTGACTCAAAAGCCAAATTTGGCTGTAAGACTGGACATCAGTGTGATTGAAAATAACATCTTGTACCATTATAATGGGGAATATCCATGCCTGAAACCTAAATGGTGTTTCCCAAGATTTGAAGTTTTGTGTGCGTGCATTTATTTTTCCTGGTTTATTTTTAATGGCATTGACTGTCTTGTTGAGATTCTTTTTAGACTTATCTAAATGTAACTTATTTATATGACAGCAAAGGGCACATCCCGCTTGGTTTCTCAGACTCTCATGTGCCTTTGCTGAGAGTACCATTTAACCCGTTTTTCATACCTCCAGAGAAATCATGCATGCACTGTACTTTGTGCATGACTGCATTTGCATTAGGGATGAGCTCATGAGCAAACAAAACCCTTAATAAAGTCATTATCAATACTAGTAAAATTCATTTTCCCTTATTTGCTGTGCAATGCTTTGCATATTGCTGTTAATTCCATATATTTTCTCAGGCTAAATGCTTCTGAAAATATCTGATAAACCGAGCTTACTGCTCATATTTTTGGGAGACAGGCTTTTCCATTAACTGCCTCAGACATTACCCCCCTCCCCTCCCCCACTTCTGGGGAGCTGACAAATGTCAGATGAGAAATGTCAAGCAAACCTGTATCCGAGGGTGACATACACAGATTGCAGCTTTGGATTTTACCCATGTATACATTACCTGATATTTACGAAAGCTGTTCACAAGGTAAGGGGCACACTCTGTGAACAGAACCTTATAGATGCTCTGGTCATGAGCCCCAGTCCTTAACCATTGCCTTTCATGCATCAGTTAGTGACAGGAAAAGTCACAAGAAAAATTAGGATATTTTCCACTTTACATTGTTTTGATGACTAGAGAGATGAGGAAGAATCTTTTTTTTTTTTTTTTTTTTCCTTATTGCACACACCAGTTCCCTGTTTGTAGTTGAGCTGCTGCTTTCTTTTAACCGTGTGGTGAACTCACACAGAGTATTTTTGATGGAAAGAGAAGCGAATGAGATGTTTTATCCATTACGACTGGGCAGTCATTCAGGAATGTTACACAGTTTTAATTGGGTGTACATTGTCTGGTGAGCAAGCTTGTCTTTGGAAACTAAGCATAGTGGGCAGTCCTTTGGTTAGGAGCTGTATTTTCATCAACTGCAGATGACAGTATCCCTGCCCCTGTGGTTAGCAGACAAATATCAAATGACAAATGTCAAGCAGGCCTTCATGCATAGCAGCATAGTGAGATTCCAGTTAAACCTTCCATTTGTTTATACAATGTGGTCTTTACAAAGCCAGCTCTGGGCACCAAAAAGTGCTGCAGGACTCAATCCCACAACTGTCATTGCACACTCCTTCAATTCCTCTACTAAGTAGTTGGATCTTTGGACCCTCTCCCCCCCCCTCACTCCAAATAAAGAAAAAATACATCTGCAGTATGACTCAGGGATTACTGGTCTGCAGTTTCATTTATGAATAAGAATAAGTAATGTGGTAATGTGTCAGCAAAGGCTGTGCAATGTTTACTGTCACTGGGTCTGATAGGGGCTGATGGTTCCGAGGCAGCCGTGGTCGGGCTGTGAGCCGGTCTGACAGGTGAAGTTTAAATAATCCTAGGACCAGTGCGAGCACTCATCCGCCTGCTATTATGTCACCTTTCGACCAGCATTTCGCCACCATTTCAGAAAAGCAGGGTGGTTTATGAACACTGCAGAAGCATTCGTAAAATACCCATAATGTGGAAAGGTATCACAGACTAAACTGAATGTAGCCTATCTTGTTTGTTGCTCTACCGAGGATTTTATTTTGGTTATAAACTGGTATAAAAAGTGACGTTATGATGGTACCTTACAACTCCTGGGCTGTGGGATCAAATCTGGGCTTGAAGGTGGCTTATTCTCGGTGGAGTTCGCATGGGTGCTCCAGTTTAAATTCTCCTCAATGTGACTATATGTGAGTACCCTGTGATGGTCTGGTTACAGACCAAAATGCCTCTGTTCTCAATGAACGGTACAGAATCTCTACCACTGGTATTTTTTTTTCCTTGACTTACAGGCTGATGTCATTGTCCGATGTGGATTTGCATGGTTGCTTTTTCAGTAGGATTCTTTTTTGTATTATTAACCTGTTTTGCAGGTGGCCTTCTTGGGAGCGGTATTAAAGATGTTCCACTGAGCAGAACACCCTGTTATGATTTTGTCTAATTGCTCCTGCTTTTCAGGTCACAGAACAGCAGCGGAACTTGGTCATGAAGGACGTGCTCCTCAGCAGCCTGCGCCAGCGCATCACGGCTCAGGAGGAGGTGTCCCACGACGGCACCCTCCTCTGGAAGGTGTGTGACCTCAACCAAAAGATGAAGGAGGCGGCCAGCGGACGCAGGAACAACCATTACTCTCCAGGTACAGTGCCATCTATCTGGGCCACAAGACTCACTTGACAGATGACAGCAGGAGCAAGTCTTTTCTTGGTTTTCTTGGGGGACTGAATCATTATGAAATTTGCTCAGTCACAAGGTGAAAATCTCATCTGCCACAGAGTTTCTTTAGCCATTCAGCTGCTTTGTCTTTGAGAAAGGCAGTTATATGATATACCACAGAAATGTTCTCTGATGATAGTTATGTACAGTACACTTGAAACAAAGTCAGCAGCAGGCATATTACAACATATTATATGAAAAGGAAAATGTTTGAATACCATGAGGTTTGAATAAAACTGCTTTTATTAGAAGACTATCCAGAGTAATTTTGGTTTCCAAGTAATGCTGATACATCTATGTCTTTTTTAAATATTCAGTATATTTAGTCATGAAAGAACCACAAGGCAAATAGAGTGTACGTGTGTTTAGCTTCAGCCATCTGTGATGTGTGTTTTAATAAAATAGTTTGGCTGTAGCATCACAATTCAATAGAGGGATGCAGTTTACTTTCAGGAATAACATAATCCCATGTTTTGCATATAGTATTTAACTTCGCTGTACTATATTAACAGTTAAACATGGTTGGCCAAAGTGATAAGTGTGAAAAAGCCTTCTGGGGGAGATTGTAAAAGAAAGGCTATAACACTAGAAGTTTGATGTCATAAAACACTTTGAACAAAAGAAGAGCACAAAGTGCAAAGAACAAACTCCATCTGCTTTCATTATGTGCTTTATGAATAATTGGTTTCATGGGAACGCAACTATGGTTGAGACTTTACTGTTTTATGATGTCCCTCCAGCATTCTACACATCACGGTATGGGTTCAAGGTATGCATGCGCCTGTACCTGAATGGGGACGGGGTTGGAAAAGGCACCCACATCTCCCTATTCTTCGTGGTCATGAAAGGGGAGTACGATGCCCTTCTATCCTGGCCGTTCAGGCACAAGGTGAGTTGTACTTTCTTTTCTAAGGGATCTTACCCAACACAAAACCAGTGCGTCCTATAATATAACATGTTCTAAAAACCGGTCTGTAGTTAGACTACATTTTTTTTTTTTTTTTTTTTTTTTTACAAATTCATTGGAAACTTAAGTTTTTACCATGTGAAGAATCAAATGTTCTTCAACCCCCCCCCCAGTAAGAAACAATTAATGAACTTGTATTGTTCTATAGAAAACCTCAAACCGATTAAACAGTATAACGAGCAAGGATGTTTTAAAGGTTGCTGTAGTTAGTTCACACATGTAAAATAATAATAATTCTGCATACAGAAACACTTATCTGGGACATGTGTTGAATCTGGGCTTTTGGTTGAAGAGCTAGCTCTGAGGCCTGGAGTGAGCACCAATTTACAGAGCCCACCCTTCCCAAATCTGGCTATATTTCTCAGGGGAAGCACTATGACAACCAGCATAAATTTTCCCAAGATTTTTTTCAGTAAGGTTCTTTTCAGTTGTGCCTGCTGGCAGAAATAATGTTGATAACCAAACAAAATGAAACCAAACAAAGATAAAACACAGCAGAGAGGATGGAGCGTCATATCCCCCTAAATGGTTTCTGTCTACCATCATTTCCCGAATATACAATTAGATAAGGGTTTTGTTTCGGGCTATTTTCCTCTCCCATCCATACATTGCGCAGCTGGTTGAGTGTGCATGTGTGTCCGTGTCATCCTGTAGCCTCTCTGACACACCTCCTGATGGAAGAATCCATTTATATTGCATGTGCTGACATTTAGATGCTGTAGTCTTCAAACCAGCCTCATGTGCCTGTTTTTTTCTTATTGTCCAATTCTACATTTCACTAGTGCTAGAAAGTTTCTCTTAATTTCTGTGTGCTCTGAACCTCGTACAGACTTGTGAGGTGATCTGTCTTACCCACCATGTTATGCATATAAAAGGCAATAGTCCATACCCGCTGCTGCCTACTCTTTTTTCATGCCTACTCTTCTTTCATGTATCTCATAAGACACTTCCTCTAGTTCAGTGCATTCTGTAATACTACAAGGATCACCGAAACAATCGAAATCTGCAGAAAAATGGCTCAATGCAAGAAACGATGAAAGAAACATGAAAACGTAATTGTTTCATAGCTATTGCATCTCAAATCCTTGTGTTCTCCAGATGGGCAGAATTACAGTAGTCTGTTGTGAAAACATGACTGTCTGTCATAACTGCCAGCTTTATGTATTTTTTTAAATGCAAAGAAAGAAATCTGTACAATCGAATTAATTATGTTAACTCAATAACTATGACAACTGATTATAAATAAACAATATAACCATGACCCTCTAGGAGCTGGATTTCAGACTGCTCACTCAAACAGATATATTTAAAAAAAAAAATGCCTGATCTTTCTTATCCATGGAGCCAGTTACTGTCCAGGGGAGAAAGCCCCCGACTGATAGATCTCCCTTTCAGGTGACCTTCTTCTTGCTGGATCAGAACCAGAAAGAGCATGTGATTGATGCCTTCCGGCCAGACCTCTCGTCCTCATCCTTCCAGCGCCCTGTTACGGACATGAACGTGGCAAGTGGCTGCCCTCTCTTCTTCCCCCTTGCAAAACTGCGCTCCACCAGGCATGCTTACTGCAAAGACGACACACTGTTCATCAAATGTGTTGTGGACACCACCTCCTGAGCATGCTGGCAAAGTGGCTAAGGTGGCTTCTCACGCACAGAGGCTGTGAGACAACTGCCTTAATTTACAGTAGGTGTCTCAGGGCTGGGCTCAGTAGAAGCTCTATGAAACTTCAACGTGAAATTGCTATTCTTTGCATCGTTTTCGTTTCAGAGGGAGGGTTTACCAACAGCAAAAGAAAGCTATATCACATATTTATGCTAAAGAAACTTTCACAGATATATTTTGATATTTTCTTTCATTTGAAATTTTGTATTACTATAAAAAAAACGGTTAATTTCTTTTCTTAATAGATTTATTATAAGTCCTTTCGCCAAGTGCTTTTATTATGTGTAATGTGTCATTTTTGTAAAATATTTTATATATAGATCTATGTATTGTTACAAACAACGAACATAACACCATAAATATTTTATAATGGTCTTTATCTCTTCCTTTGTTTTATTGTTATGCCACTGTGTTTTATAAGGGTTTAAAGATTGTCACATTTTAAATGATCCAAATTAATCTAAAACTAGAACATTAATTACATTTTTCTAGCATGTGTACATATAGCTTATATCAATTTAGTCCACTAAGAATTATACTGGTGGCCCCAACTAATTATAATCCAGTCACTAGAAAACAAGGTAAACTGATGCTAAAACTATGAATATTCTAAATAAACAACAACCCACTGGCTGTCTATGCAATACGTTTTTACCCTTTTTCATATCAGAGTAACAAATATTTGATTGCTATATCTGTGATGGAGGTAATTATATTTGAAAATGCATGCAAGAGCATAAATGCTCTGAAATATCCAAAATTAAATATGACATGGGGACACTGGGGAACCTTCAAACATTAATACAGTAAAAGTAAACGCAGTACAGGTTTATGCTTTACTTGAACCAAAGCACTTTCTTTAGACTCTTAGGAGCAATAACATCCGAAATAACTTTGTCATAAATGTTAAAGGTTACTGGGCTGAACATCTTTATACATTTTTCATAAAATTGGTTCCCTGCCATCTTCTGTCTAAAACATTCCCTCACAGTCAGAGATTTTGTCTCAGAATAAATACAAAATGTATGCAAAAACTTACTTATTTGTTGGATTCTAATTACAGTTAGAAGTCCTTTATTTTATCATTACCATTTAGGGCAAATGTTTCTATAGAAAATATTCTGTGTTTATTCCATTATTTTTAAAAAAACAACCCATCATGACTGACCTTCTGCAGGTATTTGTAATAGTGGAAGTGTGACATTCACAACTTTGAGTCCAATTGAGTCCAACACCGTGAATCTACATGAAATTTCTCTCTCTTCACTGCATTCTCACAAAGGTGCCGTAACTAATTTCACTGAGTACCTGCACAATAGTAACCAACTATAAAAGTAAAAGTAAAAAAAATATATCAAAAAGGTGAAAAAACCTTGACATACACAAAAATTTCAGCAGATTATCTGTAGAAGCTTTAATTTCCTGAAACCGCAGACTGAAATAATACCTGGACAATTTATGGGAACTAAAATTAGACTGTAAATTAAACAAAATGTACTTAGTTTATAATGAAAAGGTCAATATTTTACTCTGGGGACATAAAGATGAATATGAGCCAGTTTACATAAAATGCACATTTTTGTAATTTCTGTTCACTGACAAATTTGACTCAGAGGCTGATATGGCACTTGAAACAGTTTTAAAGTACTAGGCATTAATCTGATGGATAGATTAACATTTTATTAATCATACAATTTATATATTTATATTTACATATTTAATTTATATATTATATATATATATATATATATATATATATATATATATATATATTTATATTAACATATAAAAACACAAGACATAATATAGATTCCATGTCTACTAATTGCTACATTAATTCCACAGAGTTGTTCATTCACTCAATTATCCATCGATCGATCCATCCATCATCAACAACTGCTTGTCCCAAGTGGGGTTGTGGCAAGCCGGGGCCTCACCTGGCATCGCAGGGCGTAGGGCCGAGGGGGGTGGAGACACACGCAGGAAGGGATGCCAGTCCGTTGCAGGGCACCCCAAGCAGGGCTCGAACCCCAGGCCGGCCACACAGCGAGGACCAGCTGAGCCCCCTGCACCACCGCACCCCCCACTTACTCCATTATTGGAACACTAATTAGGTACATTTCAGAGTTGGTTTCTGTAGCGATAAAATTTTTATGGGGTGGGGTTACTAGCACAGGGCGCGGTGGCACAGCGGCGCAGCAGCCTTGGCCAGATCCTGCTCTCTGGTGGGTCTAGGGCTCGAGTCCCGCTTGGGGTGCCTTGTGGCGGGCTGGCGTCCCATCCTGGGTGTGTCCCCTCCCCCTCCAGCCTTGCGCCCTGTGTTGCCAGGTCGGGCTTCGGCTCGCCGTGACCCTGCTCGGGACGAGCGGCTTCTGCCAGTGTGTGTGTGTGTGTGTGTGTGTGTGTGTGTGTGTGTGTGTGTGTGTGTGGGGTTAATAGCCCCACACCCAACCCTCCTCCTTTTGCAGCTGGGCTTGGGACCGTCCTTGGCAGTGTTATCAGTAAGACAGGAGGGATGGACGAAGATGTCCAAGCCAGGATCAACAAAGCCTTTGTTTCCCTCAGACCAGTGTTGAGGAACAGGAGCCTCAGTCTGCACTCCAAGCTGAAAGTGTTCAACACAAATGTAAAGTCAGTGCTGCTATATGGGGCCAAGACCTGGAGACACACAAAGAGCCTGGACCATAAGCTGCAAGTTTTTCTAAACAACTGCCTCTGCCAGATCCTGCACATCAAGTGGCCAGAACGAATTTCTAACCAGGAGCTCTGGCAGAGGACAAAGCAACAGCCCATTGTTAATACAATCCAGAGAAGGAAATGGAAATGGGTCGGGCACACCTTGTACAGACAAGAGACCAGCATTCCAAGGCAAGCCTTGGATTGGAACCCACAGGGTAAAACGAAGAAGAGAAGGGCCACTACTCACGTGGAGATGAACCCTACAGCCAGAGCTAAAGAAGATCAAGATGTCCTAGGGAGTGGCAAAGCTGGCAGCCCAGGACAGAGCCCGATGGAAACATGCAGTGAAGGCCCTGTGCTCCGACTGGAGCAAAGAGGATTAAAGAAAGAATGGGGTAACTGAGAATTTCTGTCGGATAATTATTGATAATAATATCTAAAATAACAGTGTACAGTGTACATTCAGTACTACATTCAATACTACAATACTACATTCACACAATAGTGAAATATTATAAATCTATAATCCTTCTTGTCATAACTGATTAAATGAAAAAACTCTACACAGGAAAGGTCACTTTTTTCAATATAAAGATAGCAGGGGACACTGTTTGTAGTCCCCAAAGAATATGGTGTATACAAGTTTTCACTTTACCTCAAATCAGACTTTATTGACAAAATTATTTTTTATAGGAATCACCTTACCTGCAGTGTAAATCAGGCAATAATTTAAATCCATTCTTCACCGCTGGATTGCTTGGATTCACAGCGAAACTTTTACTTATCCTTTAACTCAATATATCCATTTAATCTCAAGTAATTTAAAGCATATTCATTGTTCATTTTTTATGTTTGTAATTTAAAGTGTCAATTTTAATGTTATCAAGACATTCTAGATAAGTCAAGACACTCTTTGTAATCTACTTCTATGATTGCATATTCATTTAGAATTACCATTGGGGTCAAATTGACCCCTACTTCACAGGAAAAAATCAAAATTGTAGCTTTCTTTTAAATTACGTAAATGCCTTTTTTTCTGGCTTTTCCTAAAATTGCTTGTCACATGCTGAGGCTGGAACAAAGATGAAGTTCTTTCACTCCTCCCAACAACTGTAAGGGGTCAAACTGACCCCTGAATTTATGCTTGAATTGTTTATTTACCTATTTACACTCTAACATTCCTTTTCTACTTTTCCACTAAGTAAGCAATACCAGCTGAAAGTACTCATTCTGTTTGTCTTCTTATATGTTTGCAGTTTAGGGGTTTTTTTTGGTAGACTTCTCATTAAGCACCTAAATGATTCAACCAGATGACTGCCTATTTTTCCTCATAATATTTTCTTGTATTTTTAATATTTAATATTGAAAGTATCTATAATAATAATTTTCTATTTTTCTTATAATACCGAGTATATTATGTAATATTTCTTAGTAAATATCAAATGTTCACAAAAGATCATTTGGGAACGGCAACCTTTCACAAATTCATTCATTAAAACAATCTCATCATCAGCTCTGAACCAAAATGTGTTTACTCTGACAGTACAATAATTCAAGCTCAAGAAATGTGCCAGTGCTCAGTGGGGGAGCAGGAGACACTGAGAAAGCTTAGATTTGTACAATTGCACAAAAGCGTGCTGTGGACAGTGATGATAAGAGGGCACACAAACATACTGCGAGGGGAGCAACGTAGAGGTGGACAGTGAATGTAGATGATAACACCCTGGATAAGTTATGCAAAAGATGTAAGGTGTGATTCATAAAATACGGTGGCAATTAAAACACTGGGTACCTGCAGAAAGTCATCAACTGCAAAATTATTTTTTTTTTTTCTGCAATGTGGAAGGTATAAAAAGAAAAAAGGTAAGATGATAGTAAATATGGAACAAAGTGTTTTTTTGTTTTGTATTAATTTGTCAGAGCTGACAAATCAGTGTTTTAGTCAAGAACTTTCTTTTTTTTAAAGCAATTTTAGTTCATATTTTACTACGAGTTTCAATTCTGCAAATATTTGCACAATTTTGCACAATTACTTTAAAATGTGTACTTTTGTACTTCTCACATGGTTTCTTTCATATACCAGTAATTTTCATCATATCATAGAAGATTGCTTGGTAATTTCTGGTCTAAATAAATAAGTAAGAAAGCATACCTTACTCCAACCTGTATAAATATTGAAGACGTCACACTGACCCTTCCAAGGGTAGGTGAAAATTTCAAGAGTTCTTGTGTTGAACTACGGATGTACGCGCACACCAGATTTTATTTGGGACGCTAACACTGCTGAAAACTAATCCTGGATAAAGTTGAGGGAGAGTTTATTATTGAGTTACAGTCAGCATTTCAACGGACAATTTCAGCAGTTTAACATCAACACCTTCTGACAGGCTTCAAGTTCTCACTTTGCTCTGTGGAGTGGAAGGACACAATCCCACCGTCATCAAAACCAATAAGACTGCCTTGCTTCCCCTGCTGAAAACTTCAGAAACCGCTGGGCAGATCACACTCTGCAGTAGTTCTGCAATTTATAAATACACATTACAGCATATTTAACTGGTCCATTACTGCTCTGCAGCTAAGAGATGTCAGTGAAAGTTTTGCATTTGGATTTCTGCAGCCCGCGGAATCCTGCGGATAAGTTCGCACCAGTTCAAAATAAACATGACCACATCTTCAGCTGGGATGCTGCAGAATTTAGACAAAAATGCAGGGAGATCACGGGAATAACAACTTTTCAGGTATTGGACCAAAAATATCAGCAATACTATTAAAATGAATTATAGAGGGAAAAAAAAAAACAGGGCTTGCTTGCTTGAGCGCTAAGCCATTAAACTTAAAAAATTAACAGATGAGCAGTAAGATGGGGGTTGGGTTGGGTTGTTCCCCAGTAGCCTATTCGTATTCCAACAAGCTAGGCTAATGCCCCCTAAAACCACAGAATATGTGTTTAACTCCATTGAACGCTAATGATGTACAGTATGTTTTGGCCTCCTAATACCTGAAGAATTGTTACGCAACAGATTGCGGGGACACGCCCCCTCCTAAGGACATTACTCTTAATAATGGCCGGTATTATAATAATGCATATAATGATCGCTCTTTAACCATGAGCAGCACTTTTTAATACGCTGTATTGATTTCTTGTGTGCAGGATTTCTAGCCGTACACTCGCACTCGGTTATACTTCCACACGAGAACTCATGCATCCACGACTCAGTGTAACTCAGTGACATTAAACTTTTCACCACCTGCAATGGGACATTTCCCTGTGTTGGCTCGAGCCTCTGTGACGTGGGACAGCGGAGGGACCTCGGAGGAGGTTCTCACTTCCTGCGTGACGATGGTGGTGGTGATGATGGTAGCGACGATGATGATGATGTTGATTGAGTTATGTTAATTACATAAGCAAAACGTAAATGATTCGCGGGAAAAAGTAAAAAAAAAAAATGGCGACTTGCACAGTGTGAAAGTTTGTCGTCCGCGGCACCGCCGGGCCGTATCTTCACGCACAGTTGATGGGACATTATGCAAGAGGAGTGAAGTTAGTGTTGGTGTAGATTTGCCTACGCGTTGGAGCGGTGAGTCCACGCGAATAGCCTGCTCTCGTGCTCTTTTCCCGCTAGCCGCGCGACTCCCCACCTCTCCTTTGGCGGCTGATAAATCTGGAACTTTTTTCCGCTTTGCGCCTCACAAATGGAAATGCCGTTTTATCGCTTTTCCGCGGCTTTTCAAAGCAGTACACTAGTGTGGGACGGGGAAACGCCGCATTGCGCATTTATTTGAAGAGAGTGAAGCTAGTTCACTGTGACTAGTTAGCAGTTTGCCGCGAAGCTAGCAGCCTAGCTACCTGCAGCGTGCCTTGCACCGCGTTAGCATGCTAGTTAGCAGCGGCGCCTCATCGGGGACGAACGCCCTGGGAGGTTCTCTTAGTCACTCATACATAAAGTTATTTTGCATGTCAGTTCAGTGTTTTGTGTCAGTAATATTTGCAGCGAAGGTGGTATTTTTTAGTTAAACCGCGTAAGTTAGGAATTCACGTGTAACGAGAACTTCACTTTGGTTTGGGTCCCCCCCCCCTTTCGCTGTCTCTGTCTGTTCGAGCGCGCGCGCCTCTGTGTCCAGTCACTCCAACAAGTCGCCGGATTCGGCTCTTCATGGCTCGCTTCACGGCCACATTCTGACGTGCTGCTCACACTCTCCGTCAGAGTTTGAAAGAGTTGACACGCCGGCGTTGAGTTTCGCATACATGGCATGGGGCATAAACACACACGCATATGAAAATAGCGTGAGTCTTCAGTGAATCATCATGCCATAGAATCTGAGAACAACTCCACCTTTTGCTTGGATGGAATTGAATGGCCACTTTAAATTTAATTTCGGGGGAGCGTAACACACATATTGCAGTTGAGTTGGCGTGTGGACTCATTTGAGGGTGGTTACGACGTGTCATGGTCTCCTGCGCTACGCGTTTGTAGCCCTGTTTTTGCTCTTCTATGCTTTCCCCGCGCGCACAGCTACAGCCTATCACACAGTGACTCGGTCAGGCTACACGTTCGACGGTTCGTAGCTGCGGAAGCTAATTGTGTACCGGAGGTGGATGAAATATATAGCGTCCCTGTTTTTACGACTTGGCTGGCCTTTTCTGACTTATAAATATCCCGCCGCTAGGCTAGTCAGCAGTGAATATTCGGTACTTCCATATAAAATGTTGCCGCAGTAGTAACCAGGTGCTCGTAGCGCTTTTTTCAGTAACGTATTTAGTGGTTCGGCGGAGTCTCTGTTTCCAAATGAGTAATTTACCGTTAGAAGCGCGTGGTGAAATCCCGCGAGCTCTCGCGCTGCGGTCACACAGGCTCTGATATGATTCAGCCGGTGAGTCTCACACAGAAAACCTGAAAGTGTGGAAATGTCTGGACTGGTCTGCCTCCTACTTTGCCTCCTGTCACACACTGCCTCCTACTGCCTCTTGTCACACACACACTACCTCCTACTACTGCCTCCTACTGCCCCCCTGTGTCACACACACTGCTTCCTACTGCCTGCTGTCACCATATTTCATGTTCCATACCATCTTGGCTTTCATACTCTGAACACCTAAAAAAAAACAAAACAAAAGTTCAAAGCTGACAGGCCCTTGTTTGTTGCTGTACAATATAGACATGATTGTGATCACCACCATTTCATTAAACCCGTATTAAATAATCTTTCATACAATGTTCCATTTCATTGGAAAGGTTTTTTTTTTTTCTTTTTTCTTTTTCTTTTTTTTTTTTAAACTGAGTGCAGTGTTTCTTCTTGATCGGTGAGTCATACCAGAAGGAGAAAATAAGATGAGAAAGTCAGCTTGTGTGCTTTTTTTTTTTTTTTCTTTCACTTTGGTTTCTTCCCAACTGTACTTTTCTGTAACACATGTTTGCATGCCACAGATTCATACGAGGCAAGAGCCGAGTTTCATGCCGTACCTCTGCCTGAGCGCTGCGCTTGTTGAGCTCCGCCACATTAAACCCAACTGTCTCTCCATCAGGAACTGAAGGTGTGAATGCACGCCACCATGTTGGAGGCCTCCTACAGAGATGTGTACTGCTCCGGTGGACGTGAGCAGCTGGAGCCTAAGCAGTCACCTCAGAGCAGAGGCAGAAGCTTCATGGACCTGGAGACAAGACTGACCGAGGGGCAGTATGTCCTCTGCCGCTGGTCTGATGGCCTGTACTACCTGGGCAAGATTCAGAGAGTGAGCTACCTGCTATACACACCTGCCTATTTTGTGTACTGTCCATCTGCTTACTTAGCAGCAGCTTCCATGGTTTGGTGACACTGCAGTGCAGGTTAATTTGATAAGAATCTGTTGAGAAGTTTCAGTTGCATGACTCTGCAGCTGCTCTGAGTACTTGAACAAAGTATAACTAAGCTATTAGCCCTAATTGACAATGCTGACACTGCACATCTGCAATTCTAAAAATTCTTGATCCAGTATTATGAGTTCTTTATAATCCATAGTTCTGAGAGAATTTCATAATCCCTCCAACATATTCACCTATCCCAACAGGTGAGTCCTTCCAAGCAGAGCTGTTTTGTCACCTTTGAAGACAACTCCAAGTTCTGGGTCCTGTGGAAAGACATACAGCATGGTAAGTGTACACCTCATGTATACATTTTTATGCTTTAGTAAACAAAACTTTGTCATGTGCTGAGAAGTCTGACTCATCTGCTAACCTTATGCATTTGTTTGCCTCTCGGTAATTTTGACCAGATGGAGACTTTTGGATCAAATGGGACTGTTTTACATTTTGTGTCTCCCTGCAGAGTTTAGGAATATACTTATTTTGTTGTCAGTGACCTTTGTAGTTTTCTGAGTTTTTATTTTTAGTTTTTTCCTAGGTACAGAAGTTGTGTTGCTGGCAAGTTTTACACACTTAGTGTCTTTGTCCTTTTATGTGAGAACTAAATGCACAATTTTAAAGTTGTTTATGTGGAGGAATATGGTACTGTAACAGCACAAACATGTTAATACAACTTTACATTCACTACTTGTAAAAATACAAAACAGTTTTTCTGCTGCTTTTCCTTAATTTGTTTTTAAGACAAGTTCTCCATTTTAACTTTGTGGAATTATCAGTTCCTATACGCGGAGTGTTATCAGTAGCAGTGGTGTGGAAGATATGAACAAACTTGCATGTTGTAGGATCTCCCCATGGAGCTACTGGAGACAGGATACTGGAAAAGTGCTCTTTATTGAACACGTACATATCTTTCAGTGGCAGTCTTGACAAAGGCACAAGAGACAGTATGTGCCAGCCTTCTGAACGCTAGAGTTCCCCAGGTCACTGTGAGCCCCCCTACTCCCCACAATGGATAGGGTGTCACCCGTAGAACCCGCAGAGGCGCACACAGAGCATCAGTAATGTGACAACCAATCGGAATGGAATGCAGGACTATCTGCAAGAATGGACACTAACACCAACTATTTACACTCATTTACATTAGGCTGGTCCCCAGAGCACCATTACAATTTTTAGTTTATACACCCTGATTGAGGTTGTTCGGTTGTTGTAAATATCAGTTGATAAGCCTTAAGAAATCAAAGCTGTCAATTTGCAGTCAACCTTAAGACCGCAGCTGTTTGTAACTTCTTTTATTTGTAATCCTGATGCCACTTTCATTCCGAAGACGCAACCAGTAAAAGCTTAATAACATAGATATTTCACAGTTTGGGTTCTGTAAAAATTTTGGATTTACCTTTAATAAATTAAAAATATATACTTGAGGGTTGAAGAGTTAAAACTTAAAAAAAAAAAAAAAAAACTTATTTATTCATTTTGCTGATGCTTTTCTCCAAAGCGTCTTACAGTGTTAAGGTTACAATTACTTACTCATTTACACAGCTGGGTAATTTTACTGGAGAAATTTAGGGTAAGTAACTTGCTCAAGGGTACTAAAGCCATAAGTGGGAATCAAATGTTTTACCTTTGTATCCAAAGGCAGTATCTCTTACTACTACGCTAGCAGCTGTCCCCAACTTAAAAGTTAGTTTTACGCAGTATTCTCCTCTACTGTTTGGGTGCCTTTTAATTATATTTATTGAATTTGTGTGTAAACACAGTTCATGTTCTGTCTTCTACAAACTGATATTTTACAAAAAGAAAAGAGAAGAAAATGTTATTTAAAATAAATAAACAAGAAAATGTTTGTATCATCAAAAATTTGTAACTGGACCGTTCATAAATAGAGGAGTCAGTGTACTAAAGTAAAAATATTTCTTTAGGTCTGTTCTGCCTTATTGTCTTGGCTCAACCCTTCTCTTTTTGTTTTTGTTTCAACTTCTTGCTCAGCTGGTGTTCCAGGGGAGGAGCCCAAATGTTATGTGTGTTCTGGAATGACACTGATGTTGGACAACAAGATCCTCATCTGCGGCAAATGCGGTATAGGTGGGTTGAGGCAAGCCTGAAAGAGAAAATGTGTCACTTTCTTACACTGATGTGTGTGGAATTGGAACTTAGTGGTACATACAAATCATAGTCTCCTTACAGAATCACAACTAATCCCTTTACTTGTGACCTTATTAAAAACCCAAATCTCTGTAGTGTAGCGTAGTTATTGAATGTCTCAGGTATTTCATATTTCATTCAGCACTGCCTAGGGAAAATGTGCTCTTGTGAAGAGATGCATGTCGTGGCAGGACATGGTTGTATCGAATGCGCAGTACATTAAAGATGCAACTCTTATTCCTTCAGTTATAAGGCCCCACTCACTGGCTCAGTCTGACAGATGGGAGGCAAAGGGTGCAGCAAATGTTGATTACCATTGAGTTTTGTCTATGTGATGTCGATGAGAGGAAAACTGACCTGGCCTTGTATTACAGTTATCCTCCCTTTGTGCTATAAAAGTCTGTACCTGTTTTAATATCTAACGAAAATAATTTATGCTTCTCAGCTGTAGACTCACAGCAGATGAGGGAACAAATAAAGAAAAATGAGCTGACACTCGTAACTAATTAATTTTCGTAAGGCAAGAGTGGCACAGTGACTGAGTGCACATATGGAGAATACTGGCTGTCTCATGCTCTACAGTTTCAGCATAAGTAGGCATGGGATTCAGTCAGGTTTGAGTGGTTGCTGGTAATGCAACCTCTGGTCCCGTCAGGATACCACCAGCAGTGCCACCTGCCTCGGGTAGAGAGCTTCCATGATTCGTCCCCTTGGTTCTGCCGAAAGTGTATCTTCGCCTTAGCTGTGCGGGTGAGTTTTACCAGTTCAGACCATTCTTTTTTTGAAATCCTGACATCGTTGTGCATTCAGTATTTAAGATTTTTGCACTGTATGTTTTTCAATGTCTGATAAGTAGGGTCTGCTGAATCATAAATGGTAAACACATTTTCTTAGAGCATGTGAAGTTTGATTATGTGCACTAGATACTGAGATATTTAAAAGTTGACTCTATGTTATTGGTATTTCTGTTTAGATACTTTTATATTGTTGAATAGTAAGTTGTGATTTCTGTCCCTCATTGGATAACATCATGGTTAAGGAGGATGACTTTCGGTCAAATTGGCCCCAGTTATAAATTTGTCTTGATAAATTGATAAAATTGTGGTTTTTACTTTTGATCACAGCACTAGCTAAGCAGCAGCTGATGTCTTTATCCAGGGCAAGTAAGCAAATATGGTTGATTCAGTATAAGATGTGCAGTTGCTATGTGACCTGTCAAAATAGGCTGATCTGTTGACACAAAACGTTTCTTTATCCATGCAGAAAGGAGGTGCTTTGAAAAAGGGCCCTATAGCCAAAGCCTTACAGGCCATGAAGCAAGTGTTGACTTACAACCCAGAGGAGCTGGAGTGGGACTCTTTGCACCGGACAAACCATCAGCAGTGTTACTGCTACTGTGGGGGGCCGGGGGAGTAAGTGCTGAGAACAAATACTTGTAATTTAAAACTCCTTAATGTAACATTTCAGATAGGGAAACGAAGGAGTCCTGCCTTTGCTGCTACACATCCTGTGTGTCAGTTCCTATTTTTGGAGCTGCTATATTAAATCCACACAGTTCTCAATTTTAGCCCATCTGACAGTTTCCAGATATGTGGGGGATCATCAAGGGTGTCATTTTCTGTCTTGGTGTCATTTTCTCTCTCAGCAAACTCCAGATTGATCTGTTTATGACTTAGATTTGTCTTGTAGAGCATTAATCAGCCCAGCTAGGTAATGTTTTCAGTGTTTGTTTAATGTCCATTAGCTGGCAGTATAAAAATGAAACGTTCACTTTGGGTGCAGTTCAGCAAAGGTGTAATTAGCTTCTTCTCCCAGTTGTGGCAACTTGGAGAAGTCTTCTTTCTCATTTCTGTGTGGCACTGCAGTTCCCATGCAGCCTTTGAGACTGCCACCAGGTTTTTATGATATACTGGTACTGAAATGCAATAACTTAGCCCAACTGTATTACCATTATGCAAACACCTACTGAGGAAAAAGTAAAAGTTGTCAATAAAACAAGAAGCAGTTCACAGTAGTAACATGAAAATATGCAAATTCTTCTGAGTGTTGATCATAAATGGATTTTTAATGTTTTCTCTATAACAGAAATAACTTTTCTGGACTAGGGTGGGTGTATTAGGAACTCATAACAATACATGGAAGTCCAGCAGGCAAACTGATTTTGTTTTGGCTGTATCATGACGACAGATAACTGTCTGTGAGTCTTGATTCCGGGTTAGTTTGTTGTGTGTGTATATACGAGGACATACAGTTGTATTTAATGTAAGTGGGATTCAGTCCCATAGCCCATTAGTAGGTTTCACAGGCAAAACTGCATCAGCAGAACTCTGTTCATCTCTATATACTGTGGTGTGCTGATCTTTCACCTCTCAACTCTGCTGTGCACAGGTGGTACCTGAAGATGCTGCAGTGCTTCCGATGTCAGCAGTGGTTTCACGAGGCTTGCATCCAGGGTTTGCAGGAGTCCATGATGTTTGGAGACCGGTATGTACTTGCGTACAGGTAAAAAGTATAGAAATGTCAAGGGGGAGCATTAGCGGTTGCTTGATAATGAGAATCTTTGCTGTAGTACGTTGGATTTTTGCATAGACTTTTTCCCCTTGCTTTCATTATATTTGTTTCTTTAGATACACTAGTTAGTACAGTGTATTTGTACTTACACTTTTTACAGTTAATGGAAAAGGTGAGTTCAAGGTCAGTTGTGCGTGTGTGTTTGTGCCTTTTTTGCTCACAGTATTTTGAATTAAAGCTAAGGTAAAAGCTTTTTGATTTCTCCAAAAAAAGCTGTGGGGTAAAAGATCCAGTGTCTTCACCACTTAATGAGAAGAGCTGCATTTTCAGGATGAGAGTGGCTTTGATGCATCACAGAAAAATGAGATGTAAATTGGAGCCAAAGCATCACATTTTGCCTGACTTCTCTGATTCTTCTCATAGGCTCAGAGATACAGACACTTACAGGGCTTTGGGTCACAATGCAGTGTTAATGAGCGAAAGAGTTTCATGTTTGTTGAGGTTACAGATATGGGCAAGAGTCATGTCGTAGTCATACAAATTTGACATAAACGGACCTGGTCACATTTAACAAGAGCGTTAATTGCTGACTTTTTCACCTTTTCAGATATTTTTGAATAAAAAGTATATTTCCCTACCCCACCCCCATGTTAACTGTTTTTTCAAAATCTTTTCAGGTTTTACTTCTTCATCTGTGCAGTGTGCAATAAAGGAGTTGAATACATAAAGCGCCTGGCTTTAAGATGGTGAGTAACCAACTCAGCCATCTCATCTTCATCTTTGTAAAAATACACAGGACAGCCTTGATGCTGGAGATGGAGGCACACACTTTGGAGCAGTGCTGAGTGGTAAATGGGAGATGAGTGCTGGTTAAGTGAACTGTGTTGATCCTTTAAGTGGTACTGTCTACTTACATTTTTCTTGGAGTTGTGAAGATGATGGCTGCCCCTTTTTTAGCCTAGAAAAACACCTTGTTTGCTGTAATCTTTTGACCTATACCTGAGCAGCACATACTCTGTGGCACAGCCTTGTGTACACCCCTTTGTGGTGTCACTCTAGCTTTTCGAAGAGTGTGTACAACAGTTTTATGCAAATTGTTGCCATAATAGGGAAGCTGGTAGTGATGTGGTTAATGGTACTGCCTTTGGACCCAAAGGTTACAGGTTCAAATCCCACTTCCAGCTGTAGTAACCATGAGCAAGGTGCTTACCTTAAATACCTCAAGTAAGATTACCCAGCTGTATAAATGTGTAAATAATTGTAAGTAATTTTGATTTTGTGAGCTGCTTTGGAGGAACGCATCAGCTAAATGCAGTGTTTTTTTAAAGAAATGATGGCAACCTCTTTTGCCAGTTCTCTGTAGTCTTAAACTACATCATAAATTACGACAGCAGATATGTGCAGAAGAAAAATGCAAGTACAAGCGCTGCATTTTTAGTGCTTATCTGTAAAATGGAAAATGATGTAGTATTCTGCTTATCAGCTTGCTCAGCTTCAGTCACAGAGCATTTGATGCATCACTTCAGTGGTAATGGTAATTTTTTAAAAATCTTTTAATACTCCTTATCTTTGTGATCACCATCATCATCATCGTCTTCCTTCTTGATGAGCCACAGACTCCGTTTTGACTGAGTGTGTGGGTAGAGCCTGTTTTTAGGCACTTTAGTGTGAAACTGTAAGAGTTCATTGAAAAGAGTTTGTTTGAGACCTGAGGCTGTTAGAGGTGTGAAAACAGGGTGGTCTGTTCAGCAGATGGAGGGTTGCTACAGGAGCTGCACTTGGATTAATAAACACAAAGCATAGCCCACCAGCTCAGACAGCGGATGGTCAAAATGCTGAGTGGCACTTTTTGCTTTAGTTTATCCTCCGAATGCAATGCGATCGTGCTTTCTTTCAGGGTGGATGTGGTGCACCTTGCCCTCTACAATCTGGGAGTCCAGAGCAAGAAGAAGTACTTTGAGCTGGAGGAGATCCTCAACTTCATCTCCACCAACTGGGAGCACTTCCAGCTGGGAAAGGTGAAATTCTTCTTAAGACCGGAGCTTAACCCAGGAATGATTTACTATATAAAATTGTCAGACTGCATGCATTTGAAGAACTGCTAAAACTGAAGGATGAAACAATTTTAATTAGATGGCATGTATCTATCATTGTTTTCATGTATAGCACATGTATTAGGATTTAAATCTTGAATTTCTAGAAGAAAAACCTTGCTAAGTTTGCCATAGTTTTGTAGGAAAATGCTGTGGTCATGTGTCCTGCTCTTATTAAACATTGTCTTTATATTACATTATTATTACATATTGTATTTATAAACTTGTAGTGTGGTCACCAATTAGTTTGTTTTGGTCAGCCTGACTATGGTGTTTGTCTGTGTGGGGAAAAATGCTATGGCAAATACTGCAGTCAGTGACATTGAGCCTGTAAGTCATCTAGTACTTTTTGATAATCTTGCTAAGGTATGTTGATAGAAAGCTCAGTGGGTGTAGCAAATTGAAAGAAAGCACATTGTTTGACATCAAAGTACTTCAGAGCTTTTCTTTAGTTCCTTAGTCATCTTGTACAACCTCCCACAGCTTTCCAATACTCCCCTGTCGGAGAGAAGCCAGTACCTCATTGATGCTCTCAACAACTATAAAAGCAAGTAAGGCCAAATCTCCTGTCTCTCAATAAAACATAAGCATAATGCAGTGTTACGATGGCAGAGGCTTTTACTATATTTTGTCTAAAAAGGCGTTGCTAGGAGTGACTGCTGCACCTAAAATTCATACCACAGAAAAGAGCTGCTTGAAAGTATATGGACCACTAATGCAGTTCTATAAATGTATCATTGGTACTATGACATCTTTGTTTAAATGGAAGAAAAACAATCCTTACTTTCCCAGAATAAACAGTCCATATCCATAGATTGTGTTATTTGGAGCACTTGGTGCGTTTCATAGAGCTGAAACAGACTAATAAGATTCATGCATGTGCAAAAACAAGTAAACCACAGGGTATATTACCTCAGTCGATAATAAACTTAATTAGTTGCCTAAACTGTGTATTGTGTTAGCTAATCAAAATACATGTTTTCAGTGCACAGTTTGGGCATATCTTCTATTTGTAAAGATATGGAACATGAACAGTTTACCTTTAAACATACAGGGTGGTGCAACATAGCACACTACTATTGAAGGGGATTTCAGGAGTATAGTCTCATGGGGGGTATGTGGATTGTTGGTAACAGCACAAGTTTGCATGCTTCAGTTTCACATAGGTACTTTGAAGCATGCATATATAAATATATATATATATATATATATATATATATATAAATGAGAGAGAGAGTATGACTGCTTAAAATATGTTTTCGCTGAAATATTCTGATATTGAAGCCACTGTTTAGAATTACTTACTTTCTTTTCAGTTTTTCTCCATTTGGTAAATGATGCACATAGAAATGACATTTTCCTGTAGATGACATGTCGGTTTTATTCAGTGCTTTCTGAAATATGTTTTTAGGTTTCTCTGTGGGAAGGAGATCAAAAAAAGAAAATGTATCTTTCGTTTGAGGACACGGGTTCCCCCCAACCCCCCCTCCAAGCTGTTTCCCGAGAGGGTACAGAACGGCAAGGGCCGGGAGGGTTGCAAAAGCAGCCGAGGCAGGAACAGGTAGGCCAAGACTCCTCACAACAACAACAGCAGCAGCATTGATTGATCATGTGGTCACAAGCACATCTGTCAAATACATCAAAAATTGTATTTCTAATGCAGCTAGCCACATAATGGGTTTTCGACAAGTGAGCAGCGAATCGTGTTGAGATAATTAAAAGAAAAAATGTCAGTGTGTCATGTTTAATGGTTTGGCAGCGTGACCAAAGTAGTTCATTTTCATTGCACATCCCCACAGCGTTGTCAGCCCACAGCCTCTTGCTGGGCCTGAGTGTAAAACCGTTTCTCTGTGTCACACACAGTGCTCCAATTCAGCCTCTTTTAGCTCAGTCAGAGGGAGTAATTATCACAGGTGCCCCCCTGCCAGCACATTTCACTGGAGTGCTGCTTGGGTGACGACAAAGATTGCTCATCTTCTCCAGGAGTAAATGCTATACATGAACATCCCATGTCTGTGAAAATGACAGTCCTATCAAAACTGTCAAGTGGAAGGATGGTATATATTATGGGGATAGATACTACTTATCTAGTATTTCAGCTGGCAAGTGAAGTCCATGCAAAGCTCATACAAACAAAGACTGAGGCATGACACTAGATGCGTTCTTTTGTTGATTAGTAATGTCGCCATGTATGTCACACAGCCAATTCTGTTGCAGCTCTAGCAGGCGTGCATGCGTGCGTGTGTTGGTCATGGTTCTATAATACTGCTGTTCAGTCTGCATTCAGCTGGGGCCAGAGTTCAAAGAGAGGGTTGCAGGGCACCAAAGAGAGGCATAACAGTGAGGGAAGGAAAATCGGAAGGCAAACGGGGGGGCAGATGAAATTTGAGACCGTATTCATATGGGAGTGACCTGCAACCATTGGATTATGTCAATTCGTCATTTAATGCTGCATTATCACATTGTGAAGGCTGGAGCTGCAGTAAAAATGAGAAGATGAAGGCTGCAGGTGAATAACTGCTGACACTGCAGGTTAAACAGCATTTGGTCTATACGGATCTCTCTTCATTCTGTTTTTCTGAATGTTTATAGAAAAACTACCACGATTGTCACCTTTGCTGTGTTGTTTGATGGCTTTTAGTCATCCGATCAGTAACGGGGAAATTGGTGTGGAACTAACTGTGCTGAGTAAGTGCACTTTGAATTGAGTGGTTGGTTTGACAGCAGGAGTTTCCTTACCATGATGTGATGCCAGTCAGACCACCTGCCACAGGGTGCTAATTCTGTCTTGCTGTGTCCGGAACAGCTCAATCCCCCCAGAATTCCTGGTCCAGAAGAGAAGGAAGAAGAAGCGTTTCAAGTGGTTGCTGGAGGATGCCATTCCCAATGTGAGCTTGTCCTTCATGCTTTTGAGAGACATCAGTATGATGTTGTCCCCCTTCCCTGCTCTGGACTGATTAGTGCTGATAGCCGCAGGACTGGGAGGAGAACTGTTAGTGGTTTGTCAGTGGGCCTTTGTCCTCTGAGTTCTCCATTTACTTTGTCTTTTTTGCTTTTCTTCTCCCCTTTCTGCTTTATTTTTAGTCTGACTTCATGTCTTGTGTCTGGCCAAGCCACTTTACCACTGCCGTTTGCCTTGCCACCTCCCTGCTGGTGTCTCTCAGTGTATGGCTCTCACAAGTGTTTGTTTATTAAACCTCTGACCCCCCACGCCATGCAGTTGTATGCTGTTTTCAGCATCACTGTCTGTGACTTCACTCTCTTGGCATTGTATCTGTTCACTCTCTCCATCCTAGGCCTCTTGTCACCTGCTCGGTCAGCCTCCCTCTGTGTGTCACTGATAACCTGCGGCGTGTCTGACTCTTGCCCCTCAGTGACTTTCCCCTCAGCCCTACCCTCATATTCTTTTAAAATAGGATCTAAAGCATTTAACAGACTCACTCCCTCAGGCAGCTTGGACCCTAGGCTTTGTCCAAGTTCAACATCAGCTGTGTCAAAATGCTGACAGACTTTGTAGTGAAACAGAAAAAATCAGCAGAAAGTGAAAGTATTGCTGACAAAGTGGGTGATGATGGCAGCGGTTCTGCCACGCAATTCATGCTGTGTATGTCCTTATCTGTAGAATGACCTGACGACTTCCTGGAGCGCCAACCACCACATGGCCAGCATATTTGACTTGGATGAGGTGCAGAGTTTGAAAAGGTAAGACACCTGCTTCTCTGGGGTGTTTGTGCAGTAAACTTCTTTCAGGTGGCATAGAGCTGAATGATGTATAATATGTTGGTGGCATTTAGTGAATTCTGCAGAGAGGCTCTTTTATTTCTGTTTCATCTGGTATATTATTGTCTGTACCCAGTAAAGTGGGTTTTACTTAATTGGCTAAAATGGTCTCAGTTGAGAATTTTGAAAGGTATGCACCTTTAACAGCCAAAGATGATAGCAGGGTTGTATCCGTGGTCATCTCACACGGGCCATTAAACACAAGTGTCCTCAAAGAATAAAATGATGTAAGAGCTCTGGAATACTGAATGGTGGTCTGTTAATGCCATTCCTCTCTAGTTTTTTGGGTCTGTATTCTTCTTTTTTATAAGTTTCCATTTTCCACCATGGAACGTGAGTGCCTCTGAGAGTTTTTCATTTTAGCCTGACAGTGAGCCAGTTTTCTGCTTTGGGAAATAACAATCTCCACATGTGGAACTGGCCTTCAGCTGGATTTTTATATGCTTCAGTGGGGTGCCACACTTAAAGAATACTGGACATGTGACCAAAAAGGTTGCAGGTTCAGGTCTCAGTAGGAGAGGATGGTTGCTGTTTGTATTTCTTGGTAGCCCAACTGCACTAATAATTAACTGTGTAAACTGATGAATGTCAAAAATCCTAAGGCCCGGAATAAAGGCCCTGCTAAGGGAAAACAATGTCATAGAAGTTCAACTTGGCAGAAAAATCCTTGGTGGCTTTGTCAGTGGAGTGCAATACAGCCACGTCTGTAGGAATTTATTAGGTCAAGTGTATGAAGTCCAGGAGCACAGACCATTTGAGCCATTGAGGCATTCAAAAGGTTATTACTCACCATCTCTTAGACATCCATCCCAGTTTGGTCCCAGAATCACATCCTTTATTTATAGTGTTGTTATTGTCCCATGAATCCACCTCTTTAAAGACAATAGCCTTCCAACACAGAGGGGTGTGGGGATAAATATTTCAAAAGGGCAACAGCAAACTGAAGAAGGACCTGAGTATGTGTAACATGATTCCCACATGGGAGAGGAAATAAATAACTGAACTCCACTGATAACAGACACTTTTTTTTTTAATTCATATTTGTTCATTTTTGTTTTCATTTTAAATTTTGCCCACTGAAAATGAGTTATGGAGACTTCTTTCTGCACAATGAGTAAAGGATGGACTGATCAAATGATGTTTGTGCCTTTGAGAATTAAGTTTTACCCTATTAAATCATTTATGTACTTTAAGTCTCATTCAGCTTCTTAACCACAAACTTACATCTCTTCATAATGACCTTAGGGTGGTGTAGTGGTTAGAGGCATAGCCTTCCAATTGAAGGACCCAGGTTTGAATCCTTCTTCGTTGTGTAGTACCCTTGAGCAAGGTTCTTTCTCAGAATTGATACTTTTGAGGAAAGTGTCAGCTCACACATCCATTGTCAACAACCGCTTATCCTGAGCGGGGTCAAGGCAAGCCGGAGCCTACCTAGCAACACAGGTGCCAGGGTTGGCCTCTTTCAGAAGTAAAAATAGCAACACTTATATGAATACTCGACAATGCGAAGACTTGCACCTTTAGTAAATTTCGGTACATTGCTAGTGTACATTGATTGGTGGACAGGCGATGGACACGACAGGGGTTGATCTGCAGGACTGATGGTTTTCCAGTTTCTTTAAATCGCATCGCTTCTTCTCTAGTTCTCATACATTCAATTTCTGTTAAATTTTTCTTTAAAGAGTCAGTCCTTTTTCCTCAAAAATGCCAAAATGAAAAGCAAAATAAGGTATTTAGTAAAGGTTATCAGCTCTGAAACATTTCTGTCAGAATAATACAGCAAGATCTCTCATACTATATAGGTGAAGATGGGGAAAAAGGAAATGCTTTTGTTAATGGGACTGGGGAGAGCAGGAAAGCACAGGGAATGGACTGTGTTGTGAGTGGTGGAAAGTGAGACTTGGGAGCAGGTCTGCATCGCCTAAGAAAGCCCAGAGCAGGGAGCGATCAACCAGTGCTAATCCCCAACAAGCATGGAGCGGCCATTGTGGGAGACCTTTATCTGAAAGCGCCAGGCTGGAAACGGCGTTCGCCCCACTCGGATGAAGGGAAAAGGGAGTTCTCCAGGGCTGCCCTCTCAGGACCGAGTCTGTCTGAAGCTTGTTCAACTCGATATTTCTGTGGAGATGGCCAGTAGCAAGAAAAATTACAAATTGTTGCGTGTCCCAGTGGCCGGATCGCTGATAGTGGAATAGTAACTGTGTTATGGCAGCAAAGCAAATAAGGCAGGAGCTAATGTTCAGTGTGAGGTCATGACCTGGGATTTGTCCCATCAACAAGAGTCAGTGTGTCTTATTGTAACACTTAAAGTCAATTAAATTCTAAAATTAATAAAACCATTTTATATTTTATCGTATTGCTTTACTGGCAGTTAATCCAAAGCAAATTCCTGTTTTTACAATTTATTTTACCCATTTTTTATAACCCTGATAATCTGTGTTCATTAGCTGTCCAGTACTGCAGCGGTTAAAGCCGTCAACATGCTGTGTAGAATGCCTGAGTTCATGTTCTCAAGTTTCCCTGTAATTTCCTTAATAAGGGATTAATAGTGTTTATTTGTTGATTCATCCATCCTTTATGAATAACTGCTTGTCCAGTGCAGGGCCTTAGTGGTCTGGAACCTACCCTGGAAACGAGGCATGAAGCAATGTGAAGCAATATACGCTCTGGATGGGACCCCACACTTGTTCCCTCACACATACACATATCACAAGGTATTTAGAGTCACCAGTTCACCTGAAACACATGTTTACATAGTAGGAGGAAGCCAGAACACCCAGAGGAACCCAGGGCAAACACTGGGAAAACATGCAAACTCCTGACTGATCCAATGCGCCACTGTACTGACCTCAGGTAATCCACAGCATACAGTATGTATCTAGGTACATAAAGGTATAAACCAGCTGAAGTGTAAATTTATTTGCTTGCTTCCAATTTGATTTGCCTGATTAAGATTTTTTTTCTTTCTCTCCTCCACTACAGTACCAGTTCAGGACGGACTTTCAGTCTGGATCTTGACTCCACAGATGCGGCCAGTACATCAGGATCAGCCACCACGAGCGTGTCCTACGACTTCCGGTATGGTCCAGTCCAACAACATCATCTCCTATGGTGCAGTGTAATCACATGTGCACTTAAAGGAGTTCACACGAGGATCTGAGGTCAGCTGCTTCCAAGCCCCTGAAAGACAGTGGTGTCTAGTGTCTTGAAGTGAAAGTCATTTAAAGGTCACAGTCTGTGCCTACCAGGGTTTTTAGGAGACCACTGGGATGAAGAAGGGGCCAGGACCTTGGAGAATAGCAGCCCAAGGGATTCTTAGGCTATGGAAAACGCCCTCATGTCTCTCTCTTTCCCTTATAGAGCTCTGCCTTCACCTTGCTACTTAGAGTTGTGTTTCAGGGTGATCAATAACCAAACACAAGAAGAAGTTGGTAGTACTAGCTGGCAGAGGTGATTTCTCTCAAACCCTCCACAACTGCCTCCTTCAGACCAGTGTTCCAATCCAAAGCTGGCAGGCAAAGCACAAAATAAGCTCATCGTTGATGAGTGAGGGGCCCTAGAGTGCCATCAACGCCGAGTGGAAGTATGATGAGGGAATATAGATTTTTTTATCGTAGTGGGCAGCAAATATTTTCTTGGGGCCTGCATGAGTCGATTAAAATGTCACCTGTGTTCTCAGATCCCTCTCTCCGTCTTTTTGCCAGCACTACTCGAGAGCTTTCGGCACACGTTTGTTATGCTCACGGTTATTGTTTGGGCACCTGTAGGTGTGTAGGTGATAGGCTGCCATTTCTCATCTTTTTGGAAGATCCCCTGAAGGGTTGTGTAGAGATGCTCAGCATCTTTTGACCGCAGCCAGAAGACAGAGGGAAAGTTGTATGAGCTGGACGCGTTTGGATAAATGCAGTAATGTTGTTTCATTTCCTGCTGTGAAGAGAGGCCCAGTTTTTGGAATTTGCTTCTAGGGGCTCTTTCTCTTCTTGCCTGACCTGCTGGCCCCCTTGGTGGCCTGCATTGGGGTTTAAGGACCATTCTCTTCCTGCCTTCCCTGTAGGTTTCGCTCCTTGGTTTGGGGGCTTTAGATGTACACTCTCATCGCAGTCTCCCTACACTGTAGAAAGCATGACGTAAAAAGATGAATAGAAAAAGATGTTTGTGAGGTGTGAATTCTGTTCTGAGATTACGGGGGAGGACAACGCAGCCCTGTGGAAATGGAGGGAACAGCTCCCGCCGTGCGCCACCGCCGAGGAGCACATCAAAGGAGCGGCCCACAGCCCCATTCCTCCTCCGCTTTCATGTGCCCCATTGTGGCTGAAGTGTCTGTGCCTGAGGGCCCCTGATAACTTCACAAATTAGTACTCCCAACATGGGAGTGTTCAGAGCTTGTTTTCAGATGAAAGCCCCCATGGCACCCTCCCCGTACCCCTGCCTTGGGGGTCTGCTGTGCGAGATGAGGGTTAGAGACACAAATCCTCCACAGGCTGGACGTACGAAATGAGCGGTCTTCCTCAGTGTTGTCGCTTGCATGTAAAATTCATTTGGAGAGGAATTGTAAAAGACACATGGGGTGGAGTCGCAGTGTCGTTTGCACGGCTTCAGCGTGACGAGCATTGCATCGTTTGTTTTTCTTACAGGTGGGGCTGGTTTTCCTCATTGAAGTGGAGCTGTAATGCAGACCCTTTAAGTTCACATTATTTATGTTGTTTATTGTGGTGGTGCAAGTTCATTTACATCTTTTAATTATGTTTGGCTAGAGTGGGCTATTAAGAATTCAAGCTTGATTCTGCTGTAAGTTTTTGTTTACTTTTGTGCACAGCCAGAACCTGAACACCAATGATCTTTGTATGATTTATTTGATGACTATAGCCTATCACGTATTGAGTAAGAAAGGAACAGCACAGTGGAAAAACCACACTAAATTCTGTAGTGATTATAAGCATGGAGCTGCAGGTTTGCCCATTAGGTAACAGTTCAAACCCTGCTTTTATGTGGCAGATTACACATTCCAGACTTCACAAAACTGCATTTTCCTGCTCGTGGTTATTGTAGCTAAGCTTATCCAAGGTGACTTTTTTTTTTTTTTTTAACCCATTCATGCTGCTGGATCATTAAACTTTTTCTGGTGCAGTTCAGTTTAAAGGACACTTTCAATGGTTCAACAGAGCTCTTTCTGGTACTCAAACTGACTTTGGACTGGCAATATCTAAGGTTGCTTCCTGCTGGATTTGCTTCTTTGCAACATTGAAGCTGAGCAGGTACATGTGGTTCAGACCAGTTGAAATTGTGTTGGCAGAAAGAACGTGGGCAGCCGGAAGCGGAAGTTGCGCACCTCCAGCTACACGCCACTGGCCACCAAGAGGGCGGTGCCAGGGAACGAGTTGGGCCCGAGTTCCCTGGAGGCTGAGGATACCACAGAGCCGCTGGACAGCACCAATGACAGCCACACTTTCGAGAGTATCAGCGAGGACGACTCTTCTCTCTCACACCTGAAGTCATCCATCACCAGCTACTTTGGTGCAGCTGGTCGGCTCACCTGTGGTGAGAAGTACCAGGTGCTGGCACGCCGCATCACCCCTGAGGGCAAGGTCCAGTACCTTGTGGAATGGGAGGGCACAACACCTTACTGACTGAGCTCATGGAATACGTAGTTGAAGGAGGGCATAGTTCCCCCCGCCACGGGCTCCAGGAATAGATTGGCAGCCCTTTTGCCACCTTATTCATTCCAGTTATTCTTCTTTCTTTCTTCTAAGTCTTGACTTCCTCTGAGCTGCTCTGACTGCCTTCTTATGTTGTATTCATTGAAACTACTGCAGCCCCCTTGTCCATCAATTGTTAATGAGAGAGGATCCCAAGAGAAGGTAGCACTTACAGGCTGCTGCTGCCCCCTAGTGGCCAGCAAGAGTCGTGCACACCTGTGCCTGTGCCAGTGTGTAGCAAGCAGTCTATACTGCAGGCAGAGGACATTGACACAGTGTGAGCAGGCCAGGACTAGAACAGTAGCTGCTCCAAAAGGTCCCAGGTATGTGGAAAGCCACATGCTTGTATTTTCAAGCAGTTATGGGAGATGCTCAGTATAATAATAATAATAATAATAATATATTGCTGTGATTGATGATCTGTTGCCTAGACCCTGACATATCATTTGTTAACCATGGAAGTGCAGTGTAATAGTATTTTACAGTTACTTTACTTTATAAACAACATTTCTGAAAAGTGTAGATGGATTCAAGCTGAACCTTCAGTTGTCCACTGAAGGAAATCCTTTATAGGACTGTACTCCAAACATTTTCTGGAATATGAGGCCCCTACCAGAAGTGTCAGATTATAATTTTCTACAACCCTTGCAGAATGTTATTTTAACATGGAAAAGGGATTTAGTTGAGAATGCACACAATGCATGCTGAATGACTGTTTTCTGTAGCTGTCAGACTAATATGGAAGGAGAAAGTTGCCATCTAAAATGGCAGAAATAAAGTTAAATCATTTTATTTGGCTGTGAGCCTGAAATGTTTCCTCTGTGTTTCCAAACATATATGCACACCCTATGAGAAGAGGCTGCATAGCCCTTGAGCCCCACAGCAGCCAGGCCCTCATAAAATGGTTTATGTGCCACTTCCCAGCAGACACCCACAGGAGTGAAAAACCTGTGTTTCCACGAATTAGTGGTTAAAGGCTCTACTTCCCCTAGGAGCCTCAGCACTGACCTCTAAGGTGATGTTACCTTCGTCTCAGTTTTCTTAGTGCAAAATGAAAGGACCCCCCCCCCCCCCGTGTATCGTATCATAAATACAACTCTTTGCAGAGTATAGTTTTTCTTCTTAATTCCTTTTTTGATATTTATGTGCTTTAATGTACTTTACATGACTTAAAAGCAGTCTTTTTTTTTTATCTTTAGGATGGCATGGTCTACTCTTCCTTTCTGGCAGTGTAAGTCTGTTCAAGTGCTTGCCCTTGTTTTCCCTTGAACAGCAAAGGGGAGACCCATACTGGCTTACTTCTAGGCCTTTTTGTAGCTAAAGAATTTCAGTTTGGGCAGGTCTCTTGTGTGTTTCTGTGTTTCATTGGAAACATCTTCTAAAAGTCTGCCAAAACCTGTATTTCTCGCACTTCCTTCTTTTATGGTCTTTGGCTTAAATTATATTTCAAAATATGTATCATTTTCAGTTATCGAGGGTGTGAAAATTGTGTGGTAAGAGCAGTTCCTGGAACAGAGAGACCGAAGCAGAGTGGATTGTGGAGGAGTCCTGATTAGTGTTTCTCATTGTTTTCCTTTTCTTCATTTGGCTGGGCCATTTGCTATGATGTCATATCCTTAAAGGACATAAATGACATGTCTACGACTAATGCAACATCTTTTGCTGTATAAAGTAAATTTCCTCACCAAAAATGCAAGGTAGGAATCACTTCAAGGTAGATTTAGAAAAGTAGTTTGTCTGGTTTTGTAACTTAGTCATTTATTTTAGAGTATAAAGAATAACTTTGACAGTAGCTTGTTTAGCACTCTTTCTCAAAAGACAGATTTGTTTTTCTCCATGAAGAAGATAAATACTTCCCCTTCTTATTTCCAAAGAGTTTTCCAAAGCTTTCCTTTGTGTTTTCCCGCGTTTGCATCTTTTGCTTTTCCCGTTTCTTTAATTCTTCGCCATACCGTTACACACCATGCATATATATGAGCGATAACACAAATTAAATGTTCTGGTACTCCAGATGGATACTGGTGTGTATATAAATATATACTGTATATTATAAGACCTATACTGTAAAACAATTTATTGTTAACTCGATTATTACATTAAATAGATGTGATGCCTTCCCCTAGTGTTTAATTTGTTGCACTATTAACAAAAACCTAGCCTCAACTATGCAATCTGATTTAAAGGTACTTATTCTACCAAAGCAAATATTTTTAGTTATTCTTGAATTCAGAATAATGCCCAGACAAACAGGGTATGCTGTACACCCCACCAGCTCTCAGCAGTGCAGTGGTTCTCAATCCTAGTTTTGGCATATGCCTGTTTTTATTTGAACCAAACCTAAAATGATTTAGCCTTGATTCATCACATTAGCTTTGAACTTACTGTGATTTTTCAGTTTTGTTAAATTTGTGTTAAAGAATACTCATATTTGTTTAAAAAATTTCAAGATTGGGGCATGTTGCCTATAAAATATTTTCATTCATCTTTTCATCCGAGCAGAATAAACCTGAATAAATTATCACTGAATTGAACAAAATTTAAGTTATTTAACCAGTAAGATAATGAAAGGCTATATATTAATTACTGGTTAAATAGAACTATGAATTGTGTATTTCGTATTGTCCAAGGCAAAAAGGAAAATCCTATCTTGCACATAATTAGAGCTTTCAATTTAATCTTTAATTTTTTTTTTTTTTTTTTTTTGCTCATGTGAGATCTTCAGTGATCATTTCCACAAAGGCTCCATTCAAATGAAAAAGACAGTATGGAGGAGTATGGAGTCTGTATGGAGTTTCAAAACGGAGTCCAGAAAGAGCCTGGATTGGAAGGCATTGTTTTTGTGTCTTCAGCTTATTCACTTTAAACGTTTCTCCCTTATTTTTTATTTTTTTTTAACTTTAAAGCACTTAATTAGCTCAAAGCTACAGTGTGGATTAAAATAAATTTATTTAAACATTGATTCTGAACCTTTTAACATTCATAACTTTAAATAGTACTTCAATTGTAGAATTCCCATATTATGCTGGTATCTGAAGCATGATTTTTGGATGCATGCTATAAAGAGCACAAAGTATTACTGTTTGACCTTTAACCTATAGATGATATATAAACCAAGGACAAAGAGAATGCTAAACAGTATTGTTTTTTTTTTTTTTTTTTTTATGTTTTTTGTGTCTTGTAACAAAATAGAATTGTAAATGGAGAGCTTTGTGGTTTTTTTTCCTGTTTACCATTTGGCTTGTTAGGATAAAATTAAACCATATTGTTTCTAATCAACTTTATGCAAATTTAAACCAATTCATCGTAAGGCTGTATTTTTTGGTGGTAATCCAAGGTTAAGACTGCACTTTTAAAAAATTTGCCACCCTCCACATCGATTACAAATCCATGTAATGGTTTTTATTTTTTTCTCCTTAATTACAAGGATGATTTTGGTTCTTTTCAACCACTGTGCAAACAGAGTAAAGCATGGAAGTAAATCTGTGGCTTTATTGCATGTTTTTTTTAGTTAAACTATATTTTTAAATCATGTTTTTCATACTCTTAAACAGTTCAACATTTTGTGCATTATTTTTGAAATTAGAATGACTTATGGGTCATAATGTTTCATGTATCTCATGAAAGCTTAAAGATTAATTAAATGATCATGTTATGAATAACACCAGAAACATAATGAAAATACATGATTGTCCCAGATTTTTTCCTTCCATTGTCTTTTGGGTGAGGAATTTTAAAATGTGTGGAAATTTGATGGTACAGAAATGTTTGTGTCAAGTAACATGAGGCTTGTGAAGACATCATGTTGTGGGACCTCCTGTGGGACAAGAGGGTGATTTCGTGGATGGTCAAAGGGAGCTTTGCCTTTTTAGTATGTTGATCTGATATGTAGACCTGCTGAAAGCAGCATGGTGAAAGTCTGCACAGTACCACAAGGAAAGTATTGTTCAGGGTTACTATAGTGGTAAAGAGACACTATTATAGTTCATAAGCTTTAAAAGCACTGGGCAAAATCTCTGCACCTTGATGTCTTATTGATACATACTCTTACTCTCCTTTCTGTTTGATGCCACAAAATACAAGTATTACTTCTGGGATTTTTTTTTTTTATCCTGCTCTCTTTTCCAATCTGACGGCCTTGTCAACTACCTTGTCATACATTTTTGCGTACATACTGTTCAATATTTTGGATGTGGATGAAATATGCAAATATGTTGTGTGTATTCTGTGGTGGCATATTAAATGTAAGTTACTGGAATAAGATATTTTTGAATGCATATGCATGTGAATGAATCACCTTTAATGAAGGACAACTTCACCCCGTTTGAAACAGTTCAGTGTGTATTTGTATCTGTATCAAACTAGCATCCTGTATTTCTCAAGTTTTCAGGCAGTTCCTTTTCGATTCTCTTTTCTGAGCTACACCAAAAATAAAATGTAAAAACTTGTTTAACCATATTTTGCTTACATTTTGTTTTTTGTGTACAAGTAGTTTGTACATAAATATGTTATACTGTCATGGTTATGTTAGACCACCAATAAAATACAGCTTCTGAAATGTGTCAATGTGTTTGTCCTTTACGTTATTGGAACTGGCATTTTTCCGGTTATTCCTGGTTTTTTGGAGATTCGGTGCTGGGAGACAATGAAGCTTTAAGATATTTAATTTGCACAATGTTTCTCTCCTGATGTAACCCGTCAGGCTGCTGCCCAGTTCTCTTCTCCAAACAAACTGGTTCAGAGGCCCGTCATTTCCACTCTTGGCACACCATAAAACAAACACTTAGTTGTTCTCAGTAATATTCCCAAGACATCCCCAAGTAGCAAGAGTGCTTTACATTGACATTTCCAGAACTTTCTTGTGTGGTGTGCTGTCACATTCAATATGCACAACAAATAAAATGGTTAAAAAAAAAAAAAACAAAACTATATGAATAATAAATGGTGTATGATCAGGTAAATAACAGAAATTAATACACTCGGCAACAGTATTATTGTCTCTCTTGAGTCAAGGTGACATAAACGGTATTTTTACGGAACCCTGACTTGGACAAAAAATGAGTGATTGTTAGTGATTGAGGAAATTCTGTATTTTTATCACTTCAAGTTCTACGTAAGGCTTTGCTTTTTTTAACTTTTACCCTTTTTTTCAAAACATTTTTTTTCTTACATCTTGAGGCTCATCATTATTATAAATGATGACGAATCAGAAGATTTCTCAAATGCTTGTGAGACAACACAGGTATTTGGACAACTTCATATGCACAGTGCTAAAGCACCCAACACAATTTTGAGCCATGGTTAAGAACCTAGTACTTTCATCCCACAATCTTTCAGTTTTTTTAGTTTGTACAGTACATTCCTTTTATGTCTCAGAAACACTAATTTATTTGAATTATTAAAGAGTTTTTTAGTGGCTTCTGGATGCTTGAAAACTATTTTGTATCTCTTGCAGATGGGACTGCAGAGGAGAGCAGACCAATAAGGTGGATGGTTTGATCAGCTGTACTGACAGGTGGTAATCAATCAATCAATCATTCAGCTGCTTGATCAGCACAGGATCATGGTAGTCAGGACCCTATCCCAGAAGCACAGGGAGTGAGGCAGGCTTCACCCTGGAGAAGATGCCAGTCAAAGGCAGACATTTCAAGTCTTGTGTTGAAAAAGTACCCCTTTACCCTTATTATCAGTGAAGAAGATAATTTTAATCTGGCACTCCAAAACATACACAGGTTAGTAGATTGTCAATTGTTGTTTAATCTTTGGAAAAAAAATAGGGACAGCTGTTGAGAAGGTGTGTCTGCATTCAGGCCTATGGTAGCACATCATGAGAAGAGCAAAAATGCTAAATTAAGACTGCTGTTAAATTAATTGCTGTTGTTCATCAGTTTGCCAAGGATAATAACTCCAAACAATCATCTCACAATATGAGGGGTAGTTTACAAATGAGGAATGTTCTAGATGGTGTCTTCTGTACATGGTGGGGGAGAGGTGATGATCTTGTGAAGGTTGCAGCAGCTGGATGTGTTTCGGTATTGATGAATTCCTCCTTATACCAGCCTGTTTTTGAAGAACAAGAGTCCATCTATTCAGTGTTTAAATATTAGCTGGAAACGGATCAGAAATGTGAATTTTGCTGATGAGTGATTACAGTTAAGTAATAAAAGCAAGATCAGTGCGCTTTGGTCCATTTGCTGTGGGAATGTGATAGGATCCAAGCTTACTGGAATGGGGTCCACTCAACAGTTCAAAACACTAGTAACAAAAGCTTAACTTATTTTCATCTATTTTCTTGTTAAACCACATCTCGCATTCTCTTTTTGATAGAGGTATGAAAAATGCCTGGATACTGTTACTAATACTTGACAATAAATGCATTATAATACAGTGGTGTATAACTGAAGTTCCCTCTGTAAATATGTGAATAACTGAAGTGATAATTTTTCAGTCATTAGAAAATTAAACATTTCACCTGTATGTCATCTAAACATATTTCTGGAAGCTCTGGGCAACTTCTGGAACTTTAAACAGTGCTAAGTGATCATACCTGCGAAATGTTGTAGCTTTTTGACCTTCAGCCCTTATTGTATCCGTGCGGATGTATTTGCAATTTTTTGGTGAATTGCTGGTTTAGGGAAATTTTGTTTAAACCGTATGATCGGACTCCCTGATAATTGTGAATCGCAAGGTTACCCTGCATCATAGTGTAGGCAAGACCTCCTTCTCCCTGTACTACGGTATTTTAGCAGTGTCACCAGCAGATGGCCTCCAAAGCAGAGTAAAGCATCTGCAGTAACTAACAGTATAATGTTCATTATTAACCTTTATCGATGTGACACTTCATCCGAGGTGATTTACAATGTTATAGAAACTTTGCAATAATTTATCAGTTCTTGCTGCATGAATTGAGGGTAAGAGCTCTGAACAAGGGGACTACCACAGGAATGGTATTTGACCCGGTAACCTTCAGATTATGACAGACACCCTCAACACTTCCTCTTTTAATTGTTCTGAAGTGGAAAAGTGTCATGTTCCTTGTTTCCTTCTCTTTGTGAAGTTTCTTTAAGGAACTACTCAGAGTTCTTCTGCGCTCTCCTGCCGCAACTGCGTGAGCCCTTACCTGTGTAAACGGTGGGTTTTAATTAGGTTCTTTTCATTAGGCCGTGTTGAGGAACGAGGGGAACGACGTACCGAGTCAGCCTGCGTGAGCAGCTTCTGTAAGAAATAATCACTTTTAGGAACTTAACAGTTACAGTTGAGTCTTCGGTAATCGACTTTGAAGAGTAAAGCCTCGCAGGCTTGTCACACAAGCAGCTGTCTTGTCACACGCAGACGTGCCTTGCATTATCATCAAACTCGCATCTGTTCGGCATCCTGGGGTAGAATGCACTAACGCTTACCGTGTTTATGCCGTTGTAGACTGCAGCTTAAAGACCTGTGGCTGTAGGTGTAATACCTGGCCCTTGAAGGCCGCGCCCATCCGTGTGTTTTCCATGTGGGTGCGAGGGGAGGGGGGGGCTGGGCAGTTTGGAGACAAGATCCCTTCCATGTCAACCTTGGAGGGCATAAATCTGCTCTCTGCTGATATTATGTGTTTGAGCATGTTTGTGTATGTTGAAACAAGTGAAAGCTTTCTTGTGGAAAGGTAGTTGTCACTTTACGTAGAGTTTTATATTTGCTCATCATTTATTGTTTATTTGTATCAGTGGGACAGCTAGTATTGTAGTGGTTAGAATTACTACCTTTCGACTCGAAGGTTGTAGGTTCGATCCCCACCTCCAGCTGTAGTACCCTTGAGCAAGGTACTTACCCTAAATTGCTCCAGTAAAAATTACCCAGCTGTATGAATGGGTAAATAATTGTAAGCTTGTAACTGTAATAACTGTGACCTTAACATTGTAAGTTGCTTTGGTGAAAAGCATCAGCTAAATGAATATATGTAAATGTATTAGGCTTTTTTGTTGTTGTTGTTGTTGTAATTTCCGCTTGTGATTAAGTGGGTATGTATATTCAAGTCTGATTTTCATTAAAAAAAAAAAAAAAAAGTTAATATTCAAGTGTGTTTTAAGGGCAGGGCACTTTGCCAAATGTAACTGAATGGATGTGACCAAATTCTTCTTGACAGAGTATAATTTTCCCCTTCCCCTTGCTGCTGCTCAAGTTGTAAAATTGATGCTCTGGCCCTCTCCCAGACACACCCCCTGCTGCTTTAAGACCAGCAGGCTGAGCGACATGCAGCAAGGATGCTGCACCACACCATCAGGGGCCCATTGGGGAGCTACTCCCCCAGGGCTACATGGAGCTGCACACACCGAATGGTGAGTGAGTCCTTCCTCAGCGTCCTCATTGCGTATGTATCGCCACCTTTCCCCTTGTCCCTCATCTACTAAGAATGGTGAGAGAGTTTATCTTCAATCTCTTGATGAAATGTGTTGTACCACCACTTTTTCCATGTTCCCTATCTAAATCAGAACGTCTGACCTTCCCAATTTATCAGCACCTTCCAACATGTATCTTGAACAAACCCTTGTCTTTGGGCTCATTCCACAAACTCTAGCACTACAGAACACATATACTGCGTTTGTGGGGGTATATGATGTGTCGATTATGATTGTTCCTAACAAGAATTGTTCAGTAATGGTTTTCATTCATCAACAAAATGCTCTAGCATTGGTCATGGGAACACATCTTGGACCGGAGTAGCTACTGAAGCGTTTACAGGTTCAGCATTTAGTTGTGATTGTAGCCATCATGATGTAGCCCTTGCTGGGACTACTTCCTTCTGTATATTTCCATGATATGTATTTTTCTTAAAGCATTTTTTTTTTTTTTTAATCAACAACTGAGGAAAGTCCTTTGTAGATCATGGTCACCAGACTGCAGAAGCTCTTAGATAGCCATTTCTTGCTGTGCATGCAAGAACTACCAGATCTGCATTTATTACTTAGGTGTCAATTTCTTGGATGTGGATCACTGACAGACCTTGGAGGGTATTTTGTCTGTCTTTGCACAATTTAATTATTGTGATCGGCACTACTTTTCATTTATCTCCCTGAAGTGCTTTACCCATATTTCTTTGGAAGTCCTTTTAGTTGAAGACAGTGAGAAGGTTCTGCTTGAAGTTTATGCCAATTTCATAACAAATTTCCTTTTCATGTCAGCTTCTAGAAATGCTTTGCTAACAGTTGTACCACTGTGCAGCTCTCAGCTAGACTGCTGTCTATGGTTTTCTTCCCTTTGGGCTAAATACACATTTACAAAGAAACTTCTGTTCAGTGATCTGCTGTTGTATGGGCTGCATGTCTTATGCTGGAGATTGTTTAGGGTAGAATTGTGAGGTTGCTGGATAACATTTGAGCAGTTGCACACATGAGCAAGGTTACATGTTCATGTCTGAATTAAAGTGTAAATTTATTTAACAGAAACCTTTGTATACAAGACTATTTACAATGACAGCATAAATACAATACAAAGTGTGGAAAGGTAACAACTGAAATGAAATGCAATACTGCTCAAGATCAAGTTGTACAAATTAGCTTATACAAAATGAAATGATCTAAATTCAAACAACTATTAAAGGCTGTGCAGTGTCAGAGCAATTTAAAGATGTGTGGAGTATTTGAGTGGTGACTAAACACCTGGAGACTGGGATTAGGTCATGTTGAAGGGCAACTCATTCCAATGCTTGGGAGCAAGGACTAAAATGAGCTGCTGTTTTAGTGCATGTGAGAAAGCAGCCTGAGGCAGAAGAAAGGTTTTTACTTTGTGGATGAAGCCAAGGAGGGAATGCAGGTGGTGAGGATAAGAGAGAACTGTCGACCAGGATGTATCCTGAATTGAGTCCTACCAATGCAACCCCAGTGGAAAAACAAGAGCAAAGGTGTACTACAAATGTAGTGAGGGACATCAGATGGGTAACAGCATTCTAGATGATCAGGAGAGGATAGCAATTGCTGGGAGTGCCAACATTAGGCAGGTAAAGTAATCTTCTGACTGGAAGAGAATGAATGATTGAACAAGAAGTTGTCAAGGGGTGGATTCTGTGGTTGTTGCAAAGGAAGCAACAACCAGTGACTGGAGAGATTTAATTTCTATTCTTGTGTAGGAGGGTGTTATACAGGGTCACACAGGTCCTTCACACTAGTTGAGGCAAAGAACAATTCTAATAGTATGGTCTATGGATGCAGAAGCACCAAGTTACTAAATAATTTGAAATTCATATTAAGGTCATGAGGGCGTGACCGAGAAGCATTTGTATACTTTCTCCAAAATTGGGAGGATGGATTAAGGAAATGGAAGGATCATATTTACACATTTATTCATTTAACTAAAACTTTTTTTCGAAAGCAAATTATATCTTATTCGGATGGAAGTCTTTGTATTCATTTGTACAGGAGGCCAATTTAAGGGCAAAGACCTTGCTGAAGGGTAATACAGCAGTAGATGGGATTCAAACCTGGAACCTTCCAGTCTGAAGGCAGCAACTGTAATCAGAATGCAACCAGCTACCTCAGACTTGGACAGCTGTACAAAGCTGATATAAGCCATGAGAAATTGTGTGTACTCAAGCAATAGGGAAAGAATAGAAGAGGTCCATTCAGCAATCCTTGAGGTATACCTACAGAGATTTTCTATGCAAAGGCAGAAGTAATATCATAAGTCACAAAGGTAGGATTTAAACCTGTGCAGTTCCTGCTATCACAAGTTTCTGCAAAAGTGAAGAGTGGTTAACTGTATCAAAAGCTGATGAAAGGTCAAGAAAGATGAGGTAAGTTGAGGAAGGCAGCATAAAATGAGCTAAGAGCATCTGTTGCTGAAAGTGCTGCAGTTTCAGTGGAGTAACAGCTACAGAAGCCAGAAGCAGTTTTGATAGAAATGAAACAAGTGAAATGGGAACAGCATCAAGCAAGTTTTTTTAATTTATTTATTTATTTATTTATTTATTTATTTTTTTTGGCGGGTAAGTATGGACTCTCTAGGGAAGTACCTGTGCTACAAAGGAGCTGTTTGGAACAAGGTTGAGAAAGACTGAAGGACATGTGTAGGGAGGAGGCCAGAAGATGGGTTGTGGGTCTATGTTCACGTTAGGGTCAGGGAGATGTGAATGATCAATTAGTTATGGGAATCAAGGAGCTTAAAAGATACAGTATGTGGTGCATTACAGGAAATCAGAGACCTCCTGAAATGTTTCTAGATATTTAAGGGAAGATGTTAAATTAGGGGGTGCGGTGGCGCAGTGGGTTGGACCACAGTCCTGCTCTCCGGTGGGTCTGGGGTTCGAGCCCCGCTTGGGGTGCCTTGCGACGGACTGGCGTCCCGTCCTGGGTGTGTACCCTCCCCCTCCGGCCTTACGCCCTGTGTTGCCGGGTAGGCTCCGGTTCCCCGTGACCCTGTATGGGACAAGCGGTTCTGAAAATGTGTGTGTGTGTGTGTGTGTGTGTGTGTGTTAAATTAGTAGATGCAGCAAATCCAGCAATAGCACAAAAAATCCAAACGGTATTATTGCAGAGTATAAGTACCTGTCTTCAGTTCTTGAGACAAGATGCTGATTTTTGCTGCTTTTGCCTCATGAAGTTTTTATTTTTTAAATTGTGACCCCATTTTTGTTTGTGGATGTCTTTGTGTCTAGGTTCAGGTTCATCTTTTTATTTGATTTATACAGTACATTGGGAGAGTTCTTCTCTCAACTCTGTGCTCTGGCCCAATTCCCCATTCTGGCACCTCTGGCTCCATTTGTCCCAGTTAAAAGGATGGAGGAGGCCTGTCCTTTGTGTACTGTGAAATATGTGATGGATGACTTCTGCCCGTTAGGGTGATGTTACTCTTTGGTCTGGCCTACCCTTCTTAAGACCTGCCAGTGTGAAATTTCTGTGACTGCCTTTTGACTTTCCAGTTATAACTTTGCATTGGCAGCTTCTGTCCTCATTAATCTTCAGCACATTCTACCCCACTCAGTCTTTAACTTCAATTAAATAAAGCATCCCATGCTCCTAGTCAGAAATGTGTAAGAGCACCTGAGTGACTCATCCAGTAAAGATGATTTTCTCATACATGAGGATGAAACTCATAACTAAGTATGATTGTTCTTTTCATGGAATGTTACCTTTTCTCCAACATGTGTATTTTGTTGCTGCTGAATTTAGCTCTCATTTCATCAAACAGCACCTTGCTCAAAAAAGTTTTGGTTTTTAAAAACTGGGAATGTTTTTAAGTACTTAAGTAGAGACACTAATTTTACTTGCACAGCAAGTAGCGCTGCTGTCTCACAGCGCCTGGGTGGTGCGAGAGGACGTGGGTTCGATCCTGTTCAGTGGGTGTGGAGTTTGCATGTTCTCTCTGTGTCTGCGTGGGTTTTCTCTGGATGCTCTGGTTTCCTCCCACAGTCCAAAGACATGCTGTTCAGGTTCCCCCATAGTGTATAAGTGACAGAGAGAGTGTGTTCTGCTGATGTATGGATGAGTGACCCATTGTAAGTAGTGTATCTAGCAGTGTAAGAAACCTTGGTGAATAAGGTGTGTGGACTCATGGCACTACATAGTTTTTTGGAAGTCACTTTGGAGAAAAGTGTCTGCTAAGTACACACACGCTGTCTGAAACCGCTTGTCCTAAGTGGGATCGTGGTGAACCGGAGCCTAACCCGGCAACACAGGATGCAGGGCTAGAGGGGGAGGGGACACACCCAGGGCGGGATGCCAGTTTGTTTGCCCCAAGGCACCCCAAGCAGGACTCAACCCCAGACCTGCCAGAGAGCAGGCACAGGTCACCGTGCCCCTCTGTCTGTTTAATTAAATAAACGTAAATGTAATGTCACTATGTATTGGGATAAGATTGGTGCCAACCCAACTTGTTGCTTATGCATGAAATGTAATAACAGTATTTAGTCCATAACGAATTTCTGGTTAATGTTCAAACCGTTGCTGTTAATCTTTGCAGGCGACTAGTGGAATAGCCTCAGTTAGGATTCAGGATTAAAAAAATCTTCCTCTATTGCATGCAATCTATATTTCCCCAAGAAAATGGTAAGGAGGGTTTTCAAAAGGTAATTTCTTCCTGAAAGTTGCATTTTTGATTGTGGGACGATTTCAGTTACATCAAAAAGAAACTGGCACGCTGCTACGGACAAATCTCAGCTGTTGTCATGATCATATAAACAGATGACAGTGTGAAGTCAAGTCATTTGAAAGTATGAATAATAACTAATGATCCATGTGAGCACAGAACTCTGGTGCTGTGGTTCTGAGAAGGTGTGGAGAGTCCAAACTCAAGGAGCTTGGGGAGGTGTGAAATATGCGTGAACGTGTTCCAGTGGACGCATAAGTAACAGGTTGGTGCTGAATGAGGATATGCAATAAGAGCAGGGACCAGACCCTCACTAGACACGGGTGAAACGGTGCAAGTCAAACAGTCATAGAAGTTACTTTACAGCACACAGCTGTCCCTGTGTCTTTCAAATACTTCCTTGATGGCACGGGAGGATTATTGAATTGTCTGGATCAGGTTTACTAAATCTGCTAGATGGTGTGAGCGCCTCTGTTGATGGAGATGGGGTACTGCTATCCAGCATTGTGACAACATTTTCTGATTTGTATTAGTGAATTTTAAAGCATGCATTTTATTGGTAGCATTCTTTGTCTTTGATCTCAAGGGAGATTCCTTTGCCTGGTTGTCATGTTCATGCAGCTTTGCCATCTATGACATTACGTTAAAAGATGAAATTTGAGAAATCGGCTCAGCTCTTCCCCAAACTGAGTTGTCAATGCATGTCAGTGACCTTTGCCATGTAGCTTGGGCATGACCTCTGCAATGTGTCTGCATCCTTGCAGTTGGTTATTTTTATTCCTCATAGACTCTTGATTAGCTCTGACCTGCAATCCTGTACCTCAGAGCATGCAAGTGGTGTAATCGCTAGTCCTCTTCTGGAATTATGCCCTTTCTTTCTTTGTATTGTATAAATCTCTATAAACCGTATTTAAATGATGTTCACTATTACTTTTTCGTATTCAATAAACATCTTGTAAAACATGAAAAGGTTATGTAAGCCATGCATAAAGAGGAGCATTAAAACTAGACTATATCCATAGTCACACAAAAGCATAAATACTCACTGCAAACTTCTGGAATATTTTCTGTGCTTCAAAATCTCAGTAAGAGAAACATGTCTGATGCTGATAAAACAGTCAATTTTGTCATGCAGAACTGGCATGAGAAATTGTGTGGTGTTGCTGAGCAACTCTTATCTGTGCCATTCATGGCCATTCTTTGTAGAAGGGCTGCTCGCTCTTGTCCAGAACAGCTGTTGTGTACCCTCAGCAAAATTAAATGTTCCACAATTTTTGTTGAATAGCAATTACTTTTTCGTTTATTTGTTCAGTAGATTAATCCGAGTTGGACTGAAAATGCAAACAGTGGCAGCAGCCTGATGGGGAACGGAAAGCTGAATTTCAAGGAAAAAAGGTCCCGCAGACTGTACAAAGACCAAGTGAGTTCAGTGTAAACTAAAGAACCCTAACCTCTTATAAACGAATGTCAGTTTTAAATAGGGAGTTACTCTGACCTTGGCAAGTAGGAATAAAGTAACTTTACAAAGTGAATTCTACAGCACAAAGAACAAGGGTTAGCGGATCTGATGGGAAACCAGCATAAATGCAGCCCAAGCTCTGCCTGATCGTCCAGCTCTCCTGTGAATTTACCAAATGATCTGAAACACCGCTGCTGAAATGCAATGCACAGCTTCAGGTTCAGAAATATATGGGTGACGACTGCTGATATTTCATGGGAAGAGGAGAGTAATGTAGCACTGCACATCCACTTTGGCGCCCTTTCAAAGGTTATTACCAGGTTCTTGAAGAGCTCCTGCTTATACCCCTAAGGAGCCCTTGGAGGTGAAAGATGCACCACCCATGCAGCGTCCCTGGCTGGGAAAGGGAACACTGTGAAACGACATCTTTGAGGTTCCAGATGTTCTGTTGTTCCACATGGACTGGTAACCCAAACCTCTTTGCTTGTATGCTCTCCTTAGTGTAAATAAAAGACCTCACACTGTCCATTTCATGCTTGGCTTGAGGTGACATGAACAGCCTCCTGAAAAAATGACTTTCTTTTTGGACAGTTAATGACATTTACTTTTATTAATTTAGCTAACGCTTTTCTCCAAAGCGACTTACAATGTTAAGGTTACAATTAAACCTTATGACTGAAGGCAAATGGCATTATGAAATGCCATTTTTGTGTCCTGATTATTAAAACAAGATATATGGAAAGGTTTATCCAAAACTGATTATAAATGCTTGTTTCTCATATCTGAGTCATTGCCTGAAACATAGCAATAGTAATGGTATGTTTCATAGATACTTTTACAAAGTTACTTTCATGGTGATTCATACAGCCTGCTTGCTTGAAGTTACCTTATTAATAACAAAAGCTACTTTCAGTCTAGAGTGTGAAGCATATTCTTAAAATGGCCATTGCCACAACTTGTTTTTTAAAAATTTTTGAAATGTTTCTCAAAGGGTTATGATTCAGCAGGTAATGTTCGGGTTTATGTAACCATACAGGTCTTGTCCCTGGATCTAAGAGCAGTATTTCAATGGAGAATGCTCCCTTCCTACGGCTAATGAAGCTCAGTATACTGTTTTCAATTAGCCTGAGCATCTCGGTGTGTGTGTGTGTGTGTGTGTGTGTGTGTGTGTGTGTGTGTGTGCGCGCGCGCCGGCCATGGATGTATCATTATTAGGGGAGAGCGAAATGGTGGATCCAGAGAGCAGTGAGACAGCTGCCGTTGTATAGCCTCTCTTCTGAATCCGAGCATTTAAAATTTTGGCTTGGGCGAAGGATTTTCCGTTAGATTAAATACATTGCAGGCTTATAGTGAAGAGGGGCCTGATTGTCACCCATTTTATTTTCCTGTTGTAGGCAAGAGATGCGAGAACATTAAGGCAGCAGAAATGCTATCTGATTTCATAGCAGTGGACACAGATCTCAAAATATACCGTTTGCATGCGACAATGAGTCATTGTTGTTCGTGTGCAATACAAATGAATATCATCAACATTCTATTGAATAAAAAATGTTTGTGAGCGGTTAATATCATTGCATAAATATTTCTAGATAACATCCAAAATATGAATATTGTACAGCATACGTTGCTTGAACAATAGTGTTGTGTTCAGTTAGATATCCAATCAGAACAAAAGTACACTGCATGGCAAGCAATTAAGTCTGGGAGAAAACTTAACTGTGACTAAAATGTGGACTAAAAAGTCTTTGTTGCTCCAAATGGAGCATTTTTGAAAGAATGAATGGACCACCGCCATTCTGTGCTTAACTGCAAGGTAAATGCGTTTGAGGTACCCTGAAACAATTCAGTCTTCGTCAAGTATTTTCTGAATTTGGAATCATTTTGCTGTCATTTTTGTTCTTGTCCTTGAAGTCCCACCCCCCCCACCCACCCATTTTCTGAACCGCTTGTCCCATACGGGGTCACGGAGAACCAGAGCCTACCCGGTAACACAGGGCGTAAAGCCAGAGGGGGAGGGGACACACCCAGGACGGGACGCCAGTCCGTCACAAGGCACCCCAAGCGGGACTCGAACCCCAGACCCACCGGAGAGCAGGACTGTGGTCCAACCCACTGCGCCACCGCAGTCCTTGAAGTCAATAGATGGTAACTGAATTTATTTTACATTGGGAATTTTCTTTTTAAACACAAAATGGAATAAGATTGTATGCAGAATTCTAACATAAGGGGATAATTTGCAGCAGTTAAATAAATTATTCAGTAACCAGTGCAGGAAGAAAATCTAATTCTCTGTTTATGTCATTAAAAGTTGATTCAAAAAAAAAAAAAAAAAGTCAATGTATGAATGACAGTAGATAGGAGGAAAGAGTCAAGTATTGCCTGGTAGAGGATAAGAACAAAGTCCAGGAATGGCAGACCTTTTAAGAGATATAAATTCTGAAAATAAGGGTAAAAAAAAATGTCTTGGTTACCTTCTGCAAAGCAAATGAGATCACCAGTAGAGGAAAGTGGAGTTCTGCCCACGTGTGACTCCATTTCAAACGGAATTCATACAACCTTTCATGTTATACACATAACTCTATGTACTGATATGCAGTGTGAAGCTGACTCTCAAGTTAGTGTGACCCTATTCCCTTAAGAGAATAACGCCAAAGTGTTATTAACATGAAGTGCACACACTTGTCAGAGGTTATGTTTTGACTGAGGTCTGCTTTTTTTTTTTCAGTATTTCTGCTCTTGGAACCCCTGTTTCTGTCCTACACTTGTCAACATCAAGTGTGGAAGTTCAAACTTTATTTATTTATTTTTTTTCTTACTGCCTTCCCAAGCATTGGCTGAATAATCTGATTTTGATAGAAGATATATGTGGGCTCCGGCATGTCGTCAGGAACCACAACTGGTGTAGAAGTCCATCTATTGGGAGATGCGTAGCCTTCAAAGTACGGTCTTCTCATTTTGTCTCCTGGAAATTAATGTGCTACTTTTTGATTCATTAGCTAATCCACATCCATGGCATTAGTTTGCTTTGCACAGAAATGTGTCGTTAGCGAAAACCATCTTTATTACTGTCCAACACGCTGTGCATATCTAGATCTGCACGTAGCTGCTGAAATTGTTACGAAGGAGTTGAAGTCTGTTTTTGACATCCCTGTGAACTACTTTTTAAAATGTATAATGTCCTGGTTTGAAAGATGGCAGCAGTTTCCAGCTCTCTATGAATTCCATCCCCCTGCCCATAGGCACCGAATTTCTGACCCAGCTAATCCAGAGATGCTCATTCTGTTTTTTTCTTTTTTTCTCTCTCCTGTAGTTTTTGAAAAGTTAATGTCAGTTCAGGTTAAATTTTTATACTAATCTGAGCACTGACATTCTTACAGCATTAAGTACAGAGTATTGTAAAATATTAATCTGTTTTACTTGTTTGTGCATGTAAACATTTATAAATACTAGGACTTTGCACATTATCTCGTTTGTTTTTCTGCATCTAGAGTCATAATGGATATTCCATAATTAATGTGGCCTCAGAAAAATCACTGGATTGTATTAAAGTTGGGTGCTTTCAGTTCTCTGTATTAATCTTGTCACCTCATGCCTCATACCCCGTATTCCATATGTGTCGGACTCATGGTCCTTTCCACACATTTAATTGATTCTAGGAATGGATTCATCTTAAGGACACCCACTCTGAGACGAGATCGGAAACAGATTGTATGCACCCATAATTCATCAGTAATATTGGATGTACACCAAAAAATTTAAATAGTCACTGCTGTTCTAGACCTCTTGGTGGGCTTTTTGAATGTACTTATGGCAGAGCTGTACAAATTCATTTGGCAAGGTGGTGGGTGTATAGAAAATCAAAAGGATTAAACTTTTTTTTTTTTTTTTTTTAACGTAAAATTTCTTCCCCAGTGAAACTGGGTCTGTTTGTTACAGCGGGGATGAAAGGGACGGAAGGAGCAGAACTACTTGGAGTGACAGCAGTGGGAATATATAGAAATCAGAGGGAAATGCTGCAAACGTGGGCCTGCATTGCTGATGCCCTGGGAGGAAAGAAGGACATCCAGTGTGTATTCTCAAAAAATGTTGACAGCAGACCATGTAGTGCTTAAGGACACAGACTTGTAACCTGAAGACTGAAGCTCCCAGGAGGGGGTTGGTACAGTACCCTTGACCAAGGTGCTTAACTTTGACTCATTCTAGGAAAGTACAGAATGGTTGATGTTGTAAATTGCATTGGATGAAACTCTTACTGAACAAAATAATGACAAAGTCCTGATGGTATGATATACGGTCAATTGCTGCACATCTGAATATCACTTTTTTTAAGGTAGATTAAAATTTAATTTAAAACAGATTTGATAAGGACCTTTAAATGACAATCTTGCTATTAAGTTTTAATGTGTGCAATTTTTTTTTTTTATTTTTTTTTGTCTGCCTATTAGCAACCATTTAAATACTAGTTTTGGCTGAAAATGTAGTATGTACTCATCCATTAACTCTTTTAATCGCTATTTTTTTGTCCGATGTTGCTGTAAATTTTACCATTGTTCCCTAGACACTCTGTATGTAAACAAATGGGCTTGTGACAGAAATGAATGAAGCTCACTGTGATGACTGAATCCAAGAAATGGTAAAATATCTTCAAGGGTACGTCTTGGGCTGAATAACAGTTCCATATGTGGGAACACGTGTAGGTTTTCTTTAGGTTTTATTTTTCAGGTATTATCCCTGAGACTCAGAGTGAAGTAATGTAAAGACTATAAATACTGTATAAACACACATTTCAGAACCGCTTGTCCCTTACGGGGTCACGGGGACATCTAAGCCTTTATAGCCCTATTATTCATCTTATCCAATGTATACCCCCAGAAGTAAAATTTTTAGCCTAAGGCTACTCCCCCTTTCCCATATTTAAAACCAGAATTTCGGAACAGTTTATCGACTGAACTGCTATACGTGCTTGTGCTGCAATTGCACAAAAAGACCCCCTGCTAACACACACCCAGCTCATGAGCAAAGACCCAGGAGTGTGTGTTTTTTTCTTTTATTGACTCACCGCAACTGTTCACACTGATATTCATGTTTTTTTTTTCCCTTTGCCTTCACACTCTCAGAAGGACACAGTCTGTTTCGCTTTATCTCTTCCCTTCGCTCATAAATCTGGCTCTACTGAGAAGGTCTGTAAAAGCATTTCTCTTTTTAATCTTAGCGTTTCCCGGTATTTTATTGCAGCCTTTAAAACCGGTTTTCTTTTTCTGATTTTTACCTCTCCTCTGGACAGCTTGATATTTTACAAAGCAATTCTGAGTAGTTATCCTTCGGCAACTGCAAGAGCACTCTTGGGGGTTCCAATTAACATCATTTTGGTCTGAGGCCCGTGTCATTAACCACTTTGCTACCTGCTGCCCAGTTTCTCTCAGGGTTGCCTGTAGAGCGGTAAGCAGAGCTCGGGGGGCATAGTGACTGAGGAGGCGGAGGGAGCTGGTGGGGGAGCAGCGGATGGCCGGGTAAAAGGAGCCGCTGTATCTTTAAGAGCCGAGAGAGGAGAGCGCTGGAAAGGGGCCTGTCTAGCCCTAGCCGCTCATCTCTCCCGAGCCAGATGTAGCACCGGCGACTCGCAGAGGAAGCTGCCGAAGAGGCTTCATACACCGCTCGCCCCCTGCGGCCTGGCTACCGTAGCATGCCCAGTCCCCTCACGCGCAAGCTATGGAGCCTGGAGACACGGCAGAGCAGGACCCCCACCGCGGTAAGAACTGGCGGAGCTTTCTTTTCACCAACGCAGGCGAACAGTTTGAAGGCGGGTGGCTGACCGGTCAGCACTTTGGCGGTATTGGTGTTGGCAAGGCTGGCACATCTGCCCATGGCTTTCAGTGGGGCTCTGTGCTCTTTCACACTCAGTCCCTCATGCAAGATCAGAACTTTGTGTTCTTCAACTTAGTCTGGTGATGTGGGGGGGGGAGTACTCAGTAGCAACATAAAGCTTGCTTGAAGTCTTTTCAGTGAGGGGAAAAATTAATAGCAGACTAGAGGCAGATGTCAAAAAGGCTTTTTTTTTTTTTTTTTAGCTTTCTTTTTATTGGTTATGTTTTTTGTGAGATTTGTCATTTTTTTGCACATGTTCGAACTCAGATGATCACAGCTCAGAGTAGATTAAGTCTCTGTAATCCATGGCTTGTCAGAATGAGAGATGGTAGCTGGGGCCAGACCCTGTCCCAGTGCTTCTGTTGGGGACTGAAGGATGCTTTTCTGAATCGAACACAAGTGTGTGTGATGTGCTCTGCTCACCGAATGAGAGTGAGAGTCACATGGTGGGAAATACCTGCTTACGAAACACCTTCGCTCCATGTGATCAGGATTTTAAACAATGGATGAGTTGGGCTCATCCTCTCAGTGTTACAAAACGTGTGTAAAGTCTCACACACGTTTCTACTCCATTCAAATGAATGACCATAAAAGTTTCCCTGGACTCTAGAATAAACCTTTTTTTTTTTTTTTTTTCTTCTGTTCTCCCATGGAATTGTGAGTTTGCAGGAGTGAGTCATGCTTAAAGCATCCGAAAAAGCAAAAATGCTGTGCTTTTTGTGCTAGTTTTTGCTGAGGGATCTGTCAGCTTGCAGAAAAACATTTAACCTGTACATGCCTGGAGGGTGTGTGTCGTGTTTAGTATGTTTGACATTCAACATGTGTTGGACTCGGTGTATTCAATACTAGTAATGCTAATAGTACAGTATGTGTGTTATATATCATTTTACATGCAGCATATGTTACTTTGTGCGTTTCAGTCATTGTTACCCCAGTCCGTTCAGCATTCTGCACATTACACTCAGTGTGATGTCACACTGTCCATCATGTGTCTGTTTTTTGACTGCAGCTTACAGACATGGTTTTGTCATTCAGAGCCAGGTCTGAAGAAATGGCATTTTGATACCTTTTGCTTATCGCTGCGGTATGCTGTTAATCAAGCCATAAAACGCCATTGCTTTAATGGATTTAGCACTTTTGTCTGAGCCATTATGCGCGTTTAGCTTTGCTCTGCAGGGCTGTGTTCCGAGCTCAGAGGAGCTCTGCTTCAGATGCCCCCTTGCCGAGTACCACTGCAGCGAGGAACTGTCACCTACGGTGAAATCTCCATCTCCTTTAATGTGCATCCTTTTGATTTTAAATGTGTTTACTGCTTTACAAGACAATATTTAACTGACTTGTACGCCTGTTTAGTATGGGTATAATGGAAACTGCTGATTACAAACCAGCGGTTGCCAGTTTTAGCAAGTGAAACTCGAGAGTTCGGTATTTTTCTTTCGGGGCAATAACTGGCCCAAAAGAATGTTATACTGTTTGATTAAACTTCCTCCAACCAATTTTTTATTTATTTTTTTTTTTTCTGCTTGCATTGTTTTAAGTGGTGAACACACAGCATAGCTTGAACCATAATAAAATGTAACTTGCTTATGCAGTAAAATGTGTTCTGTGAAATAGTCATGGAGGAGACTGGTTTCCTCTGCTCTGCTTTGCTGGCAAACATTAGTGCTTGTTATGGAACACGACACATCAGAGAAGCTCTCAACTCCTCCTCAGTGGGGGGGAAAAAAAAAGGCTAGCATTTTCCCAGGGAGGAAACTGTATTGACCGGACGCAGTCCATACTGTACAGATGTGTAGGGCTGAGAGTCTCCTTGACTTCAGACTGACAGCCTTCTCAAGGGAGGGCTAGGATGACAGGAACTGTGGTTCTCAAGCTTTTCTCAGCCAGAAAAAAGTTGGGTCTGAGTAAGGGGGGGAAAAAAGGAAAAAAAAAAAAATCAGATGCATGCAGCCCTAAGCTTGCTAGGAGATCTGTAGAAGATGTTTGGAGTTTTTAATAAACAAGCATACATGGGTAAAGTGCACAAGCAGATACCATGGATCTTGTGGGAGACTGACCCCCTGTAGACTTAACATGCACTTCAGCTGTTCTACTTATTAGAAACAAGTCCTGCATTTTGCAGTTTTGTTAGATTATCACCCCAGAAGGTCAGGGACTGAGAAATGGGAGGGGTATAACTGTAGCAACATAATATTTATTTACAGCTTTGATGCATATCTTTTGTTAACGTCCGTCAAGTTTGTGTTTGAGATCATAAACTGCTTTAAGAATTTGATCTGGTTGGGGCACCAAGGATTAAAGGCAAAACTTTTTTCGTAGTACCAGTGTAAGCTATGGGAAGGACGTTAATTCTACTAGATCGGTTCCTCGGCTGAAAATCCCCAGACTTGCGCAAATGAGTAAATTGAAAGAGGAAAGAGTTCAGAAAAATTGTTGGGTGTGTGGTGGTGATGGTTTATACAAAAAAGTGAAGTATTTGGGTAAGAATGTAACAGTATATTAAACATATGAGATGTAACCAAATATGCTAGATATGCCCCAGGTGTTTTTAGCTAATATTTGGATTGTGAAAAGCTCCGCTCATGTCTGAATGGCACTGGGCTGTATAGTAGAACATTAATTTGGCACCCTAGGGTTGGCAAAGTTAATGGATCAGCATAACTTTATTCCATTGCTGCTTTTTCCACAGTGGCTAAAAGGAAATGGAGAATTAACATCACCTAATTTTCAGTTTGAAATTAGGTCGGTTGTTTGCAGGAGTATAACAGCTTGGGGAGAACTAAAATATTATCGATAGTACTCGGTGAGTTATGCACAACTACTGAGGGGCACATCAGATTTATTTGCTGGATGGAAATATCCCCTCTGCCTCTCCCTGTCACATCTATGGTTGTTGGAGGTAAACCAGAATTGTGAATATAGAGGCGTGCCTTATAATTTTTGAAAAGTCCACATGGTTTTTCGCCAAACCTCCAGTGAGGTTTTATGAAATGTGTGCTGCAGAACCTCTATAACACAAACAGAAGCTTTTTGGAAGATGTCTGGCTCCATGTAGACAGTGTTCCTGCTGCTTTCACAAGTCCATCCTCACTAGCATTTTCATGCTGTGCCCAGAGAGCCAAAGTAATACCTCTTCACAAAAAATGGCCTTATCCACATGTACATCACTTTGCATGTTTATACAACCGGAATATCAGCTGGAAATTCATGTTAAAGCACTTCAGGCTGAGTAGTGACCAGCTGCTGTACTTAAGATTTTCCACTGATGTTTGGACCTCACTGATTGTCAGCATGTCCACATGTTTCGCACCACTGTGGAGAGCAAGATGTTTCAACGATACTCCATGACCCTTTGATTTGACCTAGCAGACAAAGGCCCGGATAAACTGTGGCCTATCCCGTAGAGTGAACACTTGTATCATTAGTGATCTTTCTGTGAAAATGCATACATTGCATGCATACATTCCTATGTTCCTGTGCCTTTCATAGATAGACAATATGAGTATTTATAATAATTTATAGGGGCAACTCTGAATATGCGTTTTTCCTTTTACCTTGACAGAACAGAACCAAAGGATTAAAAAAAAAAAAAAAAAATTATGGCAACATCTCCAAATATGCTTTTTTTTGAGTCATTTTTCTGTAATCGTTTTTCAGATATTAGGTGTCTAGGAGTCATTTACTGCATGCAAGTGGTAGTCAATAAGAAATTCTCACAGCGGAAAAATAAGTGTTTGTCTGAGACACTGTTTGATTAATTTGTATTGTTAGATTGTGATGCTCAGGTGAAATTTGAATCAAGCTTTTAAATATATACAAATATTAAGCGTGTTGTGCTGTTAAGTACACTACACCTCTAACTAATTTATAAAAACCTAAAAAATTTATGCTTCATAGCTGGAAATGTCCGCACTGTTCCTATGAGCTAACAGCTTTTGGTGTCTTATACAGTAATTTGGAACAGTGATCCAAACAAGAAAATGGATATGCTGTAATTAATTTGCATTTTTGCTTTAAATTATTTTGTAAATTGCTTTTATAAACAGCAGAATGTGGCAGCATGCAACTCAGAAATTTGCATCCTTATTTTGTCCTGCTAATACCGAGGTTTGAGTTCAAAAAACAAGTAAAGTTAAATTCAGTCTTATAATAGTTATTGTTAATTACTTGGCAAGTAGAATGACTAATTGATGAGGAATAGTAATGAATTATTATTTGTGGTCCTGTTGTGTTACACTTTTGTCAAATAATTTGGGATGTTAGAGTCATGGCACGTTAGGCCCATATTTCCAGAGGTATGGGAAACTGAGAATGCAGTAAGCAAACAGTCCACCCCCGGCTCTTTTTTAGATCTGCTGTTTTGTGTTCAGTTGGGGAGATATAGGATTTATTACTGTACTTCTCCCTTTCACCATAATGCAAAATTCAGTGAAATTTATTTATAAACTAGTATGTCTTCATACTTTACTGCACTCAAACGAAATGGAGTATACGGGTTCCGTTTTTTTTTTTTTTTTTTTTAGATGTTTCTGCTATTTTCATTTCATTTGTCTGTTTATGATGTAATGGGTAATATCTATGTTTTTGAAACAAATTGCAAATATAGAGTTAAATTAAACGTTACACTTTGGTTTTTTGTGAGATTATAACTTGTCTGAACTATACTCCACATTCAATGGCCCCGCTCCCCCCAACACCTCTGTTGGCCAACACAGGTCCTTTTTATTACTATTACTTTCTTCAGGGACTGAACAGTCCAGCGTAACTTGGGTGAATCATCACTGAGGACAATTTCCGAAGCCAGGATTTCTCTGTGTGGGACTGGCATAATTTAGCATCCTCACGTCAGCACAATATCACACATTTAGCATTTGGTTGCCTAATTAAAATTGCCTAGGAACCAACAGCATGTAAATTTAACATATCCATGACATCTTTTGAATTTGCGCCGTGCAGGGGACTTTGTTTCTCCTGCAGGAAGTCGAGGTACCTCACTAATCCCATGTGTCTCTCTTGCATTTTTCTGAAGGGAAATAATAAATAGGACAGTCTAATCTGGGAGTACGGTTTCATTCGCTTCATATGCAGAAACGAGAACCACCCAAGTTAGCAGTGGGTCGCTGGACTTCGGACCAAGAAAGTTCAGTCCAGATGGTAGACCACTAAGTTATTTATATAGTACTCAGTCGGGCGAAAACTCGGCTAAAGAAAGAGTGTAAAACAAAAAAAAAAAAACTTGCGGACTAAGACATTATGCAATGTAACGGTTATGCTCCGGGAGGGCGTGGTGGCACAGCAGGTTTGGCCGGGACCTTCTCTCTGGCAGGTCTGGGGTTCGAGTCCCGCTTGAGCTGCCTTGTGATGGACTGGCGTCCTCTCCTGGGTGTGTCCTCCTCCCCCTCCAGCCTTGCACCCTCTGTTGCCATGTTAGGCTCCTGCTTGCCATGACCTTGCTCGGAACAAGTGGCTTCAGCGGGGGGGGGGGGGTTTATGTTCCATATCACATCCCATCGCCAGAGATGTGTGCCTTGCTGTACGGACGGTTAATGTAGCTTATGTGTGGGTGTTGCTGTTCTTTCGAAGTATGTATGTATAAATTGCCACACGGGCCTTACAGGTTAATCTGATCTCAGTGGATCTCTGTGTTCAAGCAGCAGCCCCTAGGCCTGTGCAAGTGCTATTTGTTTCTGCTCTGACGGAGGGTGATGAAGGGTGGTACAGGTGAACCGCCCTGAGCCAAATAAGGCTGTCATTGTAGAATTAGGCACTCGGTTTCGCTGCTGTGAGCAGCCCCGTCCAGTCATCGGTAAGGGGGGAGGTGAATGTGATACTTGTGTGTGCGCTGGTCTCATCTAAACATGGGCAGACTTCATTGCAGTATGTGCAAACCTTTCCAGCGAATCCCTTTACCGTTTCGACCCGCTCGTTTCCGGTCTTGCCGCGAGAGTAAAAAGCCGTCCTCGCCTGTTCTCCGTGCACGATGCCTGCATAGCGCTGACAGGCTCGCGCACGGAGAACGTGCACATTTTACTAACATCTTTTTTTTATATTCAGGTTTCACATTGAGAGCAGGGCGCTGATGAATCTCTGCTCAGAGGCTGTTTTTCCTTTCTCTCTGTCCTGTTCTTGGCTTTGAGTCTCATAATCTTCCCTCGCGGGATTGTTGCTGGAAGCTGTGGAAGGCGAGTCAGTGGTGTGCGTGGAAGGAAGACACGTTTATGCCCATTCTGACAAATTTCTCAGGGGCTTAATTACTGTAATAATTACAACGCATCATTTAATGGCACCTTTGGAGCCCCAGCTCCATCCTGTATACCCAGCCTTAGACTCCCAAAATTTTAGTTTTGACAGCCACACCCAGCCCCAGAAACCACCTCTTAGTTGTACTTTCCAGCATTTTATTCCGGAACCAATCGGTTTACATTCTTTTCAAATTGCGGCTTTGTTAATGAGCTTTGCGTCAGAAGTGTCTGAAAAAAGCAACAAACGCACAAATTATTACTATATGTAGATACAAAATTATGGAGTATATGATCAAAGAATTTCCTTACAAAATCCCAATATGTGAAAGATATCCTTTTTAGAACCGAACAGTAATCTCTCAGATTGGAGATGACAGAGAAGGACAAAACTGGATTGGAATTTTATGCGACATTCGGTACGCCATTTAGGGTGCAGGATTTCTCAGGCCAAGAAGTTCTGCTGTGGAGATGGTAATAATTGTGATCTTAAGTGGAAAGGCTCATAAGGTGTTATTTGCTTTACTTTTAGTAGATACTTTACTCTGAAGTAATACGAACCTTTTTAAAATACAGAGTGAAGTCTTTACTTCAGCAGTGATTAATGGTTAGCACTGTTGGAATTTCAACTGGTAACTCTCAGGTCAAAGTTTCCTGCCCAGTTTTTTTTTCTTTATTTGTGTGTGTGTGTGTGTGTGTGTGTGTGTGTGTGTGTGTGTATATATATAATATATAATATATAATTTTTTTTTTTTTTTTTTTTTTTTTTTTTTTTTTTTTTAAGAGAAAGGTTGAAAGTATGTCTTGCTAATCTAAATGATCTCAACCAGTCTGACCATTCTCCAGCTGTGGGTCTGGGTCACCTGCATCACTCTGTTTTTAGAATAACATGGCTATACATTTGCATTTATTCATTTAGCAGACACTTTTCCCCAAAGCAGCACACAACTCGGAGTAAACAAAAGTGCATTACAGCACAGGGTTGGATCAGAACACCATTTAGGTGTCAGCTGAGTGCTTTTTCTGGAAGTCTTTTTTTATAATTCTGGAAGGTATTAATGCTTCTCACAGTTCACACCCTACCTCTTTCCTGCTGAAAACCTGACTGGGCTCCAGGGCTATGGTGTCTCTGCTCCCAGAGGAGCAGGGATGGCTAACGGTTGGTCTTCTCCTGCCCATCTTCCTCTTACAACCCACATCCTCTGCTGGCATCACATTTCAGGCATCAGCCTCAACTTTGTTTTACAAGGACTGGCTGTTCATTCTGAACAATAATTGTACAACAATCATAAAATTGCATGTGATTTCTGTTATCTTTGGGCCTGAAAATGCTGAGCTTGGATTCCCACATTTTCTCTATTGTCTTTCACAAGAAGGACTTGGTGTGCTCAAAGTGTGTCCTGGGCTGGGGTACATTTTTCTCTGACTGATATTTTACACCTACTGTAAAATTTGCTGCTAAAGTTTAATTCAATTTGCAAAGCTTTTTCTTTTTCAATTAATCCTGCATACTGCATTTTTTTTTTTTTTTCTGTAAGCAATTCAGTGGTTTATGTCTCATCTTAGATTGGAACATTACATTCATCAATCAGAGGATTAGCTGTATTGTTCTGCCTTCATGTAATTCGGTGCACGGAGCCCAATAGGACTCAGAGACAGAAGCAAACGTTCATTACTTCTCTGTTACAGACATTTAAACATTTAAATGACATTAAATTCATGTTTAAACGATTTTTTAATTATACTGAATTTTGTCATTAAAAGAAGCTAAAAAATAAATTGTCATTGATCTCTTGGGTGAACAAATGAAGATCCCTAGTATAGGTAATATTTGCAGGTGGAGATTAAAAGTCAACGAGGGGTGGAATGCAGCAAACTTCACTGGCATGTCAGTAGCTGCCTAACAGTTACAGTTAACTGACAAATTATGAGCACTGCAGTTCTTGTTTCTTCCATAGTTGTTGGTTCTTTATAATGGCATGTGTTACTTTTGAACATTCTTGAATACGATCAATTTATTTTTCAAGAAAATCTAAGTTCTTAGCTAAATGAGCTAACGCTCTTTGTCTGTGTATTGTCCAGCAATAGATGTTTTAGTTCTTAAATATACTCAAAGTGTTGAAAACATGTCTTGAAAATATGGCTGAATTTTCAATACTTTCCATGGAGGGAAATTCGTAAAATATTTAGCAAAATGAGAAAGGAAGGCCAAGGGTAAATATATCGGGCTCCTGATCTTTCTTTAGGATTTAGATCAGGACGAGCTTCTCGAACGGTCCTCGGCGGACGCAGCATTGCATAGAATGGAAGAGGAAAAATCCCAAAAAACAAACGGGGCCACTGTGTGAGCAAATACAGCGTGGCATTCCAGCCGGAGGTCCACAGCACGCACTTTGTGGAATGAGGTCATTGCGTTTACAGCTTCCCATCTTGCAGAGCTGCATGACATCCCGGTGAATTCCAGCACCTGTTTGGATTTACAACAGATGTTCTTTGCAGCGTCGACCAACATCTCCTGCTGCAAGCCCAGTACTGGCACGTTACGAGGCTAATATATGGAGTTTCTGTCACTCAACAGGCACACATGATCAGAACTTGTGTTCAGCAGTCATCCTAAAGCTTTAGTGGGGTCTGCTGGGAGTTTGACATGCAGCCTTTCTGGAGGTTGAAAGAATAACTAGATGTTTATAAAGCCCTCTCCACCCCCCCCATTTCAGCTTTAGGGGAAACTACGACTGCTTATCAAATCACTATTAAATACAAACCAGAATTTTTGGAGGTTTATCGCTGCTATTTCTGCTACCACACCAGAATGGGTGAAAATTAACGCATGAAGTAGGTTGCAAAGTCACACCAGCTACTTTAGCAAAGAAACGCAGAAACAGCTGTGCCTGCTTGAGATATTCCATATTTGAAATCCAGATTCCATCGACTGTGCACAAGATGTCTGAACGGGAGGAAAAGTATGGCACGCTCAGGAGGAGTCCTCATACATATTTTACCCTGTGTCAGCGCTGTGATGATCACCCAATTATGATTCTGTTCCAAAAAATGGCAAACAGGTTAGAAAGAAGATTACTTGGTATCATAACAGGGGGATGTGCATATCATGTGGCTGGGATTATTCTGAATATATTCCTCATCGTTCCATATCCATTTTTATTATAGTGCTTTATATTTTCATTATCTTTAGATGGTAGTCTGCTATTTAGTGCTGCAACATGAGCTCTTCCAGTAAATATAATATTGTGAGGTCTTTCCTCAGTGATGGTTCATTATTCACAGTATATTTAATTTTTGCTTCATTTTATAGAGAGCTCTTGACGATTGAACACACAGCGAGAGAGGCAAGCAAGGGCAAAGTGGTGCTGGTTAGATGGACTGACTTGCAGAATGTTGAGCAGGAATTCCTTAGGAAAGGATCTTGGCCCAGCTGGCATTTTGCTGACCCCACATGCCACACACAGGAGACTCTGTATCCGAAAACAGCAGCTGTGCAAATCCCTGCCGCCAGCCTCCCTCTGCTCAGGAGAGGTCCCACCAGGAAGTTGTGTCTTGCACAGGAAAAACTTCATTGTCTGCAGCTCATAACAGGGAGATGTGATACGGATCATTATGCATCATGTGTAACGATGGTCTAAACCCAACGAATGAAACGTGCATTCCGCTGTCTTTCATTCTTTGCCACGAGAGCGTTATCTGTTTTCAAAGCTGCCTGCATACTGTATACTTTGGCAACTGCATGTTTGTTTTTAATTGAAGGCATGCGGCATATGTTAATTATGTGGTGAAGTGAAGGAGAGCGGGACCTGTTGGTGACAAATTTAATTCCCGTCCTTCGCATATGAAATTAGCTGCCCTTTTCTCTGGCTGAAGTGGGGGGAAAAAAATACAGTGGCAATTATTATTTATAGAACTTGAGCAGTGCATGAATTCATTTACTTCCAGTCCTCATACAATATTTAATGTTTTGACAAATAAATGTCTCAACTTGCATAATCTTACACTTGAAGGAGTGATATTTCTTTTCATATGTACTTAAGAGTCGTTTCCAGGCAGAGATGGGAGATTCGAGGCACTTCTGATGGGGAAAGGAGTAGTATTGTTTTCGGCAGAAGTCGTGATCATTAACATCGCTTTGGTCGTACTGTTCCTGTTTCTGCCAATACGAGTTCTTTCGCTCTTTTTGCTCTTAGAAAGCAAGTGCTCTTACGTTACGATCTTAGCGTAACTAGTGGAGTTTAAAGAGCCGAGAGCCACGCTGATGAAACAGCCATGTGCTAACTGAAAACAATATGTACTGAAGGTCCGGTTTCATTCAGTGCCACTGGCTGCCTTGCAGCAAGTCCAGTGGTAGGAGTGCTGTGTTTTACCGTGGCGACCTATGTCTGCTTGGAGAACTTACAAAATTACTGGGAAACTGTGTCTTCAACTTACGAGAACAATTTACTTTGCTTCTGGGTACATCCTCTTGAACACAGGGATTGAATTCCATAAACTGTAATATGATATAAGAAATATGTGCTTGTTTTGCTCATTCATTCATTAATTCATTCATTCAGCTGGTTGCTTGTCATCATTATTCAGATTTTCTTTTTTTTTTTTATTCACCTGGCAGCCTTATTTCTTCAAGGCTGTTTACAAAGCTGACAGTTTTAATGTGTGGACTGTACAGATGAATATTCTTACTGGTATATGGAGGGCTGGATTTCAGCTGGTTTTCTTCAGCACGATACAATTAAGTCTAATACAAATAAAAACATCTTTTATCATGCTGAGGACATACTGTTTCTTCTGAGCATCTCTGAATAGTTTTTCAATGTCAAGGCGTACTTTCTGCTCTGATGTAATAACCATTAGTGCAGACTGCACAATGTGAAGCGAATTCAGTGTAGAAACAGAATACCTCTCTATACAGGCTGGCTGGACAGGAGAAGATTCAGAACAGTGCTTTTTGTGACGAGCCAAGGACAGGTTCACCTCACGCAACAGGCAGACAACAGCACGGAAGCAATGCACGACAGAAAAGTTCTCCTATCTTTAAGGACACCTAGCCCATCCTTTCCACCACCGCACAGATCTACTGCTAGGTACAGACAGTCTCATATGAACCTGAAAATATAATTCATTTCATTGGCTGTGTACTAAATAAAACTATGTATTCTTGGAACCACTCAAAAGTACAACACAAGTTCCCTTGGTCAACCAGGGACATGAACCTACAACCTTGTTGTTGCAATTTTGCATATCAATAAGTCCAAGAGAATATACATATTGATGTTGTATGTACAAAACAATCTACCTGAATCCTTCATCATCACTCCTGGCTTGGTAGCTCAGGGGTGGCACTGTTTCCTCGCATCACCTGGGCTTTGCGTTTGGGTGCGGGCTTGAATCCAGCTCAGTCTGTGTAGAGTCTGCATGTTTTCTCTGTTTGCGTATGTTTCCTCTGAGTGTTTCATTTTCTTCCCAATGTCTAAAGATATTGTGGCACGAAGTGCCATGGGTTTGGATGGGTGAATTAAGGAAGCACGGGAAGCGTTCATCTCGAATGTTTTATTGAACACCGGCACACGGAAATAATGCTCTCGGTCCGAGGACCCCGTTTCGTCAAGGACCTGCGCTTCCAGCCAGCCTTCCCAGCTTACGTAGTGCCTAGCTCTTTCTTCTTTCTCTCTCTGGCAGACGCAATCATCCCCTTGTATTCACTATACGTCACCCAAATCCAACCAATTACAGTAAACGCATTTCTCACTAAAACACGGTAATGCTGGTCGTTACAATATGTTTCAGATAACTTGGTGACACAGAATTCCAGGAAGTGTGAGTATATGTATGAGTGAATGAGGGCTGGACTTCCTTCTGCCTTATAAATCAGTGCATGATTGTAGGGAGTGCAGTGTATGTTCTATTGTAAGATACCTTGGACAGAGTTGTCAGGTGCATGAATAAATGTAGATTACACCCCAAACTTTCGACCACTGTTTGACTCACAAACTGTCAGGTATTATAAAAATTAACCAGCTGCTGCCATTCATCTTAAATCAGTACTGACACCTTGCAGAACGCATCGTCCCTGTTGTGTGTTACCATTGGCACAGATATGCCAGTGGAAATATGCAGTGGTCTGAAGTTTAAACTGTTTAAATAACTTCTCTTTAACTGAAAACCAAATGAACAGATTTCAGAGGGTGAGTCACATCATCTGCTGAGCGGAAAGCAGCGGAGGCACACCGCTTGTAGAACAAAGTCAATATTTCATATAAGTTGACGGTCAAGGCAGGATTCGTTCAGGCGGCGCTTGTGTAGATCTTCATTATATAAATATGATGGCCAAGCCTCCATTCCGTTTCACTTATGGACATTGAACAGACTGAGAGATGTGATATTTCAACTGTATTCGTATGTGTTGTCATTTACTGAGGCTCCGAAGTTCCTTCACTCCTGCTGGTGTCAGACAGTAGCTTGTGTTAGCGTGTAAAATCTTGTTTGAGAAAGTAGATCGGCGATGCCAAAAATGACAATGGTGTGTGTGTGTGTGTGTGTGTGTGTGTGTGTGTGTGTGAGGTACAGGAATTTGCTTTGTCAGAAATACAGGAATCGGTGTGTTTCAACTGGTATAATCCTTAACGTATAAGGCCACGTTACTCAATCACACACTCGCTCACTCTCATTAACCCTTCGTCCAGGTCAGGATCACGGCAGTGTGGATCCCGTTCTGGAATCGCTGGGCACAAGGCCGGGGGGGCCGGGGGGGATGTGCACCCTGAATGGGACACCATTCCGTTGCAAGGTTAAACCCACATTAGTATAAGATTTGACTGTTCTACGACTTTTTGCTGTAAATCTACTTGCGGAATAGAAATTCCAAAGTTAACCTTTGGAGAAAGAGGGATGGTTGACATGATACCGTTTTTTTTTTTTTTTATTTATTTTTTTTTTAAAGTATGTATCTCATGTCACATTGTCTGTTGATTCAACTGTCCAACTGGAAACTTAATGAGTTACGCGCGTACAAACCGAAAAGTGACATACTTCAGAGCTGAATTTGGTTAATATGAAACGTGAACATGATTTGTCCCTCTTCTCAGAGCGAAACTACAGGATATAGAAGTTCCAGAAGTTGGTGTGTTCTGCTAGTAACCCAGTCACAGGAGGCGGAGTTGGGAGGTGAGCACTGGAGTGTCTGCTTCTTTCTGATGATCCATGCTAAGCAATCTGGCTGTAAAATCTTCCCCATGGGCTTTTTGGGCAGCAGTGGGGAACTGAGGATGAGATCTCCCTACCTTTAGCAGCACTGCCTGGGGAGGTCCGTTTCACAGGCTGCTATGGAGTGTGTCCCTCACTGCAGCCTGCGCTCTGATTGGCCGCTGCTCACTGTGGAATTCCACACTGCAAGTGGCTTGTTCTCCATCTGCCTGGGGGGTGGAGGGAGAGCGACCGAGCGAGAGAGAGAGAGAGAGGGAGAGAGAGCTTGCTAGTAACGCAGCTCTCAAAGTACTCCACAAGAAAGAGCAACCCTCCTCCTCCTTTCTTTTCACAGCTTGCTTTTTCTCTGTCTTTTTTGGGGGCTGGGGGGTGTCTGAGTTCTGCTCAGACCGAGTGCCCTGTGGGATCTATCGGCGGCGCAGGAATGTCTTTGGCCGCCCCCTTGACTGAATGAGCAGTACACAGGACAAGGGAGAGAAAGGAGCACGGCGAAGTACGTAGGTACCGTTACAACTTGTTGCTGTGGGCTTGGCACGCGCAGGATGAGAGCTGCGGCTCCCCGGCCGGCCTGAGCAGGGGCCCGCCTGCACCGAGCGCGCCCTCTGCCAGGAGAGTGATCCGTCGTGTTGTTTCCCTCCACGTCCCGCAGGAGGAGGTGGCGTTTGGTCAGCAGCGCGGCGTGCTGGTGAGATCCACAGGTAGGTTACTCGCTGGCAAAGCCAGCTTCACGCCTCACACACTCTTGTTGTCAAACTTTAGTCTGTGACTTCATTTTAAGCAACTGAACTGAAAAAATCAAACAAAGACTTTTCAAACATGCAACTCTAAGGATGGCTATCGGTCACTTCTTGAGACTCACAAGTTGTGGAGTGATTTAATATTGCCCTGATCTCTAAAATAGGGCCAGTTAGAGGAGACATGTGGTCTATTTATAATCTGCGCAACAGTTCAATGAACATAAGCATATGAATGTGTCTGATTAGTACATATTTAATTTTTTTTTTTGTCAGAAATTAGTAATCCAAGTTACTTGTGAAATATTGCAATTAATTGTGCTAATATTTCAATTTTTTGCTTTGATTTTTAACTTTTATGTTGAAAAACAGCTACTAATTCTAAGTTTGTGAAGGTCGTGTGTGTGTGTGTGTGTGTGTGTGTGTGTGTGTGTGTGTGTGTAAGAGAGAGAAAGAGCATATATGTCTGATGTTTTCTACAAGGTTTTGCTTTTAAAAGCTTCAACTGGTCATAATTTTCTTGTTTTCCACTCATCTTTTGTGGACCATAGATCCAGAGGTCTTTGGTTGCCATTGGACTCTTGGTTTGTCTGCCATTATTGTCCTATTAATAGTCTCTGGATAGCAGCTGGGGAAGGAAGTTCCCCTTGAGGCGGATCATTGTGATGTATCGTGTTGGGCAACAGTGGCAAATTATGGCAATCCTAGAATGTGGAGGAGACCTCACTCAGGGCTAACATGAGAAACGATGCTTTTCTCCACGGTGCAAATATGACATGATCTAGATATAAGCTCAGCTCTAGTTTTAAGTGACATGGGTTGGATATGAGACGACTAAGATGACAGATTTGTTTTGATATGGACCTGAAATGGGTCTGAAATCATGCAGACCTGACACTACCCCTTGTGTTGACAAAAAATGCTTCTGAGGCCATCCATGTGGAAAGGCTCCAAATAACCTTTCGAGTTTTCAGACCCCCTGTTGTGGACCTCAACATATCCTCCTGTTATTTTAATGTAGTTTTGATCCAGGGTGAGAACTAGATACCGCAGGAACCATTGCTTGCATCTTGGGTAGGATGGAAAGCTTCAAGTGATATATGCGCAACTCCTCAGTTGTTTATAGACACAAATTATCAGTTGGTGAATCCCCCAAAAAACTTTTACATTCAGTTAATTGAGGAAATCTTTACTGTTCAGCCTTTCGATCTTAACCATAACAATTCCCCCCCCCCCCCAGATAATGTGTGGTTTATATCCTTGATTTTTTTTTTTTTAATTTTATTATATATTGTCCTCACTGTATGAATTCTGCTCTAATCTTGTCACTGTGTTTCCTGTTGCCTGGAGGCAGTTTATTAGTCTGTCTGTAGTATCTTCTCCTTGGTGAAAGTGGCACTGTGTCTATCTGCTTCAGTCATCTTCACACAGTATAGCTGCTTGACCCGTGAGTCCATCTGCCATCCCAAACAAACGGGGGGTTGGCAGGGGTCCTCTCTGCTTCATGCCCACTGAGATGTGTGTTGCTGACACACACTGCCGTATCTCTTTGCACTACCTGTCAGCGTGTCTGCCAAGTGCAAGAAACCAGGAATCATCTCCCTGAGAATCTAATGTATTAATACGGAACTCAGCCTGAGTGATTTGAAACTCTTTGACGGACTTTTGTTTTAATGACACAGGTTTGAAAGGAGCATGAACAGTATTTGCTTTGGTTAATTTTTGCATGAAAGGCCTCATTTCAGGTTGTGGGATTTCATCCATAGTGGAAGTACAGCGCTGTACTTGGCTTGGTTGATGGTTATTGTTGAGCACACTAGTGCAAGGACGATGTTTGTACAATGTTTGCCAACCTCAAGTGTAGTTCGCTTGGTGGCTGACGGAGCTTCTCCTCTTTGTTCTGGGTCTGCTAAACTGTGTTGTGTGGGGAAACGGGACCGAATGCTCACTGACCGTCCATCAGTCTTAAAACCTCCGCAAAGAGTAGTCTCACCATATCCGCTTGCCTGTTCTGTGAAAGATACGCTGTCTCTGCTACAATCGTGAATCAATAGCGCCAGCAGTCGAAATCCTTATATTGGTGTTTCACTGGGGACCCAAACTACTGAGCGTTTCCCCTAGGGATTTAAAATGTTAATATTATTTTAAAATTTTATATACATATTTTACATAAATATTTTAAAGGTTTTTTGAATAACTTACTTTTTAGCCACTGGAACATTTCAAAGTACAATCTAAGAGTTGGAGAAGTTTCTGTATTCATGTCTACATAATGTGCAACTGTCTGAAGGTGGAGATAATGTACGTGTGTGCTCTTGTTCGTCAGAAAACATTACTGTTATTTACTTTAGTTACTTTGTTTTACTGTAATTTATGTATTTTTATTGACCATCTTTTTACGTGACCGTATGCAGTAAAAGAAAGTGCCTGCTGGAGAACAGAAAGAGGTGAAACACATGGTGCCCTTTGGTCTGTTTTAGGTTTTGTTTCCTTATTAATTAAATTTTCCCCTATGATTAATTGTATTCACGATGGAAAAACATGACTGACGTCACTAGAGTTATAGAAAAGTCGTGACTGTCTTGACCCAACTCGCCCTTATTTTTCATGTTGCGAAATAGGCTGTTAAATGATTATTCCATGAACTTTGGTATTCCTCCAGGAATTTCACTCCTGATTTTTACACGTCACAGCAAAGTGATTGGTCTTTTACGTAAGTCCTCATTGTCCCACCAAGAAACCATTCAAAGGTGAATGTTTCGCACTACTGAGATCTTGCATGTTTTTGAGTTGCTTTTCCAATTTGCAGCCATATCAATACGTGACTGCAATGAACCAGTGTCCCCTCCAGGCTGTAGCCTCTCTAGCTTTGCACCTGGTGTTTCCTTGCATAGGCTCCAGACAGACAGGACCCTGTGTTGGACAAGAGGTTAATAGATTAATAATCTATTTTGCTTTAGCAAATGCATACGTTTTCCCCATATACTAGATCATATACTGATGGAATTGTCCATCCATCCATCCATCCATCTTCCTCCGCTTTTATCCGGGGCCGGGTCGCGGGGGCAGCAGTCCGAGCAGAGTACTCCAGACCTCCCTCTCCCCGCACACCTCCTCCAGTTCCTCTGGGGGAACCCCAAGGCGTTCCCAGGCCAGCCGGGAGACATAGTCTCTCCAACGTGTCCTGGGTCTGCCCCGAGGCCTCCTCCCAGTGGGACAAGCCCGGAGCACCTCCCCAGGGAGGCGTCCAGGAGGCATCCGGAACAGATGCCCGAGCCACCTCAACTGGCTCCTCTCGATGCGGAGGAGCAGCGGCTCTACTCCGAGCTCCTCCCGGGTGACTGAGCTCCTCACCCTATCCCTAAGGGTGCGCCCAGCCACTCTGCGGAGGAAACTCATTTCTGCCGCTTGTATCCGCGATCTCATTCTTTCGGTCATGATCCAGAGTTCATGACCATAGGTGAGGGTAGGAACGTAGATTGACCGGTAAATTGAGAGCTTCGCCTTACGACTCAGCTCCCTCTTCACCACAACAGACCGGTACAATGACCGCATTACTGCAGACGCCGCACCGATCCGTCTGTCGACCTGCCGCTCCATTTTTCCCTCACTCGTGAACAAGACCCCGAGATACTTAAACTCCTCCACTTGAGGGAGCAACTCCCCCCTAACCCGGAGGGAGCAATCCACCTTTTTCCGACTGAGAACCATGGCCTCGGATTTGGAGGTGCTGATTCTCATCCCCGCCGCTTCGCACACGGCTGCAAACCTCCCCAGTGCACGCTGCAAGTCTTGACTTGATGAAGCCAACAGGACCACATCGTCCGCAAAAAGCAGAGACGAGATCTCGCGGCCACCAAAACAGACACCCTCCGTTCCCTGACTGCGCCTAGAAATTCTGTCCATAAAAATAATGAACAGAATCGGTGACAAAGGGCAGCCCTGGCGGAGTCCAACATGCACCGGGAACAGGTCTGACTTACTGCCGGCAATGCGAACCAAGCTCCTGCTCCGGTCATACAGGGAACAAACAGCCCGTAGCAACGAGCCCCGAACCCCATAATCCCGAAGTACCCCCCACAGGATGCCACGAGGGACACGGTCGAATGCCTTCTCCAGGTCCACAAAACACATATGGACTGGTTGGGCAAACTCCCACGAACCCTCCAACACCCTAGTGAGGGTATAGAGCTGGTCCAGTGTTCCACGGCCAGGGCGAAAACCGCATTGCTCCTCCTGAATCCGAGGTTCGACTATCGGTCGGATTCTCCTTTCCAGTACCCTGGCATAGACTTTCCCAGGGAGGCTAAGGAGTGTGATCCCCCTGTAGTTGGAACACAATCTCCGGTCCCCCTTCTTAAAAAGAGGGACCACCACCCCGGTCTGCCAGTCCAGAGGCACCGTTCCCGAACTCCACGCGATGCTGCAGAGGCGTGTCAGCCAAGACAGCCCCACAACATCCAGAGACTTGAGAAACTCGGGGCGGATCTCATCCACCCCCGGAGCCTTGCCACCGAGGAGTTTTTTGACTACCTCAGCAACTTCAGCCAGGGTAATGGACGAGTCCCCCTCCGAGTCCCCAGCCTCAGCTTCCTCTACGGAAGGCGTGTCGGAGGGATTGAGGAGATCCTCAAAGTACTCCTTCCACCGCCCGAGAACATCCTCAGCTGAGGTCAGCAGCGCACCACTTCCACTGTAAACAGTGTTCGTGGAACACCGCTTCCCCCCTCTGAGTCGCCGGACGGTTTGCCAGAATCTCTTTGAGGCCGACCGAAAGTCTTCCTCCATGGCCTCACCGAACTCCTCCCAAGCCCGAGTTTTTGCCGCGGCGACTGCCAGAGCCGCGCTCCGTTTGGCCCGTCGGTACCTGTCAGCTGCTTCAGGAGTCCCATGAGCCAGCCAGGCCCGATAGAACTCCTTCTTCAGCTTGACGGCATCCCTTACTTCCGGTGTCCACCACCGTGTTCGGGGATTGCCGCCGCGACAGGCACCGGAGACCTTATGGCCGCAGCTCCGAACCGCCGCACCGACAATGGAGGAGCGGAACATAGTCCATTCGGACTCAATGTCCCCCACCTCCCTCGGGACCTGGTTGAAACTCTGTCGGAGGTGGGAGTTGAAGACCTCTCTGACAGGGGCCTCCGCCAAACGTTCCCAACAGACCCTCACTATGCGTTTGGGCCTGCCAGGTCTGTCCAGCTTTTTCCCCCGCCATCGAATCCAACTCACCACCAGGTGGTGATCAGTTGACAGCTCAGCCCCTCTCTTCACCCGAGTGTCCAAAACATATGGCCGAAGGTCAGAAGAAACGACTACAAAGTCGATCATCGACCTCCGACCTAGGGTGTCCTGGTGCCAAGTGCACTGGTGGACACCCTTATGCATGAACATGGTGTTCGTTATGGATAAACCGCGACTAGCACAGAAATCCAATAACAACTCACCGCTCGGGTTCAGATCAGGGAGGCCGTTCCTCCCAATCACGCCCCTCCAGGTATCACCGTCGCTGCCCACGTGGGCGTTAAAGTCCCCCAGTAGAACGACAGAGTCCCCAGTGGGAGCGCTTTCCAGCACGCCCCCCAGGGACTCTAAAAAGGCCGGGTACTCTACACTGCCGCTAGGCGCATAAGCACAAACGACAGTGAGAGACCGTTCCCTGACCCGAAGGCGTAGGGAGATGACCCTCTCATTCACCGGGGTAGACTCCAACACATGGCGGCTGAACTGGGGGGCTATTAATAAGCCCACACCAGCCCGCCGCCTCTCACCTTGGGCAACGCCAGAATAGTGGAGAGTCCACCCTCGATCGAGTAGAGTGGTTCCAGAACCCAAGCTGTGAGTGGAAGTGAGCCCGACTATATCTAGACGGTATCTCTCAACTTCCCGCACCAGCTCAGGCTCCTTCCCCGCCAGTGAGGTGACATTCCAAGTCCCAAAAACCAGAGTTGGCGCCCGAGGTTTGGGTCGGCCGGGCACTCGGCCCCGACCACCGCCCAAATCACAACGCACCGGCCCCTTATGGTTTCTCCGGCAGGTGGTGAGCCCACCGAAGAGCGGCTCCACGTTGTGGCTTCGGGCTGAGCCCGGCCAGGCCCCGTGGGCATAGACCTGGCCACCAGGCGCTCGCATGCGAGCCCCCCCCCCAGGCCTGGCTCCAGGGTGGGGCCCCGGTGACCCCATACCGGGCGGGGTAAACGGACGCCTTGATTTTTTTGTCATAAGGGGTTTTTGAACCGCGCTTTGTCTCGTCTGTCATCCAGGACCTGTCTGCCATGGGAGACCCTACCAGGGGCATGTAGCCCCAGACAACATAGCTCTTGGACTCATTCAGGCACTCAAACCCCTCCACCACGATAAGGTGGCGGTTCACGGAGGAGTGGAATTGTTATAAGGAATATTTCAGTCTTTCGTGCTTTATTAAACACTTCATCAGCCATCATATTTTGACTCATTAGCCATGATTGAATATAAAAATTACACAGTCTTATTTTTAACCTGTTAGCTCCAGATACCAAATTTAAACTGTATGAGTAGTGCGCTTTCTTGTATCAGATATCATATTTCCTTGGCTCTTTATGAGACAGTCACCCAATCATTACATTCATTTTGTTTGCTGATCAGATTACTTAAACTTTCATCCTCCAGAATGGAAATGAACAAACAATACATGCTTTTATAACAATGGCAGTAATTAGACATGTTTTTGTAGTTCTTGATTTATTAATAGCTGCTTCCAAATCGCTTCTCTAGGTTATTTGAAAGTTTTGTAGAAACTGTCCCATGCAGCTTCACTGATGGTAGTGGCATCATTAATTTATATGGCGAGGTCTGTTATTTCACAAGAAGGGATTCTTCAGAACGTACTTTGGATTATTCCCTTGCTTAGTTGACGCTTTTATCCAACATGTAGTACCTTGTTCAAGCATGCTGCAGCTGGGCCCTGCTTGGAAGTTGAATCACAACTTTCAAGCTACAAGTCATTGTCCTTAAACACTACGTTACATGCTGACCTTTAAAGGACATGCTGTCTGGGCCTCAATGTGGACTGCGTATGGTCACCGTAGCTCTTGGGTGGACATGAACTTCAGACCACAAATGTTCTCTTGTTGATGTCTAGGAGCATCTTCGGGGCAATATGGAGAAAACTGCAGCACTTACCATAGCTGTATAGATGTGCTGTGTTTCTGGCACTGTATGGATGTGACAGACACACTGCTTTTGTTCTGAATACAGATCCAGGATTGGTCTGCCTCTGTATATCTAATGCACTGGGCTCTGTTAACCACAGATGTTTTTCTCATAGACTTACTCTCCTTTTGACTCCTTAGCAGTGCATAATGACATGTCAACTCATCGCCAAACCACAAGAAACTGCTCTGCCATATTTTTTTTTTGTGTTTTTGATCAGTCTACAGGAACTGGAATAAAATAAGGCATGTGAAACCCCAAACTGTATGCCTGAATCACTGGGGCTTGAAACAAGGCTCACAAAGTGATTTCTGTTCAGTTTCGGTGGATATTAGGCTAGAAATAGGCTGGTTATAGGTGCACATAGTCATCAGAAACTTAACAGTAATTGATCTCATTGTGCCATGTACCTGTTACCCAGGTGGCCTGGTGTACTCAAACTTTTTAGTGGTACTGTAAAGTGTGTAGCACCCCTATCAAGTGTGCACCCTGGTTCTTTTTCACATGGAAAATCCATATGATATGCTCATCTAAGGAAACTTCTTGTAATTATTGTGAATAATTTACTGTGAATATGCAATCAGATCGAAGGCATAGATGAGATCTAATGAGTTATAAATCAAAACATGAGAAATTTGTATTCATCAAAGATGATGCCTCTAACATCAGGGCATTGAATTTTTTTTTTTTTTTTAAGTTTTGCCAAATATTTAGATTTACATTTATTCATTTAGCAGGCACTTTACATCTCAGCGAAAATACAATTTGTGCATTACATTAAGAGAAAAGACAGTTGCAGACATGTGATTCTTAAGTAAACCTAGTTTGTTCCTTTCCACTTGATGCACCGATGTTCATTGCTCGAGTAGGTGCATAAAGCTTACTATAGAGTGGCTTTCAGTGTTGTAGTATTTAGGCAGAACTGAAAACCAGAAAGTACACATTATATATTTGGAGCAGTGCCGTTCCTCTGAGAATCTGTAATATCTTGTGCTTTCCCCGCCTTGTGCATCCGCTGTTTACTGTGCCGCTCGAACTTCTTTGCTGAAACGATATTCGTAGTCGCTTTTGTGGTCGGTTTGGGCACTTGAATCCACTACTCTCCACAGAGTGAGAGAAAAGTGCTTATTATACTTGCATCAGAACTTTTTCTTTCCTTGGCCAAATCTTTTGAAGTCAAGCATTTTTCTATCCCAAGTCAAGCCCACAACAACACGCCAGCTCACACCAGAAGACACAATCACGCAAGGCCCGACCTCAGCTGCTCTCTGGCAGTCAGCCACGGGTTGTAAGTCTCTCATTTTTATTGTCGAAGGACAGGGCAACAAACTCCAGAAGACACAATGCCTGTAAGCCTAAGTCTTTGTGCATTGCCCTCCACCTCAGTGATGTACTTTGGGGAGATTTTGACGGGAAAAGTCCTGTGTCTGGCCATTTTCCAAGTGCTCGCTTCGGATACAGCACGCTAGTTCTCGGCTTTAGAGAACCGTTGCTTCAGGGAGAACACTTCGATGCATGGAGGAATTTGTGGATGTACTCGAGTTAATACAGCAGCCCCCTAGAGCATGGTACCTGTGGTACCTCACCTGTAGTGGCTGCTGCGCTCTATAGTTTGGACCATGTAAGCAAACATGAAGGTCTGGTTACTACTCTATAGTGTAACTTGTATTTCATAAATTTAGTAGGTTATTAAAATTTGAAACACAACTGCTATTTAGATACTTTTTCAGGTGAATTAATATTTTACTCAACTGTAACATCTTGCTTTAAACTGGGATGAATCTTATGCAGTAGTTTTGCTTTAAATACAAATTTTGAATATCTGTGTTAGAGTTACGTTTTAAAAAATTCCAGCAAGGTGGCATTAAAAAGTAATTCATGCAATTTACGACTGCCTATTGAATATAATTTGTTTTGCAAAACTTTTGAAAGTCTTTTAAAATAACTGACCTCACTGGTTTTAATTCATTTTCTAGAGTATTTATCATGCACATAAATGTAATACAGTTTTTTCGCTATTTGCTGACAAAGGCTACATAATTTATTAAATATAAGCAATGCACAAGTTAAATGGACATTACTGGAGCATTTTTAGTTTTAAATTAGACTTCTAGTGAGACCAGTATGTTGTGTTTCAGCTGCAGTGTAGTTATTCGAAGATATAGAGCAAAGATAGGTAAATCCATTACTGCAGTCTGTACATTAGTATCATCATGTTTTACTCTGTTTCTCAAGACTTCTGAAATGGAAACCCTCCGACTGTGTGAAAATCCCACCATGTGTGTGCATTTGTGATAGTCTGGCTCTCTGTATTTGCTTATTAGTGTATATTACGTGATTGTGACTATGTATTTTGTGTGTGTGCGCGCGCGCGCACGCACGTGTCTACCCTTCTCTGGCAGCACACACCGTAATTTATCAGCAGTACACATTAGCCAGATGTAACGAACTCTCCACAGCCTTTTGTCTTGCCTGGTTCTAATTTATGATTAGGTTTATGATTAAATTTAATCTTGAGCCTCACCTCTAAATTCCACTGTGTGAAGGTGGACCTGCCAGTGAACAGAGCATTCCCCCCCCCCTCCCCCCGCATGCTGTTTTACATCAGTTCCTACTACTCCCACAGGCTGGACACCAATAACTGAATGAAATATGGTTATTTTTATTATTATTATTATTTTTTCAGAGCTTTTAAAGTTAACAAATACTCATTGCTATGAGCTCCACATGTGCCGAAACACCTGCTAATTTGTTATACTTCTGCTTGGTGCGAACGCTGGCTCATATCCAGAGTTTTCTGAACTTTTTCTGCAGCTTTACAACATTACATTTTTTTGTTCAATTTTCTCACAAGGCCACGCTTGAATTTGATGTATAGTATTTATCTTTGCAATTTCTGTGCTTTGCATTTCCCATCCTGTAGTTTCACTGCCTCCGCTAATTTAGCAGAAATAACTTATGAATACTCATAACCTGTAAATAATCTCAATGAGCATTTATTTATAACTGCTACCTGGGTAAGCTTGTAGGTGTGTCTGTCTGAAATTCACAGCTAAAATCTGACAAGCTGCAGCAAAGCTTGAAGGAGTCTATCACATTTAATTTGTGTGAACACTGGCAGACAGGTACCTGTTGCTGGAAACAGCATGTGCTCTAAGTGAGGGGTGGGGGCTGTCAGTGATGGGCAGAAGGCCTGTTTCTCCACATATTGGAAGAGGAAAAAAGATAAAAGCACGAGGCTTGAGTGTACTGAGCACTGACTATCAGGAATATCATGAATACATTATGCAGCCATTTCTGGCTATAGACCTTATGCTTCCAGTCTGGATCCTAGCCATCTCATTCAATAAAGAGAGGGAAATTTTAGCCTCTTGTTGCTGGAGCCCATCCAGTACCTGTAGTTCTGAACACCCAGCTCATAAAATCTTGATGTTGGTAAATTGTTGCAAAGTCATAAATCCTATTTGTTTTCAACAAGCTGGGTGCTTTATTGTTTTATTTATTTAATTACTAACAACTTAATAATTTGGCCTGACTTGGCTGCAGCGCAGGATGCATTTGGGCTGATTTGATGACTCGGAGCCGACCTGAGCCGCTAGACAGGAGCCTACATCTGATGTAGAGGTTCAGTGACTGAAATGGTAGCCACAAGGTTGCAAGTTTAAATCCCATTAGGGGCACTTTTTAACGTGGTTTCTTAACCAGAATGGGATCAGCGAAAAATGCGTGAAGTGAGCTGCATGAGTTCCTTGCAGTTAAGATCGTTGCCGTTTTTCACGAGGTTGAATATGGGTACTGAGCGATGCCAGTGCAGAGCTGGCCACTTCCTTCCTTGGCAGGCTATGCTCCAGCCCCTCTCCACACTTCTGTGGGCAGCAAAATTGAAGGAGGAAACCTTCTTAAATATTCTTAGGATGTTTCCTTCATTGCTAATGGCATTGAATTATGTGAGGGTAACTCACACTGCTGCTTTCTCCGTTTTATCTGGGGGGGGAAAAAAAAAAATTGAGGGCAGCGCAGTGGGTAGCACTGCTGCCTCACAGCACCCCTGGGTTGATTGAAATGGGTTTGAATCCAGTTCAGTGTTTGTGGAGTTGGCATGTACTTCGTGTGTTTGGTAGCATAGTGGTTAGAGCTGTTGCCTTTAGATGCAAAGGTTGCAGGTTCCATCCATCCCCACCTCTGGCTGTAGTACTCCTGAGCAAAGTAATTACCAGAAAAATTGCTCCAATAACATTACCCAGCTGTACACATGGGTAACTAATGATAGGTAGACTGACATTGTAAGTCACTTTGGAGAAAAGCATCAGCTAAATGAATAAATGTAAATGTGTGTATGGATTTTCTCTGGGTGAATGTCTGGTTTCTTCCCATAATCCAAGGATCTGTTTCAGATGATATGGTGCCCTTACTGTGTATATGTGTGTGCCTACCCTGTAATGGGCCGACCTCCTGTCCAGGGTGTACCTACACCTCCTTGCACCCTGTGCTTCTGTGGCAGACTCTGGAGCACCATGACCCTCAACTGGACAAGCATTTAATGATAGTGAGAGGAGGGGAAAAAAAAAAAGAAGTTGAATTGTGTTTCCTGCTATGGTTTTTGGAAAAGTTATTTTGAGGGTTTGGGGCCGTTTTCCATCTTGGGCTACTGTTGGCATGTTCTGTTTAAGGCAGCTTGTTGCTACTAACATCAGTATATTAATGTGTTCAAAGTATATTTTGTATGCAAGATATGGGATTTGGGGATGGGATGAAAATGGAATTAAAATGGAGAGTTCAGTCTCAAATTTCAGACTTTTTGACAGTTTCCCTCCTACACAGTCTCCCTTAAATAACCTCACAGCACAAACACCATGCTTTTTAGACACGCACCAGAGCTTATGCAATTTAGAAAATCCAGCAAGTTCTCCACACAGCCATAAAACATGACACCTTTACTGTGTTTTCATTCACTTTTCCTTTAGATACACCTGCTAAAAAGACACCTGGTAAATGACCATTCTGAACACAGTAAAATGTGAAAAATGGACTCTGAGTCATCTGTACAGGACTTTTGCCTACATTTAATGATAGGTGGCCTGCGATATGGTCACAGTGAGGCCCGCTGATGTCATCATGGCTTGCCTGTGAGGTGACAGCAGCAGCTCTGATTGCTCAGAAAGTGGTACTTCTCATATATGACAGCATCAGTTATTACAGCTGAGTTACTAAACTCCTATTCGGAATTACCCATTGACCGCCTTTCTTTAGGTCTGATGCAAGGGTCAAAGAGTACCCACACCAAGTTCTCCACCATCTTTTTGAGAACCTATTTAATGACATGCTAAGTTAGTTGCAGCAATAGGAATGAAAGCACGCACCAGTCGGCTTGATTTCACACGAAAATGGGTGCTCCACATGTCGGTGATGTGCAGCGGTGTGGCTGACTGATCCGGAATCCACGGCCAACTAAATAAATCCGATGGAGCTGCCGTGCTCACAAGGAAAGTGGGTCATCCCGGAAGAGAACATGGGCTGTGCTTTAGAGGAGATCAGGATACATTCCCAGTCTTGGAACATAGACAGGATGTGGGAGATGAGGCAGACTGCATAAGAGCAAGAAAAGTATAAAACTGTCTCTCAAATCTTTTATTTTACTTTATTTTTAAGCACTTTCTGCAAAATGCTTGATGAGCAACTGTGGCCGCTTTGGTTTTCAGCAGAAATCAAATCGTAAGCACACATTTTAAAAAATCGAAAACCTAAATAGAGCTCGGATTGAAACTATTTGTCTTTTGTTCATAAAATTTTAGCCTCCAGCTTTGTAGAGGGATTTATTTTTGAAGCATAGATTAAAAGCAAACCATCTTGCGCATAAGCACACAGAATAGATCAAACCAGCTGTCTACGATTTTTTAGGTTGTTTACAATATTAAATTTAGATGGGGGGGGGGGGATTTTACAATGTGCATTTTAATAAGGTGTTAAAAGAGCATATTATCTCTGCTTCCCAGTCTCTGTTGTGATGAAGGAGGACTTATGATTTCTTCTTACCCTCTTCAGCTCTTTTCCAGTATCTGTTTTTTGCAGCTGAAAAACACCAGTTTCTCAAAAGGCAGGTCATTGACTTCCATCTGAACTCTTATTTATTCATTTAGCTGATGCTTTTCTCCAAAGGGATTTAAAATGTTAGGTTCATGTACTAAGCTACTTACAATTATTTACCCATTCATACAACTGAGTAATTTTTACCAGAGCAATTCAGGGAAAGCAGTCTCAACCCCTGGGAGAAGTACCCAGAAGGGACAACACTTCAGGTCCATCTAGCTTCATCAGCTCACCTGACCTCAGTTGACCAAATGTCCAATTCCCAGCCTATAAAAGGGATGAAGCACTAACACAGATTGCTGAACCCACCTTGCCAGTGCCACCTGCCGGATCTCTGCATTCTCCAGTCTAAGTTCACCAGACGTCTCGTCACCAAGCCGCCATGCGCTTCTTCCTTCATCGGTCACCTGAGTACCATTTCCCCATTCAATACTAATGGCAGAGCCCACTTGTAAATAATCTTCATAGCTCAGCTCACAGCACTTCACGTCAGTGTCTGATTGTAGCAAAGGCACCTTGCTCAAGGTTGTTATAGTGGGAGTGGGGATTAGAAACCCAGGTCCTTTATCTGTAAAGCAACGTCTCTAACCACTACACTGCCAGCATGGATATCCTGCACAGGTGAACTACTGATTAAAAATGACCTAAAACAGAAAGGTTGAGCAGATCTCCCTTTCTTTCTCTATGAATATGGGGCAGCACAGTGGTACAGCAAGTAGGGCTGCTGTCTCACAGTGCCTGGGTGGTGCAAGAGGACATGGGTTCAATCCCTGCTCGGTCTGTGTGGAGTTTGCATGTTGTCTCTGTGTCTGCGTGGGTTTCCTCCAGCTGTTCCGGTTTCCTCCCACAGTCCAAAGAAATGTTGTTTAGGTTCCCACATAGTGTGTGAATGACAGAGGGAGTGTGTTCCACTGATGTATGGATGAGCGACCCATTGCAAGTAGGGTATCTAGCAGTGTAAGTCACCGCAGTGAATAAGGTGTGTGGCCTCATAACACGACATAGAGTTCGGTGGAAGTGACTTTGGAGAAAAGTGTCTGCTAAATAAATAAATGTAATATATAAGCACAGTTAAAACAACTGAATTTACTGTTTCATACACAGTTTTTTCATTCTGAATGTGCTTACTGGAGGTGGTGAACAGCATGAAACTCACTTTAAAAAAGTGGTTTCATTCACAAGATTCTTAATTTTAAAATAGACTAGCAAAGGCTATTTTTTCATACTGTAATGAAGCTGGCAATGTAGGAATGGCCTCAGTGTTTCTATGCCTACAATGTTTGTGGTTCTTTTGCCTCCTTTCTCTGTGACAGATTGCGTTTTGCTAGTTAAGATGTGCTATACAGGTTCTGGTACAGGTTCTCAGACAATCCCAAACTCCTCTCTTTGAGAACCTGTCATCTGAAGGTAACTCATGGCGAGTTATAGAGCCTGAACTAAAAACAGCAAATAGTCCCTAAAAGCAGAAATATGACTGATCAGGAGCCAGCTGTCAGAGGCATGCTGTGCCCCAACTGGGTGCTTGTCGCAAGGATTAAGACTTGTGTTTGCTGTGCTTCCCTCCAGCTTGGCCCCTGGTGCTTTTTGAGAGTAGATCTCTCCAAATAATAAACAAAAGTTGTTTTATGCTTTCCCATTTTCTCTGTTATATCTTTTACTTCATTTTACCCCTTTTTTTCACCAATTTTATTCATGGCAAATCACCCAGTTATGTCTATGCAGTACACCCACGCCAACTCTATATAAATATGAGGAGGAGTGATCACAGGCGCCACCCGCTTCATTTCACTGTACAAGCTTCAGGCTTCATTGGGCAGAAGAATATGTTCGAAACAAAGTGCTATTTACCCAGTTTCGGATGCAAACTTGTAGGCCCTCAACCTGTAATATCAGTGGAGATTTGAGAATGATGCTGCTTTCAGAAATCAAGTACAGTCAAGTAGTAACATCTCACAGTATAGTAAATTCCAGCTAGCCAAGCTCGGGGAGAGAATTTAATGGTCCTCATTTATTTACATAATTGCAAAATAAATGCATTTTCTTGTCATCATAAAATGATGCTGTTCTCTATTCTAACTGTAAATGGCCAGTGCCCAGTCTCTCTCTGTAGGTCCGTGCTCACCCTTCATCCTATTTATTCATCCTCTGTGTGACTAGAGATCAGTTTAATTATAGTAAGCCATCGTCTGTCAATGAAGTCCTTGGAGGAAGTGCTGGGAACTTGGGGCATGGGTTGATAGAATCGCAGACAAACAGGTCAGCACCAGTAAGTACAAAGGAAAAAGAATGCAACTTATCAGATTAAACTAAGAGTTTAAAGTGAATTGGTTTTATGTGCAGAACAAGATACATTGTGTGCTCCATTGTCAGTGTTCAGATTTTGTATTTTATATGAAATTAAATCCAATGTGACTGCTACACAGTCACTGTATTACAGCTGTGTGCATTGTACTCAAATGTTATGTAATCATGGAACTATTTATGAAATTGGAACATTTTACTTGCAGTGAGTGGGGTATATTTTATTAATTTTTTAGCATGTTACGAGTGAGGAAGCAACAAAGTCGTTCAATGAGAAGTGCTATGACCTCCAAATTCTGGGTGTGTGGGACTGAGGCCAACTCCACAGCTCAGTCCAGAGTTTATATATTCTTACTGTTTTATGAGTTCTCCAGTTTCCTCTCACCTTCCTAAGATGTTTCTTGAGGTGAAGTGGCAAGTTTAAATTACCTTTGACAGTCCTGTCCTTCTTCATGTCTTGTGAGAGACTGGTGGGTTTTTTTTTTTAATTTTTTTAAGGGTTTCCCTGTGATCTGAGAATATAAAGTACATTAATGGTTATGTGCTTCTTATGAGCTACTAAAAATCCGTCTAACTTTAGCCAGTAGCTCAGTGTTTGCTCATCCAGAATAAAGTGACTAAATGCATGTCAAGTGTAAGAATAGGTGGAAAAAGAAAAATCAAGTGCGCCAGCTGTCCATTCGCTGCAATAGTTCAGGTCATAATTGGGGTCTATCTCAAAAAGCAGCCTGTGAAGTCTAGTGAACTGTGCACTGTGATGTTCTATTTTGAACTTTCTCTCAGTGTGTGCAGCCACACACAGTGAGAGTACAGATTAAAAAGCTTGTTTTGATCCAATTTCGACCTTTGACAAGTTCGTGTTACACTGGCCTACCTAAGACTGGACCTCTTTTGACAGGATGCTCAGCCACAAACATGCATACCTGGAGGTCCTTCTTCAGTATCTTTGAGTTTCTTCCATTCTCTGTGACTTCTGAAGCTCAAAAATCTGCTGGGTCTGCGTTTTCAAGACCACTGAACACAACACAAATGCTTTAATAAGACTAAAGAAACCCAGAAATGAAGAAGGTATCCTGAAGATATTCCAAACAGGTTGTCACATTATCTTGCTACTTATTTCATGTTTTAAACTTAGTTTGCATCCTAAGTTCAATATTGAAGAACTTATACCTGCGATGCGGGTTTAGCCAGGGCCCGTTGCATGGCTGGTCTGGAGTTCGAGTCCTGCTTGAGGTGCCTTGCGGCAGATTGGCATCTTGTGTTGCCGGGTTAGGCTCCGGCTTGCTGCAACCCCACTTGGGACAAGTAGTTGTAGACATTGTGCGTGTGCGTAATACCTGCAACAGAAGCCAAGTGCAAGATTACTGGGTTGCCATGGTTACCATTCATTCTCATTAAGACCACCCCCATACCTTCCCTCTAACTTGCCTGGGAGGTGAACGTTTTCAGATGTCATGCCCGTTAACGTACATACATTATGTACAGGGACAATCTCAAAGCTTGCTCAAGAAGAGGCTGGTGGTGTGAAGAGCTACGGGGGGGATTGATTTTAGTGTTTTTCTTACCGAGGACATTACTGACACAGATGCTTGATGTTCTGTCCATAGCCTAGAACATTAAAAAGCAAGTTTCATGCCATTCTGTTATAACATATTGCATCGATATCATTATTTTAATGTGTTCTTTGATTCTGACCCTTAATGTTTCTTTCTTTTTCCACTTTTCCAAAATATGGTTATTACCAGATGTCATTTAAACACAGATGGATGAATTTCTCCCTCAACCTTTGCATGTACATGCCTGAAGCATCTTTCTCGGGGTACATCTGTTCTTCAAAAACACAAACTCCTGTCAATCAGCAGCTATGTGTCGCAGCACCATGTAGGAAGACTGGAAGCAATGTGTCTGAGGGCATGGGCAAATGTTCAACACTGCAATACAGCCTCTCAAATAGAATACAAACCTTGAAGAAATTAGTGAGACCAGGGTGTTGTTGGATTTACTAAACAGATGGAAGATTACGTTCATGTAACAACATTGTGTGGTCAAAAGTCTCCATACTCCAGAAACTGAGTGGGGGAAGAAGTAGTAAATTCAATTATTTTCAAGGAACACTAACAGCAGTTGTGTGTAATAGACATTCAGTTGCACATACAAAAATATGCAATGAATATGCAAATGAAGTGAATCAGACTTGTTCAGTTTTAGCATTCTTAATTTTTTGATGAATGCTCAGAGAGCGCCTGTAACACATTATGAAATGATGATCTCTCTGCATTGCTCACCAAGTCAAGGATGCTGCTCACACATCAGCAACTGATGGGATTTTTGTCCCAAAGATCCTTAATATAATGTAGAAGCAGGTGCCCCCAACCCTGTGACATTGCCAGGTGTGCATCCTAGCCAAGACTTTGGCCTTCCAGGAGCACTTCAGCTCCACATGCTTTACCACCACTTCCAGCCAAGAAACAAAGACTGGATTTCCCGGTTTCATAGACTGTCATTTGTCGATAGCTCAGTTCTTAATTTTCGGATGAATGGTTACAGGATCACATGCAGCTGTCTATCTCTGAACCATCATTTAGGTTGACCAATTTTTATTTTTCCAGATAAATTAAGCTTATTGTTATTTTGGTCATTGTGTCTATCTCACTAGATAATTTCAGAAATGAATGTTTTTGTAGACATATTATTTTTAGAAGTTTAAAAAAAAAAAATCTTCTAGTTTATCCCATGTCTAACAGTGAAACCCTGCGAACCGAGTTTGGTTTCACTTGGACCATAGCTTTTTCTGCACTGCGGAATTATCCAGAAGCTAAAAATGGCTTGTCCTTAATGTTTGGATGATAGGCTTCAAGGGGTAACCAGGTTGCCTTAGCTATAATTAGTATTGGTATACGATGACTTGCATTGTTGGGCTATGGTCCTCATGGAGCTTGTACAATGTAAGAATGGTGCCCCGGTGTCCTGGCTAAATTCCCAATCAGATTAACCTGCTTTAATTTCTATAGTTAATCCATTTCTCCTGCTGAAGCAAAGTGTAGAGTAGATGCTGACACAATCCTCTGCGTATCAAGTGCAAGTTTTGAGATGAAAAAACAAACTCTTGGAGTTTGCCTCATTATGACTCATTTTGACTTTTTGCTTTTTATAGTTCATGTTTTCTCTTAAGCAGAATGCAACCAAAATGGTAAACAGCAAACAGTATGAGTAAATTAGTAACTTGGAGATGTAATTGACTCATATGGGTCACACATTCAGTAAACAGCAATGGAAATAACATCACATTAAAACACACACACACACATTTTCAGAACCGCTCGTCCCATACGGGGTCGCGGGAAACCGGAGCCTACCCGGTAACACAGGGCGCAAGGCCAGAGGGGGAGGGGACACACCCAGGACAGGACGCCAGTCCGTCGCAAGGCACCCCAAGCGGGACTCGAACCCCAGACCCACCAGAGAGCAGGACTGTGGTCCAACCCACTGCGCCACCACACCCCCACCGCATTAAAACATTCTTTATGTATTCCTATAATTACTATGCACAGCTCTCTTCTTATAAATGTTGAATTAAATAAATGTTTTTTTTTGCTCTTATCTAGGAAAACATGGTTGTTGATATAATCATTAACACAGCTTATATAAAGTTCTTAGTCATTTAAAATCTTGTTTCTTTATACCTTTAAGGCACTAATTGACTTAAAGCCGTAAAACTTATCTAAAAAAAGAAAGCTCTTGAAAGAGGTGTGGCTTTGCAGTTGCATCAGGGTCAAGACCTTATTGATGTCTCCAAAGCGATGCATTTCTGAATACTTTGTTCAGTCTGTCTTGATCTGGCACTGGCTCTGCTTCTGCTCTCTCCTCCTCCCATTATTCCATTTGGGGAATGGCCACCAATGCATGTAGAGATAAATGAGTCAGATTATGTTAATAGATGTTATGCTTCAATTTATCAACAGTACACAGTGCCTTTCTGACTGGAATGGTGGCATTCTGTGTCTGGATGTGAAATTCATAAATTGTGCTCAACAGTTTTGTGAGCATTCAGTAAATCCCTCTGATTGCTACAGTATCCGCCCCCCCCCCCCCCGTTTCTTTTCTTGTCTTAATCGGTTTTACTTTTCCAACGCCCTAACCTCAACCCTTTCAGTGTCAAAGTGGTGCAACGAGTGTGGATTGAAATGTCTTTTTGAACTTTGAGCCACAGATCAACCCCCCCGCCCATTCCAACTACTTGACTCAATAACTGCTCCTTCATAGAGTTGCTTGTACTCCTGCTTGTGCTCCTTTTAGCCGCATGGCTTTGTGAACTGTGCATTACCAAAGTCTCTTATTATTTTCATCCTCATTATTCCCTTTAACAACATTTGATAAATAAAAGTTGTCAGTACAGAGACCCTTGTTGCTGGGTTGCCTTTGTACAAAACCCTTGAGTGCTGGATTTTAATCAGCAGGGTTTCATTAGTAAATCTTGTGTCTCCTCTTCTGAGGTTTTCCTTGTTTTGTCTCCAGAAAGGCCTTGTTCTGCAGGTCCAGTGACAAACAACAGCCACCATTATTTTGCCCTTAATGCTGTTCATTGGGTCCATTTGGCTGACACAATGGTGGGGTTTCAGTGGCAGCAACAGCAGATTTAGGGCCCATTTCATGCAGAATAAGGGGAAGTGAATTCAAGATCACAAGTGCTTTGTGCAGCTGCTCTGATGGTTAACTGGTAGAACTGAGAATTACACTACTGTCCTTTCAAGGCCTTTACTGCGATTAGAGGCTACGTTAAATGCCGTATCTCTATAAAAGTGGTGTGTATATATAGTCATACTGCTGTATTTAAGTTTCTGTTCTGCTGTTTGTGTGGTTACAGCACTGCACTTTACATCCAGGTGCAATAGTTATTGCCACTGTGTTGTGACACAGCAATTTAAAAATCCAGCCACTCACATTCAATTAAGTTTACTTTTATAGAGCGCTTCTCTCACCACAGTGACACAAAGTGCGAAACACAGTTACTGGGAACGATCCACTGTTACAGGGTGTGATAATCAACACTTACACTGAACTATCAGGATAAACCAGTTGGCAGCTAGGGAGAAGAGAACAAAAAAACTCCCAACTGCAACTCAAAAGAAAGGGAGAAGAATAAACCTCTTGGGGTCCAAGTACAAGTGTCTACCCACCCTCCTGGGCACTATACTATGGTGACAGGGGACCTGTATGGCTATGTCTAATACAAAATGGTCCAGATATATGAAGTTTGTGGTTATTGCACATTCCCCTGGATATGAGCCTCTACTAAGCAGACAGGTAATGTAAGGGTAGACTCAAACATCAATCTGGCACACACATCAGCAAGCTATTGCTGTTATAGGACATTTGGCCATTATGCCAGCGGTCAGTACAAGGCTGCTGCTGCTGCACGTGTGTTATCCTAACATTAAAACATTGGAAAAAGTCCTGATCTTCTAGCAAAAAAGTACTATTTAATACAATCATGCATAAGGGGGGCGCAGTGGCGCAGTGGCACAGTAGGTTGGACCGGGTCCTGCTCTCCAGTAGGTCTGGGGTTCGAGTCCCGCTTGGGGTGCCTGGCGATGGACTGGCATCCCGTCCTGGGTGTGTCCCCTCCCCCTCTGGTCTTACGCCCTGTGTTGCCGGGTAGGCTCCGCGACCCCGTATGGGACAAGCGGTTCAGAAAAAATCATGCATACCCTCCTGCACTTCCCACCATAAGATTAAGTTGGACCAATTTTTTTTTTTTTCTTCAAACCAAGATAAATACTGAGGTGTTCCCTGTCAGGGTCAGTCAAATATAGCATGGAAATGAGACAAGACTGTGTTATAATTGTATACTTATAAAAATGTGATATTCTAAAGGAAATTCTGAATGTCAGATTGTATGTCCACATATTTAATGTTGATCACATTGACAGTCTGGTGAAATATCCATTCAATATTGAGGCTGAATTAAGATAAGGTTCCCCACACCATGGTGGGAATAGGAGTGGTTTTAGATGTATTGATGAACTAGATGAATATGGTGGTCCTGACTCAACCTTGGGGTCTCGTCCCATTTAGCTGTGCCTGGTATACCCCCAAAGGGAGGTGCCCGTGGGGCATCCTTTCCAGATGTCCGAACCACTTCAACTGGCTCCTCTCAATATGGAGGAGTAGCGGCTCGACTCTGAGTTCCTCCCGGGCGGCCAAACTCCTCACCCTATCATGGAGAATGAGTCCCACCACCCTGTAGAGAGAGTTCATTTCAGCTGCTTGTATCCATGATCTTATTCTGTCCGTCATTACCAAGAGTTTATGACCATAGGTGAGGGTAGGGACGTGGACCGACCGGTAAATAGAAAGCTTTGCTTTATGGCTCAGCTCTGCTTTTACTTCTACAGTCCAGTACAGCGACCACATTACTGCTGCCGCTGCTTCCAGTCTGCAGCCGATCTTACACTCCCTTCACTGTGTGACGGTGTCAAAAGGACATCGTCTGCAAAAAAGCACAGATATCACCTTCCGGCTCCTACACAGAACGCCCTCCTGACCTTGGCTGAGCCTTGAAATCCTGTCCGTTAAAATCACAAACAGGAGTGGAGACAAAGCACAGACTTGGCGGAGTCCAACAACCGCATTGAACAAGCTTGACTTAATGCCGAGTATGTGGACATAGCTCTCAGTCTGTGAGTACAGAGACCAAATGGCCCGCAGTAGTGGCCCCGGCACCCTATACTTCGGAAGCACCTCCCACAGAATTTCTCAGGGAACCTGGTTGCAAACCTTCTCCAAGTCCACGAAACACATGTAGACTGGATTAGCGAACTCCCATGCCCCCTCAATTATCTGAGAGAGGGTAAATAGCTGACCCGCTGTTCCACAGCCAGGACGGAATCAGCATTGTTCCTCTTCAATCCAAGGTTCAACTATTGGCCAAAGCCTCCTTTCCAGCACCCTGGCATAGACTTTCCCAGGGAGGCTGAGAAGTGTGATATCCCTATTGTTGGCACACACTCTCCGGTCCCCTTTCTTGAAGATACAGACCACCACCCCAGTTTGCCAATCCAAAGGTACTATCCCCAAGGTCCATGCAACATTGCAGAGGTGTGTCAGCCATGACAGCCACAACATCTAGGGCCTTAAGCAGTTCCGGGCGACTCTCATCCACCCCTGGTGCTTTGCTACTGTGGAGCTTTCCAAATACCTCAGTGACTTCCACTAGGGAAATGGACTCTGATATCTTGGAAGCCTCTGGCCCTGACTCCTGTAAGGGAGGCATATCTCTCAGGTTTAGGAGTTTTGCAAAGTGCTCCTCCACTTCCAAACAACATCCTTAGATGAGGTCATAGTCTGTCTCCCTTTGCTGAGCACAGCTTGGGCGAAACTCCTCTGACCCTTCTTGAGTTGCCAGATGATTCTCGGGAACCTCTTTGAGGCCAACTGAAAGTCATTTTTCCATGGTCTCCCCAAACTCCACCTATGCTCTGGATTTCACTTCTGCAACCGCAGCCGCTGCTGCCTTTTTGTCTGCTGGTACCTATCCGCTGAGTCAGGAGTCCCCAGAGCCAACCAGGCCCTAAAGCCTTCTTTCAGCTTGACGGCTTCCCTCACCACTGGTATCCACCAGCAGGTTCTTGGGATGCTGCCGTGACTGGCACCAACAAGCTTTTGGCCACAGCTGCGCCTAGCTGCTTCCACGATAGAGGTTTTTTAACAGGGTCCGTTCAGACTCCATGTCTCCTACCTCCTCCAGGACATGGGAGAAGTTCTCATGGAGGTGAGATTTAAAATCATTCTCGATCAGGTCCTCCGACAGACAGTCCCAGCATACCCTCACTGTGCATTTGGGTGTCCCGGATCTGTCCATCAATTTTCCCCCCCATCTGATCCAGCTCACCACCAGACGGTGATCAGTTCTCTTTACCCGAGTGTCTAGAAAATAAGGCCTCAAGTCAGATGAAACAACTACAAAGTCAATCATTGAGCTTTGGCCTAAGGAGCTCTGGTACCAAGTACACTTATGAGCCTCCTTGTGTTCAAACATGGTGTTTGTCATGGGCAAACCATGGCTAGCACAGAAGTTCAATAACATTTCACCACTGGGGTTTAGATCAGGCAAGACGTTCTTCCCAGTCACGCCACTCCAGATTTCCCAGTCATTGCCAACATGAGCGTTGAAGTCCCCCAGCAGGACTATAGAGTCTGTAGGTGGGTCCCTGTCCAAAACCCCACCCGCTCTCTCCAAGAAGGTCAAATACTCTGAACTGCTGTTTGGTGCATAAGCACAGACAACAGTCAGGCTTTTCCCCTCTGCAACCTCAAGTCGTACTGAGGCGACCCTTTCATCCACTGGGACAAACTCCACCTGTACAGCAGCTAGCCGGGGGCTTGTGAGTGTCCCCACACCTGCCCGGCGCCTCTCATCCTCTGCAACTCCTGAGTAGGAGAGAGACCCCCCCCACCCCCCAATCAAGGAGTTTGGTTCCAGAGCCAACACTGTGAGTGGAGGTGAGCCCAACTATATCTAGTTGTTATCTGTCAACCACCTGCTCCAGTGAGGCTACGTTCCATGTGCTAAGAATCAGTTTCTGCTGCACCTGACCCCCATGTAGGACATTGCGGGTGGTGGGCCCACATGGCAACAAAAAAATAAATTTGTTTACTTAAATTGAAGAAAATAAACTTACTCTGATTGCTGTTTAGAGTGACTCCAGGAAGTTTTTTTTTTTTTTTTTTTTTGCATTCAGCATACTGAAGGTGCATTTACTTCCTTATTAGTTAATTTATTCATTTAACTGACACTTTTACTCAAAACAGCTTACAGTTTTAGGGTAGTAAAACGGGTGACTTACATTGCTTTGACAATTTGTAGGACTGGGTAAGTTTTACTGTATCAGAGTAAGTACTTTATTCAAAGGTATTCCCAGTGAAAATGAAGTTTGAATGCATGTCCTTTCAGCAAAAAGAACCAGGATGCAACCTTATCATATTGTGGAAAACATAATTTGTAACAGGTGCTGTTTAAATACACATAGAAGGGTATTGTGCTGGATGTTCTTGTAGTGCACTTGAACAAGGCTATTAGTACCCCTACAATATTTTTATTAAGCACATAATTCAAAAGCAGTTAAATGTTTCCCTGTACTTAGTTGAAAACAAACTTGATGCAGTGTGTGTGTGCGCATGCATCTGTTTACAGTAATTTTTTAAATTATCTGGTGACTTTGCCCCCCCCCCCAAAACCCCCATCATCTACTTTCAACTGGGCGGACAAATTGCTTGATTGAAGTGCTCCATTTTTGCGGCCTGCTTTCCTCTGGGGGCCCTGCGGTGCGACGATCAAAGTGATTAGCGCAGTTTTACTGCGTTCAGAGCCAACAGAGGGATACATCCAAGGACATCTCCGTTGCCTGGAGCTCCTCCAGATGAGGATATCACACACCTCTCCGTTCTGCATCCCACTGTATTGCCCCTGTGCTGTATCATCCCAGACATTTATGTTGTGTTTATATGGATCAAAGCCAGTACGTGTTTCCAGTACCTCAGGTAAGGGTTGTGGCAAGTGTTGCTATTCCTTTCTAGTAAGGGAATGTCTTACTGGTCTCACCCCCTGATTTAAATTAGATGAAAATATGATGAAAATATGAAAATATGTTGATGTATGAAATATGTGATGAAAATACATACATTTTGACTTCACAGAAGGGGCATGTAGTCTCCCTGGGGAGAGGGGAAGACATGAGTGAGCAGGACAGTCACAAGCATTCATTATCAGGGTTCTGTTGGATGTTGTCGTCTTCATTTATTTATTTTCATTTTTTTTTTTTTTTTTTTTTTTGGAATCTGACAGTCCATCTTTCCCTTATTAGAGGGAGGAGTAGGACACACCTGCAGTTATCACCTTGCCCCCCCCCCACCGAACCAGATAGAAAGGGAATCAATGTCGTACCAACCACTGTTAGACTGCCTCACCACAGGTCTGTCTGTCTGTCTGTCTGTCTGTCTGTCTGTCTGTCTGTCTGTCTGTCTGTCTGTCTGTCTCTGTCTAACGAGTAGGTTCGGCAGAGGACAGACACTGACACATTCTTTGCTCATTGTTGGTTCTGTTTTGTGTTTGGTCATGGAGGAGCACATTTAATTATGGCTGAGCATTCTCTGCACGTTACACACACACACACACACACGGCCCTTGCCGCTGTGCCCCAGAGCCCTCTGCATGCTGGCGATTTTCAATGCACCAAAAGTCGGTTCACTGAAAGCAACTTTAACCACGTTGCCTGCACTGCAAATTATATTGTGAATTTATGTTTGTAATCATTATTCGGTTGGCAGGCATAATTATGTACGCTTTTGTGTGTGACATTTCGGTGGGGTGGAGGGCTTCGGAAACCTCGATTTGCTTAATTTTGCTTCCTCAGCGTGGAGCAGTTTGCATGGTACTAAAAGCCCTTTCCTAGAGTGCGGTCCTCATTGTGCGCAATTTCCTCGGGTCCTCCCACTCCCAACACTTCGGTGTCACTTCTTTGTGGCTGGGTGGTACCTGTAGGGGGTCACAATGACATGCACGTGTCTTCCAGCCTCCTTGTTCCCTGTCACTCCACATTCAGGCTCCCTGCGGTGTTCTTTTTTGGCCTTTCATTTCATTCCAGAGATCCTTCATGAAGACAGAGAAAGAATGGCCTTGTAAAGGTGATGGAAAAGACCAGGATTCGTTTCATTTAAGACCCGGAAGTCCTGACAGACCTCACAATGGTGCTGGTTCCATTCCATGTTCCCACAGTGACGGCCACTACACAGTGCCATGACTGAAAAGGAGAATCTGAAAGGAGCAAAAATAATCTAACTTCACGTGGTTCTCCTTAGATTAATGTCCTGCCTTTTCACTCAGCAATTTATTTTTTCTTAAAGCAAGGTGGAGTGCTTTTTTGACAGTCATTGTAGGAGTTTTACAGCTGGGCAAAAACAGAAAAAAAAAAATTTGTAATGTAACATCGTACTAAATTTCGAGAGTTAAGCCTGAGATCTCTGTTCTAAAGAAAACCCAGTTTGATAAATAACACGTTGAAGTGTAACAATATGAGACAGCTTTTTCTAATTTAATAAGCCCAAGTAATTTTTTTTTCAAATGCATGCTATGCTATGCTATAGACATTATAAGCACACTTTAAAGATTCGCTGTGGCAACTACTTGACAGAGTACATTTTCTGTAAGTTGATCCTATGATGCCCAGGTGAGTGAGTGCAGTGCCACAGCTTACTGCTTAAAGAGCCTGTTTGCATTCTCTCTTTTGAACAACAGTCAGGTTCATATGCATTATCCATCTTCTCTTTATCACATACCGTATATTTATGAATGTTTTTACTAACAGTACTTGGTTTTGGTCCACGTTGTTCAAGCAGAGTGACTAAGAGCGCGACGACTTAGTTGATGCTTTCCTTTCATGCTTTGCTGTAATATACCCCAAGGAGACAGCCCATGTTCGGATGAGACCTTTGCCAAATTTTCCGCGTCGGCGAGATGCGTGTTGTAACGAGAGTCTGCAGCTCTTCACTGAACAAGATAAGAAAACGTACTCAGAAATGCTTTCCTAACTTTCCCCAGTCTCTTCAAATGTACTCAAACTGAATACAGCTCCTTTGATGAATACAGCCCCATCCATTTGCACACCTCGGGAAGCCCATTTACATAAAAGTTTTGTCTGTCCTAGTGCTTAGGCATCAGTGTCAGTCTGTAAGTTACCGTTACTCATAACCTACATGCCTGCTGCTATCCATAAAACCCACCAACCTTAGTAAGATCACTAACTAAAAATTCCAGTTACATTCAGTAGACGCATTGCTCCAAAACGGCTTCCAATGATTACTGTGTCGTATTTACACGAACACACACTGCCTGAACCGCTTGTCCCATACAGGGTCGGGGGGAACCAGAGCCGAACCTGGCAACACAGGGCGTAAGGCTGGAGGGGGAGGGGACACACCCAGGATGGGATGCCAGTCCGTCGCAAGGCGCCCCAAGCGTGATTCGAACCCCAGACCCACCGGAGAGCAGGACCTGGTCCAACCCACTGCACCACCGAGCCCCCCTGTGTAGTATTTAGTTGACACCTTTTCCCACCCCAGGTGACTTAAATTTACATTTATTCATCCACCAAATGCTTTTCATCTAAAGCGACGTACATCTCAGAGGGCAGTACAAGAAGTGCATTACATCAACAGAAAGAGGGATCTTGATACTAATAGATGATTCTTGAGTACAGTCCATTTGTCATATACCACAGTATAAACCAGTGTACATTATGTTTTACATTGCTAAATACACTACTAACAGTCAATCGCTCATCTATAAACCGGAGCAATGTAACACACACACACGCTATGTGCAATTTAGAGCCACCAGTCCACCTGAAATGCATGTCTTTAGACTGTGTGAGGAAATCAGAGGACCCAGGGGAAACCACTACATTTATATTTATTCATTTAGCAGATGCTTTTGTCCAAAGCGACGTACATCTCAGCAACCTCAGAAATCTATGTGAACCCAGAGAGAATCTGCAAGCTCCAGGCAGACTGAACGGGGACTCAAACCCATATCCTCTTATACAGTCCAGGCACTGTGCCACCATGACACCTTTATAAAATTAATTTTATAAAGTGCTCTTCTTCACACAGGGACATGGAACACTGAAGAATATGGTATATACAGTAAGAGATAAGTTGTCGTAAAAGAAAGCAGAGCGACAAGCTTAGAAGGTAGTTTGCTGTTGTACTATTCTGAAATAAGCCATCTGGCAACTGAGGAAAGGAAGCATTTGGGGTTCAAGGACCAGTAGCTGCCCCACCCTGTTGAGCATTCTGGTTTATTATAATGGGTCCGTGCGAGGAGTATCTGTAGCTACGATGTTCAGTCTCGCTGGGCAACGTGGAGTCAGTGGTGCATGCCAAGGTCATGTGTGCTTGCCTTTGTGAAATATAGCAGGAAATTATTAAATACATTCCATTTAATTTATTTAATGGCCTATTAAAGCCCTTGGAGTTCCATTGTTTCTCGTATTTGAAACGATGCTATAATTTAGAACATGCGAGGAGGCCCTAACTAATAATCCATTTTCAACCGCGTGTATTCTGTCAGCCCATTCTGAGGCTGATTTGTGTTTATGGCAGTTCTTATTACGTAGTAAATGTGACGCGCACATCTTGAAGCACTTGGATGGTTGGATTCCGCTGACATTGTTCACAGGATGAGTGGACACGAAAGCTGTAACCAACTTTTGGTCACCAGTGTGGTGCCTTGACCACTATTGTCCGCTGTATCATTGATTCGGGCAGCTGAAGAAGAAAAAAAAGCGGCTTAATGTCTCTGAAAACGGGAAAAACATTACTGCCGGAGTACTTTTTCTGTATCAAGCTGGGATTTGTCTGACCTTCCACTTTAGAAGCCGTGTCTTTCAAGTGAAAGGAACATTATGTGTTCATAAATGCACAGAAATAATGGATTCAAAAGGTCAGGTGAAGCACTGAACACTCACGCTGGCCGCATGCACAAATCAGAATGTGTGTGTTCCCCTTTCCTGGCAATGGAGATTAACTGATGGAAGCGCCGCGCGATTACTAACACCTGGCGTTTACCCCAAGGCGCACGGAGGGGCTGGGTACGAGAAAATGTCATCTTGAAAATGACCTCAATCATAAACGTCTTTACGGTTCTCTGTTTACCCCCAGCTGTTCTGAGGCTCTCTTAGACAATATCAGTGGCACAGGATGATTTGGCTGAAATGTTTCCGTTTTGGAGAAATTCGTGGGAGAAAGTGAGGAGAATAAGCGAAGTTCTGCGATACACTGGACTTCTGTGTCAGAATACATTGTGGTATCAGCTGCCATGTGTTTGGAGGATTTGTTACCACCCCTGGGTTGTGCCATCTGTATTTTTCAGTTAGTATGTAGGATGCTGGGGCACATTTTTGTTTCACAGGTCTTTGCTTTAGTTTATTCAGCAGAGGAGCGCAGAAGAGCAGAGTTAAACAGTGCCGGTTTGATTTTCGAGAGCGTTACCGGGTTCGACCCTAGCATGATGCGCGGGGGTTTCTGCCGTAACATTCCGGCAGGCTGCTCTCGGGGTAAATGTGTAATGGTGTAAGTCTGTATCTTGCGCTGTGTCCGTAATGCTTTTATGATGTGGGCAAAATGGCCATGCTTTGACAGGGCTCTTCTGCACCAGTTATGGCCATCTGGGCATTTGTGTGCCCCCTGCCGGGCAACTCGGTGCACAGCAGCCCCCCTGAAAAGCATTGTGCAAGATGAACTGCACCAGCGGGGCTGGTGGGAATCGCGAAAATTGCTGGCGTTTCAGCTTCGAAATTTAGGTTCATTAGCGAATGCAGGTGCAGCCTGGGATATGGAATGGTGCGAGGTCCTTGGTGGGTACGAGGAGCAAGAGCGGGTTACGTGATGTATGCAGCATGATGAACAGCTAAACATGCAATAAATATGACCTGTGATTTCAACAGAGGGGTATTGATCGGCGAGGCAGCCTACCCTGTTTTCGGGTTCCGTTGATTCGACCCAGGAGAAGGAATGACAGGTATTGTGTGGATCTGAGAGGCTGCATCCTCCCATCATTTAAGCTTTTGTTCGTCTGTTTTGTTTGGAACGGTCCCTGCTACGCTGGCTGCACTGTCCTCCAGGCTCACTCTGCGCTCCTGTGATCCTTTTTACATTAATCCATTTAAGCCCTACAAAAGTCTGCTCTCCTTTTGATCAAAGTACTTTAGGAAATGGCTCTAACATGGGGGCGAACAACACACCCGTTTGTCCGTTTTCAAAAAAGAAAACGCAGACTTCCGCTCCTGATTAGAACATAAATCTTTTTAGTGATTTGCGCCTAATCGTGGGGGGGGGGGCTGGGGGCCTCGGTGGATTAGGGCCATTTTGAGTAAGCCAGCGCGTGCTGTGGAAGGCAAGCCGTGCACCTTCTGCAGGCCCTGTGGACTCCAGCTGCCGCGCGTGTCCATTTTCACCAGATGGGGGCAGTAGGCACATGCATTTCGCCAGCGATGCTGATGAGAGCCCGGCACGCTTAAAGCCTGCATCTCAAGCTATTTTTTTCGTGTGTGTATTTATGGGCTGTTAAACGTCAACTTGAATTTCCTCTTAAGTGTAACTGACAGCTGGCATGGAAGGGAAAGCGATGGCACCGCATCTCCGTCGGGAGCTGCACTCCCGCACCAAGGCATCGCTCTGGGAGCGGTAAGAGGGGGCTTGACCCCGGTGGTCTCATCGCAGCCCTTCTGCTCGTGGACCTCTTGGCCAGACGAGAGAGGGATGAGGTGGCACCACAGGGCTGTGTGCCTCAGATGCACACGTATATGAGTACGATATACAGCATATTTAATAAGATTGTTGTACAGAATTAAGAATAACCCTAAGCGGCAACCCAGTACTAAAAGACAAAAAGCATACGTTTTATCTATTTTGAATATTTGAAAGGTTAGCTGATCGAGAGGGTGATATTAATATATATTAAACAGGTATTTAAAAGTCAGTGATGGCAGTACATTTATACTGCATGTCCTCCTGAGCCCTGCCCATTCATTTTTGACCGCTGTAAAGTACTAATGTTTTTAAAAGCATCTTCTGATGTGCTACAGCGCTCATTCCCACTGGACCTTAAGGTGGATGTTCTGTGCTTTTAAACGGTACCATGTTTTGAGATGGAGGAAGTGAATCCTAGGAATAAATCCACAAACCTTTTCTGTTGGGTCCCATGAGGAAATACTTAAGTATATAATTGATTAGTCAACATATTAGGACATATGCATTTTTTTCCAAATGTCATTTTCACTTTGTCCCTATTCATTTGTCTACGTAATACTCGTGAACTCCTCTTCTTGATGTAATGCACTCATTGTATTTTTCTCTGAGATGTGCGTCGCTTTGGGGAAAACGCGCACACTGGCTGAAACCACTTGCCCCGAGCGGGGTCGCGGCAACACGGGGCGTAAGGCTGGAGGGGGAGGGGTCACACCCAGGACGGGACGCCACTCCATCACAAGGCACCCCAAGCTCGAACCCCAGACCTGCCAAAAAGCAGGACCTGGTCAAGCCCGCTGTACCCCTGCACTCCCTCCTTTGGAGAAAAGCGTGCGTTAAATGAATAAATGTCAATGAATAGTGATTTCACCCAAAATCCCACATGAGAATATCAAATACAGCAAATTCAATATAGAGCTGATCTCGGTATAGCAAAACCTTTTGATGTCACATGTGCAGAACCAGGTTTTGGCTGACAAGTAAGAGGCTTTTTGTCTCTTTAAAGACATTTGTCCAGGTCATCCCAGGCAGGGTGTCTCCACTTTATTCCTGGCTGTCCCTCGCTGATCTCCAGGCCTGTGTGTGAGGCTCAAGTGATAGAGTTGCTCTGAGACTTTTCATCTTAGAGCTGATCGCTGCAGAATCCCTAATTTGCGCTTTGCAGTTGCGCTCGATAGACTCAGAGGTGAAAGGGGCCCGCAGCGGAATCCTTTTCCATCTGGTGACTTTCAAAGTGCTGCCGAGTTTATAATGGGTTTTCTTTTAAGCACGGGGTTCACGGGAGGAAGTGGAACACGTGGCAGACGTGTTAAAGGGCTCGACACAGCTTGCATTTTTAATGACGCAGGGCTCCGGCGCTCAGTGACTCACTGGAGAAAAATAGGTTTAATTCAGTTTAGCTTCGGTTGTGACCGATGATTTCCTGCACTGCAGTGCTTTCCTTACTTCTCGGAGGTAACAACTCCGGTGAGGATGTGTCAAATGAAATGATTTGCGCTCGTTTATCTGGAGCTGGTTTTGCACGCTGTGCTCTCTGTGTATGTTTGGCAAACACATCATGCGTCCCTATCCTCAGCGAGCAAAGAGCAGATGCTCTGGAGATCTGGAGCAGGAATCTGAAGTGATTGATACTGGGAGTGCGTCTACATTGTACTTGGGGACACCATAATTTTCAGCTGAATCAGTGCTTGGGGGTAGGAAATGTAGCACATCTCATCATAGCTGTCTATTTCTCCTACTGCTCCTTTCTTTCACATATACTGAAATTTGAAAATATCTAGATTTATTTGCGTGAGGGGCATGTTGGTGCAGCGGGTCTGGGGTTCGAGTCCTACTTGGCGTGCCTCGCGACGGCGTGGCATCCCATCCTGTGTGTGTCTCCTCCTCCTTTGCCCTTGCGCCCTGTGTTGCTGGGTTAGGCTCCGGTTCACCGTGACCTCACTCGGGACAAGCGGCGGTCGGTTGCATTACCCCACAGAATCTGCCGTCAAACAAGCAAAGATTTAACACATTCAGACTCTGATTTGTACTGTGCGAGTATGAGTTCTTTTTTATTTCAGAGGGACCAGTGTTAGTTTCTGCCTTATAAGAGTGCAAATGATATTACTAACCATTTACCGGCATTCTTCTGAGTACACATTAGCATGTAAGAAAATACTTAGCTCATTAATTTTTTAAGTGCTGCAATGAAGATGATTTACAACTTTGCTTCATGTCATTGCAGATCCAATACAAATCTGTATGTGAATATATACATTATGAAGACATTTGTGTAAGACTTCCTGAAGTGAAATGTTTTGAAATATCTATGTATTCTCAGTTAACAGTGTAAATCCAAGGACGAAGGGCACAACTAAATTTAAAAAACTGAGGAAATCCATCATAATGTTTCATGCAGTGGTGGGAACCCATAGGTGATTTCCTTTGCTTTTTTTTTTTTTTTTTGAGTAACTTGGCAGTGCCCAGAAGCTGCATAAGGACTCACTTTCATATGAGCACAGGTTTCCCTACCATTGATACACCACTATACATACAAGGAAATTCCTTTTCCATTTACAGTGCAATATTTCCTTTGGTGGACCAAGCTAATCTCCGTAGCCTCGTTGATTCCTAAACATTTTGTAGTATTGATATGACCCTTCTGAGTCTGCTTTGGACAAAATGGGAGGTAGTATCATTCTGTTATGATGAGGTTCAGATGGGTATGACAGGACTGTTATGATATCATCACCAGTAGCGTTGGTGATCATCTATTTAGCAGATGCTTTCCTCCAAAGCAAATGTTCTAATGAACTTTATGTAGTGTTACCAGCCCACACACCTTACTCACCACAGTGACTTACACTGCTAGATAGACTACATACAATGGGTCGCTCATCCATACATCAGTGGAACACACTCTCTCAGTCACTCACACACTCTGGGTGAACCTGAACAGCATGACTTTGGACTATGGAAGGAAACCAGAGCACCCAGAGGAAACCCACGCAGACACTGGGAGAACGTGCAAACACCACACAGACCAAGGGGGATCGAACCCACGGCCTGCCACACCACCCAGGTACTGTGAGACAGCAGCGCTACTTGCTGTGCCACTGTGCCACCCTGCTACAGCACTGGCTCATCTGCACATATCAGTCATTTGGCAGAGAGGCAAAAATGTAGGACTGAAATGCAGGAGACAGTGAAAAGGATTATTATTTAAAATCAATGCAAAGTTAAATTACTGAGCACGGTATTGATTTTTTTTCTGTTGCACTGTAATCTGTTTGCTTTAAACAAATAGTTGCTTCATCTTAATTCATGCCAAGGCATAACCAGACAAATAGCTCTATAAGGAGTAAAGTCTGGAGTACAAACACTGTGGATCCGACTGGATGGCTCCACTTGTGTAGAACCTGCTAAATGGAATTTACCTGTGTTTGTAAACACACCCCCGGTCTGAGGTTTTCATTTCGCCTTTTTCCATAACCTAGAGCTGTTTGGTACACTTTCGAGAGCTTTGATGTTACATTGTTAGCTATGGCGCAACAGCATTGCGGAGCGAGACTGAACTTGCAAGGCGCAATGAGAGATTACGGCAGGTCCTCGGTGCAGCCATAGCACTCGTCCCCTTTCAGCGGTGAACCGAGATCGCCTTGTTTATGAGCCTGTCATCTTCCATGCGCAGCGCCACATTAACAGAGTGAAAGGTACGGCAGAAAGGAAGGTGTGCATCTGTTCCGTGCGAACCTTATCCGGCTTTTCCTCGCACTCAGGAAAACTTAAATTGATATTGTGCTTTTAAACTTTGTACATAAGTTGTAGCGCCTCAAATTGCATGCTAAATAGAAAAGACATCAAGCGCTGGCCTTACAAAACCATTTACTTGAATAGAAATAACTTCTCGCCCAAAGTGAGGCCGCACACATTTTACACATTTCACCCATTTGTAAAGCTGCATCTTCACAAAAGAAATTCAAGGTAAGGTGAGTAGTTTTCTGCAGCAGTCATTATTTTTACTGGTCGGGACCCTTTGTTTACTGTTGCCTTGAAAATAGTTCTGCTAATCTTTTCGTGTGTTTTGAATGATGTGTCACCCCCCCCACCTCCCTTTTCGGGGATGTTTAGGGTAAGTCGACTGAACATTACGGACAAATACTGCAACGAAGTCATAGAGCCTAACCTTACTTCCCGTATAGCTGTACACGTGTGTTACAGAGTGGTTATAAAAATGGTATTGAGCTCTCAGACCCTTTTGAGTAAATGCTAAGGTAACCTAAGCGAACGTGCAATTATTTTTCTAAAAAGCAGCGTGTTGTTGCGCCAGAAATTCAGGGTTTGAATCTTGATCATGGTCCTGCAACAGGGATGGGATTCAAACTGCCATCCTTCAGGCTACAAGGTCCGAACTACTTCGATACCTTGTGCCAAAAAAGTTTTACTTACAAAAGCACTGGAAATGGCAGGAAACAGTTTTGTAAATTGTGCTAAAGGAGAGGTACCTGGGAGCAGCATTGGAAATTCTATGTGTTTCAGTGCTTTCAAGGAAGCTGTGCACAACACATGTACGTTTTTGCTTTTTCATTTTTAAATCTCTTCTGCCTTTTTCCTCTTTTTGTTTTTTTCTTTTTCCGCATTTGAACGTCACTGTTTTGCGAGTTTCTTTTGAAATAGCAGTCACAGCGTCCCACACATGGCATGTTTTTAGGAGCACATGAAAAGAAACATAAAGTGCCCATGTTTATTTCGGTGGTCCTGTTGTGAAGAGAGAGCTCAACGTGCCATCCTGTTTCTCTGCATTAGATGTCAATGCAGTCTACAAAAAATATTAAATTCAGCCTCAGTGAGTGTTTGCTGTGCTACTCTATGCGTCTGTGTACCTATTAGGATATCTTATAGCACGAGCACGCTGTCGCACCTGTGGCACCACAGTAAAATGCGTCATATCATATAAAATCCGCAACTGTCCATTCAGTTTCAGCTGAGTAAGCTGGTCATAGAGGAACTCCTGGCGCATACTGAAATCATGAATAATGGGGCTCAGAATTCCTATTCTTGCTGCTGGTGGCTCAGCATCTGCCCTTCACCAGCATTCTAGATGGCGCTGACAGCACCTCTAATTACAAGGTACGGATTGAACGTGTTTTGTTCTGGATAGACCTCATCCGCAGTATGATGACTGAGACTTAACGGAGACACACATTCACTCTTTTTGGGCCTGGCAAGCCGTTACTTCAAAACATGCAGGAATCAAAAATTTAATGAAAAGATTTTACCTGGTTCACACGTAGTTTACACATTTCTGCCATAACATCATCTGTTTCAGGACTTTATTTAAATTTCTATAATAATCTTTATTATGAACAAAGTGTTTTCTCATGTATGTATAGTATAATAGAAGTTTTGTTAAAGTAGTATAAGCTTTCAATAAAATACTTCTGAGTTGTGATGGTGGTAATTTTTAAAAGTGAATCTACACATCTTCAGTTAAATGAGTAAGTATCTTGATGTCTGCATATTGATACTACAGTAGAGGTGTTGATCATTACCCCTTTCAGGGGAAAAAATGGAATATGGTCCAGTACGGCACTAAAGAATTTTGTGCGGGAAATAACAGCACGTCATCCTAATTAATGCCACGGGTCTGCAGCGAACCCGTTGATTATTCCATTCTCTCAAAACACGTGCTCTGAATGCTAATGTAATTTTCACACTCTTCCTTCATTTCGGTTACTTTTTTTTTTTTTTTTTACTCACTGACCTCCACCTTTGATGATGAGCAAAAGGATTAAACCATTTTAGGAGAGGTTTCTCTACTGTAAACCAGCGAAACCTCATGGAAACTACAGGGGTGAAGGAGAATAATAAAATGTGCTTGAGGAGAGACGGGTGAGAAAAACAAATGGAATTAACGGTTCACTTTCTTTTCTATGATGTGAGTTGCAATATCTAGTGAAGACTGAGTGGTTTCTTCCTCAGAGATAGAGGCACCTTGCACTCCAAAGTTTGAGCAGCATTCCAGACCTCTGTTTCAGTTTCATAGTTCCTTTCTCTCTTTTGCTTATGTTTCTTTTAAAAATAGATTAAAGGACTTTCACAATTAGCATAATTTTTCATGAAATGATGGTATTGCTGCTAGCCAAGAAGTGATTTATGTTGCACAGATTGAGGCAGTGGGTGGGTTGCAAGGGTGTGGTATTCTGTGGTGCAGTGTATGGAAATCAGGAAGAAGTCATTCATCTTTGATGGCCCTTTTGTAGAGTGAAAGAAGAGAAAATGGCTTGCACATGGTTGAGGGGAGTTCTGAATGGTTTCCAAATGTTCCAGATTTGAGCCATTCCCCTGGAGAGGCGGGCCCAGGCCACATTTTGAGTCCAGCCTCTGTTCTTCTTGACAACTACATACCAGCAGATCTCCTCTACTCCAGGCATAAGACCCTTATCTGCCACAGGGCTGGAGTTTTTTTTTTCTCTCTCTCAGGGCGAGATCTGTTTTAGTCTGTCCTGGGAGGTGTTGCAACTTGCATGAGCTAGGATCACCTCTCTGATTTTGAGGAGAGCAACAGGAGACAGACGCTCCTCTCCGAGTGTTTTCAATCCAAAGTTAAAGGTGCAAGAGTGACAAGAGTTCTTAGGGAATCCATGTCAAGCATGGCAAGGAAAGGTTTCGGGAGACCGCTCTACTACTACAAACTGCTGAGTCGAGCCCGGCTGCAAAGGCAACGCAGTCGATCCCGCAGCCGGAGCCGAGCACTGAACAGGGGTAACAGGCCATTTTCTCGATGCTCCCCTCCTTCGGTCTTCTGCTGCTTTTCACATGGCTTGTTAATGGTTCTCTTTCTCTCTCAAAGTTAGGACGTCTTTCTGTTTTTTTTTGGTTGGTTCTCTTTTCATATTTATCCAAGAAATTATGAATGTTATCCTTCTCAGAATATCTGAAACTGTGACAAACGAGCAGATTCTGGATTCTTTTACAAATTAATATTATTTTTCTACTGGATGCCACCAAAGTTGATGATCTAGTTCAATCTGCATTTATCTGAGAAAAGAAAAAGCATGTTCAGTTCAATTTAACATGTGACATGGGCTGCATTTCAGATTGCGCAGGTAGGTTTCATGAACACAATATTCACAAAACAGTATTACCATAAAGCATGGTGATTGTACTGTTGTTTTAAAAAAAAAAAAAAAATATTTTGTATAACTACAATAAAATTCTCCAATAACATTGCAGTGATTTAAACATATAAATAATAGTCTTATAAATAATATAGTCTTGTTTGACAATATAAGTGTTTTAAAAATATGTTTTGGCACAATGTTTAGCATTTTTCTAAATATATTAGTTATTTTTCTTGACATTCTGCAAAATGTTTCCTTTTTAAATCAAATAGTGTTCAAAATTAATTTTCCACAAAACCCACACAAAGTACTTAAAATAGAGTTGTGCTTTGATGTTCATATTCTGGAAACTAACCCCAAACTGTGCATTAAATTGGGCAAGCTGTGCACTTTACCAAGTAAAAATATGGACATTTTGGGTGTTCTCATAGCAATTATTTAAACATGGTGCATTACTAAGCTTTGAACATTTTATTACTTTGCTGACAAATTTGCAAATGCTTTATGTTAAATTAAGCAGAAGCCTCCATTAGGTTGTCCCCTTTAGTACCTACTGATGTTGTGTTTATACTTCAGATTCATGAGCCTGACAGCTTATGAACAGACAAATAAAATTCAGCTTTACAGCACACTCATCATGCATGGACTCTGTTGAAATACTTCTCTAGTAGAGGGGTTCTTCCCTCTATTGGTTTTCTGCATACACCTGTACTGGAGCTCAGAGCATTCGTCAACTCCAAATTTTAATATGATAGTGTAAGACCAGGGTGCTATCTTGTGTAACTTTGCAAGTTTTTCTCACAGACTAGTTGACCCAGTAAGACTGCCATGCCCTAGTTTCTTTGAAAGGCAACTCTTCATGAACTTTCTTACATGTTTCCTTGGTTAATCCATTGATGACAACACTGTGCACTGAATCATTTCCATTGAATGAAGCTTCTATTAAAAAGCTGCAATGCTCTGTTTCTGGTGTTGTTCCCTGATTGAAGAAATTTAACTTGTTGAAGTCTATGTATTGATTTCTGAAGGTCTTCTAATCATATTTGCTTTTGCATCCTTTGCACTGAGAAGGAAATATTGTCTGAGTTTAGAGACTTTAGCAAATTATTCAGGCGTTGTTTGTTATGAATCACATGGAGTGTTCACATAGTCAGTGATTATAATACAACTCTAAATAGAAAGAAATTTATGCAATTCATAATGCATTCTCAAACTGATTTAGTATGTCTTTTTTCTTTGTTCACAAAAAATGCAGGATTTGATGATTTAAGGTCACAGACGTCCCAAAACGAAGCCTCTTTGTAAAGACAGGAAAGTTTAAACTATGAAAATGGTATAGATTCCGACTACAACTCCTTCAAGGAAGGCGGAATGCATCGAGCAGATTTGACAGAAGCCTTCAGGTACACGCTGTAGTTAACAGCCTTATGGTGAATTCATAATTTATCTGATTACCAGATAAACATAGTACAATGCTCATTCCTGAACACAGTCTGGAACATCTAGCAAATATTGCAGTTAATGCAATAAATATATTTACCTAATTACTGGCGACCAGCATTCAGGATATCAAATTACAAAAGATTACCTATGGATAGGGGGTGCGGTGGCGCAGTGGGTTGGACCGCAGTCCTGCTCTCCGGTGGGTCTGGGGTTCAAGTCCCACTTGGGGTGCCTTGCGGCGGACTGGCGTCCCGTCCTGGGTGTGTCCCCTTCCCCCTCCGGCCTTACGCCCTGTGTTGCCGGGTAGGCTCCAGTTCCCCGTGACCCCGTATGGGACAAGCGGTTCTGAAAATGTGTGTGTGTGTGTGTGTGTGTGTGTGTGTGTGTACCTATGGATAGTAATTTGCCTTATTAATGAGATAGCAAAGGACAGAAGTACCTTTAACATTTGTCTGTTGAGTTGAACATGACAAATGAATTAAACAAGGAAGTTAAATGCATTAGTGTAATTTACAAAATCTTTTTCTTTTTTTTTTTTAAAGAATATGCATTGCAGTAGTTGTCATGTCTTTATATGGAAGAGAACAGAGTGCTGAGGTTTAAATAATATAGTTAATATTTGTTAATGTTTCCTGTTGACATTATCAGACCTGGTGGCCCTGAAATGTGTAATGAAATGATGTAAACAACAGTGAAATCCCAACTTAAAGGAGTCATAAAAATTAGTGGGATACTTTAAACTACATAACATTTTGTGTTTCGAGAGTGGTACTTTTGTGTAAGGTCTCTAATCTGAATTCTTCCTGCAAAATAACTGAATTGACAGAAAAAAAAGTTAGTTTGGAAAACAAAATGTAATAATAATGCATTAGGAATAATTTAAAGGTGAAATTGTGATGATACACAGTTGTGAGGTATTTCTTGCTGAGACTCAAGGTCTTCTTGCTGCTTCCATACAGGGACTGAAAGGACCCTAATATGTTCTGTTCTCTCTTATTGTATGTAATGATGGTACATTCATACCTCTTTTTACCCCTATACTCACACACATTTTCAGAACCGCTTGTCCCATACGGGGTCACAGGGAACCGGAGCCTACCCGGCAACACAGGGCGTAAGGCCGGAGGGGGAAGGGGACACACCCAGGACGGGACGCCAGTCCGTCACAAGGCACCCCAAGCGGGACTCGAACCCCAGACCCACCGGAGAGCAGGACTGCGGTCCAACCCACTGCGCCACCGCACCCCCTTTACCCCTATACTCCATCTTCCCAAATAGACATGCCACATTACTTTGTGAGTTATTCCTCATATCTCCAACTTTCCATTTGCTTTAGCAGATGCTTCAGGCAGCATAGTGGCATTGAGAATAGATACACTACTGTAACAGAAAAGTGGCATTAAAAAGATTGCCTTCAAGGATTAATTGGGGTCTTTTCTGATGAGCTTTGCCTCTGTGTATCTCCCAGATTTTGTTCTGGTAAAAGTTACTGCATGTTCATTCTTTTTCACTTAGATCACTGAGAGCAGGCTTGTCCTCTCTTGTCTAGTGAAAACACTTGATAGAATGTACCAACCAAGTGAATATCTGGAACCATTTCAGCGCTCTGCCTGTGTTAAGAAATGACAACAGACAAAATAAAGGAGCAGCATCTTAAGATGCTGGTGCGAAGTAAACACAGTGGAACACTCCACCAGTTTGATTGTTTCCAGGGTTTTCTGAAGTGAGTTTGGTATGCAGGAAATGTGCATGCATTTGCATGGGGTGTACCAAATGACATGGAGAACTGCCCTTAGTCAGCAAAGTTGACCACCAAGGTGTGGGATAGGTGTAAGGCTGGACTCGTGTGACAGGGGACTCAGAAAAAGAAAGAGGAAAAAAAACCTTAAAGAGGGCGTATAAGTAACACAAACATAGGAATTGACACTTTATGAATATTCCCAGGCCCAGTCTATGCAATTCGACAAAATGGGATCTCGTGCTCCTTTTCGTACTCTTGTGTCTATGCTCTTTGCCTCAGCTGGCAGCTTTACGTCTGTTACCCAGCAGTTAGTTTAGGCACGGCCAGCTGTACCTCATTACGTGGAGCTGCAGCTACGGTTGTGATTCCCTTTTTTTTTTACTGTGCATTGTGCCACTGTGTAACTGTTGGGGTGGTGTCAGGCATAATTCTTGCTGATTTGCATTTGGGCACACTCTGTCAAGATGACATTTATTCTAGTTTTCCCCAAAGTGAAGTAGTGAACATACTGCATTTCCTGGAATTGCAATCTTCAAATTCACTTCATCATTTGTAAATAAATGTCTGAAATACCAACCATCTCTTATCATATTACTAAATGCAGGTACTTCACACTATATTTCTTACAGTATAGAAGAGTTGCTAAGTACCCAGTCTGGCACTGCTTGTTCAGTGGGATGTGTAGTTACACGTTGAGTATTAGGCTATGAAACATCAAAATCCGCAAACTATGCTTCCCTTTCTATGTATTGTTCCTGCAAATAACTTTCAGGCCAATGAAGTCAGCCCTTTGTCTAATAAAAGAAGTCATAATTTATCAGAGCAAAAAAGTTTGTAACCAACAAACATCCCGGAGGAAGAAATGAGGCCATAACCTGTAAAAGTCTTTGATTTTAATTATGATTATTTTTGGGTTTAGTTGTTTTTGAGGTGCTTTGTGATTTCAGTTTATTTCTAGTTTTTCTCTCCTTCTCCTGTGTCACTTTGGCATTGTTGTTCTCTGTCTATTTCACTTGATGTGGTGTCTTTTGATTGCTATATAAAAGTTCAAAGAGAAAGATTAGTTAAAAAAAAAAAAAAAAAAAAAAAAAGGGTAAAAATCTTGAAAATGCTCAATATCTTGAACCCCATTGACTTAAGTAATTTTTTCCACTTTTTTCATTGGAGGTGAGTCAAGGAGTTTTTGATGGCAGATACGCCTATGTGTTAATGTCAGCCTTGCAGTGTAAGTGTCCTTTTGAGTACCATCACCAGCAACCGATGACATTGTGTGGTTGTTTGCCACTTCCGACTGAAAGCAGTAATGAAGGTGTCGAAATGTCAGTGCTCTTTTAGAATCCGTTTCAAAATCGCTGCAGAGGCTGAAATAAGCTTGTTCCGAAGAGGTGACTCTGTGAACAATGGTGGCAAATTGGGTGTGACATGAAGTTGTCTTTTTCATCCAGGGAGCTGAAATGAAGACTAGTCTAATACAAATGAAGTCATCCAGTAAAAGTTAGGTATCCTTTTGTTTTTGGCATAACTTCCACTCACAAAATATTAACATTTCACAAAGTATCAGAACGAAACAGGACCAAAACATTAAGACCAAAGAGTACAGTACAAAGGACCCCTTGTTTCAATCTCATTTAAATTTTTCTAAAATAACTACAATTTAAAAAACTTTGTAATACATGATCATGTGTTGACTACTGCTCGGCTAGAGATAGGATTTATTTCAGTAATCTGAGAGTCTGTGTAAAATCCCCAAAAATATAGGAAAAGAATAGTGTGTGAGCATGAATTAATATGGCTGAAATGTCAAAGGAGCAGTATCAATATTTCTAGAAAACTATAGAAACAGATACAAACATTAATAATAAAACTATATGAGGAACTGTAATATTCCTGACTGAAACATTCTAGAAAAGAATTAAAATTATAAATAGTCAGTGGGATCCTGCTTTTAAGTTTTGTATGACTGAACATATGCTGTATTAATACTATTGGGACTTTCTATCCAAACAGAGGTATTTCTTTACACTACAAGAAGCAGTACTTCTTAAAAGCAAAAAAAAAAAAACAGAGAAAAAAGAATAAAAAATAATTCAAGTGTGATTGACTGTAACAGTAACAGTGATCCTGCAGGAACTGGGGAAAAAAAAAAAAAAGACATTCCATAGTAGCAATCACTACTCCTCTTACGCAAGAGAGAAGCTTTGGCTAAGGGTCATACCCACAATAGCCGGCTGCTGAACTCTGGCTTCCTTCCCATCCTCTTGTCACAGCCCTCAGAGTTGTGTCTGGAAGGCTGCAGTGAAGTAGAAAGGTACGTAGCGTTTTAGATGAAAGTTGACCCGGTGTGGAACGGTGACAGGTGGAGTGTACCGTCCCTTGTGGTGCAGCCCCTGTCGATTTCCTGCATGGATAAACTCCTTAATGAGGTATGAATGACACCATGGCAGAAATCCAGGCTCACCCCCGCACCTATTGATTGTTTGTGGAGTTGTTTTCCGGGCAGCTGCCATAGCTCATCCGTCGCTCATCAGTCAGTGCCACCGCACACTCCCCCAGTGAGTAGACCTGCTCTTGGTCAGCTTGTGTGCCTGGGAAACAATCACCCCCAAGGTCTGTTGGTAATGACAAAGAGAAAGAAGTGTGGGTAGAGTCAACTGGCTTTTCTGTGACTTGCACTATACTGGTGAGACAATGCATTGTGTATGTCCATCTCACACGCACACGCATTGGCTGAAGCCGCTTGTCCCGAGCGAGGTCGCAGCGAGCCGGAGCCTAACCCGGCAACACAGGGCGCAAGGCTGGAGGGGGAGGGGCACACCCAGGATGGGATGCCAGTCCGTCACAAGGCACCCCAAGCAGGACTCAAACCTTAGACCCACCCGAGAGCAGCACCCAGCCAAACCCATCCACCACCTTCACCCCAGATATGATTATGAGTGATTTAATATAAATTTAAGAACTTTTGAACATGAGGTGTGTATTTGCAGATAGAGCTGAATTTCTCCTTCAAAACCATTTTTAAGGGTTTGTTTGGAATAACACGTGATACACGAAACACTCCATTTTACAGTCTGAAGTTTATCCATCTACTGGATATTATTTGCACGTTTTTCTGTTTGTGTCTCACGTCCGTGTTCCACAGTCATTATGAGAAATGAACCACCCCAGTGACATTAATAAGTGTGTCTGTGATGGACATTTTAATTAGCTGTAATGCCCGCTCCCTCTGTGACCCTCGTTACTTACGTACCATTCTCCCAGCTCACTACTGAAGGCAATGATGAACTGTGGCAAAGGCAATTAAGGCTTTCTAAAGAGGAGTGGGAGCCATGTGTTTGAGAGCTGCATCGTTATGTCTTCATAATTTTCCCTTTTAGCTATTGTTCACACTTTTCCAGTAATGTGGTGGATGGCAATAGCAGCTGTATTAGTCACTGGTGACTTGACTCTGTCACAGCCAAAGGTCCTCCACTCACCAAGACATTTAGAAGCTGGATAACGAATAAAGTCCTACCTTAATGCATTCATCCATAATTCAAAGGGTAAGGAGTTGTTAAGCCTAATGAGAGGCAAAAATTGGCTGGGAAGCTTTTGTATAGATTTGAGGTCACACTGTCTTGGTACCTTTGAGGGGAAGAGATGTGTTGTTTTTACTCTGTGGTATCAATTTTCAAACCATAGCTGAAAGTACAATGGTATGCAGACCAGAGGTACGACACTATATCCTCAAACAAATTCACTGGCAGAGAGATTCAGCCATATCTCAAAGACTGGTGTCACCTGATTTCTAGTCAAGCTGGAATAACTGCAAGCATCTCTTCCCCTTTTAGGAGATGCTGCAGGGCTCTAAGGAAGTTCAGTTCTTTTGAGTTTTTCCATCAACGGCAAGTTCAAGCTGCTCAGGATGTGGTTGTTGAGATCTAAGGGGCACATTCATGTTTAACATGTTGTAAAAGAATCATGTTATGTATGCATATGAAGTCAGTGTAGTAGAGGAAGTATTTCATCTCTTTCTTTTAAATAATTTCTTTCATCTCTGGAAGAACATTATCCATCTGGGAATAATTTCACTGATGGCATTTTACTGGTATCTCTCTTGAATGTGCCCTGTATTGCTCCCTAGAAGAGGTTGCAACTACAATCTAGGGCAGTTATATCAATAATTAGAGCTGTCAAATGATATTTTTTCTCATGCTAATGGCTTTGCATTATTGCTGCCTGCTTTGTGACAGGGTTTTTGTTAGCATTCTGTAATAACCTAGCTTGTTCGGTAGCGATGTCAGATCAGTGTTTTTGAATCAGGGCTCCAGCGCAGAGGATGAGAATGAGAGGTGGTGGAAAATAATGGCAGACTAATGGAGGAAAATCAGATGCTCAGTACAGAGGAATACAAGGAGTTTCCAGTGGATAGGTGGAGTCTTTCATTGCTCCATTACTTCAAGAGCAACAGGCCTAGTTATAAGAAAAGTTACATTTTTATGCAGAGCAATTTGGGTAAAATGTTAGTACTCTCATTACTGCAATGCTATAATCACAGCTGTGCACTGATACCCCCTGCTGACATAGGCATATCTGCCGGCAAACTGGAATAGCACAAGTTAAAAATGGGGGAAGAAAATGATCTTTTGTCATTCATTTGGGATTTAGCTACCATAAACTGCTGAGTGTTCCTTAAGAATGTGGATATTAAGCCCCAGATTGCTTGAACTAAGTTCGGGTAGTGTGCTTTAAAAAAGCGCTGAAAACCATCAATGGGAGATTTGTGGTGCCATTGGCACGGAGTAGGAATGCGGACAGTCATAAGAGAGACAGCATCCGTTGTGGAGTAAGGAGCATCAACTCTGTAAGTAGTAACTAGGGGATGTGTGACGGCAAAGAACTTTAGCTATGTGTTTGTTAAAGCTGTTGCTACCCCAGGGATTCATGTTTGGGAAAAATTGCATAAAACTTGCTTCTAAACTTTCCTTTTCTCATGCTGAAATCGCAATCCATGTCTGAAATGGGACTAGTAGCACTTTTGTTGTAATGATGTTTTTATTTTGTGAGCCTGTACCAATTATGTACTACTGTATCACTTTTAGAAAGTAGAGAGCCCTCAGACCTTACCATCAAGTGCCCAGTTTCAAAAGCTTTATGTCCCCTATAACTCAGCCTAGTGTGACTGTATGTGTCAGAATTATTTCAGAATATTCGAGGTTACTGAAGTCTTACAAGGTTCTCTCCTCAGCTATGTTGTTTATTATTTACATGCACAACATAGGCCAATGAAGGCTAACCAATAAATGCAAAGCGCATCTTTATGCTAATGATTTATATTTATGTGCTTCTTCCTTTTCTCAGCCTGCTGTTGCTAACCTCAATCTTGTTTAAAGTACAGATAAAACTGTCCAGTTTCAACTCAGAGAAAAAAGTTTAGAAATGACTGTTTGATGGTAAATATATTCAGCACATGCCATCATATAAATGCCTGTACATTTTCGATGCAAAAAATTAATTTGGAACCTAGTACCCTTTTTGTAATCTGATATGTAAGCGTTTTATTACATAAATCCTGCTTTTCTTTCAAGGGCAGAGTTTTTTTTTTTTTTTTAAAAACTTCATATTTCTGCCTCTGGTTGATAATGGAGAAATGCTGCATATGCATATGTTACTGTATAATGGATTCTTAATGTAGACTATCTGTGTCAATTTTTTTTGTTCAAATTGCCAAGTCTCTTTCTCCACATTGTCTGATTTAGTAACATTTCATGTGAACCAGTAACTCTTGATTGTTCATTATGTGTGCATATGTGCCAGTGATTGAGAGCGTGTGTCAATGTTCTACGACAAACTGGTGTATTTTCCAGGTTGGACCGTTCTTTTCAAGAGTCAAGAGAGGCTTTATTGCCATTTCAACCATTTACAGCTGGTACAGCACACAGTGAAACGAAACAACGTTCCTCCAGGACCATGGTGCTACATAAAATAGTCTCCAGACTACTGCGACCTTGCATAGGAAAACGGTTGATAAAAATGAAGGAAAGAAAGGTATATTTATACTGAAACAGGTTACAATGCTTTGTTGAAAGGAAAAGCTGCAATGGTAGGATTTGAACTGAGAATCTTTCGGCTACAAGCCATTATCTCTAACAGCTACACTTTCGACAGTCCTATGTTATGAAAATTAAATCTAGCTGGGCAGTGATTCATCTAGGACATCAAAATTAGATAGAAGCAAGAATTAGGTTGAATAGAAGTTAGGTGGTTTGTGTGGCCAGTTATGGCCACATGGGCACAACCAAGGCATCAGACAGCAGGTTAGCAAACAGGAAAAAGCTTTTTAAAACTACCATCAAAATGAGGAAACAGAAAACAGGCAAAAACATCAAAATCGCTGCAAAAATTAGCCCACACCACACATCCTGAGCCCATTCAAGGGAGCCTTCCTGTTCCCCCCCCCATGATCCCACTCATTCCTTTCAAGTTCTCAGCCCAGCTGCTTTTAAAATCCTTGTTGATATTTCCTAACATGGCAGCAGCTGGTCCTTATTATTTCCTTAAAGCAAAGCAGGGGTGGGTAGGGGGGACCTGTCTGTCAAATCAACCCCTCCCCAGTCAGGGCACTGCTCACCAGCTTGTACTTGTTTATTCTATGAGATATATGTTGATTTTGAGAAAAGCATCTTCTAAATGAATGGGGGGCGCAGTGGTGCAGTGGGCTGGGCCGGGTCCTGCTCTCCGGTGGGTCTGGGGTTCGAGTCCCGCTTCGGGTGCCTTGCGACGGACTGGCATCCCATCCTGGGTGCATTCCCTCCTCCTCCAGCCCTGCGCCCTGTGTTACTGGGTTAGGCTCCGGCTCCCCGCGGTCCATCTTCCACGGACAAGCGGTTCAGACAGTGTGTGTGTCTTCTAAATGAGTAAATGTAATGTATGTAAATGTATTGCAACTGACAGAATGTTGTCTATCTTAAATGTTTCACCAATATTCCATTACTAATTCTGACACTAATGTTCTGTTTAGAAGGCACGGTGAGTTTGTTACCTTATCAGTGAGTACTTAGCAAATAAGCTATACAATAAGAAAAAAGCAACAACTTCTTGTTATGTTTTTTCAGTATGAAGTTCAGGTACACTGACAATCATGTGCTTTGGCAGACAAAGATGACAACACACGTGAAGTGCAGGTGGATACGGAGCCAGTGTCATCTTTTGAGTTAAGAGGGATATATGCCCATATACTCATTATGTTGGAAAATTCACACATCAACAGACTGCCGATTACAATGCAGTGTAGTGGTGTCCCATCAGGAGAAACAGGACTAAAGTGAGAAAAAACTCTTAATCTTAATTAGGAATTAAAAGGTTAATACAGCTCATAATATTCAGAAGTTGCACCCATCAACACATTGCAACAAATGAACTAGAGTGAAATCATTCACCAGATAAAATAAAGTTAACCAGAATGAAACAAAATTAACTTGTAAAATTCCGAATTTCTGTACAGCTCTTGTTGATCATCGCAATCTTTTATTTTTAATACACATGCAATTAACATATTAATCAACATGGCAATTAACATTTTCAAATATTTGTCATCTTTCTAGACTGTGGTTCTGCAATTTGATGTTCACTGTCTAAAAGTTTAGCAAAACACTTTGTTATAATTTAATATTTAAACGTTTATGAATCCATGCAGGGGTTTTTTTGTTTATTGATCTTATTTTTAAACCTGTACAAATGTCTGTTTCTTTTCAAAAACGTATTATTAACATGTTAGGAACATGGGTTTAAAACACTAAAATGCGTTAGTTCATATGCTCAATTAAAAACTCAGTTCAATAATAGTTGCAACTGTCTGACATTTACATTTTACATTTACTTGTTTAGCAGCCGGTTTTCTAAAAGCAACGAGATAAGGAGACATTTGGATGCAGACACTTGATTCTAGAGTACAGTTAATTTGTCACAATCCACCATGTGAACCAGCATATATCATACAAGTAGCTATATAATAAATTTACACAATTAATCTCTCAGGGCGGCGTAGTGGTGCGGCGGGTTCAGCCGGTGCCTGCTGTGTGGCGGGTCTGGCGTTTGAGCCCTGCTTGGGGTGTCTTGCAATGGACTGGCGTCCAGTCCTGGGTGTGTCCCCTCCCTCTTTGACTCTGCACCCTGTGTCTCTGGGTTAGGCTCCGGTTCACAGTGACCCTGCTCAGGACAAGGGGTTGTTGACAATGAATGGAATTCAACTCTCATAGCATGATTTGAATGAATAATAATGATGATAATAATTGATGAATAAAATATTCATGATTTAAGGATGTTCAAACATATTTTAAATCATTTTCCTTTCAGAACTCAATTCCACCCGTTAGAATGAATTAGGTTGTCAGCGAGTGCAACAAAACTCACAGCACTAAATCCTGATTGGTCAACACTAAACTCTGAACTCTACAAAATAATACTAAAGATTGACCTTCTTTCTGTGGTCAACCAATAAATAATCTATAATCCATATTATATTGTTCCCTGGTTGAATTTCCATTTTATTATTGATCACTTTGAATGTAGTTTTATGTAATGCTCACAGTTATGGGTTTCAGTTAGATAACGTTGTGCCTGGGTTTGGATGATAATTTGAGCCTGTTGCCTTAACTTCTGCATCACACTGCTGTGAGATGTCCCTCTGTTTTTCTGGCCTTGTGCCTCTGACCTCTGATCTGTTGTGCCTCCAGGAGAAATCCCCTTGGAGCGAGTGGGTCGGCGACGCAGCATGCCTGGCACTGGTGAGGACAAGACCCCTGGCATGGAGCCAACTGCCCCCACGCCATTCCGGGTCACGGTGAGAACCAGCCGGTCACGCAAAGGAACGTGTGGTGTGGTCGGATCAGTCATGTTGCTTTTCAAAAAGGAAAACTATTGAATAAGATTGTAGTCATATTCTTTGCACATTATTTATAAATTGTTAATCTTCCCAGGTTTCTGTTTTTATGAGAGAGAGAGGGAGATAGAGATATCAAAGGCACTGAGATGTCAGCTAAACTGTTTTGCTCTCATATATTAATCTTACAAATATGCTTCATTCTCTGGTATTCATACATACCAATTGTAACAATAAAAGGCAGAATGTAATTGTAAAAAAGCTGTATTTTTACAGGAATCCTATTTGCTCAGGACCTTGTAACACTGAATCAATGCAAGGATAAATAACTAATACAAGAAAATATTTTACTGTCCTCAAGAACCATAAGAAACTGCCCTCTCTCTGTTTGCCAAACTCCAATATTAAACATTGCATTTAACAGTTTATTCAGTCAAGAGGCATTATGAGCTGAAGTATATAAGTAATCATTAATTAAGATGTAATTAATAATTAAAAGAGCACATATAATCCATAACTAATGAAACTAAAGTATTACTTTTATGTTGGAAAGCAAGGATGATTTAGTGAACGAGTTTACTGTAGGGTCTAGTAATTACCCATCGAATTGCTATCATATTTCTTGGTACTAGATTGTCTTCTTAATGATTGCGGTGTAAAATTAACAACAGTGCTGAATTTTGAATTTAACAGAGCACATTCACAATGCTGATAAGAACTGCACTGTAGCTGTTTCACAGATGGATGACCTGTGTTTCTCTGGATCTCCCAGGGTGTTTAATTGATTTATAGGTTTTATGAACTGAAAATTCTGTTAATTAGTTTCAAGACCAGATGAATATTCATGTGCAAACAAAATTCAGTTTCAATATCGAAGTGGGATTTGAGTAACCTTTGCAATCCAGTGATCAGAGAGTTAGCCATGTTGATGTAATGTATTAGTTGGAGTCCTCTTCAAGACAGTCTGAAGTGTCATTCCTTCATCATGCACTCGTGTTTTTTATGCTCCCTGTACCTCACTGGACAGTGATTTAACCATAAAGGAGTATTCAAAATGCAAGCTAGTTATAGAAAACTGCTATTTTCTCCGGCTGTATAATGAGGTATCTTCTCAAGTGTCAAGGAAGTGCCACCAACTGAGCTATTTTTGCATGTATTTCATTTGCTTTTACACTTTTAAAAGTTTTTCTGTGTAACACTTTACGAAGGGAATTGTTCTTGAAAAACCCTTTGCAAGGTGAATTCTCATAAATTACCATTTGTTTCAATGGTAAAAATTTGTTTGGGTACCTGAGCCTCAAAATTGACACCCATCTTATCCATTGTGAGTGAATATACCAATACCCCTTCATTATATCACATCTCATCTCACTTTTCTCAAGTTATACATTAGAAGGAAAATATAGATAATTTTTTGTTTCACAAAAGTCTGCAGAAAGGCAGCCGGTAGTGGAGTGGTTAGACCTTTGAACCCAAAGGTCACAGTTTCGATTCCCAACTCTTGGTGTCATACCCTTGAGCAATGTACTTACCCTAAAATTTCTCAGGTAAAATTGCCTGAGGGTATAAATGGGTAAATAATTGCAAGTCGCTTTGGATAAAATGTCAGCTAAATGAATAAATGTAAGGAAAAAGCCTGACAAAGTCTGAAAACAAAATGGGATAACTTTTCATGGTTATTTCTTGTTTCAGTAGTAGGTGAATTAAATGGGAACATCAAAACTTTTTAGTACATGTGTCAGCCTCTTGACTGCTCAAGATACACTCTAAAAATGTCCCTCCTCCACAAATGTGTTGCTCTGGCTCCATAATGGATACCAATTCTATGGATCATACTGGACTGATGTACTTAAGGGTGTTCGGTTTCCCTTCTGTATGTGCCCAAACAGGGCAGCAGGTAACATAGTGGTTAGAGCTGCTGCCTTGTGCGCCAGGGACTCAAGGACTCAAATACCACCCCATACTGCCATACCTGTGAGTAAGGTACTTCTCCTGAATTGCTCCAGTGAAAATTACCTAGCTATAGAAAAGGGTAAATTCATTGTGTGTAGCTTAAGAGTCTAAGTTTCTCTGACAAATGTGTCCTCTAAATAGATATAAATATTACGTAACGGCTGTGTGAGAATATGTAATGGAGGTGTTTGAGTGAATCCTTTGTACTCTTATATTCATGTTGCTGATGCATTGGAGAAATGCTGAGGGACTGATTCCTCTTTACATAATAACTCACTCTTCCCTGTTTCAGAGTGCCCTATGAACACACAAGCACTTGTTGAGTCATAGAGCGCCGAGATTCACGAGTCCTTCGTAGCCAAGGGCAAATGAAAAGCAGGGCAGCATTGAAGATGCAAAAGCTGACCGGCAATGATGCTGTATGAGAACAGCAAGTGGTGATGTTGCTTCCTCTCCTGGCTTGTACCACATTGCTACACATTCCAGAATTAAGCAGCAGAGCAATCAGCCTTAATTAATAAGCAGAGCCATCAGCCCCAGGAGACCACACTGGAGCTGGGAGGAGAATGGACACACACCTCTGTCCCTCCCTAGTCATGCAAAGTTTGGAGGTGTTGGGTGGGCTAGTGGGGTGCGTTTGCCTGGTCTCTTACAGCCGAGCGTGAAACCAACCCTGAAGGGAGAACTAATCTCCTCAGCTGCTGTGGTAATGAGATGAGTGCCTTCCTGCACTCGATGCAGAAGGACCCCAGGCTCAGGGGTTTCCGCAGTCTGACAGGACCAGCTGTCTGCTCCGGCTCACTGGACTGCACTCACCTCCCCGTGTTCACCAGGAGGAGGAAGCTCATGAAACTTGCCGCCATCTCCTCAATCGCCCTGTACTGGGGGACCTTATTCATTATTAATTCTCGGTTACATAACCCAACATGGTTCCTCCTGAGGGCCATGCCTCAAAATATGTATTTTCTGTGTTGAGGCTAATCCCCTTGGTTACCTAATTTTATATTAATGTGAGTCAACGTGAGCTTGATATCGGTAACTTTGGTTTGTTTTACTGGGAAGCCGTTTTGAAGAACAAACTTTTATTACCGATGCATCCCATTAGTTTCAACAGATTATTTCAATTAGTCATGTAGATTGTCATCATCTTGTTGAATTATGCCTGTAATAATCATGGTAACATTCATGAGAGGACAAATAGAGATGTCAGTGAAATGGTTTCGCGCAAGTTCCCACCTTCTCTAGAATGCTGCACTTTTTAGCATGCATGAACAATACCACATGTTTTACCAGTACCAGGGCAACTTGCTGCATGTTGTCATAGGGAAGGTGGTGTTCTTCACTTAGCAGGATGGTTGCATTTCAGCATTATGGTTCTGGGTTATAGGTGTTTACATGTCCACTCCATTCATTCCCCTCTGCAAGGTGTTTTACTCAGTCATTGCAGCTAAACCATGAAATGAGAAAAAGCTTTGAATATGTAGATAGGTGGTCCTGACTCCAGATGGCATGAACAACTTGTACTTTTTTTCTGACAGAGCAACCAGCATCCAAGAGGATCAGTGCATAGGTGACACAGAACTGTGTGGCCATCAAGAACAGATTTTCCCAACCAAAAAAAAAGTAAATACAAACCTTACCAGACAGTTTATGGGCAGTTTTTGAGGTGTTTGGATGAGGGGGAAAATGTGATGTCCTTCCTCTAATGCTCCAATTAAGTGTAGCAGTTAAAGTAGAAACCAACACACACATTGCCCCTTAATGCACTGAAACTGACACCTCTGCCCTTTGCAATTGGCATATATATGTATAATTGGTCTGCTTTGTCCTCTAGATGACCTGTGGAGCAACCAAAGCAGAGGAATTGCAAACGATTGCTATAGAAGAACTGCATATCTCTTATTGTAGCTTTGCAGTTCCTTCTAGGGATGCATTATGCACTTAGACAAAGGAAATCAGGACATAACGGGGGCACATTTTAATGTTGCAGATGTTTTAGCAACCAAAAGGCAGAAAGTGATTACCAGCCTATAAATCTGTCCCAGTGGACCACAGAGCTTATAGTGGATCATTCCTGACCCTGCTTTTGTCTCCCTCGACAGTTAGTCGGAACAAATTGTCACCTTTAATGAGATCAGTGTATTAGCACAAGCAATGCATCAGGCAGCATTCTTAATATCTATAATCAAGTGAGCAAAATTATTGCTGCAACAGCCCCGATGGTGTTTTCATTCTGAAATTAAAAGCTTTTTTTGAGCGGGAGTTTAATTGCAGAGAGGCTCTTGATTTCACGACTCCGCTCTCTGCGTTGTTCGCTTTCCATTGTTATGTATGTGCCCAAATAGAAAACACGCAAACAACACAAACCTGAGCCGATTTTGTGATTATGACGAGCGACCATAATGAGGATCATTTTTAAATGGACATCTGGTCCATGCCTTCTGTCTTTGGATATTTTCAGATGATCCAAAATAAATTTCCATCCAGCCAACCAACCAATTTGAGGAATCGTTTGTCCCCAATAAATTTCCTTCAGACAAAATGACAGTGGGTGTAATAAACGCTGACATTTGTATTTGTTTAATATACTCTCAAATAACCCCCAGCCAGATAGCTCTGAGAAAGGGAAGCAGTGTAAGTAAAAAAAACTGAGGTGTCAATGGAGGTGGCACAAGTTTCCTTCAGCTCTATTAACTTTAGTGCTGCTTTGAGGGGGTTGTGAGGGTAGATGGTGTGAGGGGCACAAAGCAGGCCACCAAGGGAGAACAATTCTTGTAACACCCCTTCCCCCAGCTGGGGCAGGATGATTCGCTGCTGGCAATTACATTCCTACCTGGATGCACTGCTTCTATTAGGCAGTAAATGGAAAGCAAATACAGAAACCTGCAATGAATATTTAACAAGCTACCACAATCCCTGTGGATGGGATAGTTTTTGTCCACATTTGTTCCACTTGATGAGAAGAAATTTCTAAGGCGATGGTGTCTGATTTGCCTGAAGGACATTCTGCAGTGCAGATGGCTGTGGAGATTTTTATTTTAGGCAAGCCTTAATTGAGAGTTAAGAACCTGGTTCAGGTCATTTTCAAAAATCTTTGATATTAAACCTTAGATAGAGTCTAAGAACTGAAAAATAAAAATGATGCTGTTTCAGACCTCCATGTTGGTCATGCTGGTGTGATGGGAAGAGCAATTAGTGGTAATAAAAAGTTTCTCCATATTTGCCAGTTTAGCTGGGTCTCTGGTAAGGAGAGTGAATCCACATAACCTAGTGTGTTATCTGCTCTACAAAAACAAATAGGTATTCGACTGGTTAACGCAATTAAGATGAATGATGTGCCTTCATGTATGGTTGTTCAATAAAAATGGCCATAATCAATTGCCAATTCAATAGTTCAAGCCAAGAATCCCTCCCTAGATGACTATTAATCAAATTACTCACATTAACTAAAATCCATTTTAAGCTCTTGAAGATACAAAAATGGAAATGTGTTGGAATAGTTTTTCTATCTAAGGGAATCATTGGGTCTGTCTCAGTTAGTTTCAAAGAGTTTGTGAGGCTGGTATTGGGTTCTGAAACTTTCGGTGGCATCTCAGTTTGTTGCAATCGGTCCTGTGAATATTCCTCTGAGAGTTGACCGCGCTTTGTGATTCATTGTTTTGTTCACATTTGGTAACTCAGAAATAGAATTCCTGCTGAACTGTGGACATTCCACAAGAACCAAACAGGAGTGAAAATGAAATTAAGCAAAAGGATCTATTTAAGTCTGCTTCAGTTAAAGCAAATCTGCTACCTGAAATAGGAGAGTTCATAGTGTGGAGGATTTACATCAATAAACATCTCTCCAGTATCTGTCAACATATTATTTGTGTTCTTTGTAATATTTTAACGTTTGCAATTACATATCAGCCTATTTACAGTATGTGGAAAAAATTGAAAAAATTAAGGTAAAATGCGATTCTACTGATTCCATTAAACTGTGAAATCATCCTTTGCCGTAAAACATATTAATCCCAGTGAATACAAATGGAAATAAGTATCAATGAACACTGGAACTGTCAAACAGAATAACATACAGGTAATATCACTAGGCAACATACATTCCAATTATACCGACTCTCTGTATCAGTCTTATTAAACTAAAACTGTAATGTTGTTAATAATGACTTTTACTGTTGTGTTAAAAATACCAAAACATATGAACAGGCTTCACCTAAATTACAGTGATTTCTCAATAGTCATAATCTTCTTTAAAAATTAAATAGTGAAAAACCTGTATCCCACAGCTTCCCAAAGCTGGAGTGTAGAAAGCCTGATTTTAAGATGTCTATGGATGGTCATGTAATAGTATTGTCAGTGTGGTTCAGAAAAGAGGAAATAAAAATTAAGAGATTTGTTTTTAATCAGGCCTTGTGAAATATACATTCATTATAGTTAATAAGAAATGTGATGCAAAATGTGATGTGCAAAAATGTAACAGATACCCCCATAATGTTTTAATACCTTAAATCTCAATCTATAGCTACAGTTTGCAGTGCCAAATAATTTAACTACCTGAGTATGTACAGTACTGTGACAGCTCACCAGTAAAAGTGTATTATAACCAATAAGTGTTATTACATTATAACCCCGAGTTGAACACCAGACCTCAACACTCTTGTCATTTTTATACTAGTTGGACATTTAGATCGCATATGAGAAGTATTTGCAATTAAAACAGTTTTCTTCATGTTTTTTTCAGGACTGCTCAGTAAGATAGTAACTGCTTGTTGATTTTATAGCCTTCTGCATTTTCTTGCAAATAGATAGGTCAGCCATTCAACAAGACACCATATATTACTTTGACATGTGCAAAAGAAGGGAATGTACAGACAAGGTTTAGACATACATGAGAGAATTAAGCTCTCTGCTGTGAAAGTAACAACAAGCATGATTTGCAGGGAATGTTACAGTGAGTAATGTCACTGGAGCTTTTCAAAATCATGGCAGCTATGGGGTTTCATAACACATCTGACTTTACAAAAAAGGAGGCTGATGAATTCGTCACAACAGTTGCCACCAAGTGAACACATAATACGGCAGGAACAAGAGCACGTTAACTCAGAGTAAAGCAGTGCACACAGGGTATGGTACCTGTTATTGCACGTTGGATGGCAGTAGGGATTGTGTATGGAAATGGAGGGAAATAGTGTGGGCTGTCTTTCTGCTTGCTCGTTTTCACTCTATGGTAGTTGTTGAGGGAAGCAGAGGTTTGGTTTATCGATGGGAATGCAGGCTAGGTTGCTCAGCCAGTTCAGTTGCTCAGTTCTTCAGTACTGCTGGACCTTTTGTCCCAGGACTACCAGAGAACAATGTGGGAAAACCCATCCAATCCACTCCACAGACCCCACACCCCTCTCACACTGGTTTGCTGCCTCACCTTTTGTCCCCCTATATGAAAAGAGGAGGGGAAGAAGAATCACTGTGTTTCACCTTTGTTAACCGTCAAAAATTAATTATTTAAAGATCTGAAAATTTCTTGTGGCTGAAGCTCCAGTGCATAGTCATTGGGGATGGGAACAAGTAAATGTCTGTTTCAGTCTATTAGTCTTTCTTCATGCACTGGGGTCATTTGAACTGATGGGTTTAATAGGACAGCCTGTTCCGGTTTTCATTAAAAGGGCAATATATAGCGAGAGCTGTTTGGAAAGGAGGGCTCTGTTCATCACTGGACTCCCACTCCACCCACCTCCAACAGAGCTGTTCAGGGTGCGTTCCATCACCTGTCCACATCAATGGCCCGAGTGTAAAGCTCAACCCATATGCTGCCTTGTCAAAGACCCCTGGGCGAGTCTCAAAGAGCATTGAGAGCCACCTCCTCTTCTAAATGTCAACATGCGGAGGGCCGACCTGGAACAGTGCCCCCTCTGCTACCCCCTCAGTTCTGACAGCACCCAAATCACTCGTATGAGTCCTGATTACATCTCGGAGACCATAGTCAACCAATTAATGAGATCATTTAAATGCACAGGGCTTAACTTAGTGTTGAAGTCTACTGCCTGACAATGGGTCATATCTTTTTTATCTTGTTCTGCACATTTTATAAGGTTTTTTACAGCTGATTGTAAAAAAGGCCTAGGCAGTGATAAATTATAATGCATGTGTTGTGTTAATAATTGTTCCAGCACAATGTATGATTGAGTCTCGGTTTTGCGCATTGAGAAGAGATGTGACAGGCAACTGCACTGTCATTCATGTGGCCTGTGGCTCTTTTAGAGAATTAAAAAAAAAGCTTCATTTGTGGGCAGTGTTTGGAAGACCAGTGTTTTGGTACAAATGAAAACTCAACAAAAGGCTCACCAAATCAACACAAGTCTGAGTACAGCGGCTACTGGTCACATGTTCACTCCAGCACAATCTGTTCACCAACTGTTTGCTCCCTCACTCTTTAACTCGTATTTGCACATAATTATTAATGCAGTTGTCACAAGTGGAGAGGAAGGGATCCCTCACTTTGGACACCTGGAGGGATGCTGTCCACTAATCATATTCCTTCTCTGAGAATAAGCCAGCAACGTCAGCTGTGACCCTGGTGACTCAGGACATGTGCTCCAAGCTGCCTGACTGCATAGTGACACCAACCTATTGAAATGGGCTTTTGCCCAGCACTGCGGAACACTACTAATCTGAGAGCACACAACCACACTCCCCAGCTTCGGGGGTTGTAGGAGCTGGGAAGACTTGGCCAGCAGTAGAACACGTGAGCCTTACCGGTGGCCTGGCAGCAGCTCCATCCTTGCAGGGATCTCATTTGAATGTTTCTCGCTCTCAGTTGCATTACACACTAAACTGCTTGGGAATGGAAGGACATGGCACATTTATTAATGGAAAACATGCAGAATTTTTCTTTTTATAAAGCAAAGGATCAGGGTGTGGAAGGTATCAAGCCACAATGATACTTCATCTTTTCTCCAACGTGGAGAAGTTTTTCTGAATTTACAGAAATTGTCTTCCATAGGTGTTTTTTTTTTTTTTCTGACCAGGTGCTGTAAACTTCATTTCCACCTGATGGAGCTATTTTATAGAAACTCACCCCCCCGTCCATCAGTGTGCATTAGTCTAGACCACTCATGCGACAGAATCAGAATGTTTCATTTTTCTCCTATTTACATTTACATTTACATGTATTCGTTTAGCAGATGTTTTTCTCCAAAGCAACATACATCTCGTAGAAAATACAATTTGTGCATTACATTAGGAGAAAGAGACATAGCTGCAGATGTGTGATTCTTAAGCACAGTCAGTTTTTTTCCACCAGATGAACCAATGTTCATCACATGAGTATCTGCATAAGACTTTATGCTAATATTGATCATTCCTAATCACCTTCCTAGTAATTTTTTTAAATATATATAAACATGTACGTTACACTACAGGAGTAGCAAGAGTTACAGTAGTTTAGTATTACAGGAGTTGCAGTATTTATTATCATTTGGCCATGTTTTCTGTGCAGATTTTGTCTAATGTGTTCGTGTGTGTGCGCCTCTCCTCCGTGAATATGCGAATTCGTTTGCTACAGTAAAAGTGATTGTCACTGAATGTGGTGCTCATATGAAAATGTCTGCTGAGGCCACGTAGTTGATTGTAGGTTCAGCAACCGATATGCATTTTGGGCATTTGCTCATTACTCTTGAATTGATCTGGGCAGTTATAGGAAGTGAGGCAGCTGATATTGTGGTGGTTCGCGCTTCTGCCTTGGCCTCCGTAGCTTACCGGTTCAAACCTCCCTTACTGCCACAGTACTCTTGAGTAAGGTATTTACTCCAAATTGTTCCAGTAAAATTGCCCTGCTGACTAAATAATTTAAGTAACTTAATGTTGTAAGTTGCTTTGGAGAAAAGCGCCAGTTAAATGAATCACTGAAATGAAATTCCAGGTAGTATGTAAATCAGAATGCATGAACTTGTACCAGTCATGTAAGGTGATTCAGCAGCGCTTGAGAGATACGTAAACTTTAAAGAAGAGCACTTTTTAAAAAAAAAACATGCACATTGACATTCCTCAGTATACAGCAATCTGATTTGCCCTGTTTGTAACAACAAAAGGCATTAAACATTTACATTGGGAGGTGTGGTGGGTGGCGCCACTATCTCACAGTGCCTAGGATGCATGGATGAGCATTCAGTCCCCTCTCTGTGCATTTGGTTTGTTCCCTCTGCGCTTGTGTCAATTTCCTCTGTGTTCCCCCATCCTACTCCTTCAGTCCCAAAACATGTTTTTGGTGAACTGTTCACTCTAAACTGCCCATGGTGTGTATGTTTAAGTACATATGTACAGTATGTGTGTGTTGCATTGCCTTGGTGTATAAATGAGGAAATAATTGCAGTGAATTCAGTATAGTGTATCTAGCAATGTAAGATGCCTTTTACAAAGGGTTACTACCTAGTAATCACTGTACCGTGTTGCTTTATACAAGTCTGAAAAATTTATAAAAATAATGTAGCATCTTACAGAATTGATAGAAAACTAATTAAGAATTTTGTTGCAATGTCAACTATATTAACATTAACGGGCATTTCTTACAAATCAGGGGCTGTGCATCACTACTTGTGTTGTGTGTTAATATGAAAATGTGCATTAATGTGCATGCACACAGTATTTCATTATTTCCTGAATCAATTTATTGTATGTGTTCTGAAGTGACTGTACTTTGAGTCCAGTAATTCAAACTGTTTTTTAATTAGCTACACAATTGCAATGAACATTTCTAGCCAGTTTGTCCTCCTTGGTTAATTTAACTGTTTAAAAGAGATGGGCATATTTAATTAAGAGAATAACAACAGGCCCTGCTTTAACTTCTAACTGTGAGTACACTCTTGGAAGTCAGCTTGTTTAGATCTGTGCAGTTTTCCCACATTGCCTGGAGCTGGGACTTCGCTATTGCAGCCATTTGTCAAGAGAATGAAAAACCTTGACTGAAACCTCAGGCTGTCTGTCATCTCTGCAAAGCTGCCACTGAATGTATTTGTCCTAAACTCAATAAAAGCAATGTTTCATGTTTTTTATTTATTGGATACATGCCTTTGGTTATAGTCAGCTGAGTTAAAGATATCTTTTTTCTTTTTTATGCAGTAGTGAATTAGTAAATAAGTTATTTGCTGTGCCTGTGTATGACTATGATTCAGTCTGAGACTTGTTTTTATGCCCTTATGTATTTTTTCCTGCAAATTAAGTAATGAGATTGGGATTTAAGAGCCATTGCATGACAAACATACTGGAAATTTTTAACAGTTTCCAGCATTGGAAAACAGGCTGGTTTTGATAAAAATTGAGTTGGTGGGAATGCTTCTGTACCATTCAGGAAGAAAAGCTGGAAAAAAAACAGGACATGGTCAATAAGGAAGTGACCCTGGCACAGGCATGGATTTACCAGAACATCCCACCTTTTTTGATCCACACTCTCATGGCATTTCCTTTTACACAATTCTGTTACGTCAATAGCACAAGACAAGTCATTGATGTCAATGGCAAGGCTCTCATTAGACCATATTCCACTTGCCAAGTACTCGGAAGTCCTCTACCTTTGCTCCTCATAGTTCACAAACCATAAATATATTTTAACTATATTCCAAGTCATTTGTGAGCAAAATCCCAGTTGAGCTTTGTATCACATTTAAAATCCCTTTGGTATGACATGTGTTGTTTACGACTCACATCCAACTACCTGCTGTCCACAGTTTCTCAGTTACTCCACAGTCAGAGTAAATAATCTGTATTTCCCAGAAGCCAGCCCTGTGATGCTCGCCCAGTCTGGCCTAGTTTGTGTCAACATGTCAATGTTTCTCCATCAATGTGAAGGACAGTTTTCCTCAAAGGCATGATAAACATCTTTAAAACTTTTAAGGAGCAGGACATGAGTAGTTATGTTAAAATAGATGTTGGTCTCATCATGTGAATGAAACTTTGGACCACGCTATGGAATAAAGCAAAGCATCACACATCAGCTGGAGCATACTACCAAGGAAACGCACTGGAAGTTTCATCATACAAACGAGTTCCTGCTGTTTGAATTCAAGCTGAAAACAGAAAATAGTAGAGGAGAACTGTGTTTTCTCTGGGGGGATAAAGGTGGGAAGCTGCGCCATCAAACAGTTAAAAGTGAAGAAACACACACCCCTGGGATGTATATAGAACTGAAGGATCTTGTTAAGGCAAAAGTGAGCCATGAAGTTGTGATGAAAAAGTGGAATTCTGATCAAGCACAATCCCTGTTGCCCCAGCCACTGCTTCAAGTGGGAACCTTTCCCCTTCTATCTCATCTGTGAGACCCAATTAATCCCCAACTAGTCTGGCCCAGACAATCCCACTAGACCTTGCAAGTGAGAACATCAGTTCAGAAGTTTTTTGTAAGTTTTAGCTTCTTCAGAAATGTTTAACGTTATTATTTCAGGCTTCCAGATTTAAAGGATGCCCTTTAAAGCAATGCAACGCAATGTCTCTTGAAACCCAAATATTTGCAAGCCAAGGAGAAGAAACAAATGAGTTTCCTTTAGCTGGCGTTGTAAGTGCATAGACACTGCAGTACTTTTTCATGCCGTTCATTCCAGTGTTTGAGTTTTAAGAGATGTTTAGTTGCATTGCTGTCAAAGCAATCTTTTGAAATCTAGATGTTTGAAATAATCCTGCTTTAGGGTTAGGATTAGGTTAGCGTGTCTGTCCTCCTGTTGAGAATTCTCTATCAACTGGACAATTCTGTCATTTCACCTCCTTCATCGCTATACTGCAGCTACAACCTGGTGTTGTAGATACCGCAGAGTGGTGCTACACGACTCGTGTTTGACCTGCGATAGGGTTCCCATGTATCCCCCCTCCTTGTCTCTCTCCATTGCTTTCCTATAGTTGCTCGGATCAAATTCAAGACTCTGGTTATGGCCTATAAAACAATCAATGGATTTGCTCCCCAGTATCTACAAGAACTGATCACTCGCTGCACCCCAACTAGACTGCTATGCTCCTCCATCTCTACCCTTTTGGTGGTCCCACGAACAAGAGGCGTAAAATCAAAAGCACAAAAGTTTTTTGGTTTTGGCTCCAATGTGGTGGAATGACCCCCCTTACTTGGGACTGCTGAATCTCTCGACATTTAAGAAGGGTTCCAAAACATATCTTTTTTGGGCTCACTTCTCCTCTTATTTCATAGGTGCATAATAAATGTGTGTGTTTATGCTTTAATATTTTTTTAAAAAAGTTTTAGTTTGCCTAATAATGGATAAACCTTTCTGCAGCTACTCATGTGAACTGGTTTATACTGTGGTATGTAACAATTTGACTGTACTGAGGAATCACATGGCTGAACCTCCTAATGCTCTCCTTCTCTTGGTATAATGCACTTTTTGTATTCCTCTCATAGATGTATGTTGCTTGGAAAAAAAGCTTAAGCTAAATGGATCATTTTAAATATATCTATGTTGAACTTCTAAATCCTCATCACACATGTCACTGTAATTTAAAGTCTACCAACAAACCCCAAAACTCATTGTTATGTAAACAGTAGATTTAACTTAGTTTCTTTCTCCCAACTTAATGGTCAATGATGTGATTCAATAAATATTTAATCTGTACAGTGAAACAATATTATGATTTATATTACATGTTTTACATGTAGTACTTTTTTAAGATGGGGGGCGCGGTGGCGCAGTGGGTTGGACCGGGTCCTGCTCTCCGGTGGGTCTGGGGTTCAAGTCCCGCTTGGGGTGCCTTGCGATGGACTGGCGTCCCGTCCTGGGTGTGTCCCCTCCCCCTCCGGCCTTACGCCCTGTGTTACCAGGTAGGCGCCGGTTCCCCGCAACCCCATATGGGACAAACGGTTCAGAAAATGTGTGTGTGTGTGTGTGTGTGTGTGTGTGTATATATATACACTTTTTTAAGATCATTTGCATCAAATTGGGGGTGTCTCAACAGCAAAGTATGCCGTTTCTGCAGTGTGAAATTATCAGTCAGTGTGTAACTGGATCACTGCATCACAAAATACCACAAATATCTTCATTGCATAAAAACGGGCAAATTGCAGTAATTAAGAGGTGTGAAGTAGATGCAAACCACTGCATATAAAATCTGCCTGAGGTCTGGAAGGAAGAAAGAGTCTGTGGTTGTCTATTGCCCACCAATAAGTGCAATGAGAAAGTAAGGGGATAAGCAGGCATAAGCAATACCTGAAGTCCATTTGGCGGGAGCTGAATGGGGTATCGACTGAACCAAGACTGCGAAGGCCAGGAAGAAATCCGGCAGGATTAAGACAGGAAGGAGTTGGCATTCAAGGAGAAAGAAGACAGCCAGCCACAGACATAGAGACAACTCCCACTTCAGTTGAGACAGGGAATCAGGATTTTGATGAAAGAGGCTTGTGAGCTGGACTCATCTCGGCAATCCAGGGGTCAAGATTGCGCTTTTCCAGACGCAGACCATTTTAAAAAGGAGAAAAAAAAAATAGTGAGCTATGTGTTAACAAGAGCGGAAAAGCATGGCCATGGATTTTCAGAAATGATGGGCGGAAACTGAGCCCTGAAAGGTGATGGTAAGGTTTATGACCCTGGGGTAAAGGGAAGACCCGAGAACTGATTAGCGCAATTGGTGTAGGATGAATGGGAATTTCAAAAGTCTAACAACAGTCTATTGCTAAATTATTTTAAAAGACATACAGTATTTACTTAATGAAAAGGGTATTGTTTAAAAACTGCAGGAGAAGGGCATCAGTGCAGTGCTCAGAAGAGTGATCACATTAGTTGCAAGCTGAAAACATGAGCACTTCATAGAGAAGTTTTTTTATATTTACACAGACACAGAAAAAATTTTTTGTCTCACTAGCAGCATGAATCAGAGCGAAGGAGAAGAGTATTTTGAAATGTTTGTTCGATTTCTGTTTAGTATGTAAACAGTTTTTTTTAACAAATTGAATTCCGTTATGCGTATTTTCAGTAGTATCAAATCTGATTCAAAGTGTAGAACAAACCATTATACCTTTCTCCTAGATCACATACCATGTTATGTTAAAGCACTGTACACTGTTAAGTTACAATAATTCACTCTTTTAAGGCAAAGATTACTACTTACCTTGCTGAAGGATACCACAGCAGGTAGTGAGACTTGAGCCTTGGTCTGTCAAGTGCAAGGTGACTGCTCCTGCTACTATCCCCTTGAAGCTGCTGTAAATTTTTAAGATTTCTGAGCCTTTTTTTTTTTTTAAACTTCCTTAGGCTAATAGTTCTTAATGTGAGCTTGTGATTCTGTCTTTGAAAAGAGCCATAATAATATATGGAGAAGGAAATCTGTGTAATGCATTTTTCTCATATTTTCATTTCATGCTGAGAGTGTAGATTAACAAGGTATTTATCCAAGTATCTTTTCAAACTGCTTTCACTCATAAGTAATATTTCCACAAAGTAAAAGTAACATTCATATTTAATGAAATGCAGGAATACCATTTTTCAAGCAGCAATAAATTTTTCTAAATAGCATGACCAGGAGCAGTGCAACCTTTTAAGTATACATAGCTCATAAAAAACATGTCCAGATGTACCTAAGCAAACTTTCCTGATAGAAGCAAGTTAGATAGCTTTAGTAACAACTGAGCTTTTCACACTTTTTTCTTCACAGATTGCATTTTCACATGATGAGAGAAACAAGACATTAATAAAAAATAAGGTGTGCATTCATCACTAACAGGCTTAATACACAGTATGAGACAATGTTTGTTTCAAACTTTTTAAGATGAGTTCTATACATAAAAATAGCAATTCATTTATTCTTACATACACACACACAGACACACACACATATATATTCATTATGATGGTGGTTGATTAATTAAATTCTGATTAAGCACGGGTCCAAGAAACAGCGTTTGCACTCCGCTGACAGTGCTGGACATTTTATGATGTGATATTTGTCATGGTAACCGTACCATGAAGAAGGACTGAAGGTCTTTTGCTCTAGTAGAGTGTTCAGATTTTAGAGTTTCTGCATATAGACATTGGCTTATGGTTGTATAACCATTTTGTTTCGTTTTGGTACCCAAGGTTTCAGATCTTTTGCTGCTCCTTGATCTGGCAAAAAGAGTCAGTAACGGAGACCTGAGGCTCAAATTTTTTCTCAGTGTGGAGATCCCACGCATAGGTTTGTCTTTGTGTGCACACTTCTCTGAAAACGAGACTCTTTAAGTGTAAGTCATTCAGTCAGAGTTTGCTAAGCACAGAGCTCTGCATAGCAACAATAGTACAAAGTGTTTTCCAAAGGCATCAGAGTAAATCAAAGAAATTAAATGCAGCCACAATAAAATTACCAGTATGTGAAAATACATATCAAGGGTGGCACACACTCTAAACTGCATAACAGGTATAAATATTCAAACTGTGCACATGACATCTGGAAAAAGCAAGTAATTAACACAATAGAATGAGAAAAATCTATGAACAATATTTTAAAATATTGTTGTAATAACTGAGTAATATAAATAAGTAATATGACTTGTCACATGTGTAAAAGACCAATAAACACTGTGACAGACAGTAAAATTTTCATTAAAAACAGAGACTATCAACATATTACACAGCAGAAATGTGAACACAGAACTAGAGAGTGACACACACACATATATGCATGTGTATATATTGTCCATCCACCTAGTTCCAATAACTACTTTTCCTGAGCAGAGTCGCAGTGCACCGGAGCCTATCCTGGAAGCTGGGATTAAAAAAAAAGGTTGTCTGCTGTCTGTTTTTTGTCACTGCGTCTGGTCCTTGTGTTTTTGAGTCCTTTATGCGGAATAAGATTAATTTACAGGTGACTATAATTTGTAGAATCACGGAAGAAATGTGGTTTCAGTGTATGTTAACTGCACTGACGAAGTCCTTTTTTGCATGGAAAAAGTCATTTGCTTCTAGTAGATCATGTTAACACCATATTTTGGCTTTTACAGACAGACATTCCCACATTTTCTGATTGTGGTTTGTTTTCTGCCATCCCCTTGTAGCTTGCAGATAGATCCAGGGCACTTTAAAATGCTTCCGCTGTTGTTAATCTGGCTCTGCTTTACATAAGAATGACTTAATCTCTGTGAGCAACGGTGACGCAGTGTTAAACAGGCGAAAGCTCCGCTCCTGTTTTGAAGTGCCAGGGCTTCCTGGTCCTGTTATTCCCCCTGGACCTTAATGTGCCAGCCGCCAGTTTCCATGGTAAAGTGGACATTGGGAGGGCTTTACCCTGATGGTGCAGTCCACACATTGGGCATAGATGCAAAGGCAAAGTGCAGGCCCCTCAGTTACCGAGGGAGCGAAGGCACATTCACACATAAGGAAGCCCTGTTTAGTCGAGCTGCAGTGATTGCAGATCCATAGTCCTGTAATCAGTTTGTCATTTAAGCCTCTTTCTTTGTCCTTTCTGACTACGGCAGGGGTTCCTGAGCAGGAGACTAAAAGGCTCCATCAAGCGAACCAAAAGTCAACCAAAACTGGACCGCAACAGCAGCTTCAGAAACATCCTACCAACTTTCAGGACCACGGACAATGACAGGTAAGACTGCACTCTTCCCGGTGCCTCCTTTTTCTGCATGTGTGAATTTACTGCCTCGGCTGCTGACCTGTGTTTGCTTTCTGTAAGGATATAAAATTTGCTGTCGGTAAACCTATGTAGCCACTTAAAATAGACAGATAGCAGCACCAGACAGAAGGGTCTGTTATTTTTACTGAAGAAGTCTATTCAGCGTTGTTTTTGCAGAAGATCCTTTCTCTCTGTAAAAGCTTGAGCCTTGAAAGGATGCAGACTCTTGGGGTGAAAAATTTTGAAGTGAATATAACGGTCTGAAATTGTTAGTGTAATGAGAAGAATGATATTTAAGGCTGTAGAATTAATTTTCCTGACCCTGCTGAGCCACCTTTAGTATGATCACGGGAGTGCAGTACATTCAAGATTGGAAAATGACTATTATGAGGGTCCTGACAAGAATCACCCTGAATTTGGCAAGGTGCATTTCATTTGTTGGCTCCACTAGCACCAGAGTGGACATAAATTGCATTTTATCAAACGGCAGCATATCTGACAACAGCTATTCATTTCGTTGCTGTCACTGCTGACAGAATAGGTGAGTATTGATGTTGGTGAGAACCAGGTGCTACAACAATAAAGAGAGTGAAAACTATAAAAGGACGAAGTATGTTGCATATTTTTGCAAAATATTTCTCTTTGCTAATGCATGGCAAGATATATGTTATAAAAGCAAAATATTTCTCTGGCTGTTGTCTTACATACACATTTGGCACTGGATGTCAGTTCCTAATTTTGTTGACAACTCCAAAGTCAGTTTTGCCAAAAAGTCACAATTACAAAATCCCTTCATTTTTCCCACAAGTTAGGTCATTTAAAACCAGATATAATTAAAGTACTGTTGTTACATATTTTTATTAACTTTGTGCTACATTAAAACTAATTAATAATTATTAAAAAATGAGCAGTAATTATAAAATTAATAAATGGATTAAAACATTCTCTCCAGAAGCTTTTATTCTGTCCCAACTGCTGGACCAATTCATTTTTTTTACACATCCCTAAGTTGTCGTTTTGATCTTGATTACATACATGTAGAAACATGAAGCATTTTACTGACATCTGTAGCCAGGGTGTGTAAAAACTAGTTGCATTTGCTTTTCAGTAGACAGAAATCTGAGGACATGATAAGTGAAAATAAGTGATGGAAATGTCATTTAATATAATCGGAAAACATTTATAACTCAACCATTCTTTACATGATATTGAAAGGAAAGGAGAATCATTCTGGTGGCGTTCAACGCCGTACCACAGCTCTCCTTCTTAAAGGACGCTCGTGTGCTTGGCCGTCGTGCTGTCAGTTTGATGGCAGTCACTGTGGAGACGTAAGGGTGGCTTCCAGCTCTGTGTTGAAGAAAGCATTGGCTCCTCGTCGTAACGGTTGCCTCTGGCGAAGAGAGTTCACATCTCTGAAAGGGACATCACTGCTGTAAATTGTATTAACAAAGGATATACTATACTACTATACAGTACGTTACACTATTATTGGAGCTTTGCACCATCGTATCATTCGATCTAGCGGTGCATCTTTAGTGAAACACAACTGAACACTTTAACTACAAATGTAATAGCAGTTATTTATGAAATGGTTAATAATCATTTGATTTTGCACTCCCTGGGTCCATGTTCCTCCGCAGTGAATGTATATATGACCATTAAATACAAATATTCTGCATATGTCCATTGAAGACATGCTGTAGTTGCGTTACCCTATTTGACCTGCCTGGAAAGTGAACTTATACCTGGAGCGCACCTTAGATAATTAAATTTATTGAGTGTAATTCAGAAAATAATGTGAAGTATTTATCCAAATTGCGTAAATTGAATGAATTTTGACTTTTTCTTGCGCAAGGAGTTTATCTCAACTTTCTTAAAAAGTCCCTCTATTTAAAATGACAACCCACAGCCTGTTGTTTCTCTTACCTTTACTGTTAAACAGTAATGCCTTTCAGCTCATTAATATGCCATTATTTCAAGGTGTCATTTTTCACTGTCTTAGTTAAAGTAGTGCACATTTCAAATTAAGTTCAGTGTTTCTGCAGTTTTCTTCCAGCTGATGAATAAAATGAATATCCTTTATTTCCAGTGCAACATACTTTCGAGAGATGTTAGTGCTTTTTCTTTTTAACAGTCATTAATTGAATGCTACCACCATACTAGTGTCCAAAGGTTGTTTGGAAGCACTGAGTTTCACAGATTTACTTTTCCTAACACCGGTAGAATGGTTGTTGGAACTGGGTGCTTCTATAATGTAAGCTACTCTAATAATTGTCAAGTTAAAGGTACAGTAAGTACATTAAATTCAACTCATTTTTTATAGAATCCTATGCTGAATTGGTTTTAAGCATCTTTGAAATTCTTCCATGAATCAATTCTATATATATATATATTTTCCAGTGCAAAGATTATATTGATCACTTTGTGTTTAGTTTGGATCTTTAACAGAGTGGGGTGTCTGCAAATGGCAATTCTTGCTGCAAACATGCATTCTGTGACATCAGCTTTTACCAATATATGGCAACAAGAAAGAAGAAGGTATGCAGGGTTTAATTTCTTTTTATTCTATTTACTGATTAATATTTTATTCCTTAAAATGCTGTAGAATTAAATTTTTCATTTGATTACCAAGATGTGAACATTCATCCTAAAATGGCAAAGAATTTAAATATTAAATTAAACTATGAAGACCTGTTGCAGCACCAGCACGTTCGTAAGCGATCACGCATATAATGAGGTTACTTTCGAAAGAGGCAGAAAGTAGCATAGTGTTTAGTAGTGTGGACTTGCAAAGTGAATTTTTAAGTCACCGGTGGGGCATAATACTGTTATACTTTTGAGAACTTTGCTCAAAGGATATTTGATATTTGCTCTGAGTCTCTCTAGTAAAAGTACCCAGGTGTATTAATAGTTGAAATCATAGGTTATTTCATACAAAGCATCAGCCAAGTAATGGAATTCTCGGTCCACTCTGGGTTATATAGAGAAAAGCTCTGTCTGTTTGTTTTTTTATGTGGTTAAATCCAATGGAATTTCAGAACAACTAAATCTGACAGTATACTAATTTTGGACACATTGTAACACGTGGATCAGTGGAAACATCTTGAGATGGGTTTATACAGTCATTGGCAGGATTGTGTCACACCTCAGACCTAACCCCAGCACAGCGCACCTGGCAGAAATCAGCAGGGGTGAAAATAAATGAAACCACACCACCGCTCCCAAGTTGCGGAATCTCCATTGGGACAACCGTCTCCTCCAAGTTTGCAATCTGCTACTTTGTCTTGCTCATCTTTTGCTGATTGTTCCTACCTCCATCTCCCCATACTTGATTCCTCATCCCCAAGTCCTGATGCCCCCGTTTATGACCTTGGTTTGTTCATCGGATCATCCCTCAGAACGATGTTTACTCCTCAATTCTTCGACCCACGCCAGATAACAATTCTTGCCTAACCCTTTGGACAACTACTACAGGATCCCACACTTGGGTCCTACCTCCTGTCTACTGCCTGTGTGTGTGTGTGTGTGTGTGTGTGTGTGTGTGTGTGTGTGAGAGTTTTCATGTTCTCCCCGTGTCTGCGTGGGTTTCCTCCGGGTGCTCTGATTTCCTCCCACAGTCCAAAGACATGCTGATCAGGTTCCCCCATAGGGTGTGGGTGACAGAAGGAGTATGTCCTACTGATGTACGGATGAGTGATCCATTGTAAGTAGTGTATCTAGCAGCGTAAGTCACCTTGGTGAATAAGGTGTGTGGGCTCATAACACTACATAGAGTTCATTGGAAGTCGCTTTGGAGAAAAGTGTCTGCTAAATAAATAAATGTAAATGTAAATCTACTTCTAAAATGCTTATTGTAGGTAGACATCATTCTAGAATTATTTTTTGAGCTGTGGATATAAATATCTGTTGTGCCAAACATTTCAGAAGAGAACAGAAGGCATAGTTTTCCCTTTTATGTCATAATGTTGGCTTGTTATTGTGGAAACCTTTACCTACTATCTGTGGAAGACACACTATCTACGTGGACTCCTCCCACACTTGATGCGTTGCTATGCCGACATCATCCAAGGCCATAGAGGCTCCGCTTCTGTTTCCATGGCCAGACATGTGCAATCCCAGGGCATCTATGACTCCCGGGAGCCTTGTCTCCTTACTCAGAAAAAGTAGAACAGGCCAGAGGAACCCAGCAGAAGAGCTAGAGAAGAGCATCGAGGCAAAAGGAAATCTCACATGCTGCTCCTCGACCACAGCCGCTGACAGTCCCTTCTGTGCTTCAGAACCAAACGCTGACACAGAACAGGGAGCATTTCTTTGATTAACTCAGCTGCAATACATTCCCTGTGAGCCAAAATCCTGTTGTAAAAACACGTACGTACAAACAAGGCTCCTGCCCCACCAGTGTGTCCTCGCAATGCTGATGATGGTTGGGTCACACTCAGATTTTACGCCTCATTACATCAGCATTTATTCCGGGTGGGAGCAGGATGCTCTCCAGAAACACATGCCGAGTGGCTGCACCCATGCCGCACACTCTCACAGACTGCACCGCCGCTCGTGCACCAAGTCTTATTCGGTTGGGTGGTCCTGTGGGGGCGGGGGTGCGCCTTGGTCAGTTACCCTCGGCATTTTCCTGTGATTTGGATATGTGAAAAGTGTCCCCCTCCCTCCCACTGGCTAGTGCGACCTGGTCCCAGAGAACAGTGGACTGAGGGCAGTCTACTGGCACTGGCTCCAGGACAATGCTTGCGTATGCACGGCTGCCAAACGTCTCCGGTAGCCTTGCCTGGCAACAGCACTCCAGCAGCTGCTGGACTTCACCAATGACCTTGCCTGCAGTCTCTCAATAAACCTGACATTCAGGGGATTATTTAACGGTTGCCACTTGGCTCAGGCACATTTTCACAAAAGCTCTCGATTGCTCTGCCTCCACATGCGTATTTTATGGAGGGCGATGTGTATTTCACATGATGCTGCAAAACTCCTCCGCTGTCTGTTGTGCGAGGAGCAAATCGCTGTTCCCCAGGGACAAATAACACATCACGTCTTCCAAGGTAGCATAGTTTAGTGCTTCAGGAATACGACTGCGGCCGAGTACAAAATACTAATAAGCATCAATCAGATTTTGCAATGCAAATGAAGAGGATTCAGCCGGAACGGCCCTTCCCATCCCAGCTATCACCACCCCCCGAGAAGAGCGACCTTTTGCTTTTCTGCATCCTTGCGTCCCTCCTCCCTCAGTGTACGGCACATATGGCAGATGTCTGTCGTCCTTTAGAGATGTGTTCTTACACAACAACATCAAATATGAGGAATCCTGAAAGGCTGCTATGTGTGCCTTGCAAATCTCTCCTTCATGTTTTATTCACAGTGAGCTGGGTCATATCTGCATCCCATGCACTGGGGTATGTCAAATAATTGTGCGTGTGTGTATGTCAGGCATGAAGCCGAATTACCAGAGGGCATAGCGGAGTCTCAGATAAGAAGCAGTTCAAGTAAGACGAGAATAAATTATATGTAATGTCTGAACCTGCTTTGTATTAGCAATGCAAGCACATTTTTATTTATTAATTCAGTAGCAATATTCATTCACTGAGGTTTCAGAAATGGTTGAATTTTGGACTTGTATGGAAATTGATACATGTTTTATTATTTGTACCGATTTTTGTTTTCTTGGCATTTTCCTTGCCGAGAGGTGGATTTTGGACACAGCTAGGCTGCAGCGTTTACTTTTTTCCATATCATTTTTCAGGAGACTTTAATAGCGAGAGTAACACGAGACTTTTTTCTTTGCGTCAAAGCCGAAATGAGATTGGAAAAGACAACCTTCTTAATTAATGGTCACCCTTGGGATTATCTCTTGTCATTAGTAGACCACTTGTTTATTACCAGAGTAATTCCAAGGCTTTTGTGATGCTGCAAAAATGGTCCCATATGACAGCGCTCAAGTAAATAGGTGTTTTTGGGTTCAAGCCCCCGGATGAGTAATTGTTGTTGTACCTTGTGGGAAGGTATCTATTCTATAACAGTCTATATCACTTTGTTTGTAGAAAAGGTGTGATACAAACTGAATATCTCCCTCCCTGACATAAGCACAAACACAGAATACACCCACAAAAGATACTCCCTAATGTAGCATTCTTTGTCATCTTGAAGTAGAGAGAATTTCATTGAAAAGCTTCTTGAACTATTTATGCCATTATACCACACCGGAGTGCTCTGACATATTCCACCCTTTTCAGTATTCTGTTGAGTAAGGAAAGATACGCTCTCTAGCAGAAGCTGGAGTTTCCCTGGTGTTGAGCAGGTGCACAGCACGCTGGACCATATGTCTTGCCGTCTGATCACAGGTGCATTGAGGGTCACAAGGCACGGCTATGCCGCAGAGGGAAACACCAGGAGGGGGAGGGGTGTGGGACTGGCCATGCTTCTAATGGGGTCAGTCGCACAGCCAGCAAGGCTGACGGAAAGCGCCTTCCGGGTCACCTCACCCCATCGCTCAGGGCCGTGCTGCGGTGTCCCACTTCATTACAGGCTGCATGGCTCCAGAGCAGGACTGAGGCCAGGCCCTCGAGAGTGGCACTAATGCAATGAGACATTGTAATGGTAAGGCACGGTGCTTTAGGCTCAGCTCTGTGTGTGTGTGTGTGTGTGTGTGTGTGTGTCTTTGTGTAAAGGATTTAATACTCTGTCCCTTTGCAACTCTGCATTCCAGGCCTTTGGCCCTGAGAGTGTATCTGTGGCACTTGTACAAGTATCTTTCCTGTACTATGATTATTGTTGGAACGCCCAAGTCTGATGAAGTTCACCAGCGAGACAGAGGAATAGGAGGGGACTGCTCACAGTACATCATCCAGTTTCAGGCCTCAGCGAGTGATCCTCTTTTCAGACGGCCATGGAAGTGTGTTGGGGGTTGAAGGAGCAGAGGTTGCTTAAACAACCGGTCCAAGGAGACGCGGGGTTTGTGGGGCGGTTTACATGAAACCTCCGTATCTGTCTCGGGCTTTGAGGACCATGCAGTGAGCTCGAGGGACAGGGGGAGGTGACAGCACTCCGCCTGTGATGGATTAGCCTCATTAAATCAAATCCTGCTCCATGAGCCGTCAGACCCTGGGCTCATCAGTGTGGCTTCGTCTGAATCGGGCCCTTTGTGTTGGCTCACGTGGCGGAGTGCTCCACTCATACCCCACCCACTGCTCCCTCCACTCCCGCTGCCTCTGTTTCTGTATACGCTCCAGCGACTCGCCAGCATCCGACTAGCATCTGTCTGTCCGTCACCCTGGGTGACAGGCCGCTCCCTGGTCCCGCCCCCTTGAGCAATCTGTTTTTAATTGACAGCTCTGGGGTGACATGTTCGCTGAAGAGAAAGCAGAATGCTTTGACAGCCCACATGTAGCCCAGCCCCCAACCCTTTGTGCAGGACAGTGGTGAGGAACCTCCCCACCCAAAATCAAAATGACAGTGTTGCCAACAGAAAGTGATGTGGAAACATTTATATGTGCAAGCATCAGCTGGATTGCAATTGCATGCACTGCTGCTCTGCTGGACAATGGTTTTAAAAACAACAGTGGGTTATTTATGCTGATATTCCATCCTCATGCACCTTGACGTTTATGAGTTGCTCCTACACAACGGATTTGGATCTACTGGTGTTCTGAGCTTTGCAGCTCCCTCTGAGGAAATAGTCTCAGACAAGAGAGAAGGTAAATGATGATAAAAGCACAGCCTGGGAACCACTACCCCGAGAAACTGGAAAGGGGACAGATGAAGTCGTCCTGTTACTGGACTCACTCCAGCAACATTACATTATACTCATTGAGGCTTTCTTTGAGGGTCAAGGTTTGTCTCTCCTGCTTTGTGAAAGCATCTGGGTAGGCTAATCACCAGAGTAATTACACAAGTGCACGTTGTTCTGTCTGCGCTGATGCTTTACATTCAAGAGACAGAAGTTACGTTCCGTTGGCCGTCGTGCGAAAGGTGTCAATGTACACGTTGTTACTGGTCTCATGAAAAGTTGAAGCTGAAACAAATATACCAAGTGTTGACGCAATTTTGTAAAGAAATCCTGCATGATTTTTGATACTGACCAGTGCTAGACTCTCATATGTACATTTTCGGATGAAAAGAATTCATGTCACTGTTTAAGAAATATAGCTGTGTACTTTCTCTAAGGCAAATACGCTCAATCTGTAGCAGAGGAGCAAATTTGGTACAATACAGACTGACCAATCGGTAAATAAAGACAACATCCCGCTGTGCACTCACAAAAGTATTACGTCTTACTGTATGTACTGCAATTTACAAGTATTTAAAGGTATTTATACTGTTATACCTGTAACAGCACCACTTTACAGTTCAAATTGCCCACACGCAGAATGCAAAGTTGTTTGATAATCCCTGTAAAACATGTCTAAATGCTGCAGCTTTATGCAAAAAGAAAACTAACTGAATGAATTGTGCTCTACTGCAAAAATCCAGGCGTATTTAAATGCATTATGTAAGCTTTCTGATTGCATACTTGGGTTCTTCGCATTGGCAGTAAAAAGAGCCAGTTATACCTAAGGGTTGATCAAATGTGCTATTGAAGCAGAGATATTGGTACATACCAGCAGTTTAATTCTGTATTATTTTCCTCTTCAGTGTTTTTATCTGGACGTTTGAAAATCATATAATTCTGAAGACAGATTTCAGATCCTTACTTAAGTACAAGCCTTGCTAGTCGGAACACATTTGCTTCTTAAGGTATACTCATTTACAGCTGTAATGGAGGATTTGATGATTTTCAAATGAAACTGATTTTTCCTTCCAGACTTTAAAATTCATCAAAAAGCAGTTTTGCTTAAAATCAGTCCCTTAAGAGTTATTTTGCTTGATGAAATTTATCAGTTCCTGGAGAACAATGCAGACAATTATTATTAACCCTTATTTAGCTGATGCCTTTGTCCAAATGGACTTGTACCAAAGGGTGTACTATACTAAGCAACTCACAATTATCAATAATTTATACAGCCGCTTATTGTTATGGGCATTATTTAGGCAAAGTACCTTGCATGAGGGTATTACATCAGGAGCAGAGATTTGAACCTGGGTGTTTCAGTTGCAAGATTTTTGGCTCTAACTGTTGTGCTACCCACTTCCCGAAAGAAAAAAAAAGCAAAATAAACAGCTGGCAGGCCTTATCATTCTAAAATTAGATATGCAGTGTACGAATGAAATGTGGGATGGCTCACCTTTCATCCAGATCAGTAGCTTTACTCTTATTTTTCGAAGACATTTAACTGCGGTCTGCCTCATACAGTGCAAACTGCTATGCATGCGCAGATAAGCAGTTGAAGGATAATTCCCTCCTTGTGCTATAAAACATCTAGTATGCCCGGTAAACAAAAAAAAAAAAATACTGGGCACAAATGAAAACTTGCTCCATTTTATACTTTGTATGCTGCAGCAGTGTTGTGCTGACATTTCGGTACCGACAACAGGAGCAGACGGCTCTGAGCCTCTGAGCCCTCACACAGTGAACCATGTTCAGAGCCTTCTGTGGCAAACACCGGAGCAGCTTTCACCAAATGGAGATCTTGCGTTACGGTTGTGTCAGTACGGCTGCAGTGCATCCAGATGGTCGGACTTTGCCGCTGATGACACAAGCAAGTCGAACCCCTGTCTTCTCCCACTTCGCAGTGTGGTGGGTTTCTCACAATGTCCTTGAGCTTTGCAGTGTGGACCAGCGTATTTACATTTCATCTATCTAATTAGTTATGCCATACTAAGCCTTGTATAAAGCTTTATGACCTACCTACAACTTCAGAGGGAAAAAAAATGTGCACATTTGAATAACTTTGTAAATCAAGTTCTCGATGCATACAGTATGAAGAGTAACTCCTATTACACTTTATTCTTATAGCACCAAGGGCTTCATGTGTTTCACAGAACTGCAGTATAAAACAATTAAAACGGTTTTTAATTGATATTGCAGGTATATTTCCATGACTACAACATGACATGAAAAAAAGTTATTGTTGTGAAAGTTATAATATAAGACCCCTCCACTCTCACTGTCTGTGTTGGATTTGCCTTTTTGAAATATGGGGATCTGTGGGGTTGGTCAAGAACTTCCAAATGTGCTTCATTATCATATTCATTGTATGTCCTGTAATCATAACATTATAGCCATGGAATGCATTGTAGAAAACAGATCATTGCAAACAAATATCCACCCACAAATATCTCTTGAGCTGGATTTGATTCCTAAAATGAAATCCTTAGAATGCAACGGAAAGTAACAGTATGCCATCATAGAAGGCTGCCTTAGAAATTGCATGTCTGCTGCATAATACTCATAAACTTCATAGTGTTTTAGTCTAATGAAAGGTAATAAAGACAGTATTGATTTCTGTTGTATAGTAAAAAGCCACTCGCCTTGTTTTTACTCTCTACAGTCAGTTGTAATGGATTAATGGACCGATGCAAAAAGGGGTCAGATGTGTTGCAAATCCTTTTAGTTCCAATACACTTGTATTTGGATTCAGTATTTTGCTTATTTCGATTCTTTATTTTTTTAATCAGCCTGTTTCTCCTCCAGAAGGTAGTCTAAACACATAAAAAATTCCTAGTAGATTTAAAATAACACGTTTTAATATGAACATCCAATTTACAGCATAGAGTCTTGTGTTTGCCATAAACCTGAGCCATCTCTCATAACAGAGAACTGTAGTATACACTGAAGAAAATAAGAATATTGGTGGCACATATTTTACAGTTCAGCTTCAGCTATTTCTTTGTTTGTTGATTTCCTATATTTACTGAGACCACACCCCCCCAAAGGAGAGTCTATCTAAAAGTTGCCAACATCATGTTTATGAACTGCAATAATGTGTATTTTTAGAATATTTATTTGTTATGGCCTTCATAACTAAGGCTAGATTCACTTGGGTAGGCACACGGATGGAGGGCGGGCTGTGCTTTATGCTTCCCCACATCGACCATTGAGGAGAAGTTGCTGTGATCTCAGCATGTGTACCACTGGCTCCTGTGCTGTGGAGCAGAACAGAGTCTGGCATGCAGCACTGTGCAAAAAGGGCCAACTGCATTCTCCAAGCATATTTTTTCATTCCTGAAGAGATGGTTGTCGCAGATTGACACAATTGCACAGAAAAGGGCACTGTGTGGGATTGGCTTGTGTCTGAGTGGAGTGCTGCCAAAACACTTGTAGCCTGATGGCTGACAGTGATATGACTGGGCAATTATGTGAGTAATGTGATTTGAGCAATCTCACAAAGCCATCTGATTGACTGGTCAAGTGGACACATGTGTCCGCTAGACTGGTGGACTCTTTCAAGTTGTCGGGGAATGAGAGTATTGATCCAGGGTGAAACCAAAAGCAGTTTTCTTGGGACAACCTTGAATAGATGATCTATCATCAGATACTTTTTGCTGCAGATCAACTTTTTTACTTAAGATAAATCCGGGTAGTTGTAACAACTACATAATTAGATCATATGTGGGGTATCTTTATCAGCATGTGTAATACACAGTATTAACTGCTGCAACCAACATCAACATAAGAGAGCACATATTTACTATCCCAGCAATGCTGTTTTGGCATACAGTATGGCTGTATTTCTACCGCATAATGGTGCTTTATTTGTTCTGCACAATGTACTTCCTGCAATCAAACTTTTAAAAAGTACCTTGCATTTCAAGAAACAAAACATTTCTGCTGCGTATATAGATGCAGTCTTCCATTTAGCACACTTAACTGCTACAACAGCCTTGAAAGTCAGATGGTGAGAAGCGCATCAGTTTGAAGAAGGAAAAAAAAAAAATTGTAGCTTTCCAGAATATTCTGAGAATTATAAAAAAAAAAACAAAAACAACTAAGGCAAAAACCCACAAACCACAAAAAGAAAACATATACTATTAGTCTATCCTGAGTTTTGCACACCTACTTGTGCGATGAACATCGGTGCACGAAGTGGAAAGACAATCTAGGTTTACTGAAGAATCACACATCTGCAACTAAATCTCTTTCTCCTAATGTAATGCACAATTGTATTTTCTCTGAGATGTACGTTGCTTTGAAGAGAAGCGTCTGCTAAATGAATAAATGTAAATGTAAATATACCAGGGTTGCTACCAGTGTAAATGCAGGGTTTCACCAGGTGAAGGTTGGTTTATTGCAACGCTGGCACTGGGCGGGGAGGGATGATATTTTAAAACTGGTTTGCTAAGAAAACAACAACACACACAGCTTTAGGGAGAGAACTCACTGAAAAAAAAATCTGTATCTTATTTTCTACCACCGCATGCTGTCCCCTTAACAAATCACAACAATGTTTAAATCTCAAACAGGTAGTCTATATCACAAACTAAATAGAATATTAAATAATTTTATTACTTTAGAAACAAGTTCTAAACACATCCATCCTTCTGTTCAGTTTCAACAACCACTTGCCATGAGCAGGGTCGTGGTGAACCGGAGCCTGTCCTGTGAGCGCTGGGTACAAGGCTCGGGGTATTCACCCTGGACGGGACACCAGTCCATTGTAGAGTTATAAAGATGTTAAAATGATTTCAGTTAAATCAAAACAACTTTTAAAATATGAATTCTGTTACAATTGTAGCAAGATTGTGTGTAACTTTAAAATACCCTGAAACACACATATAAAATTGCGTCTTTCCTCTATACTTTACATGAGCTTTAAACTAGATAACAGTTTGATGGAGACAAATTTTATCAAATAAAAGGTTTGAAAGAAAAGAGCATTGTGCAAGTTGGACAAAGTGAACATATATGAGATGCTACCCCCCTCAGGAATCAGTGATCCTACTGTTGATGTTGCACAACGAACAACAAAGACATGGAGGGCACAGGTGGATGACTCAGCACATTCTGTTTACCCTTCTTTCTGGTGTCTGCATCTTTTGTCTTTCCATTCTTTGAGTTAATGATATCAACACCTAATTCCACACTAACCCAGTGATGACATTTGGTTTTATTAAATTCTGTACATATTTCCCTGGTGGGTGCATTTTCATATCCTTGCCTTTTTTAATATTGCTTTGAGGTGTTTTCAGCTGCAAGCTGATTCCTGGTGATGGGCTCATACACAGTAATTGCTGAAGCAGAGGAAGGATGAGATCAGCTCCACAATGGAGCGTTTAGGCCAATATTGCACTCATGACTTGAGCTTGATGTGGATTACATGGCCTCGTCGGCAAGCTCGAGCAGCAGGAGGTAGTCCTAATATTGCAGCAGCTAATTACCATGTTTGCATCATCATGTCTGCCTTTGCGGTGGGTCGGAGGAGAGGAAAAAAGCAGCTCATTCCTTAACTTTTTGCAGTTTGCATGTTCTCCCGCTGTCTGCGTGGGTGTGCTCCAGTTTCCTTCCACAGTCCAAAGACATGCTGTTCAGGTTCCCCCATAGTGTGTGAGTGACGGAGAGAGTGTGTTCCATTCATGTATGGATGAGTAACCCAGTGTAAGTAGTGTATCTAGCACTGTAAGTCACCGCGGTGAATGAGGTGTGTGGGCTCATAACACTACATAGAGTTCATGGGAAGTTGCGTTGGAGAAAAGCATCTGCTAAATAAATAAATGTAAACGTAACTGACATAGACTTCACATGGAGTTCACGTAGTCACCTGCTGTTGAACAGAAGTTTTATTCCACAGGTTTATTCTGCTCGGCCACACTTTCTGCAGTCCATGTGAACTTTGGAAAGGTACCCGGAGGCCGGCGGCCGGGATCACGTACTGTGGACGTGTGTTTACTGTCTGGGAGTAGAGAGCTCAGAAACATTTGCAGTGCCACCTCATCTCACCCCACAGTGCGATGCTGAACTCAGTCCGTCTTCTACAGTATACGTCTACAGTCCATCTTCTCTGTGTGTCCTGCATAGAGGACTGTTTATTATCTCTGTGTATCTTGTTTTCATACTTTCTCCATGGAGAAAGATGCAAGATGCAGATCCTTAAACTACAGCTCAGAATCACCTAGAACTCATTTGAAATGCAGGGTCTGTAAGTGCAGCTGTTAGTTTTCATAGTACTGACATTAAAAAAGTTATTTCTGTCCGGCCATCCATTTTTAGTATTTGCTCATTAATTCTGGGTCTCAGTTGAAAGTTGCATAACCTTCCCAATGCAAATTATACAAAAATGGGTTACATAATTCAAATATCTACAGTTCTGTAAAAGCATAATATCAACTTTTATGATTTTGCAATTGGATGTCTTGCTGTGTTCCTGCTGGGTTGCAGACTTATGTTCCAAAGGGGGACCTGTTGTTTTATCCTTAAGCAAAATACACATCTTAAATTGCTTTACTGTAATAGACAAAATGCTAAAGTATAAAAGAAACTATTTGATGTACTTTTCTATCAAAGTTCATGATATTTACCCAAATAACTGTAATTAGTAATCTGTGCAACACAGTTCTGAGGCTCCTTCCTGACTGATGCTGCAGAGATCCACACCCTAGTAGAATTTCACCTTGGAATGCAGCGCAACAGGGTTATTTATCCTTGATAAAAAATATAGCGCACAAAAAGAACTTTGAAATGTCTGTAAAATTAGTTTTGCACTACCTTTAATTATTTATTTTTCCAGGATAATCTATGAGTTCACCAAACCCTGAACTCTTTGGGGAAGAGCTTTCAAGTAAGCCAAAAAGCCGATTATAACGTCGCTTACAAAACTGATGTCATCATGTTTGAGGTGCCTGGCTTGCATTAGTGCTTCCCTTTTAAGATTCTAAATAAATACCATGCAGGTGGATTTTTTTCCTTTTGGGAAATGATCTTGTTAATGACTCAGTTCCATGTGTCTTTGTCTCTACAACCTTATATGCCCTAGGATGTCAGATTGGTATGAACAAGTTTTGCAGGAACCTATATCTGGTGCTTTTGTATCATATATATTTATGTGTCATTAATAAACTCATTTTGCACAGTCATAATTGCAGGTGACTATCAGTTATATGGATTGTGGATTGTGTAGTATTTACAGATAATGCCTTTAAAAAGGAAAGTTGGGGTTCAAATCCTGCTCCAGCTGTAGTTGCCTTGAGCAACATACTTACATGAGTGGCTATAGCGAAAATTACCCAACTGTCTAAATGGATAAATAATTGTAGATGGTATAGCGTAAAAACCTAATGTTGTACATTGCTTCAGACAAAAGTATCAGCTAAAAAAAAAAGGTTTGTAATAACAATAAACTTTTTCCACTAATTTTTGCACAACAAAAATCTATAAATCACTTCGGTTTTTTTTTTTTTTTTTTTAAAAAAAAAGAGATCATTCTGCTTTTATCTTGTACTAGTAGCACTTTTGTTTGTTTCGAATACACAGTAGATGAGTTCACTCGTTTATAATGCCTTAATACTGCTATATCTGGAAAACAACAGATTCCGGGTGGTGAAAGATGTTTGGGGTACTTGTAGAACTTTTCTGAACCATATTAGGAGTGTTTCTTAGAGGAGGAGGGCCATTCATAGCAATGAAATACCAGGCCCTGAGTGCAGTGCTCTTTCTACTTAGTTCTGCTGGTGTGGGTGTTTCTCGGCAGCAGCCAAGGACTTTCAGACAGACAGAAACCAGACTGCCCTCAACTAGCTGGTTAACCTCCCCTCATTTGCGCTCCAGACCAACACACTGTGCTGAGAATGCTGGAAGGCACTCAATCCTGCATACGCAGTGGGGTGAGTATGAGCACTTTCAAATTCATCCTCATACGTACTAGTGAGGATTTTTTGCAGAATCCTGCTTGCGTTCATGCATGTCAGAGATGAAAGACAGAATTGGCAACCCTGTGATGAAAAAACAGTATTGTTTGTTATTTCATCATGTGCAAAGATGTTTATTGCTACCTATGGAATGGCCAGTGAGAATATGCAGGAGTGAGATTTCTTCAGCGCACCAGACAGGGTCTTTGCCTTCACAATCCACTGCCAGTTTTTCTTATTGAGGAATCTGAAAGATATGCGTAGCTCATATTGGAATCACAATTGACTTGATGAAAATGGTGCTGCATGAGAGCACTTTGGTGAGCTTTGTGTCTACATGTCTTATTATGTGCTGCTACTGTAACTGACTCCTTTATCCTAGGGCAAAAACTAAGGTTCAACAAAAGTTTTTTGAAGGAGAAATAGGTCCTGATTTCCATCTGTCAGCAGGAGATGGCTGTGCTATGTCACAGAGTAGTTCCCAGTCCAGCTGGCAATTCAACCTATTTTTACACCATTGGCAAGCCAGGATACTGCCCTGAACAGTCGGCTACTTTGGCTCTTCATTCACACTTTTGTATCACTGTTCATTTTATTGACCATTTATCAAATTTATTTTAGCAAGGTATTTTTGTCATTACAAGTTGTGCAGAAAATCACATCTTCCCATTTTGCATCCATTGCAACTGAACAGTCAAGTAACATTATTTAAAGCTCATTCGGTAGTATTACTTTTCTTTTTGTGTAGTTGCCATAAGAACAGACAGGTCTAAAAGTTTTTTTCAGTTGGAAAAATTACCCTAATTTCAAGAATTAGGCAGTTCTCATGGGAGGGATTGGAAGGAGTTATGAAACACGCTGCAGGCCTTTCCTGTTGTGGTCTACACACCATATAATCACACGGTTCTCAAAAACCCCAGTGTTCAGAAGACAATAAACAGAAAATTACCCAGTATTCTGGCAAATTCTTACTTGTCAGATGAGTGAGAGGCCATTTGCCTTGCATTGTGTTGTCATAGTAACTGTTTGCCTGGAAAATGTTATAATGGATAGATTCTTTATTACATTTAATACGACAAAGAGAAAACAATATACTTCAGACGTGTTAATGCCTAAACATATTCTTCTTTTATTTTGTTTTAATGTACTTTTTTATTTGTGTTCCGTGTTGCTAACAAAGTTTTGATTGGAAATTCTCCCAGCTCAAATAATACAGAATAGAATATGCGTTAAACTGATGCCTAGAGTGTAACATGAGTTTATAATTTTTCCGTTCTGTTTTATTTTTCGAAATACTGATGCAGGAAATCAGTGAACAGAGATCAACTGTAATGGTTAACAGATGAGGATAACAAGTATTTCTAAAGAGTGGATGATCTCATGGCTGGGTCACAATCACTGTTTGGCGCACAAAACAAATAAGCATTGCCCCATTTTGTGTAATACACTGACGGTAGCATCATTACAATATTAAACATGTAAAACTGCACAAATAAGAAAAATAAAGACTAGAAAAATCTATAAAACTTCTTAAATTTATTTATTTTGAACCATGCTAATAGCAAGCCAGGCAGGGGCAGTACCATGTTCTGAGTAATGGGAGATGAATAATAAGGAATGAACACTGGGTATTGAAGAGGGCTTTTACCCAGCGTGAGCTGAGTGCTTGCTCATTCAAGTGTGACCATGTCGCTCTCTAATGCTAACAGTGGAGGGGCACACATGTCTCAGAAATAACAGAACCTTCCAGAGGGTAGAATTCCAGAAGTAACAGAACAGTTGTACTGTAATTAACAATTAATACAAGCCCCGTGCCTTCTTAATTACTTTTTGGGAGTATCTGGCTTTTAGGTTCATTACTGCTGTTACTAATAGGTCTGTGTAGATTACTATAATTGCAGTAAAAAAAAATGTGTTCTTATATTTAAAGCAATGAGTCATTTGTGTTTCAAATGAACATTGCTGCAGCAGCGCATTTTGTCGCCAACACCTACTGTGAGAATCAGCATCACTTTTCTGTCTCCTCTCCAAGGAGCATGTATTTGGGCCTGGTTCTGCTCCACAAACATTTACATTACAAAGCAGGCATCTTTCTTGTGTCTGCCTCTAAATACTCTACATCTCATGTTTGTCAAGCCTGGTAGGAATGTGTACAACACCAGAGACCTCACAGGAACTCACTGTTTTCCCTTCACAACAAAGGCCTTGTGGGCATATGATTCATTTCCCTGAGGGAATTAAGACCATTTTGCACAGCAGCAGATTTCTTGCTTATTGGTACATGTGCAAATTAGATATGTAAGAACGACTGATATATCTCCTCCTGTCATCATGACTCATGATCCTTTGTGTTTAAAGTTAGGCAGACCTTGCTTTTAGAGACTGTAGTTATATAGACCTTGTGATGAGCTTCTGTTATAGAGGCCTTGGTGTTACAACTCTTGCTTATATAGGCCTCAGTTATATGAGCCTTGTTGTAAGATGTTTTTGTTACATAGTCCCCGTTTTGGTAGCGGCTTTGGCTGTATGAAAAAGGGACAGGAGATGGCATAGATGTTAGACGTGTAGAATGTGACACACTGAGTCCATCTGTGTGCGGGACCAGTGACATACACTTGAGTAAGGTTGAAGCGCACTAATTTATTTCCAATACTGTACAAAAGAGGATGGCTGGTAAGGGGAAAAGTGATAGTATTGTTCTCAAGTTCGAGGGAAGCAGGGTCAGGAACATGCTCTAGGTCAGCTGTCTCTTTTCTCATTCAGTTTCCATCAAACGCATTCTTTCTGGAGGGGGATGTTTCAAAACGCAATTAGTCAGGAGATCATAGTTCACAGGTGTGTGTCAATTGTCCTGGCTCCTTTCTTAATTCCGTGCTGTCACAGCGGTGGGTCCCCGGAAAACTTCACAGTAGGATTATGGGATACCGTGACTTTGATGAAAGCTTGCTCATGTTAGCTGTCGTTGACGACAGTTTTTGTATGCAGGAATACATGGAGCACAGAATACAAACTTGTTGCCAGTTTACCATGTTCTTTTTCTCTGCCACTGCATGTGGCAGCAATACAAAGTGTTCTACGACCACTAATACAAGTTTTCCACAGTAAACAGACAGAAAGTGTGTTTCACTGGTTTATGGATGAGTGACCCAGTGTAAGTAGTGTATCTAGCAGTATAAGTCACCTTGGTGAAAAAGGTGAGGGCTGATAATACTACATTGTCTTCATTTAAAGTCACCTTGGAGAAAAGCGTCTGCTAAATGACTAAACATAAATGTTTACTTAGTTCTGATCGTCCACAATGATGTGGGTTCCACTTTCCACATCATTAGAAGGTGGAGCTCACGTGGTGCGTTTTGTTGCTCTCCTGAGTAGACACATATCCGCATTCCGGCACTTCAGCCCACTGGGAAATCGTATTCCAGGTAGACTCTGGGTACCAACTGCCAACACAGATTTTGAGGTGTAAATGGATTAAGTAATGGCATCTTGAAACTTAGGACCAGCACCGTTTCAGTGTTTATTTAGCTTTGCCCTGGATTTTAGTATCTGTACCACACATGTAAATCATATAGTTATAGCCAAATTAAATATTTTTGAGGAAAGAAACTGAAAATGGTGTGAAATACCTACTATGCCTAGAGAGGCTTTTTTCATTTAGTTTTTGCTTGAAAGGAAGCACATGGCACAGTGTGCCATTTTGTCATGACTCTGTGGTACACTTGTAGAGGTAGATGAGGGCATTGGTGTGTGGCTCACCTAATGTGAGACTTACCCTGACTATTACCTGATGGATCTTAGCTACCCTCCTAACTTATCTCTTACCTCGCCTTATACTCTTCTCACCTCCATGTATAACATCTAGTGTCAGACCAGCCCTGACTACTTTCCTGAGGGCTTTTAAAGTCCTCCTCACCTTCTCTTCTCTTTTTTTTCTGCTACTGTGAACCTTTCAGCAATGGCTTGTCTAGGACCTCAAGTTCTCCACTTAGCATGAGCGCATAAACTTTTTCATTTGAAGGGCAATGCAGGAACTCCCTTGTGTAAATTGCCACAATGAATGATGTTTTACTTGTTAATTTTACATTTCAATATAAAGTAACTTTTTGAGGGAAATGCTTTGTTTTAATTTCTGCTTTATTATCTTTTCATCTTCAGTAAATGTCTCATACACTTTCTTTACTCTGATAAATATTACATTATTTTCTGTGCTTTATGGATTTGTGAAGTGCCTCAGAGAGGATCCTGACAGCATTAGAAACAATCCACATCAGAGCACTGGGGTCAGTATATTTCAGCAAAAGACTGTACTTATTCTGGATCTGAAGGCCAAGGTTGGTAAATGATTTATTTTACCGTGGTGGGTTTTATCTTTAGGTAGAGTGTGGTTTTTAGAGTTGTAGGTGAGGATCAGTAACACAATCACGACTGTGCCCACAAGTGCTTTTCAACATTGTGGAAGACTGAAAAGCAGATTCTAAAAGTCACAATGAGTCGCTGAATAAATCGGCACCTTGAAGCACCAGCCTTGACTTTGAATGAGGTACATAAAGTCTGCAAAGATACAAAAGAACCAGAGCACAACATAGGCAAACATTTTAAGATGGTGCTTGTAACAGAGAAGCCTTTAGGATGAAAATGTTTCGAAATCCATTTGGACTGAACAAAAACTCCTGTCATCATGACTCATAATGCTTTGTATTTAAGGTTAGACAGACCTTGCTTTTAGAGGCTTAAGTTATATAGGCCTTAGTAATGCGGGCCTTGTGATAAGCTTCTGTTATAGAGGCCTTGGTGTTACAACTCTTGCTTATATAGGCCTCAGTTATATGAGCCTTGTTGTAAGATGCTTTTGTTATATAGGCCCTGTTTTAGTATATGCTTTAGTTGTATGAAAAAGGGACAGCAGGTGGCATAGATGTTAGACCTGTAGTTTTCCACTTGAAGGACCCAGGATAGAGTCCCACCTCCTGTTGTACTATTCTTCATCAAGGTACTTTTCCTGAATTGTTCCAGTAAAAATGGCCCAGCTGTATAAATAAATAATTGTAAGTAGCTTAACCTTGCAGTTCTTTTGGAGAAAAATGTCTACTGAATAAATAAATAAATAGCTAAGGATAAAATCTTTGTTTTTGCAGACTTCAGTTTTACAGACATTGATACTACATGTCTTGGTTACCAATCCCCACGTAGTACAGGTCTTGACTTGCTGTTATAAGGCCTCAGTGTTAACAGGAATCAACTAAAGAGGACCAGACTGAACCAAACGGGAAATGTGTCCCACTCACTTTCAGTACCTACTGTACTACCCCCCCTCCACACCATGCTTCCTAGAGCCTACATTGTCGTCCTCCTTTGACTTCATTAAGCAGGAAAGAGAAAATGGGAGAAAAAAAATTGTAGGAGACACAGTTCTAATTGCAGCCCCAAAAACATCTGAGACAAAGACTCTAAAATAATGAATGTTTAATAGACTAATGGGGAAAAAAAAACAAAACAAGGCATGCTCTCTACATTTTCTCCTGCTTAACAAAGAGAGTGGTAAACATTGTTTTAAAAAAATTTTAGACTTTCATGTGAACATTGCCTTTTGTCCTAATTAAATATAAGATGTGCAATACTGTACCTTTGAAAGTCATAACTCATGAGTTTTGGTTTTTGTCAAGTGATTTTCAAAAGCTGTAATATTTCCATCTTGGTTCTTTTGAGTGTTATTATTATTGCCTTGACTGTCTGGCTATTACGCATAAGAATGTAAAAGTAATTGTGTGCAATGAATGTATGGAGCACCGCAATGAGGTCAGTGGAGAAACCACTTGCATACTGCATTCATAAAAGCCCTTAAGAAGCACCTGGAACCTTTATGTTGCTTCTGAAGTTTCCTGGAACAGATTTGTGTGTTGAGGTAAACTGACCAGCTGTCAACAAAGTCAAGAGGAATCGTCTTTTGATAAAAAGTTAGAAGGCTGGTTTCTCTTCCATACGGGGCCCTTCCCTTTATGCAGTTCTTGCCACAACCCCACACACCTTAATGGCATCCCATCCAGCTTCTTTGAGAAGCCAGCTTTCTGCAGTACCCGCTACTTTGCCCCACCAAGCCAAAGCCAGCTGCTTTCATGGGGCCAGCACCCTGCTACGGGGAGAGGACAAAGACCACCCACTCTCACAGACAACAAGGGGGGCGGGGCCATATCAACCCGCTCCCCCCACTTACCTTCACTGTGCGATGCTCCAAACGGCAGCATGATAGATGACAGAGAGAGAGAGAGAGAGAGAGAGAGAGAGAGAGGAAGAGAGCGAGAGCGAGAGATCCCTGGCTCGGCACGGCATACAGACACAGAGGGAGGCAGGGAGCAGTGTCCCATTTAAGGCAGGGACGGAACTAGGGCAGGCCCTGTCTGCTGCGGGGGGCACACAGCCAGGCAGCAGAGCAGCGGAGAGGAGACCACCTCGAGGAGCAGCGGCTCAGAAGTGCAGTCCACACACTGGTCCTCCGTTCCCACAGCTGCAGCTCAGCATCAGGCACAAAATGGAGCACTGAGAGAAGGCTGCCTTCGCCACATTCCCCTCCTCGCTCCCGCGCAGCTCCAGCCCCCTCCCGTCTCACTCTTCCACCCTTCTCCCGAGTCCTGACGGAATGCTTGGTGAGCATCTAGCCTGTCAGTCAGGCTCTGTGTTTGTGTGTGTGTGTGTGTGTGTGTGTGTGTGTGTGTGTGTGTGTGTGTGAGAGAGTGTATCCAGGTTTATGTTGCCTTGAATCCTTTGTGTAAATTCTTTCCGTCTTTTCTCGCCCTGCAAGGCTGTGGGCTATAGGATTGGATTGAGTTATCTAATTTCTGCTAGTTATAATTGTATATGCCTGTGTTAAAGCGCTCTGTATCACTGCGTGAAAAGAGTGCTCTATAAAAATAAATTGAATTGAATTGAAGTTATACCAAATTTCAGATATATTTTAGAAAATGACACAATAGAATATTGTCCACTGGCCAGCAGACCAAGGAGGAGTCCAGTCCATCTTGCTGGACAGATGTAACAGAAAACATCTGACTCTCGTTTTCTGAGGTCACCTGATAAATTGAGGTTCTGGGTTATGGGTGTGGGGTAAAACACTCAGCTATTTCAAACAGCCCGCTGCCCTTTGCAATTAGAGCAGATGCAGTCAACTCTCGGTGCATTTCATTTCGAATGACAACGCTTCTCATTGGTGAATCAGGTGCCTGCAGTCAGGGACTTGTAAAAAGAAAACCAAATGAATCTTGTTATTTGTATGATCTTTGCTGTGGTTTCCAGTTCCACCAATAACCACAGCACATCTAGCACAAGGAATTACGTTCTCACTTTCACTTGATGGGAGAGGTCTGAAAGCTCTTCACATTTCTCATAACTTCTTATGTGGTTGCAAGAGCAGGGTGTGTATTGCTTGACTATGGATCTGCTGGAGTGTTGCTAAGCCTTTGGATATTTAATCCTGTGTCATGTCCTCCTCATGTTGTGCAGTACCCTCTGCTCCTACAGCGAGGCTCCCACAAGCCCCTGGCATTTGTATTGTTCATGATTGTTCTTCAGCCACATGCTGCAGTTGGGCTATTGAGCTGATGATAACACCCGGGCGGAGCTTGATCCAGCGTCCAGGCTCTGACAGCTGGTGAGAGTGACCTGTTCTGGAATCACAAAATTCACATTGTCTCGTCTCTTTCCTGTGTTTCTGTATATATGGGCATGTGAGTTTACACAGAAAGGATTTCATTGCATCTCACAGCCAAGACATAGTTGAGTCCATATTTAAACTGAAGAAAAGACAGCTCCTTACATGGATCAAGGAGTGTCAGTGGTGAGTGTGAGTACTAGAATGGGACAAACTGGACAGAAGAGTGAAAGCAAAAAAAAACCCATACGCGCCGTAAATCTCTGGGAACTGCTGTAGGAATGCTGGGAAAACATTGGTTGATTTCCTACCGAACATTGCTCATAGAATGCCTTGTGGGAGATGAATGAATGAATAAATAAATAAATTTCAGTTAGCATACTCAGTATTTCGACTGTTATGGTGCCACAGCAGGCAGCACTCGTGCTTTATTGCACTGGAACTGTGTATTCAGATGTGGAGTCAAAATTATTATTACATTAGGGACAGCATCTCAGTCTGTGTAGAGTTTGTATTTTCTCCCACATATGGGTTTCCTCCAAGTGCTCCTATTTCCTATTTCCTCCCACAGTCTAAAGATGTGTTTCGGGTGGATTGGTGACTCTGAGTCACTTACATTGTGTTCAGTAGGTGCACTGCTCATCTCTATAAATGGATGAATGATTGTGTCTGTTATTGTAAGTCAGTAGTCATACATTTCTTCGAAGAAAAGCATCTGCGAAATCTATTAATGTAATTAATTTGGTTGTATTCATGTTGGTTTGGAAACAGCTTTGCTGAGGTATCTCAGAAGTATGAGGGGAAGTGTTGGACCTCTACAATCCAGGCTGCTGATAATTTGCTCTGAATAAAACTGGACAAACTGGCACAGCAGACAAACTGGAACTCTGAAAAATAGCAGAACTCCTTTATCCATTGTTTGCCATCTATCTGATTTTTGTTTGTCTTTCTTTTTTCGATGCACCTTTGTGTGCGTGTCTATTCTAGGGGGCTTTTTCTTGGGGACTGCAAGTGAGCTATGAAGAGATACAGTTAGACTTTCTAGTCCAGTCAGTAAGGGAGAAGGGCAGTAAAGCAAACAAGTCATTTCCAACACCTCTCACACAGTGCTTTAATCTGTAAGGGTGAGAAAAGAGAAGGGGAGGTGGTCAAACACACGAAAAGAAGGAAAAAGGCAAAGTCAAAGTGATAGAGTCTGGTGGAGGAGGGAAGCAAAGAGAAGGAAAGACTTTAGTTGTGAAAATGTATTATTCTTTGTTTCCAGGTGGTTCACAGACTTGCTATAATTTGTGTTTTAAAGTCCTGTTGATTTCTTCCTTGCAGTGTGGTCATCATGGTCTTATAGATGATTGTTACCACTGGGCAAACATCCCAGGCTATCACACAAAGGATTAGCCCACTAAGCTGTTGCTGGGCACTGCAGAGTCTTAAGGAGTGGCCACAATAGTGTCTCTCTTTCTGGTGAGATCAGATTAATCAAAAATCAGAAATGCAATCCAGTTCTCCATCTGGAGCGCTTACTGTTGAAGTGCTTCGCCTCTTACCGACCGACTTGAGAAGAACAAACTGAGGTAGGATCAGTGAGCGTCCCTGAATGTTTGGTGTTCATCTCTGTGGGTTTCTCATCCTATTGATAGATGTCTTAAGACATCCATTCTGAAGAGGTGCAAGTCTCTTCTTTCTGGACCTTTCAAGCTCGCCGGTGAAAGGTGGATAAAGATGAACCTGCAGAATAACAAACTGAAGCTGTTTCTTTCAAAATCTGAAAAATCTTTCCACGTAGCAGAATAGTTTTGCTTTTTTTCCCATTTTGTCTGCCACAGTTGAGGAGATGCAGCCTAATCTGATAATCCGATGACAAAGCAAAAGAGAATCTAAATGAATGGTTAAAATGCTTTTTTACAAAAAATCTCAGTGACACTGAAATTATAATATATAACTCTGCTCTGGTTTGTTCCATTACTTGTGAAGCTGAACGTGTAGGAGACATATTTGATCTGCTGATTTGTTTGCCATCTTTGTTTCACCCTTTCTGTGTGAGCTGTCAACGAGTGCAACGGGCAGCTCATCTGTTCCGATTGTTCGGGAACCATCCTGAGAAAAATGTTCTTCATCTTAAAAGTCTTTCACTTTCTCACTACCTCTCTTACTCCTACCGGGCATTTTTAGCAAATTAGATATTTTTGCTACATGTTGTAGAAATAAGCAGCTTTTCAGATAGACCCTTGCAAGTTTAATCGACTGGCTATATTGAAAATATATCAGTTACGTAATGCTTTGGATTGCGAACACTGCGTCAGTGTTTTTTTTTTTTTTTTTCTTTCCTGCAGTTGCTTTCCAGCTTATATGTACAATATTCAGGATCTTTGAACAATAATGCTTTCAATGTAAAGCCATCTTTCATAGCAGTTTATAGCTCACTTTTCATCATGATTTTCATGCATGCATTTCACTCCATTGTTCTTGACACCTGGTGAATACTCTTGGGTTTCCTCTTCTATAGTGGTGTATAATAACAAATTTAGGTATACCCACCCCACTTATCTCAGTTCACAAAAGCCCTAGCTTGCAGGAAGATATGGACAAAAAAAATTATCATTTGAAACCCTGCTTCAAAATGATGTGTAGAAATACATTTAATGAAAGCAACCTCAGAACCACCACATTGCACAGCTTGAGGACACAGAAGAATCCACATAAAAGCAACAATCTCATGCCTGTGTTCTTGAAAACTTAAGTGACAGATTTATTTTGTGGTTTTATTTTAAGCGTTTCATCTTTATTGTTATTCCTGAGGTCTTATTATTGGTCATAGCGATTATCATTGTTTTCCTGCAAATCCTACTTTTTGAAATCCCTCAGCGACAGAAGGTTATCAGCTTTACAACATTCTTACACAAAGAGAGCAACCATGTTGCGTTCTGATAAATCTTCATTACACTTAAGTACTGATGCAATTTTGTCTTAGTTCATATTGCATAATCAGGTGAATATTCAGCATACTGAAGAAAAAAAAACTTTTTTTGCATTGAAGATCACTTCGTAATTTTTTCCCCTTTAAATGAACGATAATTTAGGCTGTGATGTGATTTTCTGTACAATTTCAGATAAAGGTTTGTGAAGAATTGTGTATATTTTTGAATAAAAATGGGCCATTGAGAAATAGACGCTCTAAACTAGAGCAATTTCAAACTAAATTGTTGCTCACAATCTATACCAACAGCAAAAAAGACATCAACGGCAAAAGCTTTTTGTTGTACGCCAACCCTGTGACAGGTTTGCTGATGAGTAAGACTCAGAGAGCTCAGCTGATGTCATTGTCCCCCTGTGTACCAGGACAGTTGCATTCCGTGATGTTGCGTGATCTGATCAGATGAGACAGGGGGAAATGGTCGCTCTTTACATGGGGCTGAGGGACAACTTGGGGTCAAATGCAAATAAATTCTGAAAGCAAATGAGCATGACTATATTTACATGTATATTTATTCATTTAACAGATGCTTGTCTCCAAAGCAGTGTAAAACTCGTATTATAAGTGCATTTCACTATGCTGCAAATAATGGAAAGGAATAGTACTGGCTTTGTAAAACCCTAGAAGGGGAAAAAGTGAATGTTCCATGAGTGATAAGTTGATAAGTGGTTTGCTGCTACAAGGTGGATCATTTTTTCAATGCTACACTGTACCTAGAACCTAGACTGAATTCATCGTTTGTAGCCCATACTGTTTCAGTCAATTCTGTGAATGAAATGAAAGATATCATTCAATAAGCTGAAGATGCTGGAATTTTTGATCATGTTCTTTGACACATTTACTTTCTCACATCTCAGTAACTCTTGTACTCTTGGTTGTCTTTAGTCAGTCAACATGTTCAACTCCACAAGTCTAATTTTCCAATATTGTGATTGTTAATTAAAAAGAAAGTATGCCACTTAATCCTCAATTTCCTGTGAACACGCAATGTAAAAGAATATTCTACTTAGCATTGTTCTCATGGGAAATTCTGAGAGAAATGCCTTTTTGGAAGAACTGAAAAACAGGAAGTCTCATTTTATTTGCTAGAAAAATTTGGTGGTACTTAGTAGTACTTTGGCAGTAATATTTGGCAAGGATTTCTTCAACACAATTTGAAAGGCTCAAACCGATTATGTAGCTCCAGTATTTAAATTGGTCAGGCATAGAACTCTGAACTGTTTGCATCCGTGGTTGTCTCTGGATCAAGTGATGAGGGGAAACATTTCTTTATGTCGGTTTTTAGAGTCTGTTGAGCTGTAAGAGGTTAAGGTGCCGCGAGAGTCTGGTCAGGTAAGCAATTATTTGAGATGTTGCTGATTACAAGACTTTAGCTTTGTGGGACTAAATCTCTGTATCTTAATCAGTTGCAAATTTGTAAAGTTTATGATGTGAATTTTTTTTGTTTGCACAATTTCAGACCAATAAATTATAACATTAACAGGCTATAGTTTAATCATCAAAAAGATGTGTTTTTTTTTTTTTTAAAGTATTATCTTTGTATTCAATAATAGTCCCCAGTTATGGCAGTCCTGAGATCATATTTTTGGCAAATGTCACTGTATAACCATAGTTTTCATAGCACCATTAATTTTTGATGACTCTTGATGGAATTGTGTTAATATCTTTGCTATCGTTTTGATTATCTATAAATGATACTACTGACTGGTAACTACTAACTATTTGTTTTATAGAGTGTTATATGGATTCTACCTAAAAGGCTGTGCCATTTGGTAGAGTATATGCTGAACTTAAGGAGTTATATACAGAATTAGTATATATGAGTTAACATGCTTTTAACAAGTTATATTTGCATCAACATAGAAAGATTTTTGTCCAGGAAAGTCATCTACGGCTCAGCTACCCCGGTCTTTGACGTAAAGTAAGGGATACATTTAGTTGACTCTTGAGTCACATTCTTGGCTGTTCTGATTTTGCTTTGCTTTTTTCCTCTGGATGTTTTCTCATGCTGCCCACATTTCTTGATTTCCTGCACAAGCCTTGTTCAGCTATTGTTTCCTTCTTGAAGCTGGGGGCCCAAGGGAGGCATGCTTCCTGTTTGGTGGGGTGGGGGACAAGGGGGTCGCAGGGGAGGGGGTCTGTGGGAAACACCTAGGAGCTGAACAAGCTGGCAGGCCATCTCCAGTCAACTAAGAAGTGGGTCAATGAACAAGCCACAGAGAGTGATGTAGGCAGGCAAAGGGGTGGACTGGATATTAATCTAGAATGTGGCCACAGTGGTGAAAATTAGGAATATTGTGATATCTCATTAGTGTGCTGGGGACACAATTACCATGTCTCAGATAACATTAGTGTACAAGCCAGGGCTGTTGAGATGTTTTTGCAGAACACAGACGAGACCTTATGTAGGGCAATTATTTCTCAGTTCTTCATTGCTGAGAGCAGTTTGCTTGTGTTAATCCGTTTTGAGAGGCTGTTTCTCAACTCGCTGTGCATGTGCGCCTGCAATGAAAGAAAGAGTTTTGTACTTTGAATTTTTGGCAGGTGTTGTGCTAAAATAAATACAGAAATGGTAAAAAGAGAAAATCTAATGAGGGAAAGCTCTAAAATTGCATATTTTAATAAAAAGACATAGCTGATGCACTAGGTATCGAACCCTTACAGTAACATTGTTTGAACAGCTCATTAACTATCCAGGAGTTGCAAAGAATGATTCAGTCGTTGCAATAAATTATTGAATTACCTAAATGAATGTGAATATTATATTACCACTATGGGATGTTCTGTGTTCAACCCATATTCATGAATAGTTTCCCAGGTCTTAATAATGCCCTTTATTTAAAATCCAGTGTTGTACTGTTTCTTTTCATGCGTAATCTGTCGTGTCCTCTGAAAATGCACGCGACGCACTGCTGAATTCTGTCTGTATGTCATCAAAATCAAACATACAAATGTGGAAACGTGTGTTTATTATAACTGCTCCATGTCTAGCTTAAGAGCTGACTTGCTATCACACACACACACACACACACACACACACATTTTCAGAACCGCTTGTCCCATACGGGGTCACGGGGAACCGGAGCCTACCCGGCAACACAGGGCGTAAGGCCGGAGGGGGAGGGGACACACCCAGGACGGGACGCCAGTCCGTCGCAAGGCACCCCAAGCGGGACTCGAACCCCAGACCCACCAGAGAGCAGGACTGTGGTCCAACCCACTGCGCCACCGCACCCCCTTGACTTGCTATCATTTACAATTTTAATCTAGAGACAGTTTTAATCCAATAAATATGGCATCTTTTTTAAGTTAAGGTCATTATTATTTAGCTTATGTGATCATTTTATCCTGGCTACTTTGAGTTTTTTACCAATTTCCACCTGGACATGTGAATTTGCGTATCTTGCTCAGGTGAATTATAGCAGCAACCTTCCCTGTCTTTGACCTGACAGCCTTCTGGTTAGATAAACATAATCGTAAAATCTATGTTCTGGAGAGATAGAAGTTGCTAAACATTACCTACATAGCTGTAGTTGGATTTTGTTAGTATTACAGTAATGATGCTGAAAATGTTCTCGGGATTTGCTAAATGCACCTGATTTCAGACATTGTATGTTTTGCAGGATACAGACGTGAAATGTCTTGAAATGGCTTGCAAACGTGTACTGTACAATGTACTTAGCTAAATATACACCTGCTGTGACCCACATGCAATAAAGACTGTAAAAGTACATGAGACAAATATATCAGCTGGTATGGGGTAGTCTGGGGAAGAAGCAGCAGGAAGTAGTAGAAAGAAATAAAAATAAAAGAGAGAGAGAGTGTGTGTGTGTGTGTGTGTGTGTGTGTGTGTGTGTGTGTGTGTCTGTGCACACACGCGTGTGCGAGAGAGAAGAGATGATGTGGCCTTGGCCTCTGGAGAGACTTGTCTGGACACAGTATTATTCTGCTGTAGGGGTGGAGCTCCAAACCATGTGCTCAAAGGAGAAGCCAGATGCGGGTTTTTACCCTTCATAAACCGATCGTAATATAATGCATAATACATAAAACAAAATGTGTAGGAGTGGTGAATAGGCACAGCTCGCTTGCTTGCGAGTTTTCCGGTTTAAACCCTTTGGTCTCCTTTGCCTTAAAACTGACCAGGTCTGTGCTTCAGTGCAGCTCTTGGAAATGGGAGCTGTTCCCTTCTTCTCCTTCTGTCCTTCACACACACACATCATGAAATGTTCCCACTGAAACAGAAACTGGTCATAGGTGTGTTTTACCTTGGTCTTCCTTAGGGCTGACAAAGAGGGCAGAAGTGTCGTGTGGCTAATACTTCACACCCCATGAACACTGATGTATAATGAACACACTCAGACACTGAATGAATTTCCTATGAGGGTGAAACGGTGTGTGTGTGTGTGTGTGTGTGTGTGTTTATTCCCTGGGGTGCTCAGCGGAAAGGCAGTCCACTGTCAGGGCTGGACTCCCTCTTGCAGAAATGCGCTTCCAGACATTTTTTTTTTCTTTTCTTTTTTCATTTTTGTTAAATAGTCGGAAAGCGGGGCGGGGGGGGGAGGTTTCCTAAAGTGCGCGCGCGCTCCGCACACACACCCTGCGCGTTTCCATGGAGCCATGCTGCAGCGCTTCGCCAAACAGTGAGTAAAAAGAGCGCTCGGCTCTTCCTGGGCTTCTTAATAACCTTCGTCGGGTATTTTTGGGAAGGCGAGGTGGGGCGGAACGCTCTCCGGCAATCTGCTCTCGGCACCTCCGCACTTTGAAAAGGCACTTAGTTGGCTTGGGCTGGGTGGCTGTCGCTCGGTCGGTGGGGCTTTTTTTCCCCTGCTCGCTCCCTGGACCCTTCCTTCCAGCCCAATTAATTATTATTGTTCTCGCGGAGCGAAAGGAAAAGCAGTGCGCGCGAACTCGCTCGAACGTGTCACGTTTCCCACTTTTGCGATGCTTTCGCTTCGTATCCTGGTTTAAATCCGTTCGTTCTCATCACGCTGCCAGATTATTTCCCTTCGAATTCAGACCCGGCTCTGCGGGTTCGAAGGCACAAATCCGACTATTTATTATATTGATCTATAATAACCCGTCGATCGGATTTATTTATGTTCTGACTGTTGAGGGAAGGAAGGTACAATGAATGTGAATGTTCCCGCTCTGGAGACGATAGGTTTCCCGTCTCTCTTCCCCTGTTCCGTCCTTCTCGTCCAAAACCCACCCAGCGCGCCGGTCTCCTCCTCCTCCTCTTCCTCTTCATCCTCCGTTCGTGTCCCTGTAGCTCTCGCTGCTCTCATGTGCTGCCTAATCCATTCTAAACTAGTAGCAGCCGTCAGATCAAATGTGAGAAGGTTACGATGACCGATTCTAAAGCAGTGCTGCCGCACAAACCGGTTTTTTCGGAGGTTTTTCGTCGTCGTGGTCGGTGAGGGCTGAGCTCGCATCTGGACAGCTGTTTTGTCCATGAGTGATCAGCGCGCGTGCACCAGCTCAGCTGTCTCTGCCACTGTCCATTGCGAGAAAACTGCAAAATTACCAATCCAATGTCTGATATAGTATTGGCATTCGTGCATGTTGCTTATGCACTGTATGGTCTTCACCCCGTTAAAAAAGATGCATTGATTATTATATTATGATGATATATGTTCTGCAGCCCTGTTGTACAATTGCATTGATTATTACATTTGGGGCAGCAGGTAACACAGTAGATAATACTGTCACTCTGGCAATCTAGGAACAGGGTTCCAATCGCCTTTCCTACTGTAGTACTCTTGATCAAGATACTTATTCTGAATTGTTCTTTTAAAAAAAAACCCTTGACACGTGTTATGGGAAATGATGTAAGAATGAGAGTATTATCACAGTGACTAGTAGGTAGGGGCCTGGAAGAAAATCATCAGTGATGTCATTTTGACTTAGACAAAGATCCAGATTTTATGTGTTCTCTAGGGGAAAGATCAGCAAAAACCACTTGGACATTTATTAATATGTCATTATTTATTAATTAACTGAAAATTAGGTACTCTGTTAGGAGGCTGCACATGTTAACAAATGACCCCCAGATGACCTTCAGTTTACTCTTTAGGAACCATGTCTGATATTTACTGTCCACAAAGACACAACAATTAGACATGTTTATGCAATGCATAATAGATATGGTCAGGCAGACTAATGACAGTGGTCTTAACCATCTGCTGATAAATTATAAATGATAATTGAATGAGGTTGAAGACTGTCTTTTTCAGTTTTTCAATGTGTATTTTGAAAACAATTTCTACTTGTATTAATAGGCTACTGTATGTGGCCCATGTATATATACGTTAACTTTATCTACAATAAGTTTACGTAGTAGTTATGTAATTCTAATAATTTTTGCTGAAATAATTTCTGTTTCAAATTAATTCAGTTTTATGTTTATGTGATAAACAGTATTGTCATTGCAGTAAATGGTTTCTGTGTACCTTTATTCATTTAGCTGATACTTTTATTCAAAATGATTTACAGTGTTAAACTACTGATAATTATTTACACAGCTGGGTGATTTTTACTGGAGTAATTTAGACTAAATACATTGCTCAAGGGTAGTACAGCTTGAAGGGGGATTTGAACCTGAGTCCTAAGGCAGCTCTTACCACTATGCTAACAGCTGCCCCTACTAATTGACATAAGTGCTCAAATAGGATTCTTGAAAGATATGATTCATATTAGTTGTTTTAACAGTCCTTTTATAAATATTTTAATATTGCCTTGTTTGCATTTGCCTTGAAATTACTTCACAGAGACTTACATATAACATCCTAAAAAATTAGAAAGATTCAACCTGAACACGTAGTAAGTATTGGGGAAAAAAATGTTGTAGTTTTACATTTTACCATATTTTAGTTTCATTTTTATAGAAAGCTGTTGAGCAGATTGTTACAAAACAGCGGTCACTACACATGAAAATTATCCAACGGATCTAATTCTCAATTTAATGAGTTAGTACAGTATTCTTGCAATCCTGGTCCATACAAATGGATATAACAGCCCTCCAAGGGTCTCCGTGATTTAAAAAAAAAAAAAAAAAAATCACAGTGATGAAATATGTCAAGTAAGATTGTTGCCATAACTAATTTACTTTCCCACATCTTACTGCAAAAGTAGCACAATTTAGAAGCCTTATAATTTATTTCCTCTCCCTGCTACATCTCTTCTACAGACAGTTTGTGTCAGAGCTCAAAGAATCACAAGTGCCGCCTGTGTGCTTATCAGAACTTTCAAAAGTTGCATGTGTTATTGTGCTGTCTCTGGTGGTGGGCCATTGTATTTCTTTTGTCTACCAATGGCTGGGGGCTTATTTTCTAAAGGAAGCTTTAGACAGCAAGCATTACAAGACCACTGTAAGAATGTTCAACCAATTGTAAGATATAGATACATGTTACATTTAGTTTTAGCATACGCTTTTCTCTACAGTGACTTGCATGTAATGAGTATGCAGATCAGTAAGTGCATTAGCATAAATAACAGAGGTCATATACAGGTGCTCCCCGATTTACGATGGTTCGACTTATGATTTTTTCGACTTTACGAAGGCGATAGACATTCAGTAGAAACTGTAATTCCGCTTTTGCATTTTGATTTTTTTTCCCAGGCAACCGATATGTGGAGCGATACTCCCTCACGATGCTGGGCTGCGGCAGCGATCCGCATCTCCCGGTCTGTCAGGCAGTAGTGTGTATTAGGTGTATTAAATGCATTTTCCCCTTACGATAATTTCGACTTACGATGGGTTTCGCGGAACGTAACCCCATTGTAAGTTGGGGGCCACCTGTACAGGAAGAGCAAATACAGTCAGTGAAATGCACCCAGGCTCCACAAAACGAATCTAACGGGCACCAGCTTAGATAATGGGTTTCCTCATCCTAGGGTCCATTCTCACGTGGATTATTGCCCGCAGATAAATTTGTCTATAAAGTAAAAATAACTTTTGGAACCACGTCTGCAAATGAAATGGGTAAAAAGCTCTATACTGCTGTGACAGGAACTTGCCTCAGTTACGCTGTTGCTCAGTCAGTCTTTTTCCTAATTAAATCCTTTGTGTAAATGTTACTTGGGTTATTTTTTTAAAGCTATCAATATTCATGAAATGATTTATGTAGGGGCAGCATGGTGCCTTAGCAGGTCTCTCCATTGCCTCACCACTCCAGGGTTCTGCGTTTAGATCCAGCCCCACTCCTGTTTGTGTGGCGCTTGCATGCTCTCTATGTGCGGGGGGCTCTGGTTTCCTTCTGTCTTCTAAAAAAAAGTGTGGTTCCGGTAACTTAGGGACACACAATTTTCTGTGAACATGTATCTGTGAGATGAACTGCTGCACCAACAAATGTTACCCCTTTATGCAGTAAACTATTTTACTGGTACAATTTAGGGCAAGTACCTTGCTTATGAATACTACAGTAATGTGGGTGTGGTATTCAGACTTGCAACTTTCACGTTATAAGTCACTTTCTTAATCACTAAACTACCCACAGGCCTTATGTTACCGAACTGATCTTCCTGAATGGCTGATTTACTTTGTATAAATTTCATTGCTATATAATTATGTCAGCAAACATTGTGCTATGTGTGTACAAGCTCTCCAAACTGATCCACATCATTAACAAGATAAGCGTCTGAGAACATTTAGCACAGAGGCCAGCCGGTGCCAAAACTCTTCAATTATTTGAAGCTGATCAAAGATTATTTGGTATTTTGGCTCCTCTCGGTTTAGTAAACATTCAGCCAAGCCCCGGGTCCAGACAGGCCATGATTTTTCATTACTGGCCTTGCTAATGGCATTTATTACTGTCACCTACACCCATCAAGTGCTATTCATTACTGTGTCGCCTGTTCATCCCCAAACATTGTTACTAAACCTTGTGCTCTGCATCTCTATAAACAAGTCATTAGTGCATCTGTCCTCTCTTCTTCAGTGTCGGTCATTATCATGTCCCCTTTGGCCCTCTGGACTCCAAGTGCAGCCACCCACTGAGACAGACAGTGATGGAGTGAGATGGAAAAATCTGCGACCCTCACACCTTGCTCCTGAGAGAAAGCGCAGTCTGCACTGCCTGATTAATTCTGTGACCTCTGCCCAAGGTCCTTTCTGCAGCACTTTGTGAGCATGGATTTAACAGTTTGTGATTTTACCCTAAATACAGGTAGATGCTAAACTGAGATGTATAGTCAGCAAAGTGCGAACTCCCAAGCACTCAGACCAAATGGAGTATTTCTCTCAAGGGAGGACCATGCAGATGCAATCTAGCAATTGTGCTGCCGGCACTTTTCAACTTTCTAATATGAATGAGGCACAAAATATTTACTTTACGGATAATGTCTAACAGTATCAGTCCCCAGTTCGGGGAAATTATTCAACCCTGAGTTTTTCATCATTTGAATCAGACAGGAGCAAAACGGTTGGGTAATTTTCTCATTATGTCTTTGTTTGAGTAAGGTGATGGAAACAGGATGAGGCTCTCGATGGTTTCGTGACAATCTCACTGAGATGATCAGAGCACCCTACAGTATCGATACCTCTCCTCTACAGATGTGGGGCACACAAAGGCAAAGCACTACAGCTGTTGACACTGAGCTTTTGTACATTACAGATGGCAAATATTGTTTATTTTGCGTGTTTTCCCATTTCTTCAATTAGCAGTGAAAAGCTGCAATCACAAAGAAGTTAAAATATATTATTTAACTATATGTCACTAGTTAATATTGGATGAAATAGTAGAGAAAACTGTTAGAACATGTTTACTTTGCATGTTAAGGTGCATCTTGGAGCGTGTTGCCGGACTGCTATTCAGTATTTATTTAGATTTTAAAATATCAGGGAACATTTTGCCTGCACATGCCATGGTTTTGTCTTGATAGACTTTATGAAACTTCACCTATTAATTGATTAAATTTTGCTCCGCAAGAAAAATGTTGAACCAAAACAACCTACTGACTTGATTAGGATGGTGTTGGGCCCGCACTTTTGAGTATTTTCCTGTATTCCACTGAGTGGGTGACATGTTGCTTGTGGGACAGATGAGTAAATGAATGACACGGAATGGGAGTTCTGTGAGCTGCTGTACAAGATGAGAAATGTCATGAATTCAACGGAGATGAAGTACCGTGGGGATCCTGTGGCTGATGAACTGAGGATTTCCGAAGGAAGAAAGCATTTTCACAGCCTTGGTCAGACCATCTGTGAAAGTGCCGGCTAAGAATTCCATCAGCTTTCATTCTTCACCACTGTTTCATGACAGCTGTCTTTGCTGTCATGTCTTGCCTTTTAGCTCACACTGAGCGATGGAAGGCTGGTATTTGGAATGCAGAGGCTGGTTGTACTGTGCTGAACCTCTATGTCCTTAAATTTTCTTGTCTATAAATGATGAATAAAAGGAGATATATTAACAGTTGGGAAAATAAATACTACTGCATTGGTTAATTATGCCTAAAGACGCCAACGGCTTAATGGGCTTGTTATTTACAGTATGTTCTCTTTCTCAAGAGGTCTTGGCTCTTTTATTATTCAAGACTCATATCTGCTATTGTACTTCAAAAATTCCCCAGTAGGACAACGGGGCAACAGGGGCCTCCCGTTTCATGCATGACATCATTTATATTTCAGGAAGCGGCTTCCTGTGCTGAGTCTGTGCCAGGGTTGTGTACACTGGGTGTTCCTGCTTGCGGATTTTCCTTTGAGACCTCATGCCGCACTGCTTTCTACCTCCCCGGTTCTCCCCGTCATGTGACTGCTGTTTGTGACATCACAGAAGCACCAGTTTGATGGCTGTGGAGAAGTGACGAAAATGTCATCTCAGGAAGGTCCTTTCAGCACTTTAATGTGGTAAAAATAGGAGGTGGATGTGAGATACTCTTGGTCTAAGCTGTTGTTATATTGCAGACTTAGAGGAGTAGTTTACTTAGTTTGAGATTTCAAAGAAGATGATGATAAACACATTACCTTGTCGAACATTTTTATAACAGTGTGAAGAGAAATACAGGTCATTCATACCTACATTTATTCATTTAGCTGATGCCCTTCTCCAAAGCGACTTACAGCGTTGAGGTGTTTACAATTATTTACCCATCTATACAGCTGGGTAATTTTACTGGAGCAATTTAGGGTAAGTAGCTTGCTCAAGGGTACTACAACTGGAGGTGGGGATCAGATCTGTGGGTCCAAAAGCAATAGCTCTAACCACTGCGCTACCAGCTGTCCCACACTTGTCAGATTAATTTCTTAACTCATCATTACCCATCAAAATATACATTTTCGGAGTTTTTATTTTAATATACATAAATAGTTGCAAAAGCGGAGGAAGATGGATGGATGGATAAATAGTTGTATTTATTTTCTGTTTTTTACTTTTATCCGACAGAGCTTTGTGGAAAGTCTTTAGCTTTCTGTGGAAGTTTTGTACTTTTTTAATGATAGAAGTATCGATACTGTAGTAGGACATATATACTGCGGTGAGGCAGGGCTGGGACCATGGTTGCAGCACGACTCCTTGGCTGCATCCTTCACTGTGCTGCCGGACAGAGGCGCAAACCTCTCACACTGAGTGGGGCCTACAAAAACACTCTTTAAATGAAATTGATTTAAAACACATTTACTATAACAAGGGAGCTTCATTAGGTGGTAAGGTCCCTCCTCATTTGTGGGTTGGTGTTCGTGTCATTTGCCCATTAGGAGGGAGGAAAAGTAGTTCTGTTTTCGTTGATTTCAGAGGCAGGAGAGAAGGACAGTGTTGTTCACTTCCTTGGCTGAGGCTGAGCTTCTAGCTGAAAACAGGGACTCCCCTCGACCACGTGAACGAATATCTCACTGCAGTGAAAAGAAATAAGGTTCACAGGTGATTGTTTCTTTTCTCTTTCATATGGGCTTGTCCTTCAACTTTGTCAAGTTAAGATAGAAAGCATCTCTGATATCTGTCTTAAACTGAGCTTAGTAAACTCGGGTTTTAATTTTACTATTTCCTTGCCATGGCTACATTTACTCAATTTAGTTTAACTTTGCAGGTAATGATAGGAAGAGCAGTGTGCTTCTATGTCCTTCTGTGCATCCATTTGGCATTCTCACTAGTATCGTCTTCCAAATAGTAACAGGGCACATCCCCAGTGCCTCCACTTTGCACTACACTGCACAAGTATATTGTCCATAATAGAGCTTCACTGACATGTTCAATATAGACAGACCTCTTCGTATGAGTTTCTTCGACAGACTACACGTTGAAAATCTTTGTTGCTAACCGTTAATGAGCTGCATTGCTTTTTTCCACTTGCAAATTATCACTTTTATCATATAATACTGAACATAAAAATGATGCATCATGTAATATTGATGTACAAATGGTGGCATAATGAATTAAAATTTGGACAGATTACTAACATTTTTTAAAAAAAAAAACATGTACATTTTTTTGGCAGTCCTGGAGCAAGCTATTAAAGATGTCAAATTGTATTGTTGTTAACTGTTTATCTCTGAATTTAGTCATCCTTATAGCAAATCCTTCCTTGTTAGTCTTGTGTATCCTAGAAGGGGTCAGATTTCCTTAGCTATGCATTAGGTGACACACCTGCATAATTTCAAATCAGTAAAATTAAGATCATAAATAGTTTTGACCCTAAAATAAATATTGTAAAACATTTTAAATAATCCTTTAGAGGGATGGTAGAACTTCAGCTACAGGGCAGAAGAAGTCTATTTCCAGCCACAGTTACTAAAATATTTACACTTTGAGACCAGAACTATGAGCAATGAAGACAATGAGAGGACATTCCGAAACACAAGCTCTATCCGTATGCTGTTGAATATGGAACCAAAATACTCTGACTGAAGAAAAAAGTGAGAAAATAAGCACCGAGGGCTTGTAACGCCGCATTGAGAATGTAAGAGGCTATTAAACTAAATTAGTGTAGCAGTTGTCCCTGATGAACAAAAAAGCCTTCACTTTCTCCATTAGAGGACCTTGCTTTTTTGGTATTCTTTTCCAGTTGTAAAATGACTAAAATACATTGCAACCAAAACATAGTGTTTTTTTTTTTTTTTTCTCCTGGTGAATTTTATGACAAGGGTTAGAGCATTTCATCTAATATACCCCTAGGCCTTATAAGACGTGTGAACAAAGTGTTTGAAAAGGTAAAAAAAAAAAAAAAAAAAATGATTGGGGAATGGTCTTTGTGTCACACTAATCAGCAAGGAATGCAGTCAATACCGTATCTTTTGTTAGTTTTTCTGGGCTTCAGAGGCATATAAACGCTGGAAAAAAATCAAGGACTCAACACCACAGTAATTTAAACATAGATAATAAATTAAAATATAATTTTGTAACTTAAGTATGTTTTTGCCTTTATCAGAACAGAGAGTATAGATCTGGGAGAACACGAAATCTGAAAAAGTCATACAAATCCTGGATTTCAGCCCTGCTTCTTTGCTTCTCCCTTAGACTCTCTGTCGATAGTATAATGGTTTATGCAGAGGACACTGACTGTGACTGAATGATTGGCTTGTTTTATTATTTCCCTGAGATGTGTCTTGTGCTCTTTGAAAGGAAGAATCAAGTGTCTTAACAGCCTTTGAGCTCTCACCCAGGTCAAACTGCCAAGTCAGCCCACGTTTCTCAGTAGGAAGCTTCAGATTCAGAACAAGAGTGTCCCTCACCTCTGATTTTTAACACACGTATTAACAGCCTTTCCTAAAGTGACACACATTAATGCTGAAATGTGTTGTCTTTTCTATTGTCTACTCTGCGTGTAGAAGATGTGGTACTTTTTACTACTACAAAATCAATATCAAAACAGAAATGCCAGATGGAAAGTGTCTCACTGATAATTGTGTTCAGATTCACAGTTTCCACTTTCTGGTGAGAAAGTGCCCTAACACACTTCCATTTGGACCTCCATTTCACCCGTTACTCCCAGTTGCTCTCCCTTTTCCTTTTCAGAAGCTCACAGACTAAACTTGGCAGTTTGGCTGGTCTTAAGCATTGCAGCTCTTCAGAAAAGGACAATATATTCACAAGAATTGTTTATTTTTTAATATATATTTAGAAACTGATGTTCAACACAATTCCCTTTGCATAAAAATTTCTGCGGGATGTAAATGCATCACAGTATTTGAAAATGTTACAGAAATACACAAATGTGTACAACCAGGTAACTGGGGAATGTAGAAAATTCAGTGCTATTAAGAAGAAGAATGCTGCTGAGAATGTGAGGATAGTGGTAAAAAATACAAGTGATGAAGATATTTTAAAAATGTATATGTTTTCAAAAAGAAAATTTCTAATCAAATAAGGGACGTGTTCCTAAGAACACTAGAACAACAAATACTTGTTTATAATGAATGGAAGTCGTTTTGGGTATTTAATTTCCGTCTTCTAAATTCTCGAAAGCAACCATATTTTTTTTCCATAACCTGAGGACAAGCTCAGGATATGCTCGCTCTAAGTGAAAAACATGCCTTTAAAACAGATCTTTTCATTTGTTTCATTAGTGACTATATACTGTCATATCCAATTAATACATCCATTCAATAGCCCGGAGCAGCAGTGCCAAAGTGTTTGTTAAACAGGAGGGAAAAAGGTTTATATTTGCATGAAGACAGTCTCCAAACCCAATTTTAGAACCCAGTTAAGCACTTTGTTTTTAGATGCATAGGTTATTCTAAAAGCAGTGTGTATATATTACATGCCTTTGTGAGTTTGATGAAATAAACAGGTGTGTGGTATTGTCTGTGTAGACCGTGAGCTCTTTCTCGATTTTCTGTAGGGTTTCTGAGTGATCTGGCTGACTGTGTCTTAATTTGTCTTCTGCAGCATCCCATGGCTGGAACTAAATAAGGCAGAGGTGACAAAGAGTGGTCTCATACTACTGAGCGAGAGATTCCGTGTTACTTTCACAGCTTTCTTTGTGTCATTTTGGTCAGAGGTCAACTGAAAATGAAACCGAAATTCATCAAAACCACCCACTGGTATGAGAAGCTTTCCATTAAGGTTATGTTTGGCATGATTAGACCTTAGGTCATACTGAGTATTTTTTTTATTCTTATTTTATTTATTTTAATCACTTGACAGATTTTGCGCTATTTGGACTTCTGCCTTGTAGAAGTACCAGTTAACGACAGGACGGGTCTTTTCTAATTCTGTGTGATAAATTCTTTAAGTTGCTTTTCTCAGTGTCCACTGATATTCAGTTCTGGCTTCCACTGAGACTTCAGGCTGTTGAAAAGAGTCTCTTTCTTCTGCTCTCTCTTGGTTTTCTTTCAGCGTCTCAATGTGCGTGATACTTTTCCTTTTCCTTCTTTGGTCATGGCCATGCTATTGCCACAGACAAAGGGAGACGTGTCCCTCTCCACCTTGGGAGTGCAACGACTCAGAGAAGAGAGCCATCTTTAATTAATAGACAGACTTCAAGCAGCGGGAACAGAGAGTTTCTAGGCTTCTGTCACAGTTTGCCTCACAGTCGGTGCCTAATTGCCCTGTCCAGCCTTTGACATTGGCCCTTGACAGCACTGAACTCTCTACTTGGCAAAGATAAAGAAGTCTTTAAATATGTGAAACTATATACATTCAAACATGTTTTGAGTATGGGACTTAACTTTTAAATCTTCAAGATGAATACTGTAACAACCCGCATTGCTATGAGTTTGAGCAGGAAAATGTGTTTATTGTCAATAGTTGAATTATGGGTAAAAGGGAATTGTGTTTAACCGTTGTGGTGACTTACGGGGACTATGAGGGGCTGACTGTGTTTGCCGGTGGAGAAGATAAACCCTGAGGGGCATCAGGAAGGCTGGCTTGAAGGGCAGGTCCTTGAGGAAAAGGGGTCCTCGGACTAAGAGCATTATTTTGATGTGTGCCGGTGTTCGAATAAACACTTGTAATGTACACTGCATGTGCGTCCTTGTCCGCTAGAAATACTGGAAATAATGTTTTTGGACTTCATCTGTTGTCAAATGTACATGGCCAGACCTGATGTTTAAAAGAAAAAAAAAAGAAAATACTGTCACTAAATGTTTTTAGATTCCATCATTATGTGGTTTCAGTGAAGCAAGGAATTCATTTTATTCTAAGCAGTTATGGTACTGTTATTTATTGATGATTATTGTTTTGAACTTTTTCTTTCTCCCTTTGCTCCTGTTCCTGCTCAGACATTCACATTCCATGTTCTTCCTACAGATTTTCTTTGTGCTTTATCCAAACATCAAGTGTCTGAGCAGCGGTCCTTTATAGGTGTGAACAGGGGAGCACTCTGGGAGAGGTCAGGGAGGAGACAGACCCATATAAACCCATATAAGTGAAGGAAAACTTGAAGCCTGATCATTGCTGGCAAGTACAGTGAAAAGTCACAAGAGGAGGTCATTCAATGAGGCATCAGCCATTAATGGCTTCAGCCATAGTGCTGACAGCGATGGTAACAGATAATGTGACAGATTCCCAGCCCGAATGAACCCATTTCCCCTTGATGCCCCCTACACTGAGTTAAAAACATCACATTTTCTGCAGCCTCTGTCTCCAGCACTAACTATAATGAATTTCACTGTAGTCCAGCGGGTGATACAAAAAGACACAGAAGGAAATGCAAGTTGACTTATGAAAATTTAATGGGGTTGTACTTTTCAATTAAGAGGGAAAATCACGGTATTGTATTTTATTGGCCTTGATGGTAATTTGAGTTACCAAGAATGTTACTGTATTTCCCATTAATATTCTTTCATCCCTAATGTTACCGTTACCCACATAAAGGTCCTACACCAAAAATATTCCTGTCTTTTTTTAATAACTTGAGTTTGTAATAACTTTAAAAACAGAGATAAGCTTTATGAAGTAAGGGAGAATAGCAAGCATATTCTTAATTCACTCCAAGAGAATGCAAAACCACAGAATGCATAAAATGATTTCCCTATTAGACAAACAGTTTGAAAAGTTGCTTAAATGCATAAGCTAAATAATCCTTCAGGACTTTGCCAGACTCCTTCTCGCTGTGCAGTGTGACCTCTGAGACTGTGCTGCAATCTCAGCGCTTGTGTGTATGTGGGTGTGGGTATCAGTGTGCACTTACTAATGATAGAACCTCTCTCATATCTGCACATTTTAATCTGAGCAGCAGAAAATCTTCCATATGGCCTCACGGAGGAGTTTATTTTAGGTTATTATGTGTATGCAGGCTTCTCTCGCTTTAGCTCTATACTATTCATAAATATTTGTTTTTTCGTCACATGCATGCAGTGGCAGTATGATACTGGCCAGACTTGCTCCACAGTGCCTCACAGCACCCATGCCATCTCCCAACCTCCCCAGATCACATCTGATGCCGAGGCTGAAGGAGTCGCGGTCTCACGAGTCGTTGCTCAGCCCCAGCAGTGCGGTGGAAGCTCTCGACCTCAGCATGGAGGAGGAGGTGGTCATCAAGCCTGTGCACAGCAGCATCTTGGGCCAGGACTACTGCTTTGAGGTGAGACCAATAATACTTAAACAAGTTTGATTTTCTTCAAACCTTACAGAGCCTCTCTATACCTGCAGTACTAAAGCAGTCTGAGCTTTTGATTGCTTACAGCTCTCCTTGAAGCCTTCGGAAGTTGGGCATGCATTTAAAAACAAATTCATTTTTAATGAACTGCAAGGGGCAAATACTTAAAGGTAGCATTCATTGTGTCAAACAAGTTGAACACAAAGGTGATGAAGGGAAATATTTAGTTTGAGAAAGCTCATATAAAGCCATAAACTCGAATATCACTGACATAACACTTCATTGATGCTGAAAAGTTCCCAGTCATCATCTACAACAGAGTCCAGCTGAGTCCGCATACTGTAGTAATAGTAGATTATTCTCAAGGAAATGTTCTTTACCCTTTATAACACCCTTTTAACCTGCTGCATTATCAAATGTAATTTGTCTCTTAAACTTAACATTCAGCTGAAATATTATGAGTATGGTTTGCATAGTTTTTATCTGCATAAATTTGTACTTTCTGTCAAATGTGACTTTTCGTAGTATGTTCTACAGTATCAGTAACAACACCAGACAGAAATTCAAGATGTAGCTATTCATAATGTAATTGTTCTTAAAAAAAAAAAAACAGTGTCAGTTCTGTTGTATCTTTTAAATAAGTATAGATATTCTATTTTTCCTTTCTTTTGAAGTTAGATTTGAAGCTTTGCTCCAATTAAACAGAAATTGTGCTGAAAAACATCATTTAATCTTGTTTTGGAGATAAATATCATATGTCAACTTGCAGCCCAAAATATCTTTTCTGGTACTCAAGGGTCTATCAATGTATGGCTCACTGGGTTGTTGGAAGAACCAACTTATGACACATGGACATAATCTGATGTACTGGAACAAGGAAAGAAGAACTGCAGTGCAGAGTTGATACTTCTTACCAAGTAGTTGATTTTCCTTTTGGTTCTTGAAGTATACTCGCAGTGAATCCTTCCTCTAGACATGAGGACTATCAGTATGCTTAAAAAGTACCCTCTCAATTTTATACAAAGTGCTTTGCAAAAAAGTCACAGATCACTTTATACATTCCCAACAGAGAAAAAAAATCCAAAAAACCATCCATCCATCTTCGTTTAAAATCCAGTTGTCCAGAGGAGGGTTTTGGAATGCAGAGTATATACAGCAGACAAAAGGCAGGAAACATTACACAAAACGTTAAAAAATCAGAGAAACACATAATACAAAATTCCAGTTTAACAGAAGAATAGGTCTTCATTTCTTGTTCTGATGTAGCTGTGTCCCCTCTGGGTATCAGGTCTGCTAATTTCTATGGCTATTTCTAAGTCATCATACGAATGATGACAGCTTGAAGAAAATGCTATTATGGGAATTTCGAAATATTTAGAGATCTAGAAAAGTGACATCTCATATCCTGTGAAGGAATGTATTCAGGTGTCCAATTATGTGTCACACTAGGAATAAGCTCTTTTGTTATTAATGGAAGGTAGGGATGGTCTGTTGGGACATTTGTTGCAGCAAGCATTGAAATGGCTCACTTAGTAAACCAGTAAACAGTAAGTCTTTTAAAAACCTCTTGTTGACAATGTTACCAACAACAAACTGAGCAGACAGATGGCTTTTCGACCCCATTTTAGAATATGGACTTGTGGGACTTTTAGAAAGTTACTCCATAGTGACTTCCCTATTAATCCTATCAATAAATGCAATACCCTCTTATTGGATTATCCCCCAGTCATACCTTTAATCTCCATTCTTTCTTTCCCTTCGAAACTATGCCTTAAGTCGCTATAAGTAGGCTTCATCTCAATAGCACTTTCTTCCATCCATACCTTTAACCACCTGGCAATGTTTCCCCGACTGCTTTCCCATTGCAGGTAACCACCTCCACTGGAAGCAAATGCTTCTCCTGTCGATCAGCAGCAGAGCGGGACAAGTGGATGGAGAACCTGAGGAGAGCTGTGCACCCCAACAAGGTGAGGCCAGCGGAGCCTCTATACATGGAAAACAGGCTCAGGGTACAGCAGCAGGCTTCAACAGACCATGTCAGTGTTAGCACTCCTCTCACTGGATTTATATCATCCAGGCTGTGTCCGAGTGCAGGACATAGCCAGTTCACCCCTCAGTGGCGGCAGCTTTGATTTCAAACAGGACATTTTTTTGATGAATAGGTCTGTTCTATTTTTTCCTGGCATAATTTTTTTTTTTTTTTTAAAGCGGTAATTTTAACAAAAATCCAGCTACTCAAAGGGATGTATGACCTCTTTACACAACACCTTTGTCTATTCAATAATTTTGTGAATTCATTTATGTACCAAAAATATTGCTTAAGTCTTGTATTCTTGTGAAAATGAAAAAGACTGGAGCGTTAAGATATAATAACCATATGGCTTCTTATCATAAAGATGATCGCATTCCTCTTTTCCTTTCATCCTTAGTCATTTAACAAATTGCAGACTAATTAAAAGAGATTTCCATCTTCTGGGTTATTACATTCTCCTGGCTGTAAATCTTCACCCCCTTCTTGTTATAAAGCGTACATTTTTTTAATGAAATAATTAACATTAATTTTATGCCACATAAGAATTTAACTACATTCAGTTCTTCTGTATTTTATGAAGCAGAGCAGCATAAGGTGAGATAACTGGCTCTGCTGAAGGCTTATAATTAATAGTAGTAGTTAATGGATCAGAGTTTTGTGAGTATAAGGCTATAGGTCCAAATCTTAAGTGCACCACTGATAACAAAATCTCCATACTTGGTTTAGTACAGAGCACGGTTGCTCTTGTATAAAGTGCGAAATTATTAGGGTTGCACACATATGAATAGTAAGTAGTCTTTTGAGGTATGTGTGTAAGACTATTATGGCTTAGGTTTTCATGGGTATGTTTTTCACGGTGTTAATCACTTGTATTGTGCCGTTAACAATAATGTTTTTCTTTTCAAAGGACAACAGTCGGCGTGTGGAAAACATACTGAAGCTGTGGATCATTGAGGCCAAGGACCTTCCTGCCAAAAAGCGGTACTTCTGTGAGCTGTGTCTGGACGACTCCTTATATGCTCGGACTACCTGCAAGCTCAAAACAGACAATGTATTCTGGGGTGAGCACTTTGAGTTCAACAACCTGCCAGCAGTCAGGAGCGTGACTGTGCACTTGTATAAGGAGACGGATAAGAAGAAGAAGAAGGACAAGAACAGTTACGTGGGCCTGGTCAACATTCCCATTGGAGCTGTAACAGGGAGGCAGTTTGTGGAGAAATGGTACCCAGTAAGCACACCCAACCCCAACAAGGGCAAAGCGCCAGGGCCTATGATCCGTCTCAAGTCCCGGTACCAGAGCATGAGCATCCTGCCAATGGAACTGTACAAGGAGTTTGCAGAATACACCACTAACAACTACATGCTGCTGTGCTCTGTGCTGGAGCCAGCACTCAGTGTGAAGAGCAAGGAGGAGATGGCTTCTGCCTTGGTGCACATCCTGCAAAGCACCGGCAAGGCCAAGGTAGGTCGTCCCCGGTCTTCAGCCTACACATATTGCCCCAAAAGGAACCCCAACCACTGCCAGCGGACCTGCAGGAAAGATTAAATATTGTTGACATATTTTCTCCAGTAAAAGTGAATATTTTTGGTTAGACTTGATGGGTGAACCTACTTTGTGAAAAAACTATCGCCAGAGTTCAACATTGTAACCAGTTATGACAGGTTGCAGTTTACAGGGATATCCAATGGACATAAAACTCACAGGCTGAAACATGTTTCTCATTTAATGATCCATGAAACTGTTAAAACATATATACTTAGTGTAGCATCAAACATCAACCCATATAAGCTTCAAACTCTGCAAAGATAGCAGAAGTAAGATGCAACAGGAAAAACAAACTCTGAGCCCCATTTTGCATCAGCTCTGCTGAAAATGGCACAGATCATTACAAAGTCAGCTTGTGAGCCAGGGAAACTTTTCATGCTCAAGGTAGAAAGCTCTAAATCACAAAAAGACAGGGAGGGTGCAGCCACACTTCCCAGCGTCCATTTAATTGACAGTTTCTTGCAACGCTGAGCTCAAGTCTGCCAAACAAATCTGTTTGCAATAGCAGGCCGAGGAAAGCAATTGCTGTGCCTGTTAAAAAAAAAAAAAAAAAAAAAAAAAAAGAAAGAAATACCCATTAAATTGACACCATAGTATAAAGTTGCTCACTTCCCCAATTACCTTCACCACATATGCCCCATTATTGTCTGTTTTCCCCAGTATTTTGTTGATTTATTTTTTGGCTCATAACTGATCTTTAGCCCATGCCGTCCTTTGTTGGCTCCATTTCGGAGATGACGCATCAGTTTGTTTAACAGCCAACGCTTGTTAATGTGCCAAATTACAACGTGCACAAACATACAGACTCGCATTCCCTCATGCCAGCACCATTTTTTAGGAAAATGACAATGATGATTAACAAAAAATATATGGCACCGGGCTGCATTGATTTTAGGAAGGCTGCTGTCTGCCACAAGTTCTGTGGCTAGGTAATTATTCCCTTATTCCATAGGTAAATGGTTGTCCTTGTTACCAGCTGTTGTGTGCTTAGATCCCGCAGTTGTCAGTGACAGCGCTGTTGGAGTACACATCAGCGCTACTTCCGGTGACATATTCATTAACTTGCTTACCGTTACTGAAGGACCATTTCAAAGCCTTCTGTTGTAAAGTGGGCAGTTTCGCCATGCACAAAAAAAAAAAAAAAAAAAAAAATCAATATTCAGGGCTGGCATCTGATAAGGCATGTGATTCCCGCTGACTTTGTGATCCCACCGTCGTGTTCACCGAGACAGTTATCGATCAGTTCCGGGTGCAGTGCAGCTGGTCATCGTGTGGGTCAATAAATTGACCGTGCTTCCAGATGCAGGGCTGACTGTTGTGCCTGAGGCGGTGCTGTGTACCCACAATGCCCAGGGGAAGTAGGGCAGCGGCCCTTCGCTAATTAGTTCTCATTATTTTATCGCACTCCTGAAAAGACTTTGCGGCTCTGTTGACGGCGAGCGAGCCGTGCTGTGAAACCTTAATGCTCGCAGCGTTCGGGCGCGCGCAAGGTCGTTCTTCACAAGCACGATGTCAGCGCAGCGTTCCGCCAAGCGTGTTCTCATTAGCACCGGCTTCGGCGGAAGGCTCGCTTCAGTTGCGAGGGGGCTGGGGGGGGGGCTCTGTCGCCACCCTGCCGATAATTCCGAAAGACCCGCATCTGGACCCGATCAAGGCTATTAGAGAAACAGATGCTTTTAGTTCAAGTACATTCTTATTGATATAGGCCTTTAAAAGACACATTTTCGTTACCCGCAGCAGAGATCATCTGATCAAAGGTCGAGGTTTTTTTGGGTACGGTCAGCTACGCCGTCAGTCTTAGAAGTTTTAATTTGGTATCAGCTTCCAGCTAATTCAATTTTAACAAGTGTTTTGTGAAAAATTTGTAACTGGCGCCAGTTAAATACTGCTTCCGGTTAAGGTTCTGGGCAGCACAGCGGTGCAGTGCGTTGCGCTCGCATCTCACAGATCACGGGATTTGGGTTTGAACCTACACTGGAATCCAGCTCTCTCCGCGCAGAGTTTCCATGTTCTTCCGGTGTTTGGGCAGGTTTATTCTGAGAGCTCCAGTTTCCTTGTACAGCCCAAAGATATTTTTCATGTCACTAAATATACATTTATTCATTTAGCTGATGCTTTTCTCCGGAGAAACTTACAGTGTTAAGGTTATAATTATTTACCCTTTTAGACAGCTGAGTAATTTTACTTAAGCAATTTCGGGTAAGTATTTTGCTCAAGGGTGCTAGTATAGCCGGAGGTGAGGATCGAACCTGCAACTTTCGGATCCAAAAGCAGTAGCGCTAGCCTCTACGCTACCAGCTGTTGCTAGTTGTCCTTAGGGTGTGCATGTTTCAGTGAATGACTATTTGTCCTGCGATGGCTTTGCATCCTGCCAAGGGTGTACCCTCCCTCACACTCTGTGCCTCCCAGGACAGGTTCCAGGCCACTCTGACCGTGAGGTGGATAAGAGATCACCGAAAATGGATGGATAGGATGTTTACTGTTTCACCTAGCGGGAAAATCGGGGAGTAGAACAGTGCGAACTGTGGACTGACAGATATCAGTAAACATGTCCCCTTTAACAAAGGCCATACATCTCTCTTTTTGTTCTCCATGTTTTTTTGGGCAGTAAATGCATTCCTCTGCTAGATCCCGGATGTTTCGCTCCAGTAGTGCTTGTTGAAATGAACCTTCACAAGTGTAAGGACTTCCAGAAACTGAATCCCTCAGTGCATGTTGGGGCAGGGAGACAACCAATTATTCCTACTATTTGTAAAATGGCACATTTCTGTGAATAGAGCATATACTGGGCAGAAGGAGTTTTTTTCTCATGTTGCATATTTAGTCTTGACTTCTCAAAGCATGCAAAAGCGACATTTTAAAGTTCTGTGGAAAAAACATCCTGACAGGAACCACTGAAGAGAACACAGTGAGTGGTAGGAGGTTGCCTGGTAAAGTTTCCTCTACTGGTGGTGCACACAGGACAGTGAACTTGGGCTTGAGAAAGTGAAAGGAGTCATCGCTCGTCAACCAGGAACATTAGAGAAGCTCTTTGAAAAAGGTTCAACAGAGTGGCTTCAGATCAATACCGTTGGATATGACAGCTGTCGACAACACTTGCTGACAATAGTCTGTCTGCCCCTACGGAGGACACCCTTCCTGACTTGTCAAGTAGCTGCTCGTTCAGGCTTTGCCTAGATCTTTGAAAGGATAAAAATCAAGTGATTTTTTTGTAAGTCACTTTTAAAAAAGAGTTTTTTGGTAAAGCAAAAACACAGAATCATCAATTGTCTGAACCACCAGCAGCCCCCACCCCCCCTCCCAAAAAAAATTACAGTACTGAATCTACTTTTAGTTCACTGGTTGTTAGGTTGAAGTATCACTCCTTTCGTTTATTGCGTGTCTTTCCCATATTTTTTAAAAACAGAAGTCAAATGCTGGCTTCAGCTACTGGGTGGACTCAGGACAGTTTTCCATGACCCTGATTCATTATTGTCTGTTGTACCATTGTCCGTTGTGACCGTGGGAGTGTGGGGTGGGGGTGGCGGGGGGTGGCGGCAGCGGTTTGCTTTCACTCATTCTGCTACGAGCCACTGAAGTGTGAGGTTATCACAGTTATTTTGTTTCTTATCATTCTATGTTCCAGTTTGTTTGTGGCTATTTTGAAAAGAAATACTGTATCATTTTGCTTTTTATTTTCAATACTCCTGCACTATTGTCATAATAATGGCGTCTACAAGCAAAAGAAACCATAATGCGTTGTCATTCCGTATTCTCACGTATGTTTCATTATCTGAACTGTTTGATTAGCCAAACCAACATTGGTCCCGATTAGTTTGGATAATCAATGTCCTGTTGTATTAGTAAATGTGTTATTGGCTATCTCAATCTTAAATATATGCCTGTGTCATTCCAGTATTCCCATATAAACCCTTTAAACAGACTTAGTAGTACTATTTTTTTTTTTTTTTTTTTACTTTTTCTCTTGTTAAGCCGTATATATCTATGTGATGTGATGAAAAAATTCAGATGAAATCAGTGGAACTGAACAGACTTTTACACGGTTGGTTTTGCAGTATGCTGATGGTGTGTCTGAGTCCTGTCCTCTTTAGGCAGCCAAGCATATCACGCAGAGGTCGCACTTGCCCTTGTCACCCCTGACCACAGGAACACGTTCAAGAGCCTCAGTGAGCTGATCACAGCAGCCTTCATTTCCCCAACCATCCTCCCATGTGGCACAAGAAAAAGAGAACAAGCACAAAGATCATAGCCATCTGTCCAATACGGGATTTGATCTGGCACTAGAGGAGCATTCCCAGCGGGATAGAGAATAGGCTCAGACCACTTTCAGAGTCAAGTGCAGAGTATGCATTTTGTATTGCATGTTTGGATATATAGGCACCATTTTCTGTGCCGGGAAGAGGAAACATCTTTCTCAATAGTTGCACTACTGCATGGTTGTACCACCTTAAATTTTTTGTACTGGCTCACCAGCTTTACAATCCAGAATACATTATGTTGCTCTGTGCTGCTTTGCTGCAGCTGTGAACAGAGATCCTGTGCTGCAGAGCTGGGGTATCCATGGGATCCTAAACCCAGGTCCATTCTCATATGTCTCGTGTACACAGCAGAAATACCAAAAATGTTTATGAAGTGTGGCTCTCTTAGCACTTCAGCTAAAGAAATACCCCTTCCCAGAGGTCTATCACCACCCAGGAGGTCCAGGCTCCCCGGTGGGGCCTTTTGATGCCCACATTAATCAGGCAGTGAGAGGAGCAATTCATTAGCGGGACACGGTCTTGCTGTTTAAGATCAGAGAAGAAGCAGGGTTTGCTTTTCCAGCAATATCCCTGCACGCAGGTGGCACGTCATGCTCCACACACCGCAGACCCCGAACCATAGGATTTCGGAGCTGATTTCTTACTGCAAATGTTTCAAGCTCTAAAAAATGAGCAGCATCAACATGCCAACTGTCTTGGAGGAAGTGGAACAGAAGATGATGTATGGTGGAACTTAAGCCAGTCTGTCCTATTATTTATTCATTTGTATGCCATAAGGGCATTCAGATTTTTGCATTGCTGAGATTCAGAGCTTGTGTGTAGACAAGTTTTTCCCTATTAATGGTCTCTTCAGTGCAGATGGAGGACCCAATCAATCTCAGGAGAGTTTCAGTGAGTCCCATAGAAACTGAACCTTGGGGCAAATGAATTTTCCATACCCCCTAAAGTGTTGTAGCCAGTGGGAAGAATGTTACAGGTTATAATCCTATTATTTTATTTTATCCTTTTCTTTAATATTTATAATTTATTCTGAAAACAAGAGAATTATTTGACTTCTTCCTTGTGGCTTTTCTTTTACATTGGCTAATCCCAAACCGAGTACGAGTTTTCAAATAAGATCATTTTTCATGGTGATCCTCTTTCCTGTTTAAAGCAGCAGAATCCAAGACCAATAAATAATAAACAAGACTACTGATTATATTTTCAGAACGTTGCAAACTTCACATTTTCCTTTACAGACCATGGCTTGCCAATTTTTGTTTTATTTTTATTTTTACTTTGTTTTTGTGGTTTATGATTTATGGCCAATGCAGTATTACCTTTTTTGCTAAAATGTCAACTTCATCTCCCACCATGCTTGTATTCTTAGCAGTAACCCTGATGTGTTAGATCTTAGTGGTCTGGCATCTTGTACAGATGTATTTCATGGACATAAAATTGTCTGCACCTACAGACCACCCCTCATGTTTACATCCACCAGACTTTAAAAATACCTCTCAGTCTGTCTCACCACCACTCCCTGGTTAGGCAGGCAGACAGACAGACATGCAAAACTCTCAAAGGAAATTGCACAGGAATCACTTAACAGGAATCATTAGTATCTATAACTATCTTCTCTAAAGCCTTAATCCTCTTCACTAGCTTAAAACTGGCTAAGTTCTTGTTTTTCATTGGGTTCAGTCCAGTGGACAAGACTTGTTGGGAGTTTGAGTTCGTTTTGCCACATGCCTGCTTGTCTGTTTGCGTTCATTTTCCTCTTCCCGATGTTTTGCTTTGAGCTAAAAGCCTACTTTCGTTCCTATCTCTCCCAAATCATTAGTTCAGTCCATGGACTGTTTTTGCCGGATATTAATGATGTTAAGCCGTGACCTGTGGTGGCAGCTATACTCAATTGCTCAAATAGATGTGATGTTAATGCAGAAGGAATCGCATCTTTTCATTGCTCTGCCAATGCCTTGGGGGGTGGAGGGATATTGTTGATTGCAAATCAAGGGAAGCACATGTATTGGCTCCAGGATTTGTGCAGCTACAGAGCTCTTTGACTTCAGGGAGCAATGTGAATAAAATGGTGTGCCACTGCTGGTTTCTGACAACAGCTTGTCTTAGTCTGTCCTGCAGTTATTCTACTAACTTGCATCTAAGGCTTGGTGGACTGATACATGTTGGGTAGAATCCTTCCGGGCTGACCGCAACTAAATCAGCATCTGCGGATAAGCACTGGGCCAAGCAAGACCACACTGGTCTGGCTACTATGTTCTCCTGAGTCACAGTTGAGCCTGCAGGGTGCCAGAAGGCAAGTATGATTATGGCATCGTTTACTGAAGATTGAACATCGCCCGCTGTCCCCTGGTATTTATCATGTGGGTAGAGGTTGCTGAGCAGAGTGTAATTGATCTGACACTATCCCCCAAGTGTGAATACACAACTGCTGCTAATTACTGGAGGATTCCAGGGGAGCAGAAAAGGTCGGCCTTGGGAAGATATACAATGCCGTTTTGAGTCCAGGGAGGATACACCAACAGGGACATTACTGGGTTTTTGGGTCTGTTTGTGTCCTTGCCCATTGGTGAGAATCTGAGAAGTACAGAGTTTTCTGAAGATACTTTACCTGCAGGAGGCAAGAGCCTGTTATGTTTTGACTGATCTTTTGAAATTTTTATTTGTACACTTGATTGTGCACTAAGCATGATTACTTGTGCCATTACTACCCCTGAGGAGAGGAAGTGTTTGTCCCGGGTTTTTTTTTTTTACATCATTGTCCCTTAAAATCTGGCTGAGGTCTTTTTTTTTAAATTTTAGAAGTTAAATCATAAAGCCAGTACTGTGATGAACTAGCATCCCGTCCAGCATGTACCCTACTCAGCTTTACACCCTGTGCTCCTAGGATAGGCTTCGGACCACTACAGCCCTGACTTGGACAAGCAGTTAAATAGTAACGAATGAGTAAATGTAAAGCAAGTACCATTAGTCCTCTTTCGCTGATAGTTTTATATCTGTGTTTTGGGAATTGGGCTTTTTGCGTTTTTTTCTTTTTTTATTTTTTTTGGAAAAGTATAGAAGCACCCAGCATTGTCAAGTTAACCTGCAAGGCGTTACACAGTAATGAACACAGTCAGCCGGAAACGATTACAGTGACGCAGACAGGGAGGTTGTTTTAGAGATGGAATCCGAAAATAGCTGGCATGTAGAGGAGGGGAGTACTTTCATCTGTGAAAGTGGCTGGATCCACTGGCAGCGAGTGAAGAACATATCGGAGTGAATCATCACTCTGCTTTGAGCCCAGCCTTTCAGAGGCAGTGCCTGTGGTGTCTCTTATTAGGCCATATTTTGTACAAACTCTGTGGCACGTCTTAGCAGAACTGCAAAAAAAAGGTAAAATTCACCCACCCTTTGTTTGTTGCTGTCATGGTGTTTAACTGCGTTCGTTTCCATGCGTCTCTCCATTTTTATTTTATACTCAGGATCTCACTTCTCTTGATTCACTGGAAAATGTAGCATAACAGAATTAAACAAGTACAATCTTAAACGCATACCGTGCAGTACATACATGGCTTTTAGAAATTCTTTTTGGAAAACTCATTGGTGGAAAGCATAATTAAAACGGATGTCTGGAAAGTATAACAAAGGCTTCCTCCAGAGACTCCTATCTGTAATTCACATATGGGCCTAATCAATACTTACAATCATTCTGCAGGAGGCAGAACACAGGAGGCTCACAGCAATATCAGTAGTATTAGTGCCTGTAAAATGTTAGCTTTAGCAAGAGATCTTAAATGCCATTTAATAACATCTCATAATAGCTTATCACATATGGAGATTATGCTTCCTGGTACAATTGTAGTACAACACTGTTACAAGTCTAAAGTGTACTGTTATAAGAAAAAGACATGCAAGATATGCTCCGGCCTAATCTTTAAAACCCTGAGGTCCCATTATAGTTAATGTAGATAAAATGAGTCAGATAAGTGGTTTTACAGAAGTAAAAATGTTGAAGTATCAGTTAATCACTTTGTTTGCTGTCAAGAAGGTAACACCATTTCGATGCTTGTGTACCTTGGTTTACGCTTATCACTTCTGTACCTAGTGAGGTTTTGAGTGTTCACACAGTGAATGTTTCCTTCACAGCTTCTGTGCATTTCAATTTTTTTTTATGTATTATTTTTTTTTTTTTTTGTGGAAGTACAAACACTCCATAAAAGAAAAAGATGGCTATGAACTATTGGAGTTTGTAGCAGGGGTCATAGTGAGGCAGTGGTGTAATGGCAGTGGCGGTACCTTGTCAGATATTGGGGTGACCAAGAATATTAGCAGTAGTGCTCAGTGGAGTTATACACAGTCCTGAGGGATGCATTAGGCTCAATTGAAAATTGCAGGAATATACCCCCCCCCCCCACCCTTGTTATCCCTATGTAGCAAGGGTTCATGGCAGGGATCCTGGTATTTACTTGCAACTGTGATTTTAATTTCATTACATCAAGTCATGCAATAATGCGTGACCACTGCTTTGAGGTTTCTAAGGAGGTCAGTGTTTCTTTTCTTCCTGACATGTCGCCCTCTTTTTTCACCCAGGACTTTCTGACAGATCTGATGATGTCCGAGGTGGACAGGTGCGGCGAGAACGAGCACCTCATCTTCAGAGAGAACACCTTGGCCACAAAGGCCATTGAGGAGTATCTCAAACTTGTGGGCCAAAAGTACCTACAGGATGCTCTTGGTGAGTTGAGTTAGCCAGCTCTTCATCCTGCAACAAGAAAGAACAAAGACATCTTAATTTTGGATGAAACTTGTATCATTTCAACTTGACTTCATATTTGCCGATAGCAGGAAAGAAAGTGGAGATGATGTTTTGGAGAATGATTTCTGTTTGGTGAATAGGAAAAGGAAGTTGTCCCTGTGATAACACTGTTTTGGCATATGGTAAGAGTCTCTCCTGATGTCTTTGTGTTTGGTGACATTTTGGGGTTCCCTAGAGCCTAGAGTGCCTGAAAAGTCAATAGCATCTTTAGTATATGAGGCCTTTAAATGTCCATCCACAGGCACAGACGGGGCTTTGCTAAGGTTCTGACCAGGATTTATATTTAGCCTGCCGATTCCTGAAGGGGGGGCTCTGCTGAAACATGCTCAGGATTGGACCGCCAACCATACTGTCATTGCTTTTTACACAGTGGTGATCGAAATGACCTTTTGCAAGATGGTTATGTTCCCCGCAAGTTAAATCATTTTACATTTTAAGTGCACACACTCGCGCACAAAACTTTTCTGTTATAAAAGTATTTTCACTGTATGTAACGCAAATGTTTTTAAAAAAAATTAATTCTGAGTGTGTATATATATATATAGAAAATGTGTTATATATGCGCTAATTTAAGTAAGAGACAAAAAAAAAATTACACCTGCACTTGCATGAAATTTACCTTTAATTGGGTTTCTATTTATATATATTTCTTAGCTGCAGGCTTGCAGTTATAGCAGTACTTATAATGAGCACCCTCTCTGTCTCCTTTCAGTTTTCCCCAAGCCCTCACATAGTGGTCCGCTTAAGCATAGTCATGGCTCAGTGGAGTGTATAGTGTCCAATAACACCTGCAGGAATACTCTATGCATGTCAAGTTACATTAGATCAGGTGCATCTGCTTATCTCTGTGAGAGGTATACATTCTCCAGGGAAGGAAAGGTTCTGCTGTCTAAAAGCAGGCACACCTGCAATAATATTGCTCATTCCGAATAAGGGACTTACAGTTCAGGCTCAGGAGATCCGCTGCCGTATCTCTCTGTGTGACCACTTCCACACAAGGGGCAAAGCAGCTGCTGCAGTCTCTAATGGTGTCACACTGTGAAGCTGTTGTGTATGTATTATCCCTGCTGTTGTTTAGTTATTTAGCAAACATCCTTTTTCCAGAAAGAATTCCAGTGCACAAAGCCTGACAATAACAAAACAGACTGCACTCAAATGTTTATTTGTTCATCTCCAGAATGGAGTGGTGCATTTGAATTATGCATGCACTGAGAGTGAGAGTTCCGGCAACAAGCGATGGAACGGCAGTCACAGGGGACTCAAAAGGATGCATTAATGAGAGGGGAAAATATGATGAGTGTGAGACAGATACAAGAGGCCACTAAAGTGAAGGCAGTAGCTGAGGTGTGAACTGAGAACGGGGAACTACCTGGGGAAGACCGCCCTCGCAGGCGAGGCACGCTTCACTTCCCCTCAGGGGAAGGGGGTCCCTACTCTTCACAGTTCTGTACGGGGGCTGCCGCACAAGGCCAGCTACACGCACGGGCAAGAGCTGCCTAGTCCCAGCCCTCCTCGCTGACACGTCACACTCCCTCCTACCTCTGGCAATCATTCGGGAATGCTTCATGCCATCCGTTCATCTTTACTTTCATTATATTGAAAAGAATCTCTGTGGATGACAAATGCAGCATGTCGGCATACTCTCAGCCTCCCACTATAATTCATCAGATGAACAGTTTAATGACATGTTCACATGTTACACGTGTTCTGGAGCTATGGCTCACGCTCTGCAGCCAAATATTTCTATCTGTCAGCGTATAGTTCTTATTGTTTTTTTATTTGTTTTTTGGCATGGAAAAATTAGAATCGAAATGTCATAGGTTAATTAAGTGTTAATAATTTTCCCTTTCTAACGTATATCTAAATTATCAATGAAAACAGACACCCTTGACTGGAAATGTAATGTTTTGGTGGATAGCACTCTGGTTGACTACTGAAGAGATGATGTGAGACAGATAGGGGAGTCTTCTGTTTCATCAGCCTTAACGAATTGCGTGAACAGAAGCATGTCAATGTTACACAGCAGCTACAGAGCAGAATGAAATCAGATTTAATTAGAAATCTGCCTGATCAGTTACTCACTTGTACTGAGAGAACTGGGGGTTTTATGGGTTTGGCTCTGCACTACCCTGATGCACGTTTGTTTAGTTTATTTCTTTCAAGAAATTCTAGGAAGCAACCATCCAAGCAGTATGGAAACAATTTGTGCTTGTCCATGTGCGAACGGTGTGGGCTGCCGTGCGGGGCTGAAATGTTGGCTGGAATTCAGCTGTGCTCTCGGTGCGCGTAAGACCACATGCTGGCACCGCTCTCCGACCGTGAGTCTTTCCTCCCCCCCAGGCGAGTTCATCAAAGCGCTGTACGAATCAGACGAAAACTGTGAAGTGGACCCTTCAAAGTGCTCTTCGGGTGACCTGCCCGAACATCAGGGCAACCTGAAGATGTGCTGCGAGCTGGCCTTTTGCAAGATCATCAACTCCTACTGGTAACTATAGTAACTTGACGACGGGAGATGAGGGGACTGGCCCTCAATAGGCGTAGTGTAGCCTTATCGAATGTGTGTTTGGCTGTGGAAAAACAATAGAAAAATATAGTATTATAGGAGGGATGAAGGTATGAATTGGGATGACCATGAAAGTGAGAGAGAGAGGAGCAATGGGACTGTTTAAGATGCACGTGTCCTAACGTCATGTTTACATTGAGTGTTTTTCTGTGCCTTACTGGATGACTAAAGACAAACAGTCACTGAAATGTTTATCCGGATTCCTCTCCAGTGCTCCTGTGTAAGCAAGACAAACATTGCAGAGTGTGCTGAGTGACGTTTTGACTGATGCAGTTTGAGTAAAGGACAGGCTCACTGTGGCCTGCAACAGGAAGTTTGAAGTAATTGCTGCTTGACAATAAGGGCACAGGAGCCAAGATCCTGTCTGGCCAAGAACTGTTGGCTCATTTTAAGTAACTTTGGGTCTAGCGGCCAAAACTGCTGGCTCTTTAGAAGGAACCGCGCTTAAATGGGAATTGGGTGGTAGATTCAAGAGGCTTTGGCTCTAGAGAGGTTTGGACCTGTCAGCTGCATGTAGCGCTTACATGCTAGCTCCAGTTCTGATCAGGCTTGTGAAGAGGCCTTGCTGTCTTTCTGCGGATGGTTCTAGGCTCAGACCCTGTGCACGCCTGTGAGTGTGTGACCTGAGTCCGCACAGCTGTGTTCGCTCACTTTTCTTACCAAAGTCAGATTCGGAAGGTGAACTCTCCCTTCCCCATCCATTGTCTTGCTGACAAGTTTTTGGTGAGCATCATTTATTCTGAACACCTAGTTCGGTTTGTGACGTTGAAGCTCAATTTTAAAGATTGTTTCTTAAGCTGTTTCAAAGGTGCCATATGATACAATACGACTGAACGTTATTGTCAGATTTCAATTGACAGACCAGGATAATTTTCGCATGACTGACCAAATGTCAGTGTTAAAACATCAGAGTGTGCACTAAGTGTGCGGTAATGGTTGATTTTGTAATGCTTAACTTCTTTTTTGTGAATATCAGTGAAGTGTCTAAAGTCTCTGTTTTAAAAGTGAATTTAAGCCCACCACTAAATACTACAGTGAGTTAATTTGCACCCTTTCTAGCCTTTCACATCCCTTGATGCTGCCCCAACAGTGTGTTTCCTCGGGAGCTGAAGGAGGTGTTTGCATCATGGCGACAAGAGTGCAGCAGTCGTGGGCGACCGGACATCAGCGAGCGGCTCATCAGCGCATCGCTGTTCTTGCGCTTCCTGTGTCCAGCCATCATGTCCCCGTCACTCTTTGGCTTGATGCAAGAGTATCCGGACGACCGTACGGCCCGCACGCTCACCCTCATTGCTAAGGTCACGCAGAACTTAGCCAACTTCACCAAGTGAGTTGCTCTGACTTCTGCGGCTGTGGCTGCCAAGTGAGCTTTGAATTATGTCGGCATTTCCTACAGTCCTCACTGAGCTCGACTCCTTCTTTTGACAGGTTTGGCAGTAAAGAGGAGTACATGTCCTTTATGAATCAGTTTTTGGAGCACGAATGGACCAATATGCAGCGCTTCCTGCTGGAAATATCCAACCCAGAAACCATCTCCAACACCGCAGGGTTCGAAGGATATATTGACCTGGGCCGCGAGCTGTCTACCCTTCACTCCTTGCTGTCAGAAGTGATCTCACAGATGGAGCAGGTACAAGAGAAAGTAGTACCTCCATGATCTGAACAGAAAAGAGGACATTATTTTCTGACATGCTGAGTGCTCGTGATGATGTATCGGCATAAAATTTCAGACATCCCAGGCCGTCTGTTCTTTTTTGATGTGTGCACTCTTTAATGATCTCTGTCACCTGTAAGAAAAAGTGGCAAGGGATAGAAAATGGAAGAGAAGGCCAGAGAGCAGAAAGATGACTTAGCTGAAACTGATGAGCTCAAAGGCTGCGCTGGGTTCTTTGGAAAAGCAAAAGTGTGTCAGGTGGGATTATGACATATGTAGAGTTTCAGTGTGGTCTCACATCTGCAGAGCACTGCCACCAAGCTAGGCCCGCTGCCCCGGGTCCTGAGAGATGTTAACGCTGCACTGAGCAACCCAACCGGACCCCCTGTTTCGGCCCCCTCCGAGCGCATGGCCTCTCCTCCTCCCATCGGCTGTACGATATCCACTGGCCTTCAGAAGATGGTCATTGACAGCGACCTCTCTGGGTAAGAGGCAGCACTGTTGTCTAGGTCAGATCACAGAGGCCCCTTGACCATCTCATCTTGGGTTTAGGTAGAATGAGTGATATTTCTGTGCCGTCCTGGAGTGAGAGAGTTAACTTGATTTTTATTTGAGTAAAATATTGAATTGTAGAAATACATAATGTTTATGTACATTGTTATCTGAAAAGAAAAGAATTTGCTAAGAAAACATGCTACAGCTTGTATATTCAGACCCTTCACATACTGTGGTTTGTTAAGGTAAATTTGTGCTTATAATGTAATTAATGTTTGCCACAGTGAGGAATCTAAATACCTGCAAACAGCATATTTCAGTTGTTTATTTTAAAAAAGTTGATGCAAAACTCATGTTGACTTAAACAAATTAATTTTGGGTAGAATTATTTGCAATGAAAATAACATGGAAGGAATTATTCAATTTTATCGTAAAGTGTGATTTTGTCATGGGTCTGAATACTTTTGCAAGCCACCGTGAACAAGTTCTGTTTTTAACATACAGGGTTAAATTTTCAGGGAGAATGATAGTTTAGCTGAATCCCCCCCATTAAACATGCAGCTGTACAAACAAGTAAATGTCAGTTGCAAAATGTAACGTGAGTTAAGCTCTCCAGCATCTGGGGTAATGTGATCTATTCGTGTAATCAAATCCAAATCGATATTGTAATGCTGGATAATGTAAGGAAGGTCGCGCCAGTTAAGTCTCCTGTCTCCACTGTAGGCCTACTGTCTGTGTGGACTTCTCCATTTACACACAGTGTACAACCAGACATGTCTCCATGCCTTTGATATCTCACTGTGTGCAATCTTATTAATGCAGGAGTTTAAATGAGCTCCTCTAAAACCATTGATTCATTTCAGTGATTACAATCCATAGGCGCCGTCTTCGAATAGATAGCGTAGACATAAAGGGTGGAGCCTTGGAGGCTTGTGCAGTCAGGGCCGGACTATGTTGAGACAGAATTACAGGATTAATAACTTGTTGCACTTGAGTAAATCTGAAGACTGAGTCATCACAGCTGTCCCATCCATTTCTGGAAAGAATTATGCAAAGAATATAGCAGAGGTATGTTGTTGATAAGATATTCATAGATTTCTGTGGAGGCTCATCTCCCAGCATTATGATCACACACTGCAGTGTATTTTTTCATCGTGTACTCTTGCAAATGAGTGAGTTTATGCCATTGTCAGTATGTATAGTGATTAAGTATAATTAAGCAGGTTAAATCAGGTAGCCAATGACATCTGTTTTATACCTTTCGTATACTGTCTAATCTGTTCAAAATAGCACTCCTTTCCTACCAGCAAATTAATACAGTCGAAATGTGTGGATTAGTTCTGTCTGTGATGGCAGGGATGATGACAGAATAAATCTCCTAGATTGTGTTCTAGTTTTAGCACACTGAAGAGGGCTATAAACTCAGCTTTCCCAGCAGAGGGAAAGACAAATGGGGAAGCTTAACTGCAATACATACGTTTTCCACAGCCCGCTTGGCATCTTTAGTGGAAGTCACATTTTATCTATTACCAGAAACAACCACTCTGTCCACAGGACTTCTGTCTTTGGTTCAAAAAAAAAAGGATTCTAAAAGTATCGGGACTCCACATTAAAGTACCGAGATTATTACTATCTACGGTGCCCTTGTTCCACAGTGCCTCTTTCTCAGTTCTGTCTCACCCACTCAGGTTGCTCGATTTCACGCGACTGCCGTCGCCAACTCCAGAGAATAAGGACCTGTTTTTTGTGACGAGGACATCGGGTGTGCAGGCCTCGCCCGCACGCAGCTCCAGCTACTCTGAGGCCAACGAAGCCGATGTTCAGATCCCCAATGGCAGCAAGAGCCTGTCCATGGTGGACCTGCAGGACAGCCGTAGCATGGAGAGCGGCCCCAACGCATCAGGCAGCGATGCCCTGAATGACAGCCAGTCCTCCATTGGCCAGACAGGTGGCATGTGGTCCGCTCGCACTCCCCAGAGCAGCGGTGGGGGACACACCCTGAGAATGGCGGGGCAGACCCCCACTACACCTGGTTCCGAGAGCGTCCCGGGCCGGCCCCAGCTGCTGGCTCCGTTGTCGTTCCAGAACCCGGTGTATCAGATGGCGGCGGGCCTTCCGGTGTCGCCACGGGGCGTGGCCGACTCCGGGTCCGAGTGTCACAGCTCCGTCAGCTCTCAGGGTAATAGCGAGGAAACGGCAGCAGGGAAGCACTCCTTCTTGAATCATGCACCTGGCATGGCTGTCGCTGCTACTGGGGAAGACTTCCTGCGCCGTTCCGGCGAGTTCGCTCGTCGACAGCTGTCACTCAGCGAGTCACAGCACCAGTCCAATGTGCCACGGCAGAACAGCGCCGGGCCCCAGCGCCGCATCGACCAGCCTCCACCTACAGTCACCAGAGGGCGCACACCCCCTAACCTGCTGAACACTGCGCCGTACCCCCGGCCCTCCAGCGGCAGCATGATGTCATCATCCCCCGATTGGCCTGGCAGTGGGGCGAGGCTGCGCCAACAATCATCCTCTTCCAAAGGAGACAGTCCCGAAATGAAGCAGCGTACGCTGCACAAGCAGGTCAGTCCTGCTCACGGGCTAAAATACTTTGGTTGAGTCTCATCTTCTGCTGTTCTTTAGCCATTAAACAAGTCGCTAAACTGGAGGGCAGAAGATATACAGGCTTGGTTTTAGAATTGCACTCTTATCGCAGTGTAGTACACACTAATCAGTCAGCAAAGTTGTAAAGAAATTGCAAGGAGCATTAGTCAAGGGACACGACCCTTGCCTTGGAAGGACCGGGGAATCAAGTGGACAAGCTGAATTAATTCTCTGCAGTGGAGTAGTGACTAGATGCCTCTTGCTGTTGCCAAGATGGTTCTTCAAAAACCTTGGAAATAAATCTTCATTAAAAACCAGCCAAGCATACCTTGGCATTACTAAACAACTTCAGCTACATACCATAGTGCTCTGTATTTTTTCCTGTCACTGTACTGCTTCTCAGATGGTGTAAATCAAGGCTGTGTGTAACTTTTCCAGTGGTGCACAAAGTAATCCTAAAGTCCTAAAGTCATAGCTGCAAAACAGGAACTAGAACAATCTTAGTGTGCAGTTTCACAGTTTAAAAAAAAAAAAAAAAAAATGCATGCTGAAAATTAAACTGCTATCCTAAGGGACCTGTCACATCAGAAAGCAGGGAATACGTAGTGAAAGGGGGGCTGACAGAGACTTCTCTGACCATGAGGATGCAACATCTTGACACCACACACATCTCGTATCGGTACAACGTTGTTTTTCTGTACGCACATGTGCTGTGCGGTATTGGTGCACGACATTAATAGTGCATTTCATTGGGCCCTCTTACTGATAGTGGTACTGCAGTGGTCAGCAAATCGATATAATTACTCAAAATAATGTATACAGATCACTAATTATGCTCACTTAAGTGAAGATCCATGATGAAGGCTGGCTGTAGGAATCTAAGGGATCGGGATCACTGAGCTGTGATGGAGCCCAAGGTCATTCTGTAGTCTGATTCAGCACAATATTTATATCTTTCATTTCACAGTAATATGTAACTGAAGGAGGTAAATTTTAGAGAAATAGGCCTATGCCTCACTGTACATATTCTACAGTTCCATATATATTAAACACAAAATTTTAAGCATACATCCCTTAGAGACTGTAACTTTTTTTATTGGCTCTTTGGACAGAACTGAATTATTTAAGATTTTATTAAAACTAGCTTAAAAACATTCTTAAATGTGAAATAGTCTTCAGTTTCTCAGCACTTTGCCGATTTAATGGTGACTGTTCGGTGCTGTTATGCTGATTGTTGTCTTCTAATGCACTGAAACTAACTAGGCATTATAATTGCCTTTTCATCACTTTGAACCTGCCATAGATGAAATAATTCAGATAACCTCCACTTCACAGCAGAAGCTTGCATTTTAATGGCGGTGTGAAATCTACTCATGCTTCATACCCGTAATTTTTTAATCGCTGACAAATGTCTCCATTCCTCGCACAAGCGTCAGCTTATTTCCAGAATCCACTTCCTTTCTTCCATTCTTCACAGTAGAATCTACAGTGTAAATTCTGCTCTCAGTGAGTACATTTTGTTTCAAAATTAACACCATGTACAACTGATTTGACTCTTTTACTGTTGATTGGTCACTGCCAGTTGTGTTTATGGCAAGTTCAGTATCGTTTCGGTACCACAGCAACTGGAAAAAACAGCAGCCAAAAAATAAATAAATAATCCTACATGTGGCATCCATGAGTGTAACTCACCTGAGACTGATGCGTTATGTTGGTTCCTCTCAAAGGTGTCCTTTCTCTCATTTCAGCTGATTTAACGTCCTTCTTCTCTCTCTCATGCTTTGTGCCTTGCTCCACGCCAGCAGAGTAAACTCACACTCTTCTTCACTCTCTTCTTGTGGTTGTTCCACCAGGCCCCATCCCCAGTGAACCCCAATGCCCTGGACCGTACCGCAGCCTGGCTGCTGAACATGAACGTGCAGTATATAGAGCATGAAGGGATGGAACCGGACCCCAAACACAGAGACGAACTCAGAAGCAAGGATGATCTCACTCAAACCGAGAAGGTAACGTGATGAATCCCCACCATTCCTGTCCCTATCAGTTGTCTTCCTTTTCTGTCCTCAATACCGGTCAATTTAACCACTCCGTCTCCGGTCTTTTAAAGCTCAATACGTGCCTATGGTAACCTTCCTAACACTGTCTGCCTAAACTGGTGCTTTAATTGCAAATACACTGTAAAGGTATTTGGAATGGATCGGTCGTTGGAATTGCCGTGGAAAGGTATGACCCAGCCTGATTTTCCTGAATTTGATCGATTTCTACCAACTGCAACATTGCCTTATTCATATCATGCCATTGCTATTCAGTTTTAACAAAAAAGTGTGTATTTATGGGGCTCTCCCACTTCCACAGCCTTCAGTGGCACACGTGTCTATAGCACTAAGATTAATACAGCTTACATACAGCTCAGTTTCCCTACAGTCATGTCACACGACCTTGTGTGCTTTCTCCTCACACTGGCTGAGATGCACACAGCTTGTTCTGCACGAAATGAGAAGTGAAGTGGAATATCTTTATCTGCCCATCTGTTATTATGAGAGATGAAGGGAGCTTATGAGGTTATTATAGCAAACCTGACCATACTGCAACAACAAAACACAAGATACTGCATTCTCTGGTAGTCCAGCAACGTGGTCAGTTGTTGCACTCAAAAATCGATCTGCTTTTCATATGTGTATCAGTTTTTGTGAGTATATCATGAAAAGGTAATTTTCTCAGATATTCTTCATTTAATCAAATGTCTCGTCCCTTTATGAAACAACTGCTCTTGACATCATGCTTTAAGTTTTACTCTGAATGGTTAACAGGCTATCTTGCAGGTGATTGGTTAATAAAGTGGATTTCATTAAATACTAATTCTTTTTTGATAGCTGGAGTTTAGCAGATGAGGTGGTGCTGCCATCGCTATGGTTTGGCACTTGTAACTAGATGCATATTGATCTGTAAGTTTCAGCCACTATCTGCAGTGGGGAGGACATATATAAAGGAAATTGAACAAGGCCAATGCTGATTTAATTTCATGCCGCTGCCATGGTTTTCTCGCTAATAATGTTGTTAGAACCGCTAAATACATCTGCAAAATAATAACTTGGCTTGATATTACTGTTACTGAGAAATTTTCTTTTTCTGTCTTCTTATCGTAGATAATGGCTGCACATCTGCACAACAGACAGACTGGAATTAACTGCCCTTATATTTCGGCAGACTTAAAATTGATAGAAATATGGGAATTAACTTTTCGGGATAATAAGCCATCAGTGAAATGCAGGCTTTCTTCGGTTTGAAAAAAGCATGTAGCGCCGCCACCTGCCACCTCGCAGCGCATGGGTGGTGCAAAAGCACATGAGTTCAATTCCCGCTAAGTCTATGGAAGTTATGTTACACTAGTGAACTCCCACAGACCAAAGACAGCCCATTCAGGTGTATTGGTGACTCTAAATTGCCTGTAGTGCATGAATGGGTGAGTGACTGTGTAAGTGGATATCCTACAATGGACTGGCATCCTATCCACGGTGTACCCTCCTCAGCCTTGCACCTAGTACACAGGGACAGGCTCTGGTTTACTACAACCCAGCTCAGGATAAGCAGGCACTGAAATTTACATTGACATTTACACTTATTCATTTAGCAGATGTATTTCTCCAATGCATCGTACATGTCGTAGAAAAAAAATTGGATGGATGGATGGTGTACAGTAGTTAACATGTTTTTAAATGTTAAACTTATGTGTTTTAAATGTCCAAAAATACATAATCATATATCTTTTTTTAATGTGAATTTAATGTTAAAACGTGCATCATGTTTTGGTGGCAAAAGGCTGTGAATGGTTAGGTCCATTGCGCTGGGCTCAAAGAACCTGGGTTCAAATACCCACTCCTACTGTAGCACCCTTTATCAAGGTGCTTACCCTGAAATGCTTCAATAAAAATTACCCAGCTGTATAAATGAGTTCATAATTGTAATTTAGCATGCTAAAAAGTGACATTGTAAGTAAGCTTCTTTGAAGAAAACTTAATGAGTAAAATATGAGGGTGTTTCAAATGTTCTCAACATTATTTCCTTCTAATCAGGGAGTAAAGCAAAGATGGGAGAGAACACACAAGCATGCAAAAATAGTTATATTTTTCGTGACTGGACAAATGCATCTCGACAGGATGCCTTCATCAGCACGTACAGTAATGAGAGGTGAAAGACAAGGGACTTGCTGATAATCCACATAGTGCGAGGAGTAAATCTGTCAGCCTTTTGCTGCATTCACTTGTCTTTAGGTAACACACCACCAGAGCAGACAGCTCCAACTACTCTTTGCTCATGGTTTTTCTAACAGTACCAACACACTTTTCTGTACATTTTAAATAGTATCCTTTTACATCTTGCAAAATGCAATTATTAAAGAATTTCCCCTGCAAGCTATTTTTAGGCAATTGTTTGTTTCAGACTTCTTACATTAAGGACCTATGGTGGCATGCGTGTGTTTGCACGATTTCCTCCCACAGTCCATTGAAAGAGGGCAACAAAAAACCACTTCTATACCTTCCTCTACTGTGAAAACCACAAAAGTCTTCAGCAAGCATTTTTGAGTCGATAACACTTACTGTACACACCCAAAGGAACTGTGTGTTTGTCGAGGAGGGGAAAAAAAAAATGGCTTTGACTCTTAGCGGTTGTTGTTTATTTGTTTGTGGTTTGTTTCTTTCACAAGGTTTATGTTGGGTACTACTTTCTTACAGCGTATTATCAAAAATTTTGCATAGGACAGAAGTTGAGCGAGACTGATACTGAACTTCTCGATAATGTTCCGAAATGAATGCTTGAGTGTCAGAACTGAACGATAAATATTCGTGATGTTAAATTCTGTGACAGTCCTGCTGTGTTTACTTTGTGAAGAAGGTATTTCAAGCTGAGCTGAAGGATTTTATTTGTACTCATTGAATGGTTCTCTAGGGAGAAATGTTGATTCGAAGCAGAAATAGCTTTTTCATTTGAGGAAGTTTTTACGTTTTCTCGTAAAAATTTTTACAGTTGGCTATTATTGAACAGGTTGAGCTGTACAAATAAAGTTGTGTGTATGTGTACACACACACACACACACACTGAGCTTCCCTGAAAAGAAGAAACATGTTTCACTACACACTATATACGCAGCAAATTCCAGCTAAGGCTAAGAGTTACAAAATCAAGGTGGTGGCTGATTGCATTTATAGGAAATGTTCTAAAATATTCAGTTGAAAAAGAAAAAAGTAGAATTATTCAAATGTGTTGTTTTACACAGTGTGGTCATTAAATAAAATATAATGGGTGGTGTTGGGTGGAATTTTAACAACATTAATTTATATTAGATGCAGAAGCTATTGTTAAGTGGATGGTTCTTTTTATGAGACTTGGTTGTTTTCATTATAAGTTGTAGGTGTGTGCTTCTACCTCCTGATCCCTGCAGTTTTCCCGTTTTCAGTACCAGCAGGAAATCGCCGTCCTTCAGGATAAGCTGCGGATCTCGGCCAAGAAGCTGGAGGAGTACGAGTCACGGATGAAGGGCCAGGACGAGCACGCCCAGAAGATGCTGATGGAATATCAAGCCCGGCTGGAGGAGTCCGAGGAGCGGCTGCGCCGGCAGCAAGAGGACAAGGAGTTGCAGATGAAGGGGATCATCACCAGGTGGGTCCCTGAACTCTAGGCTCATACGAAAGGTCTGAGTCCCTGAGCTCTGAGCTCATCTGAAAGGCCGGGAAGTTCTGGACTGAGCAAGATGTAGTAAGAGGAAAACTGAATTTGGATTAATGGGGGGCAGGGATTGTTTATCATCCATTAAATTGTTATGAATTGTTCCTGGCCGGAGGGATAGCAACGCAGCTGCTCTGCTTTTCCACCCGAAAGTGGGTCTGTTGTTGGATGTCTTTTTATGTATGTTGCATGCATGCTTTGCAGGTGGCGTTACTGCTCAGCATAATCTATTCTGGGTATGACATCCATCTATCACCTAGCAGTCCAATCTAATATGACCCCAACAGTGTATCACACAGAGTGTGTGACAGGAAATTATGGTTTCTGTTTTTGATTTCTAGTCAGTGTTCTGGTGTGTAGTTTATTAATCATTTTATACCATGTGGATGAATTCAATTTTAATTTGTCAGTACTATAAAGTAAAATTGGCATTCAGCAGAGAGCATTACAGTAACTACATTGAATATTTTCTTATTTATGGTATTGCTGAAGTTGTACCTTTCTCATATTTACTTTATGTCTTAAAACACACAGGAAGCAAATCTGCATTTCATTCTCCTGTTGCTTAGTGCCCGGCCACACCTCTGTTGCTTATCTTGCGCTGCTGCAGGCATGGTCTCCATTGATGTCATAGCCTGGGTTCATAGTCACCCCCACAGTGCAGTGCCTCAGCAAGAACCACCACCCAGAATGTCAAACACACTTGCTTTGCTGACAGTGTATTCAAGCACCGGTATCACTCCCATGGGCTGTTCTGTTGCTCTTCACACTTTTGAAGCCTGATGAATGAGGTGATTATAGACAGGATTCTCAGCATCACACAATGTCTGTGGTTGGTAAACGCGCCGGATGGGGAGCACAGGCCGTCATGCATATTTGCATTATTACCTCATATTAAGCACTAAAAATAGCAATGTTGCATAGCCCACAGCGGCACGCTTCTCCTTGGGGCACAGTATTGTACAGAAAGCTCTAGAAACCGCACTTATCTGACTGGGGTTGTGAAGAGGCCTCATAGAGTTCTTAGGCACAGTGTTGAAATAAGCTCATTAAGTTCTTTTGCGTTTGAGCTTTGTGCTTTTAGAAATGACTTGGCTCATGCAATGTACCACTCTTTCTCTTGTGAATTTTGCAGGTTAATGTCCGTCGAGGAGGAGCTGAAGAAGGACCATTCAGAAATGCAGGCTGTCGTCGACTCCAAGCAGAAGATCATCGAGGCACAGGTGAGCATCAGGAATATGAGGTTTGGCCTCAGAAGAGAAGACCACAGCATTGCTACCTTCCAGTTGTCTTTCCATTCCACTAGACTGAGAATGTCCTCTCTCAGAGCTACTGCAGGAGCTCAGACTTAAATGGGGCATTTTCTGCTCACCCAGGTGCACTTTTCAGTAGTCTTAATGACAGTTAGTAGAAATTAATTGCTTAATGAGAAGGTCCAGTATACAGAAACTAAGGCTTTAGAGCGAAAATACGGATCTTCCCTTCTGCAGTTGGATGAGAGACAGAATACCAGGGTGTTTGCTTTCACCAGCACATAACTGATCGGTTTTCAGGGAACACAGGACAGCCCACTTTTTGTCATACTGCTCTTCTGAAGCACCTTCATCCATCCTAGTGTACATATACAGTTAGGCTTTCATTTATGTAGCAGACACTTTCGTCCAGCGGAGCTTAAAGGTTAACAGCAAGCAGATGGTGTAGTGGTTATCATTTTGTAACTGGAAGGGCCAGGGTTCAAATCAGCACACCTGCCGTAGGGTAAGGTCCTTAGCTTAAATTGTTCGAATGGAAGAAAAAAATTACTCAGTTTTATTATTGGATAAGTAATGTTAGTAGATTAATATACTAACTTTAAAAGTGGCTTTGTGTTGGCAAAATCAATAAACACAAATTAATAAAAGTGCAGGTAGGTCATCAGCACCAAATGTGGAGCATAAAGTTAATTGTGCAAGACCTTATGAAAAATCTGTATTTTAGACAAGCATGTAAGTAAATTTTTTGCTGTATTTCTTTCTGGCCTGTTTGTGAATTTAAAAGTGAATAATTGCAACTATGTCCCACTATTACGCTGTTTACTTTCTCCCTGTTGATTAGGCTCGTCAATAATTGAAAAATTACTCAACATTCTTTAAGTGATTTGAAATAAAGCCAAAGTTTTGAAACAAAGATTAATACATTCCAGTGATTGAAATCTAAGCTATTTTATTGATCTAGATTAGTTTTAAACTTGGTGGTGATTAATAAATTCTTTTTGCTCTGAAATTCTTATTTCCAAGTAGCTCCATCTGAGTGTAGTTACTTACATTGGGGTCTTTTTTTTTTTTATATCTTTACTGAATACAGCACAGATTATTGCTTACAAAGAGAAATGAAATTGTGTGATTAAGAATATTCCTGTATATAACAAGCTGTGCTTTATTCATATTTATTATTAGGCAGTAGGTTTAAAAAAAAGACTTTTTTATGATACATTCAGAAAAGGGCTGAGAGAACATATCATGAGAAGAATTAATGTATGACAATCTTTCTGAACCGCTTGTCCCATTCGGGGTCACGGGGAGCCAGAGCCTAACCTGGCAACACAGGGCGTAAGGCCGGAGGGGGAGGGGACACACCCAGGACGGGATGCCAGTCCGTCGCAAGGCACCCCAAGCGGAACTCGAACCCCAGACCCACCGGAGAGCAGGACCCAGTCCAACCTGCTGCGCCACTGCGCCACTGCGCCCCCTAACAATATGTTCTGTGCAAATTCACTCAGGCCGCCTGGTACCCTGACCTGGATAATGCAGTCTAATTTCTTCTCTGTGGCAGTAGTGAGAAATTTACGCTGCTTGTTTTTATTTATTTATTTATTTATTTTGGGATCCAGCCAAGCCACTCTCCTTCCACAAACAAATTCAGACTAATGATATTTCAGTCTCCTACCAGACAAGGCAATGATCCAACCCCCAACACGCATGCTGATAAAATGAGTATATAAACATAATTAAAAAGAGAATACCAAATCCATCTGTATGTATATGATAGATGTCATTGATTTTGATGAGAACTTAATTCTATTCAGATGTGGTAAGTCACAGCTGGGTCCTGATCCAAGTGTAATTTAAAATCACAGAAACAACTGTAACATGCCAGGAGTACGGGAGAACGACTACTGTTTACCTGAATGCTGCATTTCTAGGGTCTACTGGTACTGTGTGTTATATAACTTCTAAAGCCTGACTTTATCTCAGTCAGTCACTCTTTGTTTCTCTCTTTATATATTTTTCTTTTTTAAATAGCAAGATAACGGAAATGGGTTACAGTGTAGAGACAATCAATATACTAAGAAAAGACAAGTGCATAACACAAATACATATAGTACTTTTGCTGAGATGTACGTCGCTTGGGAGAAAAGCGTGTGCTAAACGAATAAATGTAAATGTAAATATAACAAAGCCATAGGTAATGGCTAACAGCAATTGGTAAAAAATGTGGTAAAAAAATTGGTTAAAAAATATGGCCTAATTTACCAAAGTTCCATCAAATTATCTCAGAGATCTAGTGTTAACGGTTCTCCTCCACTCTTGAGTCAAAAAACATATTTATCAAAACAGCCTATGTTGTGGACCAGTCCTGCTTTTTGACTCTTGTCTCCGTGTCCGTCCCACAGGAGAAGCGCATCGCGTCATTGGACGCAGCCAACGCACGGCTGATGAGCGCCCTGACGCAGCTGAAGGAACGGTACAGCATACAGACGCGCAACGGCATCTCCCCCACCAATCCCACCAAGCTGCAGATCACAGAGAACGGAGAGTTCCGGAACAGCAGCAACTGCTAGTGTGATGAGTGGAGATAGAACTGCCGCAGCGCACTCCAGGCTGAGGCAGAGGGGCAGCATTGTGGGTCAGGAGCAGCCAGCTATCAGGGAAAGACACCACAGGTGGAAAAAAGACTGATTCAGGGCACAAGAGGAAGGTGGGAGCCAAACCTACTGATGATGATGATATGCGGCAGAATACCATTATTTTTAATGGGAATCTGTCCTTTAGGTGTTTAAGTTCAGGGCTTGTAAGAGTTTTATTAGTGCTTACTGTAATTCACAGCACTTTGGCTTCAGACTGAGGGCTGATCTTGCTTTCTCCAGCTCTCCAGCATCAGAGGATGACCAGACCATGTCAACCTGAGACCACATCCTCTGTCTGAGAAGGGTTACCCTCTGTGTGTGTTCAAGCTTGTGACGAGCCACTATATATCAAGTGTTTACCAGTGAAGTCCACCTGTCTCTGCTTTGAGCCAATATCCACATTTCCCTTCGTTCAGGATATGGTTGCGCTGATCTCACTGAAAAACAAAACAAACAGAAAACACTGAAGCAAAAATTGTCTTGTGTTGTAGATTTTTTTTTTTTTCCTCTTTTTTTTCCCTGAAAGCCACTAAATGTTCAAATTTTCCCTCATCTGTCAGTTTCGAAGCTCTCTTGTCACTGTCACAACCACTGGGACGAAAATTAATTTGCAGTGCATATTTTTTGATGCATGTTATTATTCCAAACTTTAAACTCCTATTGTAAACCCCTAGGCTGAGTGATTCTGAGGCCATCCTCACTGCACATGTCGAGCAGTCGTACCACAGATGTTTGCTGTGGATCACAATGTGAGTTCCGGATGTGATGGAAAGATTCCAGTTGTCAGTGCGATGACGGGCTTATGGTGCGGTGGGAAAGATGCTCTGGCTTCGCTCCTTGACCTCAGGGTCTCTCGAAGTCAATGAACAGTTATCCTCGCCGGTTTGCCGCACGTCTTTCAGAACCTGCTCGGAAAGTTAAAAAAAATGTTCTTGTTTTCTGCATCCCAGAGGTTTTTTGCTTTTGGGTTTTGAAGGAGATCACTTCGGGTTAAATGGTCTCATCAGGGATAAAAGTGGCTGTTTGGCATTAAATTAAGAATAATATAGATCATAACTTTTCAAGCCCAAAAGCAGTTTTCCCACCTCGTCACATTGCATGTCGTTTGAGTGTAGGATGAGTGCTTCTTTTTGCTGGAAGGGTTTCAGTGCACGGTTCTGAATGTGTGAACAAACTCCCCTTTCCGTCAGCGATTTTTAAAAATTTTATTGTTAACTATAAATATATTAAAATACTTTTTAATAGCAATGTGAGTTTATCAAAATAATATATGCAAAAACACAAGTAATAATATATAAATATATTTGGTAATTTCTGATTATGCCAAATATGTTTCTTTGTTTTTACATTAGTCTGAAACTCATGCATCAGATCATAAATGTACTTTAATGAAACTATTTAATGATACCAATGTTACACTAAATACTCTAAATGGCATTTTAGACCAAAAACATTGATTTATTGTAATATTAAGCATCTGTTAAATTAATAACATAAATGTAATTTATAAGACACCTAAATTTAATATACGATGTGAAATAAATTGGTTCCTTTCAGAAGATAATTTTTAAAACATGCAAAAAAATCTTTTATAAATATCTGATGAGAGTTAATAGGCTTTCTGTCACACACACAAATGAATGTGAGCTGAAAAAAAAATGAATGAATGCATTAGTTCAGGTTAATAGCCTGGGTTTTTGCTGAAAAGAAAACAAGTTGTTTTTTTCCCCCTACTATGCGAGATTTGCAGGTGTCACATTTTCCCATCAGCGCACTTCAGGGAGGTGTAGATTATCCAACATAAGACTCGTTGTCAGGACACAGAGAATCATAATCACCGCTCTGCCTCCACGTCTCCGTCTTACTTTCCCTTCTCGAGTTATGCAGCTTTCATTATGAAAGTGCCCATGCTGCAAATGAGCTCGCCTGAGATTTAGTCATATCCACAGATGAAAGGACTAAATTCAACAATATTCTCTTATCTTCATCCTTGGTCAGTTGCAGGACTACTCCAATATCAACCTCTTGCCTCCTGTCATCTGCTGTATGTGTTTAGCCTTTCGCTAACCTATCTATATAATGCCAAAAGAGTGTAGATATCTTCAGTAAAAAAAAATCTCTAAGTCAAAATGTAGAATACAATAAACAGTACAAATAACATTACTGGATATCCATGGTTCTCAGGCGGTTTGTCATTAGGATCAGAATACTATGACTATTAGTGATATTATTTATTTCAGTTTATTAATTTTCACCAAGGTAGTCACCATAGCAGCGCTATTGGTAAGGTATGTTTTTTGTCTCTACACGATGTGCTGAGTTGTGGATTCATGCATGCCAGACGCATTTATTTAGTCTGTAAATATCATACCGGCCTGAAAGAGAAAGGAGTGCGAAACTTACCATTATGTGCGTTTTATATTGTCATTCTGGTGAAAACTGAGAACTGCAAGAATATAATTAATATACATTTAGTTTAGCCAAGCTCTGCGTCTGCCAGTACTCCTGCATTCAGCGCTGAGAGACTACATTCAAATGAATTTTACATTTAGAAGCTCTGATGTGTTTAAAGTGGCTCTTTAGCTGTAATCAGTTTTCAGTTTCATTGAAATATTTAATGTGTGGAATACCATCTCATTTTTACAAACAAATTGCTTTTTGAAACAAAGCCTGAAATGATTTTAGCAACAGGCAAGTCTTTGGCTTTATTGTTTAAAGAAATTTTAAAATAATAATAGATAGCTTTTAAACATCCCTAAACAAACGTTGAAAACAAACTCATTTTAGCGAGGGTATACTAATTTCAAATCACATCGTGGCCCATTAAAGCGATGTAAAAGCACTCAGAGGAAATGGCAAACAGTCAGACCATCCTGTTAGGTTAGCAACCCCATGGATGGTCACCCCCCCCCCAACCCCATTAATATCTTTCAGGCTTTTATTGCAGCAATAGTGTAAAATAAACTTTTCCCATTCTGCCCCACAGCTAACGAAATGCGCACAGGCAAAATCCGCACTGCAACTTAATGCATGGAAAAAGGCGTTTCTTTTTTCCACTTAACCATGGACACCGGATTATGTTACAAAACTTAGCATCATTATAAAGAGCGGACTAAAAGAAAATTACGTTAGTCCCTTAAATGTTTTCTAGTAGTCAGTATCAGCATGTTGAATGCAATGAGAACTGTTGAAAAACAATTAGACAATCTTCTGAGTACTATATAAGACACTTCTCCATAGTACTCGTCTCTGCAGGTCACTTTGCTCTCAGTCCTTTACAGGAACATTTTTTAGCGTTTTTATTTCGTTTTCGTTTTTTTCTTACCTTCAAGAACATACTTTGCATGTCTCATGCTTAAGTAAAACATTTAAGTTGCCAATGGTAAGAAAAGAAACCATATTGTTTGCTGCATACTTTGTATGTGTTGAAATATAAAGATTTGTGTAATTTGAGGCAATGCGCCTCAAAGCTGTAAGTAAAACGTTCACGATATTTTTACCTACTCTTATATAAGGACGTTCCTTTTTGTACAGTAAATGTTTCCTGTGTTTAAAAACTACTGTACGGATGTTGCCAATTTATTCTAGATAGTTCTATCGATGACATCTGCGCCTGCTGTCGTTTCAGCTTCGTTTACGTCTGTTTTTGTTTTTGTCTTCTCATATGCAGGTGTACTTGGTTCAAAGGAAAACACTGATTTAAAAACACAAAAACAAAACCTTCTGGAGCATACACGTGCCTTCGATGGCACGCGCTGCAGCCATTAACGTGGCGTAAGGTATTGAGAAAACATAAAACGAGCACAAAGCGGCCGCCCTCTTCCCGGACAGATGTGCTGTATGTACTGTCAGAAGGCCCGCGGTCTGTCCTCCTCCGCCAATCCCTCTTTAACTCAAAGTGCATTTTGTGTCACTGCCTACTCTGTGTTTAGCTACAAGGGGCTCCTTTGAACTGTCCAGGTCTAAGCTGGGGAAACATCCATTCCTGGCTCTTTCAAGTGCGGACGTGTGACGCTGCTTCGTACCAGGTCTAGATGAACGTGCATGGAAATATACATCGTAGATTGGCGGTTAATTTGGTAAAAATTCTCAACAGACAGAATGCCTGCTCTCCGCTTGGACCGTTCTAATTGTGAATGCGTTCAAATTACTGAATGCCAAGAACCTTGTGTGGTGTCAGTGTTTTTCTCTGAAAAAAGGAGGATCGTCCTTGACAACAAACTGAATGTTATGAAACAACAGTGACAGAAAAGAATCACTGTGGCATTGAAGTGTGTCGGTCATCTTCTTCCACGTGTTAATCCTCTGCTCAAATCGACTGGGATATTGCGTATTCGAAGCATTTGACAGCACTCCGCTATAACCCATTCTTACAACCCGACATCATTTTTAATTTTTCCTCCTTGGGTGCCTAGTATGATACATATGCATTTCATGTTTCCTCGTTATTTATTTGCATTTTTTTCCAACGTGTGTTGTCTTTCAAAAATATCATCCATGCAAGAGAACACTTGCAGCCAGAGTGGAATGAACTGAACGTGAAGCAGCTGTAAAGTTACAAGTACAAAAATCTATTTGTGGCTAAAATGCATCTCATTTTCCCACCAAGTGTTCTTATTTTCCTAATGAACAAGAATGCATTTCGACTTGTGAGAAGTCTTGCCGTCCCGTGAAAGAGAATGTGAAATATAATTTCCGAGATTCCCAACAGTATCTTATATAATGGAATAACCAAAATGTAAAGCTACGATCTTACTTATTGTACTGTAGCATTTGAGTGCAGTGACATGTTGCACACAGCTGGGTGTTAAGAATAATCATCATCTTCACATTGCTCTGTATTAAACAATCAGCCTTTTACTCTGACACTCCTTGCTTCAACGTCATTCCATTTCGTAGTAAAAATAACTGGGGGAAATATATAAACAATATATACAGTTTGAGGATGAAAGAAATATCCCAAAAGTGGGGAACATCTCTATAACTGTAGCGTGACAAACAACAGGTTTCTGGGAAATGTGTTTTATAATCTCTTAGAAGCACTTTTGTAAGTATGTTAAAAGTTAAATATTTGCTCTGGACCCTGCTGTAGTTTTCAACAAGAACAAAAACAATGTACAGTAAGACTCGTTTTGTGTTTTAAAAATATGTGGCAGTGCAATTTATGTAAATTTGCAACTAGAGTTATTAAAGTTTTATTTAGCTATTTTAAGTATCTGATGTCTTGTCTCTCATTGTAGACACAAAATGCAGAAACGAAGCAGCAAATATCTTCATTTCAGCTTTTGTAAAATACTTTCTTTACCTGGGTGTATGATACATGTACTTGCTGTGTTAAATGCGCTAAAAGGAACAAACATAAATAAGATTAATGAAGTGCTGCATTATTTTAGCAATATATATATTTTGATTTAGTCAGTGTGTATGAGATGCTATAAGCAACACCATGAGTTTCAACAAGTTTATTTCTAAGATGTGTTGTATGTTGAGAAGGGGGGTGCAGTGGGTTGGACCGGGTCCTGCTCTCCGGTGGGTCTGGGGTTTGAGTTCCGCTTGGGGTGCCTTGCGGCAGACTGGCGTCCCGTCCTGGGTGTGTCCCCTCCCCCTCCAGCTTTATGCCCTGTGTTGCCAGGTTAGGCTCTGGCTCCCCGCGACCCCGAATGGGACAAGCGGTTCAGAAAATGTGTATGTGTTGTATGTTGAAAGTAAGAACTTTCTGGGAAGTAAATTTGCACAATAATCACATATTCAATACTTGTCCTTTACTTACAGTTCTGAACACACTCATACACACACACTGTCTGAAACCACTTGTCCCAAGTGGGGACGCGGTGAGCCAGAGCCTAACCCGGCAACACAGGGCATAAGGCTGGAGGTGGAGGGGACACACCGTGAGAGGGATGCCAGTCCGCTGCAGGGCACCCCAAGCAGGGCTCAAATCCCAGACCCACAAGAGAGCAGGACCCGGCCAAATCCACTGCACCACCGTGCCCCCCAATTCTGAACAGACATGATGAAATGGACAGTCGTTCCATCCAGGATGCACCCAGCCTTATGCCCCGTTTCCTGGAAATGGTAGGACAGTATGGGCAAATGAATGGATTGATAATTCAAAATGTGAACTGAGTATTTTGGAGCATTAGTAATGGTTTTTGAAAAGGACGTCCAAAGAGTTTTTTTTTTTAAAGACCTCCAAAGATACTATTTTAGGACATGAAATTACCAGATTAACTATCAGCTCATATATTCCATGTTGTTCACGTTTAGGTACCATTTTGGGTAACATTTTTGACATTTTAAATAAAAGAGAAAATAACAAAAAAGGAAACATAATTTTTTGTCATGATGTGTACCATAATAGCAGAACCTCTCAGATAATAGGTAAAACAAGATTTCTGTTACACTTGAGGCATTTTCTTTCCAGGTTCTCTGAAGCTGATTGTTCCCATCCAGTCCAGCACAGCTTCATAATGGAAATCCCAGGACCCCCCACCTTCTAGCTCTCAACTTTTACTGTTATGTGCCTAGGCAATGGTTTCATTATAATTCTATATTTCATAAGAACAAAGGCATAATTTCTTGATCAGAAGACAGATCTCTTGCCACACCACCTTTCATTGCAAGGTGAATGAGCACCTTAAATCAATGTGAGCCTGTAATTCTCTACAGGCATTATACTTAAGTGCAGAGGAGGAAATCATACCCTTCTGCCAGCTGGGTAGTCTGACTGTACATCGCAGACGTGAGTAATGTATGAGCCAGAAGAAAGAAAGGGGGCAACTTATTTTACATAAGTAGAAGCAGCTTTGGATCTTTGTATTTATAGATGTTTATAAGGCAGGCAAAGTTTCAAAGAATCGGGAAATGAAGGGGAAAGACATCGTCAGGGATCCATTAGGCAGGTTTTAGGTGCGTTCAGATCACATCCCCAAAAGGCACAACTCCTTCTGTGATAGTCGTTTTCAGAGCCAGCCTAGAAGAACACAAGCTGTGGCCTTTTGTCCTTCTGTGTGGGCTACAGTTTAGTCCTCCTATTGCTGACGGTGAAGGTTGGTGTGACTCATTTACAATTGTTTCTCTTCTCTGATGCGGTTTTTTCCTTTGTGGCCTTCCCATATGTTGTCATCATTTTCATTACTGAATCTCCAATTTTTTGTCACGCATACATAGTGTATGTTGTTTGGTGCCACATATGACATATTCATATTAATGTCATCAAATTAAGGGTGGCACAGCGGCGCAGCGGGTAGCGCTGAGTTGTTCGGGTCTAGCTCTGAATCCGGCTCAGTCTGTCTGCATGCTCTCCCTGCATCTGCTTGTATTTCCTCGGGGTTTTCTGGTTTCCTTCCACTGTCTGAAGACATGCAGTTCTGGTGGATTGGTGCTACTAAATTGTCTGTAGAGTGTGAAGATGAGAGTATGTGTGGCTATCCTGCAATGTACTGGCATTCTGTCCAGGGTTTTCTCCCTGCCTTGTGCCCAATGACTCCAGGATAGGCTCTGGTTCCCCATGACCCAGACCAGAACAAGGGGTTAATGAAAATGGATGGATCATAAAATCATCATTTTGGATTGAAATGCGCATTTTTGCAGATACTATCCTTGCATTACTTGCTATAAACACTATTTCCTTAACAGAGCGCAGTTAAGGGTCTGCACACATTTGCACAAGCTATCCAGTTAAAATTTATTGAAATTATTCTACTTGTCATTGAATCATTTTCCCTGTAAATGTCATATTCTTAATCTTTGCTGAAAAATAATCATAAAACAGTGAAGCAAAGTCTGTTTCATTGTATTATTTTGCCACATTACAGCAACAGCACATATTTGTTTCTAAATTTGTACAAGTCACCTTCGAAAAAGACAGAAGGACTTTAAAAGAATCCATTAATGACATCTTATTTCTGTGTCCTGTTCCGGAGGTAGATCGCCATACTCTAATTTTTCTTCTTGGCGGTTTGATATGAGAGATCAGCCCCACCAGGTGCTTTTACAGCAGCCTACAGTAACCATCCTGATTCTTTTAAAGTTGTAGCATTATGGGCCATTGAACGGACTCCAGGGAGGGCTTCTGCAGTGAGTGCATGGTCCATTTCCTTCTCCTTCTCCTCCTATATCCAAAAGGGTTGCTTGTCTGCCCCCGCCATGAGAATCCCAGTGGGAGAGAGGTTGCTACTTGGCCAGAAAACAACCCACCCCAGTCCTCCATCCCCAGCTTTTTACTTAGCTCCCAGTCTCCAAGCGGTGCATTTTGCATTTTCATGAAATATTCATAAATGAGTTGCATCCACCAACATTTTTAGCAATGTGCAAACTGATCTGACATGATACTTTTATAGCTCAGATCCTGCAAATTTTACACTGTTTTCACCAATAGAGTCTACATTAATCACTCATCTGTTTTCTTTTACTTTTTGATGTATTTATTTGTAGTTCTAGTCCTCCCATTTCTGAGTTTTCTTCAAGAATATAACCTAGTACAAGAAATAAATGCTTCTTCTGTTCAGCCAACTGTTTTCTGTCTGTGAACCTATTGATTGAGGGTAACACTTCAGCAAGTTCTAGTGAAGATCTCAGATGTTTGCACTGCATGCAATCTACCTGTGTAAAGTGTGAGGCATTCCTGAAACCTGCATCGAAAAAGCCAATCATTTATATCATCTTCATAAATGTGACCCCACTTTTCTTCTATTGTTATTATATGAGCTCCTGTTATTTCAGTGGACTACGGTAAATTCTACTTTCTGCTCCTTCCGGTTCTCTCCAAATGGTGGGCGCACGGCTGAATGGCTATAAATCATGTTCTCTGACAGACGAGGACAGAGTGTCAGTGCTGTGTGAATTGTTCCGCTGGAGAGTCTGAGGATCCCCCTCCCAACACTGCATTGACAGGTACCTGGGCTTCAGGCCATGCAGCTCTGTACCGAGCAAATGAAGAATTTCTCTGAGGAGGACACACCGACCCTCAGTCTCCCCATTTCACTGCCTGCGAATCACAGATAAACCCTCAGCACACTGATGGGGTCCAGTGCAACATGCTAGGAGCTGTCACCCATCTGTGGGGGCCCCGCTGAGTGCAATCCAAGGTATGCACTGCCATTCACCTGGTCTACGTGTGGGTGCTTGGGAGTGTGTGTGTGTGTGTTTTTCTGTGTTCAGGTGGGGTGCCTGTCAAGGACCACGTCCTACTCAGGCTGCTGCCAAAGAGAGGGATAGCTGTGGGCTGTGTTTACTTACTTACCAGCATGGTCTGCAGACAGGGACAGAGATTAGGGAGAGGGGGAAGGAAAGAGAAGGATTAGATTCACGCAGTTTTGTCATACTGCTTGGATGCCCGGTGGCCATAGAAACGAGAGAGCACCAATGAATTTTTGTGTCTTACTTTCTCTTTTTCTCACAGTTTTTCAGTTCTATGTGATTTTTTTATTTATTTATTTATTTATTTTAAGAAATCTCATTTTACTGAAGGTTTATGACAAAGGAAAGACTGAGGACAAAAGCACCAGGAATCCAAACTGGTGTGTTTGGTTTCAATGGGTCGGTTTCAGAAGCTACTGAATATACCAAATACTAGTGCTCTAAAACCAATATTACAGTGTTAAAATTTTGGCCCCAGAGGAATCCTGGTCCAGCACAATTTTGCTTAGTCTGAGAGTTTCAACCAATGTAGATATGGTATCAGTTTATACAGTGCAGAGATCTGCTGTATCTAACTGTCCCTTCTTATAGTCCTACATTGAAATTAGGGCTGCAGACCCATGAGCTGATACTGATACTGAATGACACAGGAAAAATCTGCCTTACTTATTGTTTGGTACACTGGAATATCGACTCTATCCAAGACTCTAAAATTCTCTAAGACTTGAGAATTTTGCAAATTCTTCTTGTAATGAAAGATGTCATTTCATTCTCTTTAGAAACCAGCACATAAAAATTTTAAAAGGTGATGTATTGTTGAGTATTAGGTATACAAGCACTATTCTCAGTTGCAGCTTTTGAAGACTGAAAAATGTAACACCCTCTATGGAATTATCACTGAGTTTTAATTATAAATGTTTATTTTATAAAAAAAAAAAAAAAAAAAAACGTATCAAAAACATATATGCAAAGCACTAAATTAACTACTGGAAAAAAAACTAAGTTATGTAAAACATAACTTCAAAGAGTCTCTTTGAATTAATGGTTGTAAATATTTGGACAGAGCTGTGTTCATTATAAAATACCGAAGGAGCTCCAGTACTTCAGGTTCTGTCTGAGACTCTCTTCTAGATTTCTAGCAATCTAGGCAAGAAATAAGCACAGTAATGTCACACAGCAACACCTCTGTGCTTGTAAGACTGCGGACCAGTTCTCCCCAATGTTACCCCCAAAGCGAGCTTTACAATATGGCAAGTGCACATGGTTATTTGGTGAATGAAATCTAGTGCGCTGCAGTAGATTGGGGTTTTAGAGAGATGACAGTATAAGACCTTACCGTTGCCATGCTGAAATAACAGGAGGAATTACTGTAATGTGGACTGGGGATATGAAATTACCTCATTAAAAACTCAGTTTCATATGTCCAGTCATGGCTGAAAGGGTCTAGAGCCTATCCTGGAGGTAAGGGAACAAGTCTGGGTACATCCTGAATGAGACTAGGTCTATGACACAGCAATCAAGGACACACTCAGTCACATACTATGGTCAATTTTAAAGTCAGCAATTCACCTGACACGTATGTGTTTGAGTGAACATGGAGAAAACATGTAAACTCCGCACAGAAGTAGAATGAAAGTCACATCTGAGCTCACGTCTGAATGCAGGAAATGTGCACCATCGAAGCTACCCATTGTGCCACTGTACCATCCATTGATTAAAGTTTAAACAGAAATAAAATGTTCATGACTTAGAAGAATAGAGAAAGAAATAAAAAATGCATCCTGGGGCATATTTGGAGCAGATGTAGAATAGATATGTAGTGGTCCACATTTAAAGGTCACCTGGAAAAGAGTTGGAGAAGCTGAAGCAACTGGAACTGGCCTAGGTATAACCTAGAACAAACCTGGAGATAACTTGAGGCAGATCTAGAGTATACCTGCAACGGATTTGGAAGGAACATGCATCACTGACTGCTTCTTCAGGACCACTTAGTTGGAAGAATGTTGGATCAATGTGTGCGTATCCTGCAGACACCTGCTCTGAAAGTGGATCAGCTTACTAGTTGCAGTTTGCTGGCAAAACAGGCACTAAAACACCCTGAACTAAACCAACAGCTCAGAAATTAACCTCATACATCTGCAAAAATGTTCTATATTCTTCACACAAACCGTGTTCTGGCTTGTAAATTGTGCTGCTTAAACACAAAACAGTTGAATGATGAATGATGAATCCATTAAACCATAGTGTGTTGGTGCTTAAATACTGAAATACATTTCTTTCTTACGGTAGAGGTTTATTTTATTTCAGCAAAAAAAAGTAAGTCAGAGAAAGGCAAACAGCAGTTAATGTAATATGGGTTTTTTTTCTGGTTGATGTTGCTTTTCATATTGTCTAAATTCAGTTTTATGTACCAAGTTACTGTGTAATTTTCTTTGTCTTTATTCTATTCTTCATTCCATAGTCAGCAGTGATCTGTAATAGATTAGGTAAGATAATAGGTAGAGATGTCACCTTGCAATCAGAGAACCTGGGTTCAAATCCTGCTCCTATTGCAGGACACAGGTACTTACTGTGAATTGCTCCACTAAAAGCTACCCAGCTACAGAAATGAGCAAGTAATGCTGAGTAGTTCAATGAACTAACCTGACATTCCAAGCCTGCTTTGGAGAAAAGTGCCGGCATGATGAATAAATAATAGCAGATACAGGGTACTGTTCAAAAGACAGGTGTACATAAATGCTACGCCCAAAGCGATATCCCAGATTTACACAGAGACTGACATCTTCCAGTAGATTTGGTCTTCAGTGAACTTGCAGTATAATGTAATAACCCAGTTCTTCTACAGCAAAGAGTATATATTAAAAAAGGATGAAAAGCAGACCATACATTTCCATCTAAAGTCACCTAAAGGGTTGGTTTTGCAGTAGGTGAGGATCAACGCAGTAGATTAGACAAGCACTAGAGTTTGAAGCATACTTTGAACTGTAAATGGTTTCCCACCATTAAAGGGCCTTAACTGAACCTTGGCTGGGAGGGAAGTCATCTGAAAGGGCAAAGCCATCTAATCATGTGAGAGCCTTTTACCGAAAAGAGGACGATATAGGGTATGGAAGCACATTTTCCTCTCAGCAGAGACAGTCACAAAATATTACACAAGCTGCCGCTCTGGCTAGTCGCACACTTTATGAAAACAGACGTTTGTGTTGATGGTCTCCTTTCCATAGGTAATTTTTCTATGAAATGGTGAGCCAGTCCCACCAGTCCAAGACCAATGAAACCATTCTTTTTAACTCTATTCACAAGATCCCAACTCCAGCTCACAAGATACTTATGGAACAGAATTTCAAAAAATGAAGGAAAATAAAGACACTAATTTTTAACACATTGGGGTCCCATCCTGGGTGTGTCCCTCCCCCTTTGGCCTTGCACCCTGTGTTGCCGGGTAAGGCTCCGGCTCACTGGGACCCCACTCGAGACAAGCGGTTGTTGACAATGTGGATGAATGGATGGATGGATGGTAACCTCCAAGTATCCAGTGAAGGCAATGACTGCAGAATGCCATGAGAAGCGGTGGGAGAGATGGGGTTGTTGTGCTATAGGCATCGGCAAGAGATAGAGAATAAGTTATGCGCTGCCAAGTTGCCGATTCAGCATTGCTCTGTTCTGCACAACAAACCTGTGACATAGTGAAGATGTATTCATGTGCCCCCCTGATTATTTCCAAGGCAAATAATGTGAACAATGTGAGCCTTGTGGTCTGTTTTCCACCTTGGTATTGTGCAATAACTCACCACAGGATTCTGGGTAAAGTTCAGCTTTTGCCAATATTTTCACAATAATTCGTCCATATAGGAAAATATTAACGGCAGGAAAGCAATTCCTTCAGTCTATTTTCAGCATTAAGTCACCATGTACCATAAATTATTCATAGCTTTTCTTGTTTATCGTGGTTGCTTTAAAACTTTCCTTTGGGCATTGTTTGACCTTAGTGTACACTTCAGCTGCACGCACTGTCTAAATGTTCCTCCCTGCTGAGCGTCTTTTTTTATTGATATGTAGTTCTGTTGATCCTCATTAAATTTACAAAGACATATTTTAATCAAATGACAATTTTTAGAAAAAACAAAAGAAAATGTAGAAAAAATCAGACCGCGAGTACCTCAGCAACAAAACTATTCACAATTAGTTCAAATTTCTTTTCTGATCGGAAAAATTTGACAGGGAAAAGGAGAGACTACATGAAGTTCTGTTCTTTGATTCCAGAGGGAATGCAATGAAGTTGTATTAGTTTAAAGAAATGGAAAAAATAAAATATACTTCTTTCATGACATGCCCTTTGATGCACTAGACCTGTCCAGTTACACAAACCCCGCAGAAGGATCCCTACCTGAGTTTTGGTCCTGTGGCTTGAAATGAGCCATTCAGCCATCAGGTCTGAAAAGAGTTCAGAGCTGCTTTGGAAAAAGTACATTTATTCATTTAGGTGATGCTTTTTGCCAAAGAAACTTACAATTATTGACCCATTTATACAGCTGGGTAATTTTACTGGAGCAATTTAGGGTAAATATCTTGCTCAGGGGTACAACAGCCAGAGATGAGATTTGAACCTGCAACTTTTGGGGCTGAAGGCAATAGCTCTAATCACTACATTATCAGCTGTCTTGTAAAGTAAGGGTATTAAGCTTGGGGTCGTACTTTTAAGAAGGGATGGGCTGTAGACATGATGGTGATGGGGGGGTGAGGCTTATTGCACAACAGACTATAGCCAGATCTAAAGTCCTTGTTCCCTAGCAATAGAAGCTGCACACTCCATCCAACCAGCTTAGTGAAATTCACCTCAGATATGAACTAGACCTTCATTTCAATAAAACAGTTAATCCGATTTCAAAAGTCGCATCACTGTTCGCATCTGGACTACTGCAGGGCACCTTGTTCAGCCCAGTGAATCAATTGCAAGACTCAAAACTGTAATTACATTACTGGTCTAGCACATCAGGTAACTTTGTGTTATCACATCTGAGATCAGCGGAGGAATAAAGATGTTCTCCTTGAGTGAAGTCTGTGTTCTGAAGGTCAGACTTCAGTTTGGATCTGAATTATACCATCAGCTTCGCAGCATCAGCTCTTCTGTGCAGAGCTGTCTGATGGACAGTGTGTAAAGACAGCACTTGATTTGGCAGATTGTCTGTGAGTTTCGCATCTTTTTCTTGTGAGGTACACAAGCAGGTGTGAAAGGTGCTATTATAGTTAAGGATCACCATAAAGGGATGTGGTGGCACAGCAAGAAAAGCTGGTGCCTCACAGCTCCTGAGCTGCACGGTGGGCGTGGGGTACATCTGAGGGTGTGCGGACTTTGCATGATTCTCCCTGTCTTTACAGCCCCCAGATATGTACCGAAGAAGGCACTGGCCACCTACTTCCATTCCTCCCTTGGTGGTGACTACTAGTCAGACTTGACTCGACACATCCATCTATCCATGAAACAGATAGCAAATATAGCTATATCAATTTACATGTATTAAACAAAAATATGCTAACACAGGAGAATATTATGGCAGTAAAAATTAAAGAAGGATTTATTAAAGCTAAAGAAAAAGCTAATAAAGACATCAGAATAGACAACATACACACCAATGCCAACGAAAGAATATTGTCAATGTGAATTTTAGCAATGTCATGTAACATGTAATATTTAATCCACTGAATACATTAAAAGGGTTGGTAGTAGATGCTTGTGAGAGAAGGCTGACAGTTGGGGCATAGGCAAAGTTTCCCTGCAGCAGGATGATGAAGGAGCCCTTCATGTGAACCTCATTCACCACAGGCCATGAGCTGATCCAGGGGCTGAAAGCCTTCCAAGTCACTCCGATAACACCAAATCTACCCATCATTTGCACAAAGAGTACACTTGACATTTAAAGTTTTTATCAAATGAAAAAAGACACATTTAGCTCACTCTTCCAAACTGGACGATCTATGTAAGAGTGTAGGGTTGGCTTAGGAGCTGTTAAAGCGGAGCTTTTCATGTTCTTGCACTTCTTCAGGATGCTTGCCTGGCTACCTTGCTTATTTCATCTCTTATCAATCCAATTCTCCATGTTACATCCCATCATTTCCAAAGCATGTGTAAAATGAAATGTCCGAAAACATTGTGTGTGTCTGTTGTATTTCTTCAAACAAAAAACTGAGAAATTAGTGACATGAATTAGTGAAGTCGGTGATGTGAAAAGGCCATTTTGTTCTTTTATTCTTTTTTGATTGCTTTTTTAAAGAACTTGGAACAATACCATTCCAGTTTGTCTTTAATATTTCAGTACTGTGTATGGAAAACACATATGCACAAAGCATCCATCGGTAAACTCCGTCTGAAGTTCCCATGGTGCAGATATCCAGATGTTTGAAAGAAATGGAATGTAAATATCTCAAATTCTGTTGCATTGCATAAACCCATGACCGGGAACAAGCCCGTGTACTCATGAATAAATCATGTCATAACAAGGCTGGTCCTTCATCAAACCCTTCGCTTAACTCATAACAACTCATAACCGCGCCAATGTTGCAGCACTCTCCCGGGCAGTTAGAGAGCCGACAGCCGACCTTACAGATGACATTCTGTCCCAGAAATGATTAAAGTCTGGCTCCGTACCTCCATGAGTTGGAGGGAACGATGCAGATTCCTTTTCTGATGTACAGAGCACCTCTTTCCAATTACTCCTGGCCCGGTGCTCAGCTGACATTTATCCAATCCTAATAGAGCCACTGGCTCCCACCCTCTTTTTCTCCTCCTCCGCTGACATGTCCGCTTTTCCGTTCTCTGTCTGACAGAGGAGAGTCGTCAGCGCGATTGTCCTGCTATCGACAGGAGATAGCAGCGACTCAAGCAAGAGCCTCCTCTGAGAAGTCCTTAAGAAAGCCAAAAAAGAAAAGCTGACAGACGTTAAATGGAATACAAACAGATTAGTCTTTTTACACAGCCAGTTTTCCCCTGCGGAATCCAGTGTGAGGGTGACTAAATGTTTTGAGCAGCATTTGGACGACATCTATGGTAAAAGCTGTATTGTCAAAATGCAGAGGCAAAACAGAGTCTTCTACTACAGCAACAAAATTTGAGTGCCCGGGTGGGTGTGCACTTAAATATAGCTTTTTATGAAGAATAACGCAGAGGCTGTGAACTCTGCTATCGTTTGACCAGTAACAAAAGTCCAGTGGGAGAGCCCAGATTCCTTAAGATTACGAGGATGCTAGCTGGTCATAACACTGCCTGGCATCACATAATCAATCATCGAACAAAAAATATCCAGTGAGAGTGTGTGAATCTCAAAAATGACAAGCAAATATGTCATATTGCATTCTGAAAAACACACACACTTTCAGAACCACTCGTCCCATACGGGGTCACGGGAGCCTACCCGGTAACACAGGGCATAAGGCCGGAGGGGACACACCCAGGATGGGACGCCAGTCCATCACAAGGCACCCCAAGCGGGACTCAAACCGCAGACCCACTGAAAAGCAGGACCCAGTCCAACCCACTGCGCCACCGCACCACCCTTCTGAAAAACAGACTTGAACAAATGAGGACTTTCAACATTCCACACTATGTTAAGTCCATGACCTGATGCAGTTGGGAGTCCTACTTTGACAGTATGGTTTGCGATGCACGCCCTACAATGTAACAAGTTTAAAATGAAAAAGCTCCAATCTTTGAAACTGTCAAGTGGTGCAAACATGTTTTGCATTGCAGGAAACCTAGGCTTTGTGCACACTTCAAATCTGCAGTCCATTTCTTTCGGTAAATAAATGTAATATAGTGCTTCTTTAATGATTAAACTGAGCTTCCCCCTTTCGGGGATTTCAACAATCAGCCCTTTTGTCCATCCTCATGCTGCTTCCTGTTTGTCCCAGATGTCGTGCAAATGTCAGCAGCCATGCTTGAGTCTGGCCTCAGCGCCTCTGGTAGGGGAAGACCATCTGGTCCTCGTGCTCTTCCTCTCGTGGGTTTATTGCCTTTGGACATTTTATCTTGCTGAGATGGCGCTGAGCTCCATCTTTCAATCTTCTTTTCAATCTGCCGCCTTTTGCGCTGAGTGGGTCTCTAATCGGGTTTTCGGGAAAATGTTCAGACCTTTTCAAATGTCGCTCGACCTCTCCGAGTAGTTTCCTGCTCCTTTTTTATCTTGGCCAATCTGGCTGTCCGTTGCCCCACAAGAGAGTAGCTGCGTGTTGCTGTAGTGTTCTTCCATGTCCTGTTGCTGAGAGATTGATTTAAATCTGGGAACCAATGGTTCTTGAACATATTCTTGCACGTAGCCCTATTATATATCAGATTGCTTATTTTGGCTTTGTGTTGTACGTCCAGCAGGAATCAGAACGTGATATTTTTTCTTGCCGTACTTTCTTAATACTTGCTTTTTCTCCGACTGAAGCTGTGCAGAGCTACCATGTTGTAAGCATATGTTCTGTATCTTTAAATGGGAGCTATAATTTTTCCATTTTGTTAATGGAGAATTTGTTTTGGCACACCACAATATATGTGCAGGGGGAGAGGCTGTTCATTACACCCACTGACAGGGGGAATATTTGCTCCCGTCTACAGACAATCAGAACGGGGACTGGATGTTTATGAAAGATCACACTGCAATTTAGTACACAGAAATTAGTTCATTGACAGAAGCTCTACCATGAGCTGGAGCTCACCATGAGTCAACACTTACAGCCCACCCAGCATTGCTCCTTACATGCGCAAATAAGCTAATGAATGAATGTTTCACTTCCAATTTGTTAATTTTTGCCTGGTAATAAGGGGCTGAAATGATGCGTCCCAAAGCTCTAATCGTTTTTTCGGCTTCATTTATTCTAATTTCAAGTTGATTACTGGGAAGTCAAATAGCATTTGCGGTGGCAACCGTCTCTTCTGTTTGTTAGTTCATGGTTGTCTGATGAAGCCGTTGTGGTGATTTTGGCATCAGTGTTACAAACATGACCCCAAAGAGTCTGGTACGTCATGCATTAGATTAAATTAATTAATTCTCATTATCTGCTTGTATCATCCTGACTAACATTAGTAGTGTTCTTTTTTTTTTTTTTGTTACGCTTCTCTTGTCGCCCACGTATACAATCTGCATTAGCAGGAAACACATACAGCGAGTTATTTTCCCTTCCTTTCACTGAGAGCATTTACCTTCGGAAAGGAACAGGTTGACACAACCGTCCCATGAAGAAATGATTACAAATAAATCACAAATGTGTGTCATTTGCTCGCAATTTCATTCCATTTAACTCCTCCCTGCTTTCTCTTTCCCTTAAAAATATTTAAATTTTTTCCATTATGACACCTGTCCCAAAACAGTGGTTAAAAGCACTGGACGGTGAGTAGATGACATTACTGCTTTTAATTGATTTATGCAATTAATAAATCTAAACAGATGCTGTGATCTTTAATATGCACAATGTGTAAAGCTTTCAGGTGAAATTCAGACTGCAGACATTAATCTGGAAGAAATTAAATGACAATGACAAAATGATTATAACACACACGGCCACAAACAAGCACTCGAGGCACAGCTGTTTTTGCTCAGAATTCATAATAGCAACAGTTAATAAGTGAAAAATTAAATATTAATTGTGCACGAGCACGCATCTCCGTCATCAGAAACATATTGCATCTGGCTGCGGTCTGTAATTTGCATTGTGGGTATTCCTAATTGAGTTTCTTGGTGTGAAAAACGCATCAATCTGTGGAGCTGGTAGCTTCAGGCCAGACAGACAGGTCCTCTCAAAGAGCTCTTCTCCCTCCCCCTACTCATCTGCACCAAGAAGGTCCATTGATAAGCTACATGACTTTGATTTTAATTAAACACGTTGTTGAGGAAACTCCGGTGCCCGTCTGCACGCAGATTCAATGATTACTTGTTTGGTAAGTTAGACAAAGTAAATAAAGCCCTTTCTCATTGAATAAGGCCAGTGACATGCTTAGTAAGGCACGCACAGCTCTAGGAGAGTGTCACTTTGTAAGGAAGCCAAGCTGATTATATCTCTTTTTCCTCTCCCACCTTGTCTGCCGAGAGATCCAGTTCCGATCATCATAAGACAGACCGAACCAAGCCTGCTCGAGATACCGCTTTCAGATGTGACTTTTCAGCCTTTCAAATCTCAGTACGGTAAAGTTCCAGGAAGCATGTACGCTTTGGCCATACAGTATGCAAGGAAAAAGATAATGAGAGCCAGTTTTCAGAGGAGGAGCTGAGATTTTAAAGTTAGGTATTATAGAATGCCATTATTATACAATACTGTACCGTGAGTCATTTTCATTATAGCATGAAAATCAGCGATGTAGACAATCATGGTCGGATCATTTTCTGGGTAAGCAGAGGCAGAGAAGTGGTTTACCGTTGCGTTTTTCTCCGCACACGTGCATCTGTTAAATAAATAAATGTCTTTCGGTTGCAAACACTACGTACCTTGAGCCGTCTTCAAACCTCATAAGCAACTTAAGCGCTGTGAGGCACCAACACTAGCCTGCCACCCCACTATCCCACAGAGACGATCATGTAAGCATCATACTAGTGGAATAAAACAATAAGCCACAAATTTACATTCAGTCAGGGTTTTTAATTGAATACAAAGCTCTGATATTAGAGCTACATATTGATGTATATTTGCAGTGGCTATTATTTTAACTGGCCAAAAATAATGATATTGTATGTATGGTAATGTCTTGTATATATGAAATCAAAGCTGGCTTTCTGATAGACTATTCAGGTGAAAGAGTCTAGTATGACCTACAGGACTGTATTTCACTATGACCTCTGCAGCTTGTGATGGAAACAGACCATTCAGATGGCACCTCTGACAGCACAGGGGAGGCAGGTCGGGCCACAGGGTGCGATGGGGTGGCAGCCCTGCGTTGAGATGCCTGCCCTTGTTAGTCTCATGATGACAACTCATCGTCACAGTGTCACTGAAGCGCTTTAACTATCGCACGGTCGCCCATGAAATTCCATCACAGTATTTCAGGAGTTTAATTTTCCATTTAACAGACCAATGAGGATGAATTCGGTCATGCATTATTAGACCCAGCGGAGGAGAGTGACCTGTTCCTGTCGATCGGATGCGACGCGTAACGACATGGGCAGGCTGATGGATGAGGGCCTCACTAAAGGCCAGAGGGCAGGTTTTTGCAGCACTCAGCCATGGGGGTGGGGGTGGTGTTAGTTGCTATTGCAGCACCCTGCAGGTATCTAGCCCCAGCTGCCTGCATGCTATTAGGGGCCCCAGTGGATCCAGACCAGCCGGGTACTAAATTATTGTCTGCATGCAGCGCAGGAGTTGTTGCAAATGCATTGCGACTACATTGCGTCACACTCATCCTTTTGACTGTTCCTAAGCTCTGACTTTTTTGATGAATGATTCTGTCATTCATAGGTGCGCGCTGCCGGCCTTCGTGTTTGTTGAGGTGTTCTGCCCGCTGTGAGGTACAATGTGGTGTACAAGAGCTCATTCTTAAGAATTATTGGTTAATAGAGAAATCACAAGGAACTATAGATTAATTTAAACCGAAATGACCTATTTAACAATATTCAGAATTCTCTTTTAACATATGTAGGATTTACATTGTAAAGTGAAATGGAATCTTCAATAAATGATTTACATTATAATTTCTGGCAGCATTTGACGTTGTCTAACAGAAATTTCTGTCTTCAGAAGGGAAGTAATGTAGTATCTGAAAATTCAACACTATCAGTGGAAAAGGGGAGTGTTGGTTCCATCAAGACATTTATTCCACCCCCCACAAAGCCTTCGGACACAGGTGGCTGCAGGAGCACCACGCAGAAGTTACTCCCCAGCTCACACTCCACCTGAACCACCATGGAGCCACTTAAAGAACTGCTCTAAGACGCATATACATACAGTACCTGCTGAGACTTAACGCTTGGACTTCCGCTGATGTGGCTCGAGTTAAGGGTGGCTGCCGTTGCCCTCGCTGTCTGTGCATATTCATACAGTACGTATTCTGTGTAACTGGACACAGCACAGGTATGTCTCACCTTGCTTGGAGAAATAACTAGGGCGACAGAACCTGCTGGCTGAAGAGCTGTTTCCAAATTTCACCCCAAGGGCAGTCAGCATGTGCACTGTGCTATAATCCAAGGCTGAAGACATAACAGAACTTATTAATTAGCCTCACTTACAGAAGGTCACTGCAGTCGGCAGGTGTCGGAACAGCATGGACTTGTGATCCGCATCACCAGACTGTGCAGTTGTACATCTCAATACACTGTCTGCAAAAAACATTGTCAGACGTGCTGCGGCGTTAACAGCTCCAGCCAACTGCACATTGCCAAAAATCACAGTCATTCACTTCGAAGACTGAATATTACGTTATAAAAATGAAAGACATTTGGCCTCAGACTGTATCTCTACCTCCCCAAACCTATCTGTGCTAACGCTTGAAAAGGCCTGGTTTGATGTAGAAAACAGGTTTTCGAATTTAGTCTGCATATATAAGCCAACAACATACTGTATGACACATACTGTACAGTGAGGGTCTGTGACCTGCAGACAGCAATCACATCCTTCTTTGAACATTTTAGGGCTTCAGAGACAAACATCAATTACCGAATAGGTCTCCCTTTTGGAGTTCCCTCCCATTCTGCCCGTCTTTTTCTAAAAGATGCCATATTTGCATGAGGAAAAGCATTGTATCTGTGTGTTTTTACTGCCATCTAGAGAAACAAGTGAAATCAGGTAGGAGACAGTGGGATATTACTCTTTGTGTTGTGTTCCAACCTCTAGTTGTGCTTCGTTTGAAGTACAGAGCCTGGAACAAATGGACACCTACTTGTGATAAATATGTTAACGTACATGACACTCTCTTCTTGACTTGGAGTGAGAGTGTGTGCTTTTTTTAAATTTCATTATGCATTTAATTTCTCCTTCACTACATAGGAGCCGGGGGGTGCGGTGGCGCAGTGGGTTGGACCGCAGTTCTGCTCTCCAGTGGGTCTGGGGTTCGAGTCCTGCTTGGGGTGCCTTGCGACGGACTGGCGTCCCGTCCTGGGTATGTCCCCTCCCCCTCCGGCCTTACGCCCTGTGTTACTGGGTTGGCTCCGGTTCCCTGCAACCCTGTATGGGACAAGCGGTTCTGAAAGTGTGTGTGTGTGTGTGTACATAGGAGCCAACTATTCCTGCTTAGAGTTATTTAGGTTACAAATCTTCTAAAGAAAAAAAACCCTGGTAACAATTACATTTTTTAGCTGTACTTCTTTCGTTTCAGCTGTATCATTTTAATAGGCATTTGCTATACATTATGCAGATTTATTTCAGCCTGATATTTAATGTACATTAGTTTTTGATAACAACACATATCTATTTTATTTCTGTAAAAGTAGAAAACATAAGAATCCACAAACTTCTTGTTATTACAGGTCATAAGTGAAATTTCTAGGATTCAAAAATGTATTATTATTATTATTACTGGTCATAAGTGAAATAGCATTTAACATAGTTTTGGCTAAGCATATTAACACGAAAAGTGAGGGGAGTGTCATTCTTTTCTCACACTATTCCGGTGATTGGCACAGTAGGAACATTCAATTATGACATATGGACAATGCTTCAAATTACAGGGGAGATATAATATTACTTTCTGAATCATTCTGCCGATCCATTTCCAAGAGGAAATACAGAAAATTAAGCACAGTTTCAAAAGCATCCGTGATCTTCAGAATTATCATAGTAACGGGTTCCTGACTGAATGCGCAGGGTTGCTTTTTCATTTAATCGTGTATTATCGAGTTAAATGTCATCCAGAAACAATTAACTACAAAATGAAAGGTGTAATTATTACTTCATTACTCAATTATATCCATTTTTATTTTTGGTGCCACTGGGGAAATTTTATGTCAGAAGCTGCAATAATGTAAAAGTTTCATTGTTCAGAAAGGGGACTTGTTAGATGTCTAGGGTGTGGAAAAAGTCCAGATACCGTGACACTTACATGGTTGGTTTCATCTCACCAGGTTCCATTTTCTGCATATCTGAGACAAATTTTATTCTTTGCACTGATTTTTAAACAACATTGAAAAATAAATCCTACCCTTTTATTGCAAATGGGGCAATAGGTAGGATAGTGGTCAGGGTTGGTGCCTTGAAGTGTCATAGTTCATGTCCCACTCCTGTTGCGCCACCCTCAGCCCAGGTACTTACATTGAACTCACGGAGGATGAATTGTCTGCCGTATCAGAGGGTACAATACCACAACCTGCCTTTCATCAAAGTGTCAGAAAAGTAAAACATGTAAAATAATTGGTGTTCCAGATCTGTAAAACACTTATTAAATGTTTCACATATGTATTAATGCTGAATTAATTATTAAAACATTTAAGTGAGAAATTAATTAAATGTTTTAAAAAATGTTAAAAGCATTTACTTAATATATTAAATGCTAATGGGAGAAATTATTTACTGTTTAAATTTTCACAGTGCTCTCTGAGATTTCAAACTTTAATAAAATTACAGAGTGATATTTCTTATAAATATAAGCAATCTTATAGGAAATAAGATATTTCTTATACATATAAGTATGTGTTATGTCATGTTCGGTACTCCACACTCATTTTCAGTACAGTTCCAGGGAAGCCGTGTCATGATGCTGAGACTAGTTTTGAAACTGATACGTTTTTTCACAATCTGTCAGGCACACAGAATGAACTGGTATGTTTTTCCCAGAAAGTTTCTGCTAATGTGACCACTTGTAGCTATAACATCAAGTAAAAATTCCAAATTTAAATGTAGTTTTACTCACATAGAGACATTACCCAATTTAAATTAACCAGGAGCCCCCAGTGTAGCTCAACTGTTCGAAGCTTTTTTCTAAGATTTCATTGTTTATTTCTCTGTTCTTTTAATTCCGTAACATTTTTATATTGTTTGTTGTTTTGTTTTATTGGTTTAGACCTCATGTGCCAAAGTCTCTAATTCATTTGTGCCTAAAAATATACAGTATTATAACTTCAATAAACATGAGGATCCAAGATGTTTTAGATCACATAAAAATGTAAGTATGAACAATCTGAAAAGTATTTTAAAAGGACGGGAATTTAATTTTTAGCACGGAAGCGTAAACAAAGCCTTACACAGGATATTTAAAAACCAAGCAGCCGACACAGACAGTGATTGTGAAAGGTGCCTAACACACCCACACCACAACCTTCCCAGTGCCACAGAGTTCTCCTTAGGCCAGCATCATAGGGACAGGGAGCATAATGGTTACAGCTACTGCCTTTGGATCCGAAGGCTGCAGGTTTGCATCTCATTTCTGAGTGCTGTATCCTTAAGCAAAAGGTCTTTTCAACAAAAGAAATAATATCTAACTGTACAAATGGGTAAGTAATTGTAGGTAGATCAGCACTGTAAGTTGATTTGGCAAGAAGTGTTAGATAAATGTAACATCTGCACAGTTTGCCCGGGTTACATCCTGGGAAAGTAAAAGTGACTTTAAACTCATACTGACCAGTCATTAGTTTATAAGTGTTGCCTTTATTACTAAGAAAACAGAGGACTACTTTTACAGAAATTGAAATAATCACTATGTCCGGTAATGTTTTCCGCATTCAGAGTCAGTTATAGAGCTGTTGGAGTGAGCCCACAAGCATGTGTTTACACAAAACAATATTATATATGCTGACAACCATCTTTATAAAACTTTAAACATAAAGCATGACATATAACTTTGTGCATGTACATATGTTTGTACTTCATGCACCTACCCCTCCATCCATCCATCCATCCAGTTTCAATAACCGCTTGTTCTGAGCAGGGTCCTGGTAAACCGGAGCCTATTCTGGAAGCATTATGTGCAAGGCTGAGGAGGTACATCCTGGACTAAATGCCAGCCCATCACAAGGTAGCCACACACAGTCACTCACTCTAAGGGCAAAATAGCATTACCAGTTCACCGGATCTGCAAGTCTTTGGACTGTGGGAGGAAACAAGAGCACCTGGAGGAAACCCACATAGACACTGGGAGAACATGTAAACTGCACACAGAGTGAGCAGAAATCAAGCCCATGTTCTCTTGCTCCATCCAAGCTTAATATGAATTATTATGCAAAATTCTTGCAGCATTGTTTCTGTGTGATTCATAATGCAAGATTTTTCACAATAATTTTTACCATTGATAAGAATACCATTGCTTATCTGTATATCTTAAAATATTTTTTTTTTAAAAAAATGGTGGGAGGGTATCGGGATTTGCCTATCCTGTGTTTTATGCACCTACTTGATCGATGAACCTCGATGCAGCAAGTGGTAGGGAACAAATTAGGTTTGCTTGAGACTTTCGTGTCTGCAGCTATGTCTCCTTCTCTCAATGTAATGCATAAATTGTACTTTTGCTGAGATGTACGTCGCTTTGGGCAAAAGCGTCTGCAAAATGAATAAATGTAAATGAATGACCTATGGACATTGGGACCTTTTGCAGGGCACCATCTCCCATGTTCTACTGAATATGCCAGTAGTTCAAATACACACACACACATTTTCAGAACCGCTTGTCCCTTACGGGGTCACGGAGCCTACCCGACAACACAGGGCGTAAGGCCGGAGGGGGAAGGGGACGCACCCAGGATGGGACGCCAGTCCGCCGCAAGGCACCCCAAGCGGGACTCGAACCCCAGACTCACCGGAGAGCAGGACTGCGGTCCAACCCACTGCACCCCCTGTAGTTCAAATAGTCAAATGTTTATCTCATACTGTTTATTACAGCTTTACATACATCAAAATGTGCTCCATACATAACAACAGGTTTCTGCCCTGAGGTGTACCCTGCCTCATGCCCTCATGACTCTGGACCATCAGGAAACAGCACTGGACAACCTTTTATAGATGGATGGATGGATGGATGGATGGGCAGGCAGGTGGGCAGATGGATGAGCAGGCAGGTGGGCAGATGGATGGATGGATGGATGGATGGACAGGCAGGCAGATGGATGGATGGATGGATGGCTACTAGAAACAATTGGTCAGAAGGTGCTAGAAACACAGTAAAATGGCTGTGTCCTTTTCTTTCAGCAATGTGACTTTGCCCCAACCCAATGCGGTGTGTGTAGATACGTGAGTGGAGCTCCAGCCGCTGCCAGCGAGCCGGTGTGTGTGTGTGTGTGTGTGTGTGTGTGTGTGTGTGTGTGTGTGTGTGCCAGTGGAAATAGAGCCAGGAGGCCAGGAGAGGAGCTGCAGAGTCCGGGGCTTGGCTCCTGTCTGCCGCTCTCACTGCGCCACCGCCATGGTGTGTGGCGGAGCGTGAGGAGACAGACAGACAGACAGACAGACACAAACGCACACGCGCGCGCGCGCGCACGCACACGAACGCACGCACACGCACGTGCGTCGTCGAGGACATGCCGGTGCGAAACGGATACAACCTTGTGGAGGAAGCGGCGGCGGATCTGCGTGTCCCGCTGTACGACGAAGAAGCTTTTAGGCATGGTATCACCTTCCAGAGCAAGGTGTGTGTGCGTGAGTGTGTTCTGCTAAGAATGAATAGTCGCATCGTCTTCAGAATAATTCCAGCAATGAAATGACTGAGTCAGTGTCGAAGTGCAAATTATTTGAATTGATTCGTGTCACGACGCGCGATCTGTGTCTGGATGTTCGCCGAGCGAGTCCGAGTCAGACATCATCCCGAATTCCTTGTCGTCATAAATATTACAGTAATACAGCATTTAAGAGAAGCTATAAGATAAGATAAAACTTTTTTTATTCATCCCGAAGGAAATTGAATTCTTCTTGTGCCAGAGATTGCGCAAACAGATAACGGTAACCACAATAATTAAATATAAAAGTAAAAAAAAAAAATAAAATAAAATAATAATAATATTTCCTGTCCACCATGACTGGAGAGAAACATTTCTGGTCTCTGCTGAAGAAGTGTACTACAGTATTCATACAGTAAGTGAGTGTAATCTGGTCGACGGATGTTGGTTCCTTGTTTTGTGAAGATGTAGGCTATGTCTGTGTGTGTACTAAGTTACTGAATTTACTGAATTTCCCCTCTCTTGGGTCAATAATTATTCATCTTATCTGTTACACTCGTACCTCAACTTATGAGCACTGTTCGTACTGGAAGTGCGTTCATAACTCGAATTGTTCACAAGTCTGGATACCATCTCATGATCATAAAGCTCAGGAATACACCTTAATTCTTCAGTTTATTCTGGAGTTTGGTTGCGATCGAAATGTCAGATAAAGCTGTAATTACTTAAAAATTCACTGTCGGACTTATATTTATTCTATTTTTATCAATACTAGTATATAGTACAGTACTCAGTCTTCTTGAAGGACATGGTGGTGCAGCAGTTGGAACTCCATCGATAGGATTCCACCTTTTTTTTTATTTTTGTTTTATTATCATTTATTAATCTTCGGTGGGCTCACCACCTGCCGGAGAAACCGTAAGGGGCCGGTGCATTGTGAGTTGGGCGGTGGTCGGGGCCGAGTGCCCGGCCGACCCAAACCTCGGGCGCCAACTCTGGTTTTTGGGACTTGGAATGTCACCTCACTGGCGGGGAAGGAGCCTGAGCTGGTGCGGGAAGTTGAGAGATACCGTCTAGATATAGTCGGGCTCACTTCCACTCACAGCTTGGGTTCTGGAACCACTCTACTCGATCGAGGGTGGACTCTCCACTATTCTGGCGTTGCCCAAGGTGAGAGGCGGCGGGCTGGTGTGGGCTTATTAATAGCCCCCCAGTTCAGCCGCCATGTGTTGGAGTCTACCCTGGTGAATGAGAGGGTCATGTCCCTACGCCTTCGGGTTAGGGAACGGTCTCTCACTGTCGTTTGTGCTTATGCGCCTAGCGGCAGTGTAGAGTACCCGGCCTTTTTAGAGTCCCTGGGGGGTGTGCTGGAAAGCGCTCCCACTGGGGACTCTGTCGTTCTACTGGGGGACTTTAACGCCCACGTGGGCAGCGACAGTGATACCTGGAGGGGCGTGATTGGGAGGAACGGCCTCCCTGATCTGAACCCGAGCGGTGAGTTGTTATTGGATTTCTGTGCTAGTCGCGGTTTATCCATAACGAACACCATGTTCATGCATAAGGGTGTCCACCAGTGCACTTGGCACCAGGACACCCTAGGTCGGAGGTCGATGATCGACTTTGTAGTCGTTTCTTCTGACCTTCGGCCATATGTCTTGGACACTCGGGTGAAGAGAGGGGCTGAGCTGTCAACTGATCACCACCTGGTGGTGAGTTGGATTCGATGGCGGGGGAAAAAGCTGGATAGACCTGGCAGGCCCAAACGCATAGTGAGGGTCTGTTGGGAACGTTTGGCGGAGGCCCCTGTCAGAGAGGTCTTCAACTCCCACCTCCGACAGAGCTTCAACCAGGTCCCGAGGGAGGTGGGGGACATTGAGTCCGAATGGACTATGTTCCGCTCCTCCATTGTCGGTGCGGCGGTTCGGAGCTGCGGCCATAAGGTCTCCGGTGCCTGTCGCGGCGGCAATCCCCGAACACGGTGGTGGACACCGGAAGTAAGGGATGCCGTCAAGCTGAAGAAGGAGTTCTATCGGGCCTGGCTGGCTCATGGGACTCCTGAAGCAGCTGACAGGTACCGACGGGCCAAACGGAGCGCGGCTCTGGCAGTCGCCGCGGCAAAAACTCGGGCTTGGGAGGAGTTCGGTGAGGCCATGGAGGAAGACTTTCGGTCGGCCTCAAAGAGATTCTGGCAAACCGTCCGGCGACTCAGAGGGGGGAAGCGGTGTTCCACGAACACTGTTTACAGTGGAAGTGGTGCGCTGCTGACCTCAGCTGAGGATGTTCTCGGGCGGTGGAAGGAGTACTTTGAGGATCTCCTCAATCCCTCCGACACGCCTTCCGTAGAGGAAGCTGAGGCTGGGGACTCGGAGGGGGACTCGTCCATTACCCTGGCTGAAGTTGCTGAGGTAGTCAAAAAACTCCTCGGTGGCAAGGCTCCGGGGGTGGATGAGATCCGCCCCGAGTTTCTCAAGTCTCTGGATGTTGTGGGGCTGTCTTGGCTGACACGCCTCTGCAGCATCGCGTGGAGTTCGGGAACGGTGCCTCTGGACTGGCAGACCGGGGTGGTGGTCCCTCTTTTTAAGAAGGGGGACCGGAGATTGTGTTCCAACTACAGGGGGATCACACTCCTTAGCCTCCCTGGGAAAGTCTATGCCAGGGTACTGGAAAGGAGAATCCGACTGATAGTCGAACCTCGGATCCAGGAGGAGCAATGCGGTTTTCGTCCTGGCCGTGGAACACTGGACCAGCTCTATACCCTCACTAGGGTGCTGGAGGGTTCGTGGGAGTTTGCCCAACCAGTCCATATGTGTTTTGTGGACCTGGAGAAGGCATTCGACCGTGTCCCTCGTGGCATCCTGTGGGGGGTGCTTCGGGATTATGGGGTTCGGGGCTCGTTGCTACGGGCTGTTCGTTCCCTGTATGACCGGAGCAGGAGCTTGGTTCGCATTGCCGGCAGTAAGTCAGACCTTTTCCCGGTGCATGTTGGACTCCGCCAGGGCTGCCCTTTGTCACCGATTCTGTTCATTATCTTTATGGACAGAATTTCTAGGCGCAGTCAGGGAACGGAGGGTGTCTGCTTTGGTGGCCGCGAGATCTCGTCTCTGCTTTTTGCGGACGATGTGGTCCTGTTGGCTTCATCAAGTCAAGACTTGCAGCGTGCACTGGGGAGGTTTGCAGCCGAGTGCGAAGCGGCGGGGATGAGAATCAGCACCTCCAAATCCGAGGCCATGGTTCTCAGTCGGAAAAAGGTGGATTGCTCCCTCCGGGTTAGGGGGGAGTTGCTCCCTCAAGTGGAGGAGTTTAAGTATCTCGGGGTCTCGTTCACGAGTGAGGGAAAAATGGAGCGGCAGGTTGACAGGCAGATCGGTGCGGCGTCCGCAGTAATGCGGTCATTGTACCGGTCTGTTGTGGTGAAGAGGGAGCTGAGTTGTAAGGCGAAGCTCTCAATTTACCGGTCGATCTACGTTCCTACCCTCACCTATGGTCATGAACTCTGGATCATGACCGAAAGAATGAGATCGCGGATACAAGCGGCAGAAATGAGTTTCCTCCGCAGAGTGGCTGGGCGCACCCTTAGGGATAGGGTGAGGAGCTCAGTCACCCGGGAGGAGCTCGGAGTAGAGCCGCTGCTCCTCCGCATCGAGAGGAGCCAGTTGAGGTGGCTCGGGCATCTGTTCCGGATGCCTCCTGGACGCCTCCCTGGGGAGGTGTTCCGGGCTTGTCCCACTGGGAGGAGGCCTCGGGGCAGACCCAGGACACGTTGGAGAGACTACATCTCCCAGCTGGCCTGGGAACGCCTTGGGGTTCCCCCAGAGGAACTGGAGGAGGTGTGCGGGGAGAGGGAAGTCTGGAGTACTCTGCTCGGACTGCTGCCCCCGCGACCCGGCCCCGGATAAAGCGGAGGAAGATGGATGGATGGATGGATGGATCATTTATTAACATGAAGCAACATTAAAGTCTACTATAAAATGACTGCAAATAAAAATATGTCCTCTCCACAACCTTCTATTCAGTGTTTTGTGTCAGTTTTATACATGCAAGACAGTACCGTGTTCCTCCTGAGCATCTGGTATGAGAGGAGAATGCAACTATAAAGAAAGAATAAGTTTCAGTGTAATGGAGGAAAGTGTGGGCAGAGAATACTAAAAAGTTTCACCTTAAATGCCAGCTACGTGTGTCATTTGTGACTGAAGCCACAACAAAACTGGCCGTAAGATTGGAACTGATTCATGGCAGGAATGTGTTTGTCAGCATCTGCTCACTTTTAGTTTGTAACCAAAAAAAAAAAAAAAAAAAAACAGGAAAAAATTGACACATACCTGTATTTATTTGCTCGGTAACTTTCATTAATAAATTAAAAACACACTGAATAAAATCTATCCTGCACAGCTCCAAAGTTGCCCCTCTTCCCCATAGTGCTAAGTTTCTATTCTGGGTGTGTTTTGCATCAGAATAATGGTGGCAAGCAGAAATGCAGGTCATTTTACCTTCTGCAACAGAGAAAATCTAGAACACAGAACAGTGAAGGAAATGAAATCAGAAATAAGTTTATAAGCTGAGAAATGCTTGTGTCTTTGAATGTGCATAAGTGGGATGGTTGTAAAATGAGGTACAAGTGTACAGAGTGCAGTGAATCCCAATTAAGACTTATGTTGTCATTAAATACAGTGTGTTACTAAGTTTAAGTGGGTAATTTGTCAAAATTTAGAGATAAATGTATGGTTTTTTTGACTGAACAAAGTCATTGGCCTGGTGTAATACAGTCCCCACTCACTTTTTATAATTGTGTGTTTTCTGCAAGGTGTGTACCACATTTCACGAGGACAGTTTGTTTACTGACTGGGAGAACTGTTATAGTTCTTTTTTTTTTTTTTGCTCAGGAGTCTCACAACTTTTTGGAAGTTCTTGAAAATACTCATCTTTATCCTGGCAGGGCATAACGAAGAAAAGTCATGTATGGAAAGTACCTGGAAGACCATTCGGTGTACCGAGTAATGAAGCTGCTCAATAGGAAAGTGTGGATGAATTAGATCTGCATGATGTGTGCAGCTATTGAGTCTCCACAACATGTTTCCCAAGAACACCTGGCTGCCTACACGATTAGACAATTTTGTGCCGTTGATTGTAGTGACCTTCTTGTGTTTGCCGTTCACAGTACGTTGGCAGCCTGAACATGCCAAGGCCCAGCAGTCGCGTGGAGATCGTGGCAGCCATGAGGAGAATCAGGGTGAGGTGTTTACCTTTGAGTGGGAACAAACCATCACACACATGCACTTAACCTAGATGCAATGAACACTACAATATGTCCATTTACTGTTACATTGGTTGTTTCAAAAACAAGTCCAGGAAGCCCAACTTTGTGGTGAGTTTGACATTGTTCTCATTTGAAGTACTTTGGAAAGTGGTTTCATGCTTGACGGTGGTATCCAGCTTCATCCATAATTTAATTTTTGCAAGTTCTGCGACTGTCCGTTTGTACAGAACCAGTCAAAAGTTTGAGTACACTTGTTGGAATGTACACTTTTCATAACTGACTAAGCATTACATCATATAAGCTTCTGTAAAGGCTCTGTGATACACTATAATTCCAGGATAAGATCTGCACCACTGCAACTTCGCATTGGACGAGCACAGTTTACTGTAACTTTTGACTGGTGCCGTATATTTTAAGCTTCAGCAAGTCAAATGGTCAGATGAGCTTTTGCCAGAAAGAAATGGTTACGAACTTTGTAATGATATAAAATCACCAGCACTAGAAATGTAATGGAAAGCCTTGCGTTGTTTTTTAGGGAGTTGGGGGGCAAAGCCATTTCCAGTTCATCTTGAACATATTCAACTGCGCTTTCACATGTGTTTGTGAGGCTTCAGAAATAACAAGGTAAAGGTCATGGTTCCTGCCAGCCTGTCAGTTTACTTCCTGAGGTGTCGATTTGCAATTCAGGACCCAGCGGGCTCCTGTGTACCCAGAAGGATCCCCATTGGTTTTAATGAGAGGAAGTGTGTGCATGATTGAGCGGCAGCTTTGAGTCCATTCCGCCTCCACCCTCAGCTGGGTTCAGTGAGAGAAGCACAAAGGAGGAGGTCTCATTCACTAATTCTCTACTGGCTCATTGGTTTCCTGACCTGGATCGGCATTGTCTTTTTCATTGAAAAATACTATAGTAATACTATAGACGGAATCACCTTTTTGCTTTTAAGAGAAAGCGGTTTATTAACAGTTCATACATTTGTTACCTGTAGTCCAGTTTACGTTATTCTGCATGGGCACTGCAGTGTTGGCTACATACCAGGAAGCATGTAGACAGGGCAGTAGCTAGGAATTATGGTCCTGAAAAAAATAACCCCCCCACCCCTTTAAGTGTAATAAAGTGATTACTGCTAGAATTTCTCTGGGTCCTCTTCAGACATGGTTCCTAAAATTATCAGCACCATTCATCCCACTAGCAACAGCCCTGCATGTACACAAATACATAAAACAGTCTGTGAACCATTTCTGGACAAGGCATTCTTGCCAAAGCTTTGTATCTGTTGACACTTATGTTAATCGTGGGTTTAGAAACATTAAATAGAAATGTCAAAATTTCCAAAAGGATTTTTCCTCGTTTGCCCATTCTTTTCTCTTAAATATGTTACAACAGTTTGTAATGCAGAACCACTGCATATTCCGAGTAGATTTAGCAGGCTTTTAATAACTATACTTGCAACTACTTACCTAGCTCATCCTTGAATGCAAAACAAACTCACAAAGCTTAGTTATTCTCCAGCTTTCTGCACATATGCCACTGAATATATTTAAGTGATATCACATATGAGCAACCACACTTTCTTATGTTAAAGTCCATTTGAAAGATATTAGCACAATGTACCAGTCGCTGTTATTTGTATGAGTAAGAGTAGCTGTAAGGCTCACTAAGGCGACAGGGTTATTTTAAGACAGAAGGTATTACTTATTTAAAATCCTCACTGCCTTCACTGACAAGGATATCATCCATTTTTAGGTTAACAACATCTAAACCTGGTCTGTGCACTGCAACTTCTCCGCAAGACGCTAGAGAACTGAAATACGGAAATAAAATAATCAAATGGAGAAGTCTTTTTGCCAGTGGGAGAAAGATAGAATAAAGTGAAAACCCACACACACACCTCCACATAAAGGGTCGCACACATACACAATATCTGCTGGTCCTGGTGGGCTTTTAGTAAATAGTTGGGTTAGGTATGATCAGCATCAAGTTCAGTTTTACTGTGTGTTTATTCTGTAGGGAGGAAAGAAAATTCTCTTCTCTTTCTGAGATCATTTCTTGAATGTTTCTGAGGCAACTCCCAGTAGTCACGATAAAGCAAAGGTTGTAAGGAAGCATTGTAGATGCAACGTAAATTAAGTTCCCTTATTTATAGCGAAAGAAGTTGATGAACATGGACAACACAGGCAATCAAGGGCTTTTCTGTGAAGTAAGCCCATAGTGCTGTATTTCTCTAAAGTCCTTTTTTATGTTTTCCGTAGTGTTCATCCATTAGTGATTTATGTGGGTATCTCTGTTCCTGTGATGCTGCATATACTCAGTGATTTCAGCACTGCTCCTCTTTGATAATAAGCCAATATTTTAAATTTCTTTTTTGGGAAAGTAGTGGGATGATTTTGCTTTTCAGCTCAACACAAAAGTGATCTTTTAAATATTTAACTGGAAAAGAGAGCATATGCATGGGTGCAGTAATGTGTGAAGTTAATGACACACCTTGTGCTGTCAAAGTGACAGGATACTTAATACTTAACAAGTGACAGGAGCAATACTTAATGGGTGTGTCTGTGAGACTACTTGAGCGGATGCTTCCGTGATGAAAACAAGCAAAACCTGTAGCCAGTGAAGTCCTACCACAATCCCCCTCTGCCCCAACTTGCAAACAGTCCAGATCTCATCAAAGCAATTCCTTTTGTTTGTCTCCCAGCGCTGTGGACAGCCCTGCTATTGGCGGTTGCCTAGTCCTCATGCAGAGCCAAAGAAAAAATCCATTCACTGATGCCATTCCTCCATTCTGCCATGGCTGTTATCCCAGAATGCAGCTGGATAGGTCTGGAGAAAGCTAAGTGCTCTGCTGCATTAATGACTGACGGATAAAAGGCTGCCGTTATTTTCATTCAGGCAGCAGAATGCCGAACATAGCACCGAACAGACAGCTAAACACACAAATTCTCAGCACCCGGGCCATTAGTCTTTCAAGCAGTCAGTCCGAGATAAATATACATAATGGCTGGATTTCTCCTTTTCCCTCCTTTCTCACTATTAAAAATAACCACAAATACTGTATGTGTAGTCCAAGTCAGCTTTTATCGGCTAAGTAAGAGAGTACAGAAGTGGTTTATCATTGCCCTTTTTTGCACGTCTTTTTCACTGTGGATGGAAGCCCCCACAAACAGAGGGGCAAGATGCAAACCGTGGACAGGCTGAGCGGGGACCAAACACAATGCATGTGCTGTGAGGCACCAGTATTATGTATACATCTGTGTATGTTTATTACCTCTGATTTTATTCACCCATGTGATGCCAAACATTTACCCCTAATTGGAAAGGTTAAAGATATTTTTAATTTTAAAATAGCTCAAAGTTGATAAAAATATTAAAATAGATGCATTACAGCATAATTCTTACATGTAATATAGCTTTATCCAGGACTTTTAAGGTACCTATCCAAAAAACAAATCAAAGTAGCTCTTTATTATTATGTTTTTACTGATTTCATATGTATCTATATTGATCTTTTACTGAATCTAACTTATTAGTAAAATGGATATTTGGATCCATCTATCCATTTTCTTGGCTGCTTAGTCCTTCTAGGGTCGCGGTGACAATAGGGAGGGCAGAGAAGCCCAGACGTCCTTGTCCCTCGCAGCTTCCTGCAGCTCAACCCTGGGGATCCCCAGCAGCTCCCAGCCCAACTGGGAGAAATAATCTCTCCAGCAGGTCCTGGGCTGACCTCGGGGTCTCGTCCCAGTTGGCCGTGCCCAATATACCTCCAAAGGGAGGCACCCGGGGGGCATCCTTACCAGATGCCTGAACCACCTCAACTGCCTCCTCTCAATGTGGAGGAATAGCGGCTCTACTCTGAGTTCCTCCTGGATGGCATAACTCCTCACCCTGTCACAGAGAGTGAGTCCCACCAACCTGCGGAGAAAACTCATTTCAGTCACTTATATCCATGATCTTGTTCTTTCGGTAATTACCTAGAGTTCATGACCATAGGTGAGGGTAGGGACATAGACCAACCGCTGAATGGAGAGCTTTGCCTTATGGTTCAGCTCCCCCTTCACCACTACAGTCCGGTACAGTGACCGCAGTATTGCTGTCGCTGCTCCCAGTCTGCAGCGGATCTCACGCCCCCTTCTTCCCTCACTCGTGAATAAGACCCCAAGATGCTTAAACTCCTCCACCTGGGGCAAATTCTCTCCCCTTACCTGAAGGGGGCATGCCATCCTTTTCCATGAGAGAACCATGGATTCAGACTTGGAGGTGCTGATCCTCATACCAACTGCTTCACACTCGGCTGCAAACCGTTCCAGTGCATGCTGGAGGCATCCATGTGACAGTGCCAAAAGGACATCATCATCCGCAAAAAGCAGAGACATCACCTTCTAGTCCCCACATAGAATGCACTCCTGACCTCGACTGCGCCTTGATATCCTGTCCATTAAAACCAAAAACAGGAGTGGGGACAAGGCACAACCTTGGCGGAGTCGAACACCCACATTGAACAGGCTTAACTTAATGCCAAATATGTGGACACAGCTCTCGCTCCGTGTGTGCAGAGACCGAATGGCCCACAGCAGTGTCCCCGGCACCCCATACTCTCGAAGCACCTTCCACAGAATTTCTCGGGGAACACGGTCATAGGCCTGAGGTTCAACTATCCGCCGGAGCCTTCTTTCCAGCACCCTGGCATAGACTTTCCCAGGGAGGCTGAGAAGTGTGATACCCCGATAGTTGGCACACACTCTCCAATCCCCTTTCTTAAAGATAGGGACCACCACCCCAGTTTGCTAATCCAAAGGCACTGTCCCTGAGGTCCATTCAATATTGCAGAGGCGTGTCAGCCCTATGACAGCCCCACAACATCCAGGGCCTTAAGCAGTTCTGGGTGAATCTCATCCACCCCCAGTGCTTTGCCACTGTGGAGCTTTCCAACTACCTGAGTGACTTCCACCAGGAAGGAAATGGACTCTGGTATCCCGGAAGCCTCTGGCCCTGACTCCTGTAAGGGAGGCATATCTCTCGGGTTTAGGAGTTCCTCTAAGTGCTACTATGCTGATGATACCCAGCTCTTCCTCTCCTTTCCACATGGTGCATCAGACATCTCCGCACGCATTGCTGCCTGCCTGTTGGACATCTCTTCATGGATGTATGATCATCACCTCCAACTCAACCTTTCCAAAACAGAGATTCTTTACCTCCCAGCTGGCCTGTCCTCCTGTCACGACCTGTCGATCACACTGGACAACTCACTCATTTCGCCTAGCTCCTTCGCTAAGAGTCTGGGAATAACGATTGATGCTAGTCTGTCATTCTCTCAACATATTGAAGCCACAACCCGGTCCTGCAGATACATCCTGCATAATATTTGTAGGATCCGTCCCTACCTCAATACTGACTCCGCCCAACTACTTGTCCAGGCTGTGCTGACTTCCCGTCTGGACTACTGCAGCTCTCTCCTGTGTGGCCTTCTTGCTAATGCCATCAAACCTCTGTAGCTTTTACAGGATGCTGCTGCACAAGTTGTGTTTGATTTGCCAAAGCGCTCCCATGTGTCTCCTCTCATTTCTCTGCACTGGCTTCCTATAGTTGCCCGAATAAAATTCAAAACCCTGGTTACTGTGTACAAATGCATCAATAGAACTGCTCCCAGCTATTTACAAGACTTAATCAACCACTACACCCCAGCCAGGCCCCTTGCTCGTCTACTTCTGCTCGCTTGGTGGTCCCGTGCATGAAAGGTAAAGCTCGGAGGTTCTCGGTTCTGGGTCCATTGTGGAGGAATGACCTTCCCCTGTCACTCAGAACTGTTGAAACTCTGTCTACTTTCTTCTGTCTACTCACCTTTTCCAGATCCACTTCACCCAAGATCTCTCCAGCTCATTTACGATGTAACTGTTCACGCATCGTAATTCCATAAGCATCCCCTGATACAACCTTTATTCAGCCACTACTCTGGCATTGTACTTGCTTATTTGTCTATCTAATAATATTTAAAAAAAAAAATGGTGGGAGGGTATCGGGATTTGTCTGTCCTGTTTTTTATGCAGCTACTGGATCGATGAACCTCGGTGCAGCAAGTGGTAGGTAACAAACTAGGTTTGCTTGAGACTTTCATGTCTGCAGCTATGTCTCCTTCTCTTAATGTAATGCATAAATTGTACTTTTGCTGAGATGTATGTCGCTTTGGACAAAAGCGTCTGCTAAATCAATAAATGAATAAATGAATGAATGAATAAAGTGCTCCTTCTACCTCCCGATAATGTCCTTATTTGAGGTCAGAGTTTCTCCACCTTTGCTGAGCACAGCCTGAGTCGGAAGCTCCTCCAACCCCTCCTGAGCCATGGATGGTTCTCCAGAACCTCTTTGAGGCCAACTGAAAGTCATTTTCCATGGCCAGTTCGAACTCCTCTCATGCTCTGGATTTTGCTTCTAGAACCGCAGCCGCTGCTGCCTTTTTTTGCCTGCCGGTACCTGTCTGCTGAGTCAGGAGTCCCCAGAGCCAACCAGGACCTAAAGGCCTCCTTCTTCAGCTTGACAGCTTCCCTTACCACCGGTGTCCACCAACGGGTTCTTGGGTTGCTGCCATGACTGGCACCAACAAGCTTTTGGCCACAGCTGCTCCTGACTGCTTCTACAATGGAAGTTTTGGACAGGGTCCATTCAGACTCCATGTCTCCTACCTCCTCTGGGACATGGGAGAAGTTCTCACGGAGGTGGGAGTTAAAATCATTCTGGACAGGATCCTCTGACAGTCGTTCCCAGCACACCCTCACTTTGCATGTGGGTCTCCCGGATCTGTCTCTCAGTTTTCCCCTCCATCTGATCCAGCTCACCACCAGATAGTGATCGGTTGACAGCTCAGCACCTCTCTTCACCCGAGTGTCCAGAACATGTGGCCTCAAGTCAGATGAAATGACTACAAAGGCAATCATTGACCTTTGGCCCGAGGAGCTCTGGTACCAAGTACACTTATGAGTATCCTTGTGTTCGAACATGGTCTTTGCTATGGACAAACCCATTTGGGGTTAGATCAGACAAGCCATTCTTCCCAATCACCCCACTCCATATTTCCCAGTCATTGCCAACGTGAGCGTTGAAGTCCCCCAGCAAGACTATGGAGTCTGTAGGTGGGGCCCTGTCCAGAACCCCACCCACTCTCTCCAAGAAGGTTGAATACTCTGAACTGCTGTTTGGTGCATAAGCACACACAACAGTCAAAGTTTTCCTCTTTGCGACCTTAAGTCGCATTGAGGCGACCATCTCATCCCGTGGGACAAACTCCGACTGTATAGCAGCCAGCTGGGGACTTGTGAGTATCCCCACACCCGCCCGGCGCCTCTCAACCTGTGCAACTCCTGAGTAGGAAAGAAACCACCCCCTATCAAGGAATTTGGTTCCAGAGCCAACATTGTGAGTGGAGGTGAACCCAGCTATATCTAGTTGGTATTTCTTAACCTCCTGCACCAGTTCCAGCTCCTTTCCCCCCCAGTGAGGTTACATTCCATGTTCCAAGAGCCAGTTTCTGATGCAAGGGTCCATGACACCATGAGCCACCCTACCCCCTCCTGCTGCCTGGAAGGCATTGCACCCGACCCCCATGCTGGACCTTGCAGGTGGTGGTCCCATATGGCCCCCACATATTGCCTTTTCGGGCTGAGCCCGGCCAGGTTATGTGGGCTGCCCAGCCACCAGGCACTCGCCTAAGAATACTGCCCGAAGGCCTGACTCCAGTGGTGGGTCCTGGTGACCCTATTCCAAGCAGGGTAAACGTTGACTTGTTACATTTGCCATAGAGCTTTTTTGGATCATTTTAGTCTGGATCTTCACTCCAGACCTGGTCATCATGGGAGACCCTACCAGGAGCATACTGCTCCCGACGATATAGCTTTGGAGATCCTAGATCACGCAAGCCCTTCCGTCATGTTTCTACCAAGTAAGCTACAGTTATTTACTCATTTATACAGCTAGGTAATTTTTACTGGAGCACTTCGGGCTGCATACCTTGTTCAAAGGTGGGAATTGGACCTGGCTCCTTTAAGTGCAAAGCAGCAGCTCTTACCAGTACACTATGCGCTCTTTTATTATACCAAGCACACAACAATTTATTTGGAAGTTTTGCTATGAGAAGGGGCATAAACTTAGCATACTGCACTCCCAGGAAAAGAGACTGGCTGATGTTCTCTCCTGAGTGGGTGCCTAGTGTACCACTGTGCTCTTTAAAGCAGATTCTGTCATAGCACACGCTTTGTTGTTGCACTATTATTGCGTGCCGAACAAGCTCTTGACTGAAAAGATGCATGGCGCTATTGCCATCTGGATCTGCGGTGACAGGGATTCGTTTTGCATCGTTGGCAAAACAATTGAATTTTCCCCTGACTGTCACTAAAGTGCCTACAGTTATATTTAGTGGAACACAATCCAGCACAGTGATGGTCTGGGAGACATAGCCTGACAAATACACAGGTTTTCTGTCTGATATTCCCTACCAACAGCACTGGAGCAGATCTTATCCAACTGCCTGTAAACATACAAATTGAATGTTATGATCAGTAGCAGTTTCCCACACTGACAGCTGCACGCTGGGGAGGGCAAAGGAACGGCCAGCCTACCCAGGTTGAACACTCCCTTTAAAGAGTACAACTGATAAGAAGGTGGGAGTGGTGTGTGTTGTTTTGAGTTACTGGTTAAATGTACTGTAGTTATATCTATATAATTGTTATTTTGGGGACTGATTGCTGTTTGGTTGCCATGGTTGCCTATTTGGGAATATTTTGAGCTTCTGCTGGTTTTCTCTTTTCACACTTTCTTTCTAGTATTTGATCTGACTTTTTTCTTTGTTGCTTTGGGGTTTCGTTCTTGATATATATGGCAAGGATGTCTAATAATTACCGGAAGGTGTCACCGACAGAAGTGCAGGAGACAGGAGTTAGGGCCCAAGTATGGGATTGCTTATTACTTCTTCGAAGGGCAAGTCAAGAATCGTGGTCGGGGTCATGCATAGGTCAATGAATCGAGAAGCGAATGTCGTACTAAAGGATGATCCGAGGGCATGGTCGAAGAACGAAGCCATGGTTGAGGTCGGGACATCAGGACTTGGGGTAAGGAGATGGGGTTGTCTCAGAGAGATTCCGCAACATGGGAGCAATGGCATGGCTTCTTTTATATTCAATGTCACTGATTCCTGCATCGGTACGGTAAACTGTGGTGTGGTTGGGGGCGTGACAAAAGCTACCCACTGCTGCCACACACCTGGTCATTTCCTCGGGCCAGATGCACTCTAGATTATAATCTTCAATAGTGTTTAGCCTCAAAACAACTTGGAACCTAGACAATGTGCTGTGATTTAATTTTCAGCTACTTTTTTTCTTCGCACAGAACTTTTTCTGATTTACTCAGGAAGGCTTAAGCGTGAAACCAAGAGTGAAATTGAATCATATATTATTTTGAGCACAGACAGCTTTGCTTTAGAGAAACTGTGTTTCATCTCCAAAGTGACAGTGATACCCTCACTAAAATAAATCACAATAAGCCTTATATAGACAAGATCTCCCAAGAACGACCACCGCTGAGCTGGCAGAAAGCAGTTTGTAAAGCTTGCGCTGTGATGTTAACAACTTTTACAGGGGCTGCAGAGCTGTGCCAAATGGCCATTACAGAAAGTGTGCAATAGAAGAGGATGCTGACTGAAGTGGGCTGCTTTGACCCTATAGGCTTTCTCATTCCAGCCTGTCACAATGCAGCTACACAGATGTGATAAACCAGAGGAAGTACAGAATCACAACAGAGGCAGTGCAAGTGGCAGTGGTAAGGCAGTACACGCAGCATACAGAGGATATTATTACTAGTGGTTTTCCACTAAGCTCCAATACTGCCATTTTAGATGTAGGCTATTGTGTGTCTGCAGTTTCAATGAGATGTGGTCAAACAATTTTTCTAGGGCATTCTTGAAATGATAAAGTTCGTATCACAGGGAGACGGGCTTGCCGTGACCCCGCTTGGGGCAAGCGGTTTCAGACAATGTGTGTATGGAACTAATAAAAGAAATCACCAAGAGCCAACACACAGTCTGAAACCGCTTGTCCCAAGTAGGGTTGCGGTGAACCGGAGCCTAACCTGGCAACACAAGGCTGGAGGGGGAGGGGACACACCCAGGACAGGACACCAGTCCACCGCGGGGCACCCCAAGCGGGACTTGAACCCCAGACCCACCGGATAGGAGGACCCGGTCAAACCAGCTGCACCACTGCACCCACTCTAGACCCACTATAAAAAAAGCAATAAAACCTACAGCAAACCTGTGCAAAAACTTGACAATAATACAAAAAATGACTAGCAATATAAAACTAAAACCATGCCATAAAAAATGTTACATTTATTTGATGCTTTCTTCCAAAGCCACTTGCAACTATTTACCTATTTCTAGAGCTGGGTAACTTAACTGCAGCAATTCCATAATCGGTGATGTGATTAAAATCCAAACTTTTCCTGACATGACCCATAAGAGAAATACCCTCCAGTGACCATAGGAAGCGCTACTTGGCCCCAACAACAACAACCTGCACACTTGTTCCTAATGTGACTATCAGTCCAGTATAAAAGGAGCAAACAACAGAGGCTAGACTACAGATTCTTTATCAGCCCTCTACCTGCAATATCCTAGTGGTCTTTTTTTTTAACTCACCAGTTTCCCAAACCCCATTCTTTTTGTGTTTCTGTTCCAGTCCTGTCTGCACCAGTCTGCTGCACTCATTACCACCGTGTTCCAGTCCTGTTTTCCGTCACGCCTCTGTGTTATAGTACAAGTCACGTACCCCTGTTCCATTTACAGCCTTTGTACGAATACCCGGTGTTACTGTTTGTTCTGTGTTCATTGTATCGCCTCTGCACTCTCCTTTTCAATTTGCACTCTGTGTCCGGACGTTACAATAATGCATGTCCGCGTCTGTGTCACGTCCAGACGTTACAATTTCAGCCAAAAATCAGCCGCTGTGATCACTACATTGCCTGTTGCCTTACATGTATTCTTTTCGCCTTTCTCCAAAGCGATGTACATCTCATGGAAAATACAATGTGTGCATTACATTAGCAGAAAGAAAGGCGTAGCTGCAGACGCGTGATTCTGAAGTACAGTTAGTTTGTTTTTTCCACCGTACGAACCAATCTACGTCACACTAGTAGCTGCATAAAAGTTTATCCGAATTTCGACAATTCCTAATCACATTCCTAAAACATTTACATTACATTACATGAGCGGAAGGTTTATCCATTGTTCATCCATTGTTTATCAGCTGGTTTAAGGGAAAGTGTAAAAAAGGGGCAAAATCATATCCCGATGTCGGTCAGTCCAGATGGGAAAGAGCTCAGTTTCTACAGCCAGCCTCATGTCTTATGCTGGAAGACAGGAGGTGCAACCTATTGGTCAGTCGGAACCTAACAATAGAGAGAAAGGAAAACGAGGACTAAGAAAGGGCACCGCGGAATGTGTGCAGTCACATAACACGAGTCACAAAAACCAAATCTTCCAATGTCATCGTGGCTTGATTAAAGAAGCATATTTCCCGCATAACAGTCAGTAGTGAAGTACTCCTAATGTTCCTCACGTTCATCTAAAAAGAGTCTCTGGCTCAGTAAGCACTTACTGAATGGGGTTCAGTGCTGCCTTTGGCACTGAACTGAGCTCACCATTCAGAATGTAAAGAACTGTGACACCAGAGATGGAATTCCTATTAGGCTCTCTGCAGTCTAACGTATCAAGTCATTCCAGGCCATTTCCTCCACTTGCACCTTCTAACGCAACAGTGTTTCCCCAAGTCAAACTGCCGTATTTATTTGTGAAAGTACTGCTATTTGGGAGTTCAGGTGAATTTGACAAAATGCCATTACTGAAACCCTGCTGAATTTTTATTGGAAATGAATGGATGTCTCGGGAAATGTTGCGCAGCGTTATCTGTTCTACAAGAAGTTCTCTTTTCCACAAATACCTCTGTGTGTGTACGTGTGTGCCTGTAGTTCAATTGCAGTGCCTCGGTAAATATGCAGAGCGCCATAAGTACACGGTGTTTGTATAATTCCATGACATCAATCTTAGTAGTCTTGAATTTAAATGTGAAAATTTTCATTAAACAAGTAATAAAATCATAGCAGCGGTAAAATGAGGACTATACATTGGCTCGCCGTGTTACCAGTGGTCAAGTTACAGAATTCCCCAAACATTTTGTCCTGTTTCTTTTTATTTGTGTTTTCTTCACTTATTTATTTTCTAAATATCCTTATTATAGGTGACCTGTACATGCTCAACCAACACATTTCAAAAACACACTCAGATTTTAACTTTGGACTTTCGAAGAAATCAAGTAATGAACTTGTATTTTATTCACAGAAATGTGACTCTATCTGGTGCAATTAAGTCAAATCTAGAGATGATTTGGAGGCTGTAGAGGAAACCTGGATGAGTTTCCAGATTAGCACATGTTTTCTTGCAGATCTTTGTGCTTTAGCTGTGGAGCTCTGGTTCCAGCTGGAACAGAGAAACAAATTACCACCCAGGACATCCAGGTGATGGTTGTTTGCATTCTCATATTTGTCACGTCATGCTGTCATCTCCGTAAAGGTCATGTCTGGATACTTTGTCATCTAACCCCCCTAGCCCAGTGTAAGCCACTACATGTTGCTTGAAAGCCGAGTGAGCCTGTTTGTTTTCTTCTCATGTTGCAGAATGAATTTAAGACAAAATGCATCAAGAAGAAGAAAGTTAGCATTGTCGTGTCTGTGGATGGCGTGAAAGTGATCCTCTGGAAAAATCAGAAGGTGAGTGTTTACTAGTAAGTCTACCTGTTATATCAGTTTTCAAAATGCGGAACAATAATTCTCTTTGTCATCAGCCATCCTACTGTCCACTTGCAAGCATTCGTCTACTTTGTTTCAGTTTGGTTTCCTCGGGGTCACTTTTACCACCTACATATAAAATTAATATTTGAGTTATAAAATATCTGATTTTACTGAGAAATGCTTTCTTGTGAATCCTTGCCTATCTTTACAGAGGAAGGAATGGACATGGGATGAGAGCAAGCTGCTGGTTCTGCACGATCCCATATACAGGTGAGTCTAGTTCTACGTCTGACTCACTGGATAGATCTTTAGATGGCAGAGCAAGTAAAGAACTTCAGATCCTCAGTTTGTCTTCGTCGTGATCTAGCAGCCCCTATAAGCTTGAGACCTACACACTTGGACTGCCACTCATCTGTGTGGCTGAACCTCTACAGGACGTCTTCTCTCTGGGTGACTGAAAATGTGGTGTTACTATGTGTTTCTAGCACAGGACTTTGGATCTGAGTGTTACAAACCATACTTGGCACAAAAAAAGTTCTAGACTGTAAACCTCATTAAAATACCAAAAAAAAAAATTAAAATCTGTTATCTAAACGCTGACATTATTACCTATACCAGAAAAGCAGCAGCTGATAAAAGATAACACTTAAATAATGTAGTAATTAAAAATTCATGCTGTAGGATTTTCTATGTGTCCCATGACTCCCGAGAGCTGAGGGTCTTCAGCTACATCGCCCGAGATGGATCAAGCAGTTCTTTCCGGTGCAATGTCTTCAAATCCAAGAAAAAGGTAGGCTCTGATAGCAACAACAGTGCAGTGCTGTAAGAGGGGTCATCTGGACCTAGCCACATCATCATGCATGTGGCCATATGAAATGTGTGTGTGTGTGTGTGTGTGTGTGTGTGTGTGTGTGTGTGTGTGTGTGTGTGTGCCCCCAGGTCCAGGCGGTGCGCATTGTGCGGACTTTAGGCCAGGCCTTCGAAGTGAGCCATCAGTTGAGCCTGCAGAATGCACAGCAGCACCTTGGAGAGAGCCAGAGTTCAGAAGAGGAGCTGTCAGGTGACAGTAAGAAAAACATGCTTTAGGAAGGAAAGTCACACACAGCACCGGTGCCAGTACACTTACTGCAAAGTAGTTTTTGCCATGATTGCCAGCAGTGTAAGTCACGGTCATTAGTTTGACTTCTCCTTAGCTTTTCCTCTTCACCAGATAGTTCTTGCACAGCTCTGAGGTGTGTTTGCGCTATCATCTCCCTATGATAGTGTGGGTTTCCTCCAAGTGCTGTAGTTTCGTCTCCCGGTCCACAGACGTATGTTCTGGGTGATCTTGGGAATCCAGATTGCCAGTAGTGTGTGTATGTACAAGTGGGTATGTTACTTCAGCTGCATTAATGTGTGAATGATGGCTGGAGTTCAGTGTTGTGCGATTAGCATTGTAAGTCACCTTGGGTAAAGGTGTCACCTAAATACAGACTAATCGTGATATGTTGTTTTGAAAAAAGCATCTGCTAAATGAATAGAAGTAAATGTTACCTTTTTGGTGTGTGAAGCACTGCTCAACCTGCAGTAGTCCTGATAGAAGGGCATGCCTCTGATGTGCACTAAGATTACCATGCTGGTTGAGGTTGCCATAGACTTGGTGAAGGTTACCAATTCTGCCAACAGCAAAGCAACCCCAGACCATGACACTGCTTCCTCCCTGATGGATAGTGAGAACCACACAGGCACAGCCCATTGCTCACTGTCTTCACATTTTACAAATACTTGGCAGCTGAACCTAAATAATTCAGATTTTGACACATCCATCCATAAGATCAACTTGTACTCCTCAGACACCCAGTTTCTGTGTGGTTTTGTCCCATCAAAGTATGGTTTCAAGCATGTGAAGTCAAACTTTTGACTGGTGGCGTACGTTTGTATTCTGTAATACACATGGACAGACAGGGCACTAAATCTGTCGTTACCAGTGAACTAATACAGCTTTGCAGAGGCTCACATGTTAAATACAGCTTTTGTAGGACAATCTTACAGAACATTATTGCGATCAAAGGTCAACAGCTGACCGGAGCTCAAGAGGGTGTGGAGGATGCCACTAGGAAGGGGACCCTAGCAGGAAGGCCATGTGACCAGGCAGCTAGAGAAGATCCTGGAAGCGAGGAGTTGGATATGCTCAAATCAAGCTATGATCTTAAAGCCAGAGACTCACAAGTAAGTCCTGTTCAACTGATAAAGTCAGTCGGTAGGAAGGGCATCGCTTGATTTAAAAGCAATAGCTTGAGTAACACGTTTCCTTTTCCATGGATTCTGCAAAGGCGTGGGAATGTGTGCATTTCTAGCCATTCTTCCAAACTGTTTGTATGGGATGGATGTTGGGAAACTGGGGGAGCATCTCACCAGGAGCAGATGATTGGACTTAGAAAGCTCTTTGTTTTTCTCATTATTTTCTTATTTTTTGTTGTTTTTAATTTTGTTTTTAAAATAAGTTGCTGCAAAGTCTGCTGTATGCTGTCAAATAAACCCTGCATCATTCCTCCTTCCTCTGCTACATACAGTATGTAACGTAGCAGTACCAGGTCATATTTGGTCATATTGCCATCTGCTGGCACTCTACAACAAGCACAAGTACTGCAGTATACAGATAGTCCCCCAGTGTATGACGTCTCTCACACACATCACTCATTATTTGTGACCATGTCTCGATGTAAGACACTTTAACCACACAGATTCATTGCCATACCTGTATAGGGATGCATTTCAATATTCTGTTTTATAGCATATTTTAATATATGCAGTATTTAATGAGAGGATTGCTGTCACAGCACCCAGACTGTTTGGCCTTAGGTCCAAATCCAGTTACGACTGCATGGAATGTGTATGTTCTCTCCATGGCTGTGTGGACTTCCTCCACGGGTCTAAAACGTGCTTTTCAGGTGAATTGGTGACTGTAAATTGGCTCTAATGTACAAGTGTGTTTGGCGACCCTGCTATGTACTGACGTACCATCCGGGGTGTACCTTCCGCAGCCTCACACCTGTGCTTTCCGTGGTGGTGGCATTGCGATACCGTGTAAATTTGGACATCGTTTACTGAATCCAAACAGAAGGAGCTTAAAAAAATTGTTTTCCGTAAGAGTAAATCAGAGATGGCAAAACTGTTGGTTCGACTTTAACAGGATTGTGCCAAGTGGAAATACTGTAGGCTGTTGTTCATAGTGTCAGTTATCCGAATTACTTTGACTATAACCGACAGCCACAAAACATGTTATGGTCACATGGGCCCAGATCTAAAGACCTGACTACAATTTGTGCTCCACCAGCACCATTTCTAAACTCTTGTCTTGTACCATTTTTCACCCAGAAGGCACAGCTACACTGGCTTAGCTGTACTGTTTGTACTCGCATCCAGATTAAAATATAATTCTTCCCAGCCTTGATCTGACATTTAGCCCCCATGCACTCGAAAATATTCACACATAGTGCTCTTGGCAAGACTTTTCCTCCTTCCTCCTCATACTTTTTACATGCCTATTTCTCAACGTGGAGTATAGCCACGGAATTACAGCACAAACATGAAAGTAGCTGCAGAGCAACCAGGGTAGCGATGCCTGTCTTCCCAAAAACCTGGGGAAAGACAGGGTCCTTTCAGGACACCAGTCAAGGCACTTCACTTACAACTTGGCACCATGGCATTAAGATGACTGAAGAGACAGTCTGTCAGCCCATTGAGCTTAGTTTTTAAACTATATTAAAATATAAGAATACTCTCGTTTACAGTTATAATTTCTTGAAACCTTTAAAAAGGATCAAGTGATAAAGAACGAATTCTGTCAGACCCAGTGCAAATTTTTCTCATCCGCCCACCACCCAATAGTGAAGAAAGATATCGTGGTGCACAGCACTCTGGGCTCGGATGGGGCGAAGAAGGACGCGCAGGCAGCGTTCGTGACGAACGTTTTATTAGAACACCGGCACGCAGGGAAAAAATGCTCTCAGTCCAAAGACCTCTTTTCCTCAAGCCTGCCTTCCCATCCTGCTTAGCGTCCCCCGGCTCTCTTCTCTTTCTCCTCTTCTGGCAGACGCAATCACCCCCATATATTCCCCGTACGTCACCCAGATTCAACCAATTACAATTATTGCATTCTCCTGCTCAGACACACAGTAACGCGAGTCATTACAATATGTTACTGTAATTAGTTATTTCTTTTACCATCCATCCATCCATCCATCCATCCATCCATTGTCAACAACCGCTTGTTCCGAGTGGGGTCGCGGCAAGCCGGAGCCTTACCCGGCACCACAGGGCGCAAGGCCGAAGGGGGAGGGGAAACACCCAGGACGGGACACCAGGCTGTCGCAAGGCACTGCAAACAGTCTTATATTTCTTATATTTAGCACATAGGTTTTTAAAATTAGCTTGAGGACCGTGGCTGATGGGTTCGACTTCAACTCATTTCTTTAGCGTGAAGGCACTGGCATGCACAACGGGCAAAGTCACGGAATTCAGGGAAGATCTCACTATGTTGGAAAACATCAGGGTACCTACTCACCCACATTCTCATGGCACCGCCACACATTTGGCTGCAGTGTACTAGACAGGCAGCTGGAACAGTGTGAAAGGCTGTGCATCTTGGGTTTTTTTCTCCAAGCAGGGCAAAGGAGCAATAAACTGGTAATTCTGAATTTCTTCCAGTCATTTTTTGAAATGCCGGTACCAACAATTGCATAAATGTGTTTTTTCAAGAGTTTTAATTTTTTTTTCTATATGGTTCATACTGGATGAGCAATGTGAATGCCACCCAGATGTTCCCATGCCGTGTCCAGCAGCCCCCTGCCCCTCTCTGCTCCCTGTGTAAATGTGTTTTAGGACTGGGAGACGTTCCTGCTGAGCATGGAGGGGCCACAGGGAGATCTGTCCCTCACCAGCAACCAGGCATTTCAGCTTCCTCCGCTGGCTGCCCAACATCACCTGCAGCTGCTCCAGCACCAGCTGCACCAACAGCAGCTACAGATGCAGGTGGCGGTCTCACAGGTGGGGTTTTTGCCCATAGCAGCCACAAAACAAGAGATAATACAAAGCATTATATACATCGTTCAGCAACAAATGTATATAAATGACACTAAAACATGTTTTCTACATGACTTTCAAGGCTTGCGCAAAAACAGAATTTGAATATTAAGTAGCATTTCATGTCAAATTGTGAAACAAATATTTTGTCATTGAAATTATTCCATTTCTTGCTGGAAGAGATATTCCCACAGTGTAAAGTGCATCCTCCCATCAACAGCCCAGGATTTAGAGATCACTTGCTGGAGAAGAAGTGTGTTGCCTGATACAAATCCCCATACTGTATGTCCGAATAAATTTCTTACATTTAGAGTGGAAAAAGTCTGTACCAACAGGTGGCGCTCTCACCCCTAACACAACACCAGGAAGAAATGGACAGCGCTCTAACAAGTTCTTTCCATCTCATTGTGGCACAAGGATAACGTGGGGCTGACAGGCCTCATATTTTTGTTCTTTGATCAGGCATTTAAGCTTCCCAGTCAAATGGTATAAATCACGGTTCCTCTGCTTGTCCGGATAGCACTTTATTGCCAAATGCCGTGGCCTCGCTATTATTAGATTTGTTAGCTTCACTTAATTCAGTTTTCTATAACAATGATATGGATTTATGGGCCCCATGTGAACAATGCTGGATTTTTCTGTCACACGAAAATAGAATCAGTGGAGTGCAGTGTTGTACTCAAATCCATGGCAAATGAATGCACGCCTACATGGACATCTGTTTTCCACTGAGCATATGCGCATACACTGCTACATGCACACCGAGGGTGACTGACCCAGCTCTCCTCCTTGCTCCCAGGGCAAATCTGTCCTTGTGTGCTCTCACAGGTGCAGCTCCTCAAAGAGCAGCTGGCAGCCGAGACCCAGGCGCGGACAGAGGCCCAGGCCCAGGTGGGCCAGTTGCTGCTCCAGAACAGGGACTTGCTCCAGCATGTGGCTCTGCTACTCCAACAGCTGAAAGATCTGGAGGGCAAAGCCCTTGACATCATCCACAGTAAGTCCCATCCGCTGTAGATCTGCTGTCCCGAGAAAAGCCGTCTTCAAGACTGTCTGCTTAGGTAGGTGTGGGCCCTTGCTGTAACTACACTGTGTGTGTATGTTTCTTGGCTTTCGTAAGGTGGGGAGAGCTCACCCTGGGGCCCAGTATTTTCCCTTAGCCTGAGGAACAGCCACTGCTCAGAGAGAGGTCAGTCTTTTGACTCCAGCCCAGTGGGTAAACCGGGAAAAACTTCCACTCCGACTCTCCTCGAGGGCTGTGCCGAGTCCTGCTTCAGCCTTCTCAGCTTGGGGAACGAGGCTCATCTGGATGCTCCAGGAGAGGACAAGGCCTTGGTTGAGGCAGAGGTCAGTCAGCAAGTAGAAGGGTCAGATGACTCAGGAGGCCAGATCGTCAAGATCAACACTCGGACTGTCCGGAGGGTTATGGAATGGTAAGGGACAACATCAGGTCCCCCGCAGGTGCAGCCACATCTTAATAACAAATATAGTCTAACTAAAAGAGCACTGCTTGTTCTGTACACGCTAGGTTATATACATTCCAGCTGACACTTGATGAGCTGCATTATAATTTACATCTTTGTCAGCTAGTAATTTTGATGCCAAAGCCCTTGTGAATATAGTACCTTCCTCAATGGTGCAACATCAGTGGCTCTTCCAGACGCAGGTCCATGACAGTTCCCGATCCTTTGGTGCAGTCGCCCTGAATAGAGAGATAGTGCCGTGTCTCTGTCTCTTCTGAGTGTCACAGATCATCACGCATTCCTCTCCCATTCCACAGCCCTGCAGTATGAAACAGCAAAGGTCAAGGTGTAATCATTTCAGTTGATCGCCACTTGTTATTCATGCAGAGTAGCAGCAGTGATCATTGCCCAAACCTGGAATGCTAATCCCAGTACAATCTAAACATCCCTTAATGACGTATTTCCCTTTGAGAACACTGTGGTGCATTTACCACCCATTGTTCCTCTAATGCCCCTTAATCATATTCTTCTTAAAAATGTTAATCAAACTGAGCACATTTTTCGCTTTTCTTTTCTGTAAATGTCCATATATGCACTATTAATACTTCCTCTGTGTTCATTATTCATTTAATATATATTTTTCCCAAGTTTTCATGATCCACTCCAAGACTATAAATCGTTTCCTTAAAAATTAAAAATTTGGTAAAAGTAAATCCAGACAGTTAAATGTCACTGGGGGGCATGGTGGCGCAGCGGGTTTGGCCAGTGCCTGCTGTGTGGAGACTCTGGGGGTTGAGCCCTGCTTGGGGTACCTTGTAACAGACTGGCGTCCCATCCTGAGTGTGTCCCCTCCCCCTTCAGCTCTGCGCCCTGTGTTGCCGGGTAGGGTCTGGCTCTCCGCGACCCCGCTTAGGACAAGCAGCTGTTAACGTTGGTTGGTTGGTTGAATGTTGCCTTAGCCAGCTCACTCGAAGAGGAAAGCACATAAGTGCTGTTTTGTGTCGGGTGTGTACAGGGAATACAGGTTCAGTAAATAAGGCCAGTTTTTTTCCACGTGAATTGAGAGCAGACCATGCCCCTGCCTCCCCTACCATCTTCTTCACCATTCCTCAGTCCTATGATTTTGTCCTTAAGGTCAAACAGCATATGAACTTGCTTAAGCAGTTCTTTCTCTCTGGCGGACACCTTTCATTTATAGCTCATGATTCGTCTATGAAGGAAAACTCCAGCATGGACCCAGGCCTTATATCGTTTTAAGTATCTAATGTTAGCTTCCAAAATTTGAGATGCGGACAGTCCCCCGGCCGCATGGTAAACTGGGCGAGCAGAAAGGTGGATTTCTTATTTTTTGTGAAAATGCAAACAACCATGAGAGAGCTCCTGACTGTTGGCTCCCAGGTAGTTGCATTATTTGTATGTCAACTCCAGTCAAGAAAGACATGTGATGAAAGAGCTTTCAAAGTAAGAGAGCCAAATTTTAGTTCCTGTAATGCAACAAAACTGTTTTCACTCTGCAACACACACATCATCTGAAACCGCTTGTCCCATATGGGGTCGCGGGAGCCAGAGCCAAACCCGGCAACACAGGGCGAAGGGGACGCACCCAGGACGGGACGCCAGTCCGTCGCAAGGCACCCCAAGCGGGACTCGAACCCCAGACCCCCCGGAGAGCAGGACCTGGTCCAACCCATCGCGCCCCCCTTCATTCTGCAACAGAGAAGTTAAAAAAAATAGAGCAATTAAGAAAATGCAATTAAAAATAAACTGTGAAATGTTTGCATCTGAAAATATTGTGACTTGGATGTTCGAAATATAGTACATGAAGTGGATAGGCACTGGCCTAGAAATAACTGTTCCGCATAGCTTATATCGGGTCTTTTTTTTTTTATGAAATTAACGTGTGGTAAAATGATGTTACTGGCTACTCTGTACTTTGTATCAGCATGCAAAGAGGAATTTTGTTTTAAGTAGACCACCTATAGCTTAGTTTTTCGGTTGGACATATAATGCAATGATAAGATGTGTTGATTGCCTAGAACTAAAAAGACAGATATTTGCAGAGAATTGCATTGCACAGGCTGAATTTCACTAGCTAGTAGATTTACTGATGTACAGATGCTTTTATGCTACACAAGAAAGATCAAGTTTGCAGTACAGAAAACCACAAGCAGTTGGTGTAGTTTGATGTAGTTTCATGCATGTTGCGTTCTCTGTCCATCCTCCGCCACACTTCGGTTCTCCTGCTACAAACTCACTTCACTGTGAATCCAATCCCAAAGCGTTTGTCTTCTGATAAACATAAAATGAATCAGATGAAGGCCTAATAGTGATTCAAGGCTCTTTCTCAATGCTGTCTCTCTTAAAGGAATCATAGCTTTTCTTCTGGAAGTCCAGATGCGAAACTAACTGGCAGCGACTGAGCGCAGAGCGGAAGCTGAACTCATTACCATGATCAGCCTGCTGAGACAGAGCACACCCAGGTCCCAGGCTTCCTCCAAACTGGCGACAGGCGCCGACATTCCACGTGTTCTTGTGCTAAAAATGTGCGCGCCGCTGATGCCACTCTCCATTGGGTGCCGAGGCGGTTCTGGTCTAGGGGCCGAAACTGTCTGGCGGTGACGAGCAGGACATCGCAGCACATCAGCAGCCTCATTTTAATCTTATAATTTCCTGTCTTAAAACTTAAATCAGTAAAAATTAGGCAAGAGTGGTTGTTTTGAAAATGAGATTTAGTTCAAACACAGCAATAGATGGTTTTAATATGCCATAGCCTAGAGGAACAATGCACAAAGGTAATTTCCCTAGACATGGAACTGCAACTCTAAATACCCATAATAGCAAATAGAGGAGTGTGTATTGGATTTGAATTTTACGTATCATGGGTGCACAACCCAATATGGATAATCTCTCAAAGTCTCCCCAGTTCCTGGCACCGAGTTCCATGCATGTGTTTTCCACATTCACTTTTTAGAAGTAAACAAATTCAAGCGCATGTTTTGATCTCCCTGCTCCGAGGAAGAGCGGCTAGGTCTTTTTTAATCTTGTGATAAGTTTGATGGTTTCGGAGTTTGACACACTGTGTAAAGAACTAAATCAATGTGGCAGGGAACACTGTTGGAGAGACACACAAACACATCCGCTTGGACCTGCTGGTATACAGAATACTCCGTGTTGTAGACTGCCGCATCTGACCAAGAATTCCAAATAAAAAGTTAAAAAAAACCAGGGGTAAATAAGTCTGGGCTTTCCAAAATTGTGTCCTGCAGAGGCTTTTCTATTCAGAATTCCATTAGTATTGAAAAATGCAATTTGCCTGTCATAAGATCCTCTTCAATAATTTCTCCTATCCAAAGGGGAAAAAATATATATCTTTTTCTCACAGAAATTAGTCGCTTCTGGGCACTTTTTTAAAGGGACTCAAAAGAATCAGATATCAAGCCTTACTAGACTGTTCCCACTGAGATTTTTTAAGGCTTCATATTGTGTTGCATTTTTTGAAAAGACAGCATGTCACATAATGGTTAAGGAGCTGTGATTAGATATGTATAGGTTCAAGTCCCCTGTTGCTGTACCACTGGGTAAGATACTTGAAGGAGCTTGAACGGCATCATAAAAGCTCAGGTTGTAAGAGTGGTGAAGCATGACAGTTTAAAGTCATTACATCACATTCTACTTTTGTCCAAAGGTGAGTTAACAGTCTGCAACTGATCTTTCATTGTGTTTACAAACTAACTAAAATAAACTAAGTTGTAGATCACATTTTAAACCAGTGGAGTAAAAAAAAAAAAAAAAAAAAAACGTGTGATACCAAAACAAAAAAGTTTGGGAAGCAGTTCTTTTATAGTGCCCTAGTGATTTTTATGCTTAGTTTGTCCTAAATTGGCCCAGGTCATTAGACTTAAAATACATGTATTGTATGTATTGTAATAACATTTTATTATATGCAACTAACCTGATATTGTTTTTAGGTTTCAGCAGAGTGTCCCCAGGCTGAATGCCCCTCCCTCTAATGCGGGTCGTAAAAAGGTGGATAAAACACGCTTCCTTGGTCAACCGCAGCCTACATGCGACATAGATGGGGTGTCTCTCGGCCACCGGACGAGCCCTCCTCATGCTGAGCCCTGTGACACCTACTCGCTGGGTAACAGCGAAAACGAATCCTGCACCACCAGCGAGGACTCTGGTGTTCGCTGCGAGAAGTCAGCCCTCTCACCCCAACACCAGGCTGCACTCAAGGCCCAGGGCCCATGCCTGTCTGCCTCCAGCAGTTGCAGTGGCCAACAGGAAGACTCTGATGGGTACAGCCCCACCTCCATGCCTGTGCTTTCCTCCTGTCCTGCCGCAACACCCGACAGCTACGAGTGTCCATTCACTTCCTCGTCCATAGCCAGCGGTATCTGAAGAGAAGTTGCTAAGCAGGTGTCATGGCAAGATCAACAAGTTGTGTTTCTGGGACTTTTTTTTGCCTTAATATTACCCATATAGTATGTGGAATGCAATGCAAAGTGTGCTAGATTATTTCATGCAAGTAGTCTTTTTATGTACACTAGGCCTTCAACTTACAAATAAGTCAGAATGCAGCCCCGACTCGACACCAAAACATTGCAGTTTGAATCATTTATTTGACTGCTTTTTAGTCATTTAAAAGCTGCATTAAAATTAAAACTTAGTTCTGATCACCAATTTCAGAAACGCCGTACATAAGCTGTAAACACAGTAAGAAGTGTGTTGAGTGATGTCTTTCAACTCTACCGTGTTCCTGTACCTTCTAAGTTTCTGAGCAATCAGAAATACAGGACATATTCACTCCATGACAGACACATTTCAGAAAACAGAACAGGGAAAAAAATGCAACTTTAGTATAAATAAAAAACTGTCATCCTCAAAAATTCATAAATCAAATGTTTCTTACATGAGGTACCAGTGTACGTGTTTTTTTATTTATTTGTATTGAAAATTTGTGAAGTGAGAGGTTACATCCTAAACTGTGTCTGAAGGTCTATAATGTATTTCTTGCCACTGTGTCTTCTCTTACAGGTGTTACATTGTTTCTGGTTTTAGACTGATCTCTACCACCTTTACCTTTGCCAGACACTGCAGAATATGTCTCCAAAATAGGCTCCATCCAATCAATGTTGACCCTGTTTTGTAAAACGCAAGCAATACTTTGCATAACCAGTAACACTGTGTTAAGAGTTAACTGTTAACTGAACTGTTTAGCGTTAACATCATTCATAAATATTGTAGCTTTCAGGAAAATAGCATCCAGAAAATGTCAAGGTAATTCAGCTTCTATAGCAAAAGCAACAGGCTTTCTATTAGCATAAAGCATGCAAAGTAAGAAAAAATGCGGTGACATTCAAGTGGCGGTTGTACGATTGGGGCAGAGCTGTGTGCCAGTTGCAATATGAGAAAGGTAATAAAGAAAGTTACTGATTGGAGAGAGAGATAAGGTAATCTGGGATCATTAGCTTTCAGCAATGATAAATTATGGTCTTAAGCATGAACTGCGTGATAAGAAGCATAGGAGATATGTACATGGAATAAGTTATGTCAGTAAAGTCTGGGAACAGGGGTATGGTAATCTTGTGAATTTTAATTCAGTCTGATACTGTTCACATTGCAAATGAGCATCATGTATAAATTGGCTCGTTTTACTAATAAATCTGTCCCCATTTGTAATACTAACAAAACAGACATCAGTAGTTCCACTCCAAGTGTACATATTTCTATGTTGTTAGGATTCCAGAGAAGAAAATTTGTCTTTCTTTAGAAATAAAGGGACAATTAATGAGACAGAGTATAATCATGTTAAATGATGTCTAAAGGTTTTTGTTTGATCTCTTCCTCCCTTTTGCTATAAATGGCCAATTAAAGAAGTTTCTTGACTGAAGCAATAATTGAAGGCAAAAGGTTTGTGGAAAAAAATACAAACTGACAGTTCTTTCTCCCCTTGAATAGCACAATCTTCATTCCAGTCTAATTTCAGAAAATTGCCTTCTGTCAAAGGAGATTATGGTGAGACTCTTAATAGTGTTGGTGAGAGAGCGAGAGACTGTGTTCATAATGAATTTCGCATGCGGATGCTGTGTCCCCATAAACGAAGACGAGTTCCCTTCTCCCCGGTGTTGCTTCTTTCAAAATCAATTCCCAGCAGAACCAAACATCTGCTGACAAAAGTATTATTGCGCGCAGGATTAAATTGATTGTTTGCTTGAGGTGGAGGAGGACTTAGGCTTGAATGTTGGATGTGAGCTCCATTTCACACTGTCTCCAACAGCAGGTGCATTTTGGGTTGACGCTGGTGGGAGAGCTTAGCGAAAAGAGATTGGGCTTAGTAATAGGAAACATCACATCGCCTACCATAGTAAAGTATGTCAAATGTTTTTTTAGGTCAGTGGGGTACAACATCACTGAGATGGGGTTCATTGTTCCTCAGTGAGTTGACGGATTCACTCATGATCTACTCAGCTTGTTACGCAGGCAGCCTATATACATTTCTTTCAAAATAGTGGTAATCTCTTAGTCGCAGAGGTGGATTTGTTCTGGTCTGCTGTAGACAACCTGAGCCTCATAGGAGTCGTTCTGCCTGTATAAAGCCCCTCTCCCCTTCCTTTGTAGATTCACACACAGAGATACGTATCTAAATACCCATATTGTGAATGGCTCAAAATTGATCATAAACGTCTAAGGAGTTGCAAGTTACAATATATAGTACTCTGCAGTGTTAAAGCCTTAAAGACAAAGTTGCATAAATCTGTTTGTAATCTGTATGCAAATAAAATAAATTCCATGAAGGAGTATAACTGTAAATATTTTAAAGGTGCAGTGATCTATCCTTTATCTCATGAAAGGAGCTCGCTGAAGGTCATGAATGTAGTACTCCTGCCCTGGCCAATCCCCATTACTCACACAAGTCTCTCTGAACACTCAGGTCTCTACTTTAAAATTCAGCAGGAACAATAATAGCGATAAAACCTATCCAACAAAAATACTGAGTACAATTAAGGCAGCACACAGATGTTGTCCAAGTAATAACTACAGAATCCTGGACACATTGCTGCAAGCTTCGGTCAACACGGTACCTCAGCAGTAAAAGAACTTCAGTTTTTCGCTTCAACTTCAGTCATGCTCTTTTCTCAGTAAAAAAAAAAAAAAGCTTGCTTAAACATTCCATTAATTTAATTTATTTACAACATTTTAAACTACCAGTACAACTAAAAAAAACTTTTTTCAAAGTCAGCATGTGCTGTAAGATGGGATATGACTCCTTTAGAGCTCTGCATAACCACAGGAGAATGAGAAACTATTGGACATGAGTATGTATTTTGTCCTTGGCAGCAGTAGCCCCAATGTAATAAACTGAAGCTCAGTAGTTGTGCCAGTGAAGCACCGTGTCCACGAGCGCTTGCACTCTGTGAGAATCCAGCTTGATGGTGTTCAGCAATACATCAGCTATATTACATCATGCAGGGAGCCCAACATGGGGGAAGGGGGTCTTCATCTCACACTTGACAAAGATACAGGTTGTCTTCACTCACTTGTTACGTGCTTCCATCAGGCAACGAAGATGACAAGACTAGTGCAACACTGCTGGATGCTGAGCTGCGGCTGTCTTGTCACCATGAGACTCCCAATATACATTTACATATACATTTATTCATTCAGCAGATGCGTTTCTCCAAAATCACATCACATCCCAGAGAACGACACGAAGAGAAGAGATTTGGATACAGATGTCATTCTTGAGTACAGACTGCATTGCATTGACAAAAATCACTGCACTTCAATAGCTGAACACTTGTGTAGCTACCACATTTACGCACATAACAGCTTCAATCTAAGCCTGGACAAGCAATGGAGATATTAATCGGCAACTGAGAATTATGAGAACCATGACAGAGAAATTGATGACACTGGTAATTGCTGATGACTTTGCTGGGGAATTTTTCTGCCGCTGTGTAATGGGGCAGCAGGGCTGCTCAGTGGGAGGGGGAAGAATGAGCCAAGAGGCTGGTAGGAAGACTAGCAATCTGAGGGGTGTGTCTGGGTCTCACAGTCAGGCTGATCCATTAGAAAAAAGATAATGAATGTGGTAATCAGTGTCTGATTGGGTTTGACTCAAGTGATTATCTTTAAAAGGTTGTGATTGTGGAGGATATGTGGCCTCTCTTGCTACAAGTAAAACAGTGAGCAATTTGAGTTGCTGAGTGTCTCTTGTTGGATTCTCAAATTGTGCAGATTCCATTGATATGCTATCCCTTTCATAGGAGAGCAGTTACATTTTGCATTTGTTTTTTCGTTTCTTTTGCGTAGCTGATGTGCTTATGTCCTGGCTAAGCAATTTACAATGATTTGCCCATTTATACAGCAGAGAATACTTAGCGGACCACTTCAGGGCAAGTATTTTGCTCAAGGATACGATAGGAGATCCTTTTTTACAAACAGCCTAGCAGTTTAAGTGCAAAGTGTATAGGATGTCCAACTGTGTTGTGCGAAGACAAGCCCCCACCATCTCCATGTCCTTTGAGACAGGTCTGTTGACGTCAGGCTCCAGCGCACTGTCTTTACTCAGCGCCTAAAGGAGAAGATGAGCTCAGCTACAAATTGTGATGGCAATACAGCAACAGGTGTCTACAACTTTAACAGCAACAGGTGTCTACAACTTTAACAGCAACAGGTGTCTGCAGCTTTGACTCTTATGCCAAGGAAATACTGATCATTACAGCCAAAGAATAAGGGCTCACTACATATTTCTTATCTTATTTCAAAATGAAGGGATTAATTTCAATGATTTTTTTTTATACCGAAGAAAACTGTTGTCCCAACCTTCATTATCACATTTTTTTTGTTACAGAACAATCTGGGTTGGAGTAGATATAGACAAGTATCTTTGTCCAGCTTATGACTAAAAATTCAAATTTGTCCTGAAAAAGCTACTTCTACTTTCTAACTGGCTGGCTTTCTCTAACAGAATCAATTGCAAAGGCCAAAACAGAAAAAAAAAAAATCGATTTCAGCTTTAACAGCTCTCAAAATGGGCAGTTTATGGCTTTATTGTCTGGGCTTTTAGACTGCAGTGCAGTTAACTGTTAGCTACACACACATTTGTATTAATCATTATCAATAAATAATCTCAGAAAATCTTTTCATTATTTTCCTCATCATTCTTTTTTTATAACGTTCCATACATAATGAACAAAAAGATAGCTATTGTACTAAACTACAGTCATGTAGAACATGAAGAATAATGTATGGGCTGGTGTTCGAAACATTTTCTAGAGGTAAATCCCAAGTGCTGAGGGTATCAGCCCTAACTGGTTCAAGCTGGAAGTGGTGAATTGTCGGTATCCAATCTTTGCAAATGCTGCAGGCCAATAAGCCATAAATGTTTCATCGTAATTTAAACAAATTTTAACTATTACGTCTACTTTTAATAAAATACAGGGTGATCACAAAATGAAATGACTTGGCATATTTGTTCTTTTTTTCAGTATTGTTTCAATTCGTTATTCTAAGTCTATCCCCTTGGAGGGCAGCCCATGCGCCGAGGTCCAAAAGTGGCCATTTCATAAAATGCGTGGCCAGCTCAATTTAAGTGACCTATATTATTCAGTATATTTCAGATTTTTAGTTACTGTAAGAATGTGAGTCATTGTAAGATTGTTTTCGGACTCTTTATCCAGAGCACTGGTCCAGACAGGGATAGACTTTGGCATCCAGGGCATGTATCATAAAAACCAGGCCGACGGATGGAGAAAGATGTCACGCAATGGGGTTACTTAGAAGTGAAAGAGAGGTGGAAGGACCTTCTCTGGCTGTAACCCCACAGGTTTGTGGCAGATCCTTCATCCTTGGGTAAGTAACACACGTCCTTTCGCACTTACAAAATACCGCAACCCCTATTTTTGGTGAACGTAAGCGTTGTGTTTTGTAGTGTGTTATGTGTTTTATGTTAGGTGTAGGGTTTTTAATCTTTTTTAGCACACTTAGTATCTAATTGCACATTTTTTAAAATTTATAGGACTTACTGCACTTTTAAGTAGTCACCTGTAAATGACTACCTACATGTGTGGTGTGTTTGTATGAATTAATTTACTTATTGTCATTTTTTCACTTTATTTTATGTTAAGTGTAGTGTAGGTTAGTTTGCTGTGTGGGTGTTTATGTATTTGTACCATTCACCTGTTCCACTAAAATGTCAATAGGGGAGACGTGTTGTGAAAAGAAAAACACCCAAGTGCGGTAGGTAAGGTGTAGGGGTAACACCCTGGGAACAGGCCAGGGGACTGTCCCTACTGAGCAGTGGAGTTACCGGTTTTAATTATTTATGGTTTTAAGCCTTGCGGTATGTTTTTTAGTGTTTTAAAGGTTCTGTCATGCAGTCTTTATATTAGTTGGTCTTATTGATTTTTGTTGTTTTATTTTAAGGGGATGCAGTGGAGCAGCGGGCTTGGCCGGGTCCTGCTCTCTGGTGGGTCTGGGGTTCAAGTCCTGCCTGGGGTGCCTTGCACTGGACTGGCGTCCCATCCTGGGTGTGTCCCCTGCGTTGCCGGGTTAGGCTTCGATTCGCCATGACCTCGCTTGGGACCAACTGCTTCAGACAGTGTGTGTGTGTTTTATTTTAGATGTTATTATCAGCATGACAGTTTTTAGGATTTATTAATTGAATAAAAATTTTAATCATCGAAAATGATGAATGGAAAAATTTTTACCTGTCGAGTTGGACAGTGTGTGGAACCAGACACCTTTGGTGGGCTGGTATCCATTCTGAGCCATAGAAATTTAATCCATCCATCCATCCATCCATCCATTTTCTTTCCCGCTTGTCCTAGTAGAGTCGCGGTGGCAACGGGGAGAGCATAGAGGCCCAGCCGCCCCTGTCCCCCGCAACTTCCTCCAGTTCAGCCTGGGGGATCCCCAGCCGTTCCCAGGCCAACTGTGAGATGTAATCCCTCCAGCAGGTCCTGGGCCGACCTCGGGGCCTCATCCCAGGTAAATTTAATAATAATAATAATAATAATAATAATAATAATAATAATTTCTGTTCCTTTTACCCTGAGCCTGTTTCCAGTAGCTCCATGGGGGACTCTAAAGTATTTTATTAATGTTCTACTGATACTTCCGTTACTTTTACCATGTTATTATCTGTAACTTTCAGAGGAAAAACTTTGTCATGGGCAAATTTTCATGCCTTCTTTTAATTTCAGAAAAGTTATTGTAAAATCTATAGCGTTATCATTACTAAAGAGAAGCCGAAGCGACAGGTGAAACTTTAAACGTCTAGGTGTTCGCCAAGCTGGCATTCAGACTGCAAACGTTTCATCATCAGTCGAGGTAACATCATCAGTGCTCAATGTGTGTAATTGTCAAATTATTTATTCAATGAAGTGTGGGGTAAAAAAAACACTATAATTATACACAGCATATAATTTCAGTGTAATGTTCATGTTTTGCCTATGTGGGAAACTGGAATATTATGTTGAAATTAATTTATCCAGTAGTTTTAGTTTCCTGTCCAACACATTTTTTCCAGTACTCCACAAGTTGTTACAGAAGGCAGTGTAATGTAGCTATACTTAGTTTTTATTGATTTTATGTTTAACTTCGGATTTATTAATCTTAAACCTTTCTATGCTGATATTAAAATATTCCAATAAGTTATAGTTACTCTGTAAAATGTTAATATCAAAGTAATTCAAATGCATACTTTCTTTATGACTTTCATCATATGAGATTACTGGACGGATTTATCCATTCTATAAATCACATCATACCATAAGCTCCTTCCTACATAAACAGACCCACATGGTTCCCATATGAGATCACCACTGACACAACAACTTTTCAGAGCACTTTGCCAGTGAGTAAATCCAGCCAGCAGTTTCTCAACAATGTCAGCATGCAGCCTAAACCAGTCATCACACAAGGCTTTCGTCACTGAATCTTTACACTTCTGAAACTGTCAGGGGGCAACGTAAGCTCTTTGTAAAAGTGAACCACCAGAGATGATGCAGAATGCCTTTGCTTGTCACGGTCTCAGTTTCCAATTTTACATGTCACAGCCATCCTGGCATCTCTTATTTGCGTGTGCGGGGAATCAACTTTCACTTGCAGGCAAAATTAGACTCTATATGTTTCTGCCAGACTGCCGGGTGACTGTGACCAAAAATCGGCTGTCAACTTTTACCCAAATCTCCACATGGCAAGCTGTAGTAGCTTTTGCAGTTCTTCCAGACCACCATAGGAGCTGCGCAGACAATCTCAGAATTCTAACACAGACAAAAGACCTTTTCATACTGGTCGGGTGCTCAGAGAGCACTATTTTTTCACCTGTTTTACTTGCACAGGCTTGTCACTGTATAAATGTCCTTAACCGTGTTTGAAGCTGCTTGGAATTTTCAGTTTTGTTATGCTTTCTGAATGCCACATATGTAGGTGTTATTGCGATATCCTGTTTATGCTTAGTAAAGCACGACTTATAAATTACCCTTTGTGCCTTGTCTTAAGGTTTTTTTAACTTGATCAGAAGTGCTTTGTAGCAAAACATTTTTTTTTTTTTTGGATAACAGTGGCATCAAATAAAAGAGAAATGCATAAAATGACAAAATGTATCAGCTAACCGTTTTATGCTATTCCCTTCCTGTTATGTCTCCTGTAACATTACCTCATTCCAGAGCAATAAAATACTGTGTGCATTGGGCGAATCAAGTCATAAAGCTGAGTCATGTGCCGTGGTAAACTAGCAACCAAAGATTGACGTTACTAAAACCAAACCTGCATATCGGTGCAACGCATTTTTATTCAATTTAGCAGTTTGGTGTAGAGGATCCAGTGTTTATAAGTGGACAATAAATGAGGCATTTTCACCACAACTAAATGTTTTTAAGCAGAGATTTCCAAATAAAATGTTCTCCCTGGGTGTTGCTTGCAGAAACTTCTTATACTCATCTTAAGACCTCATTAGAATAAAATATAATGTGAATGAATTGCCTGGTATGTTTTGAAGCATTAATGGGTGCGATGCACCAATGGTATTTCAAGTATTTTACAAAAAACTTAATGTAGCTCAGTTTTGAACTGGATGGCAAAACTGTTGTATGTATTATTAATAACAATGTGTACACCTAGTAGGACTACATTTTTAAATGACTATATGCCATTGGTATATCATTGTGTATCTTGACTACCTTATTTTGAGATCTTCTTGTTCATCCTTAAATTCAGACTTTTTTTTTTTTAATGTTGCATGTCACTGATCTGGAATTTATTATTGAATGAATTGTTAATTGATTATTTTTAGGTGCAAAAATTACATTGATTTTACATATTGTAAAGAATTGTAGCTGGTTACTTCTTTACGAAGTCCCTAATTGGATTTCTGGCATCCCTGAAGAGAAGACTAGCCAGCCTAACAATTCTTCTTAAAGTGTACAGAACATGTCAGTAGGAAATTGATAAACTTACACTGGCTTTCACAAAATACCTTGTACATGCAAAAGGGAAAAAAAACAGCTTGTGAAATCTGCAAATGTTTCATACAAGGGTGTTAATTATTAAAGTGCCCAATCTGAAAAGATCAGTTTTGGAGCAACTGAAAAACCTCCACGGTATGGTTTGCTGCTATGGAAAAATAGAGCCATCACTGAAACCCAGGAAAAGCTGATTTTGAGGTAGTCTCGAGTCATCAGTCAACCGGAGCACTCTCACCAAAGTCTTGCACTTTCCTCACTTCTCGGAAGCAGGTAAACATTTACATTTATTAATTTTTAACAAACACTTTTCTCCAAAGCAGCTTACAATGGCTAGTCGGTAGTATTCAGCTGACACACTTGTGCAAGGTGACTTGCAGTGCTAGACACACGACGCTAAATTCCCTACAACCATTCATTCTTTTATACTGCATATCAGTCTAATAAACGCCATAATTTACACATATACACTCTAACGGCAGTTTACATTCCCCAGTTCACTTGAAACACATACCTTTGGACTGTGGAAGGAAACAAAAACACCTGGAAACAACATGCAAATGCCACACAGACTGAGCTGGGTTCCAATTCACATCCATCTACCCAGCCCAAGTGCTTCAAGGCACAGGTGCTATGCTGCTCAAGCAAAAAAAAAAAAAAAAAAAACTATGCAAAAGAATAACATCAGCAATAAAATCAAAACTATCCAGTGCTTCTACCTTAAATAGCTCCACATTTAATGTCTGTAATAAAAATAAAGTTCAAATTTTGGCCAACATTAATTTTTATATTAGGGAGTATTTAAAAATTACCACTCAGCTTAGCACCAGCAAAAAGCAAGAAAAAAGCAAATACTTCTGAATAATTTATTTTTACTTTTATTTTTTGTCATTTTCATTATTCTTTATTTGTACTAAATGACTTCCAGCATTTGATGAGTTCATGCAACTGGGTGCTTTTACTGGAGCACTTGAGATTAAGTGCATTGCTGCAGGAGTGAGGCTAGACCCTACTTTCAGCTGGTTGCTGTCTACTAAAATCTTCTGCTTCACCAGAAGAATTGTATTTGCTTCCTTCAATATATCTGGGACCTACAGACACAAAAGTTCATTTTTTCCATTTCTTGCCATCTAGCCAACATAGTTTTTGATGTGGCACAGTTTGTGGAAGATCTGCAGGTGCTGCTAGGTGCCTTTTACACCTTAGTGAAATTGTGCTCTCTTAAGTGCACTTCAGTCAGCCTGCCTTTGTGTTTCTTCAAGCCTGTCCTCTCTGCAGATTGATATTGATTCCTTTACCACAACGAACCATGACTGAACCCATACAACAGCCAACCCTCAAGAGAACTTAAGCTCATTACAATTTGTTTATTTTTTTTACCTCAAGTTACCAAAAAGGACTTGATTCTTGGGTAGTTATATGTTTGGTTATAGCTGTATGTTTTGGATATTTAAACAATTTTAAAAGCAATAGAATGTTGAAAGGGGAAAAAATTAATAATCTTTCAGATATATATTGTATAAAAAACTGATATACAAGCAATGTTAATAAATACAGTCTCATACATGGCTGCAGTTTAGCATGGCTTCAGTAGACGTCTACTTTGTTCTAGACTTGCGTAATATCCTCCCCTACCAATTATCTGTACATACTTCTCAATTTCCAAATTTTTCTTTGTGGCTTCTGTTTCAGTTTTGTGCTTCCGTATCAGACAGTATTCTATGTACATGGTCTACTCTGTCTGCTGGTGTCTTTAGGAGCTGGTCTCCTTTGCTGTCTTCAACAAAAGGTGTGCTGATGGTTCACCCTCCACCGAGAACTCTAGATGAGCGAGTCCTATTCCTGGAGGGACATTTGACTGCAGAGCAGTCCTGGCATGTCCTCCAGCAAATACAGATCTTCCGATTTTTGCAGTTATTCCATTTTGTCCATTTCTCCAACACAGCTTAAGATTATTTACCTATTTACGTAACGCAAAACTATGGTAGATTTTTCATACTTGAGGGCTCTAGGGAATTGCTAAAATAAAATCAGCTGGCAGGTCAGAATAGTGTCATAGAATGTAGTTTTTCTCTGCAGAAATTCTTCAAGAATGATTTTTTCTTCGGTGTTGTCAGGAAATCTCACAATCTTAGAATTATTTTATTTAATGACAATTGGCTGAATGACAATTATTTTTATTGTCATTCAGCCATTTATCTCTGTCATCAAAGCAAGCAAATCTAATTCTGAAGTTGAACTGGTACAGCTAGCGACAGAGCAGGTGGCTAGAATCCCAGTCTCCTCCTCTTCAGATGACTGACTTGGGTCCTTAGCAACCTTTTTCGAACAAGTAGGGCTTTGTTTTACTTTTTCTCCCATTTTGAGACCACAATGGAGAAAAAAAGTGGATCATCTTTATTATCCTTGAGTTAAGATGTCAAATTCTGCCAATTATAATAGAATTTATATTGGGGGTGAAAAATATCAAAATGATGGGTCCCTGGAGCGAAACTAAAGTTTAAGTGGCTATTTTAGAAAATGGCCACGTGACAAGTCCAAAAGTCTTCTGTATTCAGCATTTCTAAGACCCACCACTACAAATTTGTCTGACCTCGAATGCAATTTCAGAAATGCAAACATGCAACAAGAAAAATTACTGAACAAAAATTCCAACTCAACCTCTCCAAAACAGAGATTCTTCACCTCCCAGCTGGCCTGTCCTCCTGTCACGACCTATCGATCACACTGGACAACTCATTCATTTCGCCTAGCTCCTTCGCTAAGAGTCTGGGAGTAACGATTGATGCGAGTTTGTCATTCTCTCACCATATCTAAGCCACAACCCAGTCCTGCAGATACATCCTGCATAATATTTGTAGGATCCATCCCTACCTCACTACTGACTCCGCCCAACTACTTGTCCAGGCCGTGGTGACTTCCCGTCTGGACTACTGCAACTCTCTCCTGTGTGGCCTTCCTGCTAATGCCATCAGACCTCTGCAGCTTTTACAGAATGCTGCTGCACGAGTTGTGTTTGATTTGCCAAGTGCTCCCATGTATCTCCTCTACTCATTTCTCTGCACTGACTTCCTATAGCTGCCCGAATCAAGTGACAAAAGACTCCAGCTATTGTCTACAAATGCATCAATAGGACTGCTCCCAGTTATTTAGAGGATTTGATCATCTGCTACACCCCAGCCAGACCCCTTCGCTCTTCTACTTCTGCTCGCTTGGTGGTCCTGCGTACGAAAAGTAAAGCAGGGGGTTTTCGGTTCTGGCTCCGTTGCAGTGAAATGACCTTCCTCTCTCACTCAGAACTGCAGAAACTCTCTGTCTACATTCAAGAAGGGTCTGAAAACTCACCTTTTCCAGACTCCCTTTGCCCAAGATCTCTCCAGCTCATGTACGGTGGAAATGTTCATGCACCGTAACTTCATGATCATCCCCAGATATGCCTTTACACAGCCGCTACTCCGGCATTGTATGCCATTGTTTGTGTACCTTATTTAAAAAAAAAGAAAAATGCAGGAAGGTTATCAGGATTCATCTAAAATAGGTTTACTTAAGAATCACATGTCTACAGCCATGTCTCTTTCTCTTAATGTAATGCACAAATTGTATTTTTGCTGAGATGTATGTCGTTTTGGACAAAAGCATTTGCTAAATGAATAAATGTAAATGTATGTACTGCACCACATGCACTTTCATCCAGTATGCTGAAAAGCCTCACCTAATAGTCCTTTGCCTATACCTTGTATTATGTAGTCAATGCAATTTTCATAAGGTTAAAATTGCCTTCTCCTCAGCTTCTTGAGGTTTTCTGAAAACTGGACTGTGAAATGCTCCTTAATTTGATAAGTTTTACTGCATCAGTATGTCTGAGCTTACTCTGTGAACATCGGCCTTGAAATACTGAGGGCATCACTTTTGTGTTGTTAGGTAAGTGAATCCTTTCTCACCTTTAGCATGCAGGGTTTTCTTCCTTATTAAGCAGTTTATACGTATTATCCTTCAAGAACAAGCACTGAAATAATACACATTCACACAAAACATCCATGCAATTCAGGAATTCCTGATTCGGGAAGCCCAGTTTAGTTTTTCCTTTGCTGTGCAAGTCATGTATTAGCAATTTTAGTTTTTCATACAAATAAGATCATGATTCTAACACCACCACATTCTGAGTGACTGATCTGTACAGTTGCTATATTAGTGTCTTTAGTTTCATGGTGTCGGTTCCATCTCTATCTTCCTGCTCCTGCAGTCAGACATGCAGATGATCTTAAGAGCCCATGAGCTAAGCAGTGTGCGCCATACCCATAATACAGATTGTGATCTGGTCTTGATGGCTGATATCCACTTTATTAAAGAATGATGGAGATGAAAACTTAAATTTTTCAATCTGCCTGTCAGTTTGTGTGTCTGCAATGTTTTTCTCATTTAGGCTAATGCTCTTTCTCTTTATCTCATGCGATGAATGTTTAAACCTTTTATTCTTTGTGCTAACTTTTTAAAGTTAGCATGAAATCCAGGACAGAAGCATGATGCATAGAAAAAGGCAGCTGATGTTCCATGCAGTAAGTGCAACCAAGAATGAGGTGAATTGAAAAGCATGTTTCATATTGAAGGGGGGGGTGCGGTGGCACAGCGGGCTTGGCTGGGTCCTGCTTTCTGGCGGGTCTGGGGTTCGAGTCCTGCTTGGGGTACCTTATGATGGACTGGCATCCCATCCTGGGTGTGTCCTCTCCCCCTCCAGTCTTGCACCCTGTGTTGCTGAGTTAGGCTCTAGCTTGCTACTACTCTGTTCGGGATAAGCAGCTTCAGACAATGTGTGCGTGTTTCATATTGATTAACAATTAACTTAACTTAAAATGGACCTTCTCAACAACATCTGAAGCATCTGAAAGTAGCATTTAGCTTTGTTATAATTTTCTGTAATTACAATGTATATAGAATATATAATCCTTATGATCTGTATTGGGAGAAACTTCCAGGTTTCCCAAAATATTTCACTTTTCAAAAACAGATGAATCAAAGAATGGAACTGGTGTTCTGTATATGCAGTGTCATTGTCAGAATGTCATACAGTGAATCTGACTGCTATGGGCAGGTGTTTTGGGAACCAACAAACACCTGTCAACAGCAAGTTCTCTATAGAACGGAACATTGTGCCCCAGGATTTCTCAAGAAATACATTAATCAAAGTTGTGCTTATAATAAACATTTTTGATTGGTAGCCAAAAGCTTTGTATATTACGCTATTATGATGTGCATACCCTATCAAAGCCACTTTGTGTCCACTACTTATATCTCATTACGGAGATGGAGCTGATTGATTACTATAGCCTTGTTTGCCTAATTAACACTTATATGATGAAACTGAGCCAAATTTTGCACACTTTTATGGAGTTGCCATGGAAACTCCACTTAGCCTTGTGTAGGAAAATAAGAGCTTTCATTACATAAAAGTGGCTTCTTTATAGAATCCTGCATATCTGCTTCTCTTTTACATATAAAACTCTTTCAAATGTTGGTAACAGACTTTACCAGAATTATTTGTTATTTTAATAAAGAATGTATTACACTAAGACAACATTCCTTACCTAAATCCAGCCATATGAAATGAAATATCAATTTTTATAAATAGCTGCCTCTTATCTCTCTGATCTGTTGTTGACTGATGTCCTTTATTTGGCAACAGCTACTGTGTTTTGTCACAAAGGTTATTTTGCTCTACTATGTAGTGACTTAACATTTCTGTGTTAATATGAGTGCAATAAGAAGTTTTTTTACCTGAGGTAGAGAAAGGTGGCACAACAAGTAGCACTGTTGTCTCACGGTGCTTAGGTGGTGCAAGAGGGCATGGGTTCAGTCCCCACTCAGCCTGTGAGGAGTTTGCATGTTCTCCTGTGTTTGTGTGGGTTTCCTCCCAAAGACATGCTGTTCAGGTTCATCCCTAGTGTGTGAGTGACAGAGAGAGTGTGTTTCACTGATGCATGGATGAGCGACACATTGTAAGTAGTGTATCTAGCAGTGTAAATCACTGCGGTGAGTGAGGTGTGTGGGCTCATAACACTGCGTACAGTTCATTAGAAGTTGCTTTGGAGAAAAGTGTCTACTGAATAAATGAAAGGCCAACTATATATATGTAGCCATTTATGTACATGGACTGATGGACTAGCGAGATGGAAGATTAAAGGCACTCAAAGTTCACAAAGCAGTAATGCACTTTTAAAACTGAGCAACCATTAAGAATGAATTACAGGTTACGACAACTAGAGTCTAATAGCCTGAGACAGCACACTATCTAAAGCTCAAGACATGGTAGCAGAAATCACTTATGTATAAAGCTAGATGAACCTCTGAGTGGCTAATTCATGATCTTTTGCCTTTTATGGTGGTTATTGTAATACAAACTAGGATGTTCTCCAGCTCCACCTTTCACTGGATTTCTCTCTCCATCATTCTGTTGATGTAGGTCACAGCCCCTTGACAGAACCTGAGATTTCAGTCCTTTAAAGTGAGCATAAATGTCGCAGGACAATGACAGCTAACCTAGGATGGGTTTCCTTAGAATTTTATTTTGTGATCCATAATACAATGGTGAGAAAAATTCTGCTTTGTGTGTCTTGTTGACATTGATTATACGCGTCTAAGATATTTATTGAAAGCTTAAATGCAGTTAAAATAGAAGGGCTTTAGAGCTGACAAAACTGTCTTGTGTCTAATGATAATTCTCTAATGTTTTTATCCAAAAACATCTCATTAACAGTTTTCCAGTTTATGCATCTAAGATATATTCTCCAAAAGCTTTGTTTTTAATCCCTTCATGTGTTTTTCTTCATGATGGTCTCTCCCAGGTATCAAATTTGCAAACTCTTTGTCACAAGAAGTTTCTTAATGACTGTGTTACCTGACTTGCATCACTCTTCAAAACAAAAAGCATATGAGATCTACTCTGAACAAATATGAGTAAGGCTTTCATTTCTGGTGAGCATCCAAAACCAATACTTAATAAAAGATTTTTCCAGGACTAAGACTACTCCCTACTAGGGCCCTTCAGCAGTACTTTTCCTGCTGACAAATGAAAAAGACTTTTTTGTTTTCCAGTTCAAGCCATGGAAAATTGGACCTCTTTGTCTATGCTGTGTCAGATGGTTGGAAGACAAGGCCAAAACCACATGAATGTGATGGGGTGTGTGCCTCATGGTTCATTTACTCTGCTTGCAGGTGGTGACTGGGGCATCTACCTCCAAGGGAATTTTATGATTGCCAGGAAGCACAAAAATACACATAAGTCTATGTCGTCTCATTGCAGCTTGATATTCTTTATTTTAAATTTGAACAGTTTATCATTGAAAATACAGTCAATATATAAAAGAATTGAAAACAGTGTCTGTTTGCAAGATGCAGCTATTTCTCTTTTGCTGCTCTGTTGCTCTTTTAGGCATCAGCTTGATGGCACTTAACGGTAGAGAGAGACACTATATCACAGTGGTTTCACATTTCCAAAGCCTTTAATAAATAATACGTTTCATGTGAGTATATATGTGACAGATGTACTAGTTTGTGGGTCAAGAGGACACTGGTCAGGGCTTCTGGATTCACTGGCCTTTATTGTGGTACTCTGTGGCTGGGCAAGGTGTTGGTGAGAAGGGAACGAGGACACTCCCAGCCCTCTTGTCTCGCTCCAGGGCAAGACCTCCCTCATTGTAGTGTAGTCCACTGAGTGTTTGTTGATGGTAACTATGTGTATGTGTTAGGGTGGCATGGCTACCAGCATGGTAAGCAGGTGTAAGCCTTTATATGTGAGTGCTGTGTATGGTAAGTTTATTTAAGCAGTATGTGCTGTCTTCGTGCCACAGTGTAAAATGCCTAATGTTTTGAGAAATAAATGCAAAATGAAATGAAGAGAAGGAGCACTATGAACCCTACCCCTTGGGTATTTTATTCCATGAATTACTGGTGTATGGCCTTTTCTGACTCCTTGAGTCAGCCGATGTTATTGAATCTTTCACCACTCTCGTTCTGCAGTTCACCAGCATTCCATCCAGGTGTACCCTTCATTACACTCTCTCCAGTAGAGGCTCACGACTGTAACCCTGCATGAAACAAATGATGGATGGATGGATGGATGGATGGATGGATGGATGGATGGATGGACATATCTCTCCCTTCCATGGTGTAATGCCTACTTGGGGGTCCAACAGCGGTCTGTTACTCTTCACTGAAGTAATTTTCATATCGGTATCTATTCATTTAGCTATAACTAATTATGCGAGTTATGTACATTGCAGTATACTGCCTGTCCTGTATAATGTCTCTTTGATTTTTCTTTTCTTAGTACTTCAATAAGCAACATTTTAATTCATCTCTTGAAGGACTGAAAAATTCCAAACATTACTTTGTAAGGAGGTGGAGGAAAGCTTAGAATCTTGATAGACAATCTCAACTTAAATTTAGCTCAACCAGGGGCATTCGGGGGAGATGAGTATCGACAAGCAAAAGTGTTATGTTTCTGACAAGGGCTCAGTGAAGGATGTATTAATATTACATCCCTGCATGAATTTTGCATCTGGGTGAATATGAGTGAGAAAAAGGTGGAAGTCAGAAGGAGAAGCATTCAGTTCTAAATTATTAACAACATGTAGATATTTCAACTATTAAGGAGGTTAAAGTTAGAGAATTGGGCAGATTTCATAACTGATCTGAACGGAAAACCTATACAATAGGTTCATCTCGTAATGTTGTAACGGCATACAGGGTTATTCTAATTTGACTAAAAGCGGCAGTCCTAGTTACATATCGTATAATGTAAGTAAAAAGGCAACAAAGTGGTGCAAAGCACAGCTTTGTGTGTTGGTTCATGACTGTTTCTGTTCTCATCTGGGTTTGTTTCTAAACTTTGCAGCGGAGTTGCTGGCCATCTCATGCCCTCAGTAATCACAACTGCATGCTTGAAAAGAATGTTGATTAGTTTTGTGTAGACTTGCCGTATGGCATTTGTAGCAGCGCATTGTGAAATAACTGTTCTGACAAGTCACAAGTCTTAACTTCTTTCCCACAGCACCAACCCAGCCCCCCACCCCCAACGTGAGGCACTGTCCATGATGAAAAAGAGAATGAAATTTCTCTGTGATCGATCTAAAGGTCAGTGCAATCTCCCTCCCTCCGCTGCCTTGGATGCACAGCAGCACAACACCGGAAGAATCTGAAACCTGTTTAGAAAGGCCATTATGAACATTGCTTAACTCCATCCTGGTTTGTTTCACTCATTACTTTGAAGTATCCCTCCCATGTATCTTACTCACTTCACTCTACCCAAAGCCACACATTTCTGTGTTATCATCACTGCCACCACCCCATTCAATACAAGTAACTGCTCTAACACAGTCACCTACTGGATGACACGGTGGCACAGCAAGTAGCACTGCTGTCTCACAGCACATGGATGGTACAAGAGGACATAGGGTTGAGCCCCCACTCAGTCTATGTGGAGTTTGCATGTTCTGTGTAGGTTTTCTCCCACAGTCAGGTTCACCCATAGTGTGTGAGTGACAGAGAGAGTGTGTTCCAGTGATGTATGGAATGTTGACCCATTGTAAGTGGTGTATCTAGCAGTGTAAGTCACCGTGGTGAATAAGGTGTGTTGGCTGGTAACATTACATAGAGTTCATTGGAAGTCAATTTGGAGAAAGATGTCTGCTAAATAAATAAATGTACTGAATCACTGTTTTAGGTTTCTTATTGTGTGAACTGGTAGAAGGTGGGACTCCAGTTGGTCAGAAGCTCCCCAATGCCTGCCTTGTGCCAATTTGCAGATAACAGCAGCCAGCTGCCTTTAATTAAACAATTAAGACATTACATATGGTAGCTGATGTGAAACTGAGGCAGAAATAAAGAGGTAAGATGCGTGAAGAAAAGACGAAAGATTTACAGACTTTGTGGCTATGATTTGTAGGGCTTTTTCCTGGTTGTCTTTGTGCATTTTGTTCATTGTTTGTTTAGATTACCAATTCTGCCTTGGCCTTAAAAAGAAAACCTCCCTGCCTTTTCATAAAAGGCTGCTTTTGTTCAGTCCTTGCTGCCTGGTGTTGTGGTCATGTCTTTGTGGCAGTCTCCCCAGGTCATCGTAAAGGTGTTATTTTGAAGAAATGAAAATTCTTTCATTGTTCTGTATAATGCATTTCTAAGCTGATTACAAATGTTCAATGTAACCAAAGAACCATTAATGGTCCTGGATAAATTCAGACTTTGCTAACTGACAGTCAGCAAAAGTGAAATAACACTGATTTGCATTATTAGTCACTGAAATGTATAGGATGTTGTGTTACCTATAAAACAGTTATTGGTTAACAGTAATGGCTACAATTACTGAGGATGGGATGAATTTAAATGGGGGATATGTGAGGAATGATATCAGCCCCTATAACTAAAAATTAATTGTGCAATTATGGTTAGTTTGCTTTGCTCACACATTTGTCCAACAGCTCCATCCGTGGTAGGGTGATATATAGTAGAGCATTTGCACTGCATCAATTTAAGGTTAAGTTGTAAGGCCAATTCCCTACATGCACTACTTGTGACCTTAGTGTTAGGTGAACATCTATAGAAAATCAATCTATAGAAAAGTTAAATTAATCTTCTGTTGCAAAAATAACTGCCATTTAAAATTAGTTTTATGATTTTTGGATTCCTTTAACTTTTTACACTAAACCAGGGCAAAATTGTGTAAGGGTTCTAAAAATTTTCTCCTTCACTGTAAGCAATGCATTCTATATTTTTCTTATTCTGGGGGTTCCGGTTTGCACGCGATGGAGTAGGGTGGAAGTGAGGAGCTCTGCTGATACATTACATTAATATGGTCATCTGAACCTTCAAAAGTTTATTAAGTAGGGATTAAGTGTAATATAACTACCTTAAGGCTTAACATCAACATTCTGATATGAAGAAAAACCTACGGAAGGGGAACACGAAACAAATTCAAAAAACGCTAACCCCTTTCTGTATTTTTCTTGTCAGAATTACATTATACTGAAAGTGGAGACATTTTAGCACTTGATATTGCAGTGTGCTGCCGTATTCAGTGTCATCAGAATAAGAGGAAATGCCTCTTACTTTCATGCTGAGGTTTTTTGTAGAATCACAGCATCGTGTACAGTTCCACCCTTCCATTCCACAGATCACACAGAGTTAGAAGCACAGATTCTTCATATAAACAAAGTTAGGCAGGTCTGAGAGTGATTCACAGGCAGACAGGGGCGTCTGGAATTAATAACTGCTCTCTGTGAAAATGGGCCACAGCTGCAACATAGCAGACCTCTGTCTCTATAGTCACCATATATTAAAGCAAGTTTCCTCACTTGTGTACAGACAGGGGTTTCCCACATTTACCTTTATTTGTTTAGCAGATGCTTTTTTCCAAAGCGATGTACATTTCGTAGAAAATACAATTTGTGCATTACTTCAAGAGAAGAGACATAGCTGCAGATGTGACTCTTAAATACAATTTGTTTCCTTCACCATATGCACCGACATTCATCACACAAGTAGCTGCATAAAACTTTACTAGAATATCACTGATTCCTAGTCACCTTCGTAGTATTTTTTTTTTTTTCTTTGAGATGCAAACAAACATTTACGTTACATTGCAGGAGTGGCTCCTTAAAGGATCAATCCGAGCATGATCGTGAACATGTATGCCTTACCTGAACTTAATAGATGATGGGTGAAGTGAGTCTGGAAGAGATAAGTTTTAAGACCCTTTTTAAATGTGGACAGAGATTCAGCAGTTCTGAGTGAGAGGGAGAGGTCGTTCACCACAACGGAGCCAGAATCGAGAACCCCCGTGCTTTACCTTTCGTGTGTGGGACCACCAAGTGAGCAAATGTGGAAGAGCTTAGCAGTCTGGCTGGTGTGTGACATGGGTGTTTTTTGCAGAAAATATTACTTACTGAGCTATGAACTGTCCTGGACATTTTTCACAATAGTGCATGTAAGATATAGGTATGTTCACATATAGGTAAGTACAGTATTTAACTGTACTTGGGTAGTCGGGAGGTTAAAATGACTTTGCTCAAGGCTAGCTGCAAGGGAAAAAGCTTCTGAGTCTTTCAAACTGTTGAGAGGTGAATAAAATGATGTTAAAAAAGATGACCTTGAACATGATAGTCAATCTTTTCCTGAGTTTGAGAATTGCAGGTAAAGTAGGGTCAGTAACTAAAACTCCTGGCCATTGCTGACAGTTGGATGTTTCTCATATTGTCTTTTTCAACATAATTTTATTTTTGTACAGTTAAAAAGAAACTACAAGGTATTATTTATTTTGATGGAAATGAGACCTGTGATCATATTGTCTTTACTGTGGAAGACTGCTCTGGAAAATAACAGCAGAAAAAAATGAATTTTACAGCTTAATACTGAGGTGAAAAGCAATCCAGTACAGCTGAGCTTTGAAACTTGGATTTCTTACCCTCCCCATAAACCTCTTGCAACCGCAGTTGCTGTCATTCGTCGCAAAGATCCTTTCAGAGGCATTTCAACCTGTCAGGTTCTGCAAAATGTGAACATCAATTTTACTGCTCCATACCTGCCACCAAACCCTTCCATTCTGCTGGCTGGACTCCATAATGTTCTCACTTTAACTAGGTCAGACTGACCTGTCGTTTAAAAAAAATGCTCTATCCTCTTTTCATACTGTTTTCCCAACTTCTTCCTATGACAAACATTCTGGCTCAGTAGTGGGAACCTCCACAAATCACCATGGTAGACTCTTGGGTGCTCATCTGAAGTCTTGTGGCTGTTCTCTCAACCAATAGGCATATGGGCTAAACTATTGCAGATAAGGCAGGTTTAATATTCAAAAAATCTCAATCAATCTCTAGTTTCCGGAAGCACAGATCATCCTCCATCACATTTTTAATATATGTATAATAACCCTAACCCTAAATTGCTGCAATAAAATAATAGTCCCTAAGACTGTATAGTGCATATTTGCAAAGAAACTGCCCTAGAGTGCTTCACAGTACACACTCCTGAAGGAATCAGAAAACTGAAAAACACTGTCAATGAAGGGAAAAAAGAAAATATTCTCTGACTGTTTAAAAAAAAAAAAAAAAAAACAAGCAAATCTCCTGAAAGGGCATTGTTTAACCCACCTGTGTGGATGGATATCAATTGTAAGTCGGTTTCAGTAAAAGTTGTCTGAGTAATACAACGTCAATAATATCGCATGTGTTTTCATCACCCTTCGCAGTGCTTTTCTATCACACCCTTTCCAGCAAATTCCTAGAAACACTCAAGGTGTCTGTTCTGCTGCTACTTCCTCCTTACAGTGGTTGTTAATTGTTACATAACAGCATAATTATAATTTGGTACGATCTAGATGCTTTGAGAAGTGCATGAAAGATGCAGCTTTCCCACACCTACAGACCAGAGGATTTCTGATAATTTAAAGCAGCTAAAAAAAAAAGTTGCTGGAAAGTTCAATAAGGTCAATAACGTTATGTCACGTCCACACCTCAGTCAGTAGCACCTGGCTCCGATTAAACACCTGACAGTAATCGGGGTACTTGTCTTTAAAAGACACTCCTCAGCCCTTTCTTGCTTGCAGAATCTCATAGAGACAACAGTCCCTTCAGCACTGACAGCAGCTCCAGGTCCCCTTTGTCCTTGAAACCTGTTCTTTGTTCCCTGGCTCTTGACCACTCGCCACGCTTCTCGACTTCATCCACAGATCTTCACTTTCACCCGTTTCGTCAACCGACCGACCATTTGCCTGTCCCCAACAACAAGAACAAGTCTATTCCTTTGGTTTTGAAAGAATAATCCTGCACTTGGGTCCTACCTTCCCCATGTCCTCTGCTCCACATGACCCATTAAGAATAATTGTTCCCTTCTTTGAAATGCAGTGCCTTCAACGTCTTAGCTTTAAGTCCGGCTCAGAGGAATACAATCTTCTGTTTTCAGTCAGGCTAAAGTTCTCATGGTACTGACTTTCAATAAAGTACCATCTACATAACCTCTACATTACATCTACATTACAATACCATCTGTCTGTTTTTAAAAAAAAGACTAACAGTAGACTGGCATTCAGTTACAGCAAATCAATCTTATTTAAATGTTGATTTGATGTTATGTCAACCGCAATGACAATCAAAATCATATCATCAGGCTTTAAAGTTTGAAATGTCTGGAGCATCGCAGGATCCTTCAGAGTCACAGCAGACCATCAAGATCTTGCCAGGAGAATTTACACAGCAGTGTCCTGTCAGAGGAGATGTGATGTAGGCCATCTGGAAGCCAGTGTTTCTTTCACCCTCCTCTGCACTTGCTTCCAGCGGTGCCCCCCAGGAGACTTCACTAGCTTGTACCACAGGTGTATGAGGTAAGGATTGCTAATTTTCTCCTACCACTGCAAGATACATGATTTCCTTACAGTATAAAGTTATTTTCCTGTGCACTACAACACTACAATATGGTCCTTTAATTTACATATGGAATCGTTGTTACTTCTTGTTACCTTGTTATTTATTTCTGTGGTTATCTGTTAATTTTCAGGCCTCAGAACATCACACACATTTGCTTCTTTCCTGTTATGAACCGTGTAGGGCAGTTGGTAGTGTGGTGGTTAGCGCTGTTCCATTCGGACCCAATAGTTGCAGGTTTGATCCCCACCTCTGAGCAAGGTACTCACTCTAAAATTACTCCAGTAACATTACCCAGCTGTACGAATGGGTAAATAATTGCAGGTAGACTAAGATTGTAAGTTGTTTTGGAGAAAAGTATAGAGTAACTGTAAACAAACTATTACCGTACTATTGTCTAAATAAGGAAATACATCAGAGGATCACATGAACCAATTGCAAAAGTCATAACAATGTGTGTGTGTCTAATTCCTGCTGTTGAAGATACTCTTCAGATATTTGCCTTTTTGGACCGTGCTGATAAGTACGCACTTGTGCTTCTGGCTCAGCAGCATCTGTCCATATTGATGGGTTAATGAAGGAGCAAGAAGCCGGTCTCTTCTACCCAAGGCTGCAGACCTGTTTGCAGACGAAACCTGCAGCTAAGGCATTATTCTCCAAAGCATAAATATTTAGACTGAACACAACACTTTTAATTTACATTCCAATCCAATTTGGCTAGAATGTAGGTCACAGCAAACACTGTGCGCTAACAGACCTAACTGGGGAAATGCACTGTTAAGCAGTCGCCTCTCATTTTCCTCCCAGTAACATGGAAAACAACATTTTAGCTTAATGCAAAGACGAACGTAATGGAGAGCATTAATTGCTGTTCAGTGATAATACTGTGAAAATGAAGAGAGCACGTAACATACTTTTTTGCTTGAAGAACCTTAATAATCCTAATTGAAGGTCCTGTAAGGGAAGCTGAATGTTTCTAGTCTGGTCCCCAGGCTGCCATTTTTGCTAATTATGCTTATTATATTTCTAATTTGCAGCAAACCATAAAATGACAGAAATACAGCATGCAAGTTTCTGGAAACATGATTATACCTGAAACAGAGACGTGCAAGACGATCTGAATATGGGTTAACATTTCTTTTTTGTATTTTTTCTATTTTGTTACTTTTTACTCTCTGTCTGATGTTAAGCATTGATTATATAGTCACTGTGTTTTCCAAAGTTGCTCAGACATTTCAAGAGAACTGTGCTGAGACATGCTAAACACCCTAAAGCAGTATGGGAGTTCTTCAAGTGGTTAAGCTTAATGTTTGTTTTTTGTACTTTTCTCTCCTTTGAGGAAGTTAAAATAGGGCCATCATAAAATAAATGGTGGAATACCACATGATTACACATCTCATTTCACAACGTCAGTTATTGACTGCATGTACAGTATAATGACAAATAACGCTTTGATTTTGAATATTTGTGACATAAAATCACAACAAAGAGCAATTTTGATAAACACCCTTACAATCAAGAATTATTGCAGTCTGGATTTTTGTAATTTTGACTTCAGCACTATATACCTTATTTTATTTTGTCAAATTGGGCCTTTGTCAGGGCTCTGTGTGTGTGTGTGTGTGGGTGTGTGGGTGGCTCTGCATCACATCTAGGATTTAATTTGCTTAGTCAATAGTGGCCTTGGCTTGGCAGGATACAAGAGCTATCGAGAATACCTCCCAGTACAACACATTGCGCAGTATAACATTGTCTATAAAAAATGTGTTTGTTACACACACACACACACACACACTTTTCCTACCAGTAAAAGTGAAGCGTAGAACCTATGGTGAGGAGACAAAGGGACAGTGGTGGGAATTAGTTAATTAAATGTCACCTGGAGGAATCCATTTGGGGAGTGTGTGATGATAGCACAAAAACTTGTCTCATGGTTGTTATTTGAATTATATGGAAAACACAAAGCCCTGGCAGATTGTTGATGCTCCTAATTTTATTGTTTTGTTGCTACTGGAAATAATTGTTTTTTGCTAATAAATACTTGACAGATGTATAAATGGTAAATAACTGTAGGTAGCTTACCATTGTAAGTTGCTTTGAAGAAAATTGACAGCTAAATGTATAAAAGAACATATATGTAATTTTGTCTCTGAGAGAGGGGGGTGTGGTGGGGCAGCAGGTTTAGGCTGTGCCTGCTGTCTTGTGGGTCTGGGGTTCGAGTCCTGCTTGGGGTGCCTTGTGATGGATTGGCGTCCCATCCTGGGTGTGTCACCTCCCCCTCCAGCCTTACACCCTGTGTTGCCGGGTTAGGCTCCGGTTTGCTGCAACCCCACTCGGGACAAGCAGCTTCAGTCAGTGTGTGTGTGTGTGTGTGTCTGAGAGAAAGTTGAGAGATAGGGAGTAAGAAAGTAAAGAGAGTCCAAGGCTTTATGTTAAAGCTGTTGTGTCAATTTTCATCTTCTGAACCTGCATATAGACTGGGTTTGTTATTACGCATGTGTTAGTGATGCACTGGGAGTTGTTTTTTGGAAACAAGTTGTAGGTCCTCACTTCCTTGCATCTTTCTTGCAGCCAGTTTCATCACAAGGGGTCTCATGAGCTTGATATAAAACGGAGTAAAAAAAAACAGATGTACTGTCCAAATAGTTTGTAGCTCAATTTATATTAAAAGTGGCGAGGGATCTAGTTTTGTCATTTTGCCCAAATGTATCGCTGAACTGCCGTTGTATTATCAGTGTTTCCTTTACACTGAAAATAAATACACCGGGTCTCTCCAGTTCTTTCGGATATAAACATCTGGTTAACACTTTTCAGTTGCTCCTCCTGTGCTGTTATCTAGAGAAACACAGACCTGCCTTGAAATCTGGATGTGGAATAAACACATCAACTCTTTTCCTTTTGAGAGGGGATATGGAAAACAGTGTAGCTGTTCAACCACTGGATTTACCAGCAGTTCCCCTGTAGGTGTGCAAGCGGGAGCAGCAGAGCAGTGACACAAAGGCCATGTCCTGCTCTGCTGGAGAGCAATCGTAGGACCCTCACCGCCGTAGGAGCTTCAGAACCCTTAGGGCAGCCAGACACGGCGTTGCCATAGCGCTCCCTCTCAACACCATGGAGCAAACCCTTCCCTGGCAGCTGACTCACGCAGCGCTTAAGCCTTATTCGGGCAGTCCCGCAATCCACAGGCACCTCGCTGGGAGGAGGTGCATTCAGAAGAGCCTGGGCGTTGGAAGTTTCGCTCGGGAATATTGCCTTAGTTGGACTCTCAGGAGGCCTTGTGGTGGTCGGCTCCGAAAGCCGTCTCACCGACTTCTCTGTGGAGTGGAGTTGCAATCAAGATGAATGGATGCTTTTTTTGTTGCTGTGGGCTTGAAAAGTCAAACATATAAACCAGTGAATACTGTACAAAAAACAGTGTGTACTGTCTGATATGTATTAAAGAGGGAATATTGGTAGGACAGAAGATTAGCACTCAGGATTTCTTTTTGTTTTTGCTTTTACAGATTTGGTAAGCAGATTCTTGGAATTACTGTGTGAATAGTAGAGTACAGTAAAATATAATACAGCATAGATGCATAATATAGTAGGAGATGAGATGGGATGGATGAGAGGAAATGGACAAACAAATCGTGTTAAAAGAACATGAAAATTTGATTTTTTTTATTTCAGCCAGTGGTGATGTGTTGCTTGTTTAAGAATTTTCAAGCGTGAAATGATTTTCAAAGGAATTAATTGACAACTCAAATTGACTAGAGTTTTAATAATAAGGTTTATAGTGTATATTCATTCATTGTGTTCGCTGTTTATTCTGGAAGTGAACATGTGTCACGTTCCGTTTATACGTCTTTTTCGTTTTTTTTTTTTTTTTTTTTTTGGAAATTCCGTAATATAAATTAATATGCGATTACTTATGCAGCAATTTTTTAGATAGAAAAAAAAAACTGTATTTGCAATGCAATGCGTTCCTGTTTAGTGTAAATATTTGCGCAAATGATCCGTCCAGGTAAGACAGACATCTCCAGCGTGTTGCCAGGCTTTGCTTGATTCTTTGTGTTTGTATTCGTTTTTAAGCAATTATTTTCTTCTTTGCAGCGTGTTTCGGTGGTCTTTAGGACCTGGTGGTGGTGTGTCTTGAAGGAGTGAGTCCGTCGTGGTGTCTATCCGCTCCACAGCTCCAACTCCGCGGGACTTGAGCTCAGATCCTCACTTTTCTCTTGGCATCCAACAGCGGAACGTCCCGCATCACCTGAGCATCATCTGAACAGCCTACAACTGAAGATCCAACTGAATCACCTAATGCTCTACATCCCAACAGCCCACGTGATCCGAAGCTGCAACAGGATCTGAACGCTGCACACCGTCCCAGCTCGACTTCCGAACAGCCCGCATCGTCGGAACCCCGCGCCAGTGTGAGTCAGGAGGATGGAGGTTGTTCGCGGAGGACCTCCCACCGGGGCTCTCGGCAGTTAGAGCTCTCAGGGTCTGATCCTGGATCTGCCCTCGGATCGCTTCTCTTCGGCGGCTCGGGCGCCGGTTCCCGCCTCGAGCTTGCGGTGTTGCATGGTGCCGTGTGCTGCTGCGTGGGGTTGTGTGCTATATGGAGTTGTGTGGTGGAAGGAGCGGAGCCATGGACTCGGAGCTCTCGGTTTGCGAGGCCAGGAGCAGAGCCGGCATACTCAGGAAGAAAGCTGTCCTGCTCAGGAAGGGCTGCAGCTTCGAAATAACGAGGTAAGACGCGGGAAAAGGGGACAATTTTGCCTGCCGAGCCGAATGCTGCTGGGCGGCAAAGGAAAGCCTGGTGTCCGCGTGGGGCTCTTTAATTCATGGGCAGACGGAGCGGGCAGCAGGTCCACGAGACGGCCCGTCCAAGTGAGGTTCGCACCAGCAACCTTCACTGAAAGAGACGACAGTCTTCATCATGCTGTTTTAGAAACTGCCGTGCAGATACTCAAGTAGTTTCAAGGGTTCGCACAGCGCCTCGGCAGCACAGCGTGTGGTTTCTGTCCGCGGCGATAGGTGTCGATGCAGCAGGCAGCGTGTTCCGCGTGCTGCTTACACAGTACACTCCACTGCGAACGCGCCACTTTTACGTGTCCTCGCGGTCAGATGCTGCTCGTGCCTTCATCTCTGCTGACGAGTCGTGTTTAATCGTCTAACTCTGGCAATCAATGTACTCAGTCAGTACTGTATACACACGGTGTTTTCTCAGAGCTCCGGGACTGCACGGTGCCCACCATTTCACCTTAATATTTAGTCTACATCTGCTGTACATATAGATAGTATAAGTACATTTATGTTTAGCAATAATTCTGCATAAACTGCCATGATGATTTGTGAGGTGTCAAACGTGTGAGTGAAACGCTCACGTCAATGGAAACGCAGCAGAAATCCAAAAAGTAACACAAAAACGTGAAACGACATCGTATCGCACATAAAAATAAAACGCTGAACTTTTGAACGAGTTTGAACGAATGTGTTTTCTCACCACGAAGCGCCTTGCTTCTCTTCTGTTCTGAACAATCGATTCGCCTCTCTGGAAAGAGATGTATTTCATTCGCATATGAGGAATAAATATCGAAGTGCCAGCCCCGTATTGTTTTTTTTTTTTTCTTCTTCTTCTTCTTTTGAGCTTTAGAAAGGGGAAGTGTAAATAAATTTGAGGTAAACATGACGAGATGGAGAAGTTCATCGACTGACCCCTTGCGGAGCAGCCGACATCCATCTCGACGGCCACAAGATGGCAGCATGTCCTTGTGCAGTGGCGCGTGCAGCTCCCGGTGCCACTGCCGCCCTGTTCGCATTCTCCGTGTGACACTGTACCGTACGTGTGTTTCGTGTCTGAAACGGGTTTTAATAAATAAACTATATGGAAATTCGTTTCCAAGAATGACCAGGGGCAGAGCAGCTTGTTGCAGAACATATAGTTTGAATACAGCTAGAATGATGTAGAAACACTTTTAACAGGTATGGACATGTACAATTCCTCAAGCGCTTCAATGGAACTCAGTTGATCAAAAAAAAAAAATGCTGTGAAAAATGGTCGAGTCACCGAGGCCCAGTTAAACACGCATAGTTCCAAAGATCCGAGCGGACAAATGTGGCTGTGCGCTGTAAAGTTGAACCTTCGTGAGATGGTCACTCGGGAGTGGTTTGGTTCGGTTCTCAGCTCTCCTGATCCTGATGACCAGAACCTTTCTGTGCGGTTTGGGACAGACAGGAACACACATGACCACACACATACACTCAAGTCAAGGGTGTGGCACGGCGCTCAAGAAGAGGTGAGGGATCTGCTGATCTACAGGGTGAGGCTGCTCCTCGCAACGTGTGTCCCTGCCGAGGATGTGCGCTGCGGTTGCGTTTCCGTCGCTCCTGCTGGGCCCAGAAGCGGGATCCCCCCCGACTGACCTTAACCTCAAACCCCTCGTCCCGCTCGGAGACGATCTGGCCGGAGACAAATGTCTGTTCTCGAGTGCAGTCCTCTAGGCCTTAACCGAGGGACACTTCTGTACAGGCAGTGTTGCTGATGTTGTTGTGGTCTTTTTGGGTTACGGGATGGTATTTAGGAGCACCTTTTTCCCCCCTGCAGAAGGAAGCTACACATGGTGAATAACTAAAATTCCCTGGATACATACTCCTTGAGTATCTTGTCCAATGAAAACGGGGCCAATGTCCCCACTGTGTAGTTTCTCTGTCCCCCATCTCCGGTTTCCTGTTACTTTTATAACAGAGATCGTGTCGTTTTCTTTTACTGCACCTACACTGATTTTTTTTTCCTTAATTTTTCGACTTAATCCTGAAGTCCTAAACTAATCCTGTCAGTAATTCAGAGAGTTTGTTTGGTTCATAGCAGCAAAATCTGCGAAAATATATCATTTAAGGCAACCGGGTTCTTGTGCAAGTGATTGTTTAGAACAGATCTGTACATTTAAAGTTCTAATTGAAATCCCCTTCTTGGTGCTGGAAAATGCTTTAAGACTGTGTTAGGAGCACTCTAAAGACGAGGCACATTTCTCCCTAATCCTGTGTATAATTGAATATTTACATTTATTCATCTGACAGATGGTTTCCTCCAAAAGCAGCATACATTTTGAGTGTACAAAAGCGCGCTCAGTACCAGAGCTTTAAATACAGATGTTTAGAGCATCCGATAGAGATACGGACATCTCATTTTATGTTTTTTTTTTTTTTTCCTCCCCCCCATTGCCTGTACCCTCAGCAATAGCAGAGACAACAGCTGTCTGCCAGAGGAGGGACCATTGGCCCGAATTGTTGTTTCATCTTCCTAACACCGGAGCACGTTTCAAACTCCTTACATCAAAAGCACAAAGGTCACCACGGCTTCATAAGCGTGTTGGCAAGTGTTTGGTGCGTGTGTACAGTGGGTGTGCGAGCTCTGCATGCCAGCAAGAATTAAAACTGCACACATTACCTAAAAGGAGATTAAATATTTTATTGAGAATTAAATATTTTCTCCTTTATTAACTACATTACGTCAGCCACGCGTATGAGCAGTTTGTGCACAGATATTTGGAAGGACTGGAAGTGAAAAAGAGGCAGGGATACAGCTTCTTTAAAAAAGGCCCTGAAATATAAAGTGCAGCAGTGTTTTGCAACATTTTATACGGTGCACTCATGTGCCTGCGCTTACATGTACGTGTCTGGGTATGCATGCGTGTGTGGGATTGCCTACACTTGTCATCTATACAGTGACTCATTTTCCTGGCATGTGCCTGCAAAGATGAACTGGAGGTTACAGACCAAGGCATCTGTCTCACTTTCCCATCTATATATGTCCTTACAGGGAGGGCAACCGTAAGCGAACCTAGTACCCACAGAAAGAGATTTCGGGGCTGGAGCGAGGGAGAGCCCAGCCTCATCTCAAAACCCCTGTCCATCGTGACGCCCTTTCAGCAGGGTCACTTGTGTCTTCAGTGACGGATCATGGCTGGCTTCATTTCCCCATTTGATCCAACCGCAGAGAGACCCAGCTGGCCTCATAATTGCAATGCGGAGGGCAATGGTGGTCTGTGATCTCACCACAATGAGCTGTGCACCAGATGAGTTCCCACCGTATTGTCAGTTTGTAATCTCGTTCGGTCGCGTTGCAGTGTGAACGCTTACCCTGCCAAGGGTATTTTGCAAGTGCTACTTGTGAATAATGAAGGCTCTGAGTGACAGAATATGATCCTTTGCAGCCTGTGTAGGACCTGTTTGCGTGACACATGAATCCTGATACTGCCATAGGAGTGCAACACACCCTCACCACCCTTCTCCTATTTTCTGCCCTCACTGCCAGTACTCTAATACTCCAACATTCAGGACTCAGTAGTCAGCATTGGTGTATTTAAATGCTCGAGTTTAAACTCAGCTTCACCCTTTAGTCATTCTTTGCTTCATCTGCTTTTTCTCAAACCTGTGACTTGCCTGATGTCCACAAGTTTCCCAGTTAATTGTAACGCTTCTGTTTTCCACTTTGGTTTAAATGATCAGCCTCTCCTGAAGAGCATATTATGTGTAGCTTGTGTGATATATTTGCTGAGGATTATAAAATACAATAAAACTATCAAGATTACAGAAAACGTCTTAGGAATTATTATTCATGGTTTTGTGCAAATTTCAACCTTATGGGATTATCCTAATATTCAGCACTACTTGGAAATTACAGTTTGAGTGTGTCAGTCTTCATTAACAATCAGTTAGCAGAATACCGAAAGGAGTAATACATTTACCTTTATGTTTTCAGGTATGAACCGGCAGCACAGCTGAAAATTGAAACTAAGCATAGACTGTACAAGAGAATAATGCTGCTTTGGTGGTGTCCAGGCCCTCTGTGCAGTTTTGACAGGATCAGAGTTTTTGCTGGCTTGTATTATTTTATCTTTCATTGGTTGCAATGGTGCAGCAGGTAGTGTTGCTGCCTCGCATGCAGGGCTGTTTGGGTTTGAATCCACCTCGGTTTTGTGTGGAGTTTTGCGTGTTCTCTCGGAGTCTGTGTGGCTTTCCTCCAGATGTTCCGATTTCTTCCCACAGTCCAGAAACTTGTGGTTCAGGTGAACTGGTGACTCTGAATTGCTCGTAATATATGTGTGGTACCCTGCGATGTATTGGCGTCCTGTCCAGGTTATGCCCCCCATCAGCCTTGTACCCAATAATTCAGTAGCATCCGGACCTCTATCGCTCTGACCAGGCAAAGTGGTCATTGAAAGTGAGTAGGAAACAGAATGAGACACAGCTGGAGTATACAGATATTCACAAAAATGAAACTTGCCCTGTGACGAACTGGCATCTTGTCTTGGGTGCGTCACCTCCCCCATCGGCCTTGCACCCTGCGTTGCCGGGTTAGGCTCCGGCTCGCTGCAACCTGCAATCCCACTCGGGACAAGTGGTTGTTGACAATAGATGGATGGATGGATAATAATAGTAATTAAAAGCAGGGATGCTGATGTTTTGGGAAATCTGTGTCAGTTTTATATGGGTGAATTTAAAATTGACTTCCAGTTTGGTCAGTTTTGCGTCAAATGAAGAGGTAAAAACTATACTTGCTTAACTCAGATCCTAATCCTGAATAAGAATTTCTAGTTATTCTCTACATACTGACAGTGTAAATTTCTTTCTTCATGTTAAGATCTGTTATGTATTACTGTTACAATAGTAGCAAGTATTTGGGGATCCATCCGATGTGGAAACATTATGTTGACTGACTGGCCTTTATATAATGTCTTTATAAGGTATTTATAAGGTTGATTCAGTTTGTTTGGTGAGTAAAATCCGGTGGTATAAATGCAAAAATAATCTTACCATTCTTACCGGTTCGTTCTAAATGTGTCAGAAAAGCTGGTCTAGATAGTTGTGTATTCTGTGATTTTAATGGTCTAAGTTGTTTAAAAGACTTCATTATGAGAATGGTTTAAATTTTGTTTAGCGAATTAGATCAAGTCTGTATTGGGTTTTTTGCTGATCAGATTCAGTTGCCAAGTCCTCACAAAAAGGTTCCAGCAAAAACTGAAAAATGATGCTGTGGACTTGCCCATTTGTTGGCTGTAAATGAGCTATTATGCACAATCATGTGAATCTGGAAATGTAATAATGAGAAGCAATGTAACTGGGACAGATAAGAAGAGAAAAGGATGTGCAGCAATGGAGCTGTAACTGATTATGAATAAAAACCATGTCTATAAGCAATACTGATTTCCAAATTTTTGCAAATCTGTCTTGCCTAAATGTCAGTACTAACTACCCTTTATTCATTTAGCCGATGCTTTTCTCCAAAGTGACCTGCAGCATTAAGATACGTACAATTATTTACCCGTTTGATACAGCTGGGTAATTTTTACTGGAGTAATTTGCAAAAAGTACCTTGCTCAACTGTAATACAGCAGTAGGTGTGACTCAAACCTGTGATCTTTGAATTTGAAGGTGACAGCTCTAACCACTATGATACATTGCTTATTTTGTCATGGTACAGTTTTTTTTTCCTCTAATACTCTGTTTTAAATGATGTGCCCTGGCAAACATGATTAATATTTAAGAAACACAGTCTTTGATGTTGTCCAGTGTGATCCTGTTCAAACAAATTAAACTGTCTGTTAGATCAATAAAATTATATAAAGCATCTCTGATTTGGGAAGGTAGGGCTGCTTGTGACATTGAAAATAAAGGGATGAGAGATGGCAAATAAACAAGGCCTTTTTTCCAGTTTGACTCAGAAAACACAAGCGGTCTTGGACTGTGTTTTTCAGAGTAATCTGCTCATTGAAAAAAAACTGTCTTGCCTTGGTCATATCAGGAAATTGGAACAGGTGTGAAGTCCAAACACCAGGGGCCCCTACAGTGGTGCATCAGGAAATCACATGCCCCTACTGGGGACGCGGGTTTGAGTTTCTTCTGTGCCGCCCCACCCATCTGTGGAAAGGAGTTTCTGAGAGTGCAAACTGACATATGCTCAGTTGCATGAGTTTCTCTTAGTCAGCTGGATCCCTGCAGAGTTTTGTGTGAGATGTTTCATTCTCCAGTGAAGCTTGCACAGAAAGAAAAGAAGTTCTTGCACACTGCATGCGTACTGGAGATCATGTGCGCCTATATGTGTGCGTCTCATGCTGGTGCGGGTGTTGAGCATCATTGGGTTAACACCTACACACATACAGTATATACAATGCTGCTTCAAAGTATATGAACGCTGGCGTTCCCTCTGGGGTGTGTCCCCTCCCCCTTCAGCCTTGCGACTTGTGTTGACGGGTAGGTTCCGGCTTGCCATGAGCCTGCCTGGGGCAAGCAGTTGTAGACACTGCAAAAAAAAAAAAAAAAAAAAAAGTATGTGAACCCTACAGGGACGGTCATTATTCTTGTACAAAACATTAAAATAAACTTTTATAAAATCTAAATCTTAAAATTAACTTATGAATAAATAATTATGATTCACACACCTGATTCTACTTACCTGCTTGGTTTTAACCGATGCAACTCGAGGTTCGCTTATTTCTGCACCTGCACTACTTCAGTTTTTTATACTACACACATGATTTTCTCCAAACCAACATATGGAATTGGTCATTACACACCTGTTATATCAGATGAGAAAGACTGGTTCTGGTTAAATAAAAAAATTATTCCGTTAAAAATAAGGGATGCAAGGGGTTCACATACTTTCAGGTAGCACTGTACATACTCTCTATGTGTATCTAAAACCAGTAAATAATAATTTCCCTAGTTTATCACGGATATGACAGCTCCTGACATCCTCTCTTTAAACAGGTGAGACACGACATTACATATAAGCATCCCCACAAAATATAGCTAAACAATGCATCATTATTCTCTAATCGTGTTGCATTTATTATGTTACGGCATAAACTTTCTAAAGTGGATAAACAGATGTAGTAGAACAAAGGCACTTAGACATGGCAACAGTTGTTTTTTTTTCTGGAATTACTATACTTTTCAGTGTGACAATGAATGTCATTCAGTAATCAATATTCCTGGCACTTGTACTGCACTGATACACAACCAGTGCTCGTGGATCACATCGACTTATTTTACAATGACTGACTTTTCAATGTGAGATTTACAGATTATATGTTATCAGGAACACCTTTCCAGTAAACCCCAGAACTGAAACGTGAGAAATTTCTTTTGAGAATAATAAGCATCACAAGAAACCATAAGGATATCATATGAAACTGGAGGTCAGATTTAGTGAGTAAATACCTGGTGATGCTTCTGTTAATAATAATGTACACAGTAGCTAAAAATATCTCTATGAGTAAATGGGTAACACTCTAAGCTATGTAAGTTGCTTGGATAAAGGCATTTGGCAGCTAAAAATATCAGAAGTGTAAAAATAATACAGTACAGTCATCTGGGTTTCTGTTGGCAGGTGTTACAGCCAATTTACAGTATAACAGGTTCGCATGAGTCACCGACAGGAATATAAATGTTAGACTTAAAAAAAAAAATAAAAAGAGACTCCTCAACTTACGTAAAGAGATCGTTCTTCAACTCCTTACGTAAGTCAGAAGTTACGTATGTCAGATTCCTCCTCCTCCCCCACCGTTCAACAGGCTAGGCCGCTAGCCAACCCTTGGCATTTGTTGCAAACACGGGTATAAAAAACACACAATATAATTCTTTAGTAAACGTCAGACATATTAAATACTGCAATATTATTGTTTTCAATTTCATCTCCAAATCAATTGCTGTACGCTTGCGAGACGGTTCTCGTTTTCTTTCAAGCGAACGTTTACCACCAGGCGTTGTGAATAATGAAATGGGTTTAAAAAAAAAAAAAAAGTGGGGAAAAAAAAGTACTGGAGCTGATGAAGGATGTGGGAATGGCAACTGGCCTCAAAAGCATCTCTCCGTACTGTGTGGGACACTGCGTTTTCCTATAATGGGGGACATGGAACTATTATGTTCCAAATAAATTCACACTGAATGAGTTTATGTTCTTTCACGCTGACAAATGCTTCGTAAAAAGAAGTTCATTGCACACATGCTCCAACCTGCACGAAGGCTTGAAATTTAGAGACCCCCTCTCCTTATGTAAATTTCACTTTCATAAATCCAGATTTACGGAAAAAAATTCCGGGCACACACATTATTTACGGATAGCGCTTTTATTTTACGCAAACACCTGAAATACGTCAAGCGCAAGTTGGTGTAGTCAGACAGGGCAGGAAGCTGCATCTTCAGAGTTCCTTTTGAGCTTTTCCTTGTTTTGAGCTGTAAACGCATCTTCTCTCCTTACTGACAGGAGTGTCCCTCAATGGTGAGCTAGACTCTAGGGCCTTTCGGAAGGGGGTTTCACCAGAGAAACACCCTAACGGTTCCTTTTTTAATTACTAATTTAATTAGTTACTAATTCAAAAAGAGAGCGCTATAAAACAGTGTTCTGTAAAACGGTGTTTTATCGCCCCCATTAAAAAAAAAAAAAAATTAAATGTAGAAATGCATCCAAATCGCTGACGAGGAGGTGTGAACACCAAGTGGAAGTCCGGAGTGAGTTTTTCACCAGTTCCCACACTCCAGGAGGGACTGTTGCGCGAATGCCTTCGCAAATGACAGACTGCATTTTACTGTGGTTTTCAACTTTATTATACTAGTTAAAGTGAAGAGACATGATACTGTGTATGTATATTACTCATTTTTCCCGACTGCAATGGTAAATGCGCCTGCCGCGTTAGGAACAGAACGAGACTTCCGGTCTCAGTTTTGTTGTTAGAGTTGACGGTTGGGTTGTGTAGTTTGATTTGAGCGAACAGTCTTCTAATTGGTAGGTAGCAGCTGTAAGAGCTCTGCTGCCCTGCTGTGCTGTTAGTTTTGCGCTTTGTTCAGTGTCGTTATTATAGTCGTTGTTAGTCCCTCGGTCAGTGGTGAGAACACACATAATATGCAGCAACTGGGCTTCACGTCGTCATCCAGCAGCTATAGCCACGTCAATATTGCGCTCGTTTTGGGCGCTATAGCTTTAATGTGTTATAACAATAGAGTGAAGTTTCCAGCTGACGGAACAACAAGGTGTGAGCGCGAAGCTTGCTGTGTGTGAGAGACGCCTCCGGGTGCTTTGCGCTGCAACACGACAGCTGTGTGTGTGAATGCGCGCGCGTGACGCTGCAGAAGAGTGTGTGTGTGAGAGAGAGAGAGAGAAATCGCGCAGTCTGCTGCAGGGCTGTAACGCATGAGTAAAAGCACAGTAGCGCTGGGTAGGCAGTGCGGAGGGAAGCTGTCGCCCGGGACTGTGAACACATGAGGACATGAGCAGTGGCGCTCCGGCTTCTCCGAAAGCCCTGAGTTGCACCCAGCGGTAAATACTCGCTCGGAAACACCGGCTTCAGACGTGACTCGGCGGTGATCTCAACAACAGGAGGTCCCAGGGGCGGTTGAGTTTTCATGGCACGCGGTACCTACCTGGCTTTCTTCTGTGATGTTTGCGTCAGAAACACTCTCTTTTTTTTTTTATGACGTGAGAGATAAAAGCCGAGAGTAGCAGGTGTAGTACTAGGACAGAGTTATATTTTGAGCTCTCTTAGTCGTGTGTGTGTGTGTGTGTGTGTGTGTGTGTGTGTGTGTGTGTGTGTGTGTGTTTCTTTTCTTTTTTCTCCTTATTTTTCTTCAGCGTTAGACACAAAGTACAAGGACAGACGTAGCGGACTGCAGATGATGTCCCTGCGCAACACGCGCGGTTGTTCCCAAACCGCTGCTCTCCCGGCGATGTGTCTGCGCTCTTCAGTGTCTTAGAAAGCTTCACATCGCTGCGAATACTTTCATTAGAAATTGCGTTACGTTCTGCCGGTGGGTCTTCTTCAACATATATGCTTCTCTTTGTCCACTGTGCGCAGCACACGTTTACATTTTATTAATTTAGCGTTTCTCTAAAGCAACTTTACTGTGTTAACCTACCTACCTATTTATACAGCTGTGTAATGTTACTGGAGTAATTTAGGGTAAGTGCCTATGGGTACTACAGTCAGGTGGGGACTGAACCCGCAACCTTTTGGTCAGCAGCAGCTGTAACCGCTACGCTACCAGCTGTCCCCACGGATGATGGTGTGTTGAGTGTGAGCCGTCGGCAGGGGCTCTGGAGCTTTCAGGCAGTCCTTAGTGAGTTCAGGCCCCTCGAGATCTTAGTACAACAGTGAGATGAGCGACACGGTGGCACAGCGAGTAACGCTCTTGTCTCACAGCACCTGGGTGGTGCGAGAGGATGTGGGTTTGATCCCCTCTCAGTCTGTGTGAAGTTTCCGTGTTCTCCCCGTGTCTGTGTGGGTTTCCTCCCGGTGCTCTGGTTTCCTCCCACAGTCCAAAGACATGCTGTTCAGGTTCACCCATAGTGTGTGAGTGACAGGGAGAGTGTGTTCCACTGAAGTATGGATGAGTGACCCAGTGTAAGTAGTGCATCTAGCAGTGTAAGTCACCGCGGTGAATAAGGGGTGTGGGCTGATAACACTACATAGAGTTCATTGGAAGTCACTTTGGAGAAAAGCATCTGCTAAATAAATGTAAATATGTAAATAATACAAAAGAGGTCTTGGGTCAGTCAGTGTAGGATTTTCTGTGTAACAAAAATATGGTGAACCTTAGTTTCAAGAAGACTAATAACATTTGTCAGATAAAACAAACAATATACTTGCATTATATTTCCTTGAATCCATCCATTCTGTACGTCTGTCTGTCAGCCCATTGACATATTCATATATCTGTTCATCCATTAGTACATACAATACATAAATCTATCCTTCCATTCAAGCATCTGTCTCTACATACATCTACCAGTCTGTCCATAATCCTTCAGTTCAGAGCCTTATCTTATAGAAGACTAATAAAATCTGTTTTGGATTGAATGGACACATGTATTATCAACTGTCCTGATACATGTCTGCTTCTGTCCATCCATACTCTATGTTCATCCATCTGTCCACACATCTGTACGTCTTTTCATTCCCTCTTCATTCATCCATCTCATCTATCCAAACATTCATCCATCTGTACATAAATAAATCCATCCATCAACATCCGTTTGTACGTACATTCATTAGTCCATCAACTGTTCTTCCATCTTTCTATCTATATCGCCATCCGTACTTCCATCCTTCTGTACACACATGCATCCATCCGCACATCTTCATCCATCTCTGCTTCAGTTCATCCGCCTATATCCCCACCCATTGCCTTGCTTACATCCAACTGTCTATCCATAATACATTAGTTCATCAATCCAGATATCTTTGTCTGTCCATCGAGGGATAGTCTGCAGTGAAAAATCGTTTACATAATGTTTAAGTTGTACAAATTACTGTAGTTACTTGTGTGACATTATGTGACTTTGAATAAAGGCATCAGGTCAATAATTGGTTAGTGGTGGTTTAGATAACATAGGTATCAGTGTTCATTATACTTTGAGACTGACTGAAACCAGCGAGATCACAGAGGGGACTGTATGCTGTTTTCCATGCTGCAGTGATCCACAGTGTTACAACTATTGTGTTCATTAACGTGTTCACAGCAAAATACTGGTGGCAAGATATGACTGTTTCACTGTAAATTTTCTGTATGATTCACCTAGGTGGGGAGGTGCTGTGGCACAGGGAGTTTGGTTGGGTCCTGCTCTCTGGTGGGTCTGGGGTTCAAGTCCCGCTTGGGGTGCCTTGTGGTGGACTGACGTCCCGTCCTGGGTGTGTCCCCTCCAGCCTTACACCGTGTGTTGCCGGATTAGGCTCCGGTTCCCCGCGACCCCCTATGGGACAAGCAGTTCAGACTCTGTGTGTGTGTGTGTGTGTGTGTGTGTGTGTGTGATTCAACTAGGGAAAACAAGTACCATTTTGGTTTCTGGCTCCCACAGTGCTGAATGGACAGCTCATAGTGTAACATGTAGGCTGTCCAGCTGTAAACATGAAATTTGACTCTAAAGTAGCTTTCAAAGTCTTTGTTTCAGGTGAGCTTTAAGATATTTGGCAACATTCCCTCTAATTTCATTGAAAGTAATTAGGTTTTGTAGTATTCATGAATAAGAAAAAAATATAAAGTTGAGTTAGATATATAAATTGAGAGAATGTTTGTTTGGTAAAATTGATGTCCATCACAGATAGGAGACCTATTTACCTGTATTTGTTTTGTGCTGTCTTCATGTCTTTTTGTGGTAGACTCTGCTCTGGTCTATTTCGGCTAGCCATGTTAGACAAGCAGACAACAGTTTCAGCCAAATACTGTATTGTGAGGATGTTAATAAATGCCACATCATCATCATCATCAATAACTTCTTGTTCAGTGCAAATGTTGTGACAGTTCAGAGCCTGTCTTAGAAGTGTAGGATATGAAGTGTGGTACACCTTGCACTGGATGTGTACCATAGTAGGGCAATCTCTCTCACACACGCACAGAAATACAGCAGTTAAACTGTTTACCCAGAGTCAGTTCACCTGAAATATGTCTTTGCACTGTGGGAGGAAACCAGGGCACTCAGAGGAAACCCACACGAACAAGTAAATTTGTAAACTCCACATGGACAGAGTCTGATTTGAAACCTTGTCTGAACCTACAGTGAAGTAGATGTGAGGTACCAGCACTATGCTCTGTAGCACTGTGTCTCCGTGTATAAATTAATATTAATGTATTGCTATTAGTGTTTACAGATTTGTACTGTTAGATGACATGCTCAGACATATCAAGCTGTGTCTGTTTCTCAGTTTAGTATGACAGGGTACCATAAGTGCCTCGCAGGACTTGTAGCAGTAAACATTTGGTTGCTAAACTGTCATTAACCAATACCTGCTTCCCGTAGTTTGTCTGTTCACAGTAAAATGCATCAATAATCGTAGGTTATATATGCAAGGATGTGCTGCACGTCTCATGTCTTTTTCTAAAGTGATGATAAATTCATGTTGAGGGGGGTGCGGTGGCACGGCGGGTTTGGCCAGGTCCTGCTCTCTGGTGGGTCTAGGGTTTGAGTCCTGCTTGGGGTGCCTTGTGGCGGACTGGCGTCCCATCCTGGGTGTGTCCCCCTCCCCCTCCAGCCTTGCACCCTTTGTTTCCATGTTAGACTCCGGCTCGCCGCGATCCTGCTTGGGACAAACGGCTTCAGACAGTGTGTGTGTGTGTGTGTGTGTGTGTGTGTGTGTGTGTGTGTGTGTGAGATAAATTCACGTTCACGTTCTAGTACCAGGTTGGTTTCGTGAAGGCTAAAGATGCTGGTAAGTTAACAGCTGAACACATGTTAAATAGCTGTAACAAAAAGGTCTCTGAACTAGCGTAAAAGTGTGAAACACGCCTTGAGAAATAAAGCTTGTTGAACCAGTACGTTAAAAAAAGGAACTATCCGTATTTTTAGAGTCAAGACATCAGTTTTTTTTTTTTTTTTTTTTACCTATTTAAATACATAGCACTTATGTTGTTTTTTTTGAGGCCTAGCACTAGGCAAGAATCATCCAGGCACCTCTTGTATCTCTAAATTAATAAAGTTATGCATACATATACAGTATATGACAAAAGTTAAACTTTGAATTCATAAATAAAATACTTTTGTGTAATTTGAACATGTACAGTATGTGGACAATATACAGTATATGTACTGAATACAAATTTTTAGATTAACAATTGAAAATTAAACTGTTTCTGAAGACAAAAGTTTACAAGAAAAAATAGATATATACTATTTGCTGCGCAGACTAACTTTTAATAGAAAACATTCCTTGCATAGTTGCAACATTTCAATGACATGGGGGCAGCGATGCATTGTACGATGTTTACGTAGTAATATGCGGTGCTGCTTGAAAGTATGTGAACCCCTTGTGTCCCTTATTTTTACCCCAGAATCGCTATTTAATGAAAACCTGTCTTTCACATGTGACACACGAGGTGTGTAATGACCAGTTCCATATGTGTGGCTTTGGAGGAAATCATGTCTGTAGTAGAAAAGCAGAAGTAGTGTTGGTGCAAAAATAAGTGGAACCCAGGTTGCATAGGTTAAAGTTGGTAAGCAGAATCACGTGTGAATCAAAATCATTTATTGATCTTTTTATACGTGTGTTTTAATATTTTATACAAGAATAATGGTAATCCTTACAGGCTTCACATGTGTCTAAGCAGCACTGTTTGTAAGATTACAATTTATTTTTTGATTTTAGTGTGTGTTGCAAAATTTGGTGGCCTCACATTTTGGTGGACCTTGGCAACTGGCAGTTATAAAACTGGTCCTGTGTTAGTGTCATGTTTTCAGTTTAATTCAGAATTAGATTAAGTTGCTTGTTCTGTGGGCAAATAACTACTAAGGTATTAAGTTCTCAGCAGTATTACTAAGCAGCAAAATTACCCAGCTGTATAAATGGGTAAATAGTTGGGGGTAGCTTAACATTGCAAGTCGCTTTGGTGGAAAGCATCTGCTAAATGTAAAATGTAAATGTTCTAAGACCAGGGACAGTCACTCACTGTCATCAGTATGGGGACACAGCTCTGTCCATAAGCTTGATTAGAGATGCATTTGTGGTGGTCCTTCCTTTGCGTAATGACTTCATGTTTAATTTGATCACAGGACTCTCTCTCTGATGAGTTTGGCTGCCTCAACTGCCATCAAGGACCATGCGAAACAACTCTGTCACGTGCTGTAGCACGAGGCACCTGCTTGCAATGCGGGGGTGGGGCGGTCTGCAGGTCAGAGCAGTGTCATCCTCCCGGCACTGGGCCGCACCATGACTGGCGATGGGGGACACTGTCCCGCGAGCCCCAGAGATGAAGCGCTAATGCTCTGTCTGTGTTGCAGCTCTGCCTCCGAGGACCTGGGCTGCAGGCGAGGGGAGTTCAGCCGGAAGCACTACGGCTCCGTGGAGCTGGTGAGTCCTCCTTTGGGCCTCTCGGGATAGACAGAGGAGTGCAGAGCTGGGTGTGGTCCAGGATCTTTGCGTTATTGCAACTGTTCTTCCATTAGGTATGTGGTGAAATCTCCCAAGTGTGAAGAAGAGAACTTTTTGGGCGTCGTAAAGGTGGTGTGCACTGAGGAACTCCATCCCAAAAGCATTTCTAATTGTTTGGGTGAAAGAGGAACACATCTTTCAGTTGTCATATATCGGTGTGTGTATGTGTGTAAATACTTGCTTTTTCCATGCAGAAAGAACAGCAGAGGAGAATTCGGTTACATTGCACCCATTTCGGTGTTTTGGTGGTGCACGGTTCCTGTGGTTATTATTAAGCAGTTTTGGATGGTCATGTCTCAAGAATTGTTGGTCTTTTAGATAAATTGTGAGCCCAGCAATGAAGCAGGATGTAGGGAAGCCCGGGAAAGCCACATTACACACTCATTTCCTGTTTGAAAAATAGTGGCTTTGTCTTTGGGTTGTGAACAGAGGCATGCAGCAGATTAGGGTTGAACATGTAACCGCACAGAGCATATCAATAGCAGCAGATACAGAAACACTGTAGGACATAAATTGTCCACATGGAATGATGCCATGCTCTGCTAACAGGGCTTGTTTGTTTTTTCTCAAACAAGGAAAGGAGGAATCCCTCATTTGGAATCTTCTGTCTTTTCTGTGAACTATGTCATGCTCCTCTTTTCATTTTTATTTTCATGTGGATTCATCTATCCTGCATTTTATGCACCTACTCAAGGGATGAACATCGGTGCATCAAGTGGAAAGTAACCAGTTAGGTTTACTTAAGAATCGCATGTCTGCAGCCATGTCTCTTTCCCTTAATGTAATAAACAAATTGTATTTTTGCTGAGATGTACGTTGCTTTGGAGAAAAGCATCTTCTACATAAATAAATGTATATGTGAAAATTTCAGACAGTATTTATTTATTTAATAATTTGTGCATGTATTACATTCAAAATGTTTTGTGCATATTACGCAGATGTAGAAATGTACTGCATTTTAAGACTTATGCCACAACTGAGAGAATTGTAAGGAAGAGTGATCATTGTTGGAATGGTTTCAAAGAAAGGAAGGAAATGTAAAGTTCTCCCTTTCTGTGTCATGACGTATGACCCCATCATACAATCGCTCAGATTTTTCTGCTGAAATCATCAGAAGTCAGTAAAATAAGGTGACTGCTGTAGTAACTAAATGTGTCTGGCACTTATAGATGCATTGTACACTGCAGAAGCACAATGTTTAGTCTTGTACTATGATTTTAAAGCTGGATTTCTTATTTCTATTTTTTGATTTCTGTATTTAGTTGGGGGGGGTGGTGGTAGCACAGCGGGCTTGGCCAAGGCCTGCTCTCTGGTGGGTTTGGTGTTCGGAGTCCTGTCCTGAGTGTGTGTCCCCTCCCCCTCCAGGCTTGCACCCTGTGTTGCCAGGTTAGGCTCCGGTTTGCCGCAGCCCCGCTTGGGACAAGTGGTTTCAGACTGTGTGTGTGTGTGTGTGTGTGTGTGTGTGTGTGTGTGTGTGTGTGTGTGTGTGTGTGTGTGTGTGTGTGTGTGTGTGTGTAAACAATTAAAATGTTCAATGTTGAACCAAAGGCTTCCCAGGAAACAACTGTAAAAGTTTCTAACAAAATGTGATGCATGAAATCCTGTCTAGTATGAAAGTTGTGAATATGAAGAAGCAATCATTGGTTAGAACAAGGTGAGTACTGTACACCTGTATCAACCGTATTCTTCGGCTTACAGAAAAATGCACCAATTTTGGACTCACTTCTCTCCGATCTCCTAAGTGCTCCGTAAATGTGTAGCTACATGTTATCTGTTTAATATTGGGGGGGGGGACTATATGCAACTACTAGTGTAATGTATACTGGTTTATTTTGCAGTGTGTAACAAATTGACTGTACTCAATTATGCATCTGCATCTAAATCTCCTTCTGTTGATGTAGTGCACTCTATTTTTGTCAAAGATGTACATTACTTTGGAGAAAACTATGCTATATGAATGAATGTAAAATATAAACAAGACTTCAAGACATTAAGCTTTGGCTTGGGGAAAAGGCAGTAATATTAGTAAAAGAGATGTACGAATACAATCAAAAATTGTGGAAGCATCGCAAACAGATTCCCATGTACAAAGGTGCAGAACTCAGTATCATGCACACATTTGTGGAAATACAAAGTGCAATTCAAAATGTTGTAATGCTGGAAGCTGCTGCTTTAAAATGATATTTTACCATAGTAGATTTGATCATAATTTGAGTTTGTTCATGTTGAAGTGTTAACCAGGCACAAATAGAAAAAAAAAAAAAAAAGTTTTTGTTTTCTCTGATGCACATTCAAAACTACACTTTTTACATTTCTACTTTAATGGCTTTCTGTAATACCTTTGAATCAGATTTATGTAAATGAACCTTTAAACCAGATTTAGGTGTGCTTGTGCCATCTGCTTGCATTAATCAGTAGAAGAGGTTCTATAAAAACGCAGGTGGGGTGTTGAGGTGCCACAGTGTTTTCCGATGCAAGGGGATGGAATGGCCATCTGATGAGAACCTGGTCCAGAACCCCGGAGTGGCCTCTGTGTCCTTTCCCCATTACTGATCCAAGTGCATGTGATCTGGAGCGGGCACAGCACCTGGCCCTGAGCCGCAGTGACATGCTGGTGGGCTCAGGATTCACCGGAGCCTCCTGTGTCTTCACACAGGCCCTTTGCTGGAGTAAAAATACAGCAACACTGCCTGATGCAGCAAGCAGCATGATGCTCAAATGGTATTGTGGGCCCACTAAGTGATAAAGTGATAATGATCCCATACACTTATACAGAGGAATCAAATATGTTGGCGTTATTTCAATTTTATTTATAAAAAAAACATTGTAAAAGCTCAGATGGCACTATGATTTGGGTTTGGTTCCATGTTAAAATCTCAGATGAGACACTGGTGCTATGTCCTTAGTTAGATCCCACCTCTAATTTCTCACAGCTATAGGGCAGAAAGGTAACACATAGGTCAGAACTCCACTGTAAGATTTTTTTTTTTTTTCTCCCCCCCTCTCCCATCATATTCAGTAAAGGTTTAAGGAGCTTCTTTAATTTGTGTGATGCATCAGAAAGCCCTCAGACCCATACCCTTGTTTGGAGCCTGCAGCTACAGCATCACTATGCAAAGTGCAGCAACTACAAGATTTGCCCTCTAACTGGAGGGAACAAAATTGCAAGAGAGATCAAGGTCTTCCTCACAGTCTCCATCAGCAAGGGTAGTGGCAATAAGGAGTCTTGGATTCACAGTCCCTGGGGTCACTGGCTAGGGACCATTACACATGTAGGGAACTGCACAGAGCTAATATGCAATCTACAGCAAAGTAGTTAGTGTTCATGGACATGATCTTTTTTGCATTTAGCTGACACCTTTTACTAAAGCAACATACAGCTCTCTGTGTTTATACAGTTGGGCATTTTCCTGTAGCAATTTAGGCTGTGTCCCTAGATTAAAGGTACTAATATGGGGTGTTCTTGGGAATTTGAGAAAGAGACAGTGGCTGTCGTGAAGAGTACCATACTGTGATTTACAGGCTAATCAGTATGTGTGAGATTCTTCTAATCACATACTTGCATTTTGTGGCACATGGCGTACATTGTGATCACATTGTGAAAGAGAATATTACATTCCAAATTTAATTAACTGAAATGTCAGGAGGACAGCACGGAAGTACAGTTAGCGCTTCTGCCTCACAGCTTCTAGGCTTTTGGGATGTTGGTTCAAATTAGCTCAGCCTGTGTGAAGTTTACATGCTCTCTCTCTCTGTTTGTCTGGGTGTCCTCTGGATACTCTGGTTTCCTCCCACAGTCCAAAGGCATGTTTTGCAGGTAAACCGATGACTCTACACTGCCTTTAGTGTATGAATATGTGTATGTGGTGGTTATCCTGCAGTGATCTGGCACCCTGTCCAGGATGTACTCTTGGTAGCCTTTTGCCTTGTGCTGCCACGATAGGTTCTGGAACTCGGCAACATGGAACAGGGGTTAGTGAGAGGTGTGGGGTTATTGTTTTAAATACGTATTTCCATTGTTTCATCCATCCATTTTCAGAAACCAGCAAACTGTTATGTCATAATATCATAGTAGTTCAATTTAATGTCAAAATAAAACATCAGAAACATCAGTAAGTATTAGTAAGTGTCCTTGAATCATTCTGATGAGATTGTGAAATAAATATTAGTGCTGCCTTTGTTTTCATTTCCAGTACAAATCAAGTACTTGTAGGGTGGCCATTCCAGTGAGGACAATGGTGGGAGCAGCAGTGTCAGTAATAGATGTTGCCGTGGGCAACGTTGTCAGTAAGTAAAGTGCAGGTATAAGAAAAAATGTCTGGATTTCCTCACTCTTTCTGATCTTTAGTTTCCTCAAAGTACTCTCTATAAGCAAAGAATATGTCGTGTTTGGTGGGAGGCCTGTGTTGCACTTTAACCTCACCATAGTGGCCGTGAGCAAGGCTTTAACAGTGAACAGATGCGGCTTCAACAAAACACCATATTTTTTGACTAATTCTTCAAAAGCTGAACTGCAGCTGTGTAAGGAATTCTTGGTTCTGTGCCTTTGTCCTAAACTTGGAAAAGGACTATAATTTCCAGTTTCCTCTGTGGTAGTTCACCAGTGACAGGATGTGGTAGTATTGTCTGAAACCAAAATGTTGGTCAGCACATGGAAAGTAGTAGTGCAGCGAAGGATACAAGGAGAAACATATAGGCAGAATGAACACAGAAGACAGGCCAGGTATAGTACAGCACAGTACAGCAATGGAAGGTGAGATCCAGGGTGTGGACTTCAGTCCAGCCTGCAATGGATAGCAAGTTTTGGACAGAAAGCAAAGAGGTAGTTTGTGTGTAATGAGTTGTGCAGAATAAATTGGATTGGTAATGTAGCAGATGCAGAAAGACCAGTCTGAAGGTAGTTGCCTTGGTCCAGTCCGAGTAAGCCCATGGAGTAGACCATGAATTGACTGCTTTACATAGTAAAGAAGGGCCTGATTTTGTGGATGTTGTAAAGTTAATACCAGCAGGAGTGGGTCACAACTAAACTGGGAGAATAAGGTAGGGTCAAGGTTAATGCCAAAGTTTTGAAGAGACTGAGAGAGTCACATGATGCAGGTACTAAGTGACTAAGTCAGGTCCCTGTAAAAAGGTAACTCATGAAGTTAACTCATGATGCATATAAAATTGTGTACCGGCAGTCCCCGGATTACGAACGAGTTCCATTCCTAAATCTGTCTTTAAGTCGAATTTGTACGTTAGTCGGATTATTGTAGATTTCATTGGGACAGAGCCTTTTACATGCTCTATTATTTTCAGTTTGTCCTTTAAAATTGTCCGAATCGTTGACCAGCTGTAGCTTCACGCTTTTCCAATGTTTGTTTCACCTTTTACCAGTCACTTTATTATTTCCACTTTAGTTTCAATCGAGATCATTTTAGTTTTCTTTGATGCATCACCATCACTTGCATTACATTTATGCTTTGATGCCATGGTTAGGAGGGTAAAAACAAAAAAAAAAAAAAAAATTAAAGTTAGATACAGTAACACACATGAAGAGAAAAGAAGGAAGCCTGTCCTACCTTGGGCTCACATGCCCTGCCCATGAGCCGACGAACTGCTATAGACGCGCAGTGTTTTGATGCACGTCAAAAAGTAACGCCTGTTTGTTATTACGAACCACCGTATTTAACTCAAATTTTAATATAATAGGCTTTACTGAAGGTGGTTCGTTACTACGGTTTGTGCGTAAGTCGGACATTCGTAACCCGGGGACTACCTGTATTCGTACCTCCATTTGACTCTGTGTTTGTATTAGTTTCTTACTTAAACGTATTATTATGTGGAACATAGCATTAAACTTAAGGAACAAGAGAAACAATTCACAGAACACCTTACTTCAACCGTTGACTAATACCAGCAGTATATGTCATACAAGGATTAAAGACATTTACATTTTCCAAATGTAGCCGGAGGATTCTGTGCAGCCTTAAAAAAGACTTTTTATTTAACCCTAGAAATGAGTCTGAGTGACCACTTTTTCTGTCATTTCACAGTACAGAAATAAACTGAATTCTGTGTTCTCAAAGATAGTGAAGTGTGTACCAAGTGTGCAGTCAGAATGTTTTCATTACATCTCATATTGATTTGGTAAATTCAGCGCAATGAAAATTAAATTAAGTGTTAATTCCCAACTATTGATCTATATCTTGAGTCTGAGGGCCTTCTGTGTGTACAGAGCATGTGTCATCAATTTACATCTGCTTTGTTCTGTGGTCTTCCTTCCTTGGTTGTTATGCAGTGGTTCCCAGAGGTTTCCTTGGGGACCCTCAGACATTCTTTGTGTTTCTTCTCTTCCTCAATTCAGTCAATCTAAGGCTTTATGAAAAACTGATTGAGTTAATCAGCTGTGCTGATGATGAAATGAAACAAATACTGTGTATTGAATGGCTTTGAATCCCCACGGAGAGGTTTTCAACTCATGGCCCTAATTCTTATGTTTAGAATTTTTAACATTATTAATGTATACATTCACTGTTGCATATTTGCTGAAGCTAATGTTTCAGTCAGGCAGTCCAAAAAAAGAATAGTTTCTTGCTCAAACACAAACCAAGACCTCTAAATTTACACCAGTTTATGGTAAGTTTCATAATATTCCGATGAAAGGCGTGTGTGCAGTCTTCCAGATTTTGTTTCCGTTCCAGCAAAGATAAGAATTTGATTTTGAAACATAACACCTAATTTCCAAATAAAATGCACCAGAGGCCATTTCAAAGCACAAAGAACCAAGTGACACATCTTGAAGTGAGGAGTGCATTTCCTGCTAGCATCCCACACAGCAGTAAGAAGATGTATTTTTACGCAACTTTGTGATTTCCTTGTTTGCCTGTTGAGGGTGTTGCTTACGTGCTTAAGGCTCTCTGGTGATGCTGTGATATAGGCTGTCCTAATTTCATTAAACCCCACGCAGTCACAAGTACTCCTTCCTGCATTGGATCCCAGCCTTGAGCTTAGTGATACCAACGTGGGCACATTTATGAAGCTCTCTAATTGATTTCAGCTTTGCATTCCTTCTCATCGGCTTTTTAATATTGTAAGCCGTTCTCTTAAAGTTCCATTTTTAGGTTTTTTTTCATAGTTTCCACTGAAGTAACAGGAACATCCGTAGTGGTTCTCACATCTTTCACATTTGGCAGCTGTATTGCTGTGGTACCATTGCTTTGTTATGAAGAGCTGGAACTCTTGAAACGCACGTGAACGCCCACACTCTCGCTCAAGCACACGCACGCAAAGGCGGCAGTGCGTATGTCGGTACAGAATACCTGAGAACGTCAGCAGTCGTTGGAGGTAGCGTGCCCGCTGGCGATCCTGAGATTAACACAGCTTGGAGAGATAGACAGACAGAGAGGGGGAGAGAGCACAGCACAGCCAGCACTCATTCATCAGCCGGTAAACACTCGGCTACGGAGCAGGAAGGGAGCTCCTTTGTTTCCACGAGACGAGTGAGTGAGAGAAACAGTAGATGAGTGAAAAGGGGTGTTAACAGCCTCTGAAAAAAAACCACACCTGTGGCAAACTCTTTCCACAATAGGAAAGGATGAGAAAGGACGTAGGCCACAAACACGTGAAGTACAAGCGTACTGTCGATACATAGAGACCCCCTCCCTAGGGAGCAGAGTGTATCCATGCTGTGTGCAGCAGGGGGTTGAGACATAACACAGCTTCACCGTGATTTGCCATACATGCAGTGCACAGACAACAGGAATTCCTAAAATCCTAAATTTACTCATTTCATTAAACATCCAAAATGGGTCAGGCACAAAATGTTCAAACTGCTGAACGTGCTAAATGAAGAAAAGTCATATTGTATTAATAGTTTAATACTTCACTGAACGAATGCAGAATTTCCTAAGGGACTGGAAACAAGAAAGCAAAAAGTGTGGTTGCTTCTTTGACTTTCTTTTTTGCATTATACAGTGTTGTAACTCATTTTTTATTATGGGTTTCTGCTGAAGAATGTTTGCCAGCGCAGATCCTTATTATGCCACTAAAGGTCATAAAGAACCCAAAATCTGGTTTGAGATAGATATGTGGGTTTTGGGGAGGGGGTTTACTGGGACCCACTATTACCCAAGGCCCATAGCTCCCATGTGTTGACACATTGCACTGTGGTTTTCTGTTATGGCTCCACCACATTGTGAATCCAGCTCACTGTGGTTCCCCGTACAGTCAGTCCCCGGGTTACGAACGTCCGACTTACATACGACCCGTAGTTACGAACCACCCCCTTGCTGACTGGAAGTTAATTTCTTTTTTTTTTTTTTTTTTTTTTTTTTGGTCACCTTTAAGTAACATTCTAATAAAAACTTCATAATTAAGCCTATTATATTAAAAATTTGAGTTACCGTACATACAGTGGTTCATAATAACAAATGAGCGCTACTTTGCGACCCGCATCAGAACATTGCATGTCTACAGCTGTTTGGAAAACGATCAGGATTGAAACTAAAGTGGAAATAATAAAGTGATCGGAAAAAGGTGAAATGTCAACAAACATTGGAAAACGAACATTAAAGTTTTTTTTAATGTTTTGCATGCACACACTCTTTCTCTCTATACCTCTCTCTCCCTTGGCACTCAGCTATAAAAGACACTTCTCAACCTCTTCCCAGTTGCAGAATCTCACTTGACACAACCGTCCCCTCTGCTTTCTCAAACCTAACTCGCTCTGCTCTTCCAAGTCCTGTCCCTCATCGTTCCCCACGTCTCTTTGATAACAACCGCCTGTCACGTCCCTCGACCGCAACTTTGGATCCTCGCCTCTGTTCAGTTCGCTGATCGACCGACCATTCCCCTACCACGAGAACATGTCTAGTACTTTGATTCTGAATAAACTATCCTGTGTTTGGGTCCAGCCTCCTCCGTGTCCTCTGTTCATCATGACAGTAGTAACATTTATTATCATCTCTTTCTATGTCTCTCCAGTATAAATACTGTAGTTACATTTATTATTAATATTATTGTTATCATTATCATCACATCCTTACATTGTATTATTATGATTGTATTGTTATATTAAAGATGTTTTAGTGTATTCAGAAGTGTTTAATGTTTTTTATACATAGCAAAGTACACAATATACGATATAATAAGACAAACATTTGACAAACTGTTAGATACCCACTATACCTAACTGTTCTGACTTACGACAAAATCCGACTTGAAGACAGACTGACGAACGGAACTCGTTCGTAATCCGGGGACTGCCTGTACTGTGGTTTCACCCATCTATGGAGTCGCCTCATACTGGAGACCCCAATGAATTCCACTGCTCTGGACTCACTTTTACCTGGAAATGCTGATATGCAGTCCCCTGAAAAACTAGATTTTGTTGTGGTAAAAGCTAGAGGGCTGAATACTATAGGGAATAGCTGGTATACCTTAGAGTAATAAGATTAACATAAACTGCGTCATTTAAATATCAAAACTGCAAGCAATACAAACTACTCCCTATAAAAGGCTTTGTAATAATGTTTCAAGAATAATACGCTGAGCATTAATTCCCCATGTCCTCTTCTACAAGCTGCTTAGTTTATTGCATAAGAACCAGCTTATTGAACTGGGAGCACTTCAGCTCTGCGGTGGGAACATAGTAATACAGTGTTTGCAGCTAGACTTTAATTAGAAGAATATTTTGTATCTCACTGAAGAATGTGCAAAATCTGCTATTATGCTTTCATAACTTGTGGTACCACGGGGGTGCGGTGGCACAGCGGCCTTGGCCTGTGCCTGCTCTCTGGTGGGTTTGGGGTTCAAGTCCTACTTGGGGGGGCCTTGTGGCAGACTGGTGTCCCATTCTGGGTGTGTCCCCCCCCTCCAGCCTTCCGCCCTGTGTTGCCCGGTTAGGCTCCGGCTCGCCGCGACCCCGCCTGGGACATGCGGTTTCAGTCAGTGTGTGTGTGTGTAACTTGCGATACCTGCTGCTGAAACACAAGTGTATCTAAGCATCAGTTAGTACTTCGGTTTAAAGTTTTGTCAAGTATCCTCTGTTACGTTTGTCTGACACTTTTCTCTAGGGCAATTTACAGTGTTAAAGTACAACTAGTTGCCACCTTATACAGCTAGGTGATTTTACTGGAGCAATTTAGGCTAAGTATCTTGCTCAAAGCTACTATAGCAATAGCTGAGATTTGAACCAGCAACCTTTGGGTTCAAAGAGAGCAGCTGCAACTGCTACACTATCAGATGCTCCTGTTCTTGTGCTGATATGAATAAAAGCTCTGCAAAAGCTTATTTTTTCAAATATGCAGATTCTCTAGTTAATTTATTTCTAGTTCTGCATCTTGCTGTGTGCAGTACAACTGTGTGGGGAAGCTGTGAAATAACTATCTCAGTTTTTTTTCTTTTTTTTTTTTTTGCCTGTAGCTGCATCCTCCCTGCTTCTTTGGTGTGAATTTATTGTATTTTAGGTCATTTTTTGTATTACATTTACTCATTTAGTTGACACTTTTTTTCCAAAGCAGCTTACAGTGTTACACTGTCTGCAATTATTTACCCATTTATACATTTGGTTAATTTCTTTCCACTGGAGCAACTTTAGAGTTACTGCTTTGCTCTTGGGTTTTGCAGCAGTACGTGAGATTTGAACTTAGGCATCCAAAGGCAATAGTTCTAGCTACTACACTATCAGCTGCCCCTTATTATTTTTATTAACATTTATTATTTAGTATTAAATCCAAAACTGGTAGCAGTGTTGTTTTTTTTTTTTTTTAACTGTGAATAGCACATCATACTATCTGAGGATCATGATCATCGATTTACCTTTGGAACTCTGGTCACATCTCAGAGCAGCATCCTGTGATTTGACTGGATGGTGCCACACATCAAGTTATTTGCTGGCAGAAAACACACTCGAACAGAGTGAGGATACGGGACCTGATTAATTAAACTTACTTACACAGTGTTTATTGTCCTCCTCTGGTGTTTGCAAGTCTTGGTGAACAGTAACAGGGCGACAAACATTGCACATGTTCATGGGATAAGGAAAATTGGCTTTAAATAAGAATTTGTGGTGACATTTTTATTTGAATTAATTTTAAATTACTTTTAATTTTAATGTACAGCTCAAAGTTAATAGGAATGTAAATCTCTAATTCATTATGTCTTTATCTGAGTTTTTTTTTTTTTTTTTACAGAACCTACGGCCATTTTTCATCCGATTTAAAAGTTTATTCATTGTGACGTAGCTGTTTGTCACAGTAAGAAGCATGTTGTAGTTCGGTCACGTTCATCGTTCTTAAATGACTCCAGGAATATCCAAGAAAATGAGAGAACAGAAAAATATCAATATGAAAATTGCAAATGATTTCAGTTTTAAAGGATCCAAGCAGAATTAAAATTATCCAAATAATTAATAGGATTAATATCTGAGTTATTAATTACTGAAAGCATTTTTCAATGACTGAGTCACTGAAAGGAGAAAGATAAACATTCATGCTCTACCATCTCTGACTAAGAGCCAAACACTCCCCCCTACTGACCCTGGCCCAGACCCCACTGAGGGGTGTCTCTGCAGAGCTTCCCAGTGACTGTTTCTTGTGGTCACAGGAGGCCGGCTGTTCCCTTGCGAGTGGGCAATCTGGCCCACTAGGGCTCTCTGTTCCAGTCCCAGCATGCACCTGCATGGTCAATCTGCATCACATACCCCTTGTCCCTATCTGCTTCAGTGAGCCGCTCTCCCATCTGCTGCCGCAACATGCCTCTTCTATGCACAACACAGGCTCATTCTCATTCCTGGTGGAAGACAAAATTCATTACTCTTCGAACCTTGGTGCTGCTCAGACGAGTACGATGTGGGATTGTCGCAGTTTGCACCCTTCACTCTCTGGAATTCCTGAACAAGTGACAGGGACAAACTGTGTGGTGTCTGTCATCATGTGACATCCCCTCTCCGCATACTGTGTTTGCTCTAGGTGAGACGATGCGTTTCTATAGTAAATGTATGCTGCTGAAAAATAACAGGTGATCACAGTGTTTGCTCGCGTAGAAGCCCCATGAATGGAAAAGGTCCTCTTTCCTAATTTGCAGAAATGACAAATACCAGCCATTGTTAGTGAAGAAGAAAACAATCATTCTTTCACCAGGAGATAACAAGAAGACAAGAGCGCACAGGATAAAATTACAGGGGAAAAGACAGGTTGTGCTTTTGAAATGTGCATTTGTGGAGCTGCATAAAAGATAGGCAAGTCGGGTGTCCCATGGCTTGTTATTGATGAAAACTACAAATGTAAATATTTTGACATGCAAAAAGAATAAAAACTTGAGAAAAAATAGCTGATTGTGCTGAATGGCAAGAATTTAAATAAATCTGAGAATTGCCACAGTAAGGGAATGCATCGATTGGTTTATTGTTTTGTTTCCTGTGTTTCTGGGTAGTAATATCATCCATATACTCTGTAATGCTGCTGTATTAAATCAAACATATTTTGAACATATAGTGTTAAAGTGACAGTTGAATGCCACTGTAAAACAAAACACTTGAAGCTTCCAGTTCTATCAGCCTAGATCAGAAAAACTGAGCAAAAAATCCACTCAGTGGCAATATGGTACTTTTACAATATATATAAATGTTTATATTGCATTCATTTGGCAAAGATATATTCTCTTACCATCACAAATGGCAGACATAGCAAAAATGTGTAACAAATACATTTATACCAATTCTGTGAGAAATTGGCTAAGTCTCCTTTAGACTTAGCAGTTTGTTATACAGAAAAGTATGGAGTGTATAGAATACCTTTCTCTCAGTTGGTGCACATCTAACTCACTCTTTCTTGTGTCTAGCTGATTTCCAGTGACGCTGATGGAGCCATTCAACGAGCAGGTCGCTTCCGGGTGGAGAACGGGTCATCTGATGAGGTCAGTACCCAATATCTGTAACATGTGGAAGATGTGTAAGTGCCTGTTACAATCACACAATGGAATAACTTATCATTCCATGGTAGTGCATTTGTTTTCCTGTTCATTTCAGCTGAAATTTTAGGGGAAGTCTGAGAAGAAAGGGCATCTTTGCCAAGTCATGGATCTTCTGCGTGCTCTGATGTAATTATGCTCACACACACTTGACTACAGCAGCAAAGCCCTGGTGAAATGCAAGTGCACAAGCACCCTTCTCCCCTCACGGTGTCTCACATTAAACCAACACTGGTCTGTTCTTCCTTTGCCGCGAGAAAAACATAAAAGTGAGGTCACTATATATATTAATTTACCACTAATTACGTGTCCTTCAAACTGCTTCAGAGCTTTGAAGTTTAGCCTGAGTCCACCAGCAGCTTTCCATGTGCTTCAGTAGCACATATCTCCTGGAAACATCATGACACATGGCTAATTGGGATGCTTTGCCATTGTCAGGGTAAAACAACAAATATTTCTTGCTAAAATACAAGTGCACAAGCTTAACTGAAAGCTCTTGTCTTATTCTTATCCACACAATCTCTTCAGTACTTTTCCCTCCCTCTTCTGCCGTCCTCCCTCTTACGATTTAGCCTCGTTCTTCAGCGACAAAGTCAATTCCACCACCCACAAATTCAGCATCCATCTAATACCAGTCATATTGGATCGCCCAGCAAAGCCTTGTTCTTCACATTTCAACTGCTATCGGAAGGTGAAATCTGTGACCTCCTGCTCTCGCACAAACCCGCTTGCTCCCTCGATTCCATCCCTTCAACCCTGATTCAGGCCATTTCTCCACAACTTACTTCTTTCACCATCATTAACTCCTCACTGTTCACTGGTTGCTTTTTATCTGCTTCCCATTTTCCTTCAAAACTGCCCTCATCTCTCCACTCTTAAAAGCTTTCTGAATCAAAACTCAGCCTAGATTTATAGACCAGTCTCTCTTCCCCCTTTTCTGTCAAAAACAATAAAACATGCAGCCTACAACCAGTTACTGTATATGCATTCTTTGCCTAGAGCAATCTCCCTGATACTTCTCAATCTGGATTTTATGTTGGCCACTCCACCAAGACTGCCCTCCTTGGAGTATTATGTGCTCTTCAGTCAGCTAGAGAGGCCTCCCTTTTCTTGGTTATTAACCTGTCTATTGCATTTGATACTGTCAACGGCTGGATTCTTCTTTCCTCATTTGGGCAGCTTGGCATCAGAGGAACGACGCTGAAATGGTTTGAGTCCTACCTTTCAGGTAGATCTTTCCAGGCGGTCTGGTGTGGCTCCCTGTCTTCTCCTCAGCCTCTCTTAACTGGTGTTCCATTCAGCTCAGGACTGGACTTCCTACTGTCCTTCATCTACACCTCCTCTCACAGCTGTGTCATTGCCTCTCACAGATTCTTCTATCACTGCAATGAAGACGATAGCCAGCTCTTCTTCTCCCTGTATGGCTACAGAAGTATCCTCACGTATTGCTTCCAATTCTTGGACATTTACAAGTCAGCCTCTCTAAAACCGAGATCCTTCACCACTCAGCTGGTCCATCCACCTATGGAGAACTCTATTAAACTGGACAGCTCTCTCATTTCACCTGCTTCATCCGTTAAGAGCCTGAGAGTAACAATTAACTCACATCTCTGCCTTTCTCCACTATTTCATACCATAGCATACATCCTGAATAACACCTATAAGATTCACCCTTATCTCACAACAAATTCTACACAACTCCTGGTTGAGTTCATGGTGCTGGACTACTGCAACTCTTTCCTGTCTAGTCTCCTGGGCTCTTCCATCAAACCTCTCACTGTTACAGAATGTCACTGCAGGAATTGTGTTTGACTTGCCAAAGTGTTCCCATGTATTTCCCCCCTCGTCTCTCTCCACTGGCTGCCTGTAGCCTCTTGTATCAAGTTTAAGACTCTGGTTACAACCTACAAGACCATCAATGGATCTGCTCTCTTGTATCTGTGAGAGCTGATTGCTCACTACCCCCCACCCAGTCTGCTGTGCTCTTCCTCCTCTGGCTGTTTGGAGGTCCAAAATCAGAAGCTCAGAGTTTTCAGTTCTGCTTCTAATATGGTGATCTCCCACTCTCTCTCAGAACTGCAGAATCTCTGTCATTGTTCAAGAACAGTCTAAAAACACGTCTTTCAGACTCACTTCCATCCGGATCTCCTGTCTACTCCTTAAATTTACAGAATATCTTTTATGTGCTGCTTCTAATGTAATGTTATTGTTATCTGTATGTTATATTGTTAATGTATGCTTTTGCAAATGGTGACATCAGACAAACTGAGTGTACTTCAGGAATCGTGTGTCTTCAGCTATGTCTTTCCATCTGTTGGTGAAATGTTTTTTTTTTTTGCAGAGTTTTATGTCACTTTGGAGAAAAGCATCTTCTAAATAAATAAGGGTAAATATAATGCTTTCCACAAAAAAACTCTACCTTAGATGTGTCCCTTGGTGGATTTAAATAGTTAATCCTTCTTTAAAAACAAAAATGAATGCCCAGTGTAAACCTCAGCATACCAGTATTCAAGATCATATCCAGCACCCTCCAGTGTACCACTGTGAATCAGGGTCAGACTCTGGCTTTGTAACTCACTGCACGATGGATTATCTGCCAGCTTCTGCATTCCAATATAGACAAGGCACATTGAATAGCCATCTTAGTACATTGCTTAGATATACTTCCTGGCAGATTACGGTGGCTGGTCCATACCAAGCAGCGTGATTTAAGATTTCATTCTATGTTTTGTGGCGTTTTCATTAAAAATACCTGCCAGCAGAAATAGATCTGCTATTCTGTTAATAATGAACCTGGGATTTAGGGAGCTTATCAGTAAAATTGAGTGCTTACAGAGTTCCAAGAATGGCTGTAGAAGTGTGAAGGTGCCAGTTTAATCAGAGAACAGGCTTCACTCTGAAAGGTAATTTGAAATGTTCAAATACAACACCACTGCATTATAGGGCAAGATGTCTACATTGCATTTACCTATTGCACAGAAAAGAATTAGGTTTGGGACAATACTATGGTAATGAGTAAGTTTATTGGCAAAAGCTTATGAAGGCATAAAAGTGATAAAGGGGGTCCTTATCAAAATCACATACACACGCTGGCTGAAACCGCTCGTCCCGAGTGGGGTTGCGATGAACCGGAACCTAACCCAGCAACACAGGACGTAAGGCTTGGGGGGGAGAGGACACACCCAGGACGGGACACCAGGCCATTGCAAAGCACCCCAAGCGGGACCCAAACTCCAGACTCACCAGAGAGCAGGACCTGGCCAAACCCGTTGCGTCACTGCGCCCCCCCCCCCCCCCTTATCAAAAGCTGTATGCGTATTAAGATCTTAACAGTGCCACTTTCCTGCTCAGAGTTTAGGGAGCGGGAGGCGCGGTGGCGCAGTGGGTTGGGCCGCAGTCCTGCTTTCCCGTGGGTCTGGGGTTCGAGTCCCGCTTGGGGTGCCTTGCGGCGGACTGGCGTCCCGTCCTGGGTGTGTCCCCCTCCCCTTCTGGCCTTACGCCCTGTGTTACCGGGTAGGCTCCGGTTCCCCGTGACCCCGTACGGGACAAGCGGTTCTGAAAATGTGTGTGTGTGTGAGTTTAGGGAGTAAATTTGAATACTTGTGAAGAAATTCATCTCATGGTACTGTAGGTTTCTATGTATTGATAATGAAGACGTTGAACTAGCTGCACCAACCCTCTTATGATGGATGAAGTGCAACATAGTTCCTCTGAAGGAAGTGGGTGTTTCAATGTTTTACAACTAAAAGGAAGGTACTCTTAAAGAAAGTATCTAAGCTGCTCTCAGAGCTAGTTGAGTATAAGCTAAATTGGGCATGCTTAATAAGTGATATATTTTCCTTTTGGTCCAATGATTGGTTTTATGCAAATAGCATAAAAATTATTAATGATTATTTTTTCCTCACAGCAAGAATCTTTGAGGTCAGTATCTTAGTGTTCAAGAATTTTCAGTAATAATGGGATATTTCATCCCACTTCTGAGATAGGTTGTCATTACAAATACTCCCTTTGGGTCCATGCAGGGAGAAGACAAAAGTTCAAATTCAGATTTGAACATTGTCGTTGTTGGCAGATCCGAAATCCGTCAAATTTTATCAACTCTTTTTCAGCAGGTACGAGTTCGATGTGGAAAAAGTAGTCAGTGCAATGCAACTCATTATAAGCTTTATTGTAAAGGTATGTGCATCGCTGTCCGCACGTCTCGGCGCACTTGAAAGGGACTGTGATAATTAATGATTGTATAGTACTACATGTGCACCGGTATACACCTTTATTTGCAAATCACTACTCAATGATCTGCATCTATATTTGTGTATCTGTTACGCAATGAAATACATTAGGCCTACTTTCTAAGACTTTCCATACCATATACAGTATGTCATTGTGATCTTTTGCGTAGCATAAGACGATTTGTGTAAGTGTACATATATGCAGCTTGTTTTGAGTTTTTAAGTGGAAATACTTATACTAATATAACTGTGCTTATTTTCTTACTAATATATAATTTGAGAATACATCAATGTTTTTTGAACTGCTGAAAAAGAAAATGACTCCTGTTGTGTAAAGTTGAAACCAAATATTTCATTTTATCTTTTAATTGATATTGACCATGCATATTAGTAAAAATTCTACTTTTAATTTTAATGAAAAACCACATCTGCATTTGCATCCGTGGGGATTCATAAATTTAAATCCGCATTCGACAGATGCGAATTCTGATCAGCTCCGTCACATCCCTATCAGGTTAAGTCAATTGTTTTAATAGTGAACAAACATAAATAGATGACATAGATTAATAAATGATTGGTTCTGTGATAGTGCAGTTAGTTAGTCTGAAAGGTTCTGTAAAGCGACAGGCATCTAATGACCAAAACTCTGAATTCTCAGCCTTTTCTCTAGAATCGAAAGTGTTGAATTGTCTGGTATCGGCTTAGCCATCAGACCTTTTTGACACTTTGCTAAACACGACCTATGAGGAATTTCTTAGTTCTTAAAAGTTTATGTAACCATATTTTCTAGCTCTCTTTTCTTATATTTCTACATAAGCAGGAAACAGTTGTCCTCTAGTCACTAATATTGATAATATTCTAAAAAATTACTATATAGACTGCTTATTTGTAAAATCATGCATTCCTCCATATGGCCCTTTAGTGTTTAACTAAGGGTTAAATACCAATATATATCCAAGTTTAGATCAAAGTTTTACAAAATATTGGACCAGATGAAACCACACAACAGACACTGATTTGCTTCCCTATCTTAAAATGTTGCATTGTCTGTAATATGGAATGTGTATAACTGGTCAGGCACAAAAATGACAGTTCATGGTAACCAGTGCAGACTGATCATTATTGCAGATGGATTTGTGATATTGAATTAGCAATGACATGTGGAGCAGAATCAGTTCTGATAAAACAGTACTATTTGTTATTCCTGTCTTTTCTTCTATTTTGCTGGAACTTTCCACTTCCTTCTATCTGAGAAAGAGTATACACACATTTTACTGAGAGATCCTTTTTGTCTATATGGAGTTTGCCATAGCTATGCCTGCTAACGCCAGATTTTTCAAGTTATATGGAATTCTTGAAAGATTCATTTTTGTTTCTTACTTTCAGTTTGAAAAATAGCTAACAGATATCCATTGTTTACTCTGAATTACTCTGATCCCACATGTGGTGATGAGATAGGATGAACATTGTGTACCTGTGACATCCATCCATTCTAAGTAAATGCTTGTCCAGTGCAAGGTCATGGTGGTCTAGGGCTTATCCTGGAGGCTTGCGATATGAGGCAGGGTCTACCCCAGACGAGACTTCAGTCTATTACGAAACAGTCACGTAGACTGAGTCTCTCGTCACACAAAGGGCATTTGAGTCATCAGTGTACCTGAAACATGTCTTCAGACTGTGGGAGGAAATCCACTTGAACATGGGGAGAACATGCAAACTCCACAGAAACAACTTCTGAACCCAAAGCACAAGATCTTTGAAGCACCAGCAGTATCTGCCAATGCAGATAGCAGAAAGCAATAAAGCAGTGTATGATAAACAGTGTTTTGCGCTAATAGTGACCCAAATTGTCCTGGTCATACAAAGTAAAAAAGTGCTTTGTCTCATAAGTTCTGCTTCTGTTCTTTTGATTACAAAACTTCCAGAATACAAATTACGCCCCAAGAACATGGAGGAGGACAGATGTACACCTTGAAAACCCAGAGTACCACACCAGGTGGTTCTTCAAATACTTCTTGGGAAAAGGTGTGTCTGAGCTCTCCATCTGATTGTTGTAGCTGCAGCAATGTCAGTTCTGACAATGTGATCTTCTTTGTGAGCAACAATTTGGTGTGCCTTCTAGACACACCCTATTCTTCATCAAATATATATCTTTTGAATGCAAAGCAAAAGTAAATTGCATCCTAGTGATAACTGTAACTTTCTGGTTATTTCTTGTTTATACGTAGACTGCTGACAAGGGGATTTCTCCTGTACTGTCTTCAGAGAATCAGAGATTAATTGAATCCTCACTTATTAATCTTTCTCATTCATTGTACTTTTTGCAGTCCATCAGAACTATGTGGGTACTGATAGTGAGAAGAACCCCTTCTACCTGTCCGTGGTTTTATCTGACCAGAACAGCCAGCGGGTACCTCAGTACCGGGCCATTTTATGGAGGAAAACTGTAAGAGACTTGTGACACATGGACCTATATCCAGGAAAGCTGAGAGAGATCTTGCAAATGAGCAAAAGAAAGCGTGTGAGGCATTTTGTATATAGGAAGGAGTTTTATGTAGCACGTGACCTCTTTTATTTTCTTTGATGGTGAAGTCTGTTATTTTCTTGAATCAAATCCATATAGAATTAGATTTGTTGAAACTACATCAGTATTTTTGTCTTAATTTGGTCTCTTTAACTTTTACCTGTTTATAACAGCTATTTCTTCTTGGTCACTTCACATTAAAATGCTTGTTCAGTTGTATAAGTACTGTGCTACCTGCTGTCCTTATGTGCTTGGATGATCACAGAAATGAAGGTAGTCAGAAGCACTGAGATATAACTGTTTTTCAGAGTTTTCATCCACATGAGCTGCAGGAATACAATTATCCATATTCCACTGAAAAAATTTTGTGGAATTAATTTACTTCATCTGAATAAGAAAAAACACTAAATCTCCAGCTAAGCATAGACTGGACATAGTTTATCTGTTTATCAGGTCATTTTCAGAGCAGTTCTGAGAGCCGTCTTTGGATTAAATGCTCAGAGGAAATGTTGAAAAGATATAGCATTACAGAATTCCCTCTCGCAGCTGTCGGCTTTGTCCATAGTCATTCTGAGACGTCTAAATAACAGACTGGGTCTTGGAGCAGTGAGATGCTGAGACTCGTGACAATAGGAACCTTGCTGATGGAGATTTAGTTTTTGTAATGAAAGCTATGGTTGAAACCATTTGCCAGTTTTTGCTTACAGAAGTTTGTTCAGATGAAGAAGGGTCATGTTGCTGAACTTCATCTCGATATGTCAAGCATTTATTTCCTAAAGATGGTCTCCTCTTCACTGACACAGGGAACCCTGAAGATCAGTCTGCCGTACAGCCCCACTAAAACGTTATCTGCAAAATCCATTCTAAGGCAGGTGTTGTATGCAAATACATATCGTTCATGTTATTCACAATACAGTAACTCATGTCAGTGCAGCTGTAAAATGCCTCAGTAATACTTAGCATCCAAACGAGATGTTCACTGTATTTTTTTCTTTGTCTTATTGACTGAGTGTAACAACCATGATAAATTAAAAATACCTTATGAATCTTTGGAAGATTGCTGAACAAGACTTAGCAGGCCTGAGCTCATGCTGAACATTTCCTGTGGTTCTTAGAGTACATACTTTTCCAGGATATACAGGTCCTCTGGTACACCACTGTTTCTTGTTTGCAGTGCTTTGCTGAAATTGACACAGCTTCTCATGATCTTTCCCAGTGCCATGAATTTTGACAAGTTTGAAAAGGGCCCCAGGGAAATATTGAACCCAGACATTCAGAAGGTGAGCTCTGACCAAATGGCAAATGCAAA